>NC_140070.1:112814454-115314454 GCF_964194135.1 Talpa europaea | reverse complement strand
TCAGAGTTAATTCTTTGGCACTTTTCAAAATATGCCATTACTGCCACTTTCAGATTAAAACTGATTATTTTCCTGAAAACTATTTCCCTCTCACCCACTACCCTATTGCTAACCAGCTCCCTGGGAGCAGATGGCCAGGTCTGGGCACTAGCCAAAAGAGACTCTGTAGGAGGAGGGGGAGTTAGTACCCCCAAGGCATATGTTAGGAGCTTTTCAAAGTCAGAAGAGAGTGTAGGACACTGGACGCCAAAGGTCTCTGAGTGTGAAATTCAGAGGTGACAACACTGTACCAGGTGGGTGCATTCTGGGTGGGATTCTGCTTCCTTAAATGCATTCTTGCTGCTGTATGTGGTGGGTATAGAGGGGGCAGGGGCAGCTGCCCTGTCTTCAGGAAGTGGAGACTTTTGTCCCCAGCATGTGGCAGAGATGTGTTTGGGGGTGCAAGATCCTGGCAGTTTTTGTGCCTGGCTCATGGATTTGGGGCCCTCAGCTCTGGAGTGGTGATGTTAATTACATTTCTGTCTTTGAAGAGTCATTGGTGGGGGTGTGTGTGGGGTGAGCGAATGTAGTCCAGGAGAAGCCAGCATGGAGCACACTTACGGTTTTGCCACCCTTGCCAATCACCCGGCCAGCTGTAGAAGAAGGCACCCGGATGTGGGCTTCCAGCTTCACCTCTTCTTTGGGGTTAAAGAAATTTTCTTCTTTCAGTTTCCCAAAGATCCGCCCCTGGGCCTGAGAAAGCAAGACAAGACTGGCAACTCTCAGCTGCCACTCACCTACATTGGCAGTGCTGCTAATGGAACTGGGGAGCCCAGGGAATGGCACCCCCACACCCCCAAACCCACAGGGGTCAGACGCAGGAAAGTTGTGTGCCTGCTTCAGGTCCCTCAAAGACCTGCCACATCCAAGGAAAATGCACTCTTCGGAAAATGCGCAGGGCACTCCCTGTGGCTTGCCCAGGATTACTGCCTCCTCTGGGAAGTTTGCTTAGTTTGGGGGGGAGGGAGGGTGTGCAGGGAAGAGTGGAGGGGAAGGCAAGAGGGCAGAACTCTGATCTCTGGCACCTGCACATGTCCGGTTGAATGAATTTGTTCAGAGAATTCTTAACTTCCACCAGGATATGTTTGGGCCTCTGGTTATTACAGGATGGAGGGAGTGTGGTGGTGACAGGATACTATCAGCTTGATCTTGCTTTTTGATGTGTGACTCCAAAGCCCAGAGGATTTTTTTTAAATTAAAACAAGATATTTTACAGAACCTAAAATTCATCATTCTTCAGTGACCTTTAGCATATTCGCTGCATCATGCACCCAGCGCCACTACACAGACGTCTCCGCCCCAGATCCTCCTACTTCCAGCCCCTGCCAACTAGTCCATCGCCTGTGTCAGTGGATTTGTCTTTTCTGGACATTTCCTGTAAATGGAATCATGAGATGTGGTCCTCTGCGTCTGCCTTCCTTCACTCAGCATGTTTTCTAGGCTCATCCATTTCCAGGTTTCATTCCTTTTTACGGCTCAGTAGTTGACCATGGATGTGCCCCATTTTGTTCATCCATTCACGAGTTGAAAGTGATTGTTCTCAAGTGGTTCACATGTGTTAATTTTAAGACCAATTGTAAATATCTTTAATGATAAGGATTATACTTTAATAAATGTTTCTGACTTTTAGAAAGCCCAGCTTATAATTTTCCTAGGGGAGAAAAAAAAGGCAAAGAAAACAAAACTCGGCAGCCATCAGACCAGGCTGTTTCCCTATATTCATTCCCCCAAAGCTGGGAGGACACAAATGACTCTATGAGTTTGAAACATCCATCCTCAAAACCATGGCTGAGGGGTCCAAGATCCCAGAGGACCATGAGCTGGACGTGACAGAGATCTTTCCACTGGGGAGAAGAGGAGACGTGCTCTGGGCAGAGGGAGCAGCCGGGAGGTGGGGAGACAGACAAGCGGGGTAGCAGCAAGGGCGATGGAGGCTGGGCATCCAAAAAGGCTCTTGAATGTGTCTCTGAGGTGGTTGCATCTGCTAAAAGTCCTCAGCTACCCCTACAGAGGCTGCCCTGTGTCCAGGGCCTGCAGGGCTGAGGTGGCCCTTGGCACTAACCTTGAACTGAGCTTCAGGTGGTCCGGTGATGATGACCATCCTTTCGCTGACATCTGGGCTTTCCGCGGGGGCAATCTACAGTTCACAAGGACAGAGGAAACACTACTGCCGAGCTGTACCCCCAGCCCCTTCTTTCACATCTAAGCGGATGGCACACAACACAAGGAAGATTTTATCAGGATTCTGCCTCTGCACCTGTTTCTTTGTCTGACCCCTGTGGCCTCCACTCTGCTCCTAGGAAGTGACAACCGTAGTGCTGCCTATCAAATTTGGGCCTTTGGTCACCCAGGCAGGGTTGGAAGCAGGTTAGAGTGGCTGCCCATCCCTGTGGGGCACCAGCAAATAGGTGTCCCTTCACAGAGCCAAGGGGGACCAGAGCTCCAGGAAGAGGAAGGTACAGGCTCTGCCAACCCAGTGGGGGCTCTGGGGGGAAGGGTTAGTCCACAGAGGCATTACCTTGGAGCCAGCTTGTGAGCAAGCTGAGCCTGGCTCCACCTGCCAGGTCACAGGCTGCAACCTGAGCTAGAACGGGGTGGCAGGCGATCCAAGTATGCCAGCACCAGAGCAGGAGAGGAAGACCGGGCACCAGCAACGGCTCTGCGGGCCCTATCCGCCCTGGCTGCTCAGTTCTCTCATCTGTGAAATGGGGAGACTGAACCTGGAAGCTCAAAACCTTTTAGATCTCACTCTGTGATACCCAGTTCTTCTATAATATACTTTAAATGGTGGATCAAGCGAATTTTTTTTTAAAGAGAAATTCTTATCTATATTTTTCCCTGCATGCCTTGCCTTATTCCAAAAAACTCTTAGGTGGCTTTAACAACGAAATGCAATGTAGCAAAACTTCAGGCAAAATGAATTAAAAGCGCACTAGGCATTTAAGAACCTGAGGCTGAGCAGAGTGAGGTTAGTGGACAAACGCACCTGCCAGGCTTAAGTCTAAGCTTCTGAAGAGCTAAGACACAGGACAAGTTCCAGGCTCAGTGTGTCCTGAAGCAAAACAAGACCAGTGACTCGAGGGGGCACCGTCCTGGGACTGAGAAGCCATCTGGGCACAGTGAGTGTGCCTCACGCTGACGCACAACTATGCATTCCTTGTCTCCCAACCTCTGCTTCTCAGGCTGGGGCTCCCCCAGGCAGTAACACCCTAATCCCCAGAGTCCAATTACAATTTTGTGGATCATTCCCTAAGTCAGGTTCCATCCAGGGCCCCAGGCCACTGTCCCAGCTTTACTGTGAAGACACAGCAGGCATAGGCTGACCCGCGCCACGCTCTGGAGGGAGCCTGGGTGACATCTTCCAAGAGGTAGCAGGCCCTGCCCACTCTGTGGCATGAGGAATGTGAGACACAGGCCATCAGTGAGTGAACTTTTGGGGGGACTTCTTTTGCTGCAGGCAGAATACCTGACAGCCTTCAACTGCAGGGCAGCAGCCTCAGTTGAAAAAAGCAGGTAGCAGTGTGTCTGGGGACCCAGGCCATCCAGCACTCCTCACACCGCCCTGCCCAGGAGACTGCCCTATGTCAGGAACCCCACTTCTACTTCCAGAACCATAGTCAGCATTAACCTGGGTGGTCCTTATCTCAGGGAGTAAATCAGAGAAACCAGCTGATGGACTTCGGGGTTCTCAGCTCTTACCCAACCAAACCAAGAAGGGCTGAAAGGCTAACACATGTAGCCTGCTCACCAAGTCAGTCCTGGCGCCAGTCCCCGCCCAGTGACCTCAGGGCCACTTGCTAAGATTCTGAAAGAAGCTCCACCCACCCTGTCTACTCTCCCGCCAGACCAGGGGTCTGAGAGCCACACGCGAGCACCTGCAGTTTCAGAACAACATTCTATAAGCAAACTCCCTCAGGAGGACCAGGAATGAAAATCCCACTTTATGAATGAAGCAAATGGGACCCTAAGAGGTACACTGTCTGCCAAGATCACAAGGGAGCAGGGCTGGGAGCAAGGACCAGGAACTGGGGTCTCTGTCTGGCACTGCTGACTGGATTTTGTGCGGGATTCTGAAGCACGCTGACCAGCGCTCCGCAGGGAAGGCGTGTGGTGAGGCTCAGTTATTGCCTGCAACCAAAGTGGCCATCTCTTGGGGTACACCTCTGAGTCCTCGCTCCACCTAGCCCCTTCTAGCACCCTGCAACCACCTGTTAGTGTGACATTCTTTCCCTGCCCCTCCATGTGGCTCTGGTAACTAGCAATGCAGGACAGAAGTTTCTGTGGAGTTAGTGCGATCATCCTTCTTGCGTGAAGGACAGATGCTTTCAGACATCCATTGAGATCAAGGGAGTCTGGCAAAGACCAGACTGATGTTTAAAAGTAGGAGATTTTGCTGTTTCCATTTTGAAATACTTCTCTTGAATGTCTAAGATAGCAGTTTTCTTTCTCCCTCTTTAAATATCTGAAGGAACAATTTTATGGCTATTCATCAATATCATATATTAATACATCAAGATGTCTGAGGTGTCGATTGCATCTGCATATCTATGCGTATGTCATTATTGAGATTCAAAAAACAATAAATAAATAAAATAAAAGTTGAAGATTTTGATTGCAAATGCTTGGCCTTGCTGGTGTCTCTCCTCTTCTTTACTGTTCTCCTGGGGAAGGAGAAGCTAACAAGTGGTTGTTAATCAGACATCTCTGGCGGAAGAGCCCACTCTGTGCCCCTGGTCAGGCCTGGCCTCTTTTCCCATCACAGAGGACATGAACAAAGTGACATGGGACCACACAACCTAGGCCGGATCCTGGAGAGGCCATGTGGTGAAGCCCTAGTGATGATCTCTCTCTACCTATCTTCCCAAGCAGGAAATGCTGGAGTGATTCTGATGCAGTATCGGGTTGGTGCAATCAACACTGGCCCAGAAACTGGATAACCTGGTCCAATCTCGGCGCTCATGCACCATAGCTTTGTGGCCTTCCACAGGTCAATGACTCTCTGGGGCCCTCTTCCTTATGGGCAACAGTAAACAGGGGGTTACTGCTGTAGTTGGCCCCAGGAGGTGCTCAACACCCTTCAGGCAGCAGATCTGAGATGGGCCAGTTTTGCCACGCATGTGCTGGCTCTATCCCTACACCCCTCTGAGCCTCACTCCCTCCAGGGATAAAGAGGAGGGTCAGTGAGAATCCTTCAAGTGTCTTTTAGTAGAAGCCATCGCATCCTGTCCCCTGCATGGGATCTCAAGCCCCAGGGCTGCAGACTGGGAAAGACCCAGGTGTAGGGAGCTCGGGGGACTTCACACCTCACCTCCCACCATAGGACCAGGGCCTCACCCGCAGCCAGCCCACTGGGTGCAAAGGCCCCAGATGCTCTATCAGTGTCCCGCAGCATCAATCCCCTCCCCCACAACCCCTTTCTTGCCCCCACACCCTCACCCAGATGGTCCACTTTGCAGGTGAGATAAGTGAGGCCCAAGAGGGGAAGTTATTTACCTAAATAACATTCTTTTATAGTCTCACTGCCACCTCTGTTCTGCACCACTTAGAGAGACAGAGAGAGAGAGAGAGAGAGTTTCTCTAGCATACTTGCTGTGGGAGAAATTCAGCAATTCTTGGGAAGAAAGTGTGAGTATTCTTTCTCTCCAAGTCATGAGACTGCTTGTTGGGAATTCTGGGTTGTCCCATGGTAGCAAAATACTTTACATAACAACGGAAACTCTGTTTCCGACAGTGTTTCATGAGGCTTGGACGCGCTCAGCATGCTGCCCGTGAGTCAGAGCCGAGCGCCGGGCTTGGAGCAGGACCAGGGCAGAATAATCCTTCCCTTTCAGCCTCTGGTGACTCTTCCCACTGTGCTGGAGCAGGCAGGCTGCGGGCATGTGTCTCGCTCCGTCTGTACCCACGGCCCCCCATAAACCTGGGGCCTCCACCCTGCTCAGCCCAGGGTGCCCTCAGGAGATGCCACCACCTTTTATCTATCTGTGGTTTTATCATCACTTCTCAAAGAATTTGTCACTTGAATTTTTTTTTTCCAAAGGTAAAGGGTTTTTGCAGGAGAGGCTAATTAAAGCAAAGAAGCATTGATAACTGATAAGCATATAAATCACTGGCTCAACTGAAGTCCACTCCTTTAGCGAGGGAAAAAATCCCCAGCCTTTCTTTGCTTTTCACCTTCTTGAGAAGAGGACAGTGGTAATGTCAGAGGACTTGGCTTATCTGTTACTAATATTTTTCCTCATTCATTTATTAATTGAAGAAAAAGAAATGAGAAGTAGAGGTGAGAGCAGAGGGGACTATCCTGGAGGTAAGTTTTCTGGGTCCCGCTGGCTCCTGCCCCTGGTGGTGTGAGAGCGGCCTAGGACTGGCAGGTGGAAGGAGGCCATGGGTGGAGGAGGGTGGGATGCAGGTGGCTGCTGAGAGCAACTTTACCTTGATGGAGGCCCCCGCGAATCTAGCCAGCTGTTTGATGTGCGCCCCCTTCTTCCCGATGATGGCGCCCACAGCCTGGGTTGGGATGAAGAGATTCACAATCTCCTGCTCTGGGTACTGCAAGAGCAAGACAAGACACAGGCATCATCCCCACTGGGCTGCTCCTGCCGGCAAATGCCGGCACGCAGCAATTATCAAGCATCTCCCTAAGGAAGTGGGCATGTTGGTGAATGGACACTTGTCTGCAGGCGTGAAGTGTGAGCAATTACCTGAGCACACCTGAAAACCGAAATGCACCACCTGCCATTCTCTGAACTTGCCAGATAGCTTTCTTGTCATATACAAATGTGATCTGCAATTCTCCTGTGTCTTCATCCAAGATATCAAGTTATAAAACACCTAACTAAGGGTGGGGAGCACTGTGTTAGCAGGAATGAAAAGCCCAGCCCGTCTGTGGCTGGGAATGGCATGTTCACCAGAGCAGGGTCATGTAAAAACAAGACTCCCTGACCAAGTGTCATAGTGCCGGCCAGGCCACCAGCATCCATGCTGTGGACTCTGGTGGGATGGGAGACCATTGCCTGGACGTTGTTCCAAGGTCTTTGGAACTCCGCTAGCTCAGCCACACCTAATTTGAGCCCCTGGTTACCTATTGGCACCAGCCTCTTGACACCTATAGATCTACATGCACCAGTGGGACTGCTGAAAGGGACAGCGCTGTCCTCTGAATAACGTGGTGGCTTATATTCCTCTGGGATGACCTGGAGCGAGGTCCAGCACTTGCACAGTGTATATCCGCTGTCTGTCCAGGACTGCTAGGGCCAGCCACAGTTCAGGGAGAAGAGGCCACTTACGGAGTGATGATGCGGGAATGGGCCGAACTGGTGAGGGGGGTACAAGCTGGAGAAGTATCCGGAGTGGGTCTGCAGTGGGAGAGACACAGTCAGTGAGCCGGTGCCCTCAGGGACACTCACCCTCCTCAGGGAGCTGCACTGCCACACGCAACACAGGCTCTCTAAGCAGCACCCCACCAGCCTGCACACCGGGCCCCTCGAAGTTCAGATCTGGCTCCTCCCTCCCTGGAGCACTGGACTCCTCTCTCCCTGGAGCACCACGCTGCACTGAGTGCTCATCATTTCTAAGCCGAGCCAGGCCTTAGGCTTCCTAGAGACCTACCATC
Organism: Talpa europaea; assembly: GCF_964194135.1. NCBI lineage: Eukaryota > Metazoa > Chordata > Mammalia > Eulipotyphla > Talpidae > Talpa > Talpa europaea. The sequence goes on along the minus strand of NC_140070.1, from coordinate 115,306,806 downwards.
TTTAACCTGCTCTCAGCTAGAGAGCCAGGGGTGGTGGCTTCTATTTTCTGGGGAATTGTGAATGGTGGATTAAAAGGAACAGGCAGTGTTAGGACACTATGAGATACTCATAAGACACAAATGGGAAGCTCCTGGGAAGTCAGATCAGTGAGTTCCATCAGAGAATTTCAGCAGAAACGGAGAGACGGAGATGGAGAAATTGAAAAAGAAGTTGAGAGAGAAGAAAAAGAAAAGGAATGATTAAATAAACTGGGGAGGGAGAGGGAGGCAGAAGACAAGAGGGCAGATGTGCATAAAAGAAAACAACGGTATTGACAAGAACATTTAAAAAAAATAGTAGCTTTCTACTGAAGACCTACTGTGTACTAGGCACTAGCTACTTTCTATCTATTCATAAACTCTCTTAATCCACACAGTAGTCCTGCAAGACAAGGATATGTCTGATTTTAAAATTCTTCTGGGCAGGTCACTGATCAGTCAGCAAAATCCAGGTAACTTCACTTTAATGACCAAGTAAATGCTGACACTCCCTTTATAGGTGAGGCAGTCAATGACTCTGAGCTCCAATCCCTGCTCTGCCCCCCCCCCCCCAGAACCCTTCTCCCAAAATAACCTTCCATGAAGACAGTTCCAACAGTGGTCATTCAAGAGACTTGCAGTCGGGGGACATAACCTTCCTTTGAGGGCCCTTAAGCAAATCTCATGGTATCCTCCATCTTCTGCCTCTCCAGGGGGACTGAGTTCCCAAGCACAACCTCACCTGATGACTCACTAGGGACAAAACGAAACTTTTACCCCTTTTTGAGCTTGGAGGACAGAGTGCTGGGTTTGTGGAAAGAGAGATGTGCACACAGGGGGCGGTTCCCCAGGGATGCTCCAGCCCAGGCCTGCAGGAGCGCCGCCTATGGGAAGGCACCGTAATCATAGAGCCTTTGCTTTCACTTGGAAAGAGGCTGCAGTGAAGCCTGGTGCCCACAAGAGGGTGCTATGAGACCAGTGTTCTCTTGGCAACACCGAGGGAGGCTAAGAAGTCTGGCTCACTTGGTTCTGAGTTTATTGAAGCATCAGTTGTTTGTAGACCCTGTCCTTGACCTGGGGCTTGTCCTGCCATGGCGATGGGAGAGAATTCCTGCAGCTTTTCTGCTCAAACGTCTATCCTGGAGAAAGCAAGTTTCTGTCTCTTCTCACCTAGAAAAACTTTCCTTCGGCTCTCATAAGAGAAATTGTTTTTTTGAATTATGGTTTTCCTTTTCCTCACAGAAACTTGTGTAAGGTCAAGATAGACTGCAGTTATGCTCCCAATCTGGGTTGAAATATTCCTAACACAAACACCACCAAATTTAGATATACTAGTTGGATTTGAGGACAAAATTTAGCTGTAAAAGGTAAAAGGACAATCCCCATCCTCTTACTAATGTTATAGCTGGAAAACTGTCATGGGGAAAGAACCCTGAGCTCAGTAACTAGAAGCTGCTTGTAGCTGTGGTCCTGCCATTCCCCTCTGTGTGTGTGACATGGGATTTAGCTCAGAAGACGTGGGTCTGAACCACTAACTCTGTATAAAGTTGGAATAATTTGTTCAACCTTCCTGAGCTTCATTCACAAATGGATTAAAATTAATATCTATATCTTATAATACTGTTTGAGGGTTTATTCAATTGCTTGTTCATTCATGCAACATATATTGAGCACCCTCTATGTGCAAAGCACTGCTCAGATGCTATGAACACAGCTACTAAGAAAGAAGAGGTCAGGGCCTCCCTGGTGGCACAGGGGTTAAAGACACAGCACTATGAAGCTATCAGCAGCCACTGCTGACCGAGTTCAATCCCCAACCAGGGAGCTAACCCACATGGTGCAGCAGAACTCTCCTGTCTCCCTGCTGCTCCCCTCAGCCAGTGTATTTCAGTAGATTCACCTGTTCTGCTCCCCACTCTGTCTCTGGAGAATCCTCTCACCACCACCCCCACCGGCACACCTCTGCTCTACGCCCCAGTTCTTGTATGCATAAATAAATAAATCATAAAAAAAAGAAAGAAAAGGGTGCAGATACCAGGGAACGCATGTTCTTTGGGAGGCAGACAAGCCCTGAGGGACGAAATGAACTGGGCGAAGTGCGGAAGGAAGAGGCTGTGGAATGAGGATGACCGTGTCAGCTGGCGTGGTCTGGGAAGACTGGGAAGAGCCCCAAGTTGGGCCCTGCAGAGGAGAGGAGCTCCACTCAAGGGACAGGGGAGATAACACTATGCAGGGCTCACAGAGGGACAGAGCTAAGGGAGGGTTTGGCCTGTTAGGAAAAAAAAAGAGAAGAGGCTGGCATGTAAGAGCAGGAGAGTACAGCGGGATAAGCGGAGGCAGCCAGAGTGAGCTCAGCTGGTGCTGTGGGCCCTGCTCTGCACATGGGCTTAACCCACAAGAGCAGAGGATGCTGGAAGGATGTGAAGCATTTGATGAGGTCACAAAAAGGGAAGTAGCTACCATCAGGCACTGCACTGGCTCAGTCAAAAGGTGTTGAATTAGTTGTTTATAATGAAATGTGTTGTTTTTCAGGGAGTATTTCCTATTTCTCATCCACCCAAAGTTTATAGGGAATCTACAAGCTATAAACTAAATGGAAAAGAACTTTCTAAACATAATGACGAAAAAAGTAGCCTGTCAGTGTCGTGAATAAATATTCTCTTTAATGGGAAAGCAGCTGCACCCAGGGGATGGGGGTTGTCTCTAAGGACCTAGGACCCCAAAGTGGCAACTGGCCTACTGTCCCAGTTTGAGGATCCGTAACTATTTTATAGAGAGAAGTCACTTTACTTTTGAGTATTTCAAAAGCATCATGTTGGGGAAACTGAAGGAGGTTTGATTGTGAAGGTGTCCCTGCCAAGTGTCCCTCCGACCCCCAGAAGCGTGAGGGGCTAGTAATTACTACCCACTGGTTTATTTCACATTCTGATTGAGGGGAATTAGTGTTTGCTGGGGGGCAGGCAAGGGAGTCTATATCAAACACTTGTGAAAACTGAAAAGGGAATGAAAAGCAGTTGGGCTTGCTTTTCCTGGGAGAACTGCAGGGCCCTGGCTCTGGGCTGTTAAGAGGGTTGTTAATGCATGAGTTAAGTGACACTGTGGAGCATGAAGAAGTCAGGAGGAGGGGAAAGTAAGGGGTGGAGAATGTGCTGCGAATTATGTGAAATACTGCATGGCTTTGGAATGGTGTGACGGCAGGTGCTCTCCCTTGGAGCCAGGATACGGACACAGGCCTGGGAAGGGCAGTGGACTTGGCCAGAGGGTTAGTGTGACAACAGAGCCGTCCAAGATCAGAGTGTCAAAGTGCATCCCCACAGCATCTGCATATTTACCTCGGGTGCCTTCACAGGACAAGATCAAGAGTTGATGGGGACTAAACATTAATAAGCCAGCAAGAAGTAGAGTCAAGATTTGAATTCAGCTCTCTGTGTCTGCCTCTGCAGCCCAAGATCTTATTTCGTACACCTTGACCTGGAACACTTGAGTTCACCAGCTCAGGTACGGCCCTCAGCACATTCTATTAAACAGCTTCCTACGGGTTCTAATATACCTTCTATTGGGCTTATTAAAAACATAACTAGGCAATCAAAACTCATTAGACATATGAGTTCATATAGAGAATCAACAGCATTCAAGAGGGGAGCAAGGCCAAGGCAGGGAAGCAAATGATCCCAGTGAATTGATTCAGGAAAGAGAGCAAGCTTTTTTAAAGAGTCTGCTTTGAGTTCATGGGGAGGTTCAAAAGGATAATTTTTTTATTTTTTTTTAAGATTTATTTATTTATACAAGCACTGGGGTACAGGGCAGAGGCATGGGAGGGTGAGAGAATTCACCAGAGACAGAGCAGGGAGCAGAACAGGCAGAAGGACCGAAAACACTGCTGAGGGGAGCAGTGGGCGAGACAGGAGAGGTCTGCCGCACCATGTGGGAATCTCCCTGGCTGGCCCGGAGTTGAACTGGCACTGCAGAGACTGCAGACAGCTTCACAGTGCTGCGCTCAACCCTCTGCACCACCGGGGAGGCTAGGATAATTTTTTTTTACGATTTATTTTACAAGAACCGGGGTACAGGCCAGATGTGCAGGAAGAGGAGAGGATTCACCAGAGACAAAGTGGGGAACAGAACAGGATGAGTGACTGAAATACACTGCTGAGGGGAGCAAAAGGTGAGACAGGAGAGGTATGCCCTGCTATGTGGGTATCTCCACGGCTGGCGGGGATCGAACCGGTACTGCAGAGGCTATGGACAGTGCCGTGCTCAACCATCTGTGCCAAAAGGATAATGTTTTAATGTGGGAGTAGACTGGTAGGAGAAAAGAGAATTCAGTTGATCTTGGAAATTAAAGACATGATTGGTGAAGTAAAAGCTCAAGAGAAGTCATATATGTAGCAGAGCAGACACTCCTGAGAGCCAATCAGTGTTTGAGAAAAGTAACCCATGCAAAACAAAGAGCAACATGAAGGGAACACGTACCTGTCTATAAAGCGAGAACTACAGAAGGAGAAAATGAAGTGGATAGGGGAGAAACAAAACTAATTACAGACGCAAAAGATTTTCCAGAACCAAAGAAAATCATGAATCTTTACCTCAAAGGTTCAGATTCAGATTTCCAATTTCAAGGGTGAAGGCAAAGACTACAAAAGGCAACAAATGTACAGACAGAGGAAAAAGATGTAATCTACAAAAGATAGAGAACCAGGCTGGTAGCACATTTATCTGAAAACCAAAAAACTAAAAAAGTGTGTGTCAGAGTTGTAAAGGAACTGGGGCCCTGGCATTGAACATTTATTCATGTCTGAGGGGAAAGAAGAAGTATTTTTAGACACAAAAGTTTAGACATTTTACTACTGATGTACTGTTCCTGAAAAAAAAGCTGTCGGGAGGAAGAGAACTCTAGACAAATAACTAAAATATGGTAGACAAGAAACCATCTGCACTGAATGAAGAAACCAATACAAGTTTAACTATGAGATTAAACTGGATCATGAGATTGTCTATGAAAAAAATAATAATTAGGATGAAAATTCCAGATTATTTGGGCCTCCCCGGTGGCGCAGCGGTTGAGTGCTGGGTTGTGAAGCCCGCAGCCTCTGCAGCGCCAGTTCGATTCCCAGCTGCTCCCCAGCCACTAGAGGAGGGTCCCACATAGCGCGCAGACCTCTCCTGCCGCCCACTGCTCCCCTCAGCAGTGTACTTCGGTCCTTCTGCCTGCTCTGCTCCCCGCTCTGGCTCTGGTGAATTCTCTCACCCTCCCGCGCTTCTGACTGTACTCAGTGCTTGTTTAAATAAATAAAAATAAATCTTTTGTTTTGTTTTGTTTTGTTTGTATAGAGGCATGTTTTTATTTATTTATTTATATATATATATTTTTGTTTATACAAGCACTGGGTACAGTCAGAAGCGCAGGAGGGTGAGAGAATTCACCAGAGCCGGAGAGGGGAGCAGAGCAGGCAGAAGGACCGAAGTACACTGCTGAGGGGAGCAGCGGGCAGCAGGAGAGGTCTGCGTGCCATGTGGGACCCTCCTCCAATGGCCAGGGAGCAGCCGGGGATCGAACCGGGGCCGCAGAAGCTGCTGGCAGCTTCGCAACCCAGCGCTCAAACGCTGCTCCACTGGGGAGGCCCTAAAAATAAATCTTTAAAAAAAGAAAAAAGAAAATTCCAGATTATTTTAGAATAGTACAATCAAACCACATAAAAATCTGTTAAAAATAAAGATTGTGACAAACCATAATCCCAGTGTGAAAACAGTATACTACAGTCAAAATTGAAGAAGCCTTATAGATAAAAATATTTATGCAGAGGATGCAATTCATGAATGAAAAGCTTGGTTTTGTAGTTGTGAAGACAACTTTGACTCCATCAGATTTGCATCTTTCTAAATGCTCATAATTTCCCCAAAATTGAAGATTTCCAAAAATTCTTGCAAGAATTAGAAGATTAGAAATGTTCCAATAACCTTCACCCAGTATAAAGTACATATATTCACAAGATAATAAAAAAGAAGCCTTTAATCACTTAGAAATGTAAAGAAAACAAACAAAAAAATCCCCTAACAAATTTGGTTATGAAAAATAAATTAAAAGAGAGATAGAACCACAAGATTGGAGATTTAAAAGGCAACAGTCTGCTTTGTACAACAAAGGCAAAAAATGTACATACAGAGGAAAAAATTGTTATCTACCTTAGAAAAGAGTGAGGAGGTATGATCTCTCACCAAACAAAAGGCAAGGCTCTGATGTTTTAAGGAAAGATTTTATTAAATCTTTGAAGAAGAGAAAATTCCTATATATCTCTTAAATTTACTAAGCATATTAAAAGTTGGCCATCTTTCTTTCTTGGAGAAAAAAAAAATAATAGCCCTGCTGTTAAAATTGGCAAACAGATTATAAACCTATGGTGACTGTGGTGTAGATGAAGAGATGGGTGGAACAGCTGACAGTCCAGAAATCTGACTCAGTGGAAATGCAGTGTATGACAGAGCTGGCATTTCAAATTGAGTGATTAAAAAGATGCATTAGTCAATATGCAATTTGGGGGAAATTAGCTATCCAATTGGAAAAATAATAAAGTTGGATCCCTGTCTCAAAGTATAAAAAATATAAATTCTCTACGAATTATAAACATAAATAAAAACAACAAATCTCCCCAAATCAGCAACTGAAAATCACTTTAAAAAACATGGGAGAAGGGCCTCCTCTGGTGGCGCAGCGGTTGAGCACTGGGCTGCGAAGCTGCGCGCAGCCTCAGCAGCGCCGGTTCGATCCCCAGCCACAGGGCGAGGGTCCCACATGGCGCGCAGACCTCTCCTGCCGCCCGCTGCTCCCCTTAGCAGTGTATTTCGTCAGTCTTCCTGTTCTGCTCCCCGCTCTGGCTCTGGTGAATTCTCTCACCCTCCCGCGCTTCTGACTGTACCCAGTGCTTGTATGAATAAATAAATAAATCTTAAAAAAAAAAAAATCTTAAAAAAAAAATAAATAAATATCAAAGGCCAGAATACACAAAGGAAAACACCACTGACTGAACTGCTTCAACTCTTAAAATTTCTGCATGAATTAAATTCTGTTGGAGAGAAATCTGGAAATGAAGTGAAATCTGAAAATGAAGTAGATGGAGGAGAAACAAAACGAAAATCAATTACAGAAGCAAAAGATTTCCAGAACCAAAAAAATAAAATCATGAATCTTTATCTCAAAGGGCTCAGATTCAAATTTCCAATTTCAAGGGTGAAGGCAAAAAATGTACAGACAAGAAAAAGTTGTTATTTACAAAAGAAAGAGAACCAGGCTGGTACATGTACACTTTGATGCAATAGTTCCAGGAGTAGAGAATTTTCTTTCCGATATACTCATACACTGTGCAAAGACATGTATAAGGATATTCATTTTGATACTGTTTGTAGTAGAGGAAACCTGAGGATGTATAAAATGTCTAAAAATAATGTGCCAGTTAGAAAAATGAGAGTAAATTCATACAATGGAATACTATGCAGCCATTAAAGAGACTGAAGTCTAGCTATAGAAAGATGCCCCTGATGAGTAAGAAAACTTGTAATTCCTTATAGATGGCATGGTTACATCTGTATTTTTAAGTGAGAAAACATTTAATACATGTATACATATTATAGTGTTATATTTTCCAGGTGTGGTTGTTGTATATAATTTGGGAAAGAGAAGAAGAATCAAGTATAATCTATTTTAAATTATTATGGCACAAGACACCACAAATAAAGCAGAAATAATCTGGTGGAGAAGATTTATACCATGAACGTGGTTAACAGATATATAATTAGCTGTTACAAATAATGAAGGAAAAGGATGTAGAAAAAATAACAACAGCAGGTCAGATTTACACAGCAATTTACGTGCAGGTTTTAGCTGGTTCACTCAGTCTCAGAACAATCCCATGATACGTAGGCTTTTATAACCCCCATCTGACAGATAGGGACATGGAGACACAACAAGGGCCAAGTGGCTTGCCCAAGTTAAAAATAGCAAATGATAGCTCAGAAGTTCAAAAGCAGTCTGAATCCAGAACCTCTACTGCCTCTTAACAGACCAATGGGCAAGGAAGACAGACATTTCATTAGAAAGGAACAAAAAAGGCCAATAAACTCAAGAATTGAGTCTCATAACAAAAGGAATTATATTTTTAAGTATCAGATCGCAAGGAATAACCATTGGTAGTCAGGGCATGGGAGAAAAAACCCTCTGTCACACGTTCTTGATGGCAACAAGTATAGGGCACCCTTTTTATATCAAATTTATGTATTATGTGCATCAACATTTATATGTTTCATAATTATTTATTATAAAATTTATTAATTATTTATTATAAAATCATTATTATAAAATCCTTTCTTTGGCTCAGCAATTATATTTTCAGGAAATTTGCTACAAGCAAATAACTGGATAAAAGAGTGAAGATGTATTTATAAAGACTTCCATTATAGAGGAAAAACTTGGAATATATATATATTCATCATGTATAAATTATGTTTATATACACATATACACTTTTCTTATTTTAGTTCAGAGGGTTGCAGACTTTATTTGTAAAAATAAAGAGCCATAGGGTTTCTAACATTCTTACCAATTCATCTCTGCTATCTTAGTAAGAAAGCAAATAGACAATAAATAAATAAACAGTCATGGCTGTGCTCAAAAAAAAACTTTATTTACAAAAATAAGTGATGGGTTGATTTGACCTCAGACTGTTGTTTGCTGACTCCTCCTTTAAATGGTCAATTTTATAGACGTGGTCTCTTTTATTACACCTCTCCCCCACCATTTATGCTGCTTAGATTGAATGGGTAGCCTGATTTGGGGCTTATCTTCTAAGGACAGTATCTACAGCCTTTCTACTGAGAAATGATATGTCTACTAATACCATTTAATTGTACTAAGCTTGGACATTCTCAGATCTCACAGGGAAGACACGAATCTCTCAGCTGTTCTTACTCCTTAGAGCCATGTGACCTAGCAGCTGCCACTATCCCTCCTGCACCTCTTCAGCTCCCTCTAACACACACACACACAGAGCACACACACATGCACACATGCACACACGCACACACAACACACCCCACACGTAGCGTTCAGCATGCACACAGAGCGCACACACAGCACATACATACACCACACATACACAGCACACCCCACACACAGTACACATGCACACATCACACAGACACAAACAGCACACACGCAGAGCACATAGCATACACACACAGCACACACAGGACAATATTGTTTAAAGGAAATTCTTTAGTTTAAAAGAAAATGAATATAAGCCTAAAGTAGCAGTATGAGAGATTGAGAAAGCTTAGAAGACGTGATATAAACAAGGATTGCAGAATGTGTGTGTTCCCATGACAAAGGACATCAGTGCCAGCCCATGTCTGTATTTTGTTGGCAGAACAGCACAATGGGTTCAGCTGTCTATCTGTACAGATAACCCACAGAGCTGCTAGGAATCCTCTCAATGCAGTGACTACACCAGAGACCACCTCTCAAAAGAAAAGGAAGCTAATGTAATGTTCACCAACCTGATTCTTCCCATTTTAACAGTTTCATAAACCCTGGGGAAATTTTCCTTAAAAAATAAGCAATGTGGAGAAGAAATAAAAAAAGCTGTCAAGTATCCTCAAACCAATTTGGTAATGTATTGATCTTAAATAATATTCGTGGATGGGAGCAACAAACTGAAAACTCATAAAGTTCACATTATTTCCTTGCTACTAATTATGACTCGAAAAATAAATATTTATTGAGAACTTACTAAATACCAGGCATTGTGCTAAATGTTCAGAAACACACACTGTTATTTTGTTTAAAAAACTGCAGATAATAAAATATATGTGAATTGTAGACATAGGTGTTTAAGGGGGTAGTGGGTGGGTGTGGGTGTGTGCGCTTGTGCACTGCCAAGAATCATCCAAGTGCTCTAATATTTTAATAAAGGAATGACACCCATGAAGGTTCTTATTTGAGTCAACAATCTTTTCCCAATGCATAGGCTTCTAGTGATGAATTTGCTGGTAGTTTCTCTCCTTCCTAGCTATGACATATACTAAGGTTAAGAGCACATAATTAGAGGATGGTCTAGTAATATTAATCTGTCCATCAGGAAAAAGTCCTAGAAATGGAGGATTTGTCCTACAATCACTTATAAGCATGGCCTTTGAATTAAAGCTTGATTTACCTTTGATTTAACATGGCAGGGAAATGCTACTACAGGAGGTGGCCCGAGCATGAGCAAACCTCTGAATGCTGAGCTACTTACAGTGAAAGGGTGGTAGGGGGGAGCGGGGGGAGCTCCTCGGGGCCCTGCTGGTGGAGGCAGCACGGACAGTCCTGTTGAAAAGATGCCAAGTGCGCTGAGGTTCAACCCTGGGATCAGATTGGCTTGTTGCTGGGAACAGAAATGGAAAAAAAGATGAGGGGAGGAGCCAGAGAAGCCCAGCTTGCCTGGGTCAACTCCCATTGTCTGGGTGGCACCAGAGTCTCTTATTCAGCTCTGCCCTGGCCCTGTGGACCTCTGGCCCACCCTGCTACTGGGGTTGGTTCTCCAACCTCCATCTGGCCATGGCATTCCTTCAAAACTCTGCCCCTGAGAATGTCTACATATCTTCACACAGCCAACGAGGCTGTTTCTGGGGACACGAACCACCTCTTCAATCTCTCTCCAGTTAACTCCTCAGTCCCAGTCTGCCCAGTCCTGCTCCTCTCTCACCACTGGGCCATCACATGATGTCTGTCTGCAAGGAGAGTGCTTCTCCCCTTCCCTCACCTGGCTAAGTCCTATTCATGTGGGCTTCACCTGAGTTCAGGTGTCTCCTCATGTAGGAAGTCACCTTGCACCCCAATGATGTCAGCTCAAATCCCCTTTTTTTGTGCCCTTGCAACAGTGCTTATCACAAGGTATTTTAAGTCTCTTGTTCAGTTGCCTCTTCCCTATGTAGACCATAATTCCTAAAAGCAGGATAGGAACTGCCTTCCTTAGTGTTGTGTTCTCAGTGCCTGGTACATAGCAAGTACTCAACAAATATTTGTTGAATGAATATTTTTTAAAAAGTCCAATCAATATTTTTTTTCTAGCTATATTCAAGGAAAGCTCAGACCTCTTGCCAGGATACCACAGATGCCTACACCACTCCAGATTCAGAAGGTTTACAACTTTGGCTTTTCACCATTTAGTTGCCAGCTTCATGGTCCTCTTGCTTGGCTTAGTTCATATTTAAACATGGGGATGTTCCCATGAGCTGGGATGATTTTTAACACAGCCCTGAGAGGCCCCGGATGTGGAATCCCACCCTGGACGGGGTCCAGCCTTTTCGTTCCCAAACTTTTATTCAGCGGTTCCCCAACGTTTCCTATTTTCTTATCAGTGGCTCTGGTTATCCAGTAACTTGCCCTTCTTTTAGAATGTTTAGAAAAGTAGAGCTGGGATCCTTAGTCTTTGCCCAGGTTGATATATAAGATCTAGCAGTTTTGCTATTCAGCTATCAATGTATGACTTTGGTAGAGAATGAATTAAAGTGATGGGCTTGGGTGAAGATGTTTGGAATACCCATACTCTTTGGCAGCTTTTCTGGGTGTTCACAGGAAAAGATGTTTATCATAAGATGTCAAGAATCCAAAAGAAGATAACGAGATTATCAGACAACTCTTCCACTGACAAGTACACAGAGCAGGGGGAGAAACGGTCGTTCTGGAGTCTTCTCACCATGTCACTTAATTGTCAAGTGATATGGGCTGCTACACTGGGGGCTGGGCCGAGGTGGGGGACAGACTGCTGACCTGAGGCACAGGACTCTGTGGAAAGTGCTATGATGAGGATTTAACCTACATACAGCCTGTGTTCACATTTACTACTCCATGAAATATCACCTGCTCTGGGATTTTCCCCTCAGTCTCCAAGAGGGATGAGAACAGTTGATAACTGTTGAAGCTCGAATATGGGCACATGAGGGTTTATCATAATATCCTTTCTATTTTGCATATGGTACAAAATAATTATAAAAAATGAAAAGTTTTACTCCTCTGAGCTGAGCTTGAGCTTAGCTTGGACAAGTATTTTTAAATTTTCTAATGCCAGACTAGTGTCTCCCTATTATAAAGAGAGAACTAACTAGCAATCACAGGAAGGACAAACCTAAATCAGTTTTCTACAAGTATTAGTGACTTAGGTGGTTGACAACATTAAATGGACAGTCTAAAGAAGTAAATCAGTAAGCAAGAGATAAATCAGACGTTAATCTTAAAGTATGATTTTTTAAATTAGAAAAGAAAAAAATCCCCCTTCTTAACATACCAGCTATTTTAATTTTTGCAAGTAGTCATCTAATTATTTTGATTAATTTCATTTTTTTAAGATTTATTTATTTTTATACAAGAAACAGGACACAGGTCAGAGGCACAGGAAGGTGAGAGGATTCACCAGAGACAGAATGGGGAAAAGAACAGACAGGTGGACCAAAATACACTGCTGATGGGAGCAGCGAGCGCGCCAGGAGAGGTCTGCTGCGCCATGTGGGTTTTTCCCTGGCCAGCTAGGAATCGAAAGCGCATTGCAGAGGCTGTGGACAGCTTCACAGCGCTGCCCTCAACCCGCTGCACCACTGGGGAGGTCCTTGATCAATATTATTTTTACAAAGAATAACCCTAGTTATATACATTATAATCTTTTCCCAATTAACATTAATTGTAAGCAATTCCTCACTTTACAATCTTTAAAGTGATGACATTAGTGGCTTCACCCTATTTTGTCCAACATTTGTAATACTTTACTAGTTGCTTTTCTGATTATTTACATTCCTTGCCCTGGAAAGGCAAGAATAACTCTGTGTACCTATTATAAGATGCTTTTTCACCAACTGAATGACAATTGTTGTTACAGAGGCTTGGGTCCTACCTGAAAAGACATGTGAAAGCAGTACAGAAGAAAGCACCAGGCACTCACATTAACAGCCAGCATATCGTTTTCAAAGGCCTCACGCAGCTTCTTCATAATCTCTATCTCCGCGTTGGCACAGGCCTCGATTGTGCCCTTCACAGTGATGGTTCTTTCAGGATTGTATATGCTCAAATCCTGCAAGCTGGTCATGAAGAGGAAGAGAAAAATTTCTTTTTTTTTTTTAAGGAAAAATAAAATCCCAGAAGTTTCAAAAACAATTCTGATGGAAGAGGCAGAGAGAAGGTGGATTATGGTACAAGGTATCTGCCAATTGCATCTGAAATCTTAGTAGTGACTTAGATCATATCCGTAATAGAAAATGTTTTACTGGGAACTATAAATATTTGTTCTGATGGTGTTAGAGATCATTACATCACTTATGATTTATGAATGAGTTATGCATATCAAAATGCTCGGACTGTCCATTATTAGGCAACAATCTGAACTTGTGACTTACGATGAGATTGTTATCTTGGTGCCTGTCTCATGTTCAATTTTCTTCAAGTTTCTGCCTTCTTTTCCTATCAGCCTTCCGACCAAGCCATTATGGGCCAAGATTTTCAAAGGAATCTCTTCAGCTCTAAAAAACAATAATTTGACACTTAAGGTAGACACAGTGGTTCCTCCCACGAGCTATTATTTTGCTTTTTTCTTACATCAGAATCATTTTTGTAGGTGCCAATGGCCATGGGTTTTAGGAGAGGCTGGGTCCCTCACCAACCCCATAGCAAAAATTCTGATTAACAAAAGCCAAACTGGGCCTCCCTGGTGGCACAAAGGGTAAAGTCTCAGCACTATGAAGCTTTCAGCAGCCAGTGCAGCATGAGTTCAATCCCCGGCCAGGGAGTTACCCACATGGTGCAGCAGACCTCTCCTGTCTTGCCTGCTGCTCCCCTCAGCAGTGTATTTCAGTAAATCCACCTGTTCTGCTCCTTATTCTGTCTCTGAGTATCCTCTCAACACCCCCCCCCCCGCACCTCTGGCCTACACCCCAGCCCTTGTATGCATAAATAAATTGTTTTAAAAAAGCTAAACTATAGTAATTAAACTCCCTGTTGTGACTGGATGGGAATGAGCACATGAGGAAGATCTGGCCAAGAAGTTGAGGCGAAGTCTGTTGGGGGACTTCAGGAAGTGTTTCCTTGTTTTCAAAAAAAGGCACAAGTAAGAATGACATCAGCCAGGTTCAAACCACAGCCCTTCTGACTCCCACAGAGACACCATTTTAACAACCGACAGGCCAGAATACCTCTGTGACAACTCTACAGAGATCAGCTGAGAAGCATGGTACCCAGGCCATTATAAAACAAAACAGGGATTCTATTAAAAGGGGTAGGAAAATTTGTGGCATCTGACATGTCTGTTCATATTCCTTCCTCCTACACAGCATGGCAAGGAGCAGACTAGGAGGAAATCCCCTACATCAGGGTTTCTCCCTTGGGAGGGAAACAAGACTGGACCAAGAGTTCAATATCCTGGTTTGTCTAGGGGTTGCCTGAGGGATTGTTTTCTGTCTCGCGTGACTCAGAGTGCTGACGAGACTGTTGCAAGAGTTTGGAAGCCGCTGAAAACACAGCGTGTATGTTGCAGCTACAGTTCTACCATCAGAAGTCACAGGGAGAAAGAAAGAGGTTAGAAAAAGTTTGACAGGTTCTAGAATCCTTTGCAGGGCTAATTACCAAAGTCTTCTCCTGAATGAAGCCAATATACAGCAAGTTCCCAGCAAAAAAATTACAAAGCACGTAAAGAAAAAACAAGGAAACATGGCCTAATCAAAGGATCAAAATAAAACCACAGAAAATAACCTTAGAAATGTTGGTCTATAAGTTAGCCAACAAATAGTTTAAAAATAACTGTCAGAAAATACTCAATGGCCTAAAATAGACCATAGGTAAACAACTAAACAAAACTGGGAAGAGGATACATGAATGAAATGCAAATATCAATAAAGTGATATAAAGTCTAAAACTATAACCTAACAGAAATAAAGGAGCTGAAAAATACTGTTGATCTGAAAAATTCATTAAAGGGGTTTAACGTGATCAACTTAAAGATTGGTTATTTGAAATCATCAAGTCAGAGGAGGAAAAAGAAAGGAATTTAAAAAGTTAAGAGAACTTGTAGGACACTATCAAATGGACCAATATACCCATCACCGAGGAGGACACCAAGGAGGAAGAGAGAGAAGGGATAGGGAATTTACATAGAAAAATTATGGTGGAAAACTTTCAGAATCTGAGGAAAGAAATGGATATGCAGATTCAGGAAACGTAAATAACTCCAACAGGGGTAAATCCAAAGAGAAGTGCACTGATATGCACTATAATTCAATTGTCTAAAGTCAAAGACAAAGAGAGAATCTTGAAAGTAGTAAGACAAAAACAATTAATCACATATAGGAAAGTTTCCATACAACTATCTGTGATATCTAAGCAGAAATTCTGCAGGCCCAAAGGGAATGGGGTGACTTATTCAAAGTGCTGGAAGGAAATAAAAACCCCTGTCAACTAAGAATATTGCATCTGGCAAAACTGCCCATCAAAAATAAAAGAGAGGAATAAAAGGGAACCAAATAAGGGATGGGGAAAAATAATAACAATAAAATAATCCCCAAAACAAAATTAACAGGCAACTACAAATCAGAAATACTCTGCAGGGGAGGGATATTCTGCAGGGATCAAAACAGAGGAGGGAAGGGCCTCCCCTGGTGGCGCAGGAGGTTGAGCGCAGTGCTGTGAAGCTGTCCGCAGCCTCAGCAGCGCCCGTTTGATCCCAGCCAGCAGGTGAGGGTCCCACATGGCGCGGCAGACCTCTCCTGTCTCACCCGCTGCTCCCCTCAGCAGTGTATTTCAGTAGATCTGCCTGTTCTTCTCCTCACTCTGTCTCTGGTGAAACCTCTCACCCTCTCGCACATCTGGCCTGTACCCTGGTTCTTGTATGCATAAATAAATAAATCTTTGAAAAAAAAAAAAAACAGGAGGGACGATCACAAAGGACTATGGTGATGGTGCACGGGTGAATCCATGGTGGGAATTTAATGGGGACTACACCTGAGAGGAGAAAGCAAACAATGTAAAATATGTATAAATAAATAAATTACATTTTAAAAAAAATGAAAGGGAGAGTGCCCGCAGAGCAGGCTGGAGGGCAGCATGGCACACAGTGCAGGAGCAGCCGGCCCACATAAGGGCCTGCTCTCTCTCCCTCTGCCCGCGCGTCCGGGTCCCTGGTGAGCACAGCCACCCAGTGGCCCAGGTCCCTGGGTCCAGAGGTGGCAGCAGAGCGCTCCCCGTGCTGCTTTAACCCACACACTGCTCCCTAAGCGGGGCTTTCCACAGCCCTCCAGTGCCCCCAACTGCCATGCACAGCTCACGAAAAGACACCACCTTCACCAAGACCTTCGTGTGCAGCCTGTCCTACCACACCACTGATGCCTTGCCCAGGAAGTACTTTGAGGGCATCGGGGACATCGAGAAGGAAGTGGTCAACACTGGCAGCCAGTTGGGCAAATACAGAAACTATGGTTTTGCGACTATGGCCAACTGGGAGGCAGCTGAGAGCGCTTGCAAAGACCTGAACCCCAATATCCACCGCTGTAAGGCCAACAAGAACTTAGTGTATCTGGGTGCCAAGCCACAAAGCCTTCAGATGGGCTTTACCATGGATGTGCAGCAGCTGCACCACACCTTAATCCAGAGTACTTATGGGTGGATGCCATTGTCCAGCCCAGCATGGTGATCCTGGACACACCAGCCCCATCACTGTTCTCGTCTTCACCAAGTACACGAAGGCCAGCCCAGTCAGCCCAGCCTACCCCCAGTATCCGCCAGCCACCTATGGCCTGAACTGTAAGCTGTCTCTCCCTCGCCAGCTTCGTGGGCATGGTTACCTGGCTGCCGTGCCCAGGCCCTTGGGCAGCAGCACCCTGGGTGCCATCTTCCTACAGTACCAACCTCCTCAGCTGCAGCCTGACCAGATGCAGTAAGTGGCTCCTCTGGGATCAGCAGCTGTGTTACCCACACCCTGGCAGGGCCCGGAAGTTGCCTCTTTGATCTAGGACTCCTCATGCCTGGGGGAGGTGGAGGGCTGTCTTGGAGAACAAGGACAGCCAAGAGCTACTTGCAGCTGCACCCCACCATCCTTCTTCATACTGCCCCCAACCAGGTATGGTGGACCTGTGACCCCTGCCACAGCCAGGCAGGGGCTTTTGGGGACCCTCTTGCAGACCCCAGATGCCCTCCTTGCCCTGGTCCCTCTGAGGTGCCTCACTCAAGGGAATCTAGAGAGCAAGGTGCAGAGAACATCATATTCAGTGGTAAAAGGTTGAAATCTATTCCTTTAAGATCAAAAACATAAGATAAAGATGCCTGCTTGCACCACTTATATTTAATATATTATTAGAAGTCCTAGCCAGAGTAATTAAGTATGAAAAAGAGATAAAAGGCCTCTAACTTGGAAAGAAGTAAAATTATTCCTATGTCGAAAACGCTAGACTCCACAAAGAAAGCATTAGAACTAATGAACTAATTCAGCAACATGGTAGGATATAAAATCAACACACAAAAATTTGTTTCATTTCTATACACTAATTATCTGAAAAGGAAATTTAAAAAATAATGCCATTCACAATGACATCATAAAGAATAAACACCAAAGAATAATTTTAACCAAGGAAGTAAAAGATTTATACTCCGAAAACTACAAAACTTTGTCGAAAGAAATTAAAATAGACAGAAATAAATGGAAAGACATCCTGTTTCATGGATTGGAAGACTTAATACTGTTTAGATGTCCTCACTATCCAAAGTGATGGATAGATCCAGTGTACCCCTATCAAAATCCCAATGGTAACATTTGCAGAAATAGATGAATTTCATTCTAAAATTCATATGGAATCTTGACGGACCTTGAATAGTCAAAAGAATGTTGAAAAAGAACAAAGTCAGAAGGCCCACACTCCCTGATTTCAAAACATATTAAATTGAATAGAGATCCCAGAAATAAACCCTCACATATATGGTCAATGATCTGTAACAAGGGTACCAAGTTTACACAATGGGGAAAGTATAGTTTTTTCAACAAATGGTGCTGGGAAAACAGGATATCCACATGCAAAATTAAGAAGCTGGACCCCTTGTGGAGAAAAAGGAACTCTTCTGCACTGTTGGTGGGAGTGCAAACTGGTCCAACCACTATGGAGAGCTGTGTGGAGATTTCTGGACCTACTAAACATAGAGCTTCCATATGATGCAGCAATTCCACTCCTAGGTATTTACCCAAAGGACACAGAAACATCAATTCCAAAGAGCACCTGCACCCCTATGTTTATAGCAGCACTATTTACAATAGCTAAGCTTTGGAAACAACCCAAATGCCCAAAAATAGATGACTGGATCAAGAAGATGTGGTACATATACACCGTGGAATATTACTCAGCATTCAAAAAAGATAAACATATGCAATTTGCAGCAACATGGATGGCGCTGGAAGGGATCATGCTCAGCGAAATAAGCCAGAAAGAAAAAGAAAAATACCAGATGGTCTCACTCATAGCAGGGATCTAGAAAACTTAAATAAGGGACCAGGAAAAATGAATAACTATAAGAAAGTGAAAATCAAAATCAACAAAAAACTATGAACCAGAGATGCTCTATGGGGGGTAGGGGGCGGGAGGGGAGGGATTGGGGTCAAAATAAGGGGGTTGCAATTGTATGGGGAATATAAAAATAAAATTTATTATTAAAAAAAAAGAAGCTGGACCCTTATCTTACTTCATATATAAAAATGAACTCAATATGGACTAAAGACCTAAATATGAAACCTAAGACCAGAAAAAAACATAGAGAAAAATTGAATGAAATTGGACATGGCAATGGCATAGTTAACAAACATAGGTAACAAAAGCAAAAATAGACAAATGGGAGTACATCAGATAAAAACATCTGTGTATCAAAGAACACAATTAATAGTGAAAAAACAACCTATGGGATGGAAATAAATATTTGCAAATCATGTATCTACCAGGGATTAATACAGACTCCTACAACTCAACAACAAAAAATATCAAATAACCTGTTTTAAAAATGGGCAAAGGGGACCTCCCTGGTGGTGCAAGGGGTTAAGATGCAACCTATGAAGATGTTCGCAGCCACTGCAGCATGAGTTCGATCCCTGGCCAGCCAGGGAGCTACCCACATGGCGCAGCAGACTTCACCTGTCTCTCCTGCTGCTCCCCTCAGCAGTGTATTTCAGTCAATCTGCCTGTTCTGTTCCCCACTCTGTCTCTGGTGAATCCTCTCACTGCCCCCCGCCACACCTCTGGCCTGTACCCCAGCTCTTGTATGCATAAATAAATAAAGATTTTAAAAAAATGGGCAAAGGAATTCAACAGATATTTCTCCAAAGATGACGTACAAATGCCAACAAATATATGAAGAGATATTAAACATCATTAATCATCAGAGAAATGCAAATAAAAATCACAGTGAGATATTGTGAATACAAAATGTTACCTCACAACCATTAGTTTGACAGTTATCAAAATAACAGAAAATAACAAGTGTTGGTGAGGATGTGGAGAAATTAGAACCCTTGTGCGGTGATTTATAAATGGTACAATCACTACAGAAAACAGTATAAAAGGCTTCTCAAAAAATTGGAAATAGAACTACCCTATGGTCGAGCCATCTCATATCTGAATGTGTAAGAGTTGAAAACGTCAAAGAGATATCGCTGACTCATGTTCATTATAGACATAACAGCCAAGAGTTAAAGCAACCCAAATGTCCACCAAAGGGTGAATAAATGAACAAAATGTGGTCCATACATGCAATGGGATATTTTCTAATCTTAAAAGGAAAAGCTACATGCCACAATATGGACAAATCTTTTTTTTTTTCCGTGGGACCCTTGCGGGTGGCCGGGGAGTGAACCGGCACTACAGAGGCTGCGGGCAGCCTTGCAGCCCAGCGCTCAACTGCTGTGCCACCAGGGGAGGCCCAAATCTTTAGGAACTTATGCTAAGTGAAATAAGGCAGTCACAAAAATATAAATACTGAATGAGTCTACTCATCTAGATCTCTAAAATAGTCCAATTCATAGAATGGTAGTCACCAGAGGCTAGAGGCAGAGGGGAAAAGAGAGTAGTTGTTTAACAGCTATAGAGTTTCAGTTTTGCAAAGTGAAAATGTTCTGGAGATCTGTTTCACAATGATATGAATGTACTTAACACTACTGAACTAGTTATTATAGATAATAAAAGCAAAAATAGACAAATGGGACTATATCAAAAAATCTGTGTATCAAAGAACACAATAGTTGAAAAACAACCTATGGGATGTTAAAGCAACCTAAAAATGTTAAAGAAGATAAATCTTATATATTTTTACCACAATAAAAAAAAAAGTCAAACAAATAAAAATGGAACAAGGAAAGGATGCCCTCTCTTTCAACCTCTGAATATTTTTCTGTGAGGACACAAGGTCTGAAATCACTACAATCATCTTGTCATCACCAGGGGAAGTGCAGACATCCTGAGAAGGGTAGAGCAGAAAACAGAAAGCAAAGTTATGGGTCTTCGAGTTCACGATTCAACTGACCTTGGAATCACTCTTCCTTGGTCATGTGACAAAATGTTGTTTCTTATTGCTTATTTGTTATATTTTCTGCTACTTGAGACCAAAACCATCTAACAGAATCATCACTATTGCCTCAAAATAAGTAAAAGCTTAAGGAAGTTCTGGCACACAGCAGGTGCTCAATAAATAAAAGGAAAGTTTAGGCTATCTCTCCTAAATTTTCACCTCTTACTATCCTACCTCAGGGCTCAGCTCAAATGTCCCACAGGGAAACCTTATCTGTAACCCCATATCTCTCCCTATCCTTCTGGAAGTTTGGTTAGGACCTCCAGTGAGAGGCAGTCATTTTCCACTGTGGCACTTCTCACAGCTGTTACTAATTAGTCACTAGTGTAATCATTTATTTAGCAAATGTCTCTCCCACTGGATTTTGAGCTCCAGGAAAGCAAGAACTGAGTCTTATTCATGATTTTAGCCTCAGCCCCCATCACAGTACTTGGCACAGGGTGGTACTCAAAAACAATTTTATTTCAAAGATATTCAAACTTTATCTTAGCTCTATAGAAAAACTTAAAAGCCCAATTTATAAATTTTTGATAGCTGCTCTCATTGAAAGGACCTAGGAAGGTATTATTTAAAAAATTCTCAATAACTTG
Organism: Talpa europaea; assembly: GCF_964194135.1. NCBI lineage: Eukaryota > Metazoa > Chordata > Mammalia > Eulipotyphla > Talpidae > Talpa > Talpa europaea. The sequence goes on along the minus strand of NC_140070.1, from coordinate 115,285,599 downwards.
GATGAGAGATTCTTCAATTAAGCCACAGCGTTTAGGGGTTTCAAAAGTCCCAATCAGAGTAAATAATTCATATATGAAAGATTAGAGTCCCTTATGAAATCTGCAATTTTTTTAAAGGGCTACTTTCATCATTTTGGTTTTAGAACATTCTTATTTGACATTATTTGCTAATTAATTTTACATTCAATTCATCCCTTACTATTTCCCTATAAAACTGCCACCTCTACCCACAGTAGATTTTGCCAAACTGACAGAGCCTTTATTTTTATTATAGTGTCTATTCCATTACCATTAATTCATTTGTAATACAAAGTCAACTGGTTTAGTAAGAACTGTAGTTGCCATTAAGATTGATACCAGGGCCTCCCCGGTGGCAAAGCAGTTGAGCGCTGGGTTGCGAAGCTGCCCGCAGCCTCTGCAGCACCGGTTCAATCCCCGGCCACTGGGTGAGGGTCCCACATAGCGCGCAGACCTCTCCTGCCGCCCGCTGCTCCCCTCAGCAGTGTACTTCGTCAGTCTACCTGTTCTGGTACCCGCTCTGGCTCTGGTGAATTCTCTCGTCCTCCCACGCTTCTGACTGTACCCAGTGCTTGTATAAATCAATAAATCTTTTTTTTTTTTAAAGAGGCATGTATTTTTATTTATTTATTTGTTTATTTGTTTGTTTATACATGCACTGGGTACAGTCAGAAGCGTGGGAGGGTGAGAGAACTCACCAGAGCCAGAGCGGGGAGCAGAGCAGGCAGAAGGACCGAAGTACACTGCTGAGGGGAGCAGCGGGAGGCAGGAGAGGTCTGCGCGCCATGTGGGACCCTCCTCTGGTGGCTGGGGAGCAGCCGGGGATCAAACCGGCGCCACAGAGGCCACGGGGAGCTTCGCAACCCAGCGCTCAACTGCTGCGCCACCAGGGCGGCCCTAAATAAATAAATCTTAAAAAAAAAAAAAGATTGATACCACATTCATTAAGCCATGGAATCCTAAAAAGTAATTTGTAAAGGAGGTAGGGAAGCTAGAAGAAAAAAGAGGATGAGTCAAGCAGCCATTTGGGTACAAAAGGTTTAGAGAACCTTCCAGAATGGGAACCCCCCAGCAAATGATGGCTTTGATGATAATGTACATTTTACACCTGCACTGTCCAATATGAAAGCCATTAGCCATACATTTAACCATTTAAATTTGAACTAATTAAAATAAGCTATCTAGTTCCTTCATGGTACTAGTCAAATTTCAGTTATTGAATATCAACATGTGGCTGGTGGCTATCATATTAAACATGCAAGGTATAATATAGACAACACACAAAGCTTTGGACAGCATGGATCTATACATGCCTGGGATAAATATCAACAAGAGATGGAAACATTTGAATGACCAAGAGAGACAAAAGAGGGGAAAAAAGCCATATTATAAATATAAAAGATCTATTTCCCACTTAATTCTCCATAGGAACAAATTTCTTAAAAATAATTCCTCCCCTGCTCACTTTACTAAGTAACAGATTTACAGCTTTTTAAAAATTTTCTTCAAGTAAATGGATGAGAATGTGCTCTTATTCCCTGTTGAGTGGTCTGGGTATTGCATATGAACTTACAGTTTGGTCTCATCAGCCTCTTTCTGCATGATCTCAAGAATCATGCGGCATGCTTCAGAGGTCCCCTCTGGGGTGGCATGGATGGTGACAGGCTTCTCTGCAGCCCCAGAATTCTCTTTTCTGTGGATGTCTACCCTGCAGGGAAAGAATCAGGAGCCATAGCACAAAGTCATGTGGGACAGGATCCTAGTCCCAAGAATGAGTTGCACCAGTCAATCCACAGCAAGGACACAGACAAGAAAGTGTCATTAGCACATCTGCAACCAATGCGATTCTCTGAGAAGGCAGCAAGCAGTGCAGGGGGTCTCGTGCCACTTGAATTCTATGCAGCTCCATCTTATGTACATCTCAAGGCAGTATTTCTTATAGGAGTGCTGTGGGACAAGGCACCAAGCCAACTTGCTAATGAAGCTAGTTTGGCAAATGAGGTATCTTGTGTAGTCTTTCAAATGACTGTGGAAGTGAGGAGTAAAGCGAGTGGGATAATACTGCACATTGGCACAGTGCTGGTCTCTGAACTGACTGCAGCTTTTAAAAGCCATATGTTAATCCAAACATGAAATTTAAGCAAGCTTTATATATATGGTTGTAGACAAAACCAGAGGCACACCCTCTCTCTGCCTCTCTGAGTTCGTTTGCTTTCTACTGAACACCTGCTTTCTTCCAGGTTCTTCAAACTCACGGCTCAAAATCTTGATGACTTTATCGAACTTCTTTGGGTAGCTGTGGTCCTATTTGGTTTTGTTAACTTTTTTAAAAAAATCACATAATGATTGTATCCTTTTTCACCTTGACTATTAAAAGGTCCATATCCAAGTTTTGACCAAACTCTATAAAATGGGAACCTACTTTGAGAAGTTACCTCCTTTTATTCAAACTGATTGGTTGTATTTTTAAAGCTACTTTAAACTATTTTGGGAACAAAAAGACAGACATAAAAATCATCTTTGAATTAAAGCAAATTTGGAGGAAGGAAAAGGACTTATTTTAAAATAAACGAAACACCAGGTAGTGTTGCTCTACCACCTCATCACTTCACTCCCATGTTTATGAATTCCAGCATTCAAATAAGTAGCTTTAATTTGGGTGTAACTCAGATACTTTGAAGAAAATAGTGTTTTCATATTAGGTTACAAGACATTCAATGAATTATCTGAATAAAATACACAGACATATAAATAGCAAATATCATCAGTAACAGTACTTTGCAATTTAAGTGCTTTCATAGTAATTATTTTGTTCATTCTGCCTATCTTAATTATCACAATAATCTTGGCTTACAGAAGAAGCAATTGATGTTCAGGGTAGTTAAAATTTTTCTCAAGCTCATAGAGCCATTCAGTGGTAAAGCTTGAACATGGGTCTGTGCTTTCAAATCTTGTACTTTCTACATTACATCATGTTGTGACCTTAATGCACATACAAATGTCAACAACTATAATTCCTTAGACAGAAAACTAAACATAAGGCTAATGTATTTTACTTCTTGCTCAATATGGCAGTGACTCACCTGCTTCCTTTAGGTAGCTGTGAGACCGCCTAGGTAGTCTCAAAGAATAACTACCACCCAAGACTCTGACTCAGGAGAGGAGGTAAGAGCTAAGTAAGTAGATTCTAGGATCCCACCAAGTTCAGTCCCATACCTATGTTGTTTTAGAAATAGATGTGTTCACAAGCATTAGTTAGCTTCAGAGAACAATCCTTGGCTTGTGAGGTCATTAGTACCTTCTTTATGAACCTTTAGTGTTTCAGAGTATGATTTTTAGGCCATTGGCATGAAAGCTCATTCAAGTTCTGGGTTTTATGTTAGTCTGTTAGTAGTTCTGTTTAAAGAAGCCACCATCCCATACAGCACAGCCCCCCACTGCTGATGCAAGCGAGAGCAACCTGATGGTGGCTGGGACCCACCAGCACTCAGGGGACCCCTCAGAAGGAAGTAAAAGGAAGCCCGGGAGGCACGTACCGGGACTGGGTCTGCTTAGTGATGTTCTTTATGGTCAAGCCCTCCTTTCCGATGATGGCACCAACAAACTGGGTGGGGACCAGGATCCGCAGCGGGAAATCAATCTGTCTGGCCTGAGAAGAGCCCCCAGGGGCGTGGCCTTGCTCCCGGGAAGAGTGGTCCCCACGCTGGGCTCGCTGAGGGGGCGAAGGGGAGCTCACCTCTTCATCCGGGATGTAGGAAATCTTGAAGGAGTAGTTCTCAAGCTGATGCCCACTAAGCTTCTCGATGGCTCTGAAATGCAGAATGGGCAGGTAGGCTTCATTAGAGAGCAACATCAGAGAAGACCTTCAAAGTCAGTGAATAGGTACAATCACTGTCATTGATTAATTGCCTATTTGACAGCCATTTCCCCAGTGGTAGCAAGACAGATGTCACCTCTGTTCCCTCAGAGCTTGTGGTTAACAAAAAAATCACAACTATAGGCCTGGTTAGACTTGATAGATAATTTTGCATTCTTTTTTTTTTTTTAACCATCCAAGGTTGTAACCCCATCATCAAAGATTTTTTGTTAAGTATCAGCATAAAACTATGACTCGTGGTGGTGCAAGGGGTTAAGTCTCAGCACTATGAAGCTATCAGCAGCAACTGCAACACTGAGTTTGATCCCCAGCCAGGGAGCTAACCCTCGTGGTGCAGCAGGCCTCTCCAGTCTCAGGTGCTGCTCCTCTCAGCAGTGTATTTCAATAAGTCCACCTGTTCTGCTCCCCACTCTGTCTCTGGTGAATTCTCTCACCACCACCCCCCCACACCTCTGGCCTACATCCCAGTTCTTGTATGCATAAATAAAATAAATCTTTAAAAAAAACCTATGACTCCTTTTTTTCTTTAATCAAGATATATTTATTATTGAAAATTCATAAATATGTAAGCAAATAAGAAAAAATTCCTAGGCTACTCTATACCTTTCATATATATATATATATATATATATATATATATAGTGGGTTAACATTATATGTACTGTTTTCTAACTTTAAAAAGGAGTTAATATTCTAAAAATTGTTCCAAGCAATTAAATATTCTGTAATTAAATTTTTTCTAGTTAACATTTTACTGATTTACCATAGTTTTTTACACTGATTCGATATTGCTAGACATCTATTTATCGACGTATCAATCAATCATCTATCAATTTATCAATCATCTATCTATCATGTTCAATCCTTTACTACTGCATACAATGTTACCATAGGCATTTTTGTTTTATTGATTTTGTTAAAGATTTATTTTATTTATTTATGCATACAAGAACTAGGGCCTAGGCCAGAGGTGTGGAGGAGGGGGTGAGAGAATTCAACAGACAGAGTGGGTAGCAGAACTACTGAAATACACTGCTGAGGGGAGCAGTGGGCAAGACAGGAGCAGTTAACTGTGCCATGTGGGTCAGCTCCCTGGCTGTGGATCAACTCATGCCTACAGTGGCTGGTGATAGCTTGATAGCACTGAGACTTAACTCCTGCGCCACCAGGGAGGTTCCCATGGGCATCTTTATAACTACAATTCTGCACAAAGGCAAATTCCTACTGCAACTGCTGGGTCAGAGAGTATGCAGAATTCTAACATTAATTATTGCATACTGTCCTCTGGAAAGGTCTCAACATTTACTACCCCATAGTAGTTAAAAGGGTATTAGTTTCCTTAAACCCTTGGAGTAATATTTTAAAATATTTTATCATTTAATGGGAATAAATTATATTCCACTATTGCATTTAAAAAATTATATAGGCAGTGAAACAATTTTTTCACATGTCTTTGGTAGCATTAACTATATACTACTAGATTAAGTGTGTAGGGTTTGTCAATTTATTGCAAAGCAGTGCCTTTTAAATTCAATAAAAGCAACCAAGTAATATGTACAAAGTTCCTAAGTGGCAGCTGAAAAAGAGCTATAAAGGTGTGTTGGTACATGTCCTGGTTACATACGTATGCAAAGTTAACAGCAAATAAACTTGCATTTTTCAAAGCAAAATTAAGTTTTTCAAAACTGGCAGTATGAAAGCAGGTAGAATGTGTCTTCATGTGTATTGAAACCTTGAAGAAGAAATAAACTATAATCCTGGTACATTTAACCAATATTATTCTACATCTATAAAGCATGACCACATTTTACCATAATTCTAGACACAGTGACCTGACTGGCACTTCAAAGACCTCTTTACAAAAGGGAAATTGTTTTTGTTGTTTTTTTAAAAAAAAAATTAATCCTGCATTCATTAATGCCCAAGCTCAAGATTAACCATGGTTGAAGCACACAGTCCTGAGAGGGGAACGGGAAGTGAACAGGAAGAGAAGGGGGGGCAGGGAAAAGAACGCATGCTGAGTACTCTGTGATGAACTACCCCCAGATAGTTCTCCCTGCTGCTGATCCCTCTGTTAATATTACACGGAGGAAAAGTCAGCGTTTCAGTGTTCATCCAACCAGGGTGGCTCTGAGGATGCTTCTTCCTCATAGTGCATGTTATAAATTCCAGGTGGATGTGGCTCCCAGTGATTGGCAAAGCAGAATCTTGGGGGCAGCATGTCACAGGGCCGTTGCACCCTCTATTCCTGATCATGTCAAGACATAGCTGCTATCTCCGCTTTGATGCCTAAGACATTTTTCAAGATTAAGTCTCTGTGTAGTCAGCAAATAGACATCTTGGTATAAATACCCCAGCGCTCTACTGACGGGGCTTCACTGGTATGTCAAAGACCTGCATCTTTTCAGAAAAGGTTTAGAATGCAATGGAATTCAAAGACAACCCTCCAAAAAATTTCAAAGGAAACAAGCTCACATTCACTTACATTTTTGCTTCTTCTCTTGTTGCATATGTGACATTGACAACAGCAGTTTCTGTGTCTGTATTGACTAGGAAAGAAGCAAAAATTACAATGTCATAGGAAAAAAATCTGTCACCCTTTGGTTCAATATAAACAGATAAACTTTAGAGAAAAATGCCCTAAAATTCACTACCTTAATTGTATCATTATTTGAATTTCTACCTTTATTCACATTCATTCATGGTAATTTGTGATCAATTGCATGTACAACTCTAAGCTATTTTTTCACTTTGTTTATAAACACTTTTGCATGTGTATGTACATTTTCTTTATATTTTTCATTTTGGTGCCTGAAAAAAATTACAATAAGTAAATGTGCCATAATTTTGCCTAGCCAAATTCCTCAGTTATTGACAATAGGTTGTTTCTACTATTTGCAATTCTAAATAATGCTGCTAAAAATCACTTTTACTACAGCCATGCGATTTATTCTTCTGAATTACTTTCTTAGGCTAAAAATCACTGAGGAAAGATTATCAGGTAAAAGATCATGATGTTTCCTAATGCATATTTTCAGAAGTTTGTATGAATTTATGTACCCACTATTAAGTTATGGGTTTTAACTTTGATTTGCAATTACCTTTACATTACTGGATATAAGTAAAAAATATTAAGATTTGAGATTCTTTGCTCATTGACAAAGTTGAGCTATCGCTAATTTTGTTTCCCTCTAATTAAACTCCTTGTCTAAGTATGAGTTAAATTTAGTAACTATCTACAACCAGTAAGAAAATGGACAATTTCAACTCACTTGACTGAAGGAAAGAGCCCACAAACTCTAAGATGGTCTAGTAAGGTCACCCTGTGAGTTGCCTTAATTTATCAATTGCTTGCGTTTTCCTCCAAAGTGAGAAGTTCAAAATAAGCTCAAAAAGGCAGATAAAACTTTCTTAATCCACCCTGTAAACTTAAACTAAAAATACTAGAGACCACCAAGTATATATGACCAAATTGAACCCCTCCTTTAAACATTTGTTATTAAGTGACTAGAAAATTAACATTAACACTAATTCAAGAAAACCATAATGAAGTTGTTTTTCAAAGTAATTATAAAATCTTATAGTTAAGAATTCTTAATCTTGGAACTATGCTTGAGTTTTGGAAGTCTATAAATTACCTCTACACCACCCAATGATTCAAATTAATGGATATATGAATTTTTTTGTATATAATCTCCAAAAGATTCTCAAAAAAAGTTAGAGACCAGTGATGTAAAAAATATATAAAATTTTAAAAAAGTTAAAAAAAATAAGTGAAAATAAAATATATTTACCAATGGAAAAAAAATATTATTTATCCAATAACTTCAAAGTAGCTGCAGCCTGTGTGGGGGAGGGGACTAGTAATCCTCAGAAAGGAACTGCCACTGAGATTTGCATATCTTAAATGCTGGGTCCAGCTCCAAACTTCTAATTCACACTTACCCAGAGAAGTCCTCACAGTGCAAAACAGGGGATTTGTAGCCCACAACCATCCTCTCTCAGTGCGGACACACAGAATGCTACAGTGGTTTCATATTTGCTGCTTTCTAGCGCTACAGACAAGGCCGTAGACTCAGAAAGGGAGAGAGGACTGTGTTTGACCCTCCTGAATATAGCTATCCACTACGATTCTCAGATTCTGTTCTCACATCATGGTCATCGTCTCTGTTTTTCAAAGATGTATGTCTTCAGGAAATCAGACAGTTTTTTGATTCTGGAAAGAACTGAGTTCCATTCAAATGATTTTTTCATTGGGCATGAAAGCCCTATAAAGTTTCTTAAACCTCAACTGAAGGGCTTCCCTTGTGGTGCAGGGGATTAAGCACCACACTATGAAGCGATCCACAGCCTCTGCAGCATGAGTTCCATCCCAAGCCAGCCAGGGAGAAACCCACATGGCGCAGCAGACCTCTCCTGCCTCATCTGCTGCTCCCCTCAGCAGTGTATTTCAGTCAGTCTGCCTGTTCTGCTCCCCACTCTGTCTCTGGTGAATTCTCTCACCCCCCGCATCTCTGGCCTGTACCCCAGCTCATATATGCATAAATAAATAAATCTTTAAAAAAAAAAAAACTCGATTGAAAATGTTTTCCTGCTGAATCAGGAATAATATATGAAACAGAACAAAACAAAAGCCCACCACTGCTATCCTGTAGGTGTGAGGCAGCTGGAAACTCAGTGGTCTCCAGAGCAGAGGTGCCCTAGCAGCTGCCCCAGATACCTGGAATGTTTCTTCCTTGCGTAGCAGTCTCCTGAATTTACCATATGGTCTTAGCTAGTAACTTTACAAATTCATGTCTGTAAGGCCATCTTGCCTACTACATCCAATCTTTATTGAGAATGTCTTCTCTTCCATGTGGAGGACAATAACAAGAACTGAGAAACAGAATCCTTGTAAATCATGTCTTCTTTCTGAGCTCTTTCCCTTCACCTGTGGGCATGGGCGGTCAGCAGCATGAAATTGAATAATAATATTTTTAATATTCATGGAGTGGAGAACATCTAAATAATTACTGCTTTAAAACTATTATATTATTTACACTGGCAGACAGAACAGATTGCAAATGAGACAATGGGTTCGCTGTGATCTTTCCTAAGTGGAGCTTAATAATTTTTTGAGAGTATGAGTGACACCACTGTCTGTAAGTACCTTACACAGATTAGCTTTGGGTGCCACAATTATCCAGTGATATAGGAAAGGTCAAGATTATTCTCCCCACTTTATACTCATGTGGAATCTGACTCAAGTTAAGGGACTGGTTTAAAGGCTGATGGTCAGTAAATGATTGAATTCACATTCTGCTTTTAAGGTCAACACAAAAGTAATCTTCATTGAAAGTTACTGCCTGGGCTCTCAGGAGGCTGGAATCTACATCTCTAGGCATCTTAAAATTTCTGGTGCTTCCCTTTTAAATCATATTTCATGTGTTAGAAGATTAAAAATGAAGGTGGCAGGAAAAAGGTATGCCTTTTCTGGGCAATTCTAACACTCTTCCAAGGACAGTGGTCCTTAAACCAGGGTACACACAAAAACACTTGGGAGTGTTTCTTTAAAATTCAGATTCATGAAGTCTTCTCCCAGAGTCTTGTTTTGTATGTCTATGGTGAGTCCTAGAATTTGTACTTTCACAAGCTCTAGGGCATTCTCATGTCTCCTACTTTCTGAAAAACACTATTTTTCTTAGCCAGGAAGAGAAAGGCTAAACAGTATAAATCCAATTTCTTCCTAGTAAATTAAGCTTACGGCAACCTGACAGTGTTTGTCCAGAGTATAAGAAAAATAGCCGGAAAATCATATTCCTTGAAAAAAAATTATACAGAAACTGATAGAAAGATACTGATATCTCTTACACATAGATAACAAACATACACTATCGAGCGCTTGTTTCAAAGGAATTTGAACCTACTATTTCTCCCTGGAGTTGACACAGCCTATAGAAAGTAACAGTAATCGCTTCCAAAATTCAACAGGCTAATTTCCTCATTTATTACCTTGTTCCACGTTTTCTACTGTTCCATACTGAGCCAAAAGTCCATCCAACACCTGAAAAATAGTTTCAAGGTCAGAATGGGAAGACAAGATTGGACTCACAAAAAATGGTGCAATAATATCTCCAGCAAGTGAATTAATGGAAAACAAGGACAGTTATAGGAATAATCTACCAGCATTGATGTTTCAAGTCTTCGATAAAAACAATTAGAACTGAATATATACAGGGGACTTTGATTTGCTTATTAGCTCCCAGGTAATCCGTTCACTAAGGTGATAGAGGTCATTTCAGAGTCTTAGTAAATGGTAATAATCATATTCATCATGTTATTTCTAAGTCACTGACAGCTCTTTATTTTGAGAAACAAAATAAAGTACAAAACTCACTTCTTCCTGGAAGACATAACCATTTCTCCTTCTGTTTTTCTGAGGGATCTCCTAATTTCACAAAGCAATGGGATGTGTGTTGAAATTTTTCAGAATAAAAGGTTTTTAATAAGTAATGAAAATACTGTTTCCTTTAAGGCTGTTTTGATTTTTGTTTGGGTTGGGGGAAAATATGAGGCCAGTTATTTTTAAATAATGCAATAATTTTATTGCATTAATATAGTTTTATTTTAACGTAGCAGTTATAAGAAGTTTTACAACTCTAAAAGTATACCATAACTGTTACTCTTAGCAACTAATTCAAAATAAATGAAAAACTGCTCTAACTAATAAGGAAACTCCTATTTTTATTATTTTTTCCATTGATTTTTTTCCAAAGTCATAATTTGGAAAGATAAAAATCCTTTACAAAAATTATGGGATAGAAATCACAAAACAAGTATGCATTTGTTTCACAATTTATTTGTTGACGCTTAGTGCTGGAGAAGACAGAACCTATCAGATCAAAGTGCACATGCTGTACAATGAAGGGGACAAATACGACCAAACTCATTACAGGTAATGCACGTTAGGATTGTGAGAAAGGAAAAAGTCTGCAAACCTGTAATTCCCAAATGTTAAAGAGAATTAATGGGAAAAAGTGCATTGGTAAGATAAGGAAAGAGAACAGAAAGACAGAAAAGACACTGGATTACCTCCCACTGCAGGTGAGGAGGGATGTTTCGAATCTGAATCTTCCTGCTCCTGTAAGAAAAAAACAGACTATATTATTTTCTCCAGGACACAAACGTTAGCAGATAATAAAGAAATCACAATTTGAGTTCACTTTCTCACTGTGTTCACTGAGGCACCAGTGAGATTCTGAATGTGAATGAGTATCAGGACGCAAAATACTTTAAGGTTTTCAATTAGTTTCAGAAGAAAACAAAGAAAAAATCCAAGTTGTCTGAACAAGCTGAAGAAACAGTTTACATGCATGTTTGTTTGCCTTTTCATTTTCCTACCAAAGCAGTCAAAACTTAAATGGCCACATAGGTTGTAACCATGGAATTATCACCTTCCATCTCAAAATATATGGTCCAGCAACTGACCCTAGCCCAAAAGGTAGATAGGCTCAAACATGAAGTTGCTTATAATGGGGACCGGTTGGATTTAGTTAGCTTCTTACTTAATCTTTTAAAAAATGTTTTTATTCCTGACTAGATAATACTTTACAAAATTATAAAAAGATTTACTCCCATTTGCCCCCTTCCTCACCAGAAATGAACACTTTTGTTTGTGTATCCTTTCATTTCTTTATGCAAATAATAACAAATATGTAAATTCTTGTTTTCCCCTTTTCTTCCAGAGATGTTGCAGATCTACAAATTCTGCACCTTGATTTTTCACCTAACAGCAATATCCTGGAGACTTGACTGTGTTGGCAGGTAGAGTGGTCCTTGGTCTTGAATACACTGCCTGAATGCACCTAGTCCTCTGCTGATGGACATCTGGGCCTTCTCCTACCTTTTTGATTTAGAGGCTTTTCCACCAGGACACCTTGCTGGTCTGATAACTTTGAGTTATTTTGACTGTTTCTTTGTTTTTAACTTAAGTATTAAAATTAGGTAGAAAAAGAACAGAAATATGAGGATAAGTTTTTTTCTATCATTTGGGAATGTGTTAGATATTGGAAAAAAAAACGTATATTAACATTTAAATATTAAAGAGGCTTTAACCCAAAATATTCATTTTAGTAGGAAGTTTTCACAAAACTACCACTTCATATGAATGGATGATAAGCATCTCATTTTAACCTTACCACTCCCCTGTAAAAGCAGGCATTAGTATCCCCATTTCTCAGATAAGTTAACTGAAGCTAATGCATCTCCTATCTGAATCTCAAAGTTAGGGAGTGATATTTTTGTCTTGTGGTTTTAAATAACCTTAAGTGTTAACCTTAAAATGTTACTCATAATTGTCAATTCATCAACAAAATTTACATTTCATGTGTCTATTACAATTCAATGAATCCTGGACAAGATGTGCCCTCTCAGATAAATTCTAGGCAAATGGTTCTTAGGTGGGGATTTCACCTTTCCCCCACCAAGTATCAATCCCATGGTATGTTCTGTGATCAGAACATCTCCTCCTGGGAGGGTTTCTCTGAAAACTTCACCATAGTGGCTCACTCTTTGTTCCTCAAAGGAATTTACTTAAATACATATTCTCTTGAAAGAGGATAGTGAAGGTATTAACTAGTAATCTCCACAGCATTAGCTGACACCTGGTTTACATTAAGGCTCTCCAGCCCCGCTGGTTGCTGAGCATACCTGCAAGCACCTGAAGTGGGGCTGAGCATGTGAGAAATCATCTGCTTCACAGTTTTGCTTATTATCATTGGTCCCAACCTGGACTGGTGCTGAGTCTCATATGGCCAAAGAATCCTCCCCAAAATATGGATTGTTGTATATGGGGTTGTATGGTTTCTCCAATACCATTTATTGAAGACAAGATCTTCCATTGTATTTTCTTGCCTGCTTTGTCATAAATTAATTGACCATATAGGTATGAATTTATTTCTGGACTCTAAATTCTGTACCTTCACTCTAGGTCTATTTTTATGACAAAGTCATACTGTTTTAATTATTATAGTTTTGTAATATACTCTGAAATCAAGGCAATCCTGTGATGACTCCAGCTTTCTCAGGATTGTTTTGGCAACTTGGGAAGGCTGACTTTTTTTTTTTTTTTTTTTTTTGCCAGTCAAGCATCCAGTTTTTCTAGATCTAAACAGAATAAGAACTGAAGCCATTTTTAAAATTCTTTTATTTTGCTATGATGAAGATTTCAGTTAGTAAAACCAAAATGGTGTTTTTAGAGATATGATTAACTACCCTTATAAAGTCCTTAACCCAGTATTTGCAATTAAAACTAAGCAGTACAGAAACAAATATTTATACATCATAATTTGAGCCCAGATACATAATGTAAACACATTATAATCTGAGTATATAATGTTTGTCTCCTGGTAAATACAAAATTATCTTTTGTAAAGATAATTTTACACATGGTAAATACAAAATTATCTTTTTTTAAGTTTTTACACTTTTTTTAAAGATTTTTTTATTTATTTATACAGAACTGGGTACAGGTCAGAGGCGTGGGAGGGTGAGAGAATTCACCAGAGACAGAATGGGGAGCAGAACAGGCAGACGGACCGAAGACACTGCTGAGGGGAGTAGCAGGCAAGGCAGGAGAGGTCTGCCACGCCATATGGGTTTCTCCCTGGCTGGCCGGGAATTGAACCCACGCTGTACAGGCTGCGGACAGCTTCACAGCACTGTGTTCAATCCACTGCGCCACCGGGGAGGCCCCCAAAATCATCTTTGTAAAGGCAAAGCTACAAAGGTTGCTGAGTGCCCTGTCACCAACAACTGTGCCATCCTTTCAGTATCTCTTCAGTTCATTTTCAAATAACTGTTTTCTTTAGTTCTCCAAAGAGCACTCAGATCTATACCCTTTCTTCCTTCCTTCCTACCTGTGTCTTCTTCATATTTTTTCTTCAGCCCAAGCAGTATCTAGAGTAGAGCAGGTGCTCAGCAATCAGCAAATTCACTAGAAGCATTTGTTGCTGACAACTGGCTTCCTTTTCCTGACCTACTTCTTCTGACAGCCTGTCTTTCAACTCTAAGAAAACAGGTGCTCACAGATGACACTGACTGGTCTTCAACCAAGCCAATGTCTTTCACTCCACTTTACCCAACTGCTTGATACAAGAGCTGGCTGACTGGAAAATGTAGGAAGACATTTCCTAACACAGTAGCCACTTCATACATTTCCTGTGATTAGATGTAATGACTCATATGGAGTTGATTTTTTTTTCCTAAGAAGTACAATGGCATGCCTTGAGTTACTGAAGAAACAGTTTCAATTAACATAAAAATTCACGTCAGAAGCTGTGAGTCCTCAATGTCTGGAAATTAGTGATAAGCCAATAGCACTTAGCTTCTGAAAAGAAGGAACTGCTCAAAGAGGTTATAAAAGACTTTATCATATCCTTTAGAGCCATTATAATGATTAAGGAAAAGATAAATTCATCTCTAATATGGCTTTAAGTCCCAAGTAAGAATACAAAAGCAGTAGAGGGCCAGCTAAATCATGTATTTTTATCTCATAAAGGAACTCCTTGCTATGTAAATTAAACAGCATTCACCATCTCACACAAGGTAACATCTTACCTGTGCCAAGGGTTGGGGTGGTATGAACAACCCAAGCTACCCACACCCAAATTTTCTGACTGGAGGTTAAATACTGGACAGTTTGTCTGATTATGGAGAGTAGGATGATATCTAAGAATAAAGAAAAATTTTTCCAAATTCCTTTAGCAAATATTCACTAAGCACCTATTATATGCCAGCCACTTATTTTGAGGCCCTGGGGGGAAAGTAGTGAACAAAGCAAAAATGTGCTCATCCTCATGTCCAATTCTAGAGAATAAAAAAAACAAGACAGTACTGACTTCAGCACTCCCTAGAACTCGCTACTTAATTTCAATATAACAACAGGATATGCTTCAGAATGGTCTCTTGAGCCAATTACATCTTCAAGGAAAAGGTGCTTTTTCTTTTTTAACTTGAATGCAGTCACTCTTTATTAACTGATGAGTTTACAAAAATAATCTCTGTAAACACCTTAGTTCATCCTTATAATAAGCCTGCTGTTCTAGTCTTCCCTGTTGCCAGCATCTCCACATTCTGCAAAAAGGGAGTCCTTTTTTCTTCATTCCGTCTCTCAGAGAAGATAATAGGAAGGGCCAGTGGAAGGTGTTTGCTTCTTTGAAGCATTTTCCAACAATATCGATCTAATGAATCAGATCCTCCATGCAGATGATGCCATATTTGCCAAGAGATGGAGCAATCAATGACTAATCTATTAGGGTAAATTGCTTCTAGTTAATTTATCGAAACCACACTTGGAGATCAATTAGTTTTACTGACTTCAGGTTTAGGGACCCCCCTTGCAATACACGCTCCCACGATGCTCAGCATGTTAACTAAAGTGTTGTCGAGCTAAACAAAAGTGCCCCTGAAGATCTGGCAAAGGCAAGGAAGCAGCCACACCTTTTGGACCCTTGGGCTCAAACCAGTGATACATCTGATCCTGCTGACAAATATTAATTGGATTCCACAAGTACGAAGAAGTTGCCAGCTTTTTCTTGCCATCCTGGCCATTACAAACCTCAGTTCTGTGCATCTGCCTACATTCTTTGTGATAGTGCTCAGCCTTTTCATAGATAAGCTTCCTCCTTGCCTTTTGAAGCTTCCTTTGGGCAAACTTCTTTCTCAGATGCTTATTACTCTTCAGCTCCATGGAATTCTTTCACTTTTTCTTAGGGTTTCTAGCATAGCACGAACCTTTTTTTTCCTTTTCCTCTGCACCCTCCATGGTTCCAGCCAGAAAAAGAGCCAAAAAGGTCTCTTCTAGCTCATATTTTTAGTTTGAGGTAGAAGAGAATCAAATTATTTTAAAACACTAACTTCTATACAATATCTTTATAATGTAATCGCAGCTGGTAAAGAGCATCACAGAGCCCTAAGTTCGAAGAGCAGAGAGAAGTTAACACTGGGACAGGCCTTTCTAGTGTAACAACAGTGGGGCAGCTTCATTGTTACAAAGAGGTGTCAGGAAGCTTTCCTCTCCACCCATGGACTGAACCCCCCAGATTTCCTCTGCTACATGAAGGGACCTCTAGAGAAATAAAAAAAGATCATCAGGAGTTACTTATCAAAATTGGGAAAGGAGTCAGAAAGATAACTTCTTACATACCAATATAAAAAAGCACTTCACAGGTTTAAAAATTACCCCAACAAATCAGTGAATATCTTTGCTCTTACATAAAGTGCTAATGAAAAAAGAAAGGTAAATCATTAGCTCTTAGTGCTAATGTTACATGATTGAGGACTAGGCAATTCACTTTTAAAACCTGAATAGCTAACTTTCAAAAACAAATGAATGAACTGGGTGAAGATGACAAGTTATTCTTATTTAAAAAAGGATTCATCATCTTAATGAGGATTCATCTTAAGATCCCTTTACATCAATTCTGAAATGAGGTAAATTAGTAGGGAGATAACTCCAAAAGTACAACTTTGATTGATACCAATTTTGGGAACTAGACCATTTTTCCCAAATGGTTCTGACAGAAAAGTCAAACTCCCAAACTGAACTATGCATATTCCACCCCTATCTCTGAACATCCACAGTTTCTAACCTGGTAACATGGACATAGTAGTGCTCTAAATTTGATAAATGAATGAATGTACAGGACAGGGTTAAGATCTCTGGCACTTAAACACAGAATTCCTTCCAGCTGCTGATTCACCCTCTCCTCTGAGTTACCCATCTTACAAAGACAGTAAACAGATCATCTGTCTCAGTAGATTCCTGACTTTTCATCACTTCCTCTCATGCCAGCATCATTAGCTTGGTGGGTCCAAGTAAGACCCATCAAAGGGAAGTTGTATATAGAAGTCAATGCCTGGTTTGAATAAACATGAACCACCTACCTGGCTCTGCAGGTGGCTATAGGAGATGCTGCAGGCACAACTTCAAGTTCCTTTTTCTATACCTGGATGCCACAGGTTGCCCCCTACTTCAGCAACCTGTTCCTTTTGACTCCTGAAGCCAGGTCCTCACTCACAGCATGACTGAGGAAGCGGGGAGTTCAACAGGTGCCCTTGCTCACTTGTTCAGAACCCCAGAATCCCTTGGAGTTCTAATGGACTTTTGCCCCCTCCTCTCATTTGTCCTGCACCAAATCCCAGGGAATTATAAGAAAACACTCCATAAACTGCAGTGTGCCCTACACATGTGGGCATTAAGGTTATTTTGATAGAAATACAACACTTTCAAAATCCTCTTACAACTCTCATCCCTAGCTTTGGTTCTTATGTGCCCATAAGAGCTGGTACCTCGTTTTCCTATGGCATGTAAAATAATCGTATTTCATCGGAAGAGTCACAATTAGGATAATCAGTAAAAAGGACTTGTATGGAACCCACACTGAACCAGGAGAGGCTACTGAAGTCACACATAATCACTGTGGATTCATGTTAAAGATCCGTGTTGAAACAATTTCAGAAGCTGACATTTCAAAAGTACAATTCAAAAACTGATGGATTTGACAAATTATGCTTCTGCCTCATTTAAGAGCACTTTGGTTACTGTGCTTAATTAAAGTATTTTTGTTCTTTGGTGGGAAATAAAAATACTGTCATATTCAAATACAGATAGTTGTGGAAATACAATCATTTTCAGTACTAATGTCTACAAGCAAAACAAAAGGCCTTGGTTTCTTAGAGAGTAATGATAGCAGAAAATATATATAAATTATATTCCCAGATTTCATTACTTGGTAATTCCCTACTCCCCAAATAAAACATTTTATTGTTGCCAAACGCCCCCCAAGATTTCAGCACAACAGAGAAGCATAGTGGGAGGCCTGCTGAGCTGGGAACTGGAGACCATGGGTTTCAATCTGATGTCAGACAAGTTATCAGACAGATGTTGGGCCAGTCGTGGCCTTTGGTTAATGTCTCAGACATGAGGCAGTTAGACAAGATAATAGGCAGTCGGACGTCCCCTGGTGGCGCAGCAGTTAAGTGCTAGGCTGCGAAGCTGCCCACAGCCTCTGTAACACAGGTTCAATTCCCAGCCGCCGGGCAAGGGTCCCACATGGCGTGCAGACCTCTCCTTCCACCTGCTGTTCCCCTCAGCAGTGTATTTCGTCGGACTGCCTGTTCTGTTCCGTGCTCTGGCTCTGGTGAATTCTCTCACCCTCCCACGCTTCTGACTGTACCCAGTGCTTGTATAAATAAATAAATAAATCTTAAAAAAAAAAAAAAAGATAATAGGCAGTCAAGATCCTCTCCAAACAAGATTCACTTATTTGGTAGCAAAACAAAACTGTCATGAAGAGAAGGTAAGAAGCAGAAATAAGAGTTATCTCCATGGCTACAAAGAGAGATGGAATTTTTAAAAACTCATCACAAATCTTGCATTTTCCTTGGGCCACAATTTTTAACAACCCAATAAGATAAGTTAGATGACAGAGTCTACAGTGTTTTATAACTGGATGACCAACAACCCAGAAATAGTATATCACAACCCATAGCCACAATTTATCTCATTTCTACAGAAAGTTTTGTATTTATACTTTCTAGGGTTGCTCTTACATAATCTCTGGTGTCTGAATTTTGAAGGTGTAATGTTATTTCATGACATTTTCTATGAATGAAGGGTATGGCACAACGAAGCAGGTGTTTGTCTATTTCCTGTAAGTATACAGAGATGTTGGCCTGGGATTGTGAATGAGGAGACTATAATTACTTCCAAGGAACTCCACTGATGCCATAAGCCACTAGATCAAAGCTTATGTTTCCACTACACGGAACAGAGCTCTGGCCCATAATTTAGATGTTACTTAATTAGTATTGTAATGATGCTCCACTTGTTATTGCAACTTTGATTCTGTAAAGCCCACATTCACATTTTTAAACTAACATGCTTCAGCTGTAGGTGAGAGAAACTTAAGGCATGGTGCATTTATTGGAAAAGTAGTAGTGTTCAGTTTGGTTTCGTGGAAACACCACTAGGTAATTGTCCCCAAGGCCCTTTCCAGCTCCACTAGTCTTACATAACAAGCGAGTAAAATAGACTTCAAATGCAAAGGGATGGGCATGGTTAGCCACCAGGATGAAAAGCGTTGATGGTACATAGAGCTCACCCTAGAGATTTTCACATGATGATCCTGCAGATCTCAACAAATCTGAACAATTATTTCTACTACTCAACTGGCTTCTTTAAAACAAAATGATTTTTTAGAAATAAGTGCTACATATTTGTACAAAGTTCAAATGGCAAAAAGGCAAGAGTAGAAAAATTCTCCTATTCTACACCCAATCCCCAGTGCCTCAGTTCCTGGTATCAGATAGTTTAATCATTATGTAACCCTATACATGAGCATATGTACATATCTGTTTCCCCTCTGAAATACAAATGGTACCACTCTGTATGTTTTTTCACTTGGAGATTTTTTAATATTCATATACATAGAGCTATAGTATTCCTTTTTTACAGTTGTGTAATATTACATTTTATTAATGCAGCATAATTAATTTAATTCCTCTCCTAGCTGATGGATATATGATGTTTCTAATCTTTTGATATGTCAAAAACCAAAAATGATGTAGTGACTATCTGCTCACCTATCTACATATATAATTTTGTATGTGTGAATGTGTCTTGGAAAACAAACTCTTATAAGTGGAATCCCTGGGTCGGGGGGCTGCACAGTTGTAATATTATCATACAAATGCAATGCTGTTTCCCACACATCTGAAAACACAAAATGATCAAATTTTGTTTCTGCCTAAAACAGGTGAGAAAGACTACCTTAATTTGTTTTAATTATGAATGAGATTGACCATTTTTCATGTTAAAGAACCTCCCGCATCTTCTCCACCCTGGAAAAATCTACAGAATTCTTTTCTGCATTACTTCAATGTTCTGGTAGGTGATTCCCTGTTTTATTAATTTCATTTATTTCACTTAATAAATCCGTACTGAACATTTACTATGTTGGACACCAGAGAGACGAGGAAAAAACCTTTTTGCTGCCTCGAGGAGCTCTGTCCGATGGAAAGACAGCCAAGTAAGAAGTCAGTGCCCCCCACATGCCATGTCACCATGAGACAGTCCTGCACCAACTGGAGGTGGTGCCCAGAGAAGGCAATGCTAAGTCCTAAGCAGCAGGAAGCAGAGCAGCAGGCAGACAGGGGTAAGGTTGAATGTATATTGGAGGCTAGAAATAACTTTCAAGACAAAGGAATGAGAAGCACATAGGTATGGTGCCAAGGCTCTGGGTTCAAGCGAAGCAGAGACTACTTCTAGAGAGCTGTGAGCAGGCTGGGGAGACTGGCAGCAACCAGATCAGGAAAGATGTCCCATGTCATGAATTGAAACATGAAGGCACTAAACCTTTCACCAAGACCTAGAATCATCACACCCCACGCTGGGAACACCAAGTGAAACCATGGGAGACACACAAACACAGCCATCAGCCTGAACTTCCTTCTCAGAAGCTGTTTTTCCTTATCCTTTCCTTCTTCAGAGAGAGAGACTTGTGCCTCTGAAAATTTGGGTGTCAGTATGATTCTACCCTTCCCAGAGGCTGTGTGGATCCCACAATCATTTCTTACTTCTCTTTGACACAGGCTGCCAGATACACTTAATAAATTAAGTGCCTCTTTATCTTAAAAACAAAAGCTTTGGAAACAACCCAAATGCCCAAAAATAGATGAGTGGATCAAGAAGATGTGGTACATATACACAATGGAATATTACTCAGCATTCAAAAAAGATAAACACATGCAATTTGCAGCAACATGGATGGCGCTGGAAGGGATCATGCTCAGCGAAATAAGCCAGAAAGAAAAAGAAAAATACTGGATGGTCTCACTCATAGCAGGAATCTAGAAAACTTAAATAAGGGACCAGGAAAATGAATAACTATAAGAAAGTGGAAATCAAAATCAACAAAAAACTATGAACCAGAGACACTCTATGGGGGGGTGGAGGAGAAAGGAGGGAATGGGGTCAAAATAAGGGGGTTGCAATTGTATGGGGAATGTAAAAATAAAATTAAAAATAAATAAATAAAACAATTAAAAACAAACAAACAAAAAAACAAAAGCATCTCACCAACTGACATTTACCACACCTATTGAGAGTGCAACAGACACATCTATTAAAAATATTAAGAGTGCTTTGAGTTAGTGGAAGGTATGATTAAATAACTTGCTTGATTTTTTTTAAATGAATGCACTAGAACTTTAATTTTTTAAATCCACATTTATCATGCTTCTATCTAATGCCCTAAGGAGATTATTTACTTATTCCAATAATGATTCCTCTGCATGGGCCCATATTACAAAAATATGAATTCTTTTTATTATTTTCCGCAGTACCTAGCCAATAAATATTTATTTAAGTGATTTGCCTAAGGTGCAATTTGTAGTGTAATTTTACAAATACCCTTTGTAAGAACACAGACATGCTTTGAAACAGAATATAGGCATACCTCACAGATACTGCGGGTTTGGCTCAGCAATAAAATGAATATTCCAATAAACTGAGCTGCAAGAATTTCTTCATTTCTCAGTACATATAAGCTATCTGACATTATGCCATAGTCTATTAAATGTGTAATAGCAATATCCCTTAATGTATATGCATATATGTGTATACACATAAATATATATACATATTTATGTGTATATACATATAAATGTGTATACATATAAATGTGAATACATATAAATATTTATATATGTGACACAAAGTAAATGAGCACATGCTATTGGAAATGTGGTGCCAATATGTGCCCAATGCAGGGTTGCCACAAGTCTTCAATTTATTAACAAAAAAAAAAATGGAGTATCTCTGAAGTACAATAAACCAAAGCAGGATAAAATGAGGTGTGCCTGGATCCCTCTTTTCCTTCCTCCTGTTTCTATATTCAAAAAGGAAACAATAGCTAAGCTATGGAAACAACCCAAATGCCCAAAAATAGATGACTGAATCAAGAAGATGTGGTACATATATACCATGGAATATTACTCAGCATTCAAAAAAGATAAACACATGCAATTTGCAGCAACATGGATGGAGCTGGAAGGGATCATGCTCAGCGAAATAAGCCAGAAAGAAAAAGGAAAATACCAGATGGTCTCATTCATAGCAGGAATCTAGAAAACTTAAATAAGGGACCAGGCAAATGAATAACTATAAGAAAGTGAAAATCAAAATCAACAAGCAACTATAAACCAGAGACACACTTGGGGAGCGGGGAAAGGTGGGAAGAGGAAGGATTAGGGTCAAAATAAGGAGGGGGGTGCAATTGTATGGGGACTATAACCAAGATTGTGCAAAAATGAAAAATGATGTAAGAATTATATAAAATATAATATTAAAAAAAGGAAACAAAATAAACCTAGAGGCTGCTCCTTCTGCCTCTGCTAACAGCAAAAAGCACAGAGCTCGGGTGAGTGGGCTGCCTCTTCATGGGCCTCCTCAGTAGCCAGGACTGTGAGGTTGGCCATCACACTTGCACCACCGACCTAGCCTCACAAAGGGTTTACCTTCTATTTTCCTCCCTGGGTGGAGGGCAGAGAGGACTAGGGAAAAAAAACATCCTTGGTTGCCTGGAGCTCCCTGGTCTGGCCAAGGAGAGGGCATTTACTCCAGGCCAGGCTGGTGCATGGGGAAACCAATTCCACCAGCGTACCGATCCTAAAAGGGGAGACAGAGAGCTGGTCTTCATTTCAGGTTGTATCTAGTTAATAGCAGGAGACAGGATCAAAATTTCACTTTAACTGAAGGGCTGCGCCCAGCTGCCCAGTCTGGAAGGATCTGTGCTCCCACAGCCCTTAGTTAGGGCCGTGTTTGCTGCATTTATCATAACCTTCTGTTTAAATCTCTGCTGCCCAGTCAGACGCTGTCCACTGTGAGTTGTTCATTCTATCATCTAGCATTCTACATGTTCACAGGATGATTATGTGTATACATACACACATACATGCCCTTTCTGCCCCTTTGATCAGGTTTCTCAACTCAACTTACTTTGCTCAGGCCAGGTCATCATTGTAAACAGGTCACTCTGACTTTTACCAGGCTCTCTATAGGCCACACAATGGTAGCCCTTTGATGGCCTTGGAGCTCTAAGAGGAAGCTCTTTCCATGAAAGCTTGAGGCCGTCTGCCGGGAAGTCATGGGTAGCTAGACTAGGCATCAGGACAGTTGGGTAGGGCACCACCACCTGGATATGTGACTGCGGCAGGTTACTTCATTTCTCCGGGACCAGATGGCCTCTTTCTAAGCTCTTCCTCAGTGTCAAGAGTTCTTCAGTCCTACTGCTGTCTTCCCACAAGACAGAACAGATGCCTCTTCCTCCCACAAAACTATGTAGAAGAACTAAGTTGTCCAAGCAAAAAAACTTTGGAAGCAAGAAGTTCTGTGCTGTGAGTGGTCTATTCTGAGAATAGAAGTCAAAGAAGTTTTAGAAATCTCCATTCAATGACATGGATAGACAGACTTTAATCTGTGAGCCAAGAAAAATGATTTGTAAAGGCTAGAAGAAAAGAACCCTATGGCTAAGAACTTGTAAAAACATCTCTAACAAACAAAAGTTCTAAGGGAAAGACTGTGAATCAGAAGGATCACAGGAGGTGGGGAGTGAACATTGAAACAGCAGAGAATTAACCAGCTCAAGGGCAAATGGTAGAGAATGCAACTGCAGACAGTGACACACATGAATTCAAGCAGCACCCGGAGTCAACAGACGACAAAGAGACACATTTTCCTCCCAGGCCTGCCTGGATGGGGATGGAATAGATTGCCGTAGTAGTATTTTTTGGATGGGAAGTAGGGACCACTGTGATTCATTAGAGTTTATAAGGCTGAAAACTCCAGCCAGGGAGGTGGAGAAAGAGAGACATGAGAATGAAAGGAATGACACTTTCCAGTCCCTTCTCTGACTAGCTTTGCACTATGCTAAGGCAAATACAAAGAGGAGATGCAGACAGAAGCTTACCACCACTGTCTCTGCCTTCCAGGAACTCTTCGGAAGGTGAGAAAGACAGGACACCAAAACCCACCACCAAGGTATTGAAACGATAAAATCGATGCAGACTTGGGCATTACAAAGAATTTTTACACACATCATCTCATTTAACTCTCATACTGGTTATTGGGCCAGAAGAGGACTTAAGTAACTTACCCAAGGTATCTGAGCTGTGAGGCGGATGAGCTGGTTATAGAAATTTCATGCCTACTATTGTAAGAACTGTAAGAGACATTTTGAATCTGCAGGGGTTCCAAGGAAAGCAATAGTGCTATGCAGAGACAGGCATCGCTTGTGGGAGCTTTATCAACAACACCTCCAGGGTCTAAAAGAGCCCTGTGCTGGTACGGTGTCTGCCCCAGGCACTCAATACCAAACTCCCATTGCTGCCTGAATGAAAGTGGGTGAGTATTAACTGTTTCCATTTGCAGTTGGGGAATCTGGACACAGGTCTGTCTGATGCCCAATTTGCCAGTTCTTTATTCTGGTGGGGTTTTAGGTGGCACATAAGAAAGGGTTCCATACAATGACTGCACAGGTGAGCAAATATGGCAATAAAAACAATGTATCAGGGCCTCCTTGGTGGTGCAAGGGGTTATGTCTCAGCACTGTGCAGCTATCTGCAGCCACTGTAGCATGAGTTCAATTCCAGCCAGGGAGCTACCCACATGGCACAGCAGACCTCTCCTATCTTGCTCCCCTCAGCAGTGTATTTCAGTCAATCTGCCTATTCTGCCTATTCTGCTCCCTATTCTGTCTCTGGTGAATCCTCTCACCCATCCTACACCCCCTCTGCCCCTCTGGCCTACACCCCAGCTCTTGTATTCATGAATAAATAAACTTAAAATAAAACAAGGCATCACATTTAATTTATCTTCTCATATTCCCCTTCACATCAAGGAAAAAGTCCCAGCCTGGGACTGGACACTCTTCAACACCTCTCAAAGACCAACCCTCGTCCCACCTTTAAAAAGGTGAAGTTAGGCTCAGAATCTTACAAAAAGCAACATGAATAGGAGTTAGAATTTAATAACAACATTCTGTTTTCACTGTATTTTATTTTTATAGTTACTTTCTATTTAATGTACTGGTTTTCCATTTATATAAATGATATAAAGCTGCTTTTTAAAGTAAATTTAGTTAATTCTTTTTAAAAGATGATCACTTTAAAAGGCAATGTTAAATAGCAGTGTAGTCAGTAGAGACATAGCAGAAAACATGAAAACCATACTGATGGCTTTGAGAAAGCTTGCTCAATGGTGTACTAGTCCTTGGAATACAAGAACTCTTGCCCAGGTTTCAATCAGTGATCCTTTGTGAGTAAAGCAAATGGGGCAAGTTCTTTAGAAGCCTGTTCAGGCTTCAGGATTCCCAGCTGCAGGATACCCACACATGATCTCTGGCACGAGCTACACTATTGAACATCACATATTCAAGCTGCCAGTTAACTACATGACCAGGTGTCAGAAGTGGATATTAACAGGTGTTTGATCAGGGCAGAGGGCAACAAACTATAGCCCATAGGCTACCTGCAGCCAAAAGCCTGTTTCTTTTTAAACGAAGCTTTATTGAAACACCCATTTGTTTACATACTGTCTGCTGCTATTTTCCCACTACAGTGGCAGAGATGAGTTGTTGTGACAGAGACAATATGGGTCACAAAATCTAAGACATTTATTATCTGACTCTTCACCGAAAAAAAAAAAAGAAAAAAAAATTGCTGATGCTTGGGACTAGGGAGGCCAGACATTGAAACTGAGAAGACCAAGACCAAGGGAAGGTAAGTTCAAGAGTCAATCAAAATGGGTAGGAAGAAATCTTTGTGGAAAAATGAAGCAGGAAGAACAAAGTCAAGATAAAAACTTCAGGGGCAGAGAAGAGTAGGGCAACACCAGAGATATGGTCCTCTATCTTTTAGCATCAAAAACACCCTTTAGTGGCTATTCTGAGCTTCCCAGATAGTCCCAAGGTGCTTGCCCTGGTAGCTTAAAGGAGCCACACCCTTGGGAAGCCAGACACCCCAGTCATGCCACACAGATGGTATTCAGTATGGACTATGCTAGGGCTATGATGGTCAGAGATGAGTCGGATTGGAGGGGAGAATGCTCAGTTATGACAACTGCAGAGCCCTATTTAACAGGTGAGGAGTTGGCACTAGTGTAAGAGAATATGGGAGGTTACTGCAGGCACTGGAGCAGGGCAGTCATTCATAACTGTAGTCATTTGTGAGGCAAAGGTAATGGGGTGTGACAGAGCTCTAAAAAACTCTAAATCACTAACTACATTTCTTTCAGTAACAATAATATAAAAGACAAAATGAACCGGGTTGTCACTAGCAGTGTGAGAATCTGCTGCAGCAGCCACAGCCTCAGAAACATCCAGGCCAGCTCTTATATTTGCTTCATTTCATTGAGTGGACATTTCTGTTCATTAAAGAAAAAGAAAACTGTGATGTCCTGGAAGTAACTAGAAATGTTGCTTGGAGAGAGAAAGCTAGAGTACAAAGAAGTGTGACGTGACAGAGACAAACTTAAAGGAAAGAAGCAAGCTGTACTGGATCGTAGGGCCACTGGTATATACCTAAACACGGTGCTGATGGGGGAGCAATGTATAGTTTTTGCCAACTTCCACAGTATTAATACTCTCACCACTGCTAATTTAATGTTCCAATATGATGTCACCAAATGGAAGTTGGAAAGAGATGCACATAATTGGCTCTGGTAGGCTGAGCGAGCCTCCTCCCTGCAGTGAACCACCAGAAATCCAGCATGTGTTTTTACCTGGATGCTGTGAGAGGATGCAGACAGGCCCCCTCTGAAGGCAAGCTGCAGGAACCAATCCACCCACGCCACTACTGGGAGACTAAGGTCTTACCACTGACATATCAGCTCTGAGATTTGAAAATTTTGTTTTGTGGCACAGAATAAATTAATTTTGCAGATAAGGAAACTAAGATCCAAGTTATTTTTTTTAAAAAAGATTTAGTTATTTATGCATACAAGAACTGGGGTACAGGCCGGAGGTGCGGGGGGTGGTGAGAGGATTCACCATAGACAGAGTGGGGAACAGAACAGGCAGAATGACCGAAGTATACTGCTGAGGGGAGCAGTGGGTGGGTGAGTCAGGAGAGGTCTGCTGCACCATTTGAGTAGCAACCTGGCAGGCCGGGGATTGAGCTCGTGCTGCAGAGGTTGTGGATAGCTTCACAGTGCAGTGCTTAACCCCTTGCTCCACTAGGGAGGCCCAGATCCAGGGTTTTAGAACTGCTCACTGTGGGCTACATGGTGGAGGTGGCTGGGGGTGGGGAGCGACCATGCTCTGTATGATCAGAAACAAGTTCCGAAACCAGAGTAGCTGTGGAGTGAGAAGGCAGTCCACAGTCGAGGCATAAACAGCAGCTGACACGGGACTGCAAATTACTCCAAGGGTAGTCTGGTCAAAGAAGAGAAAGGAAAGGTTACCTGGGATGCCCTGAAGCTGTGTGCGTGTGTGGAAGTCAGAAGCTCCAATGGCCACCTCCTGTGTGCTATCAACAGAGCAAGGTGCCCCAGGCATTTTTTTGAAATAACAAAAAAAATCAGTCTGTGAATTTCAACCAGTTAATGTCACATGTGAAAGGATGTAGAGAGTCTCACACTCTTCTCCTTCTAGTGCTTTTTATTTCTCCCTTTATTTTTATGGTTAAAACTTCTTTTTCTGTGACCAGCTCACTTCAGCAAATCCAACATAAACTTATCGGAAATCAATTCTTTCCCTAAAAACTGCACTTTCATGCCGTTTTCCTCTAGATTAATAAAATCTGTTTACCTATCTAAAGCTCAAGCAGGTCTCTTGTGAGCCTGTCTTCCTCCGCCCTTTCTGTCCACCACCCACATCTTCATCTGAGAAGACAAACACCCACCCAGAGAGTTCCCTCTGTCAGGACCAACAGACCCTGGTGAAAATTCACCCAGGTTAGCTTTCTTTCTAACTCTTCTTACTTACAAAGAATGCTCCTTTGGCAAGTCAGGGCAGCCTTTGGTCTGTTTGTGAGGCACTTTTCTTCTGGGTGGCAGATAATACCTTCTATTCACCAACCATTCACTCACCACTAACCAGCCTCCTTGGCAGCCCTTAGAAACTCCCCGGTGGCACTGTTTGTTTATTCCCATTTTGTTGGGGAGTGAAACTGAGGCACAAAAAAAAAAGAAAGAAAGAAAATCAACATCAGGACATTCCATAGGAGCAAGATAGGAAGTAAGAGTTAATTCACAGGTTATTTTCAAAAGTGAAAGAAAAGGGGCCTCCCTGGTGGCACAAGGGGTTAAGCACTGCGCTATGAAGCAATCTGCAGCCCCCGCAGCCCCAGTTCGATCCCCGGCCAGCCAGGAAGCAACCTATATGGCGCAGCAGACCTCTCCTGACTCGCCCGCTACTCCCTCTAGCAGTATATTTCAGTCAGTCTGTCTGTTCTGTTCCCCACTCTGTCTCTGGTGAATCTTCTCACCCCCCACACCTCTGGCCTGTACCCCAGCTCTTGTATGCATAGATGAATAAATCTTTAAAAAAGAAAAGTGAAAGAAGAGACTGCAAAAAGTACTGAATCATACCTTAATGCAGCATTGCTTTCTAACCTCACCACCAGCCAACTGTGAAATGAACCTTTAATGAAGGGCAACTCTGACAGGTTTAGGTTTTCAACTTTATGTCATTTTGTGATTTCTGGAGGAGGCAGAGCGAGCTTGGAAACAGGTGATATGGTGGAAGGGTAGAGACAGGAAAGTAAAGCTAAGGTTTGTATGATCCACATTGGGATAATCACACTAAGAATAATCAATCTGGTGAAGGCTACAGAGACTCCAGGAAATAACCCTGAGCTGATTCATAGCTCACAGGAAAGCTGCAGGAAAGATTCCTTCACATCAGAGCTGGTGGATGGGGAACAAAGGCCTCATGCTATGGTAATTATGTGTACATGTACACGTGTCTATACATCACACAAAGACATGTACATATACATGCATGCTTATATATAAAACATTTATATACACACATTTATATATAATTAAGTAATTATAATTGAGTTACAAGAATCTACAATGTTTGAGTATTTTCAAGACCAACTTCATTGTAAGGAAAACCATTAGCCATGAAACATTGTCTTGTTGCCAAAGGGATATGTCATTTTGTCTTGCTTTTGCTAATTAAAAGCTGGAAATTGTTGAAATGTTTCTTGTTGACTAAATTGGAGAGAAGACAACAAAATCCAGTGTAAATTTATGAGTCTGAAAATTAGGATCAGTTGAGCTTTATGTGGGAAGTGAAAAGGGTTTGTGAACTGTGGACATGTTTATGATCCCATCAACTCTAATCAGCTACAGTCCCCCACCCCAGGGGCACGATCAAGATTGTGCAAACAACTAAATTTCTATACTTTAGAAATGGTGATATTTTTAATACTGAGAACTCACTGCTTGGCTCCATGGTACTTGATAGGCAAATGCTTATCAGATACAACTATCTTCACAGAGTATTAGGGCTGGGAAGCTAGTTCCTTAGGGAAACCCCCTCATTTCATAAAGAACACTGTGTTCCAGAGAAGTGATTTGTCCAAAGACACACAATAGTTTTTGAATGAGAAACTACATCTTCTGAGTCTCAAGATCCCTGAATCCTCTTCCCACCCTGATGCTGGCACCATCTACCCCCGTCAATCCATTACCAGACATGAACAAGCACTGTGTTCCAGGCACCATGCCAGCCACCTCAGGAGGATTTCAGGGTCTTTGATATGCTCAGTTCTTAATCGGCACAGAGAGCTCCCAGATGAATGACACAATTTCTTCCCTGCAGGAGCTTCCCGGCTCATGAGGGTCACATGGAACTAAACAATAGATGAGTACAGAATGGGGTAAAAACCATTCCAGAGGAATGTACAGGAAACTACGGAGCTCAGAGGAAGAGCCATAACCAGTCTGGAGGGAAGGGAGGAACCTGGCCTAAACTTTGAGGAAGACTAGATGTCATTCAGGTAAAGAAGGGGCGCAAAGGACATTCACCCCAGAGAAAGCAGGAGGGGCTGGGTTGGGAGGCACCCAGGAGGGGAAGCAGGTTCAGGCTAGGCAATCCCAGGGAGCCAGAGCAACAAATCCAGGGAGAAGCCAAACTACTCAGGGGTAAATCTTGGTAACTCTGTGTGGGGCTGCAGTGAGCATGAGAGCATAGCAAACACGCACTGGCACTGAGGAATCCTCTGTGGCACTGGGACCTGGCTAGGCCGAACAGATAGGGGCGCCTCCCAGAGAACACAGATGTGAACAGCCCTGTGGAGGGCTGAGAGCAGACAAGAGACAGTGCTGGGTTCCTGTTCGCTGGGGCCGCATGTGGTCAGAGGATTGAGTTGGCTTAAACCATCAGCCACCAAGAGTCTTTATTTTCCCTCGAGTTGTGCCCCCTGGGGGACTCCAACTGTGTAAGGATGGAGGTCAGAGTCTAAACTAAAACTAACTCCTAGTAAGTTTTAAAACTGCCATCCTCGGGCCTCCCCGGTGGCGCAGCGGTTGAGCGCTGGGTTGCGAAGCTGCCCGCAGCCTCTGCAGCACCGGTTCGATCCCCGGCTGTTCCCCGGCCACCGAAGGAGGGTCCCACATGGCGCGCAGACCTCTCCTGCCGCCCGCTGCTCCCCTCAGCAGTGTACTTCGGTCCTTCTGCCTGCTCTGCTCCCCGCTCTGGCTCCGGTGAATTCTCTCACCCTCCCGCACTTCTGACTGTACCCAGTGCTTGTATAAATAAATAAAAAATAAATCTTTAAAAAAAAAAAAAAAGAAAATATCAAAATCAACAAACAACCATGGGGTCAAAATAAGGGGATTGCAATTGTATGGGGAATATAAAAATAAAATTTAAAAAAAAAAAAAAAAAAAACTGCCATCCTCTCCACCCCCACCCCCACCCTGGATTTTTTTGCCCTGATAAAAGTAGAGACAATGTACCCTGGAGCTGAAAACTGGAATCAACAAGACCGGAGCTATTTATCAAATGGGTGATACTCAGCAAGGTTGCTTTACCTTCCCTGAGTCAGTTACCTCATCCAAAGTCTCAGAATTGTTACAGCAGATGAGAACACAGTGCCTGCCACGCAGGAAATGTCAAGAAATGATAGGTGCATTCAATTTATAAGGTAAGCTGGGCCATGTTTTAAAGGAACTCCCATGTCAGGCTGGACTATGTGACAGATAGTGTTTTCCAAAAGATGATGGCAACAAAATCATTCCCGTGCTCTTCTCATGATGCAATTCTGATGCTCCTCCCACTGAGAGATGAGGTCCTGTTTCTTCCCCTTGAATCCAGTGAGGTTTGTGACAGTGAAGTTTGTGACAGGAGTGACTATGATCACGTGTGGCTTCTAAGGCTGCATCAGACCCTGCCCCTTGCCTGGCATGCTTGCTATTGGAACCCAGGCACCATGCTGCGAGGAAGCACAAACAATAATTGGACAGATCACTCTTGCAGCTGAGGTTCCAGTTGATAGCCAGCATTGGAGCACCAAAGATATGAGTGAGAGAGCCCTCAGATATCAAGTCACCCCCTGTCCCCTCTGTCTTCCTGACCAGAGGTTCCAAACATCACACAGCAGAGGGGAGCCATCCACTGTGCCCTCTCCAAATGTCTGACTTCAAGAATCTATGACTCTAAGATAACACTTTTTTTAATATTTATTTTTTTATGCATACAAGAGCTGGGGTACAGGCCAGAGATACAGGGGGTGAGAGGATTCATCAGAGACAGAGTGGGGAACAGAACAGGCAGATCTACTGAAATACACTGCTGAGGGGAGCAGCGGGGAGACAGGAAAGGTCTACCTCGCCATGTGGGTTTCTCCCTGGCCGGCCAGGGATCGAACTTGTGCGGCAGAGGCTGCGGAGTGCTTTACAGTGCAATGCTTAACCCCTTGTGCCACCAAGGAGGCCCAACACTGATTGTTTTTATGCTACTTGTTTGGGTTTATTATACAGCAATAGATAATCGCCACAATTATTTTAAGGAAATAGAGGGCCATGGAAAAGCTTGAGAGTATTGAAAAAGCAAGATGAAGGTTTCCAAAAGTTGTGATTGGAGACTGGTGGCAGGGGCATCTGGTAGGAAAACACTGATGTAATAAAGGAGGTTCTGTGTGATGCAAACCTGAATATTCAGGGGAGGTGTGGGGGGTGGGTAGGGAGGTTACAGAGCATCCAGGAGACAGATTAAAGGAAAAAGAGAGTTTAAATGACTCCAAGATATGAATGGTGGAGCCCTTAACAGAAATAAGTTTATCCAGAAGGGGGACTAATTTTTTTTTTTTTTTCTGATGGATAGTACCAGTAGAGGAGAGAAAATAAATTCCATTCTAAAAATGGTGCATATGCATGATGTCAAGATCATCTATAAGAAGTGTCAAGCAAGAAATTAGAAATTTGGGATTGGAAGTTCAACACTGTTTTTTCCAAAACCTTGAAAATGGATGAGATTACCTGAGGTTATGCTGAGAAAAGACCTTAGCTCAATCTATATTTTAGGGAAACAGCAGAAGAAAAGGATCCAGTTTGGTCAGACACAGCAGAAGAGAAGGATCCACGTTGGTCAGACACAGAGGCAGAATTCTGGCAGTACAACGTCAGACAAGTGCTACAGAGAGATCACAAAAACAAATGATTGAGAAAGGGATTGAAACCAAAAAGGAGACTGGGGAAGGGAGCCAGGTGGAGAAGGTTATCTCCACGTCTGCCCAAAGGTAGGATCAGACACACAACCTGAAGAATGAAAATGACACAAAGCCTGCTTAGTACTTCAGTCTTAGCCCTATGAGTTTGGAAGTAGATAGAAGCTGATAGAATGAGATGATGAAATGCACATTTCGGAGAGTATAAAGTGGGCGCAGGAACACCTGCCGCCTTCCGACCTCACGCAGGCAAGTTACAGATTAGATGCATATAAAGTGTTTTAAGTTCCCTGGCGTGGTAGTAGATCTGATATCTATCTTTCAGTCTTTAAGAGGGATAGTTCTTAGCATTTGTTGAACTACACAACATTCCTGTGAGGTAGATATTATCATTGGCTGAGGAAACAAAGGCCACACAGCAAGTCAAAAGCTAAGGCAAGATTAGAACGGGGTCTGCCTTCCATGTGGGGAAGGCCAATTGACTGGATTCCTTTTGTGTCAGTAATAGGTTCTTTGATCTGTAACATGGAAGAGGCTTGTTTCTGAGAAGATTGTGGAAACAGATTCATTAATGACTGTAAGGCTCTCTGAGGGGGATAGGGAACAAAGGTGTAGCTCACCCATTCAAGAAACAATAAAAGAAGTTCCAGGAGTAATGGGGATTCTAAGAACAGGAAGGGAGCTGGGGGGCACTTGAGAAGAGTCAGTCTGGGTGGTTGCCTGGCGGGAGCAGGAATTTGGGCAAGACCTTGGAGAGGTAGCTGTGTGCCAGCTGTTCCATACATGCTTCCTTCTGTCTCTTCACCTTCAGCAGACACAGCATGAAAAAGAATAGGCTGGTTGAGACTCCTGGTGTCAAAGACAAAGCAGTGATTGGGTTGCTCTCAGGTTAAATTGGTGGACAAAGGTGTAGTACCACAGAACAGGGGGATTCTGGATCAAGCACCTTGGGGGTCCATGGAAACAGTGGAGGGGTTTGTGAAATAGCTTTCCTGGAATCCCTGGAGAAGCATTATCACAATTTTTTCAGTACTAACAATGAAATGTCTAACAATGAAATGTCTTAAATTTCCTAACAATGAAATGCCTTAATAAAAGTAAAACCGTAATGGAGATACTGAATAGTAGTCGGGGCCTTAGGATAAATTGAGAGTGACAGAGTTTAAGATTAATGGAGCTAGCATGGGAAAGGTAATAAGTATTTATTGAGTGCCTACCATCAGGCTATCTCATTTACTAGAATCCCTTCCTGAGGTACTAATAGCCTCATTTAATAGGGAAGGCTTAGAAAGGCTTAATTCTTTGCCCAAGGCCATACAGCTAGTTCATGAGATAGTCAGGATTTGTGCCCTTATATGCCTCACTGCAGAGTTCATGTTCTCTTCTGTGCGTTGTACAACTGTCCGCCTCCCGGTGGTCACAAGTTCAATATTGGCCAGGTCTCAACTAGTAAAATTTATTGTATAGTTCCAGAGATGACTGGAGGATGTGCTGGGAGGGGCTCTTTACTATTTTCCCAATAATACTAAGATGTTATTTTCCTTTTTTTACTGTGAATTATTTACACAGATGGTGTAAAACCAATGGTACCAAACTGTAATTACTGGATAGTAACTGTCTTCTGCTACGCACTCTCCATAGAACCAGTTTCACTTAAAGTTGTTCTTCCTGAGAAAGCAGTAAAAATTATTAATTTGGAGCCTCCCTGGTGACACAGGCGGTTGAGCACTGCACTGTGAAGCTGTCCGCAGCCTCTGCAGCACTGGTGGCCGACCTCTCCTGACTCGCCTGCTGCTCCTGTCAGCAGTGTATTTTATCAGTCTGCCTGTTCTGTTCCCCTCTCTGTCTCTGGTGAATTCTCTCACCCTCCTGTGCATCTGGCCTGTACCCTGGTTCTTGTATAGATAAATAAATCTCTAAAATTATTAATTGGGGGGGCCCCTCTGGTGGCCTAGGAATTAAATTTCAGGCCTATCACTGCTACAGCCAGAGTTCGATCCCAGCCAGGGAGCTAACCCACATGTGGCACAGCAGACTTCTCCTGTCTTGCCCACTGCTCCCCTTAGCAGTGTATTTCGGTAGATCAACTTGTTCTGCTCCCTACTCTGTCTCTGGCAAGTCCTCTCACTCCCCCCCCACACCTTTGGCCTACACCCCAGATCTTCTATGTAAAAAATTAAAAAACACATACTATCAAAATAAATAAATAAAATAAGCAAAAGATATACTTGAAAAATTATTTTTCAAAATACTGACTTCAAAATACTGATCACTGAAAATATTGTGTGACAATAGGTAGCACAAATAAAGAACTGCTAATGCATGCTGAAGAAAGAGGTCTTAGGTACTTGAGCGACTGATTGAGTGGTGAGCTGAAAAAAGCAGCTTTCTTCATGAAGGACCATTTTTACTTGAAAAAACAATTGCTATTCAGAATTAGGTGTCTGACATATTCATTCAAAATGACTGAAGATGAAGGGAGCCTTCAAGAGTCACTTCAAGGGCCTCCCCAGTGGCGCAGTGGTTGAGCGCTGGGTTGCGAAGCTGCCTGCAGCCTCTGCAGCGCCGGCTCAATCCCTGGCTGCTCCCCGGCCACCAGAGGAGGGTCCCACATGGCGCGCAGACCTCTCCTGCCGCCTGCTGCTCCCCTCAGCAGTGTACTTCTGTCCTTCTGTCTGCTCTGCTCCCCGCTCTGGCTCTGGTGAATTCTCTCACCCTCCCGTGCTTCTGACTGTACCCAGTGCTTATATAAATAAATAAAAATAAATCTTTAAAAAAAAAAGTCACTTCAAGAAAAGCAACTGAAGGTGTTTGTTGTCTATGATAAAACATGACCTCTGCAGCAAAAACTAAAATTTTGAGAAATTTGTATTTACCATTGTAGCTTCCCAATACTTAAAGACTTAATGGGATGAGATTGGTCATCCTATTAATTTTGATCATGGTTTTTTGATACTGTATAAGGCAACACACCAACATTTACAAGATAAGAGTAACCCAGCAAAGCAGTATTTCCCTAATTTCCAAAGTTTGAGTTTCAAAATCCTGCATTAATAAAAGGTTTTAACATAACAAAATATTAAATTTCATTCACATGGTTTTAGACACTATATGGCAACTGACCTGTAAGAAACTACTTGTCAAATTTTAATATAGTATAAAAGCAGAATATTTGTAAGTATCTGAAAAAAAGCAGTTGAAATATTCTTCTGGGTGAGTCCAGATTTCTTCATATACTTCAACCGAAATAATATATTGCATCATATTGAATGCTTCTCTTTGAAGGAGAATCCCAAGTGAGCCCAAGGCCATACAGAAAGGTGCTCACACTTCCTCTCTGTCTCCAAGAATCTTGTACATCCCTTACTATAACACTAAGCAAAGAGCTCTGGTATTTGCTTACTGAGCAAATGTAGCAGTATGAAGGCTAGAATTTTGTCCTAATTACAGCACTTTGTTCAGAACTTGGCACATTGAGTGAAACTCAAAAAAGATCTGTTCAATTAATGAAATCAATAAACTCCCCACCATTTACCAAGCAACCTTTCAAGAGGTCAAGAGGCCACCTGACCTCTCCAACGTAAGACTGCTGGCCAATCAACAAGAATAGTGTGAGTTTTCTAGTTTCTCATTATGTTATTCAATTGACATTGTGGTTCACTATAAAGACCCTTGTTTGAATGGTATGAATCTTGAAATTCTGAAACGGAGACTCAGTTCAAGGCAAGTTCTCCCTGTACTGTTCCCACACCACAGTGTCCTCCCTGTGCCATCAGTAGTGTCCTCTTGGATACCTGTGACACAAGCTCTCTAAAATCAACAAAATGCTTTCATGCTGCTAGGTTTGAAGGGAATATTTTCCATAAAATGGAGAGCATATAATGTCAATTATAAAATCACTGCTATAGCTTAAACTGCTGCATGATGAAGAACTTCATAATTCAATTAGAGAACATGATCTCCCCCCCTCAAATTTAATGTAAACAAGTGTGGAAATAAAGGATGTTGAATCAGATAATCTCTGTGACCATCACAGTCAATACAATATGAATAAGTGACAAAGTTTTCACATAGCTCAGGATGTTACAGCTTTTTTTTCTGGAATGCTGCTTCTGTCCAGCTAATGTCCCCCGGCAGGATAACGTCCTCTTATTTTATTGTCTGTCCTGTCCCTTCCTTTCCCTCTACCTTCCCTTCTATTATACCATGTACTGCTGTTTCCTCCCTTGGTTCACCCAGGAATTGAGGGAGAATATAATAAAGCTGGCAGACATAAGACATCCTCAGCTTCCTTAGGCTCTGGCAAAGGATGTAATCTTATGTCTTTATCTTACAAAGTAAGAGCTTTGTAAGCCACCTATTCTTACAACCCCGGTAGGCCCCATTTTACTAGAGAGGAAACTGAACAAATGTCAAGCAATTGAAAAATCATTCATCAACTTAGTTCTGTATGTTTCAGGAAAAGTAGTGCCAAAGAAAAGGGGGTATCCATAGGTAAGAGAGGGAAAGAAACCAAATGGTTAAGAAAAGTGTCAGAGTCCACTCAGCACCACTTACTGAGCATCTACCAGATACCATAGCAGAAGCCCTGTGTTGGCACAGGTAGAGAGAGAAAGGTAGAGAGTAGAGCAACGCTATGTATTAAATCAAACCGTGGAACTTAACAGATATTAAATGAAAGGGAGAAATGAAGTAAATGCGAACAGCACAAAGGAAAGCAATCTATATAGAGGAGTCCAGGAAAATAAAAAACCTAGCAGGCGCTTCCCTATGAATGGAATAGAAGAGAATGAAGGAAAACAACATACTTGTTCTGACTGGAGAAAAAAATGTAGCTTGTACTACAAACAACCCTGGGTAAAGACTAAGCATGGAGCAATTTAAGGATGTTTAGAAAGAGTGTGTGCACATTTATCACTGGGAAAGGGTCTCTGGTGACAATTAAAAAAAAAAAAACCCACAATATTGAAATATTTTCCAGTACACTCTCTGAAGCCCCTCACTTCACCACAAGAGGGTGCATGCACACTACATTACCAATAGAGTAACTAAGGGAAACTCTCTTAAATTCCTCCAGGCAGCTGCCCACCTCTGTTCAGCAACTCTCTTCCCCAGTTCTGAGTCTCAGTAAAGAGCATTGCACAATTATGTAGGCTAAACCCCTTTTAGAGAATATTACCTCATGGAATTCCTGCTGTAACTCTGTGAGGGTTGGTAGAGTAAGATGTATCAACCCCACTTTAAAGATGATGAAAAACACACACAGGCCGTGACTTGCCCAAGGGCAAAGAAAGAATCAAGTCAGAGCCCAAATACAAATTAATGTCTTCTAATTCCCTAAGTCCTATATACATTTTCCTTATTTCCCTAAAAGAGCATAATCAAAACCCACACCTCATTCCCTTAGTGCTTCCATCCATCCATTCTGCCTTTTCTGTGGAAAAAAAAAAATCATACACCAGGAAACTGTTTGCCTTTATGATATTAGAAGCTCCTTTTTTTTTTAAATAAGGGTGAACACCTGGCAATTTTTTTATGGGTTTCCAATGAGGTGAGAAGAGTGCTAATACTTGTGTACAGTTTTCTACAGCAGCATTAACATGGACATTCTTAAATATCCCTTATTACAGGGAAATTAAGTATAAACAAACTTCTCTAGACAGATCTTATAGGATTCAGGGTAAAATGAAACTCCAAAGGCCTTCTTTTGCAAGAGAGAGTAGAGCAACGCAATGAAGGATTTGGACTTGGCAGCCAGACTGCATGAGTTCAAATTTAGGTTTTGCCACTTATCATGGGGCCTGGCCAGTTGCTTAACTCCAGTGTAACTCAGTCTCCCCTCTGCAGAACAGAAGGGCAGGTACCTACCTCAGAGTCTAGGAGTGAAGATACAGTCATTACCCAAAAGTGCACATAGTAAGCTCTCAAGCTACAAAAGGGACAGACAAGATTCTGAGGAACAGACAAAATTATTAATTACAGTGATTACTAAAGGAAAGCATTGTAAATGCTTTATGTCATAGTAGAACTGCATTTTATGACAATATGTACACTTGACATATAGATTGCTAAGGAAGATACAGTCTCAATCTTTGCTCTTATGATACTGTTGGTCACATCTATGGTTAATCTGAAGCCAAGTCCTTGGTTAGGAAGAAAAACTAAATTAAAGAATTCCTCTGGAGGTATATAAAACATCTTACCAGCAAAGGGGAAAGCTCCCTTCCCTAGAAACCTGAAGCCCCTAATCAGCATCTCCCCCTACATCCCACATCTTAGTTCCTAAATATCTCTAAAAATTCACTATTTTCTCTTTATTCCTACCACAGTGGCCTTAATTCATATCTTTATCATCATGGACCCCTAACTGGGGCTCAATAAGTTTGTAGCATGACTGGATAACTGGGACTGTGACATGGGTAAATGGAGAATAGTGACACTTAGGGAAAAAGATTAGTTTACAAACTACACACTGACTTTAAAAAAAAATTTTTTATTTATGCATACAAGAACTGGGGTACAGGCCGGAGGTGTGGGGGCGAGAGGATTCACCAGAGACAGAAGGGGGAACAGAACAGGCAGGCAGACTGAAATACACTGCTGAGGGGAGCAGCCAGTGAGTCAGAAGAGGTCTGCTGCACCATGTGGGTCAACTCAACCATGTGGCTCAGGATAGAACTCATGCTGCAACGGCAGCTAATAGCTTCATAGTGCTGAGACTTAACCCCTTGCGCCACCAGAGAGGCCCAATACTGACTTTTTAACTCAAGTCAAGCTCAGCCCTGACTTGATAGAAAGCTGGGTCACTCCAACAAGGTTGATCTCTAAAACTCTTCCCTCCTTCTCAGAACTTTTTCTTAGTGGTAATGTCACGGGCCCTATAAGCAACCCCCAACACCTTTCCCAGTTGTGGCCAGTTTGCCAGATCAACTCCACCAGGTCATTAATGCTAGCTGCTCCTGCACCTAGTTGAAGTCACTTTGGCAGGTCTAGTGCGTGAGGTGGCACTGGGCATCAACTCACTAGAGGTCATGAGTTAAGAGGCAGGGTGGCCCACTCCTGCAGGTCCGAGTGCCTTCCAACAACTAAAGGCCCACATGGACCTCTGATCCCTCCCAACCCTACTCCCTCCCCTTTTCAGACTGCTCTCTAAACTCTTCTTTAGTTTAGACATCTCTTGTCTGACTCCCGTGTGGCAGAGATAACTCCATGGCTACATTGCCAATGAAAGGTGAATACTTTCTACAGTTTTATCCTCAAATTAATTTGATCTAATGTTCCCATGGGGCTCTGGAGCCCCTCCTGGGACATGACTCACACGCACACTACATGCAAGATCATTCCCTGCCCATGCAATCACAATGTCTCATTGCCTTCAAAAGACAAAGGACTGCATTTCCTCTTATGCTCCCTCAGGAATGTCCCATTTGCTTACCCAATGTGGCTGCCTGATGTGCCCAGCAGGAGGCACCATAGAGGGAGGGATTAATCACCTTCTGATGAGAGAGTTACTCAGCTAAGCTTTTAGGGCTTCAAGTTAGGATTTCACAACCATCTGCATCATTGGCCTGCATGACACTGGGACATGCCTGAGTTTGGCTTCTACAAGATTGTAATAAGACTCTTCCTTTGACCCTGAGAGGCAAAACTGTGCAATCAGAACTGGGTAGTAAATCCACACTAGCAAGGGACATGATGTCAGTTATCAAAATTAGAAGTGGAAAAGTCCTCCCCAACCGTAGGCAGGACTGTTCCATGATAAATGCCTCCGATATAGGGCTTTTGATACTTCTCATGGGATTCCAATTTACAAGCTAACAAGTCTCCCTATGAAAACAGCTTTACTTGATGTTTAGCATTAACTTTTATTTCTTTTTATATACTGCTTTGATCAGTTCTAAATACATTTTCTCTTTCCATGTTGTTTACATCGTTCACATTCTTAGAGACTGTTATCATATCCCCTTTAATCATCCTTTGGCCAAGCTATACATATTTAGCTCCTTTCATCTCTCCTATGTCCTTCCTTCCAGCAGTGTTGGCTCCTCTTTAAATTCCTTCTAATCTGTCAACATCTTTCTGGAACTGATGCACACCCTCCCTTAATAAACATTCTAGGTACTCATTGTTTCCTGAGAGTTCTCCAAAGACTCCTATTGTAGAAAGAATACTGGGCCAAAAGTAAGTACTGGTAGTTCTAGTCCTGGCTCTGCTCCAAACCTCAGTTGTCCCTTCGATATAAAACGGGTTGCCTGGCTGTGGGTCCTCATCCGCGCGCTTAAAAAGGAACTAATTAATACTCCACTACAGGCACACACAAAAGGTTAATAAAAGGTTTATTTACAAGGGAAAAGGAATTGAGGAAATGTACAACTCTGGGAGAAAATAGGGAAATAAGGTCTTTAATGCATCCTACCCGATTTGCCGACCTGGAAACCCAAAGGCACTCTCAGAGCTGGCAGTGCACTGCGAGCTGGCAGAGAGCCAAAATGGAGGAATCCCCAAAGCCCACGTGTCTGGTTTTATACCAAACCTGGCTGCTTAACCCCACCCTCAGGTCCCAGCCACCTTCTCTTTGGTGGTGATGGGATTTGGAGTTCCCAGTGTCTTTGGTTTTGGCCTGGGGTGGGGGAGGAGTCCACAAAGCCTGTATGGAATTAGCTTTAGGTCATCCTTTTCCCCCTAACAATATGACCAAGAGAACATAAACTAAAAAATGATTTTGCAGGTTACAAAGTACTACATAGGAAGATTAAGTCCATATATTACTTGCACAATTTTAAAAACATAAAAAAAATTGATTGGAAACCAACTGATCAACTGATAGCTGTTAAATCTGGTGGTGGTATTGGGATTAATAGTTACATTATGGTTATAATATTATGTATCTGATGCGTTTATTTCAATTTAAGAAAGTGTTCATTTACTCACTAAAAGTATTTACTGGACCTCTAATATGTGCAAGACAATAGACTGGATGGTATTGGAGAACACAAAACATGAACTTCAAGAAATTGTCACTATCATTTCAAGTTCTTAGCAGCTCAATACTTGCTTTAGATCCCATATATCAGGAAGCTGTTGCTGCTGGAACTTTGATTATGCTTTATGTTATAACATTGGGATGATTTTTTAGTATTTCTTTAAAATGGATTATAAAAAATAGAATTACTAGGTCAAAGTGTTGCCCATATTTAAGCTTCAAATTTCCAAATAGTTTTCCAGAAAGGGTATGCTACTTTATACCTTCATCACCAATGTATGAGTATCTCTTACACATCATTACAAAGCACTGGGTGTTATTGCTACCCCCTCCCACATGTAATGGATTGCTTTTAGAAATCATATATAAAAACATGAGGAAATATAAAATGAATTAATTTCTACCAACCCAAATATTCCCTATCTGATGATATCTATTCTGATGTTGCCTTGTTAAGTGTCTCAGAGAATCAAGGGCCTATCACTTTCCAGGCACTACCCTAGGGGTTAGAGCCCAAAGATGAAATAGACCAGACCCTGCCCTCAAAGGGATCATAATCCAGTGCAAAAGAGAAACCAGTAACTATAGGACACTGTGGAAAGAGCGCCTTCTTTGGAAAGTACATGGGAAATGCAAAAGCAACACAGAAGGCGAATGCAGGAGCAGCCGAGAGCAGTAGAAGGCTTCAAGGAAGTGGAGACATAGAAGCCGGATTTTGAAGGATGAACAGGTCACTAGGGAAGAAGGCAGGAATACTATCTACGCAGAGGAATGGTCTTTGCATTCACTATCATCATCTCCCAGAAAATATCTTCTTATGTAGGGTTCCAGCAGTTGGATTTAAGCTTCATGGGTAGTTTTACTGTGTTCATCTCTCTATCATTTGTAGTTGTGTTTCTGCCCATGGAAAAAGCAATCAGCAAGTCTTTCTGGTACTTCACACAACAACTGAGAGTGCAAGATTACTCCTGCTTTCTTCACAGAGTTTTATAAAAAATGGGTGGGAAGCCATTTTGCGCAATACAAACTGTTAAAATTAGATTGTCAAGCTTTAAGAGAATCTTTAATCCTTAAGGATCTGTAAATAGCTTCTCAAGTAAGGTGAGAGGATATATAAATGAGATGAATAATTTTTCACTCCTACAAAAATAAAACGATTATATCCACACAAAATCTAGTTTAAAAATAGTATAAGCATTTATTAATGGCATATCATTTCCAAATAATAAAAATAGTACTAAAAGCTGCCCTTTTACATGTTTTCACAGATCATATAATAAATACCCACGTCTAGGATTTAACAATGTTTTGAAAAACTTCTCTTGTGGAATATGTATTTCAGCAGCACACTTCAGGAAGGAGGGAGCGGGGAGGGAGTGGGGAAGGCTAGCAACTGCAAATGTTCCAGGTTAAAAGGCTCTAAATTACCCTAGAATTTTCAAAGCCAAAAACACCTCTTTTGGTCATAATCCTCTGGTTTTAAATTGCAGAGGATTTAAATAGAACTGGCAGAAAATCATATACAATCAGGCCCCTGGCATTTTACAAATTATTAGAAAGTGACTTCTGAATTACTTTGTCAATTATTTTCTTTTAAATTTAAGCCCTATAAATTGTGCCCTTTGGCTTGAATAGTTCCCTATACACCTTGTTATCAAAAAGATACACAGATTTTCCTCAGAAGCTAAGTGGCAGCGGGGTTTCTCTGGCTCCCTAGGAATCACCACCACCTGCCAAATGCAGCGGAGCTTGGCCAGGAGCAGACATCTATCATCTCTGAAGCTGTGTCCATGACTGGGACAGCTTCTCTGGCTAGAGAAGTCTAAGCAAGGCTGTGACCCAGAAGCCTAGGTAAAAAGCCACGTGGGGCTTCATTTTCTGTCCAGTCCCTGATGCAGCCCAGATCCCAGCTGAGGCTCCAACTGAAACTAAGCCTAGGATTCACAGATCAAAATAAGAAAAATTGGGGGGGGGGCGAAAGGAGGGATTGGGGTCAAAATAAGGGGGCTGCAATTGTATGGGGAATATAAAAATTAAAAAAATAAATAAAAATAAATAAGAAAAATTATGTTGTTCCATCTTTATTCAGAATAAAAATACCATCAGATTTTGTCTGTTTTTTTCTCTATTTTTTTTTTTCTCTCCAGTTGTCAAAAACAAAGAGGATCCTCACATACACAAAACGACATACCCACACTACTTTTACTGGCTGGAAAACTCTATCTCTTGTCTGTAAATTAGATTTAGAAATGCTGTTATCAAAAGCCCGCCTCAGTTTCCCTCGGCCAATAAAAGGAAACAGAGTTTGAGGAGAAGGAAAGAAGTTTAATTTGTCGACAAATGGAGGAGGGCAGCAGACTTGTGTTTGAAAGACCACCATCCTGCTCTATGGCAGAGAGCAGGGTATTTAGCCCGTTATAAGGGAGTGGAGGGGGAGTAGGCAAGGGCCAGCATGTTTATCCTTGCAACCAGTTGATGCCTGCCTGCTTTCGCCATCACCTGGTGGTCAGCAATCCAGAATGTTATCTTCCTAAGATTCTCTTTTTCCTCAGAACGTAAAAAAGAAACAAGGTAAATAAAGGAGATAGGAATGCTTATGTGGTGGGGCAGAAAGAGAACCTTTCATCACGATACCAATGCCACACAAAGTGAAAAATAAAATATTTACCTATTCATTCGTTCATTATTTAATCAACAAGCTCCTACTATGTGCTTGACATTGTGCTGGACTGAGGATGCTGAAATGAATGATGCACAGTCCCTGTTCTCAAAACACACAGTCTCTATCTGAAGGGTTTCCAAAACACTAGACTTAATTATGTTAACCGGAATATTTAGTCATATAGGATTTATTCACCTTCCAATCTTAAAAATATAGTCATCAAAAGTCTTTTAGACTTTTATATTAGTAAATATTAGTTTTATACTAATAAACATAGTAGTTAAAATTGAAAATCCATTCTGGGTCCAACATCCATTTCTGTGTACTATCAAGCCACTCTGTATATTATCCTTTGAGCTAGCCTCCCTTAATATTGCCTCTTCACAGGTGAGGAAACCAAGCTCAGTCACAGATGACTTGCCTAAAATAATCTTCCCACCCACTAAAGCCAGGACATGAATTCAGGTGTGCCCAATTAGTACTTATGCT
Source organism: Talpa europaea (assembly GCF_964194135.1). Taxonomy (NCBI): domain Eukaryota; kingdom Metazoa; phylum Chordata; class Mammalia; order Eulipotyphla; family Talpidae; genus Talpa; species Talpa europaea. The sequence continues at coordinate 115,240,851 of NC_140070.1, read as the reverse complement.
CTGGACTACCAAGCTCTGTGGCCTCCACCTACTCAAGTGACTGTGAAGATTAGCTGTAAAAGGGAAGAATTTGGGGATGTTTTCTGAGGAACTGTTCTATTAAAAGCACAGGGACAAAATACTCCGACAATGTCTCATAAAGTTATTGGTTTGCAAGCATCTTACCTGCCCAATGATGATTTTATCAACCAGACAGTTAACATATGGAGAAAACCTTGATGTGGGAGAAAGGATAATTGTGAAACTACTGGTTATAAATTTTAATTTTTATTAAACTTCTTTAACTGAAAAGCCTGATCTTTTAGACTCCGCCTCATTTCTTTCCCATTCAGGAAATGGGCTAATCTGTTTGACTGACAAGCACATAATGAAAAAATGTGTTGGTATCAGTAACATCTGGCATCTTCTACCATGAATAACTTCTATCTGTTTCACTGCTATTGTCAAAAAAAAAAAAAAAAAAACCCTGGAATTCACACTCAACAAAATTCTGGACCCCACAGGATTCCAGATAAGAAGGACTTGTAACCCAGAGTAGAAAGTCTTGGGAAGGGTGACAACAACAGCCATTCCTTAAGATTACAAAAGAAAGGCCAGCTTTCTGGGCATGTGATCTGTAGGCACAAAAGGTCCTGCACTCAGAAGAGCCCAACATTTGGTTTAATGCTCTTATGTCACCATGTAATAATTCTTAATAATAATTTTGTCTTTGACCTGTGTTTTGTAACTAACATTTTTGTAACTAACATTGGTATGAGCATGCTGGTTGCCACGTCTTGTTGCCCAACTTGCATAGTGCATCCCTGATGCCCTGTGAGAACAGAATCCCAGTGGACCCACCATATGTGGAAGGTCAGCAAGCTCAGAGCAAGTACAAGGTCATCATGTAAAGTCTGCAACTAAATAGGCAGAGGTTAAGAAGTCATGCTTTGCACTGGGAACAGAACTTGCTTTGAATGTAGAAAGAAGGCAATGACATTGCAGGAAACCAACTCATTGGATAAGAAATCCTATATAGGATAAGAAATAAGAAATCCTACATAAGATAAGAAATCCTACATAGGATAAGATATCCCTGCTACCTGAAAACATGATGTTCAAAAACTTTTCCATATAAATTAATGGTATAATTGATAGGGCAATCAATAGCTCCTTTTTCATTAATAGTTATGAACAGTAAGCAGAATACTTTCTGTTTCACAAACTGCTCATAGAATGTGCAAATAATAACTGAAATAAAAACAACTGACTTGGTAGTAGCATTTCCACTGTTCTTGGAAGAGCAATGTATGAGCTGCAAAATACAAATTGCTTCATTTTGGTGCCTCTGCAATATCAACTAAATGGCTTTATATTTGCATTTTAAATTGGCACTATACAAAATACACTGTACAATATAAAAGTGAATAGTAAAATTCATAATAATTTAAATTTTTAATTTTTCTTTACTTGGACTGACATTACTTAGACTGACATTAATTAATAGCAAATAAAATACATCATGACAAGTTACGATAAAGACATGTCCACCAGGCAAAGAAGAAAGGAAAAAGTTTTCATTTTTAGTATCTTCAACAACTACTTTCCCCTGTTTTTTGAAAAAGGGACCCCCCCATTTTCATTCTTCTCTTGGATTCACAAATTATATAGTGGCCTTGTCAATAATAACAGACAAAATGATTAAATTATGATGTTTATTGCCTGCTTCCAATCAAACTTCAAATCCAGAGGGGAAAGGAGATAATTCAATAATAAAGAAAAAAATATTACTACTTGTAATTCTGACTTGAGTGAAATCAACTACACACACACACACACACACACACACACACACACCCTTCTTTCACTATGTGCAATAACCCAGAGGATCACAGAAAACTAAGGATATTTAGCCTAAAATGGAGGTAAGAGGGAAAGAGGCTTTCCCTCCAAAGTCAATTAACAACACTTTCCCCAGGACCCAAGCATCCAAGACTGCTCCTCAAGGCTGCCCTGTGAGGGAAGAACATACAGACACAATAAGAGGTATAACTGACACATTTTCAGTACGAATCTCTGTATGACACAAGCAGTCTCAGACTTTGGCAATGACTTAGTGCTTATGTGCACCTGTTATATTTGGCACTTTAGATGACAGAGGTTCCACCTTATGCTTGATAGACATTTTAGGATTTAATGAGCACAGCACTTACATATACAGTCTTATTTTATTGCTACCATATTTATGTGAGGGATTCGGGAAAAGTAGTTTTTAGTAAAATTTTTACCATCGGTATTACAATATAAAAGTTATGTTGTTTTTTAATGTTCTTGTCTGGGGTAGTGGTTACGAGGATGATCACTAATCATTCATTAAACTTCACATGTATATTTTTATGTGCTTTTGTGTATGTCCATTACAAAAAGGACATACACTGATTAAACGTTCATTTTAAGAAATCCGAAAAGATTAAGATCACCTATATTGAAGGAAATAAGAACAAGAGGTATAACTGATCCATTTTCAGTGCAAATCCCTGGATGACACAGCAGTCTCAAACTTGTTTTTTTTAACAAAACTGGAATCATTCTTTCCAAGATGTTTTGTCTCCTTTTCTTCAACATACCATATTTTCAAACAACATTAAAAAGAACATGGTATTTCTTAAGAAAGATAAACCCTATTTTATTAACCAGATCCCTATTGTTGGATATTTCAGTTGCTTCTGAATTATCTCCAAAACGACCAGAGGGCAGCTCTCTCTCCAGGGGAAAGGACCAGCCTGGAGGCTGAAGGCCTAGAGCTGCTCTGCCAGGGGCCACAGAGGCTACAGCTCACCGAGTTTGGAGGTGTCATTCCTCTCCATACGCTGCGCTGCACTTCCTCTGATCACAGGGCTTAACTGGACAAATTAAAGGGGAAAATAGTGAAAGACAATCCTCCCCTGACTCTTTCCCATGAACTCTCTCGGCATAAAAAAAGGGCACAGTCCATCAAGGTCAGAGTGAAGACCAGGAAGGATGTGTTTCCGCAGTACCTGGTCTGAGATGAGACACCATCACGTTATACCACCAGGTTCAATTACTCAGACGGCCAGAGAGGGAGAATAAACGTTTCAGAGGTTACAAGGCTGGAGGGTTCGAGGTTAGAAGGGAGGTTCTATAAATATTTACTGAACAAAAGTCTGCCTGTTAACTGGTGACACAGGGCAAGGTGTGGTTTTCCTTCCCATCCCCAGACGTCTGGGAAAGTTGTTCTAACAACTTAGTGGGAAGCGCTGCCCAGCCAAAATGGAACCAAAAGACACAGGAATGCCGAACACGATTCAGGAAATGAAATGAGTTCCACTATCTTCTGTCTGTCCTCTCCCCGACGTCCCCACAACACCCACCCCTAGTCACTGAAGCGAGAAACCACAGAGAAGAAGACACTCATAAACAAAACACTGGCCACAAAATGAGCGCCTGGAGTAGCTGGACAAACAAATAGCTCTGGTCACAGCACACAGTTTAGCAGTTTCCCAACAGGTTGAAATATCACCATTTAACACCACAAATACCCCTGGGTGGCAATTAAAAAAAACAAAACAAAACAAAAAAAACCTGTGAGCTATAGAAAGGCTGTACCAAAAGCAAAAACGGCTCAGTCTACCTCTGGTTTGGTGGGTGGTCTTTTTAACAAAGCCATGCCCATTCCTTTACACTCCTTGCTAACTAAAGTGGCCAAGAACCTAGGTTTGGGAAGATAACTTGCTTCAAGTAGAACCACAACTAAATCACTCCAGACATAAGAGAATCTACCCTAACATCTAAGCATCTCCAGAAGACAATGATTACAAACCTACTAGAAAACACCAAAATGTTTAGCTACACTTTACTGGGAAATCCACCCAGCCCCTCTCCACTCCTTGATTCTAAAAAAAAAAAAAAAAAAAAAAAAAAAAAATTAAGTCCATTTATTCATTTATTCTTATAACCTAAAATATAGTCTATGTGACATGCCAAATTTTACTTGGGAACATGCTGAGTCAGTGGGGGACATTCAAAGAGATAGAAAGCAATCTTCTGGAGATGCTGAAGCTGGGTGCAGCTGACACAGCAACTGCTGGTTCCTGTATTGGCAAGGCAGGTGCTCCCACAGCAGACACTGATTTGCAATGGAGCTGCTTTTCACATGGGCAACTCTGTGTCCTCCCCAACACAGGGCTCTATCTACCCACTGAAGATACACTGTTTTCTTGACCAATAGTGGGGAGGACAGGTAGGGTATCATAATTCAGAAGGACTAGCCTTTCCAGCACTGGGATCCCAGCTCAAACTGAATGTCCCCATCTTCTGGATCCCAACAATTAGTTCTCATGAACATGGCATAATTTGATTCACAAGCTTTGTGGGCCTCTGCGAGGAAGACTGTATTTGGGATGGGGGCAGAAATGGAAATAAAGAAGCACACATCACATTATACAGGCAGGATACCTAGCTAAAACTTTTATTTAACTTTTCTTTTAAATAACAGACTCTTGAACTAGGACTTCTTGGAGAGATTACCTGAAATATTTTATGAGAGAACAGAAAATACTCTAATGTTTGGAAGCAGGACCATCTCTCTGATATTTTAAGTTGAAAAGTTAGGTCCGCAAAGATCTAGGTATCCAAATGTGGCCATGCTAAATTTGAGCGTGGGTTCTTTTTCATTCCTGACTTGTCTTCTTTTGGAAGTGTGACTGAGCAAAAAGCAAAACTTAAAAAGAAGTAAAAATGACAGAGAAAATTCCAAATGAACAATTACCAAATCACTGGGACTTAAAGCAAATTGTCCAGCTTTGTAGCAATGGAATTACTTTGTTTTAACTTCCTCTGGTGCTCATTCTTCAAAAATTAATTATCCACTATAGCTTCTAACTTACAACTTATAAACAGGTATATATTTACTGTTTTAAGAAATTTAGAGTTTAAGGGGCCTCCCCTACTGGTGCAGGTGGTTGACGGCAGCTCTGTGAAGCTGTCCGCAGCCTCTGCAGAGCTGGTTCAATCCCAGCTGACAAGGGAGATTTCCACATGGCGCAGCAGACCTCTCCTGTCTTGCCCGCTGCTTCCCTCAGCAGTGTTTCAGTCACTCTTCCTGTTCTGTTCCCCACTCTGTCTCTGGTGAATCCTCTCACCCCCCACACCTCTGGCCTGTACCCCAGCTCTTGTATGCACAAATAAATAAATCTTTAAAAAAAAATAAAGTCAGTCAGATAAGTCCCATCTTGTGAAACCTGTTCCGTAGTTTCTTGACACATATAACTCCAAAATCATTGATAACCCTCAGAAATTTCATATGGTTCTCTTATCTTTCTCCAGTCATTAAAATTAATTAAAAATATGTATAGTAATATAAGAACTTCTTTTTCCTGCTTGATTTTACTGAAAATGATAATTTAACCTAAACATGTACATGCCAAGGCTATGTTGTAAAAGATTATCAACTATGAGTATATTATTAGACTTTAATAGCCTTAAAAATAAATGTCAAGAGGTAAAAGCACTGAGAAGCTGGGGGTCATCACTTAAAACTTCAACTACTAGGGCCTCCCTGGTGCGCTGCGGTTGAGCGCGGGGCTATGAAGCTGCCCGCAGCTCCCCTCAGCAGTGTACTTCGTCAGTCGGCCTGTTCTGCTCCCCACTCTGGCTCTGGTGAATTCTCTCACCCTCTGGGGCTTCTGACTGTACCCAGTGCTTGTATAAATAAATAAATAAATCTTTAAAAAAAAACTTCAACTACTACAGATAAATTAAAATGCATAATCAATTACTGCTTAGGCACTAATGATTATAATGAATGGAATCCATAGTTCGAACAAGCAATTAGGATTGAAACAAGAATTGTAAACAATGCAAAAAATCAATCAACGTAATCCAACACATAAACAAAAACCATATGATAATATACATAGATGCTGAGAAAGCATTCGACAAAATACAACACCCATTTATGATAAAGGCCCTTGAAATTCTCAGGATACAAGGAACATACCTCAACATCATAAAGGCCATCAATGACAAGCCCACAGCCAATATCATTCTCAATGATGAAAAGCTAAAAGCATTCTCATTAAGATGTGGAACAAGACAAGGATGTCCACTCTCACCACTGCTTTTCAACATAATACTGCAAGTCCTAGCCAGAGCAATAAGAGAAGAGAAAGACATACAAGGAATCCAAATAGGAAAAGAAGAAGTCAAACTATCACTATTTGCAGACAATATGATAATATACATAGAGAACCCCAAAAACTCCACAGAAAAACTAATTAAACTAATCAATCAGTTTAGTAAAGTGGCAGGATACAAAATCAATGCACAAAAATCAGTAGCCTTCCTATACAAAAACAAATCTGAAGAAGAAGAAATCAAGAAACCATTCCTTTTATTATTGAAACAAAAAAAATCAAATACTTGGGAATAAACCTAACAGAAGAAGTAAAAGACCTATACAAAGAAAACTATAAAACGCTGTTAAAAGAAATAGAAGTAGACACAAAGAAATGGAAAGACATCCCCTGCTCATGAATTGGAAGAATTAACATTATCAAAATGGCCATCCTACCAAAAGCAATCTACAGATTCAATGCTATTCCAATTAAAATTTCAATGTCATTCTTCAAAGAAATAGAAAAAATATTGATGAAATTCATATGGAGCCACAAAAAACCCTGAATAGCCAAAACCCTCCTGGGAAAAAAAAAAAGGGAATGGAGGCATCACTCTCCCAGATTTCAAACTATACTACAAAGCCATAATAATCAAAACTGCATGGTACTGGAACCAGAACAGACACATGGACCAATGGAACTGAATAGAAAACCCAGAAATAAACCCACAGATTTATGGTCAACTAATCTTTCACAAAGAAGTAAAGAATATGCACTGGAGCAAAGAAAGTTTGTTCAATAAATGGTGCTGGGAAAACTGGGTCGCTACATGCAAAAGAATGAAGCTTGACTACTACCTCACACCATGCACAAAAAACAACTCAAAATGGATTAAAGAACTAGACATAAGACCTGAAACCATAAAATATATAGAAGGAAATATAGGTGAAACACTACATGACAGGCACCTCAAAGACATCTTTACAGACACATCACCCAAAGCAGCGATAGTGAAGGCAAAGATAAACAGCTGGGACTACATCAAATTAAAGAGCTTCTGCACAGCAAAAGAGACAATAACCAAAACAAAGAGAAACCCCACCGACTGGGAGAACATTTTTGCACCCAACACTAATGATAAAGGACTGATCACAAAAATCTACAAAGAGCTGATGAGACTCAACAAAAACAAAGAAAATAATCCAGTCAAAAAATGGGCAGAAGAGCTAAAAAGGAACTTCTCCGAAGAGGAAATACAAATGGCCAACAGCCATATGAAAAAATGTTCAACATCACTTGCAATCAGGGAAATGCAAATCAAAACTACAATGAGATACCATCTCACACCAGTGAGAATGGCACATATTAAAAAAACTAGCAACAGGGAGGGGCGGAGCAACATGGCGGCGAGGAGACGCTGCGAGTAAGATCTCCCATTAAAAAAAGTTAATAGGGAGGAAAAGCGGCAGGTCCCAGTGAGAACTGGGACACGGAAGATAAACGGACGACTCCAGCAAACTGCCCAAAGAAGAAAGTTGCCATAAAAGAGGACCAGAAGGGAGGGAAGCGCAGAACCCTGCTCCCCTCCCCCGCCCACAGAGTCGGCACTCTCCGACCAGCAGAGAGGAGGGAAACAACAAACCAAAACGGCCAACAAGAAAAACGGACGCAGCAAGTGGGACTGTGAGTGGAAAGGAACTATTTCAGCCACCACACCCCGTGAACGGGAGCTGTGGAGAACCCTGCAGGATCCGCCGCGGAGATGAGCTCCAGGCGCCATTAAAGAGAGCCCCGCCCCCCAGGAGGAGACCAGCACCAGCACACAGCCCCGGCCGCCCGGTAAGCTTGCACAGAAAGCAGCGCGCTGATCCAGATAGGATCGCAGCTGCCCAGGTCCCAGCGCCTGCGACCTAGGCTTGTGGGGAGACCGCGGAGGCCCTCCCTGAGTGAGCAGGAACAAGTCGCCCAGGCAGGGAAGCGGGATTCAAAAGGCGCCATTCCCGCGCCACTGATCTGGGCTACAGCCCGCGTCCTGGAACTGAGGGCTTTGGAACTGAGACCCGGGGCACGAAATTAGGGGCGTGGGTTCCCCACGACGGTGGGGCACAAGGCAGACACAGCACCCCAAAGCCGTTGAGGTGTACCCTACCATCCCCGCTCTGCTCCCTGTCCCACGGGGTGGAAAATCAGCTCCCCAAGGGCTCTAGGAGAGATCTCTGGCGCCACCTAGCGACTTGAAGCCAGCAGAGGCTCCTGAAGGAGCTAGTGGCCAGCTGGGGAGTTAGCCCACACCGGGCCCCTTCCGAACAAGTAGTCTGAGCCCACAGGGAGAGCGAGCACCCACAGCCGGGGCAGACCAGGCGCGCAGAAGAGTGTGCCTGAGACCAGACGCGCAGGGAGTGTGTCCCACATCACCATTTTAGAACAGGGACATTTCTTCAGTAAAGACTACCTGCAGAAGGCTTCCTCAGGAGCCAGAGGTGAGCGGGGGAAGTTCACCCACGCCAGACCCCCTCTGGCCTGCAGTCCAAGCCCAGAGGGGGAGCAGGAACCCACCGCCGGGGCAGACCAGGCGCACAGGGGAGTGTGTCCCCACATCGGCATTTTAGAACAGGGACCTTTCTCCAGTAAAGACTGCTTGAAACTGACAGATGACTCCTGGAGGAACCAGAGGGGAGCAGAGAAGCCCACCCAAGATGCCGGCCAGTCCCAACAACACAGTGTCCCAACGCATACGGCAAATTAGAAAACAGACAGTAGGGAAGAGAAGAACCACACACAATGTAGCAACTCTCCAGAGAAAAAGCACACCACAAAAAGAAAACCAGCCCCCAGATTGCAACGACAATAACTTGGAAGAATTTCTGAGCCTTCCAGAAAGAGAATTTAAAATTGCCGTGATTAAAAAACTGACAGAAGTCATAAAGGAAAACAATGATAAGGGAAAAATAATCAACGATCAGAAGAATGCAATTGAGTCCCCAGAGAGGGAAAACAATGGTCAGAAGAAAGAAATTGAGTCCCTAAAGAGGGAAGTAAAAGAAATGCAGGAGATCAAAGAATTAATGGAAGAACTAAAGAATTCTGGGAAAAGCAATGAAAGCAAAATAGATGAAATGGAAGAACGAATAAGTAATCTTGAAGACACAGAAATAAAAAGAACCAAAACAGAAAAGGAAAGAGAAGTACGAAGGAAAAAGAACGAGGAAAGACTTCGGGAACTATCTGACTCCATGAGGAAAGGAAATATAAGAGTTATAGGAATACCAGAAGGAGAGGAGAGAGATGTAGGAACAGAGAAAATATTCAAAGAGATAATTGAAGAGAACTTCCCAAATGTGAAGAAGGAGCTGAAAATTGATATACAAGAAGCAAGAAGAACACCAAACTTCCACGACGAAAGGAAAAATACAGCAAGACACATAATAGTAAAGCTCCCAAGATTCCAGGACAAGGAAAAAATAATGACGCTGGCAAGAGGGAAGAAACAGATAACATTCAAAGGAAAACCAATCAGGCTGACATCAGACTTCTCCGAAGAAACACTACGGGCAAGGAGAGAGTGGAGGGACATAGTCAACAGACTCCAAGAAAACAGATGCCAACCAAGAATACTCTATCCTGCAAAGCTCTCCTTCCTCTTTGAAGAAAGAATATGGACCTTCCCAGACAAACAGAAACTCCGGAATTTCATTGCAACTAAACCCCCACTCCAAAAAATACTACAAGGAGTCCTAAAGCCAGAACCTCAGAGGGACGAATAACAATGAAAGAAGGCCAAAAAAAAAAAAGTTATTAAAAGAATAAATAAATAAAATCAAAGGAAAGACAAACACAATGGCAAATACAGATGTTAACATATCAATATTAACTCTAAATGTAAATGGACTAAACTCTTCAATAAAAAGACACAGAGTTGCAGCCTGGATTAAGAAACAAAACCCAACCTTTTGCTGTCTCCAGGAAACACATTTAGCTACAAAAGATAAAAATAGGCTCAAAGTTAAAGGATGGAAAACAATCCTACAAGCAAATGGACCAAAAAAGAAAGCAGGAACAGCTATACTTATATCAGATAAAACAGATTTCAAACTCAAAAAGATAAAAAGAGACCCCAATGGTCACTACATTATGATCAAGGGGACAATACTTCAAGAAGAAATAACACTCATTAACATATACTCACCAAACGAAGGAGCACCAAAATATATCAGACAACTGTTGTCCTCTCTGAAAACAGACATCAGAGAAAACACATACGTAGTGGGAGACTTCAACACACCACTATCAACAATAGATAGATCAACAAGACAAAAAATAAGTAAAGAAACTAAAGCTCTAAATAAGGACCTAGAGCATTTGGGCTTAACAGACATCTATAGAACACTAAACCCAAAAAAAACGGAGTACACATTTTTCTCAAGCGCACACGGATCATTCTCCAGGATCGATCACATACTGGGGCACAAGACAAACATCAACAGATACACCAAGATTGAAATCATATCAACCATCTTTTCTGACCATGAAGGCATCAAACTAGAAATAAACCATAAAAAGAAGGCAAGGAACTTTCCTACCTCATGGAGATTAAAAACCACACTACTGGAAGACCATTGGACTAATGAGGAGATCAAAGAAGAAATTAAAAAATTTTTTGAATTGAACGACAAGGAGGACACCAATATCCTAAATGTATGGGATGCAGCAAAAGCAGTAATAAGAGGAAAATATATAGCAATAGAAGCTCACATCAAGAAACAAGAAAGAACGCAAAGAAGCAACCTAATCTCGAAGCTCAAAGATCTAGAAAAAGAACAACAAAAAAACCCCAAAACCAGTAGAAGAAAAGAAATAATAAAAACCAAAGCAGAAATAAATGAAATTGAAACTAAAAAAACAATCCAAAAGATCAATGAAACCAAGAGCTGGTTCTTTGAAAAAAAATCAATAAAATAGACAAACCCCTAGCCAGGCTCACAAAGGAAAAGAGGGAGAAAGCACAAATAAACAGGATCATCAATGAAAGAGGAGAAATCACAACGGACACAGCAGAAATCAAAAGAATAATCAGTAACTACTATGAACAGTTATATGGAAACAAGTTTAACAATCTAGAGGAGATGGACAAATTCCTACAACTCTACAATCACCCAAAGCTAGATAAAGAAGAAATAGAACACCTAAACAGACCAATTACAATTAGCAAAATTGAAATGGTAATCAAAAACCTCCCCAAAAACAAAAGCCCAGGACCTGATGGATTTACAAATGAATTCTACCAAACATTCAGAGACGAATTAGTGCCTATCCTTCACAAACTCTTCCAAAAAATTGAGAAGGAAGGGACAATACCAAACACGTTTTATGAAGCCAACATTACACTAATACCAAAACCGAACAAGGACAACACAAAAAAGGAAAACTACAGGCCAATCTCCTTAATGAACACTGATGCAAAAATCCTCAATAAAATTTTAGCTATCAGAATCCAACAATGTATCCATAAGATAATTCACCACGACCAAGTAGGATTCATTCCAGGGACATAAGGATGGTTTAACATCCGAAAATCAATCAACGTTATCCAACACATCAACAAAAAGAAATATAAAAACCATATGATAATATCAATAGATGCTGAGAAAGCTTTCGACAAAGTGCAACACCCATTCATGATAAAAGCCCTTGAAATTCTTGGGATACAAGGAACATACCTCAACATCATAAAGGCCATCTATGACAAGCCAACAGCCAGTATCATTCTCAATGGTGAAAAGCTGAAAGCAATTCCATTAAGATCTGGAACAAGACAAGGATGTCCACTCTCACCACTGCTTTTCAATATAATACTGGAAGTCCTGGCCAGGGCAATAAGACAAGAGAAAGACATCCAAGGAATCCAAATAGGAAAAGAAGAAGTCAAACTATCACTATTTGCAGACGATATGATATTATACATAGAGAACCCCAAAAACTCCACAGAAAAGCTAATTCAACTCATCAATCAGTTCAGTAAAGTGGCAGGATACAAAATTAACACGCAAAAGTCGGTAGCCTTCCTATACACAAACAATAAATCTGAAGAAGAAGAAATCAAAAAACCATCCGTTTTGTTATTGAAACAAAAAAAATCAAATATTTGGGAATAAATCTAACAAAAGAGGTAAAGGACCTATACAAAGAAAACTATAAAACACTGTTAAAAGAAATAGAAGAAGACACAAAGAAATGGAGAGACATCCCCTGCTCATGGATTGGAAGAATAAACATTATTAAAATGGCCATCCTTCCAAAAGCAATATACAGATTCAATGCTATTCCAATCAAAATTTCAAAGTCATTCTTCAAAGAAATAGAACAATTATTGATGAAATTCATATGGAATCACAAAAAACCCCGAATAGCCAAAGCTCTCCTGAAAAAAAAAGAAGGGAATGGAGGCATCACACTCCCAGACTTCAAACTATACTACAAAGCCATAATCATCAAAACTGCATGGTATTGGAACAAGAACAGACATACAGACCAATGGAATCGAATAGAAAATCCAGAAATAAACCCACAGATTTATGGTCAACTAATCTTTGACAAAGGAGCAAAGAATATGCATTGGAGCAAAGAAAGTTTGTTCAATAAATGGTGCTGGGAAAACTGGGTCGCTACATGCAAAAGAATGAAGCTTGACCACTACCTCACACCATACACAAAAATCAACTCAAAATGGATTAAAGAACTAGACATAAGACCTGAAACCATAAAATATATAGAAGGAAATATAGGCAAAACACTACGTGATTTGCACATCAAAGACATCTTTACAGACACATCACCCAAAGCAGTGATAGTGAAGGCAAAGATAAACAGCTGGGACTACATCAAATTAAAGAGCTTTTGCACAGCAAAAGAGACAATAACAAAAACAAAGAGAAACCCCACCAACTGGGAGAACATTTTTGCACCCAACACTAATGATAAAGGACTGATCACAAAAATCTGCAAAGAGCTGATGAGACTCAACAACAACAAAGAAAATAATCCAGTCCAAAAATGGGCAGAAGAGCTAAAAAGAAACTTCTCTGAAGAGGAAATGCAAATGGCCAATAGGCATATGAAAAAATGTTCAACATCACTTGTCATCAGGGAAATGCAAATCAAAACTACCATGAGATACCATCTTACACCAGTGAGAATGGCACATATTAAAAAAACTAGCAACAACAAATGCTGGCGAGGGTGTGGAGAAAAAGGAACTCTTCTGCACTGTTGGTGGGAGTGCAAACTGGTCCAACCACTGTGGAAAGCTGTGTGGAGATTTCTGGACCTACTAAACATAGAGCTTCCATATGATCCAGCAATTCCACTCCTAGGTTTTTACCCAAAGGACACAGAAACATCAATTCCAAAGAACACCTGCACCCCTATGTTTATAGCAGCACTGTTTACAATAGCTAAGCTTTGGAAACAACCCAAATGCCCAAAAATAGATGACTGGATCAAGAAGATGTGGTACATATATACCATGGAATATTACTCAGCATTCAAAAAAGATAAACACATGCAATTTGCAGCAACATGGATGGCACTGGAAGGGATCATGCTCAGCGAAATAAGCCAAAAAGAAAAAGAAAAATACCAGATGGTCTCACTCATAGCAGGAATCTAGAAAACTTAAATAAGGGACCAGGAAAATGAATAACTATAAGAAAGTGAAAATCAAAATCAACAAAAAACTATGAACCAGAGACACTTTTTGGGGGGCGGGGGCGGGAGGGGAGGGATTGGGGTCAGAATGGGGGGACTGCAATTGTATGGGGAATATAACAATAAAATTTATAAAAAATAAATAAATAAATAAATAAGTAAAAAAAAAAAAAAACTAGCAACAACAAATGTTGGCGAGGATGTGGAGAAAAAGGAACTCTCCTGCACTGCTGGTGGGAGTGCAAACTGGTCCAACCACTATGGAGAGCTGTGTAGAGATTTCTTGACCTACTAAACATAGAGCTTCCATATGATCCAGCAATTCCACTCCTAGGTATTTACCCAAAGGACACAGAAACATCAATTCCAAAGAGCACCTGCACCCCTATGTTTATAGCAGCACAATTTACAATAGCTAAGCTTTGGAAACAACCCAAATGCCCAAAAATAGATGACTGGATCAAGAAGATGTGGTACATATACACCATGGAATATTACTCAGCATTCAAAAAAGATAAACACATGCAGTTTGCAGCAACATGGATGGCACTGGAAGGGATCATGCTCAGCGAAATAAGCCAGAAAGAAAAAGAAAAATACCGGATGGTCTCACTCATAGCAGGAATCTAGAAAACCTAAATAAGGGACCAGGAAAAAGAATAACTAAGAAAGAAAAAATCAAAATGAACAAACAACTATGAACCAGAGACACACTATGGGGGGGTGGGGGGTGGGGGTGGGGAAAGGAGGGATTGGGGTCAAAATAATAAGGGGGTTGCAATTGTATGGGGAATATAAAAATAAAATTAAAAAAAAAAAGAATTGTAAACAGTGAATGAATGGGCTAACTGCTCTTCTGAATGGAGACTGGCCTCTATTCCTCACACAGACTCTGTGACTGTCTATCCTGAATCTCTATGGTAACTCTGAGCCACTTCCTCCCAGGTGTATATTTAAAAGTAATGAAAACTCTGAATGCAGCTTTAGGACCATGATTTCTTCCTGTGGAGTATTAAAAAAACAAAAACAAAAACAAAATCTTTAAGATGTTTAACACATGTGGAAAAAAAAAGAATTTATAAAGGGACTTGTGATTACCCAGGATATGATCTCTCATTGAAAGGCAAAGACACTATTACAATTACCAAAGTCGCAGTGTTAAAAAGGTCCCTGATGGCAAGCCAAGAACATAAATCAACTTGGCTCAGAGAGAAAAGAGTCTGATTCCTGAGATAAATCAGGCAAGCACACATTTTGAACAAAAATTAAAAGTACACCAAAACCACAATGGCATCGAGGCATTTATCCCTCCTGTTGATTTAATATGACTGTAAACTCTTCAAAAGTGGAGACTCTTTCCTAGATCAGTTGTTTCAGCCTTAGCCACATCTGCATCCCCTGGAGTTCTTGTGAAAACACGTGTTGCAGGTCCCAACTTTAGTGTTTCTGATAGAGGAGATCTGGGGTGAAACCTAAGCACCTGAATTTCTAACAAAGTTCCCACTTAATGCTAAGGGCACCACACTTTGAACATCACTAATATATGACATGGGGTATACAAAGATGAGAGGACATTTACTGTTCTGTGGAGGACATCCCCTGAACAGCATGGAAGAACTATAGGATATGAGAATCCTTTAGGAAATGTCCACATAGCCCATACTTTGCCTTCGAGAGTGACAATGTATTGTCTTCTGGTTTTGAATTATACATTTCTCTAGATCTAAGACCTTCCAAAGCAAATGAGAGCAATTCCCCCAGCCTAAGAACCATCTCACCTGGGAAAACATGCTTTCCATCTCTTACAGGGACAAATTCTAGAGTAAGACACATGTGGGTTCAAATCTTGGCTCTTTGACTAAACTGTGAGCACTCAGGCAAATTATTTAATCTCTGAGTCACTGTTTCTTCATCTGTAAAATGGGAATGATGATAACAATGCCTACAAATCATAATATGGTTGTGAGAATTCAATGAAATAACATATCTGAAGTTCCTAGCTCAAAATCTAATTCATAGAATATTCAATAAATGTCAATGCTATCATGCTTCATCCTTACAACTTCTAGAATTCTCTAATCAGATCACTTTTAATTCAGGGACTCTTCCTTTACTGACAATTTCTATCTACCCAGACAAAGACAGAAGACAGAGATTCTCCTGAGAAAACACTCACAGTCCCCTTGGATTTCTTGGTCCTCCTGCCAATCTTAAATCTATGCTTCAACCCAGGCCCTCCTTATATGCTGAAGTATGAAGTCCACTGGGTATACTTTCATCCACATTCCTCCATTTCCCTTCTCTCACTACTTTCAAAAAACAGCCCTTTGAATAAAAGAAGAAAGATCCTCTTTAATTCAGCCAACCAAAGATAAGCAAACCATCATACCAACTGAACACATGCATTTCCTTTGACATATAAATCAACACACATTTTTTTCCTTTTAAACGTTGTTTTTTTTAACATTTTTATTATAAAATATATATAGAAAAGAAATTAAAAAATTAAGACCACTGGTGATTCTGTCACTCCAAGATAACTACTATTAATAATTTTATGAATATTACTACAGTTGTATATGTATTTATGGAAATACAATCTCATTATTTATTGTTCTGCAATCTTTTTTGCTTAGTATAGTGTACAAGTCTGTAAATATTCTTCTACAACATAAACTTTAATGGCTACAAAGGGTTTCATGGCATGGCTGGGCAATAATTTACTTAACCCCTTGAAGCCTTTCCTTTCACACACATACTGTGTATTGTTAGGATCCAGCACAATGAGTTAGTGCATTTACAATCTTTGTTCTCTGTCATTAGGTCATGTGCAAAGATAGAACTTTTGGCCTAAAAAGCTAAAGTTATCAATCCCTAATAAACAGTAGAATTTATTTTTTTTAAGATTTATTTTTATTTATACAAGCACTGGGGTACAAGCCAGAGGCATGGGAGGGTGAGAGGATTCACCAGAGAGAGAGCGGGGAACAGAACAGGCAGACTGACCAAAGACACTGCTGAGGGGAGCAGTGGGCAAGACAGGAGAGGTCTGCCGCACCATGTGAGTATCTCCCTGGGCAGCCGGAAATCAAACCCATGCTGCAGAAGCTGCAGACAGCTTTACAGCGCTGCGCTCAACCCGCTGTGCCACCGGGGAGGCCCAACAGTAGAATTTCTTAATGAGAAAAATATTTTAATTAACTAATTAAAATGCTTCCGTTCATTTTTAGCACATTCTAATATTGGAGAACAGGTGTTCCACAAACCCCTCCTCTTTTATATTCCAATATAACTGAGGCATTTCCCCCACTTCTCTTTTAAAGAGAAATTTAATTTTTTTCAGTGAAACTAAATTAAATCGGAATTTACTTTATACACATTCCCCAGGGCCTAAAAGACAGTAGAGCATTTAAAACATTTTTTTTAATTTAAAAAAGTAAGAAAATTAAAATATATAGCTATTTACTATGATTTAATTTTGTATTCACTGTAGTGAGCTGAAAGTGGTAGGGGAAACAAATCTAAGTCTTATACTGTACATTTTAACTAGTTAAAATAGTTGAAGAACCAAAGACCCTATATGAGAGGAAATCCAACACTTCTTGTCTCTCAACCAGATCTTATTAAACTTATGAGTACAAGAATCACCTTTCCAACACCAAGCATTTACCTTAGGGAATGGTCATGGCCTCCACACCTAATGCTGAAAATTCTCCTGAAGACTGTCAAATATCTGCAGGGTATGCTCTGCTCCAATGGGACCATTTGCCTCCTCTACCCAGCCCCTCCAAATCTGTGCCTCCTGCTTCTTGTTGGTTTTCTTTTTTTCACTACTTGCTTTCAAGCATGTGTCTTCCTCTCCATCTTGGGAAGACCAACACTACTAGAAGATGCAGAAAAGATTATGTATATAATCTAGAAAGAATCAACTCTTATATTCTTTGTGGAAAAATTCAATTTTTTAAGATTTATTTTTATTTATTCATGCATACAAGAACTGGGGTACAAGCCAGAGGTACGGAGGATGAGAGGATTCAACAGAGAGAGTGGGGAGCAGAACAGGTAGATTTACTGAAATGCACTGCTGAGGGGAGTAGTGGGTGAGACAGGAGAGGTCTGCTGAGCCATGTGGATCACCTCCCTGGCTGGGGATCAAACTCATGCAGCAGAGGCTGGCGATATCTTGATAACCCTGAGACTTTAACCCCTGAACCACCAGGGAGGTCTGAAAAATTCGATTTTTTATCATTTCCTATGACAAGTCATCCCTGGGGGATGTGAGGGTCTGCCAGTATCATAAGCAGGTAAGAGAACTGCCCAATCCAAAAAGACCAGCAGGACACAGCCATCCCCTCCCACCAATAGATAAGCAGACATTTCTTCTTTATTTCTTCTTTTTTTTTAATTTTATTTTTATATTCCCCATAAAATTGCAACCCCCTTATTGTGACCCCATTCCCTCCTTTCCCCACCCCACCCCCCCAGTGTGTCTCTGGTTCATAGTTGTTTGTTGATTTTGATTTTTTCTTTCTTATAGCTATTCTTTTTCCTGGTCCCTTATTTAGGTTTTCTAGATTCCTGCTATGAGTGAGACCATCCGGTATTTTTCTTTTTCTTTCTGGCTTATTTCAAGCAGACATTTCTTCTTGATGTCCCTGTGCCTCCAATTTAAAACTTTCTCTCTTCAAACCCTCCTCCCTCTTCTGACTTCCATATAATACTTAATAAAACAAAATAGCAACCTTCTCCCAAGATTCCCAGGACAAGATCACTGGGCCATTTTTTATTATTCTATTTCCTTACTTTTGACTTTCATATCTGATCACTAAGTTACACCAAGTCCTGCCTCTTCAGAACATTTCTTCCATCTGCCTCTTTCTTTTTTCCTCAATTAATATCACAGTTCAAGCACTTATTACCCAACATCTAGACATATCAATCAATGGGCTCTAACCGGCTTTTCCACCCATCAGTGCGTTCCATCCACTGCCACCTATTCTGATCAGAACTTTCTGCTGATCAAAAACTCAGGTGGTTATGGAGTAAAACCTGACTGTGCTTAATCAGTACTCAAGATGCTCCATGGTTATGGTCATATCAGTGAAGCAAAACTATTGTGTTCTTTCTCCTGGGACACACTTACATGAATACTCTTCAGTTTCCAAACTACTCTTGACACCTTTTCTCTCTTCCTTGAATTCTATTCATACTTGAGTGTCCAGCTCAAATCCAATATTTTCTATAAAGCCATTAAAAGGGCTATTGATCACTCTCCTCTGCATTCTCATTCATTCAAAAACTATTTGAGTTCCACTGATGTGCCAGGCACTAAGTTAGCAGCTGAGTGTGAGCATTTAAAAAAAAAAACCAACACAGACATGGTTCCTATTTTTATATTTTTCTCTCTCCATGAGTCATATCTGCATCAATTAGGTGTAAACCTTTGGAAGCTGCATTTTACTCACATATTTTTTTCTTCCTCTTCAGCACTCCTCACATAGTGTCAGGCACGTGGTAAATGCTCAGTAAATGCTTACTGATTGATTTTTGATTAGTGCTTTCAGATCCAATCTACTCACATATACATACCCTGACATGCTAGTTGAGGCAGCAATTTGTGCATCCAAGTTAGCTGGTTCATATCTGAAGGGTTTAACCTTTATTAACACCATGCTCCAAAATCAATGTGGTTAACAGGCCACCTGATGGGAACAATAGTATTCTTTCCCGCAGAAAATAAAAGCAGTTTGCCACAGACACTAAGAATACCTTGTGAGCCAACAGCAAAGGGCACACTTTTGAATGGCAACAGGAGATGGTCCCAGTGATCTTTGCTTTCACATGTTCAGAAACAAAACATAAGTTTGATCAAAGATTCCCAGTCATATAATGCCTTTGATATTCCTTGTAAACTCATAATTATCCCATCTTGTATATATATTTAGGAGGTATGTTAAAGATCAAGCATCTAAAATATGCATCAATTTGGCCAATATTTACCAAACACTAAGAAGAGGCAACACAATTTATAGAGAAAAGCATAAGCTTTGAAACCAAAAAAACCTCAGGTTGATTCCTAGATTTACCACTATTTGTGTGGAAGGACATCAAACCTTGCTTGGTTTTAGTTTCCTTTCTCTCTAAAGCAAGGAAGAGGCCACCACAGGGTACAGGATTGCCTTGAGGATTAAATGAGACAATGCATGCAAAGCACTTGGCACAGGTAGCTGCTCAGTGAGTGTAGAGTCGTTGCTATAGTTGAAGAAGAACAGGCAGCAGAGGATTCATTGTGCTGGCCACTGACAGCCAACAGGGCCATCTCAAGGGAGACACTGACAGAGTGAGAGAGAACAGATGAATAATATTCAACTATCTGATGCCTTGGAACTCTATGTATCTATCATTAAAGTCTAACTAATGTGGAGATTTCGCTGTTTCACTGATATCAACCACAAGCTACATTATTCCAAAGCATTTATGAAGTGAAATACTCTTCCTCCAACTGCTCTCCTGTCATAGTCATTTGACATTTTCAACAATCCAAACCGTTTTGAGGAATTATAGGCCAATGGTAAAACATTTGACTGCACTTCAAGTGTTTTCATGCATTTTGCCCTGAGCTAATAAATAGCTTGTAAATGCATAGAAAGTCATTATTGTTGGGCCTCCCCGGTGGCGCAGCGGTTGAGCGCTGGGTTGCGAGGCTGCCCGCAGCCTCTGCAGCGCCGGTTCGATCCCCGGCTGTTGGGCGAGGGTCCCACATGGCGCGCAGACCTCTCCTGCCGCCACTGCTCCCCTCAGCAGTGTACTTCGGTCCTTCTGCCTGTTCTGCTCCCTGCTCTGGCTCTGGTGAATTCTCTCACCCTCCCACACTTCTGACCGTATCCAGTGCTTGTATCAATCAATAAATAAATCTTTTTCTTTTTTTTTTTTTTTTAAAAAAGAAAGTCATTATTGTTTCTAAAACCAAAGTTGGTTCTTGAAGGAAGGCAGTGCTGGGAATTCACAACTAGTGGAAAATTCTGCTCTGGTTGCAGGCAAAAGTAAGAAAGGACACGCCGAGCATTATAGTAGACAGACACACAAATGTTTACTGAACAGAATGAGTTTCCGTTACAATGAATCCCCACATTCAGCATAGTATAACACCTGAGATGCCAAAGTAAAAATGTTTCCAAAAAAAAAGAGTTCTGATCTTCAGAATCAGAGAAGGAAATACTAATGTCAGTTTCCATCTTTCTTGAGAACCAAGAGTACCTGGAAAAAGTACTGAAGCAAAACCTGGTAGTCACTTGCAAACATGGGCCACTGTCAACTTTATCCTCTGTTTCTACAATTATGGGGGTGGGCAGTTTGTGCACATTTTAGTTAACTGGGTTTCAAGTTCATCTAGCAAGCCAAGGATAAATGCTATTCTTTAGCATCTTGCTAGAAAAAAAATTAGCCCTCCTCCCAAGAAAATACTAAATATTTGGTACTCAAATCCCACTGAAGAACAGGAAGAATTAGGAAACAAAGAAATGTAAAGGGCAAAGACATAAGAGTCCAGTGTTTGAGTGTTCTCAGCCTTGCTGAAGAGTGACAACTATTCCCTCCATGACCCCAGACACAATGTCTGAAAAGGAAGGCTGAGAAGGCTGTGGATGATCTGACTAGAATTTCATGCTTATTTATACGAGTGACTTGGAGCCAGTCCTCAGGCTTCCAAACTCTCAGAAGCTAACTGTAAATCAGCAAATAAGACATGTGCTGCAAATAGCACAATTTCTCATGAGCAAAAAACCCTGGCTATGTTGTTAGATTTTTTTGTAGTTAAATAGAGAGTGATAAAATCTGTTTTAACATTTACCATGAAAATTTTCAAACTTACACAGAAACTTGGTTGATAGTGTGATGAACCCAGTTTTAACAGTTATCAACATATGACCGATCTTGTTTCATGAGTTTAAAGCTGAACTCAGATATCATAACATTTAATTTAGAAATACTTCAGTGTGTAGCTCTAAAAGATGAAAACATTTTAAAAGTCACTATGCCATTATCATATCTTAACACAAAGTAATTCCATTATATTCTCAAATATGCTCCAAATGTCACATAACCTCATCTTTTAAGAGTTGATCAAAAATTGAATGTTAACAACGGAAAAGAAACTTAGAGACTTCACTGTCCAATTTCTACCCATTATGACTCAAACCCCCTGGAAGCAGTTACCTCATTATGTTATTTTCTTCCAGGATGTCATTTTACCATTTTTTAATAACTGCAACTTTGAATTTTTTGAATAATGGCTTTATTGAGTTACAGACACAAACCATAAGATGCACCCATTAATTTTTTTATTTTTTTATTTAAATGTTTTATTTTATATAATTCTTACATCTTTTTTCATCTTTGCACAATGTATGAATTTTCATTTTGGTTATATTCCCCATACAATTGCACCCCACCCCTTATTTTGACTCTAGTCCTTCCTTTCCCTGCCCCTCCCTCCTCCCACTCACCCCCATAGTGTGTCTCTGATTTATAATTGCTTGTTGATTTTGATTTTTACTTTGTATTGATTAGTCTTTTTCCTGGTCCCTTATTTAGGTTTTCTAAATTCCTGCTATGAGTGAGACCATCCGGTATTTTCCTTTTTCTTTCTGGCTTATTTCGCTGAGCATGATCCCTTCGAGCGCCATCCATGCTGCTGCAAACTGCATGTGAGATGCACCCATTCAAACTGTACTATTCGCTGGTTTTTAGTACAATCACAAAAATGTACAATCATTACCACTATTTTAGTTTTAAAACATTTCATCACCCCAAAAGGAAACCCCGTACCCAATAGGAGTCCCTTTCCCAGACCTTGGCAAACTCCAGTCTGCTGTCTGTCTCTGGATTTTGCCTTTTCTGGACATTTTGCTCAATATCATACTGTTTTTAAAATTGTTTGACATGGCAGGAGCTGTCCTGGGAGGGCACTAGGGGAACCTGACACTGGTGGAAACAAGATTCCCTAGCAGGGGTTCTCCCCCAATCCCCTACTTTGGGAGCAGAGAATTCACAATTTCTTTTAGCTTTGCTGTGAGAAAGCGGAGTTGAATTTGTGGTCCAGCTTCTATGATTGTGTAGCCTAATATCAGATACATTTCTCTGAACAAACTTCTCTGTCCTCACTCTAGTATTCTACCTTAATTTTCCTTTTGATTTATTCATTTGTTTTAATTTCATAATTCAAGAATTTTTGTACTTTATTTTAAACACATTTTTGGAACAAGGAAAGATTTAAATGCACCACATTTCTCTGCAGACATTTTGGTACTATCATGTCTTAAAGGCCTAGAAAAGTACTGACTACGAGCATTTTCTTTTTTATGATGCTGAGGCTGACATTCCCCAAAATATGGCCCTATGACTCCAGATAAGGGGTATGAACGCATAAACGGTAACTTAAGAGAAGTTATATGAATTTTATTCCTGAACAAGCAAAAAAGAGGGCATATGTTTTGTTTTTTTTAAAGATTTATTTTTATTTATTTATACAATCACTGGGTACAGTCAGAAGCACGGGAGGGTGAGAGAATTCACCAGAGCCAGAGCGGGGAGCAGAGCAGGCAGAAGGACCGAAGTACACTGCTGAGGGGAGCAGCGGGCGGCAGGAGAGGTCTGCGAGCCATGCGGGACCCTCCTCCGGTGGCCGGGGAGCAGCCGGGGATCGAACCGGCGCCGCAGAGGCCGCGGGCAGCTTCACAACCCAGCGCTCAACCGCTGCACCACCGGGGAGGCCCCAAGAGGGCATATGTTTGGGGGCAAAACCTGTGACAAAAAAGTTGGTGACTCAATGGTCTAGAGAACCAAACGTAACGGAGTTGATGATGGGGGAAGGAAAGAGACACTGCAAGAATCACCCCACCTGGAGTCTCAACAACTTATCATACCGTGTGCACTGTGTGTGTGTTTGTGTGTCTGTGTGTGTGTACACGCGGGCATGTGTGTACTTCAGAGAACAAGAACCGAAGCTTTACTGCTAGGGGTGTGAGGTACCAAATTATTCAGCACATTTTATATGATGGTATTGGTTGTTCTACTCTTGCCAAAAGAAAAATATCTTGTACAAGTAACAGTAAAAGACCTCACAAGCAGAAGACATTAATCCTTCTCTTGATAGAGCCCAACAAAACTCTTCCTGCACCCAGGAATGCAATGATTAATCAACTAATGTGGACCCAAGTTTTGTTTATATATTCCAACCATAAACATTAATTGAAATATTTCCATTGCAACAAAATCACTTTGGTTTGGATTTAAACACTACTGTATGACAGACAGGCATGTTTGATACTATGAAAGTATAACTTAGTAAAGTAAATGTCCTGTATTAAATCCAAGGGGGAACAGAGTGGAAAGAACGTTGCTCTCAGGTGTATGGCTGCTTGACAGGTAGCGAAAGGAACTGGGGTTTCCTTCCCATGTGATAAACTGCAGCAGATATTTCACCCTGCTTTAAGGTTTTAGAAGATCATGCATAAGGAAAAATTCGCCTGTTGGTATGTTTTGTTGAGGTGGGGATGGGGGGTTGTTAGGTTTTAACATGCAAAAGAGAGACACCTGTGTGGGAAATACCATGTCTCAGACAAATCAAGTTCTGGATAGTATTTAAATAGGGGTCAAATCCCAGAAGGAACCTTCAATATAATAACAGAGGTAAATATTATAACATAACTTCAACAGGCTGTATTCTCTTCCAGTTGTTGCTCTAGGAGAAATGAGTCTGGGGGAGAGAAGAAAGGCATGGGCTAGCTGAGATGCACAAAGGTTATGTTTTTTTTTTTTTAATGCCAGTAAATTATAGATTTTTATTTTTTTATTTTTTTTTAAATAATAAATTTTATTTTTATATTCCCCCATACAATTGCAAACGCCCCATTCTGACCCCAATCCTTCCCCTCCCGCCCCCCACCCCCCAAAAACTGTCTCCGGTTCATAGTTTTTTGTTGATTTTGATTTTCACTTTCTTATAGTTATTCATTTTCCTGGTCCCTTATTTAAGTTTTCTAGATTCCTGCTATGAGTGAGACCATCCGGTATTTTTCTTTTTCTTTTTGGCTTATTTCGCTGAGCATGATCCCTTCCAGTGCCATCCATGTTGCTGCAAATTGCATGTGTTTATCTTTTTTGAATGCTGAGTAATATTCCATGGTATATATGTACCACATCTTCTTGATCCAGTCATCTATTTTTGGGCATTTGGGTTGTTTCCAAAGCTTAGCTATTGTAAACAGTGCTGCTATAAACATAGGGGTGCAGGTGCTCTTTGGAATTGATGTTTCTGTGTCCTTTGGGTAAATACCTAGGAGTGGAATTGCTGGATCATATGGAAGCTCTATGTTTAGTAGGTCCAGAAATCTCCACACAGCTCTCCATAGTGGTTGGACCAGTTTGCACTCCCACCAACAGTGCAGAAGAGTTCCTTTTTCTCCACACCCTCGCCAACATTTGTTGTTGCTAGTTTTTTTAATATGTGCCATTCTCACTGGTGTGAGATGGTATCTCATGGTAGTTTTGATTTGCATTTCCCTGATGACAAGTGATGTTGAACATTTTTTCATATGTCTGTTGGCCATTTGCATTTCCTCTTCAGAGAAGTTTCTTTTTAGCTCTTCTGCCCATTTTTTGACTGGATTATTTTCTTTGTTGTTGCTGAGTCTCATCAGCTCTTTGCAGATTTTTGTGATCAGTCCTTTATCATTAGTGTTGGGTGCAAAAATGTTCTCCCAGGGCCTCCCCATTGGCGCAGCGGTTGAGCGCTGGGTTGAGAGGCTGCCCGCAGCCTCTGTGGTGCCGGTTCGATCCCCGGCTGCTCCCCGGCCACCGGAGGAGGGTCCCACATGGCGCGCAGACCTCTCCTGCTGCCCGCTGCTCCCCTCAGCAGTGTACTTCGGTCCTTCTGCCTGCTCTGCTACCCGCTCTGGCTCTGGTGAATTCTCTCACCCTCCCGCACTTCTGACTGTACCCAGTGCTTGTATAAATAAATAAATAAATGATTGAATAAATAAATAAAATAAATAAATAAATCTTTAAAAAAAAAAAATGTTCTCCAAGTTCGTGGGGTTTCTCTTTGTTTTTGTTATTGTCTCTTTTGCTGTGCAGAAGCTCTTTAATTTGATGTAGTCCCAGCTGTTTATCTTTGCCTTCACTATCACTGCTTTGGGTGATGTGTCTGTAAAGATGTCTTTGATGTGCAAATCCCGTAGTGTTTTGCCTATATTTCCTTCAGGTCTTATGTCTAGTTCTTTAATCCATTTTGAGTTGATTTTTGTGTATGGTGTGAGGTAGTGGTCAAGCTTCATTCTTTTGCATGTAGTGACCCAGTTTTCCCAGCACCATTTATTGAACAAACTTTCTTTGCTCCAATGCATAGTCTTTGCTCCTTTGTCAAAGATTAGTTAACCATAAATCTGTGGGTTTATTTCTGGATTTTCTATTCGATTCCATTGGTCTGTATGTCTGTTCTTGTTCCAATACCATGCAGTTTTGATGATTATGGCTTTGTAGTATAGTTTGAAGTCTGGGAGTGTAATGCCTCCATTCCCTTCTTTTTTTCTCAGGAGAGCTTTGGCTATTCGGGGTTTTTTGTGATTCCATATGAATTTCATCAATAATTGTTCTATTTCTTTGAAGAATGCCATTGAGATTTTGATTGGAATAGCATTGAATCTGTATATTGCTTTTGGTAGGATGGCCATTTTAATAATGTTTATTCTTCCAATCCATGAGCAGGGGATGTCTTTCCATTTCTTTGTGTCTTCTTCTATTTCTTTTAACAGTGTTTTATAGTTTTCTTTGTATAGGTCCTTTACCTCTTTTGTTAGATTTATTCCCAAATATTTGATTTTTTTTGTTTCGATAATAAAAGGGGTGGTTTTTTTGATTTCTTCTTCTTCAGATTTATTGTTTGTGTATAGGAAGGCTACTGACTTTTGCGTGTTGATTTTGTATCCTGCCACTTTACTGAATTGATTGATGAGTTGAATTAGTTTTTCTGTGGAGATTTTGGGGTTCTCTATGTATATTATCATATCATCTGCAAATAGTGATAGTTTGACTTCTTCTTTTCCTATTTGGATTCCTTGGATGTCTTTCTCTTGTCTTATTGCTCTGGCTAGGACTTCCAGTATTATATTGAAAAGCAGTGGTGAGAGTGGACATCCTTGTCTTGTTCCAGATCTTAATGGAATTGCTTTCAGCTTTTCACCATTGAGAATGATACTGGCTGTTGGCTTGTCATATATGGCCTTTATGATGTTGAGGTACGTTCCTTGTATCCCAAGAATTTCAAGGGCTTTTATCATGAATGGGTGTTGCACTTTGTCGAAAGCTTTCTCAGCATCTATTGATATTATCATATGGTTTTTATATTTCTTTTTGTTGATGTGTTGGATAACGTTGATTGATTTTCGGATGTTAAACCATCCTTGTGTCCCTGGAATGAATCCTACTTGGTCGTGGTGAATTATCTTATGGATACATTGTTGGATTCTGATAGCTAAAATTTTATTGAGGATTTTTGCATCAGTGTTCATTAGGGAGATTGGCCTATAGTTTTCCTTTTTTGTGTTGTCCTTATTCGGTTTTGGTATTAGTGTAATATTGGCTTCATAGAACGTGTTTGGTATTGTCCCTTCCTTCTCAATTTTTTGGAAGAGTTTGTGAAGGATAGGCACTAATTCATCTCTGAATGTTTGGTAGAATTCATTTGTAAATCCATCAGGTCCTGGGCTTTTGTTTTTGGGGAGGTTTTTGATTACCATTTCAATTTCGCTGCTTGTAATTGGTCTGTTTAGGTGTTCTATTTCTTCTTTATCTAGCTTTGGGTGATTGTAGAGTTGTAGGAATTTGTCCATCTCCTCTAGATTGTTGAACTTGTTTCCATATAACTGTTCATAGTAGTTACTGATTATTCTTTTGATTTCTGCTGTGTCCGTTGTGATTTCTCCTCTTTCATTTATGATCCTGTGTATTTGTGCTTTCTCCCTTTTTTCCTTTGTGAGCCTGGCTAGGGGTTTGTGTATTTTATTTATTTTTTCAAAGAACCAGCTCTTGGTTTCATTGATCTTTTGGATTGTTTTTTTAGTTTCAATTTCATTTATTTCTGCTTTGGTTTTTATTATTTCTTTTCTTCTACTGGTTTTGGGGTTTTTTGTTGTTCTTTTTCTAGATCTTTGAGCTTCGAGATTAGGTTGTTTCTTTGAGTTCTTTCTTGTTTTTTGATGTGAGCTTCTATTGCTATATATTTTCCTCTTATTACTGCTTTTGCTGCATCCCATACATTTAGGATATTGGTGTCCTCCTTGTCATTCAATTCAAAGAATTTTTTAATTTCTTCTTTGATCTCCTCGTTAGTCCAGTGGTCTTCCAGTAGTGTGGTTTTTAATCTCCATGAGGTAGGATAGTTCCTTGCCTTCTTTTTATGATTTATTTCTAGTTTGATGCCTTCGTGGTCAGAAAAGATGGTTGGTATGATTTCAATCTTGGTGTATCTGTTGATGTTTGTCTTGTGCCCCAGTATGTGATCGATCCTGGAGAATGATCCGTGTGCGCTTGAGAAAAATGTGTACTCCGTTTTTTTTGGGTTTAGTGTTCTATAGATGTCTGTTAAGCCCAAATGCTCTAGGTCCTTATTTAGAGCTTTAGTTTCTTTACTTATTTTTTGTCTTGTTGATCTATCCATTGTTGATAGTGGTGTGTTGAAGTCTCCCACTACGTATGTGTTTTCTCTGATGTCTGTTTTCAGAGAGGACAACAGTTGTCTGATATATTTTGGTGCTCTTTCGTTTGGTGAGTATATGTTAATGAGTGTTATTTCTTCTTGAAGTATTGTCCCCTTAATCATAATGTAGTGACCATTGGGGTCTCTTTTTATTTTTTTGAGTTTGAAGTCTGTTTTATCTGATATAAGTATAGCTGTTCCTGCTTTCTTTTTTGGCCCATTTGCTTGTAGGATTGTTTTCCATCCTTTGACTTTGAGCCTATTTTTATCTTTTGTAGCTAAATGTGTTTCCTGGAGACAGCAAAAGGTTGGGTTTTGTTTCTTAATCCAGGCTGCAACTCTGTGTCTTTTTATTGAAGAGTTTAGTCCATTTACATTTAGAGTTAATATTGATATGTTAGCATCTGTATTTGCCATTATGTTTGTCTTTCCTTTGATTTTATTTATTTATTCTTTTAATAACTTTTTTTTTTTTTTTGGTCTTCTTTCGTTGTTATTCGTCCCTCTAAGGTTCTGGCTTTAGGATTCCTTGTAGTATTTTTTGGAGTGGGGGTTTAGTCGTAATGAAATTCCGGAGTTTCTCTTTGTCTGGGAAGGTCCATATTCTTTCTTCATGGAGGAAAGAGAGCTTTGCGGGATAGAGTATTCTTGGTTGGCATCTGTTTTCTTGGAGTCTGTTGACTATGTCCCTCCACTCTCTCCTTGCCCGTAGTGTTTCTTCACAGAAGTCTGATGTCAGCCTGATTGGTTTTCCTTTGAATGTTATCTGTTTCTTCCCTCTTGTCAGCTTCATTATTTTTTCCTTGTCCTGGATTCTTGGGAGCTTTACTATTATGTGTCTTGCTGTGTTTTTCCTTTCATCGTGGAAGTTTGGTGTTCTTCTTGCTTCTTGTATATCAATTTTCAGCTCCTTCTTCGCATTTGGGAAGTTCTCTTCAATTATATCCATGAATATTTTCTCTGTTCCTACATCTCTCTCCTCTCCTTCTGGAATTCCTATAACTCTTATATTTCCTTTCCTCATGGAGTCAGATAGTTCCCGAAGTCTTTCTTCATTCTTTTTCCTTCGTACTTCTCTTTCCTTTTCTGTTTTGGTTCTTTTTATTTCTGTGTCTTCAAGAGTACTTATTCGCTCTTCCATTTCACCTATTCTGCTTTCATTGCTTTTCCCAGAGTTCTTTAGTTCCTCCATTAATTCTTTGATCTCCTGCATTTCTTTTACTTCCCTCTTTAGGGACTCAATTTCCTTCTTCTGATCTATCACTTTTTTAATCATGGCAATTTTAAATTCTCTTTCTGGAAGGCTCAGAAGTTCTTCCAAGTTGCTGTCGTTGCAATCTGGGGAGTGGTTTTCTTTTTGTGGTGTGCTTCTTTCCTGAGGAGTTGTTAGGTTGCGTGTGATTCTTCTACTCCCTACTGTCTGTTTTCTAATTTGTCGTATGTGTTGGGACACTGTGTTGCTCGGACTGACTGGCATCTTGGGTGAACTTCTCCGCTCCCCTCTGGCTCTTCCAGGAGCCATCTCTGTCTTCTGGGGGCGCTTTCTGCTGGTTTTAGGCAGTTTTTACTGAAGAAATGTCCCTGTTCTAAAATGGCGAAGCGGGATGCAGTCCCTGCGCCTCCGGTTTCAGGCACACTCTTCTGCGCACCCGGTCTGCCCCGGACGTGGGTGCCTGCTCCCTCTGTGGGCTCAGACTGCTGGTCGGAAGGGGCCTGGCGTGGGCTAACTTCCCGGCTGGCCACTGGGTGCTCCAGAAGCCTTCTGCCCTTTTCAAGCAGTCTTAAGAAATTTCCTGTCTAACTTTTAGGGGGGCGGGGGAGGGAGGGGAGGGATTGGGGTCAGAATGGGGGGGCTGCAATTGTATGGGGAATATAACAATAAAATTTATAAAAAAATAAAATAAAATAAAATAAAAAAATTTCCTGTCTATGGGGTGTTAGTGACTTTTTTTTCCTGGTCACTAGGTGGCGCCAGAGATCTCTCCTATTGTCCTTGGGGGGCTGTTTTTCACCTCCCCCCACCCCGTGGGACAGGGAACAGAGCGGGAATGGTAGGGTACACCTCAACAGCTTTGGGGTGCTGTGTCTGCCTTGTGCCCCACCGTCGTGGAGAACCCACGCCCCGAATTTTCGTGCCCTAGGTCTCAGTTCAAAGCCCTCAGTTCCAGGACGCGGGCTGTAGCCCAGTTCAGTGGCGCGGGAATGGCGCCTTTTGCACCGCTCCTGTGCCTGGGCACCTGGTTCCTGCTTACTCAGGGAGGGACCTTCACCTCAGTGAGGACCTCCACGCATCTCCCCGCAAGCCCAGGTCGCAGGCGCGGGGACCTGGGCAGCCGCGATCCCGGTCTGCACTTGCTTTTCTTTTTTTTTTTTTTTTTAATAAATTTTATTGTTATATTCCCCATACAATTGCAGCCCCCCATTCTGACCCCAATCCCTCCCCTCCCGCCCCCGCCCCCCTAAAAGTGTCTCTGGTTCATAGTTTTTTGTTGATTTTGATTTTCACTTTCTTATAGTTATTCATTTTCCTGGTCCCTTATTTAAGTTTTCTAGATTCCTGCTATGAGTGAGACCATCCAGTATTTTTCTTTTTCTTTTTGGCTTATTTCGCTGAGCATGATCCCTTCCAGCGCCATCTATGTTGCTGCAAATTGCATGTGTTTATCTTTTTTGAATGCTGAGTAATATTCCATGGTGTATATGTACCACATCTTCTTGATCCAGTCATCTATTTTTGGGCATTTGGGTTGTTTCCAAAGCTTAGCTATTGTAAACAGTGCTGCTATAAACATAGGGGTGCAGGTGTTCTTTGGAATTGATGTTTCTGTGTCCTTTGGGTAAATACCTAGGAGTGGAATTGCTGGATCATATGGAAGCTCTATGTTTAGTAGGTCCAGAAATCTCCACACAGCTCTCCACAGTGGTTGGACCAGTTTGCACTCCCACCAACAGTGCAGAAGAGTTCCTTTTTCTCCACACCCTCGCCAGCATTTGTTGTTGCTAGTTTTTTTAATATGTGCCATTCTCACTGGTGTAAGATGGTATCTCATGGTAGTTTTGATTTGCATTTCCCTGATGGCAAGTGACGTTGAACATTTTTTCATATGCCTGGTGGCCATTTGCATTTCCTCTTCAGAGAAGTTTCTTTTTAGCTCTTCTGCCCATTTTTTGACTGGATTATTTTCTTTGTTGTTGTTGAGTCTCATCAGCTCTTTGCAGATTTTTGTGATCAGTCCTTTATCATTAGTGTTGGGTGCAAAAATGTTCTCCCAGTTGGTGGGGTTTCTCTTTGTTTTTGTTATTGTCTCTTTTGCTGTGCAGAAGCTCTTTAATTTGATGTAGTCCCAGCTGTTTATCTTTGCCTTCACTATCACTGCTTTGGGTGATGTGTCTGTAAAGATGTCTTTGATGTGCAGATCACGTAGTGTTTCGCCTATATTTCCTTCTATATATTTTATGGTTTCAGGTCTTATGTCTAGTTCTTTAATCCATTTTGAGTTGATTTTTGTGTATGGTGTGAGGTAGTGGTCAAGCTTCACTCTTTTGCATGTAGCGACCCAGTTTTCCCAGCACCATTTATTGAACAAACTTTCTTTGCTCCAATGCATAGTCTTTGCTCCTTTGTCAAAGATTAGTTGACCATAAATCTGTGGGTTTATTTCTGGATTTTCTATTCGATTCCATTGGTCTGTATGTCTGTTCTTGTTCCAATACCATGCAGTTTTGATGATTATGGCTTTGTAGTATAGTTTGAAGTCTGGGAGTGTAATGCCTCCATTCCCTTCTTTTTTTTTCAGGAGAGCTTTGGCTATTCGGGGTTTTTTGTGATTCCATATGAATTTCATCAATAATTGTTCTATTTCTTTGAAGAATGACATTGAAATTTTGATTGGAATAGCATTGAATCTGTAGATTGCTTTTGGAAGGATGGCCATTTTAATAATGTTTATTCTTCCAATCCATGAGCAGGGGATGTCTCTCCATTTCTTTGTGTCTTCTTCTATTTCTTTTAACAGTGTTTTATAGTTTTCTTTGTATAGGTCCTTTACCTCTTTTGTTAGATTTATTCCCAAATATTTGATTTTTTTTGTTTCAATAACAAAAGGGATGGTTTTTTTGATTTCTTCTTCTTCAGATTTATTGTTTGTGTATAGGAAGGCTACTGACTTTTGCATGTTGATTTTGTATCCTGCCACTTTACTGAACTGATTGATGAGTTGAATTAGCTTTTCTGTGGAGTTTTTGGGGTTCTCTATGTATAATATCATATCGTCTGCAAATAGTGATAGTTTGACTTCTTCTTTTCCTATTTGGATTCCTTGGATGTCTTTCTCTTGTCTTATTGCCCTGGCTAGGACTTCCAGTATTATATTGAAAAGCAGTGGTGAGAGTGGGCATCCTTGTCTTGTTCCAGATCTTAATGGAATCTGCACTTGCTTTTCAAGCGCGCCCAGCGCGCCGCTTTTCCGAGGAAGCTTATGGCAGCCCGGGCTGTGTGCGCGTCTCCCGGGGTCTTTGTTCTTCTCTAATGGCGCCCGGAGCCGTTCGCTCACCGCCGTGGCGAATCCTGCAGGGTTCGCCTCAGCTCCCGTTCACGGGGTGTGGTGGCTGCAATAGTTCCTTTCCACTCACAGTCCCGCTTGCTGCGTCCTTTGTTCTTGTTGGCCGTTTTGGTTTGTTGTTTCCCTCCTCTCTGCCAGTCGGAGAGTGCTGACTCTGTGGGCGGGGGAGGGGAGCAGGGTTCTGCGCTTCCCTCCCTTCTGGTCCTCTTTTACGGCAACTTTCTTCTTTGGGCAGTTTGCTGGAGTCGTCCGTTTATCTTCCGTGTCCCAGTTCTCACTGGGACCTGCCGCTTTTCCTCCCTATTAACTTTTTTTTTTTTTTTTTTTTTTATAGAGGCATGCTTTATTTATTTGTTTGCTGGTTTGTTTGTTTGTTTTTGTATGCACTGGGTACAGTCAGAAGTGCGGGAGGGTGAGAGAATTCACCAGAGCCAGAGCGGGGAGCAGAGCAGGCGGAAGGACCGAAGTACACTGCTGAGGGGAGCAGCGGGCGGCAGGAGAGGTCTGCACGCCATGTGGGACCCTCCTCCTGTGGCCGGAGAGCAGCCGGGGATCGAACCGGCGCCGCAGAGGCCGCGGGCAGCTTCGCAACCCAGCGCTCAACCGTTGCGCCACCGGGGAGGCCCCCTATTAACTTTTTTTAATGGGAGATCTTACTCGCAGCGTCTCCTCGCCGCCATGTTGCTCCGCCCCCTTACAAAGGTTATGTTTTAATAAAAGTTAACAGATGAATTTTATCCGAATGCTTTCAAGTGCATAGAAAATGGTAGAGCTGCATCACCACCAGAACTCTTCCTTTCTCAAGATAACCACCTCCCAGTTTCTCCAGTAAGGTCACAGTAAGACATTTACATTGTCTTTCTCCCCCCCCCTCCCTTTTTTTGAGTAAGATTTCTCTCCCAAAGGCTGTGGTTCTCAATCCTGGATGCCCATTACAACTACCTGACCAGGCTTTTTGAACAACTAAGCCTCCTTCCCAGACCTAAAATTTAATTTAGCTGGTCTGGGATTAAACCCAGGTGCTCATAGTTTTAAAAGTCCCTTCTCCCCTTTCTTTACCCTCCCCAGCCCCCACCTCCTAGTGATTCCAATGTGGGCCACAGTTGAGACTCAATATCTGTCTATTAGATGCCTCACATAAATTTTCCTTCCTTCGAGGCTGAATCTCCTCCACATGATGTACCAAAACAGTTCACCTTAACAGGACCCCAGTCATTAAACCATTTCTGACACACATCCAATATTAAAGCTTTTGTACTTTTCCTTCAACTTGGCATCTGTGAATGTAGTCAGCATTATACCATGTAGCCATCATGCTGTCGTCAGAGGAATCTGCACTGCTCAGTCTGGGAAAGTCACCATACCCAAAGTCTCTGGGGCTGCAAAGAAGTCACTCTTGTTAGCTTTATCTGCTACTCAAGGAACTTAAAATCCAGAATGGAGACAAAACAAGTATGAATAATTACAAGTCAGACTAAACTTGTTAACAGATACTCAGACCACTCTCAACTGAGAGCAAAAAATATTTCCAAAAGACGTATCAGAATGTTAACAGAG
The DNA here is from genome assembly GCF_964194135.1 of Talpa europaea. Classification (NCBI taxonomy): domain Eukaryota; kingdom Metazoa; phylum Chordata; class Mammalia; order Eulipotyphla; family Talpidae; genus Talpa; species Talpa europaea. The sequence continues at coordinate 115,206,157 of NC_140070.1, read as the reverse complement.
GATGTGGGATTAAGGGCTTTGTTATTTGCATTTCTCCATGTTTTTGCAAGTTTCTTACAATAAGCATGTGATAAAAAAATACTCTCTTAGCAAGATGAAATCAGTTAGAAAAACAGAAAATTGATAGGTAGAGAAGGACGTAAGCAAAGACAAGAACTCTATTTTGCTTTAAGTTGAAATAGAGGACAGAGAGAGATGGAAGTTTGAGATTGGTAAAATGTTGCAAAGCCCCTGAATGGTGAGGGGAAGAATTTACAATCGGCAAAGGGGAATCACTAATGACTTTAAAGTGGTAATTTTTATTATTTAAAAAAATCACTTTTCTCAAAAAATAGTACACATTCATTGTAAAAATAACTGGAAAAGATTAAACATCATAGAGCAAATAAAAGTTATCACCAGGGAGCTCATACCGGGGTGGGGGGGGGAGAATATAATTTTGGCACAGTTACTTCAGTCTTTTCTGTAAATATATATAATTACGAAAGATTTTTGAGCAGAAATGTGACATCATCAGGTGATGCTTTAGGAAGACTGGGTTACAAGAAAGCCTCAGTACAAAGTGAACTTTCCGGGAACAGACGTGACCAGCTGAGCCTTCCTCATACAAACACAGCTTCTCCCGCTCATGTTTCATACCTGCACGGTCAGAAGGGAGTCTGGCTGTTCAGAAAGACCCACATGAATGTCCTAAGAGGCAAGTGGCATCTGAATGGAAGTCCAAGGCCAAAGCCTAAGGGTAAGCTTTCCTAACATTCACAATTCGGCAAATCCAAAAGCCTTGGATGGAAGTGGACAGACTGATTTGCAAAACACTAAATGTTTTAGGAAGGGAAGTCTTATCTCTGAAAAGGAATGGGACAGTTGTGTCACAGGAAGGGGGAGAGCTTTTCTAGAGACCATCTTCACCATGATTCCCAGTAGGGAAATCCTAAAAACAGGGAATTGCTCAATTTAATATGTGATGATTATCATGCTATAAAACAGCTCATAGTATGACAGTTACTGCTTGTTAGTCAGAAATGTTGACTCTGAGATCACAGCCACAAGAGGGTGACCTGTATCAAAACTCACTGTCGGGCTCTCCCTGCCAAGTCATTTCTCACAGCACTCAGCCTTGGCCCTACTCAATGCAATGGGGTTCTGCGCAGGAGCAGGGCCAAAAACTGGAAGGAAATTTGCATGCCTCTTCTACCCCCACGAGGTATTTTATTTTGCTTCCAGATAGGTTGAGTCTAATGTTTCATTCTTCTCCCTTCTCCCCTTTGCTAATTTTAGCTCAATTTTAAATTAATATTTTTCAAGAGATAACTTAACTCAATTCCCAGTCCCTCCTACCCCTGTTCATGACTTAGAAATGAACGTAAGCACAAAACATCTTGTGATGACCCCAAAATAGAAAGCAAGTTTAAAGTTTTATTTTTCTGTCCCAAAGCTGCCAGAGTTCTGGCGTATTTTAACTTCTGCTCTACACACTGTTTTCTCCTTCTCTCCCTCCCATCCAGCTATATTTAGTAAAGCCCAAATAAAAGGGACACAGGCAAAGCAAAATTAAATATAGTTTCTCTGAATCAGTAAACCCCAGAGTGGGTCTATACAGTAGAAACTAAGAGAGCAAAGATCATGTAAACACACATCTACTCATGAGATGCAACATCTTCTCCAAAGGTGGCCGCAGCCTCCCCGACTCACCAAAGGCAGGTGCGCCAAAGAAGGCAAACACCATCTCTCTCTCCTTATTCTCTCCTTACCTTTTCCCCTTCTTGCTCCCACATCTTGCCCTTCCACCTTCATTACACCCCACCTGCCTGCTCTCGTTTCTAGATGGCAATGTATTTATATGATCCTCTACTCTCTGCCTATATCCAGAAAATTGAAAAGGGTAAATTTTAATGAAAGGAAGTATGGAGACTTGCTTAGCTGACCAAGGAATTCTAAATCAAGCTAGTTCAGAAGTATGCCACTGTAAAAGTGCTATACATTTTTATCTGTTAATTGTTTTAAACTGATCTTAAACTTCTGTTGACTAAAGGTCATTCTAATGGGACTTGAGACAGAGGGGAAACACATTGGTTCTGGTTTTTCAATAGGGATGAGCCTACAGCCACAATTAGGTTTATGGTGAACACTTCCTATCCATAAACTAGCAAAGCTATAAACCTAAACACAGAATGTTCTAGAGGAGGGAACAGGGTAGGTTGAGGAGCATGGATTGTGGGCATGGACAGGGAAACTGCATCAAATGCATTTCTAGCTTTTCCCGAAAAAGAAATGCCTGATTGTCTTTCCCTTTGTTCTCTGTCATTAGGTCATGTGCAAAGATAGAACTATTGGCATAACAAAGCTAAAGTTATCAATCCCTAATAAACAGTACAATTTCTTTTTTTTTTAAGATTTGTTTTTTAAATGTGGGAGTTTAGAACCTAATGGCTGCATATCAAACTCACCTTTCAGAGAGTCCTCTTAATGTATCCATGCTTCCATACAGCCCGCTAAGTTAATTCTACTATCAAAGAGGAAGCTACTATCAACTCTAATCTGAAGGGCAATAAAGACAGTAAGGCTAGACAATGGCGTCAGAAAAAAACAAATTTATTTTCTACTATCTTAAGGTAAAAACAACTCTATACTATGACATATTTTAACTAAAAACAGTCTAGAACAAGAGTTATCAAACTATGGTCCTTAGGCCAAATCCAGGCTGCCACCTGTTTTTGTACAGCTTGCAAGCTAAGAATGTGTTTTGTGTTTTTATTTTTTCAAATGGTTGGGGGAAAAAAAATCAAAAGAATACCATTCTATGACATGTGAAAATTTTATGAAGTTCAAATTTCAGTGTTCATCAGTTAAGTTTTATTGGAACAGCCATGGCCATTCAGTTACATTTTATTTATGACTGCTTTTACAGAATCTAATGGATACAAAAGAGAACATAGGCCCACAATGTCGAAAAAACTTACCATACGGCCCTTTACATAAAACATTTGCCATCTCCTGGTCTAGAGACATAGGTGAGGTGTGAGAAATAGCTTCCACTTATTTCTTACTTTGTAAGTTTTTCCAGGTACATCCACCCTCATACTTTTTATCTTTACTCCTGTATGCTGGAGAAGCAGGGATTATTACCCCCCCTTTCAGAGATGAGACTACTAAAATTTGAAAATGGATTTGCCCAAGGTCAAGTTCTGATAAGAAATAAGGCCATCGTTAAATGCAAAATCGTGGCCTACAGAAGAGTCCACATCGCACAGCTCTGTCCTCTTTCTGCCAATGGTGGCTGCCCAAAGTCCTGCTCAACTCTCTAATAGTCTGCCAGAGTGTAAAAGTCCTCCTTCCTAAAATAGGAAGCAAACACTATACTTCTCGGCCCCGCTTGCTGCTATGGTAGACTTGTGCACATGGGGGCACTGGTTTCCCCACCTGGCAGAGCCGGCTCTGGCAGAGGCTTCCTGGCAGTGGCACAGGCAGCACCTCTCTTTGCAGGCTGGTTCTGTGAGGTTCCTGGAAGCTCAGCCTGGAGTCTATTTCTTCAGTCCTTCCAACAATGCCGTGCTGTACTGACAAACTTTAGTACATTCTCTTCTGCTTAATCACGCTACTGTGGTTCTATTCTGCAGAACTATGATCACAGAACAATATAACTTAAGTGAAGGAAAATCCTTAAAACAGTACATACAGCAGTTTCTAAAGCTTTTTGGAACAACTTCACCACCATCACCATCTTCCCAAATACAATTCTGTTCTCATAGTACCAGATGCTACTTTTTTTTTTTAAGATTTATTTTTTATTTATACAATAGCTGGGGTACAGGCCAGAGGCACAGGAGGGTGAGGAGGATTCACAAGAGACAGCGGGGAACAGAACAGGCAGATTGACAAAAGACACTGCTGAGGGGAGCAGCGGGCGTGATAGGAGAGGTCTGCCACGCCATGTGGGAATCTCCCTGGCTGGCCAGGAATTGAACCCGCGCTGCAGAGGCTGCAGACAGTGCTGTACTCAACCCGCTATGCCACCAGGGAGGCCCCATATGCTACTCTTTAGAAAAGGATTCTGTAATTAAATAAATAAAAAGTGGGAGACACAGATTTCTCTACTGCAGGATACCTCAGAGGCTTTTATATGTGCACCATAAATCTCTAACAAAGGGACATGTACATTACATTTGAAAATTTTGTTGGGCCACTGAACCATTTTTTTGATTAAAGTAACATTCATTTAAAACAATGTACAGGTTTTGGTTGTACAACTTCTCACATCGACAACTACCTACATTACCTCACACCCATCACCAAATGTTCAGTCACCGCCTACCACTAACCAATCAACACCCTCTACCTGTCCCATGACCCCCTTCCTCCCTGCTCATCATCATTCTGTTCAAGGAATCATTTTTTAATGAAATATCTCACCATTACTGGGTTAGTAATACCTTTTGGGAAATACTGATCAATATATCCTTTACCTAGAGAAAATGCTTATAGTTCTAAACTATGTTTTTAAAAAATATGGCTGTCAAAATGAGGACTCCAATTCTGGAATGAAAAAAATATACTTTTATACACTACTGAAGGGGGTATATACTAGCACTTTTTGGGAAAGCACTTTGGCAATTATTAGCAAATGTACTAATGCTTATTCTTGGTGACTCCGTAATTCTACTCACAGAAACTTATCCTAAAAAAAAATCTGAAATGTGGGCAAATGTTAGATATTCACTTTTTTTGTATACTTCTGCCACTTCATGAAAAGGAAAACAAGGTGCTCTGAATTAAGAAAAACATGGAGGGAGGGCTGCTTCATCTTTCTATGCAGGTGACAGAAAAAGGACTTCCCTATGTTTGAGGGAAATAACAAATCACATTTATATTCTAAGTGGTATCATGACATGACATAAACAGTTATTTAGCTCTTCACCTGCAGCACAAAAGGAAGAAGAGAAGCTGAAAACTTTCCCAAGACTATTTCTATTATTAATTTAAACAGCGTAAGTCAGATGCCCAGCATCCCTATAAATGAAGCAGGGAGAAGCCTGGGTGACACTGATAAGCAGAAATTTGGGTAACAAGTATTGTGCTGCTGAACTAACTAAAAGCTGATGACAAATCACAAACCTTTGGGGCAGATTTTTCACTCCAGATTCAGGTTGACTTGGAAAAGACCAAGATAATGACGATAAAGAACTTTAAGGTTGATTTAAATACTTTATAAAAGGTCATTTAATACTACTTAAATACAATTATTTAAATATTTTAAATATATGTGCATATACATAACATGTATAAAGGAATAATAGAAATTTTTAGTGGAGGATTGAAATTCAACAATTTATAGGTTCAAATCATGTGATTTAGGAAGCACCGCCCCCTAGTGGTAGAGTGTTACACTTTCTTTTTTTTTCTTTTTTTTTTAAGATTTATTTATTTTTATACAAGAACTGGGGTACAGGCCAGATGTGCCAGAGGGTGAGAGGATTCACCAGAGACAGAGCGGGGAACAGAACAGGCAAACTGATGAAATACTCTGCTGAGGGGAGCAGTGGGCGAGACAGGAGAGGTCTGCTCACCATGTGGGACCCTCGCCTGCCGGCAGGGATCAAACCCAAACTGCACAGGCTGCGGACAGCTTCACAGTGTGGTGCTCAACCACCTGCGCCACCAGGGAGGCCCTACACTTTCATTTTTGAGGCTTTTGGTAGATCAATAAACATCTTTAAGTGGCTGAGTCCACAAAAGTAAAATTATGAAGAGAGCAAACATTTCTAAGAAACTGCCCCTCTTAAACTGTAAAGGCTGTGGCAAACAAGGGTGTTCTGTTTAAAGTTCATGGCTTGATTTGCTATCAAGTCCATTTTACAGATAGAAAAACCACCGCCTCAAAAGATTACCAATGATTCCATCTCAATCACAAAACCACATGAGCCAAGAGAGCTATATCTCTTCCATACTTACTACCTAATAAGCAAAAGCCACAAACTATGGATGAACGAACCATCTTTTCATACTTTATTCCTTACAAAGTGCCAATTGCCCACAGCAGCAGCCACTACATTTTTCCTTCCAAAATTCAGCCCCTGTGGACTCGGGGGTCCACACAAACCGTGAAAGAGTGAGCTATTCCCAGAAGGGAAATAGTTCCTTCACCACAACCCCCCTTAAGTAGAATAGGGATATTGTCTCCCCGTTGAGTTCAAATGCCAAGAGATTCTGTGTCACATAAGAAGGGATATGGTGGTGGGTGTATAACTGACATGAGAAAATGAAGCCCTTCCCCTTGTTCGGCAGGAGCACAACCACAAAGTTAGGATTCAGGACCAGCCAGCCCCAGGGAGCATATCTTGTGATTTACAGGAAACTGTCTAGCTCTTTCAGGAAAAATGGGATGTGGCAGGGAAGGCAAAAACAGAGAACACAGACTATTGTGTTGGTATGTGAGCAATAGTAGTGGTTTCTAGTTTCAGTGTTTTTAGACACTGGAAAGTATTTTTACAAATATTTAATTTGCTCCTTTGGTTATGACCCTGTAGAGAAAATACCTTTAATCCAAGACTACAGATTAAGAAGAGAAGACTGAGAAGTTAACTGGTTTGTTTGTATAAGCTAGCAAGTTAAGCAGAGTAAAAGTCACCGTGTACTCTAATGTGTTGCCCTCAGCACCCGTGACACCCCAGGGGGAAGGGGCGTAGCAAATATAAATCATGAGAGGAAGAGGAGCTCCTATACATAGCCACAGTTAGAGCAGCAGAAAGAGATTCATAACAGATGACACTTTGGATTTTTAAAATCCAAGCAACAGTCAGAAAACTTAAAAAGCAAAGAAGCCTGAAGCCATTTAGAGTAGGGACAACAGGCCCATAAAACTTGAAAATAGCCTAAGTTTATCACAGTATTGCGACTGGTATACATTCATTATACTCTGCCTAAAAATCACAGAAAAGGGAGAGATCCGTTTTGGAGAGACTGCATTTTGGAAATAATTGCTTAAGGAGAAAAATGTTCCACAAAAAAACTCTGGTATAACCAAGGGTACTGACTAAAGTCTTTCCTCAACAGTTTCACTCAATTAGTTCATCCTTTTCCTCTTCTACCTATCCTCTGTCTTTACCCTGTATATCTTACAGTTAGAACAGTCTTATATTCAGAGTTTTCAGGATGGCACATTTCAAAGCCAATGAGTTTATTTGTTTTGCAAAATGCATTCTTGGTAATAAAAGAAAACAATGAAAGTGGGGAAGTAGAAGTAGAAAGTCTATAGTGGACATAATTTTTGAGATTCTGCACCCTCAAAAACTAACACACACAAGGGTAGGCTCTTGAAAGCCACGTTTCTATTCTGAAGCCCTGTCCCTGCAGCCCTGAGCACACATCTATCCCAAAAGGAGTCAATTAGAAACTTCCCTACTGCATTGCCTTTTGCTTAGGCTAGCTTGATTCTGTTGATTTCTGTTTCCAAGAATGGAACCAAAAGGTTCTAAATATTACATTTTATGTATTTTTTTTTCTGCTTCCATACACAAATTGTTTGTTCTATGAGGGCAGAGATTTTTGTCTGTTTTGTTTACTGTTATATCCCAAGTGCCTAGAACAATGCATGGCCCATAATATATACTCAAGAATGTTTGCTGCACAATCAGTATATTGGTAAGCCTTAGTTTTCCCACTGTAAGGTTTATTCAATGTACATGTTCTATTTTCTGAACAGAGAAGACTCAGTCCTGCAAGTTGGTCTTTACCATGCTTCCACACAGCATCTGAACGATTTTCAAATTCATCCTTCCCTATCCATTCCCCATGCTTCTGCCTCTGAAGGAATCTCATTAGCACTTTAGCACCACATCTATTGGATAGAGTCCTGTATTATCATCATCGTAATGGCATAAGCCCTACATTTCCTTTTCTTCCCTTGTCTTTTAATCATCAAAATGTTTGCTCTCAATAAAGCCAATGGCCAGGCCATGGAACACAAAGGAGCAGAAGACCTTGTGTTCCTGCCTCATCAGCTCCAGGACTTAAATGATGCCAGGGAATGAAAAGTTTCTGGGGGAGACCTCCACTATAGTACCAACTGGGTTCCCCAGAGCAGAAAAACATGTGACTGCCACCGAGGAGGTCAAATAATGTCAATACTGCTCCAACCCCCCTTACTGAGGACCAGAGGACCATACAAATTGCAGAAAGACAGCTGGCACATCGTTATACCTCCAGGTACTGTTTCAGTGCTTGTAATTGAGCCATTTAATTTCTCTGTATGATGATTAATAAAATAGAGCCGTCCTGTTTCTCTACATTGTAAAGGGGGAATAATCACCATTTTAACACCAACAAGACAGAACATAAGAGTCTGGCTAAGATATAATGAAAATATATAGCTCTAAAACTCAGTGTTTATGTTTAAAATCGCTTAGTTTTAAAAAAGCAGACTTCACGTAAGTTTAAAATTCTCAACATACAAACCAAGTTAGAGGAACCAAGGAGGGGACGGTTTATAAGGTAAAAAGAAACATGCTCGTAAATGGGTAAATGAGCAACTGGCCTCATCCCTACAGTTTTTTCCAAATGCTTTCATCGACTGCTTCCTCACACGCCACATCTTTCTTGGTTTAATTTCTTAATGCAACTAATTAGGCTTAAGTACTATTTTTTTCATATTGTGGCCATGCATTAGCTCAGTCTTTCTTTCTTACAATCTGAGTACTCTAAAAACAAGTGCTCTAAAAGCTCTTGTGTCATACTTCGACATGTTGAGCAAACTCTTGTCCGTGATTAGACAAAGGCAAAAACTTTTTCAGCTCCATTCACCATCTGATTCTTCTCTCTGGCCCTCCCTTCCAGGAAGTCCTGACTTTGCTGATTAAGGGGGAAAACAAATCTCCTTTGATAAACTGGGGTGAGAGCTGCCTGCCACTCTCCAATTCTCCTCAATACAGTGTCGAACAGTTTTCTGGAGGAGCTCCAGAATGTATGCCTTCTAGAAGAGCAAAGAACTTTGGACACATATTTACTCCAGTTCACCCAGTGAGGGGAGAGTGTGAAGGTCGAAAGCAGAGGGAGGGAGCTCATTGTCTAAGGTTTACATAAGGTTAATGACAATTCACCAGGTTTCAAGTGTCCCCTTTTTCCTGCATTACTGCAAAATTGCAGACTAAAACTAAAAGTGACATCAAGAAATTACGGCTAAAGAGACTTAGTCCCCAGCCTTGCAGATTTGTTCTCTCTCCATCCTCTCACACAGCCATGAGGATCCTCAGTCAGGCCAGGAAGCAGCCCCTTCTTTGTATTTGTTGGAACTGGAGGTACTAGATGAGCACTGTATGTCCAGTGTCTGGTTCTGCTCAATCTAGATGTCAGTTGGGACAGAAAGAATGAGCTCAGAACCCTGGACCAAAATGGGTCCCAATGATCAATACAAATTTTATTCAGTGAATGTGGATTACAGCAAACTGAAGAAAGCCCAGACTTCCTTTTATTCTAAAGATTTATTTATTTGTGGACAGAAGAACTGGGGTGTAGGCCAAAGGTATGAGGGGTGAAAGGGTTCCCCAGAGAGAGTGGGGAGCAGAACAGGCAGATCTGCTGAAATACACTGCTGAGTGGAGCAGCAGGCAAGACAGGAGAGGTCTGCTGCACCATGTGGGTCAGCTACCTGGTCGGGAATTGAACTCATGTCAGAGTCTGGCGATAGCTTGTTGGCACTGTCTTTAACCGCTGCGCCACCAGGGAGGCCCATTCTAAATCAACTGTTTTACTATAACAGAGGTCTTCCAGACGCCATCCACATAACCAGGAAGTATTTCCACTTAACCAGGAAGTATTTCTCTAAATGCATGAAATCATGCTGGTGTATGGTGTTGGGGTTTACACTGATTAATAAATATCTAAAACTTGGGGGAAAATAATCACTATTGGAAAAAGACCTGCCTTCCCATAGGTGACAAATAGGTCTCACAGAGAGTATATGTGATAATTAGAAGGACATCTGGGTTCAAATCTTGGCTCTATCACTTATTTTCTGGTTAAAGTCTAAAAAGTTATTTAAGCTCTGTGCCACAGTTTCCACATTTGTAAAATAAGAATAATAGCAGTACTGACTACATAAGACTGTGCAGATTTACATGAGATAAACATATACATGCCAGGCATGTAAGAGCTCGATAAATGATGATAATAATAGCTGTTGCTGTGATTACTATGACTAGTATTGTTTTCGAAAGGAGTTCTGAGAATTTTGATGCCTCCATTCAGCAAACATTTTATTTATTTATTTTTTTTAGCACGCAAGAATCTATTTTTATTTTTATTTTTTAAAGTATTTATTGATATATACATATTTTACAACACTGTTCAGAGGCTTTTGCCTCTCAGGTGTAGTCCCCGGAGAATTCCCACCACCAGTTCACCTGTGCACCATCACCATAGTCCCCTGTGCTCTTCCCTCCCCTGTTTTTTTTTTTTTTTTTTTAAAGATTTATTTATTTATTTATACAAGCACTGGGTACAGTCAAAGCACGGGAGGGTGAGAGAATCCACCAGAGCCAGAGGGGGGAACAGAACAGGCAGACTGACGCAGTACACTGCTGAGGGGAGCAGCGGGCGTGGCGTGTTTGGAGAGGTCCGCGTGCCATGGACCCTCGCTGGTGGCCGGGGATTGAACCGGCGCTGCGGAAGCTGCGGACAGCTTCGCAGCCCAGCACTCAACCACTCAATCAAAATAGGCACCCCCTCCCCTGTTTTGATCCCTCTCCTCACCCCTCCCCTGCAGAATGTCTCTGATTTATAGTTGCCTGCTAATTTTGTTTATGTATTTTATGTATTTATTATTACTGTTATTTTTTTTCCCTGATCCCTTATTTGGTTCCCTCATATTTCTCCTAAAAGTGAAACCATTGATAATTTTCTTTTCCCTTCTGGCTTATTTCACCAAATATAATTCCTTCCAGCTCCACCCATGTTGCTGTGAATGGCATGTGTTTATCTTTTTTGAATGCTGAGTAGTATTCCATGGTGTATATGTACCACATCTTGATCCAGTCATCTGTTTTTGAGCATGTGGGTTGTTTCCATATCTTACCTATTGTAAATAGTGCTGCAATAAACATAGGGGTACAGGTACCAAATTGAATTAATGTCTTTGGGCTCTTTGGGTAGAGAGAATCTATTTTTGAAAGAGCCCGTCCGTCCCATCAATAGGCAGCACGAGACTGAGGCCAGCAGGAGCACCCTCAGAAGCAGAGCACGGATTGGCTGCTTCATAGATTCAGTGCCCAGCAGACCAGCCAGCCATGATGGTTTGGGAGCTGCCACCAGGATGGAAACAAGTGAAACTGATTTCACCGGAAAATGGATTAGGTTTATTAATGACAACTGTTAATGAGCTGACCCCAAAGGCCAAGCCTTCCGTCGGGACAGAGGGCATGCTGGCAGAGCTGAGTTCGAACTCAGATCAAGCTGAGTCCTCACTCCTCCCACTGATTTCTCCACTTCTCAGCAAGTTGGGGGGCTGATGATTCTTGGCCGAAAGTGAGAGGGAGCCGAGGGAAGGGGCTATCTGTGGCAAGACACATAGCAGACACGGCCATGAGAAATGGGAGCTAGAAGAGAATCCCAAGTCCTCAGACCCTCCGAGGGTCCCTTCAAAATTGAGCACCCCCTTCTCATGGTGAAGTGTTGGTGGCTGTTCTGCTCAAGGAGGGGTACAGACCCCTCCCCTTTCATGTAGTTTTCCAAAAAAGAACTCTCCAAGGGAGAGAAACCAGTTTTACTTCCATTTCCCCCACCCCCCACCCCCAGGAATTTCCTAACCCTTCACATAGAGAAGGCCCCCCGGAGCTTTTTTTTTTTTTAATTAGATAATAAATTTTATTGTTATATTCCCCATACAATTGCAGCCCCCCCCCATTTTGACCCCAATCCCTCCCCTCCTGCCCCCGCCCCCCTAAAAGTGTCTCTGGTTCATAGTTTTTTGTTGATTTTGATTTTCACTTTCTTATATTCATTTTCCTGGTCCCTTATTTAAGTTTTCTAGATTCCTGCTATGAGTGAGACCATCCGGTATTTTTCTTTTTCTTTTTGGCTTATTTCGCTGAGCATGATCCCTTCCAGCGCCATCCATGTTGCTGCAAATTGCATGTGTTTATCTTTTTTGAATGCTGAGTAATATTCCATGGTATATATGGACCACATCTTCTTGATCCAGTCATCTATTTTTGGGCATTTGGGTTGTTTCCAAAGCTTAGCTATTGTAAACAGTGCTGCTATAAACATAGGGATGCAGGTGTTCTTTGGAATTGATGTTTCTGTGTCCTTTGGGTAAATACCTAGGAGTGGAATTGCTGGATCATATGGAATACTAACCACAGTGTCACATACTAAGAGATGTAGGCTCAAAAGAAACAAACTGGGCCCTCAAATTGCAGCCACTCAAATGGAACAATGTATTAGAGCGGTAAGATCTAACAAGAGATGGGTACAGGGCTTGAAAAGCAAGAGGCCCGGAGAGGGCTGGGAAAGGGGAAGCAAATTTGTAAAAGGCAGACCCAAGAAATGAAAGGCTAAGGCTCTCAGACAAGGTGGGGGTACGGTATTCAACTAATAAGCCTAGCAAAGACAAGAGTAAGAAAGGACAAAGTAATCAGAACCTTAGCCTGAAGAAAAATGTGGATCCTTGACTTTAGCACAAAGGATAGCTGGAATGTGGGAATCAAAGAGGAAGGAGACTGACTGGGGATTACTGCAATAATAAAACCCTAAAGGGTCTTACAAAAACAATGAGGAACACAGATAACAGACTCCAAAAGTATTTAGAAGTTAAAGTGAAAGGTCTTGACTGCTGACTAGATGTAAAGGATTAGAGAGGAGGAAAAGTAAAAAATGAGCGCAAAATGACAGATGGGAACAAGAGGGTGGAGGGTGGGTGCGACTGGGATCCAGGCAGAGGGGATTTGGAGGAGAACATACTGAGTTTTAAGATTGATTTATTTGTTTATACAAGAGCTGGGGTATAGGCCAGAGGTGCGGATGGTGAGAGGATTCACCACAGACAGAGTGGGGAACAGAACAGGCAGACTGACTGAAATACACTGCTGAGGGGAGCAGTGGGCGACTCAAGAGAGGTCTGCTGCACCATGTGGGTTGCTCCCTAGCCGGCCGGGGATCAAACTCGAGCTGCAGAGGTTGCGGATTGCTTCATAGTGCGGTGCTTAACCAGGGAGGCCCAACATACTGAATTTAGTTTTGAAACATTTTGGTTAAGGAGACCTGGGGGCCACTTAGATGGAGCCATCAGTAAGAGTGAATTGAGAAATGTGGACATGTATTTTTTTTTCAGGCAAACAAAAGGTCCTACTTTAAACTGCCAGCAGACATACTACAAGACAGCTGCAGGAAGACCTGTAGGCTGAAAGGACAATCCCAGAGGGAAGTTGGTGTAACAGGGATGCAGAGAGTTCAGGAGAAAGTAATTATGTGGGTAAACATAAAACTGTTTTAACATTAAAAGTCAATGGACTATTTCAATCAAAAATAACAATGTGCTTTTAGGTTGAGAACACGAGAAGTTAAGATGCACAATAGCACAAAGGGCAGGAGGTGCGTAAGTGGAATCACACGCTGTGAGGCTTGGCATCTCTGCAAAGCGGTTTCCATATTGTTCTAAGGCAGACGCTGACGTGTTAAGCCTGCATATTGGAAACCCTGACAATCACCAGAATCTACCAAAGCTGGAGACAGAGAGGAGCCATCACTGCTCGGGATGCAGCCAAAGCCACAGAGAAAAAAAAGAGGGGCTGGAGGTGACCAACATGGATTGGTCAGGCAGACAGGAGGACCAGGGAGAAAAAGAGGGGAAACACAGTGATTGACATATTTTTTTCATATATCCATCAGGGCAAATTTATTAGGAAAAAAGGAAAGAAGGCACTTGCACAGACACAAGCAGGCAGAAAGAGCTGCCAGCCTTCAACATTTTCCTGGGCACTATGACACTATTTTCATCTTCATCAGCTTTGTCTGTAACAACTCTTCAAACACTCCAATGTTCTTTATTTATATACCATCTGTTTCACAAATATTTGAGGCACCTTATGGTAAACACATACAATGAAATAGCAAAATAAAAAAAATGAAACAAATAAATCAGGACCAAAAAAAGTAGATTTGGATTAGGAGTTCAAGAAAAAAGCAGAGTGGGGAAGACCACAGGATTAGAACACAATTATGCAGGCCAAAGGGGACTAGGGGGTTGCTATCAGAGAATTGCAGATTTGGTTCTGGGTTTCTGAGTGGCCAAAAGTGGGATGGGGTGGGAGAAAGGAGAGGGAGAGAGAGAGAGAGAGAGAGAGAGAGAGAGAGAGAGAGAGAGAGAAAGAGAGATCTTAAGTAGAAAGAAACTATATTCAATCTCAGGACTCACTAATTTGCTTAAGATTGCTCAGTTAAAAGATGAGGCTAGCAACAGTAATGTGTACTATAGAATTTAAAAATGAGGAAAATTAGTAACACCGCATACCCAGATTTTGAAAGGGAAGGCTAATTAGGTGATGGTTGTATCAACATTATGGAATATCATGCTGCTTTGAAAAAGGTCCATACAAATTTGATGTTAGTACAGCAGAATACATAATATTAAATATGTAAAGGTGATTATCTCTATGAATCAAGACTTCTAGGCAAAATGAAAAATAGAGTAAGCTGATCTATTTGATTGGTAGTATTATATGTATATTTTCTTATCACTCTTATGTTTATAGTGTCTGTATCACAAACTTTTTCAAAAAAGAAAAAAAAAAAGATGAGTTGCTGGTTCATTCTAGTCTACCAAGCTGCTACAAAATGCAAATACTCTTCAACACAGTTTGCTATTATCACCATGGAATGGTAGAAGGGAAATGGAACTGGGAATCAGGATACCTAGTTATAGCACTAGCTCTTCTACTAACCATAACCCAAAGGCAAATCATATAAACATTCTTTGTGCCTCATCATATCAACTATAAATTAAAATCTTCTACTCAGTCAGGATCAACTAACACATAGCATATGTGCCATCATTCTCCAATCTAATACACCTTCACAGACACCTAGTTAATCACAGAACTTATGCTGCATCCTGAAAAGACCACAAAATTCTGCACCACAGTGTTTTGGGCAATCAACAATTAATCAACACAGGCATTCTGATGCTAAATATGCTCTAAAGTATCTCCAGTACTACTTTGCTATCACACACACTTTCATGCTGTAATCATGTTCTGTCATATTTTGTGGCATCCTCTGAATGAGGAAGGCTGAGGGGGATTTGACTGCAGCTGCTAAGGTAGGCAGATATAGGACAAAGCTCTTTTCACAATTATTTTTAAATTTCTAAAAATACTCAGATATATTAAAATTAAAATGCACAAGCCAAAATATTCTACTGATTAAAATACAACAGTTTCAAATCATCTACCAGAGGAAATCTAGGAAAGGTATAACAGGAAAGGTATTTCAGCAAGCTGAAAATCTTCAGGAGAATTCAAATTTCAAGAGCCTTCTTTTATTTTAAAATTTCTATTAAAGAACATTTCTACAAAATCCTCTGCACAAAAATAGAAAGTGCAACAAGCCTACACGCACCCATCGTCCAGTTTCAATCACCATCAACATTTGCCATAGGTGTTCATGCATTAAATTGTTTAATTTTATAGATGACTGGATCAAGAAGATGTGGTATATATACACAATGGAATATTATTCAGCAATCAAAAAAGATAAACTCATGGCATTCGCAGTAACATGGATGGAGCTAGAAGTAATTATGCTCAGTGAAATAAGCCAGAAGGACAAAGAAAAAATTCAGATGGTTTCACTTGTAACAGGAATATAGGGGAACCAAATAAGACATCAGTGTAAAAAAAAACAATAATAATAACAGTACAAAACACAACAAAGCAAAAGCAGACAATTATAAACCAGAGACATCCTGCAGGGGAGGAGGAGGCAGAGGGGTGAGAGGGAGGGAGGGAGGGAGGAGCACAGGGGACTGTGGTGATGGTGCACGGGTGCCTTGGGGAAGGAAATTTTATGGGGACTCAATCTGAGGGGGTGGGGGGGAAGCAAATATTGTCTAAAAAATGTAAAAAATGATAAATGTTAAAATAAAAAAAGGAAAAAGAAAAAATTTTTAAAATTATTTAATTTTAAAGGTCAAGCCTTCTGGGGCTAGTGTTCAAAATACAGCTAATGACAAAATATAGCTTCTTCAGGAAACACACCCATGTACATGCATTATGCTCATACACACACACCCCCATAAAAATAAATTACAGGCAATATGAAAAAAAAAAAACGAGTTAGCTCTGTTCTCTAAATTCCTGCCACTCAAAGTGTAGACCCTGATTAGCAGCATCAGTATCACCTGGGAGCTTGTTAGTAAGACCATTTTAAATACGTTGAGTCATAACTTGCATTTTAATAAAATCCCCAGATAATTTCTCTCTAGATTAAGGTTTAAGAAGCACTGGTCTATCAAGATCACCATAACTGTCCTTAATTAGGTGGTTCAGAGGCAAAAATAGTGTGAAAAATAGTGTCCATTTTACGTGGGAGGAGAATGTGCCATTAACGAGTTAAATTTAAAGGTCTGATTTATGAGCTAGCAATTCTGCTCCTCAATAGCTAATGTAAAAAAAAAATATTCACTTCTATGCTTAAACAGGATATTAAAAAGATGTCTACCACAGCACTGTCTGGAACTGCAAATGACCTAGCTGTCCATCGGCAGGTGAATGGTGAAACAACCAGTACAGGGCAGTAGGCAGAGGTTAGCTTGAATGAGCCAGATCTTGGAAAGTTCTTCGGAAAGTGTTGTTGAATGAAAAAAATAATAATGATGCAGAATGTTCCACTTACTAAACAAGAAAAACTCAAGTTTAAAACAAAAAAGAAACAAACACTGAGTTACCTATTTTCTCTGGATGCCTGTGTAAAGAAAGAGAAAAGCTCTGAAGGACAGGTAACAAAAGGAAACAATGGTTACATCTGGGAAAGGCCGTGGGGACTGGGGTTAAGTGTGTAGAGTTAAAGATGTTTTATCTATTTGCTTAATTACCTAAAGGAGAATGCATTCAAGCTTCCCTTGTGTACAAATTTTTTTAAGCAGCTATTTTGTTTCTTATATCAAATGGGTTTATATACTGAAAAGAATGGCACAGTATAGCATAAGGCCCCAGAAAAAAAAAAGACAGAAAGTTTAAAGACCTTTGAGCAACTGTAGGTATTTGGAAATCAGATATGTGGGCATATATGATGGATGACTTATTCTCACTGTTTTCTTCAACAAATGCATTCAGCTGGTAATGGGCATATTTTCCACTATTTTAAATGTGTTTAAAAGTGGTTTGCTCAGGGCCTCCCAGATGGTGCAGGGGTTAAGTCTCTCTCAGCGCTATCAAGCTATCTTCAGTGTAGGGTAAATGGAAGTTGAAAGTTTTTTTCCATGTGTGTAAGTGGGCACACCTGAACCTAGAGCCTGAGCATATAAAGGAGCAGCAGCAGAGGACCGTGTGGCAGGGTGCAGTAGAAACCAGTGAAGACACCACAAGAGAAAGCCAGAGCCCAGAAAGAAGTAAAGATTTGCTGAGGGCCAGGAGGCCTGCCAAATTCCTGATGCCCCAGCTCTGCTGTCTGCCCTGCACCTGGTTGAGGCACTACAGATGATGTAGAAAGATTAAAAGCCCAATGAGGGTTCCAGGACTCCTCCTTTACCTGTCTCCTGAATCGATAGAAAACCTTCCCTGTGCTTTGCTGGCATAACAGCCAGCCTCTGCAGTATGAGTTCAAATCCCCGACAGGGAACTATCCCACATGGCACAGCAGACCTCTCCTGTCTTGACCGCTGATCCCCTCAGCAGTGTATTTCAGTAGATCTACCTGTTGTGCTCCCCACTCTGTCTCTGGTGAATCCTCTCACCCCCCCACACCTCTGGCCTACACCCCAGTTCTTGAATGCATAAATAAATAAAATAAATCTTTTTAAAAAGCAGTATGCTCATTTTTCTGTGTATTCTGTATTCGTTTCATTTGTCTATGAGCTACCTGAGATCATAGATATGATTGTTTTTATTGCTGCACATTTCTGGTATCTAGTCCAACAGATGATGCACACCAGCTAAATGAGCAACTTACCAATAGGTGGCGCGGGTGCGGGGCGGGGGGGGGGGCAGGGGGAGCACCTAAGTATCTGTCCTTAATAGAGGATAGTGATAATTAGAAGATTTCCCTCAATCTGGCTTACAGGCTTTGCAAAGTTAAAAAAAATTTTTTTTTTAAGTTTGGAGTTAACAAGGTTAAAAGGTCACAATGGACCTTAGATATCAAGAAAACACAACTGAATTTTTGATCATCTTAAGCACCATGATGAGAGAGGAGCTACTGTTGACACACACACATACCTCTATTTATAGCATCAAGCATCGAGTCTTATGGGAAAAACTCCAAAACCCTTTAAAACTCAAACTATTTTAAGGACCTCACAACTTTCTAAGAATTTTGTTTGTTTGTTTTAACATTGTTCCCAAAAGTTGGGTTGTAAATTGTATGTGTGCTTGATTTTGGGAAGTGTGCAAAATGTGGTTAGTGAGTATAAAGCAATAAAGGTTATATGAAGGGCTCTAACCAAGTCCAAATACATGGGATAATGTTCTAGGAGTTCACAGTATGACTAAGAAATGAATTAGCTGCCTTAAAAAAAAAAAAACTTTTTTTTAGAATTGGGCAGAATACATATACTATTAAAAATATGAATCAAGTATAGCTTATTTCGAACATCAGGCACATTTCCCAAACCCACCGAAAACATGTATGCACTGACTTGGGATCTTGCTAAATTTAAACCCTGACTCAGTAGCAAGGCAAGTCCTTCCTTCTTTTGGGGAGGGAAGAGGGGAAGAGATTGCCCTGCTAAAGAGTACTACTGAAAACACCCTCTACATGCCAGGAATATCATGTGCCAGGAACTTTTTAATGATGTAGAAAATTATTAGCCCTCCTGTTTCTTTTGGATGAGTAAGTGAGTTGAAGACCTTCAAAACCTGCTTAGGATCACAGCTAATTTCCAACAATGGTCTGTTTGACTCCCAAATCTATCCTTTCCCCTCTCTACCACACTGATACTCAACTAAGCCAGCATCAGTGTACGTTGGTGTCCGACAAATTTTACTCATCATCTCAGCTGGAATTAATCTTGTGATCATGGCTTTCTCTTTTAAAGGTTTATGTTCACTTATATAGGAAGTTATAACACCACCCACTAATTTTGAGAAACAGGGGCTTTCTACCACACCATGGCACTTAAAGGTGGTCATCAAAAAAAATTATTCTGAGTAATTTTATTCCTTCACCAGAAGCTCAGCAACACTACACTGGTCTTGTCTGAAAATAGCCACATGACTAAGTGTGTCCACCCAGTGACGAGAATATGTCAAAGGCTAAGACTCATGGATTGCAAGAATGTGTGGCAGAGCACCTCCATGATGGTAGACCAGGACTCTGGGGTGAGGGTTAGAAGGAGGAAGTTGCTGGCTTTCTACCTTGTGATTAATGATAACACCCACCTGAGATTTTTTCCAAAAGTCTTGTTGTTGTGTTATTTAAACCCTATCTTAAGGAACACATATAAAGAAGTTATGCAGTAGGGATTAACCACCTGTCATCTTCGGGCCTTGTGTTATCAAGTTGCAGACTTGACTCAATTAGTAGTTATAATTAATTACATAATTTTTAGTTCAAGTTTAATTCCACTAAAATGTCATGATGAAACTAGGTCCTTTATTATAAAGGCTTATGGATAAAAGGATAATAATAGGATTAAAGGTTATATATTTCATTAGATTTGAAACATATGAAATACCTGTAAACTCAGAGTAAACCCCTTTGCTCTATGAACAGCAATAAAGATGTGTTCCTCACATATATAGGTTTCTGGCCATTTGGAATGTTACTAAAGATAGATTGTTGCCTCTATTCTGAGAAGAGTGAGAAAGTCTTATTATACCCTGATCCTCAGCAGGGAGAATATGGTGGGTTGCATGGAGCTCCAGGGTTGCATGGAGCTCTGTAAGGATGGAAAAGGTCTTAAGGTGATGGAGGATTACAGGCAACTGGAGTCCTCATCCTTGAGGATAGGACAAAGGGTTCTCAGAGATTCTAACCCAATAGCTGATTACAAACTCAGGGAAATAAACTGGGATAGTCTGAGAGAGATGTCACCTTGTCACTTTAACCACAGGCCACCGCTTCTGCACCTGAATCTTGGTTTCTATCACTTCATGTAAAAACATATCTCTATCTCTGAAACAGGGTAGGGAGGATGCCCATACTCTAGAAAGCAGCCAACAGTCCAAAAAGCCAAACCAAGGGCTATAACAATACCTATATTATAAGGGGCTAAGGCCAATCAAACAATAGTGCCCACAGAGGACAGATTACTGTCTATAGGTTCTCACCCATGCACAATTACGAAATACCTGAGGCTCCAGGAACAACAATGGGGTCTATTTTACAAACAGGAAATGAAGAGCTTACTACAGCCACAAGTGGCTGGCTATCTCCCTCCAGATGGTGTCCACCAAAAGTACAGATTTAAACAAAAGTGCCAGTCACCTATCAACAGTAGTGATGGTCATCACCAGTCACCAGGAGTTCTGGACAGCACTGGCCAGTAGTGATGGTCGCTAGTGGTCACCCAGAGGTGATGTCAGAGACACCAAGTGTTAACAGCTCTTTGTGAGTTGTTGAACTACACCAACAACAAACAGCTCCTTGAGACACCAGACCCAGGGCCTTGAGCTTCCTTTCAGGTAATGTCAAAGACAGGAGCTGCTGCTGGATGCTGCTTCTTTCTTCTTTCAAGGTCGCTGCTGGTCTTCTTTCTTTGGAGGCCAGGAACAGTGTCTTCTTTCTTCAGAGGCTAGAACAATGTTCCCTCAGCTCCCTCCAGCCCTGTCTTATACCCTCTTTCACAGTCCCTACCTACAAAATCTGATTGGATCATTTTTTTTCATTTCTATAGCTGATTGGACCATTTAGAACCAATAAGTTCATAGCTCGCACCTGAGCGGTCCATTCTATGATTCTGGCACCACATATAAAAGAGAGGTTGCTGGGCTCGGGGGAGCCACAGCCAGAGTTGGCCTGCGGTGGAGCAGTAGGGTGAGACAGCACCAAATGCTGCTGTCGGCTCCCGCCACCAAGGCAACTATCACTGCCAAGAGGGGGAGGGGTGTTCCTGTTTCACTTCCAAGATTTGACTGACCACAGTAACTAATACACCAGTTTGTGCCCAACAAATGGTCCAACTATGCTTCTCCATTTGTGATGTACACCTTTCAGGAGATTCATAGTGTTGAACTAGGGGTGCACGATGAATGGAATATCAACTTGTAGATTATCAACCCCCTGTAAAATTTTTAAATATTTTTGGCATTTTTCTATTAAAGCAAAATACACATGTGGAGTGCCTTGCTAGAAAGAGAAAAATGTGGGAAAATACATCAGGAGACAAGTTTTATGTCCACAGAGGTCACCTCAGTGAACACTTACTGATTCTGTAGGGGAATTTTGGTGGCGATATTTGAGACCTGCTGGCTCTTTAGGCAGTTTCCTCAAACATTCAGGCTTCCAGCTCCCAGTCCAGGAGAAGGCAGGAATCCTTGGCACTGCTTCCCTCAGTAATGTCCACGATACTATACTGTGTCAGCCACAGGCACTACTCCATCAGCACCGGTCACGCCATGAAGACTTTCCCTGTGCAAGTATAGTGTTTGCACAATTCCCTGCTATTTTATTATCATCAAACCTTACAAAAGTGGTGGCAAGAAAGAGAAATGGGTTAACTGTACCTAGAGAAATGGGTCTGTGAGTGAGAACAAGTTGGGGCAATGAAACACTGCTAGTAAATGGAACTCCAAGGTATAATAAGCATGTGCAGAAATATGACCAATACAGCCAGTGCCAAAAACACACTCATTAACCACCTACTATGTGCCAGGCCCTGGGGATAGAGATGCTAAGGCCCAGACCTTGCGTGTAAGGCAAGTCAAGATGACTTAAATTCCGATATTTTAAAATTTGTCTATTATAAAGCAGCCTTTATTTTTCCAGTAAGGTAATGACACAACTGTGTATTTTCTTTTCAATTTAGAGTTACATACCTTTAAGGGGACTTATGTGGAGTTAAAAGGGTTAGCAATTTTTACACCCAACACTAACCTCATCTTTTATTGTTAATAACATATAAATAATAAGAAACCTAGTCTAATAAGCAAGAACCATTTGTCTGTTATACATCAAAGACATTAATCATTTAACAAACTTTTCACAGGTTAAAAAGGTTTTATTTTTTTAATTTCCAGTGCAGCGTCTGCTGTGGAAGCAATTTCTAGACTGAAAGGGTCACTGAACTAGATCAGAGGTTTCATTCATTCAACTTTTCTGTACAAATTGAAGAAAATGTTCTAGACCCTCTGCTAAATGTTGGCCTATTCAGAAGTTAATGAGACACACGTCCTGCCTTCCAGAATTTAGATTTGGAGAATGTTCCTCAAACTTGTTTTCATTATTTCTCCCCCAACAAGTCTAACTAGAAATTTTCCTTATCATCCCTGCCCAGTGAAAATTTAACACCCCATATATACTATGTATCTGTTTCCATACTGCTTCCATAGGAGTTCAAAGTCACTCTAATACCTAAAATTTCTCACCCCTCTACTCCTCCCCAAGAACCAATTTCATCCCTAGGAACAATAATACCCCCCCCCAAAATATGTGAAAGGGTATGCGCGGCGCACATGTGCGCGCGCACACACACACACACACACACACACACGATATTTCAAGTCAAATTCTTAAAGAACCCCATGAATGAAATCTAATACAGACAGATGGATACAGACATATGATCTAGAGCATGGATCTGAAAAATTACTCTGTAAAAGACCAAACGGTAAATATATTAGGTTTTGTGGGTTACATACTGTGGTATACTTTTTTTTTTTTTAAGATTTATTTTCATTTATTTACGCATACAAGAACTGGGTGTGGGACAGAGGCACATGGGGAGAGAGGATTCACCAGAGACCAAGTGGGGAGCAGAACAGGCAGACTGACTGAAATACACTGCTGAGGGGAGCAGCGGGCGGCAGGAGAGGTCTGCTGCGCCATGTTGGTTGCTCCCTGGCTGGGGATTGAACTCATGCCACGGAGGCTGCAGATAGCTTGAGAGAGCTGAGACTTTAACCCCTGTGCCACCAGGGAGGCCCCTTCTGGTATATTCTTTATTTTCTTTTTTACAACTATTTGGAATTATAAAAACCTTTTTTAATTCTAGGACCCTAACAAAAGAGGCCACTGGTCAAATTTGGCCTGTGGGTGGAATGACGTTTGCTGACTCTTAATCTAAAAGGACAATAACTACCTCTTTTTTTTTTTTCTTTTGTTGAGATCTTAAATTTATTTAAAAAGCAACTGAGGAATGGTGGGTGCCAAGGGCTAGGCAGAAAGGGAAATGGAGGGGGGTTTTGAAATTTTTTTAATTAATTAATTTATTTATACAAGCACTGGGTACAGTCAGAAGTGCGGGAGGGTGAGAGAATTCACCAGAGCCAGAGCGGGGAACAGAACAGGCCGATCGACGAAATACACTGCTGAGGGGAGCAGCGGGCGGCAGGAGAGGTCTGCACGCCTTATGGGACCCTCGCCAGGCGGCTGGGGATCGAACCGGCACTGCAGAGGCTGTGGGCAGCTTTGCAGCCCAGCGCTCAACCACTGCGCCACCAGGGGAGGCCCTAGAAGTTATTATTTAATGGGTATAGATGGTGAGTTTTACAAGTTGAGAAAGAGTTTGGGAGATGAATGGTGGCAAAGGCTCCACATTAATGTGAATGTTTTGATACCATAAACTGCACACTTAAAAACATTTAAGACTGTTGTGTGTATTTTACCACAATAAAAATTGTTTTATTAAAAAGTAACTGTTTAGGGCCTCCCCGGTGGCGCAGTGGTTGAGCGCTGGGTTGCAAAGCTGCCCGCAGCCTCTGTGGCGCCGGTTCAATCCCCAGCTGCTCCCCGGCCACCGGAGGAGGGTCCCACGTGGCGCACAGACCTCTCCTGCCGCCCGCTGCTCCCCTCAGCAGTGTACTTCGGTCCTTCTGCCTGCTCTGCTCCCCGCTCTGGCTCTGGTGAATTCTCTCACCCTCCCGTGCTTCTGACTGTACCCAGTGCATGTACAAACAAACAAACAAACAAGCAAACAAATAAATAAATAAGCATGCCTCTATAAAAAAAAAAAAGTAACTGTTTAACTTTCATTTAGTATCAAAAAAAACATATAAAATAAATATCTTCATTTTCTAGCTGAAGAATGTGAGGCTGAAAGAGCTTTAACAGCTTGCAAGTTACAAAACTAACAGAGTGTGAGATGTGAATCTTAGGCTGTCCATTTAAAAGGCTGAGCACTGTCTTCCTGGCATTCTCACCACCAAAAGTTCCTTTTAGTTATATTTCCCAACAGATACCATACTTCAAAAGATTTTATTTGCTAAACATCATCCTCTATGAATAACTGGTTTTCTTCTTAATCAATTATCCAGACATACATACTAACAATCAGAGTTTCAGATTTGTTCATGAGACAAGCTGTTCTTAAAAATCAAGCCCTAAAGTGATATGATTTTGGTCAAAATTAAAGAAATATGACATTCTAGTTAGTCTTTCAAGATTTTCTTTAGATACACATAAGGCTCATGAGGGCTAGGATGGCTTCCCCTCATCTGTCTGACTCTCCCAATATTTAGAAACATGAAAAGTATTAGCCCTCTTTTATCTCTGGGTCCTTTGTGTTTAGGAGACCCCATAATATATATGGAATTACTGAAAGCAGATGGAAACTAGGATTTCTTCCACCTCAAATTTCAGTATTGTAAGCTTCAATTTACTCATTCTAGTGAAAATCATTCAGCCAGTCAACTATAAATCTCAAGAACACACCATAGCAGGGGGTGATGACCTGCATTCTTGGGAAAATACAGGGTAAAATGGAAGAGGAACCTGAAGTTTAATCAGGTGTAAAGGCACAACCTAACAAAAAACAATGAAAAAATATTTTAAAAGTTTTAGTGAATTAGAGAAAGAATCTTTACTAGTTGTTGGAACAGAGTCCCATATAGACTTAAAAAGAAAAAAAAAAATCAGCTGTGGCTGACTGTTGATACAATTCCCTCAGGGCAATGTGTGTGTGATCTCTCTGGGCAGGTGACATATGCCAAGCCTACCAGGAACTCATCATCTTAACCATCAGATCCTCCACGTGACTAGGCAAGCTGATCAGAACTCTTCCCCGAGATTTTTCAAATGAGTTGGAGAGTAAGGATCCTGACTGCACAGATCACAGGCTGTGGAGATATCTATAGATTGGCACCAACCATGGTTCTACCCAACTACAATAGAGAAAAAGGAAGTCAACACAAAAACCTAGATAGACAAAAGGTGAAGTGGAGAGTAAAGAAGCCATAGATACACAACTGTGTTCCGTGTCCTTAAAATGCACTTCAAACCAGCTCATCCTGAAGTTAAATAAACAAAAAAACAAACAAGGAAAAAACTCTTTTGATTGCACAAAAGAATGTGAGTGTACACACTGGTGAGGTTGACTGATTGAGAAGAATAAAGTACCTAATATCCCAGGGAAAGTAGGATAAATGTAAACAGTTCCTCAACTGGTTCCTCACCCTTGCACCATACCTCAAGTTTCCATCTGGGGTCCTTGGTTAAACCTCTTTGTGATCAGGTATACTTGAATCCCTCAAACACGCAGATCTGATATAAAGTACTGTTTAAGTATTTTTGGTTTTGGACAGCAGTGATATCCAGGTAGAATTATATTTGTATTTATACCTTATGGAGCATTCACTCACAGAAACAAGCATGAAGAAGTGACTGGATTTCAAGTTATATGTAATAAGGAGAGTTAAAGGGAAGTATTAAGAACATAATACCTTCAAATAGCTCATGTACTTATACTAATCTACGGAAAGAAATCTTGCATCACAATGAGAATATCAAGAAAAAATTTCACATTCTTCCAACCAGTCACTAATAAACCACCCTGTATCTTTATGGATTTTTATTATCACTTTCTTATCTTCTTTTTAACTTGGATCATTTATTCCCACATGAAACTAGATGAAGCCAGAAAAATAGATAGCACGCCTTCAAGGAAAATTAACAATTTATTAGCAGAATATATGGGAAAAGTTGTTTTTTACATCTCAGGTTAGTATTTTAAGACTATTTATAAAATAAGAGGCAAATAAGAACTACTCTCAAGGGTCCTCCCTGGTGGTGTAAGGGGTTAAGACACAACCTATGAAGCTGTCTGCAGCACGAGTTCGATCCCCAGCCAGGGAGCAACCCACATGGTGCAGCAGACCTCTCCTGACTTGCCCGCTGCTCCCCTCAGCAGTGTCTTCAGTCAGTCTGCCTGTTCTGTTCTCCGTTCTGTCTCTGGTGAATCCTCTTACCACCACCACCACCCCCCTCCCCCTGCACCTCTGGCCTATACCCCAGCTCTTGTATGCATAAATAAATAAATTTTTTTTTTAAAAAAAAAGAATTACTCTCAAGTCAAAACCAGGTAAAAACAAACTTTTCCATTATTTTTAAGGACAATTCTGAAAAACTGTAAAAGTCACATTTTCATCACCTATATTTAAGGGAAGAAAAGAGATTTTGCCATTACACAAAGAGGCTAATTCAAAGTCAATCTGTGTATTTCTAAAATAGCGGCAGTTTCTAGAGAACAGTACCACTGCAGGCTGTATGGAAGTCTCCTGATGATGGGTGACCCTCTTTTTCCCTACTAGACTGTAAGCTCTGGGAGAGCTGGCAGTGTCCCTATGCCACTGCCTATGCTTTTAATGGCTGGTAATGCCTGGCACATGGTAGTCAATAAAAGTAAGTCAATAAAGGGATCAATTAAATACATACAATCCAACTTTAAGCACTGATGAGAAAATTCTTGAGAAACTGCCAAGGATGAGACAAGAGAATGTAAATGTTTCTCTTTCTTAAAGCAACCTTATTCAACCAACATTTGGGGCTATGTCGCCTACATGAGGCTATAAAGTGGCTGCTAACACAGAGATAAAGGTGACAGAGCCCCTACTCCAAGGTCCTATCAGAGTGAGCTGCCATTACCTGGTGGCCCAACTTTCACAGGAGCAGTCCTCTCACGAGGAGGCTAATTTTTTAGTGGGATTGTCAAGGTGAAAGGAAGGGAGAAAATATCATGGAAAACATAATAAAATGGTGATTATTAAGTGCATTTATGTATCCCAACTAGCCATAAAAGTTCACAGTATCATAAAACCTATCACCACCAAATTTCTACAGAAAAATACATTCTATTGGGGATCCTCGACCTACAGGAACAATTCCACCACCTCCATAATTCCTGCTCTCTCCTCCCATTATAGCTTTGCCCAAGCAGAGGCAAAGGGGAAAAGTAATAATATGAGGACAATTCCTAGATTGGAAAAACATGACAAGGAAAGATGGGAGGGGGGAAGAGGATATTCCTAGATATGATATGGACCAGTCAAGCATTTGAATACTAGAGTGGCTGCACCTTTGTTTCTGAGCTTCATTAAACCCAAATGCAGCTTCTCACATAAAACTCTACCTTGCTGAAGGTGTTACTATTACTGCCTTCTGACTAAATGCATGCTCATAGGTCACTCATCAAATTATAGCAAACTCCATTAAAAAGCAGTTCATTACTGGGCCTCCCCTGGTGGCACAGCAGTTGAGCGTTGGGCTGCAAGGCTGCCCGCAGCCTCTGCAGCACCGGTTCATTCCCCGGCCGCCAGTGAGGGTCCCACCAAAAAAAAAAAAAAAAGGCAGTTCATTACTGCATTGGTTTCAGATACCATCAAATTATGACCCTTCCAAATACAGCAATATACAAAATAAAAGTCAAATTAAATTTGGAATTGACTATTTGCTCTGTCAAAACTAAAAAAATAGACTGCATATGTATTCATTTGCCACAGAGATTATCAAAGATATAAACAATGATTCACTAAATACTGTAAGCTCTTTCATCTATTCATCCAGTCATCCATGGATCACCAATTATGTGCTAGATACCACATGAGCCTTAGGAAAGAAACCAGGCAGTGAGGAGACACACACAAAAGGAGCACACTCTCAACACCAGTAATACAAAGGAGTATTCTTTCTACTTCTTATTTTGACTTGATAAAGTCCAGCTGAATGACTAATGAATGACAAATTACAGTCAGAGAAGAAATTAAAAATAGATTTGAGGAAAAGCCACTATTACTTAAAAAATATATAGGCACAGACAAAATGAGGAGTGCATCCGATCACAAGAAATTACAAACAGACCTACAAAGAACTAGAAGCTATAGATTTCCAAAAGTGTTCTCAAACCACCTGAGACCCTCTCATGACCAGCCCACAGCTCTTCCCTCACCATGCTGGCTAGAATATTATTCTATTGTTAGGACAGAGGAACAAGAGCTATGATAATTCTTCAACTCTGTGGTCACTGTTATCACAAACATGACTCGACAGTCACAAAAGTGTTCACACCTCAACGTTGGGGGGAAGGGTCATTATAAACAGGACTAGCTACTGAGTCTATTATGGTCTTCTCCTCTAACTTTTTAGTTCTAAGTTATCACATAGCATAGTTACTTGCCTTCCTATATTAAGAAGTGTGGTTTATAGCACAAAGACTACAGGTCTTGAATTCAGGTCTAAGCCTCTGTCACCTTTCTCATTAGTGGACTCAAGAGAGTGGCAATCTCTCCCTGAATGTCAGGCTCCTCTTCCGAGAAATGAAGTTGCAACCACTTGCCTCAAGACCATGGCCTCTATTTTCTCATGCCAGGTTGTCTAAACCTCCTCTCATCCAATTATCCACATACTGCCCACACAAGCCACTCAAAGAGTGTGTTAAAGGTTAATACCAGCTTGTCAATCAGTCTGTGTGTGCTTAATGAAAACAAAGCTCTGCTAACATAACCCCATGTGAAATCTAAGAGCAAAGATTCATTTGATACCAAACTATATTATCCAAAGTCAAAAAGAAGCAACTTTTATTTAACCGACTGACTAGCCAAGGTAAAAGATCCTTTTCCACAACTCAGGAAGAGGAATCCCAGACTGAGGCAGAGATCAAGAAACTGAGAGAAGAAGAAAAAGCACTGAGAAATAGCCCATCCTTGAGCCTGGCGTCAAAGCAGGTGCAGAACCCTAGTACACAGCTTTGGTATCTGATAGCTCTGTGGTATTCTGCCCTACCTGGAGAGCAATGTGGCAAGACAGACACATTAAAACGCTCTCGGTATTTTCAACCCCATCTCAGTCAAGGCGTGGTCAGAACAAGTTCCGGAGAACTGGTCTGCCCTTCTATCACAGGTGTGCCAGGCTCCTTTTGGCAGCTCTCCCTAAACAAGCATTCCTTTGATAAGGGCTTGTAGGCTCAGAATTCTAGAGCAGGCAGGAAGGTTAAAGATGAACCTAACTTTACTGATGAGACAACTAATGGCAGACGAGTCTCACAGTTGATTACCAACAGAACTAGAAGCAGAGCCCAGGCCAGCATTTCCTCCCATCACACTTCAGTATCATTCAAGTATCAGAAAACAGAGTTTCCTTCCTATCTGTATTGTTCTCTTGTAAAGCCTTTCAAAGTCCTGGCTTTATCTGGAGGTCACTTCTTTTCTTCCATGCATTTCCTTTTGTGATGATGTATACATAACATAAATGTTACCATTTTCACCATTGTTAAGTATACAGTTCAGTGGTATCAAGCAGAGATCTACTAGTGTGTATCCCTCACCACCATCACAGCAAGAGGTTTTTTTCATCTTCCCAAAGTGAAACTCTGTAACTATTCATCAGTAACTCCCCACTTTTTCCCTCCCAGCCCCTGACACTCTACTTTCTCTCTCTACAGTTTTGACTATTCTAGATACTCCAGATAAGTGGAATCATACAGCATTCTCTTTTTGACTTATTTATAGTCTATGCAGTATCATGTCTTCAAAGTTCATGCATGCTGTAGCAAGTGCCAACATTCCCTTCCTTTTCAAGGCTGAGTAACAGTCCATGATAACAGCTTTACCACATTTTGTGTAGCCATTCATCTGTTGATGAACATTTGAGCTGCTCCCATCTTTTGGTTATTATGCCACTGTGAACATGGGTGTACAAACATCTATCCAAGTTCCTACTTTCAACTCCTTTGGGCATATTCCCAGAAGTGGAACTGCTGGAACATACAGAATGTCAGTGCTATTGTGAAATGTGTAGGAAGTTAAATCATGTTGGTTGGTAAATTTTTTCAAACTAAATAATATTGGATGTTTTGTTCCTGCACTTAAAAACAATAAATTTTATGAGATATCTTTTAGAAGGTGTATGAAATGGATGGAAAAACATAGCAATGATAGTGAGGAGAGAATTTTGTATTAATGTCCAAGGTCACATTGGACAAGACTTTTGACACTGAGCTATAGGGAGGGAAGCATGGTCTAGATAATCCTTAAGGTCAATGGATTTTGAATTCTAACTTACTTAGAGGATTAGTATGTCCTTTAATTTTTTTTATTTTCCTTTATTTCTGTTTCAATCACCAAGCATATTAAAAGACCTGTTTTTAGCTAAAGAACTTAGTGCTTTCTTGAGACAAGAATTCTAGGGTCAATGAGAATTCCTGAGGTTGAAAAAAAATCATTGAGACTAGTTTAATATAATAACAATTAATTAATGCACACCAAATTCAAGATCAAGAGAATATACTTGCCAAGAAAACTTTGCTACCATAGTTAGATCCAAACAACACTTCAGTTACTGTCACCAAGATCCCTGACTGACAATGCGCTGTAAGTCAAAAAACAGACTTGACTACAGGTTAGAAACCAAGAATACACTCCCAACCCTCTCATTCTTGGGTTTTCCTTCCAAGCAGAGTTACTCTCTCTCCCCAGGAAAGATCTGCAGGGTAAGAAACACATCCCCACACCTTTTAAGCCAGGTCCCCAGAATCTTTCTGCTTAGCATCTAAAATAAAGCAGGCTTTCTACTCTAGGGGCAGAAAGTACAAAATACAGAGAGAATTCCTCATGTCTGTTTCACCAGTCAATACATCAACTACTTAAAGTACCTTTTATGAAAAGTATCCTATGCTGTGTATAATTATCTCTACTAATCTATTCAATGCGTACAATCCTGTGAGACAGATGTGTTCATGCTCACATCACAAGAAAGGAGATGAAAGCTCAGAGAAATGTCTTGCCCAGACAGGTAGTATGGAGTCTTCTGGCCCCAAGTCCTTTCCAAGTCCTTTCCCCAAGTTCTTTCCACCACATCACTTACCCACACTCACTTCATCTATGTCAACTTAGGCACCCCAAAAAGAACTTATGAATTTCCTCTCTTAAGAAACAGGGGCCTCGCTGGTGGCAAAAGGGCTTAAGCATTGCACAGTGAAGCGATCTACAGGCTCTGCAGCACAAGTTCAATCCCCAGCTGGCCAGGGAGCTACCCACATGGTGCAGCAGACCACTCCCATCTCCCCCACTGCTCCTCTCAGCAGTATATTTCAGTAGATCTGCCTGTTCTGTTCTTGCTCTGTTTCTGGTGAATCCTCTCACCCACCGCACCTCTGGCCTGTACCCCAATTCTTGGATGCAAAAATAAATAAATCTTTTAAAAAAAAACAGGCTCTCATGATTTCACAATCAATTTATGGCTTTTCCATAAAGTATGAGTATACTGATCACATTTATTCTTTTACCTTTATTTCTGCTCATAGGCTAAATTTTTACAGAACTAAAGACAAACAGAAATTTTAGATCAATCCTTTCATTAAAACATGCTTTTCAGGGATAGAAACACCTGTCTTCGGCAGCAGCAGACACTGATTGGGCCCCAGCACTTTTATTTACCTTCAAACTTACTCCTAAGAAGTCTGCTGGGAGAAAGGCATCCATTCCAGTCTTTCTTGGACACTTGTAGAGAGTTAGGCTATCCAAATCTTTCCTCTCCAAATTCTTAGAGTGCGAGCAAGCAGTGTTAATTAGTATTTATTACATAATAGTTTCCTATGACCACATACATTTTTCTACAGC
This sequence comes from Talpa europaea, assembly GCF_964194135.1. Lineage (NCBI taxonomy): Eukaryota > Metazoa > Chordata > Mammalia > Eulipotyphla > Talpidae > Talpa > Talpa europaea. The sequence goes on along the minus strand of NC_140070.1, from coordinate 115,173,968 downwards.
ACCGAGACCTCTGGGGGTGGTCCTGGGTTGTACACTACATTTCTGCTTACTTTACTGGACTTCGAACATAATTTTACCATTTTTAATGACAGTAGAGGTTTATAATTATTGTGTCATTGATTTTGACATATTATGGGTCCCATCTATGATTTATTTGATACCATGACCTTGATCAGGATGTTAACACCTAAATATAATATTGTTCTTGTGGGAAAAACCACTGGCTTTAAAGCACCTGTTTTGTGAAAGTTTTTATTAATGCAAAGCCATGAAAGTGGTGACTTCCTACTCAATAAAGCCCTAATTAAGCAAAATATAGCTGTAACTTTTTCTTTATCCAACTTAGAAAAAAGAAGCAATATTTTGGAGAGGATAAGTCAAGTTCCAGATTCCTGGTCTACCTCCTACATCAGTAGTTCTCAGTTCTGGCTGCACATCAGTATCATAAGAGGGCACATAAAATATATCTTAGGCCAAGTGCCTCAAAATTTCTAGGGGTGGGCTCAAGTACTACATATTTCAAAGCTCCCCAAGTATTTTCAATGTGTGAGTCCAGGGTTTACAACAGGTGCCCCCTGCTAGTGGCTCTTAAACTTGAGAGTGCATAGGTCACCTAAAAGGCCTGGTTAACACAGAGATTGCTGGACCCCATCTGAGAAGTTCTGTTTCAGTGGATCGGGGGTGGGGATAAAAATCAAACAAGTCCCTGGGGGATGCTGATTGCCCAAGGGCTATACTTGAGAAATATATACTCTATTTAGTCAGATATTAAGTTATTCTTAGTTCTAACTAATCAAATTAGCTATTCTAATTTGATCATAAAAATATCAGACTACTCTTTATCAAGGCTGTTAGAAAAGTTTTCAACAGTATGGGCCAAAAATAAAAAAGATTTTCTACCTAATCACCAGTTAAAACAGATAGTTGATCAGAATATACCATCCTCTGAGAAATTTAGTTACTAAATTTGAGCCAGGGTGAAATCAGACACAATTCATTCAACCATTATTAGCTCTTCACTAGGAGGAGCACTTCCCAAGTGATATCTGGGCACACACACAGACTAAGTCATTCTTTCCTCCTTAGAAGAGTGAACAGATCATTAGCCAAGACTGGTATATATAGTAACTCAGGAGCCAGACCTTTATAGTTGAGATGATGCATTTCAGACAGGACTTAGGGGAGCTTTACACAGGAGGGACTTCACAGTTGCCAATTTTCCACTGTCTATAATAAAGCTCACAGCAGCAGCGCAGCACACTCCCTGCCCCACCAGGGTACATCTGGACCTTGTCCCCCCATTTAGAGGAGTACCAAGAACTACAGGCTAATTTTACTTCCAGGCTGAAGGCAAGTTCTTGGTTTATCTACCTTTGCATTTTTTACAAATAACCCAACACCTTACACATAGACGTATATGAGTAAGCGATGAAAAGAAATGTAATCTGGGGGTAAATCTAATGTGCCCTGTGTGTGCACACAGAAAGAGAGTACCGGTCAGGTTTAGACCACCAGTCTTATACTCTCTAAATAGCATTCCCATTCTAGCCTTATGTAACAGACATTTAAGACATATTCTTGACTAACCAAAAATATGGTCACACAGTAAGCTGGTATTGGAACAGAAAGGGTGACAAGCAACAATCTCTCCAAGGTTTGAAAAGAACAAGAGAAGATCCCTTAGAGCTCATTAATGGAGTGACTGAGGGCTGGCTTCTTTTGTACCCTGTGTTCTAACCCCACTACTCTAGCTGAACACACAGTAGGTGTTTAAGCAATGCTGTTCCAAGTTAAAACAACTTGTTAAATCCCTGAGTCTCAAAAACATTTTAAAAATTACTTAGGCATTATTTGACACTCAGCAATTGATTTATGTGAGGTAACTGAGAGCTGGCAGGCACTTAATTTCAAAACCCAAATGCAGTATCACCAACTAAGTATAGAATCCCTTTTATATACCCACCAACCAGACAAACCACTAGCAACAAAACTTGGGTCTCTAAAGATCCATGATAGAGAAAATATGCAGAAGTTAATGCTTTTCTCAAGAGGAGAATACCCACAAACACTTTTTTATTGTTAATAGAAGAACTGAAATAAATACAGAAGTTAAATGCTGATGTATCCTTTGGACTGCCAGTGTAGTAGGGGTTAGCTGCAGGCTCTGTACCACCCACAAAAATACAGCTTCCAGGTGCCTCTTCTACTCAATAGCTGGATATTGGAGGTCAGCATTCTATTTCTGACTAATATAATTTGCTATGCTCTGTCTTAGAAGTTACCCACAGTAATTCTTCTAAAACTAAAATATCTAAATTTTACCTTTAAAGGGTAGTACTGAAGCAACTGTCAAATGATCAATGTTAAAGTAGTCACACATTAAAAGACTAAAAAAAGGGAGAAATTTTCATTTTATTAAGCTATAATTATTCTGGTCAAAATTGCCTTCGTTTTCTGCCAATTAAGTAATACTCAATTGCCATGATTTACATTGAATTCTCTCTTTTGAATGGATGGATTTTAAACTCTTTTCTGCCATGAGAAAGTTACAAAAGCATCATCCTAAATTCTTCCAGAATAAAACAGTACCCAGATATGAACTTTTTGCAAAGGGCATCATAAACCTAAGATGAATCCGCTCTTTAGTACTGTTTTGTCAGTTTACCAAGGTTACAATACTTAATTGAAAGTAATACAATTTTTAAAAAATCTACCCCAGACATTCTACGAATTATCATTTATCTTCCCCTTACCATCAATTAGTCTGCGTCAATAAAGCCTGTATTTCATTCTAACCATAGTGTCGGGTCAAAAATTGAACAGCAGCAACCAAATTAGATTGATGCTGCTTGTGTTTTCTGAGAGGAGAACCTGATGCATCTGTTGATGAAAAATGCCTGGCTGCAGTCTCTCTATAAGTGGGGCTGCTAGGCTCATAGACACAACCGTGAATATCTAAGGTTCAAACCTCAGCCACACTGGCCCAGAAGCATTTCTGAAAACCCAAGAAACACCTTTGTTTCCCAAGGCCATACAAAGGCAACAGCCACTCCACACACTGAGGGATGCTGCGAAGATAGTGTCCTAACTGGAACTCTGAAGACAGCGCCTGTGATGAGATGCTTTGTAGGCAGACACACCTACATGGCTCTATGAGGAGGGGAAACTGAGTGATGTCAAGTCACTAAGTATGCAAAATCTTGCCCTTTCTTAACTTAAAAATCAAACCCACTGGAAAGGCAAATTAAGAAGGAAGAAGTGAGGTTTTTTGAGGCCTGAGTAGATCACCTGAGGCTATTCTGCCCATCAGACAACTTTTGCTTTCCCCAGCAACTGCTCTTTCTATTTTCACTGCTCCCTCTGCCAAAGGCTGGTATTACACAAGGGAGGAAAGTCACTGAGGAAGAATAAGGGGAAAATACACTTATTTGTGTGTATATCTATAAGTAGCCAAAAGTAGTAAAAAGCAACAACAATTAAAAAGAGTGGAGAGCTACAAATCACAGAATTCCTTATTCATGTTGACCTTAAAGTTTCTGACTCTTAAAGATGACAAAAACCTGAAATAAATCTTAAACCAGTCTCTCCACTGAGGACCCACTGGGGAAGGTCTATAAATGCTAAAATATATATATATATATATATATATATAATCAATTTGACTATTTTGTGGAAAAATGCATCAAAATTTTAAACAGATTTCAACAATCTACCCAGAGCATATAGAAAAGGAGAGGTAGGTAAATGATAACTCAGGACATACGTTGGTTGACTAGAATACATGAATTGTGCAGAAAATTTTAAATGACCACTTGTTTTTTTTTTTAAGCAATATAAAAAGCATCTATCATTCCTAAAAAAGGAGGCACTCCTAACAGACTCACATTCTATAAGCCTCCCAAAAAGCAGCTACTAAAATAATGTTTCACTTCCCATTAACTATCATGTTACTAAGAACTTTAAGAGAAAAGGTTAAATGGGTTATAGCAATATGTAATGCAGGTCAAGTAAGCACTGAGATTCAGTGAAAGTTTAAAGATGTGCCTGTTAAAATGCTATATTTGACTGAAGGCAAAGTAATTTAGGACATTCTGTGGGCAAAGTTGATAGGTTTGTATGAGTGTGGCAAAATGCTCACAGAGTTCAGTCTTTCAGCATTAACATGGGTATTTCTGACATTAAAAAAAAACACAAAGCCACTATCCAATTTTTTAAGAAATAAATGTATAATAAAGATAGGTACCAAAGACCTGAGTGCCCTAAGTTTTCGTGGGGGAGATAAATGGTTTTATCTGACATCAAAGTAACCACTGAATTTTGCTGAGAAAGATTTACTCAGATTTGGTATAGTAAAGAGCATATTTCTTAGAAAACCAATGATTTTAAAGAAGAGTAAATATATTTTTCTCTTGTAGACCATGGCTAACCACAGTATGGCACAATTCTGGAGAAACAGACCTCACCCAGTTATAAAAATAGCAAAGAAGACTCTTGCTTCTGGCAAAAAAACAAAGTGACAAGCCTCTTTACTGATACTGGAAGAAAGAAGTTCTAAATTTTTCAAAAGGCATTAAAAGTCTAATGAAAATCATTTTTCAGGGGAAAGAAGAAAAAGAGGCAAAAAGAAAGAAAAAAATTCAGGTTGAATGTTAACTATGTGACCCTGTCTAAGTCTTTGAGCAGTCTGGGCCTCAGTCCCTTCCTCTATGAAATAAGGATACTACTATCCTAACAAGGTATTATGAAAACTGAATAAGAATTATGAAAGGCTTTAGTAGTTAGTAATTGTTATTACTTTGTTTCATGGGGAATTCTAGTTTATTCCAAAAGAGGCTGATATAAATATTAATTTAAGGGGATTATTCTTTTCAGTATAAGCCCCAAATCAGCTAAGTCTCTCTTTGATTTGCTAACTTTTCCTGAATTGACTTAATTAAATCCTAGAAGGCTCCCAATGATCCCCACCCTCCTGATATTCATCTTTTGAATAATTCCTTCCCATAGGGCATGAGTTGGACTAGCAGCTCATGTCTAAGGAACAAAATAAGGCGGAAGTGATGATGTGCACTCAGTGACTAGGTCATAAAAGGCAGTGTAATATGGCTCTTTTGATTGGATTACTCACTCAGGAAGCTGAAGTCATGTTATGAGCAAACCAGAAGCTCCTGCTATAAGGAGCTAAGACCTCCAGCCAACAGGGAGAGGGCAAGTGAGGCCTGCCAAGAACCGCATGAGTAAGCCTGGTAGCAGATCTAGCCCCAGTTGAGCCTTCAGATGACTGTAGCCCCAGCTGGCATTTTGACTGTGATCTCATGAAAGACACAGAGCCAGAACAACCTGGCTAATCTGGTGCCACATTTCTGAACCTCAGAAAATGTGTAAGGTAATAAATATTTGTTGCTTTTAAGTTGATAAGTTTGGGAGTAACCTGTATGCAGAAGTAGATTACTAATATAGAGTATTGACAGCAGATCTTGCTTTGCAATTAGCATTAAAGACCACTCATCGTCTTGGTCATGAACTACCTCACACAGATTCAGTCTTTGATAAAAGTATGGCAATTTTTTTTCCCAAATAGGTTTTTTTTTAAAAAAAAAACATGATTCCCAGCAGATTTTCAATGCAATTTAGGTTACAGAGAGAGCTATCTTTGTAGGAAACTGTATTTTCATGTAATCATAATTATACAGATTCTAATACTACTAAATCAACCTGTTCTTTTAAATACTATTCTGGTTCCAACAAATCTAAATCTCTGCTTTCCAATGCTATGCAATTGCTCCTTTCAGTTCACTTATGTTTTAGAGTCTTCAAACCTAGACGCACAAGAAAAGGTTTTATTCTACTTAAGCCAAAAGGTTAAATCAAAGGTTTGAAATACACTACACAAAAGAGCAAAACCTTGAACTACTATTCCCCATCTCCACCAAAAAGAAGGGAGAAAAAGAGGAAACAAAAGAAAAAGTAAATGATTAAGGGTATCTTATTATGGCTTTAATTTTAATTCATTATTCCAAAATATTTATTGAGCAGCTGTTTCCAACTGAAAGCATTTAAGATGCAGTGGTGGAAATAGAAAATCGGACAAGGGCCTCCCTGGTGGCGCAAGGGGATGAGCACAGCGCTGTGAAGCTGTCCGCAGCCTCTGAAGAAAGAGTTCAATCCCCGGCCAGGGAGCTACCCACATGGCGCAGCAGGCCTCTCCTGACTCGCCCGCTGCTCCCCTCAGCAGTGTCTTCAGTCCATCTGCTTGTTCTGTTCCCCACTCTGTCTCTGGTGAACCTTCTCAACTCCCACACCTCTTGCCTGTACCCCAGTTCTTGTATGCATAAAGAAATAAATCTTTAAAAAAAAAAATCAGGCAAGACCCAGATCTAACTTCAAATTTTTAAAGTCTAACTGGCTATTTTTGTAGAACAGATGATCATCAACCCACCTCAAAGAAGGGAAGGAAACAAAAGAAATCTTGATTCCCAAGCTCCTGCTGGCCACTCCATAATGCTTACCACAGAAGACTTAGTAACTTGTGTTCTTCCAGACAAGTACTATACCTCACCATTACAGTGGTCACTAAGAGCTATTTCAACAAGCATGTAAGTTACAGAATAAAAAAAATTCATTTTTTTAAAGATTTTATTTATTTATACAAGAACTGGGGTACAGGCCAGATGTGCGGTAGGGTGAGAGGATTCACCAGAGACAGAGTAGGGAACAGAACAGGCAGATTGACTGAAATACACTGCTGAGGGGAGCAGTGGGCGAGACAGGAGAGGTCTGCTGCGCCATGTGGGTAGCTCCCTGGCCAGGGATTGAACTCGTGCTGCAGAGGCTGCCGACAGCCCCATAAGTTGTGTCCCAACACAAAACCAAAAGCCAAGGACTTTAAGACTTGCCCTCAGGGGAATCACTGAGGGGACAAAGTGTTTGTTTTTGGTTTTTTTTTTTAAGTAATGCCTTGGGCCTCCCCTGGGAGTGCAGTGGTTGAGCGCTGGGTGGCGAAGCTGCCCGCAGCCTCTGCAGCACCGGTTCGATCCCCCGCTGCTCCCCAGCCACCAGAGGAGGGTCCCACATGGTGCGCAGAAGACCTCTCCTGCTGCCCGCTGCTCCCCTCAGCAGTGTACTTCGGTCCTTCTGCCTGCTCTGCTCCCCACTCTGGCTCTGGTGAATTCTCTCACCCTCCCACGCTTCTGACTGTACCCAGTGCTTGTATAAATAAATAAATAAATCTTAAAAAAAAAAAAAAGTAATGCCCTGGTTTTGAATAAGAGTAAAGCTTGCAGGACAGACACAAAGGAAGTACCTTTTGGCATACAATAGCTCAGGCATCCCTTTTAACTAGCTGTGCTTATGGAACCTTAACATATACAACAAATAAAAGTAGGGAATACTCTGAAGAAAGGTTAGGGAAGCCAAGAAGCTTGGAACTAGTGAAGTAAATGTTTTTTCTCCATGAATTACTGGGTACGTGTCACTAGACCCATCACTCTTGAGTATCCGTTGATTATAATGACTTTACTAAGGGTTGGGGTTTAGTCACTGGCCAGTTTCCTGGAAAGTTCCTGAAGGACAAAAATTCTGCACTACTGATTGTAGAAAAATCCATAAATTTGTTTGGCTTGCAGTTGGCAAAGCAAACATTTGTTACTAGAGTGAAAATGACAGGAGATGGAAAATGACAGGAAGGAGATTCAGAAGTAACAAACACAGGCTCTAAAGTGTCCTCCAGAAAGAACTTTAAATCTGCTGGAATGCCTAATCAAAGGGTTAACTAAGGATCCAGAATTATTATAGGAAACACACTTCCAAACCATCTTTTGAAGCAGTTCACCCCTTTCTAAATCAAATTCTAGACCAAACTAATATATAAAATAGCAAAGAATGTAATTGTTTTCTGATTGCAGGTGGGTCAGAGTCAGCATCCTCCAAATATATCCATTCCTTTTTCCCAAAAATATGGCATCTCAGAACCCACAGGTTCTGTGGTACACACTGTTAAAAGCACTGCCATGGGGAATAAAAAATATGACTTTGGCCTGGAAAGTTTTAAGACAGGTATTAACACCTTGACCATGATTGCAATATCAAAATTACTGTTTTGAAATCATTACTGATATAGATACACATAGTAAACCATTATCAAAAATCAGTGAACCAAAGACCTAGCTCTCCCCTGGCAAACCTCTTAAGATACAAAGAACTGTATTGAAACAACCACCTGTTCTCAGTCCTTTATAGTCCTTAAAACAACCATTTTAATATTACTTCATAAACCTAAATCCCTACCTTCTTTATTTCAAATAATTGTTTAACCATTTGTCATCTCAAATCTTTCATGAAGGAAAAAAAAATGAATAAAGTGTAAATTATAAAAATATTAAGCAACTACAAATTTTGGGAATATTAATCAACTAGTATTTTGATACTTATTATTTATAAGTGAGAGAAAAAAATCATATATCTTACAATAACTAAGCTTTCTGAATGGGAGAAAATATTTGCACAGTATATATCTGAGCAGGGTTGATATCCAAGGTCTATGAAAAACTCATAAAACTCAACAAAAAGAAACAAATAACCTAATCAAAAAATGGGCGAAAGACCTAACGAGGTATTTTTCCAAAAAAGAAATAGAGATGTCCAATAGGCATATAATGTTCATCATTCCTTAGTGTCAGGGAAATGCAAATAAAAACTGCATTAAGATTCCATCTCATGCCTGTGAGAACAGCCCATATCAAGAACAGAAAACAAGAGTTGGTGAAGATGTGGAGGAAAAGATGCCCTTGTACGCAGAAACTTTGTTTCTAAAGACCCTTGACTTCATCATTTTCAGTGGTTACACAACTCAGAGAATTTTATAAAATTTAGTTTACAATTGGTCCAGCCCCTATGGAAAACACTATGGAAATTTCTCAAAATATTAAAAGAGATCTGCATATCACCCACATATGATTCCACTCATAGGTATCGATCCAAAGAATGTAACAATATGAATTACCTGCACTCCTGTGTTCACTGCTATTTACAATAGCCAAGATATAGAAACAACCTAAGTGCCCAACAATGAATGGTTAAATAAAAATCTGAAATATTACTCTGCTATATAAACATTAAAAAAATAGATAATATCTTGCCACGTGGGATAATATGGACGGAGCCAGAGGGGATTCTGCTAAGCAAAGTAAGTCTGAAGGAAATAAACAAATACTGGGTGATTTCACTTATATGTGGGAGACAGAGAACCAAAATGAAGTAGACAAAAACAAACCCTTAGAAGGTCACCACAGGAGGAAGACAGATAGGGGCAAAGGTGGAGGGGGTCCTATGGACTGTGGTGGTGGGTATTGGGACATCATTGGTGGGTGTGATGTGGTGACACACATTTGGAGAAGCATATTTTGTGAGAGGGGAAAAAAACAAAAAAAAGTTAATACTTAGCAAAACAAATAAAAAAGTTTAGTTTATTAAAATTTAGTTTATAAATCATAGTGTCCATGATTTGAAAACATCACTGTTACTTTGAAGAAAAAGGGAAAAAGAATACAGCTGGACCCAGATTACTAATATATCCACAAATTCTATCTTCAATTGTTGGTGTGTTTTTTCAGACTTTTACCCTTTACAACTGGACTTTATAATAAACACAATTGCACTGTGGGGGCAGGGGGGTGGGGGTGGGTGACCTAAACTTTCAGCACTAAGGAAATTCCTTCCTAAACTTTTAATCACTCACAGGAGGCCACGTAGTTTGACCCCCACAACCATGGAGGAGCTTGTCTGCTGCACATTCTTAGTAAGTGTAATCCAGGGAACCCATACATTCCAACACATTGAGCAAGCACACACACGCCTCCCTGGCTTCCCCAAACCACCAACGCCAAAGAAGGGGCACTGGGTTGAAGGCAGGCCGGCACACCAGGCACTTTCCAACCCAGCCCAGCCATCTCAACGGAAATGCAATGGGGAAGGAGAATGAGAGAATAAGAGAGAGAGAGAGAGAGAGAGAGAGAGAGAGAGAGAGAGAGAATATGACAATGAGACTATGAACCAGACCAGGGCATAATAGAAAGAAGTGGTAAACCTTCTAAGGGGCAGCCCAGTTACGATACTCCTATCAGTTTTTAAACATCCATGAAAAGAACAACTTGTGTGAGACTTCCAGTCCTGCTGTCACCAAAGGAATCACTGTGGAAGCACTGTCTTCCACAATGTCTGCGAGTACACTCTTCCACTCGTGCGCTAGAATTATTAAGAGAGAATGTAGGAGCTACTGACATAGTTCAGTCACATAAGCTTGTCGGGCCCCAAGTCTCCCTCACTCTCTCCTCCTTTTCTTTTTTCTTCCCTCCTTGTCTTTCCTCCCTTCTTCTTTTCTTTCTTAATAATTGAGGCAATAAACTACATTTTTTAAGTATTAAAATGTTTAATCATTTACTCCAATTCTCTCAAGGATGCACAAGTGTTTTATTCTAAAGCATTACCTATATAGTGATTTTTAAAATCCATTTTTCAAATATGCATTATTAAAATAACAAAGATCAGGAGGGATTAAAGTAAAAGGGCCCCATGTAATAAAAAAAAAAGACCAAAAAATCCCCAAACAAATAAAACAAAACAAACCCAATCCTATATGGCCTGTCCTCACATGAGCTTTTTCAAAGTATCCTCTACTTCATGAATTAGTTTGAGGTTCACCTGCCTGTAGAATCACCATTCAATTACATATTTTTGGCTTTGTTTTTTAAATAGAAAGAGCAAAGAGGAAATATAACATGGCAATAAAAATGTCTTTTCTGTTAATATTTTAAGCTCCACTGGAGGTTCTTAACTGAGAAAAGTCATTATGTTTTATCTCATAATAAATTTCATAAAATTATGATCTTATCAAAAAATACCACCTCTGTATCTAAAAACAAATGTTTGTATATCTCATTTCATTGGCAGTATAATTGTATCTTAATTCCTATATTTAAAAGGTATACAGGGCCTCCCCGGTGGCGCAGCGGTTGAGCGCTGGGTTGCGAAGCTGCCCTTGGCCTCTGCGGCGCCTGTTCAATCCCCAGCTGCTCCCCGGCCACCAGAGGAGGGTCCCACATGGTGCGCAGACCTCTCCTGCCGCCCGCTGCTCCCCTCAGCAGTGTACTTCGGTCCTTCTGCCTGCTCTGCTCCCCGCTCTGGCTCTGGTGAATTCTCTCACCCTCCCGCGCTTCTGACTGTACCCAGTGCATGTATAAACAAAACAAACAAACAAGCAAACAAATAAATAAAAAAATAAAATAAAAAATAAAAAGGTATACATTTAAGTATTGTGTCAAAAAGAACAGAAATCTTTCGACTTCCTGTGTTTTCACTGACATGTTCATGTGTCAAAAGTTTAAAATTTTCTAATATTAAATGACATGAATCATTTTATAAAAAGCAATTCACAAGAATCCCACATTTTCCTTCTCCAAACCAGACCTTTTTTTTGTTTTATTTTGTTTTTACATACAGATAAAAATGAAAGCATGACAAACCTTGGGCAACATCTACATCCTAAACAAAAGATCCTGAGTTTCTTTTTCAGGACTAGAAAAACAAAACACCTGGATTTAATGCAATAATACAGATCTTGCCCAAAGTGCATGTGTATGTTTTCTACACTTTTGACCACGGTAATTTTTAAAAACATGTTTTCATCTTTATATATTTACAGATGCCTATAAGACTGCTTCAAGAAAGTTTCTTCAAATTGTGAAAGAACACCATTTAGTTGTCTTTCAATTGCACTAAATTTATAATATACTAAGCTTCAGCCCCTTATCTTCCTTAGCATATCTGTTGTATATATAAAATTTTGTCTCTATTCTGAGTTGCGAAAAATAGGCAAAGCTACTCTATAGCTATGTACACATTACCAACATACTTCCTCCTTTCTTGCTGGAGCCTTGTTTCTGTGTTCAAATGAGAAGGACAGCAAGGGCAATCCGGGCACTGCCTCTTTGAAGCCGGTTTGGTCAGGTGCAAGGAGGCGTTGCTTTGATTCTGAAGCTTTACAACCCTATCTGTAAAAGGGATGAAATACAGATCTCCCTTGGCTGCTGTGAGGTGACAATAAGGCATGCAGAAGGCCTTGTCCAGTCCTTCACATGTCAGCTACCAGCAAGCCTTCCTTGCCTTTCTTCCTTTCCCCATCTACTGAGTAACTATATATTAACTTAAGAAATGAAATGTGCGGGGGGTTGGAAATAATCTTCTTTCACCTATTTTTTTCTTTGTAATCCCTTCCTCCCTCCCATCACCACCATCAAAAATGAGAATACACAAAAGTTAAAAGCAAACAAGGAGATAAATGCATGGAAATTTTTAAGGGGAAATGGACCATAATCACATGCTTAGTCTTTCAGTATATGTTTTTGAGTGATTATATCATTAATGAAGAATTCTGAGAACCTTATGGAAGTTATCCTATTAATACTCATTCCTTCTCCATAGTAAAGGTTAAAGGCCACATCCTGTACAGAAAATAAAGCAGAGAGACATACCACCTTGGTGGCAGAGTTGGAAAAGGCCTGACAACTACCAGGAAAACACTTAAACCAAAACATAGTTCTGATCTCTGGCAATGAATTAGCTGAAATCTGTGAAGAGCTCACACAAGTGATTCCTTAAGCTTGACTTTCATTTACTACATGATACAGTCTGGACCAGGACTACAGTTCTCTGCCTGTCTGTGTTGAGAGGAATATCTTTCTTGACATGCCCTACATTGTAACACAAGGACTAGGAACAATGGAAAAAAAAACCCAACAAAGTAACAACAACATCCAAACTGCTTAGCTAGACATACTCCCCTCCCACCCCCCCACCATGGACAAGCCTGGTGATGATAAGAGGTAATTTTTTAATTGTCAATGTTTCTATTTTTTTTTCTTAAAAACTCTGATACAGATAATGCAGATGGATATAAAAAATAAGATGGCTGCATAGAGTCATTCACAAACAGATCTATTTTCATATATTTCCATTACTGTTGAATGCATCCTTTAAATCTTGTAACACCTTCAGTTAACTTCTTTAACTAAAAAGAGAACTTCATGCAGGTGAAGCATGCTGGAATGAAAATTAGAAGACCTAAGCCCCAGCCTAATATGAATATTCAGTGTAAGAAGTTAAAAACCTCTCTGATAATGCTACTAGTATTTCTTATACAGCAATACATAAAATAATGAAACAACCTTTTTGATCACATTTAAAACAAAAATAAAAATCCACATTTCCCTCTAAGGCAAATTCTTACATGGTAGAACTCATTAATTATATGACAATAAGAAAAACGGAAAATATCCTTTCAGTGCAATGGTGCCATGCAAACCTTCCTGGTCAGTAGGTACAGTATCTCTTATGATATAGGTAAGTATTGGTTAAAAAAAAAAAGCATCAGAACTCTTAACTTTCATTTGTTCTATTTATTGACAGATCTGTTTTATTTATGAAATGTTCTTGAGGGTCAACAGTATGGGAAAATTCTAACTAAATGTTTACACTTTAAGAATGTGTAGAACAGCAGATCAATAACCATGAAACCTAGGAAGAAACAAACAGAATACATCTCAAAAATACAAACTTATTAATTGTTAAAAAATCAAAGGCTTAAGGAGAAGACAGTCATCTATTAAATGTGAACACTGGGTTAGTTTTTGAATTTGATTGCTTACTATTAATGCAAAAGCATCCATTTCCACTAGTCTTATTCTACACCTTGATATTATCAAACCAATTCTACACCTTGATATCATCAAACCAAATTGGAGTAAGTTATTTAATTCATCCCTCTATAAAGCCAAAACAGCAGAATTTGAATTTTTCTGTGAAAGAAAATAATTTTTCTTTACCATTTTTTGGAAGGATCAGCCTAAACTCTATGATCAAAACATGAAAAGTAAAACCTTAAAAATAATGCTCTGAGCACTCTGCAATTTTGCTGCCCAAAATAGAACCCATATAGTCCATGCCACTGAATGAAAATTACAAGTTTGTAAGCATGAAGTAAAATTATAAAGTAAAAGATTTTTAAAAACATTTTAATGGTAATAAATGGGAGGAAAGATTGTTATTGTTACTGCTGTTTGTTTATGTTATTAGCTTTTCTTCAATAAGTATTTTGAATGACCACTCAAACTAATCTGAACTGGAATTTGAGCATAAAAAGACTGAACTTTAATAAGTTATTAGAGAATATTTTGCTAAATAAACCTTTTCATCCTCCAAATTGAGAAATTATTAATCATAACTTGAAACTGTGCTTCTGACTAAAAGTTTTAGAAAATTGCTTTAGCCAAATCCCACCATTCTCTTCTTGAATAACAAAAAGAACATCGGAGATACTTTTGTAGTGTTGAATTAATTCTTAAGAATATATTTTTGAAATTTATAATTCACTTTAAAACAGTAAAGACACTATGCTTCTAATAAAATCAAGTGTTTTTGTTAGGCAAAATAATATATTACTTTCCATAATATAGAATTTCTAAATGAAAATATATTGAAATCTTAACTTAAAAACCTTAAAAATAGCTTATAGATCATTAATGCCTTCACAGAATCCTTGGCTAACCCTCTTTGAGAGAGGGGGCATCCAAACAGAAAGGAAGGAGTGTAGGTTTTGCTTTGGATAGTTCTTCCAGCTTCATGTACACTGAAAAAACCACTACACATGCTTGTTTTTCGCTTCTTTAAGAAGATGCAGTACCCAGGCAAATACTGCACTTGGTTCCCTTTGCTACAAGGTCAAACACTTAGAGAGAGCAACAGTTGCTAAATTAAAGGTTTCCTCCTCTTTCCTCTTGATATCATCTGTCTGAAACTACTGTCCCCCACAAAGCACACACACACTCTCACACACCCATGTGCACACACCCCACTGAATCAGAGATGACACACATAGCTCAAATAATATCCTCTAACAACTGTGACCAATTGCTCATCTACTTTTGAGGATTTCATTAGCTGACTTGGAAGAGTGATTCAGCAGTAGAGAGCAAATATTTAGAAAGCTGGAAAGTATCAAATATGTATAAATAGTTCCTGTAGAAAATGGATTTTTATAGTTTTTTTTACTTTTAATAAATGTGCCCCGGTTGCACATTTTAACATTTACATTCCCCCACTTGAAAATCTAAAGCAACCTCCACAAAATAAAAACATTTATTCAAAATTATAGTAAAAGTATAATTGTATAGTAAAATTACACAGTATTATAATTGTGATAAGCTATTAGCTCTAAAACTTCAAAGTCCTTTTAAAGCATTTTTTTCTTAAAGAAAATGTTTTAGAGCATGATGTATGCAAGATGTTGTACAAATACTGTTAAGCTCTCTCATCTTCTCTATATAAGTGACAGTCTCAGGTTAGCATTGTTAAAAACAAAACTCTTAGGCCATTTTTTACTGGTCATCTTATATCCAGTCAGGAAACATTATTATTGAAAAAAACATAATTTGACCAATGTATTACATCGCCAAATCACCTTTTAGTATTAATGTTCAGGTGTTTAGTCCTTTAATATTTCCATAAACTATTACAATTTAAAACTGATATGCATTTGGTAAACTAGAAAATCAAGCAATATTAAAAATCTTTTAATTTGCAGACCTTCTTGGTTTTTAATATTTAACTAAATAATGAAAAAAAATCAAATGATCAGCCTTTTAAAAATGCAAACTAGAGTCTTAAATTTATATTAATATCTGAATTACAAGTTACCAAGTAACTGTTTTTCTCTAGTTTCTATTTTAATTCTGTCACATCTCTCTTAAAGATCACAAAATATATAATTCTCTATAGCATTATCTAGAATCATGAAAAAATTACTAGCCTTTACAAATGAGAAACTTAACATCTAAATCAAAGTCATATCAAAAGTAACCTTAGAGTCTGATATCATATCTTCTATTAGCATATGCTATATCCACACATGAAATCTTATTAAATCCAGGCATTAATTTTTAATTGAACAAATTCTTGAAATAAGAGGTTGCTATATGGTTTTAACCTAATAAAGTCTTTTCTGTTTCTACAAAACTAAAAATTGATGCAGCAAGGCTTTGTTGCCGGGAAGGCTTGAGGTTGGGTGGGTTTTGTTTTTTTTTTTTCTTTTTGGTATTTAGTTCAACTATACACAATGTGGTACATACAAGCAAAATACAATTGAGATACTGTTTTCTTTAACATTCCTATAGGAGACCAAATTCATTTGCATTAGAGAGAACACAATTACTGATTTTTAACTCATGAAAGACAAATTCATAGCTTTTTCCTACAGTATTTTATAGTATTCACACCATCTCAGTGAAAGCAAGTCTAGCACTACTTAGTTACTTCCTAGAAGTGGGCAGAAATTGCATTTTTCAAAGTTTTGTTTCTCACAGAGTCATTCAACTTTAGTTTGAAACACATTCAGGTTTGTGTCTGTCTCAGATCTAACCAATTAATGCAATGTGTGTGTGTGTGTGGAGAGATACACATTATTTAAACTAAACTCTCATCAACATTGAAAAATGAAATTTCTATCAAGGAAATTTCCACAACTTTAAAGAGAATATGAAAACTTACCAGTTTTTCCTCTTTAAGAAACCTATGATTCATATATACGAGGCAAGAAATATGAAGACAGAAAAAAGATGCAAAGATTTTTTTATTTAACAGAGTCTACAACCAACTTAAAATAGATGAATAGTACATGGTTTACATTACAATAATTTGCATTTAACGAGAATGAAATGCATGGCAAAAAGAAAAGCATTTTCTACTTCAGAGTGACCCTGAGAAAATAATAGTATCCAGTCTGTCCACTACAATGGCACATAAGAAATGATGCTAGAATAATACTTAACAAGAAACCGAATTGGTAAGCAAATGGCATGCCAATAATTTCATAACTGAAGATAAAAACATCTCCTCCTATAGCATCATTAGTTTAAGCAAACTATTTGGAATGCAGATAGTAAAACTGATTCTTGAGAACAGAAAGAAATCAAAACATTATAAAGACAATGAGCACTCAATTTTTGGATGATTTTTTTAAGGAAGTCATGAGGATGAATTGTTTTCTTCACATTTTCACTTGAACTAACACAAAAACCACATATAGAACTGACTTAACAGTGACAAATTTACTTCTAACTTGTTAATTTTCATAGATATGCAACAAAAGAACACCAGAACAGTCACCATATAACATAACAGCTTTGGTTTCAAATGTCACAGTACCCTCCTTTTTGAAAGCCACCTCGGTAGTAGTGCCCTGAGAACATACAGCTGCTCATCCCAGAAGTCTGAGCTCAGCATACAACACCAGTCATTAGCTATCTCTCCCTTAGCTTGCAGTTCAAGTAACTCATTTCTGCATTTTAAACTAATAAAGCAAAGGAAAAAAAGATTAAAACCATTCAATCAGAAATGATGCAACCCTCCACAGCAGCAGCTTATGCATACACTTGGTATGTCAGAGGTCCTCACTGCAGTGAATCACACAACACATTGTAATCTACTTCCTAGGTATTTCATACTGCCCACATGTTCAAAGAAATCATGTACTAATAGTGCTGTGTAAATCCTAGATTGGTCTTTATTTAATTAATACCAAAAATTTGAGGCATGCTTTTAACTCTGAACTCATACACACACCAAAAAGAAATCCAGCTAACAGCAAATAACCTCTGCATTTTGGGGGGAAAAAAAAGTTTAAAAGAAGTCTATTTTGTGAGAAGTTTTACAAGATATTAATAACCTTAAATAAACTAGTATTTCACTTAAATTGCAACATTAAATGACATTCTTTGTAATATGAAATGAGACATACCTGAGGAAAGTTAAAATTCTAAAGTTTTATGCTAATTGAAATCCTCCCACCTCCTCCACCCCCACCCCCTACCCCCACCCCCCACCCCCGCAAAAGCAACAGCTATATAGCCAACAAAATAGGCATTTACAGAAACATAACCCATCAAATATTTTGGGTAGTTTTCAAACCTTGTTCAAGATACTCATCAAATTTTCAAGTGTTCTGAGACAAGTAATCTAAACTTAGAATAAATACTTAATATATCAGAAAACTTCCACTTGGATTTCTCAAGCAAAAAAAAATTTTTAGGTAACAAATTTAGAATACTTAATTGAAAAATCAATCAATTACACACTAACCTTTTCCTGGAGGTTCTATCTAGCTTAATATTACCTAGGTTTTTTTTTTTTTTAACTTTTATCTTGCATTTAACGAGAATGAAATGCATGGCAAAAAAGAAAAGCATTTTCTACTTCAGAGTGACCCTGAGAAAATAACAGTATCCAGTCTGTCCACTATAATGGCAGACTTGTTTTTATAGGTATTAAGTAATTTTCTGATATGCCGCAGAATCATTTGCAAACAAAAGATACTCTATTGCTTAAATTAAAACATATCTGGAAACGTGCATACAAGTAGCTTTTGAAAGTCCCATCAACAAAACATCAGAGTATTTATAAAATTAGGATAGTTTGTTTTAAAATTATTCCATCCTGACAAAAATCAAGTAAGTGGTTAGATTATTGTCCATCACAAATTATAAAAGTGGTGGATCAGACTTCACTTAGTCTCCAATTCAGCTACTTAATGACTAATGGTGAAGAAATGTATGTGAATGGGATAAAAAATAAGTTCAGGGGGAGGGTCTAGAATGAGTAATAAAGGGCCCAAGTTTAAAGTCCACAATAAACTACAAACAAAGATGTTCTCCCTTATTTTTTCCTCCTAGACAGTGCCTCATGAAAGCAAATCACTGTCGAGAAATTCAACCGCCACAAAATTGTTCACTCCTTCATTAACAGCGCACTTAAATATAACTATAGATTTCACTGTGGCATTTGTTTAGCATCAAACACATCTTAAAAGCAGCAACAAAACGCTCAGAAGTAATGTTCCGCAGTCTCAGTGACTGAAGGTCTGCCTTTTAACTGCCATCCAATCTAAACAACCTACTTCTTTAGAGTGATAGGCAAAATACCGACCCCCTTATTGAATTATTTTATTATTCAACATGAAGCTATCTAAAAAAGAAAACTAATTAATCGCCAAGTTTAGTTAAGCAATTTAGCTGACACAGTAAATATTTACTCTCAACATCTCACAGGAAGTCTTGACAGCATTTGCTGCCATTGTGCTGGGAATGGGGGTAGGAATAGGGGGTGGGAGGCCAGTTTTGATAAACAAGTTCAACGGTCCCAGCGAATCTAACTTAGTGCTCGCCACCCCCCACTCCCAATAAGGCACCAGATATTTTCCAAGTACAGTCAACACCTTATATAACGAAAGTAACAAATGGACCCTTCTAAACTATCTTATCTCCGCTAGCAAAACAAACAAGTCTTTTGCAAATTATAAAATCACATTTTTATAAAACTTAGTGTATTTTTTTCACTTACACATAAGCCCAATCGCAAAATAACTGAGCAAAATATATTTACCTGAGCTTTTTAGAGACTGAGTAATCAACTTCCATGATTTTCCCATGCAATTCCACTTTACCTTTAAAACAGAAATTAAAGCACTCAGAACCTTCCTTGGATCACACCCGCGGGGGTCTAGGACGGGCACGCACAGAACTCCACGCTCCGGCTGCGCCTGCGGGCGCCCTCAAGGGGTCTCCCTGCCGCGCGAGCTGGGCAAACTTGGTTATTAGCTTGGGAGACAAGGTGGGGCGCCCGTTTCTCCGGAGGAGGTGGGAAGGGTGGGCGAGCGATCCGCCGACCCCAGGTGTAGCTGTGGGTGGCGATGCCGGAAAAACAAATTTAATAAAGAGCGGCGCCAATTTGAAAGGATGAGCTCACTTGAAACTCAAGCTGCAGGCCGGCGGGGCCCCACTCCTCTCCCGACCCCCCCCTCTCCGTTCCGCTAACCCCGGACCCGAAGACTCCGCCGAGGCCCCCTCCCAGCCCTCGCCCCGCTGGGGCTCCCAGAAGACGCGCCGAAGCCCCCGGGGCCGGTGGCTGCGAGAGCGGGGTGTCCGCCGGCTTCGGGGTGTCACCTTGGCCTCGGTGCCGCCCCGCCCCCACCTCGCGCGCCCGTGGGGACGGGGCTCCCACCCCGCGGGGTTGGGGGGCTCAGGCTCGGGGCCTGGGGCGCGCGGCTCCGAGCGGAGCGGGTGCGGGAGGGCGAGTTGGGGCGCGCGCGCGCGAGTGTGTGTGTGTCGCTCTCCGCCTCCCGTCTGGGCTCCGGCGCGCTCGCGGGCCCCCCGGTCGCCTCTTTCCCGGTTCCCAGCCCGGGCCCCCACCGAGTTGAGACAGGGCACCTCGTAAAAAGGTGCTTCTGGCCGAGCGGGAGGCAGGGGGACAGGCGGCGGAAAGCCCCCAGCCCCGAGTTCTTCTCAATAAAATCGGACAAAAAATTCAGAGAAAAATAGGAGCGCTTGAGAGACGAGCGAGAGGGGACAGGGGTTCGGAGGGGACCGAGAAAGATGTGCCGTCGTGCCGGGGCTGGGGCTGGGGGAGCCCCGAAAGCTAGGAGGGCTCATCAAGGTGGCGCCGAGGGGTGCCGAAAGTGGGGGACAGAGGGGCGCGATGGGGAGGGGGCTCGAAGGGAGAGTCCAGCGCAGGGGACGCCGGCGGGCGAGCGATCCTGGGCACGAGGCACGGAAAGGGGTAAGGTCCGATCAGTGCAGGAGATGCAGGATTTGGGGGGGGTCCCTGACCCAGGGGGTGACGGGAAGGTCAGGGAAGGCGGAGGACAAGGGTTCTCTAAGTATGGGGGTGGGGGAACTCTGGAGGGCAGTTCGGGGCGCCAGGGGAGCGTGGGGTGCCCCCGGAGAGGGAGCCTCGGGGTCCCTCGGAGCGACACCGGGTCGCGACAGGGTTGCGGCTCCGAGGGCAGGGGGTGACCGGAGCCGCGGGGGGAGGGGAGCGGGCGGTCCCCCGCGCGGGCCGGCGCGGGGAGTTGAGGGGCTGGTGCGTGGAAGTGAGCGTGCAGGCGCGGGAGCCCCAACCCGGCGCCGCCCGCGGGGCTCGGCCTCCCTCCGGGCGCCGTCCCGGCCCGAGCCGGGCGAGGCGGGGGGAGGCGCCGCGCCGAGAGCTCACCGGAGAGGGTCTCGATGGCGCGGATGGCCCAGTTCTGGTCGGGGTAGTCCACGAAAGCGTAGCCGGACTTGAGCAGGACCTGTCCCGCCAGGGGCAGCTTCCTGTCCCCGAAGAGCTGCCGGAGGTCGTCGGCGGTGACGGCGGGGCTCAGGTTCCCGATGTAGAGCTTGTTCATCATCCGTCCCTTCCCCGAGAGCCCGCGGCTCCCCCGGCCCGGTACCCAGCGCTCCTCGCCTCCGCGCTGCCCTCGTCTCTCCTCCTCCTCCTCCGCCCCCCCTCCCCGCCCTCCGCCCGCCCGCCACCCACCCCCACCCTCACCCTCGGCCTGGCTCCCCCCACCGCGGCCGGCCCGGCCCGCCCGGGGGCAGAGGCGGAGGCGGGGACTCGGCGCGGCTGCCTCCTCGGGGCAGAGTCCCGGGCCGGGCGGCGGCGCGCGGACAAAGCGCTCTCTCTGCCTCCCTCTCTCCCTCTCGAGGCGGCGGCGGGAGGAGGAGCAGCGGCGGGCGGCGGCAGCGCACCCCGCGTGTGTCTGTGTGAGAGTTTGTGCCGGCGTGTGCGCAGCCGAGAGTGAGCGAGCGAGCGCCCCCTCCCCGCGCCGCTGCGCCCCTCGCCTCGCGCCCCCCCGCGCCCCCGAGCGCGCGGCGCGGCTCCCCCGGCTTCTGCCCCGCGCCGGGCGGGCGGAAACGGGTCGCGATCGCGGTCGCGGGCTGGGGCTCCCGGGCGCCCCGAGCCGCGGCGGGCGCGGCGCGGAGGCCGGGGCAGCGGCGGGCGGAGGAAGGCGCGCCCGGAGCGCGGGTGGGAGCGCGGCGGGGCGGCGGGCGGCGGGGCGCGCGGAGAGGGTGTGCGCAAGGTGGACCGGATGTGGGAGCGCGGCCGCCAGGGCGAGCGCGAAGGTGTGTCCCGGAGGTGAGAGGCCGGGGCAGGCTGGAAGACAACAACTTTCGCGGCGAGTTGGCGGAGTCTGGCGCCCGGCGCGTTTCTGGGCGAGCGCCGGTGCCGAAAGCCGTTCCCCGCCCCTCTCCCGGCGACCCGGCGGCGCGTGTGGTCGAGGGATCGCGGACGCGAGTCGCGGCACTTGGGGGCCCCGGACGGCCCGGGCGCTGCGCGCGGACTGTGCGCCCTGGGGAGGCTGCCCCGGGCCGCGGGCCTCAGTTTCCCGGCCAGCTCGGGGAGACGCTAGGCCAGAGCGGAGTCCTGTCCCCTCCACGCGCACCCAGTGCGCCCGGAACCCCGCGGCCGGCTGCAGCCTGACGTTGGCAGCCGCTCACCGTGCTGGGAGTGCCCAGGGCTTCCCGGGCGGCCGCTGCGAAGCTGGGGGTGGGTGGGGAGGCGAGCTGGGAGGGCGCAGGGGCTGGGGCCGGAAAGACGGGCGCCCGCGGCGAGGCGGGGTTCAGTCCCACGGCAAGGGTGGGGGACGCGGGGGCTCTCAGGCTTTGTAGGACTATCCTCAGCCTTGGGAAGGGCCCGGGGAGGAAAGAGGTCCTTCCGAGCGGAGGAAACAACGTGACCGACGGAAGAGGCTGGGTTGGGATGAGAGCAGCCGGAGCCGAGGGGCTAGAGGAGCCAGACAGACTGGAGGCCGGTTGCGCGTTCCGGGGCCCTGCTGCAAGGCTGGTGGCTGGAGCCTGGTCCCCGCCAGGAAATGAAATTCGACGGGAAAGAAAAAAAAAAAAAAATTGGCAGGACTCTGGAGGAGAAGCTGAAGAAGATTCCAAGATATGGACTTCTGGGGGCCTCGGGAGATGCTGGTTCGACCGAGAAATGTTTGGGTTTTTTTGGGTGTTTGGGAGTCTCTTGATGGAGCGGCCATACATGTAAAGGTGGAACAAGTTCGGGTCTCCTAAGTCATGAAGTCCTGTCTTTCCCAAGTTTTCCGATTGAAGAAGGGAATGAAAGGAGCGTGGCTTGTTTTGTTTTTATAAAATATACGTATCCAGACCCCTTCCTTTGAAGACCGATTCTCTGAGCCTGAGTTTGTGTTTCCCACAAGTATCGCAGGTAATTCTTGTCTGGGAAACAGTGACGAATGGAAGGCATGTCTGCTTCGGATTCAGACCTGCTTTTTGCCCCCAGTTGTATGGCCTAGAATATTCAATGTCTCTGAGCTGACGTGTCCTTATCTATTGAAAGAAAAAAAAAAAAAGATAAAGATAAAACAACTAACTCTCGCAGGACTGTTGTGAGGACTACATATTTCCTCCTCCATAGACAAAGAATTGGATTTCACTGCTCCTGGAGTTGGAACAGACTGTCATTATTCCCCAAATTAAAAGATAAACTAGTTATGGATACTTCCCTAGCAAAATGTAGTGGAGAATAACAAATGAAACTACTTGTATATTGACAAACCTCAGCCGACTGGAAGGTTGCAATCTTCAGATTAATTGCACAAATGTCTCTAATTGGTATGGTCTCTTTCCTACTGTGGGACAGTGTGTTTGCTTATTTCCAGTAATTCAAAGGTACATGTTCTAAAAGAGAAAGGAGTATGGCAGGGATAATTGGCTTCATTCTTTTCTGAAAGGTTATTAAGATTGTTTTCTGTTGTATAATATTGTTAGACATGTCAATTCCTTGGTCCTACTGCAAAACTGCAAATATTTTAGCATGGGTGCTTTAATGGGAAGCAAGCACCCAAGGATTCTTAGCAGATGTGAACTTTTTTACCTTGTTTCACCACATAACTTTCAACCTTCTTTCTAAGAAGTGACTGCTCTTTGCTGTGATTTGTGTCTTCTGGCCTGCTGGTGCTACAGTGGTGCTGCAGAAGGACTTGAATGTTAAGTAGGACCAAGATAAAGTTTCCATCACACCTCTGATTTGTAGTACCTGCTGTTAGTTATTCTAGAATACAGAGTTGCTCTTTTACATGCTAGAGAAGGGGGTGGTGGACAATAAGGGTACAGCCTCCAAATACACAACCAAACCCAAACTTTACTGCTATTGCCTGGCAAAATTTATTTTCTTTTTTCTCCCACATTTTCTTTCCTACCTCATCCCCTCTCAGAGAGATAAAATGGAGATTGATCTGGACTGAATTTAAGCCTAGAGTTTGTGAATGTTTAACTGAGATTGGAAATTTGGAAAGATTCTTATAGTAAGCATGTTACTTTTTTTTTTAAAGATTTATTTATTTATACAAGATCTGGGGTACAGTCAGAGGCACGGGAGGGTGAGAGAATTCACCTGAGACAGAGTGGGGAGCAGAACAGGCAGACAGACCAAAGACACTGCTGAGGGGAGCAGTGGGTGAGGCAGGAGATGTCTGCCGCACCATGTGGGTTTCTCCCTGTCCAGCCGGATTTGAACCCGCGCTGCAGAGGCTGTGGCCAGCTTCACAGCATGGTGCTCAACCTGCAGCGCCACCGGGAAGGCCCAAGCATGTTACTTCTTAAAGAGTATTTATTTAACCTTTTTATTTAACCTTTTTCTCAGGAGTTTGGAAGTTACTTCAGATCCTCATGGTTTGGCAATATTTCTAGGTTTGCCAAGTTTAGAACAAGTTTTGGGACAAGATTTCTTTTTTTTCCTTCTAAGATTGAGAAGCACAATTTTATTGATCCCACATCTTTCTAAATCCTAGTCCCTGATTCTCTTTGTTATTTTGCAAGTAGGAAAACAGGCCGTATTATAACTCTGCCCCTCTTTCCCTAGAATGCTTTTGTTCCGCTGCTTACCTCCTATCACTGCCTCTGACTGAACCTAGCATGTACACAGCACTTCATACAGATAAAAAATATCTAAGTAAGTGATGGCTGAATAATTTTGTGAATATACTTAAAATCACTGAAATGTACATTTTAAATGGGAAGACCTTACAGTGTATAAGTTTAAACCTCAACTGATAAAAGTTGTATGATAAAGAGGTATTTTCTTCCTTACTGTATGGTGAATTTCTACAGAAATGGTATTTTTTTCATGTTGAGTCTCTTGGCCAATATATAACTTAGCACATAATAAGAGATCAATTAACGTTTGTTGAATAAACAATGACCATTAAAGATTTGCTCTAAAGATTAAACAGAGGGCCTCCCCTGGTGGTGCAGTGATTGAGCTCTGGGCTGTGAAGCTGCCCGCAGCCTCTGCACCACCGGTTAGATCGGGGAGGGTCCCACATGGCACGTAGACCTCTCCTGCCGTGCCCGGTGCTCCCCTCAGCAGTGTATTTCATCAGTCTGCCTGTTCTGTTCCCCTCTCTGGCTTTGGTGAATTCCCTCACCCTCCCTCACTTCTGACTGTACCCAGTACTTGCATAAATAAATAAATTTGAAAAAAAAAGAAGAAATTAAATGGAGATGTATGAGCTGGTACCTATCTTACATGATGCTTGACATGAAGCAGGAAGAAATATTTTTCTCACCCTGTTAAATTCATTCATTTATTTGTGGCATCACAATGTGAGGCATGGACGATACAGAAATGGATAAAGCTCACTTACTCTAAAGGGGCATATCAGTAGGGGAGGCAGATGTATAAAAATATTCCAGTATAATATGCCAGTGCCACAATAAACTTTGTGAGCAAAGAAGAGAGACAATATCATTCAACTTAAGGTCAGGGAGGGTGTCATCATGGGAAAATTGATGTTGGAAATAGGTTTTCAAGGAAAAGTTGGAATGTGCTGGATGGAAAAGTAGAACAATGCATCTGAGGCAGAAGGAATGACATCTGCAAAGGCATGAAGAGATATAAAGGCCATGTGATCCATAACTAAAATCAAACCAAATGTTAAGAAACAAGTTTGAGAAAAAGAACCGAGAAAATAATGAGGGTGGAGGGAATTTTTCCAGAATTACAGATATGGATCTTCAGATTAAGGGATTTACTAAAAACCCAGCACAAAACAGCCAGAAACAAAACACATCTCTATGGAAGTTAGTACTCAGTCAAATTCTAAAAGCACCTGAAAGAAAATAGGTTATCCAAAAATCATTTGGAAAGAGAATGCAAATATAGTTTTCTAAAACAAAGGATATAGGAGGCAGTAAAGCAATGCCTTCAAAACTGATTGAAAATTATTTTCAATCTAGAATTCTAAACCTTAGTTAGGCTATCATTTAAGAAGACAAGGATTCAAACAAACCACCATTTGGGGGAAACTACTGAGGTTAAATGTAAGCAGAATCACATGAAATTTGAGAAATATGGAATCCAACCCAGGGAACTACACAGATCAGAAAGCCAAAAATGCAACCATCCAGAGAGTAACCAACACAGTCAGAACAAGAGAATAGTTTAAAAAGTACGGACTTCAAAGAACAAAAAAAATGGAACTCATATGAATGCGTAGTAATTATTTTTGATAACTTGTTAGAGTATTTGCAAAAAATAATCACAGGTATATGGAAAACTAGGCAAATGGAAAAACAAGGAAATCATTAACTGTAGGAAAAATACATTGCCATACAAGAAAGGAGCAATAGTCATAGGCTGAATCAACAGTGAAAATATTTGCACAGTTTTAATGTAAACACATGTATTATCCAAACCGCATAAAGAGAACTTGCAAATCAATCAGAAAAAGGCAACAATTTGAAAAATAGGGAGTATAAATGGGATAATTCACAGAGGATGAAATTCAAATGGACAATAAGCTCAACTCATGTAATTTGGGAAACTAACTTGAATCTTCACAAACATGAAATTGAAAAAATTATATTTTAATGATACCTGGTATTGATCTGGTGTGGGATATCAGAAATAGCCACCCACTGCCAGCAAGAGTGTACATTGGTGCTATGAGTACTCTGAAAAGCAATTTGTCAATGTCTGGTAAAACTACAAAAATTTTCTAGCACTTCCTGGCAATCATTCTTCCAGGCGGACTTTTCTTATCTCATTTCTTAGCTCCTTCTATTGTTCTTCATCCACCCTGGATGGATGCCCTTGTTTATTCAAGCAAACCACCTTTTTAAAAAAATATTGTTTATACCCTTGTTTTTTACTTCACTAAGAAAATATCAGAAGAATGAAGAATGCATAAGCAAAGTCTCATATCTGCCCACATATCTATATCTCTGCCCATAGAGTCTACCTTCTCTCCTGTTACTGTGGACATAATCCAGAAGACATCATACTATGCAGTTTTCAGAAGAGAAGAAAAAAATGATTCCAGAGAAAAATTAATAAATGTGCACACCCTTTTATCTAGCAGTTTCTCTAAGAAAATTCTACATATGCACAAGGAAACATACAAGGGACATTATAGCACTAGAATAGTCAAAAGTTGGAACCTAAATGTGCATTGGTCAGAAAATTGATTAAAAAACATAATTTGTGGTTTAGACACAAAATTAATAATATATATCA
The DNA here is from genome assembly GCF_964194135.1 of Talpa europaea. NCBI lineage: Eukaryota > Metazoa > Chordata > Mammalia > Eulipotyphla > Talpidae > Talpa > Talpa europaea. The sequence goes on along the minus strand of NC_140070.1, from coordinate 115,146,572 downwards.
AGCCAAAAAACACATGCATTTATTTGTTTTCTGAAGACAGTCTCACCTGTCTTCTAGATGAAATAAATGCAATACCACACTGAAAACCAAAACATGTTGCTGAATAAAATGTTGTGCTGTAGGAAGATATGTTTGTTATGATACCACTTCTATAGTGTTTTTTAAAATGCAAAGCAATTTTATTGTTAATATGGACATATTTGATTGGGATAAGTATATAAAAACATCAGAATGATATTCTTCAAATTTGAGATAATGATTACTTCTGGAAAAGTTCTAAATTTTGCAAACTGATTACCTTGGAAAGGGGAGAAAGAATATGAGATGGAGCAGCAGCTCACATAGAATTTTCATTTTAACGTCTTTGTTTTCAAAGCTGTATGGTAGTTAAATGGGTGTTTGTTATGTTTTTTAGTTACAGGACTTGTATCGTTCTATCAGGCAAAGGGTAATTCTCAAATCGGTTAAGCATCATAATCACCAGAAGTCCTCTAAAAGCAGTTTCTTAAGTTCTACCAGTAGAACTACTGAACCAGAATTTCAGAGCTACGACCCAGAAATGTACATTTTTTAAAAAAAACTAAAAGGTTTATACAAATAAAAGAAAAGTTATACACATAATAAGGTTATATATAATATACATTAATATAGATATATACACACATATATAATGTAATGTTAGACTTTCTGGAAGTTTTCAAGAATAGTACAAATAAGTCCTGTATACCATTTATCCACATTCCCCAAATGTTATATTTTACATTTTTCTTTTCAATTTCTCTGTTTTTCTGAATCATTTGACAGTTAATGGAAGCCAGGATGTTTCTTTATACTTAAATACTTAAGGTTACAACTTCTAAAAAATAAGTATATAACCCCAGCACAATGATCAAAACCAGGAAATAAACATTAATACCACTATCTAATCTACAAGCTTTATTCAAATTTCACCAGTTATGTCAATAATGTTTATTATAACAAAAAAATCTAAATCATTCATTACATTTGATTTTGTTTCCTCCTTATGTTGTTTTTTAGTCATTTTTTGCTTTTTATGACATGGACTTTGTTGATTAAAATAGGCTACATATTTGGTAGACTATCTCTCAATTTTGATTTATCTGATGTTTCCTCATGATTGGTTTTAGGTTATAGATTTTCTTGCCGGAGTACCACAGAAGTGATACTGTGCATTGAATCAGGAGGTTCATGGTGCTGATTTGTCCCTTTACTATGGTTCTTTGATGATATTCATTTTGCTCATTTTCTTAGTTTATTACTTAATATCGTAGAACAATGTGGTATAACCTAACCCCCAAGGTAACCAGTCTTGTTAGTGTCTGGTTTTTCTTTCCTGTGTTTCTTTTTATACAAAATGAACTATATGTATCTGTTTTCTTATTCCTCTTTGTTCCTGCAAAATATATACCTTGCCAGAGACACTCTTTTGCACTTTGATTTCTTAACAATTGATTCTGGAAATCACTCATTATCAGTTCATGGAGATCATCCACTCTTTAAAAATAACTGCATAGTATACATGTCACATGTACATAGCAATGATTTCCAATATTTTAAAATTTTACAAACTGATGCTTTACAAATGAATACTTTGAATAAGTTTTATATATTTTTCTTTGTATTATTGGAGATTTATCCTCAGGGTAAATTCTTAGAACAGAATTCTTAGGTTAAATGATTATATAACATAAATATAAAATACATATAAAATATAATAATATATAGCATAATATAAAGTTATATTTTAATGCTAAAACGTGTGTTTTAGAGATATATTGTAAAATTCTCCTCCACAAAGATTACACTAATTTGTGTTCCCACAAGCAATGCATGAGTGCATTTCCCCCCAGCCTGCCAACAGTGTATATGATTAAGTTTTAAAATTTTTTGCAACCTGATAGGTGAGAAATGGTATCTCAGTGTAATTTTAATTTGTATTTCTCTTACTATGAATGAGAAGGAAAATATATATTTAATGATAATCTTTTCTTCCCTTTTTGATATATTTCTGTTCATATCTTTTGTTATTACTATTGGATGTTGATCTATTTTTCCTCCTCAGTTTTTATGAGTTACCTGAATATTAGGGACAGAGCCCTTTATATATTTTCTCCCAAGTTTTAACTATCTTTTGATTCTGTTTAAGGCTGTTTTTTTTTCCATGCAAAAGTTTTTACTTTTATGTGGTCAAGCTTACTGATCTCTTAATTCATTCCATTTGATTTTAAATTACAGTTACAAAACTTTCCCTGTACACCCAAGCTAAAGAGAAATTCACTCATTTTCCACTAAGACTTACATAGTCTCATTTTCATATTTAGATCCATGCTCCATTTGGAATTTATTCTTATGTATTGTATAAAGTATATATCTAATTTTGCCTTCCCCCCCCAAATAACTAGATAAGTGTTCCAATACCATTTACTTGAAAATCATTTTAGCCAAGCTATTTTGAGATGCCACATTTATCACATACTAAAATTTTATATATATTTAGTTCTGTTTATGAACTTACTTTTCTATTGGTCTGTCTATTCATGTGCACATATCCCCAATGTGTCATTATAAAGAATTTGCCAAATGTTTTCATGTCTGTTGTGCCTAGTCCATTTTGTAACTTTTTTTTAGCATTTTCATAACTATTGAATGTTTGATTTTCTACATGAAATCTAGTACCAGTTTGATTTTCTGTTCTAGTACCAGTTTGCCAAGTGGTATGAAATATTGTTAGCATTTTATTGAGATCAGATTACACTGTAAATTAACTTAAGGATAACAGATACCTTTATAATGTTGAATGATCCTACCTAGGAACAAAGGCTGACTTACTATTCTCATTTAACAAAAAACACTGCATTCTAACAATGTTGGAGAAAAGAGGATGTGGAAGAACTAGGTGCCATTGGCCTCAATTGGAAGTCAATAGATAATGGCTAAAATTGATTAATGACGGAGTGGTATAAACAAATTAGAAATACATAAATACCATGGGAAAGAGCTATGAGAGTAAGAAGCCATTTTATTTTAATCAGGTTTTTAATACAGATGCCCTGCCCTTCAGTATTATCTGTGTAGCTCCCAGTTCTTGCAGTCAAGCCCCATCCTTCATCTTTCCCCTCATGAACCAAGGTCCACCCTTCATCACTCAGATCGCCAACCTTCATAATACAAGTTTGTAGTACTCAGAACTAATCCTGATTCTTGTGATCTGGCCCCAGTAGAGTGAAATGAGACTATTTCTGAGTGAGATCTGAGAAAAGGGATGGCATGAGACCTGAAAAGGCCAAGAACTTGAGCTGGACAAAGCCAGCAGCAGGTCATTTATGGAAATGGAGGTGGTTGTGATGGTTTAATTTTATACAGGATCTGTTCTGGACACTGGCTATTTAGAATATGTCTCAGATACTTGTGAGATATCTATGTCATGCCCAGAAAAGGTGTTGAGTATTATTTGTTAAAAGAGATTTAATGTTAACTAGTTTTTTGTCAAATTCACACAAAAGAAGAGGGTAGTGATGACAAGAAGTATCAAAGAGAGAAATAGATGTGTTGTTCCCAAACCAAAGTTGTTAATTAGCAATTTTGCCCAAATAAAGGATTGAACTTACCACGTGATGTTAAAATAAACCTAAGCAAAATTTTTAGAAATCCAGCATTGTTGATGTTTTCTGGTAATGGTGAAAGAGAAGGCACAATAAAGAAATGCCTGGTATGCGATAACAAAACAAAACTAGTGAGTTCTTTTGTTCAAAGTCAGAAAAATGATTTCTGTTTTACACATTTCTGAGAAAAGGACAGAGGAGGCATGACTGAAAATATTACTGTAGTATTCAACTGAATAATCCTCAGAGAATTTGTTTTTATGAAATTGCTATAGCCACCAATAAACTTAAGATGATATTTTGTTTTAAGATCTGTGCCACATCTGGTTTTTGGATTTTGAAGCTCTTTGCTAAATATTAAAAACCATTGAATATTGATGTTGTTAGAATAGGTAGACTAAACCTAGTTTTAATGGGAATTATCATGTTTATGTCTCAAATACCTATGTTTTTATTCATTTATATGTTTTTTGCTTTCATTTTAGACAAATTGGGTAGATACCCTCCTAAAGAACATTTGTTTAAAAATCACCCTCCTTTAGATGAAAAACATTTTTTAGCAATCACACCAGAAGTGGCCTTCAGAAGCAGCTGATCTGATTAGCTAGCTGCTGTCAAAAAGAACAGCTAAATCAGCACCACACCCAAACAAAAATTGTTGTTGTTGTCAGAAATTTGCCATTATTCAAATGGGCAATTTTAAATAACACATATGCAGCTGCTTGCAGGCAATTATTTTATGGTTGTTGCTATTTTTAAAAGAATAAGTAACATAGAGCTATCAGCCCTTACCAGGTCAGGGAAATAAACAAATAGCTAACTCCTAACACTCCAAAGGGAATCCTAGGCTCACGCTAGACTGCAAGACTAAATGCAAAAGGTAGGCAGGGCACTGGGGAGCATCTTTTCATTGTTCTATAGTCTGAGGAAGGAGCATTTCTGCAAATTCACGAAATAGCAATTTGGTTTTGGTTCAGTAAAGCATCTGCACTTTGTGCCTTTAAATTATTTTTTTAAAGTTTCATTTATAAAATCATATTATATTCTTTTCTTTTTCATTTTGATGCCTAACCATTTTATTTATTTATTTATTTATTTGTTTGTTTGTTTGTTTATTTATTTATTTATTTATTTTTACATCATTGTTCATTTTTAAAGATTTATTTATTTATTTATACAAGCACTGGGTACAGTCAGAAGCATGGGAGGGTGAGAGGATTCACCAGAGCCAGAGTGGGGAACAGAACAGGCAGACTGACTAAATACACTGCTGAGGGGAGCAGCGGGTGGCAGGAGAGGTCTGCAAGCCATGTGGCACCCTCACCGGTGGTTGGGGATCAAACTGGCTCTGCAGAGGCTGCGCCACCAGGGAGATCCCATTGTTCATTTTTAAACAATGTTTGCTTTCCCCCAGCCCCCTCAGGTGTAGTCCCCATAGAGTTTTCTTCACCAATGGACCCGTGCACCATCACCACAGTCCCCTGTGCTCCTCCCTCCCTCCCTCTGATCCCCCTCCCTCCTCCTCCCCTGAAAAAATCATATTACTTTCTTAAACTATCTTATACAGGCCAAACTGTTTTTCTCATAAAGCATCATCAAACTTATAATGAAAATCAGTGGGAAATATGATTCCAACTCCAGGCTTTTTCATCTGCTCTCTCTTTTCTGAAAGAAAGGAAGGGGATGAGGTGGTAGTAGGTAGTTACTATATCCTCAGGTCTCTGATAGTATTCAATTTGCATATCTGTGACTTTTTAAATCTAGCAGTAAAGAATTTTGAATTTTCCAACTCAGTTACTCCTAAAATCTGCTGCCAAAAAACAGAAGGTACACAGAATGGTGACAAAGATGCTGCTTTTGATAAGAAACCAATGCAGACTTTCTGAAGTAAGTTATCAGCGCATATCAGAAACAAAAGAATGACCATAATCATGTGGAAAACACAAATTTGAGATGAAAAAGGCACAGCTTTAAAAACAGAAAACTTGATTCAAGTCTCCACCATTTCTTCACTCCTATGAACTTGGGTCAATTCATCTAATCTCACTCTCAATTACCTCAGGAAGACAAACTACTGGATCCAATCATCTTTTAGGGGTGTCTTTCAACAGTAAGATCTATTAGCAGAATTCTTGGGAAAGTAGCTTCTTTGTTTCAGGAAATACCACAATAAGCCCCTAGGGCATACCACTGGCTAGAGCTCAGGCAACCAAAAAGGCCAAAAGGCTGCTCTTGAAGAGGCAGGAAATTAATTTTTCTTGGGGGTTGGGGATGGGGAGAAGATGCTTCCCACCCCCACCGTGCAGTAGAAGACAGTTGGAATAAGGGCCCTGCATGGGGTAACCGCCAGTGAGAAACCTACATTAACCAGCAAGCCTAAAGTGTAATGTTAAGTGGTTTGTGTTATGATGGGCAATGTGACCCCTCCCTGAGATTCCCTCCTCCCCCCCACATGCAGATCTTAGTGAACTTGAGAGCACTCATGTTCTGTGGGGAGGGGGAGGATGTTGAAAGAGGAGTAAGACATTGGCAACAGAGATGATCTCAGAGAAGCCAGAGCTGGGAAACAGAGGCCCTCTACCACGTATCCCCTCTTGAACAGCAGAAGTCTTGCTAGGGCTATGGACTTCAGCTGGGTGCAGGTTCAGATGAGCTGGACGTGAAGGGGCCAACAGAGCTCAGCTGACATTTGGTTTACCCTGGTGATGGAGGGTCTGCAGGCTGCCCTCCCAGCACCACTGCCATCTTCACCTTCAGTGTTTCATCCTTTTGACATCAATGTCAATTTAAGGGGTGATTTCAATGTCTCATAGGATCACTTCTGTGTTTCTCCAATATTTTATTAGAATACAAGATATTTTCCCCTTATGTCATTTTCCTTTCAATACTTTTTGAACTTAAACTCATTTTCTAACTTAAACTCATTTTGTTTCTTTTCTTCTTTTTTAAAAAAAAGTGAATTGAGGGCCTCCCTGGTGGCGCAGGCGGTTGAATGCCGCACTGTGAAGCTGTATGCAGCCTCTGCAGCGCAGGTTTGATCCGGCCAGCTGGTGAGAATCCCACATGGTGCGGCAGACCTCTCCTGTTTCGCCCGCTGCTCCCCTCAGCAGTGTGTTTCGTCGTCAGTCTGCCTGTTCTGTTCCCTGCTCTGTCTCTGGTGAATCCTCTCACCCTCCCTCACATCTGCCCTGTATCCCGGCACTTGTATAAATAAAATACAATCTTTTAAAAAAAAAAAAAGTGAATTGAGGCCCTCCCTGGTGGTGCAGGCGCTTGAGCACAGGGCTGTGAAACTGTCCACAGCCTCTGAAGTGCCAGGTCGATCCCCACCGGCCGCAGTGATACCTACATGGCTCAGCAGACCTCTCCTGTCTTACCCACTGCTTCCCTCAGTAGTATAGTTCCCTCAGTCTGGTCAGCCTGCCTGTTCTGTTCCCCACTCTGTCTCTGGTGAATCTTCTCACCCTCTCGCACATCTACCCTGTACACCAATTCTTATATAAATAAATAAATCCTAAAAGAAAAAAATTTTAAAAAGTGAATTGATAGTTTTGGACTTATTTCCTATACCTCTTCCGTTTATCATTCAGATTTTTCTTTACCTGGAAATCTTCCTTACTCTAACACTTTGCTTTCTATAAGACATCAAAATTTAGCATATTCAATGAAAATTATATCATTTTTTCATATCCAAAAATTATATTTCTTCTTCCAACTTCAGTTTGTAAAAGAAATTTATATTTAAGTGCTACAAATTCAGTTCTATTCTGACAGTTCCACATTCTCACCCTAAGTGAAATCAATCACTTTGGAGTTCCATCTGAAAACATTAGTAAAGCCTTTTAAAGATTATGTTAGTGTGAAAATAAATTGCTATATATTGCTATTCAGCTCTTTGACGATATAGCACTTCTCAAGACCCTTCAAAATGTTTATACCCTCTGGCCCAATGATCACATTTCTAGGACTCTTTGCACTGGAAATAACCAAAAAGGTGGTCAAAGATTTATATACAATATGCTTATTGGAACAGTATTAATTGGTGATAGGGATATATTGGAAACAACTTGAATGCCCAGCAAAAGAAAAATTGCTACACTTATATGATAAAAAAAATATGCAACAACTTAAAACTATGCTGTTTCCTGATCCTGACAGTCAATTCCAAATAAGTGGATGACCACTCTGAGTGTCTATGACTTTTCAGCATGCAAAGCAGATATGACTTGGGTCCTTTTAGGACTTTAAACCCCTCCACTGACTGTGGTGATCAGCTTATCCTGAAAGTATATGTGAAGGAGATTTCATCCTAGAGTCCCAAACCCAGGATTCTTCTGTCTTTGCAAGTTTGGTGGCTTTCAGAATCCATATTTTTACCAATATTTTTATGTGATTCTGACATGCATACCACCTAAGACACACACCCCTACCTTCACCACCAAAACTCTGACAAGAATGGGGGGTAGGACCAAAAATACAGGTTTTTTTTAAAAAAATTACTATCTGGGGAAGTGTTATATTAAGGTTAGAATTTTAAAAAAAAACAGTGTATTCAAAATTTGTGTGGTGATTAATATATGCTCAGGAAAAAAAAATAACCACGCCCAAATATTTACAAAGTTTAAATAATGGGAAATGGAATTGTGGATGATTTATGAGGGCTATGACTCATTTCTGTGAAGTGTACTTTTGGTGGAGTTTCACCACACTTATATTACCCTTTCATTTTGTTTGTTTCAAAGTCAACTATATTAATAACTATAGAATATTCTCTTCTATGGTCCAGCAACCTAGGGCACCTGTTTTTTCACATGAGAATTCAGACAGAAACATTTCCTCTCATGTCTTATTCTTCTTTTTTTTTTTTTCAATAGAGGCATGTTATTTATTTATTTATTTATTATATTTGTTTGTTTGTTTTGTTTATACATGCACTGGGTACAGCCAGAAGCGCGGGAGGGTGAGAGAATTCACCAGAGCCAGAGCGGGGAGCAGAGCAGGCAGAAGGACCGAAGTACACTGCTGAGGGGAGCAGCGGGCAGCAGGAGAGGTCTGCGCGCCATGTGGGATCCTCCTCCGGTGGCCGGGGAGCAGCCGGGGATCGAACCGGCGCCGCAGAGGCCGCGGGCAGCTTCGCAACCCAGCGCTCAACTGCTGCGCCACTGGGGAGGCCCTCATGTCTTATTCTTCAATATTAAAAAAAGTGTTAATGATCTTTTATTTTTTTAACTATGACTCTAAATACAAAGCAAACATATGCTAAATGAAACTACCAGAAAGCAAATTAACAGGAGGGGAGAAAAGTCAAAGAAAATGAAATTGATAAAAGAAGCCTATTTCAATGAACATGAAATAAATTCAAATGAGATTTCCTAAATATTCATTAATACTTAATGAGAAATATCTATGAGCAAGCAAACGAGGAAATATAAATTTTTAAATATCTTTTCCTTCATAAGTTCCAATCCTGAAGATTTATTTTAAGCATATGATTTTTTTCTTAAAGATTTGTTTATTTACGCATACAAGACCTGGGGTACAGGCCAGAGGTGGGGGGGGGGTGAGAGAATTCACCAGAGACAGAGTGGGGAACAGAACAGGCAGATTGACTGAAATACACTGCTGAGGGGAGCAGTGGAGAGACAGGAGAGGTCTGCTGCGCCATGTGGATTGCTCCCTGGCTAGCCGGGGATTGAACTCGTGCTGCAGTGGCTGTGGATAGTTTCATAGGTTGCGTCTTAACCCCTTGCGCCACCAGGGAGGCCCCAAGCATATGATTTTTAAACAATAGACAATAAGATGTTTTTGTAGCTATTAGCACACTCAGACTTCCCTTTGAATTTTATAAACTGGACAAAGAACATAAGCACAAAACATTGGAGAGTAATCAAAAACAGGGAGATTTTGAAGAGGAGTCAATGCTCAGGTAAAAAAAGGAACACCACAGGGTAACATACTCATTTTTAGAGATTTGTGCTGAAAGCTTTAAAGACACACCACAGTCAATGCAGCAAGGGATTACTAAAATAGAGACCACTTTCTGTCTGTCTTATCAAAAGCACCACAGGATAAAGCTCGGGGAAATCCTGGATGATAGAAAGGGAAAGTTGAAATCTCTCCCATAGAGGCAGAATTTATTCATGCATAAATTCTGAGTAAAATTTGTCCAAATCTCTGGTTGACTTCTGAACCACATATGCATTGGTCAGACTGAGTTGACATTTGAGCAACCATGCAAGAGACAGAGTCTGCAGTCCAAATTCAATCATATTAACTGTTGGTTTAAAAAACACATTCTTTAGAGAAACATAACATAATCCAGAATCTCCGTAACAGAGAATGTACAAGGTTTAGAATACAGTTGAAGATTAAGGAAAATGTGATCCAATATCTAGAGAAAATACAATTAACAGAGATCAGTGGTAAGAAGACTATAAATATTGAAATTAGCAGACAAGGACTTAAAAACTGTTATAATCATTGTAAAGAAGAAAGAAAATTTTTCTTGGGCCTCCCTGGTGGTGCAAGGTGTTAAGCACAGCACAGTGAAGCTATCCACAACCTCTGCGCAGGAGTTTGATCCACAGCCAGGGAGCTATCCACATGGTACAGCAGACCTCTCCTGTCTTGCCTGCTGCTCTCCTCAGCAGTGTATTTTGTCAGTCTGCCTGTTCTGTTCCCTACTCTGTCTCTGGTGAATCCTCTCACCCCCCTACACCTCAGGCCTATACCCCAGCTCTTGTATGCATAAAAATAAAATATCTTTAAAAAATTTTTGATGAAAGCTTTACAAATAAAGATTACACAATAATAAGTTTACACAGCAATATTTTTATATTAATAATTATTACCCTCTCATATGGAAAGTACAATTAGAGAAGTCAGATAACTGAATCATAATCATGGTAATAATTTAAAAATAAAATTTATTTAAATCTTATAGTATATGACAGTTGGCAGTCATTCAATTAATTCTTCTTTTTTTAAGATTTATTTATTTATTTATTTATTTATGCAAGAACCGGGGTACAGACCAGATGTGTTGGAGGGTGAGAGGATTCACCAGAGACAGAGCGGGGAACAGAACAGGCAGATTGACTAAAATACACTGCTGAGGGGAGCAGCAGGCGCGACAGGAGAGGTCTGCTGTGCCATGTGGAACCCTTGCCAGCCGGCCGGGGATCGAACCAGCACTACAGAGGCTGCGGACAGCTTCACAGCGAGGCGCTCAACTGCCTGCGCCACCAGGGGAGGCCCAGTAATTCAATAAATTCTCACAAATTACAGCATAAAGAAGGAACTGTATCCATCAATGAATAAATAAACAAAGAAATAAACAAAAAACCTGTTCCAAGTTAAATTATATCAGTTTCTTGTGGGATTTATAGTGTATGCAGAAGTGACACATATGACAAGTATTACCAGACATAATAGATGTTCATGAGGGAGGGCCTGATAAAAAAAATTCCTCAACCCCAACTTTTCTGCAAACACTAACCTCACTCTGTAAGGTCTTGTCTTCTGCTCCAGCTTCAGTCTTGATGTTCTCATGTCACTCCTTCTACCTGTGCTCTGAGCACCTGGCTGTTGCAACCTCTTGCCATCACTCACATCACTAGGTCACCCCTGCCGCTGGAGAAGAGCAGGAAGGTCCTCCCCTCCAAGGCTTAAGGGACAGTAAAGCCACAATCTTCTCCTTTTGTTTATTTTACCAGGTGGATGATTATAACTCTGTTTAACAAGCCATTCACCTCTACTCCTCTTAGGACTATTTTCTGTCAGGGCCTCCCTGGTGGCGCAGTGGTTGAGTGCTGGGCTGCAAAGCTGCCCCTCAGCCTCTGCAGCACCATTTCAATCCCCGGCCACCAGGCGAGGGTCCCACATGGCGCGCAGACCTCTCCTGCCGCCCGCTGCTCCCCTCAGCAGTGTACTTCGTCGGTCTGCCTGCTCTGCTCCCCGCTCTGGCTCTGGTGAATTCTTTCCCCCTCCTGCACTTCTGACTGTACCCAGTGCTTGTATAAATTTAAAAAAAAAAAAATTCTGTCAAAGATGTTCCCACTGGCTACGGACATATCTTTTTCTCGTCCTTCATAGCCAAATTTCATTAGCTCTACTTCTTCACACTCATTTGATAGCTCTCTGTAGTTGCTCAGCTTCTGCCACTCCTCCTTCATGAATTTTTGCTATGCTTACCAAAGGCTTCATAGTTGGCAAATTGTATGGGCCTTTTGAGTTGTCATCCAACTTGAGTGCTCTCTGCAGCACTTCGCATTGATTGCTCCCCGTCCCTCTTCTTTGAACCTCTCTTGCTTTAACTTCCTTAATGACAGTCTCCCTTTCTCTGGCAATTCTCTCTTGCCTTTTCATGCCATTTACATAAATGTGTGTCCCATTTAACATAGTTTGTTGGATTTCCCTTTCCAACTACTGTGGGAACACATACTCATTGAAACAAGTCAATAAACTCAAAAGCGTGCAAAAAGGGCCTCCCTGGTTGTGCAGTGGGTTGAGTGCAATGCTGTGAAGCTGTCCGCAGCCTCTGCAGCACCAGTTCGATTCCCAGCCGGCCAGGGAGATTCCCACATGGCGCAGCAGACCTCTCCTGCCTCGCCCACTGCTTCCCTCAGCAGTGTATTTCGGTCCTTCTGCCTGTTCTGCTCCCTGCTCTGTCTCTGGTGGATTCTCTCACCCTCCCGCACCTCTGCCCTGTACCCCAGTGCTTGTAAAAATAAATAAATCTTTAAAAAAAAAAGAATAATTGGGACTCCCCGGTGGCGCAGCGGTTGAGCACTGGGTTGCAAAGCTGCCCGCAGCCTCTGCAGCGCCAGTTCGATCCCCGGCTGCTCCCGGCCACTGGAGGAGGGTCCCACATGGCGCGCAGACCTCTCCTGCCGCCCGCTGCTTCCCCTCAGCAGTGTACTTCGGTCCTTCTGCCTGCTCTGCTCCCTGCTCTGGCTCTGGTGAATTTTCTCACCCTCCCGTGCTTCTGACTGTACCCAGTGCTTGTATAAATAAATAAATAAATAAATAAATAAATAAATAAATAAATAAATAAATAAATAAATAAATCTTAAAAAAAAAAAGAATAATTTTAAAAAAGCATACAAAGAAAAAAACAATTATATCCTTTTCTGGATTTAGAACTAATTTAAGATTCTAAAGCTACTATAATTTTGAATTTTTAAAAATTTGAACACTGATCTGGATTCAAACAAACCCCGATTCTGTGACTAAAATGAAAGTGTGTCTATATCACAGAGATGACTGAAGGCAGAGAGACCAATGAGGTGGGTGTTAGTTGTGCAAAGATGTGAGGAGATGTTGCAGGAGATTTGCAGTAGAGATGCTAAAACAGGCTCACTAGATATTTCGAAGAGTGAGTTGTTAGAACCCAGTGATGGTTGGCATGAGGGAAGAGGGGGACATAAGGGGAAAGGAAGCCTTCCAGGTTTCCAGATAAAATACATGGGGAGATGAGGGTGACACAGAGAGGAGAAGTGAAGTGAGGAAGAAATTCAGTTTGAGCATGTTGAGTCAAAATGCCATGGAGAATCCAGGGAGAGAAGACCTATGGCTACTTGGATGTATGAACCCGGATGTGTGGGATTCAGACATAGGAATCATCTGCTTGTTTCGTTCATGGAACTATGGTCACAAAGAAGCTTATGTCAGGAGACAGTATGGAGTGAAATTAGAAAGTGGAGGGCCTCCCTGGTGGTGCAAGGGGTTAAGACGCAACCTATGAAGCTTACCGCAGCCACTGCAGCATGAGTTCGATCCCCGGCTGGCCAGAGAGCTACCCACATAGCACAGCATACTTCTCCTGACTTGCCCACTGCTCCCCTCAGCAGTGTATTTCAGTCAGTCTGCCTGTTCTGCTCCCCACTCTGTCTCTGGAGAATCCTCTTATCCCTTGCACCTCTGCCTGTATCCCCATTCTGGTATGCGTAGATAAATAAATTGTTAAAAAAAAAATCTAAAAAAAAAAAAAAGGAAAATAAAAAGTGGACCTGAGAGGCCTCACATTTATATGTGGACAAAAGGAGGATTCTACAAGAGCAATGACATTTGCTCTCCTGTCATCATCTGCTGTTCTATCCCAGCTACCTGGTGCTGCCCGCTAACAATGGGCAAGACTGCTCTGTGCAAAGTACTGAAGGTATTAAGACAAAATAATTATATTAAAAAATATCCCTTACACACCAGCAGAGGAAGATGTCAATAAATAAGTGCATCCTTACATAGAGATCTGAACCCTGGCTTGGGATATAGTGATCATGCTGTTTTATTTTTTGTATTTCTGATGCTTTGACATCTAGGGCTTTGTGGCCCCTGGAGAGACTGCTCCTCCCAGGGCTAACCCACTCCTAGAGCTAGCAAAGAGCTTGGGTACTACTCCCCTTCCTGTGACTGTCTTCCAGCCTGTGCGCCTCACAAGTAACCAGGTGCTGGAGATGGCATCAATAGGGATCCACTACGTCACACGTATAATACTTAGATGCACTCTTTAAGATTAGTGGAGTTGATTTCTGAGTAGAGAGAGGTAATGGTGTCATCAAGAGAAGGCAGAGCAAGAACTGGGAGAAGATAGACATGTCCAGAAGAGTCAGTAGGAGCCTGCAGGTTGTTGTGATTGTGTATCTCAGGGCTAAGAGCTAGAATCGAGGGTTCAGGGATAGAATGCACTGTGCAAAGTCCTTTGGGTTAGCTAGAATATCTGACCTATTTGTAATGTAGTCTTTGAGATTACTAAGAAATGCACCACATGGTTAGGTTTCTCTCCATTCTAACTTTTAGCAAGAAGCAAACATACAGTGATGTGGTGGGCCATGACTCACCAACCCACACGTGGAGTCTGCATCCACCCAAGACTGCCATTAAGCAAGGACCAAAGTCGGTTCTGGGCAGTAGTGGGCTGGGGTTAGAACAACCCCAGCGTCCCTTATTGCCCACCAGTCAGGAAATCAAAATTGTGATTTCTCAGGTTTCTCTACAAATTGATATTCTGTTTCTACTAAGAATCAAATCTTCAGAGGAAAACAAAAATACAGGTCATCTAGAGGAAACTCGAGTCAATTGTTTGACAGGGAAAGATGGGGCATTTGTGAGAAAAGTGTCTTTAGCTACCCTTCTACCTCCATTAGCCACATACAAGGTGCTGAGGGCTAAGAGAGATTTCTTTCTACCCTGATCTGCAGCCCATTCTTCAGGCCAGGAAGTCCTTATCAATGGTCCCAAGAATGGTGCCTGGTGCTTAGTCCGGTCAGATTCTCTTTCTATAGAAGGGGAGTTCCACATGGTTTGTGGGGACAGTATTACCAATACCAAAAGATACACGGAAAGAGAAGATAAAATGGATCTCATAGTGAAAACTATTTATGTAAAAGAACTGCTTATACTTTAAAAATACGGAAGAAAAAGCCATAACATTTTTCAAAAGGTTATCCGTAGAAGGAGGAGGAATCAAATATAGAGAGGACTAGAAGCCAGACTTTATGTAGATTTGACTCAGCAACTATGTAAATATTTTACATAATTATAAAACAAAATTAAGATTTAAAAACAACCTCTTAAAAACTAAAAGCAAAACAAAACAAATGAACCTAACTATAAATCAAGTTAGTGGCAACAACCACAGAGGGAACTATTTCAAATGAGTTTGAAACACAATAATTTGATTGCTTATCCCAGTGGAATATACCCTAAGGACAAAAAGAACTGCCTAAAAATTTTTAAACTGTTTATGGCAATCATGTTGTTAGTGTTGGTATTGTTATTGAGGGTGTTGAATGTGTATTGTGGGAGGGAGAAAATGAGTAATTATGTGATATTTCAGTATCATTCCCAGTGTCACCAAGAACCAGGATTCTCAGTATGGGAAAAAGAAAATGAAGATGTAAGATAGAAGTTAAGTATAAGCTGTTGATTCAAATTAGAAGTGTCATTACAAACACACGATGACTTTATCTTAGAAAAATAACCATTTTCTAGTTTTGTCTGTTTCAAAATTCTAAAACCAATGACCAACCAGTAAAAATGAGTGTACTGCTACCCAGAATGTGATTTTTTATAAGATTTATTTATTTATTTATACAGACAGACCAGATGTGCAGGAGGGTGAGAGGATTCACCAGAGACAGAGCAGGGAACAGAACAGGCAGACTGACTGAAATACACTGCTGAGGGGAGCAGCGGGCAAGATAGGAGAGGTCTGCCGCACCATGTGGGTAGCTCCCTGGCCAGCAGGTATCAAATCCACGCTGCAAAGGCTGCGGACATCTTCACAGCCCTGCTCTCAACCACCTGTGCCACGAGGGAGGACCCCCAGATTGTGATCTTAAAATGCTCTTTCCTACTGAAGGAACTAAGATTCCTTGAGGGAGAAAAATGGTGCATTTTATGCCTGGGACCAAAGAGCAAAAAAATTATCAAAGACCTCTAAGGGCTTGTCTAAGGGTTTAGAGGCCAACTTTAAGAGTCTCCCACTGGCCAAAGATGGGGCAATTTGTACCTAAAAGTAATGTGTTTAAGTCAACATTAGTTCATAATAACACTAAAAATTAATTGGTCACTGCTGGAGGATACAGGTAAACAATTCCTTATTTTGAGACAGAATCATCATTTATTCTGTTTGTTCTTTATGACCTGTACCATTGGGTAACCAAACAGTAGGTGGGAGGGAAACTTCATAAAAGTATTCAAGCTAATAAATGAAAGGGGCAAGACAGACTTTGGGTATCACCATTTAGAAGTCCTAAGAATGAATGGATCAAGTTATTGATGGATCTGTAGTAGTGTCTAAGATCAGAAGAGAGAAGCAGACATCATGTGCCACCACTGTAATTGAAAGATCACAAAACTACCCATGCAGTTGTTGTTACAGAAGAAATTAAACCTGAATACAACCAGGCCTCCATACCCAATTATCAATTTACAGTGGGAAAAATGAGAGGATAGAGGAAAGTGTTAAATGGCACTGTGGAAATGCAATCAGAAAAATACAGATTGTAGGAAACTGAGAAAAATGAATTGTCATCTTAGATGAACTTCAAGGAAGAAAAGAAATGGAGGCAGAAACTAGAATAAAAGAGAATTAACAGGTATATCAACAAATCACAATGTAGACGTCTCTTGCGTAAACATGATACAAGCATGATACACATACATACAAACACTGAAACAATTGCAAATTGAACACAGGTAAAAAATTGATGGTATTAAGAGACTACTGTTCATTACGTTAAAACAATATTGTTTAAAAAATATTTGGGGGCCTCCCCTAGTGGCGCAGCGGTTGAGCGCTGGGTTGCGAAGCTGCCCGCAGCCTCTGCAGCGCCTGTTCGATCCCCGGCTGCTCCCTGGCCACCAGAGGAGGGTCCCGCATGGCGCGCAGACCTCCTCCAGTGCTTCTGACTGTACCCAGTGCTTGCTTAAATAAATAAATAAATAAATAAATAAATAGAATTACTAATATTGTAAAATCCCACTAGGTTCAATAGGATGTAAACTAAGAATATTCCATTCATTTTGGCAATTTAAATGTCATCAGTAACTTTTCAAGAGCAGTTTCAAAAGAATAGTGAGGACAGAGACAGTGTGCAGCAGGTTATAAAGTTATGATTTAGAATACCTTTATATCTTGGAGTTGGGCAGGAATTTCTCTCTCCCTCTTTCTAAATTGTATATATTTATTTACATATATATTGATTAACATTTAAGATTTAAAAATTCTGTTTTACAAAGATCATCACAAAAAAGGGCAAAAATCAATACAAAAAACCAAACAATCCAATAGAAAAAAACGGTGAAAGAGTAACAGATGACTTATTGAGGAGGAATAAAGTGCCAATAAAAATTTGAAAAATGCTCAACCTCCATAGCAATTAGTAAGAAATATATTAAAACCACAATGAAACACCATTTTATATTTTTTATAGAGGTAAAATTTTAGCTGATACAACCATATGGTGATGAAGATATAGACAAATGGGAATACTCAGATTCTGTTGATCAGATTGTAAATTGTACAATGTTGAAGAGAAGTTTGGAAATATTTACTAAGGTTGAAAAAGATTATAAACCCAGTGGCCCAGCAATTCTCCCCCAACCTTACATACTTGTGTAAGAAAACAAGTAAAAGAATGTTTATTGCAGCATTGTTTGCAATACAAGAAAAATGGAAACAACCTAAATGTCCACAATAAAAAGATAGAAAATAAATTGTTGGGCCTCCCCGGTGGCACAGGGGTTAAAGTCTCAGTGCTATCAAGCTATTACCAGCTATAAACTACCACCAGCCACTGCAATATGAGTTCTATCCCTGGCCAGGGAGCCGACCCCCATGAAGCAGCAGACCTCTCCTGTCTTGTCCACTGCTCTCCAGTGTATTTCAGTAGATATGCATGTTCTACTCCCCACTCTATCTCTGGTGAATCCTCTCACCTCCCCACACACACCTCTGACCTACATACACCCCAGTACTTGTATGCATTAATAAATAAATCTTTTAAAAAAGAAAAGAAATTGTGCTTTATTATATGCTTTATTCATATGATGGAATACTAAATAGATGTAAAATTTGTATCAACTTCAAAAGATATGTATTGAATTGATACAAACTGTAGGAAAAATATAAAATAGAACATTTATATAAAATTTATAAATAGTGAAATAAAGACATACATACACATGTAAAACAATAGTATACAAACATGTAGAATGATAGATGCCAGTTTCCGGGTACCAGTTAGTAACCTCTGTGGAAAAAAAAAAGTGAATACAAA
This sequence comes from Talpa europaea, assembly GCF_964194135.1. NCBI lineage: Eukaryota > Metazoa > Chordata > Mammalia > Eulipotyphla > Talpidae > Talpa > Talpa europaea. The sequence goes on along the minus strand of NC_140070.1, from coordinate 115,128,166 downwards.
GGACTTCAATTCTATGCACTATAACATTTTTTTTTAAGATTTAAAATTAAAACCTAAAAAAATCTTTTTTAAAAAAGATTTATTTATGAATACAAGAACTGAGGTACAGGCCAGAGGTTTGGGGTAAGAGAATTCACCAGAGACAGAGTGGGAAACAGACGAGGCTGATTGACTGAAACACACTGCTGAGGGGAGCAGCGGGCGAGTCAGGAGAGGTCTGCTGCTCATGTAGTTAGCTCCCTGGCCGGGGACTGTACTCGTGCTGCAGAGGCTGCAGATAGCTTCATAGGTTGTGTCTTAACCCCTTGCGCCACCAAAACCTAAAAAATCTTACAATTAATAGCTAATTGGGCACATGGATGTTTATCATATTCTTTTCTATGTTTTCTCTACACTTGAAATATTGCTAAACGGAAAAAATGATTGAACAGGAAGATCGAAAAAGTGGAAACAATGAGGATCTTGGCACTAAAATCAAAGAGGATAGTACCTAGAAAAGGAACAAGTGCTATACTTCTAATGGAACCCCAAGTTTTGAAATGCTGGCTGGTTAAGATCAAGCCATACCTTTTCATTTTTTACTACCCACCCCCTCCAGTTTAACAAATAATACTTGGAAATAAGTAACCGCTGTATGACTTTGCTGAATGGGTGAATGGAGTCCATAGCCAGAATTGTTTCCAAAGAAACAGTTGGCAACAATAAGATATATAATTTAACACTTCCTTTTAACAAGGTGGCTCAGAATTTCCTGAACAGATTCCTCCAGAGACAATTGTTTCCCTGTCTAAAAAAGCTGTATCTTCAGACTAAGTGGCAATTTCTGCCAGATTTGCTAACACTGATTGTAAGTTAGCCTCCTTTTTGGATTATAACCCAACGAATTAAGTATCTGGATTTTTTAAAAAAAATATTTATTGTTTTTATTTATGCATACAAGAGCTGGGGTGTAAGCCAGAGGTGTGAGGGGGCAGGTAGTGAAATGAATCACCAGAGTGGGGAGCAGAACAGGCAGATCCACTGAAATATACTGCTGAGGGGAGCAGCGGGTGAGACAGGAGAGGTCAGTTTTGCCATGTGAGTTGTTCTCTGTCTGGCCAGGCATCTAACTTGTGCTGCGGTGGCTGGCAATAGATTGATAGCGCTGTCTTTAACCCCTGAGCCACCCAGGAGGCCCCCTTCCCCTGATTCTGTTTCTATAACTTTGCCTTTTTGGATATTTCATGTAAATGGAATTATAGCATTTGCATCCAGGTTCTTTCACTTAGCATAATGTATTTGAGGTTTAAGTATGTATTAGAATTACATTCCTCTTTATTGCCAAATAATGTTTGATTGTATGGATATACCACATATTGTTCATCCATTCATCAGCTGATGGACATTTTGGTTGCTTCCAATTTTTGATTATTATAAAGAATGATGCAATTAGGGCCTCCCTGGGGGCGCAGGTGGTTGAGCGCCGCTTTGTGAAGCTGTCCGCAATCTCTGCAGCATGGGTTTGATCCCTGCCAGCAGGCAAGAATCCCACATGGTGAAGCCCTCTCCTGTCTCGCCAGCTGCTCCCCTCAGCAGAGTACTTCGTCAGTCCTCCTGTTCTGTTCCACTCTCTGTCTCCGGTGAATCCTCTCACCATCCCGTGCATCTGGCCTGTACCCCAGTTCTTGTATAAAAAAATAAATCTTTAAAAAAAAAAAAGAATGATGCAATTAACATTAATCTGCATACACGTTCTTTGCGTGAATATAAGTTTTCATGTCTCTTGGATAGATTCTAGAAGGGGAGTGGCTGGGTTGTACGCAAGTTTATCTTTTCAAGAAGCTGTTCAACTATATTCCAAGTGGCTGAACCATTTTACATTTCTACCAGCAGTGTATGAGGGTTCCAGTTTTTATGCTTTCTTACAAACACTCCTAGTATCTGTCTTTTTTTAAAAAAAAATTCTATTTATTTCTATGTATATTTTTTACATCATTGTTCATTTTTGCACAGTTTGCTTTCTTCTCTCAGGTGTAGTCCCCATAAAATTCCCACCACTGGGGCCTCCCTGGTGGTGCAAGGGGTTAAGACGCAGCACTATGAAGTGATCCACAGCCACTGCAGCACGAGTTCCATCCCTGGGCAGGCCACGGAGCTAACCCACATGGTGTAGCAGATGCCTCCTGTCTCACCCGCCACTCCCCTCAGCAGTGTAGTTCAGTAGATCTGCCTGTTCTGCTCCCCACTCTGTCTGTGGTGAATCCTCTCACCCCCCCACCCACCCTCAAACCGGATCTCTGGCCTACACACTAGCTCATATGCATAGATAAATAAATCTTTAAAAAAAAATTCCACCACCAAGTCACCTATGAACAATCACCATAGTCTCTTGTGCTTTTCCCACCCTTGTTTTAATCCCTCTCCCTCCTCTTTCCCTGCTGAATGTCTCTGATTTATAGTTGCCTGATAGTTTTTTCTTCCCTCTCCCCACCCCGCCCCATCCCTTCTTTGGTTCCTCTAAATTCCTCCTACAAATGAAACCATCCAATATTTTTCTTTTTCCTTCTGACTTATTTCACTGAGCATAATTCCCTTCAGCTCCATCCATGTTGCTGTGAATGGCATAAGTTTATAGTTGAATAGTATTCCATTGTGTACATATACCACATCTTCTTGATCCAGTCATCTGTTTGGGGGCATTTAGGTTGTGTTTTTATAACTTAGCTATTGGAAATAGTACTGCAATTAACGTAGGCGTGCAGGTTTCCTTTCAAATTAATGTTTTTGTGTCCTTTGGGTATATTCCTAGGAGTGGAAAGCTGGGTCATATGGTAGCTCCATTTGTAGTAATTTGAGGAAACCACACAGCTTTCCATAGTGGTTGGACCAATTTGCATTGGTCTCCAGCAGTGCAGGAGAGTTCCTTTTTCTCCACATCCTGGCCAACATTTGGTTGTTTTAATATGGGCCATTCTCACTGATATGAAGTGCTGTCTCATTGTGCTTTTGATTTTCACTTCCCTCATTTGTCTTTATAATTATAGTCATTCTGGTGGGTGTGAAGTGGTATCTCATTTGGATTTAATTTATATTTCCCTAGTTAAGAGTTGAATAGGCACACGTAAAATATCAATACTTATGTGGTTGAGCATATTTTCATGTGCTTATTAGCCATGCGCATGTCTTTTTGTGTGTGAAATATGTATTTAAATCTTGCTAATTTTTCAGACTAAGTGCTTTTATTAGTGAAATGTAAGTGTTCTTTATATATCTGGATAGAAAACATTTAGCAGATATACAGTTTGTAAACATTTTCTTCCAGTCCCTGGCTTGGGTTTTCATCTTCTTAATCATATCCTGTGATACTACAAAAGTCAACCTAAATTACCTGAGGTATCTGAAATTTAAAATGAAACAAAATTTCACAATATAATTTAAAATTTCACTTTATTTTTCTCTACTATTTTTATGCAGCTGGTAATATAATATAAACAGCGTCTATTTGTGATAGTAATAAAAATTTTATTGACTTGACTTGGAATCAAAGAAATGTATTCAAAGAAAATAAAACTCGAATGTAATAATTAAAGTGGGCATGAATAGAAAAGAGAAAAATCTTTCCTGATAAAGGTAAACATAGCAAGGATGACATATCTATTTTCAATGTGAATAAATTCAATTTGACAAGTACTTTTTAGCACCTATTGTGTATTAACCATTATATTTGACGCTGGGACAAAATATGAATAAAAGTATTGAGACACTGGAGTCACTGTGCGGACAAGAAGTAGCTTGGGTTTCTACCTCATGTCATATATTATAATACGCCCCAGGCAAAGCTTCAGTTTAGTCACTTGGCTTTGGCTATCTATTATTACATAACAAATCACCCCCAAATTTAGTGGTGCAAAACAAATAAATTTATTGTGTTTTAGCTTTTCCCATTGAGTATGATGCTTTCTTTGGGTGTTTCATACATAGCTTTTATTGACTTGTAGTCTTGTTGTAGTGCTAGTTTCTTGAAAATTTTTACCATGTACCTGGTAATTAAGTAGCCCTGACTCTGATTTCCATTGTGTCAAGTGACAGTTACTGCTGTTCTCTGTTCAGGCTACCCATCCTTATACCACCAGATAGGGCATGTGGAGGCTCACCTCATTTCTAACACTTCATTAAGGTTGGCAGTCTCGTATCTATGTAACAGTTGAAAACAACTATTTTATGACTTTTAAGAAGCTTTTGTAGAGGTTTAGAGTGGGAGGTCTGACTGAATATCACCTTCTGTCATAAACATAAATCCTTGCTTCTCAACTGATTTTATATTTTCAATTCTGGGAGGTGATGGAAATGTTCTAAATCATGATTTAAGTGTGATTACATTACTGCACACTTTTCACAACTCACACTTTAGTAGAAAACTGCATACTAAAAATCAGTAAATTTTATAGTATGTAAATTATATTTCAATACAGATCATTAAAAGGAAGACTAAGCCTTTGAGTCAAAGCAATATTACTAGATATTTTGGGCCTACAAATAAGTATAGGAAATGCCCTTATGATATAGGGCATTCCTATTGTTATTACTCAGATTACAAAATCATGCAACTATAACCAGAAACTCCTTGTATATCCCTCCCTCCCTTGCAGAGTTAACCACTATCTTGAACCTTGTTTTTATTTCCTTCATGCTTGTTTTTACCATATAATATCATATATCTGTATCATCCTACTTTATATACATATAAAATGTGTGTGAACAAATTATTATTTTCTGTTGTTAAACTTGACATAAGTGTTTCATCCATTGTACTGTTGTTAAGGGATATAATAATAAACCCACAAGCATAATTATATTGATGTAACTTGTAACTTTGGGTTTACAAGTACTGCACAAAGTTTACCATACTACATTTGAACTAGCTACCCTTCCTGCAGGAGAGAAAGCCAAGGAAATCACTGTTATTTATTTCTCCTCTGGCCACATAAGAAAAAAAAAAAATTAGGAACACTTGACAAGTGGCATGAAAGGCAATTTGCAGGCTTGACCCTTTTCCAACAGCTGCAGTAAAGATGCATACACCAAGGGCGCAGCTCCAACCCTGGCCCTGCGTCCGGCTGACTAGTGCCTGGTGTCTGCAGTTTCAGGTCATGTAGTGACTTGCTGGACACCCTCCGACCTTCTGCTGGATGGCAGTGTCTCAGAAAAATTGGTTCCAGTGCTCAGATGCAGGCTTACCAGTAATTCTGTAAATATTAATCCCTTAACAAGTATCAGAAATATACATATGTGAGTGCTTTTTAGGAGGTCCAGCCCACAACTCTCACCTATTCTCTAATACAGTCTTTTTTTTTTTTAATAGAGGCATGTTTGGTTTTTTTTTATTTATTTGTTTGTTTTGTTTATACAAGCACTGGGTACAGTCAGAAGCGCGGGAGGGTGAGAGAATTCACCAGAGCCAGAGCGGGGAGCAGAGCAGGCAGAAGGACCGAGGTACACTGCTGAGGGGAGCAGCGGGTGGCAGGAGAGGTCTGCGGGCCATGTGGGACCCTCCTCCGGTGGCCGGGGAGCAGCCGGGGATCGAACCAGCGCCGCGGAGGCCGCGGGCAGCTTCGCAACCCAGCGCTCAACCGCTGCGCCACCGGGGAGGCCCCCCTAATACAGTCTTAAATGGCATTGTCTTCCTCACACCAGCATTGATTCCCCCAATTTGGCTTTTACCTGTACCTCTTTTATCTTTCCTTCCAATTTATGTGTTACATTTATGTCAGTATTTGTCTTCTTTCTTCTGTTAAATTCAGAGATCTTTATATGTCAATTTCTCTGTTTCCTCTTGCCCAAACATTACCCTCACTCTCAGTGCCTAGTAAAATATCTAACACAGTAACTATTTATTAATAATTTAATGATTTTGATAGTTTTTTTACTTTATTACATTAAAGACAGCAGAAGCACTTTGCTCCCCAAATGACTCTATATACAACATAACATTTGTATTCTCTAATTTAATCTACAATTCCACATGTTTGGTTTGCATAACTCCTCCAGACCAGCCAATCACTGCAATCACTAACAAGACCACAGCTCATAAACACAGCTGGGTTCTTCAGAGTGAGTTTTATTTTCTCATAATCTTCGCTTATTTTAAGTAGTATTTCCTATTTGTTTCCATTGTTCTTTTGAGTTATAATAAGTCCCTCTTCTTGTCCACTTCTTATTTTCCCAACAGGTCAATTTTGATCACTAGTAGAGTGGTTAGATTTCCTGGAATGCCACAGAACTGAGCCAGAAGTTCTCAACAGAAAGAAGGGGAATATGAAACAGAAGAGCCTGTTTTCAAAGTTCCCAGACCACATGAAATTCAGAAGCATCAACTAACCTCTTTGAAGATTAAGGAAAACTTAATCAGAGAAAGTGATGAAAAGCATGTCTACATTATTGAACACCATATACCACAGACACACACAAACACTTCTTTCATATTTATTTTTCTTTTTACCTCATGTTAAGCATCATGGATTTCTACATCTTTCAGTGAAATCAGTTCCTTCATTTGGAATATGTGAAATAAATAAGAAGGAGCCAAATTCATTTGTTTATAATTTATTTTATAGAAGGTATTTTTATCAAAATAATGTAACAATCATACAAAACTAAAAAACATAGAAACAAAAACAAGGGAGTCTCTACTTCTCTCATCTTCTTAATATAGTGCTTAAAGGGTACTTAAAAGAGTTACTTAAGACAGTGCCAAGGGGCAGTGCCCAAGGTGAGGGACAGGTCACTGTTAGTGGGTTCTCACCCACACGCTCAATTGCAAGACTATTCAATCTCAGGGTGCAACAACAACAGGGTTTATATAACAAGCAAGAGATTGGAGAAATAATCTCTAAGGCCACAAATGGTCAGCTGTCTCACCCCAGATAGTGTCCAGTGTCTGAAAGTCCCAAACAAAGGCCACTCATGGAAGATGAGATGACAATGCAGCAGCTACAGTCTGAAGGCTGGCCCAGATGGCAAATCAGACAGTGATGAACTCAACAGCACCAGGAGAACCAGAGGCTGCGGCCAGCTCTTTGTGAGCTGTAGGCATACACCAACAGCAAACAGTTCTTTGAGTCATGAGTTAAGATTGATGGTGCTCCTTGCAGGTGATGCAAAGGCAGGGTTAGAGACAGGTGCAGCAGCTGGGTCTCTGAAAAGGTCTATGAAGCGCTGGAGGTCTGTTGAGTCCCACAGAGGTTGTCTGCTTGATGCTTCTTTTTGGAGGCCAGCTGCTGACTGACTGGCTTTTACTCCGCCTTATATCCTCCTCTTCAGGTCCTCCACCCTAAAATCCTGATTGGAGCATTTGGAACCAATAAACTTGTTTTCCATTTTCAATCTGAATAATTAACTCAAGGTTGAGTGGCAGCTGGAATACTCGGGTCTGATTGGTCCATTTTGCTTGAACCTGTTTGTCCATTTAGGGTCCTGTAGCAGATATAAAAAGGAAAAGTCTGGCCTCTGCCTAGACCCAACCTGCGCTGAAGTCAGGGCGGCAGGCTCATGGGATGGAGGCTTTGAGGAACCACAGCTGGACTCAGCTACAGTGGGGCCAGAGGCAAGTTGCACCCAGCACCCCCACAATTAGGGAGCCCTGCTTCACTCTCTCAGTTCTTTTACTCTGAGACAATCACTAATTCTACCTTTTCTCCTAGTATTCCTTCTAGTATATAGTGCCTCTATTTCTGTATTGTTCGTTTGCTCTCAGTTTTAAACAATATCTAGTTTTGTTATGAAAGTTGAGACTATAGCAAATTCAAGCATATAGTATATTATTATTAACTATAGTCACCATGCTATACATTAGCTCTCTGGAACTTATTCATCCTATATGTGAAAGCATGTATCATTTGAACTTTTTCCTCCACCCCGCAGCAACTGGTAACCAACATTCTATTCTCTGTTACTATTTCACTATGAGTTCACCTTTTTAAGATCACATATATCAGTAAGATCCTGAAAATTTTCTGTGTCTATATTATTTCACTTAGCATAATGTCCTCTGGATTCAGCCTTGCTGTTGCAAGTGGCAGGATTTACTGGTTTTTAAAGTCTAAACAATATTGCTCTGTATTGAAATACAACACATTTTATTTTTTCCATTCATCTGTTCATGGACACCTAGATTGTTTCCATCTCTTGGCTCTTGTGAATAATGCTACAGGAGTACAAATATCTCTTTGAAATAGTTATTTTAGGGCCTCCTTAGAGGCGCAAGGTGTTGAGATGCAGCCTATGTGGCTATCCGCAGCCACTGCAGCATGAGTTCGATCTCCTACAACTTGCTTTTCAATCTCTTGCAACTGCTTTTTAAAGACTAGAAGTTCTGAACAATTTCATTAAAATCCATCCATTTAGGGCCTCCCCGATGGCACAGCGGTTGAGCGCTGGGTTGGGAAGCTGCCCGCAGCCTCTGCAGCGCTGGTTCGATCCCTGACTGCTCTCCGGCCACCAGAGGAGGGTCCCACATGGCGCGCAGACCTCTCCTGCTGCCCGCTGCTCCCCTCAGCAGTGTACTTCGGTCCTTCTGCCTGCTCTGCTCCCCGCTCTGGCTCTGGTGAATTCTCTCACCCTCCCGCGCTTCTGACTGTACCCAGTGCTTGTATAAATAAATAAATAAATAAATAAATCTTAAAAAAAAAATCCATCCATTTAAAGTTTTTTTTTTTCATTTTGTAATAAATTTTATTTTTATATTCCCCATACAATTGCAACCCCCCCATTCTGACCCCAATCCCTCCCCTCCTGCCCCCCATCCCCAAAAAAGTGTTAGTTTTTTGTTGATTTTGATTTTCACTTTCTTATAGTTATTCATTTGCCTGGTCCCTTATTTAAGTTTTCTAGATTCCTGCTATGAGTGAGACTATCCGGTATTTTTCTTTTTCTTTCTGGCTTATTTCTCTGAGCATGATCCCTTCCAGCGCCATCCATGTTGCTGCAAATTGCATGTGTTTATCTTTTTTGAATGCTGAGTAATATTCCATGGTATATATGTACCACATCTTCTTGATCCAGTCATCTATTTTTGGGCATTTGGGCTGTTTCCAATGCTTAGCTATTGTAAACAGTGCTGCTATAAACATAGGGGTGCAGGTGCTCTTTGGAATTGATGTTTCTGTGTCCTTTGGGTAAATACCTAGGAGTGGAATTGCTGGATCATATGGAAGCTCTATGTTTAGTAGGTCCAGAAATCTCCACACAGCTCTCCATAGTGGTTGGACCAGTTTGCACTCCCACCAACAGTGCAGGAGAGTTCCTTTTTCTCCACAACCTCGCCAACATTTGTTGTTGCTAGTTTTTTTAATATGTGCCATTCTCACTGGTGTAAGATGGTGTCTCATGGTAGTTTTGATTTGCATTTCCCTGATTACAAGTGATGTTGAACATTTTTTCATATGCCTGTTGGCCATTTGCATTCATCCATTTAAAGTTTATAACACCTGGGGCCTCCCTGGTGGTGCAAGGGGTTAAGCACCATACTATGAAGCAATCCACAGCCTCTGCAACAGGAGTTCGATCCCCAGCCAGCCAGGGAGGAACCCACATGTTGCAGCAGACCTCTCCTGACTCACCTGCTGCCCCCCCCAGCAGTATATTTCAATCTGCCTGTTCTGCTCTCCACTCTGTCTCTGGTGAGTCCTCTCACCAACCCCCGCCCCTGGCCTGTACCCCAGATATTGTATGCATAAATAAAAATAAATCTTAAAAAAAAAATGAAGTGTACAACACCTTCAGTACATTTACAAAATTATGTAACCATCACCACAGTTTTAGACTATTTTCATCATCCTCAAAGGAAACTCTGTAGTTTTTATAAACCATTTCTTATTCCTTCTGCAAAATATCACCCGTAGGAAACCACTAATCTATATTTAAAATTCTCTGTATATAAAAATTTCCTCTTCCATACTTTTCATGTATATTAACTCATAAAATATGTGGTCTTTGTGACTGCTTCTTTCATTTTGCAAAATGTATTCAAGAACTATTCATGTGTAACATGGGACAGTACTTCATTTCTTTTAATTGTCAAATAATATTCTATATATGAGATATCACTTTTATTTATCCATTCATCAATTAAAGGGTTATTTGGGTTCCTAAATTTTAGCAATTAAGTCTAATGCTCCTATGAACATTCATGCATAAGTTTTTGTATGGACATATGTTTTTAATTATTTGGGTAAATACCTGGAAGTGGATTTTGGGTTTTATAGAAACTCTGTTTAATCTTTTAAAAGACTATTTCTTTTAGTACAGTTTAAGGGTCACAGCAAAATTGAGAAAAAGGTACAGTGCCTCCCTGTGCCAACACACCCCTAGTCTCCCATATTGTCAACATTTCCCGCCAGAGTAGTACATGTATTACAACTGATACAGCTATGTTGACATATCACCCAAAGTATAGAGTTTACTTTAGGGTTTACTTTTCTTGTTGTATATTCTATGGGTTTAGAAAAATGTATAATGACAGTTGCCTTTGTGGGATCATGCAGATGAACTTCACTGCCCTAAAACGCCTTTGTGCTCACCCTCCCTATGCCCCCAATCCCTGATATTTTCTTCTTGCTGTCTTCATAAGTTTTACTTTTTCCTTAAAGTAATATAATAAGAATAATTATTTATAGCCTTTTAAATGGACTGTTTTCATTTCGTAATATGCATGTAAGATTTCTCCATATCTTTGCATGGTTTAATAACTCATTTCTTTTGGTGCAGAATATTACATTGTCTGGATGTGCCACAGTTTATCAGTTCACTAAATAAAGAACATCTTGGGGGCCTCCCTGGTGGTGCAAGGGGTTAAGTTTCAGCACTATGAAGCAATCAGCAGCCACTGCAGCATGAGTTCGATCCCCGGCCAGGGAAGTGATCCACATGGCACAGCAGACCTCTCCTGTCTCCTCCGCTGCTCCCCTTGCAGTGTATTTCAGTCAATCTGCCTGTTCTGTTCTATGCTCTGTCTCTGCTGAATCCTCTTACCCCCCACACCTCTGGCCTGTACCCCAGTTCTTACATGCATAAATAAATAAATCTTTAAAAAAAAAAAGAACATCTTGGTTTATTCCAAGTTTTGGTAATTATGAATAAACCTGTAATAAACATCTACTTGCAGGTTTTAGTGTGAATGTAGGATTTCAGCTTATTTGAGTAATACCAAGAAGTACAATTGCTAGATTCTATGGTAAGATTATGTTTAATTTTGTAATAAATGACCAAACTATTCTTTTTTTTTAAAAATATTTATTTATTTATTTATTTAAGCACTGGGTACAGTCAGAAGCGCAGGAGGGTGAGAGAATTCACCAGAGCCAGAGCGGGGAGCAGAGCAGGCAGAAGGGCCGAAGGACACTGCTGAGGGGAGCAGTGGGCGGCAGGAGAGGTCTGCGCGCCATGTGGGACCCTTCTCTGGAGGTCGGGGATCAAACCGGCGCCGCAAAGGCCACGGGCAGTTTCGCAACCCAGCGCTCAACTGCTGCGCCACCAGGGAGGCCCTGACCAAACCATTCTTAAAATGGATGGATTCCCACCAGCTTTCTGCTATCTCCAGGAGACCCATCTGAACTCAAAGATAAGCTTAGGCACAAAGTAATTGGCTAGAAAACAATTCTACAAGCAAATGGAACACCAAAAAGTCAGGGATAGTCCTACTTATAGCAGATAAAATACACTTCCAACTGAAGAAGTTAATGAGACAAGGGTGGACATTATATATTGATAAGGGATCAATACATTAGGAAGATACAATAAATTCATGAAATTATATCAAGTATCTTCTCTGACTCCAATGGTATCAAATTAGAAATCAACTACAGGGCCTCCCCAGTGGCGCGGCGGTTGAGTGCTGGGTTGCGAAGCTGCCCGCAGCCTCTGCAGCGCCGGTTCGATCCCCGACCACCGGAGGCGGGTCCCACATGGCGCGCAGACCTCTCCTGCCGCCCGCTGCTCCCCTCAGCAGTGTACTTCGGTCCTTCTGCCTGCTCTGCTCCCCACTCTGGCTCTGGTGAATTCTCTCCCCCTCCCGCACTTCTGACTGTACCCAGTGCTTGTATAAACAAAACAAACAAACAAGTAAAATAAATAAATAAAACATACCGCTATTAAAAAAAAAAAAGAAATCAACTACAAATAGAAAGGAAAAACCTCTAATATATAGAGACTGAACAGCATACTACTGACTTACTATTGTATTTTTTTTAAAGATTTATTTATTTTTATACATGAACCGGGGTACAGGCCAGATGCGCGGGAGGGTGAGAGGATTCACCAGAGACAGAGCGGGGAGCAGAGCAGGCAGATGACAGAAATACACTGCTGAGGGGAGCAGTAGGTGAGACAGGAGAGGTCTGCTCGCCCTTACTATTGTATTAATGACAAAACCAAAGGAGAAGTTTAAAAATATCTGGTGACAAATGACTATTAATAAAGACACAAGCTCCCAGAATCTGTGAGATGCAGCAAAAGCAGTACTAAGTGGGAAACAGATAGCATTACCAGATCACACCTCCTCAGATGCGTGTCACCACATCACACCACACCCACCAAGGTCTCTTCCACCACAGTTTATGGTGTGCTCTCGCCACTTTGCTTCCTCCTACCTCACCATCTTGTTGCTTTAAATCCAGTCAGAGCTCTTGGGTTTGTTTTTGGTTTGAATTTTTTTTTCAGGTTTTTTATTATTATTTTTTAAATTTTATATATTTTTCACATTATTTTTCATTTTTCATCTTGGTTATAGCAATCAAAAAATATAAGCTCATGGGCCTCCCCGGTGGCGCAGCGGTTGAGCGCTGGGTTGCGAAACTGCGCGCGGCCTCTGCGGCGCCGGTTTGATCCCCGGCTGCTCCCCGGCCACCAGAGGAGGGTCCCACATGGCGCGCAGACCTCTCCTGCCGCCCGCTGCTCCCCTCAGCAGTGTACTTCGGTCCTTCTGCCTGCTCTGCTCCCCGCTCTGGCTCTGGTGAATTCTCTCACCCTCCCGCGCTTCTGACTGTACCCAGTGCATGTATAAACAAAAAACAAACAAACAAACCAGCAAACAAATAAATAAAGCATGCCTCTATAAAAAAAAAAAAAAAAATATAAGCTCATGCAATTTGCAGTGCAGCAACATGGATGGAGCTGGAAGGGATCATGCTCAGCAAAATAAGCCAGAAAGAAAAAGAAAAATACTGGATGGTCTCACTCATAGCAGGAATTTAGAAAACCTAAACAAGGAACCAGGAAAAAGGCTAATTATAATAAAGTAAAAATCAAAATCAACAAACAACTATAAACCAGAGACACACTATGGGGGGGGGGCGGGGGAGAAGGGAGTGGGATCAAAACAAGGGCGGGTGGGAATTGTATGGTTTGATTTTTTTTTTAAAGATTTATTTATTTATGCATACAAGAGCTGGGGTACAGGCAAGAGGTGTGGGGGTGAGAGGATTCACCAGAGACAGAGTGGGGAACAGAACAGGCAGACTGACTGAAATACACTGCTGAGGGGAGCAGCGGGAGAGTCAGGAGAGGTCTGCTGCACCTTGCGGTAGATCCCTGGCTTAGAGGCTGCGGACAGCTTCATAGGTTGCATCTTAACCCCTTGCACCACCAGGGAGGACCTGTTAATGGTTTAATTTTGTCTGGCCCTTTGTTTTGTTTCTCTATATTCCACACATACTTGAAATCATTTTCCACATCCCCTCCTGGGTCAACCCTTTCTCCATCTATGGGTCTGGTGCTATTCGGTGCTATTCTGACCTTTGTTTTTGCTTTGGGCCCCTGGAAAAATGAGTCTGTTTATGGGCCTGCTAAGGACATGTGCTTAGTTTCTACTTTTGCCTTGGCTCTCCTGTGCTCACATCCCTCTGGCCCTCAGTGCAGAAGTTCCAGAGGCTCATCTCTGCTATACTGGATTGTAGGGTTGGGTTTCTGGTTGTTAAGACACAGCACCCCCCCCCCCACTCCCCCGAGATAAGTTCAGCACCTTAGAGATCTCTTCCTAAGTGTGCCTCATTTCCTGCTTGATGGGGTTTCCTTTTTGGCAAGAGCATATCTCTGTCGCTTCTGGCTACTAGGTGCAACCTTTTAACCCTTTGTTGCAGAAGCCTTATTCATGTAAGTTTCAGATCCGCTTCTGTGTCTGGTGCTGTTTTGTAAAGTTACAAATTATTGATGTGATATTTTTAACAGATAGAGGCCTTTTCAAAACTCAAATGTGATTTTTGTCAGATTGTATCGTTCAGGAAATTGGTCTATTTCACCTAGATTACCATGTTTGTTGGCATAGAGTTGTTCATAGTATTCCTTAAATATCCTTTTAATATCCATGGGATATGAAGTTATGTGAATACTTTTAGTAACAAAGTATTTATAATTCCTCTCATCCCTGTACACTGTTGTCATTCATTTCACTTATAATAAGCATACTGTGTCTGATAGACAAGCATACATAATACATTGTTAAACAAATAGCACGGTTTCTTTTATTTTGAACAGACATGTTAGATCAATTAAGAAATTTAAAGTTTTTATTTTACCTTCACTTAGTGCTTCTTTGCTGACCCTCTTTATGTAATATGATTTTCTGATCTATATAATTTTTCATTTCTCTACAGAGCTGCTTCTACCATTTCTTGCAGGGCAACAAGTTCACTTCATTTTTGTCTGAGAGTCTTTGGTTTCTCCACCTTTTTTTCCTCCTTCACTTTTGAAGGATAATTTCAGTTTCTTTTTTTGTTTCTTTTATTTTTGTTTCACAGATTTTAAATTGTTTTTATCCCCCTTCAATACTTTAAATATTTCTTCTTACCTTCATAGATTTTTATTAAACTTTTTATTTTCTTACATTGTTATTTTTGTACACTATTGGATTTCTCCTACCTCCCACATCACCCGTGAACTGTCACCATAGTCCCTTGTGCTCTTTCTACCCCTATTTTGACCCATCTGTCTCCCCTCCCACCACTGTATGCTTCAGATCTAACTTGCCTGCAAGTTTGTTTTTTTTTTTTAAGATTTATTTATTTATGCATTCAAGAGCTGGGGTACAGGCCAAGGATGCAGGAGGTGAGAGGATTCACCAGAGACAGAGTGGGGAACAGAACAGGCAGACTGACTGAAGTACACTGCTGAGGGGAGCAGCGGGGCGAGTCAGGAGAGGTCTGCCTGGCCATGTGGGTTGCTCCCTGGCTGGTTGGGGATTGAACTCGTGCTGCAGAGGCTGTGGATTGCTTCATAGTGTGGTGCTTATCCCCTTGCTCCACCAGAGAGGACTTTTTTTTTTTTTAACCCTTTTTTTGGTTTCCCTATATTCCTCCTAAAAGTGAAACCATCTGTTATTCTACTTTTTCCTTCCGAGTTATTTCACTGACCATAATTCCTTCTAGCTCTATCCATGTTGCTGTGAATGGCATGAATTTAACTATTTTGATTGCTGAGTAGGATTCTATTGTGTATATGGACCACATCTTCTGGATCCAGTCATTATTGGGAATTTGGGTTGTTTCCCTATCTTGGCTATTATAAATAGTGCTGCAGTAAACATAGGAGTGCAGGTTTCCATTTGAATATTTTTGTGTCCTTTAGGTAGATACCTAGGAGTGGAATTGCTCGGTCATTTTTGGACCGGGCTGTTCACTTTGTTTTTGTTGAGTTGTGCAAACTCTTTATCGATCTTTATTATCAGTCCCTTATCAGTGTCATGGAGTGCAAATATTTTCTTCCAATCTGTAGGCTGTCTATTACTGTTGTTTCTTTTGCTGTACAGAAACTTTTTAGTTTGATGTATTCCTGCTTTCATGGCTTTGAGAAGTCAGATGTAATTCTTATTTTTGCTCCTCTATAGGTACAGTATGTTTTTCCTCTGATTTCCTGAAGGATTTTATCTTTATCTGTAGTTTGAAAATGATGTGCCTCGTGTAGTCTGTTGTCGTTGTTGCTGTATTTATCCTACTAGTGTTGAGATTCCTGAATCTGTCTCACGTTCAGGTTGTTCTAACAGTATCATGAACTGGAGGGCTTGTAAACCACCAGCATTTCCCACAGTTCTGGAGGCTGGGAAGTACAACTGTACGAGACAATAAATTTTTGCTGTGCGTTTTCTGGTGTCTCTTTTGTAAGGGATTAATTCCATTCATGAGGGCCCCACTGTTATGACATAATCACTTCCCAAAGGCCTAGCCTTCAAATATCATATTAAGGATTAGGTTTCAACATATGAATTTTGGGGTAAATAAACGTTCAGTCTGCAGCAGTCTGATGTTAACCTGTAGAAAATTCTGTCATTATTGTTTCAAATATTTCTTCCTTTCCTTTTTATCACTCTGGCATAGTCCCATTACTTATTAGACTTTTTGTAGTTGTCGAAAATTCTTGGATATTCTATTCTGGTTTTTTGTTTGTTCTTTTTAGTTTTTTTTTAATAGAGGCATGTTTTTATTTATTTATTTATTTGTTTGTTTGTTTTGTTTATACATGCACTGGGTACAGTCAGAAGCGCGGGGGGGTGGTGGTGGTGAGAGAACTCACTAGAGCCAGAGCGGGGAGCAGAGGGCGGCAGGAGAGGTCTGCGCGCCATGTGGGACCCTCCTCTGCTGGCCGGGGAGCAGCCCGGGATCGAACTGGCGCCGCAGAGGCCGCGGGCAGCTTCGCAACCCAGCGCTCAACCGCTGAGCCACCGGGGAGGCCCTGTTTGTTCTTCTTTTTTTTTTTCTTCTTTTTGATTTTCAGTTTTGGCAGTTTCTATTGAGAATTCCTCCAGCTCAGACATTATTTCGTCAACTGTCTTTATTAATAAATGCATTAAAGGCATTCTTCATCAGTGTCTTTGATCTCTAGCAATTCTTTTCTATTCTTAAAATTTCCATTTATCCACTTATCTTCCCAGTGTTCCTGCATGCTGCCTACTTTATCCATTAAAGCACGTAATATAGAGGCCTCCCTAGTGGCTTAGGGGTTAAGTCTCAGAGCTATTATCCCTAGGGCCTGAGTTCAAACCCCCTGCCAGGGAGCTAACCCACATATGGTACAGCAGACCTCTCCTGTCTCACCTGCTGCTCCCCTTAGCAATGTATTTCAGTAAATCCACCTGTTCTGCTCCCCACTCTGTCTCTGATGAATCCTCTCACCTCCGCAACCCCCCACACTTCTGGCCTAGACCCTAGCTCTTCTAAGTGAAAAAAATGTTAAAATAAAACAAAGCCCTTCACATATTAATCAGTTGTTTTAATTACAATTCTAATACCAACATCCCTGACATATATGAACCTAGTTTTTATGCTTACATATTTTTTAGCGGTTCTTGTCTTTTATTTTTTTCTTGGTAGCTGTACATGATGGGTAAAAGATATTGCTATGATAGCCTTTTAGTTATGTGAGTCAAGTGTGCCTACACTTGTGTACTACAAACTTCACAAGTGTTTCAGTCCCCTACTATTATCCCCAAATCCTTTCAGGTGGTACAAGATAGAAAGTTAGAAATGGGTATTTCTCTTCTTGCATATGTAAGGCTAGAGAGTGCTGGAGTTGATTATTTCCCTTTCTCCAGGTCAGATAGGCTCTGATCAAACCCCAGCTGGTTAGAATCAGGTGAATTCCTCCTGGGAGCAGATTTTGAGAAGTACAGACTGGCCTGGTGAAATTCACAACGGATATCACAGCCCTCCTCTCCAGGCCCTAACTCCCCGCTCCCCCCACCATCCTGCCCCACACAGAAGCACAAAGGGATTCTCTCCTACATTCACTTTGGGGATTTCCAGGCAAACTCACAGAAGTGTAAGGATTCCTCCTATGCCTAAGTGCACTTGAAGTTTTTGACAATCAGATTTATTTACACTGAACCTCCAGCAGTATGTTAATAACAGTTCAGTTTTTCTTACTGGCTCTTTTGGGAGATTTCTGCTCCAGTAAGTGGATTCTCCACTTTCACCTCTTTCCAAGTTGGGGGGCAGCAGTTTGTCCTGTGACCTCACCTCTCTTACAGATCTGAAAAGAACTGTTCAACTTTTTTGTTAGAATGGAGCAGTGACTTACAAGTTCCTTCCTTGCTGAACTGGAACCCAGAAGTCATTTGGTAACATTTTCATTCAAATAACATTTAGACTGAAGTAGGAAATTATAATATACAATTATAAGAAAATCCTATTGAGACGATCTTATTGGGGGAAGAGATAAAGTATTTGTCTTATGAATCTGATAATTTTAACTTGAAAGATATATGCATTATACTGAGGAAAAAACAACTTCAGCCTAACAATCAGGAGATTGTAGATTTTTAGAACTTCAGGAAATTTAAAGTATGGTTTAAAACTGAATTGCAATTACAAAGATCAAGCAGGCAGCAAAAAAAAAAAAAAAAAAAAATTGACGAGGGAATTACCCAGCTTTGAGTTGTCTCCATCTTGCCTTTTCCTCTTTTCTCTCCTGTTCTTACCTAGGTTAGTTCATTGCTGTAGCTCCTACTTCGGTTACTAAAGTGGAGGAAGCAAGCGCCAGCCTTTAGTAGTCTTAACAAAGTTGTAAAATGAGGTTGGGGACACCTGGTGGGTTGACCAATTTACAATGGTCCGTGTAGGCCACTAGAAAAAGTTTGGACTTACATCTAAATACAAAAAGAAAAAAACTGAAGGGCTTTAAAGGGGTAATGTGATTTGCTTTACCTTCTAAAACATTCACCTTCAATGTTATGTGGAGAATAGATTGGAGAGAAAATGAGACTACAAAGATGGCTACTGATTAGACACGGCAAACAAACGAGTACTGTGATGGTGAAGCTTCTTGATTGTGAACAATGCAAAACAATGCCAGCTGACTTAAAACAAACTTTTTTGTGTTGCTAAAAAAGCAGATTTAGGTAGTTTGCACACTACAGGAAGATGAGAGAACCAGGCCGAAGTCACCAGTCAGTTATGTAGCCACTGCCAAACCCTGAACACCACCCCTCCCAATGACACCTCTATCCCAGAGCTGGAGCGACCTTCAAACCCTCACCTTCACTTCCTATGTGAAATCTTTGACTT
The DNA here is from genome assembly GCF_964194135.1 of Talpa europaea. Taxonomy (NCBI): domain Eukaryota; kingdom Metazoa; phylum Chordata; class Mammalia; order Eulipotyphla; family Talpidae; genus Talpa; species Talpa europaea. The sequence goes on along the minus strand of NC_140070.1, from coordinate 115,109,141 downwards.
AATCTATTATTCACTTTACCCACTTGAACGGATTCCCTACTGGTCTCTTCTTGGGAGTCACCAGTACTGTTTGGATACACGTGCTCAAGGGAGCCTAGGTTACATGCCTATGCGCCAGAACAAAGAGGCAGGGTAAAAAAAATGTGAGACTTGATGGAGATGTGCTGTGCCTTCCAGAATCACTCACTTATGTCTGGGAAATATCCCAAAGGTAGGAAGTATGGATGCTGGGAAGCTGGAAGAAAAAAAAAAAAAAAAAAAACACTTCCGGGGCCTCCCTGGTGGCACATGGATTAAAGTCTCAGCACTATCAAGCTATCACCAGCCACGGCGGCATGAGTTCAATCCCTGGCCAGGGAGCTGACCCACAGGGAGAAGCAGCTCTCTCCCGTCTCACCCCACTGCTCCCCCTCAGCAGTGTATTTCAGTGAGTCTGCCTGTTCTGCTCCCCATCGTCTCTGATAAGTCCTCTCACCCTCCTGCACATATGGCCTATACCCCGGTTCTTGTACGCATAGATAAATCTTAAAAAAAAAAATTACACTTCCAGTATCAGTGTGGAAAGTATGTCATGGTTGAATTGACTACCTTTTTATGCCCTTTACCATATAACATTGCGATTTCCCCAACCAAAAGTAGAGCGCCTTTCTTCTTCCTTGGCTATGTAATTTGCTTTTGCTATGGAAAGTCAGATGTGACGCAAACAGAAGCTTGAAACATACCTGGGTGTTTGAACTTGCTGTTTCCATGAGAACATGTTTTGGCCGGCGTCCTCTTGCAAGGCTGAGACACAAGCAGCAGACCCACACAACTGCAGCCAACCGGTCACTGTCATTGCCACTGCCACTACAGATCAGCCAGCCTCAGCTACTCTCCACATGAACAAGAGCCTCGGTGAGATCAGTAAATACTTGTATGCCTCTGAGATTTTATAGTTCATTATGCAGCAAAGCTGACCAGATACATTTGGAGAATACTCTGAGCTCCACAAAGGTAATGAAAAGGTCAGCAAATGAGTGTAATAAAGCTTTTGAAAATGTTAGCAAGGAGAGTTCCATAGACAGTGAATAAAAGAATTGTTCTACTGAATGTGAGGCATGACTATATATGGAAGGTTTTCTAAATTCTGTATAGTTTTAATGGTTACAAAGAACTTCTGCAAACAAGCCTTGCCCAGGGACCCTCCAGTGGGTTCTCACAGCATCCCTATGCTAGCTAGCTCTGTAATCCATCTTCTGTATTAGAATAAAATCACCTTTTATGTGACTACTAGATTGAGAGCTCATTCTATTATACACTGGTTATCACTTTAATAGATTGCTACGATTGTCATTTTTCTGTTCAACAATCCCAATCATTTTCCATTAATTGGAATTTGAGTAAAGCGCAATGATGATTTCTGATAAAATCATTAATCTGACAGCTTAACACGACCCCTGCTTACCTAATTTTACCTAACTCCCACCTCATTTTTAACTCACTGGTATCCTTTACATTTGATCTAAAATGTCCCACTCCTTCTGTCTACAATTTTCTTCGCCTTAATAACCTGACTCTTGCCTTTTTCAGTCTCTACTTAATGTCATATTAAATGTAGGCTTCTCCGATCAATTAGGAACTTTTTGTAATTTCTCCATAGTACCTTGCCCATTGCGGTATTCCCAAGACAGAACTTAGAAATGTTGAATGCACATATTAATGTTCAACTGACTATAAAGACAATGACGTCTATATGCTGACTGCTTACGTATTCTCATCCAAGTCGTTTCCTATGACGTGCCAGTCTATGGCATAATTCCACCATCCCATCTTTTGTAGCAGTGAATACAATACTGGAAAGCACCGGTGTTCTAGTCTCATTGTCACCTGTCTGGGGATTCAATGGAAGATCAGGGCAAACTTTAAAAGCACAAAGTATAGGAGGCATGACCCAGATTTCCCAAGATTTAAGCAAGTGCTTGTTTATCAAATTCACCAGGGTTCTGAGGATTTAATAGAATTGTGACAAGACTAGGATGTAGGTACTTTCATGCAGTTCTAGGGGAAGAGCAAAACTAGTAGCCTTTCTGGAAAACTTAGTGATAGGTATTGGTGCATTCATGAACCCTAAAAAAACCACTAAAAGTTCACTTAAGTGTTTTAGAAATGTAAAAGACACACTTCTTATAATCCTCTTACCCCCTGGCACCTCTGGCCTACACCCCGGTTCTTGTATGCATAAATAAAATCTCTTTAAAAAATTAGATCAGTAAGTTTGACAATAGATCTAAGAATTGTGATGACTTAAGATACTTCCACAAATGGGTTTTCCCTAAACTAGAACCTATGGTGTATGTAAAACTGGAGAACCCAGGTAAATTGTGCTACAAGTATTGGCATGACAAGAAAAGGAAATCCAGTTTCAGAATATTAGAACTGACACTACCCCCTCTCCTTGCAATGGAAGCAACTCAATGCAATTCCTATTGCAGTTATTTCCTCCTCAGTGTTTACTTCACATCAGAGTTCAGGCTTGGTCACAGAATAGTTAGAATGCAGTTAGGATAGTAACCAAAGCGAGGATGGTCATTTTTGCTTTATTGCTACCAGCCCTCCTATAATCATACCAAACCCTTACCATATATTGAGATCGCCAGTGTGAACTCATTGTTCTCTCTGGGAAAACTTGCTTTACCTAGGTCTTTGTATTTCAACAGTCTGGCTAATGTTAGTTGAGTAGAGTCATGTATAAACTGGGCTTAAGCAGGGTGATGCCTATTTCATGCACTTGTAACTAGATCAGTTGTAAAAGCAAGCTTTTCCTATAAAGTATCGGTAATCATCTTTAGTTTGATGGTCTGTCACATCTACTGGACACTGCCATTGTATATAAAAGCAACTTTGTAAATGCATGTGAATGGCCATGGTGGTTTCAAAATAATTACAACAGGAAGCAGGTTCAATTTGGTCCACAGGGTATAGCATCACAATCTCTGGAAACTCAAAACTAACGGCTAGGTGAAAGGTTAACTGGTACCCTTCAGAAGCTGATAAATGCACACTGCTTCTGATGTTATAATGGTGAAACTCATTTTTAGATTAACAGGAATCATTAAACTCTCTCAGTCTACAACTGTTTATAAAATACCCACCAACCTCACACACTGACCAAAGTGACTAGAAAGGTAAACCGTCACATCTGCATCCCATTTATGAGCCACTACTCTCTTCAATCCCCAATATTACTACTCTCATGCACAACTCCCTCAATAAAGGGAGTTGTAACAGCTTTCATTTGACAGTCATCCAAGGTCAATGACTCAAAGGTAACTTAGTGTAACTGTAACTGTATGGAAAAGTTTCATCAAACCTGACAGATATATTTGGATCAGCTTTCTCTTCACCATCTGATTCTCCTTAAGACCCCCCAAGCCTCTTTAGTGCCAATGAACTGGCTTCAATTTAATTATAAGCCAACATTCAATATTTTTATTTCAGAGATTGAGGATTTCGCAAATGCCTCCCTCCCAAATTCATTTCAACTCTGGGATGCTGTAAATTTCCTGAATGTGCTTTCATGACTATCAAAATTTAATTAGTTCAGCAATCCTCCAAACCACCACTGCATTTGGTTTCAATAATCTCAAGTCTTACAGTTATAAGCAATGTTAATAGTGTTATTAGTATATATGAAAGTCCTTTATTTTTTTTGCCTGAAGTGGGAATTAATTTCAAGACACTTTTGATGCCATCCCCCTTCCCTGGTTTTGACATTAAGTCACTTTAAATTGCTCCTTAAACAGCTGCTTTTCAGGAACCAGATGATCACTATTATCCTCTACTTCCTTTTCCTATGTTAGTTAGGAAAGGTGTCTCAACTTTTCAAGTCCATTTAAACCTAATTCATATTTCTATGTTTTCTTCAAGGTCTAGAACATAATTGTGGTAGCGATCTTTATTAAAATTTCTCCAGATTCAAAAGTAAAATTCAGTTGCTGTTAGCTTTAAAAAGTGAACCCTTAATTGGCAAAGTAACCAGTAGCTTTATATAAATTATTTAATTGCAAGCCAATGCCTCCTGGTCCAACCAGAGATCTCGGAAATCTTTATTTCTTTCCTCACACTAATTAAAGTGAGTCTTTGGCTAGGGAAACCCAGTGAGACCTCTACCAGATGCTGTCTTGGGGCTGGCCCTACCCTCCTACACACCCACCCCCACCCCCTTCTCAGCTTTTAATCTACTCTCTCATAATGCAACTTCTGGGCCACATACTAAAACTTGAAACAATTGTCTAATGAGAATAATTTTTATTTTCCAAATGGGCGGAGAAGAGATAGAAAAAATGTAGCTGAACGGTGTTGAGTATTTCTGGGTGCTTAACACAAGCAAGGACAGATTTCCATGTGTATGTAATAGCTACCAAAAGCATGATATATCTGAGACACTGTTCCCAGTGAGTTTGACAAGTAAGTGCAAATGTTGCCTAAGCCACCAGCATATACAACCATCTGGTTACTCAGATCAGAGGTTTTTAAAAAGGTTTTCTGACTATGGGTTGAGATTGCCCAGGCTCAGATTCCAGGATGGTCACTTTTGGCACTCAGTTATTTGAACTAAAGTATATGCTATACTACAATTGCTACACACTAAAAACATCAAGTGCTCTATAAAGTACTGGGACTTACTAAACAACATCTAAGTACTAAAAAAGGTCAGTAGGTTCATAAAGCTTAATTACCTGCCTACAGAAATTCCCCTAGAATTGGCCATCGAAACAAAACTAAATTGATTAGTAATACATGTTTCAGGTATACCCTGGGTCGCGTGGAAACTAAAATTACTTAACAGAAGTCATTCTGAAGTAGAGAGAATCATTTCAATGCCTAGTGACTCACTCTCACTGAATTTCCCATAAACATATAGTATGTATTTCCAAAACCAGCAAAAATTATGTATCTCAGGCCAAGGGATACTGCATTAGGAACTAAAAAGTATGAAAGAACCGTAACTGTTAAGTATCAAAACAAAAAAAAAAATCTTCTTTGTAAACTGAGTTGTACCAGCCTTTTTCTCATTTCATTTGCGTTTATTTAAACACAGTTCTCAAAACATTTGAGTAAATTGGGCCTCCTTTGGTAAGCAAAGGACCTGAAAATAATATTTAAAAAATGAACAGGCAAAGTCTTCAGATCATCCACAACACAGGTGTAGTGTTCCCTTCTCTTTCCCCAAACTCTGAGCACCCAAGTTTTTTCATATAATCTAAGAGCTAGAACAACAAGAGTACATTGTGGTGGAATGTATTGTCACTTGCTGATAACTAGGTTGAAATACCATTATCCCCTTGTAACAGCTTTAAGAAATAGCCTTTTAAAGGCATACACTGTGTAACTCTTCTTATTCCCTGCTATATATAATACAGATTACATAAAGGCTGACAATTCCACATTTATATAAGCATTAAGCATTTGCTGCATTGAAAGATCTTTAGTTCTAATACTAGCAGTACAGAGTTACAGAGCGTAATTTTTAACACTTAGTTGCAGGTATATTAAGTATGGTATGTATCATGGACTGGAGGAAAACGGGCAATTTTTTTTTGTCCTGAAATTTACTACTGACAACCTAATCTTAACAGTTCTGCTAAGCATCGATATGTTAGAAAGAAAAGTAAAAATCAAACTTTATTGTTGCTTTTTGCCATTTGGTAGCATTTTACACACAGACGCCGATCTTCAGAATACCCTGGATTCAGTAGAAAAACCTTTTAAATGAAGTTTTGTACAATAGAAACTTCTCAGCAGTCAAAATTTAGACTGTAAAAAAATACATGCAAAACATACTTTTCTGAAAACACTTAACTTTGAACAAAGCACCGAACTACACAAATGCAGAATGAAAACAGCATTTCAACTCCACCAAAAGTAGTCATCATAAAAGGTGTAAAAGTCACCTAACTTCACTAGGCACTGTTCACTTTTTAAACAGGAGACAATAAAAAATATTGTCCACAAACAATATCCCAACTGTAGGGCATGTTTCAGAATGTTTTCAACTTCATGCTTTAATAGCGACCTGAGAAGAAAAGAAATATGCTTCAGTGTCAAGATAATTAACAGAAACAGCAGCAGCAAGGGAGAGCTGAGGCTTTAGACCCTCAGATGTTTTCAAAGGGTATTAAACTTACAAAGAGAAGTCACAAATGGCAACAGAATATACATTTCCTACATTAATTAGGTCTAAAAGTAGGATTCCAAGAAATGTTCTCATATACTTTTCCTTTACCCTAGACACAAAATGTGGGATATGTTTATGTGTGCAAAATACAACTATTTGAATTAATCCATGAATTAATCCAATCTCTGTCAAAGGAACAGTTGCTGTAGTTTGGTAAGCCAGGAAACATCATACCATTACAATATGTAAGGAAACTCATTATCAGGCTTCCCTGGTGCAACAAGGGGTTAAGTATCAGCACTATGAAGCCATTGCAGCATGAGGTCGATCCCCAGCCAGGGAGCTAACTCACATGGCACAGCAGACCCCTCCTGGCTTGTCCCCTGCTCCCCTCAGCAGTGTATTTCAGTAGATCTGCCTGTTCCGCCAACCACTATGTCTCTGGTGAATCCTCTCACCCCCATACCTCTGACCTACACTACAGTTATCTATGCATAAATAATAAATCTTTTATTTTTTTATATTTATTTATACAAGAACCGGGGTAAAGTAAGATTCGAGGGAGGGTGAGAGGACTCACCAGAGACAGCGGGGAGCAATAGGCAGACTGACGAAATACACTGCTGAGGGGAGCACTCCATGTGGAACCCTCGCCGGCCAGGACTGAACCGGCGTTACAGAGGCTGCGGACAGCTTCAGAACAGCGCTCAACCGCCTAAGCCACCAGGGGAGGCCCCAATCTTTTTTTTTTTTTTTAAAAGAAAATCATCAGAATAACTTACGAGGCGAGTATGATCGAGATCTGGAACGTGATCTGTATCCTCCACGACTATAGTAAGGAGAAGGTGACCGTCTTCTGTAAACAAATGTCAAGATAGTCTAATTCTCCACAGATTACAAATGATACACTTTTATCATAATCACAATCTATCAGGTCTAATTCCGCCATATTGATCCGACAATAATCTGCTAACCTGTCATTAAGATTCATTTATAGTATCTAAATGAACTTTTATGCAATCTAGTTCTGAATGCCACTTATAATTTATCAAAATACTTGTAAAGTGGGGTTTTTATGTGAGCCATACTGTTTTACAGATTGGAAATTCTCTCCTGGCATACCGGTAAATCTGATCCCTGTCTTGAGCAGCTCTCCATCCTCCTCCTCCTCCACCTCCTCCTCTGTAAGAGCAGAAAAACAACATATTCATTTTTGCAAGTTCTTCTGAAATATACCATTAATGCAGAAAAATCAAAGAACAGAAATAAAAACTCGTTTCTTGTAAGTGAAATGATAAGACATCCCTTTTTGCAAATGGGCCTATAGCTCTCTCTTGTGGCTAGAACAAATTTGATAAAACAAGTAACATTTCTAAATAAATGCTTGAATGAATTAAAATGTGGTGCAGGGGTTAGTCTCAGTCAGCGCAATCAAGCTATCACCAGCCACCGTGGCATGGGTTCTATCCCTGGCCAGGGAGCTGACCCACATGGTACAGCAGACCTCTCCTACCCTTGCTGGCTATTCCCCTCAGCAGTGTATTTCAGTCAATCTGACTGTTCTGCTCCCCACTGTTTCTGGTGAATCCTCTCATCCCTCACAACCGAGGTCTTATATGCATTAAAAAAAAATCTTGGGCCTCCCTGGTGGCACAGCAGTTGAGCATTGTGTTGCGAAGCTGCCCGCAGCCTCTACAGCGCTGGTTCGATACCTGGCCACCGGGCGAGGGTCCCACATGGCGCGCAGACCTCTCCTGCCACCCGCTGCTCCCCTCAAACAGTGTACTTCATTGGTCTGCCTGCTCTGCTCTCCGTTCTGGTGAAATCTCTCACCCTCCCGCACTTCTGACTGTACCCACTGCTTGCATAAATAAATAAATAAATAAATAATCTTTTTTTTTTTAAATCTTAATATATTAAAATATTCACCTCTCACTTGCTGTGGTCAATGCATACTACACAAAATTACATTTTGGCTAGGGAAGGCCTAAGTTGCCTGCCTTGCTAAAATACACTGTCACTTCATTTTTATCTGTTCAAGTACTCTCAAAACATAAAGAAGTGTTTTTCAAGTATAACAAGCATTTTCCTAATAAACCCCCTTAGCTATTATAATATTCTCTGTTGTCCTTTCATAATAACTTCACTCTAAGATTCACCCCCATGTTCTATCTATTGACACATTAGATACTTTTAAAAATTGCTTTTTATAAAGCGGTGTTTTAAAACTCTACTCCTGGATTTTTTAAGTATAAAAGGGAAAGCTTCTAGTAAAGGCTAAAACTTAGGTACAGTGGTGCTTTATAAGAGTTGATGCTTCCTTCGAGTTCTTGGCAATGTTAATCTCCACGGTTAACTCACCTGTATGATCTGCTATAGTAATCCCGATCATCATAACCTCGGTCATAGCCTCTGTCATAGTAATCACGACGTCGTGAGCTGCCACTGTAAACAGTAATTTAATATCTGTTGTTAAAAATGGATCAGTAGCAGAACATGTGACTATCTCATTTGGGTCTTGGGGGTTAACATACAGGCCACACAAGCAAGCTTATGGACACTAGACAACTGTTTCAACCTCTTTATCCCTTTTCCCTCAACAAAAAGATATCTGCTAGTAACTATGAATCTCCAGGCAATGCTTTCCTACTACTATGTTAATTAGAAAATGAATACTTTTACCCCATGAAGTCACTTATGCTGAATTAAGTCACCTTTGCCTTTTCTCTTCTCACATACAATGTATACAAATAATTACCAGTGCTTTTATGGTTAAGGAGGCAGATTCTTACTAATTTGTGTTCAACAACAACTCAAGTTTGGTAATCCCACATTTACCCCAGAGGAGAGTAAAATACATTATGTATGAGGAAAGTGGTACCGGGAAGATCTTTAGTCTACAGAAGTAGACTGAAAGTAGTACATTACAAACCTCTTCCTTGTAAGTGCACTGTATTTAAAGTAAATGAATTTATTTTGGAGCTTTCAGTCAATAAAATATTCACTGGTCATAATGACCAAGGAAGGAAGCACTGTCTCACATTTCAAAACACTGAAGGTTTAAGTTTTCCAATGCTTAAGGGAATAAAAACTTACTATGTCCTTAAACAGCATTTTTATAAACTGCCCCATCCCCATTATATGGTTTGGTTTTCATTATCAGGAGAAATGGCCTAATCAGTAACATTTCATTACCCAGCAAAGCAAAATATATGGCATTACTTTATGATTAAGTGGGATGCGGTCTACTTAATCACGAGGATCAAAACATTTAGTACAAATAGTGTTTCTACTAATGTACTATACTGAATATAGTTTTAGCCAGTGAAAAGAATGATTTTCGTTGTGGTGTAATTAAATGAAATGCCAGAGTCCCCACACCCCCCATTCCTTGGAGGAAGTGAACAAAATTAACCATCAAAATTAAACTTACTAGGTAGGTCTCCCCATGTAAATTCCTGGTGTTGGTGTATGTGGTCTTTTTGTTATAGAGAAATCAACTCTGATTCTACGTCCATCAAGCTCCATTCCATTGGCACGCTCCTTTGCCTTTGAAAGACAGATACATAAGTAGTTATATATATCATGGATATACAGTTGTTATTCAATAACCATAAATGACCTCCACCGAAAACTTAAACCAGACATATTACTCCCTTTTACTTTTTGGTGCATTAAATTCTTTTAACGTTGACCATAACACATGTCCTACATCTTAGTAGGATTCCTTCTTAGCAACAGGTTAGTAGCTGCTCCCCCTAGTAAATTTATTTGTAAAAGCTAGCAACAGAAACTCAGAATTTAACCAAAAAGCTACAAAGGCTGATCTAACCCACAAAATACTTAACATGATTATTATGCCCAATTATAAATGTGACACACTATTTCTATTTTACAGCATTATTTAGTTGACAAATCCTGAATCCCCCAATATTTAAATGGCTAGGAGGAAAAATGAGTTCAAAATATTTCATGATAAAGTAACATGAACATAGCTCCACTGATTTACATGTCTACGGCTTCTTTTTGCTTTACAACAGCAGAGCTGAAAAGCTGTAACTGAGAGCCTAAAGCTCACAAAGCCAAAAATAATTATGGTGTAATCCTTCACAGAAAAGTTTATGGATGTCTCTGGAAGCAAAAAATGTTAAAGAAAAGATGAAGGAAGCTTGCAAGTAGTACACACTAACACGGTATGTACTTAAAAAAATTTCCATTTCAGAAACTTGAACATCTGGCTCAGAACTTATTTGAGGAGGGAGAAATAGTAGATGAGGTCACCTTTAAAATAGTTTATGGCTTTCAAATGTTCACTTTTATAAAGAACTCTAAGATAATTTTATCTAGAGCAATGTGTTTAAAGAACAGATTCACACCCTCAAATTTTAACTTTAGTATCTATATCAAAACTTATGTTGCTTCAAGTTAAATATAAAAACCTGTCACCAAATATATAATCAAAACCACTTCCTTTTTCCTAAGTCATAACTTTTACCTTTAAAATGTTTTGCTCCACTCTAGAAGATAGCCAATGGAAACAAAGACGGAATATTGTAAGCCCTAAATATATGCCATTATCTTCAATAGCTTTTGTATGAAGCGGTATGTTGGGACTTACTTCAAATAACACGGTGGGTGCTGTGTTGGGCCACAAAGGGGGGGGGGGGTTAATGGACCAACTGCTATAGTTCTATTTCTGAAAAAATAAATTCAAAATGCTATACACGCCAATACTTGCTGCTATAACAATGTCCTTTACTCAAACCACAGTTGCACACTATTTACGCCATAAAAGCGAAACGGGCTTTACCCTAGCACTTGTTCATCAGTACTCTGGAATTAATAGAATTGTATTTTATACAGGTAAGACATTACTTACTTCCTTGGCATCATCTACATTTTCAAAATATACAAAGGCAAATCCTCTTGAACGTCTAGACTGTTGGTCATATACAATAGACACATCAGCAATGGGGCCATATTTAGAGAACACTTCCCTTAGATCTCTCTCTGTAGTGTACAAGCTCAATCCAAATACTCCAAGACAACAGTTGGGATCAGGATTTGCCTAGAAATAGAAAAATGGGTCTTTAAAACTTAAAAAATTTGTTCTAAAGTTAAAAAAAAAAAAAAACAACCCAGACATACACAAATTAGTCAAAAAATGTCACTATCAATTAAAGCAGATAATCAATTAAATACTTTCGAAAATATTGCTAGCAAGTGTATTTGAGAATGGGCAGAAGAGACTACATAAGAAATGACTTTTCAACTTTAGAGTTAAGTGGGGAATTAGGGGCTCAGATTAGTGAAAAGTAAACTGGCATCCTGTTTGGAGACTGAAGGGCAATCTGCTAAAGCAATCACACATTTTAGGAATTTCTAAGCAATGTGCACACATTTACAACATCCAACAGAAGGATGAGAAATAGCCTTTTGAGTCAGAGAAAAAGGATAAATGATTAAAATACTGATATAATGCCCATTCAATGAAATGTTCTGCACTGTAAGAGACAACAGAAGGGCATGCTCATCTTGATTCTTTACTTGGAAAAGACCGTATCATGGAGTTCACATATACACGTAAGTGAAGCTATAGGTGTATCCAACCCTTCTTGCAATCATTACAATAAAGAAAAAGGACAGGCTGCTGATATTCTAGTTGCTACAATGAATTTACCAAAACGTTTTATTCCACTAGTTTTTTGTTATGTAGACAAATTCCATTCCACTCACTCAAATACCACCCCCCCATTTGGAACTTCTCATGAAGGTAAGAGAAGCCTCAATACAAGTTAAGTTTTCTTGCTACCTTAAAGTAGAATGCCCCATTTGGTATGACTTGGTAGTTATTTTGTGTCTGGGAAGGCTCAAACTTTCCCCATATAATTTTATATGAGAAATAAACACTCCCAAGCTCAAAACATAACTTAATACCCAAAGTAAAATAAATACTCATGCTTTACTAGTAGGGGAAAACCTATACCTGAATGGAAACACACTTTTTTTCAATGGGAAAGTGAACAGAACATTTTGTAAAAAGTATATTACATCCCAAAAGACCTCAGTAACAGTACTACATGCTTTTGTAATGGTGCAATCAATGTGACAATGTTTTGTTTAGATGTGACTGATATGGGGCCTCCCTGGTGGCACAGCGGGTTGAGCACAGCACTGTGATGGGTTCAATTCCTGGCCAGCCTGGGAGATTCCCAGATGGCACAGCAGACCTGTCCTGTCGCGACCGCTGCTCCCCTCAGCAGTGCTTTCAGTCTGTCCGCCTGTTCTGCTCTCCACTGTCTCTGGTGAATCCTCTCACCCTCCTGCGCCTCTGGCCTGTACCCCAGCTATTGCATAAATAAAAAAATAAAAATCTTTAAAAATAAATAAAAAATAAATGTGACTGGTAAGGCAACCTCTGGACATCACTTTGAAGATAGCTTAAAAATAAACGAAAGGACTGTCTTAATATGCTTATTCAATGCGAAACCTCCAGTGTAAAATAATATAAAGTCCTAACTTAAAAACAGTAAAAAATTTGTGTTATCTAAAGTGCCTATAGTTGGGTCCACAACTTTAAAACCACAATTTTTTCACCTTACCCGATTCCCAACATGACGCCTTCGAGTAGACATGGGAGAATGACTGTGGCTATGCCGTCTTCGATAGTCTCGACTGTAAGACCTGCTACGGGATCTTCTATGGGAGCGGGACCGAGAGCGGGACCTTGTGTAATGCCTCCGAGAACTTCTTCTGGATCTAGACCTGCAAGACAAAAGCTTAGAGGTTATGACTGAATAACCGACAATAAGACACAGCTTTCAATTTTTAAAAACATCTATTCTAGAGTTACACATCAAAAGACGGAACACAAGCCAGGCATTTACTAACAAATGGTGCCAAGTGGAATCTATACTTGCTGCTCTATTGTCTTACTTCAACTCTACGAAAAGTTGCAAAACCACCACTATCTCTCTTCTAACATTTCCTAAAATAACTAAGGAAGAAAGGGAAAATTATCTTTTGAAAATCATGAAAACATAGTGTTTCATAGCTTGATTTGTGTTCTCTTCAACTCAGAATACCACCCTGTTTTCTGCTCCTCCAATTATGTCCACCATTCATTTAGATAAAATCACCATCATAGTAGCTTTCTCCAGCCACTAAAATCAACCAATTGTTCTTAATTAGAGTGAGCATTATCAATTGTGATATAAACCAGGACAAGTTGTAAGAGAGAAAAGAGGTACTCTATAATCAAGCCTGATAACAGGCATAAACTGGGGCCATACCGGGCAAACCAAGACGTATAGCCTACCTTTGACCAACGTTAAAAAAAAGAATGCGCTCTGGTGAAGTATTTTTGTGGTAAAATACATGTATATAATACTAGGCCACACCTATTTATCAAGAATTGCAGTTACTGAAAGCCATATTCTCCAATATATTTGCCATACTAATAAAGCAGCATACTTAAACTCAGTGAATCCTCGCAACAATTATGAAGAGTTAGTGCTATTACTAACTTGCCTTTTATAGAAAAGAAAGCTAAGGTTGAAAAAGGTTAAGTAATCTGCCCAAGTCAGGAAAAAAAAATAGAGTAAGATTTGAACCCTAACTCCAAAAGCCCAGGCTGGCTCTTAACCACTTAGTCTTCTCTCCCAGAACTTACAATTAAGTTCATTTCTAGTACCGGTATTAAATAGGCCAACAAATGATCTAACCCTCTCTAGCTTCCTAATTTACAAAGCACACACCAATTTCACAGCTAAGAGTAACAGAAGAAAATCCCAAGACAGTCTTTCTTACCTAGATTCAGATCTGGACCTGGACTTTGATCTGGAACGCCTGGAATCTTCCTTGGAGCGAGACCTTGCAGGGGTATGCCTTGCAGATTTCCCAGATCCATGAGCACTTCCACTTCTGGAAGCAGAACGGGATTCCTACACGCAGATGTCAAAAGTTTAATTTGTATACTTTCTGGGCAACTTTAAAAACAAATAAGCTGCTGTGAGGTAAATGGCGAGGGAAAGCAATCCCCTTCCAAGATAAGAAAACACAGGTAAGGGCAGGAACTGAATATACCTGATATTAATAGTTACATTGCTCCAACTGACATAAGTCAATTAACTTGACCTTTCCACCTTTTTTGGAGCAGGGATTAAGAGTTAACTGACCCCACTCTTCAGAAAGGGGTGCCAAAGCCAAGCAGTTAAGGGAGCTGTCCAAGGACTGTGTTTCGGGAACATTACTCCATTGAGACTAAAGAAAGAACCTTATTAACTATGACACCTACACCTTATACCTATTTCAATCAAGTAACAATCAACGAAACCAAACCCTATGAAATTCATAAAACTTACTTTTAAAATGCCTTAAAAAAGTAAGATCTCACCTTTTCAAGTTGTACTTATTGTTGAGTGGAGAGACAAGGATGATGTTTCAAGCCCTACCGAAATAGAAATGTAATGGAAATAAAGGACTAGCTTTTGAAGGACACTTGACTGTTAAGACCCTATTACATCTAACCAGTGGGAAGCCACCAAGATCCTTGAAGAACCAAATAGAACTACAACAGAGAAGCAGTTAACTCTGCAGAATCACTAGAGAAAGTACCAGAGATCTACAGCTTCCTCAGGTAAACGGAGATGTACCAGGGTAAACAGATGGAAAACTGGGAATGATTAAGATTGAAGTTATGTAAGACACACTAAAACCACAATAGATTAATTCATAGGGCCCAGAAGCAACCAAGTTCAGGGACTGTATGCAAAAGGCAAAGTTTACATATATATGATCCAAAATTGGGACTAGCTGCATAGGTGACTGGCATCAAAAAAGTCTTCTAAAGAAACTAGCCAAGGAATGAATTAACAGGACTAGTACATCCATGATCCTAAGGAAAAGTCAATTTACCAGAAGCAGCACACAAATATAGCAAGCAATGGAACTATGGAAAGCTTTGCCAAGGAATCAAAACAGAAACGTAAGACAGAACCAAAGGAGAATCCAATACCTAAAAAGACAATCTTACCCATCTTAAAATTAAAAGGCATAAAAAAAAAAATTGCTGACTCTTCCCACCCAAGACAGAGTGAAATGGTCAATTTTAAAAAAGGACACTGCATTAAGTCACTGTAGTTAATGTTGGAACTGCTGGACAAAAGTTATCAGAAGAGACCTTTCTATCTTGGTAGACCTTCTTGAAGGAAGACACAGGTTATTTTAAACTACAGCCCAAAACATACATTCTGTGATTTATAGCATATGGAGAAAATGTGCAAGATTCTTCCTATAATGCTCAAGGGATAATTTTTTTTAATGTTATGCAGAAGAAACAAATTAAGACTTAAAGATTGAAACAAGGAAGAGTAACTCAGCAAAGTTAAAATGAGTTCTGGTCTCCAGAACTAAAACAATTACTGAAACTTCAAATTTATACAGCCATCATAAAACATGGTGTGAAGGGGCATCATGCAACAGCCTGCCCTCTCACTCCCTTTTAGTGACTGCACAGACATGCAAAGGAAAAAATGGTTCTCTTCATTATTAATAATAGCTGACTTTAACATCAAGGGCTGGCTGAAAGATGCACTGCAGCTCCTGATAATCCCTTGCCTTTCCTGGCAATTATTCTGGACACTAGAACATTTTACCTTTACTTTGACAAAGTTCTCAAAAATGGGGGTAGTACCTGCCTGTGGCAGGTACTAGAAAGTAGAAATAAGGAACCCAAAAGTTACAAAGGCTTTGTTTACTCCCATGGCACATTATTTCATGGAATGATTTTAAACCTTTAATGGAAATCTGAGCAAACAGTGATCTAGAAAGGAAAGCAGGGGAGAAGACACTCTTGGATACAAAGATGCCTTGGCTAAGATGTCTTAGTGTAGGAGATAAAGATACCAATGAAACTATTCTATGAGTATTAAAAAAAGGAGGATACCAAAAAAAATCAAGATTCCTTTTAAACCTCTTGCTTCATTAAACAGAAGTCTTATTCCAAGCTAAGATGCTATGCTAATCAGTCCACTAAGGAAGAGAGCATTTCTAGACTAGAACATAAGACTAACAACCCCCCCCCCATATGAAATTTTAGGTCAAAGATAGTTATCTCCAACTATAAAATGTTAACAACTCAACCTGATGTAACCTAGCCATGCACAAATATACACATTTTTCAAGCAACCACTTCTTAGACTAGAAAGCAGAAATTTTCCCTTCCACACTGACACTTGGTTTTCTCACCCAGGATACTGTAGAAGTCAAACCCCTTTGTAGTTACATTGGTCATGCAAAGAAATATATGCAAAGAAATTTAGTCTAGAAAATATGAGACTTGAAACTATTAGTCAACTGTTAAATGCCTAACATTAACTTTCAATCTTAATCTATAAGTAAATCTACAAAGAGCAGCTGGGAAAGCCCCTAAAAATAGAAAAGAAAGTCCAAGTCCACTCTTAAAACTGAAAAAACCAGAAATGTCAACACATTAAAACCCTACCAAAAAGCAGCACTAGCCGGATATCAATACCTCAAGGAAAAGGATCATAAACTTAAAAGTTAGCATGAACAAAATAGTCAGAAATTCCTGAAAAAGTCAAGGACTCACGATCTTATGGAACAAAACATTTTAATCTATACACCTTCCTAATCTAAGAATATTTCAGAAAACTCTTTGAAAGAAATGACAGAAGTGGGAGTAACCATATAATCATTACTTTTCTCCGGTGTAATTAAAAATACCTAGAAGCGGCTAATTAGATTTAGACAGTGGCTTAAAGTATACAGTTTAATCTACACAGGTTCCTTTAGTCGGTTAAGAACCAATTCTTAAAAGCACCAGACATTTATGATGCTATTTAAGTCTCACCCATTTAGTTAGTCAATTTCAGAAGCTTTATGCTCCGTGTCCATGATTTTTTCCTTGGCAAAAGCATCTTCCTGAAACCTTGTTTCTATGATCATCTCAGCTCTACCTGCCAATGGCATTAATCAGCCTTCTTGAGGTATTGTACTTCATTGTCTGTGCCAGAAGAAGCATGTCCCCCCCCACCTCCACTTCCTTATCTCCCCAAAGGCCAGTGACAAAGAGGCCTTGGTTAAGGGAAAAAAACTGGAGTGGATGATACCGTCCACTAGCATCCATGTATTTTTGCTTCATGTCTATATACAGCTTGAGTCATATAGTCAATTCCAAACTGCATTCTTCTCCTTGGAGGGCTATCAGGACTTTTCTCTTTTGAACCCCAAGGATCTTTCAGTCATCCACTTCCTTTTTACCTCCCTGCTCTACCTAATCTGTAATGTATTAATCTATTAGCTTATATAAGGAAATTTTACAAATCAGTATTAAGGCAACACAAATGCTAAAATACTTTAACAACCTATAAGACAAAGGAATAAAAAGTACAAACTACACACTTACTAGGCCCTACACTCTTAAAATAATGCAACCTTTTGGAAATGTCATGTCACTTTTCCTAAGAGATTTAAGATCTGACAACTCTCAGTTTTTTTTTTTTTTTAAAAAGGTTGTCTTTAGGAAGGAGAAGTGACACTCCTGGCTTTCCCACAGGGTAGAAGACAGCTGTTGGCTGGCTACTACTACTTATTGACACTCTCCTTGTCTCATCCAACTGAAAGTTAACATTATACCAGTCACCTGACTCTTCTATTCAGCTAAAACAAAACACACAGAAAGGAAATGACAGAACTACAGGCTTTATTTTCCCACCGGTTGTGGAAGTGGGGTCCAGAACAAAGTTACTCTATGTAATCTATACCTCTTCACATTCTAACTGTTGACAGTAGAAAAGAAAAGGGAATAAGCTGATTCCTGAATAAAGAATCTGCTACTATTGTCACTGTAAGTTAGATTTTCCCGTAACTTGCACGACCCATCTTATTCTAAGGAAAGTCAACTTATTTTTGGTAATAAGTTATACAGCTGGAAAAGGCACCAAACAAAAGAATTAAGAACCAGCCATATGAATTTAGCAAAAACATTCCCTTTAAAGTTAGGGCCCAAATGGCCTGGTTTCCCACTAATGCCACCTGGAAAGTGATGCTTTCATAAATGCCTCAAGAACTATCCTGTTCAATACTTTATTTGGATGTTGGGGGTTTGGACACATCGCCTTCCCAGTAACATTCTTTAGTAAAGCTTTGACAAACTTATGAAACACTTTACTATCACTGCTCAGTATTGAAGGACAGGGGTCAGTGCATTAAAATTCCAAAGGGGTGGGGGTGGCAGAGACCACCAGTTCCAACTCTAGAGGTAGGCACTGATGCCCCAGCATCAGCAAAGTTAGAGGAAAAGTCTAGAGGGGACAACACGAAGTCAACTGTTACCCATGCTTGGAGACCTCATTCCTGCCTGATATTTGACTACAATAGATTATTTTTTAAAATTGCATTCAATCATTTGACTAAGAGGTTAAAATTAGAATTACCTAATTTAAACGTTTCCCCTGGAAGGCACTTCTTTACCCTGTATATATTTTCTTCTATTAAACAAATAATGCATGCATGTTTAGCAAAATATACAGGGACACATAAACAGACTAGTAATTACTTAGCGTAGTGCTTTCTGATTCCAGATTACTTCTTATCTTAACTTCATTTTTATTTCTTTTCTTCATTCTTCCGTTTCAAATTCTGACTTCTTTCATCTTCCCCACTTCACACAAATTGCTCAATATTCTACAAGTGGGACTTCTGGTCTGATAATTAGCATGCATTCTTTCTTTTATTTTTTCAAATTTCAGCTTCACTTATTCCTGAGCTTCAAATACTCATTTATAAAACTTGTCAAATGACGACTTCCGCATTTTCCTTCTTCAACATTAACCTTAATAGAAAAAGAACAGGATGAAGAATATTTTAAAACTCCAGGATAAAATCCAGTGCCAAACTGAAACTAGAAAAAAAAAAATCCCTTTTGATGTTTTGGATTAAAAAAAAAAAAAACTAGAATATGCAGCTCAAAAAACTGAAACTACATAATTTCTTGTTGATATATGGTAATCAATCTCATTTGTCTACTCCAAAATAGATTTATCATGCTTAAGTTCAATGTGAAGTGCGCAACTGAACATTTACTGTTCATCTAACATGTTAAAATCTATAATTACATTTCACACTTCTTACTTATTATATTCATCAATAGAATGTAAGTGTCAAAAGCACATTTCTAGTCAAAAAGTGACATGTCAATACAAAAGTGCAAGAAAGGAAAGCACGGACAATTCATTTGTACAATAATGACAAGGCTCAGGGTTGAAGAGGCTTTACAAATTGTGATCTGGCTAGATAAACTGAGAACTGTATTTAATGCCACGCATTTTTGTATAGCATATCAAAAAAAATTTCAAAGAAATACAATGCCAGGGAATCTAAAAATTTGGACAATAGTATTCAATCCACCCCTAGAAGTGCTTAATGTGATTTTATAATATGAATTTCCATCTTAGACTAGTATCAAACAAAATCTAGTCGACCCAGCACTACATGCAAAGAAAGCAGAACAAACAACTCCAACAATGGTGTTCTCAGTTTTTTACAATTTCCCCCCTCAATGAACTATTAAAATCATCTGCTGTCCAAAAGAGAAAACCCTACTTTTAAAGGTGGTGAGATTGAAAGAAATTTATAGCTCACCTCCTGAAATATTTAAAAAGACAGTATCATTTAATAGCTCAATGAAACATGTCTTTGCTGAACACCCTGGACACAATACTGCCTTTATAAAACATCCTAGCTTTCCCTTATCCTGCATTTGCATCTTATGATTGTTCTAATTGCACTGTCAGTAATATCCTGGCCTAGCTTTATTTTCTCTGGGTGGGGGTGAGAAACGAAAGTTTTTATTATACCTATCAGCCATAAAAACCACCATGGCTATTATGGTAAGTAGTGTGATGTCTTTTCTAAGAAAGCATTATTTTCAGCATAGCTCTTCAACACCAACTACTATCTATTTAATCCAGGAAAATATAAGTTTTTTTTTAAAACTTAAGGGACTCACAGTTAATTGATTTTCCTTTTTAATATCCATCACTAAAATGTAATGGGAAATGTTTGCTGGCAGCACAAATGTAATCGTGGAATCAGAATGCCCAAGCAGGTTTCCTCAGGGCCTCCTAGAGATTATGTACAGACATGGGGCTAAGATGCAGAAAGTAGTGGAATAGAGGCCAAACCTTTACATATCACAACTATTCAAAAATGGATGCACCTTCCTGCTGTCATTGTTACCCCATTCCTTACTTTATTTTATAATCGAAGACTACAACCAAGTATTGTAAATATTAACTTTATTTCAATCCAGCTCATGTGGCCACTTAATAAAACCAGATCAACTATTGGGCTGTTGTTACACACATTTGGTTAAGAGATCCTCCTTAGAACTAAGCAGAAATGTTCGCCATCAACGTTTTTGTTAAAAAGATACTAGGGGTTACAACCGGAATTCATGTATTAAAAACATGCAAGTTGTTGATGAAAAGCTAATTTTTTAAAATATTGGGAGGGGGTAAAGAAATACTTGATCCTGCTACAGTAAGCTTGGCTCTTATCAACCAACTGACATGTCTACATTAGTTGTAAGCTCATGCTTTTAAAAGATCATTTTGCAAAAAAAACGCACAAGTTCTTTTAAGTATACATTCATATAACATACAATATTTTCTAGCAAAAGTTAAAGTATGCTTTTTGACCTTTTCAGAAGACTTTCTAAAAATACAAATCAATGCAAAAACAGGCCTCATTCATCCTGTATTAACAATCAACATTGATAAAATAATGATCTAACAGAATCTCCAAAACTCAACTCAAAGCAAAGATGTTGGGGGAATTTGAAGACTAACCTGCTATAGTGAAGAACTTTTTTGGACTTGACGCTTAAAAATCAAGACTAAGTGACGATATTCTATATAACCCACATCCACAAAATCTACACTGGGTAAAACTAACAATGCCTAAACATCACTCACCTTTCTATCACTATTTTAAGAAAAGGTTACACACAATGCTAAGGTTCAAGACATACGGATATATTATCTTTCTCTTGGGCAAAGTGTGAACTCAACTATGAGATTTAATATTCACCATTCAGATTTTGGGTTTTATTGGAGGCAACATAAGGGGAAAGGGCTGTATGAGGTGAATTCCATTTAACATCATGTGCTATCACTTGCATTCTTATTCAACCTTTTGACAAAACCAGTAGTACTTACCTGGTAATCACTTGCAATTTCTGTCTCAAAATGCCAATATCTAGTGCCAGACAATATTCACAACATTAAAGCATTCTTAATTAAAATCGAGAAAAATATTCAACCTGGTTTCTTCAAGAGACTTGTACCTAACCAGACTCAGTGAAACAAAACAATGGCAACTATTTTCCTCTCACTCAACATTAACACAATTCTTTATTTAAGGAATTTGGTGCAATGGCTAAAATTCTTTAGAAAGAAACAGATTGAGATGTTTTAGTTTTGAAAATCAGAATTAGAGGCTGAAAACAAAAGAACAAAAAAAAAAGGGACAATCTAAGATTAAGCAGAAGAGAAAAACTGCAGAATTTGAAAGGCAGTTTGATGGGATGGCATTCCAGGTGTTATTCATTTCTAAGAAATTAAGACTAAAGATAATATCTCTACTGTAAACATGTTACTTCTACAAAACAGCCAATGTCCTATCAGTATTTTCCTAAACTGTGTGCCATTGTAATCTTTATCTCACAGAATATAAACTCATTTGGTCCACTGAGTTTTTTGGATCTTAAGACTCATTTGCGATTAAAACTGTTGGAACAGCAAAACAGTGCCAAACCAAGATTAAACATACAAACCTATGTACGTAAACACTGACTATCGTTGAGCCTTAAAGATTCAACAATTCCCCAATTATCATGCACCTCTAAACTTGCTAACTCTTACCATGCTCTCATACTTCCAAATTGTGAATCAAAATAACTTAAGATTGCCTCTTTTTAACAAAGGAACTTGTCAACCGCTTTGCAAAAAAAATGGTTTGGTTAAGAGCAAGACTTGACTTTGGAGATGGAAAAGGATTTTCTTTTTTATGTTGGTTGGCCAGATAAACTGAGAAAAGTGCAAGCCAAGAGTGCACTAATAAAAGTGTGACATGAACTACAAAAATCCCAAGAACTCATCCTAGGACACAAGGGAACACACCCAACCACAGTTGTAAGTATGTAGAACTTGATCAAGTTCAACATACTCGCCTAATAAGCCACTTGCAGAGTGACCAAATTAATAATCACACACAACCTCATTCTATTTAGAAAAGGAATTTATGGTCTTAGGAAGTGTGTTTGGTAACCTTCTATAAAGTTACCGGGGACAAGGAGACCATGACTGCATTTCCTGAATTGACTTGAGTTAATTTAGTTTAGGAGGGCCCAGAGTGGAATGAAAGTAAGTAATTTTTCAGGATCCAGAGAAGTTATCCAAACCAGGAACGAAGATTACCCAGAAGGCAACTTTCCCACTGCTTTCAGACATTTACAAAAGTAAGTATTTAGTCGAGACCTGTTCTACCTATGCTTTTTAATTGCAAATTTAAGCAGTTTCATCTACCTTTCTTTTCGCTTTTGCCAAACACTGTTTATGAGCAGAAACACGTTTCATGTCTATTCTAACTACCCCAACTGAAAGCCACCACGAACCACCACGCAAAATACTGTATAAGTTTCCCAAAATTTCAAAGTTTAAAGAAATCTCTTCCAGAAGACTCATAAAAGTATCAACTTCTGACACGTAACTTTTAACTCTCTCCTTAGAATTCAGTAAATACCCAGTCTATGTAATAGAACTGTGAAAAACACTAGGTCGTAGTTTGTACCAGAAAGGGGGAAAACGAAATCAAAAATTTCTAATTAACTGAGATGCCAATGCCTCTAGAGCTGGATCTCAAATCAGGACCTATTTACAACTGCTTCCCTTCTTTTGCAAAATATGGTAATTTACTCTTCTTCAGCCAAATTTCTCATCTTCCCAAGCACACCATTTTAAGTAATTTACTCAGCTACATTCAACTGAGCGCCCCTTTAGCCAAAGTCAGTCGTTGTGTTTTCTCAACGACTGAGTTAGTAACAACACCTAGGATTAGTTTCAACAGTACATTCAACTTCTGGTAGAATGAGCTCAATCAAAACTTTGTTTACCTAAGAAAACCTAACCGCAGGCATACACCGTGGACACAGCAAGCTGTATCATGTTAGGAAAAAAAATAGAAAAACCCAATATTCACCCTTATATATAAAGGCGAGGTCTTAGCAAATCAAATTGATCCGATTTGGCTCCAAAGTTACACATTGAGTTAAGGTTCCAGGAATTCACATAGGTATTGTATTAAAATACCCTTCTATCAATTCACCCCAAATCTGTTTTATACGACTGTGCTAAGATACTTCAATAGATTTACCTGTCAATTATTACTAAGATATTAAGGTGACTCTACCAGACAAAAAAATACTAACAACTCACTCTTATAAAGTGTGTGTCAAGTTCTAGGCAGTTTTACACTAACAAATTCTCCTAATCTTTGGCTATGCAATAGTCTGGCAAGCCTTTTTTTTTGCATCGTCAATACCAAGGCCCTGAAACCAATCATCACAACATGCCGTTTAAGCCCGACAATGTCTTATCCCTGCAATTTACTCAACCTTCACCCAACTCCACTTTTGGAAGGCGGAGACTTAAACAACAAAAAAACCCCCAACGAAACACACACACAAAACTACTACAATGCAATTGAACGACTCCCTACACTCTTCCCTGACAATTTCTCCTGGAATCGCGGTGGGGGAGGAGAGGGTAAACGGGACAACACTCCTGAAAGCAAAATCTCAGCGTCTTCGTGGTCTATTCTTTTCAGATCTATAATGACCTTTGCTTTGAAAACCCTCTTGGGATCAAATAAAAGCACTCCTTTTAACCCAAACACAAAGCCCGCGCACAGTCCCCTCAAGCTAACGGGCCCAGAACGTTCGTCTACCGCATTCATT
This sequence comes from Talpa europaea, assembly GCF_964194135.1. NCBI lineage: Eukaryota > Metazoa > Chordata > Mammalia > Eulipotyphla > Talpidae > Talpa > Talpa europaea. The sequence goes on along the minus strand of NC_140070.1, from coordinate 115,084,944 downwards.
TTCCTCCTCCTAAAATCGCCAACTTCCTAGTCTCCATACTTTCGGAGCCCACAAGATGAGCCTTCCTTATCTTGAGTACGGAAGTCGCCAAAGGAGGTCGCCTTTTTTTCTTTCAAGCCCACGCGGCACCGTGAGGCGCGGGCCCGCGTTGACGCGCGGCTTCTCCGCCATTTTGTGCCTCTGGCAGCGCGCCCAGCCCGCCAATCCAAGATGGCTGCGGCGAGGCTTCGCAGGAGAGCAACGGCGAAATAAGATACTGCTCCCCTCCCCCAACACCGAGGGGACGCAGCGGCCATTTTTAATCTTCGCCCCCTTATAACGGAAAAAAAAAACCGCCGTCTCGGGGACAAGGCTACCTACACCCGCCGGTGGCCTCCTTCACGACTAAAGATATTTTTCACAGGGGCTTTCTAACTAACCCCTGACTTCCATCGCTCCCGGCCTCAGACTTCGGCGTGTAAATCACCCGCCTCGAGGCCGACGGGCCTAGAAAGATACAAGAAGCTGGGACCACACAGCCGCCCCCTGCAACACCTCTACGTACCCGCTCGCCGTAGTTCTGCTCGCCGCTGTCGCTCATGACTCCTAGCTGCTACCGCCGCTCGACGTGCTTCCAGCGAAGCTGCCAACCTCCCGCACCTTCTTTACGGAGGCTCCGCCGCAGCCTCGCCGAGCGCACTGGTTTCCGAGCCGCCCAGAGCCGAAGCACTCCGCACCGCCTCCGCACGGACTCTAAGTCTTCCGGACGTGACGCGGCGCTCCTAAACTCGGCCCCTCCCCCTCCCAGAACGCGCGCTTTCTTAGCCCCGCCCCGCACTTGCCCTTTCTAGCGGCAGCGAGGTCAGACCCGGATGTGACGTCAGCCCCGCGCCTCCCCCGGCCCTGCCCCCATCCCTGGGGCTCTGTGAGGCGGGAAAGTGAGCGCGCTGGAAGGCTTCTGTAGTGGCCGCGGCGGGGCCACGCCTGCGTCGCTTGTGTTATATTCCAGGGAAGCCGTCGTGCTTGAGCGAAAGGGAGAGAAATGTTGCACTCAGTTTCCCCTCCTTCATTCCTTTCCGCTTTATGGCTGTTTTTTGTTGTGCCTTTCGTGGTGTAAGGGCCGTGTACTGGTTGCCCAGCTTTACCTTGAATTATTTAGTCTAGGTTGTAGATTGTTTCCTGCCTATTTGAAGACGTCTTCATGTGAGCACCTATTATATATACCAAAGCACTTTGCCAGACGTTAATGCGCCGGGTTCCGGCATAGTCTGCCCTGAGGAAGTTAGTGGTCTAAAAAGTGAGAACCGTTAAACAGCTTTACACAGTGATTTTGAGTGCTAAAGGCACGTCTGACTATTAAGTGGTGCCACAAGTAAATGCCTTAAAAGATCACAGGTTTCTGCCGTTGTATGTATGAATATACACACATACTATGCCGTACTCTCATGTGAAGTGTACAGTTCAAATGGTTGTTAGTATATTTGTGAAATTGTGCAGCTATCACCACATTTTTTTTTTTTTGAGATTATGCATATAAGAGCAGGGGTATAGGCCAGAGGTTGGGGGTGTGTGTGAGAGGTATCACTAGAGACTGAGTGGAGAGCAGAACAGGCGGATTGACAAATACATTGCTGAGGGGAGCAGTGGGTGAGACAGGAGAGGTCTGCTGCTCCATGTGTGTCACCTTCCTGGCTGGGGATCAAACACCTGGGCAGTGGCTATGATGGAGGATAAAAATAGAAAAACTGGAAAGGAGATACAAGGTCAAGAACAAACGCACACAAGGAGGTCAGGGCAGAAGGGATTAGCATAAGCCATTAACCCAGTTATAGAAACCAAGAGCCTTAGGCATCAACGCCCAGATTGGGAGGCGCAACATCCAGAAACTATCAGACTGCTATAGGGAGTGTCAGGGGAATGCACCATCCACCCAAAAAGATGAGGCCCTCCCTGCCAAAAGAAGATGCTAAAACCTAACACTGTCCCCCACAAAGGGGCATTAGTCTTTCTGCCCACCTGTGACTATGCAGGTTCTTCTTTTCGCCAACTCCCTCTGCAAAGCAGTAGTCTTCCTGCCCGCCGGTGACCTGCATCATGCCTCGACTTCTCTTCACTGACCTTCCTCAGTGGAGGCAGCTCTCCTCAAGGCTGTCCACCTGCAACCATGCAGGCCTCTCTCAGCAAACCTGCCCCTTTGGGGGCAGCTTGTCCTGCCCACTTGTGTTTATGCAAGTATCTTTTACTCTTCTGTCCCTTTTCTAATAAACCTGCTCTTTCAAATCGAACTAATGTCTCTGTCTTGGGAAACTGCTGTGCGCCGCTGAAAGGGGAGCTGTGGTGAAACCTTTCCCTCAGTGAACCTGTTATAGGACAGGGAGAGGGGCAGCCCAAGCCCCTCAAACCTGCCTATTCTAAATGGGTTCTGCCATCCGCCGCATCAACACAAACACATGAGACTTTAATGGGAAGGATCTTTAATAAAACTAGGAAACAATACAGATAAGGCAAAGAGTCTAGTTTCTAAATGAAGCACCCAAAGTTACCCGTCCCCTCGTGGGTAAAAGTCCATCCATATGGGATTGGCCCAGAGCAAGGCCCCAAAGCCTGCCACAAGTCTAAAGCATCTTCCAGTGGGGACCCACAGAAAAGGGTCAGAAACAACCAGACAAGCCCGGAAGGAAAAGAGCAAAATCAACATCAAGATAAAAGCTGCCATTGTCACCTCCCCACGGGTCTCACCCACATCTGTGTCACCCCGTCCATGACCAAAAAGACAAGCTGTTTCTTCACGTGTCTCTAGGCTCCATGCGCCTCCTCCAGGTCTCCTTCTGGCTCCATCCTGCTTCCTTCCTTCCTCAGTCTCTTCTCTGCAGCTTCTCCTCTTCCTGCTCAGCTCCACCCTTACTTGGGTGGGGCAGGGAACCTGGAACCTTCCCCTTTCCTGGGGACGACCCTGTTACAAACCCACTGACTCCAAAAAACGACATCATTTGCAGACAGCTTCATAGTGCTGACGCTTAATCATCTACGCCACCAGAGAGGCCCCACCACAAACAATTCTAAAACAGTTTCCTCAACCTCAGAAACCTGCGATCTTTTAAGTCATTTCCCATCCCCCCTCAGCCTGCCCCACAACCATAGCAGTCCTAGCAATTTCAAATCTACTGTCCTCTAGTTTCGTCTATATAAATTTACTATAAATGGAATTGTTATAGGACAGGGAGAGGGGCAGCCCAAAACCTCGCAAACCTGCCTATTCTAAATGGGTTCTGCCATCCGCCGCATCAACACAAAACCTATGAGACTTTAATGGGAAGGAACTTTAATAAAACTAGGAAACAATACAGGTAAGGCAAAGAGTCTAGTTTCTAAATGAAGCACCCAAAGTTACCCGTCCCCTCGTGGGTAAAACTCCATCCAAATGGGACTGGCCCAGAGCAAGGCCCCAAAGCCTGTCACAAGTCTAAAGCATCTTCCAGTGGGGACCCTCAGAAAAGGGTCAGAAACAACCAAACAAGCCCGGAAGGAAAAGAGCAAAATCAAAATCAAAATCAAGATAAAAGCTGCCATGGTCACCTCCCCATGGGTCTCACCCACATCTGTGTCACCCAGTCCACGACCAAAAGACAAGCGCAGTTTCTTCACATGTCTCTAGGCTCCATGCGCCTCCTCCAGGTCTCCTTCTGGCTCCATCCTCCTTCCTTCCTTCCTCAGTCTCTTCTCTGCAGCTTCTCCTCTTCCTGCTCAGCTCCACCCTCCTTTGGGTGGGGCAGGGAACCTCCCCCTTTCCTGGGGACCACCCTGTTACAGAATCATAACAATGAAGTCCTTTGTGATTGGCTTCTTTAACTTAATGAACCATTTTCAAAATTCACACATTGTGTGTGTTTACCAGTATTTAATTTCTTTTTATTGCTGAGTAGTATTCCATAGTGGAGATGTATCATACTTTACCTGTATCTCCAGTCTAGAACAGGGCCAGATTGTTGAATGAATGGCCATGTTTTGGGTGTAGAGTACAAGGCTCTTTTTTTTTTTTAAAGATTTATTTATTTATTTATTTATACAAGCACTGGGTACAGTCAGAAGCGAGGGAGGGTGAGAGAATTCACCAGAGCCAGAGCGGGGAGCAGAGCAGGCAGAAGGGCCGAAGTACACTGTTGAGGGGAGCAGCAGGCTGGAGGAGAGGTCTGCACCATGTGGGAACCTCCTCCGGATGCGGGGGAGCAGGCTGGTATTGAACTGGCGCTGCAGAGGCTGCAGGCAGCTTTGCAACCCAGAGCTCAACCGCTGCGCCACCAGGGAGGCCCACAAGGCTCTTTTCAAGTTAGCCAAGAGCAGGACGCTTGATCACTCTGGGATAATAGGTATACATCCAGAGGTATCACTGGGAAGGGGGCGGTGGGCTGTTGACAGATGTGCTTTTTGCCCAGGGATTGATCAATGGAACACCTTGTTCATAAGATTGGAGCCATGGGTGGGCGTCTGGTGTATGTGATTGTACTTACCCTCTCGAAAGCCCAAAATCCAGTCTTCAGTTTGACCCACCCTTCTCTGTCAATAAAAAGGCCAAGATCCTGCTCTTCAGCAGTATCCTGCATCCTACACCTTGCTCCTTGACTCCTGTTTCTTTTATCACTGCTGATGCAACACATGTGGAATACAGGTTTACACCTATCAAATTAATAGGAGCTAATAGGGCTGATCTTCTATGGCAGCAAAAATCGAGAGTAAACAATATGAGAGGATAGATTTTAAAAGGGTGGCCTTGACTGGTCTTGATGGTGGGACTATGTGGATAAAAGGAAAACGGTAAAAAGATAAGAACTTTGTGTCTTGGTGGAGGGTGTATATGCAGTAGGAAATGATGTTCCCACTTGGAATACTCTGTCTTAGGCTCACTCCCATAGCTTATATTATTATTATTATTATTATTATTTTAAGATTTATTTATGTATGCATATAAGAGCTGGGGCACAGGCCAGAGATGCAGGAGGTGAGAGGATCCACCAGAGACAGAGTGGGGAACAGAACAGGCAGACTGACTGAAACACACTGCTAAGGGGAGCAGTGGGCAAGACAGGAGAGGTCTGCCTCGCCATGTGGGTTTCTCCCTGGCCGGCTGGGTTTCAAACTCATGCTGCAGAGGCCGTGGATTGCTTCATAGTGCGGTGCTTCACCCCTTGCGCCACCAGGGAGGCCCACCATAGCTTAAATTATTGAGTCCCTTAGAGAGTCTATACCCTTTTCTGGCACGGGCCATGCTACTCATGCTGTCTGACAAGGTCCGGGCATGGGGAAAATTTCTGAAAAGTCAGAAAACTCCATAGCTGGCTCCTGCTACTTCCTTTCATTTGTTTGTGGCAGTTATTGAAACCATGGAAATTTTCTATAAGCTTTAGAATAACACAATGAGTGTTGGCACGAATGCCAGTTTTGGTATGCACACTTCAGTAGTTTGAGAAAAATACTTTCTAACATGATTAATGATGAAATGATTCCTGATAATTCTCCATGTCCTCCAATTTGTAATTCAGTTACCATAGTAACACTGAGTTCTTTAATAAACCACACTTGATAGAACTGATGGAACTGAGCCCAGTAAAAGTCCCCACTAGAGAAGACCTTGAGGCGCCCCAGAGATGAAGTAGCCGAGAAAAACACACCACATACTGTTCCCATGGCACCGGGACCCTTTGGTTCTATATAGAAAATGGGAAGTCGCCCTCGATTTTGCAATGCCTGCTTAGCCTTGTTTTAGTTACCTAGTTTGACTGCATAAATCACTGTTGTGTGTAGCACCTGTTTCTATTTTTTTTTAGATTTTTATTTTATTTATTTATACAAGCACAGGGTATAGTCAGAAGTGCGGGAGGGTGAGAGAATTCACCAGAGGCAGAGAGGACAGCAAAGCAGAGCAGCCAGAACTGACGAAGTACACTGCTGAGGGGAGCAGCGGGCGGCAGGAGAGGTCTGCGTGCCATGTGGGACCCTTGCCCAGTGGCCGGGGATCGAACTGGCATTGCAGAAGCTGCGGACAGCTTCGCAACCCAGAGCTCAACCGCTGCGCCACGGGGGAGGCCCATCCTGTTCCTATTTTCTGAATAATATACATCACCTAGGGAAATAATGTAACCAAGTTAATGTAACCAAGTGACCGAGTAAATCATAGACTGGGAAAATTAAGAAAGGGCTGTGCATGATTGATGATCAAAAATAATTTCTGAAACAATGTAAAAGTAAAAATCACATGATTGCATAATGTAATGATCAAATAACAATTTCTGATGTATAAATAAAGCTCCGCTGAGGTTATCAGTAGGACATATCTGCACACTGGTCAAGTGTCAGTGTCTCCTCACTACCTCATCTACCTCATCTCCCCCCTTCCCTCATCTCTCCACTTCCCCTATGAGACTTGTCCTGTGGGGACCCTGCCCTAGTCGGAGCTGGACTCCGGCACTCTTCCCCAACATCTCTTTTTTGGTATTCAACTTTGTTCTGGAATTCACTAGTCATTCTTCAGTTTCTTGTTCTGTTTTTACTCATTTACTCAACAAACTGGAGAAGGCAAGGAGCAGCTCAGCGAGGATGTTGTATACCTTTCTAAGAAGTTTAGAATTTATTTAATAGCAAATAGGGAGGTATCAATGGGTTATAAAGGTGGTTATATTGTCAATTTTAGGTTTGAGAGAAATAGTGGCATCATGGAGCAAGGATCTGAGGAGTGATATGAGCAAGTTGGATTGGAGACTGGGGGCAGATGAGAAGCAAAACTCTGCTGTGAGCTGTGCATTGTGTACCAAGCAAGAGTCCATGAGAGCTGAGGGCCAGGCAATGTGCTTTATATACCCAGAGGAAGGGCCTCCTTTGACAAATTCACACATCATTTTAGTCCGTGATCTAGACCACTAGTCCTGGAATAAAAAGAGGAATAAAAAGAAAAGGAGAAAGTAAGTAAGGTTGAACTAAGACAGTAGCAGTGGGGCCTCCCTAGTGGCACAGGGGTTAAGATGTCAGCACTAACAAGCTATTGCCAGCCACTGCAGCAGGAGTTTGATTCCTGGCCAGGGAGCTGACCCACACGGTGCAACAGACCTCTCCTGTCTCATCTGCTGCTCCCCTCGGCAGTGTATTTCAGTAGATCTGCCTGTTCTGCTTCCCATTCTGTCTCTGGTGAATTTTCTCACCCCCCAGCACCTCTGGCCTAGACCTCAGGTCTTGCATGCATGCATAAATAAAGTAAATCTTAAAAAAAAAGGACAGTAGCAATGGTGTTAGAGAGTATCGAATAGAAATGAGTTGCTGCGCTTGTTGCTCCAAATTCACCCTTTCTTTTTTCCTTGCTCAGTGAGCATAGATATGGCCCTTTAAATATTTTTCTTTGCCACTTGACACTGAAGCTTTGTCACTTAGGTAAGATATTGGACAGGTACTATATGAGGAAAGGGATTACCTCTTTGTTCTAGTGCCAGTGTTTCACAGGCTTTTGTGGCACATGAAGCTTTCCCAGAGACCAGCTGGAGAGCACAGTTCTCTCCTGCACTGACCTGCAGTGTGCAGAGAATATCTTCATATATGTACTTTGCAGTGCATGGGTACAAGCGGCTTCAAGCAACCAGCAGCTTCCTCCAGAGCTCCCCACTTGCAACCCTAACCACTTTGTAGAAGAGACCTCTGGCTCCTGCAGCATTGCAGCTTCTGTAGTACCTAGAAGTGCATGGAATCAAGCAGCATCCAGCAGCTGGCAGCTCCCCCAGGCACCATGCCAGATGATTTTGTAGGTGAGATACTGTCCTATGAACAGCTTTACCTGGCATTCTAGAGGGAAGATTTCTTAAAAAGTCCAGAGGGCAGATTTCTGTTCAGTTCTGCCAGCATGGCACTTTGGCAACTTCTATGTTATCCAGTGAGCCACAGCTATGCCTTCTCCAGTACAGTATAGACCTCGGATCACGAGGAGAAGGAGATAAACTACGTGATTTATCTTTCCTGATTGGACCCTGACTGAGTCAAAATTGCCCCCCGAAGAGGTCCCTCAAGATACTTCTGGGATGTGGAGGTGAAGGAGAGGGAGAAAGTAAACCAGTACTTATCTTCTGGCTTGGGCGACCAGGCGGAAGGACAATGGTAAATTAACTAAAAAAGGAAAAAGAGGAGCAAAATGAAGACTTCAATTTGTGACATGTAGATTTGCAGATGCTGTGGGACAGCGAAATGTTTGTGAGTAGTAGTTATAAGAATCTGGGGTTCAGGGGAGAGCCAGGTAGAACATACAAAACTAGAATTACCAGTGTAGAGATGGTCATGGAAAGCTTACATTGAATAAGCAAGATCCTTATAGGAGTGATGTAGGGGTAGCCTCAAAAAACTAATACCCAATAAAATGACTAAAGAGCACTCATTCCTTAGAAACATAAATGTGGAAGTCCAAACTTGGAAACTTTGTTAAGGAGGATTTTCATGAACTAGCTTAGAACCTAGAGGAAATTTAGAAAAAATTTAGTTAGTATGATGATTATGACTATAACATATAAATAACTATGGTGAAACAATTTTGGGGTGTCTTGAGCACTAAAGGAAAACCACTTTTAAAAATTAGAGATCTTCAGTCACCTAAAGAAATCTGGGGAAGGGATGAAAATTAAAATGCTGAAATAAAAAATTTCAGAGCTCAGATATTTAACCTATAAAGAAAATTTTTGTCTTAGAATTATTATTATTTTATTACTAATATAGACTGCAGCTAAAATAATTCAGGCAATATGTGCAATAAAAAAAAGAAGACACTTTGTCTTGTTTTCCATTCTTTCCTAGTCTTCTCTCTCTCTCTCTCTCTCTATATATATATATATATATATATAGATAGATAGATAGATAGATAGATAGATAGATAGATATAGGTTGGCACCAGTGTTTAGTTCAGGAGAAGGGCTTAAAGTTCTGGATCTTCCTGTAGGGTCCTGAGGGCTCCAGTTTCTCCCTTAGCCTTGGAATTACCGAATTTCTGACCAGCATAGACATCCTAGTCCCTGAAAGCCTCCTTATTCCCTCAAGTGGGTTATATTTGGTTCTGAGTAGCAGGAGATACCAGTCTTGATCTGTCCTGTGCAGAAGCCCCGGCACCATGCCAGATGTCCTTGGTTTCCTGGAGTCGGTGGCTCACCATCACCCGCTAGCCCTTAGACTAATCCAGTTTGCAGTCCTGAATTGCTTTGGTCACTGAGCCAATCTGAATTGGCCTGGGCAATTCTCAATGGTCTGGGCAGTTCTTTTGGGGTTGGTGACTATGAGGTCTCACATTCAATCCAGATGTTGACCCCTGAATAGAATGAGGTTCAGATGGCCCAGTCATCCTTGTCAAGGGGTCCTCAGTGGAGACCACAGGATAGTTTTTTTTTTAGATTTATTTATTTATGCATATAAGAACTGGGGTTAATATAGGTCAGAGGTGCGGGGTGGGGGGGGTTGGCGGGAGGAGGTGAGAGGATTCACCAGAGACAGAGTGAGCAGAACAGGCAGATCTACTGAAATACACTGCTGAGGGGAGCAGCAGGTGAGAAAGGAGAGGTCTGCTGCGCCATGTGGGTAGCTCCCTGGCTGCCAGGATCAGACTCGTGTTGTGGAGGCTGCAGATAGCTTCATAGTGCTGTGCTTAACATTTTGCACCACCAGGGAGGCCCCAGGATAGTTCTTTTTTTTTTTTAATAAATTTTATTTTTATATTCCCCATACAATTGCAACCCCCTTATTTTGACCCCAATCCCTCCCCTCCCCGCCCCCCAATCCTCATAGAGTGTCTCTGGTTCATAGTTGTTTGTTCATTTTGATTTTCACTTTCTTATAGTTATTCATTTTCCTGGTCCCTTATTTAAGTTTTCTGCTATGAGTGAGACCATCCAGTATTTTCTTTTTCTTTCTGGCTTATTTCGCTGAGCATGATCCCTTCCAGCGCCATCCATGTTGCTGCAAATTGCATGTGTTTATCTTTTTTGAATGCTGAGTAATATTCCATGGTGTATATGTACCACATCTTCTTGATCCAGTCATCTATTTTTGGGCATTTGGGTTGTTTCCAAAGCTTAGCTATTGTAAACAGTGCTGCTATAAACATAGGGGTGCAGGTGCTCTTTGGAATTGATGTTTCTGTGTCCTTTGGGTAAATACCTAGGAGTGGACTTGCTGGATCATATGGAAGCTCTATGTTTAGTAGGTCAAAAAATCTCTGGCCTGTGACCCATTTCTTGTATGGATAAATAGATAAAAGTTAGAAAACTTAAATAAGGGACCAGGAAAAAACCAAATTATAATAAAGTAAACATCAAGATCAACGAGCAACTACAAACCAGAGATATACTGTGGGAGGTGGGGTGGGGGAGGAGGGAGTAGGATCAAAACAAGGGGGGTTGGAATTGTATGGGGACTATAACCAAGATGAAAATGCATGTAAAAATTATGTAAAAAATGGTCATCAGGGAAATGCAAATCAAAACTACCATGAGATACCATCTTACACCAGTGAGAATGGCACATATTAAAAAAACTAGCAACAACAAATGTTGGCGAGGGTGTGGAGAAAAAGGAACTCTTCTGCACTGTTGGTGGGAGTGCAAACTGGTCCAACCACTGTGGAAAGCTGTGTGGAGATTTCTGGACCTACTAAACATAGAGCTTCCATATGACCCAGCAATTCCACTCCTAGGTATTTACCCAAAGGACACAGAAACATCAATTCCAAAGAACACCTGCACCCCTATGTTTATAGCAGCACTGTTTACAATAGCTAAGCTTTGGAAACAACCCAAATGCCCAAAAATAGATGACTGGATCAAGAAGATGTGGTACATATATACCATGGAATATTACTCAGCATTCAAAAAAGATAAACACATGCAATTTGCTGCAACATGGATGGCGCTGGAAGGGATCATGCTCAGCGAAATAAGCCAAAAAGAAAAAGAAAAATACCGGATGGTCTCACTCATAGCAGGAATCTAGAAAACTTAAATAAGGGACCAGGAAAATGAATAACTATAAGAAAGTGAAAACCAAAATCAACAAAAAACTATGAACCAGAGACACTTTTAGGGGGGCGGGGGCGGGAGGGGAGGGATTGGGGTCAGAATGGGGGGCTGCAATTGTATGGGGAATATAACAATAAAATTTATAAAAAAAAATAAAGTTAACAGATAATAAAAAAAAAATTATGTAAAAAATGTATAAAATAAAAAAAGTCAAATTGTAGAGTTACCATATGACCCAACAATTTCATTCATAGCTAAGAAAATTTAAAACATATAATCACACAAAAGCTTATGTAACAATTTTCATAGTGGCTTTATTTAATAGCCAAAAAGAGAAAATAACCCAGCTGTCCAGCATTGAACATATAAACGAACTGTGATAATGCCATACATCAAGTACTAAACAGCCATAAAGAGGAATGAGTTTTGATATATGCCACATTATGGATGAACCTTAAAACATGCCAAATGATTAGAGCCAGTCACAAATGCCACATATTGTATGATTCTGTGTATATGTAATGTCCAGAATAGGTGTAGCCATAGTGACAGAAAGTTGATTAATAATTGCCAAGGACCCAGGATAGTTCTTGATGAAGCTCTTGTGCAGCTCTCCCAGCTTCTCCCCAGTAATGTACCATGTAGGATCATTGGATGACTGAAAGTCAAGATTGTACTCCTATTTCAAAAGAACTCAGATGCTGCCATGTCCATACCAATCACCACCTTGTATGGGTAAGCAGCTGCATCTGGCCATCCTCAGCACTCCACGCCTCATTGTTCTCTGGGTTATTGGGTGCAAAACTTTCCCCATCACCCTTGTTGGTGGTATCTTTTCCATACCTGGCCTTGATGACCCCCTTGAAGTGATGGTACACTTTGGTACCAATGCACATGGCTTCTTTGAAGACAGAATCATGAACTCCTGCACGACCTCCACTGATCACATTGAAGGCAGGGTCTAGGAGGGCCAGGTCTGGATTTTCTGCAAGATTTGCAATGTGTCTATAGAGGTGGACCCCCTTTTAGGATGCTCTAACTTTGCATGCAACCAGGGATTTATTCTCTGTCCCATCCAACTCAGTCATAAATCTGTCAACATTTTCTTCATTTCTTCATTTTCTTCTACAATGCTTGTTTATTTATTTATTTTTTAAAATAGCAGAGCAGGGCCACATTTTTCAGGACTTGTTTCCACAGGTAGCTAGATTTATCTCTATCTCTTAGTCCCAGAGCTTTACAGATACCTGTGGAAGCTACCTTGGGCACAGCTGCTTGGAATCAGCACTTGGCAGTGTACAGGCCCCCTCCACCTGCCCCTGGAGTCCAGGATTTCTCTGGCAAAGATTTTCTGCATGGCCATGGCTGTGATGTCTTCGGTGGGAGTTGGTTGAGCTCTGAGTCTAGGTGGCAACTGGGACAGCATATCACTCCTCAGTTTTTCTTTTTTGTTTTTTAAGATTGATTTATTTATTTATACAAGCACTGGGTGCAGTCAGAAGTACAGGAGGGTAAGAGAATTCACCAGAGCCAGAGGGGAGAACAGAGCAGGCAGATTGACAAGGTACACTGCTGAGGGGAGCAGTGGGCGTCAGGAGAGGTCTGCGCTCCATGTGGGACCCTTGAGGAGGCTGGGTATCGAACCGGCACTGCAGAGGCTGTGGCAGCTTCCCAACCCAGCGCTCAACCGCTGCGCCACCGGGTAGGCCCACACTCCTCAGTTTTTATCCAAGGTCACCCCAGTTAAAAATTTAGTATATAACTGTTTAGATCTTTGATGGACAAATATTTTTTTTTTTTTTTACTGAACACATGGTATCATGCTATACATAATTTAAATTTTTTTTCTATATTTATTTTGTATTTATTTATAAATATAAGAACTGGGGTGTAAGCCAGAGATGCCGGGAATGAGAGGATTCACCAGACAGAGTGGGGATCAGAACAGGTGTATCTACTGAAATACACTGCTGAGGGGGGGGCAGTGGGTGACAGGAGAGTTCTGCTGCACCATGTGGGTTAGCTCCCTGGCTGGGGATTGGAACTCATGCCTAGGTGGCTGGTGATAGCTTGGTAGCACTGAGACTTTAACCCCTGTGCCACCAGGGAGTCCCTATACATAATTTTTCATTTTAACATACTATTCTGGGCCTTTATTTTTTACTTAGTAATCCTAAAATATGCTGAATTTTAAAAATATTAGTACACATAGATTTAGTTCACATTTTAAAACAGTTTTATGGTATTCCTTTGTAAACATGTGTCATGATCTACTTTACCATTCCCTTTTTATGAGGGTGAAAAGTGAGTTGTTTAAAGATCAGGGAATAATGTGCCTGGGAGGGATCAACCACGGCACAAAGATGATGAAGTAAAAACTTGCTGGCTCCAGGAACCCAGAAACCAGACCAGGGAATTCCTGTGAGAATAGACCTTGAGGTTTCCACAAGCACAGTAGGGGGCTTATGATGAAGAGAGCAGGATCTGGAAGGCCTGAGACTGAGCCCTGCCTCTCTGGTGACCGTAGACAGTTTAACTTCTGTACCTCTGTTGCCTCAGCTATAAAATAGGATCTATAAAATATCTACCTCTTACCCTTGTCAGGATTCCATGAGTTAGTAAATATAAAGCATTTAGATTTTAGGACAATTGTGTCTAACCCATAATAGCTTAGCCATTAATACATAGGCCATAGAACAGATATTGTATATTATTTAAAAGCAATGGGAAACTATTGAAATGTTTTAAGCAGGGAAGGGTTTGACTTAATTTGTATTTTATAATATAAACAGGTTGTATTGTAACAGGGTGGTCCCCAGGAAAGGGGGAGGTTCCAGGTTTCCTGCCCCACCCAAGGGAGGGTGGAGCTGAGCAGGGAGAGAAGAAGATGCAGAGGAGACTGAGGAAGGAAGGAAGCAGGATGGAGCTAGAAGGAGACCTGGAGGAGGCACATGGAGCAGAGAGACACATGAAGAAACTGCGCTTGCCTTTTGGTGGTGGACTGGGTGACACATGTGGGTGAGAGACCCGTGGGGAAGTGACAATGGTGGTTTTTGTCTTGGTTTTGATTTTGCTCTTTTCCTTCCAGACTTGTCTGCTTGTTACTGATCCTTTTCTGTGGGTCCCCACAGGAAGATACTTTAGACTTGGGGCAGGCTTTGAGGCCTTGCTCTGGGCCAATCCCATTTGGATGGACTTTTGCCCACGAGGGGACGGGTAACTTGGGTGCTTGACTTAGAAACTATATTTTCTGCCTTTCCTGTATTGGTTCCTAATTGTATTAAAGTCTCATATGTTTCGGGCCTCCCCAGTGGCGCAGCGGTTGAGCAATGGGTTGCGAAGCTGCCCACAGCCTTTGCAACGCTGGTTCGATCCCTGGCTGCTCCCTGGACACCAGAGGAAGGTCCCACATGGCGCGCAGACCTCTCCTGCTGCCCACTGCTCCCCTCAGCAGTGTCCTTCGGTCTTTTTGCCTGCTCTGCTCCCCGCTCTGGCTCTGGTGAATTCTCTAGTCCTTCCATGCTTCTGACTGTACCCAGTGCTTGTATAAATAAATAAAAATAAATCTTTAAAAAAAAAAAGTCTCATATGTTTCATGTTGATGCGGTGGATGGCAGAACCTATTTAGAGCAGGCAGTTTTGCCAGGTCTGGGGTGCCCCTCTCCCTGCCCTGTAACTGTATTACAAAATATTTCCATTTGTAATGCAAATGGAGAATGGGTTGAAAGGAGGTAAAAGCTAAGCCAGTTAGGAAGCTATTGTAATTAATGACCCAGGAGAGAGACCAATGGGACTAGTGTGGTGGCCAAGGAGATGGAGAGATATGGACAGATTTTAGGTTTATTTTGGAGACTGAACTGAGCGGACTTGAAGAGGCGTGATAGAATGGAGATGTCAAGGTTACGCAAGGAGAGATGTCTTGCTCCAGAATGAGATGGGGAAATCTGAAATAAAAGGATTTTGTAGAGTGGTGTGGAGGTTGGTGGGAAGGATAAGGGTTTGTTTCTGAACTCAGTAAATTTGAGATGCCATGAGACATCAAAGTGGAAGTTAATAGGTTGTTGGATGTACAAATGCAAAATTGGATATATGTTAAAATCTTAGAATACGTTTAGAATTTTAAAATCATACTTGTTTTCAATCATCAGTTTTTACTCAAGTTATAATTAAGCAACAAATTATGCACTGAGCACTAAAAAGTTTGGTTGGCAATGGAACACTCCAATTGATTTTTTTCCCCTCTGCTTTTAAAAGTGATATTATATCTAGCATTTATGTATACTATTGACTGTATAATATTCTGCCATATGGTTGTACATAATTTATGTGATCAATTTGTTTTGTTTTTCCTAATTTTTCAATGTGTCAGGTAATGTTTAATGACTATTTTTGTCCATAAAATACATCTGAGTTTTAATTTTTTTGCTTAGGATAGATTTCAAGGAGGAAAAATTGTCAACAAGTATGGTCTTAGTTATGATTTTGGAAACATATTATCAACTTTTCAGAAAAGCTTTATTTTTTACTCCTTGTTGCAATCACGAATATTCACATCATTGTCAATTAAAAACTTTGTTAATCTAATAGGTGAAATACAATGTCTTGTAGTTGCTTAATCTGCATTCTTTAACAGTCACTGCCTTCGGTTATCTCTACTAGTGCTTTTATCACTGATTGATTGCTGTGGTTCTCCCACCTGCAATGCTCTCTCTAACTCCACTAAGCCTTTCTTTTGGCTAATTCCTACTCATTCGCCTTTCATCCCCAGTGAAACCCCATTTGTACTGACTGTTCTCCTCCCTGTCTCTAGTAAATATCTGTTTTCTTTAATATATGTTCTCAGATTCATTGTAGTGATGCATATTGAGTTTCTCAAAAACTCCACGTGAAATTTTGATTTTTGATTGCATTAGATTTTTTGGTTAACTTGGGGAGAATTAGCATCTTTTTAATATTGCCATCTACCCAAGAGTATGACTGTTTCTGCTTTTATCTAGATTTTCTTCTATGTCCTTCATAACAATTTAAAAGTTTTTTTCACAAGAAATCTTACTAATGCCCAAATATATTACATATTCTGATTTTTATGAATAGTATTTACTCATATTAAATTTAATTTTAGCAATATTTTCTACTTGGTGATTGATGGTGTGAGAAATGCTATTAGTTTTTGTAGGTTGATTTTAGAGGCAGAAAACTTACAGAACTTTCTTTAGTGTAATATTTAGATTCTATTGCTTTTTCTCAGCATTTTATACACTCATTTGCAAATGAAGATTTTATCTCTTTCTTTCCTATTTTTTCTTATTTTTGAACATTACTTGATATTTGGGAGAGGAAATAAAGAAATGAGAAATTTGTAGTGGATTTCTTTTTTTTTTTGTCAGCGGTTCATCTACGCTCTATGTCCCAAAGAACAGGAAACAGGGAAATTCTTTCATGAAGAGTACTAACTTAAAAAAAAAAAAATGAGTGATAATGATTGTTATTCATCAGTAGGAAGTTTCTGTGGATAACATGAGGTAGAGGAGAATCCAATATTCTAACTTGAACCAATAAAATAAATGCCAACTGATCAAGATGTTCCTGGCATTATTATGTTTGTTCTGGAAGTGCTAGCTATCCACAGGAGGACTGAGAATCACCCTTTCAACTGTTAAGCTGGAATAGATCATTTCCACTAGGTGGTGCCAAACCTTAACCAGAACAGATAGGCCTGGAAAACACTGGCTCTGAATCTACACTAGATTGGCTCACCCCAAACATGCTATTAACTTCTCAATTACATGTTCCTGTAATTTTGGCAATTGATGTTTTGGACTCAACTGGTTGTATTTTGTTGGAGTTTTACCATCATTATTTTACCATATTTAGGAAGTGCATAATCCCTGTATTGGTATTTTAACCTAGAGGGTAAGAGTTATTGTGGTAAGAAGAGCTTCTGAAATGTTCCCTTACTATCAAAATAGTGAAAATTTGTAGAATCACAAACATTAGTGCCAATATCAAAGTATTCTATGAAACAAAGATGAAAGATCCTATCTAAGGTCCATTTAACTCACCAGTTTGACAGTGTAAAAGGCAGGTATGTCTTAGAGAATTCACTTAGAAACAGTGGATTAAGAATCAGGACTCTAATAGCACTTGCTATTCCAAATGGGATCTTCTTTTATAGGAGAAATCAACACAAGTTCTGGTAACTGGTATGTAGTTATTTACCTAGCAAATTATATTAATTGTTGACTCCAATCAACAATTGGAAGGGATAGCATTACATTTTTATTGTCTCCCATAAAGGCTAGGTCAAGTCTTGCTCTGTTCTACAGAAATCTTGATTATTTCATGAATTTGCAGATTGTCACAATGCAGTCCACTATATTGATAATATGAGGCTGAAATGACCTACGTAACTAAAAGCACCTTTTATGAAGATTTCTTCATAAAAACAAGTATGCCAGGGATTAGGAGAAGAATCCCAGGCAATGGTGTGATCCTAGTGAAGTTTCTGGGGGACTGACTGGTTTCTTTCTGAATGGAAGAGTACATTTTTATACCATTAAGAAAAAGGCATAAATTTTGGTGGTGGTTGATCAGTACTACCTTGTGTAGTCGTAAAAATTCACAAAAAACTGCAGTAAACTTATATAAGCAGATGTAATTCTAAAATGTAATTTAATTCCATTAAGACTTCAAGTCTTTGAAGAACAAAGATTTGAGCAACTTAGTTGCTTTTGGATATAGACATAGATAGCAATGCATAGTTAAGAAGGGAAGTTATAATTACTATCTATGGCCTTGGATTCTGCTGCACAAATGAGAACTTAAATATCTACTGGCATTTTTATGTATATATTTGTATATTTTAGACTAATTTTCATCTTTGTTCTCCTTTCCTCCAAATATTTTATATAGAAGAAGATGCTTACTAATTTTAGAATTTAAAGAATAGTGGATAAATTTTCAAAATGAACTATCTGAGAATTAAAAAAGAGAAGAGATTATCTCAAGATGATTCTAAATGGAAAAACGGATTTTTGCTTTAACTACTTGTGAGCGAGGTTAAAGATATACAAAGTAGCTGCATTATGTTAGATGTTAGTGTTTTAAAAGAAATACAAGTTTGGGAAGAAAAGCATAAGCTGAGTTAGGGGAGTTAAAGTGGTAGATTGTTGTAGAAATTTGTCCCCTTGATGGTCATTTAGTATTTGAATTCCTGCCCTGCCCTGTGTTTGGGGAGTTGCCACATACAGCAAGGTAACCTACCATTACAGATGCCATGGATCCCAGAGATTTTGTTTTCCTAGCTTTCCCTGCAATGAAGAACCACCTCAGTCTTATATTCAGAAGTTAATGATACAAAGGGACTGAGATTGTGTAAAATACATTCCAGAAATGCATAACAACCGCAACAACAGCTCTGTGTTGTTACCAGAGGCAGCAGGATAGCACTTGTAGCAGTTGGGTCCAGTGTCCAGGTCAGCAGTGTTGATGGTCATAAGCACAGTGGCAGCAGCCATGGTATCTTTTCCAGCCCAATTCCATGGTAGCATTTTAAAAAAAGATTTATTTTTATTTATTTATGCATACAAGAACTGAGATACAGGCCAGAGGCGTGAGTGGTGGTGGTGGTGGTGAGACGATTCTCCAGAGACAGAATGGGGAACAGAACAGGCAGACTGACTGAAATACACTGCTGAGGGGAGCAGCGGGAGAGTCAGCAGAGGTCTGCTGTGCCATGTGGGTCCTCCCTGGCTGGGGATGGAACTTGTGCTGCAGTGGCTGCGAATAGCTTCATAGGTTGCATCTTAATCCCTTGCGCCACCAGGGAGGCCCTACTTTTGTCCATCTTTATTTCACTTCTCAATAAATACTAAATTGTACATAAAGGATTTTCTCAATAATATAAAGGAAAAATGCATAAAAATGTAAGACTAAACATGCTAGCTATGGCCCCTACAGAGTGGTGATATTGTGAAAAAAGAAAAAAAAAGGTTTAATTCTCCTCCCCCCCCTCCATTTTTTAATATATTTTACATTGTTGTTCATTTTTGTACAATGTTTAATATCTCCTCTCAGGTGTTGTCCCCATAAATTTACCACTGCCAAGATACCCGTGAACCATCACCATCAACTCTTGTGCTTTTCCCTCTTCCTCCTCCTCCCCTGATGAATGTCTCAGATTTATAGTTTTCTTGATAGATTTGTCTTTTTCCCCCTGAACCTTTGTTTGGTTTCTCTATGTTCCTCCTATAAGTGAAACCATCTGATATTTTTCTTTTTCTTTCTGACTTATTTCACTGAGCATAATTCCTTCCAGCTCCATCCATGTTGCTACGAATGGCATGAGTTTATCTTTTTGATTGTTGAGCAGGATTCCATTGTGGATATGTACCACATCTTAATCCAGTCAACAGTTTTGGGGCATTTATGTTGTTTCCATAGCTTACCTATTGCAAATAGTGCTGCAATGAACATAGGAGTGCAAGGTCCCTTTTGAATTAATGTTTTTGTGTCCTTTGAGTAGATTCTTAGGAGTGGAATTGCTGGGTCATATGATAGATCCATTTTTAGTAATTTGAGGGTTCTCCAAACAGCTTTCCACAACCTGTACCAGTTCTTTCTACTGTGTGAACTTATGCATATGATCAACAACCAGATCAAGAAATAGAACATACCAGCTTAGTAGAAGACCCCCTGAAGCTCCTTACAGTCACTACACCCCCAAATAACTGCCATTCTGATGTCTTCCATCATTGATTAGTTTTTCATGTTTTTGAATTTTATAGAAATTGAATCACATCTAGGTATTCTTTTGTTTAGCATTTTACTTATGAGATCCACAACTTATACCAGTTCTTTCTACTGTACTAGTTTATTGCTCTCATAAGATTGAGATCTCCAGGATACCAAATTCATTTTTGCCAAATAAATGAGTGAGTGAATGAATGAAACCTCATTTAGAAAACTGCAGTGTCAGAGTGATTAAGCTAGCTGGTGATAATAAAAAAATTGACAAGGGAGGGGCAAACTAAAGGGTGTGGTTATCATGTGTGCTTTATAACTCTCACACGCGAGGAGACATTGCATTTCAGGAAGGTTCTCTGCTCTCGAGAAGATTCTGCTTCTACCCAACTCTTTATTAACATGGCCAACAAGAAAGTAATTGCAGTATTTGGAGCAACAGGTAAGCAAGTCCTCATTTTATAACTGTATGCTGAGTTTGCTTACTTTTCTGTCTTTCTGTTTTTAACTTCAGAACCTGCAAATGTGGACTGAAAAAGAGTACTTTGGAGGAAATTAAGACAGTTATTCTCTTGCTTGAGTTTCTGAGATGGTAAAGGGGCAGGATGATTTAACCTGATTTGTCAGAAATTATCTCAGGGGACAAAGACAAGTGACAAATTCCCTCTTTCCTGATCATGTTCTGACTTGTAGATGTACGTTTCATTTTAACATAAACTCTACTCTGGAGACTTTTCTGCACCCAATACCTGAGAAGTAAAAGGGCAAATGTGAGACATGGGCATAGGCAGGGAGTGTCCACATGGCTGACCAATATTCTAGCGGTTCTAAGAGGATGAAGTGGGTGGCAGTTAAAAAGAATGTGCTGAGGTTTTCTCTTACCTGACAACCACCTGAACTTATTAACTGGTATTCCTGAAACTTTTAACTGGTATTTCTTCCCTTACTATCTTTCTCTGGCAGCCAGAAACACCTTTGCAAAGTTGTGGTCAAATCAGGTCACTCCCCTTCAATCCATTCTCATTTCAGTCTCCTGATGATCCATTTGAAATTGTCAGATCATGTCATCCTTTTGTTCAAAACCCTCCAAGACCTTCCTCCCTCATCTCACTCCAAGTATAATGCAAAATCCAGCTAATGGCTTGCAAGGCCCTTCTCTAACTTCACTTTTACAACTCTCCCTCCTCTACCTGTTGTTCTGGTTGTGGAGTTTATATTGGAGCTCTTTGTATAATTTTCTTTTCTTTTTTTTTAAATTTTTTTTCCATACAAGAGCTGGGGTGTAAGCCAGAGGTGTGAGGTGGTAAGAGGATTCACCAGAGACAGAGTAGAGAGCAAAACAAGCAGATCTACTGAAATACACTGCTGAGGGGAGCAGCGGGTGAGACAGGAGAGGTCTGCTGCACCATGGGTGTTAGCTCCCAGGCTAGGAATTGAACTTGTGCTGCAGTGGCTGCCAATAGTACTGCAGTTGTTGCTATAATCCAGTTAAGAGGACAGTGACTTAGATCAGGGTGGCAGCATTGAGGTGGTGGGGGCTAGTCAGATTCCAGATTTGTTTGAAGAGAGTTGAGAGGGTTCACAGATATCAGAGGGGAGGAAAGAGGAGTAAAGAATGACTTCAAAGTATCTGACTTGAACAACTGGCGGAATAAAGATGTGATTCACTGAAATGGGTTTCACTGTCAGGGAGGGGAGCAGGGGGGCAGGTCAAAATAATCAGGGGCTCTGTTTTAGTTTTGTTAAGTTTGAATTGTTACCTAGACACCCAGCATAGGCAGTTGGGTAAGAGCCTTGGGAGTGGCTCCTAAAGGAATCAGGTTAGATGTGTCAGAGTTGAAGAAAGCTGACTTTCATCTTGGTTAATCCCCAAACATTGTGCAAAAATGAAAAAATGATGTAAAAATAAATAAAATTAAAAAAATTATTGAAAAAATAAATAATTTCAGACATACCAAAAAAAAAAAAAAAAAAAAGGAAAGCTGACTTTTAGTCAGCAGGGAGGGCGGCCTGATTGCCTTGTTGTCCAAGTCTTGCTCCTAGTTCAGTAAACCTTGTCTCACTGGCTATGTTTGGGTGTTTGTGATAGGACTGCCAGTTTTAGTAGACACAAATATAAGATACCTAGTTAAATTTAAATTTCAGATAAACAATCATCATTTTTCTTTTTTTTAGAGATTTGTTTTTATTTATTTATGCATACAAGAACTGGGATACAGGCCAGAGGTGTGGGGGGTGAGAGGACCACCAGAGACAGAGCAGGGAGCTGAACAGGCAGATCTACTGAAATACACTGCTGAGGGGAGCAGCAAGCAAGACAGGAGAGGTCTGCTGCGCCATGTGGGTCATCTCCTTGGCTGGGGATGGAACTCCTGCAGTGGCTGCTGATTGCTTCATAGTGCTGAGACTTAACCCCTTGCGCCACCAGGGAGGTCCCCCTCCAACTTTTTCTATCAAAAATTTATTTGTGCTCTACTATTTAAAAATTTGAAGACCTTGTCTTCTAAATGTTTTCATTCCTGCCTGCCCCCCCACCCCTCTCTTATGGGTACAGCATGCAGATGTAGTGGTCTGAATGCAATATTTTCTCCAGTCTCTGGAAAAGATAAAAGAATATTAATTCTTTTAAATTATTCTCCATTTCCTCCATTGTTTCTGTTTACTTTTATCCGTTTGTTTATTTTTGTTTTGCCTCTCATAACAGAGGCTTTCCTCAAACATCTGGTGACCTTTGACTATCTGTTCATGTTTACAACTAAAGCACTAAACTTTTTTTTTTAAGATTTATTTATTTATGCATACAAGAACTGGGGTATAGGTGAGAGTTGTGGGGTCTGAGAGGATTCACCAGAGACAGATCGGGGGTGCAGAACAGGCAGACTGACTGAAATACACTGCTGAGGGAAGCAGTGGGTGAGACAGGAGAGGTCTCCTGTGTCATGTGGTTAGCTCTCTGGCTGGCTGGGAACACAACTCATGCTGCAGTGACTGGCAATAGCTTGATGGCGCTGTGTCTTTAGCCCCTGCGCCACCAGGGAGGCCCATAGAGGACTAAACTTTGAAGCTCCATATGCAAAGGCAGAGGTCATTGAGTGACAGGCCCCATAGGGTTGTCTTAGATTTTTCCACAAGAAACAAGTGCCATACTCTTAGAGAGGTGGAGGAAATTTAATAAAGATGGACAGGGCAGAAAGCAACAAAGAATAAGGAAGGAAGCAATAGGAGGAAGAAGCAAATGGCAGGGAGGATGACTAAAACCTGGGGACACTGGCAATGTGGAGAAGGCCATCTCTCCTTCTGTCCTCTTCTGCTCATAGAGCCCACTGACAGACTCCATACAAGTCAGCACCCGAGGCCTTAGAGCAGGGTGGAGAAGGCAAATGTGGCTCTGGAGGCACAGCACAAAAATGTTCAGTACAGTTATTCAACCAATTTGATGGAGGACACCAAGTGTCAGTCACCCAGCACAACACCCAGCATATCTCATAGGATAGTCAGTAAATATTTGTAGAGTGGCTAAATTAGGCATGAAATGATCATATCATGAATGATCTTGAATGTCATAAAAATAAACTGCAAACTTTCAAACTTTTAGAAATGTAAAATAGAAATTTCTTTAGAAAACAAATATAGGGACCTCCCTGGTGGCACAAGGGGTTAAGTCTCAGCACCATGAAGCTATCAGCAACCACTGCAGTACTATTGGCAGCCACTGCAAGCACAAGTTCGGATCTCTGGCCTGGGAGCTAACCCCCATGGTGTAGCAGACCTCTCCTGTCTCACCCACTGCTCCCCTCAGCAGTATATTTCAGTAGATCTGCTTGTTCTGCTCTCCACTCTGTCTCTGGTGAATCCTCTTACCACCTCGCACCTCTGGCTTACACCCCAGCTCTTGTATGGAAAAAAATTTAAAAAAAAAAAGAAAAGAAAATTATACAAAGAGCTCCAATATAAACTCCACACCCAGAACAAAGTAGAATTGTTCAGTTGAATCTTGGGTCTGATTTCCTGCTCCTTAGCCACCTTGCTCTACCTCTTTGTTATTCCTCTCCCGTGGCTTCTCTGAAGGTACCTCTGAAGAGACTGAGAAACTTAGTTTGAAAACCACTGTTGCACAAATGTTGGAGAGGGTGTGGAGAAAAAGGAACTCTTCTGCACTGTTGGTGGGAGTGCAAACTGGTCCAACCACTGTGGAAAGCTGTGTGGAGATTTCTGGACCTACTAAACATAGAGCTTCCATATGATCCAGCAATTCCACTCCTAGGTATTTACCCAAAGGACACAGAAACATCAATTCCAAAGAACACCTGTACCCCTATGTTTATAGCAGCACTGTTTACAATAGCTAAGCTTTGGAAACAACCCAAATGCCCAAAAATAGATGACTGGATCAAGAAGATGTGGTACATATATACCATGGAATATTACTCAGCATTCAAAAAAGATAAACACATGCAATTTGCAGCAACATGGATGGCGCTGGAAGGGATCATGCTCAGCGAAATAAGCCAAAAAGAAAAAGAAAAATACCAGATGGTCTCACTCATAGCAGGAATCTAGAAAACTTAAATAAGGGACCAGGAAAATGAATAACTATAAGAAAGTGAAAATCAAAATCAACAAAAAACTATGAACCAGAGACACTTTTGGGGGGCGGGGGCGGGAGGGGAGGGATTGGGGTCAGAATGGGGGGGCTGCAATTGTATGGGGAATATAACAATAAAATTTATTATCAAAAAAAAAAAAAAAGAAAACCACTGTTGCAAGCCATGGGGATGCCTCCTGAAAGAGCTCTACTCTGAATGGGGGGCTTCTTTTTTTTTTTTTTAAAGATTTATTTATGCATGCATACAAGAGCTGGGGTACAGGCCAGAGATACGGGGGTGAGAGGATCCACCAGAGACAGAGTGGGGAACAGAACAGGCAGACTGACTGAAATACACTGCTGAGGGGAGCAGCGGGCGAGACAGGAGAGGTCTGCTTAGCCATGTGGGTTGATCCCTCGATGGCCAGGGATTGAACTCGTTCTTCAGAGGCTGAGGACAGCTTCATAGTGCAGTGCTTATCCCCTTGCGCCACCAGGGAGGCCCCTGAATGTGGGATTTCTTGACTAACTTTCAGTGAACATTCATTCTGATAAGTCAATGTTTCTTCTTTCCAATCCTGCAGGAGCCCAGGGTGGCTCTGTGGCCAGGGCCATTTTGGAGGGCAAAAAGTTTGCTGTGAGAGCACTGACCAGGGATGTGACTCGCCCCAGTGCACTGGCGCTCCAGGACCTTGGCGCTGAGGTGGTCAGAGGCGACTTGAACGATGAAGCCTCAGTGGAGGCAGCTTTGAAAGATGCCTATGGTGCCTTCGTGGTGACCAACTTCTGGGACCATGGCAGCAAAGAGAAGGAAATGTGTCAGGTGGGAACAGTCTCCTCCTTTGAGTCTATTTCTCTTCCCCTCCTTGGCTACTCAGCATTTCCTGCAAGGAGGTAGCCTAATGGTCTGGCCAAAAATATAAACCTCACTCCACAGCATCTCTGGAGTTCATGAATTATATGTACTTCAGATACTTGTCAGAGGTTTTATTTTTTTTAAGATTTATTTATTTATGTATTCAAGAACTGGGGTGTAAGCAAGAGGTGTGGGGGTGGGGTGAGAGGATTCACCAGAGAGAGTGGGGAGCAGAACAGGCAGACTGACTAAAATACACTGCTGAGGGGAGCATCGGGAGAGACGGGAGAGGTCTGCTGCATCATGTGGGTTGCTCCCTGGCTGGCCTGGATTGAACTCCGCGCTTCAGTGGCTGGCGATAGCTTGATAGCGCCATCTTTATGCCCTGAGCCACCAGGGAGGCCCATTAAAGGTATATTTGATTGTGAAATCAATGTTATATACAGCACTTGTTCAAATATCAAGACCCTGGATATTTGAGGGTGGCCGTGGGAGAGCCCACCATCAGATTTTCTAATTCTCAGCACTTGGTCATAGATAGCAAGATTGGGGTGGCAATAAAATTACTCTGAGAATGAAGTGGGAAGATTAAAAAATGTAATAAATATATTTACTCTTCTGGTAGAGAATTTGGGGTTGAATTAGTAATGGGCCATAGGAAAATAAGTAACAAGCAAATAAACCCACAAGGACCAACTCTAGGGAAAACAAAAACTTGTGGGAAAGGTGAACATAGACATAGAATATCACATGACTAAGACTGATTAGTGATTGAGTCCCAGATTATGATATTGGGAGGATTAAATAAAAGGAACTGTGTATATGTGTAGTGGCAATGGTGCTGGTGGATTATGTGTGTGTCGGGGGTGGGTGGTGGAAAGGTGGGCATTAAATAATCCTCTCATAGTAGGCATTTTAACACATGATAACTCAAACTGAACAGATCAAGAATGTACAGTTTTACAGGGGAGGGAAGAGTACAAGAGACTATGGTGACGCTTCATGGTGTCTTAGTGGTGATCATTTTTTTTTTTAAAGGTTTATTTATTTATTTATACAAGCACTGGGTACAGTCAGAAGCGCAGGAGGGTGAGAGAATTCACCAGAGCCAGAGCAGGGAACAGAACAGGCAGACTGACGAAATATACTGCCGAGGGGAGCAGCGGGCAGCAGAAGAGGTCTGCGCGCCATGTGGGACCCTCACCGGTGGCTGGGGATAGAACTGACGCTGCAGAGGCTGCGGGCAGCTTCGCAACCCAGCACTCAACTGCTGCGCCACCAGGGGAGGCCCTTAGTGGTGATCATTTTATGGGGATTATACTTGAAAGGAGAAATGAAACCTGTAAAAAAATGAACAATGTAAAAATATATAAATATATAAATACATTTAAAAAAGAATAATGGTTTTAATATGTTATTTCTCTGGGGGTACAGAGAAATTCTTTGTCACTATAAGATGTACTCCTCTTTGCCCCTAAGACAATACTATTTGAAAATTGCATATATGTATTACTAGAAAAAATAAGAAGATTAGATTTTTTTTAAATGTAAGGGCCGGGATCAGCCTTTTGCAGAAAATGTCACAATTCAAAACATTCAGAGCGGGAATGAACTGTTTCAGGAATGCCTGTTAAATTAATTATATCATTTACAGCTTGTTTTTTAGTAATAAATTTTGGAAGGATTTATTTTAGGAACTCTGGGTTCTAAATCTCATATTCACTTACTTTGGAGCCAAGAGTACAAGTTCCTTCTTGTTTCACTTTTTGTACCTACCGAACCAGATTATGTCTTCTCTGCCTGTTACGCAAGGTTGTATAAGGAAAAGAAAGATGGAAACACTGAAAATAAGACAGAGAAGTGATGAAAGTGTTCTGAAAGATTTTGAAACTAAAAACACACAAAAGAACATACGGGCCTCCCCTGTGGCGCAGCTGGTTGAGCGCAGCGCGGTGAAGCTGTCCGCAGCCTCTGCAGCGCCGGTCTGATTCCTGGCAGGCCAGGGAGATTCCCCTATGGCACGACAGGCCTCTCCTGTCTCGCGGACTGCTCTCCTCACAATGTACTTCAGTTCTTCTGCCTGTTCTGCTCCCTGCTCTGTCTCTGGTGAATTCTCTCACCTTCCCGTGCCTCTGGCCTGTATACCCCAGTGCTTGTATAAATAAATAAATCTTTAAAAAGAAAATATACATAATATTTGTGCTTATATTTAGTATACATACGGCTCCATTATGCCTTCACAATCCAAATGCTCTGTAGATATAATTACCAGAAAACAATATTATGTATCAATGTGGCAATTGATCACAAAGACACTGAGAGTCCACAGGAAGTGACCAAATGTCCTTCCACCAGATTGCTTCTCAGCACCCTCAACCGTCCCTTTTGTCTCTCTTCCTTCCCCTCTTTCCTATACCCCCTGTCCTACCCCACCCACAGAGTCTGGGGTCTTACAGGCCTAGTGGGAATAGGCCGAGGGGTTCCAAATTGGGACACAGTAGAGGCTCTGCTCACTAATACTGGCGTACTCTCATAGGATAGCTATTAGAATATATGTTGGGGCCTCCCTGGTGGCGCAAGGGGTTGAGCACAGCACTCTGAAGCTATCTGCTGCTTCTGCAGCATGAGTTCAATCCCCGGCCAGCCAGGGAGCTACCCACATGGTGCAGCAGACCTCTCCTGTTTCTCCCACTCCTCCCCTCAGCAGTGTATTTCAGTCAATCCACCTGTTCTGCTCCCCACTCTTTCTCTGGTGAATCCTTTCACCCTCCTGCACCTCTGGCCTGTACCCCAATTTTTGTATGTATAAATAAATCTTTTTTAAAAAAGAAAAGAATATATGTTGGTGCTGGAAAGTCTTTCTCTCCAAGGACAAAAGGACAAGGAAGTGTGGAGGGCCACCTGCCCTCTGGTCTGTGTGTGTATATAAAGATTGTCCTGTTGTCCCTTAGGGAAAGATGGTGGCAGATACTGCCAAGCGCCTGGGGCTGAAGCACGTGGTGTACAGCGGCCTGGAGAATGTCAAGCGCCTGACTGGTGGCAAGTTGGAGGTCCCCCACTTTGATGGGAAGGGAGAGGTGGAGGAGTATTTCTGGTCTATTGGTGTTCCCACGACCAGCACCCGCCTGGCAGCATATTTTGAAAACTTTCTCACAGCGTGGAAGCTCATGAAAGCCCCTGATGCAGACTACTACACCTTAGGTAACTGGGAGGTTACAAAGTTAGGCAGACACTTCCACCCCCTCTGCCACTCCCCTTCCCCTTATTTCCTTTTTCTGGTGAACACATATTGTTTGAGTGCCTACTATGAGCTTAGTTCTGTATGAAATGCTGAGAGGGATAGCAAATTGTTCGGGACTTGCCTGGAACAGTTGCACTGTAAGGTTCAGAAAACTGGATCTTGTATCTAAAACCCAAAGGATTACACTTCCAGTCTTTTTATTAAAATTTATTTTTATTTATTTATAGCATACAAGAGCTGGGGTGTATGCCAGAGGTGCAGGGGGTGGAGTGGGGTGGGAGGATTCACCAGAGATAGAGTGGGGAGCAGAACAGTCTGACTGACTGAAATACACTGCTGAGGGGAGCAGTGGGCAAGATAGGAGAGGTCTGCTGCACTGTGTGGGTCGCTCCCTGGCTGGGGATCATACTCGTGCTGCAGTGGCTGCGGACAGCTTCATAGTGCTAATGCTTAACCTCTTGTGCCACCAAATAGGCCCTACACTTTCAGTCTTAACATAGAGATCCTCCTTATGTAAATAGTTTGCTAAATAGCCCCACTTTCCTCATGTCTAATGGGAAAGTTGGACAAGATGGCTTCTAAAGTCCCTTCTAGCTCATCCATCTGACCTTCTATGGCAACAGGGGTGATGTTCTCTTGATCTGGGTTCTATGGTCAGAATCTTCAGTGGGTCCCTGACTTCACAGGGACAAATTCTAAATGTTTGGAAGACTGTAGCTTTACCCAGGACTCCTGGTAATTCTAATGCTGCCAGTCCACTGACTGGCATTCTCTTGCCCTCTGGGAGCATTTTCTTTGCCTGTAGTTTGAGGTGGCTTTATAGAGTGGAGGGAATATAGGAGCTTCAGTGGCAGTGATTAAGTCTTTTTTCCTTGGCACATAAATGAGACTCACCAAGGGCTTACTTAGTGGCACGCCCAAGTTAGTGACAGGGGCACCTGCCATTTATCATAGAGGAGCTGGGGAATAGTTTGATGAGACTAAATAAATGTGATACATGTCTTTGCTCCCTACCCCACTCCATTCCACTTCTGCTCTTTTCTTCCTATGTCCCTACCAGGTTTCAGAAGTCAGCTCACTTGACATTTCCCAAGTCCAGATACAGGACATTATAACCTGTGGATTATATTGGCCCTGGGTAAGGTGATGGCTTAATCTCTGGTACCAAGTCCCATCTAGGACCCCAATATCTGTAAAACCCTGCCTCAGGTGTCCCTGTACTCCATCCCCCACTATAGGAATTATACAAAATCCACTAAGCACGTACTAGGTGACCAACACTGTGTTTATTACCTCTATTTTACAGATGAGGAAACTGAGGGACAGTTAGATTAAGTAACTTTCCCAAGGTCACTCAGAAAGCAGAACCAGAACTTGAACCCAGGCAGTCTGGCTCCAGAGCTATATTCTTTACCACTGTTCTATAGCTGCTTTAAACTCAATCCAAGAACCTCTACCCTCCAATAAAAAATGAATGTCAAAGTCAGAATGGAATGGACTCTGAGTCCCATAGTTTAGTTAACTTTAATTTTTAAAGGTCACTCTGATTTCTGTGTTGAGAAAAGATGATAGTGGGGACCCAAATCAAAGACAGTGGTGACTTTGACCTGGGTGGTAGTAGAGAAGGTTGATGAGATGTGGTAAGATTCTGGCCATACTATGAATAGAATTTTTAAAAATGGGGCGGGGGGCTACCAAGTTATCACCAGCCACTGTGGCATGAGTTTGATTCCCAGCCAGGGAGCTAACCCACATGGCGCAGCAGCCCTCTCCTGTCTCACCCATTGCTCCCCTCACCAGTGTATTTCAGTCAATCTGCCGGTTCTGCTCTCCACTCTGACTCTGGTGAATCCTCTCACCCCCTGCACCTCTGGCCTACATGCCAATTCTTGTATTCATAAATGAATAAAAATAAATCTTTTTTAAAAAAGATAAGGGGCATGAGGAGTGTCAAGATTGACTCCAAGATTTTTGGCTTGAGAAACTGGAATGATAGAGTTGCATTAACTGAGATGGAAAAGTCTATAAGGGAAGCAGGTTATCAGGGTATAGGAATTCAGTTTTGAATACATTGAGTTTAAAATGTCTATTAAACAGTCAAGTAAGGATGTTCGGTAAGAAGCTGAATGTATAAGTCTAGAATTCTGCAAAGATCTCTGAGCTGAAGATAGAATTGATCATGCATTGTTCACAACAGTAGCTTAGTAATTGGTCACTCTTATTTATTTATTTATTTAATTTATTTTTATTTATTTATTTTTAAAGATTTATTTTATTTATTTTATACAAGAAGCGGGGTACAGGCCAGATGCGCGGGAGGGTGAGAGGACCCACCAGAGACAGAGCGGAGAACAGAACAGGCAGACTGATGAAATACACTGCTGAGGGGAGCAGCGGGCGACAGGAGAGGTCTGCCGTGCCATGTGGGACCCTCACCAGCCGACCGGGATCGAACTGGCGCTGCAGAGGTTGCAGACAGCTTCGCAGTGCGGTGCTCAACTGCCTGCGCCACCAGGGGAGGCCTGGTCACTCTTTTTTAAAAAATCAATATCCAGTTATTGTGATATTTTCTTTTTTTTTTTTTAAGATTTATTTATTTATTTATTCAAGCACTGGGTACAGTCAGAAGCGCGGGAGGGTGAGAGAATTCACCAGAGCTAGAGCGGGGAACAGAGCAGGCAGAAGGAGCGAAGTACACTGCTGAGGGGAGCAGCGGGCGGCAGGAGAGGTCTGCGCGCCATGTGGGACCCTCCTCCAGTGGCCGGGGAGCAGCCAGGGATCGAACCTGTGCCGCAGGGGCTGCGGGCAGCTTCGCAACCCAGCGCTCAACCGCTGCGCCACTGGGGAGGCCCTATTGTGATATTTTCTTAAACAAAACCTTATAACTGCACAGGTTGTGGCCAAAGATTTGATTGCATTTTCGGGCCTTTTGTTTAACTGGCTGATGAGTTCAGGTTGGGACCTACCAAGAATGTGCTGTAACTCACTAATTCTCTCTCTCTTTTTTTTTTTAAATAGCAGTGCCTATGGGGGACATACCAATGGATGGCATCTCTGTTGCAGATGTTGGAGCCGTCATCTCTAGCATTTTTAATTCTCCAGAGGAGTTTTTAGGCAAGGCTGTGGGTCTCAGTGCAGAAGCACTGACAGTACAGCAATATGCTGATGTTTTATCCAAGAGACTGGGGAAAGAAGTCCGAGATGCAAAGGTGAGTTCTTAAGAGACATAAATGTGATCACCAGAGGCTACCATGCTTCATATTCCACTAATTTACAAAGTGGGTTCCACTTAGGCAGGGCTGAACCTCGCCTGTTGAAAGAAGTTGAAGAGGATTGCAGTTCTGTAAATATATCTTCATCTGTTGGTGCATCTGAATCCCATTATGGCTTTATTTATTTATTTATTTATTTGTTTAAGATTAGCTATCTTGTTAAAAAAATTACTTAGAATCTGAAGACCAAGGTATGACTTTTCATATACGGTCTCTCCATTTTCCTCTCATAAGCTCTCACTGCTGATCACTCCAGTCAGCCAGAGCTAACCGATCTGGGGCAAAACACTCAGTCTCTGAGCCTCAGCTTCCTCATTTACAAACTAGGAAGATAATATCTATCTTGTGGTGTTCCTGTGAAAAAGAGAATATATTTAGAAAGCCTGACATAGTTTTTGGCACATAGTAATATGTATGAAATATATATCTTGTATCTGTTGTTATCCTTGAGAAGTTCATAGCAGAGTGAAAATATTAATTCACAGTGATCAGTACAAGATAGAACACTAAAGGTGCTTAATTGTGTCATACTCACTATCAGTGATATAGTGACCAGAAAAGTAGAAGACTTCCTGGAAGAAATGCCCTTGAGGGAGTCTCAGAGGATGGCTAGGGCAATGTATCGGTGGAGGGAGAGATAGGGGGTCTGACTGAATTCTAGAATGAACATAACTGAACTGGAAGCAGTATTAGAAAGCAAGCAAATCCTGGCTCTCCCCTTATCTATCAGTGGAGTCTTTTTTTTTAATTTTAAAGATTTATTTTATTTATTTATGCATATAAGAACTGGGGTGTAGGCCAGAGGTGTGGGGGGTGAGAGAATTCACCAGAGACAAAGTGGGGAGCAGAACAGGCGATCTCTGAAACACACGCTGACCGAAATACACTGTGGGGAGCAGTGGGGGAAACAGGAGAGGTCTGCTGTGCCATGTGGATTAGCTCCCTGGCCCGGGATCGCTTCATAGTGTTGAGATTTAACCCCTTGAGCCACCAGGGAGGCCCTATCAGTGGAGTCTTGACAAGTTACTTAACTTCCCCAGACTCAGTTTCTTCATATGCTAGGTTTGTTGTGAGGATGAAATGAAATATCTATAGGAGGTGCCTCACAATAATTCTGGTGCTTAGAAAGTCCTCAGTAACTGAACGGGGTCTAAATCATGCAGGAATGGCCTGGACTAGAATATGGCTAGAAAAAAAAAACTTTTTATGGAAAAATGAATATAATTGATGATATGAGCATTACCAGCCCTTACTCCAAGCAGATGTGATATGAGGAATGGGAAAAAGAAAGGGGTCTCTGAGAAGGAAGTGTGTGTTAATGCCAGAGACACCATGGAGCTGAGAGGAGGACCCATATCACCCCTTAAGGCTAAGATGACTCTGCCTCTCTTGGTCATAGAGCTCCCATTTGTGAAATGAGTGTTGTTTGGATGATTTCTGAGTTCCTATCCAGTGTTAACATCTCCCCAGAGGAGGGGTCTCTTCTTCCTCACAGAGTTCAAGTCTGCTTTTGTAAATAAAAATTTATTGGAACACAGCACACCATTGTTTATGGCAACAGTGTCGGACTGTTTTCATGATACAATGATAGATTTGATAGCTGTGAAGGAGACTATCTGACCAGCTCAATCTAAACTATTTATATCCAGCCCTTGAACACAAAGTCTGGTGACTCTTGTTTTCCAGAGTCAGTGACGGAGGTTATTTTTGCTTTTACCTGCATCTCTTGGTCCAGTGGTTTTTAGGGAATATCTAGACTCCCAACTCAGCCTCAGGTACTGCAGTTGTGAGGAGACAGATCTTTTTGAGGAAAACGACCATAAGTCTAAGTCCAGCTACAAAACCACCTGTGGGAATCTCACTGAAAATCATAAAAAATTTCACGGAAAACATAAGATACTCCCAAACCCAAGAGGATATTTACTCACTTAAAATATGGACTCATGAGAGGATCTCGTAAGTCGCTTGTACTTGGGTGCAAATTTACTTCTCAGTGACTGACCCCACAGGGCATTTGCATCTGTGTCTTCTATTCATTTTGTCTTGTGGGGTTGAACTCTGTAAGTAAGAAGGAGGAAGAGTGTGGATGTGTGTGTGTGTGTGTGTGTCCTTATTCTCAAGGAACTGGATAGATGTTTGGGATGGCTGAGGACCTTTCAACTATTTCTTTCTTTCTTTTTTTTTTTTTTTTAAAGATTTGTTTATTTATGCATACAAGGATTCACCAGAGACAGAGTGGGGAACAGAACAGGCAGACTGACTGAAATACACTGCTGAGGGGAGCAGCGGGAGAGACAGGAGAGGTCTGCTGCGCCATGTGGGTATCTCCCTGGCCGGGGATTGAACTTGTGCTGTAGTGGCTGTGGATAGCTTCATGGGTTGCATCTTAACCCCTGTGCCACCAGGGAGGCCGCCTTTCAACTATTTCTGGTCCATATACTTGGTCCTTGACTATTCATGGTACATCAAGTTGTTTCACAACACAGCAGAAGCTTTAAAGTTTTAGTACATTATAGGCTGGGAATTCTACCAAATAGTTAATCTGTTTTTAAGTCACCTGTTTCAAGTCACTGAATTCTGCTTCTCTGGGGAAGGATGCATCTGGTCACAAGGTGGCGCTCCAGCCCCTGTATTGGGCTCCCTCATTCTTTGGTCAGAAGGTCCTACACTGCTTCAAAGTTCTGCCCCAGAATAAGCTCTGGGCAGGAACTCTGGTTTGGCAGAACTGTCTTGTCTATCTAACCTCTCAAAACAACAGGGTTCTTTCAGGAAGTGAGACACAACAGAACAAATCTCTTTCCTTCAAATGTCTGCAGAAAAGAATCTTATTTTTCTGAAAGATATTAATTATCAAAGTTACAGGATGGAACTCAGACACAGACACTGTAGAAGTGATCTTCCACACTTCTCATATAGTCTTCTATGTCCAAACTCATTGACATTTTAAGTTTTTTACCCTGATTTCAGAAGTAAACAAATGCTTGTTTACCGAAAATGATAAAATTATAAAAAGGCAAAAATTATAAAAAGGAAAATTATAAAAAGGAAAATACAAATCAAACATAGTTCAATCTATCAGAAAAGCACAGCTGTTAAGATTTGGCACATTGTCTTCTGTTAATACATATAATACCTATGTAAGAAAATTAAAATAACACTATAGTTACCATTTTGTATCTGGCTTTTTCCATGCGACATTTACTAGTAGCATTTCCTATTTTTTAGAATTTCTTCAAAAACATTAAGTTTAAATAACTGCATAACATTCTTTTTTTTAATAAAAAGATTTATTTATTTTTATACAAGAATTGGGGTACAGGCCAGAGATGTGGGGTGTGAGAGGATTCACCAGAGACAGAGTGGGGAACAGAACAGACAGACTGAATACACTGCTGAGGGGAGCAGCGGGCGAGACAGGAGAGGTCTGTCCCACCATGTGGGTTTCTCCCTGGCCGGCCGGGAATTGAACTCATGCTGCAGTGGCTACATAGGTTGCTACACAGGTTGCGTTTTAACCCCTGCGCCACCAGGGAGGCCCATAACTGCATAACATTCTTAGAGTGTATTTACCACAATTTATTTTACCATTCCTCTAATTTGTGCACATGTGGTTATTCTTGATTTGTTGTTATTTTATTTTTTAAAGATTTATTATCTTTTATCTATTTATGCATATAAGAACTGGGGTGCACGGTTGAGAAGATTCACTAGAGACAGAGCGGGAAGCAGAAAGGTAGATCTACTGGAATATACTGCTGAGGGGAGCAGTGGGCTTGACAGGAGAGGTCTGCTGCGCCATGTGTGTTAGCTCCCAGGCCAGGGATCAAACTCAGGCCGCAATGGCTTGATAGCGCCGAGACTCCTTGCGCCACCAGAGAGGCCTTATTTTATTTTTAAATTAATTAATTATTTAAACTGAGATAATATTGGGGTTTTCCCATCAGATATTACCACCGTAGTGTACCCACCACCAACTCACCCATATTCTATTACCACATACCATTGTGATTTTCAGTATTTTAAATGGCATGTGAAAGCCATTGTTTACATATGTGGTTTGTGTCTCTCATACTTTTCTAAGGTCAAGTGTAATAGTGAGGTTAGGATTTATCTCTGGGGGCTGAAGATAGATTATACTGGATCTGATTGAAATGGTCTTTGCTAATTCAGGTGGAGGGCAAGATAAATCTAGTTAGTGTCAGAAGGGATGCAGAGGTAGATTTTGTGGAAGGTGCCAGAGGGGGCTCAGTAGGTGTACAAAGTAAGTATTTCTCCTTGGGCGTGTTCCTGGCAGAGGCTCGGTTGGTTGAAGTACAAATGCTCATTTCTAATCAAGGAGGAGAGTGACATCAGGAAAAACATCAGCCAGGAGGGAAGGATAGAGAGCTCTGCCAGAGTGAGGGGGCCCTGAGGCCACATGGAGGACTTGAGGGGTGAATTGTCCCTGCACGCTGCTGGGCAGCCCAATCAGGAAATGTATGTGAAATTTGGTCAGGTGCAGGGGTGGGGGATATGGATCCATAATGCCTTATCCAAAATGCCTGGGGAAAGAAACAATTCAACTTTCAGACCCTTCCACTTTTAGATTGGTTATGGTCTCTGTATAGTACATAACATCACCAGCTGGGGTGAGGGCAGCAGCAAACCTGTAATCAGATACGTCAATCCTTCTGCAGAAAACAATAAAACTCTTTCCACTAATAGGATAATGAAAGACCACAAATAAATTCATGGACGTTCAAATCAAATCTTGCCACCCAAATTGTCCAGAAAAGTTGTTCAAAATTTAGTGCAGAAAAGTCCAGTTTGTTGCCAAATTGCTTATGAAAAAAATGTGCAAGTTTCTTGGGCTTTGGAAGTAGTAAAGAACTGTGGACCTGTATCACTATTAAAGTGAATTATTTCTTTTCAAACTATTTTAAATGTGGATGGTAAAGTTCCTGTCTTTTGGCTTGTTCTTTAAAGATCACCCCAGATGCCTATGAGAAGCTGGGTTTTCCAGCAGCTAAGGAAATGGCTGACATGTGTCGTTTCTATCAAATGAGGCCAGACCGTGATGTGAAGCTCACCCACCGACTGAACCCCAAAGTCAAAAGCTTCAGTCAGTTTATCTCAGAGAACCTGGAAGCCTTCAAGGATATTTAAGCTGTTCGCCCAGGCCCCTGACAAATAACTTCTCTTCTCCTGGCTCCTGGTTCTCTTTCCAGCACTGCACAGCCCCTATGTTGACAGAACAGGCATGTCAGCACACAATTGTTTGCAACCCACCGCTCTCCCTGCATCCTCTCTTCAGAAGAAAATGCTGCATCAGTGATTTGATGAGTAGTTTGACTCACATATAACTTTGCAGATAGTGATGAGGACGATATGTTAATGAGAAGTCCCACACCTGTCACCTTTTGTAGTTCTCTCTCCTCTTTGAAGCCAAGTTGCCTCAAAAGGTTCTGTCTGGAGAACTTGGAGCTTCATCTCTACATGTGTGGGTACTCAGCCTTCTTCTGT
The DNA here is from genome assembly GCF_964194135.1 of Talpa europaea. NCBI lineage: Eukaryota > Metazoa > Chordata > Mammalia > Eulipotyphla > Talpidae > Talpa > Talpa europaea. The sequence goes on along the minus strand of NC_140070.1, from coordinate 115,047,743 downwards.
ACAAGTGACCTTGAACCCTGGCTCTGCATCTCCCTCAGCAGCTGCAGTTTTCTCAAGTGCATTGTCAGATTCTTAGTGAAGTTTTACATGATTTTAATTTCTTAAAATAAAAATTTTTGAAGAAGATTCTCTGGAGAACATGGTGCTCAATGAACAAGCACAAGTGTTGTACATTCTAACATTCTGCTTCCAGGTTGGAATTTCATACTTTGATTCATTTAAATCATCTGTTAAATCACCATACAGTAATTCATGTAGTTATCCACCTATCCTTCATTTACCCATCCAACAAACTTTTATTTTCAGCCTCAGCAGTGATGGCATACTTGCGGACTTCTCTCCACAAGTGAGAGGATCTTACACTAAAAGTGTGAGGACTACTCTCCCTTTCAGAGGGCACTCTCACCCCCACAGCAATGAACTCGCTGCAGCTTAAGTTCTCAAGCCTGGAAAGTGGGTTTGGATAAATTTCTTAAAAGGGAAAAGGAAAGCAAAACCCTAAACTAAAAATAGGTGGCTTATTACTCATCTGGGTGGGCCCGGCAGGAAGAATGACTGCTGCTTCCTAAATAAACCTCAGTGTCGCTTAAATGGGGAGAGTTTGTAGCCGGCAGGTCCCCTGGCCCTGCCGTGTGCTCATGGGGATGGCAGGTTAGTGCTTTCAGCCTTTGGAACAAGGCTGGGTGGCTCTGGGCCAACCCTGGCCCTTGTTCCTGGAGTGCACGAGAAGCCCTTTTGGGTTTAGAAGCAAACTTTACAATGGCTGATCTTAAACAAGAATGCCTTTCAGGAACCCAGTCTGCATCTCCATCTCACACAAGCTTACTGGGGAAAGAACTTAGAAAGTTACTCTAAAACATATTGTTATTTGTTGGCAGTGGATAAAGGACTCCACCACTTTTCCTTTCTCCCTCAACAATCTCCGGGCTGAAGGAGAGAAAAACATCCTTTTGGAGTTGCTCAGCGTAGAGAATTGGGAACCTGATAAAGCACAGCTGGTGGAAATGGGGCAGTGTGGCACAATGAACAAAACCACCCTCTGTTGGTCAGGAATGGCTTGGGTGAGGTTGGGGTGCTGGAGTGTAAGGGACACAGAACGAGCAATTGCTCTGTGATTCTGCATGTGTTCCTAGAAACCCAAGTTATAAAGTCAGATGATGCTGCATTTGATTCCTGCCTTTGCCACCCACTAGCTGGGCATGTTACTTGACTTCGTTGGTCTTTGTTTCCCCATCCTTCAGGGGCTGCTGGGAAGAATTCAAGAATGAAAGGATGTAAAACTCTGGTCAGTTTTTGGCAGATAGTAAGCACTCCATAAACAGTAGCTGTATTTATTATTGTCAAGAGTGTTTCCTGCACTTGCCTCTTGCATGTGGCACTCGGAGGGAGCTGGGAGGTGCCCGACGTGCTGCCCACCCACTGCTGGCTGCCGGGACAACAGGTTCTTGGGGTGCAGGCCACACTCTGTTCTGGGCCTCCTTCCTGCCCTTGTACTCTCACCCGCCACTAGATGGCAGGACAAGCCTAACATGAGAAAGGGCCCCTCCAACCTCCTCCCAAGTGGCTCTCTCAGGGCGAACAAGGCTCAAGACAACAGTTACAGTGCTTCAGTCTTGCTCATACTCTCAATCACCTTTAGAGGTGCATTCAACAAACATGCGCTGGGTCTCTACCTTGCGCCTGGCACTTTGGGATTTCGTGCCTTCTCTGCCCGATTTGGGATAAAGGGAGAGCCAGGGTGTTATCCAAAGGCTCCAGTACTGGCCCTGCGTACCCCCTCCTCCCATAGGAGAGGGGTCCTGGGGCACAGGGCAGGGCGAGGATCCCTGCCTGCCCCAGGAACTAGGCTCCAGGCCTGGAAGCCCTGGTCGCCAGGGGCCAGGCCTGCAGTAGGTGCGCTGGCCGTTGGCTTCTTAGTTCTTTCACCCTTCCAGGTCCCCTGCAACTCTGAAGTTCCATCAACAGTTGCAGGGGAAAAGGCAATTCCCCAAAAGGAAGACAGGAGAATATTAGGAAAAGGAAGTACTTGCTGGGCAGCTCCCCAACAAACAACATGCGTTTTTCCAAAGCAGCTGTTCAACTCCTAGACACCTCCTAGAAGTGAACAGGGAGGCCAAGCATGAAGATTAGCCCCCTCCTCCCCCCACATCACCACTGCTGGGGTACAAGTTGTTACAGCATTTCTGAAGGGCTATTCATATAAGAATGGTAAAGATGCTCACCCTTTGACTTGGCAGTACTACTCTTAGGAAGCCCTCTTAATAAACACAGTAATGATAAAATAAAATTTCCAAGATTTTATGAAAGCGGTGTTCATGAAATTCATGGATATGCTAAATGTTCAGCTTTAATGGAATGGATAATTAAATTATTGAATAATTAAAAATTTTCCTGGCTGGAGGGGTTGAAATTGTATGGGGAATATAAAAATAAAATTTATTATTAAAAAAAAATTTTTTTCCTGGATTATAAAACCTTTTTTTTTTTTTAAAGATTTATTTATTTATGCACACAAGTACTGGGGTTCAGGCCAGAGATGAGGGGGCTGGGAGGATTCACCAGAGACAGAGTGGGAACAGAACAGGCAGACTGACTGAAATACACTGCTGAGGGGAGCAGCAGGCAAGACAGGAAAGGTCTGCTGTGCCATGTGGGGTATCTCCCTGGCTGGGGATCAAACCCATGTTGCAGAGACTGTGAATAGCTTCACAGTGCTGTGCTTAAACCTTTGCACCACAAGGGAGGCCCTCTTCTTTATGTTTTGGTGAATATAATGTTTGTTATTTACGAGTAGTTACTATGTACCAGTCACTATACTAGGGCTGTATATACTTCTTTCACTAAATCTTTGTATCAATACTTTAAGTAAGATTATTTCTCTTTTACAGATACGGAAACATCCTTCAGAGAGCTTATGTAATTTGCCCAAAGTCACACAATTAATGACAGAGTCAGGATTTAAATTTGTCACTCAGTTGAAAGGGGTTAATTATATGGTGAAAGATAGAATTGGACTTTTAGTGATGAACTTAATGTAGCATACACAGATGTTGATTTGTAATGATGCACACCTGAAACTTAAATAATGTTTTAATGCAATGTTACTTAAATAAAAATTTTAAAAATTATTTATCCAAAAAATTAGTTCTGTTTCCAAAGCTTTCCACCATATCAGAACTTTCATCAACATAATTTTCAAGTTATGAACAATTGTGTCATCGAATTCATTCAGAATTCAATTGTTTTGGAATTTGGGACATATTTTCTCTTAGAACACTGCTGAAATGCTGTCCTGGAACACTATAAAGAATAAGCCTCCAAAAGATTATAAAGAAACCACATCTACTAGTATGCTGTGAAACTATGAATTTCATTCAGATGTTTCTCGTTAAACCTTTCTCCCAGATGCATATACAAGGGAATAAAGACAAGGGGGAGTCATGATAGATATCTTACTCCCAAAGTATGTATTTGTACAGAAAGAGAAAGCTAAGCCACTGTGTGCCTTTGGGTATAGGCAAAAGCCATTGGGTCCGAGTGGATAATTGGGAAAGCATCCAAGGTAGGGGTGGTGAGGAATCCCTGCATGGAAACCTAGGAGTACCCCAGGAAGTTTTGGGGGTACTAAATACAAATTTTCCAAAAACCAAATGTGTAAATGAAGCACACCAGATGTGACACCATAGAAAATGGTGGGAACTACAGCGACTAAAGACTGTAATCCAACCTCCAGGCATTAAAAATAAATTTTAGAAGAAATGCAGCAATAGCAAACAATTTGTTTGAACTGTTTCTAAAGTGATAGTTTTCTGACCATAGGGTTTAACAGCTAAATCTGATTTCGTGGGAAGGTGGAGACTTGGGAAGCTAGAAGGACTCTTGGTAATGGGCTTGATCATGAAGGGGAGGAAGAAGAACAAGATTCCAGTGTCCCCTGTTGTGGCAATGTTGGGACAGTGCTGGGCAAGGACTTGGGGACTGAAGAACTTGGTGGTACAGCTGCTGCTGTATTTGTGTAGCTTTACAAATGAAGCATTCCTTCACCGGGTCTAGCTAAAATTTGGCCATGGGGGAAAAAAAGGAAGCAAGGAACTAACACTTGCTGAAAGCAGCACTGTTTCATCATTTCAGTTAAGCCTCATATTCTCCCCAAAAGTGTATGTGGCAAAAATTAGCTACATGTTTATTAAACCTGTTTCCTCATCTTCTTGGGCACACAGATGGACCTCATTTCCCATTGTTTTTTTGCAATTAATTGCAGCCATATGACTATGATCTAGATACTAGCATGTGAGCAGAAGTGATGTATGCCATCTCTAGGCCTAGCATAGGACTCCTCCATTTGCCATGGACCTCTATCATCTTTTTCTAGCCTTTGGATTGGGGTCTACAAGCCTGGTGACCTTGATAGCCATGTTTGAAAAATGGCGAAGCTGTACAAAGGGACTCAAGCACCTAAATTCTCTCTTGGAGGATAGCAGCCCACATTTGCTGGGAACAAATGTAGTGGACTTTGTGTGAATCAGAAATAAACTTCTATAATAGCACATTTAAGGATTTGTGTGTGTGTGTGTGTGTTTATTACAGAGACTAGCATTGCTTTAACCAATATGGTGCTTTTATGCCTGTAATACAGATGAGCAAACAGGCTCAGAGAGGTCAGGTAATTTGCCCAAGATCACACAATTGTAAAGTCATATGATCTGTAAAATAACGAATTTGAACTAAAGTTTATTTGGTTCCCCAGCCCAGGCTCCTTCTGTAACAATTTACTTTGTCCAAGGTAACCAATAAATTCTGTAGTGGCTAATTTGTGATTTCTCATCCTATTGTAATCAGCTCTACCAACCTCCCCACGCCCAATCTGAGGCACACCTCTAAAAAGCAAGCAAGTGGGAGGAAAGAGAGTATTGGAGGTGGGGTGGGGAGACTGAGTCATCAAGATCTTGTTCTAACCTCAAGTTGCAGAGGGGGAAATGCATAGGCAGCTTCCAGGTCTTTCTCCTAAGAGCCAGGTGGGGGCTGTCGGCATAGCAGAGTGAGGCCTGACAATCCTGGGGAAGTTTGTTAATTCCCAGTGGCACTCTTGCTTGGTCCCCTTGTTCATTAACATCTGTGTCCCTCCAATTTGGGCTCTGGCTTGAACTCTGTGAACTGCTCAAAGAGGCTCTTGCTACCTCTTTGTTCAAACAGACAATGGCTGCAATAACAAAGAGGAAAATCAGATGCAGGTGAAAGTTTATTTTTAACATTTCCAAGGCCAAATGAGGATTTAAACTGAAAATCAGAACCCTCACTTCCGCTTGCTCTCTCCAAAAGTGGTTTGGGTGCTTTAAGCTGGCCAGGATGCCAACAAGCTTGCATCCCTTCCAAGCAAGTGCACTCTTGATAGGTAGACAGTCTAGTCTTCCTGTGACTCCTTTTCATCAGATAGAGACATTTTTGGGGGGATAGAGCTCAACTTGGTTTCATAAAGTGTGATCACCTTAGGAAGCATAGGCTTTGGCCACCCCAAGTATATGAGGTTTCTTTACATTTCAGTCAGATCACTCTGAAGCCTTAAAAATACATAAGACAGTAAAAATTCTTGGAACCACTTGGTAGCCACCCTAGGGAAAAACCTTCTGCAATTCCCCCCGAGGCCAGGAGATAGCTGAGGCTGGGGGTTCTGTGAGAAACAGCAAGGTGACACTGTACTTGACCTGCCATCTCATCATCACGCCATCTCTGGAGGTAAGTCTTTATCACCTGTGTTTGATCAGTGAGGAGCCAGCCCTCAAAGGTAATGTGTCAGCCCCTGAGTGCTGTGCACACTGAAGATTCTTTGCCTCCAAGTTTGATTTTTTCCCCCATTATCCCATAGTGGGATGTTAGTTTTCTTTTCTCTGATTTCCTACCTACCAGGGAGAGACAGAAATGTCCAGAAATGGCTCTAAGCTTTTTCTCTCCCAAGGACCCTGGCAACTTCAGTTTTCCTCCAGAAATCAAGAACGAGAAGTTGTAGGCTCATAGTAACTACATTTGTAATGAAATGTTTGAAAACAAAACAAAAATGAAATGGCTCCTTTTTGCGCTTCATTTTAAGCTAAATTAACTTTTCTCTCCAGTTGAATTATTCCACGGGTAGGACTTGGGCAGTGTGTGGATTAAGGAGGAGGGGCGAGTGGCACCAAGAACGGAGGGTGCCTTTCTTTCCTTAGGACACTTGGTGAACATGCATCCCTCTTGGTTGTATTTTATTTTATGAACTTCTTTTTGAAGCAAGGAAGAGATCAGGTGGCCACTGAGAGGAAAGCTGTATAGGGAAGGGAAAGGTGAGGTAGAGTGAAAGAGGATGTCTGGGCAGGACCGAGGGCTTCCTATAAGCTAGCTCTACCACATGGATGGGACTGTCTGAGGCAAAACTCTACCTATTTCTTCCCTAAGCTCCTCCAGGGGCTCAAAGGAACCTACAATTCCCCAGACTGGTCGGTCCTACCCCCTCGTGGAGCTTGCTCCTTTCCCTGAAGAAGACATAGATACCTACTAACCCAAATCCTCATCTCCAGCCGGAACGTCCCCCTCTGTACTGCCCTGTGTGTTTCCACTTTCATTACCAACAACTTCTATGAAGACCAACAGGGCAAAGGCAAGATCAAATCTCTCACAAACCACTTTTTCCCTTTCTTTCTTCCCATTTGAATTAGGGTCATTACCAGAGCCCAAGAGCCCAGGGTTGGAGTCAACATTGACACTTCTCCCTTATGATTTCCCATAGTGTGTTAGTCACAAAGTCCTTCCTGTCCTTTCCCCCACATGCCTCTTGCACTTCTTTTTCCTCTGCCCCATCTAGCCCAGAGTCTTGCGTCTGCCTCTTGTATCTGCCTCTCGTGTGGTCTCCTTGCAGACATTTCCCTCTCCAAACTCCATCCGTCCATCCATCCATCCATCCATCCATCCATCCATCCATCCATCCATCCAGTTGGGGAGGCAGATAATTGTCAGACAATCACAGTGTGTTGGAGTGAGTGTGTGATGGAGGAAGCACCAGCTGCTAGGGGGCCCTCAGGTAGTACCCTAGGTCAGGTGGTTAAAGTTGTTAGGAGAAGCCTGATATTCCTGCCAGATTAATCTTCATAAAATAACACTTTTATCCTATTTCAGCTAAAATTTGCCTCCTTTTACTTTTGTTCCTCAGGTTTGCAATGGATTTAATGTTTATGTCCTTAGTAAATTCGTATGTCAAAACCCTAACCCTCGATGTGAATATATAGGAGGTGAGACTTTTGGGGATAATTAGTTCAAGAGGGTGGCAACCTCAGGAATAGGATTATTGCCTTAACAGGGACTGAGAAGACAGCAACCTGCAACCCAGAAGAGGTTCTCACAGAACCAAGCAGGGGACCTTGACCCCAGACTTCCAGTCTTCAGAGCTGTAAGAAATAAATTCCTGTTGTTCATTAGCTGCCCAGTTTGGTACTTAGTTATGGCTGCCAGAATTTACTAAGAAAAGCTTTATACTTTACAACCTGAGATTCCAAACCCTCCCAGCCACATACCCTGGATTCTCCAGTGGTAGAAGTAGATGCAGCAATAATACAATACTAGTGATAGCAAATCTTCGTTACTACCTTATATATTTAAGCCCCCTTCTGAGGCCTCTGTTCCATCTTCACAGCCTCTCCTATGTTCCCTCTTCACAGCATTCTCTCTTTTTTTTTTTTAAATAGAGGAATGTTTTTATTTATTTATTTTTGTTTATGCAAACACTGGGTACAGTCAGAAGCGCGGGAGGGTGAGAGAATTCACCAGAGCCAGAGCGGGGAGCAGAGCAGGCAGAAGGAGCGAAGTACACTGCTGAGGGGAGCAGCGGGCGGCAGGAGAGGTCTGCGCGCCATGTGGGACCCTCCTCCGGTGGCCGGGGAGCATGTGGGACCCTCCTCCGGTGGCTGGGGAGCAGCCGGGGAGCAGCCGGACCGGGGAGGCCCTCTTCCCAGCATTCTCTAAGAAGGAGTTACTGTTATCATCACTACAGATGAGGAAACAGAGGCACAGGTGGGTCAAATGGCAGAATCTGAGCTTAAATCCTGTGGTATGGCTCCCGGCTTGGCACATGTGACAGTGGCACCATCGCCCGTCTGCATGACCCAGCCACGTGGACCTGAGTCTCTTAGGATACCAAGCATCCTAATGGCCCTGAGCCTTGCTTCCTTGCCCTGTCTCCTGGAAATGCTCTTTTCTTTGTTATCAAACCCCACATCTTTTATAGAACCTCCCGCTATGGAAAAGGAACTGGGTCTGGACTCAGTTCTATGTACAAGTTCTGGTTTCTAGCTGCCAAATTCCTTCTCCCTGAATCTCAGCCACCCTCCCCCTCCTCTCTATGGAAATATTACTGTCCTACACAAGGAACTTTTTAAACATGACCTGAGAATCACACATGAGAGTGATTTGTGAACATTAGGCTTCCATACCAATGTCAGGGAATAAACACCACTTTTTCTTCTCTTGTTTCCCAAAGTAGGAATATTTCTAAATAGTCTGTATTTAGCTGTAGCAACATTTACTTACCTAGTCCCTTGTGGACCTGACTTTCTCTTTCCAAACCTCAGCTTCTTCATCTGTTAAATGAGCTTAAATAATGCCATCTGCTTATAGGGCAATTGTGGGGATTAAATGCAACAGTATTCTTAAAGAATCAGACAAATAACAGACACTCAAGAATGCGCACAGCCTGTCTTCCAAACCTTGACTTTGCTCAAGCTGCCAGGAATACATCATTTTTGTATGTCACTAGAAGTTAGTCCAGAGTCTTGCCTTGTTTCTTCCTCTATTCTCTTATTAAATGAATAGTTCTTGTCTTCTTGGAGTTACTGATTTAACTCAGCATCAACAATGAACTATTAATTTACTTTTCATCCTCCTTTGGGCTGTGTCACCTACATGCAACACCAGCAGCAGCCGAAAACCTGTGCTGAAGCCGTGGAACTTTCTGCGAGCACAGCAGCACTCTGTGACCCCTCTGAGCGCTTGTTCAGCTAAAACTGCTTGTGTCTGGCACAGACCTTCTCTTTTGATTTTGGCAGAGCTTCAGGGAGTGAAAAAGCTGGGTTAGTGTTAGGGCTGGGATTAGAATTTGAGACTCAACAGATCATACTGTTAACACTTCTCCTCTTTGCTAACTTTATGAAGTTCAAGAAAAGCTTTCTGGGGAATGACACCAATTTATTTGCCAAAAGCTGAGATGGGCCAAGGAAGATGTAGTCAGCATTTGGAATCTCCTAGCCTTAGAATTTAACAACCGAGGAGGGAAGAAGCTGGGAGCTGGTGGGGGTGGTGGGGGTAGGTGTGTAAAAAAGATTTGGGAGGATTCAGGATGCTGTACAAGCTTGGCTCCTTGTGGTCCCACCCCCGCATCTCTCCCCCACATCTCAAGCCACCCTCCCTCTACTTCTCTAGCACAGTCTCTGTCCTGGTCCCTGTCATCACTGCTAGATATAGTGATACTCTCTGTTACACCTCCTCGTCCCTCTCGTTCATCCTAAGCTCTGCTGCCAATTTTTATCCCTCTGCTTAAAAAATGTTCAAGACTCCCAGTTCTTAAGAAATAAAATCCTCGCCTTTACACAGTTGAATAAACCCCCACAAGCAGACCTCAATCTACCCTGTTTTAATCTCATCTCTAATCCTCCACAGAGCCTGTGTACCAGACAGGTACACAGGTGTTATCCTGTCGACGAGCCTTGTACATTTCAGCTTGTGCACCTTTGCCCAGGTTGGACTCTCTGTCCCAGATTACCCTCCTCAAGTTCCCATCTTTAGTGGATTCCTCCACCAGACCTCCTCAAGGACCTAATTAAAATATGCTCCTTCTGTGAAGCCTTTCTCAACTCCTCCAGGCACAGCTGATGCTACCTCATATGTACTCCAAGGATTTGTCTACTTCACTCGTTGTGTGTGCCACTTGGTGACCTTGGGAACAGGGCTAAACCTTATATACAATTATGATTCATGGCCCTCACCTCTTGCCTTATTCAGCATATGTTACTTTATTTGAATTTTTGAAAACTGATGGGACAAATTCCCATGAGTCAGAGTAGCTGACTACTGTTTATTATGCCAGGTTCACCCATTCTGTCTTCCCTAATCTCCACCATGGGTAACTTCTTCCTAAAAATGTATCTGTCTCTGAGGTGTTCCAAATGGCAGATATCTCAGCCAAAGTGAACTCCCTATAATTAACTCCAGTATGTGGCAGGCCCTGTATTGGTCTCTGGAGCTATGCACATGGTCTCTGCCCATGGGGGTCAAACTTGTATACTTTCAAGATAAGGCATGAAATTCAATAGGACATCCAGTTAGGCTTCCTGAAGGAGATGGTATCTAAACTGACCATTAAAGGATGTATATGAGTTAGGCAAAGGCAGTGAGTATAACCAACATAGTCTCAAGCTACTATGGGTACTGAGGGCTGAAAGATCATTGGGAACGTAGGGAAAGAGATGAGATGGGTCAGGAACTGAGTTTGCTTTAAGTGATCAACTCTAAGGTTATCTGTGGGGTATTTGTTAAGAGGTAGGTCAAGGTGAGAGATGGAGCTTGAGAGAAGCAAGGGTCCAAGTCATGAGGGTCTAAATGTGAAACACATATATATCCATGGTCTCCTATGAACAATAGCATCTGCAGCATTGGGAGCCATAGGCCAGGGGCCCAGGCAGCTCTGACATCAACTAGCAAAACTACAGCAGGTTTTATCTGCTCAGCTCCCGTATTGGTGCAATCAAGTCAATCTGTCTAGCAGAAGAGGTAGGGATTAAAGCAATGCAGGGTTGCCCAGACTAAAATGCTAAGAACAAGCATGCCCCTCTCTCTGGAAATGATATAAACATTTTTCTTTGAAGGAAGAGTCTTATCACTCCCTTCTAGGCTAGTGTGTTCTTAGACAGATAAATTCTCCAGGTGTTGGGCACCTTGGGTGGGTCAAGGAAGTGGTGAGAAATGAGAGGTCTCTGGTCTCCTATAAACAGGCTGAAGAATTCTTAGGTCAGAGAATTGGCGGGGGCTATGAGTGTCCAAGAGAGATCAAGCTTATTCCAATAATTCTCTCTCTGCTCTTAGTCCCAGGCTCTGCCAGTAATGTGGATCTGTTGGAAAGTGGGGATCTTGATAAGTTCAAGGAATAATGGGAGCCAGGCTATATGGAGCCTGGGTATGTCTTTAGGGACAAAGTAGTCCTGGGGACCTTGAACTTGAGTTTAATATTGGGCCCCTATGCAAACTAATCTAGGAAGGGCACCCTACTTAGTTGCAAAATAAATAGCTCTGCATTTCAACCTTTATTCTGGGTAGGAGTGGGCAGTGCAATGGGTGAACCTGGTCTCTGTAGTGCCCACTGGAACCTCCAATTGACCACTTAGCCCTCCTGCTGCTCATCCTATGCCTCTTTGCTGATGGTCCTGGCTTTGCATTAGTAATTTCACAGGGAGGGAACAAAAGCTGTACTGGCTACTGAGAACCCTATGACACTATTAGAACTGTCTTGGGGAGGCAGCCTGCACACAACTACTGTGTGCAGGCACAGTTTTGGCCTGCTAGGGACACAACTGCAGATAAGATCCAGCTTCTGCTTTCAAAAAGCACACTAATTACAGTGGGAAGAGTGGGGAATGGGACTTATCAATAAGGACCCTGTTGTTTATAGGTGATGAAAATGCCTCTTCCATCTGAGTTCAACAAAGAATGAGAATAAACACAATAGGGACCAGGGGCTGGGGACTCAGGCCCTTTTCGGGTTGGCTTCATTCTCAGACAGGCTTTACCTTGTAGTTGCAAGGAAGTTCCTAGCTTCTTCTGGGGATTACCTATATAACTTACAGCTAATGGTAAATACAGAAAAATTTCCTTTCCAGGATTATTAGCAAAAGTCTCAAAATGTTATCACCGGTTGTAAAGAGGTCACATATTCATTTCTCAACTCATTGCTAGTAGGGGAAAGGAGATGAACACTGATGAACTTAGGTCTAGGCTGCACACTCTGTATTTGAACCAAGAATAGGATCCTAGCTGAAATCATAGGCTGCAGGTTGGAAAGGGGTTTTGATTACCTGGAGGGTGAATGAAAACTGGTGACAAGAAATGAAATATCTGAGCTAGATTCAGATACTGTTAGGGCTCTGATTGCACTGAATAGCAAACCAAAGGTGACAGGATAAAATGAGAGTTGAATACCAAATTTTCTAGAAAGATAGTTTCTGCTTTCTGTGGTGATTTTTGTAAATGACTCCATGGCATAGCTTGAGACTATGTTGGTTATACTCACTGCCTTTGCATGTCTAATTCATATTCTATATTATATGATAAACATTGGGGTAGACCAATGTTATATATGATAAACCAATGTTATATATGACCCCAGTTATATATGATAAACATTGGTCTTCTCCAATGTTTATCACATTAAACCAAATGTGATACCCAAATATTAAGAGCAGAGTGATGGAAAAAACCCAGGTCTTTGGTGACATTGTCCAGTTGCTGTATTACTCAGCCTTAGTGTCTATCTTACCTAAGGTTAGATGAAGAAATTAATTAAAAATTTTTTTACTATCAATTTGTTCATGGTTTGAGTTCAATGTCTACTACTTTTACCTAAAAGCATACAAACTGGCACAGGTTCAAATAATCATCACTGAGATTCTATTTCATCTGGATTTCTCTCTAATGCTAGCTGTTTTCCACGGCAGGAAGGTTTGTAAGTGGCGCACATTTATCTTAATGGCCATGTCTGAAAATCATGGGGAAGTGCTCTAATTGGTCTGGAATGAACAGTTGACCTGCTCCTTGGCCCAATTACGCACCCATGGGCATCATCTATTCTGAATGGCACAGCCTGGGTTAATTATATCTACCCTTGGATTAACCAGTCAAGGCTATGATTAAGGGAGCTATAGGCTAGTTTTACTCTTTTGGCTATCTTACTTCTCTTGTATATACTGATTTCTGGTCCCCATACTACTAGTATCTACATTGCCAAGGACATTGTCAGCAATGGAAATTCTCAGACCTCACCCCAGATTGCCTGAATCGGAAGCACTGAAGGTGAGGGCCAGCAATCAACATCAGGTAGTCTGACGCACAATCAAGTTTGAGCACTATTAGGCTACAATCATACACAAACTAAAACTGAATACCGTGGTGGCTCAAAGAAGAAGCAACAATGTTTAGTCAGAAGATGAGGAAAGCCTTGAGAAAAGAGGAGGTCTTTGAGCCGGGTTTTGAAGATTAGTAGATTGCTTGAAATATGTTTAAGGTCATGCATACTATTGTAATTACATTAAAGAACTAAAAAATATTCTTCACTCAAACAAAGCAACTGTTCCTCTGACCTGTGTTTTCCATCCTTGATCCATCAGCAACGTATCCATGTATATAACTAATACAAGAAATTTTTTGTTTTCACCTAACACTTTTCTTCACAACACCCTATAGATTCTATTACACAAGCATTCTGACATTTGCAGTGACTATGGAGAAATTCATTCAAAAATTTTAGAAGTTATCTATGGATCCACTACCCTGACCCAATCAAGATCATTACCTGCAAGTCTTTTTCCTACAGAAATTATTTACATAATTAGCATAATAATGGTTACAGATTATACATATATACTTTATATTATAGCACATTCTTCTTCATCACAGAATAATTTTCATAGACATTACTTTCCTTATGCCCACGAGGACAGTAAATAAATCTACCATAAGTTATTTAACCAATCTCCTGTTATTGGACATTTTGGTTGTGTCCAGCTTTTGCTGTGATAAACATCTTTGTGAATAAAGTGCTTCTCCCACCTTTTGGGTTATTTCCTTAGAATAGATCTCCTGAGATGGAATTAAAGGGTCACAGGATACAAACTCTTTTACAGTTCTTGATGCATTTTGCCAAGCTTCTTCCAAAAGGTTCACTCCAATTTACATTGCCACCAGCAATGTATGAGAGTGCCAGTTTTCCCACATCTTTGGCAGATTTAGGTATTTTAATTAAAAAACCTTCTCTGCCAAGTTAATGGCGAAGAACTTTACCTTGTTTTAATTTGCATTTTTATTACTTTACCTAACATTACTTAATGAATGTTTCCCCATGTCACCTCAGTGTTCTCAATAAGCCCTTTCATGGTTGCAAAATTTTGTTATGGTTGAGATTTCATGAGTGACGATAAGAGCAGTCCATTTCTGTCTCAAGACCACCGTGAGCTATAGCTCAGGGTGTTAAGGACTGAATTTGTTGTTGTCAGCAGCTTCCTCCTTGCGGGCACTCTACCTTAGTGAATATTACCACCAGCTATCTATCTGTTGTTGAAGCCAAAACCTGGGTGTTATTGTTGACTCTGCCTTCACCTCCATCACCAACATTCAATCAATAATCAAGCCCTCTAACTTGCTCTTGAAACTCTACTGCCACTACCTGAATTCAAGTCATATCATCTCTTTCTGAAACTTTGCAGAAGCCTTCCATGGGTCTTATTTCCCTCTAAACCATGCTCTGTACTGTCTTTCTTTCTTTTTTTTAAAAGATTTATTTATTTATGTAAAAAATCAAAATCAACAAACAACTATGAACCAGAGACACACTTTGGGGGGTGGGGCGGGGAAAGGAGGGGTTGGGGTCAAAATCAGGGGGTTGCAATTGTATGGGGAATATAAAAAACAAAGAATAAAAAAAAGATTTATTTACTTGTGTATACAAGAGCTGGGGTATAGGCCAGAGGTGCAGGGGGGTGAGAGGATTCACCAGAGACAGAGTGGGGAGCAGAACAGGCAGACTGACTGAAATACACTGCCGAGGGGAGCAGTGGGCAAGTCAGGAGAGGTTTGCTGCGCCATGTGGGTTGCTCCCTGGCTGCCCAGGAATCAAACTCATGCTGCAGTAGCTGCGGATAGCTTCATAGGTTGCATCTTAACCCTCGTGCCACCGGGAGGCCCAAGACTTGTCTTTCTTAAACCAAAATGTGACTCGAGTTGTAACAACTTTCCACTGCTCTCAGAATGAAGTACCAAAATTCCTTTTTCATCCATTTTGCTTTCCTTACTCCATTTTGCAGGTTCTCTATGATTGGAGCTGGGCCCTACTCATTTCCAAGTGATCCAATTAAGAAGGTTCTATAACTTCTCTTTTCCCATAAGCCTTATAGACACCATGTCCTAGGTTTTTGAGGACCACAGCCACATTTTCAAAATGTGTGACCGGGGTTACAATTAGAGATGGAAAGCGTTGCCTGGTTCACACGAGCAGCCTTTGTGTTCTTTCCTGCTTGCAGACCGGCTTCCTAGATGGGGCTGCTTTGATAGCTCTGGGACTGGCCCACAAAATGTTTGTTTTTGGTTCATAATGAGGTGAGTAAAGGGACAGGAAGTAGGCATTTAGAAACTGTTTAGCAATTTGATAGAGTAACTTTGTTTAGGATCTAATAAAAATGTGTTTGTATTTTGTGAGTCTTTAAAATTTCGTTTGTCTAATGATTTGATTTTATTGTATTTACAAATTGTAGGTCTATAATGCAATGAATTGGAAATTTTATAATAGAAGTTCTTTGAATACAGTGTGAATTCTCTTGGAAAGGTTTAGTCTGAAACAAATAATCTCCCCCATAAGTTTGTAAATGTACGTTTTATTTGAATGCCTAGCTGGAGTGTGTATTTCAAAGATTGAAGAAAATCACAAAGAGAAAGAAATTGCAACTTTAATTTATATCTTAAGCATTCATGATTTTCATAGAGAAACTGGTTAAAATAGAAAGTTCTGGCTTCTGACCATCAAGCCGAGATGTAACAGTACTTGATATATTGAACAGGATGGTAACTTGGAACACTTAAGAGGGGAACTGGTTTCAAGCACTTTCTCATCTCCCTGGTCTGTAACATTTGGGGGTGGGATGAAAAAAAACTTTCACGGTTTCTTTCAGCTCTAAGATTATATGCCTTCATAATTCTACGTTTTATTATTTGGTTTATAACTTTTCTAACAAAGGTACGTGCTGATATATATATATATATATATATATATGTATGTCATGGAATTACAAGAGGGCTTGAATAAAGCAGATGGATAATCATTCTTATACAGTTTTTTTTTTTTACATTCTACAAATTCAACAACTTGTCAATAGATGGAAGTGCCACCTCTAACTAGCTATGTGACAGGGGAAAGATAAGGTCACGTGTTTGTGCCTCTGTTTTGTAATGAGTTAGGACTCATTACAAAATGAGTTGCCAGCTTCCCTAAAGTATTAGGGTTTCCACTGGGTGCGAGGGATAAGAAGGGGAGTAGAAGGAGCCAAGCAGTTTGGATCTTTTTTGGGATTTTCCTCACCCTCAGTCAGACTGTTCCTCTTTTGTGTTTAGAGATTCAGCTTTTGTGTAAGATTTTATCAGAAGAAAAAATTCACTGCAATAAATAGGTTGGGGAAGCTATCAGTTGATGTGATCACCAGTGTGCCCTTTAGCTTCATGTCTACCTGCTTGGGATTGTATCATTGAGTGGCAGGTCCTGACTTGTAGTAATGATACCTTGATGGAGGGGTTGAAAACTGAGCTATATAGGAGACAGGCAAACTGTGTCATGGAAAGGTGTATGTGAGCCCAATGAGGAGTTGTAGGGATTGTGGTGAGCTAGCAAGTGCATGCCTTCTCTAAAGAGGACCTTAGATATCCACCTCCTGTCCACTGTTGTGAGGATGTGGG
The DNA here is from genome assembly GCF_964194135.1 of Talpa europaea. Taxonomy (NCBI): domain Eukaryota; kingdom Metazoa; phylum Chordata; class Mammalia; order Eulipotyphla; family Talpidae; genus Talpa; species Talpa europaea. Next base: position 115,031,021 of record NC_140070.1, on the reverse strand, counting down.
CATTGCCCTAGGGCCTGTGCATCCAATAAATATTGGATACTGGAGACTCATAGACCTCCAGTCTGCTACTCACCTGAAATTCCTGGAATTTTTTAAAAATGCTAAATAACTGGCACAATGAACTAGCAGAGTTGTAGGCCTCATCATCCTCCCAATTGTTTAGCACTGTATTTGGCACATGGTAAATGGACTATGGATGCTATCATTATCACCATCATCACCATTATTACCTAATAATAATGTAAGAGACTTGGATCTATTAATAATTGCATTTGAATTGTAACATAATTATACAATTTTGTGCCATTCAAATTTAATTCCTTTAAAAGCCATGTTATAAACTGGAGCATTTTTGAGAATTACTAACAAGTGGAAAAAGGAAATAAATGAAGATTTCCTTTGGACTTGGGTCACATCTAGGTAAATTCTGTACTGGTCTGAAAGTGCAGCCTTCAGACTCCTCATCATCACAATGAAAAATGTGTGGGTGTCCTATACTATTGAACACTTGGATGTACTTGCTCTGTCTGTGTTTTCAAGTCAGACTTTTTCCAGCAATAATAAAACAACACAGTTGTACTCAGGGAGGTGCCTGGGTTGTTGGCCTCTTCCTCACTGACAAGGTTAGTGTAGGTTTTTTTTTTTTTTTAAAGATTTTTATTTGTTTATGCATACAAGAACTGGGGTGTAGGGCAGAGGTGTGGGGAGGTGGGAGGATTCACCAGAGACAGAGTAGGAAGCAGGACAGGCAGATTAACTGAAATACACTGCTGAGGGGGCAGTGGGTGAGACAGGAGAGGTCTGCTGTGCCATGTGGGTTAGCTCTCTGGCCGGGGATTGAACTCATGCTGCAGTGGCTGGCAATAGCTTGACAGTGCTGAAACTTTAACCCCCATGTGACCAGGGAGGCCTGGTTATTGCAGTTTTAAAAGAAGTTATAATATCTATAGAATAAGGTCCCCTTCCTTACTTTATTTTACAAATGTCTTGACTTGTCTTTTAAGTTTATGTATTTATTTTTCTAGGTAAACTTTGTTTACTCACATAGGACATAAATGCGCAGAGCCTGATTTCAGATACCACAGTGAAAACCTGTCCACACAATTGGTTCTATCTAAAAAAAAAAAAAGACCAAAGTAAAGAAAGATTGTACAGCAAAACGTAAAAGAAAATTTAGCAATGTTTTCATGTTCACCAGCCTTACAAAATTATAACAAAAATCTTATTTCTGTGTGTTCACCCTCATACTTGTTTTAGATTGTTAAGTAATAATAATCATGTCACTATTGACTATGTTAGTGGTTCGTGAAGGGGGCGAGGTGGCTAAAAAATGAGTGGTACAAAGTTTCTACTGTAAGGGAGGAAGACAGAGAGGTGAAGACAGAAGATGACAATAGTGGGAGGTGACTAGAAGGAAGCCTGAAAGGGTCAATCAACTCTTGACAATGGAATTATCTACCTAAAGTTTCCTAAGTCACTTTGAAGCCTGTTCTAGCTGAGAATTTCTGATGTAGGAGTCCTAAATGGATTAGGAGACTGGAGTTATATTTATTTCCTATATATAGCTTTGTGTTTCCCTTTTATTAAATCTTATATTAAGAAGTCAACCATTTCTCATGTTGCTACAGAGCTTTTATAGTTGTTTTTTGTAATCTACTGAAGCATTGTTTTTGTTAGATATGTATGTTGTACCCAATTCATCACTAATATAAATAACAGTGATAGTAATAAATGATAGCATAAATGATAGTGACAAACATATTTATATAGTTTTTCTTCATGACAATTATCTCCTTAAGATAAAATCTGTGGAATTGGGAGTCTGAGCATACAAAGATAATTATTATTTTGACTTGTGTCATATTGACCAATTGTCTTCCTAGAGGCTTGTACAAATTTACATTACTACCAGATTAAGTGAAGTTCAATTTTCCTTAGGCTTCTGAGAATTGGATTTTATACTTTTTCTGTGTCTTTGAAGACTCATAAAACAGAAGAGCTTTTAAAACTGCTTGTTTATTACTTTTATTGTTTTTTCTTGCATTAATTGACTATGTCTCTTAACCATTAACTAATGCGGTTGAAGTGATATTTATATATATGTATACATATATACTCTATGTATATATACTTCTATATAGTATAAATAATAGCTTGTAGACAGTTATTTTTACACATAGCTATACTGTTTTTAAATCTTTTTTTTAAGATTTATTTTTTATTTCTTTATGCATACAAGAGCTGGGATGTAGGCCAGGGTAACGGGAGGGGGTGTGAGGATTCACCAGAGACAGAGTAGGGAGCAGAAAAGGCAGATCTACTGAAATACACTGCTGAGGGGAGCAGCAGGCAAGACAGGAGAGGTCTGCTGTGCCATGTGGGTCAGCAACCTGGTCAGGGATCGAACTTGTGCTGCAGTAGCTGCCGATAGCTTCATGGTGCTGAGACTTAATCCCTTGCACAACCAGGGAGGCCCTGTTTTTAGATCTTAATTGAGTTTGTGCCAATTCTCCCCTAGGCTTCCTTATACTTTGTTCCTGTCTTATTGTGGTCCTTATGAGGTTGTGCTGTCATTGTTGATTTATTTCTTTCCCCTGTTGAACCACAAGCTCCTTTCTATATGCCCAACATCTTACATAAAATCTAGTGCATGATATTTGCCTAAAATTGCTTCTTGAGGCTTTGAACAAAAAGAATATTTGAATGAAAGAATGAAATGAAGGCATGAACCATCGTGCTACCACCATCTTCAATATCTACAACTAGAGCTGAGTTTTCTTCCTCCAGGCAGGAAGACCTAAGGAAAACCTCTGGCTGACCCTGAGGGGTGGCGTAGCTGTTGGAGAACAGGTCTTCCTCTTTCCCCTGGGGCCTCACCCAAGATCAGGTCCAGCTGGGAGAACCCCTGGGGGTCTGGGTGGGCAGCTGCTTTCCTTTGGTGCCACTTTTTGGGTAAAAGGTTCCAGTGTTTGGATTTTATTAGCCAATAAAATTAAGGGAAAAATGCTGGAAAAAACCCACAGCACACTGTTGCTACTCTTATGAATGAATAACCTAACTTGCAACTAGACTATTAATGTCTAAATGGATTTTCTGTGCTCCAAGCCAAAACACATTTCATAAAGTTACACAGAGATGGACGGTATCCCAGTTAATAAAAACAGTTGTGGGTGAAGGATGCTTGGTCCAATGGAAGGAGAGTTGATGGACGGTAGGCTGCTAGGATTGTTGTATTTAACAATTTATTTTTAAAATAAAAATAAAACATTTTATTAAAAATAGTTAAGCTTAAACATTATTACCAAAATCCGAACTCAAAAAAGTGGATTTATTGAACATATTTCCACAGACATAAATATGTAGATGAAATTTTATGCAGCCTCTTGGGTAATTTTCAGCATTGTGTTATGAACAAATTTAATTCAATCCTGGTTTGTCCTGAGTCATAAATAGGGATGTTTCTTTAAAATTATATTTAGTTGTTGGAGTAATACCCATCTTTTTTTTTTTTAAGATTTATTTATTTATGCATACAAGAACTGGGGTACCGTCCAGATGTGTAGGGAGGGAGAAAGGATTCACCAGAGGCAGATTAGGAGACAGAACAGGCAGATTGACTGAAATACACTGCTGAGGGGAGCAGCGGGTGAGTCAGGAGAGGTCTGCTGAGCCATGTGAGTTGCTCCCTGGTTGGTGGGGGGAATCGAACTCATGCTGCAGTGGCTGCGGAGAGCTTCATAGATTGAGTCTTAAACCCTTGCGCCACAAGGGAAGCCCCATAATACCCATCTTAAATTTGATGTATAATTAGAGAATTTTAGTCAACAACTGCTAGTAAACAGTTCTTTAATTTCTGACTGAGCCATGGATACCTTAGCTTAAAGAATTATTTCTGTGATCCTCTTCCTTCACAATCTATTGTGTTAATGCTTGGAGTTTAATTTCTTTAGAGTCTCCATTAGAGTCAATCAAAGGAGAAAAGGAAGAATGCAAGTCATTGTACCAACAGCATAGGGGATGTGGGATTTTCATCTGGAAAAGGTAACATTTTGTTCTATTCTCAGAAATCTTCCCCATCCAATAGATCTCATTAGTGTTGATTGGTGGCTTGTGACTGGATATCACTTGAAATTGCAACTGCTTTTTCCAACAAGGCTATTTGTAATGGTGGCAGGGAAATATGTGGCATGGTATACAAACTTCCTGGAGAAAAGTAATTAGAATATTACATATACACAAATATATATTGTCTTCTTTTTTCCTCACATATAGTACATGTATACTATAGAAAAAAAGATAAATACATTCAATGTATGTTGGAAATATGTCAAATGTACATACAGTGGGTTACTTCTGGGACATGAAATTAAAGGTGATATTTCTTTTTTTTTTCTACAATAAGCCTACATTTCCTATATTAAGGGAAAAGGAACTATTTTTCATTTTATTTTGGAAAATTTTAAACAAATATAAAAATAGCAAGACTCGACTAATAAACCTAGACTCTCACCCAAACTTGTACACTAGATTCACACTTGCTAGTGATCTGGGATCCCGTTTTTCTTTCCAATTTCTTCCTTCTGGACGAGGAATGTCTATCCTCAGCCTGTCTTAACATTGCATTTTGGAAGACGGCAACTTGTTTCAAGTCCATAAGTCCACAGATAGAAAGGAATATTGTCCTAAGATGTCTCAGGTCCCCAAGTTTCACCCATAAATGATTTTAGTAATAAGGTTTGGGCCTTTTTCACTTGGTGACATTTAGATGAGAATTTTGGATTTGAAGTTGATGCTGAAATGACTTAAAACTTTCAAGGATGTTGGGATCAGGGAAATATTTTACATGTGGTATAGACCTGAATTTAGGGCTCCAGAGAGCAAACTGTATAGATTCACTAGTGTCCCCCCACCCTCCTGAAATTCACACTCTTCTTGGAACCAATGCAAACTTACTTGGAAATAAGAACATTGCAGATGTTGTTAAGATGTAAGTTAGGATAAGGTCCTATGAGAGTAGGGTGGCCCTTAATCTGTGTGACTGGTATGGTCACAAGAGCAGACACACACAGAGACACAAGGAGAAGCCATGTGATAAAGGAGGCAGAGACTGTGTTACAGGGCAATGTCCAGGGAAATGGGATGACCTGGGTGTGAGTCCTCACCCACATGCTTTAAAAAAATCTCAGAACAAGACCCAAGGGCAGGCACACATACAAAGGTTAATAAGAGGTTTCTTTACAAGGGAAATGAAAAGGAGGGAAGGAGAGACACAGAGATAAATTGGTCAGTATGTCCTACTGGTAATGCTGCCTGAGCTGGAACCCCAGGTGTACGCTGAAGGCAGGCACAACCAAGTGCCCCTCCAAGACCGACAGGTGTTCAGTTTTAAACCAAACATGGCTGTTGAACTCCACCCTTAGTTCCCAGAAATCCCCCCTTCAAAAAGTCAAGAGTCATGGCAGATTCCTGATCTCTTTGGCCTGGAGGTGGGGGTGGAGTTCATAAAACACCAGCGGGTGGAGTTAGTTCAGGACATACTGTTCCCCCAATAATTGCAGTGATGTGTCTGGAAGCCAAGGAACACCAAGGATTGCCAGTCACACCAGAAGCAAGGATAAAGGCATGGAACAGAGTCTACCCTGGAGACTTCAAAGAGAGCAGGGCCCTGCCAACACCCTGACTTCACAGTTCTAATCTCAGAATTGCCAGATGATAAATTTCTGTTGTTTCAAAGTCATTTATTACAGCAGCCCTAAGAAACTAATACAACTTCTATGTGTGTTACTGTGTAGATATATTATGTATATTGTAAAACATAAACAAATATACAATGGAAGATATGTAAAGAGGGAAAAAACTAATATTTAAAAATAATTTTCTCTTGTTTATTTTCAGTATGTGATGAGTTTGAGAGAAATGATATTGAGTGTTTGCCATTTCAAAATGAACATTTTGGGGAATAATTTTACATTTATAGGAGGGTTGCAAAGATAGTGCAGAGTTTCTCCAGAACCTTTCTGGTGTGGGAGGGGGAGCGGGCAGGGCCTCTGCCGGGACAGGCAGCTGTGGTACCTGGAGAGTGCACGGCCTGGAGTATGAGACCCACACTAAATTCTGACTGTGCTACCCACCATCTTCCTGCCTCAGTTTCCTGAAAACAGAGATGATAATACCTATAATGGCGTTTCAGTGATAAAGTAAACCCTCACTATGTCCTGTGCTAGCTAAATGACCCTGGAGAAGTCAAAGACTCTTTAAGAAACAGTTTCCTCCTCTGTAAAGTGAGGACAGTCTTACCTTCTCTATCAGGTTATAAAGGAGCGGGAAATTGTTTAGCACCAGGGTCTTCTGTTCTCTTTATCCCTCGGCTTGTTTTCCAGGCTTTTCCTCAAAATGAGTTCTTGTTTGCAGTTGTAAAAATGCCCGAAAACAGATAAAATGTCTACATGGTCCGTTCAGATGTGCTGTTAAAACTCACTCTGAAACATTATTATGTGTTTTCCAACCATCCCAGGCCAGGAAGGCTCATCTTTAGTTTTTGCAGATGAAAAGATAATTTTGGAGGCTTCAGTAACTTTTGACAGGCCTTAATGCTGAATCAGAAGACAGACCAGCTTTCTTTCTCAGCCAGACTTCTCTGGCTGTCTCCTCTGTCTGTCCTCTTGTAGTACCGCCTTAGAGTGACACAGCCCTTATGTCCCTTCGCCACAGAGGTCCCCACATACATATATCCTTATGCCCTGTTCTCTCTGGGCCCAGGTGTCCATAATTACAGGTGAACGTGCAAGACCACAGGTGCTGGTCATGGTCATAGGTGCTAATGCCTGAAGGGTGTAAATAAGCCTGATAAGTTCATTTATCCTACACTGTGTCACTAACAATATCGTGTGTGTGTGTCAGAGATAGAGAGACAGAGAGAGAGAGACAGAGAGAGAAGTTGGCTATCCCTTTAGGACTTTCTGGTCTTGAGATTCTTTGTATCAAGAGCAGCAGAATCTAGGCTTCATGAAGCTGGGAGTTGTCTTCAGCTCTGTCTGGAAAATTCCAGGAGGAGGCTTCTTCAGTACATATGTCTGAGAAGAGTGGATTTGTTCTAAAACGAGCATGTGCGTGGGTTGCTACGCACCATTGCTTCTCAGCACCCGCCCCTCGCCCCCACCTCTGCCAACGCCAGCCTGCCTTCAGCGGAGGAACCTTTGCTACCTCCGGCTCCTTCTTCTTCAGGCTCTCTTAGTGGTAGGGGACAGCTTCCCAGGGTTTGGGTTTCAGCACCTTTCCCCTATTTTTCATGAAGACAAAGATTACAGAACACCCATTTTAGAGCAGATTGTTCTTAGGTTATTTAGTCAATGTTTCTCTACCCTGGCTATACTTTAGAATCTCTTGATGGAGCTATTAAAGCATACAGATTCCTGGGCCCAACTCTCAGAGATTCTGGTTTAATTGGTCTGGGGAGAACCAACTTACTCCTAAAACCTGAGCAGTCCCTTGGATATCACTAAGGTTTGGGGAGAGAAAAGCCAATTTGCTGGCTCCAGGCCCCCAGCCTTATTTCAAGGGGAGCCTCACTTTAATCTGTTAATTTGTATTTAAATATACTTCCAGTTAAGTTATGGAAATCCTTCAATTACTGAAAAAGTTTAGAGATTCTAGACAAAAGAACAGGGAAAATTTCTGCTGATGCAGCAAAATGACCAGAAGAACAAGTTTCTCATAATAAAGCTCCAACACAAGTTCATTAACAAGTTAAATTTTGTAGTTTAAGACTAATTTAATTACATAATTATGGAGTTCAATACCACTTTATAGCCATTTTCCTAATAGGCTTTTTTGGGAACTGTTTTAGATTTACAGAAAAGTTGTAAAAATAGTACAAAATTCCCATATACCTGTATCCAGTTTTCTCCTACTATTAATGTCTTACATTATTAAGGTACACTTATTATAATTAGTAAACCAATATTGAATCGTCATTAGAGTTTATTCTTTAGTTAGATTTCCTTAGTTAAAGCTAATATTCTTTTTCTCTTTCAGGATCCCATCCAGGACACAACATTGCATTAGTTGTCATGTATTTTTACACACCTGGCTGTGGCAATTCCTCAAATTTTTCCTTTTTGGAGGATTTTGATTAATTTTTTTTAAAGATTTATTTATTTATACATACAAGAGCTGGGGTATAGTCTGGAGATGCAGGGGGTGAGAGTATTCACCAGAGACAGAGTGGGGAACAGAACAGGTGGATTGACTGAAATACACTGCTGAGGGGAGCAGCGGGTGAGACAGGACAGTTCTGCTGCACCATGTGGGTAGCTTCCTGGCCAGTTGGCCCCGGGGATCCAACTCCTGCAGTGCTGCAGTGGCTGCAGATAGCTTTATAGTGCTGCGACTTTAACCCCTGAGCCAGCAGGGAGGCACAATTTTGATTAATTTTGTGGAGTATTGGTCAAAGTCTGTAGAATGCCTCTGATTGGAGGTTCTCTGTTTTTTCTCAATGTAAGACTAGGATTATGGATTTTGGGGAGGAAGATGACAGAGGTAAAGAGCCGCTCTCATCACATCATGGAAGGGTACATAGGATCTGCATGACCTATCACTGCTGATCTTGACCTTGATCCACTCCCTGAAGTAGTATTTGTCAGGTTTCTCCACTGTACAGTTGCTCTCTCACCCTTGCTTTCCCCTACTGTACTCTTTGGAAGGAATCACTATGTGCAGCCCACACTTGAGGGGTAGGAGTTATGTAACCTTTCTTGAGGGGGCAGTATTTACATACATTATTTGGAATTCTTGGGAAATTTCCTTCCTTCTTCCCTCTCTCCCTCCCTTTATCCCGCGCGCTTTCATGCCTTCCTTCCTGCCTTTCTGCCTTCCTTCTTCTCATTTTATTCAGTAATTTATTTATATTAGTATAGACTCTGAATATTTCTTTTATACTTTGGGCTATAATCCAACACATCTCTATTTATTACTCAAATGATTTCAGCTTCAGCCACTGGGAGTTCTTCTAGTAGCTCCTGTGTCCCTCTGACATGTGACTGTCAGTTTTTTAGCACTTTCTCACTGTGTGGTACTATGACATGCTATGGGCTCATCGAGCACATTTTCTGCCTTGAAGCTCCCATTTAAAGGTAGATTTGAATTGTTGTTATTATCTTAGAATCAGATTAATATATATATTTTCTCAGAATCATTGAAAAATTTGTGATGTTGGCCAGCTTTTAAACTTTATAATTTGTTGTGATTTCTTTTCCTGATTGAAATAATACTATTTTATGCCTAATTCAGGATTTATGATTTTGTATATTTTCCTTTTAAAATGGCCTTTCAATTGTAAAAGTTTTAGGCCCTGGTGCTCCTTGACTACCTAAATGAGCCAAGGCACTTGAGAATGAAGTCTAGGTGTTCAATAGTCAGGGGAGAGAGAGCGAGAGAGCGAGTGAGAGAGCGAGAGCGAGAGCGAGAGCGAGAGCGAGAGCGAGAGCGAGAGCGAGAGCGAGAGCGAGAGCGAGAGCGAGAGAGAGAGAGAGAGAGAGAGAGAGAGAGAGAGAGAAAGGCAGAGAGAGAAAAGAGAGAAGAGAGACGACATGGAAAAATCTGGCCCAGTCCAGGAGTCAGGACACCTGAGACTTCCCTTAAACTAGATACTGATCATGAGCCTTTGCTAACAACACTTCTTTGCCGGTAATGTAACTTCAGTTGCTATTAATAATAATGGAGATTATATTTATGGGATAAGAAAAATATTTCTGATATGCTATTGAGTGGAAATAGGAGGTTACAAAAGCAATATGTAATATGAACACAATTTAGAAATTCTTATGTATGCGTACATACATGCTCACACACATACATGTTCATATATATGAAATTCTGGGGAGATTTTTGTAAATAAAGTAAGATTATTTCAGTTTTCTCCTTTTTGTTTATTCACTTCTCCTAACTTTTCTCTAATGTGTATACACTAGATATATAGCAAGAAAAATGCTTTTAGGAGACTCAAGTTTTGAGAAAAAATGTTTATTGAAAATTCATAAAACAGAATTAAAAAGAGTTCCATATTAAAATGCATATATCAGTGCTTTTGTGCATGGGTATGTGTAAGTGTGTATAATATAGCCATAGAGATGTTTTAACACCTAGTTGCCTCATATTGAATGATCATTTCCTAACCATTGTCTTATTTGATCCTCACTACAATTCTGGACTAGACCCAGGTTAGTGTTGCTGAGGGTGGGATGTGTAAATATTGGGACTATATGTACAGAGCTGGTAATTGGCTGGATGAGCTGGAACTCATCCACAGGCCTGTTGCCTCCAGGTCTAGAACATTCTTTTTTTTTAAATATTTATTTATTTATGCATACAAGAACTGGGGTACAGGCCAGAGATGTGGGGGGGTGAGAGAATTCTCTAGAGACACAGTGGGGAACAGAACAGGCAGACTGACTGAAATACACTGCTGAGGGAAGCAGCGGGTGAGACAGGAGAAGTCTGCTGCACCATGTGGGTTGCTCCCTGGTTGAGGATTGAACTTGTGTTGCAGTGGCTGCAGATAGCTTCATAGGTTGTGTCTTAACCCCTGCACCACCAGGGAGCCCTAGAACATTCTTTCATATTCCAAAGATTATTCTGGTATAGTCCTGCAATATACCATGCCTGGTATATTGCAGGGCTTACCCCTGACATTGTAGGCTTTAAAAACTATCCCACAGAAGACTACTGGGTGATATGCAAACATGCCCATAAAAAATTCTTAAGTGAATAAAAGTAAATTATGAAAACATGGTTCATTTATTACAAACTAAAGTGCTGGCATAAACACATGAAGAAAATCTTAACAATATGTAACTAGGATATATTGTCAAGTGTAAAAATCTAGATACAGTAAGTGTGGTATGTTATCTTTTGCAGTAAGAAAGGGATAAAATAAGACTTTATGTTTGTACTTGTATTTGCATTAACACTCAGAGTAGGCAGGAAATAAGACGAAACATCACAGGAGGTGAGGTGGGGACAACACTTCTCAAAGAATATTATGAAAATATCACTGATTTTGAAACAGTCAAAAAACTAAAATGAAATTTTAAAAATCTAGGAGACATACCAAAATGGTTATTTAGAGGTGGTAGAGAAAACATGTAATATTTGTTTCCTTCCTTTGGTGCATCTGGATTTTCTCAGTGCTTTACATGGGTAAGGCTAGGAGTTCCCGTAAAGTCTTTTTTTCTGAACTTCATACAGTCTTTGGGCCCTTGGTTGAAAAGAAGACCTGACCAAGATTATTAAAAGACTTTGGGAAAAAGGCATTTGGTAGGATACAGTAAATGTGAACCCTTTTTTTTTTTTCACCTGAAACTGTTTATTACTCTATTCTGTCAGGCTGCAGAGATGCATGCTGGACAAGGTTTTTATTTTAAGAAAAACAATAGTCCCCAGAATTCCCTCTGGAATTGCATTCAAGATAACATTGTAGCTAAAAGTTGAAATGCAGATTTCCCACTACATGACCAATCCTTCCCACTCTCCACCCCAAAAATGTTGATTCAGAGAAGGCTTTAAAAAGAATCCCACACCACCTACTTTCAGGGAAATGGAAGAAATCTAGTCCAAAGATATTCTCTGAGCCTTTAGCATTCTGATTGATTGTGAATTTAATATATTTTTAACTCAACTCAAGTGCTTCTCTCTCAAGAGACTGCTCCTCTGTTTCCCGTCTGTGGTGCCTGAGGTGTACTCAGGGAAGCTTGGCTGGGTGTTTGTTGACACATTTTCTGGGCAAGCCTATTTGAGAAACAGTGACATTTCCCCTAACTTTCTCTTTAGGCATCAACCCAGTTTGTCTCCCCATCGCTACTGGGGCTCAAGTTTCTTTCTTGGAAGAGAAGCATCTGCTTTAGTCTTGACAATCACTTTCCTCTCTCCCCTTTCTTTCTTTTCTTCTCCAGACTTGTCTCTATTCCACAATATGGGCCTCTTCTGGGCCAGCGTCTGAACCATGCTGCCTCCATAAGCAGAGTCCTCTGCTATCAGATTTGACAGGGGCCTCAGAGATCTCATCAACTGTATCTTTTCCAGTTAGTCAGCCCATGTCTTCTTAATCATTCTTGGTTACTGAGGACTCACTATCTTCAAATAAGTTGGTGTTAGAAAGTTATTTCCTATGGAAGCTGATGGCCTCCTGCTTGCTCTTTGGTTAGTTTCTATGCCAGTGGAAAGAGTGACCCGAAAGAAGGAAAATGCGGAAGAGAGGCACTCATTACCCAGCCTGAATGAAAGGAAGCAGGTCTCAGCCTGGGGTATCCCTTTAGGGCTCTGGGGCAGGGGGCTGAGAAGAGTTCTAGATTTGACCTCAAAAGACAGGGCTTCATCCCAGCTCCATCTTTCGCTTACTGACCCAGTTATCTGGAGCAAGTCATTTGTACTCTGAATCTAGTTTCTCTCATTTATAAAATTAGAGTTGTAATAACAACTTCACAGGGCTAATGGGAGGATTGAATGAAATCATGCAGGTGAAATGTTTTGTGATTCTAAAGAGTTTTCCAAATGGGAGTTTAGTTATGTAAGACACTAGATGCCTACCTAGTCAGTCTGTGAAACAGCCCAGCTCAAGGTTACAAAGTAGGTGGTTTTGGAATTCACTCTGCCCGTGCCTATATGTCATGGGTACAATCAGCTTGTCACCACTGTTGGTTTCCTCTGAGGACCCCACCAAATGTGATGACAGAATTTGTGCAAGTCAAGGCTGAAGGATGTGAGTTCCCATCCGGGATAAAGTGTGCATTTTCAAGAAGAATGGGAAGGATTGATGACTTGTCTAGTCACATGACTTGAAAATGGTGGGCTGGACCTTGACCCTGAATTCTGGTTTCTAGGTGCAGCTCCTCTCAGGCTTCCTAAAAGGTAGGGTTGATACTTGGAACAGTATGATCTTCATGCTGCAGGACTTCCTGGACCACTAGGGCAAGTTTAATGGCTCTGCTCCCCATCCTTTAGACGGCAATAACATCCCCTTGTCCTGTATCAAAGGGGTTCTCACACATTTGCTATTGCTTCTGGAGGGCAGTCCCTCTCTTGGTTGACACCGATGGAAACTTTAGTGATAGGTCTTATAATGTGGAAAGAGCTTGCCGTGGCAGTTAAAAAATGATGTGTGCCCTTAGCCAGCACTGTAATCGAACATAAATAATTTTGTGTTTCTAAGTCTTAGTCACCTTCTGAGAAGGGAAGGAAGAGGTCCAGAGGCCCTCTGAGGTCCTTACATGCCATACTAGGCATCCCTCTCTGCTCTGAACCTGAAATGCCTCTATCAGTGAGCCTAGGTGTTAGGTCTTGATATGATGGGGATTTGTAGTTTTTATTTATACTTTTTTATATTTACCAATTTTTCTGTATTGAACATACATTGCTTTTTATGGTCACAAGCATTTCCTCATTCTTTTAACTCTCTTTTTCATTCCTGTTCTTTCTTACTCTTGTGAACACTCCTCTTCCTATTCTCCACCCCTCCCCTCTAATGACATCTTTCCAATGGTATTTAAGTACCTTCAATGTTCTCTCATTAAAAAAAAAACCCATCCCTACCCCCAAGGCTTTGACCAGATTATCTTTCTTTCCTTAGCACAGTAGTCAAAGCTGTTTAGAAATTACAAGAATAGTACAAATAATTCTCACATACTTTTCACCCAGATTTCCCAAATGTCTATATTTTATCACACTTGTTCTCTCTCTATAGATTTAATTTCATATTTTCCTTTAAATTACTTATTGTGCACTGATTGATTCTTATTTCTACTATATTTCTGTTTTCTAGAACATTGGTTTATTCTTCCTTTCTACTATCCTATAGTTTATTTTGTTGTTCTTTTTCTAATTTTGAAGTCATACGCTTACTTTGTTTTTCTTTTATCTTCTTTACCAGTAAAAATAAAGAGGAGGAATTTCCTTTGAACATTGTTTTAATTCTAGTCCATAGGTGATTCTCTAGTTTCTCTCATTTAGAAAATTAGAGTTGTAACAATAACTTCATAAGGTAAACAGGAGCACTGATTTAAATAATGCAGGTGAAATGCTTTGTAAATGTAAGGAGTTTTCCAAGTAAGAGCTTAGTTGTTATCAAAGATGCTTGATGACTAGCTTCGTGCATGAACCATCCCAGCCCAAAGAGGTCACAAAATGGCTCTAAGACAGTTGTCATCATCATCACTGTCATCCTGTTTTCCTCCTCCTTTTACTTGGAATGTCTTTTCCCATCCAGTAGACTCCAGTAGATATGTTGTTTTTGTCATTATAATTATCTTGATAGACTGTAACTTTGTTATTTTTCCTTAAACCCCAAAAATGTTTAAAAACAAATTTTTTAACTTCTTTTTAGTTTCTGATTGTGATAGGGTCATTAGATTTTTAAATTATACTGTTTCAGTATAACTTGGTCTGAAAATGTTTTCTTGTAGCCTGATATTTGGGGGGAGTTTTGTGAATGTTTCTTGGGTCCTTGGTGGGAAGGAAATGTATTCTTTCTTTTTAAGGTACAGAGTTTTAAATTTAATCTATCATAACTCCTTATTCATAATTTTATATATAGGCTCTTATCCATCATTGTTTATCCATTTGACCTGTCATGGACTAAAAGAGGTGAGTTAAAGTCTATTGTTCGTGTCTATTTCTTCTTGTGTCTTTTATAATTTATGCTATTTGATGGTAATTGATACATTACATGGTGAGTAGATTTTTATAGCTATTACATCTTCATTGTAGGTCTTTCTTATCTCATTCAGTGTGGTATTTTTGATGTACAAGTGCTTTTACGTTTTTATGTGGTTAAAATTTATCAGTATTATCTGTTGCAGTTTCTGTGTTTTGTGTCTCATGTCTTGCCTAAAAAGGTTCTCTCTTTTACTGGCTTTTAAAATTATTTAGTCATACTTTCTTTCAGTTCTTTTGTAGTTTTGTTTTGTTTTTCACATAAATAAAAAAAATCATCTGGAATCTATTTTGATGTAAAGAGTGAAAAGGTGCCTAGCTTCACTCTCCACTCCCCAACCTTGGTCTTTTCAGATGGCTTATCAAATGTCTAAACATCTTTGTTGAATAACCCATTATTGGAGGCATCTGTTGTTTTTTGCCTCCTCTTTTAATAACAGCCCCTTTATTTTCCTTGGAGTACCACCTCTCAGTTCAGATGATTTGTTTGGAACTGACACTAATCCTGTTTCTGGGTTAGTTATGTAAATCGGCCTTAGCATCAGCTCCCCAGACAGGGTCATTTGCTCAGGAATGGAGCGTGACCCAAGGCAAACCAATCAGAATCAAGATGACTCCGTTTTCAAACTTCTTGGTATTAAGAAGAGAGAGTCTTTTTCTGGTGGACTTTAGAGAGAGAGAGAGAGAGAAAATATGTATTTGGGGGGTTTTCATTTGCTATCAAAAGATCCCCAATGGAAACAAAACATACTGCTTTGAAATAAAGCTTCAACCACACATAAAATCCTGATACAAATTTATCCTTCTAACATGTTCCATTGACCTATTTATCTATTCCAAGGATCATAAACTAGAAGAACTTTGTTCTCAGATGTCTTTTTTTTTTTTTTTTTTTTTTTTTTTTAGTTTGCTCAGTGCTTTCACTTTGAATTTGAATGTTGCTGTGCATATTGGCTGTTAAATCGCAGAGCTGGGGCCTTCTTCAGAGAATTGCTCTTGGCCAAATAAGATCCTCCTCTCAGGGAGCCCATACTTCCTGGATGCCCCAAATTACCAATGACTGGTTAGCATGGGATTGAAAAAACACCCAGTCCTTTTGTGTTCTAGAGTATTCTTGCTTGGTTTTTCCTCTTAGCCCTTCCCCACTGTGTTCACTTGCCTGCTCCCAAGAACACTTCCCAATAAATCACTTAGCTAAATTCCAATCGCAAGCTCCACTTTATGGGGAGCTGGTTTAGGAGAAAAAGAATTCTTTACAGCTATTCTTACTGCTCATCCTGGGAGTTTCCACTAACTGGAAGGAGTAGCCTCTCTAATAGGTAAAGCAGTGAAGATTCAGGATGATTCATTTTTTGTCTTTTTTTTTCTTTATGGAAGATTTGTACATTCATCGACCTAGCAACGCTCATATCTGACTAAGACTTGCTATCAAACAAATCTCCTTTTTTAAAAAATTGATGTATAATTCACGTATACCTAACATTATATACATTGTGGTAGTTTCAGGTATGCAACATAATGATTGTCTATATTGTAATAGACATCACAGGTAGTTATAAATGATCATCCCAAGATTACCACACATAGTTGCAAATCTTTTTTTCCTTGGGATGAGAATTTTTAAGATCTACTTTCTTAGTAACTTTCAAATATTCAATGCAGTATTGCCAACTATAAATTCACCATGCTGTACTTACATCCCCTTGACATATTTATCTTATAACTCCAATTTTGTACTTTTTGAATCCCTTCACCATTTCACCTAGCCTCACCCCCTATACTCTCTGACCCCTGGTAAAACTAATCTGTTTTCTTATCTATATGCTTGGATATTCTTTTTTTTTAGATTCCACGTGTAAGTGAGAACATAAGTTATTTGTCTTTCTCTGTATGAATTATTTTACTTAGTATAATGTCCTCAAAATCTACCTGTGTTGTTGCAAATGGCAAGATTGCCTCCATTGTACGTGTATGTACCACATTTTCTTTATTCATTCATCTATCAATGGACATTTACTTTGTTTCTGTAGCTTGACTATTGTAATTAATGCTGCAATAAACATAGGTGTGCAGATATCTTTACAAATTAGTGGTTTATTATATTTTGACAAATACCAGAGAAGAATTGCTAGATCATATTTTAGCTCTATTTTTAATTTTTTGAAGAACATCCAAACTCTTTTTCCATAGTGACTGTACCAGTTTACATTCCTAACGACAGTGCACAAGGGTGATTTTTAAAAGCGTATCTTCAAAGTTTTCTGGATCTACTCACCTTTCAAGATCAACCACAAAAAAAGTCAACATTCGGCAACTATTAACATATATATTTATTTATACAGGTAAGATCACCATAGAGTGAGTGATAAGACCATTGAATAAAATCTCATTAGATAATGGGCTACTTGTTAATTACATATGGGGAAAAGGTACTTTTGCAACAGACAGAACTGACATTACCACCATAGCCAAATGATTAAGCTAATCATCAGTGATATCAGGGAGAACTAATATTTTTACACCTCTTGAAAAGATGTGATAGAAGTACACATTAATGTAATGCTTATTCCTTTCAAAAATGTTTTATCGGAATCCACTCATGAGAAAATATTGCACAAATTCAGCTTGTGAGACATTCTACTAGACAATAGGCTTGGAGATTATTCTTGTACTTAGAAGCTTGCATCTTGAACACTTTTAATTACAGAGCATATAAGTAAATGAGATTGATGACTTTAAGCAAAATGTTTACATGTGCTCATTATTCTTTTAAATTTTCATAGATTTAAATAAAAGAGGCAAATTTGCAAGTAAAGTCAAATATCCTTAATACAAGCACACAAAATACATACTATATAAAAATCTCATGTGCTTTCAAATTGGTGTGTATTGTTCAATTAAATAGTTCCAACCTATTTTGTCAAATTATATTATGAAATGTGCATTACAATTATAGTCAGTACTCATCTTATTTCAGCTTATAATAAGATTTTCCAGTTGCTATTAACAAAATATAAAATTATATGCTAGCTGCTGAACTAATTACTATTAGCAGTATATACTTTTCTTTTTCATTAAATACATGGGAAATTTAATCATAATGCCTAATGTAATTAATGGAGCTATTTTGGCCTTTATAATGTGTTTTTTTAAGATTTATTTTATTTATTTATGCATACAAGAGCTGAGGTATAGGCCAGAGGTAGGGGGGTGGGTGAGAGGATTCACCAGAGACAGAGTGGGGAGCAGAACAGGCAGATTAATAGAAATACGCTTCTGAGGGGAGCAGTGGGAGAAACAGGAGAGGTCTGCTTCACCATGTACGTTAGCTCGAGATAGAATTTATGCTACAGTGGCTGCTGATAGCTTCATAGTCCTGAGACTTAACCACTTGTGCCACCAACATAGACTTTAATGTGTTATTTTATTGCATTATTCCCAGAATCTATCCACCAGAGTTCAGTAACCACATGGGCTCACAATTACTGATGAAGAACACCGTAATCATTTTGTTTTGATAATGTGGACTTGATTAATTACATTAAATCTGCATCGGTTTTATCTTGGCCTGATTGCCTTTAGTAATCATTCCTACAGTATGTGCTATAAAGCATATTATTCCAAGTTCCTATATTATTCCTTAAAATTTAAATTAGCACATTTATTTTGTATTAAAAAATGACATCTGATTCTTTCTGAGAGAAAGTAAGTCACAGTCTGGTTTGGTGAATGGTTTGACCATGAAGTTCAGCTTTGCCAAAAAAACTCTAGTAAAAGATTCTTCAGCATTTTTATTATTGAATGATATAAGAAGATTTGATTATACAGAGTTAAAGCATGTAATGCAGCAAAGGTATTTTAACCAAAAATATTGAGTGATGTAGCTGCTTAGCCTCCTGATCCCCGCTTCCTAGGCAATCCTCTTTCTGTAACCGCTCCCTTTGAGTTGGATGGGAGCTTACTTTTAATCAAGGGGATAGGGCAAAGATGGTGGGGTGTATGTGATTATGCTTATGTGATTGTGTTACATAAGACTGTAGCACCAGTTTTGTTAGGAGGGACTCTTTCCCTTTTGTTGGCTGTGAAGAAGTAAGTGGCCGTGTTGGGACGATCCAAGTATCAAGAGGCTGAGGACACCCTCTTGCTGGCAGACAGCAAAGAGTTGAACACTGCCAACAACCACATGACTTTAGAAGTGGATTCTGTCCCAACTGTACCTCAGATGGGACTGCTGCCCCAGCTGACACCTTGACTACAGCTTTATGAGACCCACTTAAGTTATGCTTGGATTCCTGAATCATAGAAATCGGGAGGAAATTGGGGGAAAATATTGGGTGCTGGGAGGGCTATGTGTTGCAGGAGCCTGCACAGGCACTGGGAAGCTGTGAGCTCAGCAGGAATCGGAGGTACTTGACCACAAAACCACCCAAGGGCAGGGTGCCAGAGGAAACTGCTGGGAGTTGATTGCTGTGAACAGTAACTGCATACTGGAGAAGCTGTGACCCATTCAGGGGCCTGCACATAGGAACTAGGATGTAAAACCCTTTTCTCCTTCACTGTTGCTCAAGAATCTTTTATTGACAAAGCTTCAGTGCAAACTAACAAAGGAAATATATTTAAAGGGCCAAGATCTATTTCATAGCATATACAAAAAGAATGCTTTTGATAGGAAAGGCAATGTATTGCTAGCTTGCACAGCCACACTGCTAGGAAATGTAGTTCAGTCATATATCTGTCTATAATCTCATCACCAAAGGAGAAGGGGAAAGATGATTTTGTAGATAGCTATCTTCTTTGTCATATGCTATTTCTTAGCACTTTCTTAATATTGAAAATTAGGAATTGAACTGATGGTAAGCCCTATCTCATTTTTGCAGTGAACTAATGGAAAAATGTTTTCATCCCAATGGGGTAGTTGAGAGATTAATTTCTGACAATGTTTTACTTTTTTATTGTTAATGGCTGTTTATCAGCTTGCTTATATATTTATTTTATTTTCATCAATTATGAACTAATAATTGTGATAATTACTCAACACAATTTTTAACAGGTAAAACCTGTTAAGAAAATTATTTAAAATGATTTATTGTATGCAAGTATGACAGGGTAAGATTTAAAAATGAGATAAAAATTTCCAAGCATAAAAATATATTGTACTGGGATAAAATTCTTTAGGAGACATATGTGGAAATATGAATTCAAGGTTAAAAAGGAGTGACATAAAAGCCTGTTAAAGAAGAGATTGTGTATTTTGGTGATAATCAATGGTGATAATTTAATGATGGATTATAGTGTATATATAAAATCCATCATTAAATTGAAATAATTACATTTTAACATGTCAGGATTTATAAGTTGGAAATTATATCCTTTTCTACTTGTTATAATATGATGGAAAATAATAAATGTCAGTTAAAGTAGTGCTAAAGGAACTAGCTTTTCAAAATTCCTTTGAAGATATGTAAGAGAAAATGAAAACTACTCATCTAATTTATCACTGAATCCTGAATATCTGATGGTGCATGGTGCACAATAGATGCTCAATAAACAAATTAAAGGAAAGAAGGAAGAAATAACAAATAGAGAAATGTATATAAATAATGCCTAGAGTAGACAAAAGTGTAAGAACCAAGTAGACTTCTACTGGGACAGATACAAATCATATTTTTTTTTGGTGTACCTTTTCCAATTCATACAAGTAGCCTCAAATGTGTCTATCCTTTACCAAATAATCCATCGCTAGGAATTTATTCTGAAAGTTGTGAATAAACAAAGATACTCATTACTGTTTACTCATTCCAACTCTTCCTTAATCACCTGCTCTGTATTGGAGATAAAGCAGTGAGCAAAGTAGATACGGGAATGTCTTCATGGAATTTAAGGAAGGCATATAATAAGGCCATGTTTTTTTTTATGTTTAAATAATAGTACAGAAAAAAGTCATCTGGGAAGATATATAGTAAAGCTTGTGATCTCTAGGTTGAGTTATCAGGAAGTTTTAAATTTGGGCTGTTTTTTTTTACAAAGAACATATGGTAAGTGTATAATATGAAAAATTAGTTAAAACACTTAATATTTCAATGTATAATTTTTTAGAGCACAGAACAAGAAGAAGTTCTATAGGGATGAGAAAGACGATGTTAACAGTGTCTTAATCTCTCTCCTATTATCCTCAAATGACTCTTTCCCACCCTACGCTTTCTGAGCAGGATACCTGGCAGGGCTTACTAGGGCTTTTTCAGATTTTGAGAGTGAGAATACAAGAGCTAGTGAAGAGAGACTAAGCTGGACTCAAACCCAGGATTTTGGGATCCATGAAGTCCTCTCCGATCCCTGCCCCAAAATGGGAGTAAATTCAAACCTCCTTTAGATTCTAGTGATATGGATCAGTTCTACTATTATATTATCTCTTCCTTTCTATAGAAATGACTCATGCAAGCAACCCATGACCTCCCTGTTGCTAATCCAGCCCCAGTCCTCATCTGACTTGACCCACAGAAGCATCTGCTATCGTTGATTTCTCCTTTCCCTGGTTATTCTTACGTCACTAACCACTCTTCTTCAGTCTCCTCTGCTGGCTCTTCTTCATCTCCCTAATGTCTTATCTTGGAAGGTTCAGTCTGGGAATTTTTTCTTTTTCCATCTGGATTTATTCCTTAGTGATTTCATTTAGTCTCAGCTTTAAATACTCTCTTACATACCCCAAACTCTTAATTTCTATCTGGATCTCTGCCCTGAACTCCTGACTTGAATATCCAAATCGACATTCCTATTTGGATTCCTAGTAGACATCCAAAGTAAATATGCACAAAACAGAATGTCTGTTCTTCCTCTGGCCCCACCCCCAATCTCCCTTCTATTTTTTGTCTCAGTAAATGACAACTTCACACTTTCTTGTACTCAAACCAAAAGACCTTAGGACCATATCTGGTTCTTTCTCTCCAAAACCTATTGGCTGTGTTTTAAAAACCAATCCAGATTATGACCTCCGTATGCCCTTGTCCAAGCTCATCTCACCTGAATTACTGAAATAGCTTACTACCTGGTCTGACTTCCTTTCTTCCTCCCCTGCAATCTATTTTCAACTCAGCATCTAGAGAGACCTTTACAATATAAATCAGCTGATGTCAATTCTTGGCTCAAAATCTCTAACAGCTAAACATTGCCTGAGTTAATTGCCAGTCCTTAAAAAGCCTCCACAGTCCTAGATAATATAACTCATTACTTTTTTTTTACTTTTACCCCTGAGTACATGCCACTTCACTCCCTCTCATCCAATCTCACAAGCTTACATTCAATAAATATTCCAAGCATGTTCAAAGTTTCAGGATCTTGCACTGGCTTTTCCCTCTGCCTAGAATGACTTTTCTTCAGATATCCATTTGATTACTTCTTTTTTTATCTTCAATTCTTTGTTCAAGTACTAGGTCCTCTCTGGTCTTCCTATTTAAAATTGTAACTCCCAAACCCTACCACTCATTCTTTCCCTTCCTTGCCTTTTTTCTTCTCCATAGCACTTAACGCTAACTAACCAACACTATGATTATTTGCTGCACTTATTTTTTGTCCCCGTCCCCAGAATGTAAGATCCTTAAAAGCAGAAATTTATATATTTTTCCCTTTCACTAGTCCTGGAGCACTATGGGGCCAGTATCCATAGAATAGACACCATTTATATGATGGATAATACTCAGTATGTTGTAATCTCTACTCTAGTTTCATGTAGACATATGTCTCTCTCATTAGCCTGTGAGTTGTTTAAGGGAGAAGCAGTTTTGTGTGATTCCAACCTCCCTCCAAAGTGTGACCACAGTGTATTGCACGCAATAGATGTTTGACACGTTTATTAATGGAAAGTTGGAAGCAAAGACTCACCCATCCATTAGGAGAAAAGGAAACAAGGTCATCCAGGAGAGCCTCCCAATGTTGCATGTAGGTATAGCCAACACCACGATGACTCTCCTAGCCCACCTACGTTATAGCTCCCTCTCCTAACGGATGCCAGATCACTGATAGCTGCACCTACCCTCTTCTCTTCTTGAGTGGAAGTAGATCAAAGAGTTAACACCATTGGGAATAATCCTCTACCAGTAGAGGCAGGAGTTGGTGGATCAAAGCTCAGCCTCTGGTCAATGTGGCCAGAAAAAGATAGTGTCAGTATTTACGTATGCGTTGTTATGAGCTGCTGAGTAGAGCAGTTAAAAATTTAAGCGGTCTTCACCTGTATTAACATACCATGAAATGGGTTTGATTTGAAAATGCCGTTTATTGTGAGTTTCCAGCAGTACTTGGTATCTAACCTGTGCTCAGTAGAAGTTTGTGAAGTAAACAAACAGGCCTTAGTGGTGGAAGTGAGCAATCTTCAGAACTTGCTTAAAAGTGGTGACTTGAAAATGTTTTTAACTGTTAAGTTCAAGTACACATGTGCATACCCCCAGCTCCAGTTCCCAAGGAAACTCCTTTTTGCCTCATCAGTAACAGTTCACCAGTGCCCTCAGTCATGCAGGAGGCTAGGCCAGGTGGAGACAGATTTTCAAGTTAAATCCAATCAGAGCCAGGGCCAGAACCGCAATGTCCCACCTCCCAGCGACCAGTCCACTTTCCACAGCAGCCACTGTGAACATTCCAAGAAAGTAATTTTGGAGACTAACAGCTGCATTTTCAGATTCAATTTCAACAAAGTGTTACCACTGAAGAAGGCCTGCCAGAGAGATAATGGGCATGAAAAGTGCTCTGTAAGCTGTAAAATGCTATCCAGAGGTTAGCTACCTAAGGTTCACTGCCAAGGTCAACAACCCAGGTCTGGGTGTAGTCAGCGCCTAAACTGGAAAGGCTGGACACTCAGCTCAGGAAAGGCTGGACACTGCAGGGGCTCCTGCATGGGATACCAGAGTATCTACTGGGATCAAAAGGACATAGCATCTTGTCCACATGCACTCTTACCTCCAACCCCTATTTAAAGTACAATCCTCTGACGTTGAACGAAATCAATGCTTACGTTATCTCTTTGTGTTAGAAGTGTTGATCTGGCTTTTTTCCCCTTTCGTGTGCTCTTCAGAGGCCATGCACTGAACTCCAGCCACCTGCATCACTGGGCAATGGGCTGTCTCTCTAAGGTTCCCAACTGTCTGGGTACAAGAGCGTTTTTCTTCCACATTCGTTTACATTTGTCCCAGCTGCATTAGAATTTAGATTCTGCACAGTTCTGGCTCTGAAAAACACATTCTTTTGCCCTCACACTACCTCTTTGTCATCTGATGACTGAATAAGCATTGTTTCTCCAGCTTGGCTCTTGAAAGGGGACCTTGAGGAAGAGTAAACTTCCATTTTCTGGGCTTCCTTATCCTGGCACCCAACACTAGAAGGGCAGCCTAGTGTTTGGTGACCTCCTGCATTAGGTTAAGGATCTGGATCTGGGCCCAGGCTGGATAACGAGCCCGTGAATAATGGGGAGCTGATTGTCAAAGCCTTATCGTGGTAAAGCTGAGAGCAGAGCTCGCTTTGTCCTGAGCTCCCCGCCTTCTCCCCAAGCATCTTTTCTTAATCTGCCAAAGCTAATGGGTTTATGTGGCAGACATTCATCCTTCACAAGCTCCGATTCAAGCGGCTGTGCACCGACTGGGTCTCAGATGTTTCTACACTTAAGGGCTTGTAAAACAGTGAAAGAGAGATAGTAGATAAACTTACAGAAAGCCTTCTGTTATAGGCTTGAAAAAGACTATTTCTTTACTGTAATAGGAGTCTTGAAAAGGCCCAATGAAAGGTGTGGCAAAAGGGTGAAATAAGAATAGTAGGAGACATAATACTGCACACAGCCTGCGAACAATTTTCTTCCACACTTTTCCCAAGTGGTGTATACCCATGAGAAATAGGCAAACTTGGAGGATTCTTACTGTTGCACAGCTAGGAAAAAAAACAGGAAAGATCTTACTTTTGTGTTTTTTTTTTTTTTAAAGATTTATTTATTTTATACAAGAACCGGGGTATAGGCCAGATGCGGAGGGTGAGAGGATTCACCAGAAACAGAGCAGGGAACAGAGCAGGCAGACTGACGAAGTACACTGCTGAGGGGAGCAGCGGGCGAGACAGGAGAAGTCTGCTGCGCCATGTGGGACCCCTGCCAGCTGGCCGGGATTGAACCAGCACTGTAGAGGCTGTGGACAGCTTCACAGCGCTGCGCTCAACCGCCTGTGCCACCAGGGGAGGCCCTTTGTTGTTTTTGAGGGGCCAACTATTAGTAAAATTTCTACTTTGATCAAAACTTGAGAATGCTAAAAAAAAGTAATGGCTTTCCAACTATCCTCCTAAGGGGCTGAGCTACATTCATTCTGAAACTCCAAGTCCAGTCTAGTTAGTCATCTTCATCAACTCTGGGTCCATTCGTTAGCTCTTTTCAAGTATGGTTCCTATACAAGCAGGTGGGTTCAAGGGAATGAGGTGGTGTGAGCTCCCCACTATCCAGGAAGAGCATCATTTGGCCACCTATTCCTTTGGGTCAAATTTTTAGCCAGTGTTTAAGAGGTGAAGCCAACGAGCATCTGTGAATTTCTCCAGGTAAGCATTCTCGAAACTACTCTCAACTCCAGAGTCAACTGGTAAAGGCTAAATAGTTGACAGAGGAGAGGAGAAAGGGAAGGAGGCAGCGAGGGATGGGAGAGCAAGCCAGGTGGCGTCTGCTAGCTCTCAAAGTAGACCACCGAGGGCAAGAAAGAGGCGGGTTCCAGGCACTTGGTAAACTGAAAGCAAACTTCTTTATTGTACACAGTACAGAATATAACGCAGCTTGGCAGGATGCATACGGCCCTGCGCAGGGGAAAGGATTTCAAATCAATTGGCAGGTTAAAGCCTTTCTGCACTGTAGACCTTCCACACTCTGGAAAAGAAGCAAAACAAAAACAAAACAAAACAAATAAAAACCCCAAAACCATCCGGGAGGTACATGAGTCCAATGGGAATGCAACGGTGAAGCCGCCGTCCCGTGACAGCACAGGCCACGTAGTTACAGCAGGGAGGGGTAGCTCAGGCTACAGAGGGTCCTTTTCATACTTGCTAAGACAGCATAAATCCATCAAAATAAAACCCAAACCAGGATAAGTAGAGAAAGGAAAACCAAATCCTATACAGCATGTACAACAAATAAATCTCTAGCCAGCTGGGGGTAAATTATGCATCTATGTATAGACTATGTGTAGGTTAGAAAGCTATAAATATGGTCTGGAAAGAGTCCTTTGATTAGAGTACAATGCTAATTAAGGCCCAAGCTGTAGGTTCAATACCTTTGTGGGCTAATTAGCTTCCAAAAGAGAAAAACCTTATGTTCCATTGCTATAAAATGCACCCCTTGTCCCCGTGAACCTCTTCACAAATGTGCTGCTGGTCATAAGGGGGACTGAGATTATGGAGTGCTCCATTAATAGAAAAACAATTCAAAGCACGCATTACCATGGAATCAGCACTGTCATTCGCGTATGAAGACCGGCACAGCCATTCTTAATGAGCTAAGTTTCCTGGGGAGCACAGGAGTCTACCAACAGAGCAGGCAGCAAGGTACTACCGCTTTCTAAAAATCTGTCCTCTACTTAGAGCTCAACTTTCACATAGCTTTAGCTTGGTTGTTTAAACTTTTCCAATATAATACAGTCATCAGAAAAAAAAAAAACTTTTTTTAAAGGTGGCAGGAAAGGTTTTTCACCTGTCAGCGTCACACGTTAAGTCTCAAACCCTATTGAATCATATGCAGGGTTTAAAGTCCAAGAATTAAAGAAAAATGAAAACAAAACAAACTGATGAAATGGAAATTGTCATCAGTCATGCCCAGGGAAGAATCCCCAGGGTTCCCACCGGGTGACCAGGTTTCAAATGCACATGACGTGGATTATGTACATATGCTTTCCAGAGAGGCGTGTTAGAGAACAGGGGGAACTATACACATAGAATCTAAGCGGTGTGTCCAGGCTGCCCTGCACACCTCAAAAATGTACAACTCAGGTGCAAATGTGCCATCAGGCTGTCTGGTGCAGAAAGCACAAAGCAGGCAATAAAGTGGGCTTATCCACTGCTAAGGGGAAGCCCTCAGCAAAGCCCCTTTCAAGCTGCAGCGTCTTCATAAGTTGGCACCGCCCTGTCCAAAGGACGCAGTGCACAGTTACCAAAAGGTTTTTTTTTTTTGCTTTAAATACCAAAACTACAAAAATCAGTTTATAAACTGTTTTTCCAAAACAACCACCAAAACAAAACAATCCCCCGAATCAAAGCAAAACAAAATACTGTCAAAAGTGTTAATCACCCTTCTCCTAAAATTAAAGCCATCCACACATAGCCATGTGACTGGGAAGAGAAAGGGGATTTGTTCTTGGTGACCACATGGCCAGAAGGTTCCCAACAGAGAGTAGCAATGGTTTATTATTTGAGAACCGTGGAGTGGGTAACAGCTGTTCTGACTTTCCCCCTTCCTTTTTAGACCCAGGGGGAATATTTCAGATTGAGCTAGAAGAGCTCTCTGAATTTCAAGATCTATTTGTAACCCTTCATGGTTTGAGCCTTCCCAACTTAGCCTACCTACTGTTCTTAGTAAGTTGTGCAAATCACAGCCCTTCTATGTAAAGGCATTTAGTAGTCCATGATCAATGCAGATGGTCACACACGCTGTCCCCATTTGTGGGTACTAACCTGAACAAGGTATTGCTTTGCATATATCGTCCATGGGAAGGAGGCTCCATTTCAATCTCTTCCCAGAAACCTTGTCAGGATCAGCACTGAGGCACCAGCCTTTGGTGGTTTTCTGCCACCCCCTGTTCCCACTCCCCAGCCAAAGTATCTGTCTTTAAGGGTGCCAATCCAGAGACAGCTCGGGTTCTCCAGATAATACTCAAAGGGCAAGCTTAGGAACAGCCAAAAACACAAACAAAACCACTGCCCTCGTTTGCCTGAATGGGAACTGCTAGCTCTAGGGTTTGGCCTCTCAGCCACTCAGAAACTTAGTAAGCAAAGCCCTCAGCATAGGGGAGGCTGCTGCAGCGATCCATGTCCAGGAGGTAAGCAGGATTGTCTTCAAAGTGGGTCAGTGGCAGGGTGTCCTCCTCATTGAGGTGGCACTCAGATTCCGCTTTCAGGAACGGACGCTGGTTGTCAGGGAAGGCCATGGAGAAGAGGGCATCTGGGTCACAGACAAATTTGTAGACATATCGCTCCCCAGCCACCTGAGGGAGAAAACACAGCTTGTGAGGCCCAGCTGGAGCAGGCCATGGGGTCCAAGAGAAGCATGAGCTATTTGTTGGTCACCAAGCTCTCAGGGAGTCATTGACCAAAGGACACTCATCAGCTGATTATTGGAATGATTCAGATTTGCTTTGATAAATCCTGGGGACCTGTTATCTGCTAGATATTTTGTTGACATCACAGCTTGGTAAGTCAAAAAAAGTTGAAAAAGAAGATAGGTGAATTTCAAATTCATACTAGATGAACTCTTTGAAAAGAAAATCATAGCCGTCTTATACATACAGCTCAGTTATGTTGAGGCTGGTGCTTGGTGTTTTAAGAAGGTCTCAGGATAGAAAGGTACAATGCAGACGTCAGACCACGCTTTCAGTTACCTACAAAGTCTGCAGTCTTCATAGCGTGGCTTTGTTATTTTGAAGGGCTAGGAATTTGATCAGAGAGCCGGTGTGGAAATTTTAAATTTGTTCCAAAGCCAAATAGAATTATTGCTTTTTGGTTGACCTACAGTTTCAAGTTACTTATTCCACAAGTAGTAGAAGCTACATGGATAGAATTAATAACAATGATTATATGAATTTTATGCATTATAATATTATTAGAATCAAAAGGTCTGGATTAGTCTAAGGTATCAGGATATAGTTGACAAGTTATCAAGTCAATGGGATCCCCACTCTGCTGACTGTTTATTTAGTAATAGCGCAAGGAAATGCAAACCACTGTAAAGCAAATCTAATACGCTTCATTCAGGTAATGTGGATGAGGGCAAGGAAAGCAGCTAAAATTACTGATAAACATTTTAGACTCAAAAACTTGAAATACTGAGTTAATCCCGTCCTTCATTCACTCTGTTGTGGTTCTAAAATCTCTTTTTAATTGCAGAACCATGGTCTTGCTTCCAAATCTTGGGTTTAAGATGTCTGTTGCTACGATGGTTGGTATTACCCCACAAGGCCTTGAAAGCTTATTTTATGGTGACACTTCTATGTCCAGTGACCAGAACCTGGGTGTCTGTACCAACATTCCTTGGAACACAAACACTAGAACTGGAGGGCCGTATGCATGAAACTGGATGATTAGCATCTTTCACCATCTGAAAAATGGCAGGTATGTAAAATTCACCATCTCTAAGACACAGTTCTACACAATTCTCTGGTTTACCACCCCAGGAGCCAGGTCATGGGTGTAGGAATGAGGCAAGAGTGGAAATAATACCAGATCAGAAGATGGGGGCAGATGGCTGTCCCGGTTTGGTCATTAATGAATCTCTAAACCTAATTTTCCCTTTCAAAAATTGGGGTTGTGGGACTACAGTTTTTCTAAGTCTGTCATCAATACCAGCATGTTATTTATCTTTTATTTGATTCTCATTTACTCCTGGGTCATAGACTAAATAAATGATAATCCCTTATATTGGATAGTGCATTACAATCTCTAGGACAGTCTCACATGTATCACCCTATGAAAGTAGAGCAGGGATATTTTCTACATTTTTTGTTGGAAGCAGAGGTTGGAAGGTTAAGTGATTTTCCTCAAGCATACAGGTAGTAAGTGAGATGTGAGGATCTGAACTCTCACAAGCCTCATCCTGGTGTCTTTGCCCATTTATTCTTAAAAGTAAAATTCTCTTCCACTTCCTTAGAAAATCTAGAAATTAGTCTTAGGGACAACTCATTGCCACAGTTCAAGTTACTGTGTCTTGGTTACATTTCCTCATATTGGGTTTGGAGTTGGGAATAGCTAGTGACAGGGAGAAAGAGAGAGAGAGTAAAGGGTAGGTATTAGGATTGGGGGAAAATGGGAAGTGACTGCTAATGGGTATGGGGTCTTTGGGGTGATAAAAAGTTCTAAACCACACAGAATGTGATTGCACAACTCTGTGACTCTATTAAAAACTGTGAAGTTTTACTTGTAAAAAAAAAAAAGGGAAGGAGGGGAGAGGGGGGCGATCACCCACCCTAGAGTCCCTATTAACCGTGCCAAGCACTTAAGTCAAACCCTTAATTCTGCCCCAAAGGAGCTTTTACTCCTGTGGGAGGCACTGACAAGAACGCTGTAGTTTATAACAATGAGAGACAGGCAGCAGTAGAGGTAGAGTGCAGGCACTAACAGAAGCAGAAAAGGGCCCTCCGTAACCCAGCCCGAAAACTTCAGATTCTTGGACAGCAAACAAGAAGGGGCTGGCCAGGTAATGAAGGCGTTAGGAATGTTCTAAAGTAGGATGGTAGTTTAATAGCTATTTTTTTTCATTTTATAGTCCACTTGATAACTTATGTACATGTGACATATATTCTCTAGGAAACACTACGTTAATTAAAAGAGAGATGGCCGTGCAAGTGAAAGGCAGCAAGTATGACTGAGGAAATGGTAGTTAGTTTCCAGACTGACAACCATCTTCCAGCTGTAGGAAGCACTCAAATGTCTATATTTTATGCAGAAAACCATGAAAAGATGTTTAATGATTTTTTTTGGTATAGAAGAACTGGGGTGTAGGCCAGAGGTGTGGGGGGATGGAAGAATTCACCAGAGACAGAGTGGGGAGCAGAACAGGCCGACTGCCTGAAATACACTGCTGAGAGGAGCAACGGGCGAGTCAGGAGAGGTCTACTGCAGCGTGTGGGTTAGCTCCCTGGCTGGGGATAGAACTCAGGCCATAGAGGTGATAGTGCTGAAGCTTGACCCTTAGGCCACCAAGGAGGCCCCTGTTTAATAATTTTTAAGGTGCTAAGAGGCATGTGGGGTCACATTACAACCGGCCTATGAGGAAGATAAAACTGATGTTAGCGTAGACAAGGTCTTGGTGGGAATGACATCTGACTTCCAGTACACACTGGCGGCATCCCTATGTACACTGTCCATGTGAAGGTGTGAGGATAAGGTAACAAAGTAGGAGAAACCCGATGGCTGAGAAAGAGCAATCAAAAATCTGCCATTTTAGGGTTGTGGCTCTTTGTCGCCTGTCCTACTGAGGATTTTATACTGGTGTCCTCAAAAGACACATCATCCTTTATTCTGCAAAGAACAAATGCTACCAGGTGAATCTGCTAACATTTTACAAACACTGGGTTTTTAACTACAAGTCTAGTTTCTGCAGGTTCCAAAAGAATAATAAGATTTCCTTACTATTGATATAATACTTTTGAGAGTATTAAATCAATGGAACTGGAGGTCTAGGTAGGTGTTTTAACAACTAAAGACTTCAACTAAGCTCCAGTGGGAGTAGAAGTCCTCAAGTTGATTCCCTCACGTGCACATTTATAGAGAGAGCAGTTGGCCTAAGTTTC
This sequence comes from Talpa europaea, assembly GCF_964194135.1. Taxonomy (NCBI): domain Eukaryota; kingdom Metazoa; phylum Chordata; class Mammalia; order Eulipotyphla; family Talpidae; genus Talpa; species Talpa europaea. The sequence goes on along the minus strand of NC_140070.1, from coordinate 114,999,819 downwards.
TGGACATTTTCCAGAGATATATGTGAAGGAGAAGAACCTAATTTTCCTATTGTGCATTCCATATAAAACTGTAACCACAGTTTTAAAGGTGCTTTTTATATCTCATTTAACTCTTAAGTTCATTTTTCCAAGATCTTTTCTTACCACAGAATCTTTTCTTACCACTTATGAGGCTCATATTTTCCACCATCCATTATAAACAGTCTTATTACACAAGCCCTTGACATTCTCCTTGAAAGTGGTCAGAGACCTAAGTGTCTCTAGTAATTGCTCACCTTCTGCATGATGCCCTTTTCATAGTAATAGCGTAGAGAGCGGCTGAGCTTGTCATAGTTCATGGCAGGTCGGTTCTTCTGGATGCCCCAACGCCGAGCAACCTGAAGAGACAGGAAAGCAATGGAAACTTATTCCCTGGGCCTGATAGCTCTCTCCCCATCCCAGGAAAGCCAGTTCTATAGCCTGACTGGTTTGGTCAGTGATCTATTTCCCTGACCTGGAAGGAAAAACGCTTAACTCCCTCAAGACCAAACATTCGGCAAAGGTGATGATTCAGTCACAACTGCAGAGAGGTGAGACCTAGAGGTGGAAGGATCCTAGCACTTTAAGATTGCAGTGGGCTTGGCTAATGTCCCAGAGGAAGCAGGCTCTCTACTGTTTCTCCACATATGAATTATTGACCAATACCCATAGACCATTAACATGTTGCCATTAAGTGCTATGGTTTCTGTAGCAGTCAATAAGGAATAATTAGAATGGTCATTCCTGAAACATTAGAAACACACTAGTGAGTTGCTAATGGGCCAGCAGAGCAAAAGTTCAATTCTAATAAGATTGGAGAGGGGTTGGGAGATGTTTACTTATTGCAGCTCATGGAGTAAGGGGGAATCAGATCATTGCAGCCTGCTGCCATCCAATCCTTTGCTCCCAGCAGATTTGCAGAATGGACATTAAAACATGTAGCACCATTATCCACTTAATGAAAAATTAACAGGGCTTCCCAAACAGTTCTGAAGTGCATTATATCCAACCCAGTCCACCTGAGGTGCAGTGATGGGGCAATGTAATTGCAGCTTTGGACAAAGAAGCCTTACAGCAAGAAAACTTCCTAGTGGAGTTCACCCAGTTATCAGGACAACCAAGCAGTTTCTGCTCACAAGTACTTCAACACCCCAAATTCTGCTTATAAGGATGACTGTGAAGATACAAGAATAACCCTGGAAATGTGAGTCTCGTCAGAGGGTCTTTACTTGTGTGCAAACCAGGGGTCATGTTTTGAACATTTTAGCTCAGTCTTGAAAATTTGAGGGGAAAAAATCCTAAAACAAACATATTCCTTTGATTTTTTTTTAAAAGCCAGATGTAAACCATGGAGTGGGAAGTAGAGAGACTGCAAATAGCAAAGTGGATCACAAGGAAGCATTTCACTTCAAGTATTTCCTTCAAGTATTTGGGCAGAATGAAAGGCAACAGCTTCTAATTCAGGACTCTAAAATGACCTTTAATAAATTCCAGAAAAGATCTGATAAGTAAGGACGAATGCATCTGTCCTAATTACATTAGAATAATTCAATAGCCCTGATTCCACTCTGCCTTGCAAGAAACCGTGTGAAAGTTACATTTCCATTCATCAGCTTCATGCCCCTATGGCAAACTCAAAACCCCTGGGTCTCCTTTTCACACTGCACCCATTCAATTCTATCTTTGAAATACCCCAAAAGACAAAATAAATAAAAAATCACACCCCCTGGTTAGATAAAATAAACAATTTAAAGCAATGGAAATTGTGGTAAAAAGGGAACCAATGTATGTTCTTCCACCCTGTTCAATAAAAATGATGCTCAAAAGAAATGACACTGTGGAATATAGAGAAACCTAACAAGGGTCAGTTAAAACCAACATGCAAAACTCTTAATACCTAACTGCAAAACTGAGGCAACCAGAGGGGGAGGATGGTGGGGGAGGGAAGGGGCCCAATGGAGCATGGTAGAGCATTGTTGGGCACAGGTGTTGGGCAGGATGTAAAAATACACAGTGGTAGAGGTTTAAACCCATAACCCCCAAAGCAGACACAATGACATAAACCTCGTTTACCTCAATAAACATAATTTGAAAAAAAAAAAAAAGAGAAAGAAAAATAAATGACACTATGAAACTAGAACTACCATCAACCAACCACAGGGATGTAGGGAACACTGAAAGAAGTCCAATCTCATCATTTTACTATGTTTCGGGGTGGACAACGATTCCTGAATATTCTTAAGCTTCAGGGATGACCTTCTCTCTGGCTGTCACTTGCATATGCAATAGCTTACTGGAGAGAGGTTTTGTGGATGCACAGATTTCAAAGCAGCTCTGGTAGCCATAGTGACTGACTCATCCTCTTGGGCCCGGGCCCTGTGATTCAGTAGCCTTCATCAGGGCTGCTCTTGCTACAGTAAGACATGATGCAGCACAACTTCAGAGCAGCTGGAAATTAGGGCTGCCCCATTTCTGGGGTGAGGGCAGCAGGCAAGAGCTTGTTACCAACTCTTTCTTTCATCTTTCCCATTCAATTACTTTGATAGCGCACATCTTGAGAACTGAGGCTGAGAGAGTTAAAGAATTCACATATCTCTACCTCTCTTTTACAGAGAGAGCAGCCGTAGCAGCACAGGGAGCGGCTCTTTCTAGCAGGCCATCCTTTCAAACGTCCCCATGGCATCAGTTATCTGCCACATGTTCAACAAACAACCCTACCCCCCAAAATATTCATTAATGCAGATTCACAGTTAAAATGGCTCCAGATTAAAGCCGAGTCAGTCATAATTGAGAGGGTGCTAAGCTGGATGACTATCAAAAGACATTTGATTAGGGGGCCTGCCAAAACGCAGCTCTAAAACCACAATTTCCATGCACAGTGTAATGGATATTATGGATAATTACCCAGAGTGCACTACTCAGCCACACAGCTGCCTACAATTACGTCCCAAACAGCTTCCTCCTACGCTTCACCCTTCAAGCTCCCCCCATAACAACTTCTTAAAGCTTTTTCAGGGAGTTGGTATCTTCCCGACAGTAACCAGGGTTGGGCCAGCAAAATTACACAAGGAGTAGACAAACTTAACAAATGTTGCATGTCCTGAGGCCAAAGTGCACATGTGGAGCAGAATGGGTCCTGGGTTAGGAGAACGGAACATTCCGAGCTTCTGGAATGCTCGAGGATTTCAAGGTGGGGTGGTAAGAAGCACTTCCTGAAAAAACAAAGCTGTCCAATCAGCCGAGGAAGCTCAAGGCCACCACAGGCCTCTCACGCGAGTTGGCTGCTTGGCATTTATGAGCATTCTGGATTAATATTAGTTTCTTTATTAAGTAGGAGAGCAGGGGCCCTTTGCCATCTGTTCGTCATTTTCTTACCACTGGTAGGAGAGCAGAAGATTCAATAATAGCTTTACAAAGGGTCATAACCAGGTCTACCTGCAGCTGGACAGCCTGTGCTTAGGCCTGAGGCAGTGGCAATAAAGTAATAAAAGCTCCTGTTTGTGAAATGAGATAAATCAATAAAGGCTGCCCACATGACAGATTTACTTTCAAAGGCCTCAGTAAGTCTAGGTGACTTACTTTCCTCAATCCTCACATAAACCAGGCCATGTTACGAGGAGAAGCAGCAAGAAAAAGAATGTGGGTTGGGTGCCTGGAAGCCCAAAACGTGGCTTAGTCAAAAAGAAACCCTTAGGAAAACATAGCAGTACCAAACCCTGGCTCTGAAGAAACGCTACGTCTTAACAGAAGCAATTTACGGCAGGAGATAGTCACACATCTCCATTTTTGTGAATGATACAAGATAGGGAATGCCATTCACATATCCTTTTTTTTTTTTTTTTTTTACATATTACTGCCTTTAAATGAACCCTTTCTTTGTTTCCTACCAAATTATAAGATTCTTTATTAGTTTTTAATCCACATGTTCTTCTTTTCCTAAAGTTAACCTTCAGACCATTTTCTTCTTTCAAACCAAGGGCCATGTTGTTACCCCCACTCTTAACCCCACACCTGCTATTAAGCCCTTGCTGTGTGAGAGCGAATCCTAGAGTAGCTCCACAACATGTAAAACTGCAGTTCTTGCTCAAATGCCTTCCAAGAGAACCATCTCCATTTCAATTACACCCAAAGACACCATTAGCTCTCACTGATTTTATATAGAATGCCTAAGTATATGCTACGAGAAGAAGCATATTTTCAGATTTTCCATTTATAATCTCTCTAAATTCTAAATCAAACAGAAATTAAAAATCAGCCCCTAGAGAATATGCTGAACTGTGAGCCTGATTTAATTTACTTTGTTGTATCATATTTGGGAAAAGGGTTCTTGGTGTGTCTGCCCCACTGAAGAGATGGTGTGGTGCTGTCCATCAGTAGGCAATAGTTCTGGGCAAACGGGCAGAAAAATTTGTTTTTCCTATTAACAAAATAATGAGTATTTGTGTCATTTCTGAACCAATGTGTTGCCACATAATATACCCAAGAAAAATCTAAGCTCATAAAACTGACCCATCTCTGATTATTTTATTTCTACAGGTTAAAACAATTTGAAATATGCAGTGAGATAGCTGTAATATATTAACAAAATGTCACATAATATGTTCATGTAGCTTCAGATACAGGCTAGGATATGAAGGCTGACACCAAAACAAGTTGCTATCGTGGTGACAACACTTGAAAAACTTTCCCAGAGGGAAAAAGTCTCCACTTGTAGGTAAATCTCCATGGACTCACGCCCCAGATTTCACAGAAGTGTTACTAATATTTTTATATATTCTACAGCAGAGAACTCTACCTGTCCTTGAATTATAAATTGTCCTATCAGTAGGAAAGGCACTGCCACACCCACTGACCAGGTCAGAATTGGAATGAGAAGAAAGCATATTTAATGCCTCAATAAAAGCCTCAAAGGAAATCTAAACACGAGCAAGCATCATCACTATCATCAGCAAATAAACAGTCATTGGAGTTCAGTGCTTACCTCTTCAGGTTCTATCAGCTTGAACTCCATGCCTCGGCCTGTCCAGGCAATGAAGTGGGCATTGGCTGGGTCATCAAGAAGAGTAACCAGGAACTGCCACAGCTGAAGGGAGCCACGTCTCTGGTATGGGGGCCCCTCCCGATACATCGTGGGTTCTTGTTTGACTTTGCCTGTTTGGAAGCAAGACAAGTATGCAACAGTTCAGTCTTAAGTTTCTCAGGTGAGCTGGACAAAAAGGTGCTGTAACTTCTCCAACACTACAGCTTAGCAACAAGCCTTGGGTGGGGCTACTTACCTTCCAGTCTCTCAGGAACAACACAGGTGTCATCAAAGTACAACCGGGGGTCCTTTTCATATGAAAAACCTGATGGGGAATTACAAAGAAAGAATGTGTGGCTTAACACAAATCTGTGTTCTACACAAAAACTCTGGGTTTTAAGACTAAAATGGGATTCTACCACTTCAGGTCTTAAGCCCTATTTAGTGCTGTGTCTATGCCAGACTGAAATTTTGGGGCACTTCAAAAGGACTTAGGGAGTTGTGTTCTGATGTAATCACCTGAGCCTTGGTCAGCAGCATCAGTACCTGCTATTAGAGCTAAGACTATGGGGAGGCAGTGAATCACCAGTAAGGTCCTTCACATCTTGCTTAGGAGCTCTGCATGGAGCAGCCTAGCTGCAACTAAGCCTTTTTATCTGAAAAGACATCTCATCTATTTCAGTTGGCCTCACTGGGTGGATCTGGTTGATCTGCACATAATCTTGCTATTTTCCTTTTAGTGAGTATTAATTTCAACCTTTCCTACAACTTGTCCTAGCTGCCCACACACCTTGTTCAATTATGAAATAGCTTGGAGGAAAGAGAATGTTGCCAAAATGAGCAAAGACTTGGCTCATGAAGGAATGCAAAGAGCAATAAGTTTAAAAGCAAACTGCAGGTAAGATCGTCAGACATAGCAGAAGGAATATGAAGAGGTTTTCTAGCAATAAAACTTATCCATTGTATAGGTAACAAAACAGGTGAAGAAAGGGGAACAGACAAATCCAACAACACAAGTAAGTGGAAGTGAAAGGTAAGTCAGGCAAGAAATAGAAGGGGTCAAGGAGAAGGGAGGATGGCTTGACAGCATCAGTCAACCCTTACTATGCATTCAGTGCTTCCCACTGTGCCATCAGGTACCCTGACAACATCAGTGGTTCAAAACAAAGCCAGTTAACAGGTAGCCTTGATGGAGACCACATCCTTCCCTGTGATCTAGCCTGCGAATGTGTCAGTGCAGGATCCTTTACCAATGCATTTCTCAGGGGAAAGCACCGAAGCTCCTGTCTAGGGCGCTCCCTGTTCTCGGGTTGATTCAGCTGGCCGGGTAGCATGTGCGTATTCAGGGATGCTCTGGAGACAGGCAGGGGAAGCCACTCTGAAGTGAAGGGCTATCAATCAAGTTTGAAAAGGATTCATTATGACTTGAAAATCTATGCATCAAGGTGCCAAGAAATAATCTGCTGTTCTTTTTGTCCTATCAGCCCAGATGAAGTGCTTCTTGGTAGGACCAGCACCATTTTTAAGAGGCCTAGGACTGGGAAAATACTGTCCAGTTTAGAAGAAACTGAGATTATTTTCAGGTTGATAGTATTCTTTTTTGATTCCTCAACCCACAGTAATATTTCTCTGTTACTCAACTATAACAAAGAAGTATATATTATTGGCATTTACTTATATTTATATTTAATTCAAGAAATGTTTATGTCAGGCACTGTGCTAGAAGAGGGTAGGGGAGCAAGAAGTATACAGACTTGGCCCTTGCTCTCATGGAGCTTGCATCCCAACTACAAAGACAGTAAAATAAAAAAAATAATAAATGAGACATGATGTAGTATGAAATATTAGAACGCAGGCCCAAATAGCTCTGTGAATTTGAACAAGTTAAACTCTCTGAGTTTCAGTTTCCTTCTTGTGAAGACTGCACAAGATGATAATTCTCACCACATGGGGTTACAGTGAGAATTCATGTGTAAGGAAGATGGGATAACTCGCCTCCCATTGCCAACCTCCTGTGGCTTTGTTTTCCTCCCAGGTTTCATTACCCACATGTGATAGTATGTTATTGTAAAAAGCACTTACGGGTACAAGCATGGGGTACCCACACCTGTAAATATGGTGACCTGGGCTGGGAAGCCAGCTATCACAAGGGCTTGGTTGCTGTCCGCCTGCTTCCCTGCCTGCTGGTTTGCCTGTATATCCAGTCCCCTGCTTCTGCATTAAGGGCATTTCAGATATATGTAAGGCTCCAAGATTCTTTTTCCATTTGCCCAAATCAACAGTGAACACGCTTACCCTGGGATGGTGGCATAACACATATATATACATATATAGTCTGTTCCATTAATCTAATTATTGTTACACCAGAGTGCCAGGAATAGCTCCTGGTACGTAAGTGTACGAGTTGTAATAAAAAAAAATATATAGTAATTGAGCATGTGATAAATATTATTAAGACATTAACTAGATCATGTAAGTACTTCATTTTATATCCTGTCATGTACTCTTAAATTCTTTGAAAATAAGGACCATGCTTTGAATATTTTAGCATTTTTATAACATCAGGTATATAACAAATGTTCAATAAATAAATGAGAATCTAGTTGCCATCAAAAAATAAAAATATTTAAGAATACAATGCTAACTTTTAAATCAGGCATTCAGTGAATCCTATAATGAATTTATTCTGAAATTTGGTACCAGGAAATTGACTTTTATGACAAAATGTTATAGTTCATATTATCAATGAACTATAATGATACAGCTTAATTTACTGTGCTTCATGCTTTTGGCCTTGGCTCCCGGGGAGCTAAATACTTCCTGACTTTCATATGGATTTTGATACTCAGTGATGTTTTAATAGCCTTATTATGAAGTCGTTATTAGTGAACTTTTTCCAGCTTTACATACCTTGTTATTTTTAAAGCTACTGTGCCCCTAAGGTAAGGAAACTGCATTCACAGTATATTGGGGGGAAAATGTATATCTAGATTAAATTCTAGGTTTGGTTTACAAAGTAATCAGATGAGGGCCTACCGTGAGTATCATTTTGGTGTATTGTGTGGTTTCTTGTTATTGCCACATGTGATTCTCTAAAACATCTGGAAAATGCTGTTGGTTTAAGTGAAATTTAAGTCAGTTGAATTTGCACCAGCAGTTATATCAGTTGTGGCCACAACCATGCAATCACTTAAAAAAAGGTGACAGGAAGGAAGAACCTGTTTGAGGTGCAAAGTGGAAATGAAAGATTCAGAGCAGAATGCGAAGATTCCAGGTGAACGCTTAAGGGAGGATGGCTATCTTAGTAATCACAGATGCCAATCAGAAACACTTGTCTCACTAACTGTTTCACGGGCATCTGTGGTCAAGCTTGTATGAGGATAGAAAAACCATGTCAGGGTAATTTAGAGCAATTACGAAAGCTGGTCTCTTTGTAACTAACTTCTTCAATGTGTGTGGGGTTAGGAAAAGGAATGGGAAAGAGTGGGGGGAAACCACGTAAATTCTGTGTGTAGTAAGCAGCCCGATGCCTTACTAAAAATATTTCTTTTAAGAGCATGCTCCTTTCTAAATGTTGTAATTATGCAAAATGTTTTCCTCCTTCTCTTCCCCCACTCCCTCCTAGTTTGCCTGCTGCAGACATCAATTACTGCTGTAGAAACATTCTCGAACCTGGAAGAGAGCCCCACACAGCTGTGCTGTTCAGAGTCCGAGGTCTGGTAGACAGTCCTCTTTCCAGGCTGGACACTACTTAAGCACATCATGGGGTGCCAGTGCACCCTAACCAAGTCAGTATGAAGCAGTCGCCTGTAGAAACCACTTCTGAGAACCAATCACTTATAAAAACCAGCCTATGCTTCACAGTGCTGTTTTACCCACCCTCTTTCATCCTTGCCCTAAATCTCTAGAGAACAGTGATTGGCAACCTGGATGAACACTGTGATCACCTGGGGAGCTTTAAAAATTAAAGTCTGGGTCCCACCCCAGAATTTCTGATTTAACTGCACTGGGCAAAGCCAGGACATCAAAACTTTCAAAAGCTCCCCAGGTGATTCTAATGTGCAGCCTAAACTGAGAATCACTGCACTATGGTAGTTCTCAGACCTCAGTACTCAGAATCTCCTGGAGGCCTGGATAAAACAGATTGCTATGCTCTGCCCCTGGGGTTTCTGATTCAGTAAGTCTGGGTTGGTCCTGAGAATTTTGCATTTCCAACAAGTCCCAGGTGAAGTTGATGCCCTGGGTTTGGGAAAATCACACTAATCTAGTGTAGGGTAAAGAAAATATCAGGCTTTTCTGCCCTTCCGCCATCAGGATAGATGATGGATCCTTGTCCTGAATGCATGCCTGATGGCGGGCACCTGGAATAGGGTGTGGGCATAGGTAGATGGGATTCAGCTGAGCTAAGACTGTGCTTTTAAGGGCGGCGTCACGGGGACGCCAGCAGCAGCAGGAGCAGCAGCAGCGGGAGTAACAGTAGAAGCCGAAGCAGAAGCTGAAGGAGCAGCAGTAGAAGCAGCAGAACGAACACTAGAGCGCCCGGATAGAGTGAGGATTTGCTGGGGGCTGGGAGGACTGCCAGCCTCCCGGCCCCCCAGCACCCCTGCCTGCCATATGCCTGGTGAACCCCAAATAAAAAACCTGCAAAACTACTGAGGACTCTGACTCCTCCTTTACCCGGTCTGCATGGGATCAGAAAACCTGCACTGTGTCCAGTCCTGCCCCTTTACATCTAGATATTTATGGAGATCTTTATGATAGAAAATAAGACATTCTTCTGGGGAACCTGCTCTAAGGAAAAATCTTCCCAATTTCAATGTTCAGCAGGAAAGCCTTTAACCTACCATCTCAAATTGTATACAGCTAGATAACTTCTTGTATGGGAATGTGCAAACCAGGTTGATTCACTTTTGCTTCATATTATTCATTGACCCTAGCTTAGAAGTTAGGGTCACTGTGACTGAAAATGATGGCAGCCCTCACAGTGCTCAGGAAAATGCCTCAGCCCCTTTGGCCCACAAGTGGAAGACTATGGTCAATCAGCTCACAAGTTCATGAGCTCAGGAAGGTTTAACTATGATCTCAAATCTTAGCCTGGACATTGAGCAATATAAAGCTTGCTGAAATATTACTAACAACAACAACAACAACAAAACAGCTATTTACCTTCATGGCTGCTGGAGAAATACCCTCCTCTCATGTAGGATGACTGGCAGTTAGGCACTTCTGGAAGAAACATAACACACAGACACACACACACCCTGTGTCAATAGCTTCTGCAGTTGAATCAGAACATCAGTTGAACTGAAGCTCTGCATCAAAGCTCCTAAGCCTTCTCCTGCTCCAAGGTCATGTCTTTTTGACCTTGTCCTGGGAAAAGGGCACCAACTCAATAAGCAACATGGGAAACTACCCTCTCAGACTAGAACTTGTGGCTCTTAATCTAGAATCATGAGAGAGTAAAATGATGCCTCACTCTCATAATTCGCTCATTTTAGAAATTATTTAACACCAAATCTGGTGAGATAGTTAATGATAGAAAAAGAAATTGGCTTTCCAAAAGCAGTCTTTGCCTTCTGTCTATACTGTCTCAGGGTGTTTGGAGGGGAGAAGGATCACTTCAGATCTTTCCCAATTTGTTCTCTTCTGCTACTGGTCACACCCAATTCTGCTCAAAGAAGTGGGAGTATTTTTAGGCCGAAGAGATTAGGGGATTTGAAGTTAGGCAGCTAGTACAAGACATGGCCTGAGCTGGGGCAGGGGTTTGGAAGTACATTTTCACCACGATGGGACTGTTAAACTGAAGGCCCACACTCAAGTGATCATGACTCCAGGCTTTGTGTTACGACGCTGTTTGTCAAAAGGAAAGACAAGACAGTTGAGTCGTACCCACGTGGGATGAGGCTTTACCTGGGGGAACAGCATTCAGAGAAAGATGGATATGGTATCATTTGCTGACTGTTATATTTGAGGGAGGGGTGGAATGAGAAACCAGTCAGGACAGATTGAAATGTCAGTCCCAAAGGAAAAATGTTGCTGGTCATGTCTGTTCCCGAGAAAAATACATCAAAGTTTTCAGGAGGAATGCCAGTGGAAATTTTGTAAGCTATCAATACCTGACACTCGGTAATTTTTGTATCATAAAGCCAATAGGTATCTCCTTTCTGCCTACCCCCTTAGCCTTTCTCATAACCATTTCGGCCTGAATTGAGCAATTTACATATTACCTCAAAGAAAGTCAAGAGCAAATTTAATATCCCCTTCCATTTGCAAAAGTCATTTAAGTACATATTGCCCCGCTCACCCATCCCCAGGATCTTCAAGAATATGTAAGGGAAAGGGCTGATAACCTAACCACCACCCTCAAATCCCTTTAGCACCAACTGCAAAGAAAGAATGAAAAAGTTTAAGTCATATCTGATAGAAGGGGAAACAAAGAGGAGGAAACAATTTCTAAATACGTAAGCTGTACAATTTCCTTAATGACCATGTTTAATATGCCAGGCCTATAAAATTTGGAGAAAGAGAGGGGGGTAAGGAGGGGAGGGCTCACAAGTATTGTTTAAACTTACTGATAGACTTAAGTTTCTAGATAAGAGGTAACCCATAGCCAAGTAAGAGATGCCCAAACATGTATATTCCTCCCCACCGTGTAAACCAGCAGCCACTGAAGGACACAAGAACAGATGAAAACACTGCAATAGAGCATTAAATCCCATGAGGCAACTGTGAGAGAACCTTTCCACCACCCCACACAGTTGACATTCCAGGTGTGTTCTTGCAACATCATTCAAGAACAGAAAAAAATCCCATCCTATATGTGACCTCTTCCCTATACTTATATTGAGAGTTTAGTAAGGGCTGTTGTATTAAGAAAAAAGAAAGTCACAAAACTAGAGGCAGGATTAAAATGACTAAATAATGCTCCTTGTGTCCAGTGACCCTAAGATAACAGGTCTTCAAAAGGGCATCACTGAGATTGGACCCCAGCAATCTTCAGGCTTGGCCACCGAGGTATCTGCCTACTGTTTGCATGGCTTCTGTTCTGCTTGTATTCAGCTATGTATATAACATGTCTGCTTTTTATTAGCTCCTAAACATTTTGAGGACAATTTTTATAAAATTCTTTCCAAAGTCCTACACATTGAAGACAATTAATAATCAGACAGATGAATGAGAACAAAGAAAGGAATGGTGTGGTATGTATGCTAACCTGAATCAACGCAGTAGTCCCGGGGTTCCTGCTTGATTTCCATTGGTGACTGGAATCCATGTGCTGGGGGGCCTGGCATGCCTGGCAACCCATGTTCATAGAGTGGGTCATGGTACTCTTGTTTGAATCCCTGAGGGGGTGGGGGAGCTGCAGGGACAATAGGTTCTGACATTTGCCGGTGGTAATTGGGGCGATTATCTCCAGGAACTCCTGACTGAGGAGGAAAGGGGTGGCAGGGTTCAGACAGTTGTCTCTGAAATCTGTAAGAAGAAAGTAGTTATATTGTTTAACTAAGAACATGATGAATGGCTACTAGGATTAAGCACTAAAGATTAGAAGTCCAGATTAAGGGAATTATTTGCACAGGTATTCATTAATGTTTATTTCTGGACTTTTTATCCTTTTCCCAAAATTATATTTCACATCTCTTAAGTCAGGGAGTGACAAAAGACAAAGCGATAGCCTATTTTATATATAAAACCAATTATTTGCAAATAGCATTAATACACAGTTACAGTCATACAGACATATATGTTTGATCACTAATTCATCCATTCTCTCATGTGTATATAGAACTAATTTTTAAAGACCAAAGAGAACAAATCAGCCAGTTAGAAAATATAACAAAAAATAATCTGACAGTAGGTTTGTAATAGCAATAAAATAATCTGACAGGTTTGTAATAGCAATATAAAAACATACAATCATTAATAATAATTAGGGAATGTACAGTCCATAAGGAAAAAAATACTTAAAATTGGTTTTTGAAGAAAAAAAAATATAAATAGAAAATATTTAAGACTTTGAATGATTTACTTACTGAAAGTTAGTCTATAAAAGCAACTTATTCTATAAAAGGCAATTTAGCAAAATGATCCTAACTTTATTTTAAAGATAAAATGATTTTTTAAAAGAAGTAATGACTGATGAGATATTGGCAAATATTATAGTCACAATAGTAGTATCAAAGGAACTGAGTGGGAAGTAGTAAACTGTCAAGTATATTCCAAATTTTACTATTTGTTAAGGTTAGAATTTTAATCTAATGCAGGAAAAAGTTAAACCGCAGTTTTATACCATGTGCTAAAATAATTTTCATTATGAATTAAAGATTTCAATGTAAAACCATAATAGTATGTGTAAAAACTGATATAATCTTGGAGTGAAGGGAAATGTTTCTGTGCATCATACCAACAGCCAAGCCATGAAGTAACTGTGGCTATACCTTACTGTATAAATTTCTATAATCAAAAAAATAGAAACAAAACCAAAAATAAAACTGGGGAAAATTCTCTAATGAGCACAGCAATGGTATTATTGTTGGTGCCTGCTGTTCCCCTCAGCAGTGTATTTCGGTTGATCTGCCTGTTCTGTTCCCTGCTCTGTCTGGTGAATCCTCTCACACCACCCCCTATACCTCTGACCTATACCCCAGTTCTTGTATGCATGAGTGAATAAATTTTTGGAAAAAAAAAAAAAGATTTTGCCTTTAAAAACCAACAAAGATAAACATCCTAATAGAAAAATTGGATAAAGGGTATAAGTAGAAAAATCACTAAAGAAGAAATACTAATGGTCACAAACAAAAAAATTAACTCCATTATTAATCATTTTAGATAGGTATACACAGAGAAACAGCTTTTCTTGATTACTTGGAAGATGAGTAGGCTAATTTCTGTACTTGATCTTAGCCAAACGGCCAGGAAGAGGCTAATTTCTATGCCTGGCACATTAAAAAATACTGAAATCATAGGTAAAATTAGATCTATCTACAAAGATGGCCATCAGTGCAAATGTCTAACAAGGGACCTAAGTGATACAGTCACTTAGTTAAAAGCAACAATCAAACATGAAATATGCAAATGTGTCAGAACCTAGAAAGACTATTTGAATGTATTATAAATAGGCAGGTTGAATAAAAAAAGTATGGTATCAGATAAAATCTTGGGATTTACACCTAAAAATTAACATTGATCATTTTTGGGTGGTTATGATTTTAGCTGGTTTTCTCTTTTCATCACAATTTAGTAACAAATATACAACATTTTATAAGAACAAAGAAGTCATTTGTTACTGTTTTTAATCAACGAGTACCCTTTAGCTGTTGGAGAAATCCAGATGTATGCCAACTGTCCTGAGCCTGTAGGGAAGTCAGTTAGTAAAAGGGAATGTCTGAAGTCTTAACAGGATGTCGCTTCAGGGAAGTGAGAGAGGGCCCATTTTCTTGGCTTCAATTTCCTCACATGTAACAAGGGGATGCATTATCTATCAAAACCCTACTAGGATGATGAAATAATAACATGTCTACAAAGCCTGGTTTCTGCCATTGCAGTAATCACTGACTACTGGGGTAGGCTTCAGAAGGCTGGTAACCCCCATTTCCAGGTCTCAATATGAAACATGTATCAAGCACTAACCTGTGTGTATAAAGCAATGCTTTTGTGAATGTATGTCCTCAAGTAGAAAGCAGGAGCCAAAGTTCAGAGAAAAGGAAAGGATTTATACCTAATTTCAATGAATTTTTATAAATCAACACCATAATCTTATCATTAAGGACTTCTTTAATTTTAGCTTCAATCCTAGGAATAGCTTTAGTCAAAGATTTGAATTTGATTTGAATCAATCTGTGGCAACAGGTGGCCAACAGATTTCTAGAACATCAAGATTTAAAATCATAAACTGAAGAGATTTGGGGGCAGATAACACTGCTGATCAGGGGCCAGCATGGCACTTAGTCTCCGTGTGCCTCTATTACCTTGCCAAAAGCAGCGATAAAGATCATTTTATAACATGAAAATCACTGAACAACCTTATATATCTTTATTCTTTTATCTCAGACATACTGATCCTTTTATCCCAAACATCGACAGCATCAGACTCTGTCGGGCCAATACAAATTTTACAAACTATGTAAGGTTTCATGGGGGTGTTGAATACATTACAGTGGAACTTCATCGGGAATGAGATTTTCAAGGTTGCAGTTATTTAAGGAAACCTTTAATGGTCTTTGGAGAAGTGTAAATTTGAAACTTGGGTTTAGGCTTGACATTTAGAAAACAGGCACCAGCAGCACACAGCAAGCCTGAATTTTTAAAGCAAATTCTGAAGTGGGCAGAAAATATGAAGATTTTAAGGCCTTACTGTAATCAAGCACGCAAACTGACACTAGCAGGAATGGACAGTAAACAAGGGAACCCATCCTCCATGTTCCCTCTCCTTTCCCCTCCACCACCATCTCAGCACCTTCAAAGGTGACCTCCACCAGCCACTTCCTTTGATGGCTCTGAGATGAAACTACTCAGCTCTGTAACCAGAGCCTTTGCAGCTGGCAGGCCCATTCACTCCACTTCCGTTCCGTGCTCACCTTCTCACCTTCCAGAATGAAACTCTAGAGTTGGCCTGGTATGGCCTCTTCAGGAAAGAGTCCTTCTATGTGGGCACTAGCCAGCAGCCCCACCCCCTTCCCACAGTGGAACCTGAAGGGTACGCAAAGCTTAGGGGCCTGGGATCTGTAGAACAGATTCTATAATTGGTATGGTTCAGTCATGGTTTGTTTTGAGGGAGTGGGTGTGACAAAGGATATCCTAAGGGTAGGTCACAAAACCAACACATTTGGAAGAAAGAGTCTCTCAGAGATTCTTGCCAATAATGGCTTTTATTTGCAGAGATTAGAAAAGTAATTCAGTTCTTGTCCTCAAAAGACATTCTGTGAACTTTACTCACTGACCTTCATTTGAACCCCGTGTTCCCCTTTCCACAATCCTTTTGAAGTATCTAAGGATGTTCTGTATATATAATTCAGTTATGACAAAGATGCCTCTTGTTTACTGAGGCAGACAATCGTTAGCAATGGAGAGGCAGCTGGGCTTCCAACAAATCTCTTCGCCTGCTAACTCCCCTCTGCCTGTCCCCCACTTGTTATCCCAACAGAGCTGAGGCCTAGTGAACTCACAGTTGGTGAGCAAAAGGAGACTTCAGACTACTGAGTGAGTCTAAATTCAATAGATTACAGATTAAGGCTTTTTCAGTGCCAGTTTATTTAAAGAACCAGTTATTTATTTATTTGTCAGATTTATATAGCGCCTCTCCTCCCAAGAGCTCACCCACGCTACCAACATTTGGTTTACGTTATGAAAACCGTTAGATGCTTTTTCTGCATTTCCTTTTCGGTTTCTGCTGCCAACACACAGAGTAAACACAATGCTTGGAGGAAAAAAGGAGAAAAGCATAGATTTGATGATGGCTACCCTGTGGCAATGGGTGCCAGGTGAAGTGACAGTTTGGAGGTCAGCTGAGAGGGGATATATAAAATTGACCAAGAAACCGATATCAATATTTCTGTTAAGGTTAAAGATGACAGAAAGTAGAGAAGCAGCATAGCTGGACAAGAAATTCTGATTGTGAAGTCAGAACATTCTGGGCTGAAAGCCAATTTTTACCACTTACTAGCTGTGTGACCTTGGGTGAGTTATGTAATTGCTCTGAGCCTCAGTTTTCTTGTCAGTAAAATAAAGACAACCAGGATACGTGTCCCAAGGGCCTGTGGTAGAGATTACATATGATAATGCCTGAAACAGGGCCCAGCACACTGCTAAGTTCTCGATATATATTAACCTCAACCACCACCGTCAACTACCTCAGTTCTTCCCCCACCTTTCACAAGCTAAATTCAGACACTATGCAAATGTAAGGGAAGAGGCTTAAGGAACTGGGAGAAAATGGCACACAAGTAACTGACATAACAAAATAGAGTTTACTACTGCCTATGCAATATCCATTCTCTTCTCAGAGAGAAAAATGCTGATTTTCATTTTGGGTGGCAATGTGCCAGTCAATTTCACATTAATGTTTATTTTCCTGTCATATACCAAGATTCAGACATTGTTCCAAAACAAAATCTATCACCATCCCTAAAAGCATGCCAAAGAACTCCAACACAGCTCTCAGGCCCTTGTGAGGCCAGTCAGGCTAGCTGGGCTCAAACCTGGCCCATCTAAACTGTTATGAAACACTGAAAGATGAGAAACAAAATATGTCCTTTAAAAGCCTAGATGACTGATTTGGAAACACCAAATATGGAAGGATAGTGATGTAATTAGGAGAGATGACTAGGATACTAGATGGTGAAAGTATTAGTTTTGTATGTACAACACTAATAAGTCTGATGATGAAGAGAAAAGATTAGAGATAAAAAGGAACTTTATGTTTTTTTTTTTTTAATTTTCTTTTTTTTTTAATAGAGGCATGTTTTATTTATTTATTCATTTATTTGTTTGTTTGTTTTTTTTTTGTTTATACATGCACTGGGTACAGTCAGAAGCACGGGAGGGCAAGAGAATTCACCAGAGCCAGAGCGGGGAGCAGAGCAGGCAGAAGGACCGAAGGACACTGCTGAGGGGAGCAGCGGGCGGCAGGAGAGGTCTGCGCGCCATGTGGGACCCTCCTCTGGTGGCCGGGGAGCAGCCGGGGATCGAACCGGCGCCGCAGAGGCCGCGGGCAGCTTCGCAACCCAGCGCTCAACTGCTGCGCCACCAGGGAGGCCCGGAACTTTATGTTTTAACACTTAATAGTAAACAATGAAACAACTTAAAATTTTAACTTGTGATACATGTATCGTTTTAGTACGGTTTTCTTCATGGAATGGAAAAGTGATTTTTAAACAGTAAAGCTGTCATAGAAGCTAACATTTACTGAGTACCTTCTCTGGGCCAATATGATTGCATTTGATCCACTCAATGTTTCTTTGTGGTACAAATCTACTATCCTTGCATTTTCAGATGAAGAAAACACAGCTTAGAGAAGTTAAGTGCCTGCTTGAGGTCACACAGAAAGGAAGTAGCAGAGCTGGGACTCAATTCCAAGCTTGTTAGTTTGTGCAACTCCAGAGTCACTGGCCTCAACTGTTTCTGTACTTGTTTTTTAAACACTCTCACTGACATTTAAATAAAAGATATATAGTCCAGGCAACTAGAAAACTCCCGTATGTTTGAGAATGTAGAAATATATAAAGAACTTCTTGAGTGAAAGAAATAATAGAAAACATTTGGAACTGAACTTTTTAAGTATCACAAATCAGAACTCAGGGGATACAAGCTAAAGCAGGACATGGGTAGGGAGATCAAATAATTATCCACACCAGGATATTTGGGGTTGGGCATACAAGAGGATGCTATCGGCAGTGACTTCAGATAAGTCATAAACAGTGAGTAATCTGAAGCAAAATGAATGTGTTTAGGACAAATGCTTTTTGATTATATGCTTATACTATTTTTTTAAAGTCAGAAATAAAACCAGAGAAATTAGAAAAGGAAAACCAGAATAAACCAAAAGAAGGTATAAAGAAAAGAGAAATAAACCAAAAAAAGAGAAAATAGAAATAAAATATTTTAGTACAATAAACACCAATGAAATAGAAAACATCGAATAGAGAGGATGAACAAATCTGCACTGATTTCTTTAAAAGACAAATGATGTGTGACAAGACTAAGAAAGACAAAAGGTCGAGATAAATGGTTTTTCCGGTAACACCAATTTCCCAGATTTAAGGAATGAAGAATTCCAATTTCACATCAAAATTTTAGAAGATATAAAAAAAAATACCTTCTCCTCATTTGATGACTTAATGTTAAAACCCAACAAGGACAATATTAAGAAAGAAAATTATACATTATTCTTAATCATTACCGATGCAGAAATTCTAAATCTATATTGACAAACAAGTTTAGCAAAGCACAAAATACACAACAAATGAACTGGGTTTCACAGTGACAAGGTTGTTTTCACAGATATCAGTGTAACTTACCCCAATAAAAAATTAAAGGAGAAAATTTGTTTGATCATCTCAACAGAGGGAAGCAAGAATATTTGATAAATTCTGCATACATTTTTAAAAACTCTCAGTAAATTAGGGAGAAGTAAAAATTTGTTAGTTTGATGAAAAGTAACAATCACCTAAAGCAAACATGGCAAAATGCTGAAAATGACCTCTCTTTTAAGATTCAAAACTAAAAACACCAAACACACTCAACCATTAAAGTACATTATTCAGTCTGTCAAGGAAGGTTCCATTAAGCATCTATGAAACTCAGTTTCAGATCCCAAAGTGAATTTATGCTCCATACACAATATGCTATTAGCAAGAGTGCGTGGAGAAGAGATGTGTCAGACACATCACTTCATTCCAGGCCAGGCTACAAAAGTGACTCAAGTCAAGTTTGTCCTGCTCTAAAAAAACAACAAAATCTGAAGAAAAAAATTAATAGTAATTTACTGGTGAGGGACTGTAAGAAAGTAGAAATAAGAGAAAAACTTGAATATGTTATCTCTTAATCATCAGCATCTTTAAGGAATGAGTAGTTTTCTATTAAATCACAGTTCCAGAAACGTAAGCTCATCCCATTAAGGTTTGAAGCTTTGCTCATAGCCAGTGAGGGAGAGAATTTTCTCAAACAGGTTAGGTGATTTGTTTTTGTAGAAGACAGCCACATAGCTGACCCTTCCTGATGACTCCGGGCACTGCCGACAGCATAATACCCTAGTATAGAACTGGTGCCCGCAGGGAGCATCAGGGGCCAGATGATTTTTCCACCACCAGGAGTATTTTCTTAAATTTTTCTTTTCTTGAATTTTTTGCTTCTTGATGCCAGGTGAGTGAGAGGGCAGTGCATTCCAAAATTATTCGATGAAAAATTTCTTTGTGGAGCCACTTTAGTTGAATTGTGGGGACTCCCTCAACTTTGAAATGCAATGAGAAATGGTATAATGGTATGATAAAAACACATGTGGTGGGTACTATGGGTATAACAAAGGAATCTTTTCTACGTTCCTTCACGTAACACATACAAACATCATAAACAGCACAGAAAAAAACTGAGAGATTGGGGGAGCCAAACAAAAAACAGTTCGCCTTCAAGAGCAGCTGGTTTTTAAGGATAAATGGAATGCGTCTGAACATGCCAAATTACATGCTTTTTTCCCCCCTCCTTGGGGGTCAGAAATCACAAATATAAACTAACTTTCAAACACAGTGTTTATCTTTTAAAAATAATTTCTGAGTTGTGAAGAATTATATATTAAGATCATATGAAATACTTTGAATATACTTTTGACTATATTTTTAGTTGTCTAAGGAATAATCCTAGACAAGTATTATCGCTATCTATAAACTGACATTGAAGATAAGTAAGATACTGGGCTAAATGTGGTTAAAGAAAGGATCTAAATCGTGATTTTTAAACCTCAAAGGTGTTTTATTCAGCTGAAGAGAAAAGGCACAATGTGAGCAAAACAAAAAAGGTATGTTACAACTTGGGTTTAGATAAGTCATATGGGAATTTAGTAGTTTCAGAGGTGGATAAGTTCTGGTACTTTGAAAACTAAAAAGATGGGTAAAGTTCAAGTTCAAAATCTTAAGGTCACTTATTCAGCTTTTAGTAGATAGCAGTGAATGTTAATCTCCCTGCCCCACCAAATCATCACCAATACAAACAGTTATTAAGTTATTAAAATTGCTAAATGTAGAATCTTATATTTGGCTATGTAACCCTTAGGGGAGAAACTCTTTAGCTGCTCTTGGGCCTGATATTTTTTTAACCTGTACAATAGGGCTTTTTGTTCTGTCTTGGTCACAGAACTGTTAAAAGGCTCAAAAAAGTCTGTATTTCTTTGCATCTTGCAAAATACTATATATTTTATAAGGTTAGTTTTGAAGGAATATTCCCTCCAATTTTAATAAAAAGCAGTGTACAAAGATCAACTTTGATAGAGATAAAGAACAACTTTTGACAACTTACTGACAGAAGTTATCTACACTTTAAGACAAGCATACAAGTTATTAAATATGTGATGATTAAGCTTGTTATCATACATGACTGATTGCTACGACTTTCATAAAATCAGACCACAGAATTTAGTTTGTCTCATTTTCTGGATGCTATTCAGTACAAGTAAAATCACTTGTCATATATTTAATGTATTTGCATCACACATCTATTACATGGCTACCCTCGTTTATAACAGACAAGGGGAATAAGAACAAAACTCTATAGTACTGGCTACTTGATGCTTTTAAAAAAAAAATGGGTTGGAAGAGAGCTGGATTATGATTTCTCCAAGTGTGACAATGCTACATCCAGACCCCGGCCCAGAACCACCAACACAATCCCTAAGTCAGAGCAAGGAATCTGCATTTTTAATACCTATTGATTTCCAACTCCAGAGGACTAGTGTATACTCTTAACTTAGAGACTACGGTGCTCTAGTACAGACGCCTAGGTACCCCAGTGTTGTTTTTATTTTACAGATCTGGGAACCAACAGTATACTTCACCCTTCACCCCCACTTGCTCAAGGATCCCTGTATTACACCCCAGTGTGTGTGCGATCTTTTTATCTTAGACACATCATTCTTAAAAGTGGATGAATCACTCCACAAAAGAAACACCTACTTTCTGTCTCCTGCCTCTTTCCCCTTTGGATACATGAGGGAAACACTCATAAATCCCAAGGAGGGGGCTGGACAGCTGGGAGCCAAGCTTCCTTCACCACTGAGACTACGACTCCCAGTTGACTAGGGTTGCAGGAAGACAAATAGCAGCCAAGAGAATTAGGGTATTTCCCCCGCCAATTCAGTTAACCGTTGACACAATCTGTTTACACAAGCCCCCTGGATAAGAAACAGGGATTGACAGGGAAACATGAATAAAAGAGATTTAACATGAAGTAATTTTCTTTTACACATGACTGAACAAAGACAAAGTTTGCTAAGTATTTCAAATGCCAAATAGATGCCCCACCTCAACCCTCCTCCTCAATTAATAACCCCTACAGGAGACTAGAAAATACTGTTTAAAAGTACAAGACCAAAAAGCTATTGAAGTAAAAATGGTATCCAGGCCCAAGTTCATAAACTGGCAGGCCTGCAGGGTGATTCTGCCCACAGAGAGGTTTTGTTTAGTCTGTAAAGTGTTGCTTTTGTTTTTCATTTTAATTAGTTGCCAACTTAAAAAAAAAAAAAAAAAACCTAAACCTGGATTTTTTTTTACATACTCAAATTTCTCAATTTTCTTGAAAAAGTGCAAGGCAGTTAATACATGGTGATAACTGGCAAAAGTTTAGTGGAAGCTGTCTCCTACACCTGAGCTCCTTGTCTTAACAGAGGCCTACAATGGGCAGCTGCTATTCAGCACTACTCCTTGGGTCTGATATACTATCCATGTCTGCGGCCCTTGGCCTCACCAGAATGCTAACCAGCCAAGTCATGTAGGTCTTGATGGTGATATTCACAGCAAGGCGGAATGGGATAGAAACTAGGTTAAGAATGCTTAGCTTCTGCACAGCAAAAGAGACAATAACAAAAACAAAGAGAAACCCCACCAACTGGGAGAACATTTTTGCACAAAACACTAATGATAAAGGACTGATTACAAAAATCTGCAAAGAGCTGATGAGACTCAACAACAACAAAGAAAATAATCCAGTCAAAAAATGGGCAGAAGAGCTAAAAAGAAACTTCTCTGAAGAAGAAATGCAAATGGCCAACAGGCATATGAAAAAATGTTCAACATCACTTGTAATCAGGGAAATGCAAATCAAAACTACCATGAGATACCATCTTACACCAGTGAGAATGGCGCATATTAAAAAAACTAGCAACAACAAATGTTGGCCAGGGTGTGGAGAAAAAGGAACTCTCCTGCACTGTTGGTGGGAGTGCAAACTGGTCCAACCACTATGGAGAGCTGTGTGGAGATTTCTGGACCTACTAAACATAGATCTTCCATATGATCCAGCAATTCCACTCCTAGGTATTTACCCAAAGGACACAGAAACATCAATTCCAAAGGGCACCTGCACCCCTATGTTTATAGCAGCACTATTTACAATAGCTAAGCTTTGGAAACAGCCCAAATGCCCAAAAATAGATGACTGGATCAAGAAGATGTGGTACATATACACCATGGAATATTACTCAGCATTCAAAAAAGATAAACACATGCAATTTGCAGCAACATGGATGGCGCTGGAAGGGATCATGCTCAGCGAAATAAGCCAAAAAGAAAAAGAAAAATACCGGATGGTCTCACTCATAGCAGGAATCTAGAAAACTTAAATAAGGGACCAGGAAAATGAATAACTATAAGAAAGTGAAAATCAGAATCAACAAAAAACTATGAAACAGAGACACTTTTGGGGGGGTGGGGGGCGGGAGGGGAGGGATTGGGATCAGAATGGGGGGGTTGCAATTGTATGGGGAATATAAAAATAAAATTTATTATTAAAAAAAAAAAAGAATGCTTAGTTTTGTTCTGCATTTCTTCCAGAAATAAAGAAAGTGGCCTCTGAGTTAATACTGGCAGGCATCTGAATTGGACCAAGCTGGGGATGGTACATGTTCCCTTCTTCTACCCTTTCATCCCCACACCCACCTGATGCAAAGGAAGAAAGAGAAACACATTATCCACCATCTTGCAGCCTTTGGCCACATCACTGACAACTAGCCACCTACATAATCGCCTCAGCCTAAAGAGGTTTGAGAAAAAAAAGACAGGCCCCCAGAGCCACAAGCATCCACAGATAATGGACTCTTAGGCTGGGACCTTAAAGGTTAAGTTTGGTATTTGCATAGTCAGTTCCCTTTCTACCTTAGTTTGTTAATGAATGAAGGACTCTGGATAAGTAATTCCTGATGCCACAATTTCCTTATTAGGAATGTAGAACTATGATATTTCTAGCTTAAAAGGAGATAATTATAAATAAGATCCTCAGCTAATCTACTGTTAAACTGTGTTAAAATAAAAAACAAAACAAAACAAAAAAAAACCTGTGTTAAAATCAGATGAGTAAATACCTCCATAACTCAGCAATCTTCCCTAATATGTAAGTACAATGTTAATAAAGTAATTATGGGTACTATAAACCAAGTTTTGATTCTCACAGGCAGTAACCAATGAGGAGCCAGGAAACCTGCCCTCAGTGAGGGCCGACAGCCGATGTAGCCTGGGCAAGACTCCCTTCCTCCAGCCCTCTAATGAGGGTGCTAATGATCTTCCCTTACCTACTTCATTAGGATGTTGTAATGTCTATGAATGGCTTGTAGTACCTCGGGAACAGGGCGCTATATAAAAAGGTCATATTCATTTTATTATTAGTCTTACCTCACAAGATGCCTCAATGGAATGAAAACTTTATAGGTACCTGGTAAATATGACTAAGTGCTTCCCCTCTCCCAGTGAGGAGAAGCGGTAGTGAAAGAAGTCCAGGTCAGCACCCACCTCTGTTCTGATGGATACTGGTTTTCAGACATCATCTTTGGCATCTGCAGGGGCTGATGTGGTGGCCGGGGGACCGCAAAGGTTTGCTGCTGTGGTCCAGGTTCTGGAAGCGAATGAGGGGCGGCGGCAGGGCCCACCGCCTGGACAGGGCCTGTTGCAGGGGCATGTGCCGAGGTGGGCAGGGTTGCCTGAGGTGGGGGAAATAGGGAATTCTGATGGGTGGGTGACAGGGGAGTGGTAGGAGGGGTTAATGGCTTGAACCCAGAGGGAGGCTTCCTATCATAGGCACTGTAAACAGAAAGAGAAAAGGAACCATTAAGCTTCGAGGAAGCCATTACCTTGGTCACCAGGTCCAGCAGAACACTAGGTTGACAGCCCAGGGTTGCCAGGAAATGACAGCATTAACATAGTTAAAAAGTGCTGGCAGCCCCGAGGGAATATTTGTACCTCTGAAAAGTGACAAACACACTGCGTCACAGGGACTTGTTTAACACTTCTAGTGATTCTTCTCAAAGATAATTTTAGCCACAGCTTCCGGTTTCCTTTTTTCCCCCTTCTAAAAGAATTCTCCATATACGTGTGTGGAGGGTGGATGGATGAGGGGGGAATTTATGTCAGAGGAGTCCTCTAGCCTCCTCTCCCAAGTATTCCAGGGTTCCCAGGAATTAGTCAGAACCTTTGTTGAGGATAAATTTCTGCTGTAACATCACTTGAATTAACAACTCTTCTCCTCCTCCCCCTTTCAGGAAAATCTATGTTTATCTTCTAGAGCAAAGAATGATTTAAAATTAAAGCTTCATTCCTGGTCCTGGATATTCTTAAGTAAAGGGCACCGGCATTGGACTTTTTCATATATTCTGATTTGAAGATTATTTCTTTGGTGCTTAAAGTTCACATTAACATATGATAGACATGAAGAAGTATATATTCCCTCCCTTGAAGCCACAGATCAAATACCCCAGTCTTCAAGGCTCTTTTCCTCAGGAGGGCTTGGTTCCCTCTGGACTCAGTTCCCTACAGAGCTGCTTTAACAGTTTGGCGTTTCTCAGGCAACATAAAGGCCCCATTGGACTGGCCCACACCTAGCAAATTCCATTGCCATGGAGGACGGGGGTGTGTGTGCTCCCCTGGGTGTCTGCTGAATAATAAACACTTGAAACAGCTCAACAGCTACTTTCTGGCCAATCTTTCTCCATCTACACTTACCAGTAGTTGTAGAGGCACTTTTCTCCATAGTTAGCACCAAGAGCCTGCTCATGGCTGCAGGAGGACAGCTCAGATGAGGGGCTGTGCAGCTCCCGTTTGATCTTGGTTGGAGGTGGGGCATGAAGCACCACTGAAATAAGAAGAGGGATGGGGGAGGAATAGAGAGAAGACAGCCCATTAACAGGGAGCATATTTCTTTCTGCAAACCCAGTAACTAGTGGATAGTTCTTGGAACTTATCTCAAGTCACATGCCAGAGAAAGCAAAGCACTTAAACACAGAGCTTCCATCTAAAACCAACGAAAAGTTCTTGAAAGTCAGATCATCTGACATTTTTAATTAGCTAAGTCGTTTTTCCAAATTTCTTTATTGTTGGGTTTGCTTCCTAAAGGCTCTAAAACATTTTGAAATCGTGCAGGTGATAAAACATTTTAAAATCCTGCAGGTGATAGAACATTTTAAAATCCTGCAGGTGATGCTTCTTCCAGAAAAATACACATGGTAACAAACACCAGTGGTTGGAGACAGGAGAATTTTGTTTCCAAAAATGACAAAACAGCCAAAAACATATTGTTATACATTCCACATTGCCTTATCAAAGGCCTAAAACTTTCTGGTAAATATATTTCTTATTCAGTGGCATATCTGCAAATTAAATCTATGGCTTTTAAAAAATCCTTCCTTAAGGAACTCTATAATAGGTCTGAGTAATAGTCAACTTTAGGTGCATTTTCAAAAATTTTAAAAGCGAAGGAATATAACAAGCAACCAAACCACCAGCTAGGGAATGCTCACTGCAGACAGTGGCAATCCTGAAAGCTTTGTGCTTCTGACTAAGTTCTGTGCCGTTTGCGGACCAACCAGAAAGGGCAGTTTTGCATAACCAGTCCTTTCATAGATGCCTCCAATTCCTTTTCCCAAATGAATGAATTAGTGCACACAGCTGTTGCTTCCTGTTTGGTGTTTGCAGCTTTCTCTTCTACCTTTGTTTGGTGAATGAACAACTCTGGAAAAATTACTTCTGATGCCTCAATTTCCTTATTAAGAATGTAAAGCTAAGAAATTTGAAAGCTGCCTGTTTCACATGTGATTTTGAGAAAGCACAGTAGTAAGAGTTTTCAAAGTGTTGGTTTACACAAGAGTGATCCAAACAAACCAAACCAAGTCAAATCTGTTTTTCTGTATTACCTAGGACGTCATTTTAGAGAGGGAATTTTGTCAAAAGTAGGGTAAACTTTAAAGATGCTGCATTGGGAGGGCTGTCTTCGCTAGCTGTAGATTAGAACTACACCCCTCGACCTTGGAAGAGGTGGAGAATGAGTTAAGTTTTCGTGCCAGTCACTTGCCACTGTATCAAAGGCCTCACTGAACAGCTAAACACAGACAAGTGCCCTGAGGACCGACTAAAATCTGTTTAACTCCACGTTTACTCCTAAAACACTTTCAGGAGTTTGGTTAATTCTTAGGGCTTAGACTAGGTAGAAGTAGTTAAATGATCATCCCTTTTCTGCCTGATAAGACTGAAATAGTCTACCTCAGTGGTTTCTCAGAGGCCTCCTCCAAGATCAAAGTTGGACTCAGAAATGAACAAGTGAGATGATGACCCTATCATAGCCTACAAGTTTATAAAGCAAAATCCTACCAGTGACTGAGAGAAAGGACAGGTTTTCAGAATTCCTTTCCTACATACTGCCAACTGCTTTTCTGAGTACATGAAATTCAGAACAGGCAGATTATGTTTAGAAATCATCAACATCTCTCGTGATTTTTCAATGGTGCCATCATGGAAGCCACCCCTCAATTGTTATCAAATGTTTTTAGACATTCAGACCAGAAAACAGCGAGGCTTGTTGCTCTTGTTGGAATGCTGTCCACCATGAGAGGAGAGAATGAGATAGTTTGACACACACACACAACCATTTTTCCAGTGCAGTGGATGTTCTGGGATTCTCAGCACTGCAGTCATTGTCCCTCTGCTCCTGCCACAAAAATCTTGGCAAAATAATGAGGAAAGGCAAAGATGCCCAATTTAACAGAATATTACATGTCCTTGAAAACTCTACTTTTTCTACTGTACTATAGAAAATCACCTACAATCACTGTTTTACCCAAGTTTAAAAACTAAGCAATTATGGAAATTATTAGAAATTCAGCTTTCTTCAGGTTTTAGAAATATCTTCACATGTTCAAAATATTATTATTAGGGCTTCCCTGGTGGCCAAGGGTTAATAAGTCTCAGCGCTATCACTGTTAAGGCCTGAGTTCAATCCTAGGCCAGGGAGCTAATCCTATTGGCACAGCAGACCTCTCCTGTCTCACCTGATGGTCTCCTTAGTAGAGCATTTCAGTAAATCCGCCTGCTGTGCTCCCTACTCTGTCTCTGGTGAATCCTCTCACCCCCCACCCCCACCTCTGGCCTACATTCCATCTATTCTATGCAAAAAATAAGTAAAGCTTAAAAAAATATTATTATAAGTTACAGTTCTGCTGATAACACTTACACCAAAGGGTAAACCAAAGCTGCTTAGGAAAAAAACCTCATTTTATGATGGCTTCAGGAATAGCATATACCTATTTTAAGAGTATCTAAACTATCAGCTAATTCTGATGTATTCGTTTCTTCAAATCTGCATAGTATTTTCAGTGTGCACCACACCATTTTGGCTCTAAATGAAAGGAAGTCTTTTACTACCCATGAACTGTCTTGTACCTGGAATTATGTTCTCTGCATAAAGGAGGGGTTTAAGAAATGGCTGGTGAGTGCTATGCTCTAAATGTTTCCCTAATTCATATGTTGAAATCCTGAGGCACAGGGACTATATTAGGAGGTGCGGCCTTTGGGAAGTGATTAGGTCAAGAGGTGAGTGCTCTTATAAGTAAGATTACTTCTCCCCCTTCCCCTTCAGTGTGTGAGGACACAACCAGAAGTCTGACAGAGGAGAGCCCTCACCTGACGGTGCCAGCACCTTGATCTATTGTGAGGAATAAGCTTTTGTTGTTTATAAACTGCCAGTCTATTGGGCTTCACTAAAGCAACCCAAAGTAGGTTATGACAATGAGTGTTTGAATGGATTATATTTCTAATTGGTCCTTAACCTTGAAGGCAGAAACAACATCTACCCCACAAGGCTAGGGGCACTATGTTAGTCATAGATACATTTCCCCTAGGAATGAACCTATTCGAAGAGAAGAGAGTGGAACACAGCAGGAAGGAGAATTGAAAAATGCATAGATCACTGACAGGAAAGTCAAAAGGGGCCCTGCAAGTGGTAGGGAAGAAAGCTTAGGTCCCCAAAGGGACTGCTGGGCCAGAGGGTGTGTAAAGGACCTGACCGTGGCACACTTAGTCAGATGTAGTGGTGTATTTAGAGCAGGAACGCAGAGGCCCAAGGCAGCCTCCTTGCTTTCAGTCTATACCCTCACTTGTAAAATGAGATATGTGATGCTGCCTTGAGAAATAAAGAAAATGGCACAGCACCTTGCAGATGGTGCTATGATGTTGTGTAATTATACATTGTGCTTTCAAAAATAGAGTATTTACCTTCACACAGGCGACATTACTGAATGATGTCTGAGACCTAGGACTATAAAGTTTGGCAACAAATTGGAATTAAAAAGGTATCATGCACTCGGGAGGAAGTCTGAAAAGAAATGCTACAAAAGTTGACTCTCTGAACTGATAAACATCTATAGTTAGAAATTCTAAGTTCATCACTCCCCGCCCCCACCCCAAGGAAAGAAAGTGAAGGAAAAGATAAACAGCTGGGATTAAATCAAACTAAAAGGTTTCTGTACAGCAAGAGACAATAACCAAAACAAAGAAACACCCTGCTGACTGGAAGAAAATACTTGCACTCCACACAACTGATAAAGGACTGATTTCAAAGATCTACAAAGAGCTCACACTACTCAACAAAGACAAAGCTAACAATTCAGTCAAAAGATGGGCAGAAGAGCTAAAAAGGCACTTCTCCAAAGAGGAAATGGAGATGGTCAACAGAAATATGAAAAAATTCACAACATCACTTATAATCAGGGAAATGCAAATCAAAACCACAATGAGATATCACCTCACATCAGTGAGAATGGCACATATTAAAAAAAAAAAACTGGCAACAAATGCTGGTGACAATGTGGAGAAAAAGGAACAATCTTACACTGCTGATGAGAATGCCAACTGGTCCAACCACTATGGAAAGCTGTATGGAGGTTTCTCAAATTACTAAAAATGGAGCTTTTAGTAATGACCCCGCAATTCCACTCCTAGGAATCTACCCAAAGAACACAAAAACATTAATTCAAAAGGATAACTGCACTCCTATGTTTATTCCAGCAATATTTCCAATAGCTCAGATATGAAAACAACCTAAATGTCCCGAAACAGATGACTAGATCAAGAAGATGTGGTACATATACACAATGGAATGCTATTTAGCAATCTAAAAAGATAAACTCATGCCATTTGCAGCAACATGGATAGAGCTGGAGGGGACTATGCTCAGTGAACTAAATCAGAAGGAAAAAGAAAAACATCAGATGGTTTCACTTATATAATATAGGGGAACCAAATAAGGGCTCGGGGGAAAAAAAAGACAAAACTAGTAGGCAACAATAAATAGGAGACATACAGCGGGGGAGGGAGAGGGATTAAAACAGGGACAGGAAGAGCACAAGAGACTATGGTGATAGTTCACAGGTGACTTGGTGGTAATTTTATGGGGACTACACCTGAGAGGAGAAAGCAAACTGTACAAAAACGAACAATGATGTAAAATATATATATATATATATATATATATATATATAAATAAACCAAAAAAAATTCTGAGTTTCAGCTTGGAGTTATAGAAGATGGGCCCATGAAGTCAATGGCATCCTGATAATTCTGTGACTTGGGACCATCTACTTTGTTTTAAAAGTTTCATTCATTTGCTCATTCATTCATTCATTCATTCACTGAGCATCTTCTATGGACCAGACTTCCTGGACGTGTTAGGGAGATGATGGTAAGCAAATCAGGGTTCTTTCTTCATGGTAAGCACAGTTTAGCAAAGGGTCTGGCATCAGCATTTTCTCATAGATGCAATTGGAGTTAAACTAGGGCTCACAGTTCATTTAATTCAGGTGCTTACATTTATAGACAAGGATCCTGAAGCCCCAAAGAAGTAAAGGAAATGCTCAAAATCCTGGAGCTGCGACTCAAGTCAGTGATCTACCATATTGACAGAAATGGGAGATAGTGGACTCACTCTGCACATTAAAAATAGAAACTATTTTTTTCAACTGAAACAATGAAAGTACCACGTTATACCTAATTAAGAGAAGTCTGGTTGAGAGAAAGTACACTAGAACAAACGGAAAAATGGGTAAGAGCCAGTATCTCTGGAAAAGAAAAAGACAGACCCCTTAGTAATGACTTTGTGCATGTTGCTCTTATATTATTTCATTAGAGCGTCCCAACCCAATGACAAAGTTACTTCCACTGACTCTATTTTATAATGAGAAAAGCACGGCGCCAAAAGGTAGTCATCTGCACAGTCTCATAGTTATACGTGCCAGGATTCCAACCTAAGCAATTCTTAGTCATGCCTGGCTGAGGGAATCACCGAGAAAAGGGAATTAAAAGAGAAAGAACACAGCACCAGAGAGAAGAATAGGAGACAGCATTTGGTCAACCCTTAGGGTCTGTATCCTCATGTTTACTCTGTACTCTACAGCTGAAGCACACTTGTTATATCCAGGTCTCACACCTCTTCCTAGCCCCAGGCCCAAGTTCCTCCCTCACTCCTCCTGGCAACAACATCTCCAATTCCAGTAGCCTTTACTTATAGCCACCCTTGCCTCTTATTCTAGTGTTCCATCTCACGCTTCCTCCTATACTCCAAGCAAGCAACATCTGCTCATTTGGACAGCTGCAAGCACTTTGGAAGACCCACTGTCTTTTACAGCCAGTCATGGACTAACCAGACATCACACTGTTGCCATGAATACCATCTCTCTCCCCAAATACCCTGCCCTCCTGAAATTGCTTCTGGACAATTCTCTTAGAGCCAGTTCTGAGGCAAAACACTTTGAGTTAGTGCTACTATCCTATAGTACTTAACTATATATCTATAATACTTGACTATAGAAAATATGTTTAGAATACACAGATATACACACATATACATACAGACATAGACACACACATTCCCACATGCATATATGAATCTCTTGCTTGTCAAGGGTGAGAAAGACAAGGGTGGCTGGCTGACAAGATTTAATTAAATTCATATTTATTTGTGGGTATGCACTATGGAGTACAATGTCTTGCTCTGCAGAGCATCATAATACCCTTTTAAAATGAGATATGATGTTATCAGTCAACCAGTTTAACATCATAGTTGTTTTTCTTAATAGGGAACTTCTTAGAAAACTTTCCTATCTGACTGATGGAGTCATCCAAAGCGAGGTCTCAAACTAGTCAATGCAGTAAGTCAAAAAAGTCAATGCAGTAAGTCAAATAAAAGACAAAAAGGAATAGAAAGGAAGATATATAACTAATTATTGACATGTGGTTTGGCTGGGTACATAAAAAAATACGAAAGTATCCATAAAGAGTAAGAATCTATAAGGTCATTGGATACAAGTCAACCTAACAGTAACTATTTCTCTGTGCAGTGACATATGTTTTCACAGTATGGTATTTATTTATTTTTTAAAGATTTATTTATTTATTTATACAAGAACCGGGGTACAGGCCAGATGCATGGGAGGGTGAGAGGATTCACCTGAGACAGAGTGGGGAACAGAACAGGCAGACTGACAAAATATACTGCTGAGGGGAGCAGCGGGAAAGACAGGAGAGGTCTGCTGCGCCATGTGGGACCCTCGCCAGCCAGCCGGGATCGAACCGGCACTGTAGAGGCTGTGGACAGCGTCACAGAGCGGTGCTCAACTGCCTGCGCCACCAGGGGAGGCCAAGTATGATATTTAAAATATATATTTACAATAGCGAGGAACCATGAAATACCTAAGAATACATCTAAGAAAAGACATGTAAGATGGCTCCACTGCAAACTACAAAGACCTAAGGAAAATTAAAGAACTCTAATGGAAGGATCTATCATATTCATGGCTAGAAAGCTTGATATTCCAAACATTTCAAATTGATTGATATGGATTATCTGTTACTCCAAACAAAATATCAGCACTACAGAGCAACAGCAATGAAGAAATTATGACTGCACTCAACAAAAAACTTGAATCCCACAAATATGTTCAGCAAAACAAATCAGAAAAAAAAGGTGTATGTGCTATGAGTCCATTTATGATTTATAGTTTTTACAGTTAGGACTGAGGTTACTCTGGAATCTGGAGGTAGAGCCTGTTCAGGGACACAAAAGAATCTTCTTGTTTTCTGGTAAGTTCTGGGTCCTAATCTACATGCCTATACAATGTGGGAATTTATCAAACTGCATTTTTGATTTCTATATGTTATCTCAATTAAATTTCTATTTTTCAAATAAGCAGCCTTGGGCTGGTCAAGCAGCATCACTGCTTAATACTTATACCAAGATTTCTAAATTTTAGAAATTCTTCTATGATGGTATAGAAGCAATCTTCCAAAGAAATAACCCAAATGTTTTAAAATAGAAAAAAAAAAGACAAAATGGTCCATTCAAGAATAATAATAATTCCCTCTGCTGACAAAATCTGTTTCCTGCCCACAAGTACAGGCCTGTGGACTCTGTCCAAGGCAGCTACCCCCTGCCAGTGCTGGCTGTGAACTTCACTATTACAGCACCAAGAATCAAAATAAAGGAAAACACTTTTGTTAAATGTTATGATGAATGACAGTTTGAATCAGAAGGAGTATTTCTTTGTAGAAAGACAAGAACACCTTGTCTAATAAGCCCTTCCTTTGGTGTTTCATAATCATCAAAGCTTCAAATTATCACAGACTTTGTGGTGAATATATATGACATTTATGTAGTTGTTGAGCATTAAAGAAATTGTCCATCAGCTACACTGTGGTCTGAGGGAGTAAAAGACTAAAAACTCATCCCTATTTCCCTCACTTCACTCTCAGGTTCTGCATCTGCTTCCCTGGTGGTCATGGTTCAGGCTGTTTCAGGATTGTCCTTCATCCTTCTTCAGGTCCATTGCCTTCACCTGGGGCTGGCTCATCTTTCTGAAATCAGCTGGATGTACAGGCCTGACCTTGGGGGTTGAGGACCTTTTTGGTCACATTCACTGTCACGATCTTAAGTTTACATAGAAAGATGTGCTGCACAACGGAAGTGACCTAAAACACCAACACCTGCCTCCAGATGGCACGTCTATGAGGTTAGGCCTTGGGTGGCCAGCTTATGTCTCCAGAGTATCTCTGAACAAATGTGATGCAGAATGTATGCAGCCTTGGTCAGGATCTCAGGATTCATGTGTCGTAATCCTAAAGTGAAGGTCTATTCCTAATCTTAATAATTTCTTTCCCTCCAATTTCATAGGTCACCTCTCCCTCTCTTAGGCCATTATCATCCCACCTCATTTCCCTCCATAGGAAGGATAAGGCACTTTTTTTAAGGCACTAACTTAGGAATGCAGGGTACAGTCCAAGACTACTGCCCAGGTTGCTATCTGGTTGTGGCAGTGAGTGGGACAGGAGAAGAGAAGACTAGCTAACAGAGAGACATTTGAGTACAAAATGATGCTGGCAAACAGAATTGAAGAAGCCACCAGGAAAGAGCAAGTGTGGCCTCTTCTCCCCTGATTTTCCTGTAACTTATCAGAGGGGCGACCTCAGCGACTAAGAGCAGAAGGCTTTCAGTCACCAGAAGCTGTGTTCCCTTGTTCTACATGTGGCTTAAGAAGCAAAACAAAACCAAAAGTTCTACTTTTGAACATACTGTCGACTTTCATAGCCCTGGCCTTTTCTGACAATTTTGAGACAAAGTTCAACCAGCTAGCTGGTAGAAGAAATAAGGGAGGTGGACAGGATGAGACTTCTTTTTTTAAGTGCTATCATATTACCAGAAGAGGTCAGAAGTATTTCTCCATTTTAGGGCAGAGTAGATTAGAAATTCATTTCAAGCATAAAATATACTCCTAATATCTTAAAATCCTTCATAATTCTGTAGCAGCACTAGTGAATGACAAAGACAGCAGATAAATACCTTGCTCTGGGAACCAAGGAGGCTCCAGGGAGATAAAATAAGTGGATAGGTTTCAGCACTTAAAAGTGAGTATTTAGAAAAGGAGATGCCTTTTGGATTTCCAAACAAAGTAAGAGACATGCTCAAACCCGTTTGAATGGTGAGCATTGACTCTGCCTGGCAACAGTTTCCAAAAATAAAAATTTGAAATGCTATCAGATTAGTTAGGGGGTACAAGTTCTAAAAGCAGAATTGGAAGAGGTATGGGAGGATGTGCTGACTTCTTTAACATCTGACACAGCTAGTCTTTTAAACATAAATTCTCAAGTTTAATATTGTGAAAAATCATCTGTGAAGAATAAAATCAACTATTTAGTAAGCTGTGCTTTTTAAAACACTGGAATGAGTCCTCCCAAAGAACCTTTCTTCAAAGCACACACAAGCTATCTTTGACCCAAATACCTCCATCTGACTCACTCTGTTCTTTTACCAGTGTTTTAAGGTCAACACAGTAATAGAGATATGAGAGGTTAAGAGGATCAACAATTCTTCTACATAGCCAGATTTCAGGTCTAAGGTCAGTATTTCTATATGCTGTATATCTATCCTTTAGTAATGTACCTATGAAAGGTCAACAACTACAACTTGACCAGGACTCTTACAAAAAAATTCAATGTTATAAAACAAAGGAAGATCAATATTATTATCTGAAGAAAATAGGCAAAATAAGGGGCTTCCCTGGTGGCGCAGCGGTTGAGCTTTGGGTTGCAAAGCTGCCCACAGCCTCTGCAGCACCGGTGCAATCCCCAGCCACAGGGCTAGGGTCCCACATGGTGCGCAGACCTCTCCTGCCACCCGCTGCTCCCCTCAGCAGTGTACTTCATCAGTCTGTCTGCTCTGCTGCCCGCTCTGGCTCTGGTGAATTATCTCACCCTCCCGCACTTCTGACTGTACCCCTAGTGCTCATATAAACAAACAAACAAACAAACAAATAAATAAATAAATAAATCTTTAAAAAGAAAATAGGCATAACAATAAATGTGCCATATGATTTCCCATTGAATCCTAGATCAAAAAAACAGCATCAGGGCCTCCCCTGGTGGTGCAGGCAGTTGGGCGCAGCACTGTGAAGCTGTCCACAGCCTCTGCAGGGCGGGTTCGACCCCCACCGGCAGGCCTCTCCTGTCTCGCCCGCTGCTCCCTTCAGCAGTGTATTTCTTCAGTCTGCCTGTTCTGTTCCCTGCTCTGTCTCTGGTGAATCCCCTCACCCTCCTGCGCATCTGGCCTATACCCCGGTTCTTGTATAAATAAATAAATAAATAAATAAATCTTTAAACAAAACAACACAAAATAACAGCATCAACTATGAAAAGACATTTGGAGGACTAGTGGAGGATTATGAGTATTACTTCATAGAAGTTTCGTTTCTCATACACCAGTGAGAATGGCACATATTAAAAAAACTAGCAACAACAAATGTTGGCAAGGGTGTGGAGAAAAAGGAACTCTTCTGCACTGTTGGTGGGAGTGCAAACTGGTCCAACCACTGTGGAAAGCTGTGTGGAGATTTCTGGACCTACTAAACATAGAGCTTCCATATGATCCAGCAATTCCACTCCTAGGTATTTACCCAAAGGACACAGAAACATCAATTCCAAAGAGCACCTGCACCCCTATGTTTATAGCAGCACTGTTTACAATAGCTAAGCTTTGGAAACAACCCAAATGCCCAAAAATAGATGACTGGATCAAGAAGATGTGGTACATATATACCATGGAATATTACTCAGCATTCAAAAAAGATAAACACATGCAATTTGCAGCAACATGGATGGCGCTGGAAGGGATCATGCTCAGCGAAATAAGCCAAAAAGAAAAAGAAAAATACCGGATGGTCTCACTCATAGCAGGAATCTAGAAAACTTAAATAAGGGACCAGGAAAATGAATAACTGTAAGAAAGTGAAAATCAAAATCAACAAAAAACTATGAACCAGAGACACTTTTAGCGGGGCGGGGGCGGGAGGGGAGGGATTGGGGTCAGAATGGGGGGGCTGCAATTGTATGGGGAATATAACAATAAAATTTATAAAAAAAATTAAAAAAAATTAAATTATTATGTGATGTAAGCTCAGGGGAATGAAAAAAAAAAATAAAATATATTCCAAAAAAAAAAAAAAAAAAAGAAGTTTCGTTTCTCAGGCTATGTTAAAGAACATCCTTAATCTTTGGAGATGCGCACACAGGTATTCAGAGGTACACAGTATTTGAAGGTAACATGCTATAATGTGTGCAACTTGCTTTTAAATGGTTCAGTAAGAAAAGAATCTATACATAAAGAAATGAAGCAAATGTAGCAATGTTTTATAAATAAATCAATAAAACAGGTATTACATCCCATTTCTTCCAAGATGCATGGAGAAAAAATAAAATCCCTTTATCTTATGGCAACTAACAGATCAAAAGTAGATGTGCTAAGAACTTCAAAACCAAGCACTCAAACATGAAGCCACCACAGCCCTATTATTAAATTGAAAAGACACTGTCCTGTTTATTCTGTACCTTTACTGTGTTTAGATAATGTAGCCCTGGGAATCTAAAATTACGTAAGGAGAATTTCTGGTCATACTCTAGCATTGAAGCCAGTGGTTTTAAAATATTTTCCTGGGCCTCCCCTGGTGGCACAGCAGTTGAGCGCTGGCCTGTAAACTGCCCACAGCCTCTGCAGCACTGGTTCGATCCCTGGCCGCCGGTGAGGGTCCCACGTGGTGCAGCAGACCTCTTCTGCCACCCGCTGCTTCCCTCAGCAGTGTATTTCGTTGGTCTGCCTGTTCTGTTCTCCACTCTGTCTCAGGTGAATCCTCTCACCCTCCCATACTTCTGACTGTACCCAGTGCTTGCATAAATAAATAAATCTTTAAAAAAAGTAAAATATTTTCCTTTGGTCCTGGCACACGAAAAAGGAGGAGGAAACATCCAAGAGAAGGTAATATGAAAACTGTCACTGCTATCACTACTGACTATTGCCTATTGCCACCTCTATTGCTGCCCAGGGAAAAAGACAGCAATTACACAAGTATAACACATTAACAAAAGTGAAATTTATCAGTAATTACACATAAAACAGAAAGTAAAACATATGCCCAACTGAAGACCACAAAGCATTCTTGGGGGAAAAAAATGGAGAATCTCCATTCCTTGGAAATACGTATTCACAAGAGGTTTAGAACATTACTAGAACAGCTGGACCATTCATTAGATTTCATCCCTGGTCTTTTAGAGGGCATAATGTATCCATCACTAACCTGTGAAGGCCGGCAGAATTAAAAAGAATTAAAGTTATCTTCCTTGAGGTTCCCCTTTATTCTCTTTCTTCCAAGTAATTGACTTGGCTCCTCCTGCCCATGCAGACTGAGCAGGACCAGAGCTAGGAGAAGAAACTGGGATGGGTAGCCTGGACTTCTGGTGCTCTGAGCCTTAAGGGGAAAAGCACAAGAGTTTCTGGCACATCCAACTGGTCCAGCCTAGCTTATCAGACTAGGAGATCAGAAAGGAATGTGGATGGAGCTGAAAAACTAAATTGAGTTAAAAGAACTATGTTGGCTTGGAGAATTGCCTGCACATTTATGCCTTGGGACTCAAGGATGACTCTGGTGTAGAACATAGTTTATCAGGCTCTCCACGCAGCTCATGGCAAAGAGGACAAACATCTGGTGCAACCAAAATCTAGATTAGCATTCCAAAAACAGGACCAAAATTTTAGGACAGGCTCATTCTGCAACCTGAAACTACAAGAATAGCTGCAAAGTCCTTATATGAAGA
This sequence comes from Talpa europaea, assembly GCF_964194135.1. Lineage (NCBI taxonomy): Eukaryota > Metazoa > Chordata > Mammalia > Eulipotyphla > Talpidae > Talpa > Talpa europaea. Next base: position 114,961,137 of record NC_140070.1, on the reverse strand, counting down.
AAGTCAGGCTTCTACTCAGGGGTAAAATTTGGTATTAATAGGTATAGGTGAAGTTCTCCTGAGATTAGTATAGCTGCAGCACTCAAGATTTTAGATTTGTAATTAGTCACAGCGGTGGTGGTTAGGGGGGTTGTGGTACTGATTAATCCAGATTATTTTTTCCTATTTATCCTGTTTCTCAGTGAGGAACAAAGGAATGACTATCATGGTGGTGGTTAGGGGGGTTGTGGTACTGATTAATCCAGATTATTTTTTCCTATTTATCCTGTTTCTCAGTGAGGAACAAAGGAATGACTATCATGTTGGTGGCATACTTCAGGGCCCCCGGGTATAGGATCAACCATGAGGTAGCAGAATCCATCAATTAACAATTACAGAAGCTCTTCCTATGTAGCCAATGCCATATTCTGTACAATAAATAACACAAGAGCCAAATTAGGAACTGATAAAGCTAGTTCCTGGAACATCTGGTCCCAGGAATCAGATTTCTCCTATGCAGTGGGAAAAGCCTACAGTCAGCAGAAGAGAGGCTTCGGGAACTGGTATGTGGACCAAACACACACACACACACACACACACACACACACACACACACTCTCTCTCTCTTTCCCTGCCCCCTCTCTCTCTCCTTGGGATAATATAATCTGCTCAAGGAAAAAAATAGGCTTTGGACTTTTTACCATGACATGACTATGGGAAAAGAGCTCCATCAAATAGGGTATAGGAACAGAACAACCCAAAAGCAAGACTGAAATCTTCATGCCCTTGAATGAAAATGGCTGGATGAAATAATAACCAATGAAAACAGCCAGCTCTTGCAATAGTGGGAAAAGAGGGGAGGGAAGGGGATACCTTCCTTGCCCAGATGCATAGAAGAGATATACCAAGTGTAGAAATTCAAGAGATGGACCTTTGCTGGGCTGCAAGCCTAGAATACTCTGTTGTTGAGCTCCAATTAAAAATGATAGGCACGCACTTGAAAGATAGTGTGGAGACTATCTCCTGAGAGCCTATTCTCAATATTCGCAAATGGCGTGGTGGAAAAATGAGGTTAGCAGGGGAACATCAGAAGATAACTTCAGAGTTCTGAAAATGGAAACCCAAAGACCTTGAATGCAAAAGCTGAAAATTAAAGGAACAAAAAGAGCTGAAAAAAGAACAGGCCTAACTTTGAGTATGTATAAATAGAGTTAGGAGAAAGCGTATCTGAAACAACTCTCAGAGGCCACCTGCAAAGGCAGTAGAATTTCTCCTAGGATACAGGAATTAGAGTTATTGATAGAATTTCTCCCATCTGGGCTTTAAATTGGACAAGAGAACTGATACCGTGAAGAAGTTAAAACCACGAGGCCATGCTCTATAAGCCTCTTTCATTTTCTGTTTGCCCTGGATAAACCTAAATCTCTGCTGTGGACTCCAGCTGACAACAGCCACATGTGCTGAGCTGCATCATGGATTGTGTCCTGGGCTTGAGGTCGCTTTCCTGGGAACAGGCCAGCTGTAACTGGACTGATGCTTGATGGTAAGAGGCGTAGTGCTCACGATGGCTCTCAAAGTATTTCCAAATTTTGTTTGTATAGGTTGAGTGTTATGGTATTTTATGTCCTTATGCTCCTTGGAATGTGGAATATAGGGCATGAGACAGATTCAATAGTGGAGAAATCCACTTCAAAAAATGCCAAAGCACACCAGGGGTTCCCAGGGTGCGGCCTCTGTTAGACCCCCAAACAAAGCCCTTCTGGCTAGACTAAAAGCAGAGAAAGAAAACAGTGGTATACATTCATAAAGGATTTTCATTTCTCTGTGGGAAAAGGGGTTTGACTTGCTAAGAGATTAACTTTAGAGGTAAGGGCTTTGTTAGGGACAAACTTATACTCTTGCAATCCTATTTTATTGCATAGAAGAACTGGGATATTATTTCAACTGTGTTTCTATTACTTAGTGACCTCATGCAGTGGCGAGTGCAAGGGAAAGATTTGGAGGTTTGCCCTGGTAGGCCCAGTTCAAAGACAACATCCCATAAAAACTCTCCCCTCCACTCTACCCTCTTCTATGGCTTCTCCAGCATCAGCAGTGACAGGCTGACAGCTGGCATATAGTATCTCAAAATCAAAGCACCAACTGAAATATTATTGGTCAGAAGATGAAAAACTAAAATTTGACCATGGCAGTCAGTTTGGGAGGTGAGTATACAATATAATTGCATCCTAAAGAGATGGGATAGTACCTCCCAGGCAGACCAGTCACAGTGTGGACCATATTCTAGCCTCCAGGGGATCTCAAAGCTCCCCCCCCTTCCATCCCCTTCACTCCTTTTGCGGGGAAAAGAAAATACGATCCAAGTCAAGTAAGACACCAGTCCTAGAGGACAGACAGTGGGGCAGGTAGAGGGAAAGCTTTGGCTGGGAAGACCACAGGTAGCCTTAAGGCAGAGTATTTGCCTCTTCTGTTGCAAGGGAACAGAAGCTGGAAGCTGCTCTCATCCTTCACAGGCCAAGGGGCCTAGAAGAGCTCAGTGTGCTGGGGAGGCGCACACAGGCCTGGAGCAGGCCTTAGGAGCAAGAGTCCCCAGGGCGAGCCTACAGTCCAGTGTAAGTTTGTCAGGGTAAAGAAGTGGGTTGGTCACTATTTTGGCCATGGAATAGGAGGACCAATTGCTAAATGGAATTTGGGATACAGCCACTGTCCTTTTGTCACCTCTGTCAGTACTAACAATGACGACAGAAGTGATTTTTAACGGTTTCTATTCTAAGTCTGGCTAAACTAGAAGGAAAAAGATTCTTTGTATTAATGCTTTTTTTTTTCCTCCTCCCCCAAAAAGAGGTCAGGCTAGTTAAGAAGAGCCCACCTTGAACACACGTACTGAATCAGAGATGGCCTGAGTCACCGTTGGGGAGTTGTGGGTAAGAACAAGTGTCTGTCACTGAACTGCTGCATCGCGTTTTTGGTACAAAATTGCATCTTTCAAATAGTCATTTCCAAACAAAAATCTTTTGTTATTAAGTAAGGAAGGTAATAGCACCATTGGCAGAAGAGGATTTTTGGACCCAGATGAACTAGTTTCAAACTGACTTCCTTTAATTTCACACTCTCCACACTTCGGTGTTATTCTTGAAACAGCTTTGGTGTGTGCAGTTCCTTTTCTTCAAAGGACTCATTTATCCCAATTAGTTAGGATAGATAGTTTAGAATTCTGAAGTGGAAACTCAGAGGCCTTGTATGTAAGAGTTAGAAATTCAAGGGAAGGAAAGGCGCTTAGAAAAGAACTGGACCAGCTTTGATTGAGGTAGGGCTTGTGCCTGAATAGTTTCAGGCTCTGCCATGAAAGTATTTTGTACAAAATGACTATTTCTAAGTAAGGAAGAGTGTCACCCAAAACCTGTGGGCTACACAGAAAGCAAAACATTTAATCATCAAGTAAAAGGACTGTCCCAGTGCACAGAGCTCACTTTGAGAAGAGTCAAGGTAAAAATTGGTTCTTCTGGCTTTGAATGCACCACCGTCCAGAGCTGGGTATACCTGGAGTTTGACAACCTTCATGCTGAAGAGACTGGTAGAACAATAGGTGACCGATTATACCAAATCTGACTGTTTGCATCAAGATCTGGCTATTGTCGAGACTAACAATTTTCCTGGGGTAGCTGTTCAAGGAATCTTAACATCCAACCATTACCAACATCATACACAACTACCTGTTAACTTTCATGTTTAAGAAAGAGATCTAAAAGAGCCCTATCCTCCCAACTCAAGTTTTGCTCAAGGTAATAGGATGGCTTCCTCCACTGTGGGCCTTGGGTCCACCACAGATTCTACCCTAAGAAGAAGCGATACTCACAGTGGAACACACCATCAGGAATGGGGAAACTGGGCTATTTTCCTTAAAGAAAAGACAAAGCCAGACTTATTGTTCTTTAACACCCCTTTTATAATTGATTTCCAATTAATATTATTCTCCTTAAAACTGGCACAAAAGTATTAACCATGCTGTAGTATGATTAAGACACTGAAAAATGCCTTTGACTTCAAATTTAACATTCACCCTTAAAATCTGACAAGAAAGAAATCCCAACCCTTGGGAAACTGGCTTCTCCCTTGAGAGAACTATTTCCTTCTATCTATAGCTCTGCTTCTCCTAAAAGCAGAAACTCGGTTAAGTGTGTCATGGTATCTAAACGATAGCTTCTCCTCTGGCACAAGCAGTCTTACTGAAAAACACAGCATTAGCTGCATCGAGTCTAAATGAACCTAGGAAAATTTGACTTTATCTGTATTTAAACAATGACTCAGAAAAAGTGAAATAACCCTAGCTAGTTTTTTCTGTTTTTCTTGAAGGTCACCCCAAGGACTCTCAGAACTCTGGTTTTTAGACCCTTCACACAGGATTCCCTACTGACTTGAGGCCGGTATTGGGGTATTGGCGCTGTTCAAAGGTAGGGTGAGAAGGGAATGTACCAGAGAATATGGCAGTGACAGTGCAGAGCAGGGTGCTGGATCTGAGGCAGATACAGACACAAGAGAGGTTTTCTGCTTCTGGAAACACTGGGAGGCTAAGAGCAATTGTTTCTTGTTCCAACAGGAATGGAAATAGGGGAGCAGGGAATACATTTAATGCTCATCAAAATGCAGGATACATTAAAAGCCTATGCTACTCTCTTCTTACTCTTCTAGAAATACTATTCCATGGGGAAGAAATGAAAGGGGAGTGGAGGAGGAGCAGACGTGTCCTTTCTGGAGGTATCCCTTAGCACAGTGAAGTTATCACCGCTGAATTATTCTCTATTAAAATTCAGATTAGCAAACTCAGGGTAAGCATTCCAGGATCTGGTCTTCACTGCAGGCAACCATGTAGAAGAGACACCCCCACCCCTCTTCTACCTTTTCTGCGGTAAAAGTAGAAAAGACCCTCATTAAGTGCCCTTTCAGACCATTACAAAGCATTTCCAGGCACTCAGCTGAAAAGTGTTTGTGTAAGCTGAAGGTTTCCTCAGCTCCTCTGAAGAAGCACAAATGCTGGCATCCTCTTCTGCAGCTGATAACTAGGGTTATCGTCTGAGAGTTTTCAGCTCTCTCACAGGACAATCTATTCAGACCTGGCCTTTGTTTATTTATTTATTTATTTATTTATTTATTTATTTATTTATTTATTTTTTTAATAGGGAAGGGACGACATTCCTGCAAGACCAATTTACAGCAAGGGAAATATTTGAAAAAAATCCTCAGGGCAAAACACAAATGCATCCAACCTCAAATGACTATGAAGATGAGGAGCAGGAACTAAGAAGAGCTCTTTAAAACCCTGAAGAAATTGCATTGGATCATTACTATGGAGTTTTGTTTTACTTTCTAATAGTGTGTCTTTTCTATGCTTAGACTGCAGCCCTTGTCTACTCCATACAAACATACAGAGGGGGAGGGTGGCCGGAAGATGTTCAGGGTAGGTACTATTGAGGCAAGTGAAGCCCCAAAGCCCAGTCTACTTCTGGGGTGAGGAGGCCACTCTGGTTGGGGGATTGCTCAGGTTGGTTTCTTTCTGGTTCTTTCAGGGATGTTCATTTGGGGAGGCAAAGCATTTGCTGGGTGCCCAGTGGAAGGGCTGCAGGCATAGTAACTCTTCCCCATAGCAGAGTACCAGTCTGGGAAGTAGTGTTTTAAAATGACAAGTATCCAACTGCTGCAGGAAAGTAAGCGGGAGATAGAATGCCAAGGAGTACAAAAATTATAGCTTTGTCACTCCCAGGTTAAACCGTAAGCCTAAGCAAGGCGTATCTGTGTGTGGCAGGCAAACACCCTTTCTTTAGGCCTGGAGTAAAAGACCGGAGCTTGGTATAGAAGAGTAGGCAGGAATCTTCAATGGGGAGCTAAAGCCACAACCCCATGGGAAGCAGGAGATAAAAGAGAACTATCCTTAGATCAAGTCTCAACATCTCTCTCTCCAGGGGAAGCTAAACCACCCTCTCCTATTATCCCTTCCTCTAGACAGTTAGGGTTTAAAATGGGAGACAAAGGGAGGGGGTCGGACTCACTGGTGAGCAGCAACCCTTCTATAAGTCCTGGTCATCTGCCTGGCAGTTGGAGAGTTAAAGTCAGTGCTTAAAAGAAAACTCGAACCCCATTAAGCCCAGGCTTGGCGAACAGGGAGCAGCAGGGAAGCCAAAGGAAACTAATTTTGGAGGTTCTCCAAGCTGCCAATCACAAGCATATTTCTAACAGTCCCAGTGTTGTTTGAGTCGGTTGTTTTTCCACAGGCTGCACAATGGGGTCTGGTTATTCATTGAAAAAGTCTGCAAGGGAGCCCCGCCCTCCATTCACAACCAATTTGGAATGCTCCATTCAGGCAAGAGGGGGACTCAGCAGCTCAGCTCGCTGGGGCAGACTTAGCAGAGCCCAGCTGTCGCCACAGGGATGCTTGCACGCCCAGTGCGCTGTGTTTATGTAAGAAATTTAGACACAGCAGGCGCCTGCCTGCTCTGCACCCTCCTTAAGATTCAGATGGTCAAGACCCTGGCTGAAATCTGCAAGGGTGTGCAAGTCAGCTTGAAGTGAGGTCGGCAAATGCCCTCTGGCAAAAGGGGAAAGGCCAAAGAAAACTATCTTTTGCTGCCCTATTTCAGAATCTGACCATAGCTACTAAGGGTGAAGAAGACCTCAGTGGTGTTTCTCCTGCCTGGGTGAGCTGGCTTGCATTAGAGGGCAGCTCTCTGCAAGTCTGCAGTTCTAGACGCCTCACTTTTCCATCCATTGCCAATAGCTCTATTGGGAGCCACCTGGTTTCCTCCCCAAGGGAGAGGGGTCTCCAGTAGGTTTTCTCTAGGCAGTGTGTGTGGGGGGGAGGGGCAAGCTACCTCTTATGAACAGTTTCACAGTTCCTTTTCCTGGCTCTGTATCCGGCCTTAAAGGTTTATAATACCACCCCCCCTGAATGCCCATGAGACTTCAAAAGGAAAGAGTGTGGAGATCTGGGGTTGGCGGGTGAAATCTACTTCAAGGACAATGCAAAGTACAAGGCTAAAAACTGGTTTGGTTTCTTAGAGATATTTTTCAAACCAATAATCACCCTGAAGGAGAGCAGATGAAGTCAGTCTGAAAACCAGACTTTATTTCAAAGAAAAGCAAACTCCTTTATGAAAATCAAATCCAGGAGATAAATTTTAGCTCATGGATTTTTCATAACATACTTGGCTATTTTTAAATGTCTTTTGTTTACCTCTCCTGGCTGCCTGCCCCCAACCCCATCCCCAGTGAACTCAGATGGCGACAAGGAAAGCATTTCTCTGAAGTTCTTCTGACCACAGAATCCCCATTCAATACCTTGGATGCATGACATCTGTCTCGAACTCCTGGCTTTTTAATAAGTTTGATGTGATCCTGCTCCCTGGTATCTTGCATCCTCATGGCTGCAACTTTGCCCCTGAATGCTTCCTCCTTTATTTGCTATGCAAGTTCCTTTTATATGGGGGTTCTTTTCCTTTTAACATCTGAGCTGTCAGTCCACAGTCCCTGAATGTAACATACATTATGGTCTGTCTCAAACAGACATACACTGGTGCCCACCTGCACACACATGAGGAGGCCATTATCTGTTCCCCTTCCCCCTTAAAGCTGAGCTTCTTTGAGGGACTGGACAATGATGGAAGCTGACGACCTAAACCTCTGTTAACCGAGCTTGATGAGTTCACAAAATGAATTTTTAAAAAAGCAACCTAATCCGGTACTGGCATCAGCAGGTCTGGCACTTGTCCAAGAGCTGGGAGCTGCAACATGACAAGACTCTGAGCTCCTTGGATTCCAAGTGGAGAAGCTCTGCGTGCCAGGGCACAGATGGGACCCAAGCTGCCTCAAGGGCAGCCATACGCCCACCGGAGAGGGCGCTGCCGGCCTCTGTGCCTGAGTGTACTTTGCCACCACTAAAACCTGAGAAACATGTGGAGGGAACAGTCGCTTGGTAAAAACTACACACCCTACCCAACCTACCACTCGTAACATTTTGGGTTGGGGAGGGACTGAAATTAAAACAATGATACTACTAGATGGCAGAAATGGCAGATAGTACAAATTCTCAGCATTGTCATGCTACCCATGCCTTACTCCTGTAAAACTGAAGAATGCTAAAAAATAGGAGATAAGCGGCAATTTCTTCGTGGATGCCAAGATTTTGTTACTTCTGGCAGCTTACATAAGCATTTTGCCTGGCAATATAAGTCCCTAGCCCAGCTCTTCATCACCAAACACAAAGGACTGGATAGGTTACTGGGCTTTATTAGGGGACTAAGAGCAAAGAGAGGGTAAGAGAAAAAGCTATTGTTTTTAACAAGCCTAACTGAATGAAAGTTAGATGAAAACAGATTTTGTGTAAACATATACTTCTTTTACATAAATGGGAACTTTAGGTCTTGGGTCCTTAAGTGTAAGGTGTTTAAGGCTCTTGGAAGCTATCAAAACAGGAAGGATTTCAAATCCTTTAGCACCCTGTCAGTGGTTAGGTAGTGGACTAGCTAACAAAGACTTTGAAAGTCGCACTGTAAAACCTGGAGTCAAATAACCTCTCCCCTCCTTCAGCACGCTTCTTTCTACTCCCTAACTACTGGCACTTAAAGAGGATAAACTGATAGCCTTGATTTCTTCAAGTCTCTTATTATTAAAGCATGCCCTATTTTTTTTTCTTACTTTCCATAATAAAAAGACTTTAGGATGAGTTTTTTCAAATAGAAATGGTCCAAGACCAGCAGGGTAAGCAAACATAGGGTTTTGCTATATCACACCTGGGTCTTAAATAATGTGCCCTCTCCCAAAGAAATGCACTGCTGCACTCCAGTGTCACCCAAACAGGTAAAGAAAAAAAAAAAATCCAGCTGAATAATCTCATGTTGAAACAGGATTAAGATCAATGTGTTTTAGGCTCAAGGGCTGTCATAACAGTTAATCCTATTTCCCCAGCCATCTATTGCAATGTATTTATAAAAAGTCGATTTTATCAGTTAATTAGCCAGTCCTTAGGAAATTACTATTACTTCCTCTACTTGGTCCATTCCTTTTTTGAAACATGAATATAAAAGGAACACTTGAGGGAAGTATAAGGTCATTTGGATTTTAGAACAGTTCTCTTAAATTATATTTGGTGTGGAGGTCATGGCTTTAAAATAAGATTTTATCATGAATTCTCTCCCGCATAAAGTATTCTAGTTATTCAAGATGCTGACAAGCCAGCACTCATAATATTGCCATTTAAATGAATGATTTAAAAAAAAAAATCAGAATCGAAATCTACACTTAAAAAAGTGAGTCAGGGCCTCCCTCGTGGCGCAAGGGATTTCGCACCGCACTATGAAGCAATCCACAGCCTCTGCAGCACGAGTTCGATCCCTGGCCGGCCAGGGAGAAACCCACAGCGAGGCAGACCTCTCCTGTCTTGCCCGCTGCTCCCCTCAGCAGTATATTTCAATCAATCTGCCTGTTCTGTTCCCTACACTGTCTTTGGCAGATCCTCTCACCCTCTGCATCTCTGGCCTGTACCTCAGCTCTTGTATGCATAAATAAATAAATCTTTAAAAAAAAAAGTGAGTCAATTTACAATAGTTATATACTCTAAAATCTAGTAATACCCTTAGGAACTCAAGCAGTCACTTAAAACCTTTTTTTTGAATGTAAATTCCCCGCCTCTCCAAATCTAAACATTTTCAGTTCCCATCTGATCCATGGTTTTGATTGGTAGTTAATTTTGTGAAAATGCGTAATCAAGATGGTACACATCTACCTATTATCCAGATTCTCTCGTTTGGTTGTTCTGTGAGTTAATATATGTGTTTAGCTACATGCACATTTACATGGCTATATCCACAGATCCAAACTTATTTACAATAGACAGAATTTATATATATATATATATATATATATGTACACACACACACACACACACACACACACACACTCCTATGTGTACACACATTTAAGATGTCTGGTAGAAACCATGTCCCCATTTTACAATTTCTCTCTTCCAAATCCTAGCTAGAAAAACTCATTGCACCAAGATATTTGATAACTTTTTCAGGATCACATAATAAAGACTAATGAGGTGTTAGCCTGGGTGGCCCACAGTCTCCCTAAGGCATTTCTGAAGACTACATCTAGGTAGATGAAATGATGGGGGGCAGCTTGGGGCACACCTCAGCAGGTACACATGTTCCCTTGGCTGTACAGGTTGGTGAGAATTTCTTTAAGGATAGTATTTTGGGATAATTTTGTTTCTCATTTCACCCAACCCTTCTCATTTGCCCCAAATCACTAGTCAACCTCACTAGCAATCTGGACATTCTATCTCCTTCTCTGTAAAATGAAGGGTTGGATAAGACTCTCTTTATAAGAAACTGCCAGCTCAAACAATCTGAGATCTGCAGGGTTACACCTTAGGACTAAATGCTAATTGATGGCACTGGCACAACCACCTATGGTCTATGGGTTGCACTTTCCACTACCTTGAATCTCACCTGTAAGAATTCCCAGGTAGAGGAGGAACATGAATCTGCAAAACTTACAAAATATAATCGCTTTTAGAAGTTGAGTTTATAGCACTTACCACAGAAAGTAAGCTATAATCTTGAAAGCTAAAATTCTAAAATAAAAACAATCCACATTACTTACTTCTTTCTCTCATGAGCATGCACACACACATATGTACAAGATGGAAAATTAATCACATAGTTACTAGGAAAAGTAGATTACCAGTAGCAGACCACAGAAGAATGTTGTTAAGCACATTTCTGCTATTATAGGGAAATGGTTTACTTTATTGGGCAAGTATAAGTTTGTTTTATAGTTCATTGATTGGGTGATTCAAACCAACATTTAAGGTTCCATTAAACGTGAATGAGTTTCTCTCCATTCAACGTGAATGACTATTCTCCTTTGGAATAGTCATGGGCTCTTCCAGAAGGTGACTGGAGAAGAAGCTGACCCTCAATGCAAGTCTATGAGAGACATTCACAACAGAAGTTATCTGCCCCTTTCTGGGCTCAGCTCCGCCAGCTCCAGGGTAGCTACCCTGTCATTCTCAACTCTAGTTAAATCAGTCACAAATAACAAGATTGAATATATCAAGGAGATACCACCTCATGTTTGTGTTCTTACCTAACCTCTAAGACAAGGTGATCTTTGAATCTATCCTTCTTGAAGTTCCATTTCCAGGAAAAGAGTCAGAGAGGGAAAGAGAATTATTAAAAGACTTCACCAGGCTATGCTACCATATATTTTATCCTTAAAAGACAGAAAGCTCAACTATAAGAACCTAAAGCAAAAGGCAAATAAAGTAAAAAACACATTACACTTGGTAAGCAGAAACATCTCCCAGAGCACCTCCATTTTAGGTACAGCATTTTAATTAAAGAACTTAGCATATTCTATTTGCTAAGCAGGAATTATTTCTAAGGAGCCAAAACACATTTATTGATTCTTTCACTTTAGCCTATTCCTGCAGATACATTTCTCTCCAAGTATAAATCCTATTTGCTGACATCTTTCTCTAAAGAACATACCTTTGCTTTAGCACATGAAATCAATTTGAATGCAGTCATCTCACCTCCCTTTTAACTCTTTTGGGTTACAGAGAAACAAAGTGTCATAAAAGCATTTCAAAGAACCTCTGCCAAGAAAGCCACCTCCCAAACAGACTGCAGTTTATGCTGCTTTGAGCAAGAAATGGAAAGGCTGGGCCAAATTGTCAACACAGAACAAAGTGGGATTACAAATCCTGTCTTTTATCTTGCAAACACAGACACACAGACACAGGCACACAGGCAGGCTAGCGCGCGTGTACACACGCGCGCACACACACACACACACACAACTTGGGTTATCTTTATTTAGCCTTTAGGTGGCAAGTTTCCCAATCACTTGAAAGCAATCAAAGGGGAATAATTAACACACATTTACTTTCCTATAGAAAACATCCACAGCAAGCTGTGACAAAGCTAAGGTAGCCATGCATCTGTGGATTACAGTTTAGTGCCTTTTAAAGTTTCATGGCATTGCGCCTTGGGGATGAGGCCTATCATTAAAGAATATTTAGATGGTACCTCTGTTCTTTCATTTAATGATTTAGATCACCCAGCTTTTACTTAGTCCCAAAGAGATCCTCTTATCCAGTGGCATTTTTCCACACACACACACACACACACACACCCCACACACAACAAAACTGGGAAGAATTTGTTGGTGCAAAATGAGAAATTGAATCTTTGCCTGGCTCAGGTGCTTGCTATTATAAACTATGACTAAGAGACATGAATTTCTCTATGATGCAACCCTCAAGAGAGGCAGCATTTTCTCCAGCCTCTCTTAAACCTGCTCATTCGCCAGTGACTAATGCTCTCTAGAGCTGCCCTGGACTACTCAAATTTCATCAGCCAGCTTTGTCCTTGATAGCTCTGCCTGGACCATAAAAGCTCCCAAACCTGTTGAGGACAGCCCGAAAGATCAGAGCAAAGCTCCCCAAGCGCCTGCCAGCACTGAGAGCCAGCTTCTGAGCTCCTACTTGCATTTGTTATCTCAGCGATATGAGCACTTAATCACATGAAAAATGAGAGTAAATCAGGTCACTCTGTGACACCCCTTGTCAGCTTACAAGTAAAAACAAAATGGACATGTCAGGTGAAACCAAAATTAACTGGAATCTTCCATTAACTATTTCCTGCACCTTTAAAAGAAAAAAAATGTCAGGCTCACAATTTGCATCAAGGACTTAATTTATAAAACAAAAAACATTGTAAGATGATATCTGATTCATGGATGTTTGGCCCATCATCTTTTGTACGTCATATTAATTTCTAATTTTGAGCTTGAAGCCCTGTAATATTCCTAGGCAAAAAGAAATTCAGGAAGAAATTATGTTCAGTAAATTTTACATGCAATAGAACTAGAGCACTTTATTTTTTAGAACTAGAGCACTTTTAGAGATGATTTTAATAAGGAATGAAAAAAAGTCATTATAATAAAATTCAAAAATTCCTGAATTATTAAAAAAAGCCCAAAATGCATTCCAATGACTAAAGATGCTGGCTACAGCTGAAAATAGTATTTAGACATAGATGATACAAGACCAAATAATTTCAGAACAAATGAGCCACTACCAGAAAGGTACTTACAGTTATCAGACTGAAAATCTGGGACAAACTGTTCATCATCAGGAACTTGTGCTGGAAAAGAGATTTTTTTTTTTTAATTTTAGGCCTTTAAATTTTATTAAAAAGCACCATAAAATTTTTTTTATGAAAAATAGGACAGCCAAGAAACTTGCCTTCAGCTAACCAAGCCTCTTGAAGTTGACTGAGATCCTGAAACAACTCTGGAATTGAAAACAGAAGACACCAGAATGAGAATGACTCTGTTAATGGAGAAGAATCTGCATGCATGCTGCTTTCACTGGAAGCCATTTGAGGAAGCCAGGACACAGAGGGGAAAGCGTCACTACCTTCAGAATCATGAGCCAGGTCTGTGTCTAAAAACTTCCTTTTTCTATCAATCACAGGCCGCCCTCTACATTCCTCGGATCGAGATTTCTGAAAGACACCAATAGATAGAAAAGACTCAAATGTAGTGAAGGGATCAAAAAGGGGCCTTACCACTAACCCAGTAAGGAAAAGGCACACACTCAAAGGAGGATTAAAAAACCAGAAGTCACATAAACTTACCCCTGGAACCATAAAAGGGACTTGCTGATCATAAAACCCATCCATGGTGCTTCCAACTTCTCTAATATCACTTTGAAAGGTTTCAGCATTGAGTAATTTCTGGGGGAAAAAGGGGTCCTCCTGCAATAGGAATTGGGAGATTTTAATTGAGGTAGTTAGAAAAAATGAAGTAAGTGTATACTGCTCTCTTTTGGGGCAAAATCACTACCTTTCTCTGAGGTACTTAAAGCCCACTCAAGGTGTAAACTTTACAGACTAACTCTGGGCTTGATGAAGGGCAGCAAGGTTCATAATGTACTTAATGCCAAATCCGCTGACCTAGTCATCCTTTCCTTTCTCTTTTCTTCTTCTTCTTTTAACCATTAAGATTAGAGGTTTGCTACTTTCTGTCTCCTACTAAAATGCATTATTTTCACTTATAAAAGGGTGATTTCAAGATTTGTGGTGTTATGGCTTTTTTTTTTTTTAGAAAGGTAATTTTTTACAGTACAGTGACAGGAAATAGAAAAACTAGGTTTAAGCATTCCAAATTAGTGCCAATTAAGAATCTGACATACATAATGTTCCTGATAGTATTTTGTAGGTCAATGGTTAAGACACTATATATAGATCCAGGAATATATTGATCAGAGGTGTACTACTCATCACACAACTCTTTAAAACCTAACCTTCTATGCAAAGAGGTATGGCATATATAATGTCACAAATAGCTCCATGGTAACATTCACAGATATCTATGCTATCTCCAACTTGTAAAGAATAAAATAGCTCTGTAAAGTAATGGATAAATCCCATTTAGTGGAAACTGAATTCTACTGCACATATTTTAAATGCATGTCTATCACAGATCTTAATTAAAAGCAAAAGATCCATGGAAAGAAAATTCAGTTTGATTCTCAGAGTGAAGTCAGTTTTTCTCAAACACACTAAAAAAATAAGCTTGTTTCAATACTGTCCAGGTGTTGGGGTTGGGAGGAGAGGGTGGGGGTCAAAATGGAGAGAACTTTTTCTAATTTAGGAAGAATAAAGTAACAATTTTAGAAAGGTAACATCTTACTGAACATTTTTTTTTCTTCACACAAAGCCACAGTTTTGTCAACAAAATGGGAAAAACAATTTCAACCCAATTCAAAACAATGCAAAATGTTTAAGGATAATTCTGTTTTAAAGTGCACAGACATTTTCAACAAGCACCTTTTTAGCGAGCAATTCCATTCAAATTGTTTTTCACACTGTGGGGGGGGGCATATCAAGTTTTCTAAGTGAGCAGGATACAAGGAAATCCTTCACCGTCAGCGTCCTCTCAGCGTTCTGACACATGTAATCAGATATTTTCAAAGTCAAAAAGAGCAAAACTACACATAACTCCTAACTTCCTAGAAAAACAGACTAGTCTTCCAAACAGAGCTAAAAAGTGCAGAACAAAGCCTCTTTCTAGAATATCAACAAGCGGTATACAAGCTCAGAAACCTCAGCAATGAGTTGAGGGGCATGAAAACTCTTACGGCCTTTGAAATTCTGTCATTAAATCATGGCCTTAGAAATTCTATAAAAGTCTATGGGGGAAGGGGACCACGAGTAGGACATCGGAGAGGGAGTTATTTTCAGAGCCTCACGACGAGATACATTGCAAAAATACTTCACCAAGAAGAGCAAAAATATCTTTTAAAAACATGAAGTAAAAGCTGCCACCAGAGAACCCAAAAGGGGCATCAAGGATCTTTAAAGCAGCCCTCAGTGTTCAAGGGCGTGAAAAATCCTGTTCAAAGCATATTTTTTTTAAGCCTGAAGGGAAGGTTCGAGTTCATTCAGGAGTTTAAACCACTTCCTTTATTCCCGCCCCCCCCCGCCCCCCCTCTCGGTGCCCCCAGGAAAACTTTAACACTGCGCTGCAGCGGGATCGAGGCCCCTCCCCCGAGGCGCGCAGCGGGCCTGGTTTTATGAATGGGAGAGCGAGCCGCGGCCGCCACATCAGGTAGAGGCTGTAACTGGATCCCTCGCGCTGGGCCCCATTCACAAAACAAGACACACTTCCACCCAATTCCCAGCCTTCCCCATTCATGAAAACTCCGTCAGATGAGCCCCCGCCCCCGCTCCCAACGCACGCCCAGCCTCCGACGCAGGCCCCTCACCCCAGCGTTTTAGGAAGAAAGCTCAATGCTTCATTCACAAAAAGGGAAAGAAAAAAAAAAAAAAAAGCCGCAGGGAGCGGCAAGCCAAGGAAAGAAACCCGCTTCATTCATAAAGTCACCCACATTCATAAAACGAGCTGAGGCGCCGTGTGTTATCAACCGCCCCCAATTTCTCCTCCCCTCCTCCCCACCCCAGCCCACCAAGACTCTCTCCACGGTGCTCCCCCGACCCCCGACTCTGGCCGAGAGTTCGGTTCCCCTCTGAGGTCTCTTCCCCTCTGAAAATGCGGTCAGATCTCAAATCCAGAGCGAGACTTCAGCGTCTCCCCAGCCCCCCCACCCCCCGCCCCGGCCGCCGTTCTGATGCTCTCGGGTGCAGCCTGACGCCTCAGCGGGCCGGGGGTGGGAGTGGGGGATTGAGTGTCCACTTTCCATAGCCCGAAACTTGCAAGGCCCGCGTAAGTTCCCGGCCGACCCCCAACCCTGCAGGCTGCACATGCCTGTGTCACTTAACCCCTCCAGGTGCTGGGAGGGGATCACCTCTCAAACACTCCCCCGCTAGCTGCTTCCCGCCCCCTCCTTCCCGCAGGAAAGCTCTGCCAAGCTCCTCTTCTCGCGAGTCTCCAAGTGCCCTAGGGGCGCTCCGGTCCCCAGAGGCTGCACAGCCCCGCAACTCCGCACCGCCTCCCCATCTCCACCCCGAGCCCCGCACCCCGCGCTCCCACGCGCCTCCCCGCGACGTGCGGAAACCCGCTCTTTGCGCGCTCCGGAACCGTTAGCCGCCCCCGCCCGACACCTCCCAGGAACCGAACCGAACCGGGCCCGAGGGAGGAGAGGCGGTCAGTCCCCCGGGGCTCAGCCCAGATATAAAGTGCACCACGACTTGGAGGATTCCGAAGCAGTTCGTGAACTCTCGCCGGCTGCGCCCTCCGGATCGGCTCCTGGACATCCCCTCCGAGACCACGGTGCCCCCTCGACGCCCCCTCACCTGAGGCAGCCGCTCTCTGTCCCTTGCAGCGGCCCCGGGGCGCAAGCGCGCTCACGCACGCGCGCACCGGGCCTGGGCGCTTAGGCGAATGACTGGGCCGAACCGCTCCTGGAGACGCTGAACCGCCGCTCCGCGCACCAGCGGCTGGACTCTGCGCCGAAGCTGCCAACCAGGCTAGAGCGCTGGCCCGGCCCCCCGCGGCCTGCTGCTCCGCCTGCTGCCATTGGCCCGCGGTCCTAGCTCAGCCACGTTCCCATTGGCCCGAAGCGGCTCCCGAGACTGTCCATCACCTCTTGTTTACCCTCTCTGAGGGCAAATCCAGCCAAGCCGCCCCATCAACTCTGGCCTCCATTGGTCAATCGCGCTTCTCTCCCCGCCCCCTTAGGGGCCTGTTTTACATAATTTATGCACCGGGGGCCTTTGGCCAATCAGCACAGGCTTGTTTATATAATGAATGTAAGGACGTTTTTCATTCATAAAAAACGCGACCCGAGGGGGAAGCTTAGCTGAGTCAGTGAAGCACTTAAAGGCGCCGAGGCCGCGAGAAGTCACCGTTACTGCTCTCCTCGCAGCTTTTCTAACTTTTCATCCAAGCACAGCTCTCTCCCCTTCCCTATTCACCCCCACTTCTCCCCCGCCGCCCCAACCCCCCACCCCGCCCCAAACGCCAACGCCAGGATTGGTCCGCTGGGCGCCAGACGTTCGCAGCTGCAGCACCGAGCAAAGTTATCATTTTAGAATTCAGGCGAGAGGAATTCGTCATTCCACCAAGAGAGAAACTCGCTCACTGACCTGGGCGTGCGGCCCACAGAAACACAGAAAACGGAAACGAGCCCTCTAATCTTAGTTACCTTTAAGAGAGGCCTTAATTTCCTTTCACCAGGTTTCCAATGGGTAAGAATAAGCAGTATCTCTCTCTAAAATCTGAGCTCTCAAATAGATTTTAGTTACAGATTTTATGTTAGCAAGGCCTAAGGCCCAGTCAAATCCCGATTTCTCTCCATGTTTAATTGCAGTTTTAACCTCCACCTGAGTGGGTTCTTAGCGAAAAGAGAGGGTGGGCGCTCAGAGAAATCCTCTCGGGGACCGCACCAACCAGTCAATCGACCTAGAAACATAAATTCCTCTGAAACGGGCTTGCAGAGTTAGACCTCCTCCCTCCCTTCCCGGGAGGCTTGTTTTCCATTTAAGTGTTGAATGCAAGATGGTGTATTTGCGAATTAGATCCCGTGCAGCTGGGAACGGCGAGAAGCTGCTACTCAGCTTGCCAAACGATCGGGCACTAACTGCAGTTGCTGAGATTCTTAACAGGGTGTTCCAGGAAACAAATAAATAAGCAATCTTCTCCCCGCCCCCGGCCCTCTACCCCCGGCTGTGAAGGCCGCGGAGCGGCTCTGCTCTCCCCCAGGACGCTGCAGGCTTGTGAGGGAGCTGTTCTGTGCTGTTCTGGAGTCGTTCAACGGTGTGCCTTGCCAGTCATCCCGTGTGCAGCAGTGGGGAGGAAAGACACCAAATATTAGGAGAAAGCCCCATGCAAAGGATACCCTAACCCTGGGGCTGCCCCGCCCCCCACCGTGTGGAATGCAATGCGGATTTTTAGAAATTGTTTTCAGTCAAAACTTGCCCACCTACTTTTCTGTTTTCACTTGTAATGTTGAACAGAGCAGGATCTTGGTCTGTCCTCTATAGTTCGAGAAACGCTGGCGTTTACCTTAGGAGTCCTGGGCCCAGAATTGAGCTAGATTTAAGCTATTGACTTTGTGCAGGGGTGGGACTGGCATGAATTGATTGCTTTGAAGTGCTTTGAACTTTTAACAAGCAATTCGTTATATTTAATTTCCTAGTTGAGCATTTTGCTTTGACCCCAGATCCAGTAAAGTTTTCCTTTAGTGTCTTTCTTCATTCCCCAGGTAGTGCCATTTCAGGTTGGTGGCTAGAGGTTTTACTTTATTTCCGTTGTGCTCACAGTGTTTTGCTGACATTCCAGAGGGCTCTATCTCCTCAGCTGGACTTGGGACCTAGTCTAGTGACTTGATCTCCCTCCTCCTGGGCTTGTCTGTTCCCACCTCATCTCATCTCATCCTGCTCTCTGATCTAGTTTCTCCAGAAGAGCTTCCCTTCTCCTGGTTGCTTGAGTCTGCCTCATGTTCTTATCATATTAGCTGCTGCCCATCAATCATATTTTATAACGTTGGTTATAGGAAAAGAGCACACAGCAACTGCCTTCACCATGTGACTCAACAAGCCATGTGTTCTCTTCCTACCTTAGAAAGAGAAGTGGCATTAAGTAGTAATAAATAGTGACTAAGTTGGGGCAGGGGAAGAGTAGGGAGGTGGGTTTTCATAAGAGGGTTGTCACAAACATGCTATCAGGCATAGGAATTTATACCAGAATAGAGCTAGAGCCAATTAATTATTTAGTCATCTAGTAAATATTTCTTTGGAACAAATACTCAGTCTCACCCTGTGCAAGGTGAACAAGTACTGATGAATAAGATCCACTCTTTGTCTTGAAGGTGCTGGCAAATTATCCCACAATTTCAGCACCTCTGTAGGTTATCTCATTTAATCCTCAAGATTAATCCTCCACATAAATACTAACATGGTCACAGCTACTAATATCTGCATTTTGTAGACAACAAGTCACTAAGGCACAGAGAAATTAAGTGACTTGCCAGTGGTCACTTGCCAGTGGTCACAAAGCTGAACCTGCGTAAGAACAATGTCAGGTCAACCCCGGAGCCCAGGGTGCACTTATCATGGACCCTGTAGCTCAGCAGATTACCAGAAAATATCATGTGAACCCTGGAAGATAGAAGACAGAAGTGGTAAGCATCACAGAGAGGCAGACTTCAGCTGAGTACATGGTTAGGAAGGACTTTGAAATGTTTGAAGTGGACCAGAGAAGGAGCTTTGCAGCTGGTCATGAGTCTCTTGTCGCAGGAGGCATTTACACAGAGAGATTGAGGGGTAGTACAGAAGGGCTGGTGCTCCCCACTGGGTAATCTCTGAGGATTATTTCAGCTCTAAGTGTCTATGATTCTGAGAATTTGGAACTTGTGTTGAGAGGTGCTTAGGTCCTTGACTGCCCCTTGCCTCTACTGTGATATGTGAAGGTGTAAGTCAGGATGACCCACATTATCAGATGGAATCCTGGGCCTAGAGTTTGTTCGTATGGTTAAGTATTTGTGGTATCTTCACTCCATGTCTCTCCCTTCTATTGGCTGCTGCTGCTGCTTAGTTACTTACCTCTCCCATTGCTATCACCATCCCGCTCCTCATCTTCACTTGTTATCTTTGTCTTTGAGAGAGTTAAGGGTCAGTATTTAGAAGTTCTTTGTCTAGTACACTGATTCTTTCCTCCTAGGAACATACCTTACATTTGTCTAACACATGTGCTAAGCTCTCTTCCAGGCGAGAGACCAGACTGGAAAAGATAACCAAGAGACACCACCCCCTGGAACATTTGTCTAGTGCTGATCCAGCTTTTGTCTTCTGGCAATAGCAAAACTTACTTAATCGCAGTAGGATTAGTAGCCCCTCGTTCTTCAATTTGCAGTGTCTTTAGGGAAACAACACCGAAGGATAGAAAAATAAGTTCCTTGCCTCAAGTTGGAAAGTTTCTGTTTCCCTTTAGTGGACTATTCTTAAAGTGTTCCCCTAAAATTCCCAAAGCAAGTTACGGTATAAGGCAATGTCCCTGCCTAGAGCTGATCACAAATTGGCAGTGGAAAATGTGGCTGCCTCGTGATCCCGGTCCCTTGCACTTGGAAACACCTCAAGTTCCTCTGTTAGAAATGCGTGGTGAGGGTCATCCTGTGTGGAGACTGGAGTGTGGTTCTGTAGCCCTCAGGGGTTCTTCCCCATTCTGTGTAGGATGGAAGAAGGGACTTGAGGACAGTGTTGGAAAGCTGCAGAGCTGTTTTTCTCTTCAAGGGAGAGACAGAATTCTATCAGATTGACACACTTTCCTTTCTAAAATTCAATCTTAAACCCTTCAAAACTGTGGAGAGAAAAGAGAATCTTTTAGAATCAATGGCTCTTTAAACAAGTAGGTACCATATTGCCTTCAAGGTCCTTTTCAGGCAGGGAATAATAATAGCTGTCATGTACCGAGTACTTGCAAGGGGCCATGACGCTTTCCCAAACACTTCATAGGTCTTTGCACATTTAGTCCCAACAACGGCCTCTGAGGGAGGTACTGTTATTAGCATTTCACTTTTCACAGATGAGAACGTTTAGATACAGAAGGTACAGAAATCCCTTCAGGTCATGTAGCTGGCACACAATGAGAGAGAGAGTGTACCCCATGGATCCCTCTAGAACCTGCCCATTACTCACCTGCTGGTCTCCCTCAACCCCAGGGACAGTGTGTACTTAACGAAGTCAAAAGTCTACACTGAAAGAGCACTTTACTGTACTGGGCCGTTTAGAGGTTTGATATTAACCCACTTGATGCGCCTAACAATGTTGAAATGTTGATACCATTGTTATTGCGGTTTTCTAGATGAGGAAACGGAGGCACAGAGACTCTAATTAACTGGCCCAAGATCACGTAACTAGAAAGAGTTGGCGTCAGGGGCCAGTGCAGATTTTGAACAGACTCCAGGCTTGTAAACTCTTTACTGTGCATTCTTAGTTCCCATCCATTTCCCTCATCATGTCTTTGGGGCTCCAGCAGTTTTAGGCTACTCCCAAGGAAAGTCGTTGTGCTTTCTTGGGACCTTATTCTAGCAACTCCAGCCAGACTTCTGAATTATTATTCTAGGACAGCAAGAGTTTATCTTCATTAAAGTCACTTTAGAAAGAGAATGGGAATTACATATACTGAACTTCCCCTCTATGCCAGGCTCTGTGTGAAATACTTCATATGCATCATCTTAATGTTCCCAATCCTTCTATCTCAAAGGTAGAAATAATACCTATTCTGAAGGTTGGAAAACTGAGGGTCAAAGTGAGAGGTTAAAGAATGTGTTAGTAAGGAGCTAGCCAGGTTTTCACTAAAGCCATGTCCTTGACCCTCTGACCGCTGGGTGAGCGGGGTTTATTCCTTCTAGCTCATTTCCAGAGCTTGAGGACCTCTTCTCTCCTGTTTCATTCCAACTCTCAATTCTTAGATTTTATAATACTCCACGATCAAGAAAAGCTGGGAAACACCCCATATTTAGGTTCCTGAGGAACCTGAGGGAAGTTCTTTATCCCCAAATCTTTAGAAAATACAATGCAAATCTTGGGGAATTTCCCCTGGCTTTCCATTGCCTCAGCAAGGAGTCTAGCTCTGTGGCAGGATCACCACCGGGCCCTAGTGACCCTGAGTGCTCTCCAGAGCCTTCTGGGCCCTTCAGCCAGCTCATGCAGGACAGAGCTGCCTGTTCCCTTAGCCAGTCACATGTCAGCTTTCTGCTCCACCGCTGGGGCCCATGAGGACTGCCTGTCCACATATGAAGGAGCATCTTGGGAAGCCCATGTCTGATCTTTAGAGATTTTCAGTTCCTTTTCCACACTAGGTTCCCAATCAAAACTTGTCAATACAATAAGACCACCGCTTCTCCAGCAGCCCCTGAGATCCTCTGCAGGCTTGGAAACAGCAAAACAAGTGAGTTAGAATTGGCGATGGAGGAAGAGGCTGTGGGATCTGAGAGCTAAAGGGCCCCTCCAATGAGGAAGTAGATGAGCTTGAATGTGTGGACTTGGCAGAATCTATTTTGACCACTCTTTTTGCTTCCTTTTATGCCCATAGTGGAGAGTTTCATATGGCGAGGGGTTAACCCTTGCTGTGACATCCTCAGACATTGGCCCAAAAAGTCTGAGTAGCAGTCTAACTCAGAACTTGCCCACCTCAAGCCTTGAAAGGCCTTGCTTTGGCTTCTCCCAACAGCCTCTCTGGAAGAGCCAGCAAATGTGGGGCTGGAATGTGGAGTCCCTCATGGGTCTGTTTCAATGGGGCAGCTGGAAAGAGGGTGGTGAGGAGGGTAATTCTTTCAGCTCTTGGCTTGGTTTGTAAACGCCCACCTCCGCTTTGGCTCTGTCAGGATGGTGAAGGGGGCTGCATTTATTTTGAGTTGGACAAAGGGAAAATCAACCATGGCAAACTGGTAATAGAGCCTCCTGGTGAAGTGCCCCATTGGTGGATTCCATCATTTGGCTTCAAGTGGGGTATCCAGCCTGCCCTTTCAACCTGAGGTAGTCTTCTGTCTATTGCCACTTGAAGCCAAACACCATTCTTTGAAAACAAGTGACATCCCCTTCCGCCCCTCCCCCACTCTGATTATTGCTAGGAGTCTGCTAGTCTGCCCCTTTCCTCTGGAAATATCAGGCAGCTTCCATTCAAACCTGAGCCCACCTGAAAACCTGTCTGCTTCCGTGGTGCACACTCATCCATTTAGAAGTCAAATTATGTGCTGAAAAATGCAAAATATGAGACTAGCGCTCTATCCCCAGAGAGCTCTGATTTCTTTGCCCTGTAGAGGTCCACAGGCCTTCTGCCTGTTCTTTCCTGCAATCAGATTGTGCCTCAGGGCAGGACACAGGGGCTTGTAAAAGGCTTAGGGACCACAGTTTAGCTTCCATCTCACTACCATGGCTGAATATCTAAGGGGCTGAAAGGTTGGCACCCGACTCCTACAAGGGATTACCATCTCAAGCTGGAGTCAGCTCAGGCTTCTCAAGTGTGGCTTATTTGTGGGCTTGCTTACTTTTTATAAAGAAGTAAGTTTTTTTTATTTTTAATAAAGTGTAGCATATATACAGGAAAGTATACAAATCCTAAGCGTGAACAGATACCTGGTCACAAGGCAAGCCTCTCTGTACATCTAGTACCCAAATTACAAAACAGAGAATGACTGCCTCTCCGCTCAGGCCCCTCCACCCTCTCGGTAGCCACCATCCTGGCTTCTAACATCATAGACCAATTTTGCCTGTTTTTGTGTTTTATGTAGATGGAGACATTCAGTAAGTGTGTGGCTTGTTTTCTTCAATATTATGTTTGGAAGAGTCATCCACTTTGCATTATGCACTTGTGTTTGGTTCATTCTTTGGAGTGTATAGTAGCCCATTCTATGAGCATATTTGACTGATTGATCCATTTTACTGTTAATGGGCATTTGAGCAGTTTCCAGTTTTTATTACTAATAACACTGTTATGAACATTCCAGGGAGACTCCTTTGGTAAGCATCAACCTAATTTAAATTGATTCATTTAAGATGTAGTCACAGGATTCATTTTAATGTCTGATTTCTTTGAAAATTGACAGAGAATCGTGACAGAAATGTCAACCTCCCAGAAAGGTATAGAATGGCAACCCCCCCTACACCACAACCTGTACCCATTCTTCAGAATCATGCACCATCAATAGTTTCTTGTGTATCATTTTGATATTTTATATTGCTTAGACAATCACATTTAAGTATATGCATTATAGCCTTAAAGAAAAAGACCAAAATTGGATTTTATTACACTGTGTGCTCTTTCCTGCCCCAGTCCCTGGTATTACACTATGTAGTCCCAGCAATAATTGGATGAGAGTGTCGGGCTGTAGAAGGTGGAGGGTCCTTCCCTCCTATGAGATGAGGCTGGGCTATCACTTTTTTTTAAGATTTATTTATTTATGCATACAAGAATGGGGTTACAGGCCAGAGATGCAGGGGGTGAGAGGATTCACCAGAGACAGAGTGGGGAACAGAACAGAGATTGACTGAGATACACTGCTGAGGGGAGCAGCGGGTGAGACAGGAGAGGTCTGCTGCGCCATGTGGGTTGCTCCCTGGTCGTGGATTGAACTTGTGCTGCAGTGGCTGCTGTTAGCTTCATAGGTTGCATCTTAACCCCTTGTGCCACCAGGGAGGCCCTGGGCTATCACTTTTAATCGGTCCTTATTGAAATAAGATGCACAGGAATTTATACAGCAGCAAACGTCATTTCTACTTCCATAAACATTTGCTGCGTGTTTGGTGTCCTAGGCACGGGGCTTGTCCAAGAAGAGCTTGCAGTGTGGTGGAAGGTGGTGAAAGGCACAGGAACAAATAGCTATTATACAATGTTTACAGGTGTTGTAATAGAAGACTATAAATGGGCTCTGGAAGTACAAATGAAGGAGCAGTGAGTACTTCCTGGTAAGGTCAAGGAAGGCACCAGAGAGTTGACATTTGGGCCAGCCCTTGAATGGTTCATTACTAGAACTCTGCTGGACAGACAAGAGGAGAACAGTCTTCCAGGCAGAGAGAGCAGCACCCACAAACATATGGAGGCTTGGCAGTAACTGTCATGTTGAGAGGCTGGCTACTGCTCATGTGTGGCTAAACTATAAGATGTTAGAGATAAGGGGAGAGGGGGCTAGAATGGGTATTTGGGGAACAGGATCTTGTACAAGGGTCTCATACAACAACTAGAAGGGTCAGCATTCACATTTAAACTGTGACAGAAATGTCATAGGTGCTTTAAAACAATCAACCAAAAGACATCCAAAGACCGCTTCCAAGATCATATCCTTGGCGATGTCCTTGATTAAAGCATACAGTGTATCGTTCATGTATCCACATTGCCTATAGGATAAAATTCCCTGGATGAGACCCCCGTGGGTGCTTGTTTGAATTACCCAGTCCCCCAAACACAGCACCTGGCATTTAACAGATAGTCATCAAAGAATGAATGCATATGTGAATGAACAAGTTATTTCTAGTGCACAGCCATGCATGTACTTGATGAAGGGGGTAACTGGGTTACCTTCTCTTTGTGGGTTTATGTTTATGTGTGGCTAGTTTCTGCCTGCCCACATGGTGGGAGAGGAATGATGGGCTGGGAAACTGGCCTCTGCAATAGATCAGGGTATGTCCCTAGGTGAGTGTCTCATTCACTAATCATCAATACCTCTGGGACCTTGAGTTTCATGATAGCCAGATTTGGGATGGCATGGAGATCGGTAGGACCCTACAGCCTCATCTCAGCCTTTACCAAGAGGAATTCATATCGTATCCAAATTTCTCATTTCCATGTCTGAAAGCTATCCCTCATATCTCTTGCTCAGAAGGAGGGAATCTGTATCCTCATTGACTCATTCAACCTAGATCCTCTCCTACTGGGGCTGGGCAATCTTGAACACGTTTGAAAAACTGCTTTCCATTTCTCGCTTGCTCTGCCTGGCTTCCTAATTGTGGCCAGTTTCCCTGGGATAGACCCCAATGCACCTGGAACTCCCTGTTAGGCAGCCAAGAAAGATCAGCATTTTGAGGTTTTCCGTTAGCTTGACCCTTGAAATTTTTTCACCATTTAACACCTTGGTTGGAGTATCTTCCAAGCCCTTCAACTTGAACCACCTTTGAATCTGTCCTCACTCTTGCTGTTCTTCCATAATCTAATTGCTTATATATTTATCTGGGTTTCATCTGGATCTTCTCACTTAGGAATGTTGATTTTGAACCTGGAAACTGACCTCAGGACCTGTTCTAACAAGGTCATCTCAGCCACAATAGCCTATAGGAGCTATATATGGTCTTCCTCTTCCTCCTTACATTAAATTGCTTCCAATGACAAGATGTAATTTTCACAGTATCCATTTTTACCCTTTCCAACCCACACATTTTCAACTGGAATGCAGGTAGCATTCATTTGCAACTATGTGTAGACCTTGCAAATGTAAATGGTAACTAGGTAATCCATATGGTAATTAGTAATGATTCTATAGATTCGTGTCTGGAAGAAGCTCTGCTTATTCAAAGCTCTTCAATGGGTTCAACTACCTCCCTCTGCCTTCCAGATTCATTGCCTTCTGTCCCAGCTAGTCAGCTATACCTGAGCTCCTGTGTGGTGAGCAGACCATGAACATGGACTCAAAATGCCATTTCATATCTCAGCTCCATCACTACAACTGTGTGACTGTTGGTGCAGGTCACTCCACTTCACCATGCATCACTCCCCTGTTGGAAAAACAGGAATGGTAATTCCTGCCTTCCCAGACTTGTTTGTTCAGGGAGAACGTGTGTGAAGATGCCCAGTGCTGAGCAGTGGAACTGGGCTTCTAGTGTGGCTCTGCCACTTGCTAAATGGCAGAAATTGAACAAATTTAATCTCTCTGAGCCTACTAATAGGGATACTAATGTAAACCTTAAGTCTTCCAAGAAAGAATAAATAGGATATTTGAGAAGCCTCTAGCAGAGTCTGACACAGAGTAGAAACATAATGCATTATATCCCCTTCCCTCTTTGTGGGATTCAGGCTCCAGGTGCTAACCTTTCATGACCACTCACCTTTTCAGTATTCCCAGGGGATAAATGAAAAGTGTTCCTAATATCTTGCTTGTCAATGTGCTGTTTTCTCCCTCATAGATTTCACATAGTGTTTTGTTTTTAACTCCTTTTCCCCTAATGTCTTGTGTTTCTCCTTCATTGATTTCTGGAGGAATTAAAGGAGTTCTGTTGGATCTTAGGACAGAGGGCAGAAAGCCTTTATGGAAGATATGCTATTGAATGGAATCTTGCAGAATGCCGAGGTATTCTTTGGCAGAGAAGGGGCTGTGGCGATCATAAGCAGAATGACATGATAAAGACACAAATGTGCGTGAGTGTGTGAGATGTTGGGGGAAGAGGAATGTGATGTGTCTGAGTAATGGTTTACAAAATCATCCAGATGTCTTGGCTCATGGCAATCATAATTTTCTTAGTAGACCACCATGGATTTTTTTAAAAAAAGACTATTGCAAAATTATGTGGTACATAATTGTATCACATGAACCAAGAACTATTTTATTAGTGGAAAATGGGAATTTATTTTATGTGTACATATAAAACTACAACCATGAGCACATGTTTGTGAAATAAACAAGCTGTCGAAAACACGTGATGGGCTGTTCCTGAAGCTTCTCCATGATTTTTCACCAGGGCCTTGTTTTTTCGCTTTGCCATCTGTGGGCTTGCACTAGAGATAGGCAGAACTGCCCGTGCCAAAGGTTTAACAAAAGTTGATGGGAGAAAACTTAACACTGAGAAAATTGTATCTTTGAGTATAATTTGGACAAGACTCCATTATTCTATTTTAGTGAGAGAACATTTCTTTCCAAAGGATGGGACTTCTGAGGGCCACTGATAGAGTTTGTGAGAGGGCTGAGCTAAATGCTGCAGTTGGGGGCCAGGGAGAATGGGGGAGTGTATGTGGGGTGAGGGCAGTAGAAGGTGAGTTTGGAGGGAGTTGTATAAAGATTGTATACTGGAGATCTGGGGAATCTTGATCTGATTCCTCGAGTAAGAGGGAATGAAGGGAAGATCTGATGAAAGGAGAGCGAAGAGGAAAGAGGAAATTCGGGAAGGACAAATCTAATGGGTGTGAAGAGTGGTTTGAAGTATATCAGAACTGAGAGATGAGAGAAAAATAGTGCAGATTCCAGGTGACGAGATGGGGGGATCAGAAAAAGCATTTGTTAGGGCCTCCCTGGTGGCACAAGGGTTAAGACGCAAACTATGAAGCTGTCCACAGCCACTGTAGCACGATTCCTGGCCAGCCAGGGAGCTACCTACATGGCCCTGCAGACCTCTCCTGACTCGCCCACTGCTCCCCTCAGCAGTGTACTTTAGTCAATCTGCCTGTTCTGTTCCCCACTCTGTCTCTGGTGAATTCTCTCACCCCCATCCCCCTCGCCTCTGGCCTACACCCCAGCTTTTGTATGCATAAATAAATAAATCTTTAAAAAAAAAGAAAAAAAAGAAAAAGCATTTGTTAGATACCTCCTCGTTCTTGCCCTCAACGCCCTAAAGTGCAGATGAACTGGGCTGGGTCCACAGGAAGAAAGGGGAAGATTTTCTATGGGCCACAGGCACTCTGAGTGTCTCAGAATGATTGGAATCAATCCAGCATGTCCTTCTGCTGCTGCTTTTTGCCTCTGCTAGCTCGAATAGAGGAAGGAGAAGAGAGTTCTGAATTCCTTCAGTGAGTAAGTGACTAAGCTCACACCACGCTTGGGAGGAGGCTGTTATTTGCTCATCCTCCTCACCCTGGTTCTCGTCCCCCCACACGCTAGGGATTTCTTCCAAGAGCTCTTCATCAATCCTGACCATGAATGGTCAATTCAAGCCATTTTGCACCCAAGTTCAGGCTTGACAAAGAACAGAATCCTTCAGGCTATTCCATTTGTTATTTGTAAAGACTTGGTACATTATGACTTGTAAGGGAGTAGGATGGGAAGGAGAAACTGTTCTTTCAACTGGCAAGCCTGCCTATCTATCATAATACTTTAAATTTTTAAAATTTATGGCCTGATTTCAATCAGAGAGTTTTCAGAGACGTAGTCTTCTTACTCGTTTGTTTTTGTGAACGTTTTAGCAGTCTTTTTAATTCACCAAAACTGGAATTGGTCTTTGAAAAGTTTTAAAAACACTTTGGATTACACAATCATTATCTATCCATTGTGTACAATTAGGAAAATACATAAAACATAAAAAATACACACCCATAATTCTAGAAATGAATAGTGTTAACACATAAACATATTTTTCTCTGTCTCTTTTCTTTGCTGTTTTACATAACAGAGACATACTTACTAACATATAACTTTGCATTTTGTCTCGCTTCATATCTCAGGCATGTCCCCAGTCCATTAAATACTCTTCATAAACTCCATGTTTAAGGTCTGATAAAATGCCTTCTTATGGCTATAACGTCATTTGCTTAATTGTTTCCCTGCTGTTGGATACAGATATTATGCTTGCTCCAATTTTTTTAAGGCTACAAGCATGTGTGTGTGTATGTGTGTGTGTGTGGTCTTTTTTTTTTAAGGCTACAAGTGTATGCTTTTACTACAAGTGTGTGTGTGTGTGTGTGTGTGTGTGTGTGTATTTGGATAGATATGACTGTCAAAGACCCGGTCAGACTTTGTTGCCTGTTTCAGATGAGGGTCAACTTGCTCCCTCCTCTTGTGAATGACAGCTGTCAGCCAAAGGGAGGACTCCCCAGAAGCATCAATCTGACTTCTGGGAGGGAGAGGCACTAACACACAGATTCCAGGGGTGTTGTAAACACATCAGAGAGGCCTTGCAATTCCACTTTGTAGTGGGGAAATGAAAAAGAATTCATTTTCAAAAGAAACATAAAGGTATTCAAAAGGCCTTTTGAATGGATTGGGTTAGTATTGTGTGACTTTGAAATGAAAGTACATGTCTAAAAAAAATAGAGGATCTAATGTGGTAGAGACACAGCTGCTTTGAATAACAAATGGGCAGAATCAGCAGACCCTGGCTTCTGTGCAGGCTGACTTCCTTGGTGCATCCTCTGGGAAGGAGCTTTGGGGTCAGCAAATACAAATTCTAACTATAGCTGGGATATCTTGGCTAAGTTGCTTGGCCTCTCTGAGCTGCAGATTCTCCACATACCAAATGAGGTAGATGATGACTCCAGTATTTTTCACCTGCAATTTGTTAGGAGGATTTAAACTCGAAGGAAGCATCAATAAAGGGCAGCTAAGAGTGTGCCCCGAGGCCTGGCTGAGGAGGCACTTGGAGTTCTAAATAGGTGTGCCTGACCTCAGGAGGCTCACCCGGAAGACTCATACAGAACATAGCAATGAAGGGGAGTCGTGGGTAGTTTCAAAGTCTGCTGCTGGCATTTGCAGTTCTTTCTCCTCAGGCGTTTTATAAATGGTTAATTTGCACACGCTGGGTTTCCATAACTGATAGTTCAACACTATGTTTTTCTGCCCCAGCCTGTAAGTAGGGACAGGGCTGGGCTAAGGGAACGCTGAAACATAGCATTCCTCGGTCAGACGCTTAAAAACCCTGCAATCAAACCTGAGGCTGTATTCGGAAACAACTGTATCCGATGACAGCTTATTATGGAAGGTTCTGAACTTCTAAGAATTCCTTAGCAAGAAACAAACAAAATGCAAAGATCTCTTCCTAGTTTTCTGTCACAAGGAACGTTTTCCTTCCTGACTTCTCCAACCATTCTGTGTGTGTTAACTGGACACGTGCAGCTCCACGGTCTGCGACACCCAAGTGGGCAGGAGAGGCAGGGAGGGGAGAAAACAGGGTCCCACTCACACACTCCTCCATTAGTTAATCCTGGACACTGTTTCTGGAGTGAGTGTGGGTGTGATGTCAAATCACAGGTTTGGCACTTGTGAATCTGCTGAAGGACTGGAGAGAGAACTTCATGACCGCTTAGCGTGTTTCTGGGTCCCCGGCAGGCCCCACGGAAAGTTTTATTTAGAAAGGACCGAGGGGAAACTTGCCATCCAGTTTTCATTTGCCCTTCTCTCTGGGAAATAAAGAGTTACACCTTTCCTGGCCCCACCATGGACTTCCCCCCCCCCCAATTCTTTGAAGTGCCCTCAGAGATCTAAGCATGGGGCTGAAGGCAGCTCTGTGTATCTTTGCAACAGATTAGAACATATTCACATTTTATTTGCTCACAGAACAAATATTTCCCTTGGAATGAAACCGAGGCAG
Organism: Talpa europaea; assembly: GCF_964194135.1. NCBI lineage: Eukaryota > Metazoa > Chordata > Mammalia > Eulipotyphla > Talpidae > Talpa > Talpa europaea. The sequence continues at coordinate 114,929,911 of NC_140070.1, read as the reverse complement.
CAAAGCAGGATCAGGCAGGACCAGCCACCAAAGACAGCACCCCCCCTCACCCTCAGGCTCAGGGACTAGAGAACTGGGTCTCTCTATTTCTCAGTAGGCCCAAGAGATCCATATTATTAGTTAAGTGAGTCATTTATCCATTCAGAAATATTATTAGAGCCCCAACCATGTACCAAGCACTGTACAAGCTCCAGAAATAAAAGGAGAAACAGATACCATTCTCTAGGGGCTCACAGTCAAATAGGGGAAGATAAGAGATGTTTGTATATGAAGGACTCTAATCAAGGTGGAAAAGAAAAGTCTTCAGAACTTGGAGATCAAATGTTCTGAGGATGATAAATATTCCATTTATGTGTTGAGTGTTCATAAGGGTTGGGGAGCTAGTGGAGGGTATGTGGTGTCTGGAGATGTGGGGTTTGTGTTGTGGGGTGTGGGTATGTTTATGGGAGGAAGTGTAAGTGTGTGTAGAGAGTGATGGTGGTGGTGACCATGGCTGTGACTATATGGTATTGGTGGTGGTATAGCTATGATGTTGTGAGTGTGTGTGTGTCTGTATTTATTATGGTGGTATGGATGCAGGGAAATTTTTTAGGACAAGGAAGATGGGTAGGTATAGGACTGGTGGGATGCATATGTATGGTGGTGGCAGGGTATTGTGTGTGTGTATTGATTATATTCAGAACTGGAAGAGGGAATTCCTATTAGTAAGTGAAGATAGAGAAGGGTAGCACTGGGGTGACAGGGTAGGAAGAGGGCTCAGCGGTAAGAGCCTGAATGCCAGCCAGCATGGAGACATTAGAATCCTCTAGAAAGTTTGTGTGAGGGGTGAGTGGTAGGAAATAAACTAGAAGGAAGAGCTTACATTTGAGAAATACTTTTTGCTGAAGACAGTGACAGTTTTGCACTGTCTATCTTCAGCAACTCATGTGAGATTTGGGTTAAAGGAAATGTTTTTGTTTCTGAGAGTCTAGTCCCAGCAAGGACACAGGCCTCATGACGGAATCTCTGAGCTTTCTACTGGGCCCCTGCTCCACTTGGGTTGATGCACCAGGAATGGTTCTTAGAATTTTAGCTCCTGAGCTCTTAGAATAGAATAGTAGGCTAGTGAAGATTTCAATATTGGAGTCCCAAAGGCAAATGTCAGAAAAAAATTGCAACTTCCTCACAATTCATAGTCTGCCCTGGCTAGATCTGCATTTTGTGGAGCTTTTTAAAGAACAAACAAGGAGGCAGATGGCAGAAACTGGCTTCCTTTCTCAAATTTTGGTTTGCTTTTCATTACTCTCCCCTCTCCAGATAGGGTCAAAACTAACGCATGATTCAGTCTCAGCCAGATAAGAATGATTTATTTCTATTTCATTAGAAAGGAAAGGAAACTAACCTTTATAGAAAGTCTAATGTTTGCAAGATACACATCATTTTCATGGTTACCTGAGAGGTAAATAATCAACACCATAGTACAGAAGAGGAAATCAGGGCTAAGAGAGGTAAGGTAACTAGCACAAACTCAGCCCAATAACCTTGTAGTGAGTTCCCCACCACTAGTCACCTAGCTAAAATTTTAACCCAAGACTGTATGGCACTAAAGACCATGCTCTTTTCATAATATTTCCTGAAGTTTAGGTGGTAGCACAATATCTGACTTAAGTCAGGTAGACATAAGTTCAAACCCAAGCTCTTCCCAAAACTGGTTAGGTATTTCTCCATTCTTGCCTCCATTAACTGGTCAAATGTTCATCTAGAGCCTATTAAAAATCCACGTTATGCCCTTAGCTGGGAGCTGGGAACAGACCAGTTAACTCCATAGCTCCAACCCTCCCAGAGCTCCTTTCTGCTGGATAATGTAGACCCTGAATTGGGAAATTATGATGCAGCTTGGGAAGTGCTCTGATGGGAAGCCTCCAATGCTGTTGGAACACCTAGAGTGTCTCTGTCCAATATGGCAGCCGTTGATGCCAACCTGGAGCTGCCATGTAGAATAAATACTGGGTTTTGAAGACTCAGTGCAACAAATAATGCTAATTATTTTAGCTAATTTTTATATTTATTACATGTTGAATGATAATATTTGGAAATATTTTATTAAAGTTAATTTCAACTGTCCCTTTTTTATGAGGTTACTAGAAAACCTAACATTGTATTTCTCTTGGATATCTCCGCTCTAGAAGAATAAAAACACAGAATGATATTTTTTAACAGTGCAAAGATTATTTATCGCGTGACCTCCACAGGCAGGCACACAAGAGATACTTAACAAGTAGAAGTTTCTTTCCCTTTCCATATCACTTAAATGGTCACTGTAGGTAGGGTTGTTCATTCTGGGTCCCTGGTTCCTCTGACAAGGTGGAAAGGGTGTCAGGTGACAGCCCCAAAGCTTCTTGTTCGGCTCCCTTGAGAATTCCTTGGTCTTCGGAATCTTTCAAGGTAACTGTGGCAACCTCCCCTCCCCATGCCTCCTACCATTCCCCCCTCAAAAGAATAAGGTTTGGCAATCAGATGAAGTAAATGTTGCTTATTTATTTTAAGCAAAAGAAAGACATGTGAAATAATTTGAATGAAGTTTGATGTTCATTGTCTTCAGAGGATTGGAAGTGGACCCATTGAATTAGTGGTAAAATCTCTGTTAGAATGATAAAAGCTTGAAAGGTCTTGGGAACTGGCTAGACCCACAGAGATGCCCCTTTCTTAGAAAGTGAGCCTCTGAGGCTAAGGGCTTGCCTCAGGTAACAGAACTAGCCAAGAGGGATGGGATCTGTGACCCAGTCTCCTGACCCCTGTTCAACCTGCGTCTCCACTCTACATGGCCCATTCTTTTCTGAAAAGCAGCCTTTCCAGCTCCCTCCTGAAGGTTCCCCCGCTTGGTAGTGGTCGTTTTCTGCTACCTTCTCTTTTGACCCAGTGTTTTCCCTTTACTGTAACAGTTGGCAGATTTGGGAGTTAAGAAGATCTAGACAGGTTCATCATTGGGCATGAATTAGCAAGACAAAAATGGAAAAGGATGGAAGGTTTGGAGGGGGAGGAAAAGCGGAGGAATGGAGGGGGTGATTTTGAATAGACACTGACTAGTGGAGCCTGGGAGACTTTCTTGGCCTTAACAGAGGTTCAAGTGAAAAGACAACATGAAGATGTTTGGATGAGCCCAAAGTAGAAATCACAGGCTCAGGTTTGAGGCCGAGCCATGTGGCCTTAGAAAAACCTTCTTTTCCTCAGTCTTTAATCAACCTCACTTGGTTGTTGTGAGGAGTTAATGAGACCATGTTTCTGAAAGAACTTTGTGATCTCTGAAGCACCATACCAATGGTAGCTATTAGCATTCATTAGAGGCTAGGAGATTTTGTCCGCTGTGAGAGCAGAATGAATTAGAAGGGTGATAAGGTTGCCAAAGAAAGCTAATGTGGTATCCAGAGCCAGGGATGGGGCTCTGCCTTTGTCCACTGTTTCTGGGGGGCACTGTGCTGTATTCAGTTCTGGGAATCACATTTTAAGAGGGATTTTGGCAAACTTTTGCTGTTCCAGAGAAAGTTGCAAGAATTGCTTGTGTTCAGAAAGTCATGACATATAAGGGATGATTTAAGGATTTAGAGGATGTTTAGTCTGGAGGGAACAAAAAATAAAGACTTAAGTAGGACGGACAAGGTAGCTGTTTCCAAGTATCTGAAAGCTGTCCTGTAGAAGAGACAGAGGTTTATTTTGTGTTTGCTAATTGCCAAGCCAAAGCCCGACGATGGGAGTTAATGAGAGAAAATAGTAGCCTATCTAAGGTTCAGAGAACCAGTCCCAAGTGGGCTCCGTAGGAAGGCAGTGGGCCACCCATCAGCAGAAGTCTGCAGACAGGCAGGGCCGTGGATTGGACAGGTGATGTACTGGGGGTGAGGATGCAGTGGAGGAGGGAGTTTGCTCTGGATAAGATGTTGGGCCAAATCTGGCATCCATCCAATTCTGGGACGACAATTATCTCCTGATCTCTTTGATTTTTCTTTCAGATCTACTTCCATTGTCATTTTTGTTGCCTTTGACTTCCTGTTCCTTCTGTGAATGGCTTTAGGGTTTTAGATTCAGATATACTTCTGTAATAATTGATAGTCTGGTTTAATGGAAGGTAGGAGGGGAGAACATTTTAAAACAAAGGCAGTTTTGTTACTTTTAAGGGCACACAATTACCTGTTAAGTGGAGGAAAGAGCAGGAACATGGACACAGGAGTTAGAGAATTTTGTAAATGCTACAGCAAAAAGGCTTAGGCTATTGTTTAAAATGCAAACACAATCCCTAAAGGTCTTTGTTCTCCAATGGCCTAGTGGTTTCCTTGTTTACCCAATGCTTTTTGTCAGCTACAGAGATTGAAGAAATTTCCTTCTGTGATATAAATCATCAACTATTTCCCAGATTCACAATGTTTAAGTAGTTTGCTGATTTGGTTATATCAAATTCTGGAGGTGTTTTCTTGAGTCCAGAAAAACCATTTTCTAGAGGAAAATATTTTTTCGTGCATAGTTAGTGTTGCAGCTGGGAAGGTGAGAGGACAGCAGAATCTTCTGCTGAGTGGGCAGCTGAGCTATTTACAGTATTTTATTCTGCTGCTAAGTAGCAATTATGCCTCTGTCTTACAGTGCCCCACCTCAAACATATCCAACCACCATTTCAGAAACCTCCACCTAGAAGCTGAGGCACAAATAGAACTCACCAAATCCAGGTGCAAGGGGGAGGACATAGTTAGGAGTGAGTAACATTTTGCTTAGATTCTCTGAAACCAGAGTCCTTGCCCAGCCCTGAAGGTGACAGCAGAGACAGGGAGAAGACAGAGAGTTCAGGGTATGTGTTCTGGGACTTGTTGGTCAATTGTGGCAGGAAAAGCCTAGAGATAGGTGAGAACAATGGCCCTTCAAATCATAAGAACTGTCCAGTGGAGGAAGCCTGGAAAAAAATAGCAGAACCCTGAAAGTAGTTGCAAAGCTTCCTCCCCAGAGCTGCTGCCCCATTGCAGTTTCAGCCTATAAGCCTGCTATGTTGAGCTTGCACCTCCTTGCTTAGACCCACTGAAGTGTGACCTTGAATCTTTGGCTCAGGTCAGCCTCAGTTTGGAGTTGTTTTTCTATGAGTTTGACTATTTCAGATACCTCAGACAAGTGAAATCACGCAGTATTTGTTGTTCTGTGACTGGATTATTTCACTTAGTACAATGTCTTTCCATCTTGCCACATTTGATAGGATTTCCTCCTTCCAAGGCTGAAATACATTCCACGGTACACATTTTCCTCATCTTTCAATGGGCATTTAGGTTGTTCCCAACATTAGCTATTGTGAATAGTTATTGGACTTGTTCTGAGGGTCTAAACTCTGGGGAGAGGGGCTGGCCAACTTCAAAGAGAAGTCTCTAGTCCAGTCATACTTTCCATTTGCTTTCATTCCTGGCCCACTGCTTGTCCAGAAGCCCCTGTCTAAGGGTACCCTTCTAGAAGTTCCAGTACCTGCATTATTCTAGGGCCCTGGCTAGCCTCTGTCCTCAAAGAGTCATCCCTTCCTCCCAGCAGAGTGTGGTGCAGGAATTCTCCGACTGTGACAGGCCCAGCTTACAAATACTCAGATTTTAGGGCCTTACTCTCAGAGATCATAAATTCAGGTCTGGGTGGGGCCCAGAAATCAGGACCCAGGTGTTCCCAATGTAAGCAGTCCATGGCCACACTTGGACAAACACTAATTTAGAGGCAAGACCATGAATTTTGGCTCATGAGAGAGACGGAACTGGGTTACTTACTGTGTTACTTATAAGCCAGTTAATTATAATTTCTGAACCTTTGTTTTCTCATGCCCACTTTTTAGGGGAGTTTCATATGTCAATGAAATGGTTTATATGGTTAACAGGGGTTTATTGAAGAGGGTTTTTGGGCTTACTCTCTCCTTCCTCAATACCAGGACAGCCGTAACAGAGAATCTCGATTCTTCCCTATTCTGGTATATCAGTAGTACCCCCAGCAGTGGGCAATTGTTGAAAGGCTGCAGAATGGCCTACAGGAGTGTGCATGTCTTTAGTGTTCCATGTCTGGGGAGAACAGTCATGATTTCTCAAGCAATGGCATAAAAAGGAGCCACCAGGGGCATCCCTGGTGGCTCAAGGGGTTAAGCACAGCACTGTGAAGCTATTCGCAGCCTCTGTAGCGTGGAGTTCAATCCCCCAGCAGGCAAAAGAGCTACCCACATGGTGCAGAAGACCTCTCCTGTCTCTCCCACTGCTCCCCTCAGCAGTGTATTTCAGTCAGTCTGCCTGTTCTGTTCCCCACTCTGCCTCTGGCGAGTTCTCTCATCCCCCACACCTCTGGCCTATACCCCAGTTCTTGTGTGCATAAATAAATAAATCTTTTTTTTAAAAAAAGAAGCCACCAGGAGGTCAGAGGTCAGTCATCAACTGTCATTTTTATTTGCAGTAAACCACGGAGTCAGGACATACAGATACACAGTACATTACAGAACGAGTCCACAGCACTCTATGTGGGCAGACAGGCAGGCTGGAGCAGGCAACCACCATTTCAGAACAACATACCTATGGGTAGAGGAGGCAGTGGAGGTGGACAAGCAAGTAGGGGAGGATCTGGACCCTGGTACCACTGCCTTAGAGTCTGCTGAATCTGTATTTATGGGGTGCAGCTGAGGTGTATTAGGACCTTTAGCTTCAGCCTGGGCCCAGGGTCTCCCCTAACATAAGGTTTAGCTAAGTTCCCTAGGAGGAAGCAGTGCTTTTCCATTGGCAAGACTGAATTCTTTCCAAACTCACTGGCAATTAGAAAAGGCAAAATAGGCTGATACACAGAAAGGGAAAGTGCTTACACTTCAAGGATTGAGTATGTGTGTCTGTATATGTGTGTGTGTGTGCATGTGTGAATGTATTTATAGGAGGGCTTACCAGAGAATTTTCTTGTGTTTTTTCCCTTTATATCTCCCCCCTCCCCGCAACATATTTCTGAACATGATCAATCCTGAACAGAGAAAAAAGGTAGATTCTTGGCTGAAGGGCTACAGGTAGCCCTCTGGGGTCAACAGGACTAGGGAAAGCCTTGAGCCTAGGGGAAGATCCATGGGAAAAGGATCCTGCCCCCTCTCCTATGACCACAACATTCACCCCAGGTGAAGGCAAGATCATGAATAGGAAAGGTCTTTAGAGCCCTCTTTCTGCTAGATGGAGAAAGAGACCCTGGAAGGCCAACAGACATGTCAGAAGCCAAGTGACCAAGACAGGACCGTAGCCCACTCCCTGTATTGCTTGTTTTCCAGGCAGAGTTGCATCCCTCACCCCATCACAGACATGGCATCTAGCTCCCTTTCGCAGCAGCCACTACAGAACATTTGCCAGACTTTTCCAAGGTAGAAGGGTCTTACTTGTTTCCTGCAGAAAGAGAAATGCATCCATCAGAACCCCCTTTACAGATGGCATCTTGGAATCATCTTGTCAACAATAACACTTTCTTTGACATATCTACTGAGCATTGAGGATGATGGTACAGAGGCACCATTCTATGGAAGAGGGCAGCTGTGCTGTAAGTTGAATCAGCAACTTGCTATAAGACCCTTTTCTCTTTAGTTGGGTCTCTTCTATCTTGTCATCTAGAGAAGAAATAAAGAAAATATTGCAGAATTTGAAATCTGTGTCCTTGTCAAGTTATCTACCCACTGAGATGCACGGCCTCTCTCAAGCCTGTGAACTGCCTTGACAGGTTCACACAAACAGGAACATCACCTGGAGTACCAGGCCATGTGTGGCCTGGTTTACCTCCTGTTCAGCGGCAATGACTTTGGGTGACATAGGAACCAATGCTAAATGACCACATTCACTATCGAACTATAATCAACAAAACATAGATGTTTTATGCTGGTTACCAACTCAGTATCAAAGTTTTGACTTAATGACATTTAAAAGGGTCTTTCTAACAAAAGAGGGCTATGATTTCAGAACTCCTTGCCCAGTGGACTGTTAATGTTAATTGAGATAGTCTACCAGAAATTGTGATGCCAGCCATGTTACGTATGTTACGTTTGTGGGTTTTTGCTTTGTTTTTTTTTTTTGTTAATTTTACAGAAGTCAAATGCTTCTAATTGTCAACGGCTTCTAGTTCCTTCTCTTTTCCCAATGACATTGTTTTTACATTGAAACTAATATCTTTACAGTCTGGAAAATTCAATATGTCATCTTGGGATAAACATATCAATAGTTTTATACCCAGAAAGGTGCTTTATGCTTGAGATATGACTCAAAATGTAAAGGGAAAAGGGGAGTAGTATTGCACACGAAGAGTTATGTGTTAAGGACAATCTCTTGATGGAAGAAAAACTGCAAATGCATCCTGGAGTTGGGCTCTGGAGTATGTTCTCTGATCTTTCCTGGGTCTTTAAAGTATGATTTACCTGGAGATAAATTGGCCAGAAAAATCAGATAAGGTCCTCTGATTTTTTGATTTTATGTATGAACGTTCTAAAAATGGAATCTCAGGGTAGGGGAGGGGAAGAGGGGTAAAAAGAAACCACCTAAGAATAAAAGAGAGAAGGGAAAGTAAAAGAAGCGGGTACTGGGGGTGGTGGAAGTTGAGAACAGATAAGATGATAGAGTACAGTGCCTGGTGAATTGTTCAATAGTAAAATATTTATTGATGACTAAATGAACAAATGCATTACTTATCTTTTCCAATGCCATTTTACATGTGGGAAAATTGAGACATATTGTGACTTGCTCAAGTTCTTATTGCTAATTGGGGTCAGGGTGGGAAGAAGAGTTGGAGCTGGGCAGAGACAGGGGAGCAGTTTCCCCACTTGATGCTGTGTGTGTATGAACTGCCCTAGGGTTCTGCAATGCTCAAGATAGAGAACACCCAGGGGCCAGGCTAAGACATCCCTCTCCTCCAAGTTTTTTCTAGCACTGTTTGGAGGTGTTCAGGCTTGAGGTGACTAAGGCAGCAGAGAAGAGCACATCACTGTCAAGGGCCTTCTAATTCTTCTTCTTCTCCTTTCGACAGTGACAGGAGACAAACCCAATTCTGACCTAAAATCTTCTTTTCTCTTGGAAGTCATGGAAAACATACACTGAAATTGGACTCACGACTTCCCCTTGCTGTTTCTATCTCCCTACTTCTCTTTCAGTGTCCAGAGTGCAATTCCCAAAAGTTCCTCTCCTCCCTCAAGAAAATGGCATAAGGGAGAGGAGTGAGCGCCAAAAGCGCAGGAGCAGGATCAATTTCTTTCACCTGAGCTGGCTTTGAGAACACCTGACAGATCTCCAGAAATGTCCTGTTTCCTCTGGAGGAAATGGGAATTCTCATCTGTTTTGTCTCTCCCTCTGCTCCAGGCCTTGCTCACAAATCTCTCAGAAGGAACATTTGAGTTGAATGGAATCTTCTGAGACCACAAGAGAACGTAGGTCCTCAGACCCTGTTTATTTCTCCTCTGCAGCCGTGCAAAGCATAGGGCCTCATCATGGAAAAGTGCAGCACCAACGTGAAGGGGACTTAACATACATAAGCGAACGCTGTCTTTTGAGTGTGTATGTCCCCGTTTCAGGAAATCATGTCAATTTTAGTCACTGGCATTTAGGAGGGACCATTGCGCTTCCTCCTTCCTGCTACCACACAACATCGTACAAATAGATGGGTCTCTGTTCTGAGGAGAGGAAGGAAAAATCACATGGCTGCGAAAAAGCAAGGTGAGTGTGCAGGGCCCCAGCCACCATCCGACTCCCGGGAAGCCTTGCCAAGAGCTCTTGTATAAGCTTCAGTGAGCTCGTATGTTGTCACGCCCATCAGTGGATCCTGGGCTTCAGGACCAGGGGTTAGGCTAGAGAAGGGAGCTCAAAGAGATTGTGTTCGTCCAAAGAGGGGGTACTCTGGGAAGAAAATGTGCTCCTACTCAGGAGGATGAAAACAATTTTCATCTCTGTGGCAGCCATCAGAGACTGGCATTCCTCATGGCAGCAATATCAGGAAAGGAGAAGGTAATGCTTGTTTTTATGAACCCCATGGTGTGGGGGGAAGGGTATTGGGGTGAGAAGCTTAATGAGTCAAAAGCTATGTACCTGTGCATTGGGGTACACATAGAGAGTTCTTTCTCTTGGAGTGTAGAAAGCCAAAGGGTAGTTAGGTGTCCTAACTGCCAGCTGGGAATCAGGCTTTGGTTAGGTACCAGGCCTGCTTTCAGTTGTTGCTGCCACCTAGGCTGTTCTTGAATGTGAAACTCACTTCATGTATTGGCTGAGACAGGCTGAATGTTCTGGTACCTGCTGGCATTTATTTCACCTGTTTCTCTTTTGTTTGGCAGAATTACTGAGCTGGTGGATTTCTGCAAGCAAACTAACTTGCCACCTCACCCACCATATTGTTCAGAACATCTGTGGTCAGTCTGCCTGGACCTCACTGGCCAAGCACAGAGCACATGGAGTGATACCTGCTTCCTTACACTTCACCCGTGAAAATGCTCTGTCACTCACAAAAGTGAGTTGATGCTTTCAACCAGGTTTCCTAGACATTCTCTTGGGGGTTGACCTACTTCCAGTTCTATCCCAGTGAAGGAGGGGGCTCTTGCTGTACATGTCAGTAGCCTGCCCCTCCCCCAAGTTAGCTTCATAGACTTCACATTTGGGGCAAAAACTGTAACTGTTTTTTAATATGAATAAATGAATCTGCAGATAGGATGTTTTACTGTTTTACCTGTCCACGCCAGGCTGTACCCAGCCTTTCTGTAACTATGCTTTAAACTTTTATTTCAAAAATAAGAACATGCATTGTTCAGGTGAACGCAGTACTTTGCATTTTCTCTCTGCCATCATTAGCACTTATAGCACTTCCCCATCTTGTGTCTTTTGAGAAATTTAATATGCTGTTTGCCACCTTCTTTCCAGTTCAATTAGGAATGTTTTGAATGCGGCAAGACTTTCCTTGGGTTCCACCCAAAACTTTCTCTTAATAAGTCATAATGTGCTGTCCTGCTCAATTTCTAGTGTGGCCAGTGGATTCAGTCAGTTGAGAAAGGACCAAGCTCACCAGCACAACACTCTGAGCTCTTCCTCCAGCAACATAGGTGATACACATCCCTTTCAACACAGTGTATGCATAAGTATTTTGGTTTGAGATGTCATGGTATCTATTTATGGTTTACTTTGAAATATTTTAGCTAAAAATTGAAAAATGGCAAAATGATAAAAATTGTTGAATTTAAGTGCTCGTATATAGGTTCTCATTACACTCATAGCTCTATATGTTTGAAATTTTTCTTTTTCTTTTAACTTGTAAGGTTATATTTTTGCTCTTGAAAATTTTCTTAATAAAAAGAAATTATTCCCAGATGTTTTAATTCCAGAGTATATTTAATCTGGGTGAGAGAAACTTCAGGAGGCTAACAGGGAGGAATGGGATTTGGGAACTGTTTAGTTCTCTTAGGCTTATTATCATTGCTTTAATGTCTGGTGGTAGCAGAGCATGATGACAGCAACCCCCAAACAGCAATTCAATGGCATTTTCTATTATTAACACACTTCATGATGGGTCTCCAAGTTAAAAGAAATAGTTTTCAGTCTTTTTTCCTCAACGATATTGGGGAAAGAGGAAATATTTACCAGGAAAATATTTCTTTCCTTGAAGATCATGCCATTTTATGGTAACCAAGTGGTACCAGTTTTCTTAAGAAAATATGAACACAAAAAAGTTCATTCATTACATCTCTCTGGAATCTTCTGGATTGCCACTCATTGCCACTTGTGGGGTTTATAAATATTTCCTTTCATGTTATCTAAGGTAAATATAAATTACTCCCTTATTATTCCCTCATCTGGTAATTCCTGCTAATATTCCACTTCAAAAAGAATTTTTTAAGGAAAAATTTGAACTTTTTGCCTCATTTAGAAGCAGCCTTTTACCCCAAGGTATGATTCACCCAACAGACTTTTTAAAGGACACATCGAATCTTCATCCTGTTTTAGATATCAGTTACTAAATTCTGCTTAAATTCTAGTGTTTGACTACCTGACCCTGAGTCACTTGCACTGAATGTTAGTATGGTCTGGTCTCTGTGTATCTTTTAACATGATTTTTAATATTATGTGAATACTGTGATTGGGTGGAGGTCTTGAAGTGTTCATTGTTGGCTGTTCTGAGTAGTGTCTTTACAATACGGTCCAGGTGGTGCCTTGGAGAGGAGCTAAGAAAAAGGCGGGTAAGTGTGCATGGATGGGCCTTTTAATGCCCAGATCTGGAACTCCTCAGTGTCCTCTGCTGCCAAAGGAATGCTGTTTCTCATTTCAGCTCTGTGGAAAAGGGAGAAGAGAGACCTGGATTTCTAATTTGAGAAGGAAGCAAGTTGGACACAGGGGATTGGTTTTGGGGAGCAAATCCCTTGATCATGCTAGAAGCTCAGAGGAACTGGCCATGGCACTGTAGGCACGGACCTGGGCTTTGAAGGTAGATACTCTCACATCTGAATTCTGGATCTGTCTCTTTGGGATTTACTTTCTTTCCCAGTTTCCTTTAAACCATATAGCACTGACTTCATAAAGTTCTTCTGAAGTTTAAAAGTAGCCTTAAAAAATACTAGGTTTTAGACTGGACAATTATAGTTGTTATTTAATAACAAGTTCATCAATGCATGGACATTTTTATTTAACAATTAACTTAAAGTTCTTTTTTGAAAAGACTCATTTTTTTTTTCTTTCTTCATTTGGACTGTTGTGTTCATACTCATTTTCTTGTCCAAATAAATCTGTTAAAATACCCAGTTCTCTCTTTTCATCTCTTGAATCTGTATCTTATTATGATGTTCTCTGTTGTAACTTCACTTCTGTACTGTCTTTTTATTCTGTCAGTTCTGACCCGATCTCTAAGAAATAGATTGAAATATTTCTTTCTTTCCAAGTTGAATTTCGTATTTTCTGAATCATGGAGCTGCCCTCCATGTGACCTAGAAAGCCCTTTGATGATCCATATTTAGCTGTATCCATCACTCAACAGATGTCTGGGTAGTTAAAGGCCCCCATGAGCTCCCTCTACATCCTGTGGTTTCAAGTTCCTGAGTTGTTAGTTAAAAAGCTTTCATGCCTTTTACTCCCCTTCCCCTACCCATTCCAGGGTAGAAGAATAGATACCGACTTTAGCTGCTCATTCATTTAATACATACTTACTCATTACCTACTCATATGCTTGAGAGAGGGTTAGATATTATCCTCTTTGCTTCTTCATCATATTTTCCTAATTTGACCCATTTAGAGTAGTCCTCCATGTTTTCTGATTATTTTTCTAGAGTCTGCATTGCTCATCCAATCAACTGGTCTCTTCTGTCTGCAGTGTTTCTTGATCTCTGGGAAACTTGGAAGCTTCACAGCAAACCCTGGTACCTTGCTACAATGCACCTGTCATTGCATCCACAGCTTTCAGGATGACACAGGTTTATCTAAGGAAGTTTAATTAGCAGATGAAACTGCAGAGTTCTGCTTGCTGCCCTACCTCACTGACATGAAGAATGAATAACGAAGTGGTAGCAAGCATGTTAAACAGCTAATTCCCCCCAAACTTTGGTCTTTTGTGTTCCTGTGGTTTTCTGATGCCCATGAGGAAAGAAGTCTCTCTGCTTTTTGAGCTCCCTGGATCTTCCTATTAGATAGCATCTCTTGGCATCTGAAAGGCAGCCTGCCATTCTGTTCTCCTGTGGAACACAGATGGCCCAGCCCACGCCTATCACTAATGAGGATCACATGCAGAGCTTTCTTGCTGGAGGCTCCCTTCAAAAACCCTAGTCCTTTTTCCCTGTGCAGGCCAGTAACTGTTGACCATGGCATTTAAGTCTGAGAAGTTTGTTTGCTTCCCACTCAACGAACTGAGCAGAAAATCTATTAGGTAGGCTCTGGGAAATGAGTCCCATCTAGTCTGAATTTGAAACACTGAGGATTAAGAATGACTGCCAGTTTGAGTGCAAGGGTGAGGTTTTGGGGTCCAGCTGTCCACAGAGGCTGTTGAGTTTAAAGATGAGAAACACTAGAAATTCTTCAGGAGGAACATGATTAGATGGCTAGATAGAGGTTCACCAGATAGGAGACCAATTTGCCAGTGCCAGCCCTGTAATCTCACCCAGGATGATGGCTGGGTTGAAAATAGTTAAAGAATGTTAAAGTACTAAAATATATAAAAACATTTTGATGTGCGACAGACCCATGTCAAGTCTTTGTCATACTACTTGTTATCTGTTTGGCTTTTGGACAAGGTATTTTACCTTTCCATGCACTTATTCCTTTATTTGTAAAATAAGTACAAAGCTCACATCATGGGTTGTTCTGAGCATTAAAAGGGAAAGCACATGAAAAGATCTTGATACCTTGCCCTGCACCCAATAAACAATAGATAGGAGTTTACTTTCCTAGCTCTTTATCCTATGTGCACTCCAAATGTGGTGGGACATCAGGGTGAATTAAATACAATGGCCCCATGTGAAATTCTATACAATTCTGCTCTCTTGTTTTATCTAAAACTCAAATTTTTATTTGCCACATGGGATAATTTTTTTTCTCTTGCTATTGCAAGTTGGGTGCAGGTCTGTCATTTGTGACTAGAAGGGTTCCATATTGTCAGTATGGGACCCAGTAGAAATGAAGCTCTCTTTTGGTTTTAATACTATAACTCATTCCTTTAACTTTCAGAGCTACCCAGGAGAGATCGCTGTTACCAGTAATTGCCCTGGAGGGTGCCAGTGAGTCGGATCAATCCTGCCACATGTAAGTATGGTCGAACTAGTCAGTACCCACTGACCCGGAAATCTCTATGGGACACTCCTCATTCTTTCAAAAAACAAGGGACACTGAGATAATGCTGTTCTAAAGGAAGTAATAGACCAATTGACATAGCATTGATGCCTACAAAACAGTTTCTATGGGTTTTAGGACAATGTGGCTCATTCACTGCTTGTTCCCTACCCAATCAGGTCAGTTTTTTCTATTAGAGCAGGTGGTTGTTCATTTCTCCACAAGGTATACTAGGTCACCTTGACCTCTCCGAAACTGTATTCTTTAGACCGGGGTCTGTTCCCTGGAGCCACACAGATGAAGGCCAACCCTTGGTTGCTATGTTTCCCCTTTAATTTTCCTCTAATCCCTTCCTTACTCAGGGGACAAAGAGACCAGATCGCTGGTTCTTGATTGAGGGGAAAAATAAAATTAGTTAATTAAATAGAAGAAAGTAGAAAGTGTGTTAAGAATGAGGGCTTTTTGTCCTAGAAAAGTACTTTTTGTAATATTATTACAAAGGTGGTTACTTGCGTGTTCCCATCTCCACAGGGAACAAAAAGCAATGGTGGGCTCATGGCAGTGCTTTTATAGCTGTTGACAAACAGACGCCTCTGTGGTCCTTTACTGTGAGCTCTTAGTGTTAAACCTCTCTGTGTGCCTCCAAGAAGGGGATTTGGTACTTGACCACAGCACTCTTTTGTCAAGGAGCATCTTTGTGAAACATATTTTTAGAAATTATTATATCAGATATGCTGCAAAGACTCCAACTAGACTTTTGAAATAACTTCCTGGTTATTGGTTATTGTTGGATCCTGGAACTGGTGGCCAAGGAACACTATGAAGTTTCCTTCCTGGGAGGGTTGGTAGAGTCTTCCTCCTCCCTTCTCTCCTCTTAGTACTAGGTTTAGGTACCCACTTGTCTGTGAGTGTTGAGGTGTAGACCTGTGACATAGGGAATCTTGAGTACAGAGCTTTCCCATCTCTCTGATTCTATTTCCATGGATCCAAATTGTGGTAGTGTTACAAGGAAGGTAGAGCCTAACTGGGACAGGAGGTAACTGAGGATTTTGGCCAAGAGGAGAGGGGGCTAAAGATGGGAAAAGTTGATGCAATTATTTTTGGCAGGAGTTAGAACCAAAGCAGCAGGAGAGAGTAAGTTTTAAGACTCCCTGGCAAAGTAACTTCCTAATCTGTCACTGAGTATGTGTAAAAAAGTGATTAGTGAGTCTCTATATTTATCATGATTACTCACAAATATGTAATTTACATAATATATACAGCACATTAAGTACTATGTCACCTTATATAATGTGCATATGTATAATATATATGCATGTTATGTAACGCCAGTCTGGAGGTTCTTCCAGGTTCTGCCAAGTATTTCCTAATTTATTTGGCAATTTTAACATATCTTTTCCATCTGTGGAAAGAACTCTCTTGAGAGGAGCTGGTCTCTGACCTGAAATATAATCATCCTGCTTAGTCTATCTCCATTCTCAACTCACTGGAGGAAACCCACAAAGACCAAGCCATAATGAGATGCAACTCCCAGCCTATTAGTCCAGGAACAAAACAGTGTATTGAAGATTTCCCGTTCCATTCTTTTTATTGCTAGTGGGATAGAAGTAGGGGGGAGGGTGAGAACAAGTCTGTAGCATGGTTAGGGTCAGAATAAGATGAGGAATAGGGGATGGGATTCTCTTCTGACTGCCTAACTGTGTGACGTGGAAAAGTCACTAAACCTCATTAAGCCTCATTTTCTTCATTATGAGGACTGAGATAATAATACCTTCTCTACCAGCCTCAGAGGTCACTGTAATGAGGTGCTCTGCACTATGATGAGGTAATAGACAGTAAGAACCCACAGTCATAGTAGTTAAGGAATGAATTACAAGGTCAGATTAAACAATACTAGACTTACTGAAGTTACAAAATTCGAAGTGCAATTTCATCGAAGTTTGTTATACCCTGTGACTCTAAGGAGGACTTGGGGAGAGTATCTCAAGCAACACTGCAAGGGCAGAGAATTGTGAATCTCTGAGAATCATTTTCACATGTTGATAAGTGCCAGGTCTCAACAGCCTCAATCTTGGAGGGTCAAGGCTGAAATACATGCAAAAACTATAAATGTCCTAGAATCAGTTGCCCTAACCTGCCTTAGTTTCAGAATCAAGTGGCTTCCGAGGGAGTACCTGTTGTCATTCTGGAGCTTGTCAGTGCCATCACCGAGGAGTGCATCAGTAAGGATGTTCTTCAGGTGGCCTTGTTTATCCCCGGCCCAGTATTCTTTGCTGTTAGGTCGAGCTGGATGGTCCTAGCTCTCCATCCTAGATGGTCCTAGATGATTGCTTCCTTCAGAGTTGGTATCAATTTTACACACAATCTTAATTTGTCCAAAGCTCCTGAGCTAGTCCAAGGAGATTAGAGACAGCTCAGTGGAGCAATGTTGAACAGGCCCAGGTTTCCTCTTGAGAAATCTCAGAGGGGAATAGAAGCCTGAGGAAGTAAAGGTGCTGAGGCAAATGTTTCCTTTACCAATGAAACTCCACACACTTGCCCTAGGGTTAAGAGGGCCATGCTGGCGCCAGCTGAGTAATGCCCATTGAATTCTGTCCGAGGCCCCTCCAGGTACTGAGTGGCAGTACCTTGCAGAAAGTGCCTGAGTCCTCCTTGTGACTCCCCACTGAGGTCATCCCTACAGCCAGGAGTGTTTCCAGAATAAGAGACTATGGTGACCATGATGAGGTGACAGGTGGAGTATTTAATCTGATGATCTGTCTAGTGCCTTCAACATTGACCAACTTCTCAGGCCAGAGAGACCCTCTGGGAAGCACGAGGAGGCCCTCATTCTCTTGTGGGAGTCTCTCTCAGCCACACGTGTGCTGCATATTCATTCTCGCCTGGCAATCTGCATCCAAACACAATCATTTCTCGGTGACCAGAAATGACCATCTATACCAAGATGTGTGGATTCTTGCCTCTGTTCATTATCATCTCAGTGGCACCTATTCCAAACCATGAGCCAAGATACAAAGTCTCAACTTTTCCAGGACTCAGTTTCCTTATCTGACGAGAGGGAGAGTAATTTCTGGCCAGCACATCTTTCATGCTTGTGTTGAAGCTCCAGAATAGGAATTCTTAGTCTTTTTATGACAAGAGTTACTTTCACTTCCCTTAAATCTCATGATCACCATGGGGAAATGTGTCTTGACAATGAAATGGAGGGATTGGGGGGGCGGGGGATAAGAACGTTCTTCTGTTTTGTTCCTATACTACATATTTTTTTTTCAATCAGGAAAAGTCCATCAGTAAATAAATATTTATATCTATATAAATATATATGCTACAGATATGTACACATATATCAGACCATCAGAAGGGTCTTCACATCATATTCTGGGAGTAGTCGGTGCAGAGAGGCAGGAGGGAATTGCCTGATCGTTTGTCTCCTGGTCTCCTCAGCCAGAGGCCCTTCCCTCCCATCTTTTCTGCCTTCAGGAATAGTCTGTCACCAGGGCTTGGAACTCAAACAGGAAACACGCTTTGGCTTGAAAAAGAAAGAAGCTGGGGGTGGTTTTTTTTTTCTTTCCTTTTTACACAATATTATGACACCAATTTGAAAAATAAATCCCAGTTTCTCTGCCTTCCCTCCCAGGTGTTCACAGAACTAAGAAAATAAATACCACATCTAAGGTGTGCCTTGCAGGCAGCTCTGGGGGCTCTTGGAGCCGTTTCTAAACAAACACACAGCCACCAGGAGAAGGCTTTGGGAAAATAACAAGTGCCCACTGACAGCGCAGAGAACCAGGAATGGAAACACAGCTTTCCACAGCCTTTCTGCCTCCTCAGCAAGTTCAGGGAGAAGCTGTAGCTTGAAGGGCAACCTAGGAACCATAGGCGCTTGCTGAGCCCTGCAAGGGCTGTTCTCTGAGTGTCGGAGGCATTTTATCTCTGTACAGAGAGACCTTTGTGCAAGCTCTCTGGAACGGGAGCCTTTTCCCTTGGTCACATCCGATCTCACCGTAGGCAGGAAACCTGCAGCCTGCTCCTTGAGAGTGTCCATGAAGAAACTTGCGGGACTGGTGGAAAGAAAGATTTTCTCTTTCAGTCTCAGAAAGTCCCACTCAAGGCCTTCTGGGGTGGTGGAGGTTGCTGCATGTGCCAACCATACTCTGGTGGGCCCTGGTTCTGTTGGGGGTGTTTCCACTGTAGAAATAAAATGAATGGCAAGGTGAAGGTTTCTTCCTGAAGGGTGGCTTTGCTTCCACTGGTTAGAGAAGAGTGTGTGTGTTTGTGTGCGTGTGTGTGTGTGCATGTGTGTGTGTGTTTTACAGTTTCTTGTTTTTTCTCTTAGAGTAACTGGCATTTTATACATTGCTTAGTCTTTTGAACGGCTCTTCCTTCTCAGAGAAAAGAAGCTGCTCTTCTGGGGAGGCCCCATCATCATGGGTGCTTGGTTCTTGTGAGTAATTTTAATCTAAAAGCAAAGAGGCAGAGATGAATTAGTAGCATGCACATCCCAGTAGTCTATGGTATAGTGAGTCGCAGAGAGAGCAGGCAGGCCCAGCTTTGGGTTAGAAGGAGCCCCACGCAGAAGGACGACTGTCCTTGAACAGCTTCAAAATTGGCAACTGGACCCTGACTGGGCCTAGAGTTTGGCAACTGGAAGTGAGGGGCGGAAACACTGGGGAGAGACAGGTGTAAGCTTCCTACGTGGTGATCAACTTGCACCTGTCTTGTGTCCTTGCTATTCATAGACTTTCAGAATGTCACAGCCAGATGAGACCTTGGGGACCATCTCAGTCAACCCCTCTGCAGGATGGATAAAGGGATAGAAGCCCAAGGCTCTGTTGAGTCTTAGCTTGGCTGAAGGCCACACAGAGAGAGGCAGACAGCTACAGGCTGATTCTTCAACTCCCACTGCTTCTGGCCATTTCTGGGCAGGCAAGGCGGAGATGTCAATCAGTAACTCAAGGTTGAGTTCAGTCTGACCTCTGACCCAAGCAACACCAGGTGGAGAATTTCCCAATGAATACATAGGTATTTTTTTAGTCTGCCAGGGAAGACCCAACTTTCTTTTAAAAGCATATATAGTTTTTTTTAATTTTAGTTTTTATGAATATTTTCTCATGCAAACTTTTTTTTTTAGATTTATTTATTTATACAAGAACTGGGGTATAGGCCTGAGGTGCGGGAGGTGAGAGAATTCACCAGAGACAGAGTGGGGAGCAGAACAGGCAGATGACTGAAAACACTGCTGAGGGGAACAGTGGGCAAGACAGGAGAGGTCTGCCATGCCATGTGGGTATCTCCCTGGCCGGCTGGGAATCAAACCTGCGCTGCACAGGCTGTGGTCAGCTTCACAGCACTGTGTTCAACCTGCTTGCGCCACCAAGGAGGCCTTTCTCATGCAAACTTTAAGTCAATATCTTGGAAGTGGAAGACTGGTGAGTACTTACTTTGCCTTCTTCCCAATCTAATCCTAGAGGATGGCATCAAAATGCTTGATCCCTATTCGAATGTGACCTGGTGACATTGATGCTTACATAATCTGCACTGACTGCATTATTAGTCCATCAATAACACTTATCAAATATGACATGTTCACAATAGGAAGATGATGTGGGAACAAGAATCTAAGACCTGCATTTGGGTCTCCAAAGACCTATATATATATCTCAGTACTGGAACTCTGTTTTGCTGTGAGCCTCTGGATAAATCATTTAATTTTCAAAACTAGGGCTTGCTCAACTGTCAAATGAAGATAATAACATTCACCCTATTTTTCTCACCAAGTTGTTGTGAAGATCAAATGATAGACTGTCAGTGTAGACTGTAAAACGGAAAGTGTGAACAAGTTTATTAAATTAATGTGGGATAAGTCAAGTAGTGTAAGAGCTAGGTAAGGAATGCGAAGAGTCTAAATGTAGCATTTAAGAAGAATTTTAATTTTTGAAAGGAAGGGAGGGAAATGTGTTGGTGAAAAGAAAAGACAAAAAAAGGCTATGGGCAGAGGGGCCAAATATAAACCTCACATTTGAGGTAAAGGATGAGAAGTGAGGTCAGGGATACAGATGAGTGACTGGCACAGGGTTTTAAAAGGGGTTTTAGCCACAGATTTATGGTCAACTCATCTTTGACAAAGGAGCAAAGAATATGCATTGGAGCAAAGAAAGTTTGTTCAATAAATGGTGCTGGGAAAACTGGGTTGCTACATGCAAAAGAATGAAGCTTGACCACTACCTCACACCATATACAAAAATCAACTCAAAATGGATTAAAGAACTAGACATAAGACCAGAAACCATAAAATACATAGAAGGAAATATAGGCGAAACACTACGTGATATTCACATCAAAGACATCTTTATAGACACATCACCCAAAGCAGTGATAGTGAAGGCAAAGATATACAGCTGGGACTACATCAAATTAAAGAGCTTCTGCACAGCAAAAGAGACAATAACAAAAACAAAGAGAAACCCCACCGACTGGGAGAACATTTTTGCACCCAACACTAATGATAAAGGACTGATCACAAAAATCTGCAAAGAGCTGATGAGACTTAACAACAACAAAGAAAATAATCCAGTCAAAAAATGGGCAGAAGAGCTAAAAAGAAACTTCTCTGAAGAGGAAACGCAAATGGCCAACAGGCATATGAAAAAATGTTCAACATCACTTGTCATCAGGGAAATGCAAATCAAAACTACCATGAGATACCATCTTACACCAGTGAGAATGGCACATATTAAAAAAAACTAGCAACAACAAATGTTGGTGAGGATGTGGAAGAAAGGAACTCTCCTGCACTGTTGGTGGGAGTGCAAACTGGTCCAACCACTATGGAGAGCTGTGTGGAGATTTCTGGACCTACTAAACATAGATCTTCCATAAGATCCAGCAATTCCACTCCTAGGTATTTACCCAAAGGACACAGAAACATCAATTCCAAAGAGCATCTGCACCCCTATGTTGATAGCAGCACTGTTTACAATAGCTAAGCTTTGGAAACAACCCAAATGCCCAAAAATAGATGACTGGATCAAGAAGATGTGGTACATATACACCATGGAATATTACTCAGCATTCAAAAAAGATAAACACATGCAATTTGCAGCAGTATGGATGGCGCTGGAAGGGATCATGCTCAGCGAAATAAGCCAGAAAGAAAAAGAAAAATACCGGATGGTCTCACTCATAGCAGGAATCTAGAAAACTTAAATAAGGGACCAGGAAAATGAATAACTATAAGAAAGTGAAAATCAAAATCAACAAACAACTATGAACCAGAGACACTCTATGGGAGGTGGGGGGGCAGGGAGAGGAGGGATTGGGGTCAAAATAAGGGGGTTGCAATTGTATGGGGAATATAAAAATAATATTTATTTAAAAAAATAAAAGGGGTTTTATTGGGGAAATAGTAGGGAACATGCTAACTTTTTCAGTTGGAGAATAACATACTGGAAAAAGAATTTGAGGGAAATAATTCAACAGCTGTTTTAGGGAGAATTGGAGTAGGGGAGAGTCTGGCTAAGAAGGTACTACTGCAAGCCAGGTTTAAATTTATAAGGCCCAGAATATGGAAAGAAAAGGCTGGAATCAAGATATATGATGGGGAATAAGCATAACTTGGTTAATGGGAGCTGAAAATGATTCTGATTTTTTTTTTTCCAGGCTGGAGATTGAGAAGTGGAAATCTTTTTGTTTTGTGGTCACCAGAGAAGCAAACCAATAATCCATGAAACACCATTTTGTGTTATATTCCTATAGGCATTGTGTTTCTTCCTGAATTCATGGGAGAGGCATAGACTGGGAATTCTCACAGTATTTATCTTTGCACGTGATTTTGCATTATCTGATGATTGTTTGGTCATTGTACTAGCCCTTCTTTCTTTCCTAAGCGTATGAGCCCCATATTGAAAAGGACTTCATCTTCTTCCCTGGGCCAGCACAGTGCCCATTCAGAGTTCATGCTATAGATGGACCAACTGATTAGCACAACCAAGAGGAGAGAAGGCATGTTGTGGAAGAGATGGCTGTGTTTGGGGCAGACAGCAGCTGTTAACTTTGGGAATTTTTTTTTTCCAGTTTGTTTCTATGCCTACATGTTTTTAATAAAATTAAAATCAGTTACTTACTCTGTTTTAACTTTATTTTGCAAGCATTTCCAATATCACTAAATATTTATTAAATATGATTTTCAATGGCTTAAAATTATTCTAAATCTGATGAATGTCATAAAGATGATTTAATCCATTCCCTAAATGTTGAACTTTTAGGTAATTTTCTTTCTTTCCATTTTTTTGCTATTTTGAATGATATAGATATTGGCATTCTTACATGTCCATTTCTTTATATATATATATATTTTAAGTTATTTATTTATTTAATTTATTCATTTATTTATTTATACAAGCACTGGGTACAGTCGGAAGCGCGGGAGGGTGAGAGAATTCACCAGAGCCAGAGCAGGGAGCAGAACAGGCAGAAGGACTGAAGTACACTGCTGAGGGGAGCAGCGGGCAGCAGGAGAGGTCTGCGCGCCATGTGGGACCCTCCTCCGGTGGCTGGGGAGCAGCCGCGGATCCAACCGGCGCTGCAGAGGCTTCCGGGCAGCTTCGCAACCCAGCGCTCAACTGCTGTGCCACCGGGGAGTCCTCTTTTTATATTTCTGATAAACTTTACTTTTCTTAGAATAAGTTCTTTGACGCATATGAGCAATTTTAAGGGTGAAGGCAAATGAACTGGATCAATGTATATTAATATTTGTAAAGGTCCTCATGATACACTGCTCCAAATGCTTCTAGAATAATTGTACCAATTATACTCCTGCTTCACTGACTGAGCTAGCTTCACCACACCCTTGTCAGCAAGAAATATTATCTTTTTTAAAAAAAATTTATTTATGCATACAAGAATTGAGGTACAGGCCAGAGGTGTAGGAGGTGAGAGATCACCAGAGACACAGTGGAGAACAGAAAAGGCAGATTGACTGAAATACACTGCTGAGGGGAGCAGCGTGCAAGTCAGGAGGGGTCTGCTGTGCCATGTGGGTTCTTCCCTGGCAGGGATTGAACTCATGTTGCAGTGGCTGCAGATAGCTTCATAGTGCTGCATCTTAACCCCTTGCACCACCAATATTTGTAAAGTTCCTCATGATACACTGCTCCAAATGCTTCTAGAAAAACTGTACCAATTATATTCCTGTTTCACTGACTGAGCTAGCCTCACCACACCCTTGTCAGCAAGAAATATTATCTTTAAAAGAAAAACAAATTGTGTTGATTTGATAAGTGACACATGGCATGGCTTTCTACTTTCCTTTGAAATTCTTCCTCCCTTCTCCCTCTTTTAAGACTTGTTATAATAAATATTTTTTTGTAGCTCATGGCATCCCTTCTGTGAATTCTGTTCATTATTATGTTGATATTTTCTCCTGCCAGTTTCTAGGAGCTCTTTATACATCATGGGGATTAACCTGTTTTTTAAGATGACTATTGCAAACATTTTGTCCTTAGTCTTTTAAATACCTACATTGAATTTTTACTTGTAGAATTTAAAATGTTAATAAACATGTCACTTTTTTCTTAGAAAGTTTATGCTCACAGTGTGATTATAGTCACCTGCCCTCCTACTGCCCCCCTATCCTGATATAACACTTAATACTTTAATGGGATGGGAGTGAAGTTAGAAGCTGATATATTGATATAATGACATTTTCATAAACGGGACATTTCTTGGATACCTTATGTTAAACAGTCAATTTCTTTCCAAGTAGTTTATGTTCTTTTTCTTTTCCTTCATTAGTTTTTATGTGTGTTAAATTTTCTTAGGGCTTTTTTCTGTACTATTGATTTATCTATCCAATTGTGGAATTATTGTTGCTGTATAACTATTGAATATCTCCTAGTAAGTCCTTCCTTCCTGTTTTGTTATAAAATGCCTTAACTACTGTTTGTCAAGTTGAAACAACAATTGTATTGGGATTTTGTTTGAGATTCCTATTTAGAAACATGGTTTCCAAATTGTTTCTATATTCAAAAATGTTTTCATATTGGCTAAGTCTTCTTGTCATCCATTTTTTCACATTTTTATGTTTTACTTTTTTTGTTGTTGTTATTATGATAGCGTAACTTTTTTCCATTATATTCTTCTGAATGACTGAGGTGTATACAGAATTTACTCAGTTTTGCTTATCTCTTCATAGGGCTTCATTGAGCTAACTAATACTATGAGGTTTTCAGTTGATTCTATCAGCTTTCTATACGTACATTATCTCATTTGCAAATAATAAGTTTGAGTCTTTTTCAATTAGTGATATTTCTTTTCTGCTTCATATACTGCACTGGTTAGAATTTCCAAACAATATTATCATATACGTCTTGTCCGTGATTTAAATGAAAATTCTGCTAATGTTTTATTATTAAGTCAAAAATTATTGTTTTCAGGTATTTTTAACTATTTGGAGAGAGTACCTTTCTTGATCTTAGTTTTTCTAAGAATTTTTACCTTTAATAACCAGAAATGTGGAATATAATAGAATATTTTAGGGTCACTTGTTCAATTTATCATGTAATTTTTCTATTAAACTTATGTTAGAAGATTTTCTTGCATTCCTTTTCTTGAGGAGTAAAAATTCTTTTACTATATTGCTCAATTCTCTCTACCAATATTTTAACTAGAATTTTTGTATGATGTTTGTTTGAGATTCATGTGTAGTTTCCTATTTTTAAGTACAATTTTTGTTAGGTTTTTGTGTTTGTCTAATTTCATAAAATTAATTGGGTAGCTTTCTATCTTAGTTTATACAATAGAAAAGTTTACATAAATCTTTATTTCCTAATAGCACAAAATACTCACCAATAGGATTATCTGTTTTAAGAAAAATTTGTATGCAATTATTTGAAAGCATTTTCTACTTCATTAATGGTTACTTAGGACATTCATTCATTTACTTACAAGGCTCAAATTTATTAGGATCATTGTAAACATGCCATAATATATACAGTTTTAAAATTAGATAAAGCCATTACCACATTTATATTTATTTTTTAAATTATACTTATTATATATTTTAATATCTATGATTTCAGTTTCTTTTTTAAATTTAGATTTTCACATATTTGACATATTTAAAGAGCTGGTTCTAGATTTCCTTATTTTCTAATTAATTTCTACTTTTATCTTTAATATTTTCTTCCTTATTATCTTAAGTTTGTTTTATCCTTGTTCTTTTAATTTTGGTACTATTCATTACACTTGCTTTTCCTTTTTAAATGATGGATATAGATGATACCTTGAATTTGTTTCCAATTACACTATAGACTACATTTTCTAAGTTCTGAAAGAGAACCTTCTAATTTTATTTTTTAAATAGTAAATAATACTGGTTTTGAGCCCCTCTTGAACCTACTATCTTTAAGGAGAACTTTTATAATCTTTGAGTGATTGGATTTTGTTTGCTTACTCATTTAATTTATTAGTAATTTCTAGTTTTATTGCTTTGTGGTCAAATAAAAGATCCTTTATAATTTCTACTTCTGGATTTTTAATATATTTTTTCTTTGTGAACTAATTTATTATCTATTTTGGTAAATTATAGATCCTTGAAAAAATGAGAAATTTAATTTGTTTATACGTTTTATATAGTTATTTCATCTGTGTTTACTAACATTTATTTTTTTTCTACTTGACCTCAAATGCAGAAACAAATAAGCTTAAGCCACTCAATACCTGTCTTTCTGTAGGCTTCCTTCTATAACTACTATTTTCTCAGATCATATCTTGCTGCTGTTTTTTGCAATATGTATTTTTGATTCTGTTATTAGAGATCTAAAATTTTGTGACTATTACATCTCATAACTGAGTGTTCTAACAAATAAGTAGTGACCTTAATCCTCCTTTATGCTTTTGGAATATTGGAAGGTGCATTTCCTTAAAATTAATATAATCAATAATATAATTTCTTACTTTTAACATCTCTATGCTTGATAAAGAATAAAATAAAAAGATGTGTTCTTTTGTTTTAGGCATATCCATTATAAGAAGCATATCACTGAACTTTAATTTTTAAACCAACATGAGACAGAAACACATTTACTTTTTTTTGGTCATTTCTGATATACTTGATTTTAACCTCTTTCATCCTGTTTCAAAACTTTAAAAAAATTTCGCTTGTTATTTGTTTTTTATCTCGTGTTACACTGCTAAGGCTTACAAATTTTAAATAAATTAATATTATGAGTATTTGGCTATTTCAAAACCCATTGTACCCAGTGTTTGGCTTTGGAGGACTGGCAATCCAGTTCTCACTGAATCAAGTGGATGAAGGCATGATTTCCTCTAGCCTTTTAATTTTCTTAGGAGACAGGAGGAACTTGGATAGACTTTCCCCTCAATTCAGCTCCATCAAAATTATAAATAGTAGAAATTTCTTTTATCCTCCCTAAATTGAACAAGGAAGTAAACTATTAATAGTTTTTGTTGTAGTATGGTTTTTTTTTTTTTTTTTTTTTTTTTTTTTTTTTTTTTTTTTTTTGTGGGACCCTCGCAGGCAGCCGGGGAATGAACCGGCGCGGCAGAGGCTGCGGGCAGCCTCGCAGCCCAGCGCTCAACCGCTGTGCCACCAGGGGAGGCCCCATCATTTTTTTCTTAATCTTTCTAGAAACTGGAAGATTAAGGTAAGATTTTGCAGAAAATAATTTCTATGTTGGTAACCTTTATAAAAGATTCCATCTCTGGAGTCGCTGGCTCTAGGGAGCAGTTTTGTGATTTGTAGAAGTAACATGGAACAAAGAGTTCTAGAAATACATCTACAATTCAGACTCAGTAGAAATCTCATAAAAACTCTTTTACTCTAGTAGAAGAAAGCCTGATGTTATTTCTGAAAAGCTCAAAATAGCAGGTATGGGAATACTCCACCAGAGTAAGGAAGCTTAGAAACACAAATTTGTCTTTAGAGATTGCGCTTCATGATAGTATTGAAAATATATAATAAATATAATTAAAAATGTAAACAGAAACACAGTAATGGTTTTATCTAATTATAAAATGTAATATACCAGTGACCACCCTGATGTGAACATGAGGACAGTGGTTTTTCTTTGCATAGTTTCTAGCTGGGGTTGTAACTGAGAATGAACTGAGGAAGGAAGGACACGTTTCCTGCAAAAGTGCTTAACTGAGAGTTAACACAGTTATGGGAAATCGGGGAATGGGGAGCTACCTGTATTTTAGTTTGTTCACTCATTCAGTCTTTCATTCATTCAATAAGTGTTATAGTACAACTATCACAAACCAGGCACAGCATCAGTTGCTGGGTGATAACACCCATAAACAAAATAGATCACCGGTGGGAAGTTACCCTTTCGGTGGAGTTTTTCGTTGCATCCTCAGGGCAGTGGTGCACCTACGGTGAGCAGGTCTGTGACTGTGGGAATTCTTTCCAAAGATCGCAGCGGTCACTGCAACTGGGTGGCAGGTCTAGGGTACATGTGCAGATTCAGCTTTCCCAGAAAGAAGCATGTTCTAACAATCAGACTTGCAAATGGGAAGAATAGCCTGCCTTTTGGGGTGGTAAGTTCCCTGCCAATAGAATGAGTCAAGCTGAGGCTCTCAAGACACTGTAGATGAAGTCTCAGAATTCACCAACAGGAAGTTCAGGCTCTTTGAAGACAGCTTTGTGTCTCATTCAGTTTTAGAGTTGGTGCCTCACAGTACCTGGCCCTTCACAGGTATTTGATAAAGCCTTGGCAGGTAAGAAATGGATGGGTAATGTGGAAGGGACGTTGTATTAGAGGATCTCCCAAAGCCTCTGAGATGCAACAATTTTGTATTGTGAATGCCCAGAGGGCACCCAAATAAAGATTCTCAGCCTCATCTCAAAGACTGGCAAAACTTACCGTGCAAGGTGGCTGCATCCACGGCTCTCCATCCACTTGCATGGGTAGCAGCTTGTTCGTCCTGGTACACAAGAACCAAGAGAACACAGTGAGCTTCTTGGAGTTGGAGAATCAGGGAAACAGAGGTGGGAAAATCCTATCGGTCCACCTAGGAGTGATTCTCTAAGACTTTCCCTGGGCTTGTTAAAAATAAGTGTTTTGAGTTCAACTCAGGTGTACTGACCCAGCAGGTGTGGGGCGAGGGTCAGGGGTCTAATTCTGTTGCTCTGGTCCTCAGGCCCTGCTTTGAGAAATATTGCCCTGGGTGAGCAGCAAATCCACAGAAGTCTGTGGAGCAGGGGCCAACCAAATATGGCAGCACCACAGCCAAGCAGATCACAGTTAAACAGTCAGCCGGAGGGCCTGCAGATCGTGCCAAAACTCCACAAAATGGGAAGGGTTATGAAATGGGAAAGGCCTGGTTTCTATGTTGAGTGAGAGGTTGCATCATATCCATGAGGTAACGTCTCCAGCCTGTACAAGATACTGCTCAGGTCTGAGTGTGTCTTGCCTTGTCCCAGATCTTAACCATCCCTCCAGAACAACAGCACGCTCTGTGGGCCTGGCTAAACTGAGAGAATGGGTCATTGGGAATATTGTCTCCAGGAGTAGAAGAAGCGAGGCGAGGACAGAAATGTTGTTTGGGGGCTTGGGATAAAGTTTTTCTGGTATAGGGATTCTTAAAAGGAGAGAGAGCCTTCTGATTTCCTTTTGTAGAAGACGTGTGAATTCACATCACATCGCCTTTGGGAGAAAAGGCAGGTCCCTTCAGAGGCCTCTGGTCTGGGCGAGCAGGGAGCAGTTGCCACCCACTGACCAGGAAGCCCTTACCTGGATTTGGCATCTGCCCTGTTTTCAAAAATACAGAACGAGGGAGGTAGGCTGTGTTATGATGTCGATGATTCCCTGACTGACCCCGAGGATATTTAATAATGAAAAACAGTAAAGCTAATAATAAAATAATAAGAAGAGAGGCATTTTGGTTTTTGGGACTGAAGAGCGTATCTGGGAAGTGTCCAAAAGGATGGTGGGTTTTTTTTTTTTTTGTTTTTTTTTTTTTTGGTCCTCTGGAATACTAATGGGCTGGACCTACTTAGTGTTGAAGTCATGGAGAATGGACAGAGAATGAACAGTTCATTAACCTGTCTAGATTAAT
The DNA here is from genome assembly GCF_964194135.1 of Talpa europaea. Classification (NCBI taxonomy): domain Eukaryota; kingdom Metazoa; phylum Chordata; class Mammalia; order Eulipotyphla; family Talpidae; genus Talpa; species Talpa europaea. The sequence goes on along the minus strand of NC_140070.1, from coordinate 114,900,077 downwards.
TTGGAAAACAGGGGTCCTAGTACTACTCAGTGAGAAAGGGGAGCAAACCTTTGGGGGAATGATAGGAAAGATGACAAATAGATTACAAAGACAGGGAATGAAGAAAAGGGGTTAGTGGGCTAGACCTTTAACTAAGAGATAGCAGGGAACCAGCTCTGGAGACCTTTCTATGAGATATAGGGTAGCACCAAAGTCAGAGTTTCCCCAAATGTGTTCTGGAACACTTGCCCAACAAGTTCTGTGGTCAAAGGATTCTATAGTCAAATAATTTTGGTAAATGTATATTCTGTGATTCTCTAGGACATCTGAAGGCAAACCAATAGACTGATCTATAGAAATGTAATAGAAAAATAAAGGGGAAAAACTTCTGGAACAATTACTTGGAGAAGAATCTGTACCTAATTTCATTGATTAAATAGGGGCAACTGAAATCAGTGTTTCCCTCCATTAGACTCCTCCCCATTGGGAACCTGCATTGGCCAACCTGTGGGATCCAGCCCCAAAGAATTTTCATCCTTTTAGTTAATTTTGCCAGATTTGCTAATGTTGATTGTTTAGCTCTATAAGCCTTGCAGGAAATAGTATTTTGAAGGTCAATCCAAGAAAAAGCATAGCCGAGAACCTGGTTTTTGTCAGAGCATACCCTCTGGCATAGAGCCAACATCTTAATTTTCAAAGATGTAAAACTTCAGGAGGTTGGACCTCTGGTTCTCTGGATTTCATAATCTCATACTCCTGTGTAGAGAATTTCACCAATTCATTCTAAGAGAACAGCAAAGTGGTTGCAGTGGAACCACTAGTTGATAGATTGGGTGGCTGCGTTATTTAAGTTTGGGAAGCATTCATTGTAAATGTTATCAATCTTCTGTCCCCCACTTTTCCTTCACAGAACTTCAATGATGGCTTCCTTGCTGTTGTCTATAAGGATGTTATGGGAGATGGGAGACGAGGAAGCCGCTGGGTAAGGAGGAAGCATACCTGACGGTGACAGAGGAGCACTGGGCGAGCCTCCTGCCTGCACTCTTCAGACCAGTATAGATCTGTCCCATCTCCATGGCTCCTTCTAGCCCCACCACTTCAAGAAGCTGGTCACTGAGGTCTGCAGAGTGAGACAAGCAAAGCAGTGCTTACACATTCCTTTGTTCCTCAGGCTGACTCTGGCCAGAAAATCTGGCCCCCAGATAGCCAACACAAAGGTCCACATCTTTTCATTTTCACCAAACAGCATTTTCATACTCATTCTGAATGCGGAATTTCCACAAAGATCATTCATGGTCAGAAACCCAGTTTTAGTGAAAAAAGGTTTTGATTCAGAATATTACTGTGCATTAAAAGGATGGTTTGGCATATTAAGAAATCTCTTCAAACACAGAGAAATACAAATGATGAACCAGCTCTTTTGGAGATAATTCTCAACCCTCTCTCCTCCCTCTCTCCCCCCAGTGCTGCTAAAGGCACACTGGTTTGGGATTAGGATAGGAAGGAATGCTGATGAAGGTCATTATCCATAGCTGGATCAAATCTCACTTCTCTGAATGTCTGAATAACATCTTGGCTCCACTGATGATGACTGATGGTTAATTAACCTCAAATTTGGCCTGTGGTAAGCCAGTGGTGAGCCAACCTTCTTGGACATCCTTGGGGAAATCAGTGACCTCTTTCAGGACACCAGGTGCCTAATCTGAGCCAAGGAAAAGAATATTTCACCTACACCAGATTATTCTGGGTCCACAGTAGGAAAGAGGACAGAAAATATGAGTCTCAGGCTTAGAGTCACATAGGATTGATGGCCTCCCACAGTGGCAATTGCTTTTGATTCAGCACCTGAAAAAGCCACCCCCCTCACTACCCTGCCCCAAGTTCCTGAGGTTTAGCTTATGCTTTCTTGGGAAAGTAATGGCAGGATTAGGGTTGGATATTGGGCCTTATTTTTGCCACAGAACTTTTATTATTTAAAAAAGTAACAAAGTAAAAGGGCAAATTCTTAAAAAGCTTCCCTTCCTTTGCCTATCAAGACAAAAGCACTTTTTTCAGAGGTTGTGACTAATAACTAATACCCTATTAATATCCACAAACTAGAAAGTTGTGTCTATGTTAATGTTTATTTAACAGATGACTTCTGTCTTCTAAGGTGCCTCCTGGTATAGTAGAACAGTGTTTGTTAAGATTGCCAAAGATCTATTTGGGTTTGTCTTTGCTTTTTTTTGTTTAGAAAACTAACTTTTGTTTAAAAAACATTCTTTGATGGATATATTTCTAATGAAGACAGCTAAACAGACCATTGGGCTGACCACAAATGTATCAACATTGTCACAGAGTAACCCTCTGCTGATTGCCAGTAAACATCAGTTGCCAACAGATTCACACATTGCCTTAGCCTTTCTGTGACAGGTATACAGTTTTCCCCACCCCCTACATCCATTCTCCTTCTCTGGTCCTCCTTGTTTCCGTATCTATGAAAAAATACTGTCTCCTTAAACTCTATCTCATTTTGATTTGGAATAAGATACCATGAAACAGCAATGTTTACTTAGGAGAATGCTCCAGGCTCTCTTAAAGAGTTTGGTTCCAATAAACAACAAATGTCTAAATCTCTAGTCACTTAATTAGTTCCTTTCTTATCAAAGAGTATTGAATAACCATTGGATAATCTTAGCTTAGTGTACCATTTTAAGAGTGTCTGTGAAATCAATTGTGATTATGAAAGAGTAGGGAGAAGAAGAGGAGGAGGCGGTAGAGAAGATGAAGGAGAGGGAGAAGAGAAATGTATAGAGTGTATCTTGGGGCAAGGTGGTGGAGGAGGTATATTGGGGTAGGGAAAGGAAGAGAAATGGGAAGTAGAACTTTTGAGAAGTTTCTCTAGGGGCAGAGAGACAGATGTCTTGCAAAATGTTGCTCTTTGTACCAGGCTTTGGTATCTGACAGTACTGTGATAGTTCAATGTTTTCCCTCCTCAAACATTCCCTGGTAACAAAATGTTCTAAGAAGCAGGGGACTTAATAGACTCAAGTGTTTCAGCTTTTACAATGTCTTGGTCTTTTAACAAATTTTCCTGTTGAATGGCTTTAACTCTAGAGTTGTTATCACTTCCCACACATTACCTTGCAGCTATCACTTCCCACACATTACCTTGCTTCCTGGCTCTAGGAGAGAAGTAATGAAGGCTGATCTCATCAGGATGGTGGGTGGGTGGGGGGCAGGGACTCACACAAATGTGGGACTGAGGAGATAAATATAGGGGAAGGGGCTAGGGTCTTGGTATTTTTGTTGTTGTTGTTGTGATTTTGCCACTAACTTTCTTCTGCATGTTCCCTGGCATAAAGAGGCTAGGAGGACTCCTGTCTATTACTGAGAGAAGACTTGATTGCTCTTCTTTTTCTCTGCCATTGCCTAACTGGTATTTCTTTCAACTTAAAATGCCTGCCAGGAAGTCCTGAAATAAAGAAATCTCATTAACTTTGTTTCCCACACTTACTGAACCATGACACCTCCTTTTGTCTGATACCTATAAACAGTCCATAGTAGTTTTATGCTTTTTGGGAGTTCTGACATCAATTAAGTCTCTTTACTTTATCTATCACAGAGAAACACAGGCACACATTAAATCTAGAGTTACAATGAAGTATAAGAAAGTGAAAGTCAATGTCCAGACACACAGAACAACTAACATCCAGAACTTAGAATCCAGGATCAGGACATCTGGTATACCAGGTGTCTACTTTACATTAGGTACCAATGATTCAGAGTGTGGTTTTGGCAATTACAGTCATTTCCATATTGTCTTTATGCACCTCAACTCACTAGTGTTTAAGATGTAATGTTTATGTGTCTTAGAAAAACAGAAATTCACGTATTTATTCATTCATTCATTCATTCAACTGAGTAGCAACCAAATGCCAGAAACTATGCTAAGAACTGGGACTACAAAATGTTCTATTTTTGAAGAACTTTAGACCAAGAGGAAGAAACAAAATTAGTTGTAGAAAATGCTTTCATTGGACGATATGAACAAGAAAGACTGAGTAACTGATTCTGACTAGGAAGTGTATGGAAGGACAGATATTTTAGGAAGGACTTGAAGGATGAATCTCAAGGTAATTTGCTGGATTAAGAAGGATGTAGGACCTTCCAAGGACAGGGATGATCATTTGTAGTGGTGAACAGGATGCATAAAGAAATTAATTTAACAATAAATCCACTTGGCAATTTCACTGGAAAAAGAAAAAAAATATTTATCCTTATGGAGAATTACTGTCCAGAGACTTTTTTTAAATGCCAGAATTACAAAAAGGGGCCCCTGGTTGGGCACAAGCTTGTTGCAAGTGGAGAGCTAGGCATTTCAGCACTGCTATTGGTTACAAAACTTATGCAGTGCTTTGAGTACAGAGAACACTTAATACATGTTCTCCAAGAAAAAAAAAAGAATGGGAAAATTAAAAAAGGAGAATAGGAAGCAAAGGAGGAACAGCAAGGACAATCATAACATTTCTGATCTGGTCCTCTGGGTTCAGCCTCTGGTCTGTGATTTTATAAGAGCAAATCTGCTTATGTCATCCCCAAACCAAAGCTTCAGTGGCACCAATTAAGTGCTGGGAAGAAAAGACAAAAGTTATATTCTTTCATACATAAATGAAAAGTGTAAATTGGCAGAAAGTTTTTTTCAGAAAGACATTTGGCAATCAGAGTCTAAAATTTTCATACTATTGATTCATTAAATTCATTCTTGTTATTGATCAAAAAAATCATTAACAGAACCTAAGATCATATAAATGTGAGCATTGTGGCATCTTTTATAAAAGCGAAATATACCCTCTCCCCATTTCCACTGAATGAGAATACTTAAATAAATTATATGATAGCCAATTATAGGATTTTATACTACCATTAAAATATTTGCAAAATTTCAAAGATGCTAAATATGTATATGCTATAATGTTAAATGTGAAGGCAGGATATAAACATACTTATATGGCATGCTTTCAAATATGTAAGAATATGTATAGGAGAAAAGGACAATTTTTTTTTAAGGACAAATTCTTGTATGTGGTGAGTTCTGGGTAGATGAGAGGTGATTTTTTTCCTGCTTTATTATTTCTAGGTGTTTTTTATTTTCTATAAGTATGTATTAAGGCTTTAATTGAAAAAAAATTAACTGTTCTTCATAGCTGTAAAGATGATAGAAACTCCTTGGCTTGATGTTCAAGGCCCAGCCCCTTCTGGCAGAGGGCTGCCTCGGCGGTTTTATTTCCAGACACTGTACAGCTAGGAGCCTGCTCCAAACCTTCAAATAGTATGCAGTTCCCACTAAATCCTACTTTTTCCTTCCTTTGTGCCTCTAGATATGCCATAACCCTGCTTGAAATGTCCTCTTCCACTTTGATCCATCAACACTCAGCTCAAATATCAGCACCTTTGAGAAGTCTCCCGGGACTTTCATGCCTGCAATTTGATTTAGACACACCTCCTCAAACTTTCCCAGGAGATACGGTCAAAGAACAAGGGGGTTGGTGTATTGGCTATGGGCAGAGAGGGTTACTGTAACACAGGGTCTAGGCTGAATAGGGCAAGAGATGAAGGACTAGATGAAAGGGAGAAACCAAGTAAGAGATTTGATGAGTTCTAGGAACAGGTGTTCTGAACCAGTGGGAGGAAGAGGGTTACAAAGAGGTGCTAAGAACAACTTTGTAGGTGATATGTTTTGCCTGTGGTCCCAGAGGTGGGTGGTTAAAGTGGAGGATGGTTGATGGGGAACTTAGAATGATGAAGTGAGTTTAGGTCAGTAGTTTCTTAAACTGCTGCATGTTAGAATTACTTGAACAGTTCTTAAAAATAATGATGTCCAGGTTGCATCTGTATCATTTAAATCAGAATGTGTGGGTTTGGGTGCAGGCATTAGTGTTTGTTTTTAATTCTAGGTGATTTTATGATGGAGCACGATTTGGGAAACACTGGGCTAGGTTTTTGGGTAAACCATCCCCCGAGGCCAGTGGCTCTCAAAGTGTGGTCTTGGAGCAGTACCAGTATCACCTGAGAACGTGTTAGAAATGCAAATCCTCAGGCTCCTCCCCAGATCTACTGAATTGGAAACTCAAGGGGTTGTACCTTGAGGTCTGTGTTCCAACAAGTCCTCTGGAAGATTCTGAGGCATGCAAAAGTTTGAGACTTGAGCCTTAGGCAATAAAACTGCCCCAAACATATGCAGGAGTTGGAGTGCAGGAGACTATAAACAAACTACTTCCTGACTACTTTAATCTAGAGCTTCTTCTCTTGAAAATTGGAAATTTGAAATAATAAACTGACCTCAAAGAGTAGTAATGAGATTTAAATTGCAGAGTTGTATGTGAAAGTGCCTGGCAAAGAGAGACCCCTCAAATACATTTCACTTTTCTTTTCTGCAACATTAACCCTTACAACTCCAATCATCTGTCTACTTACCTTAGAGCTGTTGTCTGGAAGTTCCTAAACCATAATATTTGAGTTAAAACATTAAAAAAAATCTTCAATGTTCTTCGCAGTTTCACACCTCCACACAGACTGCAGATCCAAGTGAGCTTGAGATTAAGGGGACATCCTGCTCAATCTTGTCTTTTCTTCCTTTCATCTTGTCCCGATTCTGCTCCTTTCTCTACTTCCTTTACCTCAACAGCCCTGTTTTGCCTTTTTTGTTTTTTAGTCCTGCTATCAGAGGAGGAATTGGAACGCAATACTGACAGGTAAAGGCTGACAGGCACTCATATTTAAGCGGCACATTTAACCTCTTCAGGCTGTTTGGTGACTCTGGAAGCCCAAGACACAAAAGACTCTTAGCCAGGTATGCAAGATCCTTCACTCGCCCTGTTCCTGCACAGGAAGCTCTGTGTCTGAAGAACTCCCGTTTGCCCTCCAGAGTACCACACACTGTGCTTCTTCCTTCTCCTATGCTCAGATAGAGGATTTCACCTAAAGACAAGTGTTTCTTTTCGCTTCATTTCTGCAACTCCATTGAGAGTTGAAGGCAGGAATGTGTTGTTTATCTTTGTATCCCCAGCAACTAGCCCTTGGCATATAGAAGGCTTCCAATAAATGTTTGTTGAATAAACTTAATAAGATTCATACTTTAGTGCTAAAGACCTTGACAGGTTTAGCCCGAAAGAGAGAAAAGATCATGATTAATGAGAATAACAATAATAATAACAATTATTTTCCAAGATTGAACTGGGTCATAGATTTCCATGTATGTATTAACCCATTTGACCTGCTTATAACAGATAACGATGTCCCAGGTTGGTTTTGCCTCTCTCCCTTATGCATATTTTATATTCATTCTCATCTTGGCTGCTGAGATGAAAATTCAGTCATTTAAGATGCACAGGAAACTCAGGATATTTGGGTGTTATGATTTGGGCTCCTTGCTTGTGGTGCCCTGGGGCAGTGTAGGGAGACCCTCAGCCTAACGGGATGCCTTGTTCCTGTCAATCCCAATCCTACCCCATGCCCTCTTCCATCAGCACTGAGGTTTGCAACGGGCTAGTCCAGGGAGTCACGGAACCCTCATGGAGGTGCTGAAACCTGACGATGTGATGGTACCCACAGAGTTTGTGAACCCTTCCACCAAACTCCAGGGCAGCTGTGTCATAAAATAAAACCCATCGGCTCTGTTCCCTTACTGGGTTACAGCAGCACAGGGGGACTGAGATGTCAGGTAACATTGCTTTGGGCTGAAATCTTACATGTTCAGTGGGTAACACTGGTTAGCTAATGCTGACCTGAAGCTCTTATTGGCAGGGGTATGTGTCTGATTAATTAGAAATGCAAAAAACAATGTGTCCTACTTAATAAATGTCTTCTGACAGACAAATATGTACACATAGAGGTAAAAGAAAAAGCTAAGGAACTTAGCAACAGTTCTTGAGTTGGGACTAACAGCTTAACTGTCGTGTCCATATAAAGCAGGTTATATGTCTTTGTGTCCATTTGCTAGACCTGCCATAACAATAGACTGGGTGGCTTAACCAACAGAAGTTTATTTTCTCACAGGTCTGAAGGCTGAAAGTCCAAGATCAAGGTGCAGGTAGAGTTGATGTTCTGTTAGGCCTCACTCCTTGGCTTGCTGATGGCTGCACTCTTGGTGCTTGTTTACATGGCCTCTTCCTTGTGCACACACATCCCTGGTGCCACTTTCTGTGTGTCCAAATGTCCTCTTTTTATAAGGACACCAGTTAGGACGCCACTGCCTCCTTTTAACTTAATCATCTCTTTAAAGGCCATATCTTCAAATACAGTCACATTCTGAGGGCCTGGGAGTTAAGAGGCCAATGTATGCAATGTCTGGAGGCCACATTTCAGCCCCAAACAGGGGCTGATATATAATATCAACCATGAATATAATAATGAAACTTATCTCCTGGGTTATTTTGAGGACTACAGAGATAAAGAGTGTGAAGCTGCTCTGTCAACAGCAATTAGAAATGTCCCCTATCACTGTGCTACTGAGAAGCTAACATGAAGTAGTGGTACCTTCTCACTCTTCTCGGAAAGAGAGGCTACAAGCCCAGCTCTGCCCTGTGGTGGGGCCAGGTTCAGTCCCCACAGTCTAGACAGGTCAGTGGGAGCTGGCAGGCCTGTCTCGGGCTCAGCCTGCCAAGGCTGTGGTGGGCGTCACTTTGGGCTCCTCTCCTGCCTCCACATTTCCATGGAGATGGGCCTCGTGCCCTTGGCCGCCCAGGTACCCAGAGCCCAACAAAGCCGGGCACTGATCAGCCGTCTAAGCTTCCCACTGGGTCTGGTCTGTGTAGATGAAAGGCTGTTTCCCACCAAAGAGCTTCAAAGGCAGTTTAAAAGCACAGCAGTCTGAAAATAAGCTGGTGGTGAGGAGAGGGAGAGTACCCCAAAAGACTTGTTTCCTCAGCTTCAGCAAGGGAGGGGCCTTTGGACACAAAAGGCTGAGTAAGGAAGGATGTAACTGGCCAAACAGGATCCCCACCTCACCCCCACCCCCATGTTCCCACCTGGCCTCTTAGAGCACTAGGTTCTCAGGCAGCTCAACCACAACTAACCTGAAGAATAATCTGTGACTGACAGTTTCTCTAGAGATTCTAATGCAGGTGCAAGGAGACAGGCAGAGGGCTCACCCGGGGTACCCCGAAAACCCAACATAAGAATGTGCTCCAGAGACAAGCTGGGAAGCATGGAGCACAGACTTGTGTCTGAATCCTAGTGCCTGGCACTCACTCGTTCTATCACCTTGGAAGAAGTCACTTAACTTCCCTGAGTCTGTCTTTTATGTGGAAAATGTAGCTATAATAACTCGATGGTGGGGGTCTTGCTACTACGATTTTATGTTTCCTTAGGAAGAGAGGTCCTCGAGAAATTATATTTATCCATATGGCAAGTGCATGGTCTTCTGCAGGCGGTTATTAATGTAACCCAGGGGAGGCAGTGCAGGAGGAGAAAGAAAAAGAAAATGGGGATGATGGAGGAGAGGAGATAAGGGATGCTGGGCTGAGGAGAGAAAAGCACGGACACCATGAAGCCCAGAGACCCCATGGCCTGGCCTCCAAACTCTCAGAAACAGCAGAATGAGGGTTGCCAGGGACTGAGGAGAGGGGGATGGGAAGTTGTTGGATGGGTGCAGAGATTTAATTTTGCAAGATGAAAAAATTCTGGAGATTGACTGCATAGCACTGTGCATATACTTAACAATACTAAACAAACTATATAGTTAAATGTGGGTAAGAGTATTTTTATGTTATGTGTGTTTTGTCAGGATTTTCTTAAAACGGAGGGATGTGAGGCAGGCAGGGTTGACCAACCTGATACAGCAACTTGGGAGCAGAGACCTGAGCTTGAGGAAGCAGGCCTGGGGAGATCTGGGAACTTCCGTGGAAGGGAGAACGGCAGGTAAAGGGCTCTGACATAGAAACAAGCTGATCCACTGAATAAGAGAGAAGGTCAGTGTGCTGGACACAAGGAAGAAGGTGGGACACAAGTTATGAAGGCAAGAAAAACTGTGGGCCAAATTGTCCCACAGTTTAGGCCCTGCAAGGAGTCTGGACTGAATTTTAAGAGAGATAGAAAACCACTGGGGGGTTTTGAGAAGTCTGATCTGATATGCTCCTATATAAAAGTCTTGCTGCTATGAAAATAGTTTTATGAGAGCAAGAACAGAATCCGGGACTCTCCAGGTAGGGCTGTTTTATCACCCAAAGCTAAAGAAAGAGGTTCTTTTCCATGACTTGGGTAAGACACATCCTGTGTGGCTCTTTGGGAGCTCGAGAACCATACATTTGTAATTCTACAATTCTCTGCAGAAGCAGAGAGGACAATTGTGTAACACTGGCAGAATGAGGTTTTGAGAAGTATTTCTCTTAATTGACTGTCCTGTCTTGTTCCTGCCCTTGGAATACGTTTTGGATATAGAAATTCATATCTGACCATTTTCTTTATTTTAATTTAATTTTTAAAATTCAATCATTTTCATTTATAATATATCTGAAATTAACACTAAAAACAAAAAAAAATAGTGTTGAGATTTTGGGGTGACAGCCCTTCCAGGCAAATGAAGTCTCCCTATTTCTACTTTTAAACAAGGAGAAGATCATGGTTTTTTTGGGCAATGAATTACTTTAGCTTCTTTTCTTTCCTGCATTCGTGTCTCTCTCTCTCTCTCTCTCTCTCTCTCTCTCTCCCCCCCCCCCCAGGATGCCCACTCTTGTTCCTGGGCTGAGCCAGGAGGGAGCAGAGTAGGGTCTGCAGATCTTTCCAGCATGGCTTTGACACCCCTGGCCTCACTGGTACCCCCTCTGAGAGGTTTCCTATGTGCTCTGCCCTTGTCACACTGGTTCACAAGTTTCTTCTACTCCCAGGGGTCTGTAAAGCATCATCAGGGCATGAAAGTGGTGGCCAAAGGAACTCCGGTGGTCTTTGACTGTAGATAATCCACATGGAAATAGGTTGGAAGAAGAAGCAGGGGTCAGAGGGAGAGAAGGTACGCAGACCCAGCAGGCAGGACCCAAGATTTCAGCTCTGTGCTGGCTGTGTCACGGTGTAACCTTGGGCAGGTCACAACTCTTCAGGGCTCGATGTCCCTGATTGGGGATGGGAGCATTCTATCATTAGGGTTTGATTATTTCCCACAAAGGTGGCTCCCTGTCGAGGTCAGAAGCACGTTGGCAGCAGTCTTGGCTGTTCGCACGCTGTGCTGAAGACAGCTCGTCCCGTGCAACCCTATGCTGAGACAAGAGAGTGAGCAAGTGCTCACAGTAGCCATTATTGTGGTTCCTGAAAGCCTGTTTGTGTGGTGGGATGGGAGGGGACAGCAGGGCCTCCATCCTGTGTGGTCACCTCTTTACAGATTAGGCAGTGCTCTGCAGAAGCCTCTGCACATTGGGGTAAGGAGGCTTCTAAAACTCTGACTTAAAGGTCAGATACTTAAGAAGGGGAGAGGCTGGGTGGTGGGGAATTTCTCAGGAAAAAAGAACCTTCTAGAAATCTCTGCAGTGGGGGTTTGACATCACTGTGCCTCTAAGAGAAACCAAAGCTGGGAATGTCTGGTAAGGCCTGGGATGCAGCAGAGCCTCAGAGCATCTTTACCTGGGTGTTCCAGTGAGGACATGAAGGGAATCTGTGCTGAGCACAGACTATGGCAGCCCTAGAACTTTACAAAGCTTACTGCTTTGAATCCTTATGGCAGTTCTGTTAGAAACTACTATCTGGTAGAAGCTATTATTAAAAAACAAAAACAAAAAACAAAACTTTGAGACACAGAGGGGTTGAGAAATTTGTCTAAATTTCTCAAAGCTGGCATTTGGTAAAGCTGGAATTCAAACTAAGGCCTATCTGATTCCCCAGATAAGCTCAGATTAAACGACATGGATCCAGCTAATCACAGCTCAGTAGATGCACACACCACCTGCCTGCCCCAGCAAGGGAAAGCTAGAGAGGCGCTGTGATCAGGAGGGACTTTTTCTGGTTGTTGGGTCAGGATCAGCAAGACATGGCGAGCTGGGGGGAGAGGTTGTGGTTTACATAGAAAGAATACCATGTTTGGAATTCGGGGACTTGGCTCCAGGCCCAGATCTACCAATTAGTGTGGCCTTGGACAGGTCAATTAACCTTCTTGGGCCTCATTTTTCTAATTATAAAGTGTCTCTCAGGGGTGCTGTAGGGGATTAAAATGAGATGATGAATATAAAATATTTCTAGCATCTAGTGCTGAATTCAAGTAGGTGCTTAATAAATGTTGGACAAATTAGCCTGAAAATGGGAAGAGATGGGTGCTGGCAGCATGTTGAAGGTAGAAAAGACAGAGGTCCCTGTTGAAGGCATTTTTACTGCTAACAGAAGCTGCTGGTAATGGAGAGCGTTTGGTGTGGAGGTAGGCAGGAGGAGGCTGTGTTTGTGGTTAGAAGCAGCTGAGGTCCTATTGGATGGTTTATGGGAGGGAGGAATCATCTATGTGGCAGTGATGCCTTTGCCTGTCACCCACTTCCTGTTGGCTTTTGCCCATTGTTCCTTTTGTGCTACTGACCCCCAATTCAAGAGCTTATAGGTGGAAACCTGAGTTTGGCATTAGCCTCCAGTTGGTCTCCTTGTTGCCAGTTCCTTTCCCTCTCCTCTAATCCAAACTGCACACTTACTCTCACATCTTATTGCTGCGGTCTTAAAAACTTGCATCTCTTCCTATTACTCAACAATGTGGCACAGTACTCAAGGATCCCTATCTTTTCAGAATTCCTTTTTGCTACTTCTGCATCTCATGCTCTGAAGCCTGTTTCCTTTTTGCACTCATTGTTTTTTCAAGTTCTTTTCAGCTTCAAGCATGAGCACATATTCCATTTTGTTCATTCACCCATCCACGCATCCATCCATTTTCCATCCATCCATTTATTGATCTCTTATATGTATGGCACAGTGCAGGGTAGCTGGAATCCAGTTTTCCTTTTATTGCCCCCACACACTTTTGATGCTGTCTCTGCCACTTCAGATGCTTGCCTGTCATGCCAGCAGTGACATCATTGTTCTACATGTATTTCTTATAAGTGGACTGTGAATGATGAGCGGACTGGCCCACATCATACTAGTGCTTGCTTCTCCTATAGCACCTGGAGTACAGGTATTTGAAGGCAGGTTGAACACAGGTTCTATTATGTATTTATGTTTTGGGGTCAGTTACTTAACCCCATTAGCTTCAGTGTTCTCAGTCATAAAATGGATTAAATTAAATATGCAACAGGCTTGGCCCATATGTAACTGCTCAGTAAATCACAGCCCAGTACATATCCATTGATTAAGAAGATGAAACACTTCTTACCCAAACTTGAAACAGATCAGGAAGGACAACGTACAGCATGGTCAGCATGGAGTTTTGCTGCAGGTGGGATCTTTAGAGGTGCCTGAAATTAAAGGGCTGCAAAGGTACTACAGGGGAGCAGGGCTGGCAGGGGCACTAAGGTGGGGCAAGCAGAAGAGGAGAAACCTAAAGTGTGGAGGCTTGCCAAAGAGCCAGTTAAGGCGTTTCTTCTGCATGTGAAAAAATCCAAGGTTCTTTGACTCTGTGGTTCTATTTTGAGCAGCAAACTTCCTAAGGCAGGAATTCAACTGGAGTTTAACTCCAGCTGGAACCTGTGAGAGCCAGTTCCCCCTTGTAGAGGTTGAGCAGCCCCAAGCCACATTTCTACCTTGCCAGCCCCGCCCAGGTGTTGGCGGGAGCAGGGATGGAGAAGACACATATGGCATCAGTCCTCTTGATTCACAAGTCAGCTGAGGAAGAATGAACCATTGCTTCACTTGCATTCCCAGTGAATTTGAGTTGGGTGCCAGCCAGCCAGAAATGGGGAGTCTAGGGTAGGGGTGGGAGGGTACTCTAGTGTGCATAGAAGTCTATGCTTGAAATACTAGAACTTGGACTCTAGTCCCAGATCCTCCTTTTTGTGTGACGTTGGACAGGTCAGTTACCTTCCTGTGCCTCATTTTTCTATTTCTAGAGGCAAAAGCAGGCTTCCCAGGGTCAAGCTTCTCAAGCTGGCTGACACGCAGATTCAACTTCTGCAGGTCTTGGTCTGGGATTGAGAGCCTGCATTTCTGACACTCTCAGAAGTGCCATGCGAGGTTCTAGTGCAGGGACTGGCAAACAAGGCTTGAGGGCTCATTTTTATAAATAACGTTGTATGGGAACAGCCATACCCACAATTTTATGTATTGTCTTTGGCTCGTTTAGAACTAAAGCCTAACTATTTTAATAGTTACTATTGGCCCTTTACAGAAATAGACAGTCACTGCTCTAGGGGCCTAAATTTTGGCCTGTTGAGTTTAAAGACCCTCATTTCAAAGGGGGATTCACTTCACCTTGCTGGTTTTCATTTTCCATATCTAGAGGACAAAATGATTTCTAAATTTCTAAGAGACCCGTGACTGTAGGATTTCAATACTACAGTGAAAACATCACAGTTTCTATAGAAACAGGATCTGAGAACCAGGTTGGAAGTTGCAAACATGTACCTGGTCTAAGCCACAGAGCTCAGCAGGCAGCCCTGCCAGATGCCACCAGAGCAGCTGCCTGATATAGAGACAGGGGTCTGAGGGGTTGGGGGAGAGATTGAGGGCGGGAGGCAGGCCTCTAGGGCTCCCGGACTGGCTGATGTTGGCCCCAGGGGCCCTGGAACACTGCACTCCAGTACCACTCTGCCCCCTTCTCCCTCCACACACACACTCGGTTTTGCTGCAGGACCAACTCAAACATCATTCCTTACACCACACCCCTGACTCTGGGTGCTTCTGGTTGATTGATATTAATAAGCTCTTTCTAGGTCTCAGAGATTATGGTAGGCACAGGGATACAGAAGGGACTACGACATCTGGGACTCCCCGAGGAGCTCACAGTTGAGTGGGAGAAAGCACATAAATAAATAATTTCGTTCCATGTTCCATGAAGCAGCTGTGAGGAGAAACGCCTGACTCGGGTCTCTTCTCTGGCAACAGATGACACTCAGGGCAGGAACACGGGGGCGGGGTAGGGCCAGAGGGTTAGGGGAGAGGGTGTATAAAGAGGGGGGGAGATAAGTTTGGGGCATGCTGATGTTAACTCGGGCATTTGAAGGAGATTTCCTATGAAAAGCAAGGTCTCTAGTAGGGCTGCACCCATGGACAGGAATGACATGGATATTGGGGTAGTCACTTCCACAGCTGAGGGGAGCCCCAGTCCTCATCACTCCCAAGTACTCCCAGACTCTTTAGGGGTCATTCATCTTGCTCTAGCTTAGTCCCCAGTAGAAACCTTGGCCAGAGAAACCTCTGTGCAATGCATACTTTTCGAGAATAGTTTTATTTTCTCTCAACTAGAATGAGCACTTAGTAGCTGACTATTGCTCACCATCACCATCTTTCTGCTCAGATCACCACAGAATGGGAGAGCCGGAAAGCTGCAGGCCAGGACAACTCAGAACCCAACAGGTCACTTTCTGCCATGTTTTTATACAAGTGAAAAGAAAGTCCAGAGAAACAATGAACTCATTGCTGGAAATTATTTTGGGGTCTCCTTTGAGCTCTGGCTCCTCACCTGGGGGGGGGGTGTGAATCTGAGAGGTGGCTGGATGGCATCCCTTTCCCTTATATGGGGATGCAGGACACGTCCACACTACTAGTGAAAATCCATGTGTGCCTGTCAAATATTAAAGTCAACTGAATTTGAAGAGGGAGGGTTTTCCCCTTCCCAGGTCTGCCCAGATCAGACCTCTGGGCAGCAGATCTGACGACTGTGTGCATCTGCCAGGCATTCACCTATTTAGTTGGTTTGAAAAGCAGGCTAATGAGGCATGCCCATGAGCCTCATACCAGCTGGCTGGTCTTGCCAGGGTCCTGGGTAGCCATGTGACTCTCCTTCTTAGCACCTGTCACAGTTCTATGCCAAGCACACATATAGCACAATTATATGCCAGTCTGTGGGATTACTTTATTGAGGCTCCCCTATTCCCCAAGGGCTCAGGGATGGTGTCAGTTTTTGCTTACCATTGCACCCTGGTGCTGGCACTTGGTAGTTGCTTCATAAGCTGGTGATGAATAAATGATAGAAATTGTGCCCACTGCTGGGAAATTGACTCCAAGAGTACATTCTACCAACTGTGTCTGACTCATTGTCTTTGTTTATCAGGAACCGCAAAAATGAGTGCCTAGTGAAAAGCTGGGGAGATGATGCCCTCTCTGTTTAGAACCTTATTTAGGACACCCTATTGGTAGTTCACAAGGGATAGACTAAGAAATTCCTGGGAGGAATGTTGCTTTAATGTCAGCTAGGCTGAGGGATGGGGTCAGATGACATGCCCTGAGGGCAGCAGCTGGCTCTAGGCTGGAGGCTGGACTGGGGCTGATGTGAGGCTCCAAGAAGAGTGAGAAATGAGTAGGAGGAGTCTGCATTCTTATTTGGGATGGGACCAAAGAGAAACAATGGCAGAGCTTCCCAGGGTTTTGCTCCCCATACTCACAGGGACTGACCTGGATTGCTGCTTCCTCTGGATTCAAGACTTAGCACTGTTTCCTTCACCTTGCCTCCCAGAACAGACAGCTCAGGTGTAACCCTCACCCAGGCAGCAGTAGCCTAAAACACTTAAGTGCAGTGCTAACAAATAACCCTAGAGTGATAGGATATTTAAAGATTAATCTAGACCCAATTCCTGAAGCAGAAGTTGCGAGTGGAATTCTAAATTTGGCTCCTTTCATACCATATACTAGATATTTATCATCTTCTACATATCACTTGACAATTATGATTATTATTGATCAAGTGTTCGCCATGTTCCAGGTAGTCTGTTAAGTGCTCTACATGTATGATTTCATTTAACCCTTAAAACAATGCTGAGGGAGAGAGACTACAATTGTTTCTGTTTTGTAAAGGTTGAAGTGGAGGCTTGGAGTGGTTCACTGACTCAACCAAAGCCATATGACTAGCGGCAGGAACACCTGTGCCTTCTATCTTGTAGTTCAATGTTTATCCCTTACTCTGCACTGACTCTCAACTACAACTATAAGCTATGGTTGAATTACTTATTTGAATGTCACTGGTACAAATTAGCCAATGAGTTGCTTATGGTTCTAATTTAGAAATTTGCAGCCTCACAAATACTCACATATAATTCTATATGAGACCATTTCTTCTCCAAGATTTTGCACTCAGTACCTGTCTAGCGCCATACCTAATTGCCCTTTTCTGAAAAACAATGGAAACTTTGAAGGGGACACAAAGATAAGAACACATCCTCCCCATTTTCCAGGTACCAGCAGGAGAAATATATGACGAGGAAACAGAAGCCTTGGGCACAGAGCAAATCATAATCAACATATTGCTGGACAGAGGCAAAAAATGAAGTGCTCTAAGCTCTCAGATGCTGGGCTCACTTCCAGAGAGGTCCCCCCTAGGGTATAGGGAGGAGATTATCCCAGAGGTGGCCTTGTAGGAGGAGCTGAATTTCAATAAAGCATATGGAAAATTTTCTTGGATTGGGTCCTAAACACTTCCTGTTTTTTGCATGCTTACCTTGTGCCATACATACAGTAGGTACTCTGATTTCCTAGTTGGACATTATATTTGGGGACTAGGCTAGGAATTATGGACTTGGTTCTGATGCCCCCGATGGCCATAAATTGAAGAAGTCCTGCCCCTTTTTGGGCCTCTGTTTTCCCCAGCTATGAAATAGGTAGAACCTTGCTCATGGGTTTCTGGTTAAGATTACATTAAGCTAATGTATGCAAAGCTATTTGCAAACCAAAATGAAAGATAAATACAAAAGACTATCTTTCACTACTCTTATTGCAAAAGCTAAAAAGAACCAATGCTTATTACATGCTTCCCCATTAGCCATTAACTTTATTTTCTTTTGATTAACTATACTAGGGATGCGAAGATGAACAATACCTATGTATAGTCTCCATCATTGGAACCCGAAAGGTCTAGGAAAGGAGACAACAAGTAGAGTTGATAGTATAAGTTTAATATGTCAGGTCAAAAGCTGGGCTGGAATCTGGAGGGAGATCCATTCCTTTTTAGTGACAGTGCCGGTAGATGACAATGCTAATGGTAAGAACTTCAAAATCAGGAATTCAAGTGACATATGGCAGTATAATATAGTATTTGAAGGGGAGGGGAAATTAAAACATAAGTTTGAGCTTACAATATGTTCCAGGTACTTTATACCCATCATTTTCTAACAAGCTAGGTATTTTTATGGCCATTTTATAGATGAGGAAGTTGAGACTCAGGAAGGTTGGATAAATTCCCAAGATTTACAATACTATAAAGTACAAAGTAGACATTAAAACCTTGGTCATTCAATGCAGGTTTGATGCTTTTCCTGGTCCCCGTATTGCTTTCTAGATAGTCAAAGTTTATATAGAACTCATTCCATACTTATCTTCAATGACCGTCTCTCTTGGCTTGCTTTTCCAAGGAGAAAGATTTGTTTGTGATGAGAGAGATTTAACAGTAACCTTTTCTAGTCATTTCTTCGTGCACTTCTTGTGAGAACCCCCTTCCCTCCCACCAGTCTCTCTTGACTTTTTCCTCACCGCCAATCTCAAGGAAACTGCCAACAAAGATTCCAAACAAATGAAAAGCCTGTAGAGATCTACCTCTGCTACCATATCTGTCAGCCAAACACATGGAAATAAGGAAGAAATCTGTCATCCAATTCTGTCCCAGAAGAGATCTACTTAGATCAAATATGGCCTTGCCTTAATTTTGTAAAGTCATAAGGAAACTATGATCTAAAGAAACTATGTAATCATCACACTTGCCTATTTTACAAATAATGAAAACTGAGGCCTAAGGAGGTGAACAGACTTGCCCAACATGATACACTAGTGAGAGACAGAACCTGGACTGGAATCAGGTCTTGTGACTCCCACACCAATGCTGTTCCATGAAAATAGGTTGCATTTTCGTTTTCCTTCGCTAACATTTCAACTTAAATGAACGTATGGTCTTTCAAAAGGAAAGCTCAATGTTGATGTCTCTGCAATGTCCAGAAACCAGGGCCCTCTCTTTGGCCTCTACTCTGACCGGATCATAGCCTCATCTAAAGAACAGGAAGTAAATTCATTTTTAGTTTGAAAGCACTTTATGGGGTGAGAAGGGGGGATTTGAGGAAGAGAATTCCTGTATGTGATGGCCAAGAGCGGTCAGCAGACACACTACTTTGGTTTGAAGAAGGGGAAATACATTGCTAGGAATATAAGGGGAAGATGAAGATTGTCCTTGACTTCTAACTAGAACATGTCCTCAGCAAGAACCTTCCCAAGCCCCCCAGCTGAGGAATGGGGAGGGGGTGGTGGGTTCTGCTCTGTTTCTGTTCTGGTGAGGCTGGATGCCATATGGGGGTTGGGGTAGGAGCACCAGGGTGAGAAAGTTTGCAGGAACTTTCTATAATCTCCCAAGCTTCCTCCACCTTCTGCTAGCACCCACAACTTCCCCTGCCAAGAGAGGAAGGAGGAACACATTATTCGGTTTAATAATTTATACAAATTGAAAAGTTTACTGTGTAAAATAAAGGAAACTTAAGAAAGCAACAGCTATATGAAAATTCCTGAGTCCACTGTTAAAGCACTGAGGTGTAGAGATAATGTTTCTTGATGACCTCACTTGGGAATGTAGTAATCTGATTGGCTAATAGACGGGTCTGAAATAAGCAAGAAGCCACTCCCATTGATGGCTAACCAAGGTTTGTCTCTTTCTACTGGTGGGATCAAATCCAATCTTTGCACTAACAGCCTGGAACATCAAAGAACACAGACACAGATTCATGGACATATGTCGAAGTCAATGGTTCTCAAACCTGGCAGCCCATCAGAGTCATCATCTGGAGAGCTCATTAAAAATTTAGATTCTGAGGAACCATCCCAGAGATTGATTAGGTAGATCTGGGCTGGGGCCCAGGAATCTACATTTTCAACAAGCAAACTTGGTTTAAGGACTAATTATTTGGTTCAACCTCATCCATTCAGCTAACAAAACTTTTTCACAAGATGCTGGTTTTATAGCAAAGAAAACTGAGCTGCCAAAAAGTGGCAGCACTTGGACTTAAACCTACTCTCCTGGCTCCTGCTGAGGTGTCTTTGCCAGTGCTGTCACACCTGGCTTCTCTTTCTCAGCTCACCAGTCCATCAAGAACCCCTAAAGATCAGCAGAGCTCATTTATCCAATATAGAGGATTTAGAGCTGCCAGGAACTTTGATCCAGATCCATTTGGGTCCTAGGAGAAAATGGCTGGGTTGGGTTGGGTGAAGGTAATTTTAAGTGAACCCTCAGAAAGCTGCATTCTGTATTCTGGTAGGTTAAAAGGAGAGGGTCCAGCTGATGGTTTCTAAGGCATACTACCCTGTTGCTGCAGGCAAAAAGAATAGTTGGCTTATGGGAATGACCTGCTATGTTATGGAACCAGGGAGGTGGAGGCAGAGTGAGTGAGGGGTTGAGTAGCAGAAGATGAAGTTTTGGAGGAACTGGGAGGCCAAATCAGCTCTCCAGGTCACGTGCAGCTCTTTGGCTTTTACTGCCAGGTACTGCAGGATTTTGAACAGAAACTCAGTATAATTTGCCGTGTTTTCCAGGGGTACTCTGATGCAATGGTGAGAATAGACTGTCTGGGGCAGGGCATAGAAGCAGGGATTTTAGTTGGGAAGATTTTCAGTTATCCAGGGGGACAAAGGATGGTCGCTTGGAGCAAGGTGGTAAGAATGTCATGGTAAATGGTTGTTGGGTCCTAGTTGTTTTTAAAAAGTAGAGCTAACAGATTTTCTCATGGGTTGGATGTAAGATGTGAGAAAAAAGGAGTCAAAGATGGTGCCAAATGTTTTGGTTCTAGCAATGTGCAGGCTGGAGTTATTGATTGAGATGGAGAAGTCTGTGGGTGGAGAGGTTTGGGGGAGGGATATCAGGAGCTCAGTTTTGGACCTGCTGAGTCATTGGCACTCACGTGACATTTAAATAAAGGCTCACCAGTAGATGAGGTCATTGAGAAAGTGAGTGTAGACAGAAAAGAGGATTAAGGACTTGGCCTGGGGAATCTACATTGTCAAGAGGTTAGAGAGAAGATGCAAATCAGGGAAAGACAAAGAGGAACCAGTGGGGGAGGAAGAAAACCAGGAAAGTATGTAATCTCAGACACCTACTAAGCAGTGTTTCTAGGAAGAGAGAGTGATCAGTTGGGTCAAACACTGCTGAGAGATGAAGGGAGATCAAAATTGACAGCTGACTATTAGATTTAGTTATTGGAGGACACCAGTAACCTTGACAAGAACAGCATTTGACTCCTGACCTCATGGAGTCCAACACTTTGACTATTAGTTATCACTGAGTTCTCCCTATTACAAATTTTCTCTTCCCAATCAGACAGTGAGCTTTGCATCACCAGGGTTGGGGAGTTGTTATGTGTCCAGAGCTCTGGCCCCTTGTCGGGCTGGTGGGCCAGCCTGTTGCAGGTCCTGATATAGTTGCTAACAGAGTCATGAATACCCCTCCCACTGGGACACTGGCCTTGAACAATTGTGCTCATGCCTGGCTTACCTTGGACGCAGAATTTGAGTTCCTTGGGGTCAGTGACGACCTTCCTGCTTTCCCGGATTACAGTCCGGTTCTTCTTGGTTTCTCCCCAGAGATTGGTACCACCATACATGCTGGGAATGTTGAGAATGGCAATGCCTTCAAGGAAGATGTTGCTCAGGTCTACCCCAACCCCGTCACACTGGTGGGCAGAGAAAAGAGGTCATCTGTTAGTGTCCTCAGTGCATCCTAACCCAAGATGGGTTGTGTGTGTGTGTGTTGGGAGGTATAGGCTCTCATGAAGGATGCCTGCTTCTGCCAGAAGCTGAATCTTGGGGAAAATTTCTCAGACCTAATGCTTCAGCCACTGTAGTGGTATGGGGAAGATCTAGTTCTGGTCAGTTCTGTGGAAGACAGCACAGGGCTCCAGGGATCCTCTATAGATCTAGAAAGGCTTTAGGAACAGTTCCAAGACAATTGCAAACTGTTCTCCAGTCCAGCCCAACCTCATTATCATCAATTCTGCCCTATTGTACCCAGCCTGAAGAATTACTGGGACAATGAATGCAGAACCTAACACTCAGTTGATTCTCAACACACAAGTTTCACTTTACCCCCTCTTATTTTTCACTCCTGTGAGAAGTACGAGACTAAGATTTGGAAAGCTTTCAGAATTTGCCTGTCTCCCATATCTGTATCATAAGTGCAATTTTGGCATATGTGCTTGCTGATGTTGCAGAGTTTCTTTATCCAAACTCCACCACCCACATCCCCCGCCAAGTACAAAAGGCCAGAAGGCTTGAATCTGTCTCTCACATATCTATAAAGTCAGCCCACTTTGGCATAGTGCTTACCAACACAGCAAGAAATGTATTAGCTCTGATTTCTGATCCTCAGCATTGTAGATAGTTTGCTTCATTTATAGAGGAAAAAATTGTACCCACAGAGGTGAGCTAAATTATCTAAGATTGCGCAGCTGATAAATAACAGAGCAGGTATTCAGAGGTGGGGAATTTGACTACAAAGCACATGCCCTTTATCTTCCTTATTGTGAGGCAGGAAAAATCAAAAGCATGTAATAAAAGTCCACTATCTTCAAGGTGACCTACAAATCCAAACTTTCAGCAATTTCTCCACAGAAGAAGAATAGAGATAGGGCTCTGTGTTGTTCATATTGGCTTACCTGCTGGTTTCCTTGATACTCTTACTTTATGGTATTTTATCATCTTCATGAATTATTTCCCTAACTACAAAATGGAATAGAGTGAGATTCTCTGGTACCTGGGAACTCATTTCTTCATTGAGAATTTCTCATTAGTTAGAGTCTCTTATATTGAACCAAATTCTCTTTCTTTCTGTTTGCACCTATTGGCCTTATTCTCCCTTCTGAAGCCAGACAGAATGATCCTTTCTCCCTCTCCTTAGACGCCCACCACGTGACACAATCATCATCACATCATCATGCATATGTATTAAGCATTGCCATGTTCCACGTGAGCTTTTAAGCATATATCATGTTACATGTTACCTTCATAATAGTCTTTTAAGTCAGTTACCATGACTGCTTCCACTTTACATTTGGAGAAACGGAGACATAGAGTGGTTAAGTAACTTGCCAAAGTCATACAACTTATAAATGGAAGGACACAGCTTTGATGGCAGACAGTCAGAGCCTATGCCTTAACTACACCTTTATTTTTCTTTCTTTCACAACACCATTTGGCTGTGCCTCCTTTGGACCGAGCATTGTCATTCTCTCAGACCCCTCCCATAGAATTTGGTTTTCATCCTGGGTGCCCTGTTCTGTAGTTTGTTACTCTTCTGCTCTGCAAAGCCCTCAGCATCAAAAGCAATACTAAGGACAAGACCTGGTGGCGCAGGTGGCAACTTCCTGGAGTTGGGATTCTATGACACAGTCATGCCCCAGAAATGAAATAATGTGGGAAGCCCATGAAAGGGCTCAACAGATGTCCCCATTATCATTCTCCTTACTGTTAAATATGATCAATGTGGCTCTTTCGTTAACAGCCAGAAGATGACATAATCACTTCAGTTGGAATGGGTGCTCATCTCAGCCACCCCTGCAGGCCCTCAATTCCACCATTGACATCTCAGCCAACTCTTCCCTATCTTGAACTTCCATAGGTATTCTTATTTTAAATAACATAGACACAGAATTTTGCACTCATGTCAATTAATGTCATCTGGCTTATAGCCCAAGACTTTTCCAGTCCATCAAGTTTATTTTCCATCTTCAATTTATGACCTTTTGCCATATTTTGGAGGTTAAGTCATTAATACGTTTATATAAAGGGCACAACCAGGGACCACGACCTCTCCTTGGTCAGCTTAACATACCATTGTGCATTAAACAGCTCTCAGGGTGTGGCCATTCTGTTGGGCTGTCTGTGTCCTCTGGATTGGAAGTCACCCAGCACACCTGTCATTACAATGTGTAATCATGGAACTTAGAGATAAGAAGGGCCTAAGAAGCTATGACCATCTTTCACACACGAGACCCAGCAAAATCAAGGATTTATCACTGAATTTATTAACAACACAGCTGGACAAGTATCTAGGTCTCCGGACCTCAAGTCTGTGTTCTTTCCACTAAAACATAAGACATTGTGTTCAGATCATGACTATTATGACCTCTATCAGAAAAGGAATAAGAAAAGTCATTAAGTTACTAGTATCTGGGTGTAAAGAACAAATGCTTGGTTAATAATCTACTCCAGAATCTTGTCAAAGACCCAGATGAAGCATACCAGTCTGGTATCCAGAAAGTGTTCTTTTGTACTTTGTTAAAAATGGGATGTTTGTCTGTTCGCCTTTTATTGGATGGAAACGACTCTGCTTTCTAGATTTATCAAGGTGGCCCCTGAATGGCATCTAGAGGTTTGTCCATCTATATGAATTCAAATATGTGTGTTTTCAAAGGCCTGTTAGTTCTCTGTCTTGGGCTCTGGTACCCACCTTTAGTGTCTATTCTATTTTTTGTAAGGGCTACTCTCTTGGGAAAAGATAAAACGCTTTTAGAATAATGCTAATGAGCCTTGCTTCCCACATTCTTTTTTTTTTTTGCTTCAAACATCATCTAACATTTTCCTTGGGTTTCAGTTTGTCAGAAGTCAGGCACACAGGTCTGAGTTGCCTTTGTGCACTCACCCTGGTTGCATGCCACCCCCAGCTACCCTTTGTGTGTGTGTGGATGGTGCCCTGGGAGCATGGGTTCAACTCAGAGCTCCCTGTTGCTGCCATGGTGATTCTTTTTTTTTTTTTTTTTCCCAAATCTTTTCCTTTCACTTCTCAGTAGGATTACTGACTTATTAGACATTTATTTTGGAATGTCTTCCATTCCGTCATTCTTTATACACATATTCTTATTTAGGGATTTAGGCTAGAATCTCACTGGAGCAAACTTCTCTTTTCCCCAAACCCTCTGAAATGAGCTTTACTTGATTCTGTGTCTGGCATTGTCTTCTCATATCCTAATCACCTCCTGGACAACACAGTCACTTTTTCTCTTGGATGTAGTTATTCCACATCACTTCAGATTATTCATTACTGGTCCCCTTCCTTCTCAGAGGTAATGAAATAATATTAGTAGCTCATACCTAGCAAGAACTTCTTCAGAAACTGAGCTGGTCCTTCTCTCCATTTGCACTTGGCATCATCATGTGAACACCATGAGGGAGGCTCACTGCTACCCACAACTAACTGGTCTCACTGGGGTTAAGTTGCTTGCTCAAGGCTACCCAGCTTGCCACCCTATAAGCTGGCTGAGCTAGGATTCAAATCCAGGCAGTCAGATGCCGGATCCTACCCTGGAGACAAAAGAGTCAATGAGGCAAAAGGGGACTTTTGCTGATGCTAGACTTACAGCAAAATTAAACTTCCAGCTGTTCTTTGAATAATTGAAATCTCCCACCACTCTATCTTGTACTTAGAGCAGTGCCTAGCACATTGATTCTGGGTATTAGTATTATTATATCTTGCTGCTGTGCCAGATTTGTTAAAAAAAAGTATACCACTAGCACACCTCCTTGGCACACCATATTCCTCAAAGCCACCTTTTCCCTCTACTGCAGTTGTAAGTGTGCCCTGTGACATCCTTTTCACCAGTTAGGAACATTCACTATTAACTTGGCAAGCCTTCGGCAAGCAAAAAGTCTTCACTTTCTGATAGATTGTTCCTGCTTTTTTCTGCTTTCTGCGATTGTTGCTATTCCCCACTGTCTCACTGGGTCCTAGGCAGACCAGGGCAAAAAGAATAGAAGTGTAGGAACATAGGAATTATTGGTCATAGATATCCCACCCTTGGAATTTGAATATTAAGAGGCAATGCAGTGTCCAGGAAAGCACAAACCTGGATTTGGAGACAGAAAGGTAGGGGCTTAAATCTTGGCTTGTCGCTTGCCAGCTGTGTGATGTGTGATCCTGTCTTGTTTCCTTAAACTATTTAAGCTTTAATTTTGTCATCTGTAAAGTGGGGGATGGGTGGGGGTGGATAACATCCATTTCCAGAGTTTGAATGCTTTCTGCAAGGCTGTAGCATTTCAAGAAATGTCTGCATTCTTAGTTTCCCTAAGCCTTATGCTGGGAGGCATATTACGGCTTGAATTCATTCTCCCACTACCTGAGACCTTGCTGCAAGCGTTATTAACTGCGTCTTGGCCCCACCCAGGCCAGTGAGGGCCTTGTCAGTCCTTACCTGCACCCCTATTGTCTGGGTTTCTGGGCCTAGCCATGACCCACTGATTTCCTCCAGAACATCAGGCCCGCTTAGGTTTAGGGAAAAGTGGAAAGCTGCTAAGCTGGGCTGGGAAAGTGGTGCCAAGAATGGTATACTGTCAGTTTAAATGGAACACGGGCCTCAAGGCGACTCCCGGGCGGATTCCTGAGCTATATCCTCCAATAGTTCCATGACGTCATGGGGCCCCCTCCCCCCGCTCCAACCGGGGGTTGGGGGAGGATCCCGGGCAGAGCACAAGGAGGGCGGCGGTCCCTGCGCACACTTTAGCCGTCCCTAACTTAGGCCTGGGCTAGCAGGCTCCTCTCCAAGCCCAGGCTGCGCTACAGCGAAACCCAAGTATTTATAGCCGGGTAGGGGCTGAAGCAGAGAGCTCTTGTCTCCGCCAGCGAGCGCGCACGCCCGCAACCGTGCACGCCCTCAACCCTGCACCCTGCAACCCTGCACGCCCGCAACTGTGCACGCCGCAACCCTGCACGCCCGCAACCCTGCAACCCTGCACGCCGCAACCGTGCGCGGGCCTCGGGGTGCAGGGCAGCGCGCTGTCAAGTTCCGAGGCGGCCCCGGGGCACGGCGTGGGTGGAGGTGCATGGAGGCCAACCCAGCTTGGGCCGGGTTGGAAGCGGTTCCGGAATCAGCCCGAGCCCAGGGCGGGAGCGGCCCTGGCCCGCCTCCTCCCAGGCCCCGCTGCGCGGGCTCGCGCCTGTCCGCCACGTTTGGCATTAGTTCCCCTTGCGAAGACAATGCCGTAGTTCTGGTTTCTTTCGGATCAGGAATGGTTTATTAGTTTGATGAATGGCCTGTGCAAAGGTAGCCAGAGACCAGGTTAGGAAGCCAGGTGTGTTTATATGCAAATGATACGCACTAGGGATTCCTATTCATCCTCCCCCACCCCTCGCATCTCTGGGACCTTTAAAATTCTAACCCGGCTGCGGGCTTTGCCGCTCCCCTCCTGCCCGCTGGCTTAGGCGACCTGAAAAAAACGAGGTGGATCAGAACCTTTCTCTCGTCTGAGCAAGGCGCCCCCATCTCAGCACAGTCGAGCCTATTTTTGAAGGTCCTCAGAGAAGGAGATCCCATAATTTATTTGATGACCTGTTTCAGTTTTTAGCAACTAGGAAATTCTGCCTTTTTCTAACCTCGATTCACAGTGCCGCGGATTACGTCTATTTTCTTTGGTCTAGAACGCAGATTATTTTGTTTCATGCTCCTGCCATGGGGCTGTGTCTGCTGCCTGGAATGACCTCTTTCTTCTAGGGCAGACTGGAGGTGTAGCTCAAACCTCAAAGGTTCTGGGGCATTCTGACCCTTTCAACTCAAAGTTTTCTTTCTTGGGTCCCCTGCCACTGCCTTATCATGACCCCTCCATCTCAACTGTGATGAATCCGTCTCAGTCTTTTAAAAATCTTCTTATGAGTATTTCCAGATATACAGAAAAGTAGAGTAATAAATCCATGTACCCCAAATCACAGCTTCAACAAATAGCAACCCGCAGCTCATATTTTAACATTATCGCAATTCATTTCCCCACCTCCATACTGAACTATTTTATAACATCCTATAAAATTCTATCATTTCATCTAAAATACTTCCATATGTATCTTTAAATAAGACTAAAAAAATCATCCCAATACTATTATCAGTCTTAAAAAGTAACAACTGTTCTTTAATATCCATAGATACACAGTAATTGAATTTCCTCAATAGTGGCATTTAAGAAATTGTTTTGTCTGGTCAATCTATACATTGAATTTGGTCATAATACCACATGATTTATAGATTCCCTGTCCTTTCCCCCCCTTTTACTACTTATTGAAGGAAATGAGTGACTTGTTCTGCACAGCAGTGTTTCTCAATATTCTGACTGAGCATATTTGAGATGGAGCCCGAGACGCTGCATTTCTATACATCCCCTAACGATGCTGGTGCTGTTAGCTCATGGACCAGACTCTGAGTAGCAATGTAGTGCCATTTCCCAGATTATGGATTTTGCTGATCGCATCTGTGAGGTGCCTTTAAAGTACTGAGTTGTCAGAAAAGTCATGATGTATTTTTTTTATATTTTTGAAGCAAAAAAGCATCATGACTTTCCCAACAACCCAATATATTCCCAGCCTATCTCTTGCATTTTCACTAAATTGGTACTTTCAGATCTAGAGGTTTGAGCAGATTCACTGTTGATGCCTTGGCAAGAATATTAGTGGGGCTGTGAGTTTCTTAGAAGAGGAGGTGCACGGTTTAGTCTCATTTTTTTACTACGTTCATAATGGTCGCAGCTGATGATACTTATCAAGTCCCATTTTTTTTAAAGATTTATTTATTTATGCATACAAGAGCTGGGGTGCAGACCAGAGATGTGGGAGGTGAGGGGGGTGAGAAGATTCACCTGAGACAGAGTGGGGAGCAGAACAGGCAGACTGATTGAAATACACTGCTGAGGGGAGCAGCGGGCTAGTCAGGAGAGGTCTGCTGCACCATGTGGGTCAGCTCCCTGGCTGGGGATCGAACCTGTGCTGGAGTGGCTGTGGATAGCTTCACAGTACTGTGTCTTATCCCCTTGCACCACCAGGGAGGCCCTGTAGTTCCATTTGTATAGTTCCTTAGTAACAGAATACTTTTCAGAACACCCTAGGACCTTCCCTGTACTTTTCCTCCAAATCTTCCAAATGCTGTTTTCTCCATAAATTCTTCCCAGTCCGTTCTCCAAAAAGGATCTCTTTCTTCTCTGTGTCTTGGGTTCTCATGGAATCAAAGATCTGAGGAGCCTTAAAGGGTCATTCAGTCCAATCACCTTATTTTGTAGATGAGAAAAAATGAGGTGAAAGCAAATGACCCAATGTCAGAGAGTATCAGAGTAAGCTGAGCAAGAATTAGACCTTTTGAGAGGAAAGTAGGAAAATGCTGGGCAATATCTAGGGAAAGCAATATTCAGTTACAGCAGGGAGGAAGAGAGACTGTGGAAGAGGTGGGTGGTATCCAGATACACCTGAATAGGAGTTCTAGTGGGCTGGAAGGAGTGGGCAGGAGAGCAGTGTGGTTTCCCTTGATGCCTGGACTCCAAGTTAGGTTTCAGATATACACTCAAAGGCAGAGAAGGGAAGCTGATATATACCTGACCAAAATATTTCCCTCCCTCTTTGCTGAGGGACCAGGATGTGGGTACATATTAGGTGACAGGAAAGCTGTCGCCCTCTGAAGGTGACCATCCCCTGAAGCTCTGAGTGCCTGTAGTGCACAGGTAAGGATGGAAGTGGTCGCACTCATTTATAGTGGGAGCATTTCTGTTTTGGTAGATGGGGAGGAGGTTTTCTCTGTGAACTTGCTTGGCAGAGTGGGGTGTAAGTTAGGCTATGGGGAGGCCTGGGCACTAGTGCAAGGTACCCTTTGGTTTGGAAAGAGGAGTGTAGGAGAAGAGGGTTAGCTGGTCCCAGCAAAGGCCAATCATGGGAGTCCTCATTAGTCTGCATATAGACTACAAGTTGGGGCCTCCTGGCCTTTACTTCTGCTATACTCTTGCTCAAACACTCTCATGCCTGTGAGCCTACTAAATGCTACCCTTCCATCTCAAATGCTTCTATGAAGCTTTTCCCCATGCTCTAGCTAGAATGTGATATTCCCCTTCTCTGAATTTTCATATGTGCTTGTCTCCCCAAGAGACTTTGAGCTCCCAGAGGACAGGGAACATAGTTATACAGCTCTGTGTTTTGCAGAGTTCCTGGCATGTCTTAGGTAGCCAATATAACTGTTTTGTTAATTGAAATAATGTATGTGGGGCCTCCCCGGTGGTGCAGCGGTTGAGCACTGGGCTGCAAAGCTGCCCACAGCCTCTGCAGCGCCAGTTCAATCCCCGGCCACATGGGAGGGTCCCACATGGCGCACAGACCTCTCCTGCTGCGCCCGCTGCTCCCCTCAGCAGTGTACTTCATCAGTCTGCCTGTTCTGCTCCCCACTCTGGCTCTGGTGAATTCTCTCACCCTCCCGCCCTTCTGACTATACCCAGTGCTTGTATAAATAAATAAATTAAAAAAAAAAAAAGAAACGATGTATGGTGAAACCCCAAAATGGAAACCAAGGTGTTCCTTAAAGAAACCTAACAAGAAAGTTTCTTTGCTATCAAATGAATTCCCACAATTTCCTAGGGTGACTATAGTCACCAAATAAAGTGGATGCAATGTCCAGGTTAGGGAGAGATATGAGAAGTTAATCCAAGTCTGCAAGAAGTGGTCTCTGACCACAACTAAGGGAAATCTTTATCTGAACAGCTGGTAACTAGAACAGGGAACACAGCGCACCATTTATATGAGAGAGACATTAAGAGCCAGAAGACAAAGACATTCATTCATCTGTCACTACTGATGAGAAGAATCTACCTACTCTGAGCTAGTCCCTGGGGATGGAGCAGAAATGGACACAGTCCCTATCCTCAAGGTGCTCGCAGGACATCAGTGCTAGAGGCTGTGTGCTGCTAAGTGTTTAGCAGCAAGATCTATTGAAGAAACAACTCTGATTGTGGTGTTCCACAGTGTCACCTGCGATGGCCAATGTCAAGCTCTAATGTGACATCACTGAAAGTGAAGTTGGGAAGAGATGTAATCAAACCATCTGGTTCCAGCACACCAAAGAAGGAAGCGGGTTATCTGTATATCTGCGGGGCAGCCTCTGGCCACACAGAAAAATATATTAGGAGTGAAAGAAAGGCAGCCAGGGCAAACAATGAGGTCTGTTTTCTCTAGAGAATAACTAGAGAGAATGTTTTTAGTGTCAATAATTTGATGTATATGCTGAAGGGAAAAAAAGCAATAAATTGAGTGGTGTTGATGAGTGGCAATAGCGTTATTGGAAAGACAGTCCACTACTATGAAAATTAAGAAAAAGGGGGGACCTGGTGTGTAGGTAAATCTGATGGGGCAGTTATTTCTCCTGCATTCAGAGGGGCTGTTTTACAGCATTTTGGGAGCTAATATCAGTTGTGGGCAGTTAGAAACTAACACTAATGCATACATATGTTATATGACAGTATGAATATATTTAATTTATTATGTAACTATTATGAACCAGGCACTTCATAGGTTTTGTGTCTAACTCTTACAACCCTACAATATTGGTATTTGTATCCTCATTTTGACAGAAGAACAAATGTTGACTCAGTGAAACTAAGGAAATTCTTTCAAATTTATGCAGGTTCCTGCTAGTCTTCAAGAACCTGCAGTTTTCCTGCATGAGATGCCAACATTGAGATCAAGAAAACAGACCAACTCACAGAGCCTGCTGCCTCTTAGTCTTGTGCCTTATTACCTATAAGACCACTTTTGGAATATTCTGGAGACAAGGGATTTGATTCTTCATTTTAAGGAGGACATTGGAAAACATGGAGTCTATTAAGAGAAGAGTGGTCAGGTTAGGATGGGTCTATAAATTGAATCATATAAGGAACTGGAGATGTTTAATTCAGTGAAGAGCAATAGAAAATGATCTGGAAGATAGATCTTAGCTCATGAAAGAGCCAGAAGGCATCTCTGTGGTTCCCCGGTCATGCATCCCACAAATATTGTGCATCTATTTTGTTCTAAAAATTGTGCCAGGTGCTGCCAAGGGAAGAATGTGAAGATGAACACCATCTCTGATCAACATCAGAAAGAACTTTCTGGAAGTCAGAGCTGTCCAGCAATGGAACAGGCTTCTCAAAAAGCAGTGGGCTTCCTTGGAATATTCAGGAAGAGACTGGATGTACACTTATCAGCATATGCCAGATGAATCTTAGCATTGAGTTTTAAGTGGGACTAAATCCCCTTCCAGGTCAGAGCTTCAGAGTCTCCTTTTAGCTTGCTTTGGCTACAGAGTGCTGTACTGAAAATTGTCACCCTGATCCACATCTCACCAGCCTTGCCCACCCAGCTGCATGCTCCATGCTCTGACAGTGAGCTGTGGACCAGTTAGACTGGAGAGTGACTGCCATCTGTGACAGGGATGAGGGAGTTCTGGCGGGTTTGTGTGGGCTCAAGGAATGCGGCCTTGAAGCCATGTACACACAACCTGCTTAAGAATATCCCATGGGCAGAAAATGTTTTCTTCCTCTTCAGCCCTCCTCTGTTGCTGTGCCAGGCAGGCACAATGGTGCCTTTGAGAGGGGCAGCTGGAAGGGGGTGTTGGCAAGGAGGCTGGAAGTAGAACATTGCAGCTGGGGGGGAACCAAATTCATTTCCAGGAGTGAGCTTGGGTGCCAGTTTCCAAAACAAAACTGCTGTTTCTCAGAGCTCATGGTGGTGGGTTGCCTCAGAGTTGGACAGAGGGCAGAGCCATTTCCTATCCATTGCTCCACCCTTTCCAGGTTAAAAAAAAAGTTGGTGTGTTGAGGCATTATTGCTCTGGATGTAGATTAATAATAAGCTTTGCTGCCTGTCTGGGAGCTCAAGCCAACCTGAGGTGGCTGAGGCTTTCTGAGAGGTGAGACTTTCCTGCAGACAGATTAGCACTGATGGTCACAGGACAGGCAGGGCTCAGGGGAGGGTAGGCCCTTGGGCATGAGAGAGGGCTCAGAATGGAGACCCCATCTGAGAATCTGTCTGTCAGGGTCACTCTCTCCACCACCATAGCTACCAGACACCCTCATTGCCATTTGGGCTCTGCCTACTCAGTCTTAACTTTGATGGGAAAGAGGTGGGAGAACTCTGGCATTTCCTGTCCTGGATTCACAGTTGTCCCAGACCTTCTGCTGCTTTCCAAGGCCCTGTCACCAGCTCAGTGGTGGGTGTGAGTGGTCTTCCCACTCACTGAGCAGTCAGGAGAAGGCCTCGGCCACAGTCTCTGCCAGTGCCCTTTTTTGTGTTACAAATGGAGCAAGGTGGGTCTCATTCTTGTGGTTTCCAATAAAAAGGTATTATTTCAGGCTGGTCAAGTGATAATTTCTGTTAGTGTTCATACTGTGGACTTTTTCATACTTCAGTTCAATTTTATAATCAATAGGTAACTGTAGAGCAATTATTCATTTCCGGCATTGTGTGAGGACTAGGGATATAAAATGAATAAGATAGTCTTTGCTCCAGACAGTAATCTGCCTAATAGTTATGCCAAGTCCCCCCTGGGAGTCCCACTACCAAGTAAATGGCATCTATTAGATGCAGTAGCATTAGGTGGAGAGCAGAAATGTAACACAGAGTCCTCTTCTACAGGGAGTATGTGGCATTATGGGAGGCATGTGGGTGTGGGATGGGAGATCTAAGTCTGAAACTCATCTGATCTTGAAGTACTTATTTATCTTGATGAGACTTAGTTTCCCTGTGTAAATAATGGGAACAATACACACCATGCAACATTATTAGAAAGATTAAATAATACAATGTATGAATGTGCCAGGACAGAGCTTGCCTCATGGCAAGTGCCCGGTAAGTGGCTGCTGTTGTTATTAAAGCTGATGCTAATGGATTTGAACATATAATCCTTATAACATGTATGTGTGTCAGAGGTGTTCATCCAATCCCTTGTGAGATTAAATGCCTTCCCCAAAGAGTCAATTTTTCTATCTTCTTAATTCTACTTCTATAGAAGACTGGGATCAACAAGTTTATGATTAAGATAAACAAAGACCTATCTGCTATAGCCAATAAGACATATTTGTATATAATATTCTCGGTTTCATAATCCAGTTGTAGAAGAACAGGTTTGGAATAGTTTTCTTCCCTGAGGTCCCTGAATCTCCTAAGTGTGGAGATGAAAATCATGAATTATTTTCAATATTCTAAAAAATAGTCTAAGAGAAATAGTACATTTCCTATTGGCAGTGCCTCACAGTTGATTATTACTTAAAAGATGCATTTGTTTGGTAGATGCTGCTTGGGAAAGTTAACCTTTCACTACGGGAACTTGGTAGAAGAGTCATCTCCTGGGGCAGAAGTTAGCCTAGGGAACCTTCTAGAAGCCTGTGGTGGGAGTGCCTTTCACCCCATGTGCAGAGTCATGTGATCCCAACTTCAGTCTTCTAAGACCTCCTTGGGTCTCTCTATGCAATGTGTTGCTGATCTCCCCACTGCTTTGTGAAAAAGTAGGCATGAGAATAAATCCTAAAAGTTACTCCAAAGTCCTTAGAAGACACTAAGTTTGTATAGCCAGGAGTCTGAAGACAAAGAAAATCAAAGCGATTCACAAAGAACAAAGGGAATGAAAAAGAACAAGAAAATAAAAGCATAGGAATGAATGGAGACTTGAAGTGAAATACAGGGTACACATTTGTAGGAAATAAAAAAGGGGATGGTTTAAGAGAGATAAAAAGTTATGTTTCAGAAACTACAAGCAAACAATTGGGTTTTATAAGAGAAAATTGACAGAAACAATTTCCCCTTAGTATGCTGAAAGATTTTAAGGCTCAGTGAAGGAAGCTCCTAGTCAGTGCATGACTGAAAGAGGTGGTAAGAGGGGGAGAATGGAGCTGCATTTAAAAAGGGATAAAGATTTAAGAAAGCCAAAGAATCCCAGGGGTGCTCCAGAGGCCTGATTTTAAAGAAACAAGGGCTAATACTGCTACTGGCTTGAAACAAGGACATTATTATCGGGCTGGTCCCTGACTGGTGAGATTGTGGGCTACTTCCCTTTTTTGCACCACTATAGTTTAAAATGTTCTACCATGAATTTGAATTAGTCCCCTCATCAATGATAACCAAGATGAAAATGCATACATTGTACAAAAATGAAAAATGATGTAAAAAATATATAAAATAAAAATAAAAAAATGAAAAAAAATTTAAAAAGCACATTATAAAAAAATAAAGACAAGTGGTATTTTGAATATATCCATGTTTAAGGCAGTAATGACGATTGCATGATATGCCAGATCACTTATTCATGGTATACCCTTGTCATAATTACATAAATCAGAGCAATATAAATTAATAAACAAATAAGATTCATATAAAAAAAGAGATGATTAGCACATATAGTAGAAGGAAGCAAGAAGAAATTGAAGTAGGGACATCTAGTGCAGTGAGAACTATATATAAGACGGGCAAGAAGAAATATGAAGGGCCAAGGCAGCCTTGGAAGGACTCACTTGAGGATAGTGCTGGAATACTGGCGCCAAGGACTTGAGTGAAGAAAGGAACAAGGCTAGAAGAGAATCTTTAGGAACTGTTCTAGACTCCCCTTTCACCCTAGGGCTTGATGCCATTTTTATTTCCCAAGCACTCAGAATCTCTTCTAATGTTCTTCTCAAGTTTCTCTTCCCCATGAACATGTTGTCATATCATCTCCCCTGGGACACTGTGCCTAGGTTGATGGGCATTTGGTCAGCGCTGACTTTTATTTTTCCAAGCTCAGAAAGACTCTACCTTTCCAAGCTGAGAAAGCTTAGGTGGAGCCAGGCCAGGAGAGGTCCATGTGCTAAATGATCTCTTTCCTTTTAATTTCAGAATTGGCAACGGTGCAAGTAGAATCCAAGGCAGAACCAGAGAATGTCCCCAGTTAGTTCTTGAGAGCCTGGATTCTCTTCTGTCACTTACTGCTGTGTAAACTTGGTCAGGTGGCTTAGCCTATAAAGTCCTTGATGTTTCTCTTTTGAAAAATAATGGCACTCATTTTGGATTGAATAGCTAAAGCTATCTGCTCCATCTTAAGGTAAACTGATTAATAAGCTTCCTTACATGTATATGGCTGTGCTAAATGTTAGTTTTTAGAATTAAGATTTTCATACACATTGTCCAGATCATATTATGGATTAAATATCCCCCACACATTGGGGCCTCCGTGGTGGTGCAGGTGTTAAAGTCTCAGCACTATCAAATTATCCTCAGCCACTGCAGCCTGAGTTTGAGCCCTGGGCCAGGGAGTTAACCCACCTGGTGGAGCAGACCTCTTCTGTCTCGCCTGCTGCACCCCTCAGCAGTGTATTTCAGTACATCTGCCTGTTCTGTTCCCCACTCTGTCTCTGGTAAATCCTCTCACCTCCCTCACCTCTGGCTTATACCCCAGTTCTTATATGCATAAATAAATAAAAAATAAAATCTTTAAATATCCCTCACACAGTGCCCAGCCCACCCCCTTTGTAAAATTAACTTAAAAAAAAATTGAGATGAAATTCACACAACGTAAAATTAACCACTATAAAGCATACAACTCAGTGACATTTAGTACTTTCACTCACACTGTCTTTTAGAGGTGTTAAAAGCAACATAGTCGTTTGGGTTGGTTCCAGTTTGTTGTAATTTAAAAATATGCAGCCCCTCACCTCTGTGCTCATCCTCCCAGGAGCTCACCTGCAGGGAATTTTCTGATTTTAGGTTGAGGAGAACCTACAGGGTCATTTGCTCTACAAATGCATTTTCAATTCAGTGTGCATTGCTAACCTGCTCTCCAAAGTGGTCTGCCACCATTTCAATCAACAGTGTCTGAGAATTCTCACTTCTGCTGAGTGGGGCATGCACAGACCACCAGAGCCAGTTAAAAATTATGAACCAGTTCTATCCACCTCAACGCGGAAAGCTCTCTAGGATATCATGGTGAGTGAAAAAGGCAAATTGCAGGGCATGAAGAGATAGTAGGGGACCTCAGTTTATCAGTGATTTTTTGTTTCTTCGATTAAAAAATACCTGAAGGGAATAAAATATTACAAGCATCCATTCTAAGTACTTGATATGCTATTTTCCAGACTGTTGTATTTTTTGAAAAGTCCTCAATGAAAGGGGGAAACTGATGCACAGAGTCCCAAAATATACTGCCTAACAGTTTTTTGAGCAGCTTCCAAATCTGGACTCACTTTTCCCCATGCAGAGGTTCATATTAGTGAGCTGGCTAGCCTTCCTTTCTCAGCATTGTTTTAAAGACTAGAAAAAATATCAAGGAATTTTGGAAGCTCTTATTTTTAGCTGGTAAAATGAAAAATTTCCACAGCATGTAAAATGAGAGCTCGAGTCAAAGCCTGCTTGGTTTGCTCCACCTAACTCTGATCCTGTTGAAAAACCTGTGCTAGACTATTCTGGGCCTGGGGTGGGAGAGGTGACTCACTGCGTCCCTCCCTCATCCCATCCCCCACCTGTTTATTCAGGTGAATCAGGTTAGAATGAACATCAAGGGCCGCTTGGGAAGAGAAGTCAGGGAATGAGACGCAGCCTTGACCAGGGCTGATGACGGTGATGTGGGTGACAAGCTGGCTTCTTAATTTCATAATTAGTGTCAACCACAATTTACTGAGCACCATGCTTGAAAACAGCCCTCGCTTTCTCAGCTCTTCCTGCATTTCCATAGAGGAAACGTTCAGTGCGAGTATTCGTAATATTGTTTTTGTGCTCTTTTTTTTTAATCAATGTCAAAATCCCAGGTCTGGTTTTAATGTTACCTGAAACATCAAAATAATGTTCATGAATAAAGGCAGATTTTGGATGTCCCATACCTGGCTGAAAATCTCTGCTCTAGACTAAAATGCCAGTATTACTCCTGGCCACCCATGGGCTGTGGGCCTCAGGGGAGTGTCTTGATCTCTCTCGGTCTCTATCAGTTTCTCTGGGAAGGTGAGAATGACACCTGCACTGGGAGCTACTGTGCAGGTCCTATGAAGCACTTATCACCATTGTCAGTAAAAAAAAAAAAAACAAAAAACAATAAACCTTAAAACTTTGATCCAAATAATAGCTTGCTTGGTTGGTAGGCCAACATCCTTTCCCACCATTTTATAGATGTTCAGAATACTGAGGTTCAGACATACAGTTTGGCAAGATACTTAACCTAATTGCAGAACAGGAATGACTCTGAGATCTTCTGTGTCTAGACTAGGTCTCTTCCCTTCCTTTGTGCCTGCCCTGGCCAAGAGTCAGGTATCTAGAACCACCTGGCTCTTGTCAGAGTGACTGGGGCTTCATATTAGGTCTAGAGTGATCCAGCACATGCAGCTTCAAGGACCCCTGGGATACAGTTTCCTTAGAACTAGTTAAGTGGGCATTATATTAACCAGTTCTCAACTGGGTTGTAAGCTTTATTTTAGAGAAGGCTCCAAGGCTTCGTGTCTTCTACCATTCACTGCATACCAAGTGAGAGACTTTTAAAAGAGACGTCCCCTGCATAATCTCATTTTAGCTTTAATTTTTATCATTTAAATTGTTATCAGAGTGACACACACAAACATATGCATACATGCATGAAGAAAGAAGATAGACTTCACTCTCTATTCCCCTGAACCTCTTATCTATGTGCCTTTCTCAAGTTGCTGGACCGCTCAGCCTCAGTTTCCTTACCCACAATGTGAGGAATTTGTGGACACAGTCTCCCAGAAAGGGTTCAGATAGGCTTTCCCCAAGATGTCCAGAGTTGTTCTTTTCCAATATACATTACCACAGTATGTGGAACTAAGGTCAATTGAGATCCTCTGGGCTCCTGGAGAAAGTGCTACGATTATTTAAATAATGCAGTTTACTAGATTTAGGGATCTCTTCAGAAGTAAGTTTTTTATTCCAGAAACCCATCTTAAGGCAGGGCATACATCCAGAAGCAGGTTTTGTCAGATTGTTATGGAGGAGGAGGGGGAGGGGCACTGAAGATATGGATTACATGTCCCAGCCTGCCATGAACTGGACTTCCTGAATGGGGAGCAGCTGGAGAGGATGGAGGTGGATGTATAAGTGAAGTGGAAGAAGGAGGGAGGAAGAGATAGATGGGGGGAGGCACATGGGTGAGCGACATGTAGAGATACTTAGAAGCGATACCTGGAAGTGACAGGTGGGTGAGAGACACGTGGGGAGACTTTTCTTGGACCTTAGCAGAAAGAACGGCAGCTTTTATCTCAACTTCATGTTGGATTACATGAATTTTGAGTCTCTCCTTTTGTCCTGGGTCTCTGGGACCTGCCCAACTGCTTTCTTGGGTTCATTGCCAAAGGTACCTCAGATTTGTGGCAAGCTTTTGGACCTCAGCCTCAGCAGGTTGCGCCTATTTGGCTGAGCATTTGATCATGAGGGGATGGGTAATTTTTGGAGCTTTTCTGGAAAAATTTGAAAATTTCCCAATATTATTCCCAATCCTGCACACCAATCCTATTAAGAATCATTTACACTAAGAGTATGCTTTCCTTGCCTTTGTGTATGTGATGGCCAGATCTCTTTTAGAGTGTGTACCCCTGAAAAATTGAGGTGACTGGGGACTCCTCAGTCACAAGCTAACAAGATGAAAGCATCTCCCCCTTCTCATGTAAACACTTTTTTCTTGATATTCTATGTCCCTTACTATAGGACATAAGCCACTGATTTGCCTTCATTTACTTTAGAATTTAAAACCATGCAAATTCTCCATATGTATCTTATTAAATTTGTTTTTTTCCTCCTACTAATCTGTGTGATGTTGATTTGTTTGTCTGTCTAGCCTCAGTAGAACTCTGGAGGGGGGCGGTCTCCCTGTACCCAAATAGCATTAATAATTACTCTGCATATTCTTTGATCAAAATAAAATGAGTCGCTCCGTGGGAAAACCTTTCGTAAACTTTAAGGCAGTTTCCGTCTCTGTCTCCTTCTGTCCAGCCTGAACCCATTCCTTCCATCATGAGCAGCAGGACTGTCTTCTGTTCCTTTGAAATATTTCCCAGCACCTGCCCAGCTGCCAGAACTAAGAGGGACCCAGCCTCGTGTTCAATAAAGGAGAACAAAACTGTGCATCCATGATGAAAGTTTCAGTTTTCTAACACTTGCTACATAAATCTCTATTGGGTTGTAAATCAGAACTCACTCCAAAAGACCTAGAGTCCTCTCTCTTGGAACCAGTGTTAGCAATGAAAACCTGGTCAAATTACTTAATGTAGCTGAGTTTCTTCCTTAAAAAAAAGTGATAATATTTGCCTCACTGGGTTATTTTATCAAATGAGGACAAATTATGACAGCCAAAGTATGTGACTTTTTCTTTGTCCTTTTTTTCTCTCCCCTTCTGTTTTACCCTTCTAAAAATCTGTGCCTCAGCTTACTTTTCCACGAAATGGGGAAACAATACTTAGCTCACAGGGTGGTTATAGGGCTGTGCAAACTGACATGGAATAAAAGCACCTCTGTGGGGCTATTCTAGGGATCACTAACCTCCAGCTGGTGAGCTGCATGTGGACCTCACAGGTCTGGGCTGTTGTGCGCAGTGGCCACAATTAGAAGTTATTTAACATAGCTTGTCTTACTGTTCATCCAAGGTCCCCGATGCTCTCCCATCTACCTGTGATGCTTTGCAGCCTCTTAATACCTGCCACCCACATACATCATCCCCTCTGGCTATCTGTCTGCCTCTGGATCTCAGGGTGCATCATTCATTCTCTCTAGATGGTACCTGCCCCAATCCTGAAGGCTGAAAGCTGCCCTTCACATATCCTCCCCACCCCCCTCTTGAATAAGTACTAAGAAGACTCATTATGAGGAGATAAGAAAAACAGGAAGCGCTTCCAAAGCCCCCAAGGACCCACAGCAAGAACAACCCTATCCCCTTCTGTAGGCCACCAGCCTCCTCTGCAGTGGAGAAAGAGCTGCTGGGTCTTGGGACCCAGAGGGGACAGTCAATGTGGCTGGGCCTGGAGCCCTGAGGGCGGGCAGTCCAGCTAGAGGAGCTGGTCTGCTCTATTCTGGGCATAGTTTCAAGGCCAGCTGCAGGGAGAACAAGCAGTCGCTGTGTGCCTGCAGCTGGTGGTGGTTAGGCCAGGGCTGTCCCTCATTGGGGTATATTTAAAGAGACCCCACTGGATGATCATGCCAGCAGGAAAAATGCACACATATCTCATTAGCTACGCTCAGTGCCTGGCCTAGCCCTCTCCACTGCCACTGCAGCTCCCAGGCTATGCATTTATGAATCAACAGAGGAGGGCAGCCTTTTCTGCCTCTCTTAGCTATCTGTGGTACCTCCTGGGGACAGATGCCCCTGGCTCCTGGGCCTCTTTGCTCTCTGACCAAGCTGGCTCCAAGTTCAGGGGATTAGCCAGAATGGGCTCCTCCTACCCTGGTTGGTAACCCAGCAACCAATGGGAGGGGCAGGCAGATGAGTCAAATAGAAGCATAGAATCTCTGGCTTTGTGTTTTGTTTGTGAAAACTCCCTGAGAGCAAACGCTGCTTTCTGGCTGGGAGTGGTGGGGCTTTCCCACACTGCTCCAGGCCAAATGCTCCTCCTTGCTGGGATGCCCTGGACCCACTACTTGACTGCTAATGGAGGCTTTGGTGAAGGGCGGGGACAGGATGAGCTGAACATTCTGGCTGCCTCTTTCACTGGTTCTCTCAAGTGAAAACAAGACTTACAGGCCTGAATCCCAGGGGAAGGTGGTGTGTTAGTAGCTAGGAACTATGAGAACTATGGGCAAGGAAACTATGGCCTGAAGTGCTGCAGAGCAAGGCAGAGCTGGTACACATAGATGGAAGGGTTTGCAGGTGCCTAGCAACCAGAGATACCGTCTCATACCAGTGACAGGACTTCAGGAGGGAAACAGCAGAAGTGGGATGGGAAGTGGGTAGCTTATCAACAGGACAGGGAAGCTGATGGGCAAACTAAGGCAGGCTGCGACAAGTGCTGAAAGAACTTCTAAATGTGAGTGCTCCAATAGGATCAGCTACATAATTTGAGGAGCCCAGTTCAAAATGAAAATGCAGGGCCATTGATTAAAAAAAAAAAATCAAGAATTTCAAGATGGTAAGAGAAGCTCAGTAAACCAGGGGCCCCTGTGGATCGCACAGTTGCCTATTCATAAAGTCGACCCTGTGTGCTTATGAGTAAGCTACTTGAAGCAGTTGTGAAACCTGGGGCAGGGTGAGTTCGGAGATAGCTGGTGCCCTCTGGCCTCACCCCTAAACCTTTTACTGCTGCTGCCCTGTGGCCATCACTTCCTAGATTTTACCGGACTTGGGACATTATCTCTACTTCAACAGCAGCTCTTCCTGTGCTGGTGGCAACAAAGTCTTTGCTTCTCTGAAAAGGGGGAACAGCAAGGCTGTAGTGGGGAAAGGGCTGAGGCAGGAAGAGACTCTGGGCATCCAGGCCCCAGAGCCCTGAGGGCTGAGTAAGATTGTGGAGGTGTTTGGGAACATGATGGAGGTACAACAAATAGTGATCTTAATATCACCTCTTAAGAACCCAGGCATGTGTTTTGAGGATGTACATGTCAGTCCAGGTAATAGAACCAAGGCCCAGGAAGCCATTACCCCATGAAGGAACTTACCTCCAACTCAATGTGGTCGTGGAGTTTCTTGCAGGTGGCTGCAAAGGTCTCTGAGGTGCCAAATTCAAAGTACCACAGCTTGTTCTTCATCCTGGATCATGAAGCAGAGAGATGTTCAGTATTCTGTATTTGTAGTGGTCACGTAAAGAAGTTCATTACTGGGACTGGGGGCTCCAAATCCACAGCATTCCTCAACCTTATGTTTTCGCTATTTGTCGGATGAACAGGGATGGATTTAAAATATTTTTCAGCAACTGTTCTTGCTAGGAACTTAGAGAAAAAAAACATTCATTTCTTAGACATCATGGTTACTCTAGGTGAATTGCCAGCTGCACTCTGGACTTTGTGGTCAGAGCACATTTGCCTCTGTATCTGGTTCAAGGGAAGAGTTCCAAGAAAATCAACCAGAGGTTAACAAGTGACAACATGGCCTGGTCGCTGTCTTGCTATTACTAATGCAAGGAGATTTCAGGCAGAACCCTCTCTTGGGTATGGCTGGGATACAAAGGCAAAAGTAGACAACATTTGAGACTTGAGGGCTATATAGTCTTGGGACAGGCGAGACAACCTCACAAGAAACCATCCAAGATATGTGCTTTGTCTATGTTCTGATTGGAGGAAGCAGAGTGGAGAGAATTAGACACAGATTTGGGGGTAAGGAAGAAAAAGAAGGAAATAAAGTGATTTATTTGATAGTAACACTCCCCCTTTTCCATGTCTTTCTCAACTGTATTTGATAAGGCCACAACCTTGTCATACTTCTCCAAAGTTAGGGCTCATCATTCTGAGCTTTAACATTTATCAACATATTCCTTAGTGCAAAGTCAGACGGTGTGTCCTCACATTTGGTCCTATTGATCAGATGGTCTCACCAGGAAGTGTTTCTCAAGGTACTCCATTTCTTCCATCCCAACTGTCATCCCATCATTGGGAATTGGCTAAGAGGAAGGACACCTGTCTAATTCATAAGCAGATAGATTTTTGCTAAGGAAGGATTAAACAAAACTGCATTCTTCTTGGCACTTAGGAAAGAGGAGATCACCTTGTATGGTGCTGATCTTCCATCCTCACATTTGTGGACTAAGAAGAAAGGAGCATCCCTCAATGGGCAGAGAACTCTTATTTCTTCCTATCTGTCCTAGGCTATAGCAGATGACTGTTCCATACAACAGACACAACTCTGTTCCCTGCATTTCTCAGAGTCCACCTAGAACTTGAATATGAGACTTCCATTGTGTGAAGATTTCTAAGATCTAATTGATTGGGATGTAGTGTTTTTGATTCTTAGTATGCTTGAAAAGAAGCAACAGGTGATGATGACAAGAAGAATAAGTAAGATCTGGGGAA
The DNA here is from genome assembly GCF_964194135.1 of Talpa europaea. Classification (NCBI taxonomy): domain Eukaryota; kingdom Metazoa; phylum Chordata; class Mammalia; order Eulipotyphla; family Talpidae; genus Talpa; species Talpa europaea. The sequence goes on along the minus strand of NC_140070.1, from coordinate 114,856,336 downwards.
TAAACCCTTACGAAGAAAGCTAGAGAATCCGTTGTACTTTAAGTAGGCCAGGGCTTCTCAGCCAGGGTGCCACAGCACAGCCTGTGATATCAATCTTCTCCACTTTCAGGGGGTTGTGGGGCAGGCTGTCCTGCTACTACTAATGTTGGGGTGTCAGGCAGAGCCCTCTCTTCAGTATGGATAGCACAGCAAGCATTCCCATTTGTCATCCCAGTATTTGTTTTTGTTTTCTGTTTACGATGTCAAAAAATATTGGGAAATGTTCTAGATCACTGGTTCTCTGAATGTTAATGCACATACAAATCACCTGAGGATTGCAGTAAGACATTCAGTGTGGAGGCCCAAGAGTCCTTTCTAACAAGCTGCTGATGCTGGTCCAAGGAGTATGCTTGGAGTGGTAAGGATCTGGAGACTATGTTTGTGAGTTCTTGAAAAATCTTCATATGAATTACCTGAGAAATGTGATTAAAATGCTGCTTCCTGGACTTCAATCTATAGAGATTCTATGTGACAGTTTGTGGGGCAGGGCCCAGGAAAATGCATCTTTACGAGTGCCGAGGTGATCTTTACGTCAGTGGTCAGTTGTCAGGACATTGAGAAACATCTCTCTAGATCCCAGTGAAATGATAGCTATGGAAAAGGACAGACTGGTGAAACCTGGAAGAGACGATTCCTCAGGGAGGATAGAATGAGGGTCAATGCCTTTCAATAGACAATGATGGCAAAAGACTCAGTAAGGGGAAAAACACAGATTGTCATAAATGTCAAGGCTGAGCATACTTCTCCTGCAGTGAAATCATCTCTGTAACCAGGAGACCTGCATTGTGATTCCATTTTCAAATATCAATGCTTGTCTGAATCATGACTTTTGAAAGTTATTGCCAGGAGATTTAGGGTTTTAATAAAAATGTCTGGAAGCTACAGTTATTTTTGCCCCACAGTGGCTCTTTTGATGATCTAATAAGGTTAGGAGGTCATGGCGAGGTCAGTATCACAGAATGACTGCAAGGATCAAAAAGGCCATTGTCCATTGCTGGCTAGATGTCCACTGCTGGTTGTATAACCTTTGTCAAGTTATTTAACCTTTTAAAGCCTCAGTTTCCTCATCGGTAAAATGGAGACAGTTAAGAGATCTGCTTCAAAGGGTAGTTGAAAAGATTAAGTGAGGTGATTCAAAGCACGTCACATAATGCTTGATTATAATAAGTTCACCAAGAACATTAGCTATTTACTTATTAGACATATTTCAATATTTTGGACTGCCATATTTGCATAACATAGGGAGGCACAAATGACAGAGGAAGTGGGGTAGCCAACCTCAAATTTTTCTAGGATAGAAAGATATGTAATCATGTTTGTTAGACCATGTGTCTTCTTGTTAAAAACATGATTCCCATTTGTCTAATAGATTTTTCCAGAGTCACAGACTACACCCTAATCCTTGGTTAACTACCTTGACTGGTCATACATTTGTCCAAGGATGTGATGTTGATTGAGAATATGCTTCTAAGACAGTGTATGTTTGCTGTGAATGAAAGTATTTATCAATTCAAGAAACATTCATTGTGCCAGAATTATAAGAGAGTTGTAGAACAAAATATATCACTCCATGACTAGGCACTGGGTAAAGATAGACAAGGAAACCTAAACCCTAGTGTCCAGAGATAAGCATTGAACACTGAGAGTACATAGGAGGACATTTACTTCTTAGTGGGGCTAGGGGCCATCAGAGAAAACTTCCTAGGGAGGCAATGCTTGGGTCAAGTTCTGAAGGATGTGGAAGGGAAAAGAGAAAGTGAGGAAGAGCATTCCAGACGATGACACAGGGCAACAGAGCATAAATCTGCTGGAGGGGACCTATAAGGGTTGTGGAGATTTGGCTAGGAAGGGTTGGAGAGCGGAGGAGCAAGACTGTCAAGGCTGGGGATGCCATGCTTGAGTATTAGGGCTTTAAAGTCGATAGTATGTCATGGACCATCCTTATGTGGGGATGGTATTGGAGGTAGTAGTGACCCACTCAGATTCGTGCTTAGTAACAGTCTCTTCATCCCACATGTGAAGAGTGGATTAGAAGGAGCGGGTACAGATTGAAGGCCTGGAGAATAGTTTGGGGGTGGTATAGAAATCCAGGGGAGAACTGAAAAGTGCCTGAACAAAGGTAATGACAGTAGAGTTTGGGAGAACAGGATGGATTCACAAGCTAAAAATTAGGGGAATTGACAGGGCTGGTTGATTGTTAGGAGTGAGTGGGAAATAGTCAAAGTGACACCCAGGTTTTTGTCTTAGACAGCACAGTGGATGACAGGTACTATTCACTGAGAGAGGGGGACAGGAAATCAATTCTAGTGGCAGTCCTCTTTGTTATTAAAATGTTGGGGTTTTTTTTTTTTTTTTTGGCCCATCTGGTCGTCCCTCTGCCCATCCATGGATCCATGGAAACATCCAAAAAACCCTACTATGTGTCAGTTGCTGTGTTAGGTCTGGAGAGAAGTGATGAATGAGAGAGGCATGATGGCATGATCATTGATTATTCCCTTACAGGGCTTATATCCTTTTAATAGTTCACTAAGATGCAAACATTTGATCTCTGATGCATAGGAGACTTTTCAAAATATAAGAGCTTTTATTTTTCTTCTTTTAAGTCAAGTACTTTTTATGTTAGAAGTGAATATATTCCATTCCCATGACCCTTTGGTTTTGCATTCTGTGAAACATTTTAAATACTTATCATATCTCTTTTGATTTTCTGATGATGAGGTAGATACTATTGCTAAAAATAAGGAACAAAGACTTGGGGAGGATAAATGACTGACGTGAGTAAAGGACTTGCACTTAGTAAGATAGTGCAGAGGGGGGCCCAAACCCTGACTACCTGATCCTAGAGCCTGTGCTTTGCTACCCTGCACCCTATCTTTTACATATGGTACGTGTGCTCCTGCACACTCACTAGACTGCTGTGCTTCTCCTTCTCCCGGTTAAGTGGATGCTCTTAGGGGTTTGGGTTGTCAGTGGTTGCACACATCCTAGCAAAAGCTGATTGATGAAGAATGGCAGACCCTCCTAGCAACCAGAAGTCAGGGGTATTCTAGAGGAGTTTGAATCAGATGTGTCACAGGAACCCTCTGTCTTGAATCAGCAGTGACTTGGATAATCAGGGAATCCAGAACTGACCCTTAGCAAAGTCAGACATTTTCAGGAATGCCCTGTACCTTTCCTTTCAATTCATCTAGAAATGGGGCAGAAGTAATGCCCCAGAACCATCTCCAATACAGAAGGCAACAGGGTAGGAAGAGTGCCTCTCTTAGGAGACAAACATAAGTTGCTCTTCAGGCATCTCCAATTCAGGTTCAGTGTGGGTCATTTTTCCTCATAATCAGAGAGGGCAGTGGGCCTGATGCAGAGTCCCTAGAATGGAATCAAGGAGTTCTAGGTTCAAAGTTATAACCTGCCCTTCACTTCTTTCTCTGCAAGATGGGAATATGATTCTCTACCTAGCAAAGTTATAGAGCTCATGTGCCTTTGAGCACATTTTTTTTCTAAGCCTCTTCACCCATATGGGCTAATAGTTAACACTCTGTTATAAATAATAAATGAGTTATGTGAAATTAACTAGGACTGGTCTCGTTAAATAGGAGGCCATAATTGCCCATACACGTTTAAAATTTGTTGACTGTTGTTCATGTCTTGTCAATAATCAGAGTACTCTTGCCTTTATCTGGTTAACTCAGAAAAATAGTCATTTGCTTTATTTGAGATAATATAAAAGTAGATTATTTTGAATGCCAAAATGACTGAAAGTGTAAAGGCAAGGACCAAAGGGTAGGGCTAGCAAAAGGAAGAGACTCTTTCGGGGATAAAGGCTGGTCAGGTATTTTTGAGGTCAGTTGTTAATGGAGGGCATTGCGGAGGAGGCTGCCTTCAGGCCAAGTGGCCTAAGAGAAGGTAAGGCAGCTCTTTCTCTGTAAGTGTTGGGGCATCATTGCTAAGGACTTGACTGGTAGGTTTAACCAAGGTAAGGTTCCCTGCAGGTTACAGACGCATTGAGATCAGGAAGGAAACCAGATACCCAGACCCCTATCACTGCATAGTAAGTCATCCGGATTCTTCTGTTCTGTCCACACTGTCAGAGCAGAGCCGTACAGCATGGAGTGCTGAGGTTAGTTTTTGAGCCTGATATAGAAAAAGCCTCTCTGTCTGGGAAGTTTGGGGTTTTGGTTCCACACTCTGCTAATCACTTTATATCCACCGTCTTTTCCAGAAAAATCTTATCTTTTCCAGAAAAATCTATCCACCGTCTTTTCAGAAAAATCTTATGAGGTCTGTACTATTGCTACAAAGGAAGGAATTCACAGATTGAAATGACTTCTCTGTCTCGTTTTCCTTATTTTCCTTTTCCTTCACCAGCACCTTCCCAAAGCTTTTGGTGACACCCTACAATTTGGGGTAGGCGATGCAGCCTCCACTTTCCTTTCCTTGCCACTCTGAGAGGCTGAATGCCACTTGGATGATATCTCCCAGCCACTCCACACTTAGATCACGTTGGGGGACTGCTACACTGCCTGTGGCACCAGAAGGTGTCTGTTTACCATCAGTTATACCAGAGCATCGCCTCTGGAATCTGAGAGGTTAGGGTTCATGCCTGACTCTGCCACTTGCTGGCTGGCCCTCATTTTTTTTTTCTCTACAAAATGGGAATATGATTCTCTACCCAGCAAAGTTGTGAAGCTCATGTGGCAAATGCTAGGCACAAGCAGGTGTTCAGTGCATGTCAAGTGCTCACTAACTTCTCTCCGGTTGCTAGGAGACACAGACACAGTCCCTGGGAGGCTCATTCCCCCCAGCACAGGGGCAGGGGAGGGAGTAGTGTGGGGGTCTCTCCCAGGCAGCCAGTGTTTTTTGAAGAAAATAAAATTAACAATGTTTTAATGACTTCTGGACTGCTTTCCCTGCATTGCTCTTCCTGAGTTTTTCTTGGCTCACCGTTTCTTTCCTCCTCATAATCACCTTTCAGCTGGAGATGACTAATCTTTAACTAGTTGTCCTGAGGCTGGTTTCCAGGTCCACAAATCTAGGTTCACTGTCAAGCTCTAAATGACCGAGCTGGACCTGTTTTTGAGGCAGAGGACTTTATGGGGGCTGTGGGGACTTGGCCTCAAGGACGAGTGGCAAAGAGCAGCAGTGACATCCTGGGTCAGCTCTGCTTCTGGGTTTTCTTAATATCCCTCTGCTTTACATAAAAAGCAAAAACAAAATACCAACAGTACTCTACTTAGTTGAACCTTTTGACAGATGAGGAAAAAATGAGACTAATTAAAAGTGTTGTTTTTTCTATTTGTCAGCAATTTAGGGCTGGAATCAGACCTCACCTGGCAGCCTCAGAGCAGCCTGTTTTCAAGGTTGGCCACAAGTACCACTTGGCTGCTGGGAATTTTTGCCACAAAGCAATGAGCTTATGATGACCCTTTTTTTTTCAGATAATCTTGAAGCTTTAAGGGTGAGGGGCTTTTGAAGTCATCCAAATATGAAAACATTTCTTTGGGTTCAGAAGGCTGTAGGGAGGACACAATGGCTATTTCTAGAAATAGGGGCTCCTGAAGTGAAGGTATTTCTCTTTGTGGTTTGGACTTTGATAACCAGGTTCTCTGAGTGGGTCATGACTCAAATGACCAGTTAGGCTTTCTGTGCTGGCACGAAACTCTGCACGAGGCAGAGTTCTGTGTTATGTTGAGGGGGCAGGATGATGTGGTGGAGGCCCTGGGGGGCCAGCAGACAAGAGACCAGCCTTCCGGTCCCAGTTCTCATACACTAGTGTCACATACACTAGCATGTGACACCAAGAGAGCCAGTTGGCCTCAGTTTCTCCACACTACAATGAAGGGCTTGGAACGACCGACTTCTAGGTTTTCTGCAAGTGCTCTGAACTTGCGATCACACAGTGCGGGACAGAATGGGAAACCCCCGTGTTGCCCTATAGCTGCCTGGGTCTTGCCAGAGCTGCCATTTTAAACAGAGAAGCCAGAAGTATGTGTTCTTATATAAAATGTCCTGATTTGCAGAGTTGACAACTAATTTAGCTTTTTAAAAGAACTCTGTATAGGCTCCAAACTATACATCAGGGGAAAACTATGCCTAGCTAACAAATTATAATTACACTAATTATATTTTTTCACAAGTCTTATCTCAATTATAAAACAAAGCAAATAACTTCACTTAATATTTTCTGTCAACTTACTGGGTTATTGGTGGTGTTATTGCTACTCTACTGAAGATAGTAGACTAATGCCAAGTTATTAAGTAACTAATAATCTAACACAGTCAAGCAGGTATAATTGCAACGCAGGCAGGGCAACTTGAGTTGAATTATAGTTGAATGATCAATGGTACTAATAATATTGAGAATACTTTATCTGTTAGCATTTTACATTATTTGAATCCCCAAATGCCTTTGGAAGTACAAAATTGTGTTAACCAAAGTTTAGATCAATGGTTTAAAAGCAAAAAAAAAAAAAAAAAAAAAAAAAAAAAAGCGGAGGCAGGTAGGCTTGGTTCTGTGGCCAGGATGTCAAGTCCTGGAAGGGGCCTGTGACTGCCACCTCACAGGTGCTGCACAGGCCATCTGTGTCACCACACACTCAGCTGCCCTGGCCCATCAGAGAGCTTGTCACATCTAACCCGCCCTGCATGCTGTCCCCTGTTCTCACTGCCTGTTGGAATGGGCACTCAGAGACTCTCAGGCACGGAGCTATGGATGGAAGAATCTTTTCCAAGAGGGGGCAGTGGCCCCTTTGGTTCAAGGGAAAGTGAATCCCCGGCAATCAGGAAGGAGGCTTTATAAATAGCTTTTTTGTTCTCTGACTGTGACTTTTGTGCCCACTGTTCCTGCCAACAGATTTGTCTTGGCTCCATGTGCTTCAGCTTCAAGGGGCAAGGTATTCCCTGGCTTTTGTCCATACCCAGGACAAGACTGGTGTTCATAGCACTCAGAAAAATCTGAGGTGCTGAATGGGAGGACTGGAGACAAGAGATCAGGAGGAGGTGGTTAGAATCATGGGGAACAACAACAACAAAAAATTTTAAAAAGGAGGAGAGTTCAAGAGGGCTGAAAGGAAAAAAAGGTCAAGAAAGGGGGGAGAAACCTGTATATTTCATAGTATAAATATACTATAGGATATATTTTATAATATAAAGAAATATATTTTATGGTATAAATATGGGATCCTCTTAGCAACTTATGAATACATTATTTAAGTTATTTTCATATGCAAAAAATTACCTATAAAATCACAGATGATTGCTTCCCCTTAAGAGGCCTTTGGGGGCCCAGGGAGTCCTAGCTAGGAGATCACAGTTTCCAAGGAATCTTCCAGAGTTGCTGCCATTTCTTAGTGCAGAATAGTATTTGTGCTCTTGATCACAAGAAAGATCACACAGGCTAACTAGTGGGTTATTTTTTCTTCTTGATGTGGAATGGAATTAAATCAATTACACTGGTCATGTCTTGGTAACCCAGAAACACTGACCTAATGGCAAAGGGTGTGGTTGAATAATAAAAAATGGGGAAACAAATGATTTCTTAGAACAGCTCTTTGGCTGACAGAAATCTTAGTGATTATGCACTCATGGTGAGGAGTGGAGAAGAAGGAATAAAAATAGTGTGTTAGGCAGAATGGATGACTCCAAACCATTTCTGGGTGGTGGTTCTCATCTAAACCCCAGCAGTCTTCTCATGGTCTAGATGAGGAAACAGACCCATCTGCATTGATGCACAGGCTGGAGCGCCACCAACTCCCAACTTCAGTTCTTATCTCTTAATTTCCCATTCCCCAGCTCCCACCACTGTGCCCCAGAGTCACCTAGTACGAGTAGGAAAGGCAACCGCACCACTAGCCCTTGTGGTTGTTATCACTCATGCTGTGGCCTGGGTTTGCTCACATCTACCATTCAGTCCACAGATGAGGCCACACGATCCCTGCTCTGGATTGGCTGGCCATGGCTGCTTGGATCCTGTGGCATTCTTCACCAGAGTCTGGGGGCTGGGGCTTTCTACTGATTTCTGGTCTCTGTTCTTGTCCCACAATGACAAAGGACTGAACATCCCTGCCTCGTTTCCAGAGCAGCTTCTTTGCCCCTTTGGGGCTAAATCTGGTCTTCAAAGAATCTATGCCCTTCTCTTCTACACATGACATTTGGTTTCCATGGACTGTGGACATGCTCTTTTTTGATAGGCTCTCCTGAATTATCTGGCATCTGACAGCATCTCCTCCTAAGAGCAAGAATCCAGGTACACAGCTTGCCAAAATATGGAATCAGATTCTCCCTGAATGTAGCACTCAGGGACACACATGGTGTGTGTGTGTGTGTACACGTGTGTGCGCCTGAAACAGAGAGGCTTCTGGAGTCGGGATCTAATACTATGGAGCACACTCACAGACACTGCCTCTCCCAGGCGGCAGCCCTGCAGCCTGACCTGAGAACTGCCAGTGAAGTGAATGTCACCTCAGGGTCCTGCCACTTTGGGGATGACCTTCAGGAGATACCACTGGTGAAGCAGTCAGGGTTTTTCTCTCCAGAAAACTTGAGTATCCAGGGTATTTTTTTTTCCAGTCAGTGTCTGTCCTTGCCAAGAGAAAAGTGCTCCCTTCCCCTCACTAAAAAATATAAATAAAATGAAATAAATCTCACAGCGTGGCTTCCTCTTTGCCATCTTTTTTACCTTTGAAGATTTATTCGTGGAAAGAAGATCCCCTTCAGGCCGATTTGGCTGAGGCTGGAGGGCACTGAATCAGCTTGCTCTCCTAGTTCCCCAGGAGCTAAGTCAAATGCTGGGACAAAAAGGAATCCCACTGGGAGGGAGAGGGGGTGGCAGATTGGCAAGCAAGTCTCTAGGGTTCAGCAAGGAGTACATAGCCGCTATTAGCTTTTTGGTTCTGAACTCATCTTTAGCAAGAATCCTACATCCCTCAGCCTGTGAAGATGGTATTTGAAGGCAGGTGGGGATAGTTAAGGCACAGGTGGGTGAGGATGAGGATGACTTTTTGGAACACAAGCCTTGAAAAGTCTAGAGAAGTTGGGTGTCTCTGAGCAGGAATCAAGTTCTTGCTGAGAATTCCACTGCCTGGGGCCTGACCAGCCAAAGTTGGAAACTAGGAACTGTGCAGGCAAGCAGAGGCACATCCCAGAAATGGGTGCTTACCCTCACCCTATGGTAATTGCCAGGTGGACCCCAAGAGAGAGACAGCAGAACTTTGCCTGCTCCCTCTCCATCCTCTTCCACTCCAGCTCACACACCCCTTGCCCCAGTTGTTGGGGATAATCTCAGTCTCCACTTCAAGGTTTACTCTGTGCTGGAATTGTATTAACTGCTTTACACACCAAAGGGTCCCCCTCACTAGGTCCTCCCATCTGCTGTCTGTGGGAGGTACTACAGTGGCTATTTTGCAGAAGTGTTTGAGCGTGTTTCTTGCCAAAGGCTGGCTGAGGCAGAGTCAGGGTGTCAGAGGGGATGCAGGCTGAATGAGTCTGTTCTGCCTCCCTCCCACCACCAGCCGGATTTATGCTAGGTCAGGTTACAAAAGTTCCTTGGTTAAGCCAGTTGTTTGTCACTTTGAGCACATTTCCCCATAGAAACAATGTAATGTTGAGGTTGGATTTGCAGGCTAACCTACAAAAGCAGATTAACCCATTATGTATCCAATGTCTACTTTTCGAGACAGCTTGGCGGGGTTGATAGTGGCTCTGGTTAGATGCCAGAAAGGCCTGGATTTAAACCACATCTCAGTCACTTACTTATTCTCTGACCTTGGGCAAGTCATTTGGTCTCTGTTCTTAGATTCTTCATCTTTGAATTGAGATAACAGTGCCTACCTTGCAGGGGTTGTGGGGACTATTAAGAGAATGTATGTAGACGATAGACCTTCAAACAAAGGTGCAACAAAACTCTTGCCAGATATGAAACTGGTTCTGTGGCGTTGTGGAGTCTGAGTTCTTGCTTGGATCACACCTATCTTTCCTGCTGCATTTTGCTTTCCTCTACTTCCTCGGAAAGAAACTAGATTGGGGGTTTTCTACCCTAAAGCCCCTCATAGTCACCTCTGGAGTCTTGGCAGAAGTTCTTACAAGGCTGGAACTGGAGGTGCCATAAGCAAGTGAGAAGTAGCAGAGGTAGGAAAGGCACAACTTTACTTTGCTATTTCTTCCTTTTACAACTGTAAAGCTACACAATGGTCTAGTTACTTCTTAAGTTTCCTGTGCCTTCCCCACCACAAGCCAGTGGGTTACCTCCTTAAAATTAAACGCAGCGTAAGTAATTCCCCGTTTGTTCCTCTATGTTTTAAGTCATGAAAGCATGGGTAAAGCAAGTCAATAATTCATTAGATGGGGCAGGTGCCTGGATAAATAGCCCCTTCCCGTACTTATTCCAGCACCTTCCTGTGCCAGTTTTAAAAATCTTAAATAGGAAAGCATCAGGCAGAGCCTCACTCTGCCGGAGAAGACTGTAGTACACACTGCCAACAAAATCCTTTCTTTTTCGCCCTTTTGAAAATCATATCCATATGCTCTTGGCTTTGTTTCCACTCTGACATTTGTGACTTCTACTTGTTATCCTCTCCTCACACCCATGTTGGGGACTGCGTGGTGCAAACCTGCCTCCCCACCTAGCACAGCATCCTGGTAGTATGTTCTGCCACCAAGTCGCTGCCGTCTCTCTGGTCACCGTGCTCGTCTCTCCCAATGAATACGTCTGTTCGCTTTACCCCCTCACTGTGCATCTGGCAAATGTGACCCTGCCGCGGGTGTGACCCCCAGGCGCCTCCCTGCCAATTTCTTGGGAGAACTGCTTGGCACCACCTCTGCCAGGCTTCTTATTTCTAGCTCACACCTGCTGCCCCTCTGCGGGCTGTGATTTTAGAGATGCATTCTACTTTATCCTGTTTAAATCTCACTTTAAAGCGCTCTTGTTTGGTCTTCAAGTCTCTGGCCAAAAATATTCCCTTGGTTTATGTGACAAGCTCCTGATTCCTTGCCAAGGGTCTGTCCTTCCCGCACTGAAATCTATGGTCCAGAAGAACAGTCATTCTTAGATCAGCCACAGAGCAGCTCTGTGCTCCCCATACATGCCTGTTTCTTCTAAAATGATGACTCATGGCGGAGAAAGAGACTAAAGCATCGCCCCTTAGTTTCCTACTCAAAACATCAGAATCACCAGAAATAGTAATCAGGATTTTTCTGGATGTGACAATTGCCCCCTTCCCCACAACCAGAAGAGAAAAACAACTTTTGGGTCACATACTCCTTTTTGTTTCTGACACAGGGGTTTTCTCCAATGTGAAATTAGCAAAACATTGTTCTTATAAGATGGCTCTGTGGTCAGATAAATTTAGGAAACTAAGTATTTTGCTTTTGCATGATCTCAACAGGTTAGAAAATATATTAAAGGCTCTATGATACAATATGGAAAAGAAATAAATTTCACTTGGACTTTCCCAAGAGGATTTGATGCTTGAGCTCCCTCTGCCCTTCTGTCTTCCAATGAATTTCCTTCAAACATCCCAGAGTCCACTTTAACCAATTCTACTACAATACATGCTTAAAAAAGACAATCTCGAGGGCCTCCCCTGGTGGCGCAGCGGTTGAGCACTGGACTGCAAAGCTGTCCGCAGCCTCTGCAGCCCCGGTTTGATCCCTGGCTACCGGCGAGGATCCCACATGGCGCGCAGACCTCTCCTGCCGCCCGCTGCTCCCCTCAGCAGTGTATTTCGTCAGTCTGCCTGTTCTGTTCCCCACTCTGGCTCTGGTGAATTCTCTCACCCTCCCACGCTTCTGACTGTACCCCGGTTCTTGTATAAATAAAATTAAAAAAAAAAAAAGACAATCTCAATAGCTACTTCCATAACTCTCATTCACATGATGATCCTGTTAGCTGGTCTGCTTCCCTTTTCAGAAGGTCCATATCTATTCTCCTTGGGTACAGTCTCATACTTCTATTTCTTCTCCCTAAATAGAGATTGGGCATTTCCTCTTTATTTCCATGTTATATCTATTTGTTAACTAGATGCTAACTGTTCTATGTTCTCTTCGACCTTCTCTTTTCTTTCTGGACGTGTAGGACATCCACTGTTTTTAGGACACTAAGGAACCTTGATCAAGGCAAATATTTTGACCACGTAAGCTTTCCTCAAACCCATTCATTTTCTCCCTTGGTGGGAGACCAGTTTACATTTGCAGCATTAATAATTTGTAACTAAGGTCAAGCAAGAGAGCGAGAGAGAGAGAGAAAGAGAGAGAGAGAAAGAAATTGAATCCCATCACAGCCCTACAATTATATTTCCTGGGCATCAGTGTGACAACTTGGAAGCCCACAGATCCTATAAAGCCTGAAAATGTGCTTAATTTGCGCAGTGGTTTTCAAAATTGAATGGTTTTACACACACACCTGGGGCCCAGCTCCTCTGATGAAATCAGATTTGTTAATATTGGGTTTCTTTCGAACTTGGCAACAGTTGGCTGGAGCTGAGGACGGTTTGTTCCCATTACACGGGGCACATGGTCTCCACTTTGCTAGAGGTCCTGCCACTCCCCGAAGAAGCCTTACATCCACCCACTCCCTCATTTACATTAGCTGCTTGACTGATTTGTATTATGACCCCTCATAGAGACCTTTGTACTTTCCTCTTGGGAATTTTCCTAGAAGCTGCCTCCATAATGCCCTCCTTCCTTCTCAATCTGATCATTCCCATCTGAGCTCATAACCAAAGACCTTTGGTTATCAACCCCAATAGGTGATTTCAAAGGCTGACCAGCTGCAGCAGGTTAAGAACTGATGCTGCTGGTATTTGCAAAGATCATCTGCACAGAAATAAAATATCACAAGTCCATCATTTCTGGGAAAAATATTTTTCCAGTTGCTGTGTTTGTAAGTCATGCATAACCTGGTAGGTTTAACAACTATTGGACAATCATGGAACAGTGAGTAATGAACTTGTCCTTTAATTACCGGAGAAAGAACTTAATAAGCTCATTTTACCTTTCCCTTGAATTTTCTACTTTGCCCAAACAGATGGCTCTTATGAATGTTAACTATCAAGTCTTGTTTATTAAGGGACAAATTATCCATTTCTCAAATCTCTTCTTTTCTAATCTATTGGCTCATTGTTGACTATTTCATTTTTCTTTAGTACATTTATCATAAGTCAGGTGGAGAAAAAGTCAGACATGCAAATAATGAGCTAATCCATGAGCTCAAATCAGAGGGTATTCTGTTCTATTCTGTTCTCATCACACCATCCCTGCACATGTCTGCAGAAATCCTGAGTATGAGCAGCCTTCCATCCCTCTTGCTCAAGTTCAGGGACAAGGTGAGAAAGAAAAGGTAGGGAGAACTGAGTAAGTTAGCACCGTATTGAAATCTCCAATAAAAGTTCACTAACATCTTGGGATTTTCATTTATCCATGACGTTCCTATCACCTTTTGGCCTGTGATAACCCAAAGCTGAAGATTATAGATACACTTTCATCTCATTGAGTTCAAAGAAAAGGTAGAGCACTTGGCTTGATTGGCATTTTGGAATGCTCTCCAGAAAGGTCCACTTTCAAGATTAAAGGAACTCTTCATTCAACAGAACAGAAAACATCTTGTTACTAGACAGTGAGGAATTTCAATCTAAGTGTAGTTTCAATAAACACAAATATTCAGCAATTATGTAAGTCTCTGATGCTTTAGCAATTTGGGGGTATAAGTACATTCTTGGAACGAGGAGAGCTCCTTTTCGTTAAAGAGCATTAGGAGATTGGGAAAATGCTTTCTTAGTAAAATATGAAGTGGTAAGGCAAAAAAACCCTTAAACACTCCTATGATCTTCAAAGTAGAGATATACAATCTTCAAAGTAGAGATTTGATGACTCCTCTTAGGGGATGTTTATGGAGAGTGATGCTTATAGTGGGGAGGGCATTGAAACCTAAGTACTGCCCAAAGGTAAGAGTCTATAAATTATTATTACAGATAAGACTCACAACACTGTGCTATTTTAATGAGAGATTCTACAATGTACTCACTTATATACTGCTTCACGCTCTCTTTACAAATTCCCATCTTTATTAATAGCATCATACCAATACCTGGAACATTTCAAATTTATTTATCTGTTCTAATTCTCATAATCATCTCATGATGTAGTTCTAATTTCCCTTTTACACATCAGAAAATTAAGAATCAGAGAAGTGAGTAACTTTCCCCAGGATACAAAATAAGTAAGAAGCAGGTGGAAGCTGAAACTTAGTCCTTTTGAATGCAACCAAAGTCAGGGATTGGTATCTTCATTTCACAAAAGGGTGACACAGCCTAACGCATGGAGTGATAAAGCCATCTGCCTGGGGTTTCTTTATAGATAATTCATTTATTCCATTATAGAGTTTCTGAGTTTCCTGATAAGTACAGAAAACACTGTTTTCAAAATGTCCTTTGATCAAAGAATAGCTGCATTAAACTCTCCTTTAGTAAATGATCTAAATGAGGAACTGTACTTAATCACTTAATCTTTCTTGAGAGTATGAGTCTTCCATCTTGTTTTTCAACCTTTTTTAATAAAATGTGTAAGCCTGAACAGTCTACAGACAATATATTGATATGAACATGCTTATAATCCCATCAGCTCTAAATATAAAGATGGACTCTGTGGCATCACAACAAACCCATGCAAAAACCCTTGTCAAAGTTCTAACTAGTAAAGTAACAGAGGTATAATAAACTCTGATATTCTTTTCTCTGAAGCTAAAAACAGACAAAATACGAAGTTTAAAAGACACCTAAGTGATTTATGAAAGAATCTGAAATTGTGATGCTGAGGAAGGGAGAATGACATGTAGATCTTTTTCAATATGGATTTCTACCAGATAGCATGCTTCAAAGTTCAGGGTTTGTAAGAAAGCTTTGTGGTTAGTTTCCATTATTTTTCTGGCCTTAATATGTACCAACTTCCCAAATTAGCAGAGCTGGTTCCCCTCACCTCTTTCCTCTTCCGTTTCTCCCTGGGGCTTACCGCCTCCCCTCTGCCCCCCAGGCTCTGTCTGAACTAACCCCACGTTGTTCTAACACTTCAGCAAGGCTCAGTATGTAAAGGTCCCTAGGTTTCTAGGAATCCTGAAATTTCTGCTTTAGTAATGCTTTGAAAGATCATACATTCTCTCATTGATCTATTCCAAGAGCATTTGTTGACTGACCAGCTCTTCATCCACTCACTCACCTGTGGGGTGAAGTGCAAACTCATGTGCAGGGCATCAAGACCTTGCCATAGCTGCCTCCCACCTGCCTGTCCGCCTCACCTCCAAATTGCTGGTCTTTTCTCTCATGTCCAGTATCCTCTCACTCTCCTGTCTTAGCGCATTTTGCTTCCCTCCTCCAAGTATCACTTGGCTCCTTTCCTAGGAGAAGTCCCATTTGTCTCCAGCTTGCACTCTTTCTGAAATCTCATCCTATTTTCTCAGGTAGGTGCTCTCTCCCACAACACTCTCATTATCTGTGTCCTCTTGCTAAAACAAAGCTCACCATAAAATATATCGCATTTCCTTCTTTTATAGGGTTTGAGGGAAGGTTGGTGCCGTGGGTTAAATTGTGTCCTCCAAAAACAACAGACCTAACCCCAGTACCTGGGAATGTGACTGTATTTGGAAATAGGATCTTCGCAGATGTCAAGTAAAGATGAGGTCATACTGGATTAAGGGGTGCCAAGTCCAATGGCTGGTGTCCTTTTAAGAAGAGGGAGATTTAGCTAGAGAGAGCAGACACCCAGAGGGAGGACACCGTGTGAGGACAGATGCAGAGACTGGAAGGATGCAGCTCCAAGTCAAGGAATACCTGGAATTGCTGGCAAGCACCAGGAGAAGGGCTTGGACCAGGTTCTCCCTCAGCCTGATAAGAAACCAAACCTGCAGACACCTTGATTTCTGATATTCAGCCTCTAGAACTGTGAAAGAATCAATTTCTGTTGTTTTATGGCACTCTGATTGTGGTGATTTGTCATGGCAACCTCAGGACTCTAATACAGTTGTTAATGGCTTTTGGATAGGCCCATGTTCCCCATTAGATCCATGGATTCCTCTAGGACTTTAACACAGAACAGATTCTCCATGCCTTCCAGCCTAATGGAAGAACCTGCTCTGCTCCACTTTTCAGGTTTTAGTCAGGGGATTCTAAAAAGAGTTCAGATCCTACTATGAGTGAGCAACTTACGACGGATATGGAAACAAAACTATTTAGCACCAAAACAATGACTTAAAGAAGACAATGTGGAAAAATCATAGTGGCAGGAAATGTGTCAAAAGCCTTGACTATAGATTGACTCTAAGAGAAAGATGAGGCCAGGGATAGGGTGGATCAGGGAGGGAGTGTTCAGAATATTCTGGACTGCATTTCAAAACAAGTAATAGGTGATGATTAGGCCCCAGAAGGAGATGTCACACCACACTGAGGAATGAAGGGTTTGCATGGGGGCAGTGAGAATATGGAGGAAGTAAATTATAAGACTGGACTGGCTTTAGAGCAGGAGAATTTTATATGGGCCTGGAATGCAAAGCAGGTGAGTTTAAATTCTATAAAGTGGGACATGTTGCTATGTGGTAGCAACAGGGCAAAATGCATGGCAGCCCTGGGTAGCGTGGACCTGAGAAAGAAGAGTATCAAGATGGACTAGGGGACTCGGGAAGTACTGAGGAGGGGACTTCTTGAGGACCAACTGGGTGCTAAGGAACAAGAAGTAAGAGGTCACTTAGGGGACACCATAGTTAACTGTGGGGCATGAAGCGGAGGCCTTTCATTTGGTAGGTGTGACGAGCTCACCCCTGGAATGGTGTGTTTGTCATCCCAGACAAACGAGGCTGTCTTCTGTTTTTAGAAACCTTTGCAAGACATTCCACAGCTCTGCTCAATAACTCATTTTAGCCTTTAAAATGTCTCCAGGCCAGAGTCCTCCTCCCTTCCCAAAAGGCAATTCCTCACTTTAGAAGCACATCCCCACCCCTCCAACTCTCTTCTTTCCTGAGCTGAAGAGTAAGGAGGTGTGGTCACTATTTCCTGTTGTGATTCCTTCATGCACTTGAGGCCCCTTCCTAGTACATTCTCTGCTTCTTCTCGCCAAGAAAAATGACTTGGGTTTATTTAAGGTTTTTCACGGGTCCCCTGAATTATCTTTGCGATTCTTCTGTAGTCTCTTTCCTGAGTGCTTACCACACTGGGCATTGAGAATAGGGATGTGTAATAGGAAGAGGGCGGGGCGTGGAATCAGACAGACCTAGGATTGAATAGCGGCTCCCCTATTTAGCAAGTTGCATGTTCTTGAGCAAGCTGTGTGATCTCCCTGAGCCTCAGTTTTCTCATCTGTAAATGGGTCCATAATATTTACCTTATACTTGTAAAATTGTGTTAGTCAAAAATAATATACATAAAATTCTTGAAAGCATTCAATAAATGCTGGTGTCTATTGTTAGTGTGGGTTGGAGCAATGCTGATTTAGTGGGAATACATCTTTTTAAGCACTTCAATAAGCACCCTACTAATCACGTGTGCTTAAAAAACTACCACCACAGGGCCTCCCTGGTGGTGCAGGTGGTTGAGCGCAGCGCTGTGAAGCTGTCTGCAGCCTCTGCAGTGCGGGTTCGATTCCCGGCAGACCAGGGAGAGACCCACATGGTGCAGCAGCCCTCTCCTGTCTCACCTGCTGCTCCCCTCAGCAGTGTATTTCAGTCAGTCTGCCTGTTCTGCTCCCTGCTCTGTCTCTGGTGAATCCTCTCACCCTCCCATACATCTGGCCTGTACCCTGGTTCTTAAACACAGACAAACAAACAAACAAAAAAAATCAAAACTACCACAACAGAGTTGAGAAGGCAGCTCTTGCTACCAAAGACACACAAACACATGATGATCTCTTTCAGATATAGCAAAACTATATACAAGGCTAGGGATTAAGCTAAAAGAATCAAATCTTTCTATTTACCTTCCACAAAAGTAGCTATTTCCATAGTTATTTCACTTGCAAAGCTACTTGAGTAATGCTGTATTTAAAACTCTGAGATTGACTAAACATAATCATTAGAATTTCTCTAATTGGAAAAGACTACTAAAACTCTCCCAGCAGATAAATTCCCTCCATTCAGCTCCTTTATATCATCTTCCTTTCATAACTTATAACTGCTACTGTGTTAGTAATGTTTTAAGTCAGTGAATGCAGTGTGATCTCAAGTAAATAAAATTGTGCAGTGAAAGTGCTGAAGGAAAATATGTTACAATGCTGTGTTTATTTCTGGGGAAAGCAATATGACTTATTTTTCTTAGTCACTTGTATAAAAATTGTTTAAAAATAGTATTTACAACCTCATTGAGACATGTTATTACACAATTTTAAAGATTATTTAACATTTTAAATTTTAAATTAAGCTTAAAAATTAAACTAAATAAAAAATTTAAAAAATTTAAATTTGTATATCAAGTAAATTACTGACATGCATGAAAATGGCCATATCATGTTTCTGAGAGCTGTGATCATGAATGATTGCTTTTTTCTTTTAATTTTTCTGAACATTAAAAAGTATTTATAATGAAATTGCAATATACTATGTAATCACTACTGGATGTATTATTAAATCACATAATGATAAATGTGTTATTTTATTGAAAAACCTTTATTAAGATGGAGAAAAAAATATACCATATATTACTACACTAATGACTCATATCCTATGACCAATAGTTATTTATCTATCGTCCCTCTTAGGCAATCACCAAATCTCAGTGTTTTAAGGGCTTCTGAGTCATCTAACCTGACTATTATCTGATGTAGGATCTGTTTTTATAAAAATATTAATAATGATAGCTAGCATGATGTGTCAAGGCTTGGTAATAAGCACTTAAAATACATTGTTTCATTGGAACTTCAAAATAATTATATGAGGTAAGATACTTCAGGTGGGCAGAACAATGTCCTAAAGATGTCCATGTTCCTATATCTGGAATCTGTGAATATGAAATGCCAAGTTTCTTGGCAAGGGGAATTACAGTTGCAGATGGAATTTAATCTGTATTGAGATGGGGAGATTATCCTGGATTATTTGAGTAGATTCAATGTAATCACCAGGATCCCTTTTAGTGAAGAGGGTGGCAGAAGAGAGACTGTCATGTCAAAGGGATGCCACCTGAGAAAGACTTGCCTGGCCATTAAAGATGGAAGGAGCCACAAGCCAAGGAATGTGGGCAGCTCTTTTTTGCAGGAAAAGGCAAGGAAAGAAATGTTCCCTTAAAGCTTCCAGAAAGGAGTGCAACATTGAAGACACCTTGATTTTAGCCCATTGAGACATATGTCAGATGTCTGACCTCTAAAGCTATAATATAAGTGTGTGTTATTTTTAAGTCACTAAGTTTGTTGTAATTTGTTGCAGCAGCCATAGGAAACCAATATAGTATATCCACCTTTATAGACGAGCAGACTGAGGTTTAGGAAGAATAACTTGGTAAAGGTCACACATAAGTAGTGATAACTCTAGCAGTTGAATACAGGTTGTCTGATGATAGAATGTGTGCTCTGGGGCACACATCTTCACTGGAGCCCCCAAATGATTGATAACAGTGGCCTGAGCATAAAATACGAAAATTCACCTCTACCTCTCAACAATCCCCTGCTCCTGAGGATGGCTCTATATAGTAGACCTGATGTCCTTTATTTGGGGCTCAAGCTGGTCTCTAGTCACCTTTCCCATTAATGAGAAAATATTTTTTCTCATTATGAGAAAAAATGAGAAATTATTTTTAAAATAATTTCTATGAGAAAATATTTTTAAATATTTGAGACCAATTATCACTTCTCCCAAAGTCTAGTCTTTGGGTAAGACAACCCCAAATTCAGACCTTCCTTAGAAGACATGATTTCAAGTTCCAGCACCTTCCCAGCTTCTCCTTTTGGAAAGCCTTCAGACAGTGAACATCAGCCTCAGCACCCAGCCATTTCCTATCTTACTTTATATTTGTGTACTTTGATTTTCTTTCATGAGGTTATCATGCTGACCTTAACCTTTGTGAACTTGATTATACGCTATAGCTTGAACTCTTTGATGAAAATATTTCTAGAAATCAATCAATCAGTAAATACTGATAACTTGGGGATTATCTGGCCAACTTGAAAATATAGCTGCTTTCAAGTTCCTTTTGATATTATCACAAACTGATTCTACTCGTTGTTAACATGAATCATATCTTTTTTATTCTAGCCTGGCTAAAAGAAAGGGCCTGTTAAACTACAGTAAGAAACTGTTCTGGTGGACTAGCAACTTTGTAGGGTGTCTTGAGATATATAGGCCACTTGTGTATACCCATTTGAGACATTATACTATTTGTTTCACCATGGACTTGGGAGCCAGGAGAGTAATAAAGAAAATGTTAAAAGTCAATTTCATTTTACGACTTCATCAAATTACATAAAATGTCAATCTTTAGGACAAAGAGAGCTGCATGAAATTATAAATAACAGCTTCCTAAAATCTCTGATCATCACAGCTTTAAATTACCCATGTTGCTATTCTCTAGCTTCTGCAAATATTCAAGAGCTATTAACAAATAGAACAGCCAAGAAAACCTGGTCTTCTGCAATTGCATAACGATGAGGGCCTGGTGAAAAAAACATGAGCCCATATTTCATTTATTTCATTCTCTGGGAGGGATGGGGTAAACAGTTTTGTGGACTAGTATATAAACATTCAAGTAATTAAGTAAGTTGCTCTGTCAGAATGGACTTGAAAAGTCAAAGGTATTTGAACACAAAGATAAGGTTTGCATTTATTTTATACTTAGGAGAATAGAAAATATCACAAGCAACTTCATTGGGGTTTTTCTGAATTCAAATTATTTGAAAAAAAGTTTGATATATTAAAGGAAATGGGGAGAAAGTTTGGACCTCTGGGTACTTAGGGCTGGTCTCCTTTGGGGTACTAAATATTAGATGGGGGCATAGCAAAATCCAGTTTAGGCACAAAATGAGGGCTTCGGGGATTTTAACCATGCTGTTTACCTTTATACTTTGGTAAAGTCATGCATCTGGGTTATAGCACTGGACAACTTCACAGGGCTCCTGGCGAGAATAGCTTAGAGTGATTTCATTTTTGATTAAAAGAAAAAGGAAAATCTTATGCAAATGGTGATATAGTTTATGCACAGGTATTTAAGAGACGAGCCCCTTTAATTTCCAGAGTTCTGTGACTTGAGCTTTGATGGCTTCTATTTTGCCTCCCACAGAACATCTCTGTGTTCATCTGAAGTGGGGGAAGAGGTGTTAAGTGGGTGAGGGGAGAGTGAGCATCAGGGAAGGAAGGTGGTCACATTTTAATCATCTGATTTGCCCTGTGTGCCCTCTGTGCCCCTGTGGATAAGCCTTAAGTATCCATGGAGCACACAGCACCTTCTTGTAACTCCCTCTTACTCACTCCCACCCTGTTCCTCCTGTTACCATATCATCTGGGGGCTGGGATCCCTATCACAATCTTACCTCTAGGCTAGATTTGGCATTGGATTTAGAATCTCAAGTATTCAGACCCCAAACCTCTGCCTCTTGGACACCATGAGCTAGTGAAGGGACTCTGCTCTACAGTTCCAGTTCTGTAGAATCCAACCCAACCCTGGCTAATTGGTGCCATCCTCCCATCCTTTAAGAGAGGGATTTGGACAGATTCAATGTATCATGACCAGAGTCTTCTCCAACTTTTACTTGTCCTCCACCTTTTCAGTTGAAATGTTATGTCAATGAAGCAAGACCTTATGATAAGTGAATCCCACTTGCCACTCCATCAGAATAGCTTTCTCTTGCCACTATTTTATTGGCAATTAAAAACAATGCTTTTCTTACACTTGTCATTCAGTGATGTTAAACAACACATGTTTATTGAGACCCTACTATGTGCTGCGAACTTATACATTACCTCATTAAATACTTAGAGCAACCTCGAAAGATATTTGGGGAAGGAAGCAAAGGATTAAAGAGATTAAGTGATTAAGTAACTTGCCCAAGGTCACACAGCTAGTAAGCTGTAGAGCCAAGTTTTGATGCCAAGTTAGACTATACCCTGCTGTCTCCTTCTATAAATATCTATTAAGTGCTTAGTTATTTGCAAGATGTGTTTCCAACCACTTAAGGACTCAGGCTACATTAGGGCTTTTGGGGAACCCCTCATTAGGTACTCCATGGCCTGGGTCCAGGAAAGCTAACACTCCAGGGCCTGTTAATTACAAGGGTTTTTGGGAAAGGTGGTCAGCTCTGGTAGGAATGAAGCACTGTTTCGGTCCCTTTGAAGGACCTAACAGGAAATATCTTGCTTCAGCCTAAACTGCTGAGGGACATATTCAAGTGGATGGCACTCAACAGGTTTGGAACAACACATTCCTCAAGGGCTCTGAGCTTCTGACAACAACAAAAAATTCCATACTTAGACTTCTCTCCCTGGACACTTACTGACAGTGACATTGGAATTAGGTAGCTTTTATGTATATAGTCCATAAATACAAAACCCTTCACAAAGACTTAATCCAGAAACTTCATGGAGCACTGGATATCTGGAAGACTTTAGTGGCACCTCCATGCAATGCACTAATACTGACTGCTGCCTGTCTGAAGAACTGAAAATCCCTCTCCTTTTTCCCCTCCTTGAAACCCTCTTTCATCCATTCTTTTTGTCTGTATTGCAAACTCTCCAAGGGCAAAGGTCTCTCCCTTTTTTAATGAACTTTTCTTTGTTAGAGCCAGCTCATTAGTGTGAGATCTTAATAGTTGTATAGGGCCCCCACTTCCAGGACCTAGGCTTGGTTTAGTGCTCTGCTGTCACTGATTTGAAATTATTCATGATTTTCAAACAAGAGGTCTTGCATTTTAATTTTGCTCCTCGCCATGCAAATCATTTGTTGGTCCTTATCCTTTTGCAGACATTGAGATAAGGAGAGAGGCATAGCACACAAGGTAAGAGTGGACAGCGTATCTGTGGTCCCCTCTGGAACTCAGCAGGCATTTTCCCACAGAGACAATTCACAGAGGTGGATCAAGCCAATAATAGCTTTGCCCTCCTTAGCCTCAGTCTCTCTATTTCTGAAATGGGGACAGCAGCGCTTACCCTTGCCTGTTACTGTGACAATTGAGTGAGATCATGTATAAAGAGTGTGTGATATGCAATAGGTGTTTGCTAAATGAAATCTGTGGGAGACAGCAGGTGCAGCAAACAGAGTTGGGAGCTACAAAAGAATCCTCTCAGATCCTTTGCTTACAAAGGTGTAAGACCTTGGTCTGATGACTCAGCTTCTGTCAGGCTCAGCTCCTTTAACTGTAAAATGGGAATGCTAATATTTATTGCATGAAGTTATTTTGGGGTTTAAATAATCCAATCTATTTAAAGAATCTAGATTCTCACCTAGCATTTAGTAGGAACTCAAAAAATAACAGTTCTTGATATCATTCCTGTATAACACCATTTGGTTCCATTATAATACCTTCATGACACCATGCTGAATAATTAATTTACAAGTGATATAGAGATACAATCATTAATAAGTATCTTATACCATACCATCTCCTGTATGCCATACGGCCTTAAATGTAATCTTTTTATGTGAAAGTCACTGTAACTAGTTCTTCAAGATTACTTTTCCTAACTATGAATTCTTTGAAGACAGGGCCATGTCTTATTTACCTTTAATACCTAAAACACTTTCTAACACATTACCATCTCAGTTGAATTAAATCTCTCTTCTGTAATTTATGCCAACAATGAGAAGATAATTTTCATAATGTTCTTAAATTAGCAAGTAATAATTAGTCTGTCAGTATAGAAGTGGGGCTGAACATAGCCCCATCTCTACCCTGAATGGCTTTTTTCCCCCTTGCCGGTCATACTTGGCTCATCTTCCTGGATGTTGGATCTGGCTCTTATTCCTTTACAAAGCTATGTAACTTTGTAACTTTCCTGCAACCAGCCACCTTCCCTGGCAACAACCTGTGTAGAGAACCACTGGGGAAGAATTTCTTGTAATCCCAAAGTGGAATCATGATTTGATGTACTTCAGGCTTCAGAAGCCTCAGTACTGTGACTTTTAACCAGTTGAGATTTTGGGGCCCCTTATGGACTTCTGATAGTTATGAACTTACTCCCTACACACATACACTCAATATCTTTCCTACAACTTCAAGGCACTCTCAGGGTTCCTGAGGCCTTGTGCTTTAGGTTAAGAAACCTTGGTAGAATAGCTCAGAAAGCTGAATGAGCACGGTGAGAGATTCAAGTTTCCTGATAAATTCTAGTCCTGACTAGTCACACTCTCTTGTTTAAAACAAAACAGTTACAATTCCCGAGATTTTAGCCTCAGGGTTATCCCTGGGGACACCACCCTGGGCATTAAAGGTAGGGACTTGTAGCCAGGCAGTGACTATGCTTTGGAAAATCTAACTTGAGCTGAGTCAAATGAAGCCTTGTTTGATAATATCGTTTACATTTCCAAATCCTGGGTATCAAGCTTTCTTCCTATCCCTTGTGGCCCTTCCTAAGTTTAGCCTCTGGTGTAATGGGGTAACCATGGTTACAACCACCTGCCTATTTAAAACTATCTCCAATGCTAAATAAGGAAGCCCGGAGAAAGTGGCTGCTCGGCTGCCTCTCAGTGGACAAATAGGGCACTCCTGGGTATTTTCAACATGAGCAAGCAGGCAGGGTAGAGGCAGCGTGGACTCACGCTTAATAGGAAGCATTCTGGGACCTTACGAATCAGGGCCTTCCTCTCCTCCACTATGTCTTCACTTAAAAGCACTTAGCATGGATTTACATGCCAATCCCTGTGCCTGTCATCCCAGGGACCACCTTACCTTGACCTTAACCTCACCTTACCTTGACCTGGAGGGTGAAGGGTGCACCTCACTGCAAGGAATAGTTTTGCTAATTGCAATAGAAGAAAGAAGGAAAAAGTCATTCAGGTTGCAGTGAATTTGTCAATGCTTTGTATTGGAATCCACACTTAACTTTTTTTTTTACTGACAGATGTGTCTAATTGTACTTAATCCTGGGGGGAGGTGATTGCTCTATTTATGTCAGATGTTGACCTTCTACTGACTGGAATATGGGGAAATTTCTCCCTCTCTCTGCTTGGTTGCTCTCTACAAGCGACACAGGTCTTGCTTCTTTTCTTGCCAGGAGACCACACAATGCACACACTAGGTAACCTTCTCTTTCCCCAGCATGCTGTACTCTCAGTCCTTCGGATCCTTTTGTACATTTGATTCTTCTCCCTGGTTGCCCTCTCTTCTTGTCGACCTGGCAGATACACACTTGTTTCCTGTGTCTTGAGTCAAGCATCTGTCTGAGCCCTCCATGCCAAGTTCCTTGCCCTTGCGGTGTCTATTTCTCTTCCAGTATGTCCCCACCACTGCACAGTGAGTCCCTTACACATGTCTATCCAAACACCTACAGAACAGTGCCTGGCATATCGTACATTGCCAAAACATATATTCATTGAATAAGAGAAAGGAAGAGAGGGAAGGAGAGATGGAGGGAAGGAGGGAGAAATGCTCATGAATTTCACAAGCATATGACATCTTAATAAGACTGTGTCCATGAGTATGCATGAGGGTAACTGTGCAAAGAGGACAGAAGAGATGGAGTGACTTTGTGTATCTACGAATGAAATAGATTGTGAGAAGGGAATTGATTTGTAAGTTTGTGAGTATAGTTGGCAGGGGGCTGAAAGTACACCTGCTAATAGTGTTTCATGAGCGTGTGTGGCCTGTGTATGGGCCAGCAGGAAAGACTAGGGCTGTCACAATGCATGCCCTACTAAGGTCAGTTTGACTATTAGATACCACAGATCACTTTTCCTGAAGCTGCAATACTTTTGTTTTGTTCCATCTCTGATTCCTAAAAAGACTTTTTTATCTGTTAACCCCCAGGCTGCCACAGGGGAAGGGCTACAGATGAAAAGGGTGGAGTTTTTCTGTTCCTGGGTGCAGGCTTTAAATCAATGGCTGCACGTAACACCTGGGCCTCTGCTTTGGAGAATGAAATGAAGCACTGCAGATCCTGTCTGAGTCCCTCCTCCCCGTCTTCCTTAGGGTGAGTGATCCAGTGTCATCTTGGAATGGTATAACACAGGGGAAAGAGAAGGGCTGGAAAATGGCCAATAGAAAGGAAGATGGGAGAAAGGTAATTTAACAATTCCAGAGGATAGCTACTTGCCAATCACAACTCATTTTTCAAAAATTTCCTATTGACAGTTAAGAAGGGTTTTGTTTTGTTTGCAAACAATTGGCTTTCTCTCTCCTGTCATTTTTGGACCTAACATCCTGACTGAGAGGGTATCTGGGCGGCTCCTGTCTTGCCGCCCTCTGCAGGGATCGCCCTCCGCTGCCCTCTGCTGGTGGGGGAGGCAGAGGTCATGTACTCTTGTTCCTCATGGCTGTGGTCCTTTGGGACTGCAGTCCCCCACCCCTTTGAGGTTGAAAAAGTTGAGGCCCCTCCACCCAGCCTGCTCTTCCTCATAGGAGTCGCAAAGGGCTGAGGGTGGGGGCGCTGTATGTTTTGAGAAAGCGGCAGAAGCCCAGCAGGAGGTGGTTCCTGCAGCCAGGAGGAACAGACCCCATCCCAAGGCGGGGGCACCACCATTTGCCTCGCCCCCCCCCCCCATCCCTCCTTCTGTGCAGTATCCTCTGGGATGGGGGACCAGCATAAGGCAAGGCAGGTTTTTGACATTGTTTTCTTCTTGGAAATGGAAACCGTCCTTCTGGCAATGTGACAGGAAGGCAAAGTTCTTAGGCGGTGAGGCCCAGAACACTTGGATGAGGTCAGGTGAGACCTAGCTGAGGCCAGCTGCGCTGTGGGGTGGCAGCCACATCACCTGAGCCTCAGGCCCCCTTACCTGCTGTTGAATTTCTCAGGGTGTTTCTCTCTCATCACGTGGAATCTGTGTGCAATGGAAGCATCCTGAAAGGGAAAGAGAAGAAAGCGGGGCCATGGTTAGTGGGTGCAGCTATGTGATGTGGAAGGAAAGCATAGGCTCCACCTGAATCCCCCAATCCTGAGAACAAGGTGGCCACAGAGGGGGGGACACTGTGATCAAGGTTGGGGGCTAGTGCCCCTAACACTTGTAGAACCTGTGTCAGTTGACTCCTTGCAAATTCAGTCATTGCCCCCCACCCCGAACTTCAGTAGTTGGGGATGTGAAGGGGCCACTGCTGCCCTTTGTGAAGGGACAGGGTGTCTGGGTCTGGGAGCAGTTGGAGTGTAGAGGAACCTGGAGTGGGACTGGGTGTGAATCTTTGGAAATGTCTCACCATATTAACTCCTTCTGTTTTTTAAAAATACTTTTTATTTTGGAATATTTTAAGACTCACAAAAAGTTGCAAAAATAGTACAGAGCGTTCCTGCATCCCTTTCACTCAGCTTCCCCAGCGATAACATCTTACATAACTGTAGTACACCAACAACATAGAAAACTGAGGTTGACAGAGGCTGTTACATAGTAACTCTTAATCATCCAGATCAGTAGAAAAAGTGGTAGTAGTGGATAACATGCTTAGCAGATAATTAAAAAAATTAAACTTCTGGCTTTTGTTTCTTGATCACACCACAGAAATGACTGTCACCAAGTTCAGTGAATCTAATCTCATCACCACATTCTAGGGGTTCTCGGCTGCTCTCCTATTTGCATGGTCTATGGCTGCTGTAGGGGTCACCTGCTCCTCAGAACTCACAGGCAGGGTGGCTCCCTGGACACCAGGCTTCCAGGGTCTCCATCCTCCAGCCAGCACTTCCTGAGTTACCTCTGAGTCTACCCTCCATGTCCTGGCCAGTTCTCCTAGTTATTGCTAGCATCTGAATGCACTAGAATCAACTCTGAGCTCATCTCTCCTTCTCATACTTGGTCTTCCACCCTCGCTATTGGTCTATTTTCCCAGCAGAAGACTGTATAACATCTCCTTCCCTGTCAGGCTCTGGGCCAGTACTTTAGGTGCAGGTAGTGAGCTTTAGAAATAAACAGGCAAACTGAGGTTAGGGGTGAAGGGTGGGGCACAGAATCAAGGCAGTTGATTCAGTTTTGTGCAGGAAAAAAAAATGGAGAAATTCATTTATTGGAATATGTGCTAAAAGAAGATGGAAATTCCATACATACAGTGAATTTTCAGCAAATGCATATTAACTCTTTTCTCAATATGGAAACTGTACAAAAGAAAATTCCTGAATGTTGATTTTTTTTTTTTTTTGAACATCAGGAAGTACAGTTTGGTGAAGCTTTTTTTGATCATGTGCTATGTAGGGTGAATAAAATAGAAGCCAATGATGGGCATAGAAAGTCTAGAAGCAAGTTAGGGGGCAAAGGGGAGCTTCTGTAATATCCTTGTTTGTCACAGGAATAAACTCAGCTAACAGCACACTATTTAAAAGCAGAGACAGCAAGTCAAGAATATGGGCTTATTTGGGTTGGCAAACATTCCTCCCTGAAATAACATTTTCGGAGTTTAACATTTAAATTCTAGTTACTGATTTACTTTCAGTTTTTATTTTAGGACATGTGGAGAGTTGAAGGCTAGGCACCCCTGTGGACTCTGGTGGGACATAAGCAAAGCTCCTGAGGCGTCTCCCCTGGATCCATGCAGCCTGTGATGTCTCCAGGCAGCGCTGCCTTCTGCCCCTGGACTGTTCCTGCCTCCCGCCTCCCGCGCCCTCAGCAAGTTTCAGTGAACACGCTGAATAAGATTCATGTGACATCTGTCAAATGCTTCTCTAGAATTCAAGAAAACATTCCATCTACTTGTGTTCCTTTGAAGCGCTAATTTTCTTCTGTCAGAAAAGAAAAAAAGCAATCACATGTTGAACTTCACCACCCCCGCCCCCACTACTGCTGTGACTGGCTCCTGGCTTTTTTTTCTTTGGGATATGTGCACACAGGTCCCCAATCTCTGGAGTTCCAATTATCTTCCCCCCACAGCCCCATAACTAGATTTTGCAATAATGTTTGTTAAGTGTGGTTCCTAACTGGGCAATGTCATCCCCAGGTAAATACAGAAAGCAGGGAGAGTTGAGCACCTCCTTTGCTATTCGGTCTTGTAAAGACAATGCTGGTAAAGACTCAACCACATTTCTCTCCCCTGGGGCTACAAAGAGAGTCAAGATTCACCTTCTTCTCTGTGTTGGAACTGGACTGGGAATATTTACATTCACTAATAATCTCATTTAAATGCTGCAAACCAGGGCCTCCTTGGTGGTGCAAGGGGTTGGGCACCGCACTATGGGTCAATTTGCAGCCTCTGCAGCACAAGTTCAATGCCCAGCTGGCCAGGGAGGAATCCACATGGCGCAGCAGACCTCTCCTGACTCGCCTGCTGCTCCCCTCAGCAGTGCACTTTGGTCAATCTGCCTGTTCTGTTCCCCACTCTGTCTCTGGTGAATCCTCTCACCCCCCGCATCTCTGGACTGTACCCCAGCTCTTGTGTGCATGAATAAACATATATTTAAAAAAAAATAAATGCTGCAAACCAGTGCTCCAAGAGTTCAATCCTTGGTAACAATTACAGCAAGATAGACTTTTGTTCTGAAGGGAGGGAATGGAGATGGGGATTGCAAACCCATGGAATGATAATGGTATTTTTGACAGTTTCACTCTTTGGGTTCCTTTCTCTGAGTTGGGGGTAAAGAGGAGATGATGACTGGTGTAGAAACATGCTACTTTCCACTGACCTACAACTTCAAAGGTGTGATCAGACAATAAAAGTCTGTGCCCCTTTCAAATATTAAGAGAAGTCATTTAGATTCTGAGATATTGGGATGTCTAGATCTGTGCTGTCCAATAGAAATAAATGAAAATTGTTCTGATAGCCACATTTAGAAAGACTTTTTAAGGAACTCTCCTGCACTGTTGGTGGGAGTGCAAACTGGTCCAACGACTATGGAGAGCTGTGTGGAGATTTCTGGACCTACTAAACATAGAGCTTCCATATGATCCAGCAATTCTGCTCCTAGGTATTTACCCAAAGGACACAGAAACATCAATTCCAAAGAGCCCCTGCACCCTTATGTTTACAGCAGCACTATTTACAATAGCTAAGCTTTGGAAACAACACAAATGTCCCAAAATAGATGTCTGGATCAAGAAGATGTGGTACATATACACTATGGAAGATTACTCAGCATTCAAAAAAGATAAACACATGCAATTTGCAGCAACATGGATGGCGCTGGAAGGGATCATGCTCAGCGAAATAAGCCAGAAAGAAAAAGAAAAATACTGGATGGTCTCACTCATAGCAGGAATCTAGAAAACTTAAATAAGGGACGAGGAAAAAGAATAACTATAAGAAAGAAAAAATCAAAATCAACAAATAACTATGAACCAGAGACACTCTATGGGGGATGGGGGGAAGGGGAGGGATTGGGGTCAAAATAAGGGGGTCGTAATTGTATTGGGAATATAAAAATAAAATTTATAATAAAAAAATAAATAAAAATAAATCTTAAAAAATAGACTTTTTAAATTTATTTCAATTTCACTAAAAAGATAAGAATATTTGAATATTATATTTTAAATAATTTCATCACAAGTGATTACTATAGAATATCCAAGATATTTTATGTTCTTTTTTTCATACTACATTTTTGAAATTTGTTGTGTACTTTACAGGTATAGCATCTCTCAATTTAGCCCTATTCAACTAAACAATAACCACGTGTGGCCAGCGTGGTAGACAATGTAGTTCTAAGTCACTTTGACCACTTGTGGAGATAAAAAGACAGAAAGGAGACATAACACAGATTATTTCAAATTGGATTGTTCTGAAAAATGATGGCAGATTGGAAAATGAAAATGAGAGCAGGTCTTTTCAGGGAGTCCTACAGCCTTTGCACCTTCATTGCTCTCACAAGATGATATACAAGAGCCTGAGGTGGAGGGAATCCAAAAGTTTGCAAGGAAAATGATGACTCGTTGATTAGTTTACTCTCAGGAAGGAGGTTTATCGTTATGGAAACTTGATTAACGATGTCTGTAAGTGCCATCTATCTGTAACCTTACAGATGGGTCCACGTGTTGTGGCCTCTCCTTGGCCCCTGGGTTTCCCTAGTATCAGAAATAGATTTCATTGAATCAAGGGATTAGCTGCTCACTGGTCCTATTAAAGCTTGGTGAAAGGAGAGCCTTTGAGGCATTCAGAGTTACACATACCCCAGGAATTACTTAGCGTCCCAAACTTCCTGTCACTGATACCTGGCCATTCTGACATTTTTGCAAATCCAAAAATAAAGAGCAAGAGGAGGCCAGAGAAGTCAGAGGAAGTAGCATCCTGGATGACTATGTTTAAAATCTCCTGCCAAAGGATGTTATCAGTTAGGGGCACTAAGAAGGCCAACTCTCACCACTCTTCACTGGTAAGGAGCTGGCATGGGTGATGGGAATGGGGTGACAATGGGGTGACTCATTTCCGGCATTGGCCAAGAGAAGCTACCCTGTTTATTCCCTTATCCATTAAATATTGGCACCAAGTATACTGGGAACTCATCAGGACAAATTCTTCACCACCTAGGGATATCATAACGGTCATTGTCATCATCTTTATAAATAAGAGCAACAGACATTTGATATTAATAAGATATTCTAAGTCCTTCAAAAGAGGCAAAGACTTTGCTGGGCTCTCTTTGCCAAAGGAGCCCGACTGTAATCATCATAAGGAAGTAAAACTGTGGGTTGGTTTACATACCTACTTCTCCTCTTACAAAGTTTGGGAAGTCAAATAGGGAGCAAGAGCTTCTGCAAATGTCAGACCCAGATTCTGTTAGGGTTGCGTGTTGGTTCCTTGTTTTCTCAAGAATTTCCCTTTCCAACTTTTAAAGAGCGAGCACACAAGCCCTGCAAACATTTTATTGAGAGAAGGCTAGGGTACACCAATGAGATAAAAACAATCCTGGTTGTTCGCTGCTTTGCAATAAAATATGAAATGTGCACAAGCTAAAGGTATATGAAAAAAAGTACGAGGGAGATATGGTGAAGTTTTATTATTATTTGAAAGTTGAACAGATTGAATTATTTTAAGTCATCCCAGGTAAATAAATACCTTGACCACTGAGGGTGATGGAGAATGTTGTATGCATTTCTTTGGGGGACAATTAACCTGGGCCCTTTTTTCTCCCTCTGTTTCTCTCTTTCCCTCCTTCCTTATTTGTGAGAAAGATTTAAAAGCATGATCAGTCTTGGCTTTTGGGATTAGGGCTCAGTTATCCAGATAAAGTAAGGTTTTCTCTGAGATGTTGATTTCCCCTCCTGTCTGCCTTTTCTTTTCTCTCAGTTCTGGTTTCTGCTGCCTTTAATAATTCTCTGCACTAATGGGTTGATTTCACTCACTGAAGACTAAATTGGTACAAGTACATCAGAATTATCTTAGGGGCTTGTTAAAAATGCAAATTCCCATGCCTTGCTTAGACCAGTTGAATCAGAAAACTAATCAGAATCTAGCATGGAGTGGAACTTGCATTTCGGACAAAGGGCACTGGGGAGTCATCACACACTAAAATTCTGAGAGCCTGGTGGCATGAAGATGGAGAGGCTGTGCAGAGGCTTCGTGGCTCAGTGGTCCACAGCTATGTGGGCTGTGGAGTGCCACAATGGTGACTCCCTCCTCCACTACTCACCAGTTTGGACTTGTCTCTATCTTTCTAAGCTACAGCTCCTTCTTATCAAGTGCAAAATGCAAAGGGCTAAGGACTGTGCCTACCAATGGGCAACTGCCCTGTGTGCAGCAGGACTCAATGTCAGAAAGTTCTGCTCTCATTGCTCTAGGCGAAAGATAGGTGTTTTGTCAAACTATAATGTTGGGAATTCCCTACTTCCAGACCGCCTGCACATCCACTATTCAATCAAGTCTGACTTGCAGTCCGTGTGTTCCTGTGAGGAGAATTAGAACCTGAGCAGGTGATCCAAAAGCAGAGAGGCGTATGAGCCAAGAGGAAGAAGGGGCCTGGCTAGGTCATTGGAGGGGGAGCTGGCAGAGGCTAGGGAAGCTGTCTACCCTAACTGAGGCTGGGTTGCTGAGGAGAGGAACCAGGTTTGGCCACAGTGAGCGCTGTATTTGCTCCTAGTCTAACTCCTCCATCCTCTCAGAACCTGATCATGAGTCCAGGATTGCCTCTTTCTTTTGTTTTATTAATAGCAGAAGAGAGTTGGATTAGGAGGCAGAAAATGAAAGCAAATCCTTTAATCTCACTCCTTTTCCTCACCGATAAAATGGAGATAATACTGCCTTTCAGTATGGGCATAAGAATCATATCTGCAGATATGGTAAATTTTAAATCCTGTAAACCTACGGTATTACTCCATTTAATCCTTTCCTCTTCTATGGTTCTCCTTTTAGTGTTATTAAAAAACAAAACCTTTTCTTAAACCTGTTCTTTCTTTAATCTATCAGTTCCCTCTTTATTTTCTTTTAAAAAAAAATCAAAATTTTCAGAAGAGGCACAGGTGAAGAGGCTCCATAAGTGTACATATCATACAGTCTGGGGCTGGAGGTGGGCCTGGAGGGACTTCATGTGCTTAAGAACTTTGGACATTATTCCAAAGGCAATTCCAACCTGCCCAAGCACTATTCTAAGGGTAGAAAACAGAGGAGGGAAGCTGGTTTTAAAGTTAGGCACAGGTTTGTTTCATCCATTACTAGTTAGCTCTCCTCAGGTCTCAACTGAAGTACAGGGATGGTGGGGACAGTGGCATCTGCAGGATTCCTGGGAGGACTAGAATACATAGCACAGGGAGGGCACACAGTAGGTGCTCAATCCACACTACTGTGTGGCTCCTACCTCCCAACCCCCAGCACTACTTATGAAATGATTGCTCCCTATTCTCCCTCACCCTGTCACTATCACTGCCCACACCATCTTCTTTGGACTAGAAGTTGAGTTCAGGGAAACTAACTGAGCAGCAGTAGATGTGCAGGGGCAGGGGCCACAAGAGGAACATGGCACTATCCTTGCACTGTGTGTGTCTGCATGCATGGGTATGTGCATGCACGTGCATATAGGAGAATGAGGCGGGCACATTAAATGAATTCCTTCAGTCTAATGCAGAGTGCATTGATGGGGTGAGCATTGGGGGCTGGTGCGGTACCCACAGAGAGCATGCAGCTCAGCACAAGGAGTCAGACAAGAAGAGATACCCCAGAGGTTTGTGAGCATCTGGAGAGTGGAGAATGGGGCTGAAGGGAGGAGAGAGAACAGGAGAGAAGGAACTCTGAGCGCTAAGCCAGTGTGAGTCTATACAATCTTCTTTGGAGAATCAAATTCCAACTCTGAAGTTCACATGAGAATCTCCTCCTGGCCTTCCCTTGATTATTTGTTGGTGTTGCCTTTCTCTAATCACTTCAAATTATGAAAGGGTAAATAACTCAAAAAATGTCCTGTTCTTTTTCGTCGTAGTTAAAATTATAGGGGAAGCAATTTCATCCATAATCAAGGATAGGGGTTGGCACAATCAGGGTGTCTATGCCAAGGCTGGATGTGAGCATGCTTGCTTGGTGCCAAGTCAAGGTTGGGGGCAGCTGGGTCGAGAAAAGAGAAGGGACCCAGAGGGAACAGTGGAAGGCTAGAATCTCTCCTGCCACCGGGGACTTCTATTCCATGCAGAAATGAGATCCTTGGCCAACTCACCACGCCAATGGAGAAATAGTTGTTCATGATGCTGTATGGGACCTGGTCCCCGTTCTCCACTTCCTCTCTGGGGAGGACTTCTAGATGCCAGCGGTCCAGCATCATCAAGGGGCTCTGCTCGATCTCCTTCAGGATTTTAGTCAGGCTGCCCCCTTCATAACCTGCGAAGCAACATTGCATTTGCCCTCAGAGCAGAATGGCTAGGTTGTTGCTCATGCACACATAGGCAGCTATCAGGGCAGGGAACCCCAGGGGTACCTGTGGTCAGGACACTCCCCTGCATGTCAGTGTGTTAGAAACACTAGGTATCCTTAGTCACAGAGAGAGCAAGAAACTGGAAAGATTTGGAAGCTGGAGCAGTGGAGGGTGGGATTGGGTGCTCGCCAAAGGTGGGCAGGCCTGTGTAGCTGAAGCAGGTCCTAGAGAATTGGTGGGCTGGATGGTTGGGAAGCCGTACTTGGGAAGAACAAAGGATCTGTTCCAGGACCTTGTAACTGCAGAGACTGACAGTATGGTAGGTAGAAATTTAAGTTGGTCCCCATGATTCCTGTCCTCCCCTCACCCCATTTATATACCTTGTGACCCCCCCCCCCCCGCCAAAGCCAGCCCTCTGGGACCTGTGAATAAGACAGCATAGTCACTTCCATGGTTTAAGGAAGATTATCTTGGGTGGATATGACCTCATCAGGTGAGCCCTTAGGTCTGGGATTTTCCTTGAGAAATATATTCAAAGTTTAGGGGGATCTGACATCAGGGAGCGTCTCTGTTGCTAGCTTTGGAGATGTAGGGATCTGTTTGGTAAAAGAGGCCTCTAGGACCTGGGACGGATCCCTACTGATAACCGGCAAGGAAACAGGGACCTCAGTCCCGCAGCCACTAAGAATTTGATCATGGTCTGAATAGCTCAGAAGCAGATTCTTCCCTCAGAGACTTCAGGGAGCGGCAGAGCCTCCAACAGTGAGTACAGCTTGGGAGGCACCGAGCATGTCCCCGCATGTTCCCGGGCTTCAGGCCTATTGGACTGTGACCTAATACATGGAAATTTTAAGTGTCTACATATATGATAACTTGTTGTGCAGTTATAGAAGGAAAGTGAATCATAAATGAGAGGTTAGTGTGAGAGACAAACTGCTCCCATGTTCCTCTCAGCTTGGGAGCAAACTTGAGAATATTTTCAAATTGTTGGGGCTTTGTTTAGCTCCTTCAGGGGTGTCTCACTGGACAGCAATGATGATGACCATGTAGCCCGGGCTTTGCAGCTATCTGGGTGCACAGAGCTGCCTTTCCGTGTGAATGCTGTGCCTTACTCTGCTGCCTCCATGCCCTGAGGGTGGGGCTACTCTGCCGGTCCCTGTAGAACAGATGGTCCTTCCTAGCCTCAGTGTGTCAGAGGACCCTGGGAGCTCTTCACTGTGTGGTTGAGGATCACGTGCCTTCCAGGGCTGGCTCTTGCTTCTCCTGCCCCTGCCCACAAAGCACTTACCAATCTGAAACATGGACCCCTGCCCAGCCTGTCTTGAATGGCTCGCTGAATTGCCCAGCCATTCAAGTCCAATCCCAATTCTGCATACATTCCATGCCTATACCCCATGTGCTAATAGAACGTCTCCCCTCTCTGGAGCACGCCTAGCACTGTGGGGGGCATTGAAACCTGCAAAGTTCTCCTTAACTCACTCCCCTTGCCCTGTAATGTTGTTACCACTCTGTGTTCCACCTGAGGGGAATTTCAGAATGAGGACCCTTGGCTAGGGGGACCTCAGGTGATCTGGATGCTTCTAGGAGCTGGTGATGTGGCTTTTTGGCCTGCATTCTAGGAGTTTTAATTTAGAAGCAGAGCAGTAATTCGGAGAGAAGGAATTTCATGCAGAAAACATCTAATTGGGCCCCTTTGTGGGCGGGCACTAGGGAAGACAAATGAGACTCTAACTTGCATGTTTTCCACTGGAAAAGGCCGACTCTAAGCTAATAGTTTCAGGATGACAGTAAATATAGTGAGGAGTAAGCATGGGCCTAAGCATGGAGAGGGTAGGGCCACAGCCAGGGAACAGAGATGACTCCAGAGTTGAGTGTTACTCTGCAGAATGTGATCGCTAACAGGGAAGTTCAGCCTAGCTGTGCAGAACATCCCTGTAGACTGGAACGCTTGTCCCAGGATAGCACCCTTGCACAGACTCACCTCCTCCCCAGCGGAGACAGCGGGCCAGGTCATTTCCTGTTCCAAGAGGCAGGACAGCCACCGGTGGATGCTTCGTGAAGTTGGCCTTATCTGCAAACCATGCAGAGGATGAAAGAACCTTATGCTAGGGGATTACAGAATGATCAATCTATCTAGTTGCCCCTAATCTAATGTCTGCCCCCTCCCCCGCCCCACCCCATATCATTGGTTTGAATGTCTCCCATGATGAGGGACACACTCCTTCCTAAAGTCAGCTGGAACAAAGGATTCTTTCATGAGGGGCTAAATCTGTCTCCCTGTGACTTGCACATATTTATCCTCATTTCATTCTAATTCTTCCTTTGGAGTGACAGCATATACCTGAAAAAACATTCAGTTGCACAGTTTTAACCTTTAATGATAATTAACACTGCATTTATGCCTCAGACCAATCTTGTAGGTATTATCTTTCTCCCTCCAGATGAGACACTGAGGTTCAGAGGAGAGTAATTTTGGGGCCAGTACCCAAACCCAGATCTGTGGCTGCATGCCCATGCTCCTCCTCTCTTCAGGGGCTAGGCAGGTGCAGGGCATGGTGGGGCATTTGGAAGCCACTCAAGTTCAAAAGTTAAAAACTTGTATTGTGTCTAACAAGCACACCCTTCAGATGTTATTTGGCACCCAGATACTGGTTTGCCACCTCCCAGACTTGCTAATATACAGATTCTTAATCTTATCTTCCATGATGGTTTCCATGAAAGGAAATATAGTAGAACATGTATTTTTATTTATTTATTTATACAAGCACTGGGTACAGTCAGAAGTGTGGGAGGGTGAGGGAATTCACCAGAGCCAGAGCAGGGAGCAGAGCAGGCAGAAGGAGCGAAGTACACTGCTGAGGGGAGCAGCGGGCGGCAGGAGAGGTCTGAGTGCCATGTGGGACCCTCCTCTTGTGGCCGGGAAGCAGCCCGGGAATCAAACAGGCGCTGCAGAGGCTGCGGGCAGCCTCGCAACCCAGCACTCAACCGCTGCGCCACCGGGGAGGCCCAGAACATGTATTTTTAATCTGACTGTAGAGAGAGCTCCTGCAGCATGTTGTCTGAGTCTGGAAAATTGAAGAGAGAGGCAAAGCTACCCACTGGGCTCCAAGGGGTGCCACATACACAAATCTCACTGCATCTGGTCCCCTGGAGGTGTAAGCAATATGATTGGAGGAGTGTGGATAGTGGAAGGTGGAGGGAGGGGGATGCAGGAATCAGCAGATGAGGCTCATGCTAGGGATGCCTCAGTAAAATGGGAAGCCCATAAATCCTACCTACCACCCCGCTATCTGACTTGTACCAGAGTGACTGACCTTAGGCAAGACCCAGGGTGAGATTACCACCACCGGTAGGATTGAGAGGCAGGATGGAACAAGGTGATTGGCTCTCATAGTTCCCAGAACACACTGTCCCTAGTTACACCCCCAGCCTTCACTCAATGCCACCCCTTGCCTGTAAGTCTCATTTCCATATGTTTTCATTTCAGTAGGTCAACCATCTACACAGTGTGAGGGATTGAAACCTCGATGGCATCCTAGGTTTGCCCTGCTCTTTCACCCTGCATCCATTCCCACGTTAGTTACTCTGTGTTGTCTCCTTATTAGATCTCTAAGCAATCTCTTTTCTCTATCCCCATGGTGACGCCTGAGTTCAGGCATCTGATTCCTTCCCACTGGTATTGCTGCAACAGCCCCTCTCAGCCCTCTCAGGTTCCAAGTCTACCTTCTCAGTGTTTGTTCTCCACACTTTCACCAAGGAGAGGAATCCTTGAACCACAGCCCAATCACTTTAGTCCTCATTAGAGCATGGTTTCTCCTGTCATGGCTCCCATCACCCTTTACCATGCACATGAGGCCTTTCAGAGCTCTACCTTTCCCTCCGGCCTCTTCTTCCTCACATCTACCTCCCTCTCAACATGTCAACCACACCAAAGTGCTTTCAGTGCTGTAAATCACAAGTTCTCTTTTTAAGCTGCCTTAAGTCTGAGTTGTTGCCCAACTCAGATGCCACCTCCAGGCAGTCCTCCCTGCATGTTCTAGGTAGGACCAGTTGCCTTTCCAGAGTGTTTCTTTGGCATCAAGATAATCTCATTACACTCTTGTAATTGAGGACAGTGATGTGTCACTTAACAGTGGGGATATGTTCTGAGGAATGTATCTTTAGGTGATTTCATCATTGTGTGAACATCATAGAATGGACTTACACAAACCTAGAAGGTATATAACCTACTACCCACTTAGGAGGGACATACTGTAACCACCCAGAGAAACAGTCTCTCCACACATGTCACTGGCACATAGGCCTACTATGTGCCAGCTGCTATGTAAGGGCTGTGGTTCTAAGTATAAGCAAAAGAGTCATGACTTAGGTTGGCATGATGCTTACAGTCAAGAGGGAGAGGCAGATATTAGTGGCATAATTATATCAATTATGCATAATTTCATATTCACACTGGAAAGAAGAGTCTGGTCCTATAGTGAAGTGATTTGCATCCAGGAAGCTCCCCCAAGGAAGCACACACTGACTGAAGCTGACCAAGAAAATGGCAGGGGGCACAACTTGTGCAAAGGTCCTGTAGTAGAAGGGAGTCTGGAACATTCAAGGATTTGAGAGAGGGTCTGGGTGCCTTGAGTCCAGAGAGAGGGATGGATATATGAAATAAACTGAAAGATGGGCAGATAACAAGCCCATCCAGAGCCCTGTAGATCAGTTGAAGGGATTTTGTCTTTATCTTAATAAGGGAAGGCACTCATGGACTTTACACACATCATGAGCCACTGATATTTGGGAAAGACCATTCTGGCTATAGGGAGAGAACAAATCAGACAGGTGACCAAATGGAGTAATGAGGAACTGAATGAGTGTTTTTCTATTTCTGGAATGAATGACTTGAATGCAGTTGTTCCCCCAGAAACCCTTCAGGGCTCTGGGTGGTCTAATAATTGCCTGATTTCATGCTCCACCTCTCGCTGACCCCACTGTTCCTTCACTTTGGACCACTAATCCGGGAAAGCACCTTCTTTCTTTCGACTTTGACCCTCAAATGACCCTTTTTCTTTCGACTTTGAGCACCTTCCACCCCCTGTGTCATCTACAGATGAATTTTAAAAAAATTTTCACCAAAGTCCGCTTTTTTCTTTCTGATGGAGAGGGAATCATGTGAGCAGAGAGCTCGGATACCGCAGCCATCTACTCTGCGGATCAGCTTTAACTTCCAGGCTCCCAGAGGACGCCTCCCTCCTCCCACAAACAACTCCAGAGCCCGAGGTGACAGAAGAGTGTGGGTGGTTGCTTGGCAGGGCTGTGTCTATGGAAACCGAAGTGCTTGTGGGGGAGCAGAAGGCAGTAGGTGTGCGGGTGTCTGTCCCCCAAGCCAAGTGTTGTATGGTTGACCCCTAAAAGCCAAGCCTCCTGCCCCTTTCAGGGTTTCTCCTGGCCTGTTCAGGGTCTCTACTGGCCTATCCTTGACTCTTCCTCTTATCTCCCAAATCCAGTCTGCAAATCCTGTTAGCTCCATCTTCGAAAGGTGTCCAGGATCTGACCACTTCTTACCACTACCTCTGTTTCCACTGTGGTTGGTGCCTTGGTCACCTCTCACCTGGATTACCTACGCAGGACCCTCGTTGCTGGTCTCCCTACTTCTGCCTTTTTCTCATAATCTGGAACTTTCTGAGTATGAAAGCCATATCCTATGCAACTGCCTGTCCTCGTGACCTAGCCCTGCAAGGTCTCTGCAGCCCTCTCCCTCGCACGCTCTGCTTGACATGTTCTGCAGCCTTCCTGTCGCCTGCAGCAGCCTCTGGACCTTGTATTTGCCATTCTTTCTCCCTGAACTGCTGTACCCTCAGGTATCTACACGATTCACCCTCCTCTGGACCTGCACACAGAGGTCATGTGCTCTCTGAAGTCTTCCCTGACCACTTAGTTTTAGATTGCAACCCCTCCCTCACGTAAGAGCTCCCTCCCTGTTATAGTCTCATCATCTCCTGACTACTTGTTTATTGCCTGTCTCTTCCCTTTGGAAGAGAAGCTCCATGAGAGCAGGACTTTTGTCTGTTGGTTTGCTGTTGCATCTCCAGGGCCTGAGGAGAGGCTGGCGCAAAAGCGGTATTTGTGAAATGAACAAAGGGAAGACAGAAGCTGCCCAGGGCTCTTTGCTCTGGGTCTACTCTTGGGTTTGGATGACCGCACTCTCTGGCAATTCTCTTGGCTATTCCTGTCCTTAGGTTCTACATGTCAGTGTTTATCTGGCTTCTCTAGGATTAGCTCTTGAAAATATCCCATTTCAGAATTTCAGACTTTGTCTCCATCATTTACTGGGGGTGATATGTCTAAGGACCTACAGAACCAAAGTAAACTGGACTAGACCTCAGGCTCCTGATTTCCAGCCTAGGTCCTCCCCACTGTCACTTTCTCAAGGCATGCTAAATAGCGTAGTCTTTCACTGCTGGCATGGATCGGCACTTTTTAGATGTGCTGTCTACATTCAGGCTCCAGGAGTCATCTCAAGGCAGTTTGCCTCAGTGATGAGTCTATGCTTAGTTCTTGGCCTCCATCCATCCTGGATCTGCCCAAATCCCAGCCCTGGTTCCTTACCCCTGCCACCACCCTCACTCCCAAATCTAGACTGGCCTGCCACTGCCCAAATCCTGGCCATGACAGATGGTTTTGTGGCAAGGCCTGAAATTAACTAGTTATATCTGTGTCTGTACAAATCCTCCCATTGCCTTTCTTTTTTTTAAAATCCCAGATATTTAGTCAAGCATTGGTCCAAGAATATATACAGGATGAATAAGAAAGACATGGCTCTATTTCGCTCTCCTTTTTACTGTTTTCTGATTTTACATATATTCACTATAATAAACTATAAAGGCCCTCTCGACTCATTCTTACCAATGCAATCCAAAATCCAGCCAACTGTTCCATCTCCTCCACAGGCCAAAACACGGAAGTCTGGAGTATCACGGAAGAAGTTCAACCTGGGAAGGAGAAAATGATTTTTTGTACTAGGTTGCAGCTGACAGTGGACATTCCTTGCATCAGTTTCCCCTGTTCTTGGGAAAATATTATGACCTTGATTCCTGTATTAGTGCTGAAAGGGTCAGTTAACATTCTGAAACCAGAACTTACTGAGCACTGCCACTGAGTAGGGAGAAGGATCCCTGGGAATGAGCTTGTATAAGGAGAACTGATTTCGCATGCAACAAAGACACAATAAGATTTTCCAGATTCTCTACTATTTGTGCAGAGGAATCTATAATTTGTTTTTTAGGGACACCAGTAGAATGAAGCCTCTGAAGTTTTGACTCTCTCTGCCCTCCCTGCCTATTCTGTCCTCATACTTTGACTTTTAAAGAAGATACATGGAATTTGCTGGACCTTTCTTCTGCTTCCTGTGGATCTAGACCTAAGTGGAAGGAGCACCATGTTTCCTCAGGAACCTTAACCTTTTAATCTGGGGGTCCATGAACCTCCAAGGGTTCTAGGGATCAAATCCAGAGAGCCGTGAATTTGGAGAAGAAAATGTTACATTTTTACCTCTCCCAGTGCTAACTTATATTTAACATTTCCTTCAACTATAAGTGTAGGCAACAAATCACAGAAGAATTAATGATACCTGTGACTTTGTCTGCAGTTGAAATCACAGATAATTTTAATGTTTTATTACAGTTATGGAAGATATTCATACTATCATTTATGCTTATCACTGCTTTTAATTTATAATAGTTATTAGACCTGTCTCTGGATCTTGTCTTATAATACGTCTGTAATTGCATATGTTCCCATATCACAAATTTGTTTTTTAAATGTCTTGGGAGCTGTTTTTTCAATATAATTAATTTCCTTAGTGATCCAGTGTACTTCATTTTATGCATTAATAAACATTATTCTGAGAAGGGGTCTGTATACTTTATCAGACTGCCAAGTGATTTCCTAGCACAAAATGTGGTTAGGAATCTCTGCTTTAGAGAAAATGGGGCCTCTGAACATGTTGGGGTGGCACTTGGGAACCTGAGATGGTGACTCCATATTTCCTCTCTGCTCAGCCTGGTCTGAGCGGACTCCTGGAGGTTTCTGAGTCACGGAAGTATGTGTAGGCAAATTAACATTCCCTGCCTTCCCATCTCTTTGTAGAATGCTACTCTCCTATAGGAAGTGAATTCTGAACAGAGGCTTCCTTCAGCTAGACGGGCCACCTGGTTACAGATGCACACTTACATCAGAGGTGCTCAGGCCACATTAGCCCTAGAAGTTGCCACCAGACTTGTCATCCATGGCAAAAACAATCCAGGATGGATGAGGTTCAGCTAGAGTAGTGCATAAAAATATTAGAATGCCCTAAAAGAGAATAGGCTGGTGGTGTATTTTGCGGACTGCAGCTCAGTCACAAATCTTAGCAGAGCCATAAAGCCACTCATAGTGCTGAAGTCCTGAATCCACACCCACAATTCTCCCTTTGATTGGCTCTTATACCGC
Source organism: Talpa europaea (assembly GCF_964194135.1). Lineage (NCBI taxonomy): Eukaryota > Metazoa > Chordata > Mammalia > Eulipotyphla > Talpidae > Talpa > Talpa europaea. The sequence continues at coordinate 114,812,985 of NC_140070.1, read as the reverse complement.
CACTATCACCAGAAATAGTTCCATGTCAAACAATTGAAGACAAGGACAGATTTTCTTTTTTGTAGTTCTTTCTCTAGTGCCTCTGACCATCTTGCTCAATCCAGAGTAGAAATGCAGGTTAGGAGGTTGTGCAGGAGACTACACAAAGCACTGTGGGTCAGCATGAGCCCCATCAGCATGCACAGATCTAAGGACCTGTCACGAGATAGCCTCGGTGGCCAAGAGATGTCTCCAGAGTTCAGGAACTGTATGGTGAGATGCCTTCCAGTCCTGTTGCTGGTTTGTTTGTGACTCTCATCATGTTACCCTAACATGGACCAGCTCTTTTCTCCAGCCCTCCAGTCAAGCTGCAAAGGGGCTGCCTGGTTTCCTCCCATTGCTTCCTCTTAAACCCTTATTAAATGAACAGTGAAATAGCCAGTAGGAAAACAGCTTGAGGAGAAGAGCCAGGTGGGGTACTTAACAATCTCCAAATTGAATAATCCAGAAAAAAAAGGGACTTCATTGAATAACCAGTTATCTTGATGCTAAAATGTCCCCACAACAGAACACAGCAGAACCTTTGAGTCAGCTGTATAGATTCTGAATTACTGACTGACTGTGCTAAGAAAATTCTTTCTTCCCTGATGATTCAGTCTGGAGACACTTGCTAACACAGCCTTGCACACAAAATAATTTACCAGCCTGCCCTTCCTGTCAAATGAATAACTGGCATATGCAATTTTTCTTTCTTATAAAACCAACAACTTTTTCTGGGATAAAGCACAGGAGGCAATTTCCCTGTGTGACCCATAATGGTTGTTCCTGAGTCTCCAGGAAGAAGTAAGGGTACATGTGAGGAAAAGAAGAGATTAGAACCAAAATGGCAGGAAGGTCAAGTCCAGAGAAAAAAGTGACGAGATAGGCAGCGAAGGATGCTATCTCCTTCCAGGATTACTGGGGGATGGGGAGAAATAAGAAGTATGGATTGTATTGTCATACCCTGGAGTAGGGCCTCCGTTGTCCAGGTTGAAAACTTGTTTGGGGTTGAGTAGGTAGTGGAATTTCCGAAGAATTCTATGGAAAAAAAGAAGAGAGGTAGAGAAAGGAGATGGTCATTGGTGATGTCATGACAGGTAAGCACCTTGTCAGTGGAAGACCACACATGCGGGCCATTTAAACTCGATGGGGAGAAGACTAAATGCAGGCCTGCATACCCTGAAGTTCCATGTCCAACTGGCAACACCCCTGCCCAAAACCTCAGTTTGAGGCCTACTTCACCCCCAAGACTCTATCCCCCAACCCCAGGAGTACCACCCTTGCAGCAAGAGTAAAGCAGAGAGACCCACAGAACAGAATTTCCACTTGTCCTAAAGCTATTTCCTTCATAAGACCTTCTCCCACGTTTTGTGTTCTAGTACAATTCTGCCATTTTAACTAAACAAAGGAACCCCCTCAAAGGAAAAGCTCCCAAATCCTGAAACGGGAAGAAATGCAAGAGGTGGGGTTGGGACAGGAAGGATTGGAGGCCACAATCAGGTATGGGTTCAAGACTCCAGCTTGAGACCACTTAGGTGAGATCAAGAGGGTAGCTCTGTCCTTTGGAATGGGGTGGGGCTTCTCATCATTCTTGCTTAAACCCTGCTTATTTGTTTTAGATCTGGCTTCCAGATCACTGTATCATCTGTTCATGACCCCAGAGCTGAGCACAACTGGGGGGAAGTGCTGCTTTGCCCACACTCCATCTCTCCTCCCAATCTCTTCATGCTCCAGCAGACTCAGCATTTCCTTCAGTGGTGAGGTGTGTGCCCTGCCTTCCCAGGGTGGGATAGACTAGGAGGTCCCAATCAGGTGAGTCCCACCATATCTCTTAAATCAAGAAAAAGCTGGGAAAGATATGGGCATCTCAGACCTTTTTGACTCTGGGAGTCATAACATTGGCTCATAGGCTAAGTACTGTGTTTACTTTCATTCCTGTAACAACCTTGTGAGAGGGGAACAGTTACCATTATTTTAGTTGTTGTTGTTGTTGTTATTATTATAGAGGAGGAAACCAAAGTACAGGATGTTAAGACACTTGAACTGGGCCATCAAGTGATAACTGGTAGGAGTGGGATTTGAACCCGAGTCTATATGTCTTCACAGTCCATTCTGTTATATTTGAGGGAAAGAAAGGCCTGAATGAGACTATTCCAGCCTCCTTATTTTGAGAGAGAAGAGAACATACCTTTCTCCTTGCCTCCCTCCACTCTTGGGGTTCACCAAGACCAGCAGGGGGTGGGTACCTGGGGTAGGGATGATCTTATACTTAAAAGATAAAAGAAAAAGAAATTAGCTATTTCAATCAATGGGGGAATGAGATGAGAGTTGATGCTAAGAATATTTTCAGGTTCTAGACAAGGAAAATAATTGGGAAGTAGGTTTTTGTCCACTGGTTGAGTTTTCTGAAGGGTTAAGCAACTAAGTGTCTCCAGCTAGAGTGACCTGTAATTAGTGTTAATAGAGATAAAGATTTGATGTCAATCACAGATGAGGCAGTGGTACCATAGCTTCAAGTCATTCAACTATGGTATGGCATTGTGCTCACAGCACAAGATTAGATTTTGTGAGGGATACAACTAAATATGACCTTAAAGTTATGGCTAGATTGTCATACATATAAATAAAACAGCACTAATGGCAACTTCCAAATTCATACTTCCAGCTCCAATTTTTCTCCTGAGCTCTGGTTCCACATTTGTCACTATCTAGTGGGCACCTTTAACCAGCTCCTCCTCATCATCTGTGCAATCTCTACATGCCCCAAACTTGATCTACTCTCTTTCCCCATAAAATGAGTCCTCTGTCTGGCTTCCTGTTTCTATTAAAGAAATTACTAATATCCATCCAGTCATCCAGTGAAGGTTTTGTCCTGCTAGTTCTTTCCCTGGTATGTCCCTTTAACTCTGGCAGCTGCCACAGTGCTCGGGCCTCTCCCACCTTAGGTGAGTCCTGTATGCTGTTCTCCCATAGTTCCTTCCCAGGATATCACGTTAGTCATGGAACTCCTTAAAAACCTTTAGTGACAGCTCATTGCAGAAAGGATAGATTCCAAATTTCTAATCTGGCATCCAAGGCCTTTCAGTGCAGCCCCAGCAACCTCTTAATTACTCTAACCCTCACGGCAGGTCTAGGCCAGGCTGCTCTTATCTTCTAGCAAGTGCGTCTAGTGCATTCCCACTCAGTGGGTTGGCTCAACTGGTCCCTTCTCCCGCTTGATGTACTGAAATGCCCACTTCCTTTTTTACAACCTCCCAAAAAACCTCATATTCTCAGGGCCCAATTCTAGACCCAATTCCGCTATGAAGTTTTCCTTGATTATTGTAGCTAACACTACTGTACTTGAAGCACATAGTATTTCCTGCATTTCCATTATTGTTTTTGACTTCCATTTGTTTTTTATTCTCTTATTTTCTTAGGTAAATGTCAACTGGATTTTAAATATTTTAGGGATAGGGCAGGGCAGGGTAGGGATATGTGAACAGTTGACCTTGAACAAGTAAGGAGTAGAGGTGCCAAACCCTGAGCAGTCAAGAATCTGTGTATAACTTCTCCCAAACTTAACTAAAGCCATCCCTTGGTATCCTTGAGGGATTGGTTTCAGGACTCTTTTCCTTTTTAATTAATATTTTATTTTATATAATTCTTACATCAATTCTCATTTTTGCACAATGTATGCATTATCATTTTGGTTATACTCCCCATAAATTGCATCCCCCCTTATTTTGACCCTAGTCGTTCCTTTCCCCTTCCCTCCACCCCCTCCATAGTGTGTCTCTGGTTTATAGTTGCTTGTTGATTTTGATTTTTAGTTTGTATTGATTAGTCTTTTTCCTGGTCCCTTATTTAGGTTTTCGAAATTCCTGCTATGAGTGAGACCATCTGGTATTTTTCTTTTTCTTTCTGACTTATTTCACTGAGCATGATCCCTTCTAGCTCCATCCATGTTGCTGCAAACTGCATGTGTTTATCTTTTTTGATTGCTGAGTAATCTTCCATGGTGTATATGTACCACATCTTCTTGATTCAGTCATCTATTTTTGGGCATTTGGGTTGTTTCCATAGCTTAGCTATTGTAAATAGTGCTGCTAAAAACATAGGGATGCAGGTGCCCTTTGGAATTACTGTTTCTGTGTCATTTGGGTAAATACCTAGAAGTGGAATTGCTGGATCATATGGAAGCTCTGTCTTTAGTAGGTCAAGAAATCTCCACACAGCTCTCCATAGTGGTTGGACCAGTTTGCACTCCACCAACAGTGCAGGAGAGTTCCTTTCTCTCTACATCCTCGCCAACATTTGTTGTTGCTAGTTTTTTTAATATGTGCCATTTTTTACTGGTGTGAGATGGTATCTCATTGTAGTTTTGATTTGCATTTCCCTGATTACAAGTGATGCTGAACATTTTTTCATATGTTTGTTAGCCATTTGCATTTCCTCTTTGGAGAAATTTCAATAACCAAAACAAAGAGAAACTCCACCGACTGGGAGAAAATTTTTGCACACAACACTAATGATAAAGGATTGATCGTAAAAATCTACAAAGAGCTCATGAAACTCAACAAAAAACAAAGAAAATAATCTAGTCAAAAAATGGTCAGAAGAACTAAAAAGAAACTTCTCCAAAGTGGTTTCAGGACTCTTAAGGATACCAACACCAGCAGATACTCAAGTACCCCTAATAGTTTCCTCCAGCCCTCTGTATCTGTGGGCTCCCATCCACAGATTCAACCAACCAATATCTGCTTGATCTATGAATATGGAGCCTGCAGATATGCAGAGCAAAAGCAGTTACTGGAAAACACAAACACAAATGGATCCATGCAGTTCAAACTCATGTTGTTTAAGGTCAACCGTATAACCCTCCTATCAAGGAGGCCCCAGCCATCAGATACAAAGGTGGAGGTATTCAAGAAATACAGTATTCAGCTAGAGGACACACTGATATAGAGGTTTATCTCTGCACCATATTCCTTATATAATGCTTACTTTTCTAGTTCTCAGCTAAAAGTTTAGCCAAGACAAAGCCACCCTATTTGAAATGGGCAGCAACATTCTTTATGATTTTAAAGAATTTTCTCATCTACCCATGGTGACTGTCTGTGTGACAATCAGAGCATTTTGGAGTCTAAGGAGGAATTCTTTACCTTTGGGGGTAATATTCAAAATGTTTAACAACCTGTGCAGCATTGCACCATTGAAGCAGAACAGATACAGGTAACAGATGGATGCCAGGTATAAACAACTGTTCTAGCTGTGTGTGTGTGTATTCTACCTGACTCTCTGCCCTTCTATGTGTCTAGAGCTTTCCCACATTTTAAAGTTCCTCCATCATTATCCCTTATGTTTTAATTTAGAAAACACCAACCTGCACTTTTCCAATCTTACAGCATCTTGTGGAGGCGGGCAGTGCAGAAATTGCTGTTTCTCTTCAAACAAGAAAACTTAAGACTCAGAAGCAGAAGAGGAGGCCCTAGTTTTTCTATTTACTTTTCTAGTACTCTTTGTACCACCCCAGGCTGCCTTTCCTGCATTCCCTGGAACTTTGAGAAAGGCGCAAAGACAAAGATGTTCATTAGTGAACTCAAGAAAAAAAAGAGTTGTTAACTACACACGTAAGGATAAAGAACTTTTGGATCTGTTTAGCTTCGTTTTGGCAGATCACATTCTTCAGACAGCTTGGAGATCTTGGAAAATCCACTGTCTATTTTTAGGACCCATTCTTGTTATTATTTAGGAAGGGTGTATATTGAAGTTTTATGTAACTTCTTCCTAAAATGGCAATGGAGCCAATTAGACTAGCAATGGAATCAACCAGCCTCCCTTTTCACCACGTGCCTACAGTGTGGCAGTCAAGGGTAACTTAAGGCTGGAAAAAGTGCCCTCTGGTGTGATATAATTGATCAGATGAGAAAGTAAATCTTGATCTATTTTTCTAGGCCCCAACCCCGTACTCTCCTCCACAGCCTGGGCCAACTCAGGGTAAGCGATCAGACTTGGATTTGCTGAGGTACCTGCATTACAAGTTCACCCTTGCTCGTTGCGCTGCCATCAGACTTTCCGCCTTGCTTGTCCTGTTAGAAGAGAGGAAAGACAAGCATATTTTGAAAGAGAAAAAAATCCCAATTAAAAAAATAGATCAGAACAAAAACAAATGGTTCATTAATAAAGAAAAAGAAAGAAAACCAGAGTAGTGCCGGGAGGAGTTTTTCAGAGTGGTTTTGGGCCTAAAAAACGAAGTGTTCCGAAGTGGGGAGGGAGCACAAATGGTGGAGGACTGTGGGGGCTTTGGTGGTGGGTGTGGTGTGGTAACAACACCTAAGGGGAAAAACCTACACTTCAAAAACACAAACAGTGACGTAAACTAATTTAATTCAAAAAGAGAAAGAAGAAATCCTCCTCTATCGGTTTCTCTGGGACTCTCCAGCCTTTTCTCATCACTTGCTGAAACTGGCAGAAATCTACTCAATGGAGCTTGAGCTTCAAGAGGCAAGATCTTATTTCTGGCTTCTCTGCTTAGCACTATCTAAATGCATGTGATGTTGAGGAAGAAAATGTTCTTAGTTTGCCCTTTTTGTATACTTGTTTTTAAAAATATGAGTTAGTTTACTGAGGTTTATCTCACATGGAGTATAATGCCAAAACTTGTATCAATAGCTCAATGAACTTTTGCAATATATATGTATATATATTTGCATATGTATGTGTGTGTATATATATGTATACACATACATATATAAATACATACATACACACACACATATATACATAAAACCACCACCTCTTTAGGCATAACTGTTGTGACTCCTGATATTGTACTGATTTTGCCTGGATTTAAAATTTCCTATAAAGTCATAGAGCAGGCCTTTCTTTGAGTGTCGCTTCTTTTGTTTGGCATTCTAGTCTTAAGATTATCTATGTTTTTGCACATAAGCACCTTTCTTTTTCCATTGCAATGTAATACTCCATTATACAAATATTCCTTAACTCATTTATATATTATTTTCAGTTTTTAACAGGGATCCAGAGGGTGTGTGGACAATTGCTGTGGCTCGTGGCAGCAGGTGCAGGCCTCTGACCCAGGCAGTGGGTTTATGACTATAGTTGTTATCAACATTCTTGCACATGTCTTTTGGTGCAATCAATGCTCATCTCTCTCAGGTAGCTACATAGTGGGGAACCTGGTGACTAGTGTTTGTGTATTTCCAACCTGGTAGATACTATCAAATGGTTTTCCAAAGTGGTGTTTTTTCTTCATTAATTTTTCATGAAAAAGGAATAGTTGGTCAAGTTAAAGGTGAGATGTGAGGACTCAGTGGGGATCAGACAGATTTTTGAGATAAGAAGGGAATGGCTAAGATATTTGATACTTGGCTTTCAGTCAAAAACTCTATCACTGAGCTGCCCCCCATTTGATACTTGGTTTGAAAGAGAAGTTTTCGACACAGGAGACAGAGAAAAGTTGCACGTGAGGATAAATTTTAATTTTTAATTAAATTTTGATTTTGCTCTTTCATTTTCAAATAGGATTGAAGCACCCAAAGAAAATCCTCAAGATGGGGGAGGCCCATATTTGAGCATAGGAGAGAGGTTGACAGGGATAAGGCAGGCCTGGGAGGCCTAACCATGTGCAGGGGTGTCTGGGGGTCCTTGAGCTGTGCTCTACCTGCAAGGTGATTTGATCACATGTTTTCTGTGTGGGGCCATCTCAGAACATTTTGAGTGGCCAGCAGTTGGAACCAGTTTGGTCAGGGGAGTTTTCTCTGACAATCTGACTGATACAGCACTGACTTCCTTTAAATTTGAACTAGAGACTTACCCGGGTGATGGGGCATATGGAGGTGGGCAGCAAAATATGGTCTCTGAGCTCCCCACCATCACACAGTGTTGACAATTCACATTTGCGGTGAAACTGGAGGAAGAAAGTGAAGATGAACATGAGTGAAAGTGACCAAGGAAATAGTTTCCCCAAAACCTGATTTGTGCGTGTGTGTGTGTCTATGTGTGTGTGTTATGTAGTACCTGCCCCCTTGTGGAGTACAGAGTCCCTCTTGGATATTTGCTCCCTAGGCTCCGAGTCTCTGGAAGGAAAGAGACCTTGTTGAACAAATCATAGGAGATTGGCTGTAATCAACCTCTATCTTCAGAGTTCTGCAGTCTGATTGGAGATATCCTTTTTAAGGCTGATACCTGCATCAGGGGATGAGACATGGTCGTGTTTGCCTTGTCAGGCATTTTGGCATTTGGGGAAACTCCAGAAATCCAGAGGGGGTTTGGACAGTTGCTGTGGCTGGTGGCAGCAGCGCACACCTCTGAGCCTGGCAGTGGAGTCACAGTAAGCAGTGTACCTTCTTGGGACACCTCGAACTGCAGGGACTCTGGTGTCTAACTCCTCTCCCACTTTGTCAATGCTCCTGGCCCCAGATGACACCCAGGCAAAGGAAGTTGAGAATCTGGCCTGCTTTTCATAGAAGTGGATTGCCCAGCTTCTTAAGTAGCCTGCTTCCCCAAGGGGTGCCCTTTCCCCAGCAGCTGGGTAATTCACAGGAGGCACTGTTAGAGTCAGGACATTAAATGGGGGCCCTGGGCCCCCTAGCCTTGCTCTTTGGCTCTACCTACACCTTCTGGCGGGATGTCCACCACTTCTTGGCCACAGCTTGATCAAAAAAAACACACTGAAGAGAAGCAGGCTGCCCTGGGCACCCACCGTCATCCGGCACCACACGCAGTGCCGCGCAGTGACACTCTGGTAGCACTTGATACTTTTATGGCACCGGTCACACTTGACGGAGGAGTTCCCTTCCACCCACGCGTGCTGCATCACCTGCAGGAGGGAAGGGAAGGATACCAGGGAAGGCTGCAGAACCACAACCCTGGGTCCTGGGACAGAGGAGGGGATAGGAGGAGCACAAGGAGGGGAGTCCAGTCCAGGGTGGGTTGCTTCCTATTTAGCGGACACACTTATCTGACACTGGGCAGCCTCGCTGAATTGCACGTGCGTGCTGCCTCCCTAACCACCATCACGCTCATCAAACAGATGAAAAACCACTTTGCCTGTGCTTTGAATAGTTCCTTTGCCCTGGCAGCAAGCCACTGGGTGGCATATTGAGTGTCATTCCCCCTGTCTGTCTTGCAGAACCTGCAGAGTGATATGCTTGTGGGTGCCCTCTTCAGGAAGGCAACGTGATGCAGGGAAACTTAGGCAGGGCTTGGGTCCCAGACAAAATTGGTCGGAATTATTGTCCACATCAAAGCAGGTGACCTGTGGCCAGTTCCTGGACCTCTCTGAGTCTTAGCTCCTTCATCTGTAGAAATTGGCAAAATAAGCCCCACCTCTGGGGTGGCTGGGAGGATTAAATGAGATATCACACTTGGAAGGATTCTTGGGCACAGTCATGGCCCTTTGGATGTGCCCACAGATGGTTAAAATCCTGTTCCCTGTCTTCTATAGGTTAGGGGCTCTCAGTCTCACTTGCCCATCAGAACCATCTAGAGAGCTTCTAGAAGCCCTAATGCCCAGTCCATATACCACACCAAGTAAATTAGAGTTTTGGGGGGTAGGACTCATTATTTTTAAACATGCTGAGTAATTATAATGTACAGCCAAGACTGAGAAGCACTCTAGAAGGAATATAGGAAAAAAGTCCAAAGAAATTAGTGTGAGTCAGTCAGTGACTGGAGAGCATGTTGTCCTGCTTCCTGGCCACTGGGCCAGGAAATTCCACTAGGACAGCCCAGGAACTTGGGAAACAGGTGGGAATGATGTGTGTGTCTGTGTAAGTGCAGCCAAACTAGCCTGAGCCCTCAGTTATTTCCCCCAGGAATTCAACAGAACTTTCCAAAGTTTTCCACCAGGAGAGGGAAGTGGCTATGAATTCTGGAGGTGGGTGGTGGGGGAGATAGCCTGCAGTGTCAACTGCAAGCACAATATTAAAGGTATTCTAGAAGAGAGAGACCATCCATGTTTGCAATAAATACAAGTTAAAATAACTTGTCAATTAAATTTCTATGTGTGCCCCCCAAAACATGTTTGATAAAGCTACTCTAGAAGGTAAATCAATTAATCATCTCACTTTCTGCTATGCACCCTCATAGGTATAAAAAACCCAGTTTACGAATCAACTTGTCATCTACATGGTCACATTGAGTTTGCTCTGATTATTGCTCTCTGCACTTTGCAGAGATAAAAATGAGGCTTCAGAGAGGTTAAGGGATAGGCCTAGGTTCCTGATTGGTAAGTGGCCAAATGGGGACTCAGCTGGGTCTACGGACTACAAGTCTCTGGTTGTCTCCCAAAACCACATGCTTCTCCATCCTCTTATGGCATCAGAAGAGATGGGAAGGACGTGGGTTGCTGTTGGAGGCTCAGAAGGTCTTGAAAGTGCCCTGCTGGCTCCTCAGTTGCCTCTTCTAGTCTGTATGTGGCAAGTGGCCCGAGTGCAGGCTTAAGGCCTGAGCCCAGGAGGTGCACCATGTGAGAGGCATGGACATGAAAAGGTGTGTATGGGCGTGGTGCGGGAGGAGCGGCTGAGAGGCCATGCGGTGTCTCATGGGCATGCATGCGTGTCCTGCAGGTACCCCTCTCAGGAGTTCTTTTGGGGAGGGCTGGATACCACTTCCTGTTGCTAACCATCTCCGGGTTGAGACTCAGCGTTCTCTTGCCTTTGCAGGAACTCAGCATGCTCTGCCTCTGCTCTTTTAAAGGGACATCTATTTCCAGACACAGTGAGTGGCATCACCCAATGGCCAAGTTAGAAGCCCAGGAGCCATTCCTGATCTCTTCCCTGCTCTTGTCCTCTACCTCTGCATCACCAAGTGCGAGTGGTGGTACCTTCAAATTAGCTCTCAAACTTTCCCCTCTACCTCAGCAGTGGGACTATTAAAATACTCAAAAACTGGGGACCCCACCGCAGAGACATGGCCATGCCCACTACAGAGGAGATGTCAGAGCCATGGGTGAGCTCAGACTCTGCCTCAGGGGGGCCGTCAGACAGCACTATCTCTTAACTGAACTGTTGGAAGAGGCCACTCCCTCTGATCTCTCTCTGGGGTGATTAACCTAATTTGCAAACACCATCATCTCTTCCTGTACTCACAGCGCTTCAGTGGCCCCTTAGCTGTATAGAAAACTTTCTAGCATCTTAGCCGGCCTCACAAGCAGCCTCCAGGCTGGATCTCACCCTACCAGTGCACATATTTCTTCTCACTTTCCTTTAGGTCTCCTCGCTTGCATCTCACCCAGCAACATACGAATCCGAGGAAGCCATGCTTCCAGACCTTTGCACTGAGGCTTCTCCGCCTGGGAGCCTTGTCCTCCGCAATGCCTAGTGAAGTCCTGATCTGGATTTAAGGCACAACTCAAGTGCCACCTTTGTGAATTCTACCCTGACCTCCCCGTTGGGGCTCACAAGTCCCACTGCTTTTGACATCTCACTCCTTGGTACTTCCTTCCATGTCTCTCTCTAGATTCCCAATTCTCCAGCCAGCTAGGGGCCATCTTATAACCCATGTACCTCTTAGCACAGTGCCTGGTACATGGCGGCACCAGGGAGATACTGAATGGATTGATGAATGACAGGATGGTTTACATGTGGTCCTCAAGGCAGGGAAGCAACTGGATAAAGCTCCCAAGCCCTTCCTGTCCAGGATTCTGTGATGATGGACATGTTACCTGGGATGCACCATGCAGTAGGACAAGGCACTAGGTGGCACTAACCTCGTTGCCCTTTTTGGGTTTTGAGAACGTTTTGACACATCCAGGAATATTTTTGGATACACAGCGTTCATGGACAGTGTATTTGCAGTCTGAAAAAAAAAAATAAGGAAAGCACTTGTCAGTGACCAGCTAGGAAAGTCCAACCTCACTGCAGTCAAGGCCCTGCTTCCCTCTACGGCTCAGGGGACATATTTGGAACTTCAAAACAGTCTTCAGTTGTTCATTGAGAAGAGTCCATAGTTTTCTCCTAGACACACTTCTGCATCCTCCACCCCATCACACTGTTGTCCACTGCAGGAAACTTTCCAGAAAGGTGCTTTCCACTTAACGAAAGTGTGAGGAGTCAGTATTGGATGCCAGGGAGGTTGGAGGGTAGATGGAAGGATCAGGGTCTTCCTACTCTTGGGGTTAGGTAGGCCTGGGCCTGCACTCTGATTCTGCCACTTGTAACTATGCCAATCGTCTTGGGTAAGTTGTTTCATCTCTCTGAAATTTAGGAATAAAATGGGAATAAAAGTGCCTCTCTTTCACTTTGTAGGGCCTTTGCAGCATTCAATGAGATAGATGGTATAAAACAGCTTGTGACTGGGGCAGAACAGCTATTTCATAAGTCACTGTTGTGCTTGTAGTTTCCACTACTCACTAGTATGAAAGCAGCAGAGGCCCACAGGCTTAGAACCCCCTAGGAGTGAGACTGGGTTGGTAGAAAAGGGGGTGAGAGTCGGGTGTGAATGGGTGCCACAAAACCTGGTGAGCCCCTTCTTTAGCTTGCTGAGGATTTCTCTTGGTAGACACTGGTCCAGCTCTGCTGAGATGACTTTTACAACCGAGTCACTTTCAGCCTGGTTCACATGTGCTTGTCACTGTGGTGACCTGGAAGGTACCCAAGGGCCCGCTGCAACTGCAGCTCTTCGGTCTTTGGTGGGTTCAGGTGAATTTTGCTGTCTGCCTGCTGGGGTAGTTGGTGATCCTCTGTACTCACATGCCCCAGGCCCAACAAAGGTTTCTTGCCACAGTCTGCTCCCATCTTCTCCTGTTCCCCAAATCTGTCCTTTTTTCCCATCACCCCTTCTTTCTTCCTTCCCCACCATCTCTTTCTTCTGTGCTCCTTTCCAGTGTTCCTCTACCCTTTCACCCATGTTTTTCCTTTACTGACATTACTGAATAAATTCTAAAGTAAAACAAGTGAGTAATTTTAATTTCCATTGCACTTACAGAATATAATATTGCTTGTTAATAAAAAAAAAGGTTCTTCTGACCACGCCAAATAAATGTTCATGAGTAGAGCTCAACTGAAATTAGTATGAGATGCTTTTCAATTATTTGTGAACTTTAATAACTTTATTTTAGGGGTCAGTGGTTCCAATAATAGGACAGTACTTGTCCATTTGACTTGGCTAGAGCAAACCCAGAACATGAAGGTTTTGCTTTATTCCCTGCTCCTGGAATAACAGGGGTGGTCCCTTTAGCCAGGAGGCAGCAGTATCAAGACTTTCCCTGGAATGACTAAACCATGTACAGAGCAAGATAGTTCCTGAGGAAAAGGGGTTTGAAGGACGCTGACTCACAAATGCAGCACAGGCCTTGCTTCCGAACGCCCATCAGCATGATGTGGCAGAAGTTGCAGTAGGTTGGCTTCTTGAAATGCTTCATGGTCCAGGAGTGTCTCCCGTCTCCCTTGGAGCCCTGTGGGGTAATGAAGGAATGAGAGCTGAGCCGGCCGCCCAGGCTAGCTGATGCCGAGGTGGAGGCCCCCTCCTGTATATTCTTTTTTCTAAGAAGACTCTTCTCATATTATGGATAAGATACACATTTATTTTACTTTTTGAAAAAAGATTTTTAATAAAGGAATATAAATCAAAACAAAGTTCTTTGGGTATATGTTTTCTAAAATTATCAAATATTTAAAAACGAGGATGATGTGTATAAAACATACCCTTTTCTACATCCTGCATAACTGATGGAATTGTAAATCAGAACAAGCTTCCTATCTCATCTCTACCTGTCCGTCCATCCATCCATCCATCCATCCATCCATCCATCCATCCATCCATCCATCCACCCACCCACCCATCCTTTAGATGTTCACAACCTATGACATACAAATTTCCCTTCTTGGATTCTATCTTAAAGTATTTTTAATAGACAGATGAGCATTTTTATGCTCTGTCAGATGTTTAACCCAGCATTATTTAAAATATTGAAAAACTGGAAATATACGAAGGATCTAAAAATTATCAAAAGGCTAGTAGCAGTGCATCCACATGATTTAATGGTAAGTGTCCATCAAAAAGATATTTATAAGAATACCTAATGTCATTGGAATGTTGACACAGTGTTAAGTGAAAAAGCAGAATATAAGTTTGATGTTATGATCTTAGATTCATATGAGATATTTGATGGGAAAAAAATGTTACCAAACTGTGAACAGAGATGACTCATAGCTCACAGCACTATGGATTTATTTCATTCTCTAACTTTTACTTTCTCCTGAATTTTCCAAACTTTTTAGGAAAATTCCCAAATAATTAGGAATAAATAATTTAGTAAAAACAATGCACTCCTCTCATCAACTTTCTATGCACAGATAAAATAATAAAAATATTAAAGAGAAAGCAAGAGAGAGGGAGTTAAGCTGTTTCCTCCTGACATGGCTCAGAAGCCAATTTCACCTTTATCCATTAGATGAGCCAAGCCACACTCACCTTCTCTGCACACTACAGCTCTCACCTCTGGACCCACTAGAGGCTGTGGCTTCCCTCCACATACACTGTCCCTTAATCTTTCTTGTAGGTTCTCAAAATCCTGCTTCTCTGAACACCTGAGTTTTATAGAAGTAAAGATTTTTTATCTAATAGTTTCCACTCAGTAAATACATTCACTAATTGGTTAAATGATTCATTAAAAGATTGACTGAGTTATCACATTGACATCAAGAATTAAATGAAGCCATGTAATAAAGGCCCTGATTCAGTGCTGTATGCAGGATACATTAAAACTTCATTAAGTTCCCACTTAGTGCTAGATGCTGTGGGACACAAAAATTGATAGAAAATGTTTCCCTATGTATAAGGAGGTAGATTTCCATCTATTCTAGACTATTCCATGTATTCTATTCATCTCTAAACACAGAGACACAGAAGAGTTATACAATAGCCCAAGATGGCACAGATAATAAATGACTGAAGCCGCAGTCACTCTGGACTCACGGCCATGACCTTCCCCTTCCCCTCTACCTCCACAATCCAGGGTTTCCTTCATGGACAGAGAAGCTACAGCCCTTTCAGCAAACCCAGCTGCTGCTTCTTGCAGCCCATAGGACTATATTTTTCCTGAAAATACCTTTATTAGCTAAGTCAGGGAGCTGACTCTCCTTTTTCAGACACCATTTTCATAGATACAGGATAAAAGGATGTTGACAGGGGATAAAGTAACATTTCTACTTGGGATATAGCACCATCGTGTGGCTTGATCATTTCTGCAATTGGAGGCTGCTGATTGTGCAATAATTTTCTTGTGCATGCTCAGTTTTATGCCGCCACTGCAATTTCACTGGGAGATAGATTATTTAGCCTTATCCCCTTCAGGGTCCCCAGACTTTTTTGTAGCCAGTGTGGGCTTTGAAAAAGCCAAAAAGGCAATATTACTTTTAAGACATTAAGAATGCTTTCTCTAGAACCCTAAATACGAAAGAGAAAACCTTACAATTTAGTGCCTATTTAGAAATAAGTGCACATAATCTGTGATTAATAAATGAATTTCACAGTTGTTTTTGTTTGCCACTTTTCTGATGTAAGGCATGGTTTTCTATAGTGATTTATCATTTGCAGGAGATGATGTGGTGAATATTGGAGAAAAATTTCCCTTCTCTTCCTTCTCTAGTCATAAGACAGTGGATCTCCTCCATGTAAAGAGTTGGTGGCAGTCTGGACTCAGCACGTTCAAAATGGAAAATAGAAATTGGTTCCTTGTGATTAAAGTGTTCCATCTCTATACTCATGTTTCAGGTTTAAAACAGATACGTTGGAACAGCACCCAAGCAGAGCTTACACTTGGATTAGAGTATGGTCTTGAATGAGTATTGACAGTAGAAAGATATCTTACTTATCTGGGTGTCCTCAGGTCCTAGCTCACGTAGACCTTGCACATAGAGAGTTCTTTGCTAAATGGTCTGCTGATACTGAAAGTCAAAAATGGTCTCTGGTACAATTAGGGTGTGTCTATGGGCAAGTCCCTGTACGTCTGTGACCCTCAGGCTATGAAATGAAAGGGACAGACCAGGCATCATGAAGGTCTCCTGCACCTCTGACCTTCTATCCAGAGTTCCAAGTAGTAAGAAGGGAGTTGCATAGATGTTGGTTCTTTGATTTCTGTCTAGCACTTGGACAGAACTGAGTATGCTAAGAGGTGATTACAGGTCTCTTAGTTCTTAGGTGTTGGAAATGAAGGCTCAGTTTTTTTCTGAATTGCAGAACTGTCATATGGAGACAGTCAGCTAGAGGCTAACCCAGTTGAACTTCCTGTTCTGTTTCTGTCTATGACATTTCAGTAATCTAAAAGAGGTGTTGTCATACAACCTATGTGGCTGTCCTGGTAAATGCTTAATGTCACCACTTGTACTTCTAGTTCTAACCTTCCCTCCCTGGTGTATGGAAGCTACTTCCCTTGGCGTGGAAGAAGATAATGCAGTAACTGACAAGGTCACAACAGGATTATGCAACCACTGATTTTACATTGAACCTCCCCACATATGTCTGATCAAGTTGGAAGATTTCTCTAACATACCCTGAACTTTCTTTCATTTGGGTCTTTGAAAAAGCTATTCCTTAGGCCACAAATTCACTCTACTACCAGCCAAATCATCCCCATCCTTGAGAGCCAGATCAAACATCCTAGGTCTTTCCATCTGATTTTTATTCTCATGAATGGGGTACTGAAATCCCACGCATGCCTCAGGACCCAGGCAAACATCCTTCGGCATTTCTTCCAATTGCTGTTACTCCCAAATGGTGGGGTGGTAGATATTACAAGATCACTGGACTCTGTTACAAAAAAATTTAGGCTCCTCTTTTCACTTCTTAAGGCTCAGAATCTCACATTCCATCTGTCTAAACTGCAGGTGAGATGGGGAATTGAGAGTTTTGATTGTTGAAAAAATAAATCATTGTTAACTATTCTTCACCTCACAACAGATCAGTACTTTTTCTCCTATTTTCTTCCCTCAAAAATATCTCTTAACATTTTTAAACTTAATTTTTGGAAAAGATATAATCTCTCCTTGAATTATTTTTCCCTTTGCCTAAACTTCTGGCAGGTGAATATTGTATCTGTGTCCCCCCACAGTGCCACAAAAAGTATCTCGATTTAGCAGTCATTAAGTAAACGTCTGGTAGATGAATAAATATATTTCAGAGTACCTGCTCTGCCCACCAGGAAGCCCAGGGCAGAAGCCAAGCCACATGGAGCTGGATGGTCCTGAAAGGTAAGAGATTTCAACCCCACGTGGCTGACTTACAGTATCATCCATGCCCAGGAGGACCAGCAGGGGGATGGTGGTCATCCCTCCGTGCACCCACTCCTCCAGGGACACAGAGCCGTCGTGGTCGTAGTCCATCCCTTGCAGCATCTCCTTCAGTATCTGTGGGATCCAAAGAGCAACAATTGTGTGCTTTCATTCTCGACTTCTCTGTCGTCTTCTTCTTCCTCTGCATTCCTCCTGTTCTGCATTGTCTGGTTTGTGTTATACCCCTTCCTCCCACATTCTGTGTGAGTAGAGCAGAGAGGGAGCAAGTGGCGACTGGATTCCAGGTCTGGCTCTGCCCAACCTGACTGTGTGGACTGGAACAAGCCACTCTGGCTCTCTGGTTCTGCTCTGCTCATCTGTAAAGCAGAAATATTGCTGTCTCTGCAGCACTGCAATGAGGATTAGCATCTAAAATGTCTAAAGGAACAGCTGACTCACAGGAGCCCTAGGTATTAATATTATCTGGTGTTTTGACACAACATGTTAAAGTTATTTCTAGGCCTAAATTCTTTGATCCATGAACCCGTTATAGAAAATTTAGTCCCGATGAAAAAGTCAGGTGGAATTACTTGAATGTTGTCTATACTTTTCCCTACTGCCTATAATTTTTCCTGTCAGAGAAGTGGCAGGTCAAGAAGATGAGTCTTGGAGAGTCTGCACCATAAATATTTGTATCCAGCCCTAGTGTGTCCCACTCTTATCTCGGAAGCTCACTTGGCGTTCACCCGTGCTTCTGGAAACTCACAGGCCTTAGCTCCGTGGGATCCCACTCCAGATACTGGGCAATGTGCAGCATTTGGTTGATAATACGATCCGTCGCCTAGAAACATCAAGGGGAGAGACCATCTGAAGATGTGTTTGCAAGAGCAAAACTCTAAATCAAACCCTGTGGGGAGATGGACGGGGTAGTACCTGGGAAGGAGTCAGTGCCAAACACTTGTATATCATGAGGACTCACCGTTTGTTTCTGCTATTTCTGCCTTCACCACATAGCTCAGTGGAGACTAGATGCTTACACAAGGCACAGGTCATGAATAAGTCAGAGCTGTGCAGAATGCCCACTGCTAGCTAACCTCTTCCTGGACCTATCCTCTATTCTGTGCTTTGACACAGGAAGTAGAGCACGCACTCCTGTTTTCTCCTTCTTGAGCTTCCACAGATGCTTATAAACCCAGGCAATTCTCTCCTCACCCCTTAACCATTCCTCATTCCCACAGCTTTAGCAACTTGCAGTCCATCTATTCCCCTGGGGGTCGACTTTGGTTGGGTATGGGGTCACTGTGTTGGTCTAGCCCAGACGCTGTGATTTATTTTCTTTTTGGCATCTCTGTTTTCTTTGTCCCACATCCAGCCCTGAGCCCAGGACTCTGTGAACGGGAAATTAATGAGGGGTACATTTTCCTGATGAGTGAGCCTTTTGTTTGGTAGCAAAGCCAGGCTCCATCTGAAACCTCAGAGTTGTTAGAGGCTAATGAATCAGTGCACTGAGAGTCCCACTGAAACACGCTGGACTAGGAAGGTATTTGCATTACTTGGGTGCTATTTAAGATGTTCATAGTAAGATTGATCTGGGGAGACACACTGAGAAACTGAAGCCAGATTCAAAAGTGTGACCTCTTTCAGGTAGAATACTGGGTCAAAACAAGCAAGATAAAACCCTACAGGGATCTAAAATTGTACTTCATTTAAATTAAAAATGAATCCATTGCAAAACTTCAGGATAGACCTATAGATGGGGGTAAGGGACTTGGCAGAAATTCCAGTGGGAAAGAGGCTGTGAATCAAGTTGTATAGAAGATTCAGTCAATGAGAAAACAATGTGATCCAGGAGCTGAGAATCAGGCTCAGTCTCGGGTCTCAGGCTGGGTAAATGGAAGCAGAGAGAGAGGGTAGATTTCAGAGTGTTTCCTTGATGTATGGCTGGGTCAGACCACATGTGGATACTTAGTGTCATGGAGGGGTAGCTTCATTCTGTGCCAGAGTTCAAAAGTGGCATTGACCAAAATGGATATTACAGATTTCCTCATGAGAAACAGTGTAGAAATTGGGAAATTTGATCTTAGAGGTTTTAGGGGAAGCGTGATAGCACCTTTAAATCCTGGACAACCTATGTATAGAGTCTGTATTCCACTGGTCAGCAGTATTGGGCAACTTGACACAGCAGTACTGAGCCAAGGGATGTAGGGAAGTGTGGAGTTAGTGGAGGGTTGGCCCATTTTGGCCTTGATGTTGGGTTTGGGGTCAAGTTTTCTGTTTTCCTAGCAGACTAGTGGTGCCTTCTATGCAGGAAGAAAGTCCTTTCTGACAGCCAACCCCAGGAATGTGGTGGTTGTCTTAGGGCAGTGAGTGAACTCTCCATTATAGGGAGTGCTCACAGAGATGCTGGAAATCTACCTGCCAGGGATTCTAGGTGGGAACTTAAACCTGATAAATCTTTTAAGACTACTTCTCACTTCATTCAGTCCATTGATGTTATCTTCAAAATATACCTGGAAATGAACTGCTTCCCTACCAACTACAATGCTTCTGCCCTGGTGTAGTCACAATCATTTCTTGTCCTGCTGATTACAATGGCCTCCTAGCTGGCATCCCTGTCTGCATCCCTACAATCCAGACTCAACAGCTAGAGTGAGCCTGCTAAAACATAAATCAGTCATGTTACCCCTCTGCTGGAAATCTAATGGTTCTCCCTTTCTTCAGAGTAAAAGATAAATCCTTTGAATCACCTATCAGACTTGATAATATTTGCAATCCCCCATCACTTCCCCTAGATAGCCCTGTGACTCACTCCCTCATCTCCTGCAAGTCTGTTCAGATGTCCCCTCACTAGGGAGACCTTCCCCGGTTCCTTTAGCTAACACTGCAGCTCCCTCCAACACTTCCTTTCCCTCCTTTATTTTTCTTCTAACACACAACGCTACCTAACACATATTTACTATGCTTCCTAGTGTGTGTGCTTTCATTAAGATGAAAGCTTCATGAAAGCTTTGTTCCTCGACTTCATTGATGTAGCCCTTGTGCTTAGAATAGTGCCTGACATTTGATAGATTCTCAATAAATATATGTGGACCAAATGCTTGAAAGTCTGTGATTCTCTGGTTGTTCTCTCACACAACCCAATCCCCAGCCAAGCAATGCAGTTGTGTGGATCCAAAAAGGTACCCTAAGGTTTAGATGCAATTGGGGTGGTTTTGTTGGTCCAGGGGACTTATTTATTCTCTTCCTTCTCTCTCCTGCTGGTCTGACTCAGTCTCAAGCACTTCAACCTCAGAGCCTTTCTGTTAATAAGACCCACCTCTAGGGGCCTCTTGGTGGCTCAAGTGGTCTCCACAGCCACTGCAGCACAAGTTCGATCCCCGGCCAGGGAGGTGACCCTCATGGCGCAGCAGGCCTCTCCTGTGTAGCCTGCTGCTCCCCTCAGCAGTATATTTCGGTCAGTCTGCTTGTTCTGTTCCCCGCTCTGTCTCTGACAAATCCTCTCACCCCCCCACACCTCTGGCCTGTATCCCAGTTCTTGTGTGCCTAAATAAATAAACCTTTAAAAATAAAATAAGTCCCACCTCTAACCTGGCCTTTCACAAGGACAAGACTTGTCTGTCTCTATTTGCTTCTCCTCTCTCTGCTTTCTTCCTTTCCCATCCTTCTCACTTTCTGATCCCTGGCCAATTCCTGCTTATTCCTCAGTGAGGGGTGGGCAGTGTGTGAGTGGGGGTGAGTCTTAGGCTTTACCAGGTACAATGGGATGGGATCATGTGCTCAGAGCAGACAGAACCAGGCTTCTAGAGCGAGTGCCCCTAGGTATGAGTGGTGCCAAAGAACACTAGCAGCTACCTGCCTTCCTTCTGCTCTCTTTTCTGGGTTGTGCTTTCTCCCCCACTCCCTTCTTCCCTTTCACCTCTGTTCTCCAGGAGGAAATTGCAAAAGGAATTTCTGAACTAATTGGAAAGTTAAACAAGCTAAGCTACTAAAGCTCCCTCCATTCTGAGAATTCTTTTTCTTTTTTTTTTTTTTAAGATTTATATTTATTTATGCATACAAGAACTAGAGTGTAGGCCAGAGGTGCAGGGGGTAAGAAGATTCACCAGAGACAGAGTGGGGAGCAGAACAGGCAGACCTACTGAAATACACTGCTGAGGGGAGCAGCAGGTGAAAAAGGAGAGGTCTGCTGCACCATGTGGGTTAGCTCCCTGGCCAGGAATTGAAATCAGGTCCTAGTGGCTGGTGATAGCTTGATAGTCCTGAGACTTAACCCCTGTACCAGCAGGGAGGACCCCATTCTGAGAATGTTTGATTCTGGCTTCTGGGATGAAAAGGCAAGTTGTAATGCACTCTCCTCCAGACTGATTTTTTGGAAGCAGAAGAGAGAGGTGGGTTCTACTTGGATTTCTGCAGTCCATATTGAGACATGGCTATTCCTATAAAGATGGAGCTAAGAGTTTTCAGACCTTTCCTCCACCTGTTTTCTTCTCCCCAAGCCTTTTGTGGACCCAGGAGGGATATTTGAAGCGAGAGCTTACCGCTTGGTCCAGGAGGCCTTTCTCATCCGAATCATAGAGATGAAACATGACTGTAAGAAACACAGAGGTGAGGGTTGAGATGTCCTCTAGGCAACACAGATGGGCGGCCACTTTGATGCTACCAGTTTGTAGATCAATTCTGACCATCACTGGGTAAAGGTTTTACAGCAGCTCACTTACCCTCCAGTGCAGTCTGATTGTCCTAGAGAGTGGGAAGAGGGAGGAGAACCAAGTGCTTCCAGGCCTATGAGTAATCCTGTGCCCAATGAGCTCCATAACTCAAGTGTGGGTCTCTGTAGATTCACATCACTCAGCATCGCTGGAACCCAACTAATGCCCTAGAGGGGCCATTGTTTCCAGTGGGTGTGGAAAGATCATGGAGTTGGTGAATGCAACTCTTGGCCCTAACAAAACTAGTCTGTCAAACAAGTCTTTTAACTTCTTGGCACTTAGTTTCTTTATCTGTAAGATGGAGATTATAATAATGTCTTTCTCTAGGTTTGGCAGGTGAGGATAACTATATAAATGAAAAGCCAAATCTGCAGTGCTTAGAAAGTGGAAAGCATTCAACAGATGTTATTTTCTTTCATTAAAGAACATTTACATATGGCACTTAATACATATGCTTTAGCATTATTACTTATTTAATCCTCACTTTAACATTATTACTTATTTAATCTTTAATGCCATGAAGTAGTTACTATTATAGTAGTATTTCTTTTTCTAAACTATCAATATGGTATTCAGAAACAGCCTACATTGTGTTCTAATTGTGGAGAGGTGAAGTAGGATAAGGCAGATCTGGGAGAGAAATTTGAGCAAAGGGCTAAATGTACACTTACGGCACCTGAAAACTTTCATTCAAATAAAAATAGAGATCCTAGCTGCGGTCTCAATGTAGACAGGATGGGGAGTGGAGCTAAACATGTTTTTCATCTTCCTCTCCTTGAAAACTCGTCATCATGTCTGCATCTCTGTGGAGACCCTTTGGGGCTCAGCACACACCCTGCTAAGTTGCCCTTGTATTTTTACATCCTTCTAGAAATTTTAACATTTCATCATGTTGTGTTTGTTCAGTGGTAAATCACTGAACAAAAGTAGGGTCAAAAGCTTGTGATTCTTGTTCACTCCTCAGCATATTTGGCCAGAGGCACCCTCAACACAAGGATGACTCACTTAACAGATGGCTGGACGATGGAAGAAGGACAGACATCTCATCAGCACTGCTGCAGAACCGTGGGCCTGGGAGATTCTTTGATGCAGAGTTGTGGTCCTACTGGGTGTGAAGAGCTGAACTAGACAGTCTGAGTAGATATCCTATTTTTTAGAGTTGTGGTCTTAGGCAAGCTATTTAATCTTTCTGCTCTTTCTTACATGTAAAATAGAATAATCATATCATTCTAGGATCATTGTCAAGATAACATGAGATATGCATTTAAAATGCTGAGCAAATATAAGGTGTTCCATTGTGGGAGTTAATGCTATTATTGCATTGGTGATAGGTGGGATGGCATCTATTGTTTCCAAAAGACTCATATTTGCTTATCAAAAAGAAAAAGTTAACTTTTAATAAATCAATCATTAAAATCAGAAGATATGGATTTATTTGGTTTAGCTGGAAAAAAAATAATAAGATGAAAACTGTATGGGACAAATGACCAAGTTTCTACATCTTTTTTGCAAGAAAAAAGATGGAGAGAGAACCAAATAATTAAAGGAGACTGGACTTAATTATCAATGTAATGTGTGGCTATTCAAACAAATTATGTAAAATTAGCTTATATAAAAATATGTAAGAAAATTGGGAAAATATGAATAGTGACTGAATATTTTATAGTAGTTATAGCTCATCTTCTTTAAAATTGATAATGGTGTTGTGATTAAATCTAAGAAAGAGTCTGTATTGTAGAGGTATCTGCTGAAATATTTACAGAGGAAATGATACAATATTTGGAATTTGCATCAAAAAAATCTGGGCCAGCAAGAATAAGGAGGAGATAAAAATAAAATAAGATGAACCACCCAATGGGTGAACCACCTAGCTTGCTAACAGGCACATGGAAGTTCAGGGAACTTTCTACTTCTATGTATGTTTGAAATTTTCTATAATAAAAATTTTTCTAAAATGCAGTTTAATTTTATTGCCACTAAAAGACGTAGTTTGATATGAAGAAACTGCCACATCCTGGAGAGCTGTTGTGAACAAATAGAAAACTTACTCAAAATCTAGCTGAATGTTGGAAGTAATTTGACATTTGTGGTTTTGAACAACACTTTAATTTGATATTTGACTTTTAACATTAGCCAGTAGAAACAGAAATCTGCTGCATTTGCTTCCAAATTAGCACTTAAACTTGCAATTGTTAACACCTCAAACGTAAGTGGTAGATTGTAAACTCAGTTAATGAGCAAACTGTTTCCTTTTGTTTTTGGCAAGGGTTAACCTTTGCCAGGCTTTTCCTTCCTAAGGTTTAAGTTGTGTTGACTAATCTTATTATGAACTGGAATTTTGATTTTTGCTATAGTGTGTGTGTTTTTCCCTTAATATCTACTAAGGCCCCAAGAGAAGTCAAACAATACATTTTTTTTTTCACAAGTTCCCGTTATCTCTTTTAGAAAATTTTCTTATAGTCTCATAGAGGCCAGAGGTACAGGTCCTATTCCCTTGGCAGAACTTTTCTGTCCCATCACCAAGAGTGCTATGAATGTTTTCTAGAAGCTACCCTGGGAAATTCAGGAAATGCAACTTGTGGAGGGAGTTGTTCACAAACCACAGGTTGTCTCAGGCCCTGTGGGCTTCCCCTTCCACCACCACCTAGTACCCCACTTCTGAAGGCGTGTTTTGAAGTGGCTTTAGGAGCACAGTGGGACATAGTTCACCTCCTTCCATTGACTAGCCCTCTTTCTCTAGGGACACAAACTTGGGGTGGAGAAATGGAAATAAGCTTTAATAAGATAGAGGTTGGTTAGATCTTAAGAATTCCTTAGTGTTAGTTGCTTGGGCATGGGTTCCAGGAAGGAAGAGAGGAACTAAAATAGCTTCCCCCCCAAAAATTGAATTGGAGGTAGCAGCTTTCTGACCGGGGGCTTCCAGAACGTCCCACCAGCAAAGGAAGGGCATCATCACCCCCTGCAGAAACCACTTCCCTTTTCAAACCTGGTCCTTGATGCCAAGGTCTCAGGTGCATTTCCTAGTGTAGATTCTAGAAAATGTTCATAGCACTCTTGGTGATAGGACAGAAAAGCTCTGCCAAGGAAACAGAACTTGTGCCCCTGACCCCACATTGGTCTCCAGCCTGTTTACAGTGATGCCCAGGACACAGACCTTCCTCCAGAGAAAAGTGAAAGACCCTTACACAGGGTGGTACTTACATTCTAGCTTATCCTGAGGTCTCCCTGTCTCCAGCAGGGACAGGTAACACACAACATCCTTCAGGTACACTATGGGGGACCCAGAGCCTGAAGATCCAGCGACAGTGCTTCCCGAGGGGGTCGCAGACACTTGGTCTTTAGTTGGTACTTGCTTCTCGGTGATCTTTGGTTCTGTGATAGACAACAAGAAAGTTTTCAAGGACACTTAATGCTTAGCAAATATTAAACCTTTTTTCTTGCACTATTTTTCCCATGGTGGAGACAGGGATTTTATGTCTTCAGAAGCTTTGGTTACATAGGTATGATCAAATCAGTAGCCCTGGAATCCCAGTGTGTGTTCATACCCTGTATGGACTCCATTCTGACATTTTAAAGAGTTTATATCCTTATAGGAAATTAACTTATACTCTGAATTTTCAGAAAAGATGAGTGACTTTTAGTAATATCAACTCAACAGGTAAATGTCATTTAGCTCAATTTTGGGGGAGCACACGCAATTTGTAGAGGTAATTTTGACTGGGATCCCAAAATCCAGATTACTGGTTATTTAACAACATGCATTTCACAGTTTTCTTCTGAAATACACTTAATAGAAAGATGAATATTTAAAAGAGAAAATGAATTGACAATCAACTAATTTACAGAAAACAGGAAGAATTTTATCTAACTCTAACTGGTTAGAGTAGGAAAATTCAAAGAAGCTTATTGTACCATAGGAACAGAGTAAGATTTCCTTCTGAAATTTTCCTTCTCGTGGGTAGGAGAACTATCTGCCTCTCCCATGTTGCTTGTCTTTTAATTCAAAAATATAAGGTTATTACTAGCCAGAAAACCAGACACCTATACTTACTGTGAGTTATATTAAAGTACTTTAAGTTTACTCTTCCCCAGCTCTCTGTATCTGTGTCCATCAGAAATAATTTCTTAATATCCGGTAAGATTGTACAATTCACACATACACAAAACCACAGAAGAAGTAAAAGGAAGACTCGCAGTAGAAAATCCAGCTGAGGTGTGTAAGACCACCAAGTAAAAGTGTGCTGAGGACACAGGCAGAGGACAGGCAGTCTTGCCAGCGATGTCTGCAGGGGATGGCAATGCTGCCAGTATGCTCTATTCAGAGAACCCAAGTGCCCAACAAAGGTAGCGAATGCTCCAGCTCAGATCAGCTGTGCTGTGCTAGATAAAAGTCAACTAGGTCCTGGGGGTAGCTTGTGGCTGAGAGGGAGTTAAGCATCAGGAGAGAGCAGAGGTTACTGCCGTACTCTGTACATTACTCTGTATGGAGTAACCAAGATGGAGCCTAAGAAACAGAATTGCCAACCAAGGAAAGCAAGCATCATTCTAAAGTCTTAGAGGACCAGATTTTTTTTAAATAATTTCTTACTGGACAAGACCATCAGTGGGTTGCTGGAAAATGTAACTTCCAGCCTCCTTGTCCACAGTGGCCACCATCTTCAGCAGTGGTAACCAGAGCAAGAAGCAGATCATAACCGCCACCTACAGCAGAAGTGCACTGAGTCTCATTGACGTGGCCACCTGAGTCTCAATGATGTGGGCACCTCAGTCTCCGCCCCTTGACAGTAGCATCATAGCTCTCGCCCCAGAGGCCTTTAGAACCTCACCTGGTGGAACATGCCAACTGACCTCAATGCTAAAGATCGGCCCGTCAACAGTGCAGAGCTGGACAATGTGGCCTGCTATAGTAGAAGTTTGTCACTGACATTGTCACAGAGCCCAGAGATACGGGAAGTAGCTTCTGGGTTGGAAGCCATATCACTCAGCTGGAGCGTGCTCACCCGTCCTACAAATGCAAGGGCACCTGCTTCACCCTGCTGGCCTCCAGGTGATGGGAATGTTTGAGGATCTATTTTTAGTTTGTGATTATTTCAATCTAACGTTGATTTTCTTTTTGTTTGTATTTTTAACACGGGCAGCAGCTGGACCACTTGCCTTCCCAAACCCACTATCCACCCTACTGTTCCCTAGCTGCCCCGGCCCTTGCACTTGGGTGGTAGGGTTGCAGGATATTGCTGGGAAGTTCAAGTAGCTGCCTGAAAAGTCAGGCAGGCACTAGAAAAGGGGGTTTGCAGTGGAATAGGCAGCTGTCACCTGTGATTCAGGTGGAGCTTGTTATACTAGGGCTCATGAGTCACTGGTTCTCCAAGACACTGAACCCCTTTCAGCACTGGGACCTCTCCTGCCTCCCAAATCCTCCCTTTTTGCCTTTTGAACTCTTTCCACTAGAACAGCCAGTTCTTTTCCATCTGGGAGGCCCCTCTTCTTTCTCCTGTGTTCTCTTGGAGAACAGCTGCCACCTGCCCATGGGTGCTCCCTCTGCCTCCTCCCCACTCTGTGACCAGGCTGGCTGGTCTTGCTAGAACCTGGATTAGCGCAGAGCAATTTTTTTTTTTTTGTAATTTAAAAAGGCCCAGGTGGGCCTCCCCGGTGGCGCAACAGTTGAGTGCTGGGTTGCGAAGCTGCCTGCAGCCTCTGTGGCACCAGTTTGATCCCCGGCTGCTCCCAGGCCACTGGAGGAGGGTCCCACATGACGTGCAGACCTCTCCTGCTGCCCGCTGCTCCCCTCAGTAGTGTACTTCAGTCCTTCTGCCTGCTCTGCTCCCCACTTTGGCTCTGGCAAATCCTCTCACCCTCCCGCGCTTCTGACTGTACCCAGTGCTTGTATAAATAAATAAATAAATCTTTAAAAAAAAACAGCTTTAATAAATAAATAACTAAATAAAAAGGCCCAGGAATGTTTGTTCCACTTACTGGTCTTGAGATAATATTTTAAAGTGATAAAATGTGCACACTGCACAAATCAGAAAAAAAAAAAAGGAAGATAAAATCTCTATTAGACAGGAGCAGACAATCTTATAGATGAGCAAGTTGTGATGAAAATACAATAGGATGAGATAAAAACAAGGACAATGAGATGCAGGGAAATTACAATGAAATTACATATACAGGAGGAATATTAAGATCATCACTGAGAGGAAAAGTAATAAAAAAGTATAATTTTACAAGATAGAAGTATGAGGAGTCCTTTATACTGTGTACCTTATTATACCCCGAGTTACTATTATGCCATCAGATTATTTATTACAATAATTATTTTTATTTTGATTAAATAGGGATTTAGTAAAAATTCAGATGGAAGACATACCCTCCCATTTGAAACTACTAAAACATGGACAAAAGATATGAAAAAATGGTTTATAGGGCACTGAATGTAGCCAGCACCAAATTGTGGTCCTGAGAGAAGGGAAGCAATGATATGATACCTACAAATGTCACACCTCACTAACTGGAAAGCATTTTTAGACTATAACACAGGCAGGGGAAACCCTGGCTGGTTCTGGTAGTCTCTCGGAGTTGAGGAGCTAGAACTGGGAGTCTAGAAAGGCCAAGGTGCATCAAATTCACAGAAGCGCACCAAGGAGAAGGAAGTTACTCAGTGAGTGAACGCCAGAGATCTGCAGAAGTCTCCCTTTACGCAATCAGCAGAGAGTTCCCGCAATTATTCAGTTTCTTGACACACGTGTCAAGAAAATACCTGAGACAGGAAGAAAAATCACAAGTAGAAGGAGCAATGCCTGGGACGCACAGAGAACCAGGGATAGTGTCTATTCACACCAGTCAGTGTAGAGCTCACTCCTAATTCATGAATCCTGGGAGAGTACTGAGAAGGGTTTGCCTTGATAGTTGTACAGAATTAGCCTGAGATTCCATGATCCTCTGTCCTGCCTAACAAAGTTAAAAGATTGACCCATTTAATCTAAGTCATCTAATTTATTGACATAGTTATTTATAGGATTTCCTTATTAACCTTTCAATATCTCTTGAATCTATAATAGTGTCAGCTTTTTCCACTCTTAGTGTTGGTATTAGTGTCTTTTCTTATTTTTCTCTTGGTTAGTCTGGCTAGAGGTTTATTAGTTTCAGTGATCTTCTCAAAGAACCAATTTTGGTTTTATTGGTTTCTCTATTGTTTTTCTGTTTTCTATTCCATTTATTTCCTCTCTGATTTTTATTACATTTTTTATTCTACTTACATTAATTTGCTACTTTTCTAGTTTCTTAAGATGGAGACAAAGATCATTGATTTCAGAGTTTTTACTTTTCTAATATAGGTGGTTAGTTCTAATTTTGATATATTGTGTTTTCATTTACAGTTATTTCAAAACAAGCTATGCTTTCCCCTTTCACCCCCAGGTTATTTAGAGGTGTATTACTTAGTTTGAAAATGTTTGGGGATTTTACAGATATCTGTTATTGGCTTTCAATAATTCCATTGCAGACAGAGAACACAGTTTGCATGATTTGAATCTTTTAAACTTATTGAGACTGACTTTATAATCCAGCAAGTGGTCTGTCTTAGTAAATATTCCATGGCTACTTGAAAAGGATATTTATTCTGCTGTTAGATGAACTGTCCTATAAAGGTTAATTGGGTAAAGTTGATTGATAGACTGTTCAAGTCATCTATATCCTTATTGATTTTCTGTCTCCTTGTTCTATTAATTATTGAGAAAGAGGTGTCAAACTCTCCAGTTAAAGTTGGGGATCTGTTTCTTCTTCTTGCAATTTCCTTAGATTTTGCTTCATGTAATTTGAAGCTCTATTATTAAATGCATAAATGTTTAGGATTATTATATTCTCTTAATAAATCAAACTCTAATTGTTAGGAAATAATCTGTATATTTGATATTTTTCCTTTGTTTACTTTATTGTAATTATATTCATAATCAACATAGCCACTCTAGTTGATTAGTGTTACCAAGGTATATCTTTTTCCATTCTTTCACTTTTAATAGTATATAAACTATATATATTTAAACTTTCTTAAAAGCATACCATTGGGTCTTCCTTTTTAAAATCCAATCCAACAATCTCTACATTTTAGAGTTTTAGAACAATTCTGCTTACTGGGACAACTGATAAGTGTAGATTTTAAACTACTCTCTTTGTATTTATTTTATCCCATCTTTTTTTCCCATTCTATTTTTCTGCCTCCTTTTCAATTAATTTAGTATATTAATATGGTTTTATTTTATATCCTTTAACTATAACTGCTGTATTTAGTGGTTATTTTAACTTATCAGTCTAATTTCAAGTAATGTTATTCCACTTTGCAAATATTGTACAAAATTTACAATGAACCTCTATTTATCCTATCCAGACCGTTGTACATTTGTTGTGACATATTACTTCTATTATATATAGTATTATAAGCCATACTATACAATGCTATTATTGTTTTTGTTTCAATAGCTAATTATCTTTTAAAGAAATTTAACTGATAAAAACATTTTTATATTTATCCATATGATTACCAGTTTCCATGTTCTTTATTTTTGTATGCAGATCCAGGTTTCTATATGGTATAATTCTAAGAAGATTCTTTTTTAGTTTATTCTAGTACACCTCTATATGAGTTTGTGTATTTGAAAAATTCTTTACTTTGCCTTTTGTTGAATGATACTTCACTAAGTAATGAGTTCTAAGTTGGCAGTTTTTCTTTCAGTATTTTAAATATGTTTACTGGTTTCTAGCCTGCTTTGCAATAAGAATATTGCAATAATTCTTAACTTTGTTTCTCTGTACATCAGCTGCCTTTTTTCTCTAGCTACTTTTATGATTGTCTTTTTAATCACTGGTTTTAATTGATTTGATTATAATGTTTCTTGCTGTAGTTTTATTTATGTTTCACATATTCTGGGTTCATTGAGCATTTTGGATCTGATGTTCTACAATTTTTATCAAACATGAACAAATTTGGGTAAGTTTCAGTCATTATCTCTTCAATTTTTTCCAGTACTGCCTCCCTTACTCTTTTAAGATACCCACAGTTCACTGATATGATGCTCTTTCTTTTCCTAGTCTTCTTTTTACCTCTATGTGTATCATTTGAGATAGTTTCAAGTTCACTTTTGTTCTGCCATGTCTGATATACTATCAATCCCATTCAGTACATTTTTCATGTCACACATCATCTCTTGACACTTGATATTTTTTGTTTTTCATATCCACACTTAAAATGTTCAAGCTTTCCTCTAGCTTATGATCATATGGAGACAAACCGTTAGGTTTTCTACTCTTAGATATTTTCCACTCCTTCCCCCCCCCCCCAAAGCTTGTATTGCAAAGATTTACCTGTATCAGGGGCACAGGCCTCATCTGCTTTGGCAGCATTATCCACATTCTGTAAGTTGGACTCTGGTAAACAAAGATAAGATGTAGAGATCAGCATCTTTGAGGGCAGGTAGGGGACATCCCCACTAGATGTGTCTGTCTCTGGGTTACTGTCAGCTGGGCTCATACTGACTTATTGGGTTTGTCTGCATCTCCCCGTTATAACTCACGCTGCCAAAAGACTGTGACCATATTTCGCCCTTCCTCTACACTCCCAGGCTAGTCCCATGGGGCACACACCCTGAGTGTGCTTCGTCCACAGACTGGAAGCCTTTGTGAAGGCTCTCTTCCCCGCCACACATTAGCTTAAGCCTCCTCATCCCCCATCTTCCTCCTATTGTGAGTGTCAGGACTTATGCCTCTCTTTATTCCTCTTGCTAAGACATCCATCAGACCTGCTGTGCGGTATTGAGGAAAGGAAGCCTGGTCCCCTGTCACCATTCCCACCCAGAGGGGCGCCTCTAGGCGTGCAGCCTGTACTTGCAGCCAGGGGTAAGAGTTCCAAAATTCCCTTTCATCTTGGGGAATATTGGTCTACATACCTGGGCTACTGGCCTCACTGCTGCTGGCCCCTTCCTTAGGAAGGTCAGGGGTATCCCACCGGGGCCTCTGGCTAAAGGCCAGGAAGAGATGTGTGCTCAGTGGCTGAGGAAGGTCCACCTCCAGGTATGACCTCATGAACAGCTTGAAGACATCGTAGCTAATTGGCTGAAAAGGGACAAAAGGGAAAATCAGTGGAGAAATGTCAAGGGACAAAGACAGGAACAGATGGAAGCAGAATTGGTAGGCTGGCAGAAGAGAAACACAAAGAGAAACCCAAGGAAGGGGAGTGATTGGTGGGGGCGGAAATGAAAAAGGACAGTTAAGTGACAGAGATGGACAGGCACAGGGAGTGGGGAGGAGATTTAAGAAAGAAAGCACTGATGGTCCCCTGTTGGGCTTAGTGTCTGAATTTAGTCCATGGTTTGGGAGAGTAAGTACTGGGGGTGGGGGCCACAGCGAAGGGCTCTGCCTGAGTCCATGACTGTATGCTAGATTTGCCTTCGAAGATGAAGAAAGATATAGTTAAAAACATGAGGGAAAGAAATGGCTCTTCTGTGGGATTTCAATTTTCTTCTTGTGCCATGAGGGATGCAATTCCTGAGGATTTGGGTCTTAGGAAAGATCTGGAAGTAAAGAGGATGGCTTCTTCCTTTTTTACTTTTCATAATCGACCTTCCCTGGACAAACCTCAAGAGCATGGGGGGCGGGGGGTAGGTAATGTGTCTGGCTCAGCAGTTCTCAGAAACATGTCCTTGTGAAGATTTTAGGCAACAGGAGAAGAGCAGGAAGCCAAGGACAGAAGGTAGAAGTAAGAAATATGCCACAGCAGAACCTCTCGCTGTTCTCTCTCCAAGTCCTGCCTGGCTTCTGGTCCCAGCCTGGCAGCGACCATGCCAGAAAGAGCTGCTGCACTCAGCAAACACTCAACAACAACAACAGTTTGCAGTGAGTCATCACTGGCTTGTGTTTTGATGGAATCAGATTCTTCATCAAATCGGCAGATGCTCCTGGAAATCACTTGAGGAAGCACAACTCCAAGATCTGCTGTGCAGGCTTTTGTGAATAATAACAGCCATGAGAATAAAAACCCCTTTCTGGGAGCCTACTTAGTTCTCCCTCTAAAATGTTAACAACAGGCCTCCCTGGTGGTGCAAAGGGTTAAGCACCGCACTATAAAGCAGTCTGCAGACTCTGCAGCATGAGTTCGATCCCCTGCCGGCCAGGGAGCAACACACATGGCGCTGCAGACCTCTCCTGTCTCACCCACTGCTCCCCTCAGCAGTGTATTTCAGTCAGTCTACCTGTTCTGTTTCCCACTCTGTCTCTGGTGAATCCTCTCACACACCCCCCCCCCACATCTCTGGCCTATACCCCAGCTCATGTATGCATAAATAAATAAATCTTTAAAAAAAATAAAATGTTAACATTTAACCCCCTGTTTCACCTGGACAATCAGGCAGGCTTTCCAGATTGCTGGTTTGCCTGTGTCCAATCAGGTTGGGGATACAAAATAGATGCCCTCTGAACCCAGCAGTTGGCTCACAAGGCAGGTTCTCCTTCATCCCAGGCTGGGTGTTCTGTCTCCTTTGCAGAGCGGAGGAAGTCTGGTTCAGTTGGGTAGAGGATAATGAGATGTTTTACCACATGAAGGGATCTTGAAGCAAAGTGGACTCACATTTCTTGTGATTGTCCCTGAGTTTCTGTGTCTTTCTATTTTATACTCATTCTGTCCCTCTTGGTCTCTACAGCCTCAAACCCCAGTGTTTCTTCTTCATACATCCTACCCTTTTCCCAGTACACAAAACAAAATCTTTTCCTCTTGCTTTCCAAATGGAACTCACCCACTATGACCCTTGAGTCCACCCTCCCTGCTTCTCATGGTATCTGCCAGCATCTGCTTCTCTACTTACGCACATGTTGAAGGTGATTGTTCCTGAGAAACTGCTGGCTGCTCGAGCTTCTAGCCTGTCCTTCTTCCTTCCCCTTCAGCTCTCTCAGAACAGACCATTCATCTCCTCACCTCCTTATCATATTCACTTTGTATTCTAGCCCATCACCTGTAGCTCTCATCTTTTGTTGCTGACAATTCCAATAGCCTCCTTTTAGACTTTGTTACCTCTGGTTTCTTTGCAGCATTCCGTCCTCTCTTCTTGAAGGTGGTATCCATTACTGTGACCTATTCAATCAAATATATGAGCCTCCTAGGTTTAAAACACAGCACTGGGCACTAAACCAGTGAATTGCACTTGGGTCCCTACTTTCAGGAGATTCAGCAAATGTAATGAAATGAAATTCCAATACAGGGTCAACAGTGGTAGATACCATAGGAAAATAACTGACAAAGTGTTATGAGAACTTAGAAAAAAATGATTGAACACATGCCCATCATCTATGTCCTTATCCTGGGCACAGAATGGCATAGAATATGCCTAAAGACACAAAGCATTCATTGCAAAAGAGCCCCAAAGCCGATTTGGTCTCTTCTTGTCATAAGGCTCTATGAGTTCAGTGATTTGTCCCAGTTATCCAGCAGCAAAGTAAAACCAGAAGCCAGATTTTCTGACTCCTTGTCCAGTGCTCCAGCTCCTCTATCTGCCGTAGGTCCCAGTGCTGACATAGTGGTCCCTGCCACTCCCTCCAATTGCCCCCAAGTTCAGTAGGCAAAAAAATGTGACTGTGTGCCTCTCTCAAAGTGCTATCTGGTTTACCTGAGAGTAAATTATTTATGAGCACAGGTCAGGCCCAGAGTAGCTCTTAGTAAATGTGTGATGGGTAGGGAGGCGCTGGATACTGTGCTCAAACCAGATAATCAACCACTAAGAACTGCATGCTGGCAATTCTTGGGGGCCTGGAGAATATCCTAGGCATTGTCATGTTCAGCCCTGCTTGTTCCCAGAAACTCCAATTTTCATGTAGGAACTAGTTGGGCAATTGCCATTGCTGCAACCTGTTAAAAGACAGTGTGTTCGTTCTTACATAAGTCAAGAAAGAGAACTTGAGAGTCTATAGTGCATTGGGTGCGTTCCCACTTAAATGATCTCACAATAGCATGAGTTGGGACTATTCTGCTACTTGGTGCATGAAAAAGGATCTGTGTACATAAACAACTTGCCCAAAGTCCTAAAGCAAGTGGCAGAACTGGGATTTGTACTGAGGTGTGTCTGA
Source organism: Talpa europaea (assembly GCF_964194135.1). Classification (NCBI taxonomy): domain Eukaryota; kingdom Metazoa; phylum Chordata; class Mammalia; order Eulipotyphla; family Talpidae; genus Talpa; species Talpa europaea. The sequence goes on along the minus strand of NC_140070.1, from coordinate 114,777,938 downwards.
GTGTAAGCTCACAGTGCCACCAAGTCACCCTGCCCTTCCTGTTCTGCTATAGTCTTGTCTGCTTTCTGGCGGTCTTCAGCTGCTCGCTACTCTCCAGACAATCACCTGGTGCTGATAGGTTGAGGGTGTACTTGTTTTGACTACATTCAGCCGGGTCACTCTGTAAACTATTCCCAGCCTCGCTTTCCCAGCACTTGTCTCCTACCCATAGCTAACTCATTTTTTGAGACATTTTAGCAGCAGTAAGTCATCAAACTCAAGAGAAATTAAACCCTTGTTGTTTTCCTAACCCCATGCTGGGACATTACACCTACTAAAAACCAGCCACACTGTGAGAGAGAATGAAATCAGAGTGACAGCACTCCCGTGGGACACAGCAGTGCCAGGTTTACAAAGAGCGGGGGCCAGCCTGATGGAGATGGGGGTGGTTGTGAGTTTATAACAGCCAAGCTGCTCCCTGCTTCTGAAAGCTCCTGTGGCCTTCACACTCTCAGAGGCCCTGACCAAATTGTTCCCCTCCCACTTGTCAGCCCCAGGGCCGACAGGCTGATTAGCAGCCCCCGCTAGGATTTGTTCCGTTGTTTTTGGAGCTGGGTTGGGGAGTGTGTAGGGAGGGGGCAGTCAGTTCTTTGTTGGCTTTGCCATCTTCTCTGCATGATATCTCCTTAGTAATATTCTTTGAAATGGTGCATTCTTAATCTCACTCCTATTCTGTCAATCTTCCTGTTTTATTCTCCTGGAGATTGCTGCATTTTATCCAAATGTACCAGGTGTACTTCTACCTTGAGAGCATGTGCTCTGTTGATTCATTCTGAGTGCCCAGCAGAGAAGTTGACTCAAAGCTTGTTGAAATGATGACAACGTGAATAAATAAATGGTCAGTCTCTCCCTAAGTTTGTCCTGCTGATCAGTTACCTTTCTGCAATGAAAGGTTATCTCATAAAAAGACCAAGGAGTAGAGAAAAAGAGAGTTGAATTTAAAACATTCTGGGGGTTGGAAGCAGAGACAAGAGATGGAAAGGGAATAATAATGGGTACCATTTTGTAAATGTCGTGTAAAATGTTAGACACTTTGCTAAAATTATCTCATTGTATCCACTCATTTGCAAACTGGAAAATCTTTTTCTTGTTGTTATCTTCAGCTGAGGAAACGGAGACCCAAAGAGATGAAAGGTCACGTTGCTAGTTGGCCATAAGAGGTGAGTCAAAACCATATGACTCCAGGGTCTGGCTCTTAAACTTGACTCTGCCAGTAGGAAGCAAGTTCTGAGGGAAAGCAATAAGCTTCCCCATCCTTATATATTTTACAGTAGCCAGTACAATGGTTGGATATTCAAGAAGCCTTAGGTAAATTGAAATTAGAGAAGATCTTTCATTCAACAAATTTTTGTTGAATGCATGTTGTGAGCCAGATACTCTTCTGGGCACTGGGAATACAGCAGTGAACAAAAATAATCTAGTGGGAGTGACAGACAATTAAATAAGTAAGTTACATAGTGTGACAGATGGTGAGAAGTCCTAGGGAGGAAAGTAAGGCAGAGCAGGGGGACAGCAAGTGTCAAGAAAGAGGGTTTAAAATTTTATTAGATAAGGTGATATTCACTGAGGAAGTGATGCAAGCAAACACTTAATGGAGGTGAGGGACTGAACAAAGTGGATATTTAGGGAAGGAACACTTCAGGAAGAGGCAAAACTAAGAGTAGAGGCAATGAGGTTAGAGCAACTTTGACTTGTGTGATAGCATGCAGGAAACTAATTTGATGGAAGGGAATGAGGATAAGGGAACTAGCAAGAGATGAGGTCAGAGAGTAGGGAGAAGTACAGACTGTAATGACCTTGACTTTTACTATGAGTGGGAGGTGGAGGAAACCCTGAGAGACTAGCAAGCAGAGCAGTGATGTGATCTAACTTAAGTTTTACCAGATTTCTCAGGAAATGTGTGAAGATTAGACTTTAAATGTCAAGAGCAGAAACAGGGAGCCCAGCTAGGAGACTACTGCTATAGTCTGGGGGAAAAAAAGTGGTGGTGCTTTTGGTTAGGATAGTAGCAATGTAGATGGTATGAGATGGCTAAATTTTGAATCTGTATTTCAAAGGTAGAAGTGGCAGATTTTGCTGATGAATTGGATGTGAGATATAAAAGTCAATGACAATTCCATAGTTTTAAGCTGAATAACTTGAAGAATGGACTTGTCATTTACTAAAATGGGGAAGACTGCTGTAAAAACAGGTTGTAAAGCAGAAGATCAAGAAGCTCAGGTTTTTTTTTTTTTTTTTGATTTTTAAGCAAAAATGTCAAGAAAGAAAGTAGAAGAGGATTTAGTCAAACATGTTCAATGCTGTTGAGTAAAATGGTTATTCAGTTTAGTCATATGGAAGTCCCTGGATATCTTGACTAATGGTTTGATTGAAAGAGTAGGAGTTACAAGTTGATTGTAAGGAGAGAAATTGGAAGCAGTGAATATAGGCAAATCTTTTGCACATATTTTCTATAAAAGACAGGAGACAGGGCCTCCCCGTGGCGCAGCGGTTGAGCGCTGGGTTGCGAAGCTGCCCGCAGCCTCTGCGGCGCTGGTTCGATCCCCGGCTGCTCCCCGGCCACCGGAGGAGGGTCCCACATGGCGCGCAGACCTCTCCTGCCGCCCGCAGCTCCCCTCAACAGTGTATTTCGGTCCTTCTGCCTGCTCTGCTCCCCGCTCTGGCTCTGGTGAATCCTCTCACCCTCCCACGCTTCTGACTGTGCCCAGTGCTTGTGTAAATAAATAAATAAATAAATAAATAAATAAATAAATAAATCTTAAAAAAAAAAAGACAGGAGACAAATGATGTGGTAGCTATTGGAGAAGTGGAATCAGGAGAACATGTTTTAACAAAAGAAAAATGAGAGTATGTTTATATATTGATAAAAAATCTAACATATAGAGGGAAAATGGTGTGAAGGAGATAGATATAAATAGATGATAAGATAGGTAGATAGTAGATAGATAATGATAGAAATGTGTTGCTGAAACAATAAATGTCAATAGACCAAAGAGGATGGCATTGAATGCACAAATGTAGGCAAAGGACTTACATAAGAGCATGGAGAGATCATCTCCTTACAGGAGAAAAAGTATAAATAAATGGGCATGTGAGAACACACGTAAGTGTGCATGAGGAGGGAAAGAGGAAAAAGATTTGAGGTCAGAGGAGCAGGTGTGGAGCAATGAGTGAGTAAATGGACCTGGGAGATATATAATTCCAGGTAGTACAATGGCTCCCTTGAGAACTAAGAGAAAATCAAACTTTCAAGGTGAGCTAAACTTCCAAGAGGGAAAAAGGTTATGGAAAGGATGATACATGGATTTTTAAAAAGGCAGGGAATGGAACTATTCTTACCTCTTGTGGGTCATATTGTTTGAGGTTTCTACCCTTATTAAATTCAGCGAAGACATCCTTTATCTTCTTGGAAGAATCTGGAGAGAAATAAACCACATGTGAAACATTGATGAATAGCTAATAGGAGCTGGGCCATATAAATTCTCTTCGTCTTACATTGATGATTATGGGGCAGTGCCTCATTCCCAGGACCCTATAGAGAAAAGTCACCCTGGTCTGTCACTCTCATTTCACTTTTCAGTACATTCTTTCTCTCACTATCTTTAGAAAACACAAATTTTATCCGATCATATCTCTGCTCAAAACCCTTCAATAGTTCTTAATTTTCCCAGAATAAAACATAACCCCCTTAGCTCTGCACACAAGTACTTGGTGATCTAATTTAGCTTATTCCTTAACAAGTACCTTCACCTTCCATTCTTGCCATTTTTTATCCACATAAAACTGCATTTCCAGAATTTTTTTTAAAGATTTATTTATTTATACAGGCACTGGGTACAGTCAGAAGCACAGGAGGGTGAGAGAATTCACCAGAGCCAGAGCGGGGAGCACAACAGGCAGACTGATGAAGTGCACTGCTGAGGGGAGCAGCGGGTGCGGCAGGAGAGGTCTGTGCGCCATGTGGGACCCTAGACAGTGGCCGGGATTGAACCAGCGCTGCAGAGGCTGTGGGCAGCTTCACAGCCCACCGCTCAACTGCTGCGCCACCAGGGAGGCCTGATTTCCAGAAATTTCTAAATGCAGTGTACTCTTTCATGGAGTTTCTTCTCTATATTGTCAACTTCACTTAATTCTCAGTACCCAGTTCAAACATCAACTCCTCTGTAAAGTCTTCCTTTACCAGTTAAAGCTAACCACATCCTCCCCTGGACACCACATGACTTTTACATAATTCTGTAATACCACTTGTCACATAATGTAATTATTTCTTACCTTGCCTATCTTACTCATCTCCTGCCTTAGTTCTAGCTTGAGAGTTGTAATTGGTTAGTCTTTGGATAGCATACCAAAGTCTGACTCATAAGAAGTGTTCAGAAAAGTATTATATTAGGTGACCAAATAAAAATCTGAACAGAAAATTTAAGACATTTTATTTAATAGGATGGGCTGACATTAAACCCCGTGGAGCCCTGTCCTTGGTGCTGAAACAGACAGAAGCGTTATGAACCACTGTGGTTTAAAAATTCTGCTTTCCACAGGAATAATTCAGAAATGACTGCAGATATGTTGATTTCTCTTTTTTATTGAGTTTTATAAGAGCATTGGGAGACAAGAAAACTAGGTAAATAATTAGTATTAGAATCACATCCTACCTGTATCAAGAGTAGTTATTAGAACTCTAGACATCAATGAAAACCAGGGTTAATATGCTCTGTCTTGCAATATCGTGTCTAATTAAGAAGTTCTAAGCTCCATTATTGCCACTACTTAAACATCTGAGCAAAGGATGGTGTCATTAAAATATGACACACTGTTTCTTGGCATTCAGGCTCTTTTTTGAGGGGATTATGCTCTCTTAGACCTTTGTAAATTGGGCGTGCTGATGGATAGCACTGTTGTCCATGATTTTGCTGACTTGTATTCAATCAAATACAAGTTATTATAATTTCAAGATTGGGGAACAATTAAATGCCACTGGAAAATGCTGCTTTTGCCTTAAAAATGGACATTTATTTTGAAATTTAAAACAGATGTTGAAAAACCAATAGCTCAGTGATATCCAGGTAGTAGACGTCATCAATTTTGGTTGCTTCCTTTTATCTCAGAAACACTATAAAAGATAAGGATGCTTCAAGGTACTGTTGATGAATTGTTTGAGTAGATAATCTGAATCATTATGGTAAAAATACCTACCCCTTTGGAGTGCAAACTGGTCCAACCCCTATGGAGAGCTGTGTGGAGATTTCTGGACCTACTAAACATAGAGCTTCCATATGATCCAGCAATTCCACTCCTAGGTATTTACCCAAAGGACACAGAAACATCAATTCCAAAGAGCACCTGCACCCCTATGTTTATAGCAGCACTGTTTACAATAGCTAAGCTTTGGAAACAACCCAAATGCCCCAAAATAGATGTCTGGATCAAGAAGATGTGGTACATATACACCATGGAATATTACTCAGCATTCAAAAAAGATAAACACATGCAATTTGCAGCAACATGGATGGCGCTGGAAGGGATCATGCTCAGTGAAATAAGCCAAAAAGAAAAAGAAAAATATGGGATGGTCTCACTCAACGCAGGAATCTAGAAAACTTAAATAAGGGACCAGGAAAATGAATAACTGTAAGAAAGTGAAAATCAAAATCAACAAAAAACTATGAACCAGAGACACTCTAAGGGGGGTGAGGGGTGAGGAGGGGAGGGATTGGAGTCAAAATAAGGGGGTTGCAATTGTATGGGGAATATAAAAATAAAATTTATTTAAAAAAAAAAAACATACCTACCCCTTCTTGGGGACACTTATTACATATTCTCACATACTCTCCCCTACCAATCCATGCAAATTTGGTTAATATTTTCTTCATCTTACAGATAAAGAAGCCTAAAAATCAGAAAAATTAAGTGACTTTCCCAGAGGATTTGGGGCTCCATTCCTGAGTGCACAAAAGAGGGTCTTGCCCACAGTTTTTTGCAAGAACTCCTATTTTGTTGGGTGCTTACCTCAAGCGAGGCACTGTTCTAATAACCTTATATGTTTCATTTAAACTCCACAACTAGCTTCTAATGTAATTATTATTCCCATTTTAGAGAAGAGGAAACTGAGGTTTATGGAATTTAAGTGGTTCTTTCAAGAGTTAGAGTGGACCACTCTTATTTTTCTAATTATTTGACACAGCTGTTAAGTTCATCAGATGCTTGGCCACTGGTAAATCAGAAGATAAGGCCCTTCCTCTATCAGTGGCTTTCAAACCTGACTTCATATGAAAATCATGAGTGTTTTTATACACACGGAAATCCAGGTCTGAATGTGAGGCGAATTAAATTCAGCATCTCTTGGAGAACCCAGGAATTGGTGTATTTTGAAGCTTCCTGGGGATTCACATATACAAAGTTTAGAGTTACCGTTTCACTATGCGATTTTATTGTTAAAAAAAGACTATATTAAGAAGTAGCTGACATTGTTGGATAATTACTGCAAAGGAAAAATAGTTTATAACTGCTAAATCTAAAATTTCTGTGCTTGGCAGACTCCCCATTGTTTAACTGGACAGAACTAAGGAACTCCACTCAACAGGTCAACTTGTTCAGCTGCTTGACAGGGTATAGATGCTTTTTGCATAAATCTATGTGGGCAGGACCATCAGCATATAGCCTAACCCCAAATCAGGTGTTTAGAAGGTTCTTTTCTGTGATCAAGGTCACTAGTGGTAACACCTGCTCTAAAATATTTCAATTTGGTATTGGCTCATTATGCTTTATGTGTTAAGAATTCTGAGAACTTAACCAATCACTGTTCCCAGTGTTTAAGCAAATTCAAAACATTTTTAAGGAGAAAACTGGTCTCTACTCATAGGCACCTTTGCTGACACTTTTGTGTAGAACAGAGATGCTCTCCATCAGAACAAGCAGACAAATCAGGAGCTTCAGTGTTTATAGCAGAATATTCTCTAGGCTTCTGGAACCAGAGGATTGAAAAGTTTATGGGTTGTCTTCTTGATGTTAAAAATTTATGGAACACTGAGTATCTGAGTACTAATCATATGACTAACTTTGAAAAAATTGTAAATTAACATTTTCAAAAGTAAATAGGAAAACTTATAGATGAGATAGAATTTCTAGGGTGTAGGATAACTCCTCAAAATTTTCTAAGCATCTGTAATGGACAGGAAGGGACAGGGATGGAGCAGGAGCGCTACAATCTGAGCAGACAGGGTAAAGGAGAAGTCCTGGAGCTCTCAGTGGCTTTTGCAGGCTTTTACCAGGTACACGGCAGGCAGGGGTGCTGGGGGACAGGGGTGCTGGGAGGCTGGCAGACCTCCCAGACCCTAGAAAGCCTTCACTCTGCCTGGGCTCTCCAGCGCTCTCTCTGCTTCTCTCGTGGTTCTGCTCTCAGCTGGCGTCCCTGTGACACCGTCCTTATAAGCCCAGTCTCAGCCCAGGTGAATCCCATCTACATATGCTCACACCCTATTCCAGGTGCCCACCATCAGGCATGCATTCAGGACCGCAAGGATCCATCATCAATCCTAATGGTGGGAGAGCAGAAAAGCCTGATACTTTACTTACCCTACAATCCATCCCCTCAGGGTTTTCTGCCATACAGTCTATATACAAGTCATACACGTTTCCCTTGGCAATATGAACACTGCAGCCATGACCCACAAAAGCAAATGAAATACATCACAATATAAAAAATAAAATACAACAAAACACAAATAAGTCCAGGCAGGGCACCAACCTAGTGGCAAAAGACAAGATTATTGGCACCAGCAGATGATCTACCACTTCTGCTGCCGAAGGCACTGCTCATACAAGGGGGGAACCATCCGACTGTGGTCTCGGCCACAAGCCACACACCTCATCCACCCCCCAGGATGCACTCACTCTTGGTTGGCGATTCTGTGCCCTTTGGGGGTAATCGCCAACCCTCAGGGTTTCTGTCTGCGGTCGCTCCAACACTGGGCTTTCATAGCCACCAATGTGACACGCAAACTCCTGCACTCAGGCCAACCCATTGCACAAGCACATGGGTCAGGGATCCGTGGATACAAGCTCCACATGCGGCCTCTCTTGGGTCCCCTCTTCAGCTTGGGCTCTACCACAAGCCAGGTTCCCTACCTGTCCCCCAAGGATGAGCTCCTCAGATCCTCACCCTTACTCCACAAGGAACAGGGCATCACCCACAGGTGATTTTAAGAGACTCACTGGCCTTCAACATATTTAAGCTGCGTAACAGCCACACAGGGCTTCCCAATCTCAGCACCAGCTTTTGTCTACAAAGTTGGCTTTTTTCCTCTGCCTAGCTGCTGGGCAGTACAGGCTGTTTTGGTCATCAAGGCCTACTGGCCACCCCCAGATTCCCATCTCCTGGGGTGTACAAACAATACCATCCACCCCCAGGGTCCCCAAAACATAACAACCTGACAAGGTTCCTCTGCCTTCTGGCGGGATTGTCAGTCCAAGTCCATTAGTCCAAGTCTGTTGGCCTATCCCTGCATCAGCACTGGCGAGATCTGAACTGTGGCCCTTTCTTCCCCGGTGATTCTGCTGCTTTGGGGGTCATTGGCTGATTCCCTCAGGCTGTCTCCTCCAGGCAAGGTCTCGTCCTGCAGCTCCCGGACCTTGGCTACCTCCTATGCCTCCATGACGCCTCCAACGTTGTCGCAGGCTCTCGATCTGCTACTCCTCAGTCGCTCCAGAGATCCTCGGAGGACTCCTAACCCGACTGTTTCGGATTATGTTGCAGACTTACGCCAATTGTAATGGCAGGAATGGGCACAGTGCAGGTTTTCTAGGATTCCAGCAGACGGGTGACGGAGGAATCCTGGAGCCCTCAGTGGCTTTTGCAGGCTTTTATTGGGATTGACCAGGTACACGGCAAGCAGGGATTCTGGGGGGCCGGGAGGCTGGCAGGCCTCCCAGCCCCCAGCAAGCCTTCACACCGTCTGGGCTCTCCGGTGCTCGCTCTGCTTCTCTTGTGGTTCTGCTCTCTACTGGCGTCCCCGTGACTCTGTCCTTAAAAGCGCCGTCTCAGCCCAGGTGAATCCCATCTACCTAGGCCCACACCCTACTCCAGGTGCCCGCCATCAGGCATGCATTCAGGACCACAAGGATCTATCATCTATCCTGATGGCGGGAGGGCAGAAAAGCCTGATACTTTACTTACCCTACAGCATCTCAAAACTAACATGCATATGAATTACCTGGGGATCCAGTTAAAATGAAAATTCTGATTTATTATGTCTGGGCAGGACTTGAGATTCTGCATTTCAAATGAGATCCCAGGTAACAACAATTATTCAAGTCCATGGACCTCAGTTTTTTTTGTTTTGATTTTTTTCATGTTTGCTGTTTTATTTCTTAAGAATAAGAATATTTGCCAACTCTATGTCACTATTTCCTTTTAGACTTTATTACAATATAAAAAAGAGTGAATAATAATCATTATGCATAGTCATTCTGTATGACATTTTTTTTATTTAGATTCCTCAACCTGCTAAAGATGGAGCTTCCATATGATCCAGCAATTCCATAGCTAGGTATTTACCCAAAGGACACAGAATCATTAATTCAAAAGGGCACCTGCACCCCTATGTTTACAGCAGCACTATTCACAATAGCTAAGCTATGGAAACAACCCAAATTCCCAAAAATAGATGACTGGATCAAGACGATGTGGTCCATATATACGGTGGAATATTACTGTAGGGACAGGAACAGGGCACAGTGCAGGTTTTCTAAGATCCCACACAGACGGGGTAAAGGAGGAGAGTCCTGGAGACCTCTGTGGCTTTTGCAGGTCTTTTATTTAGATTTACCAGGCATATGGCAGGCAGGGGTGCTGGGGGGCTGGGAGGCTGGCAGTCCTCCCAGCTCCCAGCAAATCCTCACTCTATCTGGGCTCTCTGGCGTTCTCTCTGCTTCTCTTCTTCTCTCGGCTTCCGTTCATTCTTGGCTTCTGCTGGTGTCCCCGTGATGCTGCCCTTATAAACTCAGTCTCTCAGCCCAGGTGTCCCCACTCCAGGTGCCCGTCATCAGGCATGCATTCAGGACCACAGGGTTCCCTCATCTATCCTAATGGTGGGAGGGCAGAAAAGCCTGATACTTTTACCTTACCCTACAATTACTCAGCAATCAAAAAAGATAAACTTATGCCATTTTGCAGCAACATGGATAGAGCTGGAAGGGATCATGCTCAGCAAAATAAGCCAGAAAGAAAAGAAAAATACCGGATGGTCTCACTCATAGCAGGAATTTAGAAAACCTAAATAAGGGTCCAGGAAAAAGACGAATTATAATAAAGTAAAAATCAAAATCAACAAGCAACTATAAACAAGAGACACACTACAGGGCAGTGGGGAGAGGAGGAGGGATTAGGGTCAAAATAAGGGGGGTGGGAATTGTATGGGGAATATAACCAAGATGAAAATGCATACATTGTGCAAAAACGAAAAGTGATGTAAAAATATATAGAATAAAATTTTAAAAAAGGCATGGACCTCAGTTTTAATAAGCAGGCCTTAAGCAACATTATTATTTATCTGTGGCTGTCTGTCACAACACAGAAAAAAACATGATGCTGAGGCTGGAGGAAGATAATCCACAGACTGGGAAGACCATAAATGACTCACAATCCAGGGAGGAAGAGACAGAGAGTGAGAAAGGGAAGGGGAAGTTGGCACATTGAGGGGAAAAATCTAGTTGTTTCTCCTTCTGATGAAGACTGGGATGTATGAATAAGTTTTATAAGCACCCCAACCAATCAAAACACAGTGAGATGCCTAAAAGCAAGAGTGGGATTTCCAAGGGTGCTGGAAAGGCAGAGGTTGATATCAGAACAGAAAATTCAGGCCCAGGAACACTTCACCAAAATGCCTACATTTCCAGCCAGGAGTCAGGCCCCGGAGCAGAATGTAGGAAGCTCATGTAAGATGCCCGGTTTCATAAGCATCGACATCCTCCCATTACAATTCCTATCTTGTTCATTATCTACAGCATGTAGCCCATTGCCACTCACAACATTGGTGTGCAACAGTTAGGGATAAGAACCAGCAGCATCAGCCTCCTCTGAGAGCTTGTTAAAAGAACAATCTCAGAACTACCCCAGATCTGCTGATTCAGAATCTGCATTTTAACAAGCTCTCTGGGAGATTCACATGCACATTCAAGTTTGGGAGTCATTGTTCTACACAAGTCTTTATCCATAGATGCTGTAACTGCTTGTGGGCAGAATCCCAGTTTTTTTCTAATGAAAAGAATGCCAGCTGTGCTGAAGGAGACGTGGGTGAGAAATAGCTGTGGTTATCCCTCTTAAGATGGGAGCAACCAGACTTAATCTTTTCTGCTGCTAGGACCCGATGAACATTTATTTAGTTGAGTCTCACTCTACTGACCAATATAAATCACAAGGTTTCAACGAAGCTTGCTTAAAACCTAACACTCTTCTACAAGTCAGCATTTAACATGTTTTCTGACTCCTGTGTTAACACTGACAGGTTTGAATGTTGAACTTTAAATTACCTACACCTTAAAGTCAGAAATTTAGCCTTGACCTGATTCTAAGGAAATATATTTTCTATTAGCACAGTTTACTGATTCATTCTCCTTAAAAATACTTCATTTTTTTTCTCTATGACATCGTAATTCCCCACCCCCTGCGTAATTCCCCACCCGCTGCTGGGCACTCCCCAATCCCTCAGTTTGGGTGCACACATGGTTGAAGGTTGTGTTCCAATGGATACTTTTAGCTTAATTTGTTGGAACTATATTGAAACAATTGAATTTGAACTGGAATCAAGAACTTCTGTTCTAATTGTTATTCTGCCATTGACCTTCTCTGCGACCTTGGACAAGTCACTAAGCTCTTCTGGACTCAGATTCTCATTTGTAAAATGGTCAGGATTGGATTTGATGATGAGTAACATCTCTCCCAGCTTTAAACAGTACAAAATCAAATATCCATTGGCTAATGTAGGAAATGGTTGGTTTAATTTCTTTGAGAATTAAAAGTCAAAGCTAATTTTTTCCCTTTCTGAATAAGCATATAGTTCCTATCATTAATAAATTATGGAAAAACACTAGGAAAAAAAAAAAAAACCTTCCTGCCCCCCCCCCCCAACATCAAGACTAGAATGACAGTAAGTCAATTATATCTCTGAAACTGTCAGGGGGAAGGTCAGTAGGACACATCCCCAATGCTCATTCCTCTGAGATTGAAAAGAAACCTGTTTAAACATAGAAACCAAGGCCTGGAAGGTCTAATGAAGGTCATTTAATCAGCTGGACATCTGATACTCTAATCTCCTTCATGGTGTCTCCATCAACTCTGCATAAACAGTCCTAGGGAAAGGAAACTCGGTTACTCTTAAGTCCATTTTGTTCAATGTTGGGCAAGTTTGGTCTTTAGGAATCAAGTGTTCCTTACTTTAAACTTAAAGTCTTTCTTCAGAAGATATCTTCCCTAGTCCCAGGGCTACTTCCGGTAGCAACTCAAGATTAATCTAACACCTCCTCTTCACAATAGCACTGTAGCTAATTTAATATATCTAGTCCTCCCTTACCTCTCCCAGATTCATCCCTTCTCCAGGAAATATGCGTGATATTTTCAGTCATTTTCTTCATAACCAGGCTGTGAGTCCCTAACCATGGCAGCTGCCTTTCTCAAATAAGATCCAGTTTGTCCATTTTCATTGCAAACAGTGGTGCTCAGAAATTAACTTCCTGAGAGAGGTGTGAACAGGGTAGGACAGAATGTGGCTATTAGTTTGCTTATTAGACACCAGAGCCTATAAGGATATCTATCCTAAGATCACAATCAGAGATCTGGTTAAATCAAATAATGTACATGTCTTTAAAAATAAATCTCTGCAACCACTAATAGTAATGTTTCTGAACAGCACTGAATGCTAAGGGCACACCTCATGATAAATTGTGTGCTAGGTAATCTCCAAGGACAGGTGTCTTCTGTGTATTCCCTCCTTCCCTCCAGAGTGAGCCACTCCCCATGATACGTGGAGTCTATTCTGCCACCTCATAGAACCTGGGTTAGGCCTGTGACAGCTCTGATTGATGGAATGTGAAGGGAGTTCTGGTCTAGAACCTCTGAGGCTGTGTGTTTAAAGACTTGGCAGCTGCTCCTTTTGTACACGTGGAGCCTGAACTGCATGTGGGAAGGGTAGACGCTGCTGGACAGAGAGGCCATATGGATAGGTTCTGGAGATGAGAGAGTGGCTGGAGCAACGGACCTCACCAGCCACACTGAGGTGCTGGCTTGTGAGCGAATGGGCCAGGCATCCCACTCCGAGCACCAAGCACTGTGAGCAGGGACTAGTGATCCTGCTGGGCCCTGTCCAGATCACTGCCCCCCAGAATCTCAGGAAAATCTTGGGAAAAAACAAAATGTTTGCTTTACCCTGTTGAGTTTTGAATTCATTTTGATCCAAAAAATGGCTAAAATATATTGTTAGGTGAAGCAAACAGCATGCAGAATAGCAGAGCAAGTTAGTTCTTTATATATTTGTGTGTGTGTGTGTGTGTCTGTTTATACAGATGTATATAGAGTTTAATTATTTGTATTAATATACAAATTATCTCTGGGAGATAAGACCAATGGTGGCTTTAAATCTCATCTTTCTGCTTTTTAGTTTTTTTGTAATTTTTATTTTATAACAAAAAAATTCTTACTATCACATTATCTTTTTTAACAAGTGCTTTTACATTATCGATTCTCATTAAACTATACATGTATGTGTGCATATATTTGTGTGTGCACATATAAAGGAGGTAAATATGTCTTTAAGGGCAGTTTTAACATAGCTCATCCCCAAGAGAATGGCACAGAGAAGGTGCGGGTTTTATGGTGTCTAAACAGAACTCTCCAAGAATCTCCTACTTTGAAATACTTGGCCTTCCCTACTTAGTAACCCCGCTGGAGAAAGTTCTCAATTCTCAGGCTGTACACTTCAGTTATTCCACTACTGCAAAGCGCCTGTTTATGTGGTGATGGAAGAACAGTCTCCATGGCAACGGATATGACTGAATACCAGAAAGTGTCTAAAATTGGTAAAAGCGCCTTTTCAGGGTTTCCTCTGAGAAGTAATCCTTTTCCAAGAATTGAACCTCTTTTTCCTCTCCTGTGAGAACAATGGTGTCAGAGCACCTTGCTCAGTCCTGGGACTCAGGCAAAATGAGAACGGGTCAGAGTAAGCGGAAATCGCTGGTTAAAAAAAGACCCAAACCACAAAGGAGCCTCTTCCTATTCAATACTCTAGTTTCTTTTCACTGGAGTAGGAGACTTCTGCTTTGCCACCTTTGGGTCCCCCCTTTTCTGGCTCTCTCCACATGGGACTCTTTCCTTCCTCTCTTTGCCTGTCTGGTTCTTCTCTCTTTGCCTGCTGTGAGCTCTTGGAGGGCAGGGATTGTGTCTTACTCATTGATGACCCCTGGAGACTGGGAAGGCATAAGTGGACATGTCATCACCATTTCACAATCAACACTTTCAAGTTGCCCCCACTCGCCCTGCATCCTAATGATGTCATTTCCCACAGATTTTCAGTCTGCGAGGTATCTTTGCTGGATGTCTTTTGTTCTATATGTTTTGATGACACTTCCACTACAAATTTCCACAAATTAGCATTTGTTCATTTCCACATTCACCATCCTACTCCTGTTCCTCAGTTCAGACTAGATCACATCTAAGGATGCTGCCAGGTCTCTCTGATCTGGCACCTCCCTCATCTAGGCCACTCTGTACCTAGACACCAGATTCAAGGCTCTGAATTTTGCCACCTAGGTCTTAAACCCACATCTTGACATGCTGGAACCATGGCCTCTTGCTATGCCCACCCCTCCTATGTCCTCCTCCCTGTCCTTCTGCTCTTCTCCACCTAGCCCGGAATTTTTCCTCACCATCCTCTTCTGATAGGCCCCTCTCCCTTCACTTCCATTGCTGCCACTCCCACATGCCCACCATCAGTTACTCACAAATTAAATGTCCTTTCTCTACAGAAGGAATGTTATGTGTTAAATCATCCCTCAAACTCTGATGTTGAAGTCCTTATCCTCAGTACCTGGAAACATGACCTTCTTTATTTGGAAGTTAGATCTTTACAGATGTATTAACTAAGATGAGGTCATACTCAAGTAAGGTGGGTGCAATCCAATCCAACTGCATCCATGTGAAAAGGGAAATGTGGACACAGAGTCGTGCACACAAGGAGAAGACAGCCATCTACAGCCAAAGAGAGAGGCCTGAACAGGTCTTCACCTCCCAGCCCTCAGGAGAAATCAGCTCTGCTGATCCCTTGATTTTGGGCTTCTAGCCTTCAGAACTGTGAGACCTTCTGTTGTTCTAGGCCACCCAGATTGTGGTACTTTGTCCCAGTAGCCTCTGTATCAATTACCACAGCCTTAAATTCCCTTTTCATTTAAGAGCTCAGTTTAGCCAACTCTGCCAGAGGTGTTTGGCCACTGCCTTAAACCTGTTCTCTGCTTGTGTCCTAAGCACATTTCTGACTCCCTAACAAGATTCTGATTCCTCAAGGGCAAGCCTTTTCTTTGTGCCTCTTTTTTATCCCTGACAGGGCCTGGTACTTGGCTGACCTGCAGAGCAGGCTGAATTAAGTGGCATTTACCCTAGAGGGTGATTCCTTGCTCTTTGTCAATACATTACAGTTTCTCTAAAGCAACTGAGGTCAGATAAGCAGCCACAGGCTCGAGGAAACCAGAAGGGATGCTGATCAGTAGCAGTTCTATGGGATTCCTGTTGACCTTGGGGAGCACATGGAATCATAGGTCTTAGGCCTGGTAGGTCCAATGGAGAGAGATTATCTAATCCAATCTCCTTATTTTGCAGTAGAGAACACTGACCTTCTGGGTGTTATAGGCTGTCATATCCCACAGTCAGAGTTGGTGCATCAGATGGATCCCCTACCTCCCATACCAGTGCTGCCTGCCCCATAGTAGGAGGGTAGCCTGCCAGAGAACTTTCAAAAGGTAGGTCAACATTCATAACCCCAGTAATTTACTAAAGCACCAGTTCAATTAACACAAAAGGAGAGGCAATTAGAACAAAGGGGTGGGGCAGGGGCAGCAGTACGGCTGAGAGCACTACAAAACAGAGCTCTGGAGAAAGTCGGTGCCACTGCACAATCATGACGGTCAGTATGTGTGTATACAGTGCAGTTGATATTCCACCACAGCCAAGGCAGATTCTGGTCACCTATCAGGAGAGGAGGGGCCTGGTTGCAGTGGTGATGGTGGGGTGTTGAGAAGTTGTATGTTTGTGTGTGAATGTGGAGTTCACTAACACTGTGTCTTGATGCATTGAAATTATTCCTGTGTGCAGCTAATGAGATACCAAGACATCCCCTTTGCTGAAACCCAGACCTTTCCAGAACCAAGTCAAGAAAGACACATGCATCAGAATGCTATTATCCCTGGACGAAGGCATTGAATCCAAACACAAGAGTCCATTAAAGCAAATGATTGAGTAACGTGTAACCATGTAGCCAGCAGCTCTTCAGAAATTATGCCATAAAGAGGTTTTAATGACCTGAGAAAATATTTATGATATTATGTGAGGTGGAAAATACAGGATATAAAAAAAGCATGTCTTCACAAACTCAACCACAGGAAGGGCATGTTCCAAAAGGCGTACAGTTCAGCTGTGAGTTTTGACCTACTTTTATTTCCTCCCCTGTGTGTTCCAAAATTTTATGGTGAGTATGTATCATTTATAGGGCAGGAAGATAATTTTGGTTTTTGGTTTAAAGGCACTGCTCCTGTGTTTATAAGGATAAACAAGTAAAGGTTGTCAGACTCATTGTCTGTGGCTTTGCAATGCTACTGTTCTGCTTTCCAGAAATGTTCTCTCCCAAAAAAGAGGAAATCCCAGCCCAGATGGGACATCTCATTTACTCACATTCAGAATATTTCTGGAGTTGGTCGAATTCTTCTGCAGTGAGGGTCACCCACCGTTCTTCACTCATCTTCCTGATGGGTGTGAGTACTTGGGGCAGGGACCGAATTGTGTTCACCAGGGTGAATCTGAGGCCCAGTTCAGTGTCTGGCTCATTGCAGACACACCATGGACAGGCCCTTCAGGAGACTTCTGGAGGACTCAAGTGTCTACAGCAGTAGTGGCCACCTTCCAGCTGGTGAGAGAAGACCTCAGGCACGTCCCATCCTTCCAAGTGCAGCCAAGGCAAATTCGGAAATCCTTGCCTCCCTGAGTAGTAGAAAAGACATCATGAATGAGAGTCATCTAATGTATTTCATCTAATACATGTCATCTAATGTGTATATATATATTTAAAAAATCCCCAAATGTTCTTTGCTGAGAGATCTAAAGGAGTTGGAGGTTTTCAAGGCGCAGGTCTCCCTTCAGTGGAGTGTGATGAGAGCAGAGAGAAGAGACCAGGATAACCCCAGACACCTGTCTGTCTCAAGCAGGGATAAGAGGTCTGTGTGAATAGGCGACCATATTCTTAAACTCTGAGAAATTTTAAGTGTCTCACATGAGAGGAGGCCTTCTGGCCCCCTAAGGACATCCCCAAGTCATGAAAATGCCTCAGGCTGTTGTTGGGTGTCTCCTGAGTGAAGGAAGGTAGCCATGTGGGTGACTGGAAAGGTAAGCCATCTTTTCCTTCACTGATTTTGAATTCCATCATCAGATCTGTTTACCTTCCTCTGATGAGTCACTCTGGAAATTCAAATATCCCAAGTCTGCTAACATCCTGGAGACTGAAGCTGTTCTCTTTCCTTCCAGAACCATGAAAGAGTGATAGAGAGAAAGGCCCAGTGTGGAGGTGTGTGAGGGAGGGAAAGGGATAGATTTAGACACACAGACTTAGCATCTTTTCCTTTGAGCAAGTTTAGTGGGTTGTGAAATAAATGTTGTGTACCAGGACCAGCTGTTAAAAGCATGAAATGGAACAGGGTAGACTGGAGTGAAATGAAATGGAGCTGAATATAAGAGGGTATCTCTTTTCAGTTATTACATACATATGTATACTGATGCTAATATGAAATGTATTTCTTATTCTAGTGTAAAGTTTAAAATAATGTTGGGAGGCCACAAAACTACTAGGAGAAGAAATAAAGACCAAGCGAAACACAACCTCTGGTATTACCAAAACAAAGCTGGTTTCAATGAAACAGGATCCAGAGTGGAGACAGACTTCAAGGCAAATCCAGGGAAGAGAAATGACGAAGGGGCTGGAGGAAACCGCCCAGGAAAGAGGCCGATTTGGACAGTTTTCTGGAGGCGTGTGTAGACTTAGTTGGTGTGGACTGACTAGAGCTGAGGGAAAGTGCTGGAGGGATTCTGGCCTTGTAAGGAAGACCTTCCACCCACCAGAGCTTTCCAACAATAGGTGGAATGCGTGGCAAGAGAGTGGGGTGTTTACATCCCTGGGAGCATCCAAGTTTCGGTTTCTTTATTTAAAACAAAGAAACCAAAACTCACTTCTTGGATTCTGCTAAGTGAAATAAGCCAGAAGGAGAAAGATAAATGCCGGATGGTGTCATTTATATGTGGAATAGAGAGAAGCCAAACAAAGGGTGGACAAAGGCAAAATTTTAAACCAAGCCTTAAAAGTTGACTACAGAACGGAGGCATTCAGAGGGGAGTGGGCTGGGGGAGAGACGAGAACAGGGTGGAGAGAAAGTACAGAGGGCTGTGGTGGAGGACTATGGTGCTTTGGTGGTGGGCGCACTGTGGTCAGTACACCTGAAGGGGGAAGCCCTATATTTCCAAAATACTCACAAAGATGTAAACCAATGGTACTTCAATATTTAATATATTAACCAACCGGACCTGCTCTTTGTACTGCTCTGGCCAAGGCACACGCTGGTGGTCTAATAGTCCAACCCAGCAGGCACCTTTCTGGCCTTCCTTGCTTCATTTGCTCTTCTGAAGCCTTTGTCATGGCAGAAAACATCTGCCTTGAAACTATCTTACCTTCTGAGTGTTCCTCCTCTGTCTCCTTCCGCTTCTACTTCTGCCATTGTTAAATACCAGTGATCTCAAAATGCTATACTCAGCCCTCTCCTCTTTCAAGACTCTTTCCCTGAGGAATCTCATCCACTTCCTCAGCTTCAACAACACCCAGGCCTGCTGTTCCAGCCCCGCACTCTTTGCAGTCCTCATCTGAAAATTCACCTGTCTAACGTGACCCCTGTATTAGCACCCTCCTACACCCCAACCTGTCCGTTCCGTGTGTTCCAGTCTAGCTGTGTGAGAGCAGTCAACACCCAGGCCAGAGACCTGAGGCTCAGTCTGAGTTCCTCTCTTTCTTCTCCTGCCCGTCCATGCACCAATCACCACTGCGCCCCTCCCCTCCACCACACCAGCCAGTTCAATCACTAGAACCTCATCATCACTTCCAGGTCTCTGACCCCTGCCTCCTGTTGGTATCCTGCTTGGGGCTTGCTTCTCCTTCCCTAGGTCTGCTCTCTAAATTGCCAACCAGATCACATCTCTCCTACTAATAAAAAATTCTTCAGTGGTTTCTATTGCCTGTAGAATGAGCTGTAATCTTCTTTTCACGATTCACAAAGCTCTTTATGATCTGGCCTCTGATTATCAATTCAGTTCAAAAGCGAGGGTGACCTTTAGAAACATTTTCTATCAGGGAATGCATTATTACAACTAGTGTTACAACTGTTGCTGATACCCTGTAACGGACACTTATGACACACTGCGCTATATGCTTTATGTATATTGTGTAATTTCATAGTTGTAAAACAACCATGTAAATCAAGAATTGTCTTCCCTATTTTTAGATGAAGAAAATGATGCCAGGTGTTCAGTAACTATAGTGAGGAGAAAGAATGAACCACCGAGAATTTTAAGAATGCCTCTCTGGTCTTATCCAGTCTATATACTTTTCAAAGCAAGAGCTCTTGAAAACTCAGACATGATAGAACACTGCTGGGCAGGCTTGAAATGATATGGCAGGGGAGTCAGATTCTGGTTCTGCATCTTATTAGATAATTAATGTTAGACATACTTTTCTTGAGAATTGTTGTTTTTTTTTTTCATTTCAAAAATGGAGATACTAACAAAAGAATCTGTTAGTGTTTAGACTAACTTAATATATGCAAAACACAAACCCAATCCCTATAAGACCCTACCAAGCACAATCCCTATCACACAGGGGCACTCAGAAAATATCCTCTTTTTACAAATACAACACAAAGCAGCATGGCTTAAACAATTAGCTGACAATCAGTTGGGTGAAAAGTCTATGTTGTGCCATGAGCTTCTGCACTTGATCTTAACCTGTCTCAGGCTGTTGTAATTTTATGATTACTCATCAAAATTTTATCCACTAGTTTTAACACCCACTGATGATTTCTGCCTGGATTAATTATTCAATTAATTACTATTTTTTCAATTAATTATTTATTAATTTCTGACTCTATATTTATTATTTGGGATTCCTTCTGTAGGTATTATTTGGGATTTTACTGTAAGAAAGAATTTTCCCTTATCCTTTATTTATATCAGTTTATTTATACTATAAATATTACACAAAGAAATATTGCAAATATATATGAAAGTATATAAATAAATATAACTTCATATTAAATATTTATATTATAAATTTATTTATATTCATACATTTTTGTTTTTTACTATTATCATTTGCTTTGATTCTCAAATTGTCCCAGATTTGGCCAGTGAAAGCTCATTCAAGGTGGTTCCTTGTTCTAAAGAATATCCCCATCATTTTGGGGGCACATCTTTCTTTTCTGGTACTTCAGAATGTTATAAACTTACGCAGTCAGTGTTAGTTCTGCAATCAATCATTTTTCCAAAGTGCCCTGATTCCTTTAGTGGACAGTGGTGTCTGAAACTAGGTATAGGGATAGACTAAGTGTGCTAATTGCTACTTAGGTGTCGGGGTGTCATTATTTCTAAGTTCTTTTTTAAAAATTTTTTAAAAGATTTATTTATTTATGCACACAAGTACTGGGGTACAGGCCAGAGGTGTGGAGGGTGAGAGGATTCACCAGAGACAGAATGGGGAACAGAACAGGCAGATTGACTAAAATACACTGCTGAGGGGAGCAGTGGGCGAGTCAGGAGAGGTCTCCTATTCCATGTGGGTAGCTCCCTGGCCAGGGATCGAACTCGTGCTGCAGTGGCTGCAGATAGCTTCATAGGTTATGTCTTAACACCTTACACCACCAGGGAGGCCCCTGTTTCTAAGTTCTATCAGGAACAAAATAAGGAAATATATGCATATACACACATCTCAACTCTATCTATCTATCTACCTACCTACCTACCTATTATGTATCATCTATCCATCCCTCCATGTTAAAAACTCCAAGTTCATAATCCTGCCTCCAATTGTAGTCCATCATTGTAGTGTAAATTGTAGACTTCTTCTTGTTCCACATTTTAAAACTCCTTCAACAAGCTTTATTTCCATTATCTATAAAATACTTATTTGCCCAATCCTAAAATATGCAGAAAGTTGTTTCAGAATTGCTAGTCATATTTCTGTGAGTTCCAAGATTTGTTTATGGTTCTTTTGTTTTCAACCCAACAACATAGCTTCAAAATACTGTGTTCAAAAGTGATTTAGATTAGCTCTTTCCTGTTTGTGTCTGTTTGCATTTCACGTTAGGGTTTTTAATTTTTTTCCATTCCTACTGATTTTTTAAAAAGATTTGTTTATGCATACAAGAACAGGAGTACAGGCCAGAGATGTGGGGGCTTAGAGGACCCACCAGAGACAGAGTGGGGAGCAGAACAGGCAAATGGACCAAAAACACTGCTGAGGGGAGCAGCAGGTGAGACAGGAGAGGTCTGCCGCACCATGCGGGTATCTCCCTGACTGGCCAGGGATGGATTGGGCTGCAGACAGCTTCACAGCCCTGCGCTCAAGCCCCTGCGCCACCGGCGAGGCCCCTCATTGATTTTTCTAAAGGAAGTTCCAAGGGTACATTTGGAGAAGCCTTGCTCCCCCCATTGCTTTCACTCTATTCCCACCGTCTCTTCCATCTAATTCCCACTCATCTCTTAGAGTTTCTAATTTGTTTTTCCAGTGTTTAATTTTTCTTTCTTTCTTATATAAAAAGTAGTTCATTATGTATCATCATTTGTACATTTTTTTTTACTTAAGAATATATCCCTCCATATCTGTTCATAAGACCTTCCTCATTTAGAACCAAATTTTACTCCAATACTCACCTAATTAAACCTTTTAAGGGCCTCTCCAGAATAAAATATAGTCTTTTTCCAGTTGCAGAAGATTCTTTTGCCAACTCCAGAAACTCCTTTGTACAGCTCAACTCCCATCCTCACCCCAATTACCTACTGCCCCATGTTCCACGTGCCAGCTAAAGTGACTTGATAGACCACACCCAGCATCTAGAAAATTGCCTGCACACAGTAGGATCTCATAAACTTTAATTACTGGACTGACATGAACATACCATGCATTTAATTTACCTAGAGTGTCCTTTATTCCTGCCTTCCCATAACTAACCACAACTCAATGTCTTGTTCCAGCTTAAAAGATGAATTATTTTCTGTAGTTTTTTTTTTTTTTTTTGACTCTTTGAACAAACTTAGTTGTTCTCCCAAATGTGTTCCCATAGAACTTTACATTTCTCTATTGTGGCAGCTGTCTTATGTGGGATTCAGACACCCAAACAGATATGTACAGGGAACTATGGGACCATCTAATGTACCTGAAGCAAAAACGGGATCCGGGGTAAGGGTGGAGAAAGCTTCCTGATTGAGTTGATGGCCCCCGCCCCCGAGAAAGGGCAGCAAGGTAAAGATGTATATGTTACAAAAGTTCAGTATTATCATTGTTGTCCTGTTGTAGCTCAGTGTTTGGCTTCCTAGTGGAAGGAGCAACACCATTCTTTATTTCCATCAAGAAAGGTATGGTCTTAGAAAGAAAAAGAAAAATGCCGGATGGTGTCACTATAGCAGGAATCTAGAAAACCTAAATAAGGGACCAGGAAAAAGAATAGCTATAAGAAAGAAAAAATCAAAATCAGCAAACAACTATGAACCAGAGACACACTATGGAGGGAAGGCTAGGGAAAGGAGGGATGGGGTCAAAATAAGGGGGTTGCAATTGTATGGAGAATATAAAAATATTTTTTTTTTAAAAGAATGGTATGGTCTTGAAATGCTGCCTGATGGCCACTGTTAACTGCCCTCCCACATGGGGGCCCTCTGGTCTTCTGCCCTTTGATAGAAGTGACAACTAGCCCTGGAGAGTGCTTGCTCCATTTAGTACTGCTCAGTAATTCCCTTTCAGCATTCCTGCCCACCTGCTCCCAATGGGAAGGATCCAACAGTATGAACAATCTTCTTATCACCACCCGGAACATCTTTCTTGAGAGAAAAATGTGGCAGGATTTTCTAAATAAAACTCAGATTGGATATTGTCAGACTAGGATGGGAGAAGAGCATTTGATGCCACTGTAGACATGCCCCTCTGAGCACTGGCTACAGCTCCCCGGGCCTTGGTCTATAAAAAGAGGGCGTGGGAATATTGGTTTCAAATGCATTTTCTAGCCCTGCAATTTCATATACTGGATAAAACTCTACTTGTTCTATACAGATGTCAGCATGGAAATCACAAGTCAGAAAGAAGATGGCAAATTCAATGGGTATTGAATTGTACCCAGGTCTCGCTATTCATTCGAATGAATCAGCAACAGCCAATTATCTAGGAACAAACACCGACTCATCTCCTTTTGCTCTCATAAAAACATTAATTCATGAATATGGTATCAGATTGGGGGAGCTTATTTATATGCCTCCTATGAGTTATAACAAATCCATAATGAATATATTTTTACAAGGAAAGAACGAGTAAAAACCAAAATGTAACCGCTCTCTCTTCCCAGAATTAAGACAAGTCATATCTTAATACCTGCACCATCTCTGGGTTTCTGCACTTGCCAATCCCTCTTTACCTCTGTCACTCATGCAGCCTTCGGAGCTCAGCTCAAGTATCACTTACTCTAAGAGGCACCCTTGAATTGCCCAGATTGGGCTTGGCACATCTTCCCTGCTCTCCAATAGCACTTGGACATTTCTCCATTACGGCACTGAACACACTGCAGTGAACTTGCCAACTTTTTCCCGTGAGACTCTGAGCTCCTTCAGGGTGGAAACAGCATCCTGCCCACTTCATAGCTGGCTACTACAAGATTTTTTTCCTTTTTTTTTTAAGATGTATTTATTTATGCATATAAGCCAGAGGTGTGTGTGGGGGGTGGGTGAGTGAGAGGATTCATCAGAGACAGAGTAGAGGAACAGAACAGGTGGACTGACTGAAATACACTGCTGAGGGGAGCCACGGGCAAGTCAAGAGAGGTCTACTGTCCATGTGGGTATCTCCCTGGCCAGGGATTGAACTCATGCTGCAGAGGCTGCAGTAGCTTCACAGGTTGCATCTTAACCCCTTGCGCCACCAGGAGGCCCTACTACAAGATTTCTAAAGGTTAACTGACCCCTGAAGAAATGGTTCTTAACCGTTTTTTGACAAGAGACCATTTTCATGATGCAAAAGATCCTACCACATTTCTTTGGATTTCCCAGTAGAAAGAGAACTGGTTGATAATAAGGAATTGGAGGGGAGCAAATGACACAGTTGGTGGAAAATTGTTAATAATATAATTTATGAGTCACTTATTTTGTCATAAAAACATATGAATTGGTGTACATGTTTTAATATTAAAATAACCTATAAATGTATAAACTATGATCTATAAATTTATAATAGTCACTCTATTATGATTAACCTGATAATAGGATTTAGTTACTTAAATTGCCTGAACTCATCAATGAACTATCACAATTATGGGAGCTGTTACATTGGTGGTCCTCCCCAAACCATGTCTCCTGATATTCATGTTCTTTTTAGTTCCTTTTTCTTGAATCTGGACCATCCCTGTGACTGCCTTTATCAAGAGAATACAATAGAAGTGCTGCTGCACCAGCCCTAAGCCCAAAGATTCCCTGGCAGCTTCCACTTTTGTGTTCTTGGGAGCACAGAATTACCCTGTGCTGGAGAGTTGACAAAGAGACCACACGGACAGAGGGAAGCTTGACATTACACAGAGAAAGACTGAACAGCTCAGTTGAAGATGAGAACTAAAATCGCTTTGTGAGATCCCAATCAAGCCATTCCAGCTAGCACTCAATCTATGATGCCATTCTAGCTGTGATGCCAGACATGGAAAACAAGTATATATTTTGGGTTTCACAGCCGTAGTAGACATCAAGTGGGATAAGTTATTCTGTCTGAGCCCCACCTGGACTCCTGGTACACAGACTCATATATATATAAAATGATTGCTGAGCCACTATGTTTTGAGGTAGCTAGTTGTGCAGTCTTAAAAAACCAGAACTATATGAGCAACTTTTGGGTTCAGGTAACACTTGTATCTATTTAGTAGCAATAAACACATGATTCATGCTTGAACTATCACTTGTTCATGTCTTAGTATCTACTAATCGGAAAATTTTAAGTAAAAAGTATTTTTGATGCAAATATGTATTACTGTATGCTATTAGGTTAACCAAACATTCTCTCCAAACTAATATGATAATGATGAAGTTAAATGACTATAATTTCTAATTAAAAAGCAAAATAGCAGTAGCTGAACACCACAACTAACTCAAAAGAGTCTGACATTGCAATCACTTTCCCCCTGGTCACAGTATTCTAATGATCTGGCTGAAGAAGGAGCAGTAGTTGCTGAGCATTTAGAGGCAGCCTGATTTGACAGATAACCAAATTATGGTCCTTGGGGTGACTTAGTAAGGTGTTAATTTGAATTTATGAACAGAAAATATGAGTAATCTCCAATAACTCATTTGGTAAATTACCAGCATACTGTCTTTCTACAAACATAAAAATAAAAGTCTTGGACTGTGTGCTACTTCTAAGAAAGCAGAGAGAACTTTGCATCCCATCAATGGGCTCGGAGTGAGCATGAGAATCCCTCCTTGGGGGAGGTGTGAAAATGTCATACTGAACACAGCTGCCTGAGTGTGTGTGTTGGTGGGTGGGGCCCAGTAGAGGCAGGCATGATCCCAGGAGAAGATGAGACTTGCACCTTGAGGGGCTGTCTTTGGCACAAGTAGGCAGTACCAGGCTGGGGAGTATTGAGAGCCTAGGGGTTTCATAGCTGAGTGAGGGTTATTCATTTATTTATTGATTTGCTTATTCAACAAATCATTATAATAACAAGCACTAGCAGCCACCTCTATTTTATAGGCTACAACACATCTTTACTCACTTCATCTGTAACAGTCACCAAACCCTATAAGGAAGGTATTTTATCTAAAAACAGGCCCAGAGTGTCTCTCCCACAATCACCACCAGTAAGAAACAGACTGGCATTTAAACCCAAGTCTGTTTAGTTCCAAAGTCCAGGTTTTTTCCTTTCAGCATATAAGTATTGAAGAAGTATTGTGTACCTAGGTGCCAGACCCAAGTGCCAAAATCACCAATAAGCCAACTATGGGGACCCAAACCCTCATCTTCAAATCAGAAGGTAAATTAAAAACCGGACATGCTCCTGGCAAGCCAATATTATTTGAGGAAAAACATGTTTACATTATATTGAATGAGTACACAGAATGGAATAGAATGCAAAATGTGTAGGAAGCCTGGAGGTAAAACAGGAAAGCTCTTAATATCCTTGCTTTGCCGTAAGGCCACCTCTGCTTGTTCTGGAAACCTGGGAACTTGCTTCTAGGGGCACTACAGTAGATATGCTAAGAAATAGAACTGAAGTAACAACAGCTAGGTCTGATTCCGAACCCCAGAGCCAACTGGCTGATGAGGGAGGATTCGTGCGTGGAAATGACTTCCTTTGTGGAATTACTCCCCAGGGAAAATGTCTTTCCCAAATCATATCCACTGTCAGGGGGTCTTTTGCCCAAAGTACCAAACACAAATCTAGCTTTGAAATTAGTGAGACCAAAATTCAAATCTTGTTTCTACCACTTACAATGATGTGATATTACACAAGTTGTTCAGGTCTAAAAGGGAATAAAATGATAGTACTACATGTTTCACAGGGTTGTTATAAGAATTATTTATATAATGTTTATGGGAGTCATAGAAAGTAAAACTTCTTATCAAAAATTCTTGAAGTGTGGTCCTCACACCAGCAACACTGGCACAGCCTGGAAACATGTTAGAAAAGCAAATTCTTGAAACCTACTCCAGACCAAAAAAAATTAACAGTGGCCCAGTCATTGTGTTTAAAGATCCCCGGAGCTTCTGATGCATACTGGTATTTTGTAATCACTGCTTTACACTAGTTTTAGAGGCAGGACTAAGAAGAGACTCCCTGGAGCTATGTTTTCTCCTAAGGGGCCTGAAGCAGACAGATTCAAGATTTCTCAAGTCAGTTCCACTTTCCTGAGTAGTAAAAATATTACAAGGCAGTTAGGGCCCCATGATTGTATCCTACCTCTCATCCTACCTAGCTCGTAAAAATATGATATATAATCCCTGCAGAATTACATGGTTTATAATACCTTCCTTTTTTTACAATTTGGATCCACTTTTCATTCCCCTGGTGAGACATTTTGTGCCAAATATATAATCAAGTGGAGGCACAGAACAGATAATAAGAGTTTCCTACCATAACGTGAAGGATCAAAACAAACAAAATAAACCTGAGAGAGTGAGAAAGTGACAGCTCTATTTCCCCTGTAGCTCATTGCTATATTAGAAACGGAACTGTCAGGAAAGAAAACCTGCAAAGCATGGAGATAGAGCTCAGGCAAGTTTAGAAAAAGAGAATATTATAAAAGAGAATACTGTGGTGATAGTGGTGTGCTGTGTGTTTGTGTATGTGTTTCAACAAAGTCATGATGACACTTCACCAAAGAGACAACATTCAAGTTTGCAACAGTGCATGAAACCACATTCATCTTGAAATGTTTCCATGGATGAGGAAGGACTTGTGTTGAGCTGGCCATGAGAGCTCTCCACCTCACGTCTTCTCCCTCCCATCCTTTCTCTGCCAATCTCTGATCTTCTAATTCTCCTTTCTTTCCCTCCCCACCTTCCGGTGTCCCATAACAAAATAAACAATAGTTTACTATTTTTTCAAGAATCTACTACCTGTTAGATATTAACACAATCTTCAATAAAATCTTTCAAGGTAAGTATGAGTATGTAACCATACCTAGGGTCAAGCTCCTTGCAGGTGACTCAACTATCATTCAAACCCATGTCCGCCTGAATGCAAAGCCTATACCTCCCCCAGCATCTTTGCTGCATTCCAGACCTAAGAAGGTTATAAATACTATCTTTAGATAGTAAACTGCCTGAAGGTTGATTTTTTGGCTCATTCTAGGATTAAGATTTAGTTTCTAGAAGGTGCTAGGTAGTCAGGTGCCTCTTCCTCTACCAACTCCATAGAACCAAAAATGCAGTAATGGAGAATTTACCAAATAATGATTCAACACCAAGGACAACAGCACCCATGGATGCTTACAACTCATTCTGTCTCCATATATTACGCTCCTGGATGGCCACCTCCACTCCAGAGGTGTCTAGGTTCCAGTTTAAAAAGCACTTCATTGATAATAATTAACTTTCACAATATGCCAGACAGTCCTGAATCACCTGGTCAATTCCTCATAACAATGCAATGAGGTAGATACAAGTATTATGTCCATTTTAAAGATGAGGAAACAGAAACACAGAGGGTTGAGTAACTTGTCCTAGGTCATGTGGCTACTAACTAAGAGATCCAGGATTCAAAGCCAGATGATCTGACTCTGGAGGCTGCTCTTCGTCATTCTGCCATGGGATCCGAAGATCACTGGCACATTAATATCACTTGGCAGTACTTGGTATAAAGTCACCACCAAGAAAATAGAAATACATTTATAATAATCCATAAATATTCTGAAATGAATAAAGCACAAAGTCTAAAATATTTCACAAGGGGCTCATGAAACGCAGTTTCAAACACCATCACTTGGAGTTTTTGGAAACTGGGAAGAAAGACACATTAATTTCCTAAGAAAACTGGAGAAGGTACAGTGGTGAAGTCTGAAGCCCATGGGTCTAATCTTGGTTCTGTTATTTAGTAACTAGATGACTATAAGCAAGTCTAGTCTACTCTCTAGACTTAATTTCCTCATTTGCCAAGAGTAAGATTTAAGGCTCTTTCTAACAGTGACTCTGCTTTCCTTCTAGAGATGTAAGATGCCAACTGTTTGCAATTGCCACATAGTATCTGGTACAATCACTTTGGGCTGGAAAATGTCCTTTGTTTTTATACTCATTAAAATCATACTTCATTGGATAAAAAATAGTAAGATACTATTGACAACTTTTCAAATTACTAACTATTAAAAAATAAATAATATCCTTATAGTAAGAAATCAAAGAAACAGAAACACTTCAACACTCTGGTGTGGAATAAATTAGCCAAAATAGCATGAAATATCAAAAGCCTCAAAATGTACCTTTTGACGTAGTGTTAATTCTATAGTTTAAGCTAAGTAACTATGGACAACAATAACACTAGCTCTACAACTATTACTAATTTTATGAAATTTCAATCCCAAGGATACTTGTGGCAGTATTGTTTATAATAGTAAAAAATTCTAAATAACTTAAATCTTTTGCAATTTGGGATTGTTAGTTACATTTTGGTACATGCATCTAATTAAATTCTCTGAAGTCACTAAAGCTCCATTATAAAATAACAATAAAAAGTGCCTTGAGTCCATGGTGAATTGTCTCATACAAATTAAACATCAACAACCGAAAAGTAGTTAAAATATTAAACTACAAGTATTTGTTATAGGTGCTGAACTGTGCCAACCATATCCCGTTTTGGGAAGAAGGATTTATTTCCCCAATTGCTGGCAGAGTTCAAGCTGTGATCCCTTCTCAGGAACTGCCTTAGTTGAAAGGAGCTGCCTAATCCAGTGTCATGTCAATCCATGTCCAATTACTGAATTATACAAAGGGGAGGAATATAAAGGCCTGACCCCCTCACTCCAACTTGGAACAAGTCATTAAGGCCATCACAGTCTAACATCTCCCTGTGCCAAATGCTGCTCTGTCCCATCCCTTCCACAAATGGTGATCCAATTAAAACCACCCTCTAAGCACAGTCAACACTCCTTCACTTTTATCTCCATCTCAGAATCTGCTTCCCAGGAATTCTGATCTCCATAAGTATGGGGATTAAGGCAAAAAGTAATGAACTAACATTCAAAACAAAACCACACAATTCACAATTAGTAAATCAAACTAAAATCTTTTTTCATTGTTGAAAAAAAAAAACAACACCCAGACAATTCTTAGAGAAAAGACAGAAAGAGAGGGAGAATAAGAAAAGGAGAGGGAGGAGGTAGAGGAAGAACTCAAATGAAAAACTTGGCTAGACAAATAATAGATGAAACCGAATCAATATTCGAAAGTCTGCTTGCTTCACCCTCCTGGTACAGACAGTATTAAGGGCAAGTTCTAAGAATCATCAAGGAACAGATAATTTTCCCCTTACATAAGTTGTTCCAGAGGATAGAAAAAGATGCTAACTTACAATTTAGTTTTAAGAGGCCAGCATAACCCGGTTACAAAACCCGAATAAGGAGAGCATGAATAAAAACAAATTATAGTCCAATTTCCTTACTAAATTAAGCAAAATCCACCATAAAATAGCACAATTCAGTATAGTGTTGAGAGAACAATATACAGTTTATTCTAAGAAAGGAAGGATGGGTTAACATCACAAAATGTTTCAATGTAATTCACTATATTAATAGAATAAAAAGTAAATTCATATGATCATCTCAATATTTTCAGAAAAAAATTTTATGAAATTCAACACCCAAGTTTAATGGAACATCCTTTTTTATAATGACTACCTATCAAAACTTCACAGCAAGCTTCATATTAAATGGCAAATGTTAGAAACTTTACTATTAAAATAAAGGACAAGACAACATGTGTGTTATGACTTCTACCATTTACCAATCTATTAGAGGTCTGATCAACACTTAGAAGCATGAATTAGAGGTGTACATTTGAAAACAGCAAAAAGGAAACTCACAATTTTTAAATAAAACCTTAAAAAAACCTCTTAATAAACTATTAAGGAATTTCAACAAAATCAGTATTAAAAAATGAATTTCTTCCTTTCACGAGCAATAACCAATTAGGAAATATAGCACAATAAAAAATTCTCTTTCAATATTTTAATGAAAAAAATTAAAGGTACCCTGGGATAAGTCTAACAAGAAATATGCAAAATTTATTCCAGATTTTATGGCAAAGTCTGTAAAAAAAGTAATCAAGGACATAAAGGCAAATCTGAATTAGTGGAGAAATATCTTATTCATGGATAGGGAGGCTCTGTTCAGTTTTGATACTTACTAGCTTTGTGACTTTGGGAACATTTTAAAATAAAATCTTGTCTATCTGAGCCCTAGTTTCTCATTTGTAAAATGAGAACAATGCAATCTCTCTTATGCAGTTATTGTGATTAAAACTTATACATGTAAATGGTATCTTTTTTAAAACTCAAAATGTGTAATATTTTAATGTTACAAATATATGTATGTAAATGCAAAGGATGCACACAAACTATCATAATTGTTATCTCCAAGGAATACATAGCAATTAGACTTTAAAGTTCCATTACCTGTAGTGTTTGAATTCTTTTTGAAAAGGGAGTCTATTATTTACATAATTTAAAAATTCCTTAATTTCACCATCTTGGTCTGCTTCTGATTTTTTTCTGGCACAATCCAAATCAAATCTTTCTAAGTTTATCTGTATTGGTTGGAGAGTAAGCCTTACAGAGCAGTGGTTTGAGGTGGATACCCAAGCAGTTATTGTTGAACATAAATCTGTACTACAGACGAACATGAGCATTGTATGTGGGTTTACAGAACAATAGGAGTTACATGTTTTTGGTACATTATGAGCATTATAATGTGAATGTGAATTTCAGTATTTGTGAACTATACCTGCACCTGAAGTTCTCCTGCACCAGGATGTTTTGTACATCATGGTGAACGTTCTCTTTTTTTTCCTTTTTTTTTAAACATTTTATTTTATAGAATTCTTACATCATTTTTCATTTTTGCACAAGGTATTCATTTTCATTTTGGTTATATTCCCCATACAATTGCACCCCCCCCCCTTATTTTGACCCTAGTCATTCCTTTCCTCGCTCCTCCTCCCCCAAGTGTGTTTTTGGTTTATTGTTGCTTGTTGATTTTGATTTTTACTTTGTATCAATTAGTCTTTTTCTTGGTCCCTTATTTAGGTTTTCTAAATTCCTTCAAATTCCATCTTCTGTTTATTTTAATTTTTTTTTTCTGTAAAGTTTGGTGAAAATACTGATGTTCAAGAGGCCATTATCTTGTACATTTATCTGCTTTGTGGTATGTGCTAAGTGCTCTTTTAGGAGCAATGGGATGCAGGGATGGATTATGACTGATCTTAGACCTCAGCAAATGGAGAGTCCACTGGGGAGACTTTGGAGCTTCCACAAGGCTGTGGCACTGGACTATGTTCACTAAGGGCTGTGGAGTTCAGAGTTGAGAGAGCCCAGGTGGCAATGACACTCAGATGGCTGGCCAAAAAGTAAGGGCAAAAGGAGAAAAGACTTACGTGTGTTAGGTGTACTTGACATGCTTTTATTGAAGGGAAGAACTGCTGAAATAAAAAAAAAAAAACTTCAAGACTGCTAACTTGGGTCTAATTTAAAAGAGTTTCTTCATGCTATGGGATTATTTATTGTATTTTCAATTTCAATAAAAATGAGAACTAATAGATTCTCCATTTCAAACTACTTCAGACTGTGCTTTTACTTCCTCCAAATCTTCCAAACTCCTGAACCCAATTCACTCCAAGTTTGTGTGGTTTGGGCGTGACTGAGAAGTCAGAAGACTGTACACTGGGGCTTATGAGGTATAAAGTGCTTCTCCGCTGCTTCTTTGTATTGCTGGTTTCTAAAGTGGAGAACAATAGGCTGACAGCATCTTGTTTCTGGACATCTTAATCTGATATAAAATAGTATAATCCTGGATGGAGTGCAACAAACCTGGACCTATATCTCATCCATGATATATCTAAATTTGTGGTTTGAGCACATTACTTATCATTAGTTAATCTCTCTGGGCCCAAATTTCCTTAGCTGGTATGTAAAAATAACAGGATCATCTTGTAGATTAGGATTAGACATAATGAATACAGAGTTCCTTGTACAGTGCCAGGCAAAGAGGGCTTGATAGATGTTAATCATTTTTCTTCATCAGATACAGGTAAATGTGCCAAGATTCCCTGACACTTTGAGGGCTCTCATATAATGAAAAAGGGGGTTTAAAATGAATTTAGGGCTGAAAAATCTAAGACCTCAGTTTAAGGAAGAAGATAGAAGGGAAAGATGATGCTTTACAGAACCAGCTGTGGAAAATGGAATCATATAAGATTTCATCTTTACCTCTAGAAGTAATTAATGTATATGTAGAAAACTATGGCATGGGAACTTTGTGGCAACATCTGCTTCCAGGGACAGAGTGGGTGATGCATAAACTAGATTAGGACATTGGAGGGCTTGAGATATGAGCTCAGAGTTAGTCATCTGACTGAATGCATTTAATAAATTATAATTCAATTGGAGGGACTGGCTTCCCTGGATGAATCATTTTGAACTAGACAAAAATAGCCAACAGAAATCAGCCCCCACTCAAGAAGAAAGAAAAAATCATTTGATTTGATTGACTGACATTGTTTTGATCAGAGCATGAAATTATAAACTGAGTTTAATTTGGTTAGAAAGACATCCTGTTGCTGATGGAATCACGTGCATGTATTCAGTCCTCCAATCAGTTACTGGGCATAACTTTCAAATATATAAATAGATCTACTCCTCCCACCTCACTTCCAAAACTAGCTATGACAGATTTTCCTCACTTTTTCAATGGAAATGTCATTCTTCACAATCAGCAAGCTAGATGCATTGGTATTATTTACCTTTAACCTCCTTCCGCCTCCAAAATTTCAAAACCAAATTAGAAACACACTTAGTTTTGTTTTGTATTTTCTCTCATCTCTATCCTTTTATCTGCTATTACCTGTGACAGTACCTTCAATTTCTGGGTAGCAGCCTCTGAATTGCCCCTAGTTTCTATCCCTAGTCTTCATAATTGCTCACTCCATTTCCATCTGCTATGCACATGAGCAGTTTCCTCTACAAAACCCTCTAGTTCCCATTGTTTTCTTTCTTAAGAACCAGCAATTGACTATCAGTTTGTGTTCAATTCCTTGTCCAGGCATTCAAGGCCCTTTATCATCTAATTTGACTCATATCCCACTAGTTTTGGGCAAGACAGTGGGCAAGATGGTGTTACCATCCTTTTCTTCTGCTGACAGTTGGGATTCTGTGATTAAAAGGAAGCAAATAGTGTTAATACTGGCTTTAGCTTTCTGGGCAATGGTTTACCATACACTGAAAGGGTAAGTTCATCTCTAGTAATGAAAGACTTGCCTGTCATGAACATGGGGGCATGTATTTGCCTAGGGTGGGGGAGGCAGGGAGGCTCAAAGAGCTGAAATAGTGAATCTATCCAAAGCATATAACGGCTGGCAAAATAAAAATGAAGCTAAGAAGGGAGGTGCCTTGTGATGTGTGTACATGGTTACAAAGAGTACTAGAAAGTGTACTCATGGGCTGCCATGTCTAAATGGCAACAAGGCTTTGGATCCAAAACCGGTTTATGATGAGAATTCATGACCCTAAATAGAGAGTACCTAGACTATCTTGTGAGTTAGCAGAAAAGGATGAGGAGCATGTGTGATATCATCAAGGCCACTTGGCCACAAGGGGGAAATGGAGGATATATTCCTAGCCATTACTATTCTGGCACAAGGGACATTGGAGCAGTGAAAGGGGACCTGGCCTGGATAAACATTTGCAGAAAGCCTCATTTGATTAAAAGTAGAGCATCAGAAAGGTGTTTTTTTATTTCCTTTGTTGAGAGGGAATAAAGAAATTTAATTGGATGAAATCCTCTGGACCTCATTCTGACCAATAGATTCTGCTTGGTGAAGCAGATGTAGGAGACATCTTAGGAGAAAGAAGCCCCTCCAACTCAGAGCTCAAGCTGGGTAAGAAGAAGAAGCCTGGCTGTAGTAAATAGCCAGAGACTGTAGATTAATGAATGCATATTTTCCAAAAGTTAAAAAAAAAAAAGTTATGATTCTAGAAGATTCTAGAAGGGGGCAGATTGAAGTTCTCCTAAATTGGAAGGAAGACTGAAGTTCTCCCAAAGTGGAGAGGTGGAAAACATGAGACATAAAAAAGAGGTAAATTCAATAAGAAATGGAAGATATTAAAAAATAATTTCAATAAAGAAGACAAAGGAATGGTCCTTACAAAAAAAAAGTATAAATTCATATCTGAAAAGGACATTCAGAAAATAAAGAAGGGAAAGGCACACAATCAAGGACTCCAGAGAAAGACAGCATACTGGAGTGAACTGCATCATAAAGTAAAGCTCAAAATGATCTGAAAATATTGAGTGACAAAAAAATACACTTCGGGAAAGCTTGGGGTATTGGTTAATTTTAGGGCAGGAAGAGCAAAGAATAGCTTATTCCACAGCTTGGGAACAAGGATGACCAGTAGAACTTCCAGTGGCAGTTACTGAACCACACTTACACTCTTTGAAGAATTTTTGCAAACGTCAAAAAGACGAAGGACTAGTAGCAAGAAATCTAATTTTGTTTTCATTACCAAAAAGAGAAGACTACAGGTTCTACAAACGGTGAACAGTATGATAATGATTTTACTCTTAGTCAAGAACAAAATCATATTTCAAAATGACTTTAAAACAAAAATCTCATACAATCTCATCACCAACTATAACTACAATAACATTTTGCTAAAAATTCTTTTCATAAATTTCCCATGTGTAGGTGAATACTCATTGAAAATTTTGAACTTCTATTTATCTTTTGGACTGTTTTGATTTAACAGCATATGATGACCACTATTTGATGGTTATTAAACATTCTTCTACATATAATAGTGGTTTTCATGACTATGTAGTGTTTTATTGCATGAATGGACCACAATTTATTGTTTGTCCCCCATGTTGTTTTTTTTTAATTATTATTCATTTCTAATGGTTAGTGACAATTACTTTCACTATCTCTGCTTTGAGGAACTTGCTGAAGTTTTATGTGAAACTTAACTAATAACTAATTTTTGTAAATGTTCATGAGCCCAGGAAATGAAATTTAATTCTTTGAATTGTGGGTATTATGCAACATTTTAAAATCATGTTCATTGTATCACACAGTTTCTATATTTATATATATTTTTTTGTTTGTTGACCTGATATATAAAGCCTATGACAGAGACATTTTGAAATGTTTCACCATTTTTGGCAAAATTTTTTAGATGCAGCATTAGTTTTTCATCTAATCAACATTTATTGATGCATTTACTTCCATTATTGTATATATTCACTGTGACTTGGCTTCTTCAGTTCTATAAAACAGTACTCATTGTCTTATTTTATATTTGTCTTGAATTTCATTTTGTAATAGACTAATATGACTTTTGCTTTAGTGTTTGTTGCATTTACCTGCTATACCTTTCTTCAGCATTTTATTTTTAATTTTTATACAGGACTTTGTTTTAGGGATGACTATGGTTACATTTTCTTAGACCCCTTGGTTTGGAAGCTAGGTTAATGGAAAAAGGAATTCTATGATTTTTTTTAATTTGAATATCATGAATTAAAAGACTCTTATAGTTGAACCAAGAAATTCAGAACATTTTATATCACTGTCCTATGCTTTACCGTAAATGCTAAATGAATGCTACATTCAAAAATATAACTTGGAATGTTAAAGCCAGATGTTGTTTCAAAATTTTTTATAAAATGCCTATCTTCTCTCTTCAGCTATTTTACTTTTGCATAACTTTTAAACTAGATCTACAATATTTATTCAGATAACTTTTAAAATTGACCTTAGTATTAACTACCTATACTTAATATCATTACTTCCTCCATAAACATGATTTATTTTCTATAGAAGAAGCTCAGCTCATTAGTTCCACCTAATAGATTTTAATTCTATCTGTTACTGTGTTTTGGCATCCTTGCAATCCTCATATCTCATTCATATTCTTGCATATCTTATTTCATTTTCATCTTGGTCTATTCTCATTCTCTCCTGATTTGTAAAGGGCAGGCATCTTGCCCTCTAAAGATTATTCTAGTCTCCTAAAATGTTCATTTTGGTCCAGCTGGAGGAGTTCAATCATTTTCATTCTGTATGCTATTCTTTACTCTCTTGTCTTGCCATTTTCCTTAGTTGCCATCTGTTTTACTCTTTACTCAGTCTTAAAGAAGGAAGCATTCTATAGACTTGATGCTTGTCAAATAACAGGTCTTGGGTCTTGTTCTCACTGAATGCTGAATGAATAGTGGCAGATGGATGTGCACAGGTCCCAGGCTACATCGAGTTTCTAGAATATATTATTCTATAGTAATTCTACTTCAGCTTTATTTTCCTCTTACAGTCAAAACAATTTCTGCATTTCAAAATACATCACAATTTTCTTTACAATGTGATCAAAATTTCTCAATACTTCATAGAATTTTAACAGATGTGTATATTTTTACATTCTTGAATTGAATCAATTTCATTCTATCCTCAGATTCCTTATATACTCTTGTATTTATGTCACTCAATATGTTGAAGATTGATGGAATATGTTAAGTCCTTCTGTACATATTGCCAATTTCATTTTAGATATTTTGCTATTTATGTTATTTGGGATAAAAATATCCCACGTATCCTATGTCTTCTAATGGTTTATATCTTTTAGTCACTATTAATGCATAATTTAAAGCTTCCTGCATTCAATTCTACTTTGTCTAATATTAATATTGGTCTTCTCTCTTTGGCTTACATTTTCCTGGTATATCTATACCCTTTCCTTTCCCCCCTCCTTTTGTCCTATTTTGTTTAAAACAGCATATATTTAGAATTAGTTTTTTGCCTAATCCATGTCTCTTTATCTTTTAATAGAAATGATTAAACTATTCACACTTAATGTGATAATAGGTTTGACCTCACTTTTATCTTCTTTTACGCTTCCTTGCTATTTTTTTTTATTAGTTTTTCATCTTGGCTATAACATTCTAAATCTCCTTCTTAATTCTGAAGTTGAACATCACAATTCTAATTTTGTACTCATCTAATCTCTTTCTT
This sequence comes from Talpa europaea, assembly GCF_964194135.1. Lineage (NCBI taxonomy): Eukaryota > Metazoa > Chordata > Mammalia > Eulipotyphla > Talpidae > Talpa > Talpa europaea. Next base: position 114,739,611 of record NC_140070.1, on the reverse strand, counting down.
ATTTAAAAATGTATTTTATATTCATTTTCTTCCTAAGTATAAAAGAAATCTAGCATTCCAAGGGGTTTTTCCTGGAGTGATCTGCATTTTTGGACTCAGATTATTATCATTAAATGCCTAATGTATCATTTTTATTGAGAATGATTTTTGACAGTTTCATTGTTTCATAACCATATTAATAATATTTAAATGTTAAGTCCATGACTGACTTCTGGCTTCATTGTTCACCTCCTCTTTTTTACATTACATCTTCTGCATTACCCAGTTTTAATGGTCACTAATTTCCTTGTTGATCGAAGAGTTTTGAGTAAATACTTTTCTTGTAAAAAAATTCAGTAGCCTACTTTCTGCATACTTTTTGAGGGCTGAGAATATCTTCTTTTTAACCTTGTCTATTACTGAAGAATTCTGAATCCCAAGCTTATTACTGCAAAATTCTATAGTCATATATCAACTTCCTCTGTGATTTAGTGCTACAGAATGTCTGACACTTTTTAAAATAAAATATTGTTTTTCTAATTGTATGCCACTAGATATTTTATTCTTATAAACTAATAACTTTCACCAGAATATACCTTTATTTTTTCCTCGTACAGAGTGAACTATTTTGAACTGAAACCAGGAAAATATTTGTCTGTGATTTTAATTAGAATTCATCTTTCATCTTCTCTTCTCCTGTATTTTAAAAATTGTATTTTTTATTCATTTATTTTTAAGGAGTGCCTTTTCCTTATATCCTTGTTAGTTTTTGACAGTTTACGATTTCTCTCCTCATGTGTAGTCACCACATTTCTCCCACCACCAAAGCACCTATGGTCCTCCACCAGAGTCCCTGTGCTCCCCCCACCTTGTTTTCATCTTCTTCCTTCCCTCCTATATTTTTACTTTTAATGTGTTAAATGTAGCTTCAATTGTTCTTTCATGATATCATTTCCTCTGTGTTCTACTAATAGAATTTGAAAATCTTCAATTCTCTGCATTTTCTAATGCTCATACTTCTACTACATGATTTGAATTCTGCACAGTATTTTTTATCTTAAAGTTGGCAATTTTCCTTAATCTCAGCTTGTTCCCTTTTGATAGTGATCACCTGTGATTTGCAAATATTCCTCCCATTCTTTGCAGCTTCTGTAAGTTTACCTTAGAGAGGCTAGTGAAATTCTAGGAATCCCCTCATCTTCATCTCCAGGGCAACTTTTCTTGCCCCTCTGGTGACTCATGGGTAGGTTGGGCTGTCCCTCAACTGTGTACACTCTATTGTATACACTCTTTTTTTTAAAGATTTGTTTGTTTATTTATTTATTTATACAAGCACTGGGTACAGTCAGAAGGGCAGGATGGTGAGAGAATTCACCAGTGCCAGAGCAGGGTGCAGAACAGGCAGAAGGACCGAAGTACACTGCTGAGGGGAGCAGTGGGTGGCAGGAGAGGTCTGCGTGCCATGTGGGACCCTTGCCGGGAGGGCGGCTAGGGATCAAACTCGCGCTGCAGAGACTGCGGGCAGCTTCGCAACCCAGCGCTGTAACTGCTGCGCCACCAGGGAGGCCCATAACACTCTTTATTGCAGAATATCAAGATTTTTATGTGTGGATTATATTGGCATCCTTTGCCAGTTGGAATCTCCCATGATCTCATCAGCTCCTGTGGATTCACCCACCATTTATACTGATGATTCCCTACTGTGTGTCTCTACCATATAGTTATCCACCAACCACATCTTCACCTCCATCAGGGTCTCTTGCTCACACCTCAAATTTAGCATGCCTGAACTGAACTCATTATGGAACCCTACTCATGCTCCTATTCCTTGATTCTCTTGGTCAATGGAACCACTAACTTTTTAGGTTCAGAAAGTAGAGTCTGGGAGTTACCATTGGTTCTTGTACGCCCTCACTGCCCTCACATCCATCAATTATTAGCTTTTCCGGATTGTGTCCCTCCCTTCTTCCATACTACCCCCTTCAGTGCTCAGATGAGCTAAGTTCCCAGCGGGTAGTCCTGCTTCCTCTCTTCTACTCTCACAACACTGCAGCTACAGCAACTGCCCTAATTTTAAAACCTGACCAAGTTAGTACTCACAAATTCTCACTGGCCCACACTGGCCATGAGAGAAATCCATACTCTAATTTGAGTGGGACTCTTTCCCTCACATTTTCAGACTTCTCAACTCACAGTTTTAGCAACACTGAACACTGACAAGCACTGTCTCTGAGCCTTTGTACACACTTCTCCCTCTCCCTAGCATGTCTTGCCCCTATTCTGATCATCTTTTAATTTGTTCTTGTCCTTTAATTTCAGCTGAAGATCATCTACTCCAGAGAATATTACCCAACCTCCTTGGTAAAATACCTTCCTAGGCTGGGAAAGTGACCCTCTTCTGAACTGTATCTAAAGAAAATGCTACATAACCTCTTTCTGGCACTATTCTACTCAATGCCACCCAGCTCCTGGAAATCCATTGGTCCTATCCCCAGAAACTTGTCCTGTGCTGAGCAAATACATATTTGCTGATTTAATGTTTATTAAATAATTGGGTAAATCTCCTCAGGGGTACATTTGCCATGATTTGCATAATTTAGGGATTAGTAGCAATGGGAGTTTTGGAGCAGAACAGGGATTTCTCTAATTATAAGAATGCATGGCTATTGGCTTCCTAATGGTGGGAAAAGAACACTTTGAGATGAGCCAAGGCCTGCAGGACGTTCTGGCATGAGAAAAGGAAGGAGTGGGTGACTTCCCCCAGTGGGTATCATGGGTTCGGTTCTGAGGATCACTAATGTCATCACTGATAAGACACTGGGATGGGGTGTGTGAGGGACTGCATGAAAGCACCCATTTCGGTGGCTCTGAAGTATTCTGGAAGGAACACTCTGGCCCTCTGGGAGAGTGAGAGAACTTTTTCTATCTAGCTCTTACATTTAAACGGAAAAACATAGATACCAAGGCAGCTGGTAAAGTGCCCTGGCCTCCCAGAGTAGAGAAGTGAAGAAATGCAGCACAGAACAAAAACATTTGGCACAAAGTATTTCAAGTATTTCAGCATCTATGAATTCAAAGTGGCCTTGCTGACCCCTGACTTCTTGGAACTTTCGTACCAGATCAGCCATCAAGAAAAAGAGAACTTGGTTCCTGTAGAGATGACACTGTTTATGAGGAGAGAATTCTCCATGTAAACCTCCCAGAAAAGAGCCATGAACCCAAAAGGGTTAGCTGTCCAGGAGGATCTGGGGTTTGTGTGTCATTCGGTTTGATCTTTTGTCCCTTTTCTTGCCATAACAGACTCTTCTAGACCCCACAGATGATATAGATTCTACATCCTCTGCTTTGGTGAAATCACACTAGTGAATGAAGCCAGTGGCCTCCATGCTGCTTGCCCCACGCTTGTGATTAGACTCAGGAGAGGTTATGGGCATGAACACATTGCTATTTTATAAGCATAGTAACATGTAAGTAATGGTGACTATTATTGTGATCTTTACTGTTTTTTCTTACTTAAACCTTTTCTCTCTGTGTCCCTGTTCTGTCTTGGAGATCCTTTGATTCCATTTTCCACCTGGAAAATGAGAGTCCTTAAGCTTTTGCCTCCTTGTTCCTTTCAAATCACAATGCCAGCAAAGAACCTTTAATTTTCACTGAGGCATCAATGACTTTAAAGGTTATTTCTAAAAAGGAAAATGAACATTTCTGCAGAAAATAAAGTCTATGCTCTTTCAGAATAAAGATGCAAAGCATCCTGAGGGGAGCAGTGAGGATAAATGGGAGACCTTGGTTCTTGTCCTGGTGGTCTGACCCTATACAGTGAATTTCCCTTTTTGAAGGAGGATCCCACATTTTAAGAAGAAGATCTGAAACTAGATACTCTTTCAATTCCTTCCCTGATCTTATTTTCTCTGAAGCTAGAGATTGCTAGATCTGCCTTTAATTGATATAAGTCTTTTGGCTTAATTGAATAACATCCAATGGTATTAAGACAGCATGTAATTGAGATCTCTAAACCACTCTCCTTAATCTATATAATATGTTCAGAATCACACTGTAAGGAAAACACCATCACCATCCACTATCATCTTAACCGTCCTCATACCACCACTATCAGAACCTCTAATATTACAATTCCCAACCACCATCACCATCATCATCACATCATCATCGCCTTTGTAGTAACACAGTTTTCTATGGGAAAAATAATTTATGAAAATTTCTTGACTTGAGCGGCTGATGTAGTCCCAGAAAATATTCTGGGAAAGGATGTAGCATGTGTTTTTAGGACTGAAGTCATGATCCATAAGAACCTACAGGAGTTAATTGAAAGTCGTTTATATCTAAGAAAATTGTTTCCTGGACAATGCTATTGGACAGACAGATCAGAGAGATACCGGTGACAAAGAGTATCTGGTCTTTATTAAGAACTTTGATAAGAATTCCTTTGATAATCTTTTGGAAACAAAAACAATTGACTGAATAGTAGTATAAGAAGCTGAACACATTTTCTAAAATACTTTTTTTTTTTTTACTGAATTAACAATTGCCTTTCAGAAGCATATAGTGGAATATCTCAAACTCTTTTATTGTTCATCACTTTCATCAATAACTTATTTCAAGAGTTTATGCTACTCAGATTTGGAGGTAACAAGAAGCTAGCTGAGATGGACAGTAAACACACTGGATAACAGAACCAAAGCTGGAACTATCTGGACAAACCGGCAAGATAGAATGACATGAACAAAATAAAATTAGGAATAGATGCAAAAGCTCTGTATTTGGGTCCCAGGTAGCATTTATACAAGTACAGAGCAGAGTGGGAAGGTCATACAAATGAAGAGCAAATTTAAAAGAGAGTTAGGGATTTTTTTTACTTGATACTAAACTCAACAGATGTTACTGTTATAGATTCCTAATTCAAACTTAGTTTTTTTAAGATTTATTTATTTATGCATACAAGAATTGGGGTACAGGCCAGAGGTGCGGAAGCGAGAGGATTCACCAGAGACAGAGCGGGGAACAGAACAGGCAGACTGACTGAATACAATGCTGAGGGGAGCAGTGGGCGAGACAGGAGAGGTCTGCCGAGCCATGTGGGCATCTCCCTGGCTGGCCCGTGATTGAACACATGCTGCGGAGGTTGCAGATAGCTTCATAGCACTGTGCTTAATCCCGTGTACCACCAGAGAGGCCCCGAACTTACAGAGGTTTAACAGAAGTATGAATGCAGAATGAAGAAAACGATAATCTCACTCTGCTTGGTGCTGATTAGTTCTCCCTTGAAATACTTTTATTCATTAAGAATAAAGAAATTAGAAAAAACTGGGGCAAGAGTATAATGATAGGGAGGACCTTGAAGCCAATGGCCTGCAAGGCAGAGTGGAGCAATGGAAAGGTACTGGCCAGGGAGTCAGCAGCAAGGTTATGCCATTAATTGACAATGCCATTTGGTGATGCTGGTGATATGGCTATGCCCTTTGATGGCTGTGAAATCCTGGGTGAGACAATATTCTTCTCCAGAGTTAGTGACAGCCTCTCTGAGAAGCATGAATGCTCTCCTGCATTTTGGGCCACTAGCCAAGACACATTATGAGTTCCTACCTCTCCCATCCAGTTATAAAATCTTTTAAGAGCCTCCCCCGCTCCCAAAAATTTCACTCATGAAATACCATTAGTATGCACACATTATACCAATTATTTCTTTGAAAAAGACTTCAGAATTACTTTTTCTCTGACTTTCTGGGAAGCCAAGATAATGGCAATTCACATCTATAATGATCACACGAAACGTTTATTTAGGTTATAAAACAAAACAACCTAAAAGAACGAACTTTGAAATCAGAATAAAACCTCAGCATCTTCTGCTAGCTTTACAAACATTTAAAATTTCTGAGACTCCATTTCCTGATCTGTGAAATAGGATTAACACCAGACTTGTAGTGATATGAATATCAAATGAGACAATACATGTATAAAAGCACAACACTGGTACAAAGCAGCATCAATAAATAATACACCTAACATTACGACTATATTTACTACCATTGTTCCTCCCATTTCTTTAATTTCCTCATCTTCCTTTGGCCTGGCACTGTTCTGTTACAGGAGATATGGTGAAATCAAGATTCATCCTCAGAGCCTGCACCAAATTTACAATCCAACCACACTTTCCAGTTGAATTTTCTGCGATGATGAAAATGTCCTATACGTGTATTCTCCAGAATGTGGCCAAATGCCATATGTGACATTTAACACTAAAAATGTGACCACTGTGACTGAGGAAATGAATTTTTAATTTAATTTTAATGAAGTAAATGAAAATAGAAATAGTCACCTGTGGAAAGCGCACAGCTCCTGACACCTATCAGGTACATTTCTGACATAGCCTGAGCAGACAAAGATGCATTGAAAGAGAAACACACATAAAGTACCCAGAAAACACACTTAACTGTTCATTATCACACATAATTGTGTACTGTGCACAAGTACTATCTTGGGTACTGGGTATACAGTGAAGAATTAGGCACAGTCTTTGCTCCAGGGAACTCACAGTTTAGTGGGGGATATGCAGGCAAGTGATTTCCCCACTGTAAGGAAAGTGCGTGTACGGACGCTATGGGAGAAACGTCTCAAAGTGGTCCTAGGAGCACATTTTTAAAGACCTGGGCAGAATCTTGAATAAATAGATTTCATACTTGGAGCTCAATGGATATTTATTCCATTTACAATAAAAGGTTATATTTCAGGGTCACTAGCCCCGAAACCCACTGCTGGTAGCAGAGGTCACTATGAGGCAATCATGGTCTTAGGGGAAATTCATAGATAAGGCCAATTTATTTTCTTTGAAAACCTCCCCTTTGCATCTTTGGTATTGCCTAATTCAATTTCTGCTGCCATTATTTTCCTTACCTGAGAACATTTTTGGGGGTGATGCATATATAACCTTTATTTTTTATTGTTTTACTAGTACTTTCTAATTAGGAATTTTTTTTTTTTTTTTTGCAGGGGGTGGCAAGGGTAGATGAACTTAGTTAAATATAAAGTGACATCAACTCTCACTGCACTTTGGCTGTGGAATGTTGGGTCTTGAAGCCAACAGCTATGAGAATATGGCTGGTTTGGGAAGAGCCACTTACTAATTGGCTGGGCTGGCTGAATCTGCCAAGGGCCTTGAGGCACATTCATGAAGGCTGTTTTAATTATGTATACCGAGAAGTGGGATGTTATGACCAATTACAATTTTTACACAATATTTTATTTCTTCAAAGTTAATATGTAACATCTCACCAAATAATTCTGCAACTGTCACTGGCTCACATAAAAACAGGTACAGTCATATATTATATGGTTTTCTTTAACAAGCTTGTGTGTGCAAAGCAGGATGAGAATCATGATTTCTTCTTCCATGAGGGCAGGGGAATGTTTGTGTAGTCTGACTTGATAGTGTTAGGCCTTGGTATAGTTGAGCCCCGAGGTGTCCCCTGATTAGACTGGTGGGTGCAAATGTAAATTAGTGTGGCCTTTCCAAAAAGTGACTCATATATGTTAGGAGCCATAAAACATTTCATGCCCTTTAACCCATGATTCCACTTCTGGATATCTATCCAAGGAAGTAATTGGAAATGTGTACAACAAAGACTTTGCCCAGGGACATTGTGCAGAGTTATTTGTAGTTGCAAAAGACAGGAAACAGCTTAAATGCTTAACAAATAATATGCAGCCATGAAAATGATGTTCATGAAGGACTTTCCGATAAGAGTAACTAAGAAAAGTGCAGAGAACTGAAATCTACAGAGGCTAAGCAACTGCCTACAAGTCAGAAAGCTTGAGGTTTCAGCAAACTCCAGCCATATTTGCTAATCATTTTCAAGAATATGAGATGATACCTAAGATTCTAGGAATATGGATGATAGCTAAGATTCCAGGTTTCCTGGGGTTACATTCAAGAATATATTGATTAAATCATAACTTAAAAACTATCCACAATATCTAAAAGAAACATTCAGTGAAGTAAAAAATAGTCATTACAGAGTTTGGATAGGGAGGTGGTAGTACCTTTGAATCCTGGCTCTGCCACTTAATAGCCATGTGACTTGGGCAAATCAACTGAAATCTCTGTGGGTTTGATAAGAATACCTTCCCCAGAGTGACTTTTGAGGGTTAAATGACACAGTGAATATAAATATCTTAACCTGCAAAGTACATTTATTAGGTACCCAATAAATGTATGGATTGTATGGATCTGTATGGATTGTACAATTTCAAGGCATAAAAATAATGGAAAGTTAATGTTAACATACTGACAGTATGCAATCTGGGTGGTGGAATTGGGAGTGGTTTGTTTGATTCTTTGCACACTTTTCAACTTTCCAAATTTTCTGCAGTGAACATGAATTGCTTTTATATCAAAAGGGTGTATCATGATGATGAAATGCTTTTAAAAGGAGTTTTACTGTGATAAAACTATAATTCACTTCTTCCCCTTTCCCTCCAGGAGAGGAGCTGGGGGCCAGTATCCTCTCCTGGAATGAGCACAAGAGGGAAAAGCTGCTGCTTTCTGGGTTTCTCCTCTGGCAGAGCCTGGTAAGTGCACAGCCAGGACCTCTGGGAGTTCAGGGCTGATGGGACCCTCCCAACGTGCTGAAGAGCTCTCTGGAGAACTGTGGGAGGGGTTGAGTTGGAATAGAAGCCCTTAATTCTCATATCTCTGAGAGTCTAGATTCCAAGACGTTCTGATGTTTATTATTTTCTCTCCAGACCTTTGTTGATCTGAACCAAAGATCTACATAAAATTGTAAAACTGTAATGAGGAAGACTCATCTACTTGTTCACCACTCCCAAATCCCTCCCAGAAAAAAAAAAAAAAAAAAAACCACCTGTAATAAGGCCTATAGCACTAAATATAAATGTTAAGAGTGATGTCAAAGAAAAATCTTAGATACCATAGAGAAATTAGCTTGGTTACAGCAGCTTGATTTAATAAATATAATTTATATTCAGCACACAATCTCTGGCAAACACAGCCCTTTTTAACATAACAAACATTGAAACCCCTTCCTACCTTAAGACATTATCTGTGGAACAAAAGGATATAAAGTACAAAAATAGGGTTTGTGTGTGTGTGTGTGTGTGTGTGTGCACGTGACCAAACCTTGATGACCTTTGCCCCCTATGATCTAATGTCCTTCACTGACATCGAGGATGCCCTGTGCTCCAATTAAGTAGCTTGCAGGTTGTATTTTACAGACAAAGACCCCTTGGCACCGAAAGAACTAAGATTCTCCTCCAATTCCAATTCGAACCCGAGGAACAGTTCCAGCCCTGTCCCTACCTCTGTGTGCTCATCCGTGACTCCTCCTGATCCACACCTCCAGACGCAAGGTGCATTTCCCCAAACCCTAACCCCCGGACACGACAGAAAGACAAACAACCTTCCCCTTTCCCACCCGCCTTCCGGACAGCTAGGTCATCCTATGCTAAAGAAGCCCGAGGAAACCGCCGGCCGCGCTAGCGAGCGCGTCCCTAGCTTGGCGCTCTCCCGCGCGCCACTGCGGCGCAGCCACACATCACCCCCCGCTGCCGCAGACCCTCGCTGCGCGCGGGGCCGCGGGGAGAGGGGTTTGCCCGCCACCCCGAGTTCCGCTACTGGATCGCTCACATCTGGGAGAAGCTCCCCACTCCGTCTCACCTTTTCCACTGCAGTGATGGCGGGGCTGGGGGCGGCGCATCGGAATCACCTGTAGGGTTTCTCCGTACTCCACAGCCCCCTCCCCAAATTCTACTCCACTCTACCAAAGGCAGAAAATCGCAGAATATGCAGGGTGAGTGGAATGGTGGAGTTTGTGCAAGCCCCACAGGTGATACGGGGTGCGCGCTCCTCGACAGGCAGGCACACACAAACACACGAGCGCGCGCGAACACACACACACACACACACACACACACACACACACACGCTTTTGACTAGGAGACTAAATAGGTCAACTTTATGCGCTCTACCTGGCTTGCCTCTCTATCCCTCTATCTGATATTTATAAAAGGTGCCCGTGCTGTCTTCGGCTGCCCTTTCAGCTCCCCTACCCCCAGGGGCTTCGTAGAGTGCCCCCAAGTCCTGGCACCCCGCGGGACGGCCAGAGGCTTTGGCAGTCAGACCCAGAAAAAGTGGCCCCCCCTCCTTGCAACGTAGAAGGCGAACTGGATACCAACGAACCAAGGTAAGTCTAGGAGAGAATTCTGACTAGTTGCTTCAGGCAACTGCCTGGAGCGAGGCCGCCTCCCGCCAGCACTCCTTGGAGGTCTGGAAGGTCCACAGTCACAGAGCCAGCAGGTGACCCACCCTGGGGCCCTCCCAGTGCCCTCACCCTTCCAGCGGGGGATCTCCTTCTGCAAGGGCTTTGCGGCAGGTGGCAACGTCGGAGTGAGCGCAGTGGCCTTGGCTGCAGCCCCTTCCCCTGCCACGGGAATGGCTACCGTTTTGCTCTCCTTTTCCAAGTTGCTGCAGCCCGCGCCCCCGGAACCCGAGACCCCCTCCCCTGAGCCCGCCACCTTCTTACCTCACCATGCAACACTTGGTTGCGCGGCTCCCCGGAGCGCTCCTTGGTGCTTATTCCCTTACTTGGGAGGAAAGAGGAACCGAGAGACAGAAGGGGGACAGAAGCTGGCGTCAGGGCGTCTTCCCGCCGGCGCAGCTCTCTTGGGGAAGGGAATGGCAGCCCGAGCGAGCGCCGCGGGGCTTGGGTGGGGGGTAGGGGGGTGGGGGCGGAGTAAGGTTGGGCTGCGCCGGGGTCTTCTGCCTGGTGGGTTTTCCGCGGCTGCAAAGCAATCCGCTCTGCTGCGGGCGAGTACGGCACTGCGGCTCCCTGCCCCTAGCAGCCTACTAAGTCCAGCTGCCACTCTCACCGCGGAGCCCTGCCCCTGGGTGCAGAGCCCGCCCCCGCCACACTCCCGCGCGCGCGCATACACACGCGCCACACACAAACACACACCGCGCACACGCACGCACACACATGAATGCGGATGAGCTTGGTGGGAACACTAGCCCCTTTGATGCAACTTGGACGCTGGCATCTTTAAGGGGTGTCTTAACATCCTACCGATGGGGCTTTGAGGAGGGAGGAGTTAGAGTTTCAGAGGTGTAGAGAGGATGCACCAGAGGGGGTATCCGCTGGATGCCAGAAGACATCTGACCCCGGCGACGGAGGACAACCGTTTGACAAAATCCCCGTTGAGCATATTCACATCTCAACCAGTCTAGGCGGCCTTAATACCGCCACCAAATCAGAAAAGAACAAAAAAAAAAAAAAAAAAAAGAAATCGATTTCTCTCTGTTTCTCATGAACTCAATATTTTAGTCTCCAAATCACTTCTCCTATCCAGGGGCACGTTTCTGTCTCTCTCTATCTCCCTCTCCGTCTCTGTGTGTGTGTATGTGTAGGCTCTGATACCGGTGTCAGGAGTTGTGGCTGGCTAGTCAGTCTGAAAATTCCTCTCTGTAGGTACTGGGGGGGTGGGGAGGAAGGGATCATAGTGGCCAGACCTGGACTCTGATGACCAGGTCAGATCTCAGGACTAAAGGTCACTGATCCCTTTCTTTGCTTTTAGATGACAGTAGGCTGTTTCCCTGCACAGCAAGCAGACCTCTTCTTATTTTTATAATGTAGAAAAAACACAGAAGAGTCACTGGAGGGAGGAGTAAGGGATGAGGGGCAGCATTTGCTGAGGCACTAGTGACTTGTTGCTTCTTTTCTTTCCATGACGTGCATGCCCTCATTTAGGGTGGTGGGGGGTGGTGGCAACACTATTTCAGGCATGTCACACCAGCAAGATGACTTCTGTCCATTTCACACCACATTTAGAGTCATCAGGAGTTTGAATTCTCATCTGTAAAATATGTGGAGTTTACCAGTTTCCACAGCTGAGAATTCTTTTCCGCCAGCAGGCAGTGAAGGTCCCCAGGCCAGGACTGTAGCCAAGAAAAGCTTTCTGTAGATGCAGAGGCGCCAAGGGGCTCTGCATGTCTGGGCATTTGGAGAAGAGGCCTCAAACATGAATGTCAAAGAACCCCAAGGACCCTGGTGGTCAGTGTCCATATTGGGCCATTTGTAGGCAGATTGATGGGACAGATGAGAACTGTGGCTCTGACATTCCCCCGAGGTTCCATGGGGCAAAGAAGGCCGAGTCAATACCAGAAGGGCATGTTCACACGTCATGCTAGCATGCACCATTCACATTTCATTCTAGCACCCTTTGTTGGTTCTCAAAGTCCTTCAGCTACACTGAGATCATCCCTGTGGGGGAGGTCTCAAAGTTTTCTTTTTTAACCTTTTCTTGTTTCTTTTTCATTCCCTGACTCATTCATTTGACAACTATCTATTAGGCTTTTACTATGTGCTCAGATACTTTCCTCACAGCCTTGGAAAGCGCAAGGCTTTCCTTGGGAAGAAAGAGGGCTTACAACTGTCTTTGCCCCAGCTAGAAAAGGCAAAAGATAGACTCGCTGGATATATTTTTATGAGGTTGAGCAGAGGTGGAAGCTACAGTCCTTACCTGCTGAACCACATTCTCTATGGAGGAAAATACACCTGTGAAAAGAAAAATATTCTTGCTCTGTGTATTCCTGACTCTTCAAGAAAGTGGAACTAGGAGCAGTCTAGACTCAGCTGAGCATCAGGATGCATTTGGAGATGTGTGCTTGCAGGCAGGGCTTAGGGCAACATTAGCTGTTCTATGAGAATAAGAAGGAAATAAGTTGGGGAGGAATGGGGAAAGCACACAGAGGTAGAGTGTGGAGACTCAACCTGGCTGAGAATGACCCGAGGAAGGCTGATGAGAGAAAAACTTCTTGGCCCCGCAAGGATTTTGAGAACTGAAGTGCTTGCAGAGACTGCTAATCAGTTGACTGTGGGCTGTGGGAGAGAGTCCCTTCTCTGCGCTCTTCCTGCGAAACGGATGACTTGTAAAGCTGATATTGTTCCCCAATTTGTCTGTGACTATATTCCTTTGGGGAGCTCATGGTGATGCTGAGTTCTGCACCTGTGTTGATTCAGAGTGAATACAGAGAAGCCTGTGTAGACTAGGGGTCGCTGGGCTGCATGATAACATGTGGAAAGAGGGCTGTAATAGAGATCAAAGCAACGTGGGAGTCACAAGAGCTTAGGTGAGAAGAAACATCTAGAAGACCACTTATGTTGACTGATGGATTAGGTAAGATTTCTTTTTTTTTTTAAAGATTTATTTATTTATTTATTTATTTATTTATTTATTTATTTATTTATTTATTTATTTATTTATTTATACAAGCACTGGGTACAGTCAGAAGCACGGGAGGGTGAGAGAATTCACCAGAGCCAGGGCGGGGAGCAGAGCAGGAAGACTGACGAAACACACTGCTGAGGGGAGCAGCGGGCGGCAGGAGAGGTCTGCGCGCCATGTGGGACCCTCCTCCGGTGGCCGGGGAGCAGCAGCCTGGGATTTCACCAGCGCCGCAGAGGCTGCGGGCAGCTTTGCAACCCAGCGCTCAACCGCTGCGCCACCGGGGAGACCCGTAAGATTTCTTGATGGGCTTTGCGAGAGGATTTGGGGTCTGACACCAAGATCAGCAGGCAAGGGCACTCTAGGCTGAGGGAAAGAAAAAGCTCAGATGTAGGACAACTCATGGTGAGTTCTGGGACTTCAGTAGAAGAAAGGAAGATTGTATTGTTCAGGGCCCCAAATGCCTTGTCCGGAGGATAGACTGGGTCCTGAGAATCAAGAAGCTATTGAAAGTGTATATTATTTTTGTTGTTTTCTTGTTTGTCTTTGACAGAGAAGAAATTGGTAAACAAGCTGGGAAGCCTCTTAAGTTAGTTTTCTCCAGTTAGGCCTACCCTGTTACGATGGAGAGCCGGGAGGGCTATGGGGAGAGAGATCATCTTACCGTCATGGTGAGGAACCACAACCCACTGGCTCACTGCACTGGGCAGCCAGTTGAGGGGCTGGCTGTTCAGCCAGGGCTCCTCTGCTGCAGAAAGGGGCTCCTCTCTGATTTGCACAGAGGCTTGGTGTGGGCTCAACTCTGTCTTTGAAAAGGCTGAAGCCACAGTGGAGCAAGTGAAGAGACATTGAGCATATGCTATGTGTGGAAATGCAAGATTTTGCAGATTCTTGAAGTCAGGAGATTGTGAGCCTGAGCATCTACCCTTGGTGACACCCTGATACATACTCGAGGGTACAGAGAAGGAAGTCTTCTTCCTCTCAGAGCATTTGCAACCCATGTCGACTCTCAAATAAACATTTCAAATGGTTAAGAAGCAATATAAGACAGTATAAAATCAAGTGCCAAATTGTATATAGTGGATCCTCAGGGAGTGAGCGGAGAACTCATCTGGGCTCACACAGTCAAGGAAGGCTTCATGCAGAGGAGGTCTGTGCCTCTGAGTGGAGTAGATGCTGTGAGCAAAGGGTCAGAGCAGGGAGACTGGAGGCTTATGAGTGGGGCTTTTAGCCCCTATGGCCACTCTGATGCCTTCCCAGTATAGCTTGAGTCCTGTGATGAATCACCCTTGTTTCTGAGAGACAGGGTATTTTTGGATGTTTAACTGGCTCAACACTTTACTTTCCCTGAGACTTCAATGTTGGCAGCTTGAACTCGCCATGTTGCCTCGGGAACACACCATCCAAGCCGGCAGCTGATGCCTAATCCCTACTGCCAAGGCAAAGCCAGGGCTGAGTCAGATACCTGTGTCTGGAAATATTTAAGTTGCACCACCTCTGACAAGCTGGGTAACAGCACGTGACACTGCATACAGCAGAGGTCACAAAGGTGGAGGTTGCTGACTGGGGACCAGGACCTGGGGTACGTCCCTGCTCTGGAGATGAGTTGGCCTTGATGAAACTCAGTTTTCTCATATGCAAAACTAAAGCTATGGTGGAAGATTGTTGGTGCTTTGGTGGTGGACATGGTGTGATGACTTACATTTGTAGTTATCCTAAACCATCTACAGTATTGTAAATCAGTGTTACCTAAAAAACATTAAACAAACAAACAAAAAACCCCACAAAGTATTACCCCAGATTCTCTCCAGGCTGCCTTCTATGCAGTATTTCATGATTTCTCAATTAATAGGATTTTTCCATTTTATCAAACGGATGGGAACGGATATTAACAAAGTACTGATTTTAACTTTCTTCTTTCCTTTGGTTCTAAAAGCTGTGCTGGAAAGATGTTGTGGGACTAAGGGATGGAGACAGGAGGGCCAAGAGGTTGGGCTTCTGGTCACAGTTTTCCATGAATGGGATTTATGCATGCAGCCTTTGGAATGTAGGCAGGTCAGCCTCTTCGGTGGGACTCTGTGTTCTTCTTGGTAAAATAAGGAAGCTGGAAATGGCCTCTACAATGCCTTTTGGCTCTGATACTCTGCTAAGGACTGTTAACAGAGTGACTTTTAAGTACTACCCCATCTCCAGAGCTGCACCCCTCCACAAGGCAAATTTCTGGAATATCGACTGGTAAACTGGGGAGAAAAAAAAATCACAAAAGAAATGCTGGGGCTAAGAGTAATAAATACACCAAGTAATTGGAGTTAGAGGTCCTGGGTCTGTGTCTCTAAGACTCCATTTCCTCTTCTGTGGACTGGAGATAGGATTACCTACACCTCTCGGTGGGGTAATGATTAAGTGAAGAAGTGCATGAGAAAGTGCTTTGTAAATTTAGAAGTGCTAAGCAAAAATGTATAGTTATTAAAGATAGACTGTTCCCTTAAGACAATCTATTTAAAAAACAAAAGCCCAATTATATTACTTATTCACTTGTCTGCTACTAAGGAATTTGGGTCAGCAATGGTCTCCATGCTCCTTAGGATAGTAATATTTGAACATAAAAACTTAGTAAAGGAGCTGGCACACTTCAGGGCTAACAGGCTGCAATCTGCCCCAGCCAAGAATTCAGCCATGTCACTCAAGTTCCTTAGAGTGGATTTCTCAGGAAGTTTGATTCAGAGTTTGCTTGAAAAAGGCTTGAAAAGGAAGGCGAAACCCACCCATCTAAGTTCCTGTTTTGATTATTACCTCTCAGGGGAAGGATGGGGAAAGAAAGAAAGTGTTTGTAAGTCGGGGGAAAAAGTATGGGAAAAGCCGTCAGCCTTCCGGTTATAATTTGGGCAAGGTCTGCTAAGCCCGATGCTTTAATGAGCTTGTAAAGAAGCTAATTTTGGTTTGCTCCCGTTACTCTGGGTCTGCTTTCTGCTATGTCTGGTCAGGAGACACTGCTGTGGAATTCCGCAGCTCTGTCCCTGGAGGGGAAGTTTTCATGGGGGCCTCTTGGAGGAATCACAGGAGGAAAAAGGTTCTACTTCCATAAATGACCAAGCTCTTCGAAGCCTGACTGTAGGCTCAACCCATAAAACTTTTGAGAGGATTGCCCCATTTTTAGTAATATTGGTCACTCCTTTATCTCTTGGTAACCAATTTGGGGGATAAAATGTCACCACACATTTGAAAGTAAGGGAGTCCTAAGTACTGGCACTTCTCTCATTCATTCTTTTTGCTGGTGCCAGAATTGCTTTCTGAAAGTAAAGATCACAGAGACCGATCTCCCTTTGGTCAAATGCCTTGAAAGCCTTGATTCCTCTTCCATAAAATGGAATAATAATATCTATTATGCATGAGTTTCAGTGAGGATTAGAAGACTATTAAGTTTATTAAGAATATTTATTAAGTTTACCAAGGTGTTGGTCACATAGTAGTTTCTCAATAAATAGAATTATTGTTATTACTTTAAATAAAATTGACATCTCCTAAAATGGCATTCAAGGGCTACAATGAAGTGGTCCCAGCTTACTCATGCACTTATATTTCCGGGAAGCCCTTCAAAGTGCACTATGTACGCTGACTGGTTCATCATCCAAATACACCAGGCATCCACCTTTCTCTGTGTTCTGCTCAGGCTGCTCCATAACTGGAAGAACTGTTTTTTTTCTCTCTTCCTTGCCCTGTCGATAGTGCTGTTAAACCCGCTATGTTGAAGTTAATTACCATCTTTCCTATACTCCTGTTGAACTTTGCTTATAATTTCTTCCAGTTCTTACATCAGGCCATTTGGTATAAGAGTTATTATGAGTGCTTCACCTCACCTGCCCTGCCCCATCGCTGGGACAGCAATTGAGCTTCTTTAGACTACATTTATATGTTTAATTAAATTATTTTTGCTTCTGAGGTGATGTTAGTTTACAACACTATTTTTTTAAGGGGTATAGGTTCACAGCTCCTTGAATGCATGTTAACACATCATTTTATTTTGGTTTGTTCTGGTTTGGGGTTGTCTGCTCCTTTGCTTTGTTCTCTATACTATTTCTGAAATCACCTGGTCTTTTTCTTCCTTCAGTCTTATTTCATTTAACATGATCTCTGCAAGGTCAATCCATGTTGTTGCAAATGGAACGATTTCATTTTTTTAAATAGCTGAATAATACTCCATTGTGCATATATACCACATTCCTAATCCACTCATCTGTTGTTGGGCATTTAGGTTGTTTCCATAACTTGTCTATTGCAAATAGTGCTGCAGCGAACATAGGAGTGCATATAGCCCTTCAAACTAGTGTTCTTTGGGTAGATACCTAGCAGTGGAATTGTTGGATCATACGATAGATATATTTATAATGTTTTGAGAAACCTCTACACTATTTTTCATAGGGACCACACTCTGTATTCCCACCAATAGTGTAGGAAGGTCTCTTTACCTCCACATCCTCCCTAACTCTTGTTGTTTCTGGTCTTTTTGATGTGGGGCATTCTCGTGGGTGTGAAGTGATGTCTCATTGTGGTTTTGATTTGCATTTCCATGATGATAAGTGATGACGAACATTTCTCATGAGCCTACTGTTCATCTGTGTGTCTTCTTGGAGAAGTATCTGTTTCGCCCTTCTGCCTATTTTTCGCTTGGGTTCTTTGCTTTCTTATTGTTGAGGGGTATGAGTTCTCTGCAGATCTTGGCTATCATAGCCTTGTTTAGACTACATCTTAATCAAATTCCTCTCACCTTCAGAGTGCCATACAGAGTAGGTGATCAGTGATATTGCATTAAATTTAAAGGAAGCAATTAAACATCCCTGTGATGGCCCTGAGAGTCTGCCATCAAGGGAAGGTTTATTCTCACTTTTAAATCTTGCTAACAAGCTACCACTCAACGAGCACCTAACTTGGGCCAGGCACTGTGTGGGCTTGTATGCTAGCCTCCTAAGAGCTTTGTGAGAAGAACATCACTTTACACAACATGATGATTCTCAAGGTCTCCCGGCCCGTAAGCATCAGAGCCAGTATTAGAATCCAGAAGACTCAGTGTGCACAATCTCCACTTAAAGGAGTGTGCCTTAATTTTCATTATACAGCACTTTGGAACAAATTGAACTGTGTTACATAAAACTGGCTTATTGCTGCCTGGCTGTATTTTTTTTCTTTCAATGTCTTCATCTTGATTCAAAGTCGTTTGTTATAGAGCAATATCACAACAAAAATAAATAGCTATTTATAAGCACTTTAGATATATGTATTTAGTACTTCACATACACAAAGACACACATTTATTAATTCTACAAAGAAGATGTTATTAACCCCATTCTGTAGATGGTTAAATTGGGGTAGTTATGGTGGGGGGAAACTAAGAGGAGGAAACTTAAGACAGAGGCTATTTTCTAATAGGTGCAAAGGTTTTTCTATTTTCATCACTAGCATGCCAGCTGGATCTCAACCCTCAGTATTTGTTGAGTGTGTGATAGAATTTCTTTCATCTCTCTGACATTCTTACTTATAGCCCTAACCCATACATATCCTGCGATCCTTTGCCACCTTTTCTGCCATTGAAAGGAGAAAGAAAGAAAAAGGAGGGATGTGTTACCATCCAAATAGAGCTCAGTTGATGAGTCATCAGCTCAGTTGAGGTGATGTGGCTTCCCGTCTGGCTGCCGGTCTCCAGGTGGTCAGGTTCTCCTCTGTTTGTGAAAAAGCATACTCTTGGGCTCTTCCCCAACACTTTCAATCTGTGTCTCTGGCTGCCGAGGCGAGAAACCTGCATTTTAAACAAGCTGAGCACCTTAACCTGAGTTGAGCTCCTGTCAGGGATTCCTTTTAACCTCTGCAACTATTCCCCATGAAACTTGCTTTTGCCCACACATCAGCATTTATAATAAATAAAAGGACAGCATTTAAAATTTCATTTTATTGCTTCCCAGTGTTGTCCCTTATTCAAAGGCTACTGGCATGGTTTGACATATTCCATATTTCTATTTTATGATGTTTAAAAGAAAAAGCTGCTTTCATAGTATAGCTTTATTGTTTCCTATTATTTTCCTTTGCAAATGTCAAGAGTTAGAACTACATTGTCAGTTATTCTTCTTACCATGGTTCTATGAGAAAGTGTATTCTGAATTTCAAACAATTTCACAAATAGATTTTCAGAACACAACATGTTCCTAAGTAAGGAACTATCTGTATTTTTAAGCTTTTGTAGTTATTTGTCTCTGAGAAAATTTTTTTTTTTTTTACAATTGGTCCTAGAAGAATGTGAATTGGGAGATTCTGAATTTTCCTAAGTCACTTCTCTAGAATTTGGGCTAGCTTCATCGCTTACCTGATCTGCAAACTGTTTCTAAGGTTCCTGGGAATTTTGCCAACTGAGGACATATCAATTAGAAGTGTAGAAAGTGGACACATTTTTTTCTCTTTTGTGAATTTTTCATTTGACAAATGCTTCTTAGGCACCTCCTATGTACCAGATGCTGTGCTAGACACCGGGTACTCAGACAGGAATCCTGCTCTCTGCCCCTGAGGAGCTCAGAGCCTAATGTGGAGCAAAATCACAACCCACATGGGGTAGGCATTGGTGAGAAGGGTGAGGTGGGGTCAAGATCTCAAAGGAGGAGAGAACACAGTCAGTGGAGGAAGGATGAGCAGGAAATTCTGAGCACCCACCAGTTGTTTTTATTCATTTATATCTAGGGAGGAGATAATCAGGAGATTCTTACTTTCAGAAATCCCAGCCTCCATTGGGCTAGGCATACATACCAGGCAATGTTCTCTCAATAAATGAGACAACAGCAAAAACTCCCCATGCTGGGGATGGGGGCAGGGCTGAAATAGGGCCATTTTTCAAGTGGGAGGGGTCAGAAGATGCTGAGAGGAAGAAGATAGTGAGGACCTTACACGCGCTCCTTTCGTAGGAACTCTATGTTGGTTTTTTCCAAAAGACCCTAAACCTCCACTTCCTCTTTTGGTCCAGCTTTTACCTACCTTACTACTATAAGAATAAAACACATTCTGTTTTATAACACATATCTTGCTTGATGGCAGCTCTGTGTTCCTCCCCCTTCCTCCCCTGGAACAGTCACTCATCATTCATTCTGATGTCCACCCAATTTACCAAATATGTGTGCCTACCTTTCCCCAGATACTCTGCTAGGTGCTGGGGGTATGAGAATAGAGATGCACCCTGTCTTTAATGAGAGGACTAGTACATGGATAATTGAAGACATCGTGCCCTCACAAGTGATTTGGGAGAGAGGTCAGGGTCCTCCTGGGGTGGCAGGTGGAGTGGACTACAGGGAAACTTCTAAGAGGCAGGTGATGATGGCTTATCTGTGTCTTTAAGGCTAGGCAGGGCCTCCCATCGGCTCTTCTGTGACATATGGGGCCTACTGACAGCTGCAGGGAGTGGTGGTCCCGGAGTCCTGCCCAATGCTGTGCTTCTCTTCCCAATTCTGTTTCCATGCCATATGCTAGTGGTTTGAAATCAGCCATATGTGAGCATTTACACCACAGAAATCTGTATATGCTGTGAATCAGGTACCTCTACCCCGCTCCTGACAAATCTGGTTGTCAAACATTCACTAGCACAACACTGGTCTTATTACATTCTTATTGGAGTTTGAAGTCTGGTTCCTACTTACTCATAAGCCAAAATTTGAGAAACAAGAGTTTGTGGAAAGAAATTAGGTTTAATTAGGAGCCAGTATCCTAAGGAAATGGAGGGCTACTCTCCCAAAGGCCAACTCCCCAAATAAAGGAGAAGCAAGGACTTATATGGGCGGGGGGAGTGGTACTAAGGAAGGGGAGAGGCTAAATGGTCTGCATCAGAAGGATTTCAGAGAAATAGGCAGAGTTTTCCAGGTAACTGCAGGCATGCCTCTTTCTTTTCTAAGTTTGGTGTTGACCTGCGTTATCATGGCACTGAAACAGGGCGATAGGGAGACCAAAATATTCCAACCACAGTGCCCAATAGAAGAGAGGTCACTGGGCCTCCCCGGTGGCGCAGCGGTTGAGCATTGGGTTGCGAGGCTGCCCGCAGCCTCTGCGGCGCCGGTTCGATCCCCGGCTGCTCCCCGGCCACCGGAGGAGGGTCCCACATGGCGCGCAGACCTCTCCTGCCGCCCACTGCTCCCCTCAGCAGTGTACTTCGGTCCTTCTGCCTGCTCTGCTCCCCGCTCTGGCTCTGGTGAATTCTGTCACCCTCCCGCGCTTCTGACTGTACCCAGTGCATGTAGAAACAAAACAAACAAACAAACAAACAAACAAATAAATAAATAAATGCCCTCTATAAAAAAAAAAAAAAAAAGAAGAGAGGTCACTGTCTATGTGTTCTCACCCGTGCACACAATTGCAAGACCACTCAGGTTCAGAGAATAGTAATGGGGTTTATATTATAAACGGGGAAAGCAAAGTTTCTAAGGCCACAAGTGGCCATTATCTCACCCTAGATAGTGTCTACAGTGTACAGAAGTTCCCAACAAAAGGCCTCTCACCCAAGATGGGGCTTTCCCACCAAAAAGGACCTGGAGCATGTGGCAACTGGCAAGCAGCACAACTGGGATCCATCTCACGGTGGTAGCCTGAGGCACTCACAGGCAGGGTTGTTGAGGTGATGCCACACTAGCTAGCGGGGTGAACAGCATCAAACAGTGAACTAGACAGCAATGGAGGCAGCAGCACCCAGGTGGTGCCGGACGATCAGATAAACAGCTTTCTGATACACCAGGCCCTGGGGGCCCTTGGTCCTATTTCAGCTGCGGCAGCAACAGGACCTGAGGCCACTGCAGCTGCCCAGTTGCTGCAAAACTGTTCAGTTTCTTTGTTCAAAGGTCAGCTGCTGAAAGCTGCTTCTTTCTGAGGCCAGGTACAGACTCGAAGGAGTCCTGGAGTCTGGGTATGTCCAAGCCGGCTCCTCTGCTCCCTTATATCCTCTTTCAGAGTCCCCCACCCTCATTGAAACCCCTTGATTGGACAATTTAACTTGGCTGGCGCCTGAGGGAGGGGCTGCCCAGAGGCAGCAATTTTTGCACAGGTAGGTGAAACCACCATGTTTTCCCAGTTGCCACTGCTTAGACTGCGATGGGAAAATGCCAGTGTCCCTGCAGTCCGCACTGCAGAACCCTGGTATCAGTGCTGGGAGTGTGCTTTTTACTATGATAGTGAGGCTGTGGCCTAACCCTTGTCTTATGTCTATCTCCATTCTTGCTTCCAAGAAAAGATAAACAGCAGCTGAGCGAGGAAGAACAGGACAAGGGCAAGGAACTTATGGTCACCAGGCCGGTGACAATTCCCTCAATTAGATTCTGCTAATCTGCAACTACTTCCTGCTGAATAGGGGCAGAGGTTTGGGGCCCCACTGAGGAGCAGAATCTTTCCCTAGCTAACTAGAGAAGTGGCTGGCTGTCACGGAGTTGTAAACACAATTGTAAATGCCCTTGAATTACAGTTATTTGACAGTTTTAGTGTCTGCAACCTTTTGGAGACAAAGGAATCTCAGTAACACAGGAGACAAGGGCACAAGAGCAAATGGAGCAAGCATATCATAGTAACAGTGACACAGGATCATCAAGTAAGGGTCCCATCCTTCCAGACCAGTTAGAAAAGACTGTTTATATTAGGCACCCGGGGTCAGGATTCAGTTTTTCAAGGTGCCCCGCCTGTGGGTAGCCCCTTATTTCTCTGCGATTTCAGTTCTCAGCTGGCCTTGAAGCTTCGCTTGAGGTTGTTGCTGTCACTGCATCTGCAAATATAAGCCACAAAGAGAAAATTAGATTTTTTTATCTTTTGTGTTCTTTAGGGTCTGCAAGCAGTTTAACTATTGAGTATCCATTACAATACCACCCCATGCCTTATGGCTGGTAGAAACTACATAGGGACAAAGATGAGATACAACTTAGCTTCTAGTTCTAAAGCGCCTACCTCCCTGCTCTACCTCTTGCAGGTTTCTGGGTAATCACTTGTTGGGGACCTTCTGATTGAAGCCTGTCCTTCACTGGGTGCCTCAGTGGGAGCCCTACTGGGTCCCAGGAGAAATGGGTGGCCTGCTCTGTTGAGAAACAATGAACAGTGGATTCTCTGACAGTGGATTCTCCTAAGGGCCAAGAGAATAAGAAGGTAGAGACTGCTGTCATAGAGCTTTTCTCAAATGTTTCCTCCAGAAATATCCCTGCCAGTGGAGTTTAAGCCATGTCTCCTTTCTCAGGTCTTGAGGCGAAGCCTGAAGCGTAGAACTATCAGCTACAGATTTCTATACTGCCTCTTGTTCGATCATTACAATTTATAGAACTCTGGTTGTCAGTTTCCTGACGTCTTCATAATTGTTCAATATAAAAATAAACAACAGAAATATGCTGTTTATCCTCTTGCTTTGGGGTGGTGAATGAAAATGGAAAAAAGTTCCCAAATGGAGTTGCAAAAACTGGGTTGCTGTATATACACCAAGCATCATTGGGTGACTTTGTTCTAGATGACTGCTTTTTGCATTTGAAAGGATTAAGTTCAAAACATCAATACATTGAGACACTTTCTTCTGCAGCCTGGGTGTAGGCGTTACCTCATCTCCGCCACATTATAAAAGGAAGAGTAGGAACTTGGTCAGTTTGCCATCAATCCCCAAAATGAGAGTCAGCTTATTTTGTTGGATTTTGGATGCTTTTCTGTTCTCTTCTGCTGACAATTACATTGAGTAGCAATTTAAGAGATTGATTTATATTTTTTAGCTTTGTACTTTTTTGTCCTTAATTTCTAATCTTCTCTGGATTCTCAAAAACATTGAAAAGAAAGGAAGGGAAAGATGGACAACATGCATCCTGTGTCTGCTGTGGGCCAGCACCTACCTCCTGTGGGTTATGTCATTTCATCCTCATAAGGTCCTTCAAGGGAGAGACAAGGACCCTGAAACTCAGGAAAGTTAGGTGACTTGCCCTGGGTCACATAATTTTGGTGGCAGTGGCAGGAGGCAATTCTTTCAGACACCAGGACACAAGCTTTCCCCACCATATTGCTTTTCCTCATAATTACCAGATGTCTTCAAGCCTCAGAGAAGCTGAGGCCAAACCCCATCTTTTCACAAACCGAAAGGATTCTTTGGAGCTCCTTGGGTGGAGACATGCCAGGGGATGTTCTCCTGGACTGTGGGTATTTAGCCATAGTGTCCACTGGGTCTGGGTTCCCACAGGATGCAGGATTGTTTCTGTGGTTATGAAGCAGAGAGAACCAGCCCAAGCACAGCTTGAAGGAGCAAACGGAGGCAATCATAGCAGTAACAGCTACTGAAATGACTATCTCCTCTGCACCCATCACTTCGTGGGGTTGATTCTCACCCTGACTCTGCAAGGGAGATATTCTAAATACTGAGGAAGTAGCTGAGCCTCAGAGAGCGTCCATGACTTGGCCCATGTCATACAGCCAGACTTACAATTGGGGTTTGAACCCAGGACCAGGGTTCTTCAAAGTCTCTGTTCTTTCTATTATCCCAAGCCATCTTCTGATGGCAACTCTGAGGTCCATTTTCTTTTCCTCTCCCATTGTAGACCATTTTGTGGATTTCCTTGTACATAGGTTGTCATTTTTTCATCTTTATTATTCTTCCTGTTTATCTTTTATTCTTATGCTTGACATTCTCCCCACCATTGTGACCTTGAATGTCAACCATCATCTGGGGTCATTGTTGAGCTCACTCTGCAGGAGCAAACCTGTTGCTCTTCCCTCTTGTTGAAACTGCTAACCACCCCTGACCCCCAACACCTAGACCCAGCAGAGAAAAGGGATATTTGCAGTGAGTGTGCCTGCAACATGAGGGCAAAACGAGACTGGTAAGTCTTGAAGTGCTGCACAGTGAGATTTCTTGGTAGAAAACTTGGTAGCATTTCTTTAGCCAGCCATGACTACTTTCAGCCTCCAGAAGGACTTTTAAAGGAAAACTTTAAAACTGGAGGTATAAGCAGATTGGTCTTGGCTAGTTTGAGAACTCATCTTCCTCGAAATAGGGCCTGAAAAGTGACCTTTTCGGACAAGGTCTAACTGTGTACCCCCAACAGATGGACATTTTTGCTGCTAAGTGGACTATTCAATTGAAAATATTACCTCTATCATAACACATCCTCTATCATAACACCTCTATCATAACACGAGGCTCAGCTCGTCTCCTCATGTCTCACAATTTGCTTCCTTATTTGTGTTCCTTTCTATGGAGAGTGGCTGCCAGTCTCTACAAACCTGCCTAAGTTAAAGCCTTGAGATCAGCTGAGACTTTCTGTCTCCAGTAACCCCTTTCACCTGCAGTCCCTCACCAATGCCAATTTGTTTTGCTTCCTTGCTGATTTCCAAATCTGCTTTGGGAAAAGTGGATTCCTCATTACTTCACTTTGTGGCCCACTTGTACCCCCATCATGTCTCCCATGATGTTATCCTGGTCATTCTCTTTACCACCAATAATCTAGTACTGGTCCAATCCATAGCCTGGCATCCAGAGTGAGTTTTCCCAAAAGCAGATCAGATCAGATCAGATCACTCTCTTGTGACTATCCTTTTACAATCTGCCCAGTACTCACAATATCAGATCATAAACTCCTTTGGCCAACTGATAAGACCTTTTATGATTTGACCCTGCTTACTTTGTTTTCATTTGTCTCTCATCTCTGTGTATGCCTGTTTATACTCCAGACATTCTGAACTACTACACTTGGAACTTTAAATATTTAGTAGGCTTTATGACTCCCCTAAAAATACATATTTTTGTACCTTCCATTAGGTGAAGAATCTTGAGTCTAAATCACATAGCTGGTAGATGTCAAAACCTGATTTTAAAGACAAGTCTTGCTGTCTTTGAAGACTAGGATATCTCTGACAGAGCTGAAGAGTGGGGTGGGGGGAAACTGTGTACTTTGTGGAGTCCACCAGGCCTACAATGAAGGAGAATGGGGAAGCTGAAACTGTTTCTACTTAGAAAGTCTTGACATCATCTCACTGTAGCCCTGTCCTTTCTCTATGAACCACATGATTTTGCAGATGTGAGGGGTGACTGAGCCCCAAGATTAATAATCACTGCAAAATTCACTGTGGCCAAGGAGAAAGCACGCCATTCATCATGTGAACTGTGTGCAGATCCCATTTCTTGAGTTTAATCAGACTAATGAACCAGCTGGCTTCCTTTCTAAAGTGATTTCTACTGTTTCCATTACTGAATAACAGCACAGCAGGCTTTGAAAGGGAGGGAGAAGAGAGCTCAGCTGGGGAGAAAGGACATCCTCCAAATTAGTCTGCTGAAGAGCTGGTTGTGCTGGTGGAGGTGGGCCAGAGTGACTGGGGTGTGGAAGAAGAAGTTGTTGGGACCTTGGTGGCATCCAAGCCAGGCCTATTGCCTCCAGATAAATGTTTCCAGTGAAGGGAGGAGGTTTTTAAAGTGTATATGAAGAAAATCTAGATGACTTAGAGGCCATGTTTCCGGTGAAGAGCAACTTGGGTAGTGAAGGAACTTGAACCCAATCATGCATCATCCATCTGACATTTATTGATGTCACTGTGTGCCATGGTCTAATGTAAACACTGAAGATACAACAAGGAACCCAACACAGGCTTTGACTGAAGAAATCAGGGACAATTGTTTTCAACTATTTTTAAACTACAGGACTGAATTTATATTGAGCCTTACAGATAAGTTCAATATTAAAACAAAAGCAAAGCTCTATTCCAGCCCCTGATGAGGTTCCTCAAAACCCTAGGGTTCCCCAAAGTGCAGTGGCCCCTGCTGCAGAGCAGGAATGACTCAGGACAGGGGACCCAAGGGCTTTCTTCAAGCATTTGATGGGAGATCCAGGGGAAGTGGGGTCTGACCTTGCCAATGTGGTCCCATGTTAGTCAAGACTCTATTAAGAAGTAGTGGAAAACTAACCCAACACCCTGAGCCTCCAAACTACAGGAAGAGTAGGGAAATGGATAGCTCTCAGGAACAGCCGGAACCAGGGATTAGATGCCACCAGGCCTTGGTCCCTCTCCCCCACCCCTTCCCTTCTCTCTGGGAATCCCCAGCCACAGGCCTTGCTTTAATGAGTAGTATGAACAAGTGAATGTCCAGGTACTGTGCCAGGGGGCAGCCTACGCTGACATCTCTGATTTGGCCCACCTGTTCACCTGATAGAAGGGCAATCTACCAATTTGAAGGCTTATCAGAGGCCATAAGTTGGGCTTGCCTTGAGAATACCAAATGAATTATCCATCTCTCAAAACATGAGGCAGGAGATACAGAGAGAAGCTGCCAGTTAATTCTGGGGAAGAGAGAGAAAAATGTATGTAGATGTGGGATCTGGGATGGCCATTATGAATTGAATGACTGTACATCTTAGTTTGTTTCAGAGAATCCCAGTTTGTCCCAGTAGAATTATGATTAAGGTCTCCTTTCACTCTTATACATATTAGATTTGGATGAAAGAATACTCTTTCATCCTAGTTATGGACCATAATGACATGTAGAATAAGAAGGAAAAGGAGAGTGAAGACTGGGTCAGCTCTTGAAGAGCCTTCCCGTGATCTTGTACATGGAAGTACAAGCAGATTGTGCTCTTAGAAGGATCACTCTGATATACTGCCAACAGCAGATGAGAGGCAGTTAAAGGCAAGATCAGCTAGGAAGCTGGCTGAGCAACACAGGCAAGAGACAGGGTAGCTTGAATTAGAGCAAGTGACTGTAGAGTGGAGAAAAGCAGGTAGGTATGGTTAAGGTCTCTCCAGTAGGAAGGTTTTGAAAGGATTTGGTAGACTGATTAAATTTGTGGAATGAAGGAGAGAAAGGTGTTAAGGGTGAACCCAGTTGGTAAACAGTGCTGCTTTTCACTGGGAAGGTGTTGCTGTTGGGTGGAAGGTAATGAGTGAAATCTAGAACATGTTGGCTTTGAAGGCCATCAGAATGGCAACTAAGTGATTAGGGCAAATGGCCTGGACTGGAGCTGCTGAATGGAGTAGTTGCTGGAGAGAGAGGTTCATTCTGGTGAGTGGAATGATCACACAGAGAAGATGGATGAGGTGAGGGACAGGAGGGTGGTAGAATTAGAGGCAAGGATATCACTCAGAGCTGTCCGTGCATCTGTCTCACTCTGCCTCGACTTCTGGTTCTGTCTCTTCTTGTCACTTGCCACCATAAACTAATCTGCTTGTTGCTGGACATGTTTATAAATGTTGAATGAATTACTTTAGTGCCTTCATGTAGCAGATTGCTGGTCTATTTGGTACCAAATGATGGAATACTTTTAAAGGCCCATGAGATAGACATTAAGAGATTCTTGATGACAGTAAGAGCATTTCCTATGGGGTGAGGGCAGAGACCAGATTGCAATGGTATCTGGACTAGGAAATGAAAGAAAAACTAGCCAGTAACTCAAGCTACACCAGGGGCAACCTCACTTTCCACTAGCCCCTCCTCTCCTCACTTTGATGGCAGTATTATTTTTAACTATTTTTGAAAAAGGAGCTAGAGATATTTAGTCATTTGGGAGGGGGCAAAAACAAATGAGGGAGTCAGAATATCAGGGTTTTCCCCCCTTAAGTCTAACGCCCTTAGAAAATGACAGTTCCACTATGTACTAGGAAGCATGTGCTTTGTTTGAATCCTACTTTGCATATGGGAAGAGCACCAGCTAACTCAGAATAAAGGGAAGAGCTTTAGAATTTGAAATCAGATCAATCTGGAGCCAATATCTAGCTTTGTGGGTTACCTAATAGTTTTGTAAACTTTGTAAAATTTTAGCATAGTTGAGTCTTGATTTATTCATCAGAAAAATGGGAATGATAATGACTCTCTTACCATTTGCATAATTAGGCCATTGGTAGTAGAGAGTGAATCTCACAAAGGTTTTATGTAATATTCGCAAGTCACTTGGCTAATAAGTGATGGAGGTGGGATTCCAATCTAGGGCTCATAAACTTCGATGCTTTCCTACTTTCTGTGCGCTCTGTTGCCTCGCACATTGATAACTTGTGATGCCTTCAACTCTTTTTTGGAATGAAGCAAAGCACAAATAAGAAGATTAATGCATAAATCAAAGAGTATGTTACCTGGCGAGCAGGAAAACGCTAAGTTGGAAAGATATATGAATGCCTATAGCCCAGATATGAAAACAACCCAAGTGCCCAATAACCATGGATGTATGGATTGAGAAGATGTGGTTCATATACACAACAGAATACTAGTAAGTCATTAAAAAGATGAAATCTTGCCCTTTTTAACAAAAATGGTTGACCCCCCCTTAAAGGAATTATGCCAAGTGAAGTAAGTCCAAAGGAAAAAGACAAATCACCTCCGATGATTTCACTCATTTCTAGAAGATAAAGAAAAGCAAAAACAATCAGGAAAAACCAGAAGCAAACTCTTAGACTGACAAAAAATAGTGGTTACTGGAGGGGAGGGAGGGAGAAGGAATAGCTTGGTATTAGATGGTGATTGGAAATTTGGTGCTGAAGGTGTATGAAATAAAATATACAGTTGCTAAGATGAGAAGCAGAACTGTAAACCTAAAACCTATAGTTTTGTCAAATAATGTTAAGTCAGAAAAAAGGAAAAAGAGGAGGTATGCAGTATTCCCTTCCCTACTCCTAGCTTTCCTGGGGCCTTGGGAAAGTCCCTGTTGCTGAGGTTTCTCCTTTATAAATGGATGGGAAATTCTATAATCTACTGCACAGGGTAGTGGTGAGGGTTAGATTAGCTAATGTTGGCAAAGGTACCCAGCAGAGTGTTCACATAGTGAGTGCTAATTAAATGCTAACTAAAGCTGATTCTAACTTTGAGGTTTGGGCTTCTAACAAGCTTTGCTGATAATGACAGTGATTGTTGTAGTGGTGGAAGTAGTTGTAGTAAGAGCAGCATTAGTTAACATTTGTAGAGCACTGGGGAGGCTTCAAGTGCCATAAAATAACACTCATTTAAATAATCTCATTTAAATTCACAATAAGTTTCTTAAACAGCTGTCATTATTTATTCCTATTTTTACAGATTAAGGCAGCAAGGCATAATGAAAGAAGTCACTTGCCCAAAGTCATTAGCTAGTATTGGTAGAACATGGATGAAATCCAGGACTTGGCAAAGTTTCCACCTCCACTAGATGCCAACCCATGAACCCCAAAGTTTGGTTGAAATTTATTTACATGTAATCTTATGAGCTAAAAAGGAATAAGGCACCTTCCTGGCAGATCCAGTGGCTCCCTGACTCTCACTCCAGGAGCTTATCCTGGACTTTTGAGGAGAGTACTAGTAGCTGGGCCAGATGTGATGACATTATCACAAAGTTGTCCCTCAATGTCTAATAACACTTACATATCCATGGCCCCCTTTTGAGCCGGTCCTCATCTACGCATTGAGGGCAATGGGATGAAGTGGAGACCTGAGGTCAAGTCTGTATGAGAGTCATGGAAGAGAGAGAAGCCCTGCAGGAACCCTGCTGGGGCTAGGGTGGGGTGCTGGCAGGGAGGCTGGCAGCCTGCTCATCTGTATGCTCTGGGATAAGTTCTGCAGCGAAAGGTGCCTCTGGGCAGTCACATTATTGGGCCGTGAAGCTATCAAAGCTCATAGATACCAGTTCTGGCCTTTTGGGTCCTCTGATCCTCTTCCCTGCTTGGCCTCATCCTTTGTCCCAATACTGGGGTTGGCCTGTGCCTTTGTGTGCGCTTGTGTGTGCTTGCGTGTGTGCGCATTGCATGCCCATGTTAAAGAGACAGAGACAATGAAAACCTAGAACGTATCCCCAGCTGGGAGCTCACGCCCAGGACTGTGTCCTCTCACTCTCCCTGGAGCTACTCTGGAGTCCTCTCCCCCAGATTGTTGGCAAGACTGCAGAACTTCTGATTCAGTGACATTTTTCCAGGATCACTGTGTTCTTTCTCCACAGCCATCAGAGACAGAACTGAGAACAGGAAGCCCACTATCTCGGAGGACTGGATCACAAGGACGCTGCTCCCCAAGCAGCTGAAGGCTGCAGGGTCAGAGCTGTGGGGACAGGTGGAAGGAACATCCCTGTGTATTGATGTATTGTCACACGTCTTTTAATCCCCTTGCTAATATCAGGAAATGGGTAAGATTGTCCCCATTGACAGGGAGAGGAAATTGAAGCTAAGAGAGAAAAAAGTGACTCACGTAAGGTCATTCCGTGAGTAAGAATCTCACTAAAAGATCTTTAACAGCTGACTTTTCTAATGCTGCCTGATGATCCTCCTTTATGTGAGGCAGCCCACAAGCTTTGCCACAAGTCAGAATTCCTGGGGCACATTACTGGTGGTTATGGCCATGCTGAATGGTGTGAGCTTGGAGGCTCATTGTGCCTCATCTCCTTCTACACACACTAAGTCTAGGTTCCATCAGATATTGTCATGGGAAGGCAGGTGACTATCAGTCCAAAGGACAGCCTTGGCATGTGGGCCTGTGTATGCACATGTAATCAGAACAAACACACATGCCGCGGAGCTGGTAGAGGACTTTTAGGTCATCTAATCCAAAATCCTGATTTATAAATTGAAAGTCTAGAAGCAAAATCGAAGAGATTTCTAGTCTGAGCTTGGGGACTTATAGATTTTTTTTTAAAAGGCAGAAATTGTAAGAAATAGTCATGTGTAGGGTGTGACCCCAATAATGCCCAGGCTTATACTGAGGTTGTATGGTTCCTGGAGTCGTGGTGGGGGTGGGGTGGTGGTCACAAAGGAGGTGGTAGAGGTGATGACAGTAGGAGAGAAGGTGGAGTAAGTGTATTGGCAGTGATGGTGGTGGTGGTGGAGGGAGTTGCAGTAAGCATTGTGATTAGAGCAGTGTTGGCCAAGGAGATGGAGGCCAATGATGACAGAAGTGGTGCTGAGATGGTTGGAGATGAAGGTGGTGGCAGAAGTGACAGGGTGGAGGCAATGATAGTGATGGCAGTTAGTGTTGGAGGCGGGGGTGATACTAGAGGAAGAGACCAGGATAAAGGTGAGTGGTGGTGGTCTGGGAGGGAATGGTGTTGTACCCTCTAAGATTTAGGGAGAATTGAACTCCCCAACACCTGAGGAGAGTTCCAGCCTCACTACTGACAGTGGATAACAACTGCGCAGGTTGCTGGGGGATGTCTCATCGCAGTGAGGAGATTGGAAAATCCATGACTCTGTCCTGGCCTAGCTAGTTCTGGCTCTGGGGCTGCCCAAACTGGAATCCTGCCGGAGAGCTTGACTGCATTCCCAGGTGCCCTGAGCACAAGACACTGAGATCTGGCAGAATTTCCAGAGCTTCTGTAGAAAGGGTTAAGAGAGAAACATACCCAGGTCCATATATTCTAGTACATTTTTCCTTTGATACACACACACATTCATACATACCTCACACACCCCAACACACCTCCACACCAACACACAGTTTCTGCAGAGTTCACGCTAGTTGTCTTTAGAAGGCAGCCTGTAGAATGGAGTGTGTGCTGCACATGCCACATGCCCACCTCCGCAGCCTGGTCTTGGCTGCTTCTAGAGCGCTGGCAGCTCTGCCTCTGACTCAATCACTGAGACATCAATGCTGAAGAAAATCAATATGTTGTTTGCCTCTCTGAAGTGAGAACACGCCAGATAAAGAGCCGCAAAGGGTGGTCTTGACGGCACTAGTGACAGTCCTCTGGTCGACACCAGGCTGCTTTCTGTTTCGTTTCGGCAGCCCTCTCACCTGGCAGGAGGGACCTATGGGATCCATGGGGGAGAAAGCCCCACTTTGTATTATCTATGTTAATTAGTATAATATTTGTTGGCTTAGTATTAGTTGACTCTCACTGACTCCTGCCTTTTATTAAAGTTTTTTAAAGTTTTTTTTTTTTTTTAATTTTTTTTTTTTTTTAATAGAGGCATGCTTTATTTATTTGTTTTGCTGGTTTGTTTGTTTTGTTTATACATGCACTGGGTACAGTCAGAAGTGCGGGAGGGAGGGTGAGAGAATTCACCAGAGCCAGAGCGGGGAGCAGAGCAGGCAGAAGGACCGAAGTACACTGCTGAGGGGAGCAGCGGGCGGCAGGAGAGGTCTGCACGCCATGTGGGACCCTCCTCTGGTGGCCGGGGAGCAGCCGGGGATCGAACCGGCGCCGCAGAGGCCGCGCACAGTTTCGCAACCCAGCGCTCAACCGCTGCGCCACCGGGGAGGCCCGACTCCTGCCTTTTATTAAGGTCCATGGCACCCTTCCCTACGAAGGCATGTGTAGTTCAAACCCCTCATGTTTCATCATCCATTCCCACCTTGCTACGAGTGGTACCACCCACCTGAATCACAGGTTCTCTGAAGGATCACCTTTAATAGCATCTCATCTTTCCTCACATGGGGTGAGTGATAACCTCAAGGGCAAGAAGGTGGAAGGGCCTGTGAACATCATTCCTCCTTGGTGCCTGGGTCTTGGAGGTACTTAGAAAGTGAACATTTAGTGAGGGGAATAAGGACTTGGAGATACAGATGTGGAAGTTCTTCAGTTTTTTTCAAGGTCACATTAATTGCAGAGCTGGGGAAGAGGCAACTCAAAGCTTGAGCAGCCTCCAGAAGTAGATGGCCCAACATGGCATTGCCAGACCACAAATGCAGCTTCCTAAGCCCACAGGCTATAGGTCAGGCAGTCTCCACCTCCACGGGTTTGCACAAGACAGTGGCACACGTTGGTACCTGGCAGTTCTCCTGGGACCCAATTTTAAGGATTTTCCTGTATCTGATTGCTGTCATGAGGACAGCATCAGTTTTTGGCAGCTACAGACCCTGGCACTTGACAGCGATGCAGAGAAGGGTTGTAAATAAGAAGGCACCTAGGGGCACAAGACTTAGGCACTGTGTGTACCCAGCAGCCATGGCCTTGTTACTCCACCTGGCTCCCAGCCTAGAATACAAGGAGAGGCCCCTCCAACTCTAAGCAACTGCAGAAGCAAGGGTTGGTTTTAAGGAAAGTAATATTTTCCTTGAAAAAATAATATACCCAGACTGCAACATACTCTGTTGGTTGCCAGCTGATCTTCCCAACTGAATCCTGATTTTATTAAGACATTCACCCATTACCAGCTTGTGCAGTTCCTCTGGTATCTGCTGTTTCTCCAGGTGTGGGAAAATGGAATGTGTTTCAGACTAAGGAATGATAGTCCATGCTAGAGAAAGCATTATACTCTTGATTTGCACAAGACATGTGTAGCCCTGATTGCCACTAGCAGTGGTCTTAAAACCACAAGGGAAACCAGCTTTGAGTAGAAGCCAACACTGTTGAATGGCATGGTAGAAAGAACCTGTGGATTTGATGTCATCAGTGATATGCAGATGGCATCACGCTGAGGGTCTGCTCCACACTGGCTCATTATATCAGATACTACATTTCCTTATTGTTTAAG
Organism: Talpa europaea; assembly: GCF_964194135.1. Classification (NCBI taxonomy): domain Eukaryota; kingdom Metazoa; phylum Chordata; class Mammalia; order Eulipotyphla; family Talpidae; genus Talpa; species Talpa europaea. The sequence continues at coordinate 114,705,012 of NC_140070.1, read as the reverse complement.
TCAGTTTGATTCAATGCCTTGTGTTTCTTGCAGTCAAAAAAGTCCTAAGTGTTATGCTCTGCAAGATTGACTGGGGAGGGGGCGAGCATTGGGGGAAGAGAGAAGGCAGAAAAACAACATAGCCTAACTCTTGTTTCCAAAAATTCCCCTCACATGGTGACCTATTCCTCTCAATTGCCTAAACCCATATCTTCCTCTTAGAAGCCCCTCTGTAGAGCAGAGGGCAGGCTGGGATATTTAAACAACCATTTGTATAACATTTAGAGACTGTAGCAGGAAACTAAGCATAGTGAGTAATTTGCAACTGGATAATCGGGTTCTCAAGATATATCTTGGACTTTAGATTGCAGCTTTGGCTTTCTTTCAGTTATATGCTGGCACCATCTAGCATGTGGGAGTCATGCCTTAGAAATTCATACTCTGACATCTAGTCTGGGAGCAAGGAAAAGACCCCAAGAGGAACAGGGAATCCTCTCTCCTACCCTCTTAACTTTCTGTATTACATTCCACTTCTTCTTACAGTGATTGCCTCAGGAAAGGTCACATCACCCAACTCTTAAATAAAGGCTGTACCTGAGACCACAATAGCCACAATGAATACAGTTATTGAATAAAGAATGAGAAGGAAACTGCATCCTAGTACAATGCAATGACATGAGCAAGAACTGATACTAGAGTCAGAAATCAGCCACAGAGAACTATTTCTTTACGAGATCTCCAGTAGATGATGCTTCTCTACCTAGCATGGACCCTAGTCAGCAGGCCTGTGCCTCTACAGCCCACGCTGAATAGCCCACGCTGAATAGCCCATGCTGTCCTCATTTTGGCAGTGGAGGTAGGAACAAAAGATTGGGGTCAAAAGTAAGAGCAAAGGTGGGGGTCAAACCCATTTTCTGTCACTTTCTTCATGTTTTGAACGTAGGCCAGTCACTTAGTCCTTCCTGATTCCACTTCTTCTTGTACAAAGAAGATTAAAAAGATAAAGGATGTCACAGTGTTTGGCACTTTAGTAATTTCCTAATATATGATAATTAGTTAATAGTTTAGTTATGAGAAACCATCTAGCCCATTTCCCTACTTCCTTCTGTGACCTGTCAGGCTCACAACTATATCTTTGTAGCTCATTCCTCCTGTCACCCTCAGATTTGGCACACAACATGTTCTTTCCTGAGCTGCACCAGGAAAGTGTTGGTGGCACTTCATCCTGACAATTCCTCACCCACATTCTTGGAGAGTAGCCATTAGCACTTCCAGGCCCCAGGATTCTCCTTCTCTACATGTGGTTCCTGGGGCTGCACTCCTGTCCGTCATTTCTAGATAGGACTAACTCAAAGCCTTTGAAAGACTCTGGCTGCAAACAGAAAAGACTGTCCCCAGGAAATGAACCCATAAGGCAGTCCCCTGGGACATGTTGAAGAGGTACATGGCTCTCACTTGAGTTCGCCATGTCAATCATATGAGGGCAATGAATGGCAAATGCTGCCAACTTGGGGCAGAAAGCAAGTCTGGGCACTGCCAGAATAGTAAACAGTTTGATCTCTCTTAATAAGGTCTGTCTGCCTGGGGTAGACCAAGCCGACAGAATCTCCTGGGGCTACTAGAGCCAGATGCCTTTCAACAAGCTTTGCATTGATCTTAATAAATATAAGGAGACAGCTCTGGCATGATAAATCAAAACCAATCCTGGCCTGAAAGACTTGTGTTCAGAAACCCTCACCATTTCAAATCAAGTTAACCAATATTTACAGGGCATCTCCCAGGAGCCTGTCACTCTGTTAGGTACTGGGATTATAAAGAGGAATAAAGTGTGTGGTTGTCCTGGACAAACTAAGAGCCCCGGGTAGGGTAAGAAGGAATAAGGGGAACACAGAGGGAGAAAAGGGCCCCCTAAGGAAGTAGGAGGGCACTAAAATCTTCACAGAGGAAGTGACCCAGATATCAGTTCCACAAATATTTATCGACTGTCAACTGGTATACTAATTTCTGTGCTAGAGGATTTCACAGGCGTTATCTCATTATGCTTCACAAAAGCCCTGTGAAGTAGATATTATTATCCCTTGATTTTTAAAGTTGTGAAAACATAAGCTCCAAAGTCACATAGCTCATAAATGATGTGGGTGCTTTGGTAGAATCAGAATCCTCAGTCTAACCACCTAAGATGTAGGTGACCTGACTTTGGGGGTCTCTTTTGCTCATGCACACAAGCTTCAATGAGCCATTATAGAAGTAGATGCCCACATCGCCACTCATCATTCTGGTGACAGGAAAATCCATGCAAGTGAAACTCACAAACAGAAGCTAAGGTAAACCCCTACCTCTTATCCCCACTTCCTTCCTCATTTTCTCTCTGTTTCAGAGGCCTTAAACTTGACCAAAAAGAAGAAAAGAAAGAAAGAATTCTTTGCTCCAGAAGTGACTATGCTTCTCTATTTTATCCTGTTGGCCTTGAAATAGACAAAGAACTTACAGCCAAGGACATGGAACAGGGTCTTTGGCTGAGAGGAAATGGGTAGTGGGGAAGCAAGCAGGAGGAAGTGTGCGATCACTGTGAGGACCTTGGGCCCACGGGTGAAAGGAGAGAGTGAATGGAGGTAGAGACATAATCAAATGGGGAGAAGAAGAAATGGTGAGTGAAAAGGAAATCGCCTGGACACCCAGAGGGAATGAGCGGGGACAACCACAGTCAGGCTCAAAAAGGAGGGACCATGGACGGTAGTCCCTCTCCTAGGGCGACTGCCTATGTTCAGCCACCCCTGGTTACTTGTGCCTTCATCCTGGTGTACCAGACCTGAAACTGCTTTGGGAAATACTATGCTTGTTCCTTAAAAACACAGACTCAAGTGTTGGAAGTTCTGGTTTCTGAGGGAAGGGACTTGGCAAACCTCATTTCACTTAAGCCTCAGGCTCTCCTTCAGTAAACGAGAGGAGTGGCATCACTCAGGTGCTTGTTCCAGCTCTGAAAGCCCAGGATTCTGAGGTCAGCCCATCTTCCCTGGATTTGGCTAGAGAGAAGAGACTAAGGACCTGGGAACTTGAGCCAATTCTGTTGGATCAGGGGAAGAAATGGCAATTTAAGTCAGAATCAATAAACAAACTGCTATTTCAGGAAGCTGTCTCAGTCCTACCTGGCTTGCATAGTTTTCCCAAAATTCTTTTGTCAGCAGCCAGTATTTTCCTTTCCCCAAGTAGATGCAGCTTAAACTGAGCAGCTGCCCACAAGCAGAAGAGTCACTAATGGCGATGCCCTAGCCCAGGGCAGTAGGCTGAATAATGCCCCTCAAAAACATCAGGTCCAAATCCCTGGAACCTGTGAGGTTTACCTCATTTTTAAAAAGAATCTTTGTAGGTATGATTAAGGATTTGAGATGAGACAAATACCCTGGTTGACCCAGGGGGACCCTAATGTGGTCACATGTATCCTTATACATGAGCAGCAGGGGGAGATTTGATAGGCAGAGAAGGCCATTGGAGGACTCACTCGGTCTTACTGTTTGCACTGAGCTAAGAAATGCCAGCAGCCACAAGAAACTGGAAAAGAAAGGAACAGATTCTCCCTTCGAGCCTCTGGAGGGAGTGAGCCCTACCACACACTGCTTTCTGTCCAGTAATTCTGAGTTCAGAGCTCTGATCTCCAAAACAGAGAATAAATTTCTGTTTTTTTAAGGCACTAACTTTGTGATAATTTGTTACAGCAGCAGTAAAAATGAATCATCCAGTTTTATCCTACCCCAAACCTACACATTTTGTGCACATGCACCTGTGTTCTCAGCATGTCCCAGGTCAGCTGTCTCCCTCAGAAATCTGGGGAAATCTAGATTCCCTGAATGAGCAGTAATAAGAAAGCCACAAGCACATGTCAAATTGGAGATCCAGTTACTTGTGGTTGGCAGAGTAAATACCTTCAAGTCAGTAAGATGGGCATGATAATCCCTGACCAGCTCATCATCACTGTGTTAAGACTACCTGATAAAATAGATTTAAAGGCAATAGGTCACTCATGGTAGACTTTCTATTTTTCAGCAAATCTAGTTTTTTGAGTATAATCATGGGCATATCGCTAGTTATATTTATACCCAGTCCTTAGGAAATGCAAGTAAGGGTCAGGATCATAGAATCTTCCGTGTCCTTTGCTATCTTTGGCATTTCCCAGTGCTTATTTCCTCTGATTCTGTGGGAATAGAGCAGTGGGACCAGGTGTGAATGATCCTAGGAAAGGTTAATGGATATAAACCTCTTCCCAGCCCCCTTAACTGGAGTCATTGATGTGCTTGTCCACAGACTTAGCCAAAACCATAAAACCTAGGTGTGCTCTTTATCTTAGCACCAGCAAGGTGAAAGGAACTGGCATCAGTCTGATAACCTGTGGATGATATCTTATTTGCTTGTGTCTTTAGTGCCTAGCTTGGAAGTCCCAATAACTGTTGCATGGAGAAACAAATATATTAATGAAAGAAAGAAAAGGAATCAACCCAAAACATCCACATAACCTCCAAAGCACAACCTTCTTATACCCTCCATTTAATATTGTCCTTGTCAATACAATTATTCCTATCCCATGCTGTCTCTTGATCTCTGCGCTGAGATTGGCTGGGACTCATTCTTATAAATTTCCATCAAAGATTCACTCCAGTACTGATAAGTACTGTCCTCCCCTGAGTCTCCTGAATCTACCTGTAATTTCGGTCTATAGTGGTTATAACCACTGCATTGCCCTACGGTGTAGCAGGCAGCTGTACATACCAAAGAGCAGTGCCCTCACTGTCCCATTCTGTGAGAATATCCATCTGCACCTCAGGACCAGAAGCTGTAGTAGAATGAAGACCCCCAACTTTTATCCCACCAGATTTTACCTCTTTCACCCAGGCTTCTAGGGTCCCAAAGATTCTATTAGAGACATATTTATGAAAAGAAAGAGGATCGAAACTTTCTGTAGATCAAATGGAATTTCTAAGAAGCTTGATTTCCTTTTTTTCACTTTGATTGTTAAAGTGTATATATACAACGTATAGAGCTTTGAAAGTACATAAAAGCATCAAGTGGTTAAAAACAAAAGTCATCATAGTTCCATACCTAGGATCAATCATTATTAACACCTGGTACATTTACTTTCAGTCATTTTTCTGTAATTTTTACATAATTGAGATCATAGTGTAAACAATTTAAATCTTTCTAAATTTAACGATTGGCATAAATCATTTCTCATAGCATTAAGAATTCTCCGTTAATATCATATTCTTCAATCTATTTTAATAATTACCAGTGTAAGTATTAAAGCTTCCCCCCAGTGCTCCAACTCTGTCCTGTTTTCTTTTTCCTGGTACAATCCATTTGTAGAGTTTAGCATCTCTTTCAATTCATTAAGAATTTTTTTTTCCAAAGCAACAAGAGCAGTGAGCAATGTAGATGTTTGCTGAAGATTTCACAGGGAAGATCGAAGAAAGATTTTTCATTGTATATCCTACAGCAAACTTAAACAACACATCCCTTAATCACTTTTGGTTTATACAAATCCCCTGCCAGCCTGGAGTGCCAGCAGGAGGTTTTTTGGTTTTGTTTTTATTTTCTTGACTCTTCTTTCCTTCTTTCTAGATACCACCCTCACCACACACACCCCTCAGTTATCTCCTTAAAGTCTTTATAAGAGCGCCTGGCTTCACGGACTTACATTTGCCCCGAGACTCAGAAAACAAGGGGCCTCGAACAGCTAGACCCCCTACCCACTGTAGAAGACAATTTAGTGACATTCATTAGAGACTTGAATAGGACTTAAAACATACACCCCCTCCCCCACCCACTGACTTCACCATCTTGGAAGTATTTCTTCCAGATACATAAAAAGCTTTCTTTAAGAGTAAACTTGCTCAATGTAAGGAACTTGCTAAATTGATGTATAAAATCTTGATTTCTTTTTTCATGGGGTCAATTCTTGTTTATGTCTGAATCAGAAAAACTGTTTTAAGATGGAAACATAAAACTGTTAAGGCAAATATGAAACTTGTACATATGAATTCCATAAGAGTCTAGAAGTGGTCATAGCCATTGGCTGCAATCAAGGGTTATTTGACTGGGGGAAGGAGGGAACAGAGATATTTCAAATAAAATAATTCTAGCTTGCAGATACATGGTAAAAGTAGGACTTAAACATGTGAAGAAGCCTAAAACCTGGGGCTAGGAAGTGGCATGGTGTCTTCCAGGATCGCCCCCAGCACTGCCAACAGACTTGTCTACATAAATCTAGAAACCACTTCCTCAAGGGCTCTGCGTAGGATGCTGGCTCCAGGAGCGCACATCTCATTTCTGGAAAACAACAGCAAATTGGAGTGGTCAAAAGGTAGCTGCAATAACCATTTGAAGGGCTGTGAGAAAGTCCTGAAAGAAGTGACAGTGTCTTCACATTAAGCAGCCAGAAGAAGTGAAAGGAGAAAGGGTGATGCCAGTGCCAGCCAGGCTGGACCTGACTTGTAGAATCCACAAAGGCTGTAAGGAAGAGGAGGAGGGGGCTTCTGAGAACAAAGTTCTCAGGCAGGCCCTGAAAGCAACTCTCCCCTGCTCTGTGAGCTAAGCAAAGGTGTTGACTCCTCCAAGTTTTTATTTATTTGTGAACAAAAAAATAAACCTCTCTACTTATTGGGAGTGGGGTAGCTAAGGAGCAGCACTAAGGGACACTGCCTTCCCAGGAGGAGATCATGTTTACAGTGTGGGAAGGAACTTTGGGGAATGTGGCAGTGGGTGGAGGCTGTGGGGTGGGCAGTGGGTGGAGTCTGGGGATGGGCAGAACCCTGAAGAAGTTCCTTGCTCCTTGCTCCACTCACCAGGCTTCCTCCCCACTACCCAGCTTTTACGGGGAGGACTTGTGGGTGAGAGTGGGGTACAGTTACAGACTAAGGACCACCGCCTCCCCAGGAAAAAAAACAGAATGCCAAATTAAAATGAATTTCAGATAATTACATATTTTAGTGTAAATAGGTCCTGGGTATTGCATGGCAACCCTAAGATTACAAGAAAACTAGTGACCACCGAGGGTTTACATCACCAGTAGACAAAGAGGAAGTTAGAGAAAGGGAACTCTTTAGAACCAGCACTTGTATTTGTGTGTACATGGAGAGAGAGAGGAACTCATGGGAGATTAAAAATGATTTAAAAATAAATTTGGTTCCACCGTGAACAGAAAGCCAGCCATTTATTGAGTTTTCCACCATTTATGTTTTTTTAAGATAGAACCATCTTCTCTCCTCATTAGGATCTTTTATCCTTACACCATCAGAGCAGAACTGTACTTCTGAGAACTTGCCAGTTCTTGCCAGCCATGAAATTGTACCTTTTCTTTGATGATACTCTGACATCTACCTGTCCCAGGTCCAAGGTGAATCTTTGACAATGCCCTTGTTACCATGAATTTGTTACCATGAACTAACTCTGATATCACTTGGAATTTCCCCCCCAAATTTCCTTTCCAAAACTCCCCACCCCACAAGTGACAATCACAGCTACCTTTTGGGTTGGAATTTGGTCTAGAAAGGTTCATTTCCTGCTCTTTTTCTCCAGGGAGATAAAAATAGTCAGCAAGTAAGTTATGAATCTGTCAGGTGCCCTACTCTTAGTCAAATGCTGGTCCACAGATTGGAAAAGCACAAGTTCCCATTTTCCTGTATTTTCCCTGGAACCAGCTTTGTGATCTGGTTCAACCTGCATTTCCTCTCTTTGAATGGGCCTACTGTGCCTGTTTCTGCGTTTACTGACTTGCTCCTTTTTCTGGTGCTACTTTCAGGACCGTATCACTACCCAGTGCCGATAACCCTCAATCTCCTGCACTCCCACCTCTTTTCCAGCATTTGGTAATTGTCTGTTCTTTATGAATGGATCCTGGCTTCAGTTGTCCTCTTTTAGTCTTAAGTCCATAGAGAGCCCCACCGAGTAAGTGGGCTGTCCTGTGGATAACCTGCTTTCCTGTGTTCTCCCTCCCCACTCCACAGGGTGTGGACAGGCATTTTGGACATCAGTAATGAGCAACTTTGCTTGAGGTGCCCCATGCAGGCAGCTTGGGCCCTCTTACTCATCTTGTCATGGTCATCTGCCCAGGGTTCCTTTCCTTCTGTTGCTACTGGTGACAACAGCTTCCTATACCTTGGGGAGTTGTCCTTCCACCCCCTTCCTTGCCTCATGCCTCTGCTGGGATCATCAATTGCAACATCCCACCCTCTGGTCACAGGGGAGGTTCAATTATTCACGTTGTTTCATCCCATCTCCTTGTCCTAGAGACACACTCAGGAGACAGCTCGTGCACCAATCTGGGTCTATCTTTCCATGGGAGCACCTAAGAGGTCATTAGTGGAGAGCTACAGACCTGACCTATGGGCAGAAATGCTCCCCTCTCCTGCTGCTGAGATCCCTGTCTCTGAAGGCCAGGGGAGCTGGGGGTGGAGGGAGAGATAGACAGATCTGGTGGCATCATTTGAGTCCCCACATTCACATGCCTATGACCACCCCAGTCCTGAACTTCTAATTTTTGCTTTCTCTCTGCTCTGCATGGGGTGTAACATTTGCAGCTGAAGAGGCCTGAACAACACACTTGGTTTCTACTGTTCTTCCCAGATTTAATTGACACTGAGTGATACCTTATTATATGCCAGCACACACATCCTCCCCCACGATTCTCAGCACCAGTCCATCAATGAGCCTGACCATCCCTGTTAAAGGCCTGAGGGAAAGAAGATTGAAGGGTGCATTCCTTAGGAGCTTTTCCAGAGTCCAAATGCAAATTTGCATTCCAAATTCAATCATCTTTTTAATTTTTTTTTAAAGATTTATTTATTCATACAAACACTGGGTACAGTCAGAAGCGCGGGAGGGTGAGAGAATTCACCAGAGCCAGAGCGGGGAGCAGAGCAGGCAGAAGGACCGAAGTACACTGCTGAGGGGAGCAGCGGGCGGCAGGAGAGGTCTGCGCGCCATGTGGGACCCTCCTCTGGTGGCTGGGGAGCAGCCGGGGATCCAACCGGCACCTCGGAGGCTGCAGGCAGCTTTGCAACCCAGCGCTCAACCGCTGCGCCACTGGGGAGGCCCTTTAATTTTTTCTTTTAATTGTGCTCTGGAAAAGGAGAATTTCACATTCTGGCTAAATATGTGTCTGGTTAAGGTGAACATGAAACTGCAGGTACTTGAATATTTTGACCTAAAAAATGGCCATGTAGTCGGATCGCTCTGTGTGGCATAACAACAAAAGTATCACAAAACAGTATTTTCCCACGTTACATGTAATGCACTCTAATATTTCTACCCTATGCTACTTTATCTTTTAAAATGCTGGTCACAACCCAATCAACTGATTTCATGGCACACTAGTGAGATGTGCCCTATGGTCTGAGAAGCCACGACCTCATGAAATCATTCTGGTACTACAGGTTTTATTCTCACTCCTTTCAATTTTGATTAAAGTCCCTTGCGGATAACTTTCAGACAGTTGTCCTTCTCCATCATGGTTTCATCCAGAGGTCATCTGCCTGAATTGTCTTCAAAGGTATGGAAAGGCCTGTCTCCTGGGGTGCAGGTCACCTTCAGTACCACTCCAGCTAAATTCAAATCCACAGCTAGTGGTGGTGTTGCCACTTGCAATAAAAAAAAAAGGTGATTCATAAGATTTATTATTATAACAGACACGTCATTTTTAGCCCAAACGGAAATCCAAATTTCTCTGAGCCTGTCTAGTTAACTTGTGAATAGTCCATGGGAGAGTTAATTCTGGTGTCTGAGAAGGAAGGTTTGCCTTAAAGTCCCTGATGTGAGGTGACAAGTGATGAACAAGGCAGATGAACACCTCTTCCCTGCCTGGTCCAGAGGCTGGTGTCCAAGCCCTAGGGAGAAAAGCGCTACAGAGGCTGTTGCTATGCAAGCCGCTGCTGGTATTCAAGACACATGGGGTGGGGTCAGAGGAGAAGTTCCTTGGACGCTGGCAGTGTGCCCCACCTTGGCAGTTGCAGAGTAGGAGTGGAATGAGGCCTGCCTACGAAAAAATGAGGCACAGAGCTGAGCCTACAGAACCAGATTGAGGTGCCCATTGGATGTCTCCAGGGAATGTGACAAGTCTTTAAAGGGATCTTCACTGGAATCAGGGTCCAGCCTGCACCAGAAGTGTAAGAGCCAATGAAACAGGAAGAGGCACTGCTAATGGCACCTCACTGGCTGGTAGTTCTGGGGCAATCCACATTATAAGAAGCAAATACAATCACATTTCAGAACATGGTGTTTGGAGAGTATATCACACAAATTTCTTTCATGTGTATATTTTCACAAAGCTCACAACAGGCACAGAACCACTATGTTCAGGAAATGAAGTTTGTGGAGGGAGAATGGTGGACTTTAATTAGCAAGGCCAAGGTCATATTGCAGGAAACACCAGAGCAAGATTCAAACTCAAGTCTTCAGACTACTGTTCTGTTCCTGTTCTTCCCACCCTGCAGGTTGTTCCCATGGCAACTCTACTAAACTGCCCAAACATGGTGAACAGGATGGAGAAACGTGGGTGCCAACTCCCCCAACCCTTCTCATTTCCCCAGTGCCTGCTGGTCCTGGGCAGTGAGTCATCAAACCACGACCGTCCCTCATTCATCTCCCTGTTCTTTAATCCTTCTTCAAAATGAACTGCAAATGACAGACTTTGTGGGCACCTCCCATGGGGGTGAGGCACAGGAAACACCTGCATCCAGTTCCCAGTAGCTGTTCTGCCCAGTCACCCATCCTGAGGATCACCCACCCATTAACTTCAGGTTAGGTGACTCTGGACCTTCCTGAGTGAAACTAAGGGCAGCTTCAGTGTCCCCTCCTTTGGAGGGCTGATGCATGTATTGAGCATCTGCTATGTACTAAACCTTGAATATGGCATTTTTTTTGCATTATGTTATAGGGTTCTCACACTAGCACTACTAAGAGAGCTTGGCCATCACATTTTATAGATGAGGAAACCTAATTGCCCAGTGGTCAGAGACAGTACTCAGACCAGAACCAGAGGTTGCGTCGCTGGTCTGCACATATTTTAGCCATGTGTTTTTACTGCCTAGGACTCAATTTGCCCACACTGGAGAGGGCATGTGTATGTGAGACATGAAGCAATAATGGCAGCTGAATGTAAAGAAGTCCTGCAGATGAACAAACCCACTGTGCATTGCTGGTGTGCTGCAGGTATGCACAGGTGAGGTTGAGCTGGCTGTTTAAATGTTAACTTGTCAATAAATTACCCCCCCCCTTGGGGTGGCCAGTGCCGCCTTGGTCAGTGCCTCATGACCTCACAATCCAGCAAAGAACTATACTTTAGGCATCAGGAACCTCAGGACTATGGTCACCCCAGTGCTACGGTTACTGTCCACCTAGACTAGCTTCTGTGTCCATGTCATAAATTTGGGCCTTACTCCTGACTCACCTACTGGAAGCTGTGGGATGGAGGCTCTTGGATGTCAAGCAATATCTGAAATGCTTCACTGGATTCTGGCTTAAGAAAAATCCTGTTTACAGTGAGAACTGGTGGATTACAGAGGTATTTTCCAAGAGTGAGGGGACATGAACACAGGTGAAGCTTTGCTCAAGGATCAATTCCCAAAAGATATGTGCCTGCAAAAGTGATTCTTCAAAGGAGACCAGTTGTTGGAGCGTCCTTGGTGGCACAGGGGTTCAGGCACAGCACTATGAAGCTATCAGCAGTCACTGCAACATGAGTTCGATCCCTGGCCGGGGAGGTGACCCACATGGTGAAGCAGACCTCTCCTGTTCAACCGCTGTTCCCCTTAGCAGTGTATTTCAATTTGCCCGGTCTGCATCCCAGTCTGTCTCTGGTGAATTCTCTCACGCCATGCACCTCTAGCCTGTACCCCAGTTCTTGTATGCATAAATAAATAAATCTTTAAAAACAAAGCAAAACAAAGGAGACCGGTTGGCTTATTGATTCTCATGATAAAAATCACAATTCTACTTGAATAGTTAGCTCATTATTGTTGGACAGAGGGACACTTTTTTAGGCAGGCAGGGCTTGAGATGGACCTCACCTGGGCAACAGCATGCTGGTTGCTGATTTATGGGATGATTTTTGTAGAATTTTGTGTGAAGACACTTTAATGTCCCTGGGATCTCCCAGAGTCTGCTGCTCACTTTCAGCCTGTCCCAGAATGTAGGAAGTTCTCAAATCGCTGAGGATATTGACTTCACACTGAGAACTTCTGGAAACTGACTCTTCTTTTTCTCCCACTTAAGGACAACTGTAACGTGCTCCACACCATATACCATGCACTCCTCACCACAATATTATTGTGTCCATTTTATAGAAAAGGAAACTGAGGCTTTGAGACATTTTACAAAATTACCCATGTTAACCCAACTGGTAATTGTGTGTGAGACACTTGAACCAATTGCCCAACTTAAGTTTGCTCTACTTCAAGTTCCGTGTTCCCTGCTTGATAATCTGGTGGTCAGTGTTAAATCTGGTGGTCAATCTTGCTTTAAGGACCTTCCACAGACTACAACCTCGCCCTCACTTTGCTCCAGCCACAAGACCAGTCTGTCTTCAAACGGACTTGGCTTGTTTCTGCCACTGTGCTTTTGTGGCCTGAAATGTGGAAACTCTGCAAGTTCGGGGATGTACAAATATATATGACACAGTCTCTGCCCTTAAGAAATCTACAATCTGGGCCTCCCCAGTGGCGCAGTGGTTGAGCGCTGGGTTGTGACGCTGCCCACAGCCTCTGCAGCGCCGGTTCGATCCCCGGCTGCTCCCCGGCCACCGGAGAAGGGTCCCGCATGGCCCGCAGACCTCTCCTGCCGCCGGCTGCTCCCCTCAGCAGTGTGTTTTGGTCCTTCTGCCTTTTCTGCTCCCCACTCTGGTTCTGGTGAATTCTCTCACCCTCCCGCACTTCTGACTGTACCCAGTGCTTGTATAAATAAATAAAGTAAAATAAAATAAAATAAATCTTTAAAAAAAAAGAAATCTACAATCTAGTGATGGGAGGCAGACTCATAGATAGTACAGTACAATCTACTAAATTCATTTATACAGGGAAGTAAAACTCTGTGTGTGTGTGAGTGTGTGTGTGTGTGTGTGTGTGTGTGTGTGTGTGTGTAGAGCAGCCAAGAAAGATTTTATGGAAGAGTGATAATGAGCTAAGTCTTAAAGACTAAGCAGGAGAGAACAAGATGGAGTGTGTAGGCAAGGGAAAGGACATGGCACATTCTAGGAGATGATAGGAGGAGATGATAGGAGGAAAAACCTGAAGATGAGAAACAGTGGCATATACAAAGTGGGTGATGTGCAGATTAGCATTGCTGGAACATAAGATGGTAAGAGTTGAGGCTGGAGACATACTCTGAGAGTTGGATTGTGGTCTACCCCAAGGTTAGGGAGATGGATGATTCAATAAAAGGTACTTTGAGAGTGAGAGAGTGCTAGCCTCCTGGCACCTCAAGAATATAGGAATTGTCCTGGGGATTCTGGGGTATATGGTCACTCTCACTTAGAGTCTGTACTAAAGAATTTGAAATTCAGCCTGTGCTGAAGGTACTGAAGGTTCTAAGAGGGAAGTGGTAAAATCAGGCTTACCTTCTTTTAAAGGTTATTCAGACACCAATGTGAAAGACATTCTGGAGGCGGCCAACTTGGAGAAAGAAGGTCACATAATGACATAAGAGAGTGTAATGATAGGTGAAGATAGTTAAGAAGAAGGAGGATGTTTGTCAAGAAATGAAGAAATACTGAGTAGGTAAGATCATCAGGATTTCATGATTGGTGAAAAAAAGCAAGAAGGAAGACTAAATGACTCCCCTCAGGTTCCTAATTAAGGAACGGGGAAGATGGCAGTCCCAGCCATAATAAGGTAGAACAGGATAGGGATTGAGTTTTCACCTCTGGACAGGTTGATCAGAGGTGCCCCAGGGATGCTTGGGGAGATGTCCAGTAGAATGTTGGGAGTCTAAAGCAGTGCAGAGCAAGACTGATCTGGAGCTCAAGAGAGTAAAAAAAATTCTGATGGAGTGTGTTCAGTGAAAAAAATGATGGACTAACACTATTTCCACTCTCCTCTTGGCAATTTTCTTTCCAAAAATCAACTTTATTTTCAATAGTCAGATATTTAATTAACACTCTAGAAACTTGGAAACTTAATGAGCTTATGCTTTCCCCTTGCAAAAACTTACCTCAGGTTCTCCAAATTCTTAAGTATGCTATTTTTTTCCACAAACATAATCTATTTCTCATAGTGATGTGTGGCAAGGCTTGTTGTCCATTGTTGAGATTGGCGTTTGGGTCTCTAGGTTACTATTGGAGACTGGGTTGTAATGATGATGGAACTGTGGGAGGTAAACTGGGCTAAGACAATTATTTTTTTAATCTTTTTAATTTACCTTTTTTTATCCCCCAAACAGATTTTTATCTGCTTTCTATGCAAATCATATTTTTAATTTTTTCCCAACTTTTAAATCTCATTTTTGAATATATAATACATTTACATGGCTTTATATTTTAAACTATGTATGTAAATATGCACACCAAAGAAATATTTTACCCACCACTATTTTCATCGACACAGTTCTATTCCTGCTCTAGGTAACCACTGTGATTAATTTCTATATGATTTTTCAGATTTTCCTTAGCACATATGAGCAAATACAAACATATATTCTATTCCCCTCCCCCACACACATACATTTTTACCCAAAAAATTTTTAGTTATCCCTAAAGTTCTGACCTTGTTGTTTTCACCTGACATATCTCGAATATTTTTCCATATCAGAGCATAAAAAGATCATCATTCTTTCTAAACCATAATTTATCTAGCTATTCCCCTGTTATTATTTGCTATTATAAACACCACTACCATGAATACCAACCTTGTGCCTGTGTGATTTTATGCTTATGTATCTTTAAGATGCATTTGTGGGTGTGGAATTGCTGACTTCAGTGTTTTATTTCGGGAGATACTAACAATTTGTCTTTCATACTTTGCACATCAATTTCCATTCCTGTCATCATGCATGAGAGTTACCCTTTCCCCACAGCTTTATCCACAAAATATCCTATGAAAATGATTTTGGGAAAATATAGCTCGCGGTAGTTCTATTTTATTTTTTATTAATATAATTTATTTATATATATTTTGCATCTTTGTTCATTTTTGTACAATGTTTGCTTTCACCTCTCAGGTATAGTCCCCATAGAATTCCCACCACCAATTCACCTGTGCGCCATCACCATAGTCCCTTGTGCTCTTCCCTCCCCTGATTTGATTCCTCCCCTTTCCCCTCCCCTGCAGAATGTCTCTGATTTATAGTTGCCTGTTAATTTTTTTTATTATTATTTCCCCTCTGATCCTTATTTGGTTCCCCTATATTCCTGATATAAGTGAAACCTTCTGATATTTTTTCTTTTTCCTTCTGATTTATTTCACTGAGCATAATCCCTTCTAGCTCCATCCCTGTTGCTGCAAATGGCATTAGTTTATCTTTTTTGATTGCTGGATAGTATTCCATTGTGTATATATATCACATCTTCTTGATCCATTCATCTATTTTGGGGCATTTAGGTTGTTTCCATGTCTTACCTATTATAAATAGTGCTGCAATAAACAGAGGCAGGCAGCTATCCTTTTGAATTAATTTTTTTGTATGTCCTTTGGATAGATTCTAGGGGTGGAATTGCTGTGTCATATGGTAGCTCCATTTTCAGTAGTTTGAGGGTCCTTCACACAGCTTTTCATAGTGGTTGGACCAGTTTGCATTCCTACCAGCAGTGCAGGAGAGTTCCTTTTTCTCCACATCCTTGCCAACATTTGTTGTTTCCAGTTTTTTTTATTAATATGTGCCATTCTCACAGGTGTAAGGTGGCATCTCATTGTGGTTTTGATTTGCATTTCCCTGATTATAAGGGATGTTGAACATTTTTTCATATACCTGTTGGTCATTTACATTTCCTCTTTGGAGAAGTGTCTTTAGATCTTTTGCATATTTTTTTTGACTGGATCATTTACTTCGTTTTTGATGAGTAGCTCATTGGTAGTTTTAATTTCTTAGTGCGAGTAAAGTTGAACGCATTTTCATTTGCTCCTTTATGTAAACGATTTGTTGATCATCTTTGCTTATTTTCATATTGAATTGTTGCTCTTTCTATTAATTTCTAAGAATGTTAGACCCATGTGTAGGATGACTAGATCTTTGTATCTTTATCTGTGATATTGGTTCCAATTATTTTTTCAAGTTTGCCACTAAAAGTCATAGGTTGTTTTTGTTTGTTTGTTTATTTTACCAAGCAGAGATTTATTTTTTAAGTAGTTAATTTATCATTCTATTCATTCATGGCTTCTGGATTCTGAATTATAATAATAAAAATGTTCTCAAAATTTTCTATAGTATTTGAATGATTTCAGTTTTTTAAATTTAAATTCATGATTCATTTAGAATTTGTGCTGTTTAGTATGAATTCAACTTACTTATTTTATCTGGTTAGGAAGCAGTAGTCCCAACATCATTTATTTGGTAGTCCCTAACTTCCCAACTAATTTTAGAAGCTGCTTTTATCATATTCTAAATTTCCATAGGGATTTGGGTCCATTTTTTGATATCCTTTTGTTGGTTTATGTATAATTTCATATTATTTTAATTATTGAGATTTTATCATTTGTTTTAACATTTAGTAGGGACAGTTCCTCTTTATTTTTTTCTTATTCCCTGGCTATTCTTGGCATGTTTACATTTTTTTCCATTTGAATGTTATAATTAGTTTGTCTACATAAAAATATCCTCAACTATTGGTATTTGTACAGGAATTAAAAAATAACATCCTGACATTTTTGAGATTTTCCCAAACTTGGGAATATCTTTCCAATTTTTTTCAAGTTTCTTGTGACCTTTAGGAGTGTTCTTTTTATTTTTTTTTTAAAGATTTATTTATTTAAGCATACAAGAGTGGGGTACAGGCCACAGGTGTGTGTGGGGGGGGAGGTGAGAGGATTCACCAGGGACAGAATGGGGAACAGAACAGGTAGATTGACCGAAGTACAATGCTGAAGGGAGCAGTGGGTGAGTCAGGAGAGGTCTGCTGCGCCATGTGGGTTGCTCCCTGGCTGGCTGGGGATTGAACTCATGCTGTGGTGGCTGAGAACAGCTTAATAGGTTGTGTCTTAACCCCTTGTACCATCAGGGAGGCCCAGGAGTGTCTTTTTAAATAAAGATTTTTTTTCCAAAGAAAATTAAAGATCTTACCTACTTCTTATTAAGATAATTCTTAAATGTTTTATAGTTTTGTTTGCTTTTATACATGAAGATTTTTTCCATTACATTTTTAATTTCTGCTTGACAAGATTCTTCAGTTTTCTATAGATTCCTTTGATTTTCTGGGTATAAAATCATATCATCTCCAAGTGGTTATAATTATTTCATTATTTCAAATTTTTATCACTTCAACTTCTATTTTCCCATTAGTGATGTTAGTATAATTTTATAAAAAGTGAAAATGGTGTTATCTCCTTCCTACCTTTAGGGGAAATGTCTAATACCTGCCATTTAAACAATCAGCCAGTTCTTAGGTTGAAATATTTCATCACCTCAGGATACTATCTAGGAACTCATATTTTCTGAATGCTTTATTTATTTATTTTTTCTTAACTATTGTAAATAGTGCTTCAATAAACATAGGAGTGCAGGTGTCTTTTTTTATTTTATATAATTCTTATATCATTTTTCATTTTTGCACAATGTATGCATTTTCATTTTGGTTATATTATTTTCTGAATATTTTAAATGAAGAAATGGTGTTGATGTTATTGAAGGATCCCTGGGATATATTAAGTGATGAAATCCAGATGGACAAAAGTAAATATCATACACTGCAATTATTTTAAGAAGAGGAATATGAATGTATTAGTTAGAACCAAATGAAATAGCCCATATTTGACTGTTTGAATTACAAAAAATGCCAATATTTATGACCCAATCCAATATATCCATATTTGCTCACACTGAAAATAAAGATGGATAAACCATTAAATTAATAATAATGATGATAAACATTGTCTAGGGTGGTGGAAAGGAACAGAGATGAAATCAGGGTCTCCCTGGTGTCACAGGGGTTAAGCATCAAGTGTCAGCACTATGAAGCAGTTCGCAGCTAGAGCAGCATAAGTTCAATCCCCGGCCAGAGAGGTGACCCGCATGGTGCAGCAGATCCTCCTGTCTTGCCGGCTGGCTCACCTTAGCAGTGTATTTCAGTCAATCTGCCTGTTCTGCTCCCCACTCTGTCTCTGGTGAATCCTCTGGCCTGTACCCCAGTTCTTGTATGCATAAATAAATAAATCTCTTTAAAAAATCTGCATTTCTTTGAACATATTTGATTTGATCTAAAACTATGTAAATATTTTATACAACTATATAATAAAAATTTTGAACTATTCTAAAAATCAAAAGCTAAATGAAATAAATGTGTATTAGGTTGGTGGTATAATCACACAAAACTGAAATACAATGACTGTATTTGATGTCATCCCTATCCCTATTGGGAGACAAGGAAAGGCAAGAAGAAACACCCACACTCATGCACACATCACTTAAACTGTTTTCAGTATCACATTGGTTGGTAATGATGACCTGGTTAATTTGAAATTGTTTTATGTGAGATAAAGAAAATGAATAACTATGTTGAGATTGTTGAGAACTGGTAATTTTGACATGGGAGAAAGGAGTACAGGTATTAAAGCAATATCTTAAGAAAAAAACCCTATAATCCTGAATTTGAATTGAAGTATAAGTATGGGATCACGATATATTTTTTCACAGTAAAAGAGGATAACTCTGGTCCACTCAAAAGAATTAGAAACAATGAACAACCAGTGGCAATGATCATTACTAATGCCCAAATTGTGGTTCCTAAATTCCATTTCTGTTGAAATGAGACCAGGGCTCCTTGGGAAAATGACTGATTACAGGTTGGTGGAAAGAACTATATATAGATAAAGAACTATATAAAATAAAACTAGAACATCTTATCAGACAGAGAATAAGGGAGCTGTTAAAGACTATCGTGGTTGTGTCAAAAAGAATCAGGAGCCAAACTGAGGAAAGTGACACAAGATGAAGCGAATTTGAAAATCAACAAGAATAATAATGCAGTAGATGAAAACACAGCTTACGAAGCACAGGCAGACAGAGACAAACTGCACATCACAGAAACTCTACCAGATTCTTCAACAAATAAAATTACAGGGGAAAAAGGAAAAGATAAGAAGAGGATAATGGAGGAAAATAATTATAAATGTAAAGGAACTTAAGAGATAAGATCAACTAATTACCATATGTGACCTCTATTTGAATCCTGGTTTAAACAAAATAAAATGTAAAGTTGCTATCCTCAGTTGAAGACAAAGGAGAAAGTCATTTTTTTTACCTAAGAGAATAAATTAATGGGAGCAATGAGTCTGTGCAAATCAGAATGAAAACCAGACACCAGGACTCCCATCCCAGCCGCCAACAGTTCAAACAGGGCAATGTGTTCACAGAGGGAGAGCAGTAATGTCTTCAGTAATAAAACTGAAAACTTGAAGGATTTGCTTTAGCAAACTATAATTCCAGTCACTGATGAGGCAGCCAGAATAACTGATTAAGAGCAGGGACTCCAGACCATCACTAGGTAAAATAGGTCCTTTAAATCTTGGCTGTCCCCCATTTCATCAGCTCTAGGGCTTGCCCCCAAGCTCTGTCCAGGTCAGTTCTGGGTGGTGTCCATCTAGCATTGCAACACCTGAATAAAGATGGGATTTCCAGCCACTGAGAAAAGTTAGATAATAGCCCCACCTCCCACCCAGTGAAAAGTAGGGTCTCACCTGAGATAGGACCAAGGAAGGACTGGAGCTAGGATTAGTGTTTCCAAAGGAAATTGTCCCCTCCAGATAAAACGGCTGGTTTCCCCGTGCCTGTGTTATGATAGACAATGTTAGGAAAGAACAAAATAAAACTTGTTGCCCTGACCTTTGCTGGTAACATAGGTCCCTCTCAGTGTCTTATTTAATCAAAAGCATATAAGAGGGTGTCCTATAGTAAAAATAAGGCCTTCCCTTCAGAATTGCACAAACCTCTTTAGGTGCAGTTGAGTAAGTGTGCTTCTAAATGTGTGCCTGGATGCTATTCCCTGATATGGTAACTGATTATTTCTGGGGGATGAGGTTTTGGGATGCTTTTCTTGCTCTTCATAATGCACAGACATTATTTTTATACTTGGAGCAAAAAACCACTTCCATTTTGGAAAAGAAAAATAAACTCTGTATCCCAAGAAATATTGTCTTCTCTGATCAAATACTTCGCATTTCTGAGTACTCGCTCTGATGCCCCGGAGCCAGATCAGAAGATTTGCTTCTCAGAACTATCTAGATCCACCAGCTCCTAACTGGAAACCAGGACTTCAACATTACTGATGCCCCCTGAAGGTGGCATGGAGACTGGGGGGTGGTAGGCGGGGACGTGATTAGGTGACAAGAAGCAATGTACAGGTGTTCCAATGGTTCCTTTGGCTGGGGCACCATATCATGCCCAGTTGCCCCTAACACCTGAACCATCCGAGCCCATGCTGAGCCTCCCCGACCTACGTCTCAGAGCTAGGAGTTCGGGGTTTTAATTCCATTTATTATGTTTGCTGTTCTCCCCAGTTTTCAAGTAGCTGCTTCTATTTAAATTAAAAAGTAAACATGTGACTTTCTGAGCTTGGATTCCAGATCATGTTATAGGACAGGGAGAGGGGCAGCCCAAGCCCAGCAAACCTGCCTATTCTACATGGGTTCTGCCATCCGCCGCATCAACACAAAACATAGGAGACTTTAATGGGAAGGAACTTTAATAAAACTAGGAAACAATACAGGTAAGGCAAAGAGTCTAGTTTCTAAATGAAGCACCCAAAGTTACCCGTCCCCTCGTGGGTAAAAGTCCATCCAAATGGGACTGGCCCAGAGCAAGGCCCCAAAGCCTGCCACAAGTCTAAAGCATCTTCCAGTGGGGACCCACAGAAAAGAGTCAGAAACAACCAGACAAGCCCGGAAGGAAAAGAGCAAAATCAACATCAAGATAAAAGCTGCCATGGTCACCTCCCCATGGGTCTCACCCACATCTGTGTCACCCAGTCCACGACCAAAAGACAAGCGCAGCTTCTTCACATGTCTCTAGGCTCCATGTGCCTCCTCCAGGTCTCCTAGCTCCATCCTGCTTCCTTCCTCAGTCTCTTCTGCAGCCTCTCCTCCCCCAGCCCAGCTCCACCCTCCCTTGGGTGGGGCAGGGAACCTCCCCCTTTCCTGGGGACCACCCCGTTACAATCAGACAACATTTGCACATAATTTTAGTTCTTAGATTAATAAGGACTCTCACGCTAGCAGATATTGAATGATTCTTCATAACAACATGTGACCTAGATACAAAATTATTAATTTGCTGAAAATTGCTCTGTTCTGATGTGTCTGAGGCTTGGCGAGGCAGAACCATGGTCCTGACTGCAAAATGCTTTACAGAGTGTAAAAGATGCTGAGCTGCAAGAGGCCAGGCTGTAAGCAGGGAGTCAGAGGGGGATTAGACTGTCACCAACTAACTTCTCTCCATAAAAACAGTGAGAAGGACCAGGAGCCTTTGCCATATGCCAGGGGATTACTCTGTGAAAAAGCACAAGGTTGGCTGATCACCAAGACTCAAGGTTCCCAAATAGAGCCTGAGTCCTAGGGGAGAGAAGATCCAGCTAAAAATAGCTATGACGTCCCAGCATTGATTTTCTTTCTTTCTTTCTTTCTTTTTTTTTTTTTTTTTAGTGAGTTCACCAAAAATAGCCTGGCAATAGACTTTTTTTGCCCTTTAAGTGGAAAAAGGAAAACAGAGAGGTCAAGAGCTGAAGTTAAGCTTCTAAGAAGCCTGAAGTTTCTGCCCAGACAAGGTGTCACTCTGGGGTGAAGCCCTTGTCACTGCTGTGTGAACGCTGGCCTCTCTGAAAGAAAGGGCCACTGCCTGGGGATTTTCAGGGAGCAGCACAGAATGCCCTGGCTTGTTGGGGATTTAAGGGGCCTGACCAAAGCCTGGATGGGCACCCAACCGTTGGAGGGTGAAACAGCCTCCTGTTGAGAGAAAGCGCCAGCTTCTGAGAACCAACACTGAGTGGAGTTTTGGGCAACCTCGGGACAGTTTGGGGTGTTTTACGGAAAACTAATATCCTGTCTTCTCTTTCTCCATACACACAAAAATTTTAACTTCTTTCAATAAAAGTCTTTATTGAGGTGGATGGCAGAACCCCTTTACAGTATACAAGTTTGTGGGTCCCAGGGTCTCCCTCAGCCTGTGTGTTAACATAACCTTGGCAAGTCACCCGGCTTCTTTGAGCTTCAGTTTTTTTCAATTGTAAAAGACTTGTAGCAGGGCCTCCCCTGGTGGTGCAGCGGTTGAGCGCTGGGCTGCAAGGCTGCCGGCAGCCTCTGTGGCGCCAGATAGTACCCCCGCTGCCAGCGAGGGTCCCACAAAAAAAAAAAAAAAGACTTGTAGCAACATGTGCTCAGGGAATGAATGAATCGAATGAATGAATGAAACTCCACCTCACCCCTTTGCCATCCTGAAATCTAATTGGCTGTATAGATAGCAACACTTTACCAAATAGGAACACTGTAGGTACTCACAGTTATAATTTTGCAGTCTCAGGTGATGCTGGGATTGTTTGGTCTTAGGGTGGGGCACCGCCTCCTCTTCCTGGCCTGAGGCCTGGGCTGGGACTTGTTTCTCCAAGGAGCGCCCAAGGCAATTACCCCACCTCAGCGAGGACTCCATGAGGGAGCTGAACCAGGCTGCCTAACAAAGGTCAAGATATGGGGAGGCCAGAGAGAGGAAAGCAAGAAGGCAAAGTCAGAGGCAAAGTCAGAGAAACCCTCTGAGAGAAGGGAACTCCCTGTACATTTCTAAGTAGTGAACTGTCCCTGGGATGCCTGGCCCTCACCTCCCCCTACCTCCAGGTAGCCTACTTCCCTGAGGAAGGGATCTTTCAACTGGTGTCAGTGGGACATCCAGACTCTCCTGCCTTGACTGCTTCTCAGCGCTCCCTTCCTGAGGCCCACACTTCTCCAAGTCCCCAGTGGTCCTTCCGGATGTGCAAGCCTCCGGACTTGTAAGCTTTCAGCCCAAACCCTCCTCTCCAGCCTCCAAGCAAGTATTTGGCCCCCCCTGCAGGCATTCTTTCCTCCTCTAGGCCTTACTCACTCCTCTCCACCCCCATCTGCAGGTCCTCCCTGCCCTTGGGTCTTAAGACCTCTGCCCTCTCATTTTGTTGATGGGGTTGTTATAAGGTAGAGTAAAGGGCACCAGAGGACCTCAAACCTGCACTCTCTAATTGGGTTCCTGTCATCCACCACATCAAGAGAATCAAAACATATTCTAGTGTGTAAGGCCTTCAATGGAAAGGAACTTAAATACAATTAGTGTGTAATAAAGAGAAGAGAAAGGAAAGACGAGACAAAATAGTTTCCATGTGAAACATCCAAAGTTACCCATCTCCTCGTAGGTAAGTGCCCAGTGAAAAACCAAATGGGGCACTGAGGTTCGAAAGCCTGCCACAAGTCTAAGACACCTGCTGGTGTGGAACTATAGGAAAGAGGCAGAGGGGGGCAGGCAAGTCTGGAAGGGAAAGAGCAAAATCCAAAGGCTGCCACTGTTAGCCTCCCCACGGGTCGGGTCTCTCACCCATGCCTCTATCTCTTTTGAGTGTCTCCCCAACCCCGGCCCCCATGTACCCCAAGTCCCTGGTACAAGGCCTAGAAGTAAGCCCAGCTTCTTCTTCACACATCTCTGCTTCACGTACCTTCTCCAGGTTTTCTCTTCAGTTCCCTCTTCCCAGGCCTTCTCCCAGTCTTTCTAGCTTCTCCTCCCTGCCCAGCTCCATGCTTGCTTAGAGGGGGGCCGAGAACCTGGAGCCTCCCCTTTCTCTGGGGTTTACACTTTTATATTACTGGTTGTTGAACACCTCGTAAGTGCCAAAACATAGCATAGACAAGCAAACCTCTGGGGTTTGGACCCAAGGAAAAAAAAATCCCTCACTACCTCAGCTCCTAATGGCCTCGGTTGCCTCCTCTCACTGTGCATCCGAACTTGTTACCCTTTGGCTGTAGTAAAAGACCCTGGGAACTCCCTTCCTCTCTTCCATATTGCCTAGGGAAAATGAGGAATTACAAATAAATTGCAGTTATTCATTTGTGACTTCTAAGTGATGGGTTTTGGTGAGACGTAGGGTTCAGATGAGTGGGGTCATTGGTTTGTCTCTGAGAAAAGTTTCAGCAGAGTTCCCCTTTCAGAGGCACACGGAGTTTACCATGGAGATGAAGACATTTGCACGGACACAGAGGAAGGTTTTAGCCAAAAGGAAGGTTATATCCAAAAGGGAAGTTTTATTAGGGGGAAAAAGTAAAGGAGAAGATTCTCTCACAGACACAAGTAGGCAGAAAGGACAACTTTTAAAAGGGACAATTTGTTAAAAGGACACCTGTATAGACACAGGTGGGCAGTCTTAGAACAAGAACTGCTTCTGGCCAGGGCAGGAGTTGTTCTGATACAGTGTTCCTTTTTTGGGGTGGGGTTCATTCCTTCAGGAAATTTTTAAACTATTGCTAAATGAATCAGTTCTAGGGTGTGACTGGGTTAATTTGCAAGGACCTGTGATTCTCTGTAATGACCCTCAATCACCATATCCCCACCTCTGGTCTCTGCCTAGGGACATTTTCTATAGCAGTCCTTGGTAATGACTGACAATTCCCATACTTAAGGATTTTTTCATTTCTATAGCTGGTTAAATGAGGATGTTAAGTCATTTCTATCCCCACCTCCAGTCTCTGGTCTTGTGAATCCTCCATCCCAAATTTTTGACTCTATGTCTCCATCACAAATGTCTAGTACCTAACAGCATTTTACATAGTAAGTAGTAACTACATTCAAAATATGCAGAGGACAGATGGCAGGACACCCCAACTCCTGGGTTCACCACCGTGCTAGGCAAGGAGTGTCCTCAAGGAGAAGAGACAGAACTGTGAAGAATGGAACTTACCTGTTCGGCAGGTGAGATGGCTAATTTAAAACACATTAATGTGCCGTTACATTTCTCTTGAAATGCAACTCAAAATCCACTTCCTCTAAGAGGAATGCCAAGTGGCAAGTGTCGTCTCAGAACAGGACAAGTTGTACCTCCACAGGAGCCCAGGAAGTCAGAGGGGAAATGCCACAATTTATCCACAAATAGCAGAGGGCGGGGGTGCTGGCCTCCCGCAGGCAGAGCTGGGAGAGCAGATCGAGCTTGCGCGGTGTGCTCCTGGTGTCCCCAGGACTGTGGAGTAAGAACACATCAGAACTGGATTCAGTTCATTTACAAGCCTTGAGCTATTTTTAGCTCATCGATCCCTGAGGAGCCCTGCAGGACTCACAGTTTGAGGCTAAAGATGGGGAAAGCTTTATAATTCTTTTCACAGAGCAGGTAGTCCCTGTGCCACCTCTACCAGCCTCCAGAGACTTAACTGTTCTTCACAGTGCAGGAGGGAGAAAAATCAGTTAGGGGATTGGAATGAGAAAGGGAAGCAGAGATGTGGCAGGAGGCAGTGAATACCCAGGCCAATGGCCAAATTGGGTCATAAGAGCAGTCTTTTGAATACAAATCAAGAAATGTGAATAGCTGTTGCCGCCTCAGGGCCAAGTGTTGCCTGGTGGGGCCTTCCCAGTTGCAGTAGCTTGGGGGGCTGCACCTTCTGCCATTCTGGAGAACCAGACCCCAAACCATCCAGACACCCTCGGCTCTGAGTTACTTTCCCTGAACCTGGTGTCATTTCATTTCCTATTGTATCCCCTCCTGAGAGTGGTAAGGGAAAAGAAGGTCAGCAGCTCAAATGAAGGCAGCTTCCTTCTCATCATCTCAAATTTAAAATTTAGATGGTAGGAGGGATGAAATGTGTTGCCTGAACTGGGTCACCTCTGGGTTTTGTGGATTTCGGATGGGTTCTATTAATTAGTCTTACCTTGTTTATTTTTAATTGGCAGAGATAATCAAAAACAGGCTTTCCCCCCACCACCTCTGCAGTTCTGGAAGTAAGGGAAAACGAATGTGGGGCTTTTCCTGACTCTAAATGTAGGCTGCTTAATTTAAGACACTGCAAAATTGCTTTTGTTCCAATGATTTCTAGCTTGGCTGAGTCATGGTAGTAACCCAATATGTGTTGCATTGATTTGCTACCAAGGTTTTTGTGGTAAATCGAATTTTTGTATTTTCATCAGTTGAATCATATTTTAAATGTCCTGAACAGCGCAATAGCTGTGGGACTCCTCTAGTGAAGCCTGTGGAGGAAACTCCTCACAGTTGAGTCACTCAGCAGCATTGGCCTTAGGTCCATGACCTCTTTCTTGAAGTAGATGCGATTCCCCAACACCCCACACTCTCCTGGCTTCCCACCCAGGTCACTGGGTGTCCTAATGCATTAGTGTCCTAATGCTTCTAACAGACCTCAGAGTACTAGATGGACCCATGTTTGTAACTTTGGCCCTCCTATCTTCATTTCATTCTTCCGAGTTAATGTGGACAGTGTTCATCCCTGAATCCTCCAAATTCTTCTCTAGAGCTTGAACTGATGGCTGATGGCTCCCAGTTTTGTCTGTAGCTGGATTTCTCTGTGAGTCCTAGACATGCAAATACCACTGTCTCCTTAATATCCCACCTGCAAGTGTGATAGACGTCCCGATTTGCTTTTCCCTTTCAAAATGCACTTCTCCCCTAAGGTTCCCTATCTCAGTATATGTAGCAGCTTCTGATCCAATTGTTAAAGCCAAAATCCAGAAATCATCCTTAATTCCTCTCTTTCTTTCATCTGCCAAATCCAATTCATTGGTAATTGTTGGTTTTGATCCAACGTGTCATCAGAATCCGGCTACTTCCATCAGCACCTTTGCTGATCAAGTTTGCACAACCATCATCTCTCCCTGGACTATCTCAGCAGCCTCTTTCCCAGGTCCCTGCTTCCACTTTTGCCCTCCAGTGCAACCTCTGTACAAGAGCCTCTGAATGTGTTTATCAGATCCTGTCCATCCTGACTTAAAATGCACACTTAGAATAAAGCCCCAGTTCCTCGAGCCCTTCAAGAGTCTAAAGCAAGAATTGATAAACTGCTGCTCTTGGGACAAAGAAGCATCTCCCTCTTCTACCTGCTTTTTAAATAGAAATTTACTGGAACTTACCCCACCAGCTCGTATGTTAATTATTGATGGCTGCTTTGCCACTTCTAGAGCAGACTTGAGGAGTGTTGGGCATTAAGACTGTGTGACCCACAAGGCCTAAAATGTTCACTGTGTGGTCCTTTACAGAAAATGTTTGTCTTTCCCTGCTCTAGATAAGCTGGCTCCTGCCTGCCCCTCTCTTATAGCTCCCTTTATCCTCTGCCTTCTCCACGGTGTTCTGGTCATGCTGGTCTGCGTTCACTTCTTTGCTCTTGCGTCACCTTCCTCAGCATCTTTGCACTTGTAGCTCTTGCTTGGTTTGTCCTCCTGTAACAGGGTGGTCCCCAGGAAAGGGGGAGGTTCCCTGCCCCTCCCAAGGGAGGGTGGAGCTGAGCAGGAAGAGGAGAAGCTGCAGAAGAGACTGAGGAAGGAAGCAGGATGGAGCCAGGAGACCTGGAGGAGGCGCATGGAGCCTAGAGACATGTGAAGAAACTGCGCTTGTCTTTTGGTCGTGGACTGGGTGACGGAGGTGACCATGGCAGTTTTTATCTTGATGTTGATTTTGCTCTTTTCCTTCCGGGCTTGTCCAGTTGTTTGTGACCCTTTTCTGTGGGTCCCCACTGGAAGATGCTTTAGACTTGTAGCAGGCTTTGGGGCCTTGTTCTGGGCCAATCCCATTTGGATGGGCTTTTACCCACGAGGGGACGGGTAACTCTGGATGCTTCATTTAGAAACTAGACTCTGCCTTACCTGTATTGTTTCCTAGTTTTATTAAAGTTCCTTCCCATTAAAGTCTCCTATGTTTTGTGTTGATGCGGCGGATGGCAGAACCCATGTAGAATAGGCAGGTTTGCGGGGTTTGGGCTGCCCCTCTCCCTGTCCTATAACACTCCCACCACATCTTCACATGACAGCTTCTTCAATATTTAAGTCTCAGCTCAAATGCTCCCTCCACAGTGGTTACTATTCCCACTACAGAATCCCCATGCCAAATCTCTTCTTCCAGATTATCCTATTTATCTTCTTCACAGTACCTATCACTGAGGAGGGAAGTATCCATGCCGACACCTACATCTAGATCTAAATATCTATATTTATAGCCATACTCACACCTGTACCACACTCATACCTACAGCTATTGTTACGTCTATGTTAATATCTCTGTATCTATATCTATGTCTGTAAGTATGAAAGTATGAGCTTATTATCTGTCTTCCCCATCAAATTATAAGGATCTTGAGTGTGAAGATTGCCTTCTTTACCTCTGTGCACCAAAGACATAGTACTGTACCTGGAAAATTAGTAGACACCCAACATATACTTGTTAACCAATTCAATCTCTGCAAAGAAAATTATCCTTTATTATGTAAACAATTAGGCCTTTGTTATTCAAGTTCATATGTTGATACATCACATTTTCTGGATTTTCTATATTCTGCTCTGTTGCCCAAAATCCTTTAGAAGACTATGTTGTTATATTTGTTTTTCATAATTAATGTCTACCATTGAGAGTTCAGAACTAGCTGCGGACATATATAACCACATTTCAATTCATATACCAACCCTGGGAGGGAAGCGTTGCTATCTGCCTGTATAGTGAGGGAATAGGCAAGGAGTTGCTAATAACTTGACCTACGTCACACACTTACAAATGTACAGAGCCAGAATCTTAACCCATGGCTGTGTGATGTCAAAGCTCACTTTGTTACTGTTACCCCAAAGTATAGGTGAGTTCCTCCCAACTGCTTTTCCTCCATAGTCAGCACACCTTAATGCGTCTGTGGATTGACGTATATCATCTGTCAGGTTCCTGAAAAAATTGAGACATCCCTACCTCCTCCCCACCCCCCCTTTAAAATCCTGAGGTATCCCATCTTGTCAGATTCCTTCCCAACCAGAGTGGATATAGTAGACAGTTCTGAGAAACCCCAAACATGTCCCTATACAGATGTTCTGCCATTGGTGACTAACTTGGTCAAAGGTGAACTCACAGCTGTCTGCACATGGGTTTCTGAAGAGCAGAAGCCAACAGAAGAGGGAAGTGGGAGGTGGAAGGCAGTATGTGTTCATTTTATTCATCCTTCGGTATCATCTAAGGTATCATATTTAATGACAGATGATGTGATTACAAAAGTCAAAGCAGATTCTAATCTGGTGTATCATTTATGGTGTGTGTAGCATGATCCACTTTCCATACGCAGGAGAGGGAGAGCTAAAGACCCTGCACTTATTAACACTCCTTAGGCCACCACTATTGTGATTCTACAACTAGACTCTTCCAGTGGCTGCTGAGGGGCTTCAGTACTCTTGGTTCCAATGTCACCTGCATACAGCTGCTAGGTTAAAGCATAACTCGGATCACATACCTGCTTCAAAGACTTTCTTCTCATGTAGCTGCTCGAGCTAGCCTCCACCCAAACAGCTACCCTCCCAGGCCGTAATGCTAGGTGTACTTCTCACTTGGGAGAAGGCAGAAGGCAGAAATCCTGAAGGGCAGCTGTGTGGTGTCCACAGTCACTTCCTGATGGCTTGTTTGAGTTCCAAGCTGGGAAAGATCTAGCTCTGAGGACCAAAGAGTACTGTAACCTAGGTTATCCTCACAGGGTAGTAGCTTTAGGAAGAATTCCCTTTGGCTATGCCTTAAAGCTCCAGAAGTGAATTATGGGTGTGGAAAAACAGCCCTCAGATCATTTAATAATAGGGAGCTTCCTCGGGTGGTTCCCAAATATCATGAATCCTTCCAGGTCCTGGGTCCCCGCAAGAAGCAAAACAACAGTAGAAAGGATGTCAGGGGCTGCAAAAAGCCTCTTCCCCTCCCATCACACACACACAAATAAGCCTCTGGGAAGTTTAATGACACTCTGCGAAACACTGGGGGACATTTATCTCTATTGCACATTTTTCTTGCATTAGCCTAGATAACTTTCACTAGAAGAAGACAGTCTGCTTAGTGTGCAGGCTACTTATCAAATCAGGCTGCAGCAATAAACATTAGTCTCCTCTGCTGGGTCCATTTCAGTGGGTGCTGGCCACCACAATCCTAACTAGGATTGTGAAATATCATTATGTAAAAAAGAGCTTGCTATAAAGTAGGTGTTCATATTTGTAAAAGAATGTTAAAAAAATACACTATGCATTTAAAAAAGAGTAGAACTCTGCAACAAATATTGAAAGTGATGATATTACTTATTTGTGTATGTGCGTACAAAGCCCATGTGTTTATCTTTTATGACCGATGTGCATTATTGTTTTGAGTAATATATAAAAGCATTCTAGAGAAGACACAGAACATTTCTGCCATCCCCCAAATACCTTTGTGCCTTTTTGCAGTTGACCTCTCCTTTCTTCACAGTCCGTGTCAAAGCACAATCAACTTTCTCTCTATTGCTTTACCTTTTCCTTACTGTCATATATCATTTACTAAGTAGTCTTTTGGGTCTGGATACTTCCATTTACCAGAGTACATCTGAGATTCGTCCTCTTTGCTGTGTCTGTCAATAATTTTTGGATTGCTGACTAGCACTGCATTGTGTGGATGGTCTATTTATCCATTCATTGGTTGAAGAACATCTGAGGATCATTGCTTCTAGTTTTCAGCAATTATGGAAAAAGGCACTATAAATATTCCAGTACAGGTTTTTGTGTGAACATAAATTTTCTTCTTCTTCTTTTTTTTTTTTTTAAACCCAGGAATGGGATTGCTGGATCATGTAGTAAGTATTTATTTAACTTCATAAAATGAAACTTGAAAAGCTTTCAAAAGTGGCTTTTCCATTTTACATTCCCATGAGTAATATATGACAGATACAGTTGGTCAACATCTTTGTCACAATTTGTTGATATTCTCTTACTCATTCTAATAGGCTTACATACCAGACTCATAATTATTCAAATGTATTTCACTTGCATTTTCCACAAACAAGGATGTTGTACATATTTTCGTGTACTTACATCCCATCCATCTATCTTCTTTGCTGAAGAGTCTGGTAAAATCTGTCAATTTAAAAAATTGGTTTGTTTGCTTTTGCATTATTGCTTGGAGAGTTCTTTATATATACACTAGAATCAATGATTACCAGATAAGTGTTTTGTAAATATTTTAATCCCATTATATAGCATGTCCTTTTGCTCTCTTAATGGAGGAGCAGGTATTTTAATTTTAATAAATAAGGTCCAAATTAATAATTATTTTCTTTTATGAATCCTACATCTGATGTTTTATTGAAGAAATCTCTATCTGAATCTAATGCCACAAAGGTTTGCTCATTTTCTGTAGGAGTTTTAAAATTTTATGTTCAGGTTTTTGATTCAATTTGAGAGTCCTTTTTAAAAAAATTTCAGCTGATATCAGGCATAGATAAAAGTTTACTTTTTTATTGACTGTGTAATTGTCAAAACCAGTTTTGTGTGACCTATAATATAGGTTCACTGGACAGCTAAGTACACATATAGTTAATTATAACATGTTTACTTATATATCCTTGTTAGGTCCTTCAATTATTTAGTTATTCAAGAGTTTCTCAAGTTCCTGCTATAATTCAAGATACTAATCATAAATGATCACTACCTTTAAGGTGTTTATCATTCAATGTGGGAGAAACCTGCTGATAGGATCTACAATATGATACAGAAAGAAATAATCATCTACCCAAACATAAAATCTGAATCATTTCTCATTCATACTGAGAGTCCAATAAGGTATCCAAGAAGAAGCTATGAGACAGATTGAGAATGGAGGTGACCAAGTGATTGACCCATCTCTTTGGACAACAAGCCCATGAGGGACATGGCAGAAGTGTCAAGTCTGAATTTCTGGCTACTTCCTTAAACATGAAGTCTAGCTATCTATAAATCAACCAGTGCATTGGAAACCTTGAGAGGTAGTGGGAAGCTTCATCTTGGAGACTACTCATTTTTTCAGCTTTAGTCACTTCAGCCCTCTGGGCCTCAGTGTCTACATATATAAAGTAAGAAACTTGGACTAGGTGCCCCATGTATTCCTTTCAGGAAAAAAAATGCAAACTATGCAAATTTAGTGCTATAACACTAACACTGTAACAGTGAAAGATACAGTCACAGCAGGTGGGTTGTTAGATGCTAGACTAAAGTGTGTAATTACTGAACCCTTAGACAAATATTCTATATGGGTAGCAAAGGAAGAAAAAGATTTTTTTTTTGTAAATTTAAATTATGAAAGATTTATATACCATGTTTTTTTGAGTGGTAAAGAACATTCATGAGAAAATAAACTAGTAGACATTGTTGATATTTCTAAAAACCACATAACAAGATTCTGCACAAACTTTATTACAGTAATTCTCCCCTATCAATTATAACTCAGACTCCCTCCATAAGATCCAAGAAGATGCTTAGGACAACAGGGATGGGAGGTGGAGGGGGATGTCTCTTCAGGGTGATGAATTAGGAAGAGCAAGGATCCAAGGAAAAGATTGGCTTCAGTTAACATATTATGTGTCATGTGGACAAGAGCAAAACTGATATCAAACACCTCTGATTTTTGAGTTCCAATGGAGAAAAACTCTCGTGTAATTTTATAAAGTTGGATGTTTTAGGTAAGCCTAATTACATATTCAAGGTGATGGGCAGCCAAGGATCAGGTTAAGACCAAGGACAGTGTCTTTGGAGTCCCAAACGATAGTAGTCTCTAGACTCAAAAGAGTTGGTATGGCCCAAAATAGAAAAACCGGGTAGGCAATATCACTTACCCCTAACGGGATCCAGTTACTTCTGAATGGAATATGGATCAGAAACATATCCTATTGTTATATATTGTGAATATCTCTAGACCAGGAAACTGAACTAAATTCTGGTTGTTGGGTGTTGAGGAAGACACAATTAAAACTAAATGATTCATGTAGAGGGTAGAAATGCTGCCACATGAGTCCAGATGGATAAAAGGGCTCAGTTTAGAAATAAAAAAGACTAGCATGGAATTTGATCAACTTAAAATTGTATGGGGAATATATCCAAGATGAAAATGCATACATTGTGCAAAAATGAAAAATGATATAAAATATATAAAATAAAAAAGTTAATAATATTATGAATAATAAAAATATATCTGTAGTAAATTAGAGCTGAAAGTAAAATCCCATTGATATTTATAGGAAAAAATTAATAAAATGGGATTACAATAAAAAAAGAAAAAAGTATTTACATTTGGGAGAGAATGCACTTCTGTTTGCAAAATAAATTGGAACGTAGAGGAAGACCAATGAAGTTTTTAAAAGTGCATACACAGTATATCCAGAAGTTATGAATCTCATTACCCCAAAAGATATCAAGGAAATTTGAAATGTTTCATGTAAAAATTAGCTAAAAAGCTTTTGGACTCAATAATCCATTGATTTAAAGGAATCAAATGCTTTTATAATGATATCATGGAAGAGCTGTTTGTCTTCTTGATCTTAGGAAGCCAAAAGCCAAACAAAATTTCTTCCACATTCTACCAGAGCATACAAAGCAGTAACTTTTATGTTAGGTTCTAAGGAATTCCATACTGTGGGAGCAACTACAGTTCATCAAGGCTAAAATTTACATTTGGAGGAAATGACTTTCTGTAGATTTACTTTTCCCATGCTAATCTCCTAACAAAATTAGCAATCAGTTCCCAAGGTGATACCCTCCCTTACAACAGTGTTTCTGGCTGTCTTTGCAGAGAAAGGAAATGTTAACTGTCCTGTTCATTAGCTGGACGTTTCTGTACTAATCACACTGAAATATTTAGATAGTTAGATAACAAGCATAGTTTAGATAACAAGCATCCGAGTGAATTATTACGGTCTCACTCAGAATCTAAAACAATATCACACTTAAAAGTAAAATTTGCATTTCTCTTTTTAAAAACTGAGGGAATGATGAGGCTACATGAACAGAAGGCATTGGATGTGACACGTTGGTAGTTTCATCACTTGAAACTTACAACAAAGATAACCCGATGCATATTTAAGCTATCATAAGGTCAACAGGATTAGTGTGATGAGATTCAATGAAGGAGTAGTCAAAAATTAAGTGTTCAAAATCATCCTTCTTTGAATCCTTTTAAGAAAAAATCCTGATGGTCCCAAAGGGACTTAAGAAATTGGTGGGTAGTCCATACTTGGTCAGTGGTGGAAGTGGCTGCAAAAAAGGCAGAGTTCAGATTCAGGTGGGTCCCATCTCTGACTCTGCTAAGTTGGTTTCCTGTGATGCTACCCTAGAATACACAGCTATCTTGAGAGCTGTCTCTATATAATTTCTTCCTCTAAAAAGGAAGTTTCTGAAAGAAACGTGTATTTCTCCATTGCTCTTCATCCTTGACCTATGCTAAGGGCATGGAGTACAGCCAAAGGAACAGACCCATTCTTACCCTTCTAGCCTCGGTTTAAGCCTCTTTTGGTTGCTTGTGTTTCCCTGCCAAAGAAGGAAAAGACTGGGGGACCAGATACAACTGAGATCAGTTGAAAGAGACTCAAGGATGCTTAACATAACTTTTACAACCAACTGCCGAGGGAGTTAGAATGACTGCTGTGACCCTCTTTGAAGGGAAAGCTTATGTAAGATTCCTGTTAAATTTGCTCACAGTCTGTATAAACTCAGTCAACCAGCTGAGTAAATTACCTTTGTTCTCACTTGAGGGATATTGACTAAGAATTCTAAGTCATATTCTTCTGGGAGGCTGATAATTCAACCAACACACACAGGCAAAGCTGCTGCAGTTGTTAAAAATATTGAAAATATTTTGGTACCCTTTGAAAACAAACTGCTGCCTGAACCACTTGTCCTAGCTCTTCTCTGGACACAGATCTCTGCCTATTGCTCCAGAGCGGATGCTTGACTCTGGGGGCTTTGCTCCAGCACTGTGGTACCCATTCTCTACCAACTGTTTAATATGTCTGTTACCCCCAGACAACAGTGTTAAGTGACACTGGTCACCTAATCAGGAAGTTATTAAAAAGTAAGCCAGGACAGAATGACAAGTGTCCTAGAGTAGAGATGGAGAAGAGACTACCTCAAGTTTGCTGGGGATGGTGATGCGTGGACCATATGAAAAGGCTTTTCCTTGGTCCTGAGTAGTTCAGCAGTACCCATCAACTGCCCCTAGAGATGCCAGGAAGGAGACAGAGCACAACTGAGAAGCTGCAGGAACCCCAGAGGAGGAAAGTCCTATGTAAATATGCAAGAGGATTAAAAATAGAAAAAGAAAATTAATCCAAGCCACAGTATATTTTCAGACTGCCAAGGTCCTGAACTCCTGTTTCTTACGCACCTCGATGTGAATGGTTTTCTTTCCAAAGTAAGAGAAAATTTAGCTCAACTGAGGGACATATAAGGGAGGTTAAGGGAACAGTTCCAGATGGGTTAGGATAAAAATGCAGAAAGAACATATAATTCCTTTAAAGAGTAAATCCTACCAAAGGCCCCAACCCGGCACATGCATGTTTGCCCTCAGAGCTCACTGCGCTTACAAAATGTCCCATTGGAATATGGAATAAAGTTTGGCCATGCATAAGATGTTATTCATTTAGCATACATTTACTGTGTTTACAAATTTGGTGTGAGTTAAAAGTGGAAAATACTAGGGCATACCCCCCTAAAACTTTCAAGCAAATCATGCATTTATTGTGATCATGTTTCTAATCCCCATTTCTATTACTTTTTTCTGTCCTATGATCAACATAAGCCCTTCTGAGGGACAACTATGTTTTGCTTAAATGGCTGTCCCTTTCACGGACGAATTCTGAAGTTCACATTACATTCAGGATGAATCACTCTCAGCAGGCTTTGGGGCACCATCAGGAGGCATGGAGAAGGCCTTGGGGTGCTTGGCTCACTGTAATTCACATCACATTTTCGGGGCATGGTGATGATGTTCATGCAGCTGGAAGGAAGGTCTCTTTCTTAGAACCACGCACTAGCAGAAGGGATTTATCTTAACCAGCTTGGGCTTTTATAACAAACATTATAGACAGGTGGCTCAAATGACAGACATTTACTTCTCACAGTTGTGGAGGCTAGAATTCCAAGGTAAAGGCACCAGCTGTTTAGGTTCTTGGTGTCCTTCTTGCTGTGTCTTCACTTGCTGGAGAGAGAGAGAAAATTCTGAGATCTCTTTTTATCAGGACACTAATCTCATCATGAGGGCTCCATGCTCTGACTTCATTTTAAACCTAATCATCTCCCATAGTCCTCACCTCCAAACACCATCACACTAGAGATTAGGGTTTCAAAATATGAAACCTGGGACACAAGCATTCTGTCCATACAGGACTTGATAGTATTTGAACTGAGGACTATTTTGACTTCCCAGGTGTTGGCACCATGACCTGCATCATCACTGGGTGTGCCAAGGGGAGTACTGGCAGCAGCAGAAAGGAAGTCAGTGCAACAGTGGGGAGGAAACAGAGGGAGACATCTAGAAATATTTGTTATGGACAAAGAATTGCTGGCCCATGATAATAATAAGATCAGCTTAAGTCATTTTCATGACTAACTTTGCATTTTCTACAGAAAATGTGTCTTTCTTTACTGCACCAGGATAGGGGTTGGGGTTAGGTGGTGTATATGTCCCACAACATGTACCATCACTCCCTACCCAACTCACTCCTGCACCAGAGGGTGCAGCTCTAGCTCATGTTTCTGAACACCTATCATAATTGTCCTGAGAACTGAAGTCTGAGCAGTTTTCTTATTGGTCAACTTACAAAAAGGAGCAGAGGTAGGGCAGGGAATGTGGTCTTTATGTGGACTGAGGGCATCACTTCTGCCAGGAGGGGAGAGAAAGGGACTATTCCACCATCCTGTCCTGCTGTTCAGTCTCTGGTGACTGCAGCATCACAGGAAGCCCAGCTTGTGTCCTCTGGTTGCCAGGGCAATTTAAAAATAGCTTCTGCAACCAGAAAAGGGGGAAGGGAAAGAATGAAGATAGTGCCTTTTGCAGGAAAATTCCAGTGAAGAATCTGCCGAGGCTTGGTCTGGAGTAGGAGGATCTTGCGTTTACTGTGCTTCCTGCCTGGAGGACCACCATAGTGCCAGGGGTCTGCTGTGGGCTCTTTCTGGAAGGAACCAGTTCCCTCTGGAAAAGGCCCTGTTTACTCCTGGGAACTGCAGTGGAGGACATGGGCAGCTCTCTGCAGGAAGGAGAAGCACTGCACGGGTTCAGACAATCATTCTTCCTGTTCAAGGAGGAGGCGTGTTACAAATCAAACCTGTGGACACAGAAGTCCTAATGGGAAAGGATCCTGTGCAGGGGGAGAAACATGGACTCTGCTGATCTGGGGGCAGGTGACATTCTCATCAACTTTTCACACCAGGATTTCCCATTTTTTTGGTATCAAGAT
The DNA here is from genome assembly GCF_964194135.1 of Talpa europaea. Classification (NCBI taxonomy): domain Eukaryota; kingdom Metazoa; phylum Chordata; class Mammalia; order Eulipotyphla; family Talpidae; genus Talpa; species Talpa europaea. The sequence continues at coordinate 114,667,465 of NC_140070.1, read as the reverse complement.
GTGTGGATGGTTCTCCTTCTGGGGTAGTACTAGCCAGACCCCCAGGCAGATGATACCCTGAATTTAGGACATTTTCCCCATTCAATGTGAGACTTTGAGACCTAGTGTCCAAATAAATTCACCAGCTGATTTTGAAAATTACTCCGTGGGTGTCCCAGGAAGCAGCTGTGGTTTAAAACTTTCTCCATTTCTTCACTTTCCTCTTAAGATACCTACCTGAGTAACTGTTACTAGGCTTTGGGACAATCTTTTCAGGAAAAGATGCAAGTCCCTGATATTAAGCAGTGTGAAAAACTTCTTTGTTAAGCAGTTTTTGACCCCTCAAAGAAACCACCAAAATGAATTATAATACTGTTTGGTGGAATATTGTAAAGTCATCGAAAAAATTTAAAGATGTTCACAATAAAGTAAAAAACAGGTTACCAATGAGTATATAACTCCATTTTTAAAAATATGAAGTATATATAAATATTGTATTTTATATTACACGTATAATTATATGTACATACATAGCTATATGTAAAATACAAAATGATATCAGACCTTTTCTGGATAGTTCAATTACAGGAATTTGTTAAATGTATTTCTCTTTATATTTCCTCTTTTTTATAGGGGACATTGAAAACATTTTTTTTTTTTCTAAAATGGGTGGGAAACTGCTGCCTCACGTTACAAGTACTAGTCTACTTAACTATATTTATGTAATTATTTATACAAACACTGGGTACAGTCAGAAGTGCGGGAGGGTGAGAGAATTCACCAGAGCCAGAGCGGGGAGCAGAGCAGGCAGAAGGACCGACGTACACTGCTGAGGGGAGCAGCGGGCGGCAGGAGAGGTCTGCGGGCCATGTGGGACCCTCGCCTGGTGGCCGGGGATCAAACTGGCTCTGCAGAGGCCCCAGACAGCTTCACAGCCCAGCACTCAACCGCTGCGCCACTGGGGAGGCCCGGCATTGAAAACATCTTAATGTAATTTTACAAAGGCATTATTAGCAAGGTGCGATTTGTGTGTTTTTCCCTTAGATGCTGTAAGGGCCGGACTGGGCACAGTGCAGGTTTTCTGATCCCATGCAGACCGGGTAAAGGAGGAGTCAGAGTCCTCAGTAGTTTTGCAGGTCTTTTATTTGGGGTTCACCAGGCATATGGCAGGCAGGGGTGCTGGCTGGGGGGCTGGGAGGCCTGCCAGCCTCCCAGCCCCCAGCAAGTCTTTACTCTATCTGGGCTCTCTGGCGTTCTCTGCTTCTGCTTCGGCTTCTCCTTCAGGTTCTGCTGCTGCTGGCTGGGGCTGCTAGCGTCCCCCCGTGACGCCGCCCTTAAAAGCCCAGTCTTAACTCAGCTGAATCCCATCTACCTATGCCCACACCCTATTCCAGGTGCCCGCCATCAGGCATGCATTCAGGACAAGGATCCATCATCTATCCTGATGGCGGAAGGGCAGAAAAGCCTGACATTTTCTTTACCCTACAGATGCATCCGTAAGAAGGAGACTAGTGTTCTGGTGACAGAAGTAGCCTCCTCTTAGAAACTCAGAGAATGTAGCAAACACAGAGGCTCCTTGGAGCAGAGGAATGGACTAGATGACCTTCCTCGCGGCTAAATTCAAATCACTTGGCATGCTAGTTTGCCAATAACTACCTGGAGGGAACTAATCAGAACTCTCTCTGTGGCCTAGACTTGTTATCAATCAAAATGTTCTTCCTCACGTTAACCCAAATCCCTCCACACTGGCCTGTAAAACACGCAAAGGGGTCTCAGAGATGAACCAGACATAGATTCTGCATTTCATGCCTGGGCACACTGCTAAGAAGGAGGGTGAACACCTTAGCTGCTTTGGGCTTACTATATATGGTGACACAGACCAGGCAGACAGTCTTACCTTGGACAGCTTTTAGAATCTACTCTCTGTACCTAGACTTCAGCTCCTTCTGCAAAACGAGGAATTAAACTTGGCAAATTCTAAAGGCTCCTTCTGGCTCTAGGATTCACGAAGAGTGGTTTGGAGGCAAACAATTGCTTCTAAAGTGTTTGGATGTGGCTCACCCCCTTTGCCCTCTAAAATCTCTGATGCAGTCTGAACCACAGGCCCAAGACGCAGGCATGTGTTGGAGGCCTAAGGACTGTACGTACCCACAGAAATAGAGTTATAAGGGCAGTGGATTTTTTTTTTTTTTAATAGAGGCATGCTTTATTTATTTGTTTGCTGGTTTGTTTGCTTGTTTTGTTTATACATGCACTGGGTACAGTCAGAAGTGCGGGAGGGAGGGTGAGAGAATTCACCAGAGCCAGAGCGGGGAGCAGAGCAGGCAGAAGGACCGAAGTACACTGCTGAGGGGAGCAGCGGGCGGCAGGAGAGGTCTGCGCGCCATGTGGGACCCTCCTCCGTTGGCCGGGGAGCAGCCGGGGATTGAACCGGCGCCGCAGAAGCCGCGCGCAGTTTCGCAACCCAGCGCTCAACCGCTGCGCCACCGGGGAGGCCCAAGGGCAGTGGATTTTAAAGGGGGAAAAAAATCACTTACCAATATTTCAAAATAGGCACATTTTGAATAAAAATCTGTATTTATGGATTCTCTTGGAAAATTATAAAATCTGGCAGAACTGGACCCTCATGGCAATGGTTGGCTGGATCTGGGTGGTGGATGCCCTTTTGAAAGGAGATTTCTGTCTCTCCCAGTGTCCACAGACCTCATCAATCTCTCCCATCTCTAGGGCTCTGAGGCTGAATAACACTTGCCATCATCAGATCTTTTTAATTCCTTCATGCTACCTGTTTGGTCTTTGGAAACATCTGAGTTTGCAATTTTGAAAATAAAAGTCCTTTGGGAGCAGAGAGCACCTTTGTATGCTCCACAAAACTTAGCTCTATAAGACCAAAAGGAGATCCTCAATAAATGTTCGTTAAATGCAGGTATTGTATTGTTTCTAGCTACCTGAAAAGAAAGATTTGGCGGACAAATTGGCTCACCCCCTATGTTTGGAGATTTACTTGTTCCCACCCATGTGAACCCTTTTTCTTCCCCTTACTTGCTCTGAGAGTAAGCCCCTGCACGCCACTGGCTCTTCTCTCCTGTGGCCTTATTCCTAGTCCTGATGTTTCCTCAACCTGTGTTTTAGGAGGTTTAGTATAACCCAGCTTCTCATTGAAGCGCAGACTTGGCAGGCATCTCCATGGAGACAGAGAAGGCATTCTAGTTTTCTCTTACATGTTACTTCTGACACTCAGTTTAAAACACAAGAACATATTTTGCATGTGCCAACCATCCAAAGGCAGAATTTCATCCTGTTTATTTGCATTGTGGGTTTGGATAAGCTGCCAGTAAATACAAAGATGGCAGTTTCCAGAGATAGGCTGGGAGGTAAGAAGTCAGTGACTACTCCTCTACTCTCGGTAGTGCCTAGTTCTATCGTCCCACATCTGCTCCATTCATATTGCTATTCCTCCGATGATTGTTGTCCTTGGTTAAAGGAAAACATGCTGCAGAGTTAAAGAGTAAGTTAAGAACAGTTAATTAACTTAAAGTAAATAACCTGAAGGTAATAATATTATATACCTATGTATATATTATTTAGAAGTAGGGTTATCTTCTAAGCTATTATTCCAAACCAGGACACTATGGAGAGTGAGAGGGAGAGTTAACTGGATAGGACCCTGAGACTATGGGCATAAATTGGGACTTGGAAATAAGAAACCTGGAATTTATGGTTATCCCATTTGAAAATCAGATGTGTTCATTAAAATAGCCTAGGGCAAAGGTTTTCATTCATTGCAAGGCTGGATGCTTTATGAAAAAAATTTTTTGAGCTGCTTACAGCAAAACCTATTGTAGCAGAGAGAAAGAGGTCACAGATCATCGGAAGAAATTGTTTTGCCCTCTGTACTTCAAAGAAAAAGCCACTGTTTTCAAATGCTGGGAATGTGTGTGGTTTGTGCGGTTGTGGCCTCCGAGATGGACTCTGCTTTGAGATGTGGGAGACATTTGCATGTAGAAGTGCTCATATGAAAGAAGAGATACATTAATTAACTTGTGAAATGCTTCCTCTGGCACTTCTTGCATAATAAAGTGTCTATTTCCAGTAGTGCTAAGCATCTGTTTCTTTCCCTTTTGTGTTCCAATTCATGGTTTCAAAGATTCTCACAAATTAGGACTCTATACAAAGATGCCTGAGAAATATTTTGCAAAATTAAACTTTCATATCACTATTCAATGTATGTGTGTGTCTACATATAACATTATGATGCTTGATAATGTCTACATTGATAATTAAGTGGACTTTGAACATTAGGACTGAAAGTTTTATTTTTACAGAAATTTCATAATATTTACAAATTAAATTTACAAATTAAAAAAGCTTGGGCTTTGGTGAGGAGCTATCTGAAATAGCTCTGTGGGGAAACTTATTCGTTGGTTGTCCAAAACTTGCCAGACGTCACTTTATGTTTTGCAGTCGCTGGCCTTGTTAACAGGGCCATGACATTGACTACAACATTTGTGTCTAGGATTTCAACTTCCACATAAGCTCTGAATCTAATCCATTTCTGATCTCATTCTTGTAGCTGTCTACAAGAATACAAATCTCAATGAAATTGTACTTCCTAAATAGAATGGGTTTCTTTATATGTTTGGAGCAGTGCAATCTGGGACAAGAGTCAATTCCCTTCCCAACTGAAGTTACTCTGACCCATGAGAACAGCGTATCTGTGCTTATCTAGAAACTTCTCTAAACCCTGTGAAACGGAATCTGTTGTTTCCTCAAAGACTCATCCTTAGTGGGCACCTCACTTGAATCCTGAGATCAAAATATCAGAGCTTAATTATTCGTTTCACAGCTATGAACCTTGGACCTGCTAGACTTCCACCCCAAGATATAATTATTTTCACTTTCCTTTACCCAGTGACATTTTAATCTATTTCACACCTCTGCCAAAATTCTCTTGCAACTCTACTCTCAATACTAATTTCTGTATCAGTCATGATTTTTATGTGAGTGCCAAGATTCCCTTTGGCAGGGGGAATTTATACAAAGATTAGCAAGTGTCTTTGTATACAAAGATAAATAAGAATAACAAGAGAAGTCATCTTCCTCTTTGCCCAGTTCATCTGAGTTCAGGTGCTGCAAATACTGAGAATGCAACAAATCTAATGGGATCCATGACAAAATCTCAGTGTTGGTTGTATTATAACCTTAGCCTAAGAAATCTACCCTGGGGAATCTGCAAAATGGTGGCACAGTGAAGATGCAGGGCTTGGCTCCTTCACCTATTTGTAAGAGAATAGTGAGTATCTCAGCTGCACCCCCTGACTTCCTAAATGAGAGTTGTTGGAATTGAAGAGTGGAGTAGGGGACCCAGAAAAAGCACTCAATTCTTGGGATGCTTCCATCTGGTTCTGCTTGTGATGTGGGGCTCTTTTGGTTGGCTCCCACGTGCTGTCCCCCAGCCCCACCTTCTGCTTGAAGTCCGGCTTCAGCCGAACAGGCAGCCACCCTCCCTCTCCACATGTGGCTCCTGCTTACATCCTGGCCTCAGCTGGGTGGATGCTATCTTGGGTTAGGACATATATTGTCTCTGACCATGAGGCGGCCAATAAACCTTCATATCCTGCTCCCTCAAACCATTCTTCCTTTTCCTCACTCCCTGTGTAAATAAACACTTTTTCTGTTTCTGTATTTAGGACCTGTTCTGTATTATGAAGCACATGGGTGAGGCCTCACCAACTGCATCATTCCCAGTCCCTGGGTTTCCTCCATTTCATACTCACAATCAAATCACAACAAAACAAAGTTGATAAACAACCCCTGAGAGATAAATGGAGGACTAGCATATACATTAGGAGCAAAGGTATGGCTGAAAGAAATGACAAAGTAGTAATTAAACTGTGTTTGGAGTAATTCTGGGACAGTACAACCCATGAAAGGAAGGGTCAGCTGTCATCTGGATCCCCTCCGCTCTTCTTAACTCAAGGGCACGCTCCTACTTTGAAGGCTTCAAAAATTGGGCATTATTTTAGAGAAAGGGGTACAGGCAGCTGGGCTTCAGGACAGAGGGTGCACCACTGGAGAATTATAATAGCAAGAGTGATGATTATTAGCTTGAGCCTAAGTCTCCCAAAATAGAACAACTGGAGCTCAAACTGGTATGAGAGCCAGAGAGGATCACCTGTGTCTTCTCATAGAAGAAGCAGGGTCTTACTTGCAGCCTGACATTGTGAAATGTGAAACACAAGCCTTGTGCTCACCCAGGGCCAAAACCAAGACAACTAGATGTTCCCACTAGGCAGTTTGAAGCACCTGGATCTTACTAATAGAAGCAAGAGCACCAGGGTAAGCCTCCAGATGTGAAATCAAAGAGAAGAATCCCCAGCTTGTGATCCTGTCTCAACTATAATTTGCATCTATTTCTCCATCTATTGCTGCATTACAGCCTAGAGGCTGGGGGCTAACATGAGATGGTACAAGACATCTAGACTGAGGTGTTGACATAGGAGTGGAGATCGCTGTGGGTCCCCATCACACAACACGGGTATTTGAAGCACTGCAGGCTACTCCCTGGGTACTCCCAGTGCCCTTCTGCCCCAGTTCCTTCCTGCCTACTGCTCACAGGCACCAGTGCCCAAGTCATCTGAATAGGTGCAAAGGCATTGGTCTGTGAAATAATGGACACCTAAAAATCATGAATAAAAACCATAGAGTTATACATAGTTTCTTGTAGGAAGGGTATAAAGCCAAGTTTTTAAGATAAGAAAAGGAAACTCCTTATTACCATCCATAAAAACTAAAACTGAAGAGACAGAAGAGTACATCACAGATACTGAACACAAATTCCTGGCAGAAGGCTCAGTCCTCCATCCAGACATGGAATATGTCCGATGAGGAGTTTCAGGGAAATATGTGTAGTAAAGTAAATCAAAATGACAAAGACAAATACTGGACATTTACATCACAGACAATTCAACAAAATGAAATACTTACGAAAACCAGCTGGCACTAAAACAAGGAAGTGAGGCTTCTGAGGGAGGAGAAAAGGCAAAAGGGGATATAAGGAAAAGTGGTGGGGAGAGAATAAAAAAATGATATTTTTCCTGACATACATATCCCCTAAAATAGAGAATTTTACTGAGTCAGATTACCACCATCCAAATGGAGTATTTTTAATGGGAGGTGACCCTGCTTGTTCCTCACTTTGTGTTTAGTGCCCTTATATTTAGTCAGTCCAGGGCCCTTGGCTGGTGGTGAGGTCTCCAGTACTGAGCCACTTAATTCTCTAGGCAATAGTCAGAGCAACTGGTACAAGAAGAAGCCTGTTAAGCTTCCTTTTGCTAAAGGGTACATGGAGATTTCATGAATGAACATCAACTGGTTCGATACAATTATTCTCAGGAGACATTTTTACAAGCCCTTACATCTAAAGACAAGAAGAGGCTAATTTTTCAAAATAATGGCTCCAACATTCAGGCAGTTTGTAGTTTGTAGTGAATCAGTGAATTGATTTTCAATATCTGTCTCCTTACCTAGCAATTCATTGAAAGCAAATGTAGGCATCAGCTCTAACTTTCTTGACAACTTTTCTAAGTGGCTTATAGAGATCATCCCCAAAGTCATTTTAGCCGTTAAAGATTCCAAACAATTATTGCTAATGAAGTGTCAATGAGGAGTGACTAGTGTTTCTAAACTGTGCCCCATAGGGAAGTATTCTAGGAAAAAAAGTTTAATCCACGATAAAAACTTTTTGTTTACTATAAATGTCTCCTCTTGGAGATTCATTCTCCAATCAGCGTATTTAAGGCCCAAAAAGTTTCATTGTACAAAATATATTTAAATTTTAGTTAGCCACGTATTTTCTAAATTTACCTGAACAGAGAAAACTATATATTTTGCCTCATAGTTCCTTTAGGATGTGCTGATGTGAAATTTATGTCGAGTGTGTAATTTTGAAAAATGTATAGGACTAAATGGAATAGGATAGTGGTTGGGCTTTGCCTGAAATCAGGTCCTCAGAAAACAAACTCTGATATAAGGAATTGTGTGCATTATGTGACTGGATGACGGTTTCAGGATCAATACCTGTGGGGAGTTAAGAACTAACATATGGCAAAGGGAGAACAGTGAAGTGTGATGCCATCACCACAAAGGCCTCATGCTATCACAGTGGATCTCTGGAGCTGGGAGGGTCCCTCAGGTTGTCCTGCCTCAAGGAAGAGGGCTGGGTGTTCAAGCACCCCTCATCAGCAGACTGCCTTCATGGAGAGGATGCTCCTGGTAAGTGGCTCTCTGCAGTGGAGGTCAATTCTTGGAGAAGGAAGCAGCTGGAGTCTTCTAATTCATAGCCAATCAGCTGCTGGGAGGTGGAGTACCTTAATCTGGGGCGGGGGAGGGGGGGTGCATTTTGTGGCTTGCTCTGCACAACTTAGATCCATTTGCTTTGCACAATAACTTCTGGAAACAGCTCTTCCAGAATCCTGGTTGCTCATTTTTCTTGGGCAAACTTCCAAAAGAAAGGAGAGCACATGGAAATTGCAACTGATACTCATCATCTCTTGATTACTATTCCAGAGCCCCTCACTCACAGCTGGAACTGTGGGTATAGGTGGCTGACCTGATGTGGTGATTGGACTTAAATCCTTGAGTGATCTGAGCCTCATGACCACAGCTGCTGCATTTCCATTTAGTGTCAAGAGCAGATAATAAACATTTTTTCTCTGTTCCATTGAGAGACAGTAGCCCTACCTTATAATCTAGCCAAATACCTCTGCCAGGTGGTGCCTGCTTTCCTTGTCTGCTATTCTTGTGACACAAGGAGTCAAAAGTGAAGGCCTAAAATGTTTAATGGGACATTACTATTGGGAGCGTTTACTTTCTGAATCCTCCAAACTCATCAAGTTCTTAATTGTGGGCATGGGAAATAAATTCCACTTGCAGGTTAGCAGAGAGGTGGTCAGTGGAGCAATTCCTCATGCTGTCTTACGTTTCTGGGCTCTTTGTTCTGCCCACTGAGGATGCACCACGTAAGGACTCTTGGTTTAGGGCAGCAGCTTTCAGTTTTCAGTCTCAGGATCCCTTTAGACTTCTAAAAGTTATCGAGGACCTCCCTAAGAATATTATATGAATGATAACTATCAATAGTGTATTAGAAGTGAAAACTGAGAACATGCTGGAATACTTTTTTTCATTTGGAGATAACAGTGAGGATCACATTGTATGTTAACAGAAATAACATCTTAAAATTATGAAAATAGGGCCTCCCTGGCGGTGCAAGTGTTAAAGTTTCAATGCTATCAAGTTATTGCCAGCCACTGTGGCATGAGTTTGATCCCCAGCCAGAAAGCTGATCCACATGACACATCAGACCTCTCCTGTCTTGCTCACTGCTCCCCTCAGCAGTGTATTTCAGTAGATCCACCTGTTCTGCTCCCGACTCTGTCTCTGGTGAATCCTCTCACCCCCCACATCTCTGGCCTGTATCCCAGTTCTTGAATGCATAAATAAATAAAAATAAATCTTAAAAAAATATTATGAAAATACTCTTGACCTCATGGAACCTTCAGAGCCATCCTAAAATGTCAAATTAGCCCAGAAAATGAAGGAACATAATAAAGGACAAAACTTGGTAAATGAATTTTATTTGACTTGATTTATAATACTTCAATATTGAAAGAAGCTATGGAATGTGTTAAAATTTTTGGAAAGTATGTATGGCTTTAATAAGCTTGCCTCCTTGATTTACTAATATCTTTACCTTCTCTGTAGACTGCCTAGATAGCACAAGGTCTTTACATTAACTTTGTTATATTCCTAATTAATAAGGACAAAAAGAATTTCAGTTGTGGAAGAACTTACATGTTTTTGTTTATTTAAAAATTTATTGTTATTTTGAATAAATAGATAACTAAATATAATTTTCAGGTACTCTTTATTCCCTCTTAATCAAATATTCAAATACCCTCTAACAAATTTAATTTTTGCCTTCTTCAAATCAGTTCTAAATGTAGACATTTAGGAGAGTAGAAATGTTTCAATATCTTTTACTTTTTGAAAAGAGAGATACTAGAAATAAATAGGGTTTCTTTATATAGTACTATTGAAAAGTTTCATGGGAAAATTTGTCAGATCAGGCAAGATACTCAGGTTTCCCTAGGTTAAGTTTGTAAAGGTAAAATATCATTAATATAAAGTTTCAGAAATCATGATTTGTGGGGAGTCCCTGAATATTTCAAGTGTTCTTACTTTTTATAAAATATTTTAACTTCAGAAGAAACATTGACCAAAATTTTGTCAAAGTTTCCTATATTGCTCAAAAAACTGGTGGTGTTTTTCCTAGTATTAGTCAACAACATAGTGTTTGTCAAAATTTCAGTCATTATTTAAAATGTTAATTTTGTTACAGTCTTCTTTAATTTGAATCTAGCATATTCTAGACTTTCAGTTGGGGACGCACATCAGATTTACATATTAAATTTTATAAAAACGTGGATGTATAGGCCTTATGCTAGATTTACTGAATTTTTTTATCTTCTTAGTATGTACTTGGTATAACATTGGTTTATTTTAGATATATTATATCTCAGAATTATTATGATACAGCTCCAGGTTATCTTCTCAACAAAATTACGTTTATCCATTTTTACAATTTCTCTGAAAATAGTCTTCATCATTATTCTGAAACATGCTGTCTAAAACTTGTTTGGAATGGTTTTCCCATCTTAGTATGCATGTCACAGAAACAATCAAATTTCCTTGTTAGTTGTAGCATTCCTTTTATGAACTCTCGTTAGACCTTTGCATTTGAAAATTATCAGTACTAAATTAACCACAGTCATTTTCTCTATGATTTAAGATAATTTTTTTTATTCTGATGTTGGCCCAAGGACTCTGCTATCTGCTACAGGTCTGAGTTTATGTCTTCAACACAGAAGAACCAGCTCAGAGTCCCATGGAAGGGAAGAGAGCCAGAGTGGGGTAAATGAGTTAATCAGCCTTTTTTATGACCTCTCCCCACTAGCTTCTTTGTTATCACCTGGGGTCTTGCATTCCTCCCATGATTATGGACACCTGGGCTCAGGGAGCATGGGTGTATGTGTAGGTGTGCACTCCTGGGCCTAGAAGGGAGGCTATAAAAGGGCAGCGTTGCTCTGAGGAAAGACTACAGCTATGAGATTACTACCACTACCATGAGATGACACCAGAAGAGAAACAGAATGTGGCGATCCCGGGATCCCACTGGTCTGCCCATTCTACCTGGTTCCTTGCTTCAACATAAAAGGCCTATAAAATTCCATTGAGGGCTCCAAACTCTCTTTACCCTTCTGCCCAAATCCACAGTGAATCTGCATGCCCTGGGCATACTTGCACTAGAGTCACACACTACCAATTATTGGCATTTCAAAGAAGAGGTTCTGATGCATCACTGTAGGTTAAGTGAACATTATCAGGATTTTCCACTCCCAGCCCACCATTAGCATTAATGATGGAATCCTGGGGTCCTACATGGATGCCTGATGGTGGGCACCTGGAGTAGGGTGTGGGCATATATAGGTGGGCACACCTGGGCTGAGAGATTAGGCTTATAAGGGTGGCATCAGGGGGATGCCAGTAGAGTAGCAGTGGTAGAAGCAGCAACAGCAAGGGCAGCAGAAGCTGCAGCAGAGAAGAGTCCAGAAAGAGTGACGACTCACCGGGGGCTGGGAGGCCTGTGAGCTTTCTGGCCCTCTGGCCCCCCTGCCTGCCATGTATCTGGGTGCCACACTACAAATGGTGTAAAAAGCTCAATAAAAGCCTGAGAAAGTTCAGTAAAAGCCACTGAAGGCTCCAGGACTCTCCTTTACTTGTCTGCCCAGATCATAGAGATCCTGTTCTGTGGCCTGCTGGCCCTACAACCACTTAGGCAACTTTCAGTTCATACCAAAACAATTAAAAACACACAGGCTCATGAGATTAATAACTTAAGGTCCAGGAGAACAGGAATTAGTAACATAGGACTAAAACTGATAAGGAAAACTTCTATTGTTGCTACAAAGCAAATGTGTTCTTTTTATTTTTAAATTCTCTATAATCTTAAATTCTCTGTAAATTATGTAAACCATAATTTAGTAGACTCTGCTTTTATATACTGATATATAACACTTAAAATTTATATCTGATTCTCACGGATTCCTCTGAAACCAAAAACTTATTAAATCTTCTTACTTTTCATGGCAATATAATTAGTTGCATAGTTTCAGTAAAAATCTGTCTTGCTTTTTAACCAAAATACAGTTGGGAAAATCAATCATGCAACCCAAACTTTGCCTAGAATGTCATCTTTGAGAATGATGTCTATTTAATGGAACTAAGGGGGGGGGGGGTCAATGCTTATAATGTCTTTCTAGGAAAACTGGCTCCCAGGGTCCCAATCTGAGACCAAAGGATCCATTTGTGTGTATTGGCAGCTTCTCCTTGGCCATTGGCCCAAGACCAAACCACAGGGGCCACTCCAAAAGCCTCCTGAGTCATCTCATTATATAGCAAGTGATTTGCTTAGATCCAGCCATCAAAGAGAAAGAGGATGTCCCAGTGTTTTTTTATGGCCTAATCTAAGACACACACTTTTTTATTATTGTAAGTCACTAAGTCCAGTCCACGCTAAGGAGAAGATAATTAATCCCCACCTTTTGAAGGAAGGCATATCAAAGAATTTGTGGACACATTTTGAAACCCCACCACAATGTCAGACAGATTTGGCAGCTTCCAAAGGCTGACATTTTCATTGTGGTAGGCTCTATCCTTACCATTGGGTAATTATATGATTTAATGATGAAACTGTCTTGTAGCAATAAAACAAAACTGACTTTGGTGTTATGATAAAGGTACAAAGAGTGCCAAGGAAGGACAATAAGTCCAACAGGGTCCATCTCAGGAACTTTATGGAGGAAGTGGCATTTGACATGGGTCTTAAAGAATGAGAAGATTTCAGACTAAGGATTAAAGCCAAAGGGAGGGAATAGTCAGTGAAGAGAGCAAGCAAAATCTCTGGGGAGGTGAAAACAATAAGTGTCACTAACTGTAAGGGCAGGACAGGTCACAGAGCAAGTTTTCTGATCCAGCAGACCGGGTGAAGGAGGAGTCAGAATCCTTAGTGGTTTTTTGTAGGTCTTTTTATTTAGATTACCAGGTACAAGGCAGGCAGGGGCGCTGGGGGGTTAGGGGCTGCCAGCCTCCCAGCCCCCAGCAGGTCTTCACTCTGGGCTCTCCGGCCTTCTCTCAGCTTCTGATTCTCTTGCTTCTCTCTCGGCTTCTCTTTTGGCTTCTACTGGCGTCCCTGTGACGCTGCCCTTAAAAAGCAGTCTCAGCCCAGGTGAATCCTATCTACCTATGCCCACACCCTATTCCAGGTGCCCGCCATCAGGCATGCATTCAGGACCGCAAGGATCCATCCTCTATTCTGATGGCCGGAGGGCAGAAAAGCCTGACATTTTTCCTTACCTTACACTAACACAATTAAAGTAAAATAATGTTTAATTTTAAAGAAAAAAGCATTGCAGGATTATGCATTAAGGAGATCATGAGGACAAGAAGCTGGTTGGGACCAGACAACAGGAAGCTTTCTTTATATGTCAGAGTCAGGACATTAGAAATACAGGAAAGGTTTCTGGATGGGAGACTAGCGTGATAGGATCTGCATTTTACAAAGGTCAGCCTGGTGACTACCTGAAAACTGTTGGGGTGCCATGGGGTAGAGGCTGGAAGTGGGATGGTCTGACGGGAGATAGCTGAGGGGAACACGGTGCCATACACCCCACAGGGCAGCTCAGAGTTCTGAATCCTGACTGTTCATGGGAGTCACCTGGGCTGCTTCTTAAACACACTGGCACCCAGTCCTACCCTCCCAGGTTCTGATTAGCTGTTGTGAAGTGGGTGTAGGCACCCCAGGCGATTCTGATTTGTGACCAGACTGAGACAGGGAGGCCAGGATGGTATCTTTTAAGCTCTGGGCAGTTTCAGATAATCACCCTCTACTGTCATCTTACTCTTCTACTTTCTTGGGTCTTTGTCCCTCAGTAATTTGTGTTTTTATTATTTCTATGTTCCCCCTTGTTAGTCTCCCTATTTTTCTGACTATACGATTCCTCAAAGTGTGTCTGTAGGGTAGATGATTGCCAGGCTTTTCTGCCCTCCTGCCATTAGGATTGATGATAGATCCCTGCGGTCCTGAATGCATACCCGATGGCGGGCACCTGGAGTAGGGTGTGGTCATACGTAGGTGGGTTCACCTGGGCTGAGACTGGGCTTATAAAAGTGGCATCACGGAACAGAACCAGCGAAGAAGCAGGAAGAAGAGAAGGAGAATGGAAAGAGAAGCAGAAAAGAGAGAATGAGACCATGAGAGAACTCTGGAGAGCCCAGAAAAAGTGAAGATTCACCGGAGGCTGGGAGGCCTGAGGCCTGCAAGCTTCGGCACTCCTGTCTGCCATGTACCTGGTAAAATCCCAATAAAAGCCTGCAAAAGTCACAGAGGGCTCCAGGACCCTCCTCTACCCATCTGCATAAGTTCATGGAGATCCTGCCCTGTGCCCTTCCTGCCGCTACAGTGTCATATTCTCAAACTGCTTATCTTCTCCCAGAACTCAAGTAAACTTTCATTTCTTCAGGGCAGCTAGTGTCAACTAGATATTAAGAGGCAAACAGATGGATTAGATTATTTCATTCTAAATTGTGAATGATTGATGATCCACAACCCACCTAAAGGGATTTGAATTTTTTTTAAATTTTTTTTAAATTAAAAAAAAAAGATTTATTTATTTATTTATTTATTTATTTATTTATTTGTTTGTTTGTTTATTTATTTATACAAGCGCTGGGTACAGTCAGAAGCGTGGGAGGGTGAGAGAATTCACCAGAGCCAGAGCAGGGAGCAGAGCAGGCAGAAGGACCGAAGTACACTGCTGAGGGGAGCAGCGGGCGGCAGGAGAGGTCTGCGCGCCATGTGGGACCCTCACCTGGTGGCGGAGGATTGAACCGGCACTGCAGAGGCAGCTTCACAACCCAGTGCTCAACCGCTGCGCCACCGGGGAGGCCCTATTTGTCTATTTATTTATATGAGCATGGTTCATGAAGCCATATTATATTTAATAGGTTGTAATAAATTAGTGTCATTAATTATTTCGGTGTCCAAATTGACTCAAAGTTAACCAAAGAGAACTGCTTCAAGCTGGTTGGATTATTTGATTTTTAGAAGAGGTCAATTTTTCATTCAAATATATCTCAAATAGAACGAGAAAGTCTTAAGAGCAAATAAAGTGAAAATTTAGGAAGCGTGCCAGGAGGTGACAGTGAGCAGAGTAGCTTTTACTGGATCGGTACTCCCCAAACTGTTCTACTCTCTTACAGCTTCTTCCTTCTTCCCTGTCCTAAAATGGAATGAAATGCTGGAGCTTGGAGGGACCTTAAAGATCATCAGGTCAATGGTTCCCAAACACTGGCTTGTGCACAGGTCTGTGTGTCGGCTATTCATGGAGAGTTACTTTAACAGAATAGACACCTTCCATTCCACAAGACTGTAATTCAAAAGGCAGATCAGGTAGGCTGGGTATTTAGTGCATGTTAGAAGCTCCCGGCGTGAGTCCTGTGCTCAGCCAACACTTCCTGCCCCTATTTGCACACACCCCTTCCATTTGCAGCTGGGAGCCAGTAATCCAAAGGGAGACATCAAAGTGCTCTAGGTCACTCTGTTAGTGCCAGAACTAGGAAGACAACCCAGGTCTCTCTTGGCCAGGTTAATGGCTGCTTTTTGCCTGCGTTGTGCTGCCACCTTCCAGTTCTGAAGTTCTGTCCCCTTTCGACCCTCTCAGTAGTAATGTTAGGGGTTAAAGAATGTCCTAAAGCTAATTCCATACAGGCTTTGTGGACTCCACCCCCACCCCAGGCCAAAGCCAAAGACACTGGGAACTCCAAATCCCATCACCACCAAAGGGAAGGTGGCTGGGACCTGAAGGTGGGGTTAAGCAGCCAGGTTGATATAAAGGCAGACATGTGGGCTTTGGGGGGCCCCCCATTTTGGCTCTCTGCCAGCTCACAGCGTCCAGCCAGCTCTGAGAGTGCCTTTGGGTTTCCAGGTCGTCGGATCGGGTAGGACGCATTAAAGACTTTATTTCCCTATTTTCTCCCTGAGTTGTACATTTTCCTTATTTCCTTATAAATAAACCTTTTATTAACCCTTTGTGTGTGCCTGTAGTAAAGTATTATTTTTTTCTTTTTTTTTTTTTTTCCCAACAGAGGCATGCTTTATCCATTTGTTTGCTGGTTTGTTTGTTTTGTTTATACATGCACTGGGCACAGCCAGAAGTGCGGGAGGGTGAGAGAATTCACCAGAGCCAGAGCGGGGAGCAGAGCAGGCAGAAAGACTGAAGTACACCGCTGAGGGGAGCAGCGGTCGGCAGGAGAGGTCTGCGCGCCATGCGGGACCCTCCTCCGGTGGCCGGGGAGCAGCCAGGGATCAAACCGGCGCCGCAGAGGCCGCGGGCAGCTTCGCAACCCAGCGCTCAACCGCTGCGCCACCGGGGAGGCCCTGTAGTAAAGTATTAATAAGTCCCTTTTAAGCGCGTGGGTGAGGACCCACAGCCAGGAACCCGTTCAATATCGGGGCTGCTCTATAACGACTTGGCGCCCAACATGCTTTCCAAGCTTCACCCGTGGTTGACCAGCCCAAAGTAATTTTTCTTGCGTTGGTCACCATAAAGCGCATTAGGTCTGCAGGACTCGGGGGTGGAGTCCACAAAACCTGTATGGAATTAGCTTTAGGACATTCTTCCCCACCCCCCACCCCCAACAGTAAGAATGAGGAATTGACTGGCAGGATGGGCAATGCATAAATTAGGTGTTTGTAAATAGGTGGTTGTCACTGCTTATTTCCTTGATCATTACCTGTAATGAAGTTTGGTTATTTTAAGCTGATCCCCAGAGATTAATCATTATTAACTGAAAACAATAATAATTCCCATTTCATATAGTTGTTAGAAGATTAATTTTAAATATAGTATGAGGGAATGTCTGGTGCTTTTGCTAGGTAATGCATTAACCATTCTCACTGCCACAAAACACACACACACACACACACACACACTCCATTGATGGCATTTAAAGAAACTCCTCTGGTACCACTTTTCTCTTCCTCACCTATTAACCCCCTACTGAGAACAAAAGCAGAATGCCCTTTCACACAACAGAGGAGGACAGCCTTAAGATAAACTGCTCTCTGGGATCATTCAGAGCTGTGGGCCACGAGAATTTGACTAATAAGCAAAATCAACCTTTAAATATTTAAATGCCCATAAGCCTGATGAGCCAGGCTTTCTACCCAATAACAACCCAGTCACCTACCTTACAAATCTAGAACCATCCAATATTTTACAGATTTTTTTTTGCCACCACAGTGAAGAGAAATTGTTACAAACATTGTATGAATATGAGGAACCCCAGCATAGTGTCCATGTGCCCATAGTGGACAACTGCCCCTCAGGCAGTTCAGATTAATGTTTCTACTGGGTGTGTCACTTATTCAGTACCTCCCATCCAGTACCTCCCACCTATTCTTTTCCTTAGAAAGCACTTAAGGTCAAGGTTTTCGAGCTCCTGGCAGGATTTCTTTTCTTTTTTTTTTATTTTATTATATTTTTTACATCATTTTTCATTTTTGCACAACATATGCATTTTCATCTTGGTTATAGTCCCCATACAATCCCCCCCCCGTTGTTTTGATCCTACTCCCTCCTCCCTGCCCCTCACCCCTGTAGTGTGTCTCTGGTTTATGCTTGCTTATTGATTTTGATTTTTACTTTATTATAATTAGTATTTTTTATGGTTCCTTATTTAGGTTTTCTAAATCCCTGCTTTGAGTGAGACTATTCAGTATTTTTCTTTTTCTTTCTGGCTTATTTTGCTGAGCATGATCTTGTCCAGCTCCATCCATGTTGCTGCAAATTGCATGAGTTTGTCTTTTTTGATTGCTGAGTAATATTCCATTGTGTATAAAATCTACATCTTCTTGATCCAGTCATCTATTTTTGGGCATTTGGGTTGTTTCCATAGCTTAGCTATTGTAAATAGTGCTGCTATAAACATAGGGGTGCAGGTGTTCTTTGGAATTGATGTTTCTGTGTCCTTTGGGTAAACACCTAGAAGTGGAATTGCTGGATCATATGGAAGCTCCATCTTTAGCAGGTTGAGGAATCTCCACACAGCTCTCCACAGTGGTTGGACCAGTTTGCACTCCCACCAGCAGTGCAGGAGAATTCCTTTTTCTCCACACCCTCGCCAACATTTGTTGCTAGTTTTTTTAATATGTGCCATTCTCACTGGTGTAAGATAATATCTTCCACTGTCACCCAACTTGCCAGTACCTTTGCCTGCAGAAAGGATGTCTCCTCTGATGTAATGAGAGGAGACTTAGTGTTTGAACTGGGAACAGCCAGGCCCTGGAGACAGTGACAGTGAGGCTATATTCTGGGTTAGGTAGAGCTTCTACCTCTACCTACTGGGAATGGAGTAAGGCAGTGACTTCTATGTTTTTGAGTAACAGTAACTAGCAAAGGAGTTTGGTTTCACTGCCAGTTAAAAATATTCAGCTTAGGAAAGCATAACACGATCACAATAACTCAGCACTTCAGGGACTGGTGGTAGTTTGAAAATAAGTTCACAGTTTTTTGGCTCTCCTCCCTTCAAAGCAGCACGTTACTGCTCTTAAATGTGGCCTATAGTGAGTGACTCACTTTTAATCAATAGAGAATAGAGAAAGGATGGAGTCTGACTTTCAAGGGTAGGTTATAAAAGACTTTGTTGTGCTCCTGCTCTGCTCTTTTTCTTAGAACATGTATTCTATGGGAAGCCACATGCTGTGTCATGCAGGCCCTCCACCACCCTATGGGGAAACCCATGGAGTTTGTGAGTCATCTTATAATCAGATTCTTCTGTCCCAATGAAGCCAACAGATGACCACAGCCCTAGCCAACATTTAGACTGCAGCTTCATAGGGGGCCTCAAGTTAAAACCTCGAACACTGCAAAATAATAAAAATTCATTGTTCATGCTACTAACTTGCGTGGCATTTTGTTGCACAACCCTAGATAACAGTACTGGACTCTATCTTTTCCATAGCAGCCATGACAAAAGGTAATCCTGGCCCAGGATGGACACTCTCAAGACAGAGAGTCTGCTTTCTCCCAAGGCAGCTGCTTATGGCTTGACCACTTGGAATGCAGGTCTCACTGTGCCAATTTTGTGTCCCTATAACTTCTGTCTCAGGTGCAAGGTGTGCCCTGTGAAGCCTCCTCATCACCCCTACTAATGCACAAAGTCAGTGACCATGTGTGTCTCCTGGGTCCTCTTCCACCTGCTAAAGGAATAGAGGGAAGAGTACATTTTGAGGGTTTATGAAAAGAGACATAGTCAACACCAACCTAGGAATGACTGGATTTCAAGATGCTTGGGGAAACAGGTGGCACCAATCCTGAAACACTAGATCACAATGACAATAATAATAATAGCAGTAACACTAATAATAATAATTAACACTGACATAGCACTTACAGTGTATCAGGCTTTATTTGATGTGTTTTATATGTACCAAGTCATTTAATCCCCACAACAACACATTATTATTGCTTCTTTTCACAGATGATGAAATTATGGTACAAAAAGGTCACAACTTGCCCAAGGTCACACAGCTACTAAGCAACAGCAGGACTGAAAGCCAGGCAGCCTGATTTTGGAAGCCATCCTTCTAATCCTAACTCAGCACTATTTTCTCTGCTGGAACTAACTCATCTCTCAGAGCTGTACTGAAAGCTTGCATAGGATGGAAATAATTGCTACTACTTATTGAGCAACTGCTGTGTCAGAAACCTGGGCTGAGCACTTTGTATGCACTAGAGAGGTTCATGTTCACACTCAATAGGATGATTCATTCAACATTTTGAAATTGAGCACAGACACTTTGCTGGCCCCTATGAGGACACAACAGTGACTCAGGGTCCTGTTCTCAAGAATTTTTCACTCCTAGGGGAATAAACTTGGTAATAAAGAACTAAATTTTAGGTAACAGTTAAGAGTTACTCTCTTGGAAAGGAATGGCTAGAACAATGACACATGGAGAAGGAACTGGGGATGTGGGTGGGATATGAGTTGACTTCTTTAATAGGCAGCATTTGAGTTGGTTCTTTTTTTTTTTTTTTTTTAAAGATTTAGTTATTTATTTATACAAGCACTGGGTACAGTCAGAAGCACAGGAGGGTAAGAGGATTCACCAGAGCCAGAGCCAGAGCCAGAGCGGGGAACAGAACAGGTAGACCGACGAAATACACTGCTGAGGGGAGCAGTGGGCACAGCAGGAGAGGTCTGTCGCGCCATGTGGGACCCTCGCCGCCGGCCAGGGATCGAACCGGTGCTGCAGAGGCCGCGGGTAGCTTCGCAGCCCAGCGCTCAACCACTGCGCCACCAGGGGAGGCCCTTGAGTTGGTTCTTAACAGACGAGATCATTGGAGAAGGTAAGGAAGAGAAGGGCATTCTAGGAAAGAGAGAGCCCAAGAGCTAAGAGGAGGATAATAAGGATGTGCTCTAATTGAGGACAGAACAATGGGATGGAAAGGTGAAAATTTACTGGGGATGCTTTGAGTCTAATCCCACAAGGACTATATGATTTCATAAGGACCCGTGGTCCTGAGGTTGCTATGCATGTGTGATGGCAGTGAATCCATCCCACGCTCTAACGGGTGAGGTCCTATGAGGTCTTCATCTGCAACAAATGAAAACTGTCAGATGCTGAGAACCCCAGGACACTAATCTATCATGGTGAGAAATATTGATATTAATAAACCCTTCCGCCTGGTACAATTTCCTGTCATCACCCCCCACCACCAGTTTCTATTTGGAGAATAGAACTGGCAGCAAACAGAGCTTCACACTTCTTGCAGACCTGTTGGATAAACACATATAAACACCCAGGGCAACCATTTCGCACCTAATGAATGTGGGGGTGGGTGGGTGGGTATGAAAGTGTCCAGCTGCAATGCAGATGTTTCAGAGCCACTTTCTTGAGGATTTCCTCTCCTGGGTCTGGCAGTAGTGGGCAAGATGTGACTATGCCCCCACTTCCTGCATGTGAGGCATGAAGGCAAAGTCAGGACTCTGGTCCCCAGGTTGGGGACAGCCCCCTACAAGGTCTGGGACATGCTTTGAGAAAACCATCTTTTTTTGAGATCTCAGGGAAGAGGCAGATTTAGATTTTGTGAGGTCTGAGGTTTACACAATTTGGGGGCCCACTTTAAGAAAAAGAATACCAAATTATGAATACAGAGTGAAAGGCACTTAGAATGAGAAAAGAAATCACAATAAATTTCACATTTTGGAAATACAATAAATTCACAAAACCCAGAAAAATGATGCAATATTTTAATAATTGACCAACATACAGCGAAAATAATTTCTCCAGCTGCCTATTCTTTAAATAATTTCTTCCAATGTCAACTATTTAATAATAGTTATATAGAGAGAAGATAAGTTAATTTTACCTCTAGTTTGTTGAGTCAACATTTTTTCCTCACTGATATTTCAAAAAAGTTTCAGCTTCATAAATGACATGTTAATGTTTTGAATCATTGTTAATTTGGGAAAAACTTTCAACAAATTTCTTCTTTCCTGTGTGATTGCAAGATTTCAGAGCATATAAAATTTTCTGCAGCAGTGATTAATCTTAAACACTCATTGAATGCAGAATTACTCATTGATTTATTAATCAGTTATCCAAGTCCTTAATGGAGAGGTGGTAGCCCCTTATATGTCAGTTTTTCAGTAAGAAATATGTCATTCCCCCTATGTATTTATATGATTCACTCCTCATTAATTGGATTATTAAATAATTTGAGAGTCTATTCATTGTTATTCTGTTGGAAAGTCATCTCTTCCTCTTATTTAATTACTTCTTTTGATGTGATTTTTTTGCTTATGGTTCTCTCTTTGATGTCAGTTTAATTTTTTTAATTTCACTGCCTTTTTCATTAATTTTTTCCTTGAAATCTCTCTCAGTTCTTGAATAAGTGTATTGAAAACTGACAAAAGGATGTGCCCTCCATACATGCCAAAGTTGGGCGTCCATACTTATTTCTTTTATTGAAATATTCCAAAAATATCTTTCCAAATCAAATTAAATGAATATTCTGCTCTATTAACTATACACTTTCCTTTTTGTTTGTGTTTGAATTTCTCTTCTGAATGTCCAAAAATATTTTTTAGACTCTATTATAGGTTGTTTTATCCATGTTGTAAGACTTGGACAGACTTATAATGGCAGGTCAAGCATTAAAAAAGTGAGAACTTTGTATTACATGCCAATGCCCACTAGAGAATATCTACTGTAGAGAAGGCACTAAACTCTATGAAGATGGGGTGCCATCCTCAGGGATGCAGTAACACCTTCAATCAGAAACAATTATACGATCTGATATCCCCAACAGGTAGAAAACATTGGTCCAGACAACAAGGGGTAGGAGTAGGTCTTTATTCCCAGTGTCCTGTCTGGGCAATTAAAACTTTTCATTGCTACAACATTAGGTTCTGGTCCCCAGAGGGAAACATTTGCACTGAGCGCACTGAGTCTTGTTGCCTCAGTTTGGGACAATTCAAGACCAACCTGATCCAGAGAGCCACAGAACAGCTAAGGCCTCTGTTACAACTGCATGATAGTTCAACTCCTTCCTCTACTCACTCTTGCTTTCTCACTCCCTTATAGGTGTTGTTCCAGGAACAATTACCCTGCACATAAACTTCCTGCACAAAACTTCCTGTTATAATATGTGCCCCATTGAACTTTAAGTCTTAGCTGCTACTTAGTCATTTCAAACTCCTTGTGCCAAAAGACAATGAGATAAGGAGTCCCCCTATTAGCGGGTGTGATTGAACCTGATTATCTGGAGGAGACAAGGCTGCTGCTCTGTACTGAGGGCAGGGAGAAGTGAGGTTGACACCAGGGGTTGTGCCGGGGCTTTTCTGATGATCAAGTGACAGGTGAAACATTCATAACCAGAGAACAGCATACTGTCCAGAAACTGAGGGGTGAAATCATTTGATTTGAATCGTTGCACCAGATTAAACACCTTGACTAGCAAAATCAGCAATTGGAAGACTATAAAATGGGTCATTGTGAACTTGAGGCCAATGGTAGCCACTTGAGTTACAGATTAGCCCTCTAATCTTGCTTTGGTAAGTAGCAAAACTGACCACCAGAAGACCCAAAGAGCTGTTGCTGGATAGATTGAACTTACTATGTAAGACAAGTGGATTTGACCAGTGTGAGTAGTGGACTATAGCAGATGGTCTGGTATGCCACCCTTCCCTCCATTTGGGGCCAATGCTCCAACCCCTTAGCTGCCAAGAGTCCATGAGCATTGGCTGCTGACTGCTCACACTTGAGGGATCCATTAAAGGAGGCTGACTGGGCAGTGCCCCGTCTCCCTTGCCTCAATTTGGGACAATTCAGGACCAACCTGATCCAGAGCTCCCTGTGGAACAGCTGAGGCCTCTGTTACAACTGCATGATAGTTCAACTTCCTCTACTCACTCTTGCTTTCTTACTCCCTTATAAGTGTTGTTCCAGGAACAATCACCCTGCACACAAACTTCCTGTACATAAACTTGCTGTTATAATCTATTGTTCAGGGAACCTGATTCAAGAGTCTAGAATTTTCTACATGCTGTTAATATGAGCAGGGGTTTTTGCCCCTCAACAAAATGGCCCCGACTGTAGCAGCTGAGCGAGAGTGAGGTGAAACATGGACATATAAGGTACATAAGAAGTAAAGTTTGTGGTTTTAAGTCACTGAGATGTGACAGTTGTTACCTCATACAATCTATCTCATCCTGATTTGTACACAATCAAAACAAAATTCTGCTTCAAAATTTTTTTATAGATTCTGGCCTTGGTTTAGGAGTGACCAAGGCCAAAACTCAATTTATGAAGCAAATGTAGGTCTGAGATTATGGATGACAAATAAGAATCAAGCTAGAGAGAACTTGAGCCAAAGAGATTGAGAGTTATCTCACTGGAAACTTGCTGGGTCTGCTGAGAGCTGCAAGATAGAATTCATTTAGAGTTGCTTGTGGTAGTGGGACAAGTCTGGAACATGAGGATGAATCACCAGTCAGCAGGTCATGGTCAGGGTTATCTGCCAGCTGGTTATGTGGTTTCAACTCACTGCCAAGAGCTTCTTGTAGGTAATTCAGATAGGTCTGCACTCAAGTGAAAAGTGAGTTCATGCCTGTATCTCTGAGAACAAAGATTGATCATTCAGTCTTGTTCCCTCCCTTTCTTCATGGGAGGCAGGGATCCCAGACAAAGTCCTTGACATGAGAACGTACATTCACAGATGACAGAATTCATTCAAGGCCTTTCCGAGGAGGCTAATGCCTTGGCTTTTGCTGATGATATATGCCCAGGAATGAGGCTTCACATCACGGCCCTGCTTTGCTAGTGGCTTGTAGAGTTTCACGAGCCTGTGATTGGTTTGCACTCTCATTAATGCCTTGCAATACAATGCAATGTTAATTTAATGGTCTCAGGAATGTTCTGTTGGTCTAGCTTCTTAGAAAGATTCAGAATCTCACTCATTAATATTTCATGAGAGTCAAGTCTTGGGAATTTGTGTGTTATAGACCTATCCAACCTAAGAGCCATGGGCACAAATTTTTCTGCACAAATTTTGACTAGTTCATTAACTTAAATTTCATTTCTTCTTGAGTGTAGACAATGTGGGTATTGACAACATTAATGATTCTGTAGGTTTTACAACTTTCAGACCCAACCTGTCAAATGCATGTCCCTATGATTATACAGTAGAATACTCCAGACCTGGAAATAAAGGTTTGTAAAAGTCTTTTGCTGCGCACCACTGCATCAGCCTTAGCGCACAGATAAACTCCTATCTATTTTGAAGAGATAGATACATGTTACTTAAATGTGCCCATACATATTATATTTTCTTTATCTGGATAAATTTAGCTAGTACATTAATTGCAAATAACCCCCAAAGGAGATCATAAATGGCTTTCTTTTGCTTGACAGTTTTCCTGTACTTCCTCTTCAATTGTAAGCCTGATAGTGAAGTTCTTGTTATATACTGTTTGGTCAGTCTAGAGCATTTTGGACATAACGGTCAAGCCTCATGTTTCTGATATCCTTTCTTTGTTCCCATATGAGGAGTCATGGGCTTTGTGAGCAAGGAGAGGAGGCAATTCCGTTTGTGCCAAACAAGGTATAGTTGCCAAAGACCCCTCACCCATCTCCAAATGTTCTTACCTAAATCAGGGACCTCATCCCAAAATGCTGCCTAGGGAGAGTGCTCAGCTGATAAAAGTAGGAAGATGCTTCTGAGGCTGTGTCATTCACCAAAGCAAACATCTTTTTAGGTGATATCTGGACATGAGAAATTTTAATTACTCCATTGTCATAAATCACCCAAAGGCACAGTGAAGAACTAAAGGTATCTCACGCAGGTGAGGGTAGCAAGCTTGCCTCCCAAGAGGCAAAGATCCCAAAGATTATTTTCTTTCCTTCTTAAACCAGTGTTAGCCTTACAAAATGGTAGGCACGGCTAAACCCTTCCTAATACAGTAACTCCAGAAGATTATTTTATCTCATTTACAAGTAAGAGAAATCAGAGTCCAAGAGCTGAGTTGCATTGACTGAGCTTGCACTTGAACCCAGGTCCACCTCTGCTGCAGACCTTCCCTACTATACAAAACAGCCCACTTTTATTAAACAAGTCCTAGCAGGAGACTTGCTGAAGAACCTGAGTGTCCAGGGAATGCAGCAGAAGGTGATCTATTTTATTCATCTGTTTTTTAGTTCATTCTTTCATCCATTCATCCATCCATTCACTGAAACATTTACTGAGCTGTTACTATATTACAGATACTCAGCTAGGGGATGAAATAGAGAGGTAAACAAAACAGATGGTCCACTAGGCTATCAGACAGTAAACAAGTAAAGTCACAAATAAATACTTAATTACAAACTGACAAGTGCTTTTTCTCCAAAGCCCATTATCATCTGCAGCAGCAATATTGGAAATGCAATTTCAGTTATGTGGTTTGTGAATCACAATTGAAAGAAGCTCTAATGCAGCACTGACAGAAAGAAATACAGTGCAAACCACATATGGAAATGTAAATTTTCTAGTAGCCACATTAGGGCATGAAGGGGCAGGATGGGACACCGCAGGTTTCTATGATCCGAGAAGACAGGCGGGTAAAGGAGAGTCTTGGAGCCCTCGGTGGCTTTCTCAGGCTTTTATTGAGCTTTACATGCATTGCAGCAACCAGGCACATGGCAGGCAGGGGTGCCAGGGGGCCATGAGGCCAGTAGGCCTCCAAGCCCCCAGCAAGTCTTCACTCTGGGCTTCTCTCTCTTCATTTTGCCCCTTCTCTCTCCTGCCTCTCTCCTGCTGCTGCTTCTCTTCTGCTTCTCTTGGTGAATATCTCAATATTCCTCCCATGGCCCACAGAAGTAAATAAGACAGCTTGCAATAATGTAACAACTGCAGGTGCCCCATCAGGCAGGGCAAACCTAATGTTGGGAGGGTAGAAAAGTCTGAAAACCATTTACCATACAGGTACGTGAAAAGAGACGGGTGAAATTTATTTTCATAATATATTCTGTTTAACCCAATATATCAAAATATTTCAATTAGTGTTTTATTATTAATGAGATTTTTGTTCAGCTGTCTTCAAAATCCAGTGCATACTTCAGGCTTACAAAACATCTCAGTTCATGTTGATGTTATTTAAAAGGCTCACCACCATGTGCAGGTTGTAGCTGCTGTGTTGCACTGCACATCTTTAGTGGATATTGAGAGTTCGACTCTTGCCTATAAGTGGGTAGTTTTCACCCTTGGATGACATGGAAATCTCCCAAGGAATTATTGATTCTCATTTAATTGGTGCAGGGGTGGGTTAGAGTAGGGAAGAGAGATTGCCCAGGTACTGATGTATTTGAAAGTTCCTCAGGTGATTACAATGTGTCATGAATACTGAGAACCCCTGCTGTAAGCATGACAGTTTTGCAGCCAAATTCTTCATTTTATGCAAGGTGACACATGTGATGCTCTATTGCCCCAACCCAGCTGATAACGGACCTTTCCCACCCCTTGCAAGATCAGCCCTAGTGCCAACCTGTGGGCCTATGACTTCAGTTAGGAAGGGTGGGCGGAAGCTCAGCATCCATGCCTTGGCTGTGGATCCGACTCTGACCTTGTGACCCTGGTTCTCCCAAATCTCATTCTACATTCTTGGTTCGATTATGTCCTGCATTTAAGTCTCTGTTGTTCTGGAATCTGACTGTGCCTCTAGCTTCAAGCAACCTTGTTTCTGTCTGTTCCCTTTCTTGTGCATTTGTTACTCTACCCCCCTGTCTCCTTTGAGAGTATCGTCTGTGGATCTCTGCTTTTTTGTGTTTTGACACTTACCACCTCTTAACAGGTCCTTGTGATGTTTCAAACTCTTCCCCCATCTTTGCCAAGTCCCATATTCTCTGGATACCTGGCCCCACCAGCCTGGCTGCTCTCCCTTCATCCCCTCCCACCTGCCCCAGCACCTGGTGTGGCTCTCCCCCCTTGATAGCTGACCGTCTCTATCTAATCCATACCAGCATGTCTCAGCTCAGGCTCCTTTAACATCCATCCTAGTAGACTTATCAGACTTTGTATCCGGGTTCTCCAACTGTGTGTCCATGTGAGTGTATGTATGTGTGAGTCTGTTTGAGTGTAAATGAGTGTGATCCTTTGTGAGTGTGTATGTGAGTGTGTGGGAGTACGTGAATGTGAATGAATGTTTGTGGGTTTGTGAGTGTGACTGCATGTGAATGTTTGTCTGTGTATATGGGTACAAGTGAGTGAGTGTGTGTATGTGTGTATTTGCATTGGGGAGAGAAGTATAGAAGAGGCCTATTCCATTAGGAAAACTATGATGAGATGTTGCCCATCAACTGGGTTCTTGTGTTTTAGCTGTTACAGGGCAGCCCAGACCCCGCAAACCTGCCTGCTTTAAATGGGTTCTGCCATCCCGCCGCATCAACACAAAACAAATGAGACTTTAATGGGAAGGAACTTCAATACAATTAAACAATACAGGAAAGGCAAAGAATATAGTTTCTAAATCAAGCATCCAAAATTACCTGTCCCCTCGTGGGTAAAACTCCATCTAAGCAGGATTGGCCCAGAGCAAGGCCCCAAAGCCTGCCACAAGTCTAAAACATCTTCCTGTGGGGACCCACAGAAAAGGATCAGAAACCACCAGACAAGTCTGGGAGGAAAAGAGCAAAATCAAAATCAAGACAAAAACCGCCATTGTCACCTCCCCACGTGCTGCACATCCCCCTGCAGTGACCTTTAGGGCTAACCGGCCCTAGGTCCGGCTGGGCAACCAGCGCGCAGGGGAAGAACAGCAAAACCCTACCTGCTGCACCTCCCACCGCAGTGATCTTTAGGAATGGCTTTCGCCAAGGTCCCTTAGATCCGGCTGGGCAACGGGGGTGGGGGGGGGTGGGGGGGGGTGGAACAGCCTGAAGCAGAGGAAGTGCAGGGAAGTTCCCTGAAAAGGCAGAAGCTTATCAAAAGATAATGACCACCAAGAACCACAAACTTTAATCCCTTATCTGTCTTTCTAAACTTCCTTCTTTCTTCTATAATGGTCATTGTTTGTTATGTAGATCACCTCCCTGATGTGATAGACTGAGCCCATGAGCAAGCTAATTTCTTTGATATTCATTCCTGTGCTTTTGGAAATCATATATATACTGGTCACAAACTCAAAGAAAATTACACTCAGATTTTCACTCTTGAAGTGTGTCTGTTTGTCATTTCTTTCACCGACGCCCTGACCACCCTGCACGCTTCTCTCAACCCTGAGGTGGCCTCATCGTCTACTGCTGTGCTGGTCCGCGGCAACCACGGGTCTCTCACCACATCTGTGTCACCCAGTCCACCACCAAAAGGCAAGTGCAGTTTCTTCACGTGTCTCTCTGCTCCATGTGCCTCCTCCAGGTCTCCTTCTAGCTCCATCCTGCTTCCTTCCTTCCTCAGTCTCCTCTGCAGCTTCTTCTCTCCCTGCTCAGCTCCACCCTCCTTTTGGGTGAGGCAGGAAACCTGGTATCTCCCCCTTTCCTGGGGACCACCCTGTTACCTAGCGATTGAGGAATAATCCCCAAAACACCAGACTAAAGATTAGCAAATTCAGGTTTATTGCAAGAAAAGACTCGTGACAGCAGGAGGGGGTCCAAGGGAGGAGCTGGTTACTATTGGGGGTAGGTTTGTAACAGGGTGGTCCCCAGGAAAGGGGGAGGTTCCCTGCCCCACCCAAGGGAGGGTGGAGCTGAGCAGGAAGAGGAGAAGCTGAAGAAGAGACTGAGGAAGGAAGCAGGATGGAGCCAGGAGACCTGGAGGAGGCGCATGGAGCCTAGAGACACGTGAAGAAACTGCGCTTGTCTTTTGGTCGTGGACTGGGTGACACAGATGTGGGTGAGACCCGTGGGGAGGTGACCATGGCAGCTTTTATCTTGATTTTGATTTTGCTCTTTTCCTCCCAGACTTCTCTGATTGTTTCTGACCCTTTGCTGTGGGTCCCCACTGGAAGGTGCTTTAGACTTGTGGCAGGCTTTGGGGCCTTGCTCTGGGCCAATCCCATTTGGATGGACTTTTACCCACGAGGGGACGGGTAACTTTGGGTGCTTCACTTAGAAACCAGACTCTTTGCCTTACCTGTATTGTTTCCTAGTTTTATTAAAGTTCCTTCTCATTAAAGTCTCCTATGTTTTGTGTTGAAGTGGCGGATGGCAGAACCTATTTAGAATAGGCAGGTTTGCGGGGTTTGGGCTGCCCCTCTCCCTGTCCTATAACAGGTTTACTTTTTTTTTTTAAAGGTTTATTTATTTATACAAGAACTGGAGTACAGGCCAGATGTGTGGGAGGATGAGAGGATTCACCAGAGACAGAGCGGGGAATAGAACAGGCAGACAGTCAAAATACACTGCTGTGGGGAGCAGCGGGCGAGACAGGAGAGGTCTGCCGTGCCATGTGGGACCCTCGCTGGCCAGCCGGGATCGAACCAGCGCTGCAGAGGCTGTGGGCAGCTGGACAGCTTCACGTGCTGCGCTCAACCGCCTACACCACCAGGGGAGGCCCCAGGGGTAGGTTTGTTGTAGAGCAACCCCGATACAAAACGGGGTGCCTGACTGTGGGTCCTCACCCGCGCGCTTAAAAGGACTTATCAATGCTCTACTGCAGGCACACGTGAAAGGTTAATAAAAGGTTTATTTACAAGGGAAGGGGAAATGAGGAAATGTACAGCTCTGGGAGAAAAGTGGGAGACAAAGTTTTAAATGAGTCCTACCCGATCCGCCGATTAGGAATCCCAAAATGGCGCTCTGATTGCTGGCCGCCAGCCAGGAGCGGTGAAGCCAGGAGGCGAGCGATCGCGAGCCAGAGAGCGAGCAAGGCCCACGTGTTTGGTTTTTATATCCAACCTGGCTGCCCAACTCCACCCTCAGGTCCCAGCCACCCTCCCCTTGGTGGTGATGGGATTTGTCTTCCCCAATGTCCTGATGGCTTTAGTCTGGAGTGGGGGTGGAGTCCACAAAGCCTGTATGAGATTATCTCAGGACATCCTTTCCCCCTAACAGGTTCACTTTTATAAGCTCTCATGGGGACTTCCCCCATCCTGGTGCTTTTCCACTACCCCCTTTAGCCTCGTTGTCCCACTTTGCCACCCACAGGTGTAAAGACACCACAAGCTTCTGTGTGCTGCCTCTTGTGGCTATGCCTCTTGTGGTTGTGGCTAGCAGCCTCTGCCTGTCAGCTTTCTGCACCCTCAAGCCCCCAGCCTCAGTCTGCTATCTTAAACAAGCCTTGCCAGCCACCTCCCTAGCCATCTAGTTCTCTATCCCCTCAATATGGGTGAGCTCAGCTGAGAGGCCAGATGTGATTTCTTGAAAACTTACAGGAATGGATGGTCTCAGCTTTTATTTTCAAAGTCTCAGGCCCAGAGCTCTGGTGCCTTCAGATAGGAGGAAAAGGCAGAAGCGATGGGTGTTGAAAGGAAGGGTGCAGTTCAGTCCTCTCTCTACTCCTTCCCTGGGAGTCTTTAAATAAACACACCTGCAGAGAGGTTCCGCCTGTCTGATACCCCCCTTGCCCCCTGGCTCCAAAGGTCCTTGCTTGTCCTGGATGTCCCATGTGATCCCAAAGGAAGCAGACCAGAGATGCAATTAATGTGTTGTAGGCTGTGTCTATTGGGCAAATTAATTCTCCCCTCAGGGTCTCAGCTTGAGGAGGCAGGAGTGGGAGGGGCCAGCCTCAGAGAGGAGGTGGCATTTGAAAATCCACCTCTCTGGCCAGAGGTACATATGTAAATCCTCCCTTGCTACCTAAATGCAAGCTTAGGGAGGCTTCCAGAAGCCTGCTCCCGAGGTGTTCAAAGCGGGCAGACCTGGAGAGCAGACAACTCCTCTAAGTGGCTGGAAGGTAGAAACCACTTGGTAAGAGATGAGCCGGCTCCCTCCTCTGGGTATACTAGCCACCAGCTCCTAGAACCCTCAAAAGATGGGGGCTGGTTGTCTGTGGAGCCAATCATGTGATGAGAGGGTTGGAACTTCCATTTTCACCCCCAAACCTCTGAGAAAGGAAAGGGATTAGAGATTAAGTTCAATTGCCAGTGGCTAATGATTTAATCCACTGTGCCTTTGTAATGAAGTCTCCATAAAAACTCAAAAAGAGGTTCTTTGGAGAGATTCTGGGCTGGGAAATTGGTGCTTCCAGATCCCACCTTGACAAAGCCAAGCTCCAGGAGGACAGAAGCACCTGTTCGGCACCTCTTCATCTGGCTATTGATTCATGTATCCTTTTGTATCCTTGGTGATAAATTACTGATCTAGTGAACAAAACATGTTTCCTGAGTTCTGTGTACTGTTCTAGCAAATTAATTGAAGCTGAGGAGGGGTTTGTGGGAACCTCTGATTTATAGTCACTAGATCAGAAGCACAGGTAGCATCCTAGATTTGTGACTGTCTGAGGAGGTGGTTGGGAAACCTCCAGCATGTAGCTGCTTGTTCAGAAGCACAGACAATAGCCTGGTATTGCCACTGGAATCTGAAGCGGAAGGTAGTCTTTGGAGACCGATCCTTTTACTTGTGGGATCTGATGCTGTCTCCGGCAGATGTCAGAACTGAGTTGAATTCTCAAGGACTGTGCTGGTATATGAGAATTACCTCTTGGTATGGAGGACCCTCCATATAGTCACTCACATGGGAGTTGGGGCCAGGGATTCTACACACATATGATGTGAAAACCTGAGGGACCATCAGTCTTGATCAAAGAGCAGTCTCTGTAGGTGTGGGATAATGGACCTCAACTCAGAGATGTGAGATATCTGATTTGGATCATTTGGCTGAGCCAGAGCTCCAGTTGGAAACAAGGGCTCACATGTACTGGTTTATATTTGGAAGAGGTGGTAGCATAATGTCCAAAAGAACAGAAAATTAAATCTTACTCTGTTGCCTCCCTGTCTATCTTTCGACAGCTTTTGTTACCTGTACGAGGTATACAGCTGGTGTGTCAGAGATCCAATGAGAGAGATCAGATTCTCTCCCCAAAGCCATGTCTCTGCATGGCATGACTGGGCTGCAGGAAGGTCTCCAAAAGGGAATCAAATGCTGAGGACCTCAGCATTTGCTTTGCTTTTTTCTTCTTGCTGTGACCAAAGCTGCAGATTGGGTTAGAGTTACCCCAATTTGGAGAAGCCAAGGCTGACTACAAGAAGGAGGAACAGCAGGTAGCAGTGGCCTCTTCTGCCTGCCTGTAATTTAGGGAGGCTGAAATCAAGGGGAGGAGGAAGAAATTGAGCTCTGGTCTCTTAGGCATTTTACCCAAAGCTATTCTTGGGCACAGGCATCCTCAGCAGAATGCCTAATAGGGGGAAGATGATTAAAGCGGAGGCTTCTGAGAGGTATCATGCGTATTTGGGTTAATGGATGTGGGAGCGGGAAGGAGAAAAAGAAGCAGAGAGGGCAAAATGCCCAGCCAACTTAAATGATTGAAGCTACGGTGTTCTCCTTTATTAGGTAACACCTTCCAGCAAGTCCATTTTTATCAGTGGTCAAAATAAATTCAGAGGAGGCATACTGAATAAATCTGAGACACCTCTGTTTAAAAGGTAGGGAAAAAAAGGACAATTAAAGGTAATAAAATATAAATTTTCCTTTTAAAATGTAGATTTTGCTTATGAAACATGGTTGGGATAATGAATAGCAATACATGAGTAGCAATATAAAGTTATGAGTTGAAAAATAATATTTTGGTGGCATAACCTTACATAATGCAATAACAGTTTATGAATGTAATATTTCAATAGATCTTAACATTTTTCTGTAAATTTATATATGCCTTTAGCTATTTCATCTTCAGGCATGATAATTAAAGGTAGTATGAGTTGTTCTTGGCAAATTCAAGATTGTAGGCTAGCAACTGATGATTTGAAATTTGAGAATGCCCTGTGAGGATGGCTCATAAAACAAATGAACCATGTTGGCCAGGTTGTAATGAAAAAGGAACTTCTCATTCACTCTTGGTGGGAATGCAAGCTAATATAGCCCCTGTGGAAAAATGTATGGAGACATCTGAAAAAAATAAAAATGGAAATTCTATTTAACCCAACAATACCACTATTATTTATCCAAATAACATGAAAAATGTAATACAAAATAAAAATCCATCTACACCCATGTTACATATCAGCACTGTTTACAATTGCCAAATCATGAAACCAACCCAAGTACCCTTCCACTGATGAATGGATATAGAGAAACTGTGGAGCATATATTCAATGGAATATTACACAGTGGTGAAGAAAGATAAAATGGTGGCATTTGGCACAAAATGGTTCAACCTTGAAATGATCATGTTGAGTGAAATCAGTCAAAAGTGAAAGACAGATTTTGGATGGTTTCATTCATCTGTGGAATATAAATTACCCCCCCATTACATGCAAACAATAGAAGAAATAAAAATTTAAACTCAGCAAAAAAGAAGATAATGGTTACCAGAGGGAATAAGGGAAATGGCAGAGGAACTGACGGAGAGAGACAGATGGGGTTAGGGCACTTGTAGTTTGGAGGAGGCAAATAAATAAGTAAATGAATACATTTTTCATCATGCCTTATAGCCTTAAAAATAAAATTTGAGAAAAATCATTCTTGTGATGCAACTGGTATTAAGCTACTAAGAGTGTTTAATAGGTTGTGGCAACACTGGGTAAATTTCTGACAAATTAAAATTTTTTTTAATTGACATAACACTGGTTTACAACATTGTGAATGATTCAGAACATAGATTCACACATTTGCGGATGTATGTTACCTCACCCATTGTCCTTCACAGCCCATGTGGCCCACTCTCTACTTTGCTTCCCATATTCCACCTCCCTCTCTAGCAGCCTCAGTTCTACAGTCAGATTTCTAGGGCTTGTTTTGTCTGTTCCTTTGTTAATCTATATTCTACATATGAGTGAAATCACCAGGTATTTGTCTTTCTCATTCTGACTTATTTCACTTAGCATAATCCCTTCCAGTTTCATGCATGATATCACAAATGACAAGATTTATCTCTTTTTAGAGCTGAGTAGTATTCCACTGTGTACATATTTCATATCTTTGTAATCCACTCATCTGTTGTTGAGCGCTTAAATTGTTTCCATACTGCAGCTGTTATAAATAGTGCTGCAATGAACATAAGGACACATATAGTCCTTCAAATTAGTGTTTTTTGATTCTTTGGGTAGTTCCAAGGAGAGGAATTGCTGGA
Organism: Talpa europaea; assembly: GCF_964194135.1. NCBI lineage: Eukaryota > Metazoa > Chordata > Mammalia > Eulipotyphla > Talpidae > Talpa > Talpa europaea. The sequence continues at coordinate 114,632,606 of NC_140070.1, read as the reverse complement.
TCATATAGGAAATCTACTTTCAATAGTTAATAAACTTCCATACTAAGTACCAGACCAGTATACATATCTACCAACAGCGGCCCCCTCTGTTGGTGGATATGTAGTCCCTTTTTCTCCATACCCTTGCCACCACTTGTTATTTCTGGTCTTTTTGATATGGGACATTATCAGGGGTATAATGTGGTATTTCATTGTGGCTTTGGTTTGCATTTCCATGATAATAAGCATTTTTTCCCATGTGCCTGTTGGCCATATGTATGTCTTCTTTGGAGAAGTGTCTATTACACTCTTCTGTGCACTTTTTATTGTGTTTTTTTGTTTTCTTTTTGTTGAGTAATATGAGTTCTATATAGATTATGGGTTTCAGCCCTTTATCAGATATATGATGGGTGAATATTTTCTTCTATTTAATAGGGTATCTTTTCATTTTAATGATAACTTTTTTCACTGTGCAGAAGCGTTTTAGTTTGATATAGTCCCATTTATTTATTTTTGCTTTTGTTTTCCTTGGCTGTTGGAGTCATATTCCCCCAGTGACATTAGAATATTTTGGCCAATGTTTTCTTCTATGTATTTTATGAATAACCTAGAAGAAATTGGACAAATTCTTAGAAGCATACAACCTTCTGAGATTGACTCAGGAAGAAATAGAAAACCTGAACTGGCTAATTACAAGAGAGAAAACTGAAACAGTAATCAAAAGTCTCCCCTAAAAACAAAAGTCCAGGACCAAAACAGTTTCACTAGTGAATTCTACTAAATCTTCAAAGGCAAACTAATGCCTTTCCTTCTCAAACTCTTCCAAGAAACTGAGGGACAGGGAATGCTTCCAAACACATTTGATGAAGCCAACATTACTCTGACACCAAAACCAAACAAGGACATTACAAAAAAAGAAAACTGCAGACCAATATACCTGATTAAAATGGATGCAGAACCCTCAACAAAATATTAACAAACAAAATTCAACAATATATGACAAATATCAGACATTATGATCAAGTGGAATTTATTCCAGGGACTCAAGGATGGTTCAACATCTACAAATCAATCAATGCAAATCATCACATCTGCATAAGAAAATATAAAAACCATATGATCATATCAATATGCAGAAAAGTATTTGACAAGATTCAACTTCCATTTATGATTTAAAAAATTCTTCAAAAAACGAATATGGAAGGACAATAATTCAACATAATAAAAGCCATGTATCTGGCAAACCCACAACTAATGTCATACTCAACAGTAAGAAACTGAATGCTTTTCCTCTAAGATCAGGTAAAGAGGAGGATGTCCGTTTTCACCACTACTGTTTAACTTAGTATTGGAAGTCCTAGTTAGAAGGATTAGAGAAAGAGGATTTCCAATATTAATGATACACTTTTTTAAGAAAAGATATAAGTCTTCATACAAACTAGTTTCGTTTTAGTTTTAAAATAATTTTATGCAATGTCATTGAAAGTTTCCTCTGACATTTCCTGTACATTGTGAGGTCATGCAAGAAACCAAAAGTGGTTTCACGATTTTACATAATTCAGAATTTCTGTTGTGCATTTTATCACTGTACCTTCAAATACAATGAAAATTAATTTCACAATTGTCTTCTTGAAAATTGGTTCACCTAAAGCTTTCTATGAGAATAGTGTCCTTTTCCACCAAATACAATAAGCTTTATATTTAATAATCTAATACAAAGCTGTGTATATTTCCTTTGTATAGTGCGAGCACTTTTCAGAACCAGAATCTAAACTCTGAAGAATTCTAATAACTCCATTATATGCTTTATTGCAATGCATATGCTTTTATTTGGTAATAATTTACTCTCAAGGTTTACTGTTGGGCTTTGGCAGCTCTTATCTTGGCTTTCAAGCCAGAGAGTTAATAATACTTGTGCAGATGCTGCAGGGATGGGTTCTGGAAACAGCCAGCCAAGCTGATCTCCCAGCAGCGGTCCTGCTGTTGCTCCCACGCACAGTCCCTCTTCTCTCCGAGGCTTGGATGCTGTGGCCACCACTGCTAACTCTGCTGCTACTGACCTTGTCATCACTGCTAGGTTTGGCCTAGATTCCACCCCAGGCAGCCAGTTCAACTTGTTGGCACATCCACTGCCTGCCACCCACTGTGGTGGCAGATTTGGAAGCAAGCATGCCACACTGGCCTGCACCCCAGGAGGAGCTCTCCGCCCCATCAGCCTTCATTTACAAAACGAATGACTAAGAACAACAGTGACTAAGAACTACAGTGATGACAAAGCATGAAACCAAGCATAGATCCCCTGGGGAGGGATCCAAATGACTCCAAATGACTGTACATTTAGTAGGAGGGGTCATGCACAGGGTGTAGGAGGGGAGGGGTCAGGTGTGTAATGGGGGTCCCTCACTGGACTTAGGCCTGTTTGGCCGTGCATAATTTAATAGTAGGGTGGGCCCTGCACATTGATTTGCTCATTTTTCCCATACAAAATGCACAAAGAAGCTTGTGCCACAGAAAGGCAGGGAGCTAGGAAAACATGAGGCATCAGTTCCTGGACCCCTGGGTCAGCCCTGGCACAACTACTCAACTGAACACTTTGCAAAAGGAGGTTCATGTAGAAGCTGAAGGAGTTATTTTCATCAGGAGCTCTCTGAGATGTGGACAACCACACTGGGCTGCCTGGGGGTTCAGTGATGGCATGGCAAACAGGCCCTCATGGCTCTGAAGCGAAATCAGCCAGCTGCTGGACCACCAAGTTCTCCAGAAAGACCAATTTTCCTGTCCTGTGGGGGCTGCAGGTAGCTCTGGGGCCACTAGTACAAGCTTTTCACTGTAGACACTGCAGTAGGTGGGGTATCCTGAAATCAAGGGACTTGCTGCTTTGCACCGATGGGGTTACACAGGAGAGGAGTGGGGCCTGCAGGAGCCACAGGGAATGGAGAAGGATTTGCGAATTGGTGTGGGATTTGATTGCAAAGGGGCAAGAACCAGTCCAGTTGGATGAGAATCATTACTGGGACTCCATTTGTAATCAGAGACTGCTGATGTCTAGGAGGGAAAGGATTGCAGACAGGATCTTAGTTTTGAGTATTTGAAGTACTATCCACTGGGGAAAGAAAACCCAGCTCTGTGAAGAAAAACAGTAAGTATAAGTAGAGAGGAACCCCCTTTAACCAAAGCTGTCCAATGCAAGGTATGGGCTGCCTTGAATCAGTTCTAGCTGACACTGTGTGGCTTTGAGTTAAAGACCTTATATAGAAGATGTAAGGAAGGGAGGGGTTAGATGAGAAGAGAGGATTTTCAAAGCTCTGCTTGGGGAACCACTTGCATCAGATACCCCTTGTGGCGAGGGTGTTGAGATGCAGATTCCTATCATCACAGAAATTCTAACTCATTAATTCTGGGCATGGTCTGGAAATTTGCATCTTTAACACCTGCCCCCAACAATTCTAATGTGCACTCAAGTTTGAGAACCACTATAGTAAGATTATTGCAACTGTCAGACTGAATGACTGTGCAGCCCAGCATTGTTCTCCCTGCCCTTGAAATGACACCAAGAATCACAAGGAGCCTGTGGTACCCTTGATGGAGGATAAGAATAGAAAGACTAGAAAGAAGGTACCCCAAGACCAGAAACTGACTCACAAGGAGGTGGGCGTTGAGGGGAATAAAATGACCATTAACCCAGCTGTAGAGGTCAGGATCCTTAGGTGCCAGTGTCTTACCACAAGGCATAAGACCCAAGCAAGATCAGATACTATAGGGAGTGGAGCACAAACCTGAGGGTAAAGATATAGAGATTGGGCCCATCCTGGAATCTCTGCTCCCCATCCTGGTATGTTCAGTTCCTTTTGGATTCTGCATGGTTATCCAAAGTCCGCAACAAACTGGAGGCTCACAAGGAGTGACCCTCCCAAACAGAAGAAGACTGTATCAGTGCAGTCTCTGCACAGGCTCAGGGCGGCACTCCCACTGCCCACCCGTGACTATGCAGGTGCCTCTTTTCACCAACTCTCTCCCTCTGTAGGGCAGCAGCTTCCGGCCTGCCCGTGACCTATACCAGGCTGGAACTTCCCTTCACTGACCTCCCTCAGTGGAGGCCACTCTCCTCAAGGCTGCCTCCCTGCAACCATGCAGGCCTCTCTCAGCAAACCTGTTCCTCTCGGGGCAGCTCTTTCTGTCCGCTTGTGTCTCTGCAAGTATCTTTTACTCTTCTGTCCCTTTCCCTAATAAACCTGCTCTTTAAATATAACTAATGTCTCTGTCTCGCGGAGAAACTCGCCTGGGGAACTCACTGTGTGTCGCTGAAAGGGGAACTCTGGTGAACCTTTCCCAGACTGAACCCAAGGACCCCACACTCCAAATCCACTAACTCCAAAAACCTCATCACCCTCAGGCCCCTGGTGCTGAAGATCAAATACTAGAATAATGAGCAAGAGGAGACATAAGTCCCCTACCAATTTTTTTAAGCATGAATTAAATCTTTTTGCAAGACACTTCAAAGATTTTTTTTTTTACTCTTCTTTGCAACCCAAACCATTCCAAGCACTAGAAAGTGTAGGCACTTTCCCCACAGCATTTAAGTAAAGCACTCTGCAAAGAGGAACCTCCATGCATGGCTATCGGCCTGTGTCTGAGCTACCACAGCCAATTCAGCTTGGAAGTGTGCAACAGCCACACTTACCCCCCCACAATTCCACTTTTCATGTTACGTCTAGTCTACACACTAACCCAACAAAAGATCATACCGTCCTGATTTTCAGATGTGCAAACTGAAGCTTGGACAGATAATTGCTGAAATTCCCAGATCAAGAAAGTAGTAGAGCTAGTATTCAAGCCAAGGAGGACGGGTTCAAACCTTGGGCTATTCCCCGTGTCCCACAGGGTACACCCTCCTCCCCCACTCTCTCTGGTTGCAGCAGAGATTTGTGAAATAGTAGCTCATTTGTCTTAGGTTCCACCGGTCACCTGCTTCTTCCCTGCCTCACAGCAAGAGGAAAATGGCAGGTATTCTTGTGCCTTGTCAAGAAGACGCTGTTAGCTATGAGAGCAAATGTAAACATCTGAAAGGGTCGAGTGGATTATGTGAATGACTGTATTAGGCAAGACTAAAAAGATTAATTAAGATATGGTTAGCATATGAAACATATGAAAAATAGCTTTCATGCCACCAAAAACTCTATTCTGAGTCTCTGACTTGCTTGGCCCTGTCAGTCTCCCTTGCAGGTGCACCGCCTTTCTTAGAAGCATGATAATATGAATAAAAATAAAATTTACTGCCTCAAAAAAATAGTGTTTATAGTTGTTTAACAATAAAAGGATGAGAATAAATGGTAACCAGCGCTGGGAAGCAAAGCAAGTAGTAGAGATTGAGTGAAACTAAATAATCCATGTCTTAGCTTAAGTGTATTATGGTATGCAACCAATGACTCAAAGTTTAAAGTAAGTCTTTACTGTATATTAGGAATTGTATATTGTATATCAGGAAGGAGGGTATATTATTCACCAGCCAGAAGTTGAACAATCATTAAACCCCATTTCCTTAATGCATCAAAATTATAGGTTTTGTTTTAAAAACAAAACAAGTCAAGATCCCCTCCAATAATTGCCTGGAGATTATCAAAGTGCAGGGGTGGGAGCTGAGGGGGAGGGTGGTCTCCTGACACTCAGGTGGGGACAGAGAAGAAGGAACTTAGAATGAAAGTTTAGGGAACTTTAAAGGGACATGACACTCCTATTCATAAGACATATTTGATAGGGGTGACAAGGTCCATCCTGTCAAATTCAAGGCCCCAGCTTGCACGCCTGACATGCAGCTCTATGTCTGGTGGAAGAGCTGATGGCATCATCCAAAGGGCAGTTGCTTTTAGCTCCCATCCATTGCTGTCGATGAAGGACCAATGTAACCAGATCTCCCTATTTTTAAGGTAAACCTAAATATCAGTTTTTTTTTTTTTTTAAGATTTATTTATTTATACAAGAACTGGGGTATAGTCAGAGGTGCCGGTAGGTGAGAGAATTCACCAGAGAGAGCCAGGAGCAGAACAGGCAGACGGACCGAAAACACTGCTGAGGGGAGCAGCGGGCAAGGCAGGAGAGGTCTGCCAAGCCATGTGATTATCTCTCTGGCTGGCTGGGAATCGAATCCACACTGCAGAGTCTGTGGACAGCTTCACAGCACTGCACTCAACCCACTGCGATGCCGGGGAGGCCCTAAAAATCAGTATTTTTATATGCAACTTCCAAATTGTTAAATTTGGCCTGAGTTGAAAGAGATAAACCTGACATGGACCAACCTCAGCAGGTTTGATGGTCAAAATCAGCCTGCCTTTCTGCATCCTTCACATGGACCCCAGGGCATTGCACTAGAATATCACATTATGGTCTCTATAGAATCCCAGGGTTAGTTGGGGATCCTGCGGTTTGAGAGCTGGAAAACTAGATGGGTAGGCTGGCAGGAGAAAAGAGAAAACTACTCTTTAAATATGAGCTTATTTTGTGTATATATGAAAATATATTATAAATTATACATTAAGTATATGTGTGTATATAAACAACATATACAGTAGATATGCAATTAAATTTAATCATATATGTGCTTAAATTATGATTCTTAAGAACACCTCCTGTCACAGTAAAAATGTTCATGGAATAGAATGGGATAAGTGGTGTGCAAAGTATCCCATTTTCCTCTGGGTTTACTCTGGGGTCAGGCAGGTATGATATAGGGTATGATATAGGTCCCATGACAAAGCCACACTCCAAGTCCCACAGCCTTCTGGGCATCTGTGAAGGACCCAAATGCACTTGTCTTCATCTCTGAGATGGAAGAGTGCCATTTCCTTGTGAATTTTTCTCAAGAAGCGAGTCTGAATGGACAGCCTCCTAACAGCATGACAAGAGTTTCCTCTGATCAGTCTAGGGAATTTTTCCAGTTGTTTGGTTGGGATGGAGGGGCAGTGGCTGCCAAGGGCGTCTGGAGCTCCCAGGGAAGCAAGTCATTGGAGTGAGACTTAGTCCAGCTCTCTCAGAGCACTGAGCCTCCTTCTGCCTCAGGAGGAGCAGGAATATAAGTAGGGCAGATGAGATCAGGTGAAGGCAGGTCACAGGGATGGACCCAGTTTATGGGATTTAACATTTTCCTCCAGTTCTTTTGCTCCCCATCTGAGGAGGAAGAGTCATGGGGAGCCCCAGGACTCTCTGCACCAAGACTTTGTAGTAGCTCACTATAGGACCCTGATATCCCCTCTCTCATTCAGGCAGATGCATGTTTGTCACAGAGGACTGGGATATATAACCTCTAAGATTGCTCCCAAATCTCGTGATATTTGCATTTTCAGAAACAAAGATGACTGTGGAGCTTTCCCTGGGATTTCCCCCTCTCCCCTCTCCTCTCTAACCTTGTCAAAGACCTGCAGCCTTTGTTGTTCCCTAGACCCACTCCCTGCTGTTCTCTCATCTGCTGCTCCCACCTGGGCCCTCACAGGGTGTGAATCCACCTACTTTAAGGTGCAAAGTTTCCAAAACCTACCAACTGGTGGGAGGGAGGCAGTTATTACATTGGTTTCTCTCCTCCTTCTTGTACATTGTTCAAAATTCCTCTTCCATTTCCTTTTTCCTTCCTGAAAAATTCTTCAGAAGATTTTATTTCAAAAGTGATTGTCAGATTCTCACTGGAATGGTTTGCCAAGCTGTGATGACTCTCCTCTTCCATGTAATAAGAAGCACAACTAACTCAGCATCTTCCATGTGCCTGGTCCCTTCCTTCAACCCTCACCCTCCTCCTGCTGCTCCATTCACATTCTTTTTTTTTTTTTAAGATTTATTTATGCATACAAGAGCTGGGGTACAGGCCAGAGATGCGGGGGGTGAGAGGATTCACCAGAGACAGAGTGGGGAACAGAACAGGCGGATTGACTGAAATACACTGCTGAGGGGAGCAGCAGGTGAGGCAGGAGAGGTCTGCTGCGCCATGTGGGTTGCTCCCTGGCCAGCCGGGGATCGAACTCGTGCTGCAGAGGCTGCGGATTGCTTCATAATGTGGTGCCTAACCCCTTGCACCACCAGGGAGGCCCTCTGTTCATATTCTTCATCTCCCTCCTGCTCCTGCGCCTGGTGTCTTAGCTGAGCCTTACTTACGTGTGGGAACTCTGAAGGGATGGACTCACGGATGTGTCTGGATCTGGATGAAAGGATGTCTCATTTGCTTCTAAAGCTTGTGATGTATCTAAGCACCTGGCAATGCAGCTCCAGAGGAAGTTTCATGAAAGCTAGTGCTATTGTCTGCTTAGCTCAGCACTCAGTCCCCAGAACCTAAAGAAATGCCTGGCATGTGGTGGACACTCAATGTTTGCTGAATGAATGAAAGAGAAGGGAAGGTCAACGCCAGTGGTTCTCAACCCAGCGGGCACATTAGAAATATTTGGGAACCTTTACAAAATGTTTATGCCTAGGTATTTTGCCTGGAGACTTGGGTTAAATGATCTGAGTTGAGACCTAAGAATCAATAGGTCTTTAATGTTTCCCAGGTGATTCCAATGCATACTCTGAAGCAGCAGTTTTCAAGCAAAAGTATGAACCAATGAGACAATTTGTTACCACCCAGGTCCTCTCCTTCTCTATGCCCCATTGTAACTGGTGGCTGAAGCCAAAGACTGTTAGAGATGGAGCCCCCTAGAAGGGGGTGCTGGTGAGGCGAGATAGCAAACAAAATATGGGGGTGGAAACTCTGATAGGAAATATAAGGGACTGCAGAAGCAGCCCCCAGGATTTTTCAGTGCTTGGGATTCAGCTTTCAGGATTTCAGCATTTTCGAATCTTCAGTGAATCCGGGGTCAGCTGTTTCTGCCCCAGTCACGCCGCTCTTCTAGAAGGCTGTTGCAGGCCTCTGGAGGACATGGAGAGGCTACCAGCAGCTGACCTGAGAGAGGAAAACTTTAGAGGCTTTGCAAGTAGTCAAGGGACTGAAACTGTTCCCAGTTTTGCTGCTGTTACAGCCTGGAAGGAAAAGACAAAGACCAGGAGCCGGGTGCTCTCTGAATGTGGCCCTTTGGTCTTGAGGCTGCTGCAGCTGCTGTTTTGAGTGTCGCTTGTCTGGTGCTGTGTTGGCACACCTCGGCAGATCCGGTGAGCATCTCCTGTTGTGTCTTCTGCTGTCTTCATGAGTTGGATCCCAGCCTGTAGTCTGGCTGCCACGCACTCCAAGAAGATGCCATCCTGGGAGCCTTTGTGTTGAGGACTTGTAAAGGCCAGGAATACCACAGTGCGGGTTTTCTAGGATCCAGCAGACCGGGTAAAAGAGGAGTCAGAGTCCTCAGTGGCTTTTGCAAGTCTTTTATTGGGATTTACCCGGTACACAGCAGGCAAGGGTGCTGGGGGGCCAGGAGGCTGGCAGCCCTCCCAGCCCCCAGCAAATCCTCACTCTGTCTGGGCTCTCTGGTCATCTCTGCTTCTCTTTCGGCTTCTCCTGGTGTCCCCGTGATGCTGCCCTTAAAAGCCCAGTCTCAGCCCAGGTGAATCCCATCTACCTAGGCCCACACCCTATTCCAGGTGCCCGCATCAGGCTTGCATTCAGGACCGCAAGGATCCATCATCTATCCTGATGGTGGGAGGGCAGAAAGACCTGACATTTTTCCTTACCCTACAGGACTTTAAAACACTGGACACGGGTGAGTTAAACGGCCATTTTTGGTCTCAGTAGCTCTTTATTTCTCCCTGGTTTGTTAAATAAATCCCATTATTGTTGTTCTCTGAACCCGAGTAGTCTGTAAACTATTTGGGTAGTGTGCTTGGCCAGTTTTAGTGCCCCTTGCTGCCCTCTACCAGTCTCCCTCTGACCTATGGCCTCTGAATTGCTCTTGCCCCTCTCCTTCTCCTGTCATCCAAGAAAGAGATTGCAAATTGGAAGTTCTCAAGACATTAGTGTAATTTTTCCTGGAAAACATTTAGAAATGAGACTATAATATTCAATAGACCTTGGTTACTTCTGAAGAAGCAAACTCTACAAGGCATTAAACCCATCCAGTCACAAACCGTGATAACTAAGAACTTGTTGCATTTTAGATGCTGGAGTATGTCCTAAAAATGTTCCTGGCTTGCCCTGAAGTTCTGGGATGTCACCTGATATTTTAGAAATTTGCCTGAGGATATTTCAGGGAAATAGCCTGACCATGATGTCAGCAACCACACAATACCTGATGTTATGAGTCAGTGCCTTTCTCTCTAGAGAAGATGATACTACTACAAAGGTTTTTCCATGCCATATAAAAAATGCTTTATTACCCATTCTATTGAATTTATTCCTAATTGTCCCTGTGTCTGCATCTTATACCTGATATTTTAAGGCCTTTGAGGTCAGGATGCATTTATAATATTTATTCATCTTCTTACGCCAATGCCCAGGCATTTGGAGGGTCACTGGAATATTCTTAACGAAAGAAAAATGTCAGGCAGGAGTATTTAGGTTAAGTATGAAGAAAAATAGACAACATTGGGGAAAGTACATTTCCTTTTACCAATCGATTTATCTCATGCAAGTCTCTGGACTTGCTTCCTCTGATCTATTGTTTCCTGGACTTATAGCTCTGAGATCTTTTTATCTTAGCACACTGAGAATTAATTTACTACTAAAGCCTGGATTGAGTTATCAAAAAAAGCTTTGTTTTCTCTTTAGATGTTAAAAGAAAAAAAGTTCTCCCCTGCATGGAATGATTTAAAAGTGCTTTTGTCTAAGTATAGGATTAATTCTTAGTTATTAATCAATGAACTTGTCTCAAATAACTTGGCTAAACAAGTTATTCCTTCTGCACTGATCCTTCTTGGTAGGGACCCATTCATTATTTAATTTCACCTTCATGATAACCCTATAGGGTGTTATTATCCCCATTTCATAGATAATTAAATTAAAACTCAAAGAAATGAAGTACCTTGCCCTCTTTCACTCCCTCCCTCTTTTCCTTCTTTAACCTGCATAAATTTCTGACAAGGTACAGAAGGTTGAAAGGGTAGACAATAAAAGGTGTGTTACTTAAACTCCTTAGGTTATGTGGAACCACCACTGGTGACTATTCATGTTGTGGTTATTTGCTTTGTCTCTCCCCAAATTTGGACCCTCTGAATGCAACTCACAGTGACACCATTTGGGACACCTCTCAGTTTCCTTTTAGGTAAACTCTCACACACCCTCCGAGCCCTCCCCAAAGTAACAACTATTTAACTGATGTCTCTGTGCCCCAGTAGATTCCAATTTTCTTGAGAGCAGATGCCTTATCTTTTTAGCTCACCATTATTTCTGTAGCACAGAGCACAGTGCTTTGTATACACTATGCACTCAGTATTTGTTGATGAAGACAATATTCTTTTTTTTTTAAATTTTAGAATAGATTTATTTATTTATTTATTTATTTAAATAATAAATTTTATTTTTATATTCCCCCATACAACTGCACATGCCCCATTCTGACCCCAATCCCTCCCCTCCCGGCCCCCATCCCCCAAAAAGTGTCTCTGGTTCATAGTTTTTTGTTGATTTTGATTTTCACTTTCTTATAGTTATTCTTTTTCCTGATCCCTTATTTAAGTTTTCTAGATTCCTGCTATGAGTGAGACCATCTGGTATTTTTCTTTTTCTTTTTGGCTTATTTCGCTGAGCATGATCCCTTCCAGCGCCATCCATGTTGCTGCAAATTGCATGTGTTTATCTTTTTTGAATGCTGAGTAATATTCCATGGTATATATGTACCACATCTTCTTGATTCAGTCATCTATTTTTGGGCATTTGGGCTGTTTCCAAAGCTTAGCTATTGTAAACAGTGCTGCTATAAACATAGGGGTGCAGGTGTTCTTTGGAATTGATGTTTGTGTGTCCTTTGGGTAAATACCTAGGAGTGGTATTGCTGGATCATATGGAAGCTCTATGTTTAGTAGGTCCAGAAATCTCCACACAGTTCTCCATAGTGGTTGGACCAGTTTGCATTCCCACCAACAGTGCAGGAGAGTTCCTTTTTCTCCACAACCTCGCCAACATTTGTTGTTGCTAGTTTTTTTAATATGTGCCATTCTCACTGGTGTAAGATGGTATCTCATGGTAGTTTTGATTTGCATTTCTCTGATTACAAGTGATGTTGAACATTTTTTCATATGTCTGTTGGCCATTTGCATTTCCTCTTCAGAGAAGTTTCTTTTTAGCTCTTCTGCCCATTTTTTGACTGGGTTATTTTCTTTGTTGTTGTTGAGTCTCATCAGCTCTTTGCAGATTTTTGTGATCAGTCCTTTATCATTAGTGTTGTGTGCAAAAATGTTCTCCCAATTGGTGGGGTTTCTCTTTGTTTTTGTTATTGTCTCTTTTGCTGTGCAGAAGCTCTTTAATTTGATGTAGTCCCAGCTGTTTATCTTTGCCTTCACTATCGCTGCTTTGGGTGATGTGTCTGTAAAGATGTCTTTGAGGTGCATGCCATGTAGTGTTTCGCCTATATTTTCTTCTATGTATTTTATGGTTTCAGGTCTTATGTCTAGTTCTTTAATCAATTTTGAGTTGTTTTTTGTGCATGGTGTGAGGTAGTGTTCAATCTTCATTCTTTTGCATGTATCGACCCAGTTTTCCCAGCACCATTTACTGAACAAACTTTCTTTGCTCCAATGCATATTCTTTGCTCCCTTATCAAAGATTAGTTGACCATAAATCTGTGGGTTTATTTCTGGATTTTCTATTCGATTCCATTGGTCTGTATGTCTGTTCTTGTTCCAATACCATGCAGTTTTGATGATTATGGCTTTGTACTATAGTTTGAAGTCTGGGAGTGTGATGCCTCCATTTCCTTCTTTTTTTTTCAGTAGAGCTTTGGCTATTCGGGGTTTTTGGTGATTCCATATGAATTTCATCAATAATTGTTCTATTTCTTTGAAGAATGACATTGAAATTTTGATTGGAATAGCATTGAATCTGTATATTGCTTTTGGTAGGATGGCCATTTTAAGAATGTTTATTCTTCCAATCCATGAGCAGGGGATGTCTTTCCATTTCTTTGTGTCTTCTTCTATTTCTTTTAACAGTGTTTTATAATTTTCTTTGTATAGGTCCTTTACCTCTTTTGTTAGATTTATTCCCAAATATTTGATTTTTTTTGTTTCGATAATAAAAGGGATGGGTTTTTTAATTTCTTCTTCTTCAGATTTATTGTTTGTGTATAGGAAGGCTACTGACTTTTGCGTGTTGATTTTGTATCCTGCCACTTTACTGAGCTGATTGATGAGTTGAATTAGTTTTTCTGTGGAGTTTTTGAGGTTCTCTATGTATATTATCATATCATCTGCAAATAGTGATAGTTTGACTTTTTCTTTTCCTATGTGGATTCCTTGTATGTCTTTCTCTTGTCTTATTGCTCTGGCTAGGACTTCCAGTATTATATTGAAAAGCAGTGGTGAGAGTGGACATCCTTGTCTTGTTCCAGATCTTAATGGAATTGCTTTCAGCTTTTCACCATTGAGAATGATACTGGCTGTTGGCTTGTCATATATGGCCTTTATGATGTTGAGGTATGTTCCTTGTATCCCAAGAATTTCAAGGGCTTTTATCATGAATGGGTGTTGCACTTTGTCGAAAGCTTTCTCAGCATCTATTGATATTATCATATGGTTTTTATATTTCTTTTTGTTGATGTGTTGGATAACGTTGATTGATTTTCGGATGTTAAACCATCCTTGTGTCCCTGGAATGAATCCTACTTGGTCGTGGTGAGTTATCTTATGGATACATTGTTGGATTCTGATAGCTAAAATTTTATTGAGGATTTTTGCATCAGTGTTCATTAGGGAGATTGGCCTGTAGTTTTCCTTTTTTGTGTTGTCCTTATTCGGTTTTGGTATTAGTGTAATGTTGGCTTCATAGAACGTGATTGGTATTATCCCTTCCTTCTCAATTTTTTTGGAAGAGTTTGTGAAGGATAGGCACTAATTCGTCTCTGAATCTTTGGTAGAATTCATTTGTAAATCCATCAGGTCCTGGGCTTTTGTTTTTGGGAAGGTTTTTGATTACCATTTCAATTTCGCTGCTTGTATTTGGTCTGTTTAGGTGTTATATTTCTTCTTTATCTAGCTTTGGGTGATTGTAGAGTTGTAGGAATTTGTCCATCTCCTCTAGATTTTTGAACTTGTTTCCATATAACTGTTCATAGTAGTTACTGATTATTCTTTTGATTTCTGAAGTGTCCGTTGTGATTTCTCCTCTTTCATTTATGATCCTGTTTATTTGTGCTTTCTCCCTTTTTTCCTTTGTGAGCCTGGCTAGGGATTTGTCTATTTTATTGATTTTTTCAAAGAACCAGCTCTTGGTTTCATTGATCTTTTGGATTGTTTTTTTAGTTTCAATTTCATTTATTTCTGCTTTGGTTTTTATTATTTCTTTTTGAAGACAATATTCTGATGCATCTAAATTTATACTCCTAGATTAGCTAAGATGAACCTAAAGGTGCCATATCAAAAGTAAGCAATAGAATTTTCAATTTTAATAGATATTGGCAAATTGTCCTCTAAAAACTTATTTCAATTTACATCCCTGCCAATATTGTGTAAGAATGCATATTTCACTACATTCTTGCCAAACCAATTTGCTAATCTAAGTGAAGGTGGCTCTTCAAATATTTAACATATATTTTTCTGTTGTAAATAAGGTGGAGTATCTTTCACATTACCCAAATGTCCTTTACATTTCTTTTTTAAAAAAAGATTTATTTATTTATGCATACAAGAACTGGGGTGTAGACCAGCGGTGTGGGGGGTGAGAGGATTCACCAGAGACAGAGTAAGGAGCAGTATAGGCAGATCTATGCTGAGGGGAGCAGGGGGTGAGACAGGAGAGGTCTGCTGTGCCAGATGCGGGTTAGCTCCCTGGCCGGGGAGTGAATTCAGCAGTTGCTAGCGACAGCTTGATAGCACTGTGTCTTTAATCCCTGAGCCACCAAGGAGGCCCCTACATTTAACTGTTCATAAATTCTTGCCTATTTTTCTGTTGAACTGTAGGTTTTCTCATTGTAGTGAATCTACAATGAAATCAGTCTTTTGTGCTGCGTCTAATTGTCTTCTGAGTCTTTTGACTTTGTTTATGGCACTTTTTATGGAGTTTTCAAAAAGTGTATAGGTGAGCCATCAGAATTTTAAGTTTTCTAGATATTATTTCATGGGTAGAAAAAATATTCTCCACAGTAATATTCAAAATCCTCACATGCTTTCTACTAGTACTTTTATGACTCCTCATTTTAAGTCTCTAACCCATTAAAAACATATTTTGGATATGAAATAGTATGTTTTATCCAGCAAAATCCTATATGAAGTATCTTCATATAGGCACCCACCTAGATTGGGACTGAAATTCACCACAGACAAATCCCTTGTGGAAAACATTTTCTAGTCACCCCATCCACATGAATCCTTCTAAAATTCATTGATGTATTCAATACCATGTCTATTATGTGCTAGTACTGTGTCAATTGATAGAGATTCAAAAACTAAATGCTATTTTTTTCTCTTGAGACCCCCACAACCTAGAAAGAACATAGTGAGCAGAAAACTATTTAAATATATACACACAATACATACATATATGCACACACATACAGGGCCTGGAGGCACTAGTTGTTACAAGAGTCCAATGAGGAGCACCTCCCTGGGGATAGGCGTGGTAGTAGGACTTTCTAGGGGAGTGAGCAATGTCTGAGAGTGTTGCAGAATAAGCAGACATTAGGCAGACAGGGGAAAATTCAGGTTGAAGGGAAAACATGAATAATGGTAAGGAGTTTACAACAAGAACCAAAGGGAGAAAGACAAGCAGAAGCTAGGTAACAGAAAGCCTCATATGTCATGAGAGGGACTTGGACTTCCTCTTGAGTGCAATAGGAGCCAATAAAGGATTTTAACAGGGGAGTGACCATGTAGGGGATAGATTTATGGGACCCAAGAGTGAAAGGAGAAATACCTGCTGGGAGACCATTGTAACAGTCCAGGTGTAAGACACTATAAGTGTAAATGAAGACTGTGATGTTAAGAGTGGAAAGTAGGAGGGATTTATTTTTTTTTTTTAAGATTTATTTTTTTATGCATACAAGAACTGGGGTGTAGGCCAGAGCTGCGTGGGAGGGGGCAGTTTGAGAGGTTTCACCAGAGACAGAGTGGGGAACAGAATAGGCAGACTCACTGAAATATACTGCTGAGAGGAGCAGGGGCCAAGACAGGAGGGGTCTGCTGCGCCATGTGGGTTGCTCCCTGACTGACCAGGAATCGAACTTGTGCTTCAGTGGCTGCGGATAGCTTCATAGTTTGTGTCTCAACCCCTTGTGCCACCGGGGAGGCCCAGAAAGTAGGAGGGATTTAAAGAATAAAGGTGGTACTGAACTCTTGCTTCCTTGGTTCTCTTCTTTCCAATGCTTTTTAACACTTTGTTTTCTCTTCCCTTCCCCCTTCCAATCCTCTCCATTTGTCAACAAACAGGCTATGTCTTTTGATTGCTAACGCTTACCCACTCATAGCTTTTAGTCTAAAGAAATTGTTTCCCTGAGAAGTAAATAGACAAATTTGTGTAGGAGGCAAGGAGATCTCTGGGAGAAAGAAATCAAGTCCTTAATTGCTTCCTTTTTTGACACTCAATGTTTTTAGAATGCATGTGATGAGTTTCAGTTTTAAAAAGCTGATTGGCCACAAGTGTTCCTTTCTTTGCTTTACCATAATTTTGCCAAAATGACAGTAAAGGAAGAAAAATTAGCCCAAGAACATAGAGAAAAGGCGTGCAACAGCACACAAAACATTTAAATGAATTTTTATAACACGAAAAGCAGATTAAGGAGACATCATTGATTTAGCAGAGAGTAGCAACTTACAGCTTGAGGGTCTACCCTCAAAAATTCTGCCATAAAGTTGAACCCACAGACTGCTGAGAGGCTCAGGTTTTGCTAAGAAAAAAGGGATGAAAAACAAGAGCCATTGTTTGAATGTATGTAGAGAGAGTGTTAGGATTCCAGGTCCTCTCTCCAACCCACGTAACCAAAAAACTGGTATTTACATCAATCCTGTGAAAAATCTGGCTCAGTGTTTGAAAATCCTGAAGACAAATCATTTGACAGGCTCTTTCAACAAACTCCAGAATTTCCTAGTAGCTTTTCAGGGCTTTGCCCTTTAAAAGAATAGAGAGGGCCTCCCCGGTGGCGCAGCGGTTGAGCGCTGGGTTGCGAAGCTGCCCGCGGCCTCTGCGGCGCCGGTTCGATCCCCGGCTGCTCCCTGGCCACCGGAGGAGGGTCCCACATGGCGCGCAGACCTCTCCTGCCGCCCGCTGCTCCCCTCAGCAGTGTACGTCGGTCCTTCTGCCTGCTCTGCTCCCCGCTCTGGCTCTGGTGAATTCTCTCACCGTCCCGCGCTTCTGACTGTACCCAGTGCATGTATAAACAAAACAAACAAATAAATAAAACATGCCTCTATTTAAAAAAAAAAAAAAAAAGAATAGAGAGCAGAAGGGAAGTTTCCAGAGGGGGAAAACAAAAGGAGATCAAAGGAATTGTACAATAAAGGAGTGTAAAAAGTTATGTTACATCATAAAATAAGAACATGATGTTATGAGAAAGGACCAGTCAGATATCAGAGAGTCTCCAAAGAAAAAAATTAATGGAATAATGTGATTAAGCATATGGAAAATTTAACTGATTGGAGGAAGGGATAATGGAACATTGGGAAGGGAAGTAGACTGTAGAAAAACAGGCAAATGTGTAAGTAATAATAATCTCCAGGAAAAACTAAAGTCCACATAAGAAGAGTATTCTGACTCATTTCTTTGCTCAACAGTGAAAGATATTTGCATAACCAAAATAATGACATATGTAGTGTCAATTTCACCAAACATTGTGCTATAACTATGTTTGGAAGATAGAGAAGGAAAATGGGAAAGAATGTTGGTACATGAGAGCTAAGTCTTATCTACTATGTTAGGAAGTTGATAGACAATGGCTAAAACTGGCTAAGAATTAGAGAAGAGTTAGCGGTAGATGCTAAAGAACTGGCTAAAAGAGTAATTGCCTCTAAAGAGCAAGATGAGAAGATGGGAAGGCTGCAAAGAATGGGTAAGGGACTGGTGTTTTTTCAAAACAGGTTTTATGAACTTGTGTTACTTTGATTGAAAAAGCTAATTATTGATAAAAAGAACACTGTGAACATTGAGACAGACTTGAAATCAAGGAATAGCAGCAACAAAAAGACAACACAGGCACACAGTAAGCACTCAAAAAATGTCAGCAACTATTACAACAGTGAGCAGAGAAGCCAGCGGACTTTGCAAGATCATTGTGTGAACGTGATTGGCCTTTGCTAACACACGGGCAGGGATTTCTCACAAGTCAGTGAGAATACTTAGATTTGCCTCGAGAACTGGGCATTCAGTTAAGTTCCAAAGAAAAACTGAATTTGGGTGAAAATAATAACTTTAGTGTGAAACCTTGCAGATACCGCCACAGCCAAGAGATCAAGTTAACATTCCCAGTGATAGCTTGTGACTATCTCCTCTAAGGTGAAAGTTGTTTCAAATTAAGATTTTTTAAAGTATAAAGAAGAAAAGGCCAAGTCTACCAGTAGATAATGTGCAGACATGCAAGGTGGCTTATAAACATGTGGCTATTAGTGCCCCTAAATATCAAAGAAATGTAACATCTAAAAATTATAAGCTATCACTTTACCCCCACCAGAGTGGCAAAAAATTAAAGAAGAGGAAAATAACTACTGCTTATCAGACTGTTGGGGGAAAAGTTCACCCCAAATGTCTTCCTTATAAATGTTTATTAAGTAACAAATGAGATAGCAATCTTTCTGGAGATAACTTTGATCTATTTTTTAAAATAAAATATGCACATATTCTTCCATTCAACTAGCCCTCTCCTTGGAGTCTATCTAATAAAAAAGAAGCAAGATTTAACAACCATACATTTAATGACATTTTGGACAACTAAAACCACAGTTAAAATCTAAAGAAAATGAAAATAAATAAATAAAAAAACCCCCAAAACAACAAATGACCAAGGGCGAAAGTAATAAAAGAAGGAGTTAAATCTGTGTCGGAACACTTGGAGAGCTTTCTAGAAAATATTTTTTCCCTTTTCCCTCTGCTTCTTTGACCTCTATCAAAGGATATGGAACACAAAGTGGTTACCTGGAGTGGGAAGAAGGGGGATGCGGTGAAATGGCATGCAGAAGGGAAAGAAGATATTGCATTAAAAAGAAAAACTCCCCAAATAAAAGCAGCATGTGGGGCCTCCCTGGTGGTGCAGATGTTGAGTGCTGGGTTACGAAGCTGCCCCCAGCCTCTGTAGCACCAGTTCCATCCCTGGCCGCTGGGTGAGGGTCCCACATGGCGTGCAGATCTCTCCTGCCGCCCGCTGCTCCCTTCAGCAGTGTATTTTGTCAGTCTGCCTGTTCTGCTCCCCGCTCTGCCTCTGGTGAATTCTCTCGCCCTCCCGTGCTTCTGACTGTACCCAGTGCTTGTATGTATAAATAAAAATAAATAAATAAATAAATGTTTTTTAAAAAAAGCAGCATGCATAAAACAGTCTCATTTATGTTACATGATACATGAGTTTATGCGTATTATGTATGCAAAATATTGTCAACAAATGACTTTGTGAACATCTTAGGGTGATGGGATTTCAAGTGATGTTTTAAATTTCTCTCTTACATGTCTATATGTTATTGAAAATATTCCAAAGAGCCTGTGTTCATTATATAAACCGAAACAACAAAAGCTGTTATCATGGTGAAGAGAAAGAAACTTGTCAAGGATCCATCATCCATGAGTCTACCTGATATTACTTTAAAACAAAATTGTTAACTGGTCTTATTCTGGAGCAGACCTGTTCCTTTATTTTACTCTGTGGTGAAGGAAGTAGTATTTCTTTTATATATATATATTCTAACGCTCCCCTCTCTTACTACGAAGAAGTTTCCTCGGTATTTTGAGAATTGTTAAATAAGTATACATGCTCCATTTCTAAATAGGAAGCATTTTATAGATTTGGTTTTTGTCTGTTTGATCAATTTTGCTGTTTCCCTCACTCAAGAACAGAAAACGAAGACTGCGAGGAATCAAAGTCTCTGCCCAGCTCCAGGAGACTTAGGGTGCTCCCCCCAACCCCCAACCCCCAGGAGCTACAAATAAATTGAATGACAATTCTGAAGCTTCTCAGTCTCCAAGACAGTATCTACCACTTGTTCCAGCTAAGCTTCCAAGCAAAGGCCCCCTCTCACTCTGCTCTTCTCTGGAACAGTCTGCAAGTTCAGGCTACAGGGCCACTGCAGCAGAATGCTCCCTGATTAGAGAACCACCATTATTCTCCTCCCACTGCCCAGGGAAAAGAAGTGCAGGCCAGTGGGCAAGCTTTCAAGTGTGAGAGTGCTGGCTGCCTCAGGCCTGTCATCAGGACAGTCTGGCTGGGCCTTCTGTGAGCCTGTTTCATCAAAAGCTCTCTGACTAGTGACTTAAGCCAGCAAAACTCCCACAATAGAAACCACCTGGAGAAGGGCCAGGCAGAGGCCTTGACAGCAACATTCTAGGCCCGGGGAGAGATGCTGCAGGTCCAGGGCTGCAGCAGAGTGACCAGTTCCTCCAGTCGCCCACAGCGCTGCCCTGGGGACTCATGTTGCCACTCAATTAAAACAATAGGCTCTGTGTGTCTTCAATATAAGCTATTGACTCAGAATCATAAAGGCCGAGAGCAGGAACCAGGGAATCCTAGTATCTAGCTTTGGAAGACAACTCAGAAGACATCTGGTCCTGTCTCCCTACCTAGGTATTTCTTCTAAAGAAGCTAAATGCAGTGAAAGTGTAGCCACAGCATCTGGTATATGTGGAGACACATCCAAGCTAGCAAATGTAAGCAGTGTTGTTGGTTTTTTTTTTGGTGGTGCTAACCACAAATAATGAAACAGTAAATGAACCCCCAAGATGTCACTTTTCCTTGGTCACTACCTGAACTACTCGTCCTCAGAAGTCTCTGGAACTTTTACTCTCTAAAATCTTCATCCTCCATTAGAGGAGGCTTGAGGAGAAAGAGAGGTCTTTGAAAACTCTTTAAAATGACTTCACTACTTCTTTCAAGGGTCTGGTCTTACAGACCACCCCTGAGAGAAACAGGAGAAAATGGGACATTCTTAACTTTCCTGTTTCAGAAATATGGACTATTTTTGTTGCTATCCCCCCCCTCCTTGCCCCAATTTTATTTTAGCTTTAAAATCTAAAAACAAGCAAATAAAAACAGCCTGTTCTGTGAACTATGTAGAATCAGAGCTAATTTAGTTCCCTCCTTCCTCCCATTGCAGACTGGCCACAGCCTGTGAGCTTTACAAAATAACTTGTCACCCACTCAACTCCCCTTCTCATTCTTAAAGGAAAATATTTATATTATGCCACAGAAAGGGTTTCCATGGCAGTGATGACTATAACACTGTTGCCTTGACGACCACTTTAGTCCATTTTGAGTGATCTGAAATCCCCTCCACAGACAAATAAGGAAAATCTGTCAAAAGTGCTGTTGTGTTGGTGACTCCCCCACCGCTTCTCCCTCTGTCTTCTCCAGCTCATGTCCTATACACTCGCAGGAACTTTCCACATTGCCTCCCCTCCAGGCTTGCCCTTGCCTTTCCCTAATCCACTGTGGAGACACTTGCAAAGAGCTTTGCAAAGGGTTAAGGACTGGCATGCAAAGTCACTCCAAAGATAACAGGAGATGGAGTAAACACATAGATGTCCTTTTTCTGGAGCTCGCTGCCTGCCCCTGGAGACTGGGTGAGCCGTGCTCTCTGTCAGCCTAAAGCAGCACCAATGGGAGGGTTTTGCAGACAAGAAAGACCAGCCCTCCCAAGTGCAGCTCCCATGCACAGCATGCTGGTAAGTCGCCTCTCTGCGTCCAGTTCCCTCATCTATAATGATGGAGTTGGGGAAAGAGTTCTAACTCCTACTTTGGAAAAATTGTTACCCCAAGAATGTACCATCCTCCATTTCCCAGAAGCACTAAGACTTTTCTTAGCATGGCTGCTGAGGACCCACACAGGACCTTGGGATTTGAGAAATCCTGGAGAGAGAAGGCACACGCCCGCAGGCTGAGTCAGGGCCTTTTCAACCACAGAGCACAAGGCCGCGCACACGTAGGAAAGCAGCATCGAGTTACTACCTCGCCATTGGCATAGTGGGCACTAAACTGTAAATCCCATCTGCAGGGCCACCCTTTTTACTGGAGAAGATGCTCCAGCAAGCTGATTTAATAAATAAAAGAGACTTCTCTGGGAAGCTGTGGCTTTTCTCTTGGTGGAAATATCTTTAAGCAATTTGTGTCCATCTCTGGGGTTTTCTTTGCCTCTTACCTTTGAAAAGCAGCTTGAGAAGCTAGTATGCAGGTCTGCTGTCTGTCATTCTTCCTCTCTGCTTCTCTGATTAACTGGAAGAAAGTTTTTCAAGCAATTTTATATTTATTTATATATTTTTATATCATTTTTCATTTTTTTATGAAAAACGAAAACAGAAAATGTTTGCTTTCTTTACTCAGATGTGGTCCCCATAGAAATTCCTCCACCAGTTCACCCGTGCACCATCGCCATAGTTAAGTGCTTTTTTTTTTAATGGGGAATAAAGCTGTCTAAATCATCTTTATCAGTTTTGTAAGTAGGTATGGAAGCCACTGTACAAGCATGGTATGGAGACCAGGAGAAATGCAAGAAATCCCGGGGGAAAAGGAAAATCAAGAAAGGAGAAGCAGATGCAGCTTCAGAGAAACAACTTCCTCAGAGCACTTCTTGGGAAGGAACACGTCTGCTAGCCTCCCCAGACAGGTGCAGACTTCTCTCTAACTGAGAGGCAGGAGGATTCGGCATTAAGGTGTAGATTTTGGAGTCCAAAGGCCAAGTGAGGAATGTGCCTGTGACCAATCTATAGTTCAAACCACCGGCCGGTAACTCTCACTCCTCCATAGCTGGTCTTTACATCTGTGAAAAGGGAGAAGCCACATCTATTTCAGGGGCTGTGTGATGGTTATTTTTGTGTGTCAACTTGTCTGGGTTGTAGTCCCCACACGTCTCCTCAAAAACTAATCTATGTCTTGGCATGAAGGTGATTCGTAAATGTTGTTAACTTCGAAAATCAATTGACTTTAAGTCAAGAAGGTTGCTTTTAATAATGTGTGTGGGCCTCATCCAAGCAGTGGAAGACCTTAAGAGTAAAAACTGAAGTTTCACGGCGAAGAAATTCTGTCTCAATATTAGAGCATCAAGTGCTGCCTGAAACTCTAGCCTGCTGACCTGTGACCAGGCTCCACAACTGTGTAAACCAATTCCTTAAAATAAATCTTGTCTTTCTCTGTCTTTGTCTCTTTCCATGAATAGACAGATAGATGGAAAGTCTGTTTCTCTGGAGAAGACTCACTGGTATGGGTTGCTTGGTGATTGAGATAACACACACGTACTGGACATGTCCCGTAGTCCACTCCACTGTGTGTAGCCTGTATAAGTGGGAGCCAGCCTGTCCATGGGCTCTGGTGATTAAGAGATCACATTTTGCCCCCACCTTCCCTCTTGACTGCAGACCACAGCTGTTGGGAAGAGGCAGTGGTTGGCACCTGAACTAAAGGCAGCCAATCATGGTCTGGACTGATCTAATCCAAAAAGATGAGTCAGGTCAAATAGTTTTCTGTTCTTAGGAGCTTGAATAGGAACTTAAAAAAAAGAATTCACCAGTTTATAAACAAGTCAGGTCAATGGTGAATCATTTGAAAAGATGCATAGCTGGCAGTTGTGGAATAGGACTTATCTTATTCAATCCATATTATGTTTTGCATTTTTGTGAATCTGTTACCAATATTTAGAATATGGGAGATTTTACATAATTCTAGCTTTCTGGCTTCTCTTTAAAAGCCATAAACTCTGCAACACAGGATCTGAGTAGTTTCAATCAGCAAGAGTTGGAATGCAATTGCCTTTTTACATGGATCACATGTTATCCCAACTACCAGCCTCCACCATGCCCTACAGTGCTCTACCCGGCCAGCCTCATCTTTATGTTACCTGCCAGGCAAATGTAGGTATTTGCACTTGCTACCCCTGAGTTAGATGGAAAGTCCCTGGATCAGTGCTTCTTAGAAATCAGAGTCTCCTTGAATTCGGAGCCACCTACAGCTCCAGATTTTAGAATCCAAACCTTAATGTGTTTCCTGTGCCAGAATTTCCATGCTGCTCCTCCGGCTCTTCTATATGGAGCCTTACAAATCCTCTGTACTCAAACTAGCATGAATGGGTGTCTCCTTCTTGCACTATCAAAAGTTCCATGTAGAAATAGGGGTGACCATGAAAACTGTCCCCTTCTCAGCTCTCTGATGCTGTGGTGTCACAATGAGCACTGAGGTGGACTCCAGCCTACATTGATTGATGATGGAAGAGAACTGTGATCCTGGGATCAACTAGGCACCAGAGCTGGGCCACTTTTGCCAGGAGAGATCCAGGATGAGAGCGACCGCTAGCTGGCTCATTGCCAACAGTTGGATCAATACCAAGGTAACTGCTATGAGGTGCCTACCTGAGGTTCCCTAGAACCAGTGCAAGTATGACATATTTGGGTCCTCTGGTTACTTAAGGAAGTTAAAGATAGTATCCAGCAGGACATTGGGGATGTCGATCCACACCAGCAATGAGACCAGACCTAGCATGGAGACCCCCTGCTGCACTCCAGAAGGGATCTCAAGGCACCCAAGGCAGTAGCTGTGGCGATTGTGAAGGGCACTGGGAAAGGTTATTTATCAACCACTGTTATGGTTGACCCTGTGATGACAGGACTTTAATTCACAGAGTAACCATCCCTGAATGGTCATACTGGATATTGGGGCCTCATTGCTGCTAGTTTGTTGAGAGCACAGCATTGGTGCTGGAGTGGGTTAATGCCGCCAGAGCCCTGAGAATCTTCATTTACTGCTTTGGCAAGGATTTTGGTTCAGAGATATTGGGGGAATCCCAGGGACAGCAGTTTGCTGTCACGGACGCCCAAGATTTCTGCTTATGAGCCACCACCTCAGTGCTCAGTGAGGTTTTTATTCTTGCCTTCTAGATACATCCATAGCAGTGGAGGCATGTGTAGGCCTGGCCCAGACCTGGGCCAGTGGGTGAGAGGAGGACCCCTTGTACATAATCCTCTGCTTGTTTTGACAGTGGGAATCTCCTCAACATCAAGTTTTCAATCAATAGCTCGAGTATGGAGCATGATTATCTTAGAAAAGCGGAAAACAGAGCAGTTCTCTTGACATTTTCCATGACTGGGTGGGTGATAAACCACCATGTGTACCTGAATTGGGTCTCTCTCATTTGAAAACAAGTTTTAAAATTCAGATTACTCTCTGAATCTAGAATAACTTTACATTCAAGGCGGAGAACTTGAAGAAGACTTCAGAGAACAAAGAAAAGCATAAATACTAAGGTTACCTGATGGTGGAGCACACTGCAGTGCTGAGCTGTGATTGCTTCATCTTGGCTTAGCCCCAGAGCTCAGGAGGCAGGGGAGGGGATCGGTTGATCTCAGATAAAGCCACCTTGCGTTCTCCCACCTGTGGAGCCAGCAACTTAATGTTAATCTGTGAACACCCAGTAGCCTGCACCATGTGCCAGGGTTTTCTCTAAGCTTTAGAATAATGTTTCACATTCTGCAGCCAGAGAAATTCCTAAATTCTTTCCAACATTGCCTTAAATCAAGCTGATCCTTTCAGGAAGCCACCTTGGTCTCTCCCTAGAAGCAGCGGTGATTAATTCCTTTCATGTTGCCACACAAAGTCAGTTGTTCTTTTTAAATCAGAGTGGCCCTAGTGTGTGTCCCCCATGCCAGCCCAGCATACCCAGGACTAAGTCTGGAAGGCCAGCTGCTTCTCTCCTAACTCACCCCTTTGTCTGGCACCTCTCCCAGACTCAATGGGGAGACCCCATGACTTCGACATCTCCCTCAACCAGCTCCAACACTCATTTCAGCTTGGCCAGCTAGCATGAGCTTCTGAGATATGCTTGAACTAAGCCACTCATGGAACACGGTCCCAGGAGAAGAACATCTTTTCTGTTCTACATGCCTGTGGCCCCGGAGTCAGGATCTAATCCAAACAAACTCCCGCAAGTCCTGCTTAATCCTCCAAATTACTTTCTTCTGACAATAAGCCTCTTCTATGTACCTGCTGTGTTCCAGGTCCAGCGTGGGTGTGGGGGAGGATGTCTGCTGATTAAGACGGGTCCACCATCAAGGAATCAAAAGGTCTTGGAATGTGAGAACAGAAAAAGGCAGGACTGTCATTATCCTCTGTTATCCTGAGGAAGGGACAGTGTGGGAACATGTCTTGTTTCTCCAGGTTTCCACTGTTAGCATCAAAGCCCAATCCAGAACACATTTCTTTGGATTCTTTGGCCAGGTCTTTGATAATCTACCATGAAAGGGTAAACTTTAGGTTTCCCTCTTCACTTTGGGTGAAGAGGGCTGGGCAGGGCTGAATTAAATTGGAGAGTATAGACCCCTCTAGAGGTAACCCCTACTTCACAAACTTCCCTACTTCTTCCAGGCTATGCACCCTGCAGGTGGGCCCAGAGGAAGATGAATAAAGTCTGGCTAAACCCTGTCCCTTAGATCTGCTTGGTTAAACACCTTAATAACTAAAGCTTCTTAGGGGCCTCCCCAGTGGCGCAGCTGTTGAGCACTGGGTTGCGAAGCTGCCCGGCAGCCTCTGCAGCGCCGGTTCAATCCCTGGCTGCTCCCCGGCCACCAGAGGAGGGTCCCACATGGTGCGCAGACCTCTCCTGCTGCCCGCTGCTCCCCTCAGCAGTGTATTTCGGTCCCTCTGCCTGCTCTGCTCCCCGCTCTGGCTCTGGTGAATTCTCTCCCCTCCTGCGCTTCTGACTGTACCCAGTGCTTGTATACATAAATAAATAAATAAATCTTAAAAAAAAAATACTAAAAAAATTAAAAAATAACTAAAGCTTCTTCAATGCCCTTTGCATGTCCTAGCAGAGAGGTTTGATTTCAACGTACATAAGAATTGAGGTGGGGTCAAAATCAGGGGGTTGCAATTGCATGGGGAATATAAAAATAAAATAAAATAAAATAAAGAATTGAGGTGGGGGGAAGGTTACACTGTGGATTCCTGGACCTTCCTGGGAGATCCTGAGCCAGAACCAGTGGCTGACACCACTGCTGGTGAAAGTTACTGAGGGAGAGGACAGAGCACTGGACTAGTCACTAGTCTGGGAATCCGAAGCTAGATGACTGGCCCAAAGGACTTTCTGTTCTGACATCCCAGGGGTGTGTCACATAAGGAAACTTTTTGTTTGACTGAACAGACAGACACAGAGTTGGGGCATTGGTCACACTTCATTCCCCTTGCAAAATGCTCCATGGATAGTACAGCCTCCTACAGGTGAAACTGGAGAGGCCTTCTTGCCCCATAGGAACATCCTAGGTCTACTGACAACTTCTTAACATGTCTGCCCTTCCCAAGAGACCCTGAGAACAGCCCAGACTGGGACTCGGGGTCTGAGTGGGTGGGGTCCTCCAGACTCAATTTTTTGTGTCCTCTTTCCCCACTGACATGTCTCTTCTGAGGATTCTCATTCATACGCCTAGGAGGGGATGAGCTCATAGACACAAAACACATGATCTTCTCAGGGCTGAGAACAGAAGGGGCTCTGGGTAGTCAACTCCAGACCAGAGTGGAGGGGTGGAGCTAGCCTGCCTGTCCAGCTCCATGGAACTGGGGGCTCCATGAAGGGTCTAGAACTCAGTTCCAATCCCAGAACTCAGTTCCAATCCCAGAACTCAGTTCCAATCCTGACTCTCATCAGCTTACACACCCCTGGGATGTCAGAGAAGTGACCCAGCTCCTCTGAGCCTCTGAGTTTCCTCCTCTCAAAAAACCAAATGGGAAAAATCAAGTTTACCCACAGGGCTGTCGTGAGAATGAAATCTGAGTACATGGATAGAGCATCTGACACTTTTACAAGGGTTCAGCAATCCTTGTCTGTCCCCTCCACCTACATTTCTTTCTTGTCACTATCCTCTGCTTGGAGGAAGGTGTCACTGCCGAATCTCTTCAGCCTTAGGAGTCCTCCAGATAGGATGGGAGGTGGAGGACGCCTCCTCTTTTTAGTGTTATTGAAAAATATTCAAAAGAAACCTTTACACCGAAAGCAACTCTGGGGAAACAAAGGGAAGTGAACAAAGCAAATATAAATCCATAAAATGAAATGCAGATTACAGCTCCTACCAGAGTCTCTGACAAGCCCCCACAGCTCCCAGGACAATGGAACCCTCTGGAGCTTCAGTTGTTCCTGGCTGAAAATTGAAGGTCTGTCCCTCCCGTGGGGCCTCCTCTGCTTCTGGGCTGTTTTCTTAGCCCAGGAGGGTGGGAGGTGCAGGAGGTGGAGGCTCCGAAAGCACTTTGCAACTCTTCCATGCTTCTATGGCTCCTGGCCCAACCCACACATACCCTTCCCACACCCCCCACTCTACTGGCAGCCCCTGAAGGACCAGAACCACAGCCGAGATGCGTGGAGCTACACAAAGCCTGTCACGACTTAGAGCTTGGGGGACTCACCCTACCGGGCTGAACAACAGCAGAAGCAGGAGGCTGATGGCGCTGCCTTTCCTGTATCTGGGCCAAGCTGTAAACAAGGGCTGCTGGGGCTGAGAAAGGAGAACAGGAGTATCAGCTCCTGTGCTGGAATCCCCAGCTCATAGCCCACCTCCCTACTCACTCCTGGGAGGGTGGGTTGGGGGCCTTGGAGGGCAGGCTCCTTGCTGCAGTCACCTCAAGGATAGGAGAGCCCTCCCCTCAGCTCACTGGGACTGAAGGAAGAGGACCGCTTGCCCAGTGCTCCCAACCAGACAAACAGCAAGACAAGGAGAGGCAGCTGCTTTGCTGGCACAGTAAGGGTTAAGTAGGGCCTCCTGGGCCCAGACCTGAGAAGGATGGGCTCAGGGAGCTGGAAAACTTGCCAGTGAGTGATTTTCAGCAGCTGAGGGTGCTTAGAAGGGAGAAAGAAACCTGGGGGCATCTGGGTTTATAGATGTGAGGGTCCACCTTGGGAAGAGGAGTTTGCCATAGTTATAGGTCTTTTCAGAATGAGAACAGAATGAGAGCTGGGAGGGTAGAAGTTGCAGAAAGAACATTTTGCCACAGGTACTGTTGACAAAGGAGTAAGCCCTACACTGAAACCGTTGCAGGGCTGATCTCTTTAGACTGTTGAAGAGAGATTCTGCAAGTCCTCACATTAAGTCCTCCCTAGGGTCCCCAGTAGGATCTTGGCAACTGCAAGTTTAAGCGAAACCACATATAATAAAACCAGGTCCTTGAAGAGTATCTTTTTATTAGTTGGCTGGGATTTCTTTTCTCCTCATCATGTTATAATGAAATGACACGGGACGAAATGCTGCCATCTGAGGCCCTGCTATTTACTGCTGATGGCATATGAGTTCCGAAGGGCCTAGTTCGCCCTCATCAATAATCTGAACAAGTTAGTGATATACAAGGCTGGTTTCAGCACGTATGTGTGAGCTTCCCAATCAGAACATAAAAACCAGCATCTCAAGGAGTAAACTTCCAGACCCATTCCCTTGAACATCGCCGCTGAACTTTTAGGGCTTGTCCTGACAAGTCTAGCTCTCAGCTCACAGGTGTCTATTTATAGTCTATTTGTAGCCAAAGCCTGTCTGGGCCTCCCTGAGTCTGGGGAACGTGCTGCTGGATTACAAGGTTGTAATCATGCCCTTGCCCGCGGGAACATGGCAGTCTCACTCGGCCAGAGGCAGAAGAGAAGGCATCCCTTTTGTGTCAGGCTCTGGTCTTAAGACATTGCTGTCTAGTGAGTGGGCTGAGACCAGAAATGCTTCAGTGCACCCCATTCAAGACAGTGCCGGGGAGCCAAATCAGAGAGATTGCAGTTCCTCCTCATTATTCCCAGAATGACACGTTTACATTACCTGCAATTGACCTAAACCACCTCCTGTGCAGCTTGGAACAAGGGGATAGTTCGCTTCAGATGCCAGCCAACCCCAGACCTGGGTGATGCCTCTTCCTCCTATAAACCACTGTTGTGCTCTCACTTAGCTTATATAGGAGGACATTAGTATAGGCCCCCAGGAGGACTGGTAGCGCGGAAAGCACCCCCAAGGGTGGTCTACAAGTTCCTCTGAGTAGCCTCAGGAACTGAACTGAGCCTTTTGGGAGACATTGGGGTGTAGAGCCCTGTACTCCCAGCTGAGTGTACAAGCTCAGGTTGGGGCCACATGACTCACAGTGGTGAACAGAGAATGTCCTGGAATGTCCTTGAAATGACTCAAGAGCCAGCAGGGTGATGTGACTTCCAATAAGCTTATCCAGTGATGCCTGGAATGTCAGGGCAGCTCTGTGTTCCCCACTGAGGCTCATCAACACCAGAAGCAGAAGGAAAATTGGAACAAGAGCCAGAGAAGATTCAGGTGGGTGGGAAGAGTGAGGTGGGCTACTAGCTAGAGACTGTCACATCCAAGAGGGGTTGGAATTTATTTGCGTCTGAAGACAAAAGTAAAAGCAGTGGGCAGAGAAGTTCTAGGACAGCAGACTCGGATTAGAATAGGGAAAATCTTTTTAAACAGCAGTGCAGCAGTGAAGTGGGCAGGCTGTGGGAGTTTCAGAGGAAAGTGGACCAGAATTGGCCTCGGGGACCAGCCACCTGGCCCTAATCCCCAACCTGGTGAATGGGCTGAGTGTCCTTGGCAAGTTCCTTAGCCTCTTTGTACTCATCTGTAAAGTAGAGGAAATAGCAAGACCTACTTCCTAGGGCCATCGTGAAGGCTAGGTGTCAATGTTTGTAACAGGCATACATATATGTACAGAAGTGTTAGGTATACACAAGGATTTTGTTGCTGGGTGGAATCTGGGCTGGAAGACAAGTGACAGGAATGCTAGTGGCCATTCCTGCACCAGGGAGGAGATTGGACCAGACCATGCTGCAGAGAACAGAGTGTAGGCTTTGCTGATAGATGGTTCTGTTTCATGCCACATACAGACCCCTGTGACCTCAGATGCACCACAGAATCTCTGCATCTCAATTTTCACATTCATAAATGAGGCTGATGTTTCTCACAGCATTTCTCAAGGATTGAATAATCATATATATAGATGACTGCCTCATGATTTTTGTGTTTGTGGGTATTTTTGAAATCTCAAAAATGAATAATGATGAAAGGTTTTGACAAAAGATCACCTATGTGGTCCTGAACACAGAATGGGGGACAGTGGGTCTGATGATGAGCCCCTTCCTGGCAGCCCTCTCTACCCTCCACAGCTCCCAGGACATCAAACTGGTCTTCCTCTGTCTTTTGTTTTTTTGTTTGTACCTTTACTAGTGCCTTCTCTTTCCAGACTGCTTTGTGTGACTCACCCTTCTTTGCAATTAACTCTGATGTTCTGCTGGAGGCTTCCATTACAAATGACTAGAAGAACAGCCATTTCAACAGGGTCTGGCAGGCTGCATTGTTTTACCTCTGTGATTTCCTGCCACAGAAACATACATGGGCCCCTGGGCATGTCATGGCTGGCCGGCCCTCCTCCCCCGGCCCGATTTTGTACACTAACTTGAGTCCCCACAGCAGTCAGCCCCAAGGACCAGGTTTGCATGCACCCACAGGCTCAAGCTGACATGAACCAGAAAGCAAGACTGTGAGGAAAGAAATGTTATTTCTTCTCGAGAATTGCCTTCCATTTAATTCGGGATAATTTTGTTGAAAACCTACTCTGTGTGGGCACACAGGGGGTCAGCCATGGATGTGAAGCAGGCCTCACTCCCTAGAAGCTTAGAATAGGAGATGAAGGCAGGCCCGTGAATAGTCCTGAACCTCAATAATGGCATGGAGCAGTTACTAGGGACCCACAGGGACCCTGAAAAGGTTTTATACAATTGCTGTTTGTTAAGTACCTACTATGTGCCAGGTGTGTCCCACATCTTCTCCTTTAATCTCCCCAACTCAGTGAGGAATGGGATTACTCTCTCCCCATTTTACAGATGAAGAAACTGAGGTTCTGGAAGTTACATAACCAATAAGAGGTAGCACCAGGACAAGATTTTGAGTCCAAAACATGTGTTTCCAGGAGCCCAAGCAGCCTACTACTTAAGGAAGACTGAATTTGAGCAGGGTCTGAAAGAGGTTGGTATTTCAGCTGCTCTGAGGGGAGGACATACCTGCTGTTTCCCTGCTTCCAAACAGATTTAAAAGGCCTGCTATGAGACACACAAATGTCCTCCCTTCTTCTTCCCACAGGGGTTCAGGAGGCCTCTAACAAGCTTAGGGAGGGCCATTCCAGTTCCTCTGTCTAGCCTCCACCTGTGACTCAAGCCTAAATAAATAACCACACAGTCAATCCAAATAGCACTGCCTGTCCCCTGGAACCCACAACCCAGATTGATCTAGCATCTGCTGGGAGATATTACTCAGTTATTCACCATTAGTAACCCATTCCACTCTCTAACTAGCCGAGGCCAAGCATATCTTTTATGTTACCTCAAGGCAAGCCTGTTCTTGCCTCAGTCATAGAGCTTTAGACTATCAGTGTGGAAGACAATGACTGAGGTCAAGCATCTCTTCTTACCATGCTACAGTGGGGGTTCAGAGGTGTCCGGGGCTAGCCTAGGAGTTTCATATGCTTCACCATCTGGAGGGGCAGAACTAAGATTTACCAAACACAGTTTCTGTGGACATTTGTCCTGGGCATTTTATTATCCAGTACATCATCCTCGCAGTTCTAATTAGAGAGTCTTGCATCCCATGTTCAGATGTGAAATTCAATGAATTGAGGAGTCACAGGAGGTGTCCATGGTCATATGAGAAGAAGCATAGTCAAGGTGGGGATACACTGGTCTGTTTCCAAAATCTAACCCCCGAACAGACGGAGGAAGGTTTTTTTCCCCCATCCTTTTTGGGGCTTGCAAAACTGGCTCAGGTTTGCTATGCACCTAGGCAGTCTGGGTCCAGTTTCTCCAGCTCAAAGGATGCAGCTCTGGACCCTTCTGTGGAGGGCGAGCTGAGATGCCTGAGGAGTGACCAACCCTGGCAGGCACAAAGTGACACAGGAGGCTGTGGAAGTGTGCTTACATCTCTCGCTTTGTTCCCGGATGACTCATGCAGCCCACATAAGAAAATTAATGTCTTTTCCAGCACCAGCAAATTGTATTTCTTTCTTGAAAAGCCCGCAATCAGCCTGTAAATGGCCCTGACTTATTGTGGGGAACTGAAGCCATCCTATTGTCCCTTCCCAGATGGGCCCCAGGAATGGGAAGCCTCACTCAGGCTGCATCTAAGTCTGCTCTCTGCTTCTGGCCAGACCTTCTGCTCCTGCCAGTAACATTTTGTCAGACACCTGCCACCTCTCAATAGATGCTGCATGTGCGGGAAGGTGCTCAAGGACCCCTGAGTCGTCTTCTCACACGACTTCTCTCCCCCAGGGCCCGATCATGCTTCAGCTCCAGGGCCACCTTCTCTGTCTCCTCCTGCACCCCAGGTAGCACTGCCCCCTCCTGGGCCTCCCTAGCTCCATATACACCTCTCTCATAGAATAAATAGTAGCCAATATTTATATAATATTTACTATGTTCCAAACACTATTCTCACATATGTATCTATACATATACGTGTGTTATATACCTAACAGATCATACATATACACATTATATGTACACTATATACACAGTACATATATACATTATATATACACGTTAGATTTGTATATTACATTTTACACA
Source organism: Talpa europaea (assembly GCF_964194135.1). Lineage (NCBI taxonomy): Eukaryota > Metazoa > Chordata > Mammalia > Eulipotyphla > Talpidae > Talpa > Talpa europaea. Next base: position 114,598,835 of record NC_140070.1, on the reverse strand, counting down.
TGATATAGACACATAATATGTATATATTACATGTATATATTATATGCATTATATACACACATAACACTATATAGACACACTCTGTGTATACTTTATATATACATAATAAATACATTAAATGTGTTGTAGATGCACACACTATATATAAATTATATGTATGTTTTACATATACATATTATAGATATATATTATATATACACATTACATAAATGGTCTTATACACACACATACATAGACATGCACACACCCATTTAATCTACACAGGCCTATGAGATAGGCATTATTATTATTTCCATTTTATAGATGAGAAAACTAAGACATAGGGAGGTTAATTTGCTTGCGATCACTTAGCTAGTTACTGGCAGAGTCAGAATCTGAGTGTCTTCAAACTCCAAATTCCTTATCCTAACTACCACACTCTATGACTTCCAGCACCTCCTTTTATTGATTTCTCAGGGTTCCCTCTCTATTCTTCAGGCTGCTTGAGGAGAGGGCTGCTGTCTTCGTGCTCGTCATCTCTGTGCTCAGCTCAGCAGACCCAGCAGGGCTCCGGATGCTCTTGCTGGCAGATCGTGCCCGTGTCACACGTACCCAGGACAACGGTCATGTCACGCAGCATGCACCTGTCCTCATGCATTTTGCTTGTTCAGTTCACCCATGACATGTTCCTGGCTGTTTTCTGGAACACACCTTGCTGCTTTGTTGAGGGTTTAGTGTTTCATCCTGTGGTGTTCAGGGGGTGCCACAGACACAGACAAGCATGCACACCACTTCCAGTTCAATTTTCCTGTTTCTCAAAGGTACTAGGTATAGGTGCACAAATTCAACAACTACAGTTTGGACATCTACTTCAACTCAGGCACCGTTCCAGGTGCTGGGAGCAGAGTGGTGAGCAAAGACAAGTCTCCACCCTCATAGCAAGTACTGTCCAGTGAGGGAGACAAACAGTAAACAGATAGCAAGTGAACGTGTAAATAGTGCCAAGTGAAGGTTCAGTCCCTGGAGGAAAAGAAAGCAGGGAAAGGGTAGAGAGAGAGGATTTCTTTGAGAATATGATCTTGAAGCACAGACCTGATGACGTGAGGGAGGCAGGTAGGTGGATATCTGCAGGAAGAAGGCTCCAGGCAGCAGGAGCAGCAAGGACGGAGCTCTGCAGGGGCTTGTGCATGGAGAGCTGGAGGGAGAGCAAGGAGCCAGTGCTGCTGGAGAGAGCGAGAGTGGGAGTAGATCACAGACATCCTTGTGGGTCAGAACAAGACATATGTCTTAGTTCGGGTGGCTTGAACAAAATATCATAGACTTGGTGGTTGGTAAACAATAGCAATTTATTTCTCACAGTACTGGAAGCTGGAAGTCTTGGATCAGGGTGCAGCCTGTCAGTAGAGGGCTCTCTTCTGAGTTGTAGACTCCCCGTTGTGTCCTCACATGGTGGAAGTCTTGAGGGATCTCTGAGGTTTGTGTTAGAATTCTAATCCCATTCTTGGGGTTTCCTCCTAAGCATCTTCCAGAAGACCTGCCTCCTGATATGGTCATGTTGGATTCAGAATTTCAGTGTATAAACTGGGGAGGGGAGGGTGTCCCCAACATTCAGACCACATGTGTTATTTCACATATGTTGGGAACTCCAGAAGGGCTCATACAAGGAGCTCAAGCATTCTTTTTGTTTGCTTTTCTATGCATGTATGTGTGTGTGTCTATATTCACATATATATATATAGAAAGAGGTAATGTTGTTTTAAAATGAACCCTGTTTTCAAAGAGCGAAGCATGTGAGTGCTATCCCCCTCAGTTACTGTGATCAAGAGTGTTTTAGGTTTCTGAATAGTCCTTTCTATCACCACTGCCATTTCTCAACAACTCCCTCCCTTCACAGTCCAATTGTATTTCCATGGACTTCACCCAAAACTTAGTCTAAGAAGGGACATAATTAAAGAAATATTGCATTGCTGCTGATCCAAATGGAGGTAGGTGCTACATGAGAGGACTGTGGGAGCACAGACTAGGGGCTACTCATTCAGACAGGCTTACTCTGCTAGGAAGTCACAGGTGGCTTCTAGAGGAGGTAGCATGTGGCACAAGACTTAAAGGATAAGAGACGTTGGCCAGGAAAGGAGAATGATCTGGGCAGGGGAAGACATACACAGGAACAGAAAAATCATGAAGCTCCAGTAGCTGTAGTCTTGTCTGCACCCCTCTTCCCTCAATTACTTATCTTCAGTACCTGCCGTGTGAGACCCAGTGCCACCAGACCAGGTAATCCTCTTCTGCTGCTGAAGATTACTGCAGAGACGTGTCATCACTGGTTCTAACAGATATTCACACTCTGATCCCTGCTGGACCCCTTATCACTCAGGACTCCTTTCTTTGATGATTAACTGCCGGCCACCTTCCCCACTGCTCACACACTAGGCGTATGCTCCCTCCCTGCTTCCTCAGTCGCTGAGGGTGACACCAACCTCACATTACAATGTGCCCTCTCCTGCTTCCTCTTCTGATCTCCACCTCAAAGAGTTTGCATCTCCAACTCTCATCTCTTCCCAATAGTCTCAGAAAAAGATGCACTTCTTGATCAAGAGTAACCATTTATCTTGCCTTGTCTGGATGGATTGTTATTTGGAGCCATCAAAGAGCTCAAGTGGATGGGGGAAAGTTCTTTGTTATAGAAGAATTCCAGCTTTTAAAAAACATGAACGGAATGCAGAATTAGAAAATCATCTTACTGCCCTCTCCTCTGGTTTAGGTGAAAATCATCAGTGTGTGAAACAATCAGATGGTATGTTAATGGGGAACTTTACATGGAGAGTAACCCTGCCCCCTGACTAAGAGTGGGATCCTCCACATGTGGACCTTGTGATGAGATGAAAAATACAGTCTATGGCACCTCAGTATGTGTTTCCCAGTCACCTGGGAAACATTAAGAAACACTGTTGCGTGGGACCAATCACCACCAATTATGATTTAAGGTCTGGGGAGCAGCCTTGGGACAGAGATTTTTTAAAGGTGCCCCCATTGCTTGTGATGAGAGCCCAGGATGCAATTACTATCACCTGAAGCACAGAGCTTCACTCATGAAGGCCCAAATACACCCATGAACTTGCACCCACACAAGCTGATCCTGATCAAGCCTTTCAAGTTTCATTTCTAGTTAAAGAAACTTCAAGGACAGAGAAACAATGATACTGTGAGGGCGCAACTAGACAAATCAGAATTGACTCATATTGCTGAGCAACCGACTCATTTTTTTTTTTTTTAAATAATCTGATGATTTTAAAAAGAGGGAAGCGGGACCTCCGTTTTCAGATTGCAAGATGTGAAAGACATAAAAACCAAATGCAGGGCCTCCCCTGGTGGCGCAGCAATTGAGCGCTGGGTTGCGAGGCTGCCTGCAGCCCCTGCAGCGCCAGTTCGATCCCCAGTCACCGGTGAGGGTCCCACAAAAACAAAAAAACAAACAAACAAACAAAAAAAAACAACCAAATGCAAAACACTTGGGGATGCTTGTGTTTTGAATCGGGCAATTATCGACTTTGGACCTGATAATAGATGTTACCAAAGAGTGACTATTGGGTGGTGATCATATCTTGATGATGCAAGAAATATTTTTAAAGTCATGTTTTTTATTGATGAAACTAAAAATATAATAATAATTGAATATAATTTTTTGGAACATAGATACCTTTATCAAAGTTCTAATCAGATTCCTAATTCTAATCAAAATTCCTTTGGAGGGTATAACCTTTTGCTTTGTTTTTTACTTCAAGCTTTGTGTTTTTTGTTTGTGTGTGTAAGTTGAGGTAATGTTGGTTTACATTGCTGTAGAGGCAGGAACGGGCACAGTGCAGGTTTTCTGTGATCCAGCAGACCGGGTAAAGGAGGAGTCAGAGTCCTCAGTGGTTTTGCAGGGTTTTATTGGGATTACCAGGTACACGGCAGGCAGGGGTGCTGCCAGCCTCCCAGCCCTGCCAGCCTCCCAGCCCCCAGCAGGTCTTCACTCTATGGGCTCTCCGGCCTTCTCTCGGCTTCTGCTTAGGCTTCTCTTTCGGCTTCTGTTGCTTCTGCGGGTGTCCCCGTGATGCCGCCCTTAAAAGCCCAGTCTTAGCCCAGGTGAATCCCATCTCCCTATGCCCACACCCTATTCCAGGTGCCCGCCATCAGGCATGCATTCAGGACCGCAAGGATCCATCATCTATCCTGATGGCGGGAGGGCAGAAAAGCCTGACATTTTTCCTTACCCTACAATTGCTGTTGGATTTTTTTTTAAAGATTTATTTATTTATGCATACAAGAGCTGTGGTACAGGCCAGAGGTGTGGGGGGTGAGAGGATTCACCAGAGACAGAGTGGGGAACAGAACAGGCAGACTGACTGAAATACACTGCTGAGGGGAGCAGCGGATGAGTCAGGAGAGGTCTGCTGCACCATGTGGGTAGCTCCCTGGCTGGCTGGGATTGAACTCATGCTGCAGAGGCTGCGGCTTGCTTCATAGTGTGGTGCTAAACCCCTTGCACCAACAGGGAGGCCCTGCTGTTGAATTTTGGGAGCATAGAACCTCTACCCCATTCAAGTGTTATTACCATAGTCCATCACCATAGTCCACTGTGCTCCCTCCGCGCTGTGTTCTCACTCCTTACGCTCTCCCTTACCCCTTACCCTCGCCTCCCATTCCTCAGTTCTAGAGTCAGCTTTCAAGGATTAATTTTTAAGTTTGGCTTCATCTAACCCTTTGGTAAAAATCTATGGTTTTTAGGTATAAAAGTGTGAAATAAGAGGAGGTCTTGGATTTGATCTAAAATATTTCAGGAACGACAAAAAGAATAGATGAAATGAAACAAATGACAAAATTTTAGGCATTATTAAGTATGGGAGAGAGTAAATGGGTGTTCATAATGTGAATCAATTCACATGTATTTGAAATTTTATAATATAGTTTTTGAAAAAGGTTGAGCCCATTTTTCCAATATGAGAAATGATAATTGTCTGTATGGTCACAGCTGTTCCCTGTGCTGTCCTCAAAATGGGCAGCAGCTGGGAAGAGTCATCTACATTTACCCTCCTTCCTCTTCACACTCATTCGCTCCTTAGTTCCTAATCAACCCAAAGCTAGTCCAGCTATCCCCTACAACGTACTAGACATGGGAGTGTTGAAGTTATTTTGGATGCCTTGTCCAATGAGCCTGTGGATGAGTCCAGGTTCTGCTGTTCACTAACTGCAACCCTAAGGTAAGCCCTACGTGACAGAATCCTAGGGAGGGAGCCCAGGTAACCCACAGAAGCTTAGGAAAACATAGTGGATTATTGTTTGAAGCCGGCAGGTTTCGGCATGGTTTGTTCCATTCTAACAGGTTTCTAGAACACCTTTAAACACAGTTCAGATACTTATTCCTCCTGCAGACACCCCCAAACTCTAGAACAGAGTGGGTTGCCCTCTTGTAGGTGCTCCCAGAGCTCCTCGTACCAATCAGACATACATCACAGCCAGACACACAACTTCGTTGGGGAGGGAGCAGATGTTTGCCTCACACATCTAGTTGGTTCTGATGCGGCTCACTGTTCATGGCGGAGCCTCTGTAGATGCTCAGACAATGTTTGCTGGATTCGATGATTTCCTTTCCCTTCTGCAGTCCCTCAAGGCAGACACATCTTCAAGAAGACTCGGACACAGAAACCCCCAGAGCACTCGGGACTGACGAGTGAAACTCCATCTGCCAAATCAGTCTTGGCAATGCTTTCTATGTTCTACCCAATAATTTTAAGTATGGTTTATGCACATTACACCTGTGACGCTCTACTAATGACAAAACTCTCTACTCTGTTATAGGAAAGGATTCTAATATTCTGCCCTCATCATCCTCTCTGCAACATGGTGAGGAGCTTTCTAAGGATTCGGCTTTTACCCAGTTATTCTCCATCCTAACTGCAGATTAGGATCCTGGAAAGTGCTGAATAAACCGAAAGCAGAATCTCTGGGCACAGAGGGGACTAGGACCAAATATTTTTAAAATGCTCCCGGAGTGATTCCAATGCATGAGAAACAATCTTACATAGAATATAAACATGGGTAATCTCAGGCAAACCCAGGAGTTCCTGGCTTTTTCCTGTCCAGTTCTGTTTCTTATTTTGGCTACAAATTATCCTTTTGTAAACTATGATTTGTCCTGATGGAACAGGAGGGACACCAGACAGACAGGCAGCTATCCCCAAGGAAGTCTTAACTAAATCAGACCAGTCGTATTTCATGAGCTCAATTCTATGCTCATCTAGGGATATTTTTTTTTAAATGACAACTCTGAAGACTGTAGCATGAGAAAATCTCATGTGATTCAACGAAAAAGCAAATTTTTCTCTCCCCTATGATTGCAGCTACATTAAAATACACATATCTAAAAGCCTGAATATGAAAGCAAAAAGTGATCATAATTAGGATACTGGATGTTTTTTCTTTCCAAACTTCTTTTGGGATCATCATATTCTTCAAACTAAAAAAATTAAAATAAAATAAAGTCTGAGTACTTGGATTTATTACTCATAAAGAGACTGCCTCTAACCTCTGACCAGGTTGAAAGCACGTTACTAAGCCACTCGGACGAGTCGCTTTTCCTCTCTGGGCCTCGGTTTCTGTCTGCAGGTTGCACCAGGAATGCTACGAGGCGTCTCACTCTGACTGCAGCTCACGTGAGGCTGTTTTAATGAGACCAGCTAGACAAATGTTACCCAATATGCTTCCCTTGGTGAATAGCCGGGCTCTGTGCCGAGCTGTTTCACCTCCTCACCCCTTGAGCACACCCCGCCCACAGCTCTACCCTGGCTTCCTCCGCCTACCTCGTGCCTTTCTGCTCGCCAACTTTCCTCGTGGTTGCCTTCGCCCGCCCACGGCTGCGGGCCTCCTTCCGCCCGCCCCTACGCGATGAGCAGTTAATGTACACCAAGCTGCCACCTCCCAGCAGCCCAGAGAGCTCCATCTGTTCTCAGGCGCGTTCCAGCTAGGAGGACTACCCGCCACCCACCGCTGATAGCAGCACGGGGCACCCCAAGGGGGTCTCCCCTGTGCAGCGCAGAGGGGTCCCCTCTAGCTGAGTGAAGCACCGCTACAGGGTGCAGGAGATGAAAACATCCATCAAAGGGCCAGGCAAAGGGCACAACACTGTGGGAACTTTTCAAAGTGAAGATCCATCTTGAGACCCCTTCCCCTGGAGACATGTGGGTGCTGAGGACCCCAGAGGTCGGCCTAGGGTTCAAGAAAGCTTCATTCAGCCTGGATCGGGGGTGCTTGGCCCTTTTCAAAACCCTGTAATAGTTGCTATCGCTCACTGCTTCCTGAACTGGCTGCTGCGGATGCCTTATTCCATCTAATGTTCTGAGTAGCCCTGAATATTGGTACTATTATTATAACCACATTTTTAAGTAAAGAAACTGGTAAGATAGGGTTTCTGAATTCACACTGCTTGGATTTGAATTCTGGAGCTGTCACTTACAAAGTGTGCAACCTTAGGTGAATTACTGTTATATGGGGATAATCCCTATTTATCAGGAGGGACGAATAAGGGCTGGGCGACATCATCCATGAAATATACATACAGACTTTGGGGTCAGTAAATACAGGTTATACTTTTTAGCTGAATGTGAGCCCAGATCCTTCTTCTAGATTCCCAAAAACGACTTTCTGTGAATGTTGAGTTTTTCTGGCTTGACCCTTCGCATGGACCTCAGGAATGCTGGGCTCCAGATACCAACAAACCCCAGGTTTGAAAAAGTGCTAATTGTTCTAAAGTACTAACATTGAACACATCTAAAGTCCTCAGCCCCAGAGTCCTCTCCTTCCAGATAAATGATGTCCTCTTATAACATCAGGAACTTATTGCCCCATATCTAAGTGATAAGGAGGGGCGGGGGAGAATGAAACATTTGTAAGAAATTAAATGACACCCCCCCCAACACACTCCAAAGGAAAATGGGATAGTTTCAGAACTTCCGGAAGCAGGTGGTCTTATACCCTACCTCCTTCTATCCCATGCTACCCAATCCTTGCTCCAATCAAATACAGGCAGGAAGAATTTTTGCCTAGCAGATATAAAACGACAAAGTATATAAACAAAATGTGAATATCTAGTTGACCACTTTATCCTGAGATTGGAATAATTTAGAAGGTGGATGAGCATTTTTCCTGCTCTAATATTAAGGTAGGGAAAGAGAGCAGCAGTGGCTGCTGGGAACATTCCTCACTTGGCAAACAACATGTGGCTTTGCTCTGCCCAATTCTGGAAATCATCCTGCAAGGCTAAACTCTGTGTGTGTGTGTGTGTGTGTGTGTGTGTGTGTGTGAGAGAGAGAGAGAGAGAGAGAGAGAGAGAGAGAGAGAGAGAGAGAGAGCGATGCCACAAGTGTACAAACTGAGGGTGGCATCCCCATGGAAAGGACCTCAGAGTTCATAACCTCCCACCATATCCTTCGGGCAACAGGCATAGAAAAGGTAAATTCACCGATCTGTCACTAAAGCATTGCTGTGCACGTAGTTTGCAGCCTCTTGGCAGCTGGGACTGGGACTGTGCAAGCTCACTCCCCCAACCCCAGGGCAGCTCTGAGGGGCCACTGAGGAGACACTTTCCATCAACGTTCCACTGCAGAGCCCATAGGGCTTGGGTTTCTGAGAAAGCAAGGCTGTGTGGGCATCAAACTCACATAAAAGGACCTTCTTTTTTTTTGCACTTCACTCTGATAAAGACTTGCTGACTTGTGATGAGTAGATGTGCTTAGGGGGGGTGCATGTCTTCCGTTCCTGTTTGTCCCTCTGCATATGGTCGTCCTCTCTTCCTTAGCTCTCTGGAGCATTTCTCTACCAGGTGGCCTGTCTGCTGGAATCCTCCTCCTTCCTCAAGGTCTGGCGGGTTTCCGTTCATGCTCCTTTGGAAATAACTGGCCTTCCCTTTGCATGGCAGGCTGCACTGTGTGCCAGTTGACCTCACTCTGCTTCCTGGGAAGGTTTGCATGGCCTGGCTTCCAGGAGGTTCCAAGGCTTATGCAGGAGTTCTCTGTGGGGACCTCTGGACTCTTCCATTCACCACTGTCTGGCTTTCCAGTCTAGCCTCCCTTTCAACATTCCCTTCATCCCTTGCCCCTCTACCACACCATGTTCCTACATGTGGACTACAGAAGAGAGAAAACAATGGTCTGAGGGAGGGGCTGGTTGGAGAGTGAGACAGACAGACAGACACAGACAGAAAGAAGTAAAGACAAGAGGTGGAGAGGACCCTGCTGCCTGGTTGCCTTTGGTCTCCAGGTCCTGATTTCAGAATTTCCAGACTGCAGCTGTAATCCTGTGATACTCCTTTTACTTACACTAAATACACTTGCTTTCTATTTATTGTCCACCCCGCCAAAGAGTCCCAACAAATCTTTCAAGCCACACCACCTGCCTCTAAGACTCAGCTTATATGTGCCCCTCCAGTCTGATGCCCTCCACAGCAGGGTGAGCCGTCTCCCCTCTTCCATGGCATGTTGTACACAGTCGTGCACTAATCTATCTGTGGAAATGATCTAAGCAGTCATTTGCCCATTTTCTTTTCCCACACCCTGGGATACAAACTGAGTCTCTTCTTAAACTTGTGAACAGGTACAGGCCACCCCTCCCCCAACTCTAAAGAGGAATGCTAAAGAATTGCTCCATATGAATCCATGCTCTGTTTTAGAATATTGGGGGGAATTTGTGTCATTCATTCATCAATGTATCTTCCAAAATCCAGAATCATGCATGGTGCAGTATGGGTAAGTGTTTAGTTAATGTTGGGTGAATGAATGAATTGAAGAAATAATAAGTTGTCAGAATCACAAAACACAAACAAGTTGTATAAAGCTTTCTAAGATAGCTCTGGAAGGTAATATATACTCATATTGATTCAATGATGCACGTCGGAAACTTATATAATGTGGTAATGCAAGGTTTCGTCAATAAAAGATAACACAGAACAACAGCTCTGGAAATTTTCATTAAAATTTAAATTTTGAGCAAGTCATATGTGTCAGGAAACATTAGACTGTCAGGGACATGGTACTGAAATGTGATTGTAGAAGCCCATTACACAGGATCTCAGTAACTATTGCTATCTGTTGAGAGATCTTTTCTGTCCCTTTCTCTTAGTAATAGACACCATCTTCCTGGACAAAAGGGTGAATGTGACTTTGTCCCAGATAATAGAAGTCCTTCTCCAACTTGTGGTACCATGTTCCCCCCACAAAATATAAAGGGTCTGCTTGCTGGAGAACAGATGGTGGCTGACTTGCCCACTGAGCCAGACATGTAGTGAGGAGAGACAGATGGAGAGTTGGAGGTGATCTTGTACCTTCATCTGGTTCTTTTGTCCTCATCCTACTCAGAGAGTTGCCCTCATGTCCTTCCTAGCTTTGAGATTCAAGATATCATCTCTCTTGTTTAAGCCAGTTTGAGTTGGAATCTGACACTGATAACATGAAAAGCCTTGATTAATTCAACATTCAGCCTCCTGCAGGAGCCTGACCTGATTAATAGTTATCCCCCAAAAGACAGCTTTATCAGCTGGCCCTTTCTTCCTGCCTGTGACTGATTGGGCATTATTTGTGGGCTTAACCTTACTTCTGGCCAAAATTGATGTCTGTGGCCAGTTGAACCAAACAAAATAGCCTCTGGGCCAAGTTTCAGTGTAGCCTTTATCAAACAACCAGAGGTATTACTAAGTGAGAAAAGTAAAAGCATGGAAAAGCATGTATGATAAACAATGACTGATACATTAAAACAGAGGTAGCTGTGGTTATGAGAGCACTGAATGCATGTATGAACAGGTGAGAATGGCAGTGCCATTTCAATGTCAACTCTCGGAGGGCAGGCATTTGTGACTTTTTATTGTTGCCTACCCCCCAAACCTAGAACAGGAAGTCAATAAGTATCTTCAGTAATTAAATAGAACAGAATGAAAAAACACAAGAATTACACAACATGCCATTGGTGGTTGTCTGTTGGTGATAGGGGTGAGGGAGAGCTGGGTGTCATGCTTGAAGAGGGTTGAGAAGGATCCTGAACACCATTCTGCTTTGTCCAAAGTTTACGTATGTGTACTTCCTTTAAAAGGAAAAGGAAAAGGAATAAGAATAAGAGGCAGGGCACCTTGGGCCTAAAATGTGGCATTTAGTCAAGCGTTGGTTACTGATACCGCACTCCTTTACATAGAAGAACTGGCTAAATGAAGGATTAACAGTCCCTGCACCTCACTTTCCCACAAGTGAAAACGGTCTCCCCCTTTCTGTGACACCCCCACGGGCTGGTCTGCTCCTATATTGTAGAAGTCAGAGCTGAGATCAGCAGGTAGGAAGAAAGGATTCCTATCAGATTGTCTCTAAAAACATACACTCTTTCACTATATTCCACTGCTCCCCCATATTTTGTAATACTTGCAGTTTACAAAGTCACTCATGTAAACATTAATCCTCACAAGCCTAAAATCTAGGAAATTATGTTAAATTCCCATTTGCTATGGGTTAAATATTTGTGGCCTCTCTTCCCTCAGTTGGAATGTTGAGGTAAGTCTAGTCCCCTAAATTAGGGCATTTGGAGGTGAGGCCTTTCTGGGGTGATTAGGTGGTGAGGGTAGAGCCTTCAGGTCTGGATTTGAGATTTTCTCTCTGCCTGAGGATACAATTGCAAATCACAAAGCAGGCTCACTCCAGAACCAGATCTACCAGCTCATTGATCCAGACTTCACAGCCTCCAGAACTTTGGTAAATAAATGATTGCTGTTTATGCTGACTAGTCTGTGATCATTTTTTTTTATAACAAATCAAGATGACTCAGACACCATTTTACAGATGGGAAAACTGAGGCTCAGAGATGGGCACATAGAGACAGTGTAGTGTAAGGGAGAGAGCACTGGTCTGGGAGTCTTGCCCCCAGTCGACTTTGTGACCTTGGGCAAGTCATGTATCCTCTCTAGCCCACAGTTCTCTCATCTGCAAGTTAGGGAGAAGCACCAGATGACCTCAGGTTCCCAGCAACTCAAATAGTCTGTGATCCTAGGAAATCTCTTATTGCTTGTAATGAGATTAGAATGGTAGCTGCAAAGGAGGAGCCACCAGAAACTTACATATACAGTTGGCTGGGTATTTGCATTTGTTCCTGTGCTGAAGTTCACACTTCTCACTTTCTACAGTTACAATGTCTTAATCATAATGACACTGCTTCTAAAGTGAACATTCCCAAGGGGAATAGAAATGCCAATTTGCTAATGGTACCCCCAGGACTTTGCACCTCATGCTATCAACGCCTTCGATGATTTTTTTTCTATCATATTTAAGTTTATTAAAATATCAACCTTTTTTTGTTTAGAAACAGGAGATTCTATGCCAGTGTTTGTATGGGGGAAGGAAAAATGTCAGGAATATCCCACATGGGTACCAACTCCACTGAGCTGACAGACCTATCTGAGGTGATCTCTCTGAGCTTTAGTTTCCTTACCTATAACTTAGCGCTTCTGGCTGATGATTGCTACAAGGATTGCATGGGCTTAAAGTGCTGAGAAAAGGAGGAGGAAGTTGAAGTACAGAAAGATGAAGTAAATCACCATGATTTGAACCTGTATTATCTAGCCCAGAGCCTGCATGGTTAACCATCAGATTAGACTGGCTAAATAAAAAATTTCTTGTTCATTGCTACACGGCTTCTTTGAATGTCACGTCCTAAGAAGTTATGTTCCAGAGAGATTGTTCACAGACTATCTTTTATCCTTTGGAAAAGTCATCCTGTTCTAAGATCGATCCTTCAGCCTTGGGAGTCCAGAAACCAACTTCTATCAGAGCAATGAAGAAAGGCCCATGTGAGTGGGTAATTTACCGTGAGTAATAACTACCAGAAGAACCAGAGGCTTTGCACCCTGTAACCAGCAGCAGTCACGTTACTTAAAAGCCAAATATTAGAATCAGAAGTTTGTATGAAAACAGGGGCTCAGAATGGGGAGTTAGAGGTTCCTCAGGCTGATACATCCAGACACCAGGATGTGCCTCCCTTGGGACAGGGAGAGCTGAAGGAACCACCATGTCTTCCTCTTTCGGGCCAGTGTTTGGAATACTCCCCACTCACCCAGCATTTGTCCCTACGACTCCACTTTTCTCGCATTCTGTGGCTGGAGAAGGCCCTGCTGCTTATTAACATTTCTTCACATAAGAATCTTTTTTTTATATTTTATTTTTTTAAGATTTATTTATTTATGTATATAAGAGCTGGGGTGTAGGCTAGAGGTGTGGGAGGTAAGAGGATTCACCAAACAGTATGGGGAGCAGAACAGGAGGATCTACTGAAATACACTGGTGAGGGTTGCAGTGGGTGAGATGGGAGAAGTCTGCTGTGCCATATGGGTTAGCTCCCTGGCTAGGGCTCGAACTCATGCTGCTGCTGATAGCTTGGTAGTGTTGCACATTTAACCCCTGTGCCACCAGGGAGGCCCTCACATAAGAATATTTATGCAGTACAACTTCAAGGACAGGGAGACACTCTGTCTCCCTAGGATGCTTTGAGGATCTCTGCTGTGATTCTTGATAAGTTATGCTTAACTTAGATATTCAAGGGAAATCTTTCTTTTAATTCCTAGCTCGCCAGGACTGGCAGTGGTACAGAAGGCCTCTACAAAGAGTAGGTGCATCATACATGTGCATGTGAAAACATCTGCCTTGGCGATATACATATTTGACCACAATCCTTGACTTCAAGGAGCTCAAGGAAGAGACTTGTGGATCAACAGACATGATTCGAGATACTAAGGGCTGTGATGGAGATGAGGGTAAACTGTTACCATAGAAGAGAGGTTGTAGACATATTGGAAGGGGAGCTGTCAGAGAAGACACCCCTTCCAAGGATGAGAAGACTCACAGGCAAAAAGATAGGGAAGGTGTTCCTGGTAGGAAAAAGAAAGACACCTTGGAAAAATTTGAAGATACTCTGAGTGCAGTAGATTGGAGGAGGGGGTAAGGCAGCTGGAGGTGGGGGTGGAAGGAGATGACATCTTCCTGTCAGTCAGAGAGATGCCCCTCTGCAGGCCTCAGCCCCCTTCCTCCATCTGGACCCGAGCGCCTCCCCTTGGCAGGATGGCTCAGTGCACACTCTGCGCAACTATCCCTTGAGGTCTTGGCACCATGTATGCATCACCAGGGACATATGTCACAGTCCAGGAAGTTTGGAGTTTGTTCCGAACACTGAGACCCTGAAAGATTAATTAGAAGGGTTTAAATCAAGGAAATGACACAATCATACCATGTTTTAGAAAGAATGCATTGAGGCTGATGGATTGAGGAGTGAGAGAAGGTTGGTGGGGGGGGCGGCGGGTAAATGGAGGCGATGAGCAGAGGAGCAAGGCAAGGAGGTGGAGCAGAAGGAAGGCTCTGAGAGATCCTTGGAGAGCAGACTGGGCAGGATTTTGTAACCACATGGATATAGAAGAAGGCAGCATGAGGACAGGGTGATGGCTCGGTGCTGAGGTTCAGGAGTGTATCTCTGGAGACACAGATTTGGGAATCATACATATGGAGAAGAGCTGAATCCATTAGAGAGTCAAGTAGGAAGAAGACCCAGAACAACCCTAATCATTTAGAGAAAAGAAATGTGCCTGGAGTTGGGAGGAAGCTGAGCCAATGCTGGCCCTTTAGTCCTTCTTCCCACTAAGTAGGAGGGGAGGTATCTGTAGAGACAAGCCTTGTGGGGAGTTGAGGGGGGGGGTTGGAGGAGGTGGGGGGTTGGGGGGAGGGTGTGCTTGAGAGGAAAGGGGAAGAAGCAGCTGCTACTGAGAGTGGGTGAGGGAGTTGATTGGGGACACACAGAAGAACTGCCAAGCACGGGTTGTTTTCTCCTGGCCTGACAGCTGCTGTCACTCAGGGGACCAGATGGAATAATGAGGTAAGATTCTCCCGACACAGAAGCTGCATGCTGGGGGCAGAGTAAGTACTTTCAGACAGGGAATTAATTCCTCAGAGCCACTAGAAGGCCACGAGTACGGATGTAGATATTTGTTTTGGGGATCATGGAAGGCGCTCCCCAGATGCTCTCTCTAGTCATGACCAGGAGCAGGCCCTTTCTGGTGTTTGCAGGTTTGGAGCAAGAGTACAAACGGAGGCCTATCTACAAATGCCTAAATTCCATGAGCTATGAATTCACGTATGCTCACAGCTGGCCTGTGTTCCCAGCTGGGCTTCACAAGCCCTTCCCAGGCATCTGCCTGCTTCCCAGAGGCTAAAGCTTCCAACGCCAGGGGATAAATATACCGCCCAGGTGGATGCTAAGGAAAAAGATGTGAAATGTTGTGCTGGGTTTTGGAACCTTTCAAAGACCAGGATTGAGGAGTACCAGAAAAAGCTGGAGAAGACCAGTTTGCACTCCCACCAGCAGTACAGGAGAGTTCCATTTTCTCCATGTCCTCGCCAACATTTGTTGTTGCTATTTTTTTAAATATATGCCTTTCTCACTGGTGTAAGATGGTATCTCATTGCAGTTTTGATTTGCATTTCCCTGATTGCAAGTGATGTTGAACATTTTTTCATATACCTGTTGGCCATGGAGCTGGAAGGGATCATGCTCAGCGAAATAGCCAGAAAGAAAAAGAAGAATACCGGATGTTCTCACTCATAGCAGGAAATTAGAAAACCTAAATAAGAGACCAGGAAAAAGACTAATTATAATAAAGTAAAAATCAACAAGCAACTATAAACTAGAACCACACTACGGGGTGGGGTGGAGGCCGGGGAGGAAGGGAGGAAGGATTAGGGTCAAAATAAGGGGATGGGAATTGTGTGGGGAGTATAACCAAGATGAAAATGCATACATTGTGCAAAAATGAAAAATGATGTAAAAATATATAAAATTAAAAAATAAAATAAAATAAAAAGCTGGAGAAGATAAATACTAATTCCATTTGTTCAGATGACCATCGAGAACTTAAATGAAGTCTTCCCAGAAACCATATAAGAAATGCCCTTACTGGCCTCTTAAGCCCATTGAGAATTTATGTACTTGAGTCTGGGAGAAAGCTCTGGCTCCTAGTTATGAATATTAAAAATAGTTATATGTCAAAAAATGTAGTTCTCCCCTGCATCTACCCTGCCCCCTAGGAACCCTAGCAGCAGCTCAGACCAGTGCAGAATGGGGCAGAAGCACGACCTGGACTGACTGCTGGGAGCTGACTTGCTGGATCCAAGATGGGGACAGACACACTTAAGGTCCCCAGGAAGCTGAGGACCAGGTTCTTCCCTTGTGTCATTTTGCCAACTGCGGATATTTGGGTAGTTCTAAGCATGTCCCAAAGCTACATCATCTGAGTGGAGAAAAAGGGAAGAGCATAGTTAAGTTGGATACTCACGGGGCCTCCCTGGTGGCACAAGGGGTTAAACACTGCACTATGAAGCAATCCGCAGCCTCTGCAGCATGAGTTCAATCCCGGGCGGGCCAGGGAGCAACCCACATGGTTCAGCAGACCTCTCCTGACTCACCCGCTGCTCCTCTCAGTAGTGTTTTTCAGTCTGCCTGTTCTGCTCCCCACTCTGTCTCTGATGAATCCTCTCGCCTCCCTGCATCTCTGGCCTGTACCCCAGCTCTTGTATGCATAAATAAATAAATTTTAAAAAAAAAGTTGGATACTTTGGGTGATTTGAAGCAACTGTAAACAAAGCAGAGCTTCTAGAAACAAGCCAGTCTCCATCAGCTCTAAATGGTTAAACAAAATGTGCTCCCCCATACCATAAAAAAAAAATAAATGACTAATATTTACACAGCATAGATGTATCTCAAAAGCAGTATGTTCAGTAAAAAGAGCCAGGCCAGAAGGCTACCTACTACCTGATGCCTCCTATGGGACATTCTGGAAAAGGCCGGCTGTAGGGGAGGCAGGTCAGTGGTTGTCAGAGCAAGAAGAGGAGGAAGAATTAACTGAAGGGACAAAAGAGGATTTGATTGAGTGGATGAAAATGTTCTTTATCTTGATTGTGTTAGTGGCTACATAACTGTATACGCTTGTGTAAACTCATCAAACCAGTTTTAAAATGGTGAATTTTATTATTTGTAAATTAAAGCTTAATAAAGTTAAACCCACATATAAATAAATAAATAAATAAAATTAATCGGCCAATAAATCAGACTCCCTTTTGCTGGTTTCCCCAGAGCAAAAGTTGTAGTTTTCTCCCCCTTTTGTACACCAAACCCTCATGCTCTTTAGTGTTCAGATTCACATCCTCTGGTCTAGGGAGTGCATTTCAGCCCAAATGACCCTTTCCTCTAATTACCCCTCACTCAAGTGGTTGCCAAATCAGAGAGATAGACAGAGACAGGGACAGAGAGAGAGAGGCAGAAAAGATAGAAAGAGTTTTGATTTTTTGAGTTTGATTTGTAAGCTTCTCCTGAGTATGGGGCTCAAGGTAGGGGAAGGGTCCTCTTTCCAGGGTCTAAGAAAATAGGAGAATGTCACAAATGAGAGACTCTCCTTTGATAATGGGTGCACCTCAGCTTCTACCACCCAACAGATCCTCCCGCACTCAACACACAACTCTGGTAAAAACCTTCTGTGAGTACTGAATATTTGTTGAAATTTTAATATGCATTTTTAAGAGCTCAGTAGATAGTCATTATAACGTGACTATTTCCCCTGTAATTTGTAATTTGTAAATCCCCTGGATTTGCTTGAAAAGGGAATATACCTGAAAGATAAGCCATCAAAACCAAGCTCCATTTTTTTTCGCAGATCAGTCATGCATGTCTTCTCATTATATCAGGTCCCCACTGGAAACCAGAAAAAATGGAGGAAAGGTAGAAAGTAGTACAAAACAACGGGTAAGCAAAATGCATGTCTATTTGTTTTACTGACACATAGTTCTGCACAGATACACAAACATTTCTTACCAGTTCCCACTGGTATTTCACTAATAGTACATCAAGCCATAGAAGCTATTTACTCTGAAAGTATGCTTTGTACTTGTGATAAAATGAAAGAGATGTTTTTTTAATTTTTATTTTGCTTTATTTTAATTAAAATAGTTTTATGGCAGTACTGTTGGGTTTACACCACTGTATGTGAATGGAGGGACAGAGTCTCACCTCTTCAGGTATATGCTACACAGCAACCCCACCAGTGGCTTTTTTAAAAATTATCATGTCATAGAAAAGACTTGCAGTGTGAACATGTGTCACCTCAAAGGTTTGCTCTTAACTGTGGGGGTCTAGGAAGTCTGTATTACCACCCAAAGATACACAGCCTCTTAGGTACACAATTTATTCAATAACTATTTTCCTTTCCTCACATAGCCATGGTGAGGGCCAGAGAAAGTGCTGCATGTGAAAGAAAGAGCTTGATAAACTGAAATAATGTCTGCAATTGTGAGCTGCTGTGCAGACTGTAAGAAACAGCCAAGGAGGCATGAAAACATGATTCCCTTATAACAGCAAGTCCCCCTGGCCTTTACAGGAAACCCAAAAGCTTGTTTGTGGTTGGGATACTTTACATTTTTAGTTTATAACCAAACAGTAGTGGCCCGCTTCCCCTCCTCCTGCTATCAGGAGTTCAGTCTAAAGCTCCCCCTTTCTGTCCTGTGCACTCAATCCTAGTGCACTGACTAGCTGGGGTCACCGGGTTTACTGTGAGCTGGGGCAAACCGCCCAGTGTGTACTGGGAGTTTGCAGAGGTCAGCACTACAGCCAGGCCCACCCTTGTTGGCCCCATGGTCTGGTGGACAAGCTGTTGTGGGCTGTTCAGGGAGGTGGGGCATGAAAAATGGGAGAAAAATCTCTGCCCGCTCTGCTCCCAGTGGGCAAAGTTGGCAGGATTTTCCCCAGAGGTAGTTAATTCCAGAACCACTCACCCAGATGTCGAGTCCCTATGAGTACTGACTCACAAAGGGCTACATGGGTCCTGGAAAATGCTACTGAAGTGAAAGGAAATGAAATTGTTTAGCCAAGATAATACCAAGGGGGCAGCATATACCTGGTAGAAAAGTATGTGAGAGATTAGCATCTTGCACATCTGGCTATTTCCCCCAACTGCACAGAGCTCTCTGGCTCTCCAGCTGTGCCTCCACTCTCCGCCATCACCCTTCCAGCTGCTTGCCAGGGCATCCCATAAAGTCACTCAAAGACACCTAATTCATTGATTAGTTAAGCAGGAGTGACTGGAGAGACCACCAGAGTAGGTGGTTTCCAACCTTTCACCAATGATATCTCCTCTTATACCTCTACTGTTAGGGAGTCCCTATTTTGGAGTTTTTACAATAGCTACCGTTCTCCTTGAGGTCATTCTCTGGGTTAGGAGATCTTAATAGGTACAGGGCTTCTTTTTTAAGTGATAAAAGTATGTGAAAGTTGGCTGATGATGGTTGCACACATATGTGAATAAGCCACAAACCACTGACTTGTGCACTTTAGATAGGCGAACTGAATGGTGTGTGGATTGTGAGTCATTTAGAGAGGTAGTTCATGCTGTGCCTGGCGAGGCACCGTGGTTCTGCCTTCTGAAGGCAGAGAAGCTGAGGTTGCACAGTACAGGGGAAAGAGCACATGTTTTGGGACCAGGGACCTTGGACCAGTTCCTCCTCTGGGGGTGGGCTTAGAGAACCACACCACACCAGGTTGTTAGAGTGTGTGTGGAGGCCCCGGCTCCTCTACTTCTGCAGTGCCCTGATGGTGAGGTTTGAGGCTCACTGCAGAGGAAGAGGCGGGAGGTGTCTGTGGACAGAAGTTTCCTTGCACTGAAGTCATAGCCATAAGGAATCCTGCCCTCCTGGGCATACTACAGGCAGTCAGCCTAAGGGCTGGAAGGAGAACTTGGTCATTCGCTTTCCTCTGTCCCTTGAGAGACCTCAAATAAGAGAGACAAAGTCAAAGTGAGAAAGCAAGGAGGGTTGGAGTGAACTCTAGGGACTGCCCCACTGATCTTGGAATCGAGTGGGATCTAGAGCCAGAATAGAGGCATATTTGAGAAGGAAGGAAGGCCAAGCTTCTATAAAAATGTGGCTCTTTTCAAGGGAGTGGGATGGGTTGGATGATTCTGCTGTGTTTCTTCCAAACTATGAAGCATCTGCCAAAAATGCAGAAACGCTCTTCTGAAAACAACTGGGGAATAGAAAGAGGTATAAAAAAAAAAAATTAAACAAGTAAAAACAAAACCAAACAATTTGGTGACAGTGGCACTTAAATACCGGGAAATCGTCCTAACATGCTAACCACAGGGGTAAAACACAATTGATCTTCATCCTTTGCAGATTCTGTATGTGCAAATTTGTGATTCACTACAATTTATTTGTAATCCTTAAATCACTGCTCACTGTGCTTTCTAGGTCATTCTTGGACATGTGCAGGCAGTGAAAAGGTGACTTCTCCCAATGCACCTGTTCCTGGATGACGTCAGGCAGAGCTCAGCCTTCCCCTGTGAGCTCTCATACTGTAAACATGCTCCTCAGTGCTATGTCTTTACATTGTTTTCCTTTGGGCTGGTGATTTCTCTATATAAAATGATCCCCAAATGTGGTGCTGAAATGCTGTCTGTTATTCCTAAGTGCCAGAGGCACTTAGACACAACTTGGACATGAGCTCAATGTTAATGAATTAACAATATATATTAAATAAGATGTCTTGGGCCTCCCTGATGGCACAGCGGGTTGAGCGCCGCACTGTGAAGCTGTCTGCAGCCTCTGCAGCACAGGTTTGATTCCTAGCCAGCCAGGGAGATACCCACATGGTGCGACAGACCTCTCCTGCCTTGCCCACTGCTCCCCTCAGCAGTGTCTTGGGTCCATCTGCCTCTTCTGCTCCCTGCTCTGTCTCTGGTGAATTCTCTCACCCTCCCGTGCCTCTGACTGTACCCCAGTTCTTGTATAAATAAATAAATATTTAATAAATAAATAAATAAGATGTCTTTAAACAGAAACATTTCAAAAAAGTTCTCATTGATCAGCTAACAAG
The DNA here is from genome assembly GCF_964194135.1 of Talpa europaea. Lineage (NCBI taxonomy): Eukaryota > Metazoa > Chordata > Mammalia > Eulipotyphla > Talpidae > Talpa > Talpa europaea. The sequence continues at coordinate 114,577,895 of NC_140070.1, read as the reverse complement.
AATGTGGTGATGGGAGGCTCACAGCATCCAACCCTGTGCTTCCTCTAGGTGCTATGATTTAATATTCCTGAATCAGCTTTGCAGTGGTAGACTATGATAACCATAAGGAATGAGGCCCAACTGTACATGTATGTGCTTTTCATACATGAGTACATCTTAATCCCCACAAAGTGTTATCTTTTGTTTTACAGATAAAGAAATTGAGGTTACGCATGGTAGATTATGTGACTTAGACTAACGTGGAAGTGGCAGGATTTGAGTCCATTTCTCCCCAGTGCCCTGGAGGCGAAGGGAGTGTGCTAGTCTTTGAACTACAGTGCCAGTTCTGAGGAGAAGGTACTGAATCACAGCTGCTGGAAGGACTCGGGGAGGGCTGAGCTTAACCAACACCATATCTGAGAAAGGAGGGTTAAAGAATGGACATAACACTTTAGATTGGTCTGCACTGGTCAGACCCAGCTAAGACAGGTAGGAAGAGATAATTTACAATCAACACGGAAGAGAGGCCCCAGAACAGAAGAGTCCTGGCACCAACCACATCAAGAGAGGAACAATGGAAGAAATGGAAATGGTTCTGCTTCCGAGGACAGCCTGGAGGCAAGCTCGAGGGCCCCTTGTATCTCTGAAGAGCTGTCTGCACGAGGAGAACTATATGGGATGCAGATCTAGTGTAGTAAGTTCAAAGTCACAAGGAGAGATTCAGACTCAGTGCAGGGAACACTCACACAAACCCAGGTTGGGAAGTGATAGTTCACAGGCTGAATCAAGCTGCAGACACATTTTGTTGGCTTGCAGTGTTTGTTTAAAACTTGTATTTAAATGCCCACTGTGGGGTGTGTGCTGTTGTGCCCATAGCCTGCTCCACTCCCTTTTAGCCCCACACTCATAGGTTGCTCTTGAAGTAGGGTTGATGGATTTAGTAAATAAAAATACAGGATACACAGTTAAATTTGAATTTCAGACAAATGGCAGATGATTTCTTAGCATTCTTAGAATAAGTATGACCTGGGCAATGCTTGGGATATACTTACAATGAGTCCCTTATTTATATCCCAATGCTTGGGGTTAACTAATTAATACTGTTTCATATTTATTTATTTTTTCTTTTTTAAATTAATTTATTATTATTATTTTTTAAATTTAGATATTTTTACATCATGTTTCATTTTTGCACAATGTATGCATTTTTATCTTGGTTACAGTCCCCATACAATTCCCACCCCCCCTTGTTTTGATCCTACTCCCTCCTCCCTGTAGTGTGTCTCTGGTTTATAGTTGCTTGTTGATTTTGATTTTCACTTTATTATCATTAGTCTTTTTCCTAGTCCCTTATTTAGGTTTTCTACCACTGTTCTGTATTTAATCTGGCAACCTTACCCTACAGGTTTTATACTTGAGACCCTGATGTTACATTTTGAAGAAGTAGACTCCATAGTTGGGAAAGATTCAGAGGAATGCTCAGAATGGAAACAGGGATAAAAATGTCTAAATGGGACCTTACCTTATTTCCTTGAGATCCCTCCCTCCCATTTCAGAACAATAAGACCATAAAATGTTGAGGGAGATACCTTGGAAAAACATTCCCCGTGCTGTTTGGTTGTGCTTGAACAGCAGAATGTTCTACCAGAACTGGGATTGATAGAGTGATAAGGACATAGTGTTTTTAACCTCTAATATCAATTGCTAGTAAAATTTCTTTAGCTAATATTGATTAAGTAATTGATGAGCCTATAGCTGAGGAGAATGGTGGTAATCTCACTGTGAATCAGGGCATGAACGAGCAGGCATATAATATCCCCAAATGATAATCCTGCTTTATCTCTCAAAAGCCATCTTCTACTTCTCTGAGACTGCATTAGTCATCCTGACATTTGTTTCCCTATTCTGTTGCCAGAACTGCTTCTCTGCTTGTTTTGAACAGACTGTGACAACTCACTAAGGACTGGAACGCGGCAGCAGTTGATGTGAGAAGAGGCTGATGCTAAGTCACTGTTAACACCGCCGTGGTTTCCTCCGCAGAAAAGGTGGGGTAGGGTCTCTGAGGCCACTTCTAGAAATTGTGTCTCTGAAAATGAGTGTCAGTAGTGTTTGGTGATCAGGTAGTTATTCATCGTTCCTTCTCTGAACTTGAGGGATATGGAGTGCTTAGGTTTGAAGGTGCTTGAGCTAGCAAAAGAGGCTTCAACTCCCTCCTTTTAGAGACCAGGAAGTTTCACAGTACGATGGCAATGCCTCGAGTTCCTTAAGCTCAGCAAATGACCATCCATTCCTCCTCCTTGGTTCATGGTAAGACTCCTTCCCCACCTCCCCCACAACAGTTTACTCAGTTTTCTCAGAGTCCCTCACTTGAAACAGACAAATGGGAAACCTGAGGGAAGTTAACAAAATAAAAATATTTGAGATAGAGAATATGTAGCAGACAGTATACTCAGAGCATATCCTTAGCAATTCTGGTCTGTTCGGCTTGGGAAGATTTCCTAGGAGATACGGGCTTTGTCATCTTTTTTATTTTTTATTGTTGTTTTTTTTTTTTTTTTTAACTGAAGGAACATTGGTTTACAACCCTGTATATGATTGAGATCCAGGTTCACACCTCTTCATATTGATGTTACCATACCCTCCCCCTAAGCACCCACTGTCTCCCCCAGTCTGTTGATACTCTCCCCACTTCTACTCTCCCCCTCTTGAAGCCTCCTTCTATAGTCAGATGTCTACATCGTTTGTTTTGATTTTGCCTGTTCCTTGTTTTGTTTCTCTATATTCCACACATGAGTGAAGTTATGCAATATTTGTCTTTTTCCTCCTGACTTATTTCACTTAGCATAATCCTCTTCAGTTCCATCCATATTATTGCAAATAACAACAGTCCATTTTTTAAAATAGCTGAGTAGTATTCCATTGTGTATATATACCACATCTTCCTAATCCACTCTTCTCTTCTTGGGCACTTAGGTTGTTTCCATAACTTAGCTATTATAAGTAGTGCTGCAATAAACATAGGAGTTTTGACATCTCTTTTAAAGACAGTGCAGTCAGCATGTCCCCAGATTCACTTGGATGCTCACTCAATATTCTGTTTTATTTTAAGGATTTATTTATTTATGCATACAAGAACTGGGGTAAAGGCCAGAGGTGCAGGGGGTGAGAGGATTCGCCAGAGACAGAGTGGGGAACAGAACAGGCAGACTGACTGAAATACACTGCTGAGGGGAGCAGTGGGTGAGTCAGGAGAGGTCTGCTGCACCAGCTCCCTGTCCAGGGATTGAGCTCATGCTGCAGAGGCTGCGGATAGCTTCACAGTGCTGTGCTTAACCCCTTGTGCCACTAGGGAGGCCCATCACTCAGTATTCTTTATGATGTTGTGTTTCCCTCTTCATCAAGATTATATAGAAAAAAATCTCTAGGTTATTCAAAGTAAGGAAAATTCCATTTCAACTATGTAAAGTGGGGGCAAATTATTGACTATGTCCTTTTTTTTAACATAAAAACTGAATTTAAGGGTGAAGAAGTAACTGACACAGGAGTCCCTGGATCTTTAACAAGGGACTTTGGGTGATGTACGGTCTTTCTATTTTTATTAGTCCTGTTTTCACTCATCTATACTTGATAGGTATTTTGTCTCCTCAATCAGACCTTCAGGATCTGACTGGCCTTTCCACCTGGTAAATTTATCTGGGTCTTGTGCTTACATTACGCATACAGATCCCCACCAATATGTGTTGATTGGGTTGAGTTGGAGATAAATGGAAAAGCAGCACTATGGACACATAAAAATCCTAGATCAAATTCTGGTCCCTCCATTCACCAGCTGTTGAACTTGGGCATGTTTTTCATTTCTTTACTCCTGCTGCCTTATTTAAATGCAAATAAACCACTTTTCTTACAAGGTTGTTGTGAAAAGAAGATGGGATGACAAGGGCACTCAGTAAATGCAGCTATTATCATCCCTCCTATTGAATCAATATAAAACTTAAGCAACAAGAACCACTTTGTGGTAATATGATTTTTGAAACATTGTATCTGGCACAAAGATACATAATGGTAATCTGAAGGATGAGTAGTTTTGTGTAATTGCCCAGTGTGGTGGACACTACTTTGCTGGACCCTAAAAATGTTTAAAGAGAGGCATGAAAGTTAATGCTGGGATGCACATGAATTGTTTTACTTATGATACCTACTTGGGTGACAGGCCAACCAGTGGCTGGCCCCTAGGAAGAAGCTTCTGAACGAATCCGTGTCATTATTCTATAATGTGGCAGAAAGATTGGACAGCTGGGGAAGCTGCTTCCCATTCAATGGGCTTCTGGTATCCTTTCTTATCCAGGAGGCACTGTCTGTTGTGGTAGTTGGGCAGCTCATAAAAAATCCAGACACTGCCCAGCACCTTATAGGCATAGACGAAGATGGAAGGGCCATCTTCACTGGTTTCATTCATCTGATCATTAAAATCCCTTTTCTCAAAGATCTGAATCTTATGCTTCCCTCTGCTAGACTGGAAAACACAGGAGGAAATGAATAGTAACCGTGATGGAAAGCACCAGCAGATCAAAAACTCAGAGAACAGGATGGATCAGAACCCACCATTTTGAAAGTCAGATTATCTCTGCTTCATAAAAAGCTGACTTTCAATAAGAAAACTTTAATTCCTTAAAATACTCAAGAAATAAAACTCTTTGGAAATAGTATATTCAGTCTTAGTATAGTATAATCAGTCAGTTCAGTGGTGAACTGACCTAAGATTTTTATTGAAGTCTCAGAAGCCAACAGAAGACAACCACCATTACCTTAATTAAGAGGCAGGACAACCTTAAGAAAACACTTTCATATAAAGCCAAAAAAGGGAGAGGGAAGAGGAGGAGAGAAAGCGCATTTCCCACCTACTAGGTGAAGATCTCTGCCAGGGCCCAGGCCCCAGTGTTCAGAGATCTGCCCTGAGGTAGGATGCACACATCCCAGCAAAGTTGGGCCTCATAAACTTCCCAAGTGCTACCTTCTACTCTAATGGAGTTGCAGAGACTCAGGTACATGTGGAAAGCTGCACTCACAGGCACAGTCATAGCGGCAGCCTCAGAAATTTTTTTTCTTTCTAGAAAGTCATCTAAAGTATTGGGCAAAGAGAACTGAAGAGTTGGAAGCCTTTATTCATAGATAAAATAAAAATTAAGAAGATATTACCTATTTTATTAATTCCTGTTTCCTCAGTTTTGAGGAGAAAGTATATAATCTATCTCACCTCACAATATTCACCTTCTGGGAAACAGCTTTAGCTGTAACAGGATGAGTACTTTCTGAAAGCTTAAAAATGAGGTAAAACAAGAGTATGTTAAGCCAGCAGCTTCAGACTCATTTCCTTGCTCCTCCAGCTCACTGTACTTATCACATTATAAATTATCCACTTACACGTCTGTCTCGCCAAGCAGGCTCCTACTAGACTTCCTCAAACGGCAAGGACGAAGTCTTAAAGCTCTGGACCCTGGGCCTAGATGTGACAAACCCGCAATCAATGGCTGATGAAGGTATGCAAGGCCCACATGCAGAAATTCATTCTAGGTGATTTGGAAGATGTATAGAGAAAAACAAAACAGTCCTCAGTTTTAGAAAGCTTATTTTAAATGAAAGGAGAGCACATACACATGAATATATATATATATTATGCTCTTTATTGTTTTATTGCTAACAGTTGCAAAGTAGCAAACGACATGGCAAGAAATCTCTTTACTTCACTCTCTTACCAAGCTCCTACCACCATCTTTGGAGTAAACCTCTGATGGCACTGGAGAATGTGTGCAGTCCTGCACTCTAGCCACATCTCCACAATCAGTCCTACTCCTATAGTCAAGCCATGTCTCTGGGCTCCAGCTACTTGCTGTCAAATGAAAGCACTAGACAAGATTGGAAACTCTCGTTGTAAAATGAACTGTTTTTCTCTTTGAAATGGGAGACAGGATCCTCAAAAATAGCACTCAGGAACTCCTAGGGCTTCATGAAGCAGTTTCTTAAAATTACAGACCAAATGGACCGCAGAAATTGTCCATTCCCCAATCCGAGGTCAATGCTAGGTTTGAATAGAAGCTGAAATCACAGGTGGCATGCATTCTGATGGTTGATTCTCTGGTGTTATGCTGCCACCTCGTGGTTATTTGTGTTATGGATTTCAAAGGCGAAAACCATGTCAGCCATTTCAGATAAGAGGCTCAGAGCCAGGAGGAGTCTCCAAAGGATCTTGGCGCTGAGGATTGAAGGATAAGCCATGGTTTTTCTGAGGCAAAGAAGAAGGGGTAGCCCAAACAAAGGAGTGAAAGAACATCACTCATTGCAGAGACAAGTAGTTCATTAGGCCTGGTGCACCCTGAACATGTGGTTAAGAATTAAGAAAGCGAGCCAGAAAAATGACATGGAACCATGCTAGAATCGCTTTGGTTTAAGTGGGAGAGGAAATGTAGTGGTTTGTGTCGGCAGACAGATGGTTGCTGTGGGGGAGGTGGAAGGTGATCATGGTCACCAGAAAAACAACTGCAATGTGAGTGATGATGAAGAAACAGTCAAAAGAAATGTAGGCTTTGATGACTAAATTAGATGTAGGCAATGAGAGGAATGACTTGCAGATATGCATAAAACCTCATTCCTTTCTAGCACAAGTGATTCTTCCCAGATAGTAAATTACTACTAATTGTTTCCTTCCACTTTAATCGTTCCTCTTCTCTGCCCTTCCCATTTCTCTCAACTTACCTATTTCCTGTTTCCTAAAAGCTTTCTTCTCAGCCCTAAATGAGCTACTTCATCTCCTTTCTTCCCTTCCCTGGCTTATTATCTCTTCTCCATCCCTTTCCTGTTTACACAGTGCAGATGCAGAGCTAGTTGCTACCTTAACTAACTAAACTAACTACCTTAGTTAGTTTACAGATGAGGAAAACAAAATCTCAGCTCCGCTAGTTACTAGCTCTGTGACTTGGATAGGCCATTGAACTTTTCTAAACAGCTGTTTCTTCACTCATAATGAAGTGGAAAATGTCTAAAGTTATGTTGAAACAAAGCCTCACAATAGACTGAAAGTTTCAGGGAATAACTGATAAAGCATCTCAAGGCCACATGCCTAACTCATATACCCCAGATAACCGCCTAGAAGTCTCCTGCTTCTGTAGCCCAGCTGGCTTTAAAGTGATAAGGTACCCCTGTTTTAGGCAATAAATGTCCTGTTGCCTAATTGCTCAGGGCTTGGACTTTGAAGGATCTTCTCTGAGCCCTTTGGTGCTAACAAAGAGCTTCCCTCCTCCTCTCTGAGTGCTGCTTGGTTTCCTGACGGGATTTCTGCCATAACAGTAATACTGGATAACAACATCCACTGCAGAGGGCTGTTTTGAGGATCAGTGGGATAATGGATTTAGTTTAATACCTGGCTCAAAATTTGCCAATAAGCTTTTGCTATAGTTGTCACAGATAAAGAAGTTAAACAGTTTGCTTAAGGTGACTAGCTAATTATGAGTTAGGTATGGACAGGCCAGTGAATGTCAGTGCAAAACTCCTGGTTAATAACCTTTGGTTTACTTCATTTTACCATGTCTCCCTCTGCTGTCTTCCCTCCCATTCAGCTGACTCTGATCAACACGCAGCAGGCACAGAATCAGAAACAGAACAAGACTGACCTGGACCTGAGGGGTTTTCCCTAAACCTGAGGAAAGACCTTTAGGAAAATCAAGGCAACTTTTCGAATGGATAGATTGTCAATGCAATTTACCTTTGGCCAGTTATTCACCCAAAAAGGGATGTGCTGCAGGAAGATATGTTTTACCTCACTGTTTCTCACATGTAGTCCCCTCTGCATGTTTGCCCGACACCAGTATCTGAGCAGTGGAGATGCACAGCGTGTTCTATAAGGCCACCATGTTGTCACCCTCCTGGCAGACCAGGCAGCCTCCCAAGGTTAAAGCAAAGCACTAGTGTTGCCTTGGAACCATTACCAAGCTCCAGGATGAAGCTCTGTGTAGGGTAAGGAAAAAATGTCAGGCTTTCCTGCCCTCCCGCCATCAGGATAGATGATGGATCCTTGAGGTCCTGAATGCATGCCTGATGGCGGGCACCTGGAGTGGGGTGTGGGCAGCTATAGATATAATTCACCTGGGCTAAGACTGGGCTTTTTAAGGGCGGTGTCATGAGGACGCCAGTAGAAGCCAAAAGAGAAGCCGAGAACCAACAGAAGCAGGAGAGCAGAGCAGAGAGAACACGAGAGAACGGCGGAGAGCCCAGATAGAGTGACGACTTGCTGGGGGCTGGGAGGCCTGCCAGCCTCCTGGCCCCCCAGCACCCTTGCCTGCCATATGCCTGGTAAATCCCAATAAAAGACCTGCAAAAGCCACTGAGGACTCTGACTCCTCCTTTACCCGGTCTGCTGGATCAGAAAACCTGCTCAGTGTCCTTCCTGCTCCTACACTGTTATCAAGAAGAGATTTTCCAAAATCTCAAGACCCAGAGAATGTTGCAACCAGCCTACACTCAATTCCCTTTTGCAGAAGGGTTGTGAAATCCTTCATGAAGCAGTTGAGAGGTTTTAGATTCTTGGGAAAAACATATTGTTGAGGCCTCCCTGGTGGCGCAGCAGCCTCTGCAGCGCCGGTTCAATCCCCGGCCACCGGCAAGGGTCTCACATGGTGCACAGACCTCTCCTGGCTTGCCCGCTACAACCCTCAGCAGTGTATTTCGTCAGTCTGCCTGTTCTGTTCCCCGCTCTTGCTCTGGTGAATTCTCTCACCCTCCTGCGCTTCTAACTGTACCCAGTGCTTGTGTAAATAAATAAATAAATCTTTAAAAAACAAAACAAAACATTTTGTTGAGAGGTTTTAGACTCTGGGGAAAACATTTTGTAGAGAAGACTAAAACATGTGGTGACTTTCCTAGAAACTATTAGAAAATTCCTCTCATTCTCAGATTTCAGAAACTAGCCTGTTAATCCAATACAGCAGAAAGAAAAATGTCAAGTATTCCAGAGTGACAAAAAAAACAAACTCAGTAAAATGCATGGCCCTTGTTAAGCCCATAACTCCTCTATTAAATTGCTAACAAGACAGCAGGAAAGGGAGAAGCAATGAGTAAGAGAATAATTTACTATCTCCTTTGGCCTAGCCAGCAAACAGTACTAAATTAAATGAAGGAGCCAGCTACAAGTAATAAGAGTACATCTCTGGAGATCTTTGAAAGCAGGGGATGTTTTCATCTAAGATGGTTCTGTAAAAGCTTTCCCTCAAGGCAAGAGCATATTCCTCAGAAAACCAAATTCTTTTGTGGACTTGCACGGCACATGTTCAAAAATCTCTGAGGGCTGAAGACGCCATCTTGTTTCCCCCCCTCAAAACCTTATGAATGATGAGTATGATTATTAGTTCTAGTTCCCAAATGAAAAAAAAAAATCAGGCACTAGCTAATTAGGAGCAAGTTAGCAGTTGCCTCCTGCAAAGATGCAGTGGGAAGAGCTCAAGGCTGCCAGTTCAGGTTCTTGCCAAACATGGTTACTCTGACTCTAAATAGAAGGAAACAATGTCAAATCCCTATTTCAGGATTGTCTAGAGCACCTGTGTGGACTTTGAAACATGCCAATGTCTCAAAGTGGGGAGACTGTTATAGTAGGCAAAGTAATTATCAGGCTTTCTGCCCTCCCACCATTAGGATTGATGATGGATTCCTGCCGACCTGAATGCATGCCTAATAGCAGGCTCCTGGAGTAGGGTGTGGGCATATGTAAATGGGATTCACTTGAGGGCTCCAGGACTCTCTCCTTTAATCCATCTGCTTTGGTTATAGAGATCCTGCACTGTGTCCCTTCTGCCCTGTATACAACTATAAATAGGAGACATTGTGCAGGGAAGGAGGAGGAAGAAGGGTCAAAACAAGAGCGGGAAGAGCATAAGGGACTATGGTGATGGTGCACAGGAGAATTGGTGATGGAAATTCTATGGGGACTACATCTGATAAAAGAAAAATGAATGATGTAAAATACATATTAATAAATTATTCAAAAAAAGATAAAGTGGGTTTGCAAAATTTCAATGTAAAACATTAGGGGAAAAAGTCAGGTACCGTGGGCTTTGCTTCCACTGTTCATTTGATTCACAGTTGTTGGACAGAAATTGATCTTTCAAATCAAATATTTTAGACAAAATTTTCCTAACTTAAGCAAATACTTTATCTGGGGAAAAGTAAAGGTAAAAGGAACTGCTTGAAAGAAGGGGACATGTGGAATTTAGCTTCACTTGATTGGTCCATTTCGCTGACTTTTTAGAATATGAATAATTGCAGCTAAATGTCAACACTAGCAGTTCTAAATTAAATATGAAGAGTTTTTCTGCACCACATAATCCTCTTCACAGCAAGTCACATTCCTGTGGAAATTCATAGAATATTAGTTGCTGGAAGGCACAAATCACACCAGCAGTTATTTACACATTATGTACCTGTAGACAATTCAACACAGCACCAGAAAAACCCTCAATAAACTGTTTTGTAATTCTGTGAGAGTAGAAACATGTAATAAGCATGTTTTAATCTTCTCTTCTTATTCTAGTCTTCTAACCACTATCATACCTCCAGACAAAGAAGTGAATACTGTTTTCCATGTTTCATTAGGTAAAACAAACTGGGTAGGCTAAAAATCAGCAAAACCTTTTACTTACCTTAGTACCAGTTTTAGACATTTTTTGTGCATAGATTGGTTTCCCTAGTGCTGAAACCCAGGAATAGCAACAGAGAACTAGAAGCATGGAGATATTTATACTGAACTGTTCTCACATCAAACATTTGCTTAGTCATGAGAATAGGTTCCAAAAATTGAGTCAGTCATTTAGAGGTTTTTGATGGTTTCTAGAAAAACACCTGTGATTATGAAATAAAGGAAAGCTTCAGATTCCCCTGTAATGCTTACCAAGCCTTGCTGTATTATAGATTTTGCTGAGTCAAGAAACCAAAATCCAGCCGGTTTTCAAAATTAAAAACAAAAACACAAAAAAAAACCCTTCCTTTTACCTGACCAGTTTGGTTTTCTGAAAAGTGGCACCTTGAAATCCCTGAGTTATTTTAACAGAGTTTGCAGGAGATCCAAACTCTTTTTAAGAAGTGACATGTTTCAAAGCAACGGAACTTTTAACTAAAGCAAATGCGTGCATGATCTTCTGTTGGAAAAGAATCCTAACAAAGGACATTGTTGGAACGATTAGCAAAAATTTTAACATGGACACATGTCAGATATTATTATACCATTGTTAAGTTTCCTGAGTTTATATTTTTCTGCATAAAAGAACATCGTTGTTTTTAGGAAGTATTTAGGAGTAAAAGTTCAGGAGTAAATATTCAAGAAAACTACAACCGACTGAAATTGTTGGGCAAAAATACTACTACATAGAGTGGTAAAGGGAAAAATGCTAACAATTGGTGAATCTAAACAAAGGGAAGTAGGAATTCAGGTTCTTAAAACTGTTCTTTAGGTTTGATATTTTTCTAAAACACACACATAAATCCTAACCTACAAGATCAGAATGTAGCTATAGTATGTAGCCTGAGAGACAGAAAGTTACTGTGAAAGTCCTGAGTTTGCAAATGGCTAGCTAAGCCCAACTTGCCACCTATGAGGTGGCATTTCTCTGACATGGTATCATATTGGAGTCTCTTTACATAACAATTTTTGGTATTTAACACAAGTCTGGCTTTAGGAATGAGATTATGGACGCAAATAAATCACAAACCAATTCTTCTCCATTTTAATTTTCCTGACCAAGTGACTTGTCAAAAGTCCATTTCCTCATCTTTCCACTAATACAGCTATCCAACAAATATTCTTATAAATAGAAATGCGCCCAAGATAGATTATGGTCACTACAGAGAATGGCAAATGTATTTTGTTATTAAGATTATGAGAAATAAGGCCTCCCTGGTGGCACAAAGGATAAGAAGTCTCAGCACTATAAGGCTTTCCACAACCACTGCAGCAGGAGTTTTGGCTGCAGGACAAGTTTGATCCCCAGCTAGGGAGCTGACCCATATGGCACAGCAGACCCTTCCTGTCTTGCCCGCTGCTCCCCTCATCAGTGTATTTCAGTCAATTCACCTGTTCTGTTTCCCATTCTGTCTCTGGTGAATCCGTTCACCCCTGCACCTCTGGCCTGTTCCCCAGTTCTTGTATGCATAAATAAATCTTTAGAAAAAATTATGAGAAATAAAGTATTATGTTAATGCTTAATTTTTAAATTTTGTCAACTTTCAAAAAGTATGATTAATACCATTAATTTTGCCAACCAATTGCAATTCCTAACTTACTCTTGCATTACTCCAGAGTTTCTTCATTCTCTGCTTTCTTGAATTTTGTCTTGAAACTGAAAACTTCAATTAAAATTTACACACATTCTGAGGGAATTAACTTTAGGAATAAATGGCAGAGTCTTTTTTTGATACAATTACTAAATAGTCAATGAGCATATGAAAGAACATTTATCAATATTCAGACTCATTTTAATAATTTGATAATTCTTTTCCTTTATCTTAAAGAACATAGGTTTCCCAATGAAATGTAAACTTTATATTGATATAATATCACAGAATAACATTGGAAGACATTTCTAAAATTAAAAGTAAACCTTTCTTTTTATCAAAAGGAGAAAATTACATTTTAAAAGTTTATTTATTGAAAATTTGAAGCAGAAAATAAAAATTAAAGATCTTACACAATTTCATTGTTTCAGACTTTAAAGACTAAAATATCTTTGTGTAAAACTATTTCTTCTATATTTAAATTCCAATGAATTATACTTTTATTTCAATTATTTTTAAAGGAGTAACATTTCCTTTTAAATAGTTATAAAAACTATAAAACTTTTATTTAAACTCTAGAAAGCATGAAACCCTTTATTATATGAATTAAAACATGAAGTTTACTTGCAAATCTACACTCACTTTAATATTAACATATATACAGAGACTGCCTTCATCAACCTTTTCTATTTAGCATCACAAAGATGTCTTCTGATGTCCTATAAATAATATGTTTACATGACAATCAGAAGTTTAGCTAAAAGTCAACCTAAATAGTAATAAATTAGTATGGAATGAAAGTCTAAAAAAAGGTCTTAAATAAAAAGAACAAGTCCCAAAATCTCTTAAGCAGCAAGAACATCTTCCAAATTTAGTTTCAAGATTTATCTTGAAACTCTCTTCCTTTCATCAGTCACAATCTTCCTTTCATCAACTGGTTTCCAGGGCCCTAAGCCAACAAAAGAAAAGTATTAATAACTTAATTTTCTACTGCATTCATACAAATAATATGAAAAATCTGTGCATTTCACATGAATCAAATCAGATGATAGTTAAAAATGGTAAAATACGGGCCTCCCTGGTGGCGCAGCGGTTGAGCGCTGGGTTGCGAAGCTGCCCGCTGCATCTGCGGTGCCGGTTCGATCCCCGGCTGCTCCCCGGCCACCGGAGGAGGGTCCCACATGGCGCGCAGACCCCTCCTGCCGCCCGCTGCTCCCCTCAGCAGTGTACTTCGGTCCTTCTGCCTGCTCTGCTCCCCTCTCTGGCTCTGGTGAATTCTCTCACCCTCCCGCGCTTCTGACTGTACCCAGTGCTTGTATAAATAAATAAATAAAATAATAAATAAATGAATAAATCTAAAAAAAAAAAAATGGTAAAATACACAAAGTTTAAAGTAACTTATCTTCCCTTTTTTCAAGGGTCATAATTCATAATCAAAAAAAGGAACGCATACATGGACATAAAAACATGGCAGGATAAGAGGATTAGTCTAAACTAAAATATTACCCTATTATAGTTCTATTTCTTATGTATAATCATCATCTGATTTTTTTTTTTTTAAAGATTTATTTATTTATACACACACTGGGTACAGTCAAGTGCAGGAAGGTGAGAGGATTCAACAGAGCCAGAGCTCATGGAACAGAACAGGCAGAGTGGTGAAATACACTGCTGAGGGGAGCAGCGGGTGACAGGAGAGGTCTGCGCACCATGTGGGACCCTCACCGGTGGCCGGGGATCGAACCGGCGCTGCAGAGGCTGCGGGCAGCTTCGCAACCCAGAGCTCAACCGCTGCGCCACCAGGGGAGGCCCATCATCTGATTTTCAATTCTTAATCTCAGCATTTATTAATGATATACAATAAAAAGTTTTCTACAAAACTTTGAACATGTAAGCAATATAAAAAGTAAATAATAAATAATAATTTTCCCAAACTTTGGAAAAACAGTTCAGCAGTTCCTCACAAAGTTAACTTATGACTTTGCAATCCTACTCCTAGGTAAATGCTAAAGGAAAGACAAACATGTCTACACAGAAACTTGTACAGTAAAGTACATAGCAGCATTATTCATAATAGTTGAAAAGTGGCATCAACTCAAATATTAATCATTAAGTGGTGAACAGATAATGTGTGGTATATCCACACAATGAAATATTATCCAGGCCCAAAAAAAAAGGAATGACATACTGATACTTGCTACACGGATGAATATTTTGCTAAGTGAAACAGGTTCAAAAGTCTCATGTTATAGAATTCCTTTTATATAAAAGTCCAGAGTTGATAAATCAAGAGACAAAAAGTAAATTAATGTTTGCCAGGCACTGGGATAAGATATTGAGGGTGGGAGGAGTAAGAAGTGACTACCAATGTGCATGGGGGTTATTTTTAGGGTGATAAAAATGTTCTGAAGGCTATGCAAACTTTCAAATATAATAGAACCTGTTGAATTCTTCACTTTAAAAAGAAGAATTTTGATTTATTATAAGGATGCAAAGATGCTTTAGTATCTGCAAATGGATCTATGTCATTCACCAGATCAACAAAAGGAAAGATAAAAACCATATGATCTCATCAACAGATGTGGAGATCACACATTTATGATTTTTAAAAATGGGGATATAAGGAATATAATTCAACATAATAAAGGTTGTATATGACAAGCCCACAGCTAATATCACACCCAATGGTGAAAAACTAAAAGCTTTCCCTCTAAGATCAGGTATAAGGCAGGATGCCCACTATCACCACTGCAACTCAACATAATATTAGAAATCCTAATTAGCAATTAGGCAAGAGAAAGGCATAAATGGAATCCAAATTGGGAGAACAAGTAAAACTTACTCCCTGTAGATGGCATAATAATACACACAGAAAACCCTACAGACCACTAAAAAAAATTGTAGGTAACAAAATCAATATACAAAAATAGGTTGCATTTCTATATGCAACCAATGGAATAGAAGAGAATGAAATCAAGAAGACACTCCTTGGCCCTCCCTGGTGGCGCAAGGAATTAAGACGCAACTTATGAAGCTGTCCACAGCCTCTGCAGCACGAGTTTGATCCCCAGTCAGCCAGGGAACAACCCACATGGCGCAGTAGACCTCTCTTGGCTTGCCCACTGCTCCCCTCAGCAGTGTATTTCAGTTGATCTGCCTGTTCTGCTCCCCACTCTGTCTCTGATGAGTCTTCTCACCCCCCAAACTTCTGGCCTGTACCCCAGTTCTTGTATGCATAAATAAATAAATCTTTAAAAAAAAAAAGAAGAAGACAATCCCATTTACAGTCACACCAAAAAGAATTAAATGTCTAGGAATAAACTTAACAAAGGAGGATTAAAGATCTATACAATGAAAACTGTAAGATGTTGTTAAAAGAAATTTAAGACAGGGAGAAATAGAAAGATATCCCCTGCTCATGGATTGGATTAAGAATGTTAAATGGTCATATTACCCAAAGCAATACGCAGAGTCAATACAATCCCTAACAAGGTTTCAATGGTATTCTTTGAAGAAACAAATCAAACACTACTGAAATTTATATGGAACCACAAGAGTCCAAATAGCCAAACCAATGCTGACAAAAAAGAATAGCGGTATCACACTCCCAGACTTCAAAGCTATTGTAATCAAAACAAAATGGTAGTGGGATAAAGCTAGACACATAGACCAACACTGGTTTCAGAGCCCTGAAACCAACCCACACTAATTTGGATATTCAATTTACAATAAAGAAGAGAGGAGAAAAGTGACCATCTTTGTGCTTACATGTATTTTTTTGTGAACTTCCTACTTATGGTCTTTGCCTGTTTTTCCATTGTTAGTTTTTTTTTTAAAGATTTATTTATTTGGAGGGTGGAGCAACATGGCGGCGAGGAGACGCTGCGAGTAAGATCTCCCATTAAAAAAAGTTAATAGGGAGGAAAAGCGGCAGGTCCCAGTGAGAACTGGGACACGGAAGATAAACGGGTGACTCCAGCAAACTGCCCGAAGAAGAAAGTTGCCATAAAAGAGGACTAGAAGGGAGGAAAGCGCAGAACCCTGCTCCCCTCCCCCACCCACAGAGTCGGCACTCTCCGACCAGCAGAGAGGAGGAAAACAACAAACTAAAACGACCAACAAGAACAAACTACGCAGCAAGCGGGACTGTGAGTGGAAAGGAACTATTGCAGCCACCACACCCCGTGAACAGGAGCTGCGGAGAACCCTACAGGATTCACCGCGGAGGTGAGCTCCAGGCACCATTAAACAGAGACCCCGCCCCCCAGGAGGAGGCCAGGACCAGCACACAGCCCAGGGCCGCCTGGTAAGCTTGCGCGGAAAAGCGGCGCGCTAGAAAAGCAAACGTGGATCGGGATTGGGATCGCGCGGAAAAGCGGCGGGCTGGAAAAGCAAACGCAGATTGGGATCGCGGCTGCCCAGGTCCCCGCGCCTGCGACCTAGGCTTGCAGGGAGACGCGCGCGAAGACCCTCACTGAGGTGAAAGTCCCTCACTGAGTATCCAGGAACCAGGCACCCAGGCACGGGAGCGGGGTGCAAAAGACGCCATTCTGTGGACACTGAACTGGGCTACAGCCCGCGTCCTGGACCTGAGGGCTTTGGAACTGTGATCCAGAGCACAAAATTCGGGGCGTGGGTTCTCCACGACGGTGGGGCACAAGGCAGACACAGCACCCCAAAGCCGTTGAGGTTTACCCTACCATTCCCGCTCTGTTTCCTGTCCCACGAGGTAAAAAAAAAAAACAAAAAAACAGCTCCCCAAAGGCTCTAGGAGAGATCTCTGGCGCCACCTAGCGACTTGAAACCAGCAGAGGCTCCTGGAGGAGCCAGTGGCCAGCTGGGAAGTTAGCCCACGCCGGGCCCCTGCCGACCAGTAGTCTGAGCCCACAGGGGGAGCGAGTACCCAAAGCCGGGGCAGACCAGGCGCGCAGAAGAGTGTGCCTGAGACCAGATACATAGGGAGTGTGTCCCGCATCGCCATTTTAGAACAGCCTTCTGCCTGCAGAAGGCTCCCTCAGGAGCCAGAGGTGAGCTGGGGAAGTTCGCCCACACCAGAACACCTCTGGCCTGCAGTCCAAGCCCAGAGGGGGAGAGGGAACCCACCGCCGGGGCAGACCAGGAGCACAGGGGAGTGTGTCCCCATATCGGCATTTTAGAACAGGGACCTTTCTTCAGTAAAGACTGCTTGAAACTGACAGATGGCTCCCGGAGGAGCCAGAGGGGAGCAGAGAAGCTCACCCAAGATGCCGGCCAGTCCCAGCAACACAGTGTCCCAACGCATACGGCAAATTAGAAAACAGACAGTAGGGAATAGAAGAACCACACGCAACATAGCAACTCCTCAGGGAAGAAGCACACCACAAAAAGAAAACCAGCCCCCAGATTGCAACGACAGTAACTTGGAAGAACTTCTGAGCCTTCCAGAAAGAGAATTTAAAATTGCCATGATTAAAAAAATGACAGAACTCATAAAGGAAAACAATGATAAGGGAAAAATAATCAACGATCAGAAGAATGAAATTGAGTCCCTAAAGAGAGAAGTAAAAGAAATGCAGGAGATCAAAGAATTAATGGAAGAACTAAAGAATTCTGGGAAAAGCAATGAAAGCAGAATAGATGAAATGGAAGAACGAATAAGTTCTCTTGAAGACACAGAAATAAAAAGAACCAAAACAGAAAAGGAAAGAGAAGTACGAAGGAAAAAGAACGAAGAAAGACTTCGGGAACTATCGGACGCCATGAGGAAAGGAAATATAAGAGTTATAGGAATACCAGAAGGAGAGGAGAGAGATGTAGGAACAGAGAAAATATTCCAGGAGATAATTGAAGAGAACTTCCCAAATGTGAAGAAGGAGCTGAAAATTGATATACAAGAAGCAAGAAGAACACCAAACTTCCATGACGAAAGGAAAAATACAGCAAGACACATAATAGTGAAGCTCCCAAGAATCCAGGACAAGGAAAAAATAATGAAGCTGACAAGAGGGAAGAAACAAATAACATTCAAAGGAAAACCAATCAGGCTGACATCAGACTTCTCTGAAGAAACACTACGGGCAAGGAGAGAGAGGAAGGACATAGTCAACAGACTCCAAGAAAACAGATGTCAACCAAGAATACTCTACCCCGCAAAGCTCTCCTTCCTCTATGAAGAAAGAATAAGGACCTTCCCAGACAAACAGAAACTATGGAACTTCATTACCAATAAACCCCCACTCCAAAAAATACTACAAGGAATCCTAAAGCCAGAACCTCAGAGGGACGAATAACAATGAAAGAAGGCAAGGAAAAAAAAAGATATTAAAAGAATAAATAAAATCAAAGGAAAGACAAACACAATGGCAAATACAGATGCTAACATATCAATATTAACCCTAAATGTAAATGGACTAAACTCTTCAATAAAAAGACACAGAGTTGCAGCCTGGATTAAGAAACAAAACCCAACCTTTTGCTGTCTCCAGGAAACACATTTAGCTACAAAAGATAAAAATAGACTCAAAGTTAAAGGAAGGAAAACAATCCTACAAGCAAATGGACCGAAAAAGAAAGCAGGAACAGCTATACTTATATCAATAAAACAGATTTCAAACTCAAAAAAATAAAAAGGGATCCCAACGGTCACTACATTATGATCAAAGGGACAATACTTCAAGAAGAAATAACACTAATTAACATATACTCACCAAACGAAGGAGCACCAAAATATATCAGACAACTGTTGTCATCTCTGAAAACAGACATCAGAGAAAACACATATGTAGTGGGAGACTTCAACACACCACTATCAACAATGGATAGATCAACAAGACAAAAAATAAGTAAAGAAACTAAAGCTCTAAATAAGGACCTAGAGCATTTGGGCTTAACAGACATCTATAGAACACTAAACCCAAAAAAAACGGAGTACACATTTTTCTCAAGTGCACACGGATCATTCTCCAGGATCGATCACATACTGGGGCACAAGACAAACATCAACAGATACACCAAGATTGAAATCATACCAGCCATCTTTTCTGACCATGAAGGCATCAAGCTAGAAATAAACCATAAAAAGAAGGCAAGGAACTTTCCTACCTCATGGAGACTAAAAACCACACTACTGGAAGACCACTGGACTAATGAGGAGATCAAAGAGGAAATTAAAAAATTCTTTGAATTGAATGACAAGGAGGACACCAATATCCTAAATGTATGGGACGCAGCAAAAGCAGTAATAAGAGGGAAATATATAGCAATAGAAGCTCACATCAAGAAACAAGAAAGAACTCAAAGAAACAACCTAATCTCGAAGCTCAAAGATCTAGAAAAAGAACAACAAAAAAACCCCAAAACCAGTAGAAGAAAAGAAATAATAAAAACCAAAGCAGAAATAAATGAAATTGAAACTAAAAAAACAATCCAAAAGATCAATGAAACCAAGAACTGGTTCTTTGAAAAAATAAATAAAATAGACAAACCCCTAGCCAGGCTCACAAAGGAAAAAAGGGAGAAAGCACAAATACACAGGATCAGAAATGAAAGAGGAGAAATCACAACGGACACAGCAGAAATAAAAAGAATAATCAGTAACTACTATGAAGAGTTGTATGGAAACAAGTTCAACAATCTAGAGGAGATGGACAAATTCCTACAACTCTACAATCACCCAAAGCTAGATAAAGAAGAAATAGAACACCTAAACAGACCAATTACAAGCAGCGAAATTGAAATGGTAATCAAAAACCTCCCCAAAAACAAAAGCCCAGGACCTGATGGATTTACAAACGAATTCTACCAAACATTCAGAGATGAATTGGTGCCTATCCTTCACAAACTTTTCCAAAAAATTGAGAAGGAAGAGACAATACCAAACACGTTCTATGAAGCCAACATTACACTAATACCAAAACCGAATAAGGACAACACAAAAAAGGAAAACTACAGGCCAATCTCCCTAATGAACACTGATGCAAAAATCCTCAACAAAATTTTAGCTATCAGAATCCAACAATGTATCCATAAGATAATTCACCACGACCAAGTAGGATTCATTCCAGGGACACAAGGATGGTTTAATATCAGAAAATCAATCAACGTTATCCAACACATCAACAAAAAGAAATATAAAAACCATATGATAATATCAATAGATGCTGAGAAAGCTTTCGACAAAGTGCAACACCCATTCATGATAAAAGCCCTTGAAATTCTTGGGATACAAGGAACATACCTCAACATCATAAAGGCCATCTATGAGAAGCCAACAGCCAGTATCATTCTCAATGGTGAAAAGCTGAAAGCAATTCCATTAAGATATGGAACAAGACAAGGATGCCCACTCTCACCACTGCTTTTCAATATAATACTGGAAGTCCTAGCCAGAGCAATAAGAGAAGAGAAAGACATACAAGGAATCCAAATAGGAAAAGAAGAAGTCAAACTATCACTATTTGCAGATGATATGATAATATACATAGAGAACCTCAAAAACTCCACAGAAAAACTAATTCAACTCATCAATCAGCTCAGTAAAGTGGCAGGATACAAAATCAACACGCAAAAGTCAGTAGCCTTCCTATACACAAACAATCAAGCTGAAGAAGAAATCCAAAAAACCGTCCCTTTTATTATTGAAACAAAAAAAAATCAAATACTTGGGAATAAATCTAAAAAAAGAGGTAAAGGACCTATACAAAGAAAACTATAAAACACTGTTAAAAGAAATAGAAGAAGACACAAAGAAATGGAAAGACATCCCCTGCTCATGGATTGGAAGAATAAACATTATTAAAATGGCCATCCTACCAAAAGCAATATACAGATTCAATGCTATTCCAATAAAAATTTCAATGTCATTCTTCAAAGAAATAGAACAATTATTGATGAAATTCATATGGAATCACCAAAATCACCGAATAGCCAAACCTCTCCTGAAAAAAAAAAGGAGTGGAGGCATCACATGCCCAGACTTCAAACTATGCTACAAAGCCATAATCATCAAAACTGCATGGTATTGGGACCAGAACAGACACACAGACCAATGGAATTGAATAGAAAATCCAGAAATAAACCCACAGATTTATGGTCAACTAATCTTTGACAAAGGAGCAAAGACTATGCATTGGAGCAAAGAAAGTTTGTTCAATAAATGGTGCTGGGAAAACTGGGTTGCTACATGCAAAAGAATGAAGCTTGACCACTACCTCACACCATACACAAAAATCAACTCAAAATGGATTAAAGAACTAGACATAAGACCTGAAACCATAAAATATATAGAAGGAAATATAGGCGAAACACTACGTGATTTGCACATCAAAGACATATTTATAGATACATCACCCAAAGTAGTGATAGAGAAGGCAAAGATAAACAGCTGGGACTACATCAAATTAAAGAGCTTCTGCACAGCAAAAGAGACAATAACAAAAACAAAGAGAAACCCCACCAACTGGGAGAACATTTTTGCACCCAACACTAATGATAAAGGACTGATCACAAAAATCTGCAAAGAGCTGATGAGACTCAACAACAACAAAGAAAATAACCCAGTCAAAAAATGGGCAGAAGAGCTAAAAAGAAACTTCTCTGAAGAGGAAATGCAAATGGCCAACAGGCATATGAAAACATGTTCAACATCACTTGTAATCAGAGAAATGCAAATCAAAACTACCATGAGATACCATCTTACACCAGTGAGAATGGCACATATTAAAAAAACTAGCAACAACAAATGTTGGCGAGGTTGTGGAGAAAAAGGAACTCTCCTGCACTGTTAGTGGGAGTGCAAACTGGTCCAACCACTATGGAGAGCTGTGTGGAGATTTCTTGACCTACTAAACATAGACCTTCCATATGATCCAGCAATTCCATTCCTAGGTATTTACCCAAAGGACACAGAAACATCAATTCCAAAGAGCACCTGCACCCCTATGTTTATAGCAGCACTGTTTACAATAGCTAAGCTTTGGAAACAGCCCAAATGCCCAAAAATAGATGACTGGATCAAGAAGATGTGGTACATATATACCATGGAATATTACTCAGCATTCAAAAAAGATAAATACATGCAATTTGCAGCAACATGGATGGCACTGGAAGGTATCATGCTCAGTGAAATAAGCCAAAAAGAAAAAGAAAAATACCAGATGGTCTCACTCATAGCAGGAATCTAGAAAACTTAAATAAGGGACCAGGAAAATGAATAACTATAAGAAAGTGAAAATCAAAATCAACAAAAAACTATGAACCAGAGACACTTTTTGGGGGGTGGGGGTCGGGAGGGATTGGGGTCAGAATGGGGGGGTTGCAATTGTATGGGGAATATAAAAATAAAATTTATTATAAAAAAAAAAGATTTATTTATTTATACATACAAGAGCTGCGGTACAGGCCAGAGGTTTGGCAGGTGGGAGGATTCACCAGAGACAGAGCGGGGAACAGAACAAGCAGCCTGACTGAAATACACTGCTGAGGGGAGCGGCGGGCGAGACAGGAGGGGTCTGCTGTGCCATGTGGGTTGCTCCCTGGCCAGGAATCGAACTTGTGTTGTAGTGGCTGCTGAGAGCCTCATAGGTTGCGTCCCAACCCTTGAGCCACCAGGGAGGCCCTCCATTGTTAGCTTTAAAAATACTTTGAAATAGCAAAATAAACTTTCCACTAAACATACTATGTATTTGGACTAAATAATTTCTAACTTATTTGTCTGTATCCATGGTCTCTTCTATTGAATCTGTGATCTTTCAGAGTTCATTATTCAATATTTGTATGTGCAATTAATAAACATTAACTAATTTATTAATAGGTTTTGTGTGTGGTGATGGAAAGAGGAAAGGGCCTCCCCGGTGGTGCAGCAGTTGAGCGCTGGGTTGCGAAGCTGCCTGCAGCCTTTGCAACACCAGTTTGATGCCCAGCCACCGGGTGAGGGTCCCACATGGTATGCAGACCTCTCCTGCTGCCCGCCGCTCCCCTCAGCAGTGTACGTCATCAGTCTGCCTGCTCTGCTCTCTCTCTGACTCTGGTGAATTCTCTCACCCTCCCGCACTTCTGACTAACCCAGAGCTTATATAAATAAATAAATAAATAAATAAATAAATCTTAAAAAAGAAGCAAAAAAGACAAAATTTGGTCATTATATTTGCCCATAATTATACAGGTTCCACATGAATATTTTAGTTGGTCTTCGTACCACTATGGGTATGTAAAGGAGCAGTAGGAAAAATTTGGCAATGGTCAATAACATAACATTCTGTATGCTTTTGTATGTTTATAAGAGTTTCCCCAAATAATTTAAATGCCTAGCATTATAATGCCTACCAGTGATCTGACATAGGAGTCTTATCCTGCTGCTTGCTTGGAGCCTGCTACAGGGGGCACAAGGCTGTCCAGCTGTTGGCGATGTCCTGTACTAATCAGCCACTCATAAAACTTGTTCTCCACAAGTACCTGGAACTGCTTCCTTTGATCCCTAAAATTGCAATTGAGAGCAAAAAGAATGTAAGAACACTAATTCATACTAATTTTACTCCAAGTAATTATAAAACACTTGAATGAGATAAATGCTGTTATTCCCATATATCCACTTATTCTCTCCAAGTAATTGCTGTGTTCAATTCTTTACATTGGACTACCACCACCAAAAAAAAAAAAAGCAACAAAAAAGACTGGTCAGATACAACGCACTATTTGTAAAGATTTATCTATAATTATGCATTTGTTCTATTGTGGTTATTAACTCAACAGATATTTACTGAGGACCAAATGATGCTGGGTAGTGTTCTGAGTGATAAATGTTCAAAGAAAGGAAGAGAGACCAGCCCTCTGTCTGGCAGGCCTGTGACTCCATTCACATGTGATCTATGTAACCTATGCTCCCTGGGAATGATGGTATATTCCAGTAAGAAATGTTAAGTAATAAATAAAACAGGTAAGTGTCATGAACTTAAGTAGTTATAAATGCCTTGGCTAACAATCAACAGGGTAAGGAAATGGAGAATGTTGAGAATGCTAGTAAAGAAAATGGATGAGATGACACTTAAGCACGAGTCTCAGTGAAGTGATGGATTAAACCAAGTCAGTCTCAGGAGAAGAACATTGCAGGCTGAGGGAAAATAAAAGGGCAAAGGTTCTAAAGTAAGAGGATATTTAACATGTTTAGGATTAGAAAGAATAGCTTCTGATAGTCAGGAACTAGCTTAGTGATATCAGCAGGGCCTTGTGTGGCTAGAATCTGGTCTAGCCATGATGTTCTACTGAACATAAACAATTCCACAGAACACCATCAGACAAGGTTAACATGGGATGATGATAGATCAAGGCAAGAACAAGACCACTATATAATCATATGTCAGTCCAGATATAAACCAAAGATATTTTGTGGTTCAAACCAAAGTTAAATTGAGTGTTTTTCCTTTTTTCTGGTGTTATTCTAAATCTGAATGCTTGGATACACTATAATTCAGAGTCAATATTTATTTAATGCTTACCACATCCTAGACTCTGCACATATGTAGAAGATTTTTACATACATAAAAAATCTAGGCATTCAAATAATAGAAGCATTCAAACAATAGAAGTGCTTTAAAAGGATGCTTTCTAATAATAATCCATTTTCCATAACATCATTGAAATTATATTATATATAACAATAGTCTACAGAAAACAAAGACTAAGAATCTAGTTTCTGGAATGGGGCTAAATGTGAATCCCAGATCCTATGTGACTTTGGATAAAATATTTATTTAATCTCTCTGTTCCTTACTTTCCTTAGTTATAATAGGGTATTATTAATGGTAAACAAGTTAATACATAGAAGGTTCTTACAATATTATTTGGCATACAGTAAGTGTTCAACATATTATTACCTGTTATGATCTTCATCATTAGTCTGTGAATATTAAACTGAGAATGACTAGTCTACAGTATGAATGTCTTGGGGGCTCAATCCATTAGATACAAACCAAGTGGAATGTCTGTAATAGGAGTCACAGAATTATCACAAGGGATTCCCAGGTGAAGCATGATTTGTGATCTTTATATTTTTTGGCGGGTTGCAATTGTTTTAAATAGTCTAAATGCAACAGTGTAACTAAATATTATATATTTTATTTCTTAGTTCATAGGATGAGAACAAAACCATGAGAATTTATACAGAAAATATCATGGCTAGATCCAGTCTTTTTCAGTTATGATTTCCCTTAATAAAGTTAATTCTAACAGGGCCTCCCCAGTGGCGCAGAGGTTGAGCGCTGGGTTGCGAAGCTGCCCGCTGCCTCTGCAGCGCCAGTTAGATCCCTGGCTGCTCCCCGGCCACTGGAGGAGGGTCCCACATGCCGCGCAGACCTCTCCTGCCGCCCGCTGCTCCCCTCAGCAGTGTACTTTGGTCCTTCTGCCTGCTCTGCTCCCCGCTCTGGCTCTGGTGAATTCTCTCACCCTCCCGCGCTTCTGACTGTACCCAGTGCTTATATAAATAAATAAATCTTTAAAAAAAAAAAAGTTAATTCTAACAAATCAGATTTCAGATATTCCCAGTAAAAGGTATTCCCCAGATGTTTCTCACAAACATATCACTGAAAAAAGTGTCTCATATTCATACTACTAAACCTAGCACCTCTCACGCAACTATACACAGTACCTCTCACATCATTATTATAAATTACCTCATTAGATCTTCACATCAATCTCACCAGGTGTAGATTTTACTTATACCTTATATGTGATGTAATTAAAAGTCAGAGAGGTTAAACGACACATTCAATGTCATTCAGTGGAGTGGCATGGACAGTACTAATTTCTGAGTCTTAGTACTTTTTTCTACAATGCAGACAGAACTATCTAGAGAATAACACTCTAGTCTTGAAGTAAAACTAAGAGATCTAATTAAAATAAGCATTTTTATTCATATATCAAAGAGCAGTTCTACATTATTAGAAAGAAACATTTTGGGGATGGCTGCCACTTTTCAAGATAATGATAATCAGGAAAAAAATAACTAATACCAAGCAAATGGAATCCAGTTATTAACGGAAGTGCTCTTGGGAGTCATAAGGAAAAAGGTCATAAAGCTCAAAACATTATTAGGACATACTGAATTTCATGTAAAGACTATCCCCAAAGAACTTGATACTCTTTTCTCAAACTAGCTCCAGCTCTCAAATAGGTAACGATGTAGAAGAAGCAATTCTCCTTGGTACTATATTCCCTACTTTTCCTATTGTCTCTTAACAAATAAAATTTGATCAACGATCAAAATGCTTATACTCACAAAAATTACTTATTACACTACTTTTAAGTTGATACTTGAAGTACATACTTTCAATGTATATATTAAGTGTATACTTTCAATGTATATATTAAGTGTATATTATTCTTTCTAGAAGAAAACTGATTAATCAAAAGTTTCTAAGTTGGGCTCCAATTTTTGGAATCATTTTTGATTTCCTCATCTTTTTCACAAAACTGTGCACTGATTCCTGCCTCCTGCTAAAGTATTTCTGGACTCCATCCTCTTTCCCACCACTGTAGTCCAGTTCCTAGTCTATCATCCTGACTTTCCTCTTTCAAATCTCTCTAGCCAGAAGATCTTTATATGTGCAATCCCTTTGCATTATACATTTTAAAATCTGCTATAGCAGCTAATAAAGGGTTTGCATTATATAAGCATTATATAAATGTTCCCGAATAAATGTAATAGCTTTCTGTTATTCATTCAATTGTTCAAAACCCTTTAATAACTCCTAACACTTAATTTCACTTAAATCTAACTTTCACTGCCTGGAATTCAAGATTCTCTATAATCGGGTTCAACCTACTCATCCAAGCTTAAATACCACTATTCCATATCCAGAATCCTGTTTCAGCATATGACTTCCAGGATAGCTACTTCTGCTTCTACATCTGCTCCTCCAGGGCTGTTGAAAGTTTTTGCCCAGTCCTCACTTCTATCCAAACTCAGTTCATAGTTTAAGGTCCGACATGAACTGTACTTACTCCACTGAGCTTCTCTGACTACCAATAGTGATGTTTTCTGAATTTTTATACCACAGAATATGTCCCTAGTTTCCAGACTTCAGTTCCAATGCCCTTGAAATAAAATTTTGTAGTAGACATAATAAACCACAATGATCCTCTGTAATAAGCATATATCTAAAATATTTAAAGCTCCAAAGGTAGGAAGGGAATGTTAGGACAGACAGTATTTAAATTGACTAAATTTAGCCTAATTTTCAAATATTGTACTTATTTTTTATATTTTACCATGGATTAGGGAAAACTTTGATAAAAAGTGGCACTAGTCCAAGGACCATCGCTAGGAATTCACCTCTGGACAGTCTGTCTGTGGTGTGGTGAAGCCAGGAAGTCTGCACTTTTATCAAACTCCTTGGATGATTCTGATACACAACCAAATTTGAGAGCTGCCAGTATAATATAGAGACGTAAATTAAAAACTAAAATCAATCTATTTATATTTGACTATGTTGCATATTCTGTATGTTTCACTTAAATAAGTAATTTATATCTGCCAACTAAACTTGATTATTCTTAAGAGAATCAAGTCTAATACTTGAATATCCACTTACTCCTATCACCAGGGTTAAACAGCACCTGG
Source organism: Talpa europaea (assembly GCF_964194135.1). Classification (NCBI taxonomy): domain Eukaryota; kingdom Metazoa; phylum Chordata; class Mammalia; order Eulipotyphla; family Talpidae; genus Talpa; species Talpa europaea. Next base: position 114,550,015 of record NC_140070.1, on the reverse strand, counting down.
AATACTGACCTGAAACCAAAGACAGACTGTATCTTTTTATTACTTTACATACCCATAAACACATGCAGATTAATTTGCTTTCCCATGGAGTTTTAAATAAAAGACAAATTATTACTTCCATAAATTACTTACTTTGTCAAACGAGCCTCCTTCACAGTTTTTTGCCAAATCTGTATCTTCTGTTCTCTTTGACCTAGTGCTTTCTGATATGTGGGTGGAAGACCCCCAGGTATCTCTGTTGTGTCCCCTTCCATTTCAAAGGGAATAATAAATACATAGAATTCACAAGGTGGTAAGAGCCGGAAGACATTTGTGTCTCTGTTCTCTCTACATACAATCATTGGATCGTCCCAATAGTTAGGCACTGTAGCAAGGCCAGTTCTGGCCATATGCTCCTCCAGCATTGGGTAATGAGTATGAAAAGGGGCAAAAGTTACTGTCTGGTTCCCAGAAAGAATAAGTGGGCGTGTAGGTGTCAGAATATGAAAGATGCAACCTGCTGTAGAAGAAATGGACAAACGATGGCAAACAGCAATGACTTTAACATTGTCACAGCTGTGGAGGTGAAGAGCAGTCTGTACAGGGCCTAAGACAAAGGTGCTATTCCTACACTTCTCAATTGTCACAGACCTGAAATATGAAAAAATGAGATGAATTATTTTGAATAAGATGAAAAATATTTTACTGCAATAACATTATCTCATGCAAAAAAAAAAAAAGTATCAATCCTATTCCAAAGAAAATATAAAAATGTCAGAACAGTATGAAGACTGCTTACCGTAAGGGAGAGAGCAAATATATAAAAGATTCGTTGCAACGATGAATCTTCACATGTGCCCCCACCAGAGTGTCTGAGCTCTTGGCTAATGTCTGCTTGTAAACCTGGCTCATCACCAACATGCGTTGCATCCTAGGGGCCACATGAGTATTACATGCAATTTTAGCTCTTTTGGTTGTCCCTTCAACTACATAGGAAAAACATAAATGAGATATTTTCAAATCAAAGAAAAAAATCATATAAGGTTAAATATGTCTACATGTATACATAATTTAGATAACTGTAAGGTCTTAAAAAAATCTTAGATTCAGGTATTGGGTAATGTGTTTGCTATACATACTTTTCTGTATGTTTGCAAAATTTCATTATTTTTCTTATAAAATTTTTAAGCCTATACTCCATTCAATATTGCCTATAGGTCTAAATTTCTTTTTTTTTTTTTATCATTTCTACCCTTCAAGTAACATGCCTAAGGTCATATGGACAGTAAAAGGCAGAGCTAACCCAAATCAAGCTTCTCCTCCAAGATGTCAATATGAGTTAATTTATCATTCCAACCCTTAAATAATCTCTTTAAATTGTCATAATACTAATCTGAACCCCTGCTAAATTACTACCATATCATTTCAGGAATTCTATTTAGCTCAAATCTTTATTTCCAAGATCACTGCTAACTCCCAAGTAGAGAGCCCACCTACCTGTCATAAACAGTACCTTGCAGGAACTGATACTCAAAAAAAATCTACATAGGTCGCTCTCTTAATGCAGTCCCACCAATATGTGATTGGTTTTTCAGACTGCAGGGGTATGAACCACCAGGGCATCCTTGTAAATAACACTGGTCAACAGTACCTCCTCCAAGGTACTGTTTATGACAGGAAGGTGGGCTCTCTACTTGGGAGTTAGCAATGATCTTGGAAATAAAGATTTGAGCCAAATAGAATTCTTGGTCACAAGAGTATGTTATCACTCTTCGTTTAAAGCAATTCATATTGTTTCCTTTTATTACGTAAGTAATGTATGCTTATTGTAGAGAAACTTTATTACTAGTAACAAAAGAAGAAAAAATATTTGTAATCCTACCATACACCACTGTTAACATTTTAGTACAATCCTTAGAAGTTAGATATCCTTCTTTTCCTATGAGGGCCTACTTTAACAACATTAAACCTTACCTGAAGCTGCAGAAGTTTTTTTATTAGCATTGAGAATTACATATCATCTCCTATATGTTTGTGGGAGCCTTACATATCCAAGAGTCCTGACCTCCTACTACAGCAATAGCTTGGGCAGATACAGAACTCTTGGATAACAATCTTTTTGTCTCAAGATTCTGTAGATATAGCTGAAGTTTTTTTAGCATGATAAAAATTGATAGAAAAATTACTTTCTGTACATCTGCACAGGATCTATTTCTTCATTACTTTGAAATTCAGAGATTATATAAGTATATCCTTGTGTTTTTGGGTTTTTTTTCTCCATTAACTTTTCCTGGCATTTGCTCAGTATAGGCACCTATTGAGATGTTTATTCAGTCCTTCTTCTCCTTGAATGTATTAAGAGCCCCAAGAAGGTCATATAGCACCTGTCCTATCCCTTCAGCTATTGCTGGGCTATCAGGTAAAACTACTGATGCAACCAAAAACACTCTTTCTACTATAAATCTAAATTTCCAATTTAGAAATACCTATTTTGCTTATATCTGTGTAGTTAAAAAGGACCTCATCTCTATACTAACATTCTAACTATAGAATGGCCAAATTTTGCTGTTTTGCAGAAAAAATAGGAAAGTCTTACACAAATGAGCAAATGAAAGGAAGATGGAGAGAGTGGGAAAAGAGGAAAGCAAAACAAAGAGATGACTAACTGAAGTTGGAGTTTCTGTTAATTGCAACCAAACAACCTGGAATGAGGAACCAACTCGTAGACTATTGCTGCCTTGGAAAAAAGTCATATACAAAAGGAAGATGGTCCCTTTTTCTCTAGTAATTTTTTTTTAGGTCTTTTACAGAAGTGATTATTAATATGCTGGAAAACACTAGGTTCCTTAACTTGTCTTTCAATTTAATGTAGATTAAAATCTTAAAAAATACCTTGGTGAGCCCAAGCCAACTTCTTTCCAGATTTGAGGCAAGCAGATGTGCCAAATGGATTCCCAGTCAAGCAGGTTCTCAACCAGGCTTCCAGCTTGTAGAAAGAAAAGGTCTTAGAGATCTTTGAGAAGCCACTTTGTGCATGCAGTGGTTGCCACAGTGCAAGTTCATGAAGTGGATATATCTTCCTGGCTCTCCTCACTGTACCTTCAATAAGGAAGCTGAGTGCCACAACAGCTTCTCGAGAGACTAGACTAGTATGGGTTGAATGAGATGATGCAGTGAGTTGTTCTGGATCTAAAAGCAGTTCAAGGAGATCGGACAGATGATCACAGACAAAAGCTTGGTGACTGTAATCATTCCAGTTCTAAAAATATCAAAAGAAAGCACTCTTAAAAGAACAGAGATTCTCTAAGACCTGAAACTTTTATATATTCATTATATTATAGTATTACTTTGCCTCATCGCCACCCTCCAAAACCATTTGAGATGACTATATAAATCTTATAATTTTTTTTTTTTGTAATTCTAACAGGTATACACAAATTCTTTCTCCAGCTTAGCTAACTCAAAAGTAATACATAATAGCTAACCCTTAGTGTATGCCAAGCACTAACTGGTATACAAACTTTAGTGTTTAATTCAACAATAATCTTAGAGTAGATGTTATTATCACACCCACTGTACAGATGAGAAAATGGAGATACAGAAAGTTCATAAACTTGCTCAAGGTTACAGGTAGTAAATATTCTAAAAATTTCAGACCAAACATAAAATAACCACCTTAGACAATCATTCTATGAAGCATTAGTTTCCTATATTTATCTTCTCAAATTACAGAAGGAATTTTAAATTCCACTACATGAAACAAAGCATCTGCTCTTACAGTGGAAGAGAAACGATAAATTTGGGAATAGGCTTCATGTTGGCAAATGTACCAAGATTTGGCTCATTCATTTGACAGATATGCTTTGAATCTCTCACACAGAATGGGTAGTGTTTAAGTGATGAATTAGGTAAATCAAACAAGACAGTTCCTGTTTGTTTGTGTATAGGAAGGCTACAGACTTTTGCATGTTGAATTTGTATCCTGCCACTTTACTGAACTGATTGATGAGTTGAATTAGTTTTTCTGTGGAGTTTTTGGGGTTCTCTATGTATATTATCATATCATCTGCAAATAGTGATAGTTTGACTTCTTCTTTTCCTATTTGGATTCCTTGTATGTCTTTCTCTTCTCTTATTGCTCTGGCTAGGACTTCCAGGATTATATTGAAAAGCAGTGGTGAGAGTGGACATCCTTGTCTTGTTCCAGATCTTAATGGAAATGCTTTCAGCTTTTCACCATTGAGAATGATACTGGCTGTTGGCTTGTCATATATGGCCTTTATGATGTTGAGGTATGTTCCTTGTATCCCAAGAATTTCAAGGGCTTTTATCTGAATGGGTGTTGCACTTTGTCTAAAGCTTTCTCGGCATCTATTGATATTATCACTTGGTTGTTATATTTCTTTTTGTTGATGTGTTGGATAATGTTGATTGATTTTTATCCATTGCATTTTAGAAAGTCCAGTATAACAGGTGGATTAAAGACTAAAAGCATGAGAACTAGGTAGGCTCTAACTACAGAAATTAAGGGGAAAAATGTAATTAGAGCCTCTAAAAGAAGAAGAAAAGGGACTTTTTTTTTGTTTTCATTCGTATATGCATTTATTTTTACATGTATGCATTTATTTTTTAAAGATTTCTTTTTTTTTTTAGTTTTTTTAAATTTTATTTTTATATTCCCCATGCAATTGCAACCCCCTTATTTTGACCCCAATCCCTCCTTTCCCTGTCCCCCACCCCCACAGTGTGTCTCTGGTTCATAGTTGTTTGTTGATTTTGATTTTTTCTTTCTTATAGTTATTCTTTTTCCTGGTCCCTTATTTAGGTTTTCTAGATTCCTGCTATGAGTATGTTTTTTTGAGTTAATATGAAGGTAGAATTAGTAAGACTTAACAACAAACTATGTACAGGTGGTGAGAGAGAAAGAAAGAGCATGAGTATGGGTAGCCTATGGTAACTCACTAGCGCAGGGAATAAAGGTCAGTTCAAGTAAATTTTACTGTAGGGGTACACAGCTATCTCCAAAACTAAAGTACAGGTAGGACTCATCACAACTGGAGTTGGAAAGCTATCTGGAACCTGGTTCCCCTTAGGGGCCAGAGTGTCTCTGCATGTCTGTTCCAGTCTCTTCTTTCTCTCTGATTACCTCAGAGTTTCTAATCCCTCATAATTCCAGGTCATTCATGAGCAAGGTGGCTACTTCTGGCCCCAATGCCACACGGGCTGTCAGCTCAAGTACTCAACACAACAGGTTATTTCTTTAGTCCATAAGGGTTTTGATTGGGACAGCTTATAATCACAAATCAGACCAATGTCAAATATATCCAATGGATGGGCTATTCTAGTAAAGTATCAATTGTCGGAAGAAGTTATACTATGCAACTATAAAAATGATGACATTTTGTCATTTGCATCAACATGGAGGGATGTACAGGATATTATGTTTAGTGAAATAAGTCAGAGGGAGAAAGACAGACATTTCACTCATATGTGGTACATAGAGAAAACAAACAAACGATTGTATTAAACAAAGTCAAACTTTGATATTTTAAGAACTTTCTAGTGATTACTAGAAGACAATGCGAATGAGGGGTGAGTAATTGGAGTAAAAGAGGTCCATAGTACGGTGGAGGATGGAATTGGACCTTTAGGGATAAATCAGGGGTGATTTATAGTGGTTCACTCCTGAATCTTATATAGTGTGTACAGTACAATTTACTTCAATAACAAAAAATTAAAAACACAGATGACAGTATAAAAAATAAATGCAAGATTTTATATTGATGTAAAAAAAAATAAAACAATCACAATTCACTGATGCTCAGTATGCAACATGTCTCATGCTAATATTTCACTGAATCATAGCCTTTCAGAAATAGGTATTATCATACCCACTATAGAAGAAAGGTTAAGGCCTAGAGAAGTTAACTGACTTGCCAAAAAAAAAAAAAAAAAATCATGTGATACTAAGTGGCAGAGCTGGATATGAATGCTGGCTACCTTAGCTCAAAACATTCTCTCTCAATGTTGCCCACGTAGCAGGAATTGCATGTGGAAAGAATAGGCAATTATTGGCATCTCTAAAATTTCTGTACTTGGATATTCTGAATCTAAGGTAAAGATAGAAATCTATGTGTGAAGAGGTAAATCTAGAAAGAAGACTAACTTATGAGTGACTGAGATATAGTAAGTCATGGGTAAAGAATAAATTATGTTGAATAAAGAGCTTGAATGAGGAGACAAAGTTGCCATAGGCAGAATCCTGGGAGAACAATGCCATGTACAAGTCAGGGAAGAGAGGTTCATGAATAAAGAGTCAGAAAGAAGCATCAGAAGCAGAACCAGGAAGGAACAGTGTCATGGAATATAACAGTAAACAAAATTTATTACAAAAAATAGATTATAAAAAGAGATTATAAAAGTACCAAATATCAAAGAGATTTATTTTTAGCTTTAGAACATTTGTTTTTTTTTAAGTTTTTTTTTTAGTTTTTTTAAAGATTTATTTATTTAATTATACAAGCATTGGGTACAGTCAGAAGCATGGGAGGGTGAGAGAATTCACCAGAGCCAGAGCGGGGAACAGAACAGGCAGATTGACGAAACACACTGCTGAGGGGAGCAGTGGGCATGGCAGGAGAGGTCTGCACGCCATGTGGGACCCTTGCCAGTGGCTGGGGATCGAACCGGCGCTGCAGAGGCTGCAGGCAGCTTCGCAGCCCAGCGCTCAACTACTGCGCCACCAGGGGAGGCCCTAGAACATTTGTTTTTAAAAGAGTCTGATATCGCTAAAACTGAGACCTACATTTCACTTAAAGTTTTTCAAAATGGTTTTACACGAACATGTAAAAACATTTGGGTTTCTTTATAAAAACATAAAAAAGAAATAAGACATTTTCTAAAACTCAAAATATAAGGCAATTAAATTTAACTTCTAGGTTGTATCATATCATTTACAATTACTTAAGCATGCTGAATTTAATCTTAAGCAAATAACAATCATATAAAATGGAATTTATCATTAATTTAACAGATTATGCAAATACTGTACCTTCTCACTTATCCTAATTTAGTAAACAGATTCAAATTCATTAACATGTACAAAAATGGGGATGCTAACAAGAGAAGACTGAATGATATGCCCCAAAACCACATAAGTGATTTTTGTGTCAATGAAGAAACTGAAATCACTTCTTTATTTTGATTAAGATGGCATATATTGACTTCATTTTATAATTAAAGGGGAAAAAAGTAAAAAGCAAAACAAAGCAAATAGCAAATCACTAGCTTATCTAAGTAACCCCAATGTAAGTTTTAATGAAGACAAACCATCTCCCTCTCAAATTGTCCCTTTTAGGAAATCTAGAAATCAAAATTTATCAGTACCTTATTATGACAACTGGATTTTTCAGTGAGGTCAGGTGACTGAGATCTATTTCTGGGGCTAGGCCATTCTTCTCCAATCAATGATGTCCTCAGGGAGACCTTGTTTAACTGCTGTATGTATAAGAAGAGCAGAAACTGTAGCGTGTCCACTGAAAGCTGTCCAAAAAAAAAAAAAAAACATAATAAACATGTGTCCTAAAACCACATCAGTCACTAGTCTACAACTAAATACGATATAGTAAAATAGATTCACAACAGATTGCTGATCCAAAGAAGACAATAAGACAATTGATATATATGTTTCTGATACCCAGCTAGAGAAGTTCCTAAATGTAATTTAACTGCAGTCCCTTAACTGCTCAGAAAGCTATCTTTGCCATCGATAGTCAGACATCCTCTCCCAAAACTGATGAAAAGGCTGAAATATATACTTTTAAAAAGTATATTATTTCAGAAGTTTAAAATTAGTTTTTAAAAAACCTTAGTAATTTAAGTACATAGAAGAAGGAAAGAAAATTTAATCAAGACAGCATTAAAGTTCATATATGTATGAAGAAAGTTTAAGATATTGGGGCAGGGCCTCCCTGGTGGTGCAAGGGGTTAAGACAACCTATGAAGCTGTCCATAGCCACTGCAACACAAGTTCGATTCCCCGGCCAGCCAGGGAGCAACCCACATGGAGCAGCAGACCTCTCCTGACTCGCTCGCTGCTCCCCTCAGCAGTGCTTCGTCAATCTGCCTGTTCTGTTCCCTACTCTGTCTCTGCTGAATCCTCTCACCCCCACACCTCTGGCCTGTACCCCAGCTCTTGTATGCATAAATAAATAAATCTTTAAAAAAAATTCATCCAACGAGATGACCTGTATTGGACTGTAGCATGAATGAGAAATAAACTGTTACAGTGTTAAGTCACTGAAAGGCTGGGACTGAAATTAGCCTACTCTGATTTATATACTTTCTCTGGGAAATCCTTTCTGCTCACCAGAATTAATTATTCTCTATTCTATTTCTGTATTTTATGCAAAATTTTGTTATTGTACATATCACAATATTACTTAAGTAGCACTTGTCTGTCCACCAGCTTCCTCTACTAGTTTCTGATCTCTGTGAGAACAGAAATGCTTTCCTAATCATCTTTGAATACTAACACAAAGCAGACATTCACTTAAAAATAGTCAGGTACTCTATAATAAATTTGGTTTATAAGCATCCACTTGGCTGAAAATATTTCTCAAGTCAATAGAAATATTTCCCTCTTCCTATTAATGTTCCTCTAACATTACTGCTTTGGGAATAGGTGAATAAGATTGCTAAGTAAGATCTCATTTATTAAATATATTAAATACTGTCAAACTGGAACCAGCAACAGCTCAGATAGTGCTTTGGAGTCCAAATGGTCATTAACCTAAAACTGTACACTGCACAGCTACTACATCTTAAAAAGCTTATTTCCCAAATTATACAATACACACACACACACACACACATTATATAAAAAGCCATACCTGATTTCTCTGCTTTTCGACTTCATCCTCAGACACACAGTTGGACAGAATCTCAGACCACTCGAGCCGTTCCTCTGATGTCTTCACTGCCAGACTATCAAATATTTCAAAGTAAAGCCATGCCAGATCCTTGGGCAATTGCAGCTTCCCACATGCAATGTGCCTCCACGTAGACCAGTATAGGCGTGGGTAAGCTCCCTCTGTGGCCCGGGTTCGTACATAGGTAGATACCTTCCTGAGATAGTGAAGGCTGAATTTGGATGGTGGGGGCACCTGCAAGGCGCCCACTATAAAGGGTTCTGTTTTCACCCAGAGGAGAACTCCGGACTGGTCCATATTATCTCTATGGACATTTGTGTGAAAAGCCTTCTTTGCATACCTAGGAAACAAAGTTTCTTCACGTATGTATTTGAAACAAAAGTCATTTATACATTTTCTTGTAAGGTGAACCCTTTCCTAACTGTTTAAATGTACTCTACCAATTTAAAAGGCAGATATAGCTCATCAACTTAGAGCAGAATAGATTTTTGCTGACATCTCATTACCAACTATTTAAGCAAGAACAATTTTGTGATAAAATACATTATCTTTACTTGACTGGTTCAAAGTGTTTGTTTTAGGGAAAGTATGAAAATACATGAGGAATGTATTGTATCCTTGCTTAGGTCAGAAAGATGAAATGGAAAAGACTCATCTCATTACAGAAAATCTTGCTATACCTTGACGGGTAGCACTAGTCAAAATAAAGGGACAAAAATATTACAGAGTTAAATCACTTACATAAAGAGTATGGTTGTTTAGAGTTAATTTGCTATGTTCGCTGACCATATAAGTTCAATATGAAGGACTAACACAGGAAGCTGACAGGACTGCTTATATAAACACAGGCTGCAAAAATAGATCTGGGGAACTTAAAGCATTTTTATTCTCTGTAACAGTGCCCCTGCTATGGCATATTCTGCTATGCTCAGTTCAGGTGCAGTATTTTTTAATTCTGTTTCTTATAACAACAATACATAATTTGTATGGAATATTAATAAAATATCAAAAATAAAAGGGATGGAAACTATTTAGTCTCACCACCAAAGAGAAACTAGTTACTATTTTACTGTACTTCCTTCTTGTCTTCTTTCTACACACACTGTAGTTTTTGGGTTTTCACAATTTTGATAGCATAGATACAATTTCGTATTATTTTAAAAGCTTCATAGCATTCCAAAAAATGTATCCTAATTTATTCAACTTTTATTTTTAGATATTAGTTTAAACATTTTCACAAAACAAGAAAGGCAAAATATTGATCATTATTTTAGTTGGGTAATGAGCACATGGGGGGTTATTTACCTCTTCTACTTTTGTACGTTAAAATTTTCCATTAAAAAAGGTTTTAATGTTTTCACTATCATACATAATGCTATAATTATCATCTGCCTGCACATTTCCTGCATGATTAATCCCCAGAGAAGATTTTCAGATGTACATTTGCAAAATGAAGTAACTGACACTTCTGAAGCTCTTGATATATTTTCCATTAATTTCCAAGATGTTGTATTAAACAAAACCATCACTTGACCAAGGTACCCTCTTCATGGAACACTACTAAGTGTTAACATCACTTAAAACACCTGTTACGACTGATGAGAAATGTTTTGTTGCCATTATTATATTTTGCATTTGATAAGAAACTCATGCTTCTTTGGGGGGAATTATCTGTTCAAAAAATAACTGACCTCAATAGTGCTCACTTACTATAAAGTAGCACGTGAAATACTTTCTGTGGCCTTCATTTCCATTGTCCTCACACCCCCTGGAGAGACAGTTACCCCCACTTTCAGATGAGAAAACTGAGGCTTAGAGAAGTTAAAGGACTTAATGCAAAGTCGCATACTTAAATTGGCATAGTCCTGAATTAGAATTCAAATCTGTCTAACTGTAGAACAGTTCTGCTTTATTTAGGAACCCGTTTTGGGAGCATCTCTGAAAAACGGGAAGGGATCCAGAGAAGGACTGCCAGGACGAGTGGCCAGAGGCTGAGGCCACGCACGGTCAGATGAAGGGCCAGAATGAAGGAACCCACAGAGGAGACTGAGAGGATAACCAGCAACTGTCTTGAAACACCGGAGCCGCTTAGCCTGGTCCTGAATGCTAACCAGACCACGAAAGTCACTCGAGGCCCATGTTAGCTCGCCTCCAAAAGGAAACAGGCTGCTGTGCAAGGTATTATGCCCCTGTCCCTCGAAGGGTGCAATCAAAAGCCAAACCCTGGGGATGCACCCTCCATTCGACCTCAGTAACTCAAGAGAGCTACATTTGTAAGCAAAAATGGAGCTCTTTCCCGCTTCAAATTATCCCCCGCGGAGTGACCGGGTCGTGATTTTCAATAGGGTTTTTGAAAAGGGCCCACGAGCCAAGGCGGTTCTCGCGCGCGCCTTCGCCGGCGCTGGGGACACAGCCAGGGCTGGGACGCGGCCAGACTTCGGGAAGCGGGGAGTCCCAGGCCCGCGGTGGGCCTGAGATGTGGTGAGCACGAAGACCGCCTACCCAGCCCGAGCCTAACGCGCTGGGGGCCCAAGCAGCCTTCCTGGCGCCGGCCCGCGCGCGGTTACCTGCGTCGTCGGCAGGCGCCGCTCCGCTGCACCCTCCGCGCCGCCGCGACCCGCGCCCGCTCGCCGGCCCGCCGTCGCCCCCAGCGCGCAGGCGCGGGACCTCGCACCACCGAGAGCCGGAGGGCGTAGTGGCTAGAGCGGCGGGCGCGCCTTTGCCACCCGAGAGACCGAGTCCGTTATTCCTCGGTGTTGGGGCCGAGAGTTCGATCCCATTGCTTCCTGGTGTCGAGACTTTTAACGCGGGGCAGTAGGAAGTTATCGATGGCGCCACAGAGTTGTGGTCAGCCAATAGGTAGCTGCTGGTAAGGTCAGCATGCTTTGATCAGTAATAATGACAGTTTACATTTATAAAGTGCTTGCTGTGGGCTGACCATGTGCAGAGCACCTCCATGTGTAGTATCCCAGTCTTCCCAAATCCTTCAAGTTAGGTACAGTTGTCTTACTGATGGGGAAACTAGTTTTTAAAGAGGTCAAAGTAAGATCACACGGCGAGATAGACAAGCTATAAACTCAGATCATCTGAAGCGAGAGCCTCCACCGCTAGCTCCTTAATTCTATTAACTTTTCCACCTTGTTGTCGCCTTTAAATAATAAAAACAAAACAAAAAGACAAGTTAATTTTAAAGATCTAATTGGCTTTATTAAACGATTCATGAGCAGAGCAGCATCCGACCTAGCAAGTAGAAAGATGCTCGGGAAAGGTATTCGAAAGGAAGGTTTTTATAAGCTGAGAAAGGGCACTATAAGAAAAGGAAATTATTTCGGGTTTAATGGATAAAGGGTGTTGTGATAGAAAACCTCATTTCCTTTGGGAAATGGAAAAGATTACCTCATTGATACAGACCAGAATATTCCCAATTAATCAGTTAGGACCACACTCCTGGGAAATGTTGAAACTGGGGAAGGTGGTGGGGGGACGGAAGGGGAAGAGGTTGTTAAAACAGCAGTGAGGTTTGGTATTAAATTTTGGTGGACTCAGCAGAAGGTCCTCCATTTTGGAACCGAGATTTTCTTTTTAACCACCTTCATGAGACTTCTGGATTCCACCCAGCAGAAAACATCACTCTTTCCTCTAATTCTCCATTTCATGATTTGGTCGTTTCTTGCTATCTTAGTTCATTTATGGTTTTTCTAGGTATGGGAGATACAACCATAAATAAAACCATAATATACAATTTAGTTCCCTTTTCTGATCTCTCCTGTAGGCATCTTCCTGAAAATGGCAACCTTGTCTTCCTTTTAACTCTGAATCAAGAGGTAAAGAGCAGAAGATTTGGATTTAAACACCTGGAGTAGGATCCATGCCGCACCACTAAGTAGTTCAGTGACCGTTAGCTGATTCTGTCACCTTTCTATGCCTTTGCTTTCTGCAACAGCAATTATTATTGAGCTCCACTGTGTGTCTGGAACAGTTCTAGGCACTAGGGTCACAGTAGTGAACAAAACAGATAAGGTCCTTGCTTTCTTGGAGAGCATATTTTAACAGGAGGAATAGATAACACATATTAAAGAGATAAACTAAGATAATTTCAGATAGTAACAAATGCTGTGAAGTTTAGGGGGAGAGCATCTGCCAAATTTGAGCTGAGGTCTGAAAGAACCCAGCATCAGAAATCATAGTTGAAGCAACTTTTTCTCTGGCTGGGCTGGTTCTAAGATGCTATTCTATATAGCTGTGATCAGAGCAGTTGAGTCTTGTGCTCTCATGAAACACATTCCAGTGTGTTTTTGAATATGAAGGGTGAGGGTGGGAACAAAATAGAGTAGTGTGAGAATAATGGACTTAAGATGGCCTAACTTTAATGGATTGATCAGGGAAGCTTTCTCTGAGTTTCTGAATAAGTTCTCCCAAAATAATAAGGTAATTTGAATCTGAAGAATAAAGCAGGCATATCCATTAATCACAATTAAAGTTTAAGTAATTTATATACAGAGGTCCTCAACACTAGAGCCAGTGACCAGGACTTTGTACAGGGGCCACACTACATCCTCTGATAGAGTCTTCTTGTATCCTGCTTAATATGTGTGAACTTTCTTATTGTGAACCTAGTGGTACGAGATGTGTATATGGAACAGGTCATGAGTTTTTGTCCTACTAAGATCAATAGACAGAAACATGAAAGAGAGAATGGGGGAAATTGGCTCTCTTTTCAGCATAGGGCAATGGTATATACATACAAGATGGAGTTACTGTGGTTTTCCTATAGAGTTAGTAACATTTAAGCTGATACCAGATTTTGAAAAGGAGTTATTCATGTTAGGATCTTAAGGAAAAAAAAGTTTCAGGCAGAGAGACCTGCTGGAAAAATGCCCTAGACTGGAATAAGCTTGCTGTAATAAAAAAGAGATAAGAAATCAGTTTTGATGAATGTGGTAAGAAGTATAAAAGGCAAAGGTACAGATTATATAAGGTTTTTAAAAATAATGTTTTCTCTAGCTTTATCGAGACATATAAGGTCTTACAAGCAAGCATAAGGAGCTGGGATTTTATTCTGAGCACAATGAAGAGCCATTGGAAACTTTAAAGCAGAGAAATGACATGATCTGACATGTTTCTATAAGAAAAATCATGGGGTTGGGGAGGCAGGAATAAGCAAAGAAATATAGGATGCTAAGAATGGAAGACCAGTTAGGAGGCCCTTTTTAGGTGAAAGATGATGTGACTTGTCCCAGAAGGATAGTGGAGACGTATTACGCAAATTCAGGATGTGGTTTAAAGGTAAAAATTTAGATAGGGAATGCAGGAAAGAAGTGGAGGAAGATACCTAGAGTTTTGTCATAAACAACCAGATTGTGCTAAGATGAGCAAAAGTGGAACGGCTATCAGAATTCTTCTAACTGATGGTTAGCATGTGCCAGATGTTGTGCTAGGCGTTTGATAGATTTTCTCCGATTAAAATTTCACAACACTACAGGTTAATACTTTGCCTGAGGTTTGTAAATAAAGCAACTTAGGCTCAGGGAAGGGACATAGGGAAGGGACAGAACGGGGTCGAGGGGGGCGGCATGGTGTTCTTCTACGGGGTAGCAGGTGAAACTGAACCTGTCTTTATGCTTCCTAGGCGCCTTCTCTGTGAAAACAGGGCAATTTTCTATTTTTGTTAGGAGAAGGTAAAACACGATCTCCTAAGTGAGTCGTCCGTTGGAGGATTGACTTGAACTTGTCCCCGCCCATTCCGCCCACATCCCATTCAGCCAGTAGCTCAATATGAATGAAATTCCGAAATTGGCAGCTAAGATAAAACTTCCTTTTCGCAATTGGTCAGTGTTGGAGGAGGAGCTTCCTGATTGACAGAAAATCTCAGCGGGGCGGGAGGAACTTTGTCTATTTCGAGGGCCCTCACGGGCACCATCTCCCCCAATGAACCTTTACGCAATTTTCTACGACCCGCGGATGCCGGGGCAGAGCAGATTCCTGGGGCAGCGCGACTATATGACGTTCCCCCTTCTAATTGGCCGGGAACCGCGACTGCAATTCCGAAATGTAACTGGCCGCCGACGCAGCCGCGGAGGTGAAGTGTACTGCGCTGATTGGCTGAGAGGCGCCGGCCGCGTGTGATGTCCTGAGCGGCGATTGGCTCTCGCCGGCTGGGGGCTTCTCTCCCGGGCACTCGGGACTCCCGGGAAGTGGACTGGCTGGGGAGGGGGCCGGCGAGCTGTCGCTGCGGACCAAGTGGGAGGCCCCGGCGTGAGGCGGCCTCTCAGCGTCGCGTGGGCTGGCGAGCCGGCGCGGCGGAAGAGAAGGCTGTGAGGAGTACGTGGGGCAAGGGCCGGCACAGAGGCCGGCACGGGAACCATGGCCCCGCAGAACCTGGGCACCTTCTGCCTGTTGCTGCTGTACCTCATCGGGGCGGTGATCGCCGGGTGAGGCGCGGGCACCGGGCTCGTGAGTCTTGGCTAGGGAGGAGGGCCGACGAGGAAGGGACGCTGCCACGCGGATGATGTGGAGAGGGGGATCGCCGTGGTGAGGCGGTGGGGGCAGAGGGGCGGGTAGTGTGGGATGGGCAGGAGGCTGTGTGTGGGGTGGGTGAGAGGGGCTTCAGTCAGAAGCCCTGTAGAGCTGGACTTGCCCAGAGCTGCAGAAGTTGGGTGCAGTGCCAGACACGACGAGAAGCGATGCTGGAAAATGTTGAGCCTGCCAGGAGACTTTGAGGGGCTAGCAGCATTAAAGTGGGTGGGGAAGTGAGGAAGACAGGTACGAAGGACCTGCTGGAATAGAAGGAAATTGAATTGAGGCAGTAAAGCAGATCCTTTGGGGACCTTTGTACTTCCTAGCTTCTGGAGGTTTTGAGTCTAAGCTGTCACCGTGCTCCACTGCCTGCATGGGACGTTCTTAAGACGCTGAGTGGTATATAGTGAGCAGGAAGAGCCTTTCACTGACACTTAGGAGACTGGGGTTTTAGTCCACCCACCCCCATCCCATTTATGAATTATGTGACCTTGAAGGAATCATCTAAGTTCTCATGTGTAACTCGAGGATAATAATGTGCCACCTGAAGGGAATAGGACTCACCCACATCAACTTTTGAGGTCCTTCCAACTTTAAGAATCATGATCCTATAAGCCTGGTGAACACAGGATTAGATGAATGAAGCTCATACTTTAGAATGTGGGGAATAGTATGGTGGTAACTTCTGATACTTTATAGTTCGTGCTAAATGGAGAAAGTACTACCTAGCAGAGGTTTAAGTGCTTGTTGTCTCATAATTTTTTTTTATTTTCATACATGCTTAAATTTTGGGTTTTTTTCCTTGTGAAACATCTTAAAGTTCTTTTTTTTTACTTATCCTAAGTAATGCTCTGATGTTTTTCTTGGTACGTTTTACACTTAAAGCAAAAAGTGCCCTAAGGTGTTTAAACAAAATGTCATTGTAAATTGTGTAAATATTTCAGTTTTAAACCTTAGTCCCTTGTAAAGAAGTCTGTTGGGAACTGCACTGTTGATGCTGAACTATGTGAACCATTTTTTCCCTGTATTTTTCTGAGTTGTTACTTAACCACTTTTTAAAAATTAAACATATATTAAGTAAGCCTCATTCTTTATACAGTCAGCATTTCTATTGTTAATTTTTGTGAACCTTTTGACTTCTTTAGTTTAATCCTTATGCAATCCCTGGTGGGTGATAAGTTTTAAAACTTACAAATGAAATGGTTAAATGATTTTCCTAAAGTTGACTAAGAGCTTATAAAATCCATTTTTTTTAATGTTCTGTCTTATGTTACCTGGATCCTGGTAACCCAGTGCGTTTTTTCCCACTGCATTTTAAAGTTACCATCACTACTGTGTGACTCCCTCTATTGTGATCCACTTTCCCTTCCCCTTGATTGAGAGAAAACATCTTGAGATGTAACTTCTGGTAGCTAAAGTAACTCTGGCAAAAGTATTTGATATTTGTGAGGATGCTTATTCATTTCATTCAATGAATATTTATTGGTGTCTTCTACAGACTGTATACAATCCCTGCCCTGGAACTACATTACACTCTTACTCTGTCTTCCCATTGGCTTTTCACGCAAAGAGCTGCGTTACCATCAATTTGGCAAGGAAATCTGGATCTCTATCTCCTATCTCATGCCATATACAGATTTGCAACTGCTGAGAAATGCAGGCTCCTGCATATGGGCTTCATATTTGACCTGAAGAAACTAGTATCACTGTTAACAGTGACCACAGATTGCTATATTCTCTCTTTTAGCCAAAATAACCGCTACAATTCATATATCTAATTTAGTGTTATTCTTCCTTCAAAGTTCTTATTTGGACTTTAGCTTAACCTTTGTTATCTTCTGAAGTTAAGTTTGGTCACTTCATCTTTGACATTCCAGCTGTGTTACTTGAAAACAGTCAAGAGTCATTTGAAGTCAGCAATGGGGGAAAGGGGAGTGAGTTGAGTTGATTATTTGGTTATTGGTTGAAAATAATGTATGACCATGAAATAAAAAAATGGATTTCTTCACTGAGGATAGTAATTTTAAGTTTACCACAAGTACTTTGAGTAATTCTAGCATCTCTCAAAAGATACATAGCTACTTAATGTGATTATGTCACTATAAGACCACCAATTCTGTTGTGTTACTCTATTAGTCATTCTTTTTTTTTTTTATCTATGTATCATAAGTATACCTTCATTTTCTTACCTGTTACCTTAAACACAAATTAGTGTAAAGAAAAAAATTTCCACTTCTAAAAATGTAATGTATAACACTAGTGAAGTGTCCTCTCCTTCTGTTCCCTCACCAGGCGAGATTTCTATAAGATCTTGGGGGTGCCTCGCAGTGCCTCTATTAAGGATATTAAAAAGGCCTACAGGAAACTAGCCCTGCAGCTTCATCCTGACCGCAATCCTGATGATCCACAAGCTCAGGAGAAATTCCAGGATCTGGGTGCTGCTTATGAGGTGAGTTAGGAAAGAGGATAAAGTATTTGTAAATCTGTAGATACAGCAAAACCATGTGCATAGAACAGAGAAACACTCCCTTTCAGATCACTTCTTAAATAGACAATGGGGTAAAAATAAAAGTACTTCATGCTATATTGTCCTTAGTCTTATATTCTTGTTAATAAATACCATTTTCTGCCTTTTTCATACTAACATTTATTAAGGAGAATTATATTAAAAAAGAATGAATACAAGAGAGAAAGTAAGATTGATAGATTAATAAATATGTTTATCATCAGTCAGTCAGTTTGGGAGCTGGAACCAAAATGCACAAAATCTCAGTAAGGATTGCAAACCCGCAGCCCATGTGGACCAGGCAGATGACATGCAGGACAGTTAAAAGATAAAATATGACACTGCCTAGACTCTCTCCATGTTGGGAATCGACAAGGATTGATAAAGGAAGGGAGAAACTGAAACCTTGCTCCATCTGTTATCCAGCCCCCACTGGTTTTTGCCATATATGAATCCAGACACTGTTGCCAGGGCATTTCATTTTTTTAGAGCAATTGGAAATCCCAATGTTCATGTAAATTCTCCTGATTGTAAAATTTTGGTAACTAATTCAATTAAATTTCTTTTTCATGCAGATCTAATAAAACAGTTATAGTTTGAATTTGCAATTTCTTATATACAGATTGAAATACTAAATATTCTGTTAAAAATCTTTCATATCTATTACCTTAGAAGTTGGCTATGCTGCATATATTGATATTTACTTTTCCTCTAAAAACAGAATTAGAGTTCTGTGGTTTTATTTTTCCCTTAGTTTTATTGAGGTATAATTGACAAAATTGTAAGATATTTAAAGTATACATCATGATGATTTGATACCACTATATGTTAAAAAAAGACTCATAGCATGCCCATCTTCATGCACATATTTATCTCTGTTTTTGTTGAGAGAACATTTAGGTTCTAGCTCAGCAGATTTCCGCTATGCAATACAGTGTTATCAACTATAATTACCATTTACTCCCATTCTGTAAAGGGACACGAAAAAATTATAGGAGCTCAAAAAGTCATAGAATTAAAACTCCTGAATTCAAGTTAAATTCTGGTACAGTGAGAAGGCTAGAAAATAAATTTAGAAAATATTTTTGTAGTGAGAACTAATGAACCCCCCAAAAGGAATGACTTTAAAACCTCCTTAGTAAAGAAACTATTAAACTAAAACTGTGACTTTTATACAGGTGAAACCTAGACCAAATAGCTCCCCTTCTCTTGACACCTTCAGTTATCCTTTAAGACTGAATATCCTAACCCGGGGCCGTTGAAGGAACTTGAGAGAATTCAGGGATACAACATTTAATTTCTTATTGATAATAGGAATTCTATCTTTGCACTTTATTTCCTATGACTAGTCCCATTGCTTGCTAGGAACCTGGTACTCAAAAATATTTTCAAGGGAAGCTGTTGCTAAGAATTTACTGTGCTTTTTAAAAGATTCCATGCTGTTCTTTGGCCATAACCTAAACAACCTGTACTTAGATCATTCATGACCCAAACAGACCATCAGCAAATCAAGAGTATGTATACATCCTCTTATGTGCTAAAACAAACTGGCTTAAAAATAAGCCAGTCTTGGGGCTTTAAAATGGTGTTTCTTAGAGACGTAATTGTAGTGTTCATTCTTTGCCAAGATAAAACCAGAGTAGTAGACTTAAAAGTGAAAATATTGGAAATCCAGATCATAAAATAATGAATTTTTTTTTTAAATTTAACTGCTCAATTCTGCTTCCACAGAATAGCTATTTTTTAAAGATATTTTCCAGAGCTTTCCTTTCTCTCAGCTGACCTGTCATAGTGGCTTTTATTGAGTACTCCGGTCATTCTGGACTAACCCATTTGTCTTTGCTTGTTAAGAATGCTCACTCTCTGTATACTCAGCTTCTATTTATCCTTCTAGATATATCTTAAATGTTAATAAATTTTTACTGTGACTCCTTGTGCTTGATTTGGTCTTGGAGCCAAAAATGTGTCTTGTTTGAATATGCTAATTAGATCTTTTCTTTCTTTTACTGAATTAACAAGTTCTATCCAGCCTCTCTTTTTCATTGTGAGCACAAGTATGAGCTTGAAATAACTTTCTTCTATAGTACTCTATCTAAATAAGAGTTTAAAAAATCAGAGAAAAAATATAGTTACTTAATTTTAAGTTACATATATAGATGTACTTCAGATTGCTCTAAATAAAAGGGTACCATTTTTTTCCATGTTGAAGGCAAATTTTTGAAGAGTGTGAAGCTTATTTTTTTTTATGTTTTTTGGTATTATTTATTTATTTTTAAAAGATTTATTTATTTATTTATGCAAGCACTGGGTACAGTCAGAAGCGCGGGAGGGTGAGAGAATTCACCAGAGCCAGAGCAGGGAGCAGAGCAGGCAGAAGGACCCAAGTACACTGCTGAGGGGAGCAGTGGGCGGCAGGAGAGGTCTGCGCGCCTTGCGCCATGTGGGACCCTCCTCTGGTGGCCGGGGAGCAGTCGGGGATCAAACCGGCGCTGCAGAGGCTGCGGGCAGCTTTGCAACTCAGCGCTCAACAGCTGCGCCAACGGGGAGGCCCCTTTTTTGGTATTATTTATGAGTGAACCTAATGAGAAAACATATAGCTGTGAATACGCATGTTATTTTCCAAAGCCATTAAAACCTCAGAAAGACTTTTTCGGGGGCCTCCCCAGTGGCGCAGCGGTTGAGCGCTGGGTTGCGAAGCTGCCCGCAGCCTCTGCAGCGCCGGTTCGATCCCCGGCTGCTCCCCAGCCACCAGAGGAGGGTCCCACATGGCCCGCAGACCTCTCCTGCTGCCCGCTGCTCCCCTTAGCAGTGTACTTCGGTCCTTCTGCCTCCTCTGCTCCCCGCTCTGGTGAATTCTCTCACCCTCCCGCGCTTTTGACTGTACCCAGTGCATGTACAAACGAACAAATAAATAAATAAATAAATGCCTCTTTCAAAAAAAAAAAGAAAAGAAAGACTTTCTGTTGTGAATTGACTTTGAATAACATCTATAGAGCAGTGTCCCTTTTTACTCTCTGTAGTTCATACTCGGGAAGAACAAACTTAATCATGCCAGATGCCATATATATTCTTCCACAAAAGGATTTTTACATACACCAAAAAATTGCAAAGGGGAATAGGCGATTTCTGGAGTACCTATCATTTAGTTCCCTTGAATTGCCAGTCTCTTAATGTGCACATGGAGGAAGCAATAGGGGATGTTATAATATAGACACATAGGGCTGAGCCAATTTCAAGGCTGTGCTAATTTACTGCTTGTGTCACTGATGACAGTCTATCATAGTCATATCTTAGTTTATAGTGTAGAGATATAATATAGCATAATAGTTAACTGCATGAGCACTGGAATCCAATTACATGGGAAGTAAGCATGAGGAATTTGTCTTACCTTTTTACTGTTAGAGCTCTCAACTACAGAGCCATAACACTAATCTCAGATAGGATTTTTATCTGACTTTGTGGATTTTGATTAAATTAAAAAGACACTTGAGCAATGTGGGAATTATAAAATGAACAATGCCTGAGATGACGTAGTCTGTTGAAGAAAATTATAAACATGCCTTAATGCCATACCTAATGAAAACTAAATTCCACTAAAATCTAAGACGTAGTATCATAGTTAAAACACACACATACACACATATGTACCTTGTCTGAATATTACTAAGACTCATTGTCTTTTCCCCTCCTGGCTTTTGTACCTAGGTTCTGTCAGATAGTGAGAAACGGAAACAATATGACACTTATGGTGAAGAGGGATTAAAAGATGGCCATCAGAGCTCCCATGGAGACATTTTTTCACAGTAAGTAATTTACTCATATGTAAAGTATTAATGTCTGAGAATGAATCACTTAGTGATTATTAAAGAATTATTACCCCCTTGTTCAGAAGCTTTTGATCAACTGATTCTTGAGCCAAAGATCAATTATCATCCTCCCTGTGGGAAGGTAGTGTCTACTGTTTTCACACAGCTCCAGAAAAGATGGGTAACACAGAAAGGGTTGTCCATGTAGCCAAGTATACCAGTCAAATCAATCCTGACAGTTTAGGGGGGCAGGATCTAATCTTTTGAAAACTACTAGTTTCATTGGTTGATCCCAACTTTGAGTGTATTGGTATAAGCATATATGTGACGTACTTTATATCTGTATTAAATAAATTATGTAGTTTTAAAAAATAAATATGATTTTGTGGTAGGGGACAAAATAGTTGATATTGTCATCCTCACCTTGATGTCCTAGAATCTGCAAACCATTTTAACGAGTAGTTATTCTTGTAAACAGATTCCTGTTCCCCTACCCAGAGCTGTCTTATATTCTGTCAACAAGAGAGGACTATTATGATAACTAGCATTGGGAAAAGGAATTAGGGTAAATGCTCTTTTTCATCTTCTGGGAGTGCTGATTGACTAGAATAATAAACACTTTTCCTTTCTACTCTTTGAATCCCCCCTTTATTGAACACTGAATTTCCATACCAGGGCTTCTTAATGTGGCGTTTCAAGTCTAGTTATAAGCAAAAAGATGTTTGACTACTCCTTTCTGTGGGTATAGAGTTCATTGTTTTCTTCATCTTGTCTAGTTTAGGGTGTTACATGATTAGGATATCCTTCTCTTCCTCAGGATTGATTTGACTATTTTGCCCACTAAGAACGTGTCTTCTTCCCCTTAACTATTACAAGTGATTGCTAGAATGAGAAGTGCCTTCTATTATTTACCCCTTCCTCCAGCCAAATCCTCCCTCCCTGTTTTTGTTTAAGATTCAAGGAATCCATTCATCAAAGTTGATTGGCAAGGGGAGTTGTGTACTTGTCATCATCACTATGCTAATATATGTACTTCTTAATAACTAAAAATTAAGATTAGAATGCCTTAACAGTTAAAGATCACTTTGTAAATCTCAAAGTGCTGCTTCTGTTGCTTATAAACATTAATTTTTGGCTTGTAGAGATAAAAACTTCCTATTCCTTAAGATCTGGAATTGATCCAGATCCTTATGATCTGGATGCTTTTTAAACTTAATTGTGTACCCCAAATTCTTTTACAGAGAAGTTATTTCCTCAGTGTTCAATGTTACTATTAAGTTCAGCATGCATATATATCTACATGCACACATTCTGTACCTTTTCTAAATAAGCCCATCATCTGGGTATTCCTCAGTATTGAAATAGATTATTGGTTGATCCCAAATTTCATTGTTTTGGTATAAGCATATATTATATCTCTATTAAATTATATAGTATTAAAAGATAAATTCAATTTTGTGGTAGGGGACAATATAGTTGATATTGTATAATTAAAAATTGTGTATAGTATATGACTCCAATCTACTCAAAATGTCTCAGTTTTATACAATATATTGTCATGTAAAGAATGTAAAGAAAACTAAATAAAGACATGAAGTAAATGTAAAGAAATGTAAAGTAAATGTAAAGAAAGTAAATAAAGACATGAAGTCTCACTTCTTTTCTGGATGATTTTACACTTATCTACAGTTTCTTTGGAGATTTTGGTTTCATGTTTGGAGGAACTCCTCGTCAACAAGACAGAAATATTCCAAGAGGAAGTGATATTATTGTAGATCTAGAAGTCACTTTGGAAGAAGTGTATGCGGGAAATTTTGTGGAAGTAAGTCCAAACAATACAACTCTTTGTATTGTCACCCAGAATTTATTCTTTTGACTTAAAAAAAGAAGTCTCTGGGGACTCTCTCTGTATTTTAGGTGAGGGAGACAAGATGTACAGAATTGAATTAATGGTAATCCTTGGTTCATGATAGTCTTACTGTTTCATGAACTCATCTGGCAGCCCAAGACTTAGATCAGCCTACTTAGCACTTCACTGTTCCATTCCCCTGCTACCCTTCAGAGGTAACTACTCTTGTGAGTTCTGTCTTCATTGTTCTGTTGCCATTATTGTGTGTTTGTTTGTTGTATTACGTATGTGTGAATACCTGAATGATATTTTTCTTTTTTTACTTTGTAAATATGGTACTATACCATAAGTTATCTTCTGGGGCTGTTTTTTTTCACTCAAGGTTATGTCACCGAGATTTATCCAGGTTGTTGCTTATAGCTGTAATTCTCCTGAATGGAAATTTCACTGTGGCTATACTATGTGGATAGATAGAAAAGTTATTTCCAATTTTTTTTCCATTCCAATATGCTTGTATGAATGTTCTTAAACATATATCCAGATACATATGCGCAAGACTTTCTCTTTGTAAGTGTATATAAGAGTGGAATTGCTGAGGAATAGGAACAATTTTCAGTTGTTTGTGATAATACCATGTTGTTTTCTCAGTTGATTGCCTCCAACACTTCTACCAGCAGTTTATAAGAGATTCTTTAGATCTGCCACTTCTTAATACTTTGATTTGTGTTTTTTTGTGTGTGTATGCGTGTGTGTTTAAGAAATTCTTCTCTGCCCTAAAATCAGAAAGTAATTGACTTATATTTTCTACTAAAACTGTTGGTTCTTTTTTATTTTGAAATTACTTATCTTTTTTAATTCCCGAAAATTTATTTCCATTACTTTTTCAAACACTTAATCCTCATTTAGTACTTCTACTGCTATCTGCTCTTACCTTTCTTTTAAATATATATTTTTTAAAATTCTACTTCTGTATCTTTCCCTGCTTCCTTATAGGAGAAAGCCTCATTTTGGTTGTCTAGTTCTATCCTTCCATCGTCAGCTATATCCATTCCAATAATATCCTAACAGCTGTGCTTTTATTTCAATTCTATTTTTATACATAATATTCCTACTTGATTCTTGTAGTATCTCTTTTTCTATTTCATTTTGCTAGTATCTAGCCTTATCTCCTCAAATATACCATACAAACTTGTTTGAAATTCTTGGTCTGTCTTTTCTAATACAATTGCTGCATATACAGTTTGTTGTCGTGGCGGGGGGGGGGGTTGGGGGGGGGTTGAGGGGGGGGTGGCGATGGTTGGATTCCTCCCAGTCTTTAGCTATTTTTGCCTTTGACCTTACTCCCATTCCCCCCATGGGTTTTGGCAACTCTTTCCCTGCTAGAGCATATTAGGGTGAACCCTTACCTGCTGGTTTTAACTGTTTTATATTTGTTTACTTGAAGCATTTTTGCTTTTGTTTGGTGTCTGGGTCCTGTTGTTTTTCTAGGAGAGGGGTGAGCAGAACTTAAACTGCTTTTTTCTAGTCGCCTCACTGCCCCCGCTAGCTACTGTTGCTCTTAGTAATAGTCACCACCCTGTACACAGAGCAGTTCAAAACAGCTTCTATCTCTGGAGTTTTCCTACAGATTTTGTGTTATATTTATTATCTCATGGAATCCATGTTTTCTTAGAGGTTTTCTGGGATTTTGGAGGAGCAAACTGGTAGCCTATTGTATGCTAACAGGAAGTATTTTCTCCTTAGTGTGGTTTTACACTGAATAGTTGAAAGAGGACTGGACAATTACATTAAGACGTAACTGGCTTGTAATACTGTTGCTTAGACTGAGGAATTATAGAAAAAGGTATTAAAAATATTTGGACCCTCTCCTTCAAAAACGGGATGGTTGTTGAGGTGGGAGAAAAAAATGCGAGCCTAGTTAACTCCTGTGTTCCCTTCTAGAATGCTCTTTGCGTTATTGGTCACCACTAATATACAGCACACATCACACTTTGCAATTAGTGGGACTCTTTTTAATCTAATTATTGTAAAGGGCATAAGAGGCCTCATAGTAAATTCTTTTACTAGAAAAACTAGAGCATAGGGGTTAGAAGCATGAATGTCAGAGCTAGACTGGTTTAGTTTCTGGCTCTGCTCTTTAGTAGTTGTGTAACCGTGTTACCTCCTCTATAGAATAGAGATAAATATAGCACCTACTTCATAAGTTTGTGAGAATTAAATAGAGTCATATATGTAAAAGTGATTAGAGCTTTGCATAGCACATAGTAAGTACTGGAAAGTGCTCTAGTTATACAGTTCTTTATTTTGCTGACCTGGACATTCATGTGTTGGGATGCTGTCAGGGAGTGT
Organism: Talpa europaea; assembly: GCF_964194135.1. Classification (NCBI taxonomy): domain Eukaryota; kingdom Metazoa; phylum Chordata; class Mammalia; order Eulipotyphla; family Talpidae; genus Talpa; species Talpa europaea. Next base: position 114,524,080 of record NC_140070.1, on the reverse strand, counting down.
TGTCCAAATACTTGTGCATGCTGCATGTGTCTCGTGATTAGGTGTTTGACTTATTAGACAGGCAAAAACAGAAAACATATTTCTTCATGTGTATTAGTGTCCACATACTTAGATGGGTCAGAATGTTTGATTGCAGTCAACTGCAAAGAGATGGTCATTGTGTCTCTGTTTACGTGTTAAAGTATCTGAATTGAGATAGCTCTGGAAAACAGTCCTAGATTAAGTTGCCTAAAACAAGAGGCCGTTTTTATTAGGTTAATCACAGCTAATCCTATGATGATAGCCACATACCAGCTTTTGAAAGCTGTGGTTCTTCTTCAGGGGTTATACTTTACACAGCTTAGATTTCTTAAAAGATTGTAATTCTGTAAACTATTTTGGTTTAACAGTATTTAGTTTATGACTTAGAAATGGTGATAACACATAGTTATTTCAGTTCTCTTACTCCCCTCTTCTCCAGCTTTAGAATTTGAGTCATTTAAATATCTGCTTGCTTCATTTCTGTTTTTGAGGGCTCATATCTAACTTCTCAAAGAGTTCTGTCAGTTTGCCTTCCCTGAGGGATGGCTTGCCAGAGAAGGGGAAGTTTCAGTCCTGGCACTTGGCACAGAGCCCTGAAGGTTGAAGAAAACAAAGCCCAGTTTACTGGAGAGAGAAACTGATGTTGTATATTCACTTCTAGGTAGTTAGAAACAAACCTGTGGCAAGGCAGGCTCCTGGCAAACGAAAATGCAACTGTCGGCAAGAGATGCGGACCACCCAGCTGGGCCCTGGGCGCTTCCAGATGACCCAGGAGGTGGTCTGTGATGAGTGCCCTAATGTCAAGTAAGCAAAAATCATCTCTTTTGTTCTACAGAAAACACTAACATCATCTCATTTGTCTAATAAAATGCGTATGGTCTGTATTTAGATTTTTCTTCCCTCTCTCCCTCATCTTCTACCAAATGATAGGGCAAAGAAATGTACATTTTCATTTTTTTGGAAAGTATTTCTTCTAATTATTATCTTTTATGTTCCTGAATAAGCAGTGTCCTTTATTTCTGAATATACTCAACAAATATTTTTATTTCATTTTTCCTACTTGGAATATTAGCAAAATCTTACATGTCCAGATAATATTGCAGATTAGAGAAATATTGAAATACTATTTGCTGATTATTATAAATACAACTTTTACATTAGACCTTAAATTATATATATCAAAACTAGATCAGTCTTTTTGGGATTTTGGGGATTAGGAGGAAATCAGATAGAATAAACTCTCCTGCTAGATTCCTGATAATGTCACCTTGTCCTTCCTGGTGCAAGTATCTGTAAATGTGAGTAGTTTTCTCTGTTAATGGTCATTCATTTCAAACTTGGTTGTTGGCTTGTGGAAAATGTGAATTAGATATCAGATAGCTTTGTCAACTAGAGCTATGGAATAGTCTTCCATGAAAAATCTCTGATAGAATAGCAAAACTTTATCTGAATCTGGAGTTGGTTTGTATTTTCATGTTTTTCTTTTTAAATTCTCTTTGTCTCAGGCTAGTGAATGAAGAACGAACACTAGAGGTAGAAATAGAGCCTGGGGTGAGAGATGGCATGGAGTACCCCTTTATTGGAGAAGGTAAAATAATAATATTGATGTTGTATCATCAAAACTTTCTGCTCACCACTCGCTTGTATATACCTCCCCCTGTCCTTGCTTCACTCCCTATCATAGTGGCTGCATAGCGCCTGTGTATAGATTCCCAACACTTTGGTCTGTTTTAGGTACAGAAAGCTTTTGTGGCCATCATGGTTGGTCTGCTTATATGTTAGTATTACTGTCAAGCTGATAAATAAAAAATTAGGTTGTTGAAACCTTAATGGATTAATTTTAACTCAGGAATGAAAGAAGATATATAATTCTACTAGCATTAATAAGATACTCTCACTTGTCACTTTTGGAGTTAAATTTAAAACTCTAAAGGAAATAAGCCTTTAAGACTTCAGGTTCAGGAAATCAATGAATCATTCTTTGTATAAGAAACAGTCAAGTTATTTATTTCTGTGCCTGAACTACAGATGATTCTTGACTAATAATCTGAAACTTGCTATATCCAGATAGAGATAGTACCCTCACAGATAGACTTGGCAGAATCAACACCTAAGATAGTGGTTTAAAAAATTTTTCTCATTTGCCAGATGACTTGTGGTATTTGACTTATGTGACTTATACTATACTGTAATCTGTTCTGACTAGGGGAACCTCATGTGGATGGGGAACCAGGAGACTTGCGGTTCCGAATCAAAGTTGTCAAGTAAGTATTCTCATTTCACAGCCCTCTCCCTAGCCCTTACTTTTCAGATGTCTATCAGATTATGGAAATTGGAGTAATTACCAGAGTGCTTTCAGTCTTTACCCTCTGTTTCATGCCCTTAATACCCTAAATAATTATTTGTAACTCTACATCGATACTGAAAATGTTGGGATGCAGTCTAGGATTGAACCCAATTATTTATTTACTCAGGATATACAAATCTAAAAGGTGTTGGGGGCCTCCCCGGTGGCGCAGCGGTTGAGCGCTGGGTTGCAAAGCTGCCCGCAGCCTCTGCGGCGCCGGTTCGATCCCCGGCTGCTCCCCGGCCACCAGAGGAGGGTCCCACATGGCGCGCAGACCTCTCCTGCCGCCCGCTGCTCCCCTCAGCAGTGTACTTTGGTCCTTCTGCCTGCTCTGCTCCCTGCTCTGGCTCTGGTGAATTCTCTCACCCTCCCACGCTTCTGACTGTATCCAGTGCTTGTATAAATAAATAAATAAATCTTAAAACAATAAAATAAAATAAAAGATGTTGGAAGGAAAGAATTGATAAGACATATAAGGAGTTCTATAAAAGAGACACAAGTGAGAATAGGGAATCTTGAGCACCGAGATTTTAACTGAGGAAATTTGGTGAAATTTAAGAATGGGGCACCTGCTTAGAAGTGACCTTCTATTACATAATGTGCTGCTGCTTTGCAGAGAGAGCTCTTCTTTTCTTGGCTTCTCTTCAGCATGAAGTGCTGCTTAGATAAGAATTTTGCCTGGAATTCAGTCTTTCTTGTTTATTATTTTGGAAAGCAGTGATAGCTCTGCTTCTAAGGAGCCACTGAAACTAAGTTTCTACTTAAATGTGGAAAGATGGATTTCCCACTAGAACATGGGCTGTTTGTTCCCTCAGTGGACCTGGTGCCTTCTCAAGTCCTTGTCTTTTCCTAAATTCCCTCTCAACACTTCCCCATGCTCCCCCCCAACCACCTTATCTGTACCTCTAGAACTGGGGTGGCCTAAAAAGCCCAGCTCAGGCGACCTCTCCAAAGCTACTCTTTCCCCAGCCCCAACTACCGAAGCGCCCTTCTCTCTTTCCATAGTCTGACATGCTTTTGGGTTTCTCTTAATGTAAATGCCTTATGAATTGGACTCTGTAAGTCTCACACAACTTTAGAGTCTTGATTAACACTACACCAAGGAGTATCTAACAAATGATTATCGTTTGAAAGAATGGTTTTCATTCTTGTTTCATTCTTGTTTAAAATCTTCCCTAAGAAAGATGGAGATTGATGAGTTTTACATTATTCTGTTTTTAGGCACCCAATATTTGAAAGGAGAGGAGATGATTTGTACACAAACGTGACAGTCTCACTGGTTGAGTCTCTGGTGGGCTTTGATATGGATATTACTCACTTAGATGGTCACAAGGTAAGCAAACTGATTTTCCTATTTCCTCTCCTTTGAAGACCTTCATGTCAGTGGTTTTGAGATTATTTCAATCCCTTTGATAACTTAGAACTGTGAGGACTCCTTTCTCAATCTTTATTCTACTTCTCTTCATTCTTCTCCTGAACATCTAGCAGTAACAGTGCTTTCTACTCAAGGTTCATTGCTTAGCTTTTGGCATTCTGGTTTTTACAGTCCTTACTGGCCAAAGTGTTGCTTTTTTACCTGTTTCTATGTTTGATTCTTCTTTTTTCTTTTGAAAACCTTTTCTTTCTTTGGCTCACATTGTGCTAGTGATGTGTCTCTTGCCTCTCCATCCTTGCTTCTGTGCTGAACTCTGGCATGAACTTTGGGCACCTGGAAGTTGTGTGTTATACTTTGGGAGTACCAGGCCCGCTCCAGTTCATTCCCTTTTGCTTCTCAGGTCCATATTTCCCGGGATAAGATCACCAGACCAGGAGCCAAGCTATGGAAGAAAGGGGAAGGGCTCCCCAACTTTGACAACAACAACATCAAGGGCTCTTTGATAATCACTTTTGATGTGGATTTTCCAAAAGAACAGCTAACAGAGGAAGCAAGAGAAGGTGAGGGGTAAATGAGTGGGTGTGCCTGTGTTTGTGCACATGAGGAAAGGCTGGTTATAAAGGCTAGGCAACAGGAACCAGATCCTCGAGTGACTTCAGACATCAACCACTAACACCAGTGAACACAAGATTAGGAATGCTCTTGCCTTTCTTTATAAAAGGCAGCATTAAATCTCCTGTCACTCTCTAACAAAAGGCTGTGTAAGCTGGGCTTTGAAACTTAGGGAGTACTAGTGTGTGTGAGTATATAAGTATGGGACAGAATCAATTAAATTAGTTGGATCAAACTCTAAAAGATGAGGGATGCATTAGAAGGATGAAAGGCTTAGGAGTGATATCTGTGATCTGGTTGAGAAGAGGGCCCAGTTGGTTGACCCTTAAAAAGGAGAATAATGGTGGGGATTAGAATTAAAAAAGAAGGAATGGAAGTCAGCCTAAAAAGCTTTCTGTTTTAATTGCTTTTTGTTATTTCTTATTGGGTAGAATTTTGTGGGATGTGTATACATGTATGCCAGCGAGAGAGAGGAAAGGATCATGTTGAACATAAAACACATACATGTGTGGGGTTGTCACATATGGCGAAGTTGGGCATTGGTAGTTTTTTAATTAATTAATTTTTTTTTTTGAGATTTATTTATGCATACAAGAGCTGGGGTACAGGCCAGAGGTGGAGTGGGGGTGAGAGGGTTCACCAGAGACAGAGTGGGGTGCAGAACAGGCAGATGTACTAAAATACACTGCTGAGGGGAGCAGTGGGCGAGACAGGAGAGGTCTGCTGCACCATATGGGTGGCTCCCTGGCCGGCCGGGGATCGAACTCATGCTGCAGAGGCTGCGGACAGCTTCATAGTACTGTGCTTAACCTCTTGTGCCACCAGGGAGGCCTGGTAGTTATTTGATTTAGGTCCACAGTTGGCATAAAGACTTTTATGAACCGCCCCATGAAACATGCTTTTTAAATTCTAGGGGAGTCACGCTTTTGTTAATGGAGTCATTTGTTCATTCTCTCTTCAGGTATCAAACAGCTTCTGAAACAGGGGTCAGTGCAGAAGATATACAATGGACTGCAAGGATACTAAGAGTGAATAAAATTGGACTTTGTTTAACATAAGTGAATCAGTGATATTTATTATCTGCAGGGTTTTTTTGTGTGTTTTGTTTTTATTTTCAGTAAGCAAGTTTGACTTAATTTTTTTCTTCTGATGATCGTCATGAAATGAATAAGAGGGGTTAAGAATTTGTCCATTTGCATTCAGAAAAGAATGACCAGCAAAAGGTTTACTAATACCTCTCCCTCTGGGGATTTAATGCCTGGTGCTGCTGCCTGAATTTGCAGAATTTAAGAAGCAAGAGGACTCCAGAAACAAAAGAAACAACAAAAAGGGGTTGGAGTTCATTGTTAGCTATTTCATTCAAAATGCCAACTGGAGAAGTCTGTTTTCAAATATATTTTGTTGTTATTTTTTTCTTGACTCCTGTTTCTTGTTGGTTTGGCTACTCGGCTGTCCCCTCCATGTCCATTTTGGTTATCTTCTCTTGATCTGCTTAGTCTCCCTCCTTGGTGCCTGCAAGCTAATTGGGTTGTCATCCCATCAAGCAAAATGGGTGACCAAACCTACAAGAGAGTTATAAAAATCCAGTCCCCACTCCCAATTAGACTCAGATGGCATTTTCTAGAAAGAAGCTTGAAGAGATTGAACAGATGAAGGGGAGGGAACAGAGGAATCCAGGTTATGCAACAATCCACCTAGTTGTCCTCAAGAAAGTATATATCTTCTCATTAAATTTGGGAATAATTAAACCTGATATGGATATTTAACTGTTTAGGAAGCACTTTTTATACATTCAATCTCAGTTGACTTCATAATTAAAAGGACTTTGGTTTGTGTTAGGAGCTAGACTTACCATTGGCTCTAGAAAGCTATTTTAAAGCAGAGTTAGAAATTTTATTTGCTTCTCCCAGTGCTCTCTAATTCAGATGCTACAGGACAGGAGTATTTTTGGCTTTTGGACTGCCTTCATTTTTCTACATTATTCAGTAACATCACACTCTGCTCTTCATGGACTTTTGGACTTCAGTGAGGTAAATGTTTCATTGCTTTTGAACAATTTTGATTGCAGTCAGTATGTGGCTGCCTTCCAGCCATGAGTATAGTTCCAGCTGCATCCCTGCCACTGGCTATTCAGCCATTGCTACCATTTGCTTTTTCATTGCCTTTTGCTCCTGGTTTATAAAAATGAGTGTAAGAATGGAAATTTCACTAATTTAGAACAGCTAAGAATAAGGTAAAAAGCAGCATACCTTTCAACCTCAATCAGACATGATTTGGACTTGAGTAAATCCAATGGTTGTGAAAGAAAGATGAAATTAAAAGGCTGAAATTAAAATGCTGATAATCTGTCTTAGTAATTAAATGAAACCACTTTTAAACCTAAATATAGTGGACCTTTTGCATATTTAATATTATGTACTAAGTTGACCTAGTTGAGCACCTCTTGGAAATAATTGTCAACATTTCCCTTATCAGCCCAGGAGAATTCTCAATCATCATTTGCACTTGCTCATCTCCCACTTCCCAAGATTTTCACAAGTTGGTCATTTACTAAGAGCTAGTTACTAGTGTTGGTAAGTAGACCCCATAGCCTTGCTTCCAAAATAATAATAATGATAATGGGGCCTTGTTAATCTTTTTATTCATAATTAGATTGCTATGATTTAACTATGTAAGCAAGAGTATTCTTTCATCATTTGACTCAGAGCTTCAGTTAACTGCTTTATCTGAAGCACATTATAATGTGGAAAGATTTATGTCAAAGTTTCCATAGGTTTTCTTGTAATAAACCATAGAGACAGGATGGTGGTGGTGGAGAGGATGGGAAAATCATAAAACCAGAATCCTGAGTCCAAGGATTTTGTATTTGGTGCAACTAACTGCTTTGTCAGAAGTTCATGATATCCGAAAGCAGAATTATCTATGAAGCAGCAAGCCCCCTACCAAAAAACATTTCTGTCCAGGAATGTTGCAGAGGGATTCCATGGCCTGGAAATAGTTATGGTAGGCTCATCAAGCCAGAAGGTCCAATATATTACAGAGTTTTCAAGTGAAGAACAGTGAAAATATGTTCTCTTACTCAGTGAGTAAAAAGAATATTTCTTCAGGATTACTATGGGCCAGGTTCTGTCCAAAAGCTTTATATGGATGAGGCATATGGAAGAAGGAGTTATCCTCAATTTACAGAGGAGGATATTGAGTTAACATGTCACCGCTTACAAGTCGTTGACTGGCATTTAAACTCAAGCAGTCTGCTTCAGAAAACACACTCTCAGTCACCATGAATTCATAAATAAAAAAAAAAAATAAGCCGTGGAAGGATTTTTAAAAGTGATGGTGGGAGAACTGACTACATTAGTGTCTTCAGTCTTGCAAGGAAATATGTCATTCTAGGTATGTAATGAAGCAAAAAGGATGTTTTGCCTGGGATCAGACTTAAGCCAGTTAACTTCTCTGAACCTGTTTTCTTATCTGCAAAATGGGGATAATGAGGGTAATTTTTTTTCACTTGAACATTTGTGGGTTTCTAACACCTATTTTGGCTACTCAGACAATTTTCTTATGTTTACTTCCTGGTCCTCAGTTGCATTCATAATTGATTAGAGTGCTGCATTCCTGAATGCTGAATGAGAGAGTGTTAGTACTCAGAAATCACTGTTTTGCGAATGGGAAACGATATGGAAACTTAAAACCAATTTGAAACGTGGCATCAGCTGTTACTAGAAAAGGGGATGAAAGGAGTTTATTCTTGAAATAAAATGTAAACTGCTACTAACTATAGTAACTACATCTACCCTGAACAAAAAGGCTCAGCCAAGGACTCTGGCAGATAAGCAGAGCAGGAAAAAAAAAAGTCAGTAGGTAGTGCTTTTTAAAAACTTGAGTCTTTCTGTTACTGAAATTGCTCCAATGCTCAGTGTCAGGGCTGAATGCAGTTACTACAGTGGGCACCAGTCCAGCTTTCACAGTGATTTATATACCAAAGAGCCCAGACCCTTTCTTATTTCACTAAAACAAAGCTTAGAAGGTTTTTTATGCATAGTTCCTCCACTAACGAGAATGACATAATTGGAGGGCAGCGTGGTCACAGAGCTGAGTGTTCATGAGAACCCTCAAAAGCCACACAAATTTGTAGCCACATGAGGCTGGTGCGAATTGACAGGTGCTGTGAGTGTAGAAGGCACGACTGATTTTGAAGACTTAGGACCAAAAAAAATATAAAAATTTCAGGGCCTCCCCTGTTGAGCGCCGTGCTGTGAAGCTATCCGCAGCCTCTCTAGCGCCGGTTCGATCCCCAGCCACCAGGTGAGGGTCCCACATGGCGCACAGACCTCTCCTGCTTCCCCCTCTGCTCCCCTCAGCAGTGTGTTTCGTCAGTCTGCCTGTTGTTCCCCGCTCTGACTCTGGTGAGTTCTCTCACCTTCCCGTGCTTCTGACTGTACCCAGTGCTTGTATAAATAAATAAATAATCTTTAAAATATATATATACAAATTTCAATAATAGTTTTATATACTAATTACATGTTGAAATAATAGTATCCTGGGTATATTTTGTAAAATATATTATCAAAATGCTATATGAAGCACATTATTAAAATTCAACTAAGGCTTTTTTGGGGGGGTTAGTTTTTTTTACTTTAAAAAATGTGACTACTGGAAAATTTAAAATGAGATAGGTAGCTCACATTATACTTCTGTTGACAACACTGCTGCCAGGTCACTCCTCACATGTGAGAAGGGCCTCACATTAATACCTATTCAACTACCTCACTCAATTTAGTTTGGGGACCCTAACTTAGCCTCCTACATTTTATCCATGTCTCCCTACCTGATGCTATTTGTCCTCTGGATTAGTAGAGACATCAAGATTTTCATCCAATCAGTGAATTAAAGTGCTGAGAAAAGAAGGCCAACCCTTGGCTTTTACCACTAAAAGTATCTTTCCAGCATCCATTATCAAAAATAATGGGGAGGCCTCCCCAGTGGTGCAGCGGTTGAGCGCTGGGTTACAAAGCTGCCCGCAGCCTCTGCAGCACTGGTTCGATCCCCGGCCACAGGGTGAGGGTCCCACATGGTGAGCAGACCTCTCCTGCCGCCCACTGCTCCTCTCAGCAGAGTACTTCATCAGTCTGCCTGCTCTGCTCTCCCCTCTGACTCTGGTGAATTCGCTCACCTTCCCGCACTTCTGACTGTACCCAGTGCTTATATAAATAATAAATAAATCTTTGAAAAAAAATAAATAATGGGGTAGTCACATCGTCGTCCAGAAAATAACTGTGCATATGACTATGTTCCTTTGTCTTATCCACAAGGCGTGCTGAGAAGGTTGGCTGAAATCCACTTCCACAGCAGCCTGTTAGGAAGTGAGACATGTCCAATGTGACTTAGACTTAGTGAGCCTATGTTGGGTGGTCAGGACCAGTCAGTGCTCACAGATGATCCCAAAGTTCACCATCACAATCTTAATTTTTGGAAAAATTGCCCAACTCCAAGCTTCCATCTTCTCCTCCCCAGTTGCTCAGAATCAAAAACATGTTTAGCAAGCTCTGTATTCTCTCAGTACTCGAGTCTCCAGCCAAGAGGTCATGGTGTCTGTTGAAGTGTTTCTTGTAATCATTTCTTCCCTCGTGGACTTCCATTTCCTCTTACTGATGTTCACGCTACCCTTTATATTTCAAGAATTCTTTTTGTCAAACTATAGAAGCAAAACGGGAAGTTTTCTATAACACGGTTAAAATGTACATGCTCTGCAAGCAAACTGTTTAGATTCAAATTCTTATTCTACTGCTTACTGACTGTGTCTCAGTTTCTCCATCTGTAACATGGTAGTAATAAAAGTACCTATTTCATAGGGTTGTTGAATAATTGAACAATTGTAGCTGGAATACCTGATTTGGGACAGACGGGCAGAAAAAAACAAGTTACCATCTCTGAGTTAAGAAAGTTTATTTTCTGTCTGCCCCTAGGCAGTGCACAATGTTTGCCCCCAGGTGGCGCTAAAATAACAATGTGCTAGCTGTCAAATCAGCTGTAAAAAGGGGCCAGACGTTTTTAAAAATGTCTGTGAGGAAACAGACTAGATGATTAGGAACATGTCAAGTAATTAAGGCCTCTGCATCTTCTTTTTTTTTTTAAACTTTTATGGTTTTTATCTTTTTTTTTTTTTTAGATTTATTTATTTATACATGCACTGGGTACAGTCAGAAGCGCGGGAGGGTGAGAGAATTCACCAGAGCCAGAGTGGGGAGCAGAGCAGGCAGAAGGACCGAAGGACACTGCTGAGGGGAGCAGCGGGCGGCAGGAGAGGTCTGCGCGCCATGCGGGACCCTCCTCCGGTGGCCGGGGCGCAGCCGGGGATCGAACCGGTGCCGCAGAGGCTGCGGGCAGCCTCGCAACCCAGCGCTCAACCGCTGCGCCACCAGGGAGGCGCCCCTCTGCATCTTATAACAGTTAGGCAACCTAACCTGGGAGAGCCTGAAGTGAGAGACACAAGGTTTTCCGCAAAGCATTTGTTTATTCATCTCCCCATAACCTTTGGAGCAAAATCCAAAAATAGTTGGATTCATAACTCAATAATTATGGTTGAACATGCTACTGATTAATGGATCAATGTCAACCTGGAAGGTGGGTAGTTTCTACTTGCACAAAAAGAGCTCTGTTCTCAGTCTTAATCTGGGCAATACTATTATTAGTGGTGAGCCCCTAGGAAGAGAGTTAAAGATGCCAGGTGCTGGCCTGCTGTCTGTGTGAGCCACAGAGTTTCACAAATTTTATGGACCTCTGGGTCCAAAATGCCAGGAGAGAGGCAGGACCCATTAAAGCTGCCCAGACAGGCTTTGGACTCTTGCACAATGCTTCAGGTGAGCGAACCTGGAGGGATGGGTTGGGGTGCACCAGCTTCATCTCAGCACTTGTGAGTGCTTTCCATAAGAAAGCACTTTCATGATCAAAGCAGCACCTGAAAATGTCTACCATTGGGCAAATCAGTAACTTCAAGATTTATAATGTTGCTTAAACCTCCAGTTCCCCCAAATATAAGGTTCTAAATAGATAGGGTAAATTTAACGACCCTCTTTGTTTTCCTCATTGGGTACATAACATCAGATAGATATATTAATGGATCCCTACCCACATTTTCCTTGCTCTGCAAAAACATTTGAAATAACTTCCCAACCTTATCATCCTTATATAATCCTCATTGTGGAGCTCAGAATGCAGGCAGTTCCCCAGAGCTATCTAGCAAAACTGTTGCGCCTGCTGCTCCCCTCAGCAGTGTCTTCGGTCAGTCTGCCTGTTCTGCGCCCCGCTGTCTCTGGTGAATTCTCTCACTCGTGCCTCAGAACTGTACCCCAGTTCTTGTATAAATAAATAAATCTTTAAGAGAAAAAAAAGAAGAAAGAAACTATAGGTTCAAATTGTAAGTGTTAACTTGCCTCCACACTTTGTGGTTTGGTAAAGGAAATTTGACACCGGTGGGAACAAGGACTCTTCTCTAATTCTGCTCAGCAGCTGCTACAACAGATAAACTAGGGTCTTACCAGGAGCAAGGTGAGCAGCTTGCTGTGATGTCCTAATTACTATTGCCATGGAACGAATTACCCCAACACTTAGTGACGTCAGACAACAACGTGTTTTTCTTGCAAATCTAGTATGGACCAGGCTTGAGGTAGACAGCTCCTTTTCTCCACGTGGTGTCTGCTGGGACATTTCAAAGGCCGGGGACTGGTATCACTTGAAGACCTCTACTTAGGTGTCTGCAGTTGTTCCTGGGAGGATTCAGGCAGCTGGAGGCTGCAACGGTGGGGCTCCGTGAGACTTTGTCCCTATGGGTCTCCAAGCACAGGGACTTCAGCCTGGACTTCTTTTTTGATGACTCAGGGCTCCCAAGACAAAGTGAGAACAAAGTAAAAGCCCAATTTATTTTTTGGACTTGGCTTCATCAGTCATGCAGCACCCTTTCCAAAATGTTCTGTTATTCATAGAGGCAGTGAGAAAGGCTCACCCACATTCCAGGGGGAGGAATCAGACCCAACTTTTTGATGAAAGAATCTTTCAGATTTTGAAAGAGTGTGGATATCTGCCAATATTGCTGTGAGCATTTTTTAAAACTACAACTTGCTCCAACTGATCCCAGGAGGTGACCATAGGGGCAGCAGCTGTGAAGAGGGACAATGTCAGAGCACAATGCAGGGGGCCCATAGTACTCGCGGAGCATGGAGGAGGGCAGGGGAGCGCAAGATGAATGGAGTGGGCACCAGCCCTGTCCCTGATTTCAGCAAGGAAGGGAGGAAACCTGGGGGTGGAGTTTGGAGATGGGACCTGCTTCAAAGGTCAAGCCCCGTGGGCTGGCCGCCTTTCTGCTAGGGGTAATGTGAATTACAATTCAGTGACCTTCAGTGAGAACATAGGGGGCGCCAGTCAACGCTGTGGACAAACAAGCCTGAGAGAGATGTCAGGTCATAGAGCTGGTTCCTCACCATAGCTGTCAAGTTTCTCAGAACCGAATTCCAGAAAACAAGGGTGTAGTGGGCAGGAAGACATGGAGCAGGATCTCTATTATCTGAGCAGATGGGGTAAAAGAGGAGTCCGTCCTGGAGCCCTCAGTGGCTTTTCAGGCTTTTATTGGGATTTACCAGGTACACGGCTGGCAAGGGATGCCAGGGGCCTGCCAGCCTCCCAGCCCTCAGCAAGTCTTCACTCTTTCTGGGCTCTCCGGCGTTCTCTGGTGGTTTTTGCTTCTCTTTCGCTCTCCTTCTCTCTGCTTCTCTGCTCTTCTCGTGGTTTTGCTGTTGTCCCGGTGACGCCGCCCTTATAAACTCTGTCTCTCAGCCCAGGTGTACCCACTTATGCATGCCCACACCCCCCTCCAGGTGCCCGCCATCAGACATGCATTCAGGACCACAGGGATCCACATCAATCCTAATGGCGGAAGGGCAGAAAAGCCTGATACTTTTTATTTACCCTGCAAAGGGCAACTGATTACTTTTTAAAACTGAATAGCTCAAGAAATATCTCTTAAAGTCAATTGTATCTTCTATACTTTGCAGGTCTCAACATGGTATGATTACTGAATGTACTAGCTGCCAGTCACTATGCTAGGGGCTGAGGATTCATAAGGTGCTAGAACATAATTCAAGCATTGGGGAGCTCACATTCTAGTGCTGAGGTTTCCAACACAGACCCCCCCCCCCACCAAATAACTCCTGCTCAGTGTAGAAACCTTGAGAAATACACGCATGTGCTGTATAAAAGCCAGTTAAGATTTTAAACATGAAGCACATCCACACCCAGATTTCCCATATCACAAAACTACAGCTAGGGCCTCCCCGGTGGCGCAGCGGTTGAGTGCTGGGTTGCGAAGCTGCCCGTGGCCTCTGCGGCGCCGGTTCGATCCCCGGCTGCTCCCCGGCCACCAGAGGAGGGTCCGGCATGGTGCGCAGACCTCTCCTGCCGCCCGCTGCTCCCCTCAGCAGTGTACTTCGGTCCTTCTGCCTGCTCTGCTCCCTGCTCTGGCTCTGGTGAATTCTCTCACCCTCCCGCACTTCTGACTGTACACAGTGCATGTATAAACAAAAAACAAAACAGAAACAAACAAATAAATAAATAATACATGCCTCTTAAAAAAAAAAAAAACTACAGCTAAAAGCAATTAGCCAGTACCATAAGACTAACAAAGCCTTAATCACTGGCCGTTATGAAACTATTGATATAATTATGAGAAGCTGAAACTATTGATATAATTATGAGAAGCTGAGTTAGTTTGCCACAGAAGAACACCTGCAATTAAATGTTGACAGGAAAACAATTCATCCAAGAAAAAGGGAACATGGCACATTCTGTGTTGCCTGCCTCACCCATTACAGGATGTTTGTGCTGTGAACCCCCAACGCCCTGTCTGTTGCATAGGCAAGTGGTTAAAGCCGGGTCCCCTCCTTTTGTGATTGTTGCCTTTACAAAGCACATTTTTACGACTTGCAGGCAGAATATGAAGATTTCAATGCACTTAGATGCTTCAATTTTAGAAAGTAGAAGCAATCTTTAACCCCAAATTGAGATCTTTGAGAATTAAGTTTGCTAACAAACTCATAAGACGAGTTTATAAAAATAGACTTTTCTACAGATGTGATATTTGAATATTCTGACCCTGAAACCTGAGCACTCAGAACAGCGCTAACCTAAGCATGTGAGTGTCACAGAGAATTTCATTGAGGAAGGGGATGCAAAGTCAAACTACGAAAATATCACGAGAGGAGTTTAATTTTTTTGGTGTCCTTCGAAGCACAAACCATCGGGTATATCTGAAGTTTCAAAACCTGACACTCCTTTGCTCCTTGTGCTGCCAGCTGGGACAACTGGGCCTACTTTCAAGAGGACCTGGTTGTGCGGAAAAGTAACCACAGGCAATTAGCAATGGGCATGTTGACCATGGAATATTGTGATAGCATGGGAATCCCAGGATGATCATGGAAATTGAGACTATTTGGCCAAAATCTTGGCAACTTCTGGGTCCCCTTACTGCACAGGTATTATCTTCTATCTAACTCTTGCTGTGGAGAATGGGAGCCCTGTCTGATATAAAAACCAGGTTCAGAAAGGAGACACACCCTGACTGGTAATGCATGCAGTGTCGCCACAGAAAACAGTCTGTGAAACTGTGGTGTTTTCATCAGTGTGCTCAGGCATGATCGTGCTCGGCTCCAGGTCTATAGTTCTGAGTGCAAGTGCTGGCATTGCAGGGAGACTGAGTTCAAATCCCTGATCTTCCAGTTAGCAGCTCTGTGGCCTTGGGCAAGGATCTTAACCTCTCTGAATCTCAGGATACTAACCGACCTCATATTCTGAAGGCTAAACAGTACCTTGTACTTAAAGCACCTAGCACAGATCTGGTGTGCAGCATGCACTTGTTAAATATTAGTTATTATAGACTGAATATTTTTCTGTACCCCTCAAATTCAGAGATTGAAGCCCATCCCCAATGCGATGGCATTTGGAAGTGATAAGAGCTTGAGAGCAGTGCTCATGGACAGGATTAGAACTCTCAGAAGAGCTGTAAGAGAGATGACTCCTCTCTCCACCACGCGAGGAGGCACCGAGAAGACAGTGGTGTACCCACCAGGAAGCATGTCCTCCTTACCAGACACACCATCTCCTGGCACCCAGACCTGACCCTTCCACCCTCTAGAACTGTGAAAAATAACATCTGTTGTTAAAATCTCTAAGTCTGTGCTAATTTACCACCATAGCCCAAGCGAAGATAGATATGACAGTTATGTCATAAATGTGATTAAACTGTTTTTTGAAGCAATTTGCATTTCAGATGAAAACATCCTGTTTTTGAAGTGCCAACTGGTTATTTTTCTCTGGTGTTGGCCAGTGAAAAACATTCACGGACCTGCATGTGTGGATTTATGACAGCTACTCCGCCTGACACACTTGGAGAAAAAACAGGAGTGTCCATGCTGAAGAATTCTGCAGCGATCTCATTCTCACTCTGCTCCAGGTACAGAGAGACAGAAAGTGCCAGGAGGGACATACACACTAAATATTAAAAGGGGAAGAGGCCAAACACCCCCAGAGCTTCTAAGAAATGAAAGCAGGTGTCTCTGGAGTTGACATGCCACTTGACAGGCGTTTACACAGCAGGAAGCCTCTGATCTCTTGGGCATTGGCTGCTGGAGCTCTCTCAAAGTATTGGTGTGACCCCCATCTGCACCAGGGTGACCAACTCATTCCTATTTGCCCAGGACAGGTTTGCTTCTGGCTTTAGCACTGCAAGTCCCACATTCTAGAAAGCTCTTAGATTCAGGCAAATCATGATAGGTAGTGGCCCTAAGGTCCAGACCTGCAGGGCTCCCTTGCACAGACACCCCGGGGTGTGTCACTCTTAACTGTCATGGGCAAGTGCAGAGTGATGGGACAGCTGTAGGGACAGGATGGGCTAGAGCTGGCTGGGCCCTGTCAGGGTTCCATGAAGGAGGAACCCTTGGGAACTGTGCATGAAAACTGAGGGGGCAGGGTTAAGGGCAGGTGTTAACATGGCGAGTGTGTATGGGGCAGGTCAGACCCAGAAAGTTCTTCCTGGGCCGGCTCAGATATCAGCTGCATTGAAAACAACATTCCAGTTTGGACATTTAAATTGGGGAACAGACAAAAATTATTTCCTTTAGTGTAAGTTGTATATGCACTTTGTCCTCTACATTGAAGGCAAGAGAATTACTGCATGAACTGATGATAGGATTAAAATGTAAGCTTAATTGAGTTATCTTTCATTTCACTGTTTTCTATTTATTTCAATGAGTATCCTTAGCCATTGCACTTACTAAGTGTTTAAACTATTTACATAGTTTAGGGCATAAAGCCTTCTTGAAAAGACTTAATTTTTTTCCTGAAAATACTGTTGGTAAAATTCCCCTGCTTTTGGTCATGTCTTTGTTTATTTCATTCTCGTTTTTGATTGTTGTGAGGTTATTCCTTTTGAGAAACCAAAAGAACATCTTCCTAAGATGCATATGAATCGTTCTCATTTTATGTAATAAAAGGCACTGCTTGTTTCTGTGAATGGTGGTATTGTTCAGCTTCAGAATTCCAGCCCACCCTGACTACTGCAACAGACATCGGCCAGCTGGGTGGTCTCTGAGGCCCAGTCACAGCCTGAGCTTGCCAGTTCAGGTTACAAAAACCCTCCAGAGGGAAAGAAACATTTTTAGAAGGTTTCTTTATTCCCACCAGAGGGCGCTGCGAACTGCTCAGGGCGTGGGACTAAGGCTTAGGCCTCTGTCTGTAGGAGTGATGCATGCAAACTTCCAGGGAAGGCTGCTTTATGCCAATGTTGTTCTAGCTCCCTTTACTGACTGCCCAGGCAGTCACGCAGAGCGCAGACAGGGGTTCCTCGCACTCTCTCAGCCTGGGAAAAGCCCACAGTCTGGTGTAGAGAGGAGTGGGCAAAGTTACTTCAAGGGGAAAGAGAACACAGTGGTGGAAGATTTTGCTGGCTTTAATTTTGGATAAAAACAGGAGCAAGAGACTTTTTCAGAGGAAAACAATTTACTCTATTGATTGATTAGACATTTATTAAGCAGCCACTGTGTCCATGAACTTTGGAGGCCCTGGGGGACCCAGGATGCTCAGAGCCCAGCATGGACAAGCCAGCCTGTGCAGGGTGGGGGTGCAGGCTTGTCTCCCCGACTCCTCCCCACTAGCCCCAATGCTAAGTCTCCTTCCCAACACAGAGCTCCAGGGGGCATTTCTGTTCCCAGGGGGCTGGCACACAAGGAGGTCCCTGCAGTCTCCTGGTCCAGATTTGCTGAGGACTGTTGGCTCATGGGAGGACCATTCCTGGTGCCTCGCTGCTGGGCTCTTCCTGCGCTCCTGGCACTGTGTGGCCTCCATGGCCTTGTCCTCATTCCCTTCTTTCTCCTCACACACATTCTTCTTGGAGAATATCGCCACGTGCATCTCCTATGTGCTGTGGTACAGCGCCAGACCTTGCCACAATCCTTGAAGCATAAAGCAGGCCTGAACAAGCCTGTGGCAAAGTTCCTGTGTGGTCAGTGACGCAGGGGATGTGTGTCGTGGCTGCTGAAAATTCACCACGTGTGCTCTGAAAGAGGACTTTTCCCTGGTTTATGGATTGACGTCTGAATGACAAGTATTAGGATGATACGACATTTAAATCACACTTAATAAATATTTAACAACTTATCTGAGGGGAAAAAATTGAACAGTTGAGATAACAGAAATCTAGATCTGACAGCCTCCATATGGCCCTATTTCTGGAGCAGGATCCCCAGCTTCACCCTTTTGCACCCTAGTAAGTAGGAGGAGTATATGTGTGTGTGTGGGGGGGGGGGATATGGAGAGGGAAATGACTTTTTTCTTGGGGGTTATGGCTGTTGTCATCAGCATAGGACAACTGGGCTCAGAGCATCTCTCATACCATCTCTACCACAGGTGATTCTGGGTAGCCTGTCAGGGGGAAGGGGACAGCTGACCTGTCATGAGGTGGCATTCACATGACATTTTATGTTAGATTGAGGAAACATCAATCTTTCATGTCAAAGAGAGGAGAGTGTGACAGAAATTGGGGTCTCAGCCCCACCCCCATCCATTCCAGGTCACCCTGTAGCCACCCCCAGCCCCCATCCCGCCTCAGGTTCTCTGGTCAATAACTTCCCCTGGACTTATCTTTGGGCTCATGGACAGAGGATATATGAATAACAAACTGACTTTGGACTTAACACTTCATTACATCAGAGTAAATCAACCTTGAACTGTTAGTTTTGGAATTTTTGCAAAAAGATAATATAGCCACCCCCTCTCTCCCCAACCCCTGATAACATGCAGTCTCTGTTGGTTTAAACTTTTCCTGAATAACCTATTCCTTCTTAAATGAGATGCTCCCTAATTTCTTTTGGTTAAATGTCATGCTGTTTGTTCCTCAAAATATGCTGTATGTTATTATTTGTAGTGAGTGGATGTTATTTTCTAATGACAGTCAAATGACACACTCTCATCTACAGGACACCACCACCTGTCCCCAGACACCACTGCCTGTCCCTGGACACTGCCCTCTGTCCTGGGCACCACTGGACCTTCTTGTGGGCACCTCTCTGACTGCTGGGCACTGCCCTTCCCCACCTCGCGGAAGCTATGGAGCTTCTGTGCCCACTCTGGGGAGAAGAGCTCTTTGCTTTTCTGCATTAGAGGCATCAATGCAGATGCCCTGCGTTTCTCTAGGAACAGTCTCTCTTTAGTTCTTTCTCCAAGGATTCACGGATGAGTTCAAAGCAGACCAGGCCAGGAGACAAATCTGAGTGACAGACACTGTTTTGTTGCTAACTTTGACCACGAAGGAGGCTTCAGAACTAGGCAGGCCCATCAGTCCTGGCTCTATTCTAGGAGGTGAGTTCTGCCCCCAGAAGGCTCCCTACCCATCCTGCGGACGGCTTCCTGGCGTGGATTCCCCCAGCCCCCAGATGGCAACCCAGCTGAGAAGGAGGCCGAGGCTCTGGTATGACACAAAACATATTAGCTCCTAGGCAACTCTGTCACGTTTGATTCAGGAGAGGGAGCTCAACCTTTTAAAGGCCTCGGGACACTTACATTGGAAAAGAAAATCAAATCATGTTGATCAAGTGTCGAAATTTAATGTTTATGCAAGTAAGAATACAACAAAGTGCATATTGATGTGTCATTCATGATCCATATTGTTAACAGAGATAAATTTTTTAATGGAAATTTAGGATAGTAAGGTTGAGGATAGAGGTTGGGAAAAGTTGAAAAAAGCCTTTTTCCTTTTAGATTGTTGTTTATCTGGTTGCTGTGGTATGACTCTAGGTACATTTGTCAGTGTCAATGTTGGCACTGTTGGCTGGACCATTCAGCTTTCTATTTAGGGGAATCCACCATTGGGAGCAAAATTGGGTCCATGGCGGTGTGGGCTGGTGGGCAGAGGACAGGACTGAACACTGGGAGGAATCCCCGCTCACCACCCTGCTTGCTGTGCAAATCCCAACACAGGACTTGCTTAAAGCAAGATGGAGAGAGAGCACATTCGGTTTAGATGCTGGGGTTTCCTAACTGGGTTTTTTTCTTGGTCTGTACTTGATCTCTTATTTGACCTATTTAAGTGTTTTTCACTTTCTATCAAAAAACACACTTTTCAATGAAGACTTTGTATTTGATTCCTTGTTAAATTTGCCTCTGGCAGCCGTTGGGCCACTTATGATCTATATGATTAACTTGAGCAACTTTAACTTACTGGTTGGGCAGACACCTAACAGAATAGCACTTGGAGGAAAGGGATAAGAGAGATCTTGAGAAAAAGGCTGCCCCCTGGAAAGGCCAGATGAGCTCGGCAACCCTGAAATAACCGGGGGTGCACAGCTCAGGAAAAGGATTTCTTATTAGGCCCCAAACACAGTCCACACCTCTCCACCTCTTGATTCTGCCAACATATTCCATGCAACCATACAGCCATACTCTCATTTCTACCTGTCCAGATCCTCTCTATCCTTCAGGGTGAAGTTCAAAATGCATCCGAGACACCTTTCCTCACCCCTGCCCACCCTCGGCTGGAAGTTATTCTCCCTTTCTGTGAATGCTCGTAGCACTGGCTTCCTTTTATGTATTGCTTATGAATAAGAGGACTGGCTACATGATTTTCATGGCTTGATGCAAAATGAAAACAGAGGACCTTTGGTTCAGAAATGATTAAGAGTATGGCACCAAGTGTGGGGCCCAACTGAGTGCAGGAACATACTACGCACAGCATAGTTTCAATGCCCACTCAAACCCTCTTCCAGGGAACCAGGACCTCCTGAGCTGCCCGCCCTCCACACTCCCCACCCAACTTGTTTCAGTGCTCCGGCACCTACTTGCCCAGCTCTTTGCCTCACCTTCACTTAACCGAGAGCTCTCCCTCCTGACCCCCTCCAGCCTCTCTGACCTCTGCCTACTTGTCCTTTTTCCTGAGTCTTGCCTGGTTGATTTCCTTGGGTTGTCCTCTAGCCAAGAAACAAAGAGCAATCTATGGCTTGCTTACCATAATACCATTACCTCCCTTGCTCATTCTGTTCTCCTCCTGTTGCCAGAAATTGCCAACATAAGACAGTCTCTTTGCCAGTATGTTGTTACAGAAAAAGCAGTCCTATTCTTCCACCTGTTCTACTTCTTCTCTCACTAAGTAGTAATATGAACATCTATCTGGTCCTGGGAATCCTAAGTGTACTATATCTCATTGAGTGCTCTCAATAGTGCTTTGTAGTAGGAGCTATTATTACAGAGGTGTAAACCAACTCAGAGAGGTTAAATAACTCGTCAAAGAGGATAAAGCTGGGGAACGCTTACTCTGAACCACTAAGCTATACTGCCTCTGTCTAGGCTAACTGAAGGCAAAGACCAGCGTCTTAGTTACACTGGATTCCCATGGAACATTTCTGTGCTCTCAGTACTTTTGTGCTATTAATGTTTTTAAGAACTCCCATTTATTGATAGCTCAAATTGTGCAAGGCCCTATACTGACCATTTTGCAAATGTCATCCATTAAATTCTCAACATGCCTCTGCTAGCCAGATTTTACCGCTCATCTTCATCAACAGATGAAGAAACTTAGGCTTTACAAGATTACATCTCTACTTACATGTTACACAGGGAAATAGTGGCACAAGGGTCTGTTCTGTCTCTAAATGCAGAGCACCTAATCAAGCTAGTCTTCTCCCGTATACTCACCCCGACCCGTCTGGTCCCTCTGCATCTTACTTACCATTATCTTCCTGTTGGTATCCATCCTCCCACTGCCTCAGTCTCCACTAACATCTAGGACCTGGACACTCAATTGTTGCTTAATCCACCAAGTGATTTGGCCTCCTCTTGCACAATCGCTGTCCAGAAAGAGAAAATTTCCCACATTACCTGCTCTGGTCCCATGATCATGCCTTCTAAACTCAAGTCATTGCCTTCTAATTCCTAGCAAGAACATCAGAATCAAAGTGTTTCCATCCCCAAGTGTTTTTACAGGGATCAACAGCAAGGGTTAAAGAAGGGTTACCAGCTGAGAGCCTTGCTGTATTCAAGATGAGTGGAGACCTGGCCCCTCTTGCAAGTTTTCCACTAGCCCCACACATTTCCTCTCTCAACATTCAAGAAATCTAATCAAGGCAATCTATGGAGAAAAATAACTTCTCTTTTGGTTGGTTTTATTATTAATTGTTTTGAGAGTCCAGATAAGCCCTCTGGAAACCAGGAAAAATCATCCTTTCCAATGAGCATAAGTGGCCAACCACCTTTTCCTGGTAATTGTTGAATTATCCTTTACTTGGACACACACATACATGTACAAGTCCCCATCTACTCAGATAGGTATGTCATTTGTTTGACTCTTAATTACTGTTGTTTCAACCTATTTTTTAACCCTTGGGGCCAGTATTGCCTATTCAACAAGATGACTATGTGGGTTCAGAAATAAGCCATCTGAGAAGTAACTGAAAGACTCAGGTTGATGGAGGCTAAAGAAGGGTAGCAGGATACAATGTGGATGTCTCTGAATACTTAGTAGCTCAATGTATGGATTAGGTAATTGATTTATTCTGTGTAGCTCCTGAGGAGAGAATCTGAGTCTCACTGGTAAGATACAAAGTAGGCAGGTGTTGACTCAATGTGAAGGAAGGACTTTCTAGTATCTAGAGAGATTGAGTAGTAATATGGGCTGCTAGAGATTCTTGAATCTGAATGTCCTCATGCAGACACCAGACACTGGAGGGAGGCTCTGAATTGAGTGGGAGGCAGGCCTAGAACCCCTCAGTCAGCACTCATGTGTGAAGCCCATGTTGGGCAGGAGGTGTGTGCTGGGGATACAAGATTGAAAAAGACATAGATATTGCTGTCCACTGGGAAACTTGCAACTCAGCAATTGTGTTCCTCTGGATTTAATGCAGGTTGAGGACATAAAACACACTAGGTAATTCTCTAGTGGGCTCAAAACAATGCCCAAAGGGCTAAGGAGTCAGACCCAACAACCGGACTCTGAAGATAAGAACCATAACTTTCATCTGTTTCTCCTTACTACCTGGTACAACATAAGTGTCCAAGAAACAGCTTTGAAGTGAAAGTATGTATGTCTAGAGAATACTCAATAGAAGTCAATGCATATATGCACAGAATCTATAATATCGATGCATTATTGAGTGGACCCAATTCAACTGCAGTTTTCCACATGGCAGTTAAATAAGTCCCCAAAGGAACTAAGGGGTAACAAATGATTTGACTCCAATGGCCTCAGAATAACCATTGCACCCTTCGATGGTAAAGTCTCTGTGTCCAAGGGCCCCAGAAAGCTCATGGGGCTCATTAGAATGATGGTTTCACCTGGTATGTTCCTTCTAGTCTGATGAATGGCCGCTCACTTGGTGTTGAAGATATCAAAAGCCCATGATAGAAACCAGCAGGCCAGATGGATGTGATTCTTTGCACTATCATTGTCTAGAAAATATTTAACTAGAAGTAGTAAAAATTTACTTTTTATTTACTTTCTAAACTTGAGGTACAGATAATTTCAACACCAGCTGACTGAGTCATCACTAAAATCAACAAGTAAAAATCTTTCTGTAAAATTGATTTCAGGAGTTTTCTACTGAAATTTTGTGCATAAAATAATTTTTAAAATTCTTATCATTGCTAGCCAAATTAAGTACATTTTCCGATTCCTTTCACTTTTCTTCAAATACAGCATATAGCCATGATTTCTGTTATTAAGAATAACAATTTGTTCGCTTTTAGGCAATGCCCAGCAACAAAGTTCCTCAGCTTTCTTTGAGTCCTATATTCTTTGGGTTTGGCAGTCATAGAGAAATAAAGAGATTGGACTAAACCCAAGCTCCACCACTGTGTGATGTGATCACTTCCAGAACCTCCCTGACCTCTACATCTTCCTCCTTAATGGAGTTCTGAGGATTAAAGCACAGAGTCAGGAGTCAGTCTCATTAGTGAGGATGATATTTTCCTGAGGAGATGCTGTTCCAGCCTCAGGGAGACCAAATCTCCCACTGCTTTTTTAACCCTAAAAATTTCATTTTGTGAGACAGAATGTTTGTGTGGGTATCAAGGCCACACTGAACAATAAATAAAAGGAAATCTGCCAAACAAGAGAATGAAAGGTTTCCCCATAGATTCTTATGTGGAATGAAAAACTTACTCTAGAATCATTGTGTTCTTGAGGCCAATTTCACACATAGGAACACCAGCCTGATTGGTAAAATAACTTTCCTTAAAAGAGTAGAAAAGTTTGATTAAAAACAAACCTTCTCTCTGTTGTAGGTTGAGATTATGCTTCTTGTTTAAGGCTGTGTCTAGGATGCATTAAGGGAGAGGCATCAGGCACAATATTTAAGGAGTTACAACCCTGAGAATAAGAGCCCTTTTATATCTTCACCTCCTGGCTTCCCCCACGGTATCTAGTTCAGGCTCCACTCTTCGTTATTTATCTCTTCAAATATATTTCTGTTTAGGATTTAGATTTGTAGAGACAGGTCATGATTATGGTGGTAGGGCTGGAGAAAACTTACAGAACCCTTTCTCCATGCCAAGAAAGGGAGTAATTATCTATGGTCACTGGGTTGACTGTTTTCCCCCCTGCTGTGGTCAGGCCCACATCTCCCTAATTTGATGCATTGGCCCTGAATACAAAGCATTCTTCCAAATCACTTTCAGGACTGCTGCACCCCCCCCTGCAGTGACCCTCAGGGCTAATGGCTGTTGCCATGGTCCCTGAGGTCCGGCGTGGGCAAGGAACCATGCGCGCAGGGGGAGAACAGCAAACTCCCTAAGATGCAGAGAAGCCGAATGCCTGCCAAGAGATAACGACCACCAGAAGCTGCCACAAAGATGATTAAAAGAAATGCTGACCACCTGGAACCTTATCTCGCTTTCTCAAGGCCCACAAACTTTATTCTGCTACAACTGTCTTTCTAAAATCTTTCCTTTTTCTGGTCATTGATTGCTAATTAAAAAACATACATAATTTAATAATTAGGCTAATGCAAATGAAACATTACTAAACACTGTGTTATAATAGAATTGTTGGTTTAATAATCTTTCTATTATGTGCTTAACTTTAGTACCTTTGATATTAACTGCATTATAAAATAAATTCACCCATGACAATTAATTATGAGTAAAAATGATAGTGCAACTAGAAAATAATTATATAAAACAGTAGAAAGAATTTATAGCCTGTCCAATTAGGAATGAGGCTAGGTCCAGATGTAACTTCGGACATAAATCACTGCCCTGTCAATTAAGCTAAGTCTATGAGCAAACTGATCTCTTTGATGTTCACTGTTCCTATGCTTTTAGAAAAACATATATATACTGACCACTAGCTTAATAAAGACACACTCAGATTTTCACTCTCTTGAAGTGTGTCTGTGTGTCATTTATTCATCGAATCCCTGACCACCCTGCGCAATCTCTCAACCCTGAGACGGCCTCATCGTCCATCGCTGTGCTGGTCCGCGGCAGGTGGCGCCCGAAGGTGGGGCCTGACCTTCATTTCATTGTTTTCACCCAAAGGAGAGGTAAGTAACGAAGAGGTTGCGTTGGGTAAGCTATCTCCTTCTTGTGTGAGTGTGTGAGTGAATTTCTCCTAAATACCCTTCTTTTTTAGACAGTCAGGGATAGAATCCTCACTGGGGCGTCCGGAGCTCGCTGATAAAGGGTGATCAGTTTGAGACAGTGAGAAGTTTTTCTAAACTTGAAAACATACTCGTGGTGCTGAGTGTGTGAGAGAGTGCATGAATACGGCTCCACGGCCTTAGGGCTACGGAGTCTGAGTGGGCTGCACCTGCGGTTCCCGTGGAGGACGTCATAAGGCATAACGGTCATCTGCTCCTTGGAGCAGCCTGGTCCGGGGTTTATACGGACAGACCTTAGCTAAGACGCCTCCGCAAGTTCCCGCGAGGGACACGGGCCGGACAGCACAGTTGAAATAAAGATCTTGTGTGAGTGAACAAAGCACCACGAGGTCATGGGTCAACAACAGACCAAAAACAGAGATCTTTTTCTTTCTATACTGAAAAATATGATTGAAGCACGTGGTATTAAAGTAAATAAAAAAGATTTGTTGCAACTTTATGAATTTATAATATGGGTATGCCCATGGTTTCCAGAAGAAGACAGTTTATCACTAGAAACCTAGAAAAAAGTAGGAAAAGAAGTACAAGAATTCTATGCCCTTCATGGCCCATTACTAATTCCTCATCTACTTTAATTGGTTTAGGCATGGCAGACAATGTAGCTCAAAGCTCTCAGGTTTTACATTGGCAAATGAATGAGCATTCTGGTCTCTTTCAGCCATATGTGATTCCTTCCTTGCCCTTTTCGTTATGGGGCCGTGATGTGATGGAATCTATGGGGTTAACTCTCGCCGCTCCTGATTTAATTGATGAACAGGCTTTTTCTTAGGGGCCATTGAGGAAAATTTATTTGCTGATAATATCGCTTGGAAAAACAATGATCCTGTCTGGATACCTCAATGGCCCCTTACATCTGACAAAATCCAGGCTATACATGACATTGTCTCTGACCAATTACAAAAAGGGCATTTAGAGCCCTCTAACAGTCCGTGGAACACGCCTGTCTTTGTAATTAAAAAGAAGTCAGGAAAATGGAGGCTTCTTCAGGACCTCCGCTCAATTAACGACACTATGCATAATATGGGAGCGCTTCAACCTGGACTCCCCTCCCCTGTAGCTGTTCCAAAACAAAATCATATCATAATTATTGATTTGCAGGACTGCTTTTTCACTATTAAACTACACCCTGATGATTCTCCTCGGTTTGCCTTTAGTGTTCCATCCGCTAATTTTAGCCAACCCTGGCAACGCTTTCAATGGAAAGTCCTGCCTCAAGGCATGAAAAATTCTCCTACTTTATGTCAAAAATTTGTTGATCAGGCTTTACAAGCTACGAGACATAAATTTCCTAATGCATATATCATTCATTACATGGATGACATTCTCCTGAGCCACTCCTCTAAGGAAGGTGTGGAGACGCTTTTACAATGTTTAATTACTGACCTGACCTCCTTTGGTCTTGTCATTGCTCCTGACAAAATTCAGCGTGATCGACCACTTAACTATCTGGGAAAAACTATTCATGATGATTTCATCATGACTCAAAATCTTCAAATCCGCCTTGATAAACTTTCCACATTAAATAATTTTCAAAAGTTACTTGGAAACATTAATTGGATTCGTCCTTATCTTAAAATTACTACAGGTGATTTACACCCTCTTTTCCAGATTTCACAAGGAGATCCTAACCCTAAATCACCTCGGTCCTTGACACCCGAGGCTCTCTCAAAACTGCATTTGGTTGAACAAAAACTTTCTGAAGCTAAAGTTTCTCAAATTGATTATTCATCACCATGGGAATTACTTGTCCTTAAAACTGAATTCACCCCTACTGCCTGCCTGTGGCAATCAGGTATTCTTGAATGGCTTTATTTAGCACACAATCAAACAAAAATGGTTACATCTTATACATCTATGTGTGCATTTCTGATAATGAAAGGGTTGACACGTTCTAAAGAACTGTTTGCCAGACTTCCTGCCACTATTGTTGTCCCATATACTAGAACACAGTTTGAATTTCTGCTTCAAAATGATGATGACTGGGGCATAGCCTTGCTCAATTTTCCTGGTCAGGTCAAATTCCACCTGCCACAGCACCCTATTTTAAAATTTGCTACAGAAACTGCTTTAACTTTTCCAAGAATTGTTTCCTCGCAGCCTCTGCCCGGAGCTGCCTTGTTTTTACTGACGGTTCCTCCTCTGGAATTTTGGCAGTATATCATCCTGATCAGCCTCCTATACAGCGTTTCTCTAAAGGAATTTCTGCTCTCCCGCCCAGCCACCACTCTTTTTCCAGTCATTACTAAACCTACAACTGCATCACATAAAAATCTTGTTCATGAAAGTTCCCTTAAATGCTTCCCCCGCGGCACTAGATCAAGGGTCTAAATTAAAAATAAATAAATAAATAAAAAACTCAAAAACTTATGGCTGTCTGTATCCCTAAATAACATCAAAGAGGACTCAGCTGACAGCCCCATATTAATAAAACAATTGCCTGAACAAATAGGTCGTTTTTGCCTGGCTGGAGGCAAAAATAAAACATGCAAAACAAAAGGTAAAAGAAAAAATAGCCTGCAGTATTAAAAAAAAAAAAAAGTGATCAGAATTATTGGGATAGTGAAACTGTTTTTCAAAAACCAAAAGTTAATTCTAGAGCCAATACTGACCTCTTTGCAGAGGCATCGGCTCCCAATTATGAGACCATTCCAAAATCCAGCCCAAATTTCCAGCTCAAACTTGGCTAAAATTGTTGAAATAAAAATAAAAACTCAAAAACAAATAACAAATAATGTGTCATAATCTTAAATAAAACAAACAAAAAAAAATGCTCCAATCTTTTCCTGTTAATTATTTGGGGAGGAGGCTAGGTTCCCCCTGGTGGAGTTTTGCCATTTGTTTCTTTAAAAATAAATAAATAGATAAATAAGACATTTATAAATTCAAAGTTCATTCACAATTGTTAAAGTGATAAAAAATGGTTAAATATGAGTGTATGAGACTATATGACTATAATATGAATAAAAAGTTTTTATTAATATAGTATAAACCCACTGCAGTGGGCTGGTGGGGGCTGCCCTTGATCTCAACAAGCAGCTGCCTGGACTTTTTCTCCAGTGTTGGGATCACTGACAGGTCTCTACTACCTTCCTGCTGTGGGGAACTAAACTTTTCTATTATCCACCTTAAATAACTATTTTGGTTCATTCTACCAAAAAGTTCCATTTCCCTGTGTTTCTCTGATTTTAAAATCTACATTGTCTTAGGCAAAAACTGCTGAATTACTTTTGACCTGCTAACAAGCTATACAGAATGCTTATTGGTTGAATAAAAGCTTTTAATTTTACTTATGGGACCTGTAAAACATTAAGTTTCTTGTTAAAACAAACTAACCTGGTAAAACATAAAGTAATAATACAAACATTTTTGAGCTAAATTCTAAACCTCAAATTTTACAGGCAGACTGTAAAAATTTACCTCTTCTGTTCTCAAAATAAGTGTTCTTTTATGTTTTAATATATGACCGTTCCCAGTGACATAATGTGTTAACAACCTAAAGCCAAAAAATCATTTCTTAAAAATGTAAACTCCAAAAATATTTTCTTATCAAAAAAGTTAGTAAAAACTGCCATGACTGCTGTGGTCTCAAGCCCAAGGTCTTTGGTAATAATTAAGATTAGACACTTATTCTGTGTACAGATTTTAGTTGTTAACTCATTAAAAACCTCAGTATCTCCACACATATTGATAAAATAACTATGTTTCAAAATATATGCACATGGCCAAAATTTTAAATGTATATCAAGAGATCTCTGTATCTGTTTGTCTTTCTTTGTGTTTGTTTTGTTTTTACCTCCGGAGGACTAATTATAGATGGCGCCTTTATAAATTATCATAAAACAAATCTTGAGATCTTGATCAAACAATTTTTTAATAAACAAAAACTAGTTTAAATTTTATAATATAATTCAAAGCATATATGCCTTAAAGTTATGTTAAGTATTAATACTTTGTTTAAATGTGTTTATTTCAAAAGAAATTTCTGGTATAAAAGGTACTTTTGTCTTTCCTACTGAGTCACATGTATGTGAAAAATGTACATAGTATCTATATGATGCTCTGATTTCTTTTTGTTTTTATTGATTTGCCTAATTGCTTCTTTATTAGCCATCCTAGAAAAACCTAGGTATGTGCCATTATGTTATTAACAGCCATGCAAAATGGAATTCCAGTCATAACAGAAACTAAAGCTACAACTAAACTTTCAGGTTTACTTTTTGCAACTATTTATAAAAGCTAAAAATTCTAATGTCATATTACCTTGTGTGTTCACATTTAAGTCATCTAGTTCAAAGAAATGACAGTATTATAATATATTATAATGCCTTACTGCTAATGAAATATGTAACAATCCTAAATCAATGTAATGTGAAATGTGTGTTTAAAAAAAAAACATGTATTAAAAATAGATATTTTAATGGTCTTAAAAGTAAAGTGATAAGTGTTAAAACAAATATTAAAAGGTCTAAAACAATTAAAAGTAACAAAGCTAAGTAAAGTGTTGAACATCTGAAAAAGGAATTTTAGGAAAACAAATTTTGTATACTCAAATGATTTATATTATTTTAGTGTTTTGGGGACACATTAGCTAAAATAATTTTTGTTAATAGTAACTGAGTTATAATCTAATGGATTGTTTCAAAACATGTACTTATACACTACCATTGGGTATAATCTTGGCCCTTGTCTAGGTTAATAATGTTGGGTACATAATGTCTTTTAGTGTCTGAAGAACTAAGGTTTTTGAGATGACAATTAAAGGTTATGATTTAATTGTCAATATTATCACTTAGGGCTAAAATTTTTATAGAGATTAAATATGGTTGTTTTTGCTGTTTTCTAGTATTTATGACACAGCTTCCCAAACATTTAATTAAAGTAAAATTTGGTAGCCTGTCATTTAATCAATTAAAGGAAATTTTGTGGAACCTCAGCAAAGCTTTAGAGACACTCCACAAACTTTCTCCCTTTCCTCCTGGGAAGGACATTAGATAAATTTATCCTATCTGGTTTACCTGGTAAAGTTACACTACAAGGAAAGCACTGTCACTTGGGAAAATGGAAAAACTCTAATATGTACAAAAATGTTAACATTGGTTTTCTTAAACAAAATCTTTCAATACCTGATATGTATGTAAATTGTCAATGATTATTGTTGCCTTGCAATATTATATACTTCAATGGTTTAATGTCTGCAGGACTTGTTTCTACACACACACACACACACACACACACACACACACACAAAAGGCCTCAATTGATTCAAAATGATAAACTTTTGAGAGTAAAAATCTTTCTACAAAGGACTGTATAGACTGTTGGAAATACACCTAATTTTTACTGTTTTGTTTGGCATAACATTGAAAATGTTTTTTTTACATTTTGCCTTGATTCAACAAAGTTTTCTTGTTTTGACTGACCAGACTCTACAACAATGTTATAGATATATATTTTTTTTTCTTTTTCTAGCAGAGCTAACCTTCTGTGTGGCTTTGAGTACAATTCTTCCAGAAAGTTGACATAGAGCTAAACTAAAATGTGGAAAAACTGCTGCTTTGTTCGTAGGGTTCCAGAAATCTCTGAAAATGATGACAAAGCTTGCCTCCATTGACAGGACTGAATAACCCGGTTCCCTGGACAGAAAGCTCTGTCATAAATCCTGAACTTTTTCGTCTTTTCACTGCCATTAATAATGTACACTTCAAACAACCTGGACAGGACACCGATAAGATCCCAGTACGTGCCTACGTTGGATACCCCTTCGTTATACTTCTGGGGAATGCCTCAGCTACACGCATTCAATTGCGTGAGACTTCTTACTCCATTCATTGTTCTGGCTGCATTGTTACTAATTGTATTACCCCCTCTCTTGCTCGTATATATCCTGTGGTGGTCTTACTTAAAAGACCCCCCTATGTTATGTTACCTGTTGATTTACATGATATGCCTTGGTATGATAATACTGCCATGCAAGTTTTAGATGAAGTACATGCTCTTCTTCGTCCTAAACGTTTTATTGCCACCCTTATTCTAGGAATTGCTGCTCTAATTTCCCTGGTTACCTCCTTAGCTACTTCCTCTGTTGCTTTGATTCAGGAAGCTAAGACAGCTTCTTTTGTAAATGACCTTACCAAAAATGTGACCATGGCACTCTCTGTGCAGCGGGACATTGACTACAAGTTAGAAAAAAAGATAAATGCCCTGGAAGAAATTGTTATTGCCATTGGAGATGAAGTTCAGCTGCTTAAGCAGCAATTATCCACTCGCTGCCACGTTCACTTTCGTTTCATTTGTGTTACACCTTTGCGTTATAATTCCTCTCTACATTGGAATCTTACTAAACATCACCTATTGGGCATCTGGCATGACAATGACCTCTCTCATAACCTTACATCTCTTCAGTCTAAAATCTCTGCTGTCAGTAAATCTCACCTAAATACTTCAGTCTCTTCCTTTGCCCATTCTCTGACTTCCACTCTCCAATCTTTAACTCCTACTCACTGGTATCATCTTGTTCTCTCCTTCCTTGTTCTTTCCCTACTTGTCCTACTTCTCTGTTTGTTTATTCCCTTCTGTGTCCGCTCACTTCACAAATCCATCTACCACATCCAGTGTGACATGTATGCTTACCAACTTCGTTCTAAAAAGAAAGGGGGACCTGCTGCACCCCCCCCTGCAGTGACCCTCAGGGCTAATGGCTGTTGCCATGGTCCCTGAGGTCCGGCGTGGGCAAGGAACCATGCGCGCAGGGGGAGAACAGCAAACTCCCTAAGATGCAGAGAAGCCGAATGCCTGCCAAGAGATAACGACCACCAGAAGCTGCCACAAAGATGATTAAAAGAAATGCTGACCACCTGGAACCTTATCTCGCTTTCTCAAGGCCCACAAACTTTATTCTGCTACAACTGTCTTTCTAAAATCTTTCCTTTTTCTGGTCATTGATTGCTAATTAAAAAACATACATAATTTAATAATTAGGCTAATGCAAATGAAACATTACTAAACACTGTGTTATAATAGAATTGTTGGTTTAATAATCTTTCTATTATGTGCTTAACTTTAGTACCTTTGATATTAACTGCATTATAAAATAAATTCACCCATGACAATTAATTATGAGTAAAAATGATAGTTAGTGCAACTAGAAAATAATTATATAAAACAGTAGAAAGAATTTATAGCCTGTCCAATTAGGAATGAGGCTAGGTCCAGATGTAACTTCGGACATAAATCACTGCCCTGTCAATTAAGCTAAGTCTATGAGCAAACTGATCTCTTTGATGTTCACTGTTCCTATGCTTTTAGAAAAACATATATATACTGACCACTAGCTTAATAAAGACACACTCAGATTTTCACTCTCTTGAAGTGTGTCTGTGTGTCATTTATTCATCGAATCCCTGACCACCCTGCGCAATCTCTCAACCCTGAGACGGCCTCATCGTCCATCGCTGTGCTGGTCCGCGGCACAGGACACTGGTCCTAAGTTACCTCCACAAGAGACTTGATGGGTCCTTGGAAAAGAGTGATTTGCCTTCCATTGACCCATGTTTTATGTTTGAGAAATAAATCCTAATCTGTCTCCACAGAGCAAACATTATGATAATTTCATATAATAATTCATAGTTCTTGGCTGATAAGATGTTGCTCTACCATATGAACCAAAGTAAGCCCCTGAAGGCAGACATTGTCTCCTCATCACTATCCTGGCACCTAAAGGTGTGGATAGTACGTGTCCAATGTCCATGTGACCGAAGAAATACCAGGTTCATCAGAAACGAACACTCAGCCTCTCAGGGCCCAGGTTGTTTAAGACTAAAAAGGGCAGTGCCAGGAATCTGACCCAATGATTTAAACACCAACCACTGTCACTTCCTCCCTATGAAAACCAATTGGCCTTCTGGCTTTTGCTGATGTGTATTGACATGTTCATGTCTTGTTTGTGACATACTGGTGCCTTGCTCTTGCTGCCTGATTGGATATTATGCCCCCTTCTTGCTCTATCCTTTCCCTCTGAGTCCTGTATTTGCTGGCAGGGCTAACAGTACTATCTAATCCCCAACAACTCTCACCCCGTTTGCCATGATCCTGCTTGTCCTGACTCTTCACTGGCTATAAGTGCTATTCTGCTTTGGAATAGTTTTGAATGTATCACTGCCTCCTCAGTGGCGATCTCTACTGCAAATTCAGAAGGCCTGGTGCCATCCTGAGTTGCCATCTTCCTAACTCCACTCTCAGCCACCTGGAGCTCTACCAGCAAGTGCTGCCCTGCACCCTGCTGCCATCTCCTGGAGGCTGTTGGTCCTTTTCTCCTTAGGCCTTTGGGTCTGCTCCCCTCAACTTGCTGGAACAAGCCCATGATCTCCTCAAGACATTGTCAAACATAATGTGAATGGAAAGAGAGTTGCTTAAATGCCATGATGTGGGCCTCACTGAAGAAGTAATTAAAATAATGAAATAAGGCAGGTTTCGAGAAAGTGAATGCCTTCCACTGTTGTCGGCCCATGAAACTCTCACTCCTTCAATTCTGCATGCTAGCTTACAAGCAGAAGGGAATGGCATGGTAGTTTCAATGTGCTGAAAGCAAAGATATTCAACAAAGAATTCTCCAACCAGCTAAGTTAACACTTAGGCAGGTACTAAGAGAAATTGCAGATTGCATAGTAGTTAAGCTGTCCAAGTACCTGGCAAGTCCTGATGTGGGAGGGGCTGGTGCTTCTTAGGACAACAGCTCGCTGCCAGCACCCCAGGTCAGTACCTGCTCAACAGTCATGTTCCTCATGGTAGACAGTGCTTGACTGCTTCAGATGCACTAAGCGCTCAGGCAAGTTTCGGGATTCTGAGGGGAGGAGAAGGAGATACCCTTTATGACTGTTAAATGAGGTACCTGCATCCCCAGGTAAATCAATTCCAGGCTTGTCTAGAAGTTTGCGCTCTTTTAGGAAGGCAGAGAAGCAGAGAGGTGGTGCTCACAGACCTGTAGTAGGCTTGGAAACCCAGGGAAGCCCCAGGAGTCAAGGTGAGAGAGGGAGAGGTGTTTTTTGGGTTGCCCAGCTAGCTGCCAGCAGCTCAAGTAGGTGAGATTCATGCCTGCTCAACTGCCAGTTTTCCTTATAGTAAGCAGAGTTTGCCCATCTGTGGTGGACCAGGAGATGAAGGGAAACAAGATGGGTTCTATAGCTGCAACATCCAGCAGTTGAGGCTTAGATGTTGAGAACAAACTTCCCTGCTTTTCCTAGGGATGACAGGAGAGCCCTCTGCCGCCTACCCCAGGCAGTGAAATTTGCAGGAATTCAAAATCTGACCACTGCCTCCAGCTTTAGGGAGAGAGGGTGATGGGGACTCCCCACCTCTGTGCAGCAGTTCTAGTGTTATGTCCCCTCAAATCTGACCCTCCTCCACCTGCTCCCTATTTCAAGGCTGGTGGTGGCAGTGGCTGTGTGTTATGCTTCTTTTGTGTTTGCAGCTTCACCCTTCCTCCCAATAGCACCAAATCGATGGGATTTTGGCCTTACACCTTCCTTTTGCAGGTGTGTGCATAATCAGACATCTCCGGTGATAAGCTGATACGAGATGTATGAGATATTAATCTATTTTCTGGGAAGTATTTTCCTGATGAAGCTTACTCTGCCATGTTTGCTGGGCACAGCCTCCATCAATCTATAAACATGATCTTTAAGTCTATGTAATGACATGGGAAAATATTCAAGCTATAATACTAAATGGAAAAAGAATATAAATTGTATATGTAGTGTGATATAAATTATATTAAAGTAATCCTTTGCATAGGAAAAAAATAAGATGGCTATACACCAAGATTGCTCATCTCTGGGTGGTGAGATTGTGTATTCTTGCTTTTATATGGTAGCCTGATAGGTGAGCTGTTAATTAGTCTTGATTATATGCTTTGTTTTTCTGGCATCACTGAAATAGGACGATACCTGATGCTTTAGAAATTGTCACCCATGGAAAATCCCAAAACAAAAGGGATGCTTCAAGGATGAGAAATGATCAGATAGGATGATCAAATAGGAACTTTATTTTCTTCCCTCACACCCTCCCCCTACCCTCAGATTGGGATGGCAATAGAATCACCTCAAGAATCATGGGAAAATCCCAGAGCAGAGAAGACCTGAGTCACACTTCTTGGCTGGGGAGCATGGAAGGGAAGCAGAGGTGGTACAGAGGCACCACACCACAGCGAGAAGGCCCTAAGTAGCAGGGGGCACCAGAGCAGTGGGGGTGCCACAACTGGAGGGGGGTGTCTAGGCAGACAGGCTTGAAGGCAGCTTACTGGGCACAGCAGCCAAATCTTCTCATGCTTAGCTGAGAGAAGGCATGTGATCTAGAATGGGTCCCACAGCTGAGATAAGGAAACTCTTCAAAGGACACAGAGACAACTGTCCTCCTATGGATTAGAAGGAGACCAGCAGGACATGAACCTGCAGGTGGAAGTGCCTGAAAACCAGGTGAGACAGGTTACCTGGCAGAGATGCCAGCACAGGCCCTTGGAGCACAAGGTAAAGGTGGTGGTGACGGGGTGGCTGGGGCTGGGACAGCTCTCTCTGTCCTTCAGTAAAATAGTATTTATATGTTACTCCCCCCACTTCAGGTTTGCATCTAACCTGGGGCTGGGGAGAGAGAGAGAAGAAGCATAAGGACAGGCCTAAATGGCACTGGGTTTCAGCTGAAGTCTCTGGGAAATCAGGATACCTGGCAATGACTAGATTCAATTTTCACAGAAGAGGGCTCAGTCAGAAATTCAACGGTGTTGCGGAAAATACAGTTACATCTCACACACCTGAGTTTCTGAAATAGGAAAGAAAACTCATTGCATAGATTTTAGTGATTTTCAAATTTTCAGTAATGAGTGCATTTTGTATTTTGAAAGATTATTTAAAGACAAAGTATAGCAGCCACCAAAAGTTGCTTATTCGTCAAGGCACTCAAGAGAATGGGGCATAAGACTGCTTGGAAAGTTGTCCATGACTTTGAGGTTCATCTTGTTAGACAACCTGAACTGGTCTGTAGTCTCTAAGGGCCAGGCTCTTTCTCTCAGAGAGAGCTTGAAGTCCTGACCATGACTCCTAAGCCCCTGGCACTTTGATTCTGCATGAGTGCATGAGCAGCTGGGAGTCCTTCTAGCTACCTTCTCTGCCCCTTCACACTCACCTCTCTATGTCCCTCCTCTCCTCCCCCAGCAAATCAGTATTACTAAGTTTCCCCATAGAAGGCCCCTTTTTTTTATTCCAGCCAAGGTTTCATCTCTGAAGCAATATCAAACAACAGAACAAATATACCCCTACACAGTGGTGACCTCTAAATATTTGAAGAGCATACTAGCTTCCATGTTGGGTCTCCTTTGCTCCAGGCTGAACCACGCCAGGTCCTCAGATGATATGACAAGCTCCAAATACCTCGCCATCCTGCCCACCCTCCTTGGAGGTCACGCCCGAGGTTGTCCAGGGCCACTTTAAAGCAGATCCCAGTGCCTTTGTCAGAAAGACTCAATCTACTCCTACTAAGGTTGGGAAGGGCACAAAAGGGGCACTTGTGTTCTTAGCTGGCCCTACCCCCACCCCCCGCCGTGTGTTTGCCAGGTGTGTGCTGTTAGACTCAGGTCCCTTCTGCTGCTGTGTGTACTGGTTGGGGGTCTGGGGCTACTGGCACCAATCACACTCACTCAGATTAGTGCCCTTTGGTGTTGTAACTGGCAGGGTCCTGGCAGTGAGGTCTGGGGAAAAGAGGATGAGGAAGTAGGCAACTCCCCACCGCCCTGCTGGGTATAGCCCTTCTGGGGCTACATAACCTCTGCTGCAGGAAGTCCCCCCTTTCACCCCATTCCCACTTCAAGTAGAAACATGTCCCTTGCATCCTTTGATTCTCCAAGCATCTTACCCACGGTCTCCTTCTTCCTCTAGATGATCTGTTCCCTTGCTATGTCTGTGGGCCACATCCTCCTCCTCTTGGAGGAGATAATCCTCCCTCACATTAAAGGATTTTATCGAACTACTGAAAGTCCCCAGTCCCCCTCACAGACCCCACAGTGTGCTCAGGCCACAACAAGAGCACTACCTCTGCTGCCAACTCCTCAGCACTGCATGGTGGCTGAGCCGCCTCTCCTCACCTCTGCACACACCTCTTCCCTCCACTGCCTCCTCTCTTTGCTGCTGTTCCCATGTTCCAAGCTGACTTTGGAGCATTCTCTCCTACCTCAGCCCCCAGCAGCATTGACTTTGGCAGATTTCTGGGACACCAGGAGTGTCATAACTTGTTTGCTTTTCCGGGCCTGATGTTTGCCAGGAGTTTTTTGGAAACAGAACAGAAATCATCCCAAGTCCTTATGCAATTTCTCTGGTGGCTCTGACAGATAAATAAAACCCTCAGCCCCTCTATCCATGTACCTTTTCCAGCAGAGCACTTGGGTTGGTCCTGAAGGCTCCCATCACCTGCACACCTGCTGGGGCCTCTCTGGAGCAGCCATGCAGTGCCTCATCCTGCTTCTTTGCCTTGCTCAGCTCTGGGGCTGCCAATCTGTCCCTCTTGGCGGAGGGCTGGCTTACAGGGAGCTGAGCTGTGATGATCCTGAGACGGAGCAAGCAGCCGGGGTGGCCATAACCTTCATCAATGCCAACCTTCTTAAGGGCTTCAAGCAGATCTTGAACCGGATTGATAAAGTGAGGGTGTGGCCTCGGGTAAGTGAAGCTGCAATGTAGGAGCTGAAAGAATGTGCATGGAAAGCTCAACTTGGCATCTCCAAAGAGCACATCTCCCCACACAAGTGGAACTGTAAAGGGGTGAGCGCTCTGCTTCTTGCAGGCATGAAGAAAGGGTCAGGCAGAGGTCAAAAGAAGACATTCTTTACCGGAGTCACAGGTCTCAAGGAGGGTCCTGAATTGGGGGTGGGAGGCGGTTGGAGAGTATGTAAAAGGTTTCGAATGATATTTTGAAGATCACAGGTAGAAAGTGTAACTTCATCAGAAAAACTAGGGCTGAAAAGATAGGATTCTTATGTCAAATCACCACTAACTAGAAATCATTTATCTCTTTTGGCTTCCATTTCTCTGAAGAAGACTGAGAGTGAATGAAATTGATATTTGACAGCTAACTACTATGAGATATCATCTCCTTATCCCTTCCTCAAATATCCCCTCCTTACCCCTTCTGCTCTCCAGGCCTGCATGGTAGGTAGTGCACATGAGAAAACCAAGGATCTGACATATTAGGGCATTTTTTTTTTTTTGCCCAAGGTCATATAATTAGTAAGCATAGGGTTGGGATTTGATTCTAGACCTTTGCTCCTTCCTCTGATTCAGTTTTGGGTGCGATGGGAGATATTAGGTTGAACCATATGAAATTCCATTTTTTGTGTATCTAAACCAGCCAAATACTGGCAATTTTTGTGGCTCAGCTTCTCACAAAGGAGAGAAAGACAATGTGCCCTTGAGAGCTTTATGACCTAGGAAGGTAAGTAAGGTAAATACAGGACATCTGGGCTGACTGACTGACATCTGATCTCACAATGGGACAAAATATTTGAAATCAGGATTGCCGCAGGTGGATTTGAGAAGAGCTGCAATTATATTGTAGCTCAGATGATCAGAAAACACTGCTTCTTGCAGGAGGGGAGACTAAATCTTTTAGCACTAGGGCGGCAGGCAGAGCTGAGTTGAAAGAAAAAAAGGCAAATTTATACCTTCTGTATTTCCCGGGCTTTGAAAAAAGAATACAGAACAGGTGAACAGACAAGAAAAGCTCCAAGGAGCTGTGCAAGCTGGGCTACCATGGTCTTCTCTGCCTGGCTAGTGCCTTACACACAGCATCCTCAGTGCCCGCGGGAGGCGCGCTCTTCCTCCTTACTACCAGCAGGGGGAAGTCGAGAGCAACAAGTGTCCATCCAGCTATCTACTGGCCAAAAGACAAAAAGTAGAAACCTTTCCTTTAGAAGGACAAAGAAAACAGGAAAGAAAGCAAGTAGATGCTGAAAAGGGAGGAAGAAAAAGTAGAGGGAGGGTGGAGAAGATAAAGTGAAGACAATTACAACACCTTTTCTTAGCTGATTGACTGAAAAAAGTCCAAAGCTGACATTTTCAAAACCTACTAAAGGGGTGAAAGTTTAAATGTTAAATAAGGATGAACACTCATGTTCAGCCCCCAGGTAGCATTCAGAAAGATGACTGGCTCCATCAGCCTGTCTAAACCAAGCACTTCTCCTCCCTGCAAACCCCATTCAGAGCTTGCCCAGCCAACTCAGGAAGACATGAGAAGCTCATTCCATTTACCCACAGGCCAACCGGCAGTTAGACGGAGGTGCAGACTAACTATAGGGATGACATCCCCCTCACGTCTCCAGCAGGGGTGGGTTCAAACCCAATGGGGGATCATATTTTGGCTGGCTCAACAGAAGCAGGGAACTGACCGCTCACCTCTTTTCAATGTCTCCACAGCGGCCCGCAGGAGAGGTATTTGAGCTTGAACTAGACACCTTGGAAACCACCTGCCACGCCCTAGACCCCACCCCTGTGGAAAACTGCACCGTGAGGCAGGTGGCACAGCATGTAAGTGCCCCTCTTGGGTGACTGAGGGTGGTGCCCCTCCCACTTCCATTGTGGTTGTGCACAGAGCAGGCCCATTTTATCCAGTTCCCAGCCTGCCTTCCAAGTTGGCCCTTGGGCAGTTTCTAAGAGTGTCATTTAGGCCACTGTCCTTTGAGCTGATTTTTGCAACAGTCTAACTCTCTGGTCTGATACCAGAAGTTGTCGAATTGCAGTATCAACCAATGAAGATGGTTTGGTGAGGCTAGCCTGTGACAACCATGCCTGAGGCCACTCCTCCTGGGTGAGAAGGTGGAAGGCCAGCCCTCCTCCTGGCTTTCACTGTGGCCTTATTTCTCCAGGCTGTGGAAGGAGACTGTGATTTCCACCTGCTGAAAGAGGATGGCAAGTTTTCAGTGTTGTCTGCAAAATGTGATTCCAGTCCAGGTAAAGATGATCAGTCTTGTTATTTTAATCTTGTAGAGGGAAGTGAGGAAGGAATCTAAATTGTTTTCAGTATAAGTAGTTTTGCCACTTTATTAGTGAGGAAAGGGAGAACGTAAATCTGCCAGGAGAGTTTGGCGGATTTTAAAACTGTTTTTTAAGGCACTGTTCCTTCTTGAGGTGAAAAAGTCTCCTTTGAGAGGCTCCTGCAAGAAAGATCAGAAAGGCCGGAGCCAACAGAAGGGTCCGTTATTAAGAAGCAGCGAAACTAACGAAACATGGCTTAGCTTTTCTAAATAAACAAAGCTGGGGTGAACTCCACAAAATTCCAACCCATATCGGGGGTGCTTCTGTCTGTGCATAGACTCGGCTGAGGACGTGCGGAAGGTGTGTCCAAAGTGTCCCCTGCTAGCCCCGATGAATGACACCAGAGTGGTGCAAGCCATAAACAAGGCGCTGGCTGCCTTCAACGCTCAGAGCAACGGCTCCTACTACCTGCTTGTGGAAATTTCCCGGGCTCAAATTGTGGTAAGACTGAGACCGAAATTTCTGACAGTCCGGTAGAACTTTGGGGATATACGTGGTGAAATGGGTGAGGGACAGAGCAGATGCGGGGATTGCAACAGAGAGGACAAAGTGGGTGGTGGGAGAAAAAGCAAAAAAGAGGGCTTAGGGGTAGAGGACCTTGAGTGTCCAGAGGACAAAGAAGCTTCTGAGACTCTCAGTGCTAAAGTGCTGTCACCGAAAAGGGCTCCCACACAGATAGGCGGGTCCTCAGTTCTTCCTTCTAGTTCAGCTGGGCTCCCTGTTCAAGGGTGGGAGTGATGTCCACCTCATCATCGCTCATCACCCCTGTGCAAGTTAACACTCCTCTAATTGACTGGTAGAAAGGGAGGCGCCTACTTAAATACTAAAAGGCATATAATGCAGGATCTGAAAGTGGCTTTTAAATCACTAAAAAAAAATTTTGATTGTGACAATGCAAGTGTATACTCCAAGAGCTATAAAAAACAAGAGCACAAGCATCATCCATACTTTCACCTACATTCTCCATTTGATCCTGCTCCATAAAACAGGTGGAAGAGGGGTTCATCTCTTCACTCTCCTGCCCCATCTGCAGTAGCCTGTGTGGGGAAGAGGGGGCAGAGGAGGAGGAGGAGGGGTCGTGCTCAGGTCAGGCTTCAGCAAGGATCCCCTGGAAGCCTCTGGCTATGCAGCTGCTATGCAGGAATGTGCTCCCTGGCCTTGGGCAAGGCTGTGGCTCCCTCTGCTTCCTCCCATCTCTCCTTCCTGCCGTTTTCATGCTAAGTCACGTTTCCTCACAAGCATTTCATTTCTTCTCATTAGCCTGTTCCACCTTACACCTACGTGGAGTTTGTAGTGGCTGCCACAGACTGTGTTGCTAAAGAGGTGACAGACCCAGCTGCGTGCAACTTGTTGGCAGAAAAGGTGAGCGAGCCAGTCCCCAGGGCAGTAAAGCTGGTCCTAGAACACAGTAGACTTGAGCAAGTGAGTGGCCAGGGCTGCAGAAACAGCCAGCAGTTTGACATGCCTCTCCCTGGGTCCTCTGGGGTGTCACCTGCCTCCTTTAGAGCTGCTGCCAAATCATCTCACCCATTGGACGCCCTTGGAGTTGGGAGTAAGACACAGGCTATTTGCTAATTAGGCTGAGTGGTGCTGGATGACTGAGGGTATGAAGTGTAGACTGCCAGAGCGTACCTCTGACTTGAAACATTTTAAGTCCTCGAGCTCTTACATCCACTTCTAGAAATTCAGCCTAAAGAAGTCATCCTAAATATTTGACAGAAATGTATCTATAAAGATGATTTATCATGGTTGTAAAATAACCCAAAAGAGATTTCAATGCCCATCATAAAGGGGTCATTGAATAAAATATGATACATCAGGAAACAGAAAATTATGCACATCCTAAAAGTATATTCTCAAGGAATAATGAATGATATAAGAAAATGTTACACTGTAGTAAGTGAAAAATACAGGATACAGAATGGTATTATCACAAATATCTCAATTTTTTAAATAATGTTTAATAGTATCTAAAAGTAAGAAAGACACACATGGTTGTGAACAAAAACTCTCCTGGGTCACCGCGATTTGGGGGATGATTGGTGATCTTCTTCTATCTCAAAAGAATCTATTGTCTGTATCATACATCAATTTATTTATCACAGAACTTCTCTAAGCAGAAAACTGTAAACTTTGGAAAAGTGCTTTCTTAAAAAGGAATTAAGGTTTTCTGTTTTTTGCCTTGATATGTTGGAGTATCAGTGACTGAAGGAGGAGTCCGTGTTTTGAATCAACTCATATAATTTCTCTCTTTATGGGCAGCAATATGGCTTCTGTAAAGGGTCTCACATTCAACGGCTCGGTGGGGAAGAGGTTGAGGTTTCCTGCACCATGTTCCAAGCACAGGTAATGGTTTCTTGGATCCACTTGCCCTCATCTTCAGAATTCATGAATGCCTAATGGTTATTCACTGTGTTAGTAATTTCAGG
Organism: Talpa europaea; assembly: GCF_964194135.1. Taxonomy (NCBI): domain Eukaryota; kingdom Metazoa; phylum Chordata; class Mammalia; order Eulipotyphla; family Talpidae; genus Talpa; species Talpa europaea. The sequence goes on along the minus strand of NC_140070.1, from coordinate 114,481,043 downwards.
GTACTTGCTGCCCTGTCCTTCTGACCCAATAGTCTAAATAGCACTGGTTATGTGAAAGCATCAATAAATGAAAGGATAATGTAGTTATGTGTTCCTTTCCCACAAACTAATGGTTACAGGGTAGAACTAATCTAGTGGGAAGTGACAAGGCCACCTTTTGATTTATAGAGGTTTGGGAGTGGTTTTCTGAATGTGCAGAGGTCACATCTGCCTGGCAGTTTCTAGAGACTGAGTGTAGATGATAAAGGGGGTGATGCTGTTGATGAGGGTTAACTGTGAGGTGGTGTGCTTTTGCTCATGGGACTTGTGTGCGTAAATCCACTGTCCCCAATACAGTTGGTGAGACTGAGGCTATTATAGACTTGTCATCTCTCCTCTGTAGCTCTGATGGCAATCCTTTGCACCTAGGTAGTTCTTTGTTGCCAGATACCTTCCAGATAAAAGTAATACTGTGAGAGAATAAGGTGAAGCTTCCAGCCAGAACATGGGTGGCGTGGTCCGGAAGAAGAAAGGTAGATAACCTAAGGAAATGTCCTCTCTTTTCATGTGTTCCCACAGCCCCTACCAGCTGGCAACAATGGAGGGGGGCCTACCCCTGTGGCAGATGCAGCTGCTCCTGCACCTTCTCCAGCTAATCCGGCTCCAGCAGCCCTGGTGGTGGCAGCCAAGGTGGCAGCTCCTGTGGGACCGCCGGTGTCCCCAGTACACCATGATTTGCGCCATTCCTTCCCGAGTGTGGCCTCAGTGGAGTCAGCCTCAGGAGAATCCTTCAGTGCGAAGAAACAACCCAAGCCAGGCACCGCCGTTGCTGCTGGTCCACTGGTTCGCCTATGCCCTGGGAGAATCAGACACTTTAAGGTCTAGATGAAGGTCAGGGATGAGAAGTTTTGGCACAGAGAGCATAGCCACCATTGTGTCCAAGAATCTGGGGAGGCCTGGAGACCCTGTCTACTAACAAAGCAAGTGCCCTTGCCTACTAACAAAGCAAGTGCTTGGTCAAGACAAGCCAAGTCTTGAACCCCAACTTTTCTCCATACCTGAGGACAGAAACAGAAGGGGTGATGCTTATGTTTTCTGGAAGGCATAGGCTGGTAATTGGTTGTCCTTGTTGGGATGCTAAGCCATCACCATTGGGTTCTCTGCCTTCTGGTTAACCTTACAAAAACAACTAGAACTGTGACTTTGAAAGGTGCTCTTGTCAAGTTTATATCTGCTTATTAATAAAAGTGCCTGAAGGACCTTCCTTATTAAAAAGGTTCTAAGCTAATACTTGGTCATGATTATTGCCTACTTCATGAGTCACACAAAAATCCCTTGGCAAAATCAAAGTGAAAATAAAAAAGAAAATAAAAGTTTCCTGTATACAGAGGAAATCCAGAGGATATGTCCATTTTCTTATGAGAAAAATTATTATTTTCATTTCATAAAGGATAGAAAATATTGCTAAAGGATCTTTGCACAGCAGTATACACAAAGAAATCACTGGATTCCCTCAGACCCTGATAAGATGGATTGGTAATTAACACTGGATTTTCACTGTAAAACATAAATATGTTCATTATTTATGTTTAAAATAATTTTTGATTGCCCCATATACAAGCCAATTTATGATAAAGGATTGGTATTTCTAGCCAATCTGTTGAAAGGCCTTAAGTTAAAACTCTGATTTACAGTACAATTGGAGGAGGTGAATTGCAGGCATATATGTAAGACACAATGCAAGTGCTTAGATAGTCGAAGGGGATATTTTCCGTTATGGAATGATATCTGGACAATTTCCATTCTTCTCTACTAGTATTAAGTAGTTCTTAAGTTGTGCTTAAGTTGTTAAGCAACCTCGATGATGTGCTCTCACGTGGAATTTTAATGATTAGCACTAATAGCGTGAGAGGCTTTTCTGAAACAAGAAGAGTGAAACAAGCATTGACACTAACATTATCACTCTTGCCTAGAGTTTTGCCTATAGTCTAGTATAAATAAGGAATGCCAAGAAGGCAGGAGAACCACTAGGTATCACAGAAGCCAGGGAATTAAAGGAAGGTATGGTCAGTCAAGCTAAATGCTATGGAAAAAGCAGCCAGAGTGAGGACACAGGAAAGGTCATTGGGTGAGTGACCAAACTGGCGGGCAAGGTAATCATACAAGACATAGCGACCAGCAGCAGAATCAGTTTTACTAGGCAGGAGAATGTGAAATCTTGGCGGCAGAGGATTGCCTGGTGGTTCTGTTGAGCAAAGGGAGAGACACCTGTGTTCCCCTCTTCAGTAACATTCACGACGAAGAGGGAGAGAGAGGTTGTATTGCAAAAGTGTAACTTTGTGGGGTTAAGACTTTGTTTTCAGGGAAGAAGAATTTTGACCATTTAGGGAAAAAAATAGGAAGAGATGCAGGACAGTGAGATGGGGAGGTGATGGGCTGTGGAGATCTATGGTGGAGGGGTGGAAATCAGTGGTCTGGGCAGGATTCTTCCTTGAATGACCTTGCAAGAGGATCCTGAAAAGATACCTTTCACCCAACAGTAAAAAAAAGAAATCTGCTCTCCACCCTTGCCACACACAGGTGTGTCTGTGAGGGAGCACATGGATATCAAGTTGTGTTTCATGGCAGGCAGGTGATCTATAGGCAAACCAAAGTAACTTTTGTGAAAGGGAAAAGAGTAGATTTCTGATACTCTCCCCCACAGGGATTATATGTTCCCACAGATCTACAAACCAGGGCGTGCAAACTCCACCACACACAAGATTAGTCACTGGCTTGTGGGGAGAAGTATGAGAAATCTAACTTTCTGTTTTTAAAGAATTTTCTGAAGCTTTTACTACTCTTTCTGTGGAAAATAATGTATTTTACTACATTATTGTTTGCATACAACTACCATATGACAGTGACTAAGCTATGGAAACAACCCAAATTCCCCTAAATAGATGAGTGGCTCAAGAAGATGTGGCACATATACACAATGGAATATCACTCAACAATCAAAAAAGATAAACTCATGCAATTTGCAGCAACATGGATGGAGCCTGAAGGGATCATGCTCAGTGAAGCAAGTCAGAAAGAAAAAGAAAAATACCCGACGGTCTCACTCATAGCAGGAATTTAGAAAACCGAAGTAAGGGACCAGGAAAAAGACTGATTATAATAAAGTAAAAATCAAAGTCAACAAGCAACTACAAACCAGAGACAGACACACTACAGGGGGGATGGAGGGAGTAGGATCAAAACAAGGGGGGTGGGAATTGTATGGGGACTATAACCAAGATGAAAATGCATACACTGTACAAAAATGAAAAAAGATGTAAAAATAAATAAAATTTAAAAAATAAATTGTGTGTCATTATAAAATGCATTAGAAAAACATGGCATGATATTTCTTTTCTTTTTAGTTAATTAACACTTTACAGTGTTTACTTACCTAGCAGCAAGCTCTGTCCTATATTTTTTAAATTAAATTTTTCTTGATATAGCATTGGTTTAATACTATGTAAATTCTGGGAGTACAGCTTCACACTTTGATGTAGGTGTGTACCTCACTGCACCCTCCATGGTAGTCTAGAGTCAAATTGTATTCATCAATGTCAGACTGACTCCCTGGAGCCCTGCCTCTCACCTCCTTTCTCTTCCCCTCTGGTAAGTACCAGATTTTTCTTAGAGTCTAAGAGTTATTTTTGTCATATTTTGTGATTTTGTCATATTTTGTTTATGTTCCATGTATAATCCTTCCAGTCTTCTCATGGCTTAATAGCTCATTTCTTTTTAGTTTAGAGTAATATTCCATTGTCTGGATATGAATAATTTATTCATTGATTCAGCTCTGAAAAGTGTCTGTTGCTGGAGAAGCTCAGAAATTATGAGTAAAGCTGCTATAAATGCCCATGTGCAGGTTTCTGTGTGGACATAAGTTTTCAACTCATTTGGGCAAATACCAAGGAGTGTGGTCGCTGGAATACTTGTATATTGTAAGAAATGCTCAGCTGTCTTCTGAAGTGACTATGACATTTTGCATTCCCACCAGCCTTGAATAATTGTTTTGCTGCTCCACATTCACACAGCATTGGGTGTTGTCAGTATTTTGATTTTGGCTTTTCTTATAGGAGTGTAGTGTTATGTCAATGTTTTAATTTTCATTTCCCTGTTGACATATGATGTGGAGTATCTTTTCATGTGCTTATTGTCATCTGATTATCTTTGGTGAGGTTCAAACTTTTGACGATTTTTAAACTGAGTTATTCACTTTTTAGTGGTGATTTTTAAAAGCTTTTTTGTACGTTTCTTATAAAGTCCTTTATCAGATATATCTTTTATAAATATTTTCTCCCAATCTGGTTTATCACTCACTCTCTGAAAGGTATTTACTTTTTATTTATATTTACAAAGAAAGAAAGAAATTAAGCTTAGCAATATTTAGCACATTCCTTAACATTTCCTCCTTCTGCAGTAAGTATAGTTAATTTTGGTCTTTCCTCTCTAATGGCCCTGCACCCTCAGGGTATAAACATACCCATATATCTTCCATGTGCTGCTTTCCCTGTTCAGTTAAGCTTTTACTAACAAGAGCCTATGCCAACTTGTTTCCATTTCCTAAATTCCCACTCATTTACTGCAGTTTGGCTTCACCCCGCCGCCACTGCACTGCTGACAACAAAGGCCAGGGACCTCCTGCCTGATGAATCCAATGGACACTTGATTAACCCGTATTTTATTCAAGTTTTCAGTGGCATCCGACCCTCTGAGCACCTTTTCCTTTTTTTATTCAGTCCTTCATAGTCCGTGCAGCCTGGTTTCTCTGCAACATCCAATCTCAGACTCTTAAAACTGTTTTTTTAAAAATGTTTATCTCCATTTGTCCCTTACATATTAGATTTTTCAGCGTTCCATCTTGAATCTCATTTTATCACTTCTTTTGCCCTCCCAGTGTGAGCTCATCCACAGCCACTGTCTCAGCCTCCTGTGGTACTAATTATCCTACTCATCCCAGTAAAGCTTCAGACCCTTGTATCCACGCACGACCACAAATCGCACGTAGAGATCTTTCAGGCCCTCTTTAACACTTGCAGATTCAGTTCTCCATCTCCCCCTCTTGGCCTGCTCCACACCTGTGACGGTAGCCCCGCTTCTTAGCCCAGGCACATAGATGAACCTCCAGGGTCATTCTTCACCCCTCCCCTTCCTCACTGCCCTAATGGGTGGATCACAAGTCTTGAATTGCCACATCCTAAATATATCTCACATCCCTCACTTCCTCTCTCACTGCACTATCACCTCTGTCTCTGCAGGAGGGTCCCCTCCAATGGTCTCCTTTTTGATGCTCTTGCCAGTCAGGGTTCAACCAGAGGAACAGAACCAGTGGGAGGTTTTTGCAGGAAAACGAACTGTGCAATTGTAGGGGCTGGGTAAACATTCCCTGTAACTCTCTCTCTGTATCTGACCATAGAGGTTGAGGTCCACAGTGTAGGCGTTTGTGAAGAAAAGATCAATATTAAGTGGGGAGATCAGAGAAGGTGAAACCCAAAAACATGCACTGGAATCTCATAGAGATGGACTAACACCCATCCTCACCCACTACTGATATGAATACAGGTTGTTATAATTTTTTGAAGGGCAATATGGCAAAGTGCATCAAAAGCTTTTACATTATGTGTTGCTTTTAGCTCAGTAATTCCATTTAGATGCATTGCACTAAGAAAATAATTAAGGGTGTGAACGAACATACACCCACAGGAATGTTAATCATAGGGTTGTTTATAATAGTGGCATTTTGGAAGCAATCTACATGTCTATCAAAGTGAATTGGTTCAACTAATTCTATCAAGTATCAATGTAACACTATGTACTCATTAAAATTAAGTTGTAAGTGGGTTACTTGTGAAAGTTTTATCATCTATAGTTGGATATTAAAAGCAAGTTATAATTTACTCAGTACAGTATTATTTTTACATAAAAATGTGTGTGATGTTTGCATTAGAAAATCAAAAAGAGATGCAGTCACTATTATTAATAGTGTAGTAGAAAATTATATTCATCTTTAACATTCCTGCCTTTTTTTATTTTTCTATAATTTGCATTCATTGGTTTGCTAAGGTTGCATTCATTGCTTTCCTTTAATGAAAAAACAATTTAGAAAACTTGCGGGAAGTTCTCCAAGCCCTGCACCCACATCCATTAATAAGTATGAGTCCCCTGGGGACAAAAGAAAGAAATAAAAATCTATGAACTACTATGATTTGTGATTTTTTTCACTGGGGATGAATCATAGGTATGATCTTATTTAGTGCTATAAAATAGACATGGTGTCTCTGTTTTTATGGATGAGGAACGTGGCTGGCAGAGGGTTCAGTTGTACCTATGCCTGAAGTCACACAGCCAGGGAGAGAGTCCACTCAGCAGCTCCAGCAACTGCGTGTGATGACAGCCTTTCCACGAACGCCCATGAGCATCCAGCTCTCAGGCCAGTGGCCCTGACCAGGTGAAAGCACCTTCCTCCCTGAAGACTTTGTCCTCCAGGCAAGCCCACCAGGATCTGCAACCCTGCACGGGCAGGAAATGAAGCAAAATGTGGGGGCGTCTGTTGACTTTGCCCTGTAGTAAATGGTACGAGTCTGTTGCCCCAGGTATTGATCCCAAGGTCCACCGGAAGGAGAACAGCAAATACCACCCACTCACCGAGTGGGTTGGGAGGTTGGGGTTCCAACCTGGCGGCCTGTGTGGTTTCAGGCCTGTCATCAAATATCTCAGGATGTGGCTGTGTCATTTAAAGGAGGTGGGGGTTGGCCTGCCCAGGGTCTAACCCGCCATGATTCTTTGATAAGATGGCATCACACACAGCAAGTTGGAAGGACATCTTATGGGAAGGAAGATAAACAGCAACTCGTCTATTCCTCAAACACCCCATTTCCACCCATGCTCAGAGATATTTTTTATCTTATTTTTGAAATAAGGAACCTGACTTTCAGGAAAAAAGGGACACTTTCTCAAGCTATGTGCAACTTTCTGCATAGAAATGCACTCTCCCTGCCCCCTCTTTGTGCATTTCAAGAATCTGAATCTATAGTTCCAAATTTCTAAAAATTTTTTTATTTAAATATTTTATTTTATATCATTCTAACATCTTTTTTCATCTTTGCACATTTTTTTTTTGCATTTTCATTTTGGTTATATTCCCCATACAATTGCACCTCCCCCCTTATTTTGACTCTAGTCCTTCCTTTTCCCGCCTCTCCCTTCCCCTCCTCCCCAGTGTGTCTCTGGTTTATAGTTGCTTGTTGATTTTGATTTTTACTTTGTATTAATTAGTCTTTTTCCTGGTCTCTTATTTAGGTTTTCTAAATTCCTGCTATGAGTGAGACCTACCGGTATTTTTCTTTTTCTTTCTGACTTATTTCGCTGAGCATGATCCCTTCCAGCTCCATCCATGTTGCTGCAAACTGCATGTGTTTATCTTTTTTGATTACTGGGTAATATTCCCTTGTGTATATGGACCACATCTTCTTGATCCAGTCATCTATTTTTGGGCATTTGGGTTGCTTCCATAGCTTAGCTATTGTAAATAGTGCTGCTATAAACATAGGGGTGCAGGTGCCCTTTGGAATTGATGTTTCTGTGTCATTTGGGTAAATACCTAGGAGTGGAATTGCTGGATCATATGGAAGCTCTATGTTTAGTAGGTCGAGGAATCTCCACACAGCTCTCCATAGTGGTTGGACCAGTTTGCACTCCACCAACAGTGCAGAAGAGTTCCTTTTTCTCCACACCCTCGCCAACATTTGTTGTTGCTAGTTTTTTTTAATATGTGCCATTCTCACTGGTGTAAGATGTTATCTCATGGTAGTTTTGATTTGCATTTCCCTGATTGCAAGTGATGTTGAACATTTTTTTCATATGCCTGTTGGCCATGTGCATTTCTTCTTCAGAGAAGTTTCTTTTTAGCTCTTCTGCCCATTTTTTGACTGGATTATTTTCTTTGTTGTTGTTGAGTCTCATCAGCTCTTTGCAGATTTTTGTGATCAGTCCTTTATCATTAGTGTTGTGTGCAAAAATGTTCTCCCAGTCGGTGGGGTTTCTCTTTGCATTGGTTATTGTCTCTTTTGCTGTGCAGAAGCTCTTTAATTTGATGTAGTCCCAGCTGTTTATCTTTGCCTTCACTATCACTGCTTTGGGTGATGTGTCTGTAAATATGTCTTTGAGGTGCATGTCATGTAGTGTTTCGCCTATATTTCCTTCTATGTATTTTATGGTTTCAGGTCTTATGTCTAGTTCTTTACTCAATTTTGAGTTGTTTTTTGTGCATGGTGTGAGGTAGTGGTCAATCTTCATTCTTTTGCATGTATCGACCCAGTTTTCCCAGCACCATTTACTGAACAAACTTTCTTTGCTCCAATGCATATTCTTTGCTCCCTTATCAAAGATTAGTTGACCATAAATCTGTGGGTTTGTTTCTGGATTTTCTATTCGATTCCATTGGTCTGTGTGTCTATTCTTCCAAATTTCTAAAATATTAAGAAAGCTACTGATGCTTTCTATAACAAAGTGGCAAAGGGCTGGCACATCTTTTTTCCCCTGTTAGAGCCACAGAAGTCTCTGCCCAGTTCAGCTGCAAGTCCTTCACCTGGATCAGAGGACCTAAGACCAAATGTTTCTTAAAGGGGCATTTCTCAAAGTGTATTTATTCTTCTCTGCTTTCCATGAAATAAACTGAGTATAGGAGACCCTCGTCTCTACCCAGGACTCCCCAACAGCCTCTTCTTCCTCTATGTGCTTAGAGCGGCTGGATCCTGAGGGTCTGACACTCAGTGCTGCTAGACACCCTGCCCAGAGTTCCCTGGAGTTTGCACTGCCATTTTTTAAAAAAAAAGTATTTGTTGATTTGCCTTGACTTACATAACTATAGTTTTGGGAGTACAATTTCACATCTCCGTCTGTACATATGCCTCACTCACCCTGCACCAAAGTTTCAGGGCCACCTCCCTGTGGTCTCCCTGCCTCCATGCACCCCCCAACACCAGCATACTCGTATTCTGGTGACCAGTCTAGTATTCATAGAGCCTGGGAATTACTCTGCTGTTTCGCCAGTTCGTTTTCTTTGGTTATTTATATTCTGCAAGTCAATGAGACCATGAAAGTGAAGGAAACTTCGCAAATATCTTTGTAACAGGGTGGTCCCCAGGAAAAGGGGAGGTTTCAGGTTTCCTGTCTCCACCCAATGGAGGGTGGAACTGAGCAGAGAGCGAGGGAGCTGCAGAGGAGACTGAGGAAGGAAGGAAGCAGGGTGGAGAGCCCAAAGGAGACTTGGAAGGGGCACGTGGAGCTGAGAGAAACATGAAGAAACTGCACTTGCCTTTTGGTCATGGACTGGGTGACACAGATGTGGGTTACAGACCAGTGGGGAGGTGACAATGGCGGTTTTTGTCTTGCTTTTGATTTTGCTCTTTTCCCTCCAGACTTGTCTGGTTGTTTCTGATCCTTTTCTGTGGGTCCCACAGGAAGATGCTTTAGACTTGTGGCAGGCTTTGGAGCTTTGCTCTGGGCCAATCCCATTTGGATGGACTTTTACCCACGAGGGGACTGGTAACTTTGGGTGCTTGATTTAGAAACTATATGCTTTGCCTTTCCTGTATTGTTTCCTAATTGTATTAAAGTTCTTTCCCATTAAAGGCTCATGTTTCGTGTTGATGGGTCGGGATGGCAGAACCTATGAAGAGCAGGCAGGTTTGCGGGGTCTGGGCTGCCCCTCTCCCTGCCCTGTAACATCTTCACAAAAAAACTTCACAAATATCTTAAACATTGAGAAGTGCCATGGTAATGATTAAAATTTAAAAAAATAAAGTCTTCAGATATTTGTTCTCTATTGAAATCCTGCTGGTGTAGATTCTGGTGTAGTGGGGAAGGGACAGGAAATGTAAAAGTTTCTACAACTCTCTCTGGTTTTATGAAGGACTTTTCAGTCTTCCCTCCTTCTCCATTACCCAACCTATAGTCTCACCCCTATTCCCTGCTCTCACCTCCCTTCTCTGTCCACATTCACCTCCACTCTTCAAAAACCAACAGGGATTGTTCACATCAATTGGTATCTGGGAATGACCAACAAAAGGCATAATTGATGTGTTACATCTCAGAAGACATGACTGCCATCACTGCCTCAACTCACTGTAAACAGGGTCATTGATTATTGTGTGTGTGCACGCGCGAGAGTGCACGTGCATTTGTGTCTATTATTTGCAGATTCTGTATTTGCGAGTTTATCTACTTTCTAAAACTCATGTGTAACTCCCAGATCACTATTGGTAACACTTTCTCCATCATTCACAGTCTTAGTGAAAAAGCTGAGTCTCACAATGCAATTCAAATTCTTAGTTGAGGTCAAACAAGGGGGCCCTCTGCCATCTTATTCAGCTCTTATGCTGTAAGTAAATATACCTTTCTGGATATTTAATGCACTGCATTTTTTTTTTTTTTTGCAATTTTGTGCTCTTTAGTCATGATTTTGCTGTTTTACTTGGCCCGCAAAGACAGTACCAAAATGCTGTGTGGTGCTCCTTGGAACAAGGAGTTCATAAGATTTAAAAAGTGGAAAATGCAGTTTGATGAGCTTCAGTCAGACATGGGTTATAGTGCTGTTGTCCTTGAGTTTAATGCTAATGAACCGCAATGTTTCTATTTAATATCATTAATCAATGTTTCTATTTAATAATATTAAATAGAAACTCATTTTAAATAAGGTTGTGTATTATTGATCCATGAAAACTTTGTGACCTGAGAGGAACATACACACACTCACACACACACACACACACACGAAAATGTATTGTAATTTCTCCTTAGAAATACCCGCTCTCTTCAGGCTACTTTTTCAGTCGGGGCCCTGTGTTAGTCATGCTTTACTCTCCATTCTTGCTTAGTACTTTGCCCTTGTCTCTCCTCAGCAGGAGTTTATGAATGAACAATGAATGATCATTTCTAAAGCTGTTTGAACCACAGAGGAAATCCCCAGGCTATTGGACAAACCTGAAACCTCATGGGGATAGTTTCCTCATTTTCTTTAGGTGATCAGTTTTGGAGGTGTCCTGATAAAGTCATCTGGAGTAGTAACAACTGAATTAAGCAAATGCCAGATCTTACCTTTAATTTGATTCCCTGTTTACTACCATATGCATATTCATAATATGAGAAAGCCTGGGTTCCTTTAGATTCCCTGACTGTGGGAGAGTAAACACTGCCAACATATATAAGAAAGACTGAATGGCCTTGGTAAAGGGCAAGGTCCATCTTATAAAGTAAGGAGTCTCTTTAGAAAATTAGAGAGGGCTTCTCTGGTGGCACAAGAGCTTAAGACACAACCTAAGAAGCTGTCTGCAGCCACTGCAGCACGAGTTCGATCCCTGGCCAGGGAGCAGCCCACTTGTCGCAGCAGACCTCTTACTTGCCCGCTGTTCCCCTCAGCAGTGTTTTCAGTCATCTGCCTGTTCTGTTCCCCACTCTGTCTCTAGTGAATCCTCTCATGCCCCACACCTCTGCTCTGTACCCCCATTCTTGTATGCATAAATAAATCTTAAAAAAAAAAAAGAAAATTAGAGAAATGTATAGAACACTGACAGCCAGTCTCTAAAATCCCAGTAAGGCTAGTATGAAAAGCTGTTCTTGACCCTTATCCTAAACTCAGTCCTGATGACCTTACTGATCCTTAGTGCTTCTGCTATCAGCAACCAGAGGTCATCTTCCTCCACTGGCTCCTTATTGGCAAACAGTGAGCTCATGGGCTGTAAACATCAACTGAGTATTTTGCCAGCATTAAGCCTGGTATTTGTTCCAAAAATTGGCTTATCTCATTCCTCTTTCATTCAAGGCAACTCCTCGCTTGTCCTGGTACATCTCTTTCCTGTTATTCCTCCTTCATATATTCCCCAAATCACAACTCTGCTGCCATTTCTGGCCCTGCTCCCGTGTTCCCATCACAGCATCTTGTGTATTAGATGAATGAACAGACTTAGGAGCTCAGTTAGTGGTCCAGTCCTGGGCTCAACCTATGAAACATTTCTTCTTTTATGACATTAGAATCTAAAGAGATGAGGCAGAAATTACTAAAAGTAATGAAGGAGGAAGACTCAGGGATGGAAGCCAGGTCAGCACAGAAAAACATCAGGCTTCATGGACCCAGGGCTTCAGCAGAGGTGCAGGGATCACCTGTGAGGTTAGTTGCAAATGGAAAGTGAACATTTGCACTCACACAATGCTAGTGGGAATGTGAATCTTGGAATCCATGAAGAATGCTGCTGCTGGAAATGTCTCAGGCTATATAAGCATTTGGCTCCAAAATGAAACTCTCACGGGGACATCACATTATCGTCAGGATTTCCTATAATTTGGTGCTAGTTGGCTTGGAGTATTTTAACAAATAACATAGAGTGGGTGACTTAAACAACGAATTATTTCTCAAAATTCCAGAGGTTAGAAATCCTTCCCTAGAATTTCAAGGTCAGGGGGCCGACATGGTTGGGCATGTGAGAAGGACATTTTCTGGGTTATAGACAGTCCCCTTCTTGCTCCATCTTCATGTGGTAGAGAGAGAAAGTGATGATATTAGCATCTTCTTTGGACAACAGTCCCATCTACAGGGATCCACCCCAATGATGCCATCCAACCCAGTCATTCCCTCAGACCCCTCTTCCAAATACCTTCACATTGGGATCTATAGCTTCATCTAGTAGACTTTTTGGGGTAGGTACAAGCAATCAGTCCATAGCTTTGACTATTTATGGTAAATAATGACAATAATTTAATCTCCTGCTTCTTGATCTTTATCATGTATTACTTTTAGAGCAAATATTAATCATTATAGTATTTATAAATTTTGATTTTGATTTTCTTCAAAATCACAGAAGAATTGCAGCAGTACAAATACTTCCCATACACTTTTTGTCCAGACTTAACAACTGCTGATATTTTGTCACAGTCTCTGCCTCTTCTTTCATACACAAACGCACACATACACAAGTATACATTTTTTCCTGAACCCTTAAAGAATAACTTGCAAATCTCATGCACTTTCCTCCTGATCTCAAGGTACTTCAGTGCTATTTCTTAAGAACAACACATTTGTTTACATAATCATTGTCTGGTTTTCAAATTCAGAAACTTTTAACACATACAATTTGCATTTCATGTGCATATCTCCCAACTGTACCAATGCTGTTCCTTAAAGCAATCTTTCTACCTCATCCTAAGATATATCTAAGACATTTGCGTATTGTCATTTTAATCTCTTTTACTCTAGAACAATAGGGTTTGAGAGTTTATTTAATTTTTTAAAAGATTTATTTATTTATGCATATAAGAACTGGGGTACAGGCCAGAGGTGCTGGGGGTGAGAGGATTCACCAGAGACAGAGTGGGGAACAGAACAGGCAGACTGACTGAAATACAGTGCAGAAAGGGAGTAGCGGGCAAGTCAGGAGAGGTCTGCTGTGCCATGTGGGTGGCTCCCTAGCCACGGATTGTACTTGTGTTGCAGTGGCTGCAGATAGCTTCATAGTGCTGCATCTTAACCCATTTTGCCACTAGGGAGGCCCTGGTTCTAGAGTTTATTAATTTATATTTTGGTAATGTTTTCCCCTAATTGTTCTTTTTGCTTTTTTAATTTTTTTTTTTAATTGAGGCTACATTGGTTTACAACACCATGTGGCTCACATGCATGTCACTGCACCACACCCACCACCAACACACTAGTAGTTCTCCACTATAGTCCATTGTACTCCGTCCACACTTTGCCCCAGCCCCTCCCGCTTCCACTCTGGTAGCCTCAATTCTACAGTCAGATTTCTAGGCTATTTTTTTTTTGTTGTTCAGTTTTGTCTGACCCTTTGCTTTCTTTTCTTTCTTTCTTTCTTTCATCCAACCCAATGACTGGGTTGGATGGCATCATTGGGGTGGATCCCTGTAGATGGGACTGTTGTCCAAAGAAGATGATAATATCATCACTTTCTCTCTCTACCACATGAAGATGGAGCAAGAAGGGGACTGTCTATAACCCAGAAAATGTCCTTTTCACATGCCCAACCATGTCGGCCCCCTGACCTTGAAATTCTAGGGAAGGATTTCTAACCTCTGGAATTTTGAGAAATAATTTGTTGTTTAAGTCACCCACTCTATGTTATTTGTTAAAATAACAAACCAGATACGCAGGAGGGTGAGAGGATTCACCAGGGTCAGAGCGGGGAACAGAACAGGCAGACTGACTGAAACACACTGCTGAGGGGAGCAGCAGTCGAGACAGGAGAGGTCTGGCTGCGCCATGTTTAATTCTTGCCGGCTGGCCAGGATAGAACCCGCACTATGAACCAGAGACACTTTTTGGGAGGTGGGGGGGCAGGAGGGGAGGGACTGGGGTCAGAATGGGGGGCTTGAAATTGTATGGGGAATATAAAAATAAAATTTATTATTCATTAAAAAAATTAAAAAATAAAAGATGAAAAAAAATAAAAATAATAATCACGAAACCAAAAAAAATAAATAAATAAAAAAAATAAATAAATCCACATTGAGATACTCTGATAAATCTAGTTTTTCAAAATTCATGAAATTTTGGAATTGAAATATTAAAGACATCTTCAAAAAATAAAATATATCTTTCTGTATATGCTCTTATATAATAAAGATAGTAATATAAAATGGTAAAAAAAAAAAAAAAAAAAGAACCCGCACTGCAGAGGCTGAGGACTTCACAGTGTGGCGCTCAACTGCCTGTGCCACGAGGGAGGCCCCCTTTGCTTTGTTTTCTATATTCCACATGTAAGTGAAACCACCTGGTATTTGTCTTTGTCCTTCTGACTTATTTCACTTAGCATTACCCCCCTTTCATTCCATCCATGTTATCGCAAATAACAAAATTTTATCTTTTTTATAGCTGAGTCCCATTCCAATGTGTGTGTGTACACCGTATCTTCTTAATCTACTCATCTGTCTTTGGGCATTTGGGTAGTTTCTATAGCTTGTCTATTGTAAACAGTGCTGTAATGAACATAGGAGTGCATATATCCCTTCAAACTCCTGTTTTTGTAACATGAATGGACGTGTTTGAAGAGCACAAGCTTATTGATGGCTCTGTGGAATGTCCATCAGTTCAGGTTTTTCCAGTCTTCATGATTAGATTTGTTATGCCATTCCTGCCCCCCCCCCAGGAATAACAGAGATGTGAGATTGTCTTCAGTG
Organism: Talpa europaea; assembly: GCF_964194135.1. Lineage (NCBI taxonomy): Eukaryota > Metazoa > Chordata > Mammalia > Eulipotyphla > Talpidae > Talpa > Talpa europaea. The sequence goes on along the minus strand of NC_140070.1, from coordinate 114,465,845 downwards.
CATCATCAAGAAACACGTGGTGTCTGTTTCTCCCATTGGTGATGTTGTAAGTTTTGATCATTTGGTTACCATGGTATTGTTCTCATCCCACCCCCAACTTTATTAAGATATACACTATATATAACATTGTGTGAGTTGAAGATTTATAGCGTGATGATTTGATATATATTTTATTGCAAAATGATCACCATAATCAAGTTAGTTAATACATCTACAATTCACAGACTTTTTTCTTTTTTCTCATGGTGAGAACATTTAAGATCTACTCTCTTAGCAACTTTCCAGCATACAATACAGCACTACCTGTAGTCACTGTGCTGCACATGGATCTAATTATCCTCACAACTTAGTCATCCTATAACAAAGTTTGTACCTTTGATCAACACCACCCATTTCCCCCACCCTCCAACCCATAGCCTTTGTATTTCTTCATTAGGTCTCCTTAATCCCCAACATTAAGAACAATCCAGAGAAGAAGGAACTGAATTATATCTGAACTTCCACTGAAAGAAAATGTGCCAAACCTGCAACTTCTGCATGAGTGTGTGTCCTGTAGTCGGGTCTGCCACTGTCACTTTTACAGATGTCACCACATGTAAGGTATTGGAAAGGACACATGATTTGGGGTGACACTGTTAATAAATGAGGTTGAAGATACCAGCCAACAAGACTTTGGGAGGCTTCTTGGCACTGTTAATACCCTTTCTTTTCTTTGACCAGTGTGTGGGTATGTCTTGGTTAGGGTGGAACTAGTAATAAGCCTTTTGTTATAGTGAAACCCATGACAACCAGCACCTCTGAGGGAAGGAGGCCTTCAGCAGGACAGCAGCATCATTTCAGAACCATGCCTGTAGATACTGGTGCTCCACCACCTTCCAGTCTTGATCTCTCAACAGTGGTCATAGCTTTTAACCTATTTATGAATTTGTTACCATGGAGCCCACAGAAAGAAACGTAGATTTAGCATGTGATTTGGGAGCTATTGGTATGCCATTTACTTTCATTTTGACCCAATAGGTCTTTGTTTAAAGAAAAGAACCCAAATAAGGCTAAAAAGAACAAATTCTAGTCAGATACCCAAAGTGCCTAGTACTTTCTGTGGTGCCTCATGTTGGTCACTGAGCATTTAACATCAACAGTGACATGGGCATCAGGCAGGAAGTAGGAACACACTTGTCACCACTGGCACCAAGGCCCCAGGCCCCAAGCCTGAGACTCCTCTGAGTGGCTGAGGACATCAGCTGGAGGGAGGTGCAAGGGGACCAGGGAGGGTGTGAGAATACTGCATATTCTGATTCAGGCGGATCCCTGGACACAGCAGAATCCAATCATGACCAACCAGTAGCCCTGACATCGGTGTTTATTAGGATTTCCTAGGAAAAGATTAGGAAACAAATTTGTTTACATGTACACATTAATAGAGATTGCTCAAGGACCTAAGGTTAGAAAATTTGGCAAACATTTTCCCAAGTACTGACTCAGGGAAATCTACATTTATTATTCAAGGAGATAAAATGGGACATCATGTTTCAAATACTGGTTTCATATCATAGGTTCAGATTGTGATTACAAAACACCTCTGCTTGGCCTTACAGAGCATTATATAACGCCTCCTCTCTGCAGTTCCCTGTACTGCCACCTCCTGGGATCTGCTCCCCACAGAATGGGTCTGCTCCTGCCCCTGGTGCTCTGCGCCCTGGCTGTGGGCTCTGGGGCTACATCTCCACCCCAGCAAGTCTTCAACCCATCGCCTTTACTCTCCCGTGGCTGCAATGACTCAGATGTGCTGTCATTTGCTAATTTTGCCCTGGGGGACATCAACAGGGACCGCAAGGATGGCTACGTGCTGAGCCTCAACCGAGTGAGCGACGTCCGTGAACACAGACAGGCAAGTGATGGTCCCCTACCCGGGCAGGTGCTCGCTGGGCTGGCCAGGGCTGGGGACCAGGGACACATGTTGCCGGTGCTTTCCAAATTGGAAGCTGCTGAGCAGCTCTGCTCCCCTCAGCCAGGGTGTCTGCAATGCTCTCACTGTCACTGGAGACAAAGCTAATCGCTACCCTTGTCTAGTATTGCAGATGTGATGAGAAGTTTTGACAGGCATCTTAGCCTTGACTGTGCTATAAAACAGAGAATTTGGGGGCAGTCTATAGGGGTTGCTGCTCATGTTTGTTTCTCCGCCCCTGCCTACAGGATGGACCAGCAGCTCTGTACTATCTCACCCTGGACGTGATAGAGACTGACTGCCATGTGCTCAGCAGGAAGTCATGGAAGGACTGTAAAGGGAGAGCACTGTTCCATTCAGTAAGTGCTTGTGTCCAGGGACTCCAGGGGAGAAAAGAGGTGTCCTCTAGCTTTGGGGTAAAGATTGTTCAGGGTGCACCATCTTTTAAATGCCAATTAATATCATCTCTTGGACATGGTGCCTTGCGGTCATTCTAGTTCTATAAACAGAATATAGTGTTTAACTTATGTTCTGAGGGATTCCTGAAAGTCCCGTTGGGACTGTGAAGCCCAGAATTGGAAAGTTGCCCCAATTTATTTTCTACCTCCAGGACTCTCCTGTGGATGCTAAGCCAGTGTTTAACTTGTGAAATAAAGGTCTGAGGTGAAGTCCTCCATTGTGGGTGTAAGGAAACTGTATAAATAATGATGGGATAGCATTTGGTTTATGTTGCTTGGTTTTATTTTAATGAGCATTGATGTTGGTTTGTTGCTGAGAGAGGGAAGCAGGATAGAATTCTCAGATATTTCATGGGAGAACTGACTAGAATGGAAAGTAAAGGGCTTCAGAGTTGAGTCTTTAAAAGATGACCACTGAAGCGTCTTGAAAATCACAGAATAAGTGTTTTACTTTATACTTAATCATTCAGTGGTTTTTCTCCATGGATTAATAAGAATTTTATAACTTGAATGCAAGATCATATTAGTAAACTGTTTAAGGTATCTTTCCTAATCATTTAATCACACTTTCTAAGCTGACTTTTGAAAAGCAAATAATCTATTTACCCTGCTGAAAATTTAATACTTTTAAAGGAGGTACTTGCTGTGTACTAGACTTAAAAGTGACAGAAGTTTGTTTCCTACTCATGTAAAGTTCAAAATAAAAATGTCTGAACAAGAAGGTGTTTTCTCCATGAGTGATTAGGAGACCAGGGGTCTTCCTGTTTTGTGGCTATGACTCTGCCACCTCCTAGTCCAGGCTTCTGGGATCACCAGCACATCTGCCTCAGCTCTGGGAAGAGAACCAGCAGCAGTACAGATGGCTCAGGGGAGGTCTTCATGGGCCCTACCTGGCAGTGGTTACAGTCACTTCCGCTCACCTCCCTGTGTTACAACTCAGTTGTGCCCAGTCATGGGGGACCAGGAAGGAGCGTGGGGGATGAGGTCTGGCTGTGCCCCAGAAGTAGGTTAAACTACTTGATAATCAGCTGGTGGTTTCCCACAGTCAAAGCCACCAGAATAGTCTTTCAGATTTTCAGAACTTAAAAATAAAATGTTCACTTTGGGTTCTGTTTTTTTTAAGTCTTAGACTCTTCTTCCATGTCATAAAGTGCATGTGTTTGTTCCAGGTTTATGGTCAATGCAAAGCATTATTTTACATGCACAAGACAGCTAGAATTCTCCATACACTTTCTTATAACTGTACTCTTCGCCCAGGTAAGACATTCATTTGATTTTGTTCATTTTATTAAAATAAGGGCAAAAGCATTTAAATAGGGCAATGCCCACATGTGTAGGAATTTTCCTTTCCTTACTATCTATTCATTCCAAGACCATGTTCCTGCTATACCCAGAATTGGCCTTTCCCACTTCCACAATCACCCACAGTAATTACTCAGCATTGGGTATGAAATCCTAACTCTTTGTTCTGTTACAAATGTCATAATTTCTACATCTGGTGCTCAGGTGCCCTTTCTCACCATGTCTGAAGATATGGTGGCTATCTCTGTGACTGCACCACTCTGCACTCCACGCAGCTGGATGCCCCCCTCTTTTCTGAACACACCTTGCACTTTCCAGCCTGGGCTTCTTGCTCATTTGGCTCCTTCTGCTGAGAATACCTCCCCTGATAGCCTCTGTCTTGAACTCAAAGCCATTCTGGGAGCACTGTTGACACAGCTACCTCTTCCACAATGTTCTCTGTTCAAGAAATGACTAGTGCTGTCCTCTCTACACCCCAGTAAAACTTTAATATGCCCACTCCTGAAGCTCACACCATACATTGATTTACTTCCATTTTCTACCTTATATAATGAAAAATTATCAATTCTTCCTCACTGTCACATGTTAGAAGTCCATAATTAATCTTTACACTCACTTAAATGTATCAATGTTCTGGAATGAGGATAAGGCTCATGATTTTTGATATATGTACTGTAAATCATTCTGGGGCCTCTTGGGAAATCAGCATCCAAGGCCCAGGAAATAGGATATGACCAATTGTCAAGTTATTATGTGCATGGCTCTCCCCTGCTAGATCATGTTCAAGTGCAGATTCTGATTCTCTGTCTGGGGTGATGACTTGAGTGTCTGTATTTGAAACAAGCTTCAGGTGATAACAATGTGGCTGGTTACATGGAAGGACAACGTAAAAGAGCAAACATTTTATTTACCACGGTTTAAGCTTCCTAGTTGTGAACATATGAGTCTCCTAAAAATAAATTAGAGAACAATTACAAAGAGTGGGAACATGTAGCCACCGAAGGTATGAGGATGGAGCTAGTGACCCCTGGCGATGATTCCAGTTGACAAAACCAATGTGTTTGTGCTGCTAAAAACAAGCTAAGGTAAGTTCCCTAGCTAACTGGCACACAGAGATTGCCAGCCCCATTTCCACCTAATCAGAAATTCTAACTGTACCATTAGTGTAATTATACTATCCAATATCATGGTGATTTGACCATTGTTTTTCTGGTTCACTTGCATTTTCTACCAAAGGTAGGTATGCACCCACCTTCTGTTAGGTCATTCAGTCACTTATTCATTCAATGAGCATTTGGTAAACAAGGAACATATTATATTTGGTGTTAGGCACCAAATTGTGAGTAAGACATGACAGTACTAAAATCCCAAGCTTTTAAGATATTCAGTCTCACTTAGAGGCGTTGATTTTAGAAGATGTTTAACTAGTTGAGAAAAAATGTTTATATCAATATAAATATATATAGTATGTTTTTTTAATAAAATTCCTAGAGTAAATAAATATATGTGAAGTAAGAAAATATTACTGTTTTTTAATTACAAAAGTAATACATGCACATAGTAGAAAATTCATTTTTTTATCCAGGCAGCTTTCTATCCAGAAAATATCTTTTCTTCTTTTTGAAAAAAGATTTATTTATTTATGTATATAAGAACTAGGGTAGAGGCCAGAGGTGTGGTGGGGGGTCATGGGAGGGGCGAGTGGATTCACCAGAGACAGAGTGGGGAGCAGAACAGGCAGACTGACTGAAAAACACTGCTGAGGGGAGCAGCCGGTGAAGCAGGAGAGGTCTGCTGTGCCATGTGTGTTGCTACCTGGCTGACCAGGGATTGAACTCGTGCTGCAGAGGCTATAGATGGCTTCATAATGCTGTGCTTAACCCCTTGTGCCACCAGGGAGGCCCTAGAAAATACCTTTTCTGTTGCATCTTTGCTGAAATTTAGTATTATTATTATTTTTTTCAGTCTTTGCCTCTGTTGTGTTTATATGGTTAACAGGATTAAAAATCATTAAGGAGGGCCTCCCATGGTGGCACAGCAGTTGAGGGCTGGGCTGCGAAGCTGCCTGCAGCCTCTGCAGCGACAGTTCAATCCCCGGCCGCTGGCGAGGGTCCCACATGGCTCCCAGACCTCTCCTACCACCCGCTGCTCCCCTCAGCAGTGTATTTCATCAGTCTGCCTGTTCTGTTCTGCTCTGGCTCTGGTGAATTCTCTCACCCTTCTGCGCTTCTGACTGTACCCAGTGCTTGTATGAATAAACAAATAAATCTTTAACAAAAAAAAAAATCATTAAGGAGCTTTGTTTTAAAAGTGCTCTCTTTGGAATCAACAGTTTCTAAAAGAAGCATTCTTCGAACATGCCCTGACTGCCCAGTGCTTGGTCGTTCTGTCTCCAGTGACTTCTCAGATCCCAGGGTTTTGGAAACTGCCACTGAGTCTCTTGCAAAATACAACAGTGAGAGCACCTCGAAGCAGTATTCTCTGGTCAAAGTCACCATGGTTTCTCGCCAGGTGAGACTGAACACCCCTGGTGATTACACCAACAGTGAGTCTCCCGCGTGTAGCCATGGAGCCAGAGCTGAGAGGAGGCTGTGAGGGGTGCCTTTTGATAAGCAGCCTCTTGGGTTCTTGGAATACCTGATGCCCGCGCAATAGTGTTTCAGTGTCTGAGCTATTCATGGGATTTCCACAAGTGTGTGACTCCTTTATTTCATTGGCCTTAAGGCAGGGAGGGAAATGTGAAACCCAGTCTCTGGTTTCCCTACTTGGGGTCACTGTTTATTGGTACATTTCAGATCTGAGTGACCGAGGGCCATTCAACAAGTCAGCTTCTGGTCATGTCAGGGTTGGGAGTGGATGCTGAGGGAAATGGAGCCTCAATTGTATTTGCATTATGTTGCTATCTATCAAAATGGGGAAAACCAATCTAAAAATACATTTACCTGAGGAAAAATGAGGTCACCCAAGTGAAGGCTTAGTGTCCATTTATATCCTGAGAAGGGGAGGGAGGTGTGGTGGTTGTTTTCTACATATCAGGATCCTATTACATGTTTTGATAATGGTGGGGTTACAGGGACAATGGAATACCCGCGCTAACCCAACTTGGGCGTGTATGGTTCTGTAAAAATCATGCTGCCAATCAACATTTCCCCATGTGGAAAGTCTGATTTTTATTTCTCAACTATTGTCTCATTCAGTGGGTGGCTGGACCTTCATACTCTGTGGAATATTTAATCAAAGAGGCACCTTGTACCAAATCCCAGGCCAGCAGCTGCACGCATCAGTCTCCTGACTCAGAGGTGAGTATCTCTGAATTTCTTCAGAATTTAAGATTTGTGTTCACACGTGAGAAATATTTAGCAGGCTTATTTGTTAGTATAAATTACACATGAGGTTTTATAAGGCATGAGATGCTTTTGTTCACCTCAGGAAACAACGGGCTAGTTGGAGATTGTGCTGGCCCACACACATTAATAAGGTTTTATTCGCTTGTAAGGAGAATTTTCATCAACAATGTGATGCCTCTGAAAAAGAATGATCTTAGGAGACTCAAAAATATAGATGAATCTTCTCAGTGGTGTTAATGGTTCTGATTTTATGTAAAAAAAAGTCCAGTTACATTTGTAATACTGCATGTGAAATAGAGACTCAGTTGTAGTTGAATTATGTTGATATTATCAAAGTGAGGAAAATTAACCTAAAAAACAAATCTACATGAGGAAAAACAGCTCTTTCCACAGTTTTCAGAGGTACTTAATTTCTCTCAATGATATTTTGTAGTTTTCAGCCTACAGAGCTTTGTGAACCTAAATAGTTTATTCTCTCAGGTAGTAATGTGGTGGAACGATTTCCTTAGTTTCATGTGGATTGTTCATTGCAAGTGTATAGAAATAAAACTTATTTTTTAGATTTATCTTCTATGCTATAAGTTTGATGAGACCATCTAATCATTTTCTGGTAGATTCCTTGGGATTTTTTATATACAAGATTATGCCATCTACAAATTGGTGTTTTACTTCTTCCTTTCCAATCTGCACACCTTTTAATTCTTTTCCTTGATTTATTTTCCTGAGTAGAACTTACAGTACAATGTTGACTAGAAATGGGGGTAGTAGACATCCTTATGTTAGTCCAGATTTTAGGGAGGACACATTCAATATTTCATCATTTAATAAAAAGATTACTGTAGGTTTTCCATGCCCTTTATCAGAGTTGCAAGTTCTTTTCTTTTTTTTTTTTTTAAAAACTTTTTTTTTTTTTTTAATAGAGGCATGCTTTATTTATTTGTTTTGCTGGTTTGTTTGTTTGTTTTGTTTATACATGCACTGGGTACAGTCAGAAGCGCGGGAGGGTGAGAGAATTCACCAGAGCCAGAGCGGGGAGCAGAGCAGGCAGAAGGACCGAAGTACACTGCTGAGGGGAGCAGCGGGCGGCAGGAGAGGTCTGCGCGCCATACGGGACCCTCCTCCGGTGGCCGGGGAGCAGCCGGGGATCGAACCGGCCACGGGCAGCTTCGCAACCCAGCGCTCAACCGCTGCGCCACCGGGGAGGCCCGCAAGTTCTTTTCTATGCCTAGTTTGTTAAATGCTTTTATCAAGAAACAGTGTTGGAGTATGTAAATGCTTTTCCTAGTTAATGAGATAATTGTGTGAATCTTTTCATCTTTAATATATGAGTATTACATATTACAATATTGTTTTTCATGTGTTAAAACAATATTGCACTTCAGAGATAAATCCCAGTTGGTCATGGTGTATAATCCTTTCAAAATGTTGCTGAATTCACTTTACTGTATTTTTGTGTTAAGATTATTCAAATATATGCATAAGAGATATTGGTCTTTTTAGTTTTCTGATGTGGTCTCTGGCTGATTTTAATGAGTTTATTATTCACCTTATAGAATGACTTAGACAATTTTTTCACCCATCTATTTTATTTTTGAGACTCTGAATTGGTGTGTTCATTCTTTTGAGACTGTGATTGGTGTGGTTATTCTTCTTTAAATGTTTGTTAGAATTCATCAGAGAAGTCATCTGAGCCTGGACTTTTCTTCATGGACTTTTTTTTTCCCACACACACACACAAAAAAAAACTACTCATTGTTTTTTATAGTTCTGTTCATATTGTCTATTTTTCCTCAATTTTTATAGCATTTCTCCTCCTTGGAATATGTCTAAGTTATCTAATTTGCCACCATTGTAAGGACCATAGTTTGTTCTTATATTATTCCCTTAGAATCCTTTTTATTTCTGAAAGATTGGTAGTAATGTTTCATTTTTCATTCTAATGTTAGCAATTTAAGTAATTTTATCTTCATCAGTCTAGCTAATGTTTAGCCAATTTTATTATCTTTACAAAACCCCCTACTTTTAGTTTTATTTTGTCTATTCTTTTTTATTGTCTGGTTCATTTATTTCTTCCTTATTATTTATTACAGCCTTCTTTTTCTTGGGCTTAATTTTTGGGGCTTAATTTTTTTCTTTTTCTAGCTTAATAGAGGAGAGATTTAGGTTACAGATGGCTAATTTTATTTTTTAACGTAAGCATTATACAGCTAGAAATTTTCCTTTTCAGTAATGCTTTAGATTCACCTCTGAAGTTGTGAATGTTCAACTCAAAGTATTTTCTAATTTCCTTTGTGATTTCTTCTCTCACCAATTGGCACTTTTTGGTCACATTTTTTCATTTCCACATATTTGTGAAATTCTAATTTCTTTCTGTTATTCATTTCTATTACTATTCCATGGTTGGAGAACATACTTAGCATGACCTCAAATCTCTTAACTTTATTGAGGCTTGTTTTATGTTATACTTTAATAAAAGGTGCTTCTTGGAGAATATCCCATGTACACTGAGAAAGAATATGTTCTGCTGTTACTTTAGTTGGCTTATATTGTTATTCACACTTCTATTTCCTTCTTGAGGTTCTGCATACTTATTCTAGTCTCTATCAAACTGGATATTCCAATTATTTTTGTAGATATGCCTACATGTCCCTTGAATGCTCTCAGTTTTTGCTTTGTTGTTAGCTGCATATATATTTAAAACTAGTTATGTCTTCCTAATATACTAATACTGTTATTATTATAAAACTATTTCCATTTCTAGTTACATGTTTTGTCTTAGAGTCAATTATACCTGATACTTGTATAACCATTGCAACTTTTTTTTTTAAAGATTTATTTATTTATGCATACAACAACTGGGGTACAGTCCAGAGGTGCTGGGGTGAGAGGATTCACCAGAGACAGAGTGGGGAACAGAACAGGTGGATTGACTGAAATACACTGCTGAAGGGAACAGCGAGCGAGTCAGGAGAGGTCTGCTGTGCCATGTGGGTGGCTCCCTGGCCAGGATCGAACTCCTCCTGCAGCGGCTGTGAATAGCTTCATAGGTTGTGTCTTAAACCCTCGTGCCACCAGGGAGGCCCATTCCAGCTTTCTTTTGATTCCTGTTGCATGGTATATTCTTTCCATCTTTTTTTAAATTTCAACCTATGTGTGTGTGTTTGAATCTAAAATGTACTCTCAAAAAACCTTTGAAATCAGTCCATTGAATATTCTCAATTTGTTCAAGAAATAATTAGGGAAATTTCTTCACTCTCCTCTGTGTGACCTTTCTCATTTGCCAGTAACATCTTGAGCAGATTCCATCACTTTCTAGTCATTTTTAGAAGAAAATTTCACTTAGGTAACTAAGATTAACTTTCATATATGAAAAAAGTTTTCTTCAGTCAATTCTGAATCAAATGTTTATTTCTAATTCAATCAAAAAATTTTCCCTCTGTAGCTCAAGGTGGATGTAGAACTTAAGTTCTGCTGTAAAGAAGTGGTCAAGATCTGTTTCACTCTTGCTTCCTTTCTTCCATCTTTTGCTTACTTTTGCTCTTCCAAGTTCTAAGAAGATTAGAGACAAAGAGTACAATGTCTTTCACATAACAAACTTGCATTTACAATTTTCTCTTGTTCTACATAGGCTCTCTATGAAATGCGCTCTTGCTGGTTCTCTTAAGTGATACAGGTGTTGGTTCATCCAGAGAGACAACTTTCTTAGCAAGATTCCTTGCTAAGATTCCTGATTCCTTGGAACCACCTCTGTGTTAACTATGTATTCCCCTATTTAGTCTCTGGAAGATCATCCATTGGTAGTTACTAGCAAAATAGCTGTACCATATTTGCTTTTCCCATGGAACCCTTGTATGTTTCTACTATAGCAAAGGTAGAAATAGCCTTCCTTGTTCTGTTCTTTCCACTTACACACTAAGGTAAACTAATTAACCAGTTTCCTGACCTCAAAAAGTTCTGAGAGAGAAACATACTAATTTCCATAGCGTATGTGTCCCCAAACTCTATAGTTCATATATTTAGTACAACAGCTAAGTCTATGAATTTTGGTAACTCAGTAAATCCTAGACAGAATCGGAGTGGCCAGGTTATACTTACTGTGGTATCTGATTTTCTCCAGAATGTTCTCTTAGAGCCCTTCCCTTATGTGACTTGGTTATGAACAGGAGAAGGGAAGGGCTTATGTTCCATTCCCCAGGGACTTCCTACTTTAATGGAGTTTCATGCCTGAAAAATTTCTAACCTGCTCATTGTATGACCTGGAGATAGGCAATAGAGAATCATTGCGACCATCTGTTTAAACATATTGTGGTGGATTCTAGATCATTGTTCTTCAGTGCTCTTGAAGTCAAGAAGCAGAACTAACAGATTTTCTCCTACACACACACACACACTAAATTCTAATAATCAGAGTTTGTTTGCCAAAAACACTTAGTTTCTTGTCATTGAGCAACTTAGTATAGTTAATGTGATTATTTGCTAAGGATCATTTTGCAGGAGTTAACAGATAGCCTGCCTATTGCATGCAGGTACATAAAAATGTTGATTGGTTGTGTTTCTGCATGAGCGAAAATCAAACTGTTTTCCATTTAAAATAATAGATAATCATAATATGCTTCATTGTATTTTTTCTTTCCTTAGGCTGTTGGCCTTTGCAAAGGTTCTCTGATAAAAAGTAGCAGAGTAAAGCCTGTCTCTGTGACATGTGACTTCTTTAAATCACAGGTACTTTTCAATATATTTGTCTTGCTGAGAAGAAATGCAACTATACATATGTAAATTATCTATAAATATGTATAAGATATATTTGTGTTTAGCTGTGCCTAAACCTTTAGCTCACCTTACCTTTCACCTCCCTAAAATGTATGATCACCACTTTACTCATAATGCTTTAAAGCCATACCCACAAGGTAGCTAGTAAAAGATCTGTTCTAACATTGCAGAAACAATGTTGTCTGCAGAATAAATAAGACTCCTTTAGAAAGAGGGACCTACTAGCTGGGATGACTCAGGCCTCTGTAGCATTAAATTCAGTTTCCTAAACCCTTATGCATACCTGTTGGGTTAGTTGTTTCCAAAAGGCATTCAATCAATTCCATGATAATTACTCAGCGCATACTTGGAGTAAGCATAGTGTAGTAAAGGGATGGTTGAGTTGAGCCACCTGGGCTCCAGTCCTCCCAATTGTGAGTTGTGTGATCATGGGCAAGTTTGCCACTGTGAGCCAGGGGTTCCTCTATAGAATGAGATCGCAACAGCTCTCTCATTCAGATCCTGTGATAAACAAGTGTGAGGAGGGGACTGTAGTTAACGTCTAAACAAAACTAAATTAAGCCATTAATTAGAGGTGGCTGTTGCTACCGCTGCTGGGAACAGGGGGACAGCTGATTGGGTATTGAACAAGTCATTTGACCTTCCTGGCCCACTGTCAGCTCTGAGTTTGCATGACTTGCTATCAAGCTTCTACAGGTCTTGGTTCCCCTGGCCCTTACTGGTCTTACTTTTTAATCCTTTATCCAAAGACTCATCCCTACAGCTGGTCTCTCTTTAAAACATTCCATCAGGAAGGCACAGACAGCTTAGCCTGGTAATAGGTATGGCAAGGATTTCAAATGGGGGGCAATCTCTTATTTGAAAGTGTTCTTATTTCAGACTTCTGCTCCTGGTGGTGAAAACTCTGCTGTTAACCTGGGTCCTGCGCAACTGCCCAAGGTGGAAGACTCCCAGCAGAAAAAGTCAGCTCCCACTGATGCACCAGCCACAGCAGTGCCAAAAGGATCTGTCCAATACCTCCCAGACCTAGGTGATGAGAAGCCCCAAGGGTCCCAGGAAAGTGTTCCTGTGGAGGCCTTCCCTGTGCATCTGGATCTAACCAGGAATCCCCAGGGAGAACCTGTGGATATCTCCTTCCTCTTCATGGGGCCTGAGAAGGAGACAGTGCTGGTGCTACCTTTCCCCTCCAAAGAACAACGCTCTGCTGAGTGCCCAGGACCAGCCCAGGAGGACAACCCTCTTCTTCTTCCTCCATAAGAACCACATCAAAGACTCCATAGTCATCTGGTGGCCGAAGGAGATGAGAGGTGGTGGGAAAAGGGGAAGAAGGGGTCAATTCAAATGTAGAAAGTTGCTAATAAATACCTCTTTGGCTCTTCTTGGTCTCAGCATGTTGACTGGACATAGAAATGATGAAGTCAATTGTCCACTTGTGCACTGGGCTGCCGACCTCCTAAGCCTTCAAGGCCTCGGGCCGTGGCTAGATGTCTGTCTTGTCTTTCTCTCACTGATATTTTCACCCTTTCATCTATGGATGTGCTTCACTCTTTTTATGATGGCAATTCATCTGAGATGAATCTTTCCCTAATACCACCTCGTTCAAGGAACAGAGACCCAGCAGAGGGCTGCACTCTCTCTGCATCCCTTTCACTTCCAAATTCCTTTACTGAGCATTCCCTATACCATTTCCAACCTCTGCCACTTTTCCTCTGCCTGGAAATCTGTGGCTCTCAAAGTTGGGCAACTCTTATTTGAGTAGAAGAAAAGTGCATCTGAACTGTGTTTATTTACCATTTGGGAACAACAGACACAACAGCTTTTATCGTTTGCAGTTTCTCTGAGGACACATATGAAAGGGCCCATTATGACATTCAATCGTAGTCTTTCCTCAAAGTTACAAATCAGTAGGACAAATTCTCCCTCAGTTAGCATGTGCACACACACACACACACATACACACACTTCCCTATGTAAAAGATATTGATATTTTGGTTTTTTTTATTGCCTTACAATTTTTTTAATTTTCTATTTTTTATTTTTATATTCCCCACACAATTGCACCCCCTTTATTCTGACCCCAATCCCTCCTTTCCCCGTGTCCCCTCCCATATTGATATTTTGATGAAGACTTTCCAGGTGTAATCATTGTCTTCCACCCTGGCTGATTATACCTAAAAGATGCACATGGGCTGTGGCATCATTAGCTTAATAGCAGTAGGCAATAGTCACATGTTATTACTCTTACATGCTTCATATAGATGGAGCAATGATTTTGTGGGGGTGTCAATTAGTGTCTCAGACCCCCTTTTGGAGTCTGGCAGAATCACAATTGCATTTCTGTAGTTCAACTAAAGACACCTCAGAGAAGCCTGTGGGCCAACTGAAAGGACTGGCAAGGGTTAGGAGGCAGCTGATGAAGAGCAGCAGCAGGAACATTTACCAGCCTAGGCCTCCCAAGGCAGGAGATGGTATGGCCTCATCCAGGCCAGGGAGCTGGCCTGTGGACAGGGACCCCTAGTGGAGAGATGCAGCCATTGCCAGAACCTGGCTGAAGCAGAAGCAGGCAATGAACACCCTGACCTGTCCCTCCTTCCCTCTGATCTCTTTGGCCATTGGCTCTTTGACCCAATAGTAAACTTGACAGAAGGGGAGACTGGGTTCATCAGCATAGGGCAGTCATTCTCCTGAGACAGACTTAAGAGAGAATAGAAGGAATGGGTCAGGTGCAAACAGAGGGAGACCATTTCAAACCTTATAAGGGGATTTCCCATGGTTTTACAAGTCCCTTCCATACTGAAAAAGAATGCAGAAATATCTCAGCACTGTGTCCCTATTGAATAGATGAGGACACCATTGATAGAGATAGAGAATGCAGGAGGAGAAATACCTTTGACTGGGGTGTTGCTGAGATGATTTTATTAAGTTCAGGGGAAACATTGCCGTTCACATTTACTCATCCCTTTCACACATCTGGCAACATTAACTCTTACTCTTTCTTCAAACTCTTATGTGAGCTTCGTCCCACCTATTCCAGGTGCTTATACAACTTCCTCTGAGTTTCTCGGGTTCTTCCTTGACTCAAATCATGGATGCTTCATCTTTACCTACTGACCCTGGATTTTTCCTAATCTGTAAAATCTATGATGCAAACTAATCCAACAGTCTCTCGCCAATAGATTCAAAATGCTCTAATCATTAAGCATTTGAGTGTCCTTTGTTTCAAATTGCCAACAATAATCTTCTATGTTGAATGTTCAAGGCTATGGAATTTATAGCTATGTGGTATTTTAAGAGTCCTCCTTGATGAACCTTCTTGAAAATAAGGAAATGAATAGCTAAATTATAAATGGCCAAAAGATTTGACCAGACACCTCACCAAAAGAAATACAATGGCAAATAAGCATATGTCACAGAGATCCACCTCATATGTCATTAGGAAATTAAAAATTAATACAGCAATGAGCTATCACTATGAAACTGTTAGAATGGCCTCATTTCAGAACATGGACAAGCCCCAATGCTGGTGAGAATGTGGAGCAACAGGGTTCTCTTTCACAGTTGGTGGGTATACAAAATGATACAGCCATATTGGAAGACAGTATAGCAGTTACTTATAGAGCTAAACATATAGATACCATAAGGTCCAGTAATTATAATCCTTTACTCAAATGACTGAAAACTTACATCCATGCAAAAATCTGTACATGGAGGTTTGTAGCATTTCTAGTGATATGAAAGTTACCTAGCTGTCCTTTGATAGTTGAGTAGATAAACTATGGTATGCACACAATGGAATATTATTTAATGCTAAAAAAAGTTATCAAGCCCTGAAAACATGTGAGAGAACCATAAATGCATATCACTGAGTAAAAGAAACTGTCTATGATTCCACTATCTGATATGGAAAAAGACAAAACTCTGAAAATAGTGAAAATGTCAGTGAAAGTCAGGGAATAGGTGGAGGGAGAGATGAATAAGTGTTGCACAGTGAAATCACTCTGTACAATACTGTGAAAAATAAACCCAATATCGAGTGACTTACAAACCCACAACACCAAACTGAGACTTAAGCCTCCCAAACTGGCAGACTCCTAATATCTTTTGACTCATTAAAAAAAATCTGGTTTTACTGTGGATAGTTTTGTACTGATTTGCAGTGATATATTTCCTATTAAACATATTTTACTTTTTGAGTAATTTAGGGTCACAGCAAAATTATGCAAAAAAAGGTAAGTATTTCCCATAAAACACTGTTCTAACTTATGTCTGGCATTCCTAATTATGAACATCTTTCACCAGAGTAGCATATTTATTATATTCAATAAACCTACATTGACACATTGTTAATACTGAAGTTCATCTTTCATATTAGGGTTCACTCTTGTTGCCAGATATTCTATGGGTTTGGACAAATGTATAATGACATATCCACCATTATTGTATCATACAGAAATGTATCATTGCCCTAGATATCCTTTTGCATGCCTCCTTCACCTTTAATTCCCTGGAGCAACCACTGATTTTATTAGAGTCTTCACAGTTTTGCCTTTTCCAGAATGTCATTTAACTGGAGCTTGCATTGTATAGCCATTAGCATATTTCACTTGGTAATATGAATGCCTTTCTCTGTCATGTCTTCTCATAGCTTCATAACTTTACCTTTTTTTGGCCTGAAAATATTCCATTGTCTGGATGTACCACATCATTCATCCACTCACCTGCTAAAGGGCATCTTGGTTGCTACAGTTTTGGAAATTATGAATGAATTGCTATAAATTTCCACATGTAGGTTTTTGTCTGGATATTAGTTTTCAATTCATTTGGTTAAATACCAGGAAGAGTGATGGCTGGATCAGATGGTAAGAGTATGTGTAGTATGATAAGAAACTGCCAAACTGTTTTCCAGTGTGACACTACCTTTGTGCATTCCCACTAGTGATGAGTGGGGGTCCCGCTGCTTCACATCCTCACTGGTTTTTGGTGATGTCAATTTAGATTTTGGTCTCTAATGGTATGTAGTAGCAAGTCAATATTGCTTTAATTTTTATTTCCCTGATGACATCAATGTAGAGTATCCTTAATATGCCTGTTTGCCAATTGTGTATCTTTTTTTTTTTTTGTGAAGTCATGTCTTTGGCCTATTTTTTAATTGGGCTGTCCATTTTTTAATTACTTTATAAAAAAAAACTTTTTGAGGGTATATTTTCAGATTGTCCTTTATATTTAACTCAGTCTCTTATTCTTTAGCCTACATAGGACATTGCCTTTTTATAAAAGCTCAGATAAAATCTCTGTTCAGATGAACACAGTATAAGGACACCACTTCCCTGTCCACCCCCGCAGGGGCAGAGGGAGAGCAGGGAGGCTCAGTGTTCTCTGCTACCCTCAGGGCCCACAACAGGGGTTGACACTCTCCCCTCTGCTCTGCATTGAGGATATTTTACTAAGGTCCCTGACATGCTCATCTCCTCTGCCAATGGGCTGCCCATTCCTATACTTGTCCCTATTACTCTGACACCCCTGGAGACCCCCCCACATTCATTCACAGCTTTAGTCTGTCCTCTGCTGTCCCATCACTATCAGCTCCCTGCTGACGGCCGCCCACCTGACATCTGAGTATCTCCCCATGTCCCTTCTTCTATGACTCCTGTTTCTGCCACCCTTTGATGTCACTGTCACACTCTCATGGAGGAAATGTCCTCTTTCTTGGTGGCAAAGCTTGCTTCACCTTTGCTCTGCCCTTAATCACCTTTCTTCCACCTCTCATTCACCCTAGATTAGGTTAAAATTGATTTTCAGCCTCAGAGGGCTTCAGAGACTACAGACTTTTTCAGGTCCAACTCCAACTGACTCCCCATTCCTGTTCTCAGTCTGTGGGTCCTCCCAAAGCCATTCCATCACTTGACTCAAAGCTGTAACAAATGCTGCTCCCTGTCCTGAGATGGACTACACTGCTACCCACCCTCATCCACCTCATCCTTGTTGACCCCAATTCATTCTGTGCAATAGCTATTCCATGCATTTCCTCTCTCAGGTCCCCGACACACTCTCTCATCTCAGCCCTCAATAGATTGAAACTGCCAATTTCCAAGTAATATAAATGCTTTTAGGTAAAATTTCCCTCCAGTGTATCTCCAGAATTCCCCATTCTAATCTTCTCTCTTGTTCAGAAAAAGTGCATTTCTCCTCCCAGCACTACTCCCCTATCATGTGTCTCACCCCAAACCATCTTGCCTTCCCCAACAGCCTACCCCCCAACACCAGCCTCCTACGTCCACTGACCACAAACACTTGCAGATAATCCCTGCTTCAAAAGTCGAGGGTCCCACCTGGCGCAACAGACCCCTCCTGCCGTGCCCACTGCTTCCCTCAGCAGTGTATTTCGTCAGTCTGCCTGTTCTGCTCCCTGCTCTGGCTCTGGTGAATCCTCACACCCTCCCGTGCTTCTGACTCTACCCAGTACTTGTATAAATAAATAAATAAATCTTAAAAAAAAAAAGTCCTTCTCCCACCAATTTTACCTCCTTCTCAAGTCACTTTTCCCTTTACCATCAAACCTTCTTTTAAGAATTTTTTACTTAAATTTTTAAAATTACAAGTTCATTAAACTAGAAAAATATGAGAAATTAAAAAAATAGTGTCTTCTATTGTCCTATATTTTAGGATACCTACATACTTAACATTTTCCTGTATTGTATACATTCTATATCCTACCCACAGTCCATGGGGGATTCTATAAAACACAGTAAATTACCCTGTAGATTCAATGGTCTGTATAGCTTTTAATCAAATACTAAGACATAAGCATTTTTCTATGTTACTGTAGTGATATCTGTAATATAACTTGTCATTTTTCCAGGAAACAGACACACCATAACTTTCTTAAACATTCTTCTGTTGTAGACGTTTAAGTGATTACCACCTTATCAAAGTTTAAAGCACATGGCAATAAAAAATATTATGAATATGTTTCCAATTTTATTCCAATGTGAATTCATTCTAAGAGTAGAGTCTCTTAATAAATGTAATACTCCAACTTAATATGAATGCATTAAGATCATTGGGATTGATGGTCAAATTGCATTCTAAACAGATTTCACATATTTACACTGCCAAACTAAAAGAGAGACATTTCACTGAACTTTATTCTTTACTTAGCAGTATCACTTTTCACAAATTCATAACTTTCAGTTCCCTCGACAATTAAGAGGTAACTTATACTACCCCTATCACAACTCAATCACTATACTTTGGCTCATAATCACACCAGTATAATAAAATTACTCTGGAGAACTGACCTCCTTATTTGCCAGACCACTGACCCAGTGATTTATCATCTTACACTGTTCAATCTCTGCCATATTTGGAGCTATTGTCTACATCCTCTTTGGTGCTCTTTCTTTCTATCTCCTCCACCCATCCCTAAATATTAGTGAACCTGGGTTTCTGGTTTGACTTTTCTCACTTAATAGCTTCTGCCTGGCCAGCTTATCCACTAACAACTTCAATTCAACAGGTCTTATTCCATAAAATTTCTTCCTTCTGCTACAATTTTAATCTTCCCTCTCCGGTCCTATCTCAGCATATAAACATAGACAAATATCTTCCATGTGTTGCTTTCTCTAGTTCAGTCAAGCTTTTAAATACAGACTACTACGCCAGCTTGCTTCCATTTCCTAAATTGCCATTCATTTACCGCAATTCAGCTTCACCCTTGCCACAGCACTGCGGCCAGCAAAGGGCAGCAGGGAACTCCTTCCTGATGAATCCAATGGACACTTGATTAACCCCAATTTGTTTTAGATCTTAGTTGCATCAGACCCTCTGAGCACCTTTTCTTTTTAGAATTCAATCTTTCCCTCTCCATGGACACTGGTTTCTTACATGCAGCTTTTCACTCTCATACTTTTTTTCGCTTTTAGTTTGTCTTCCTCCGTCCCTTAAATATTACCTTTTCCAGAGTTCCACCTTGAATCTCATTTTATTACTTCTCCTGCCCTCCTACTGTGAGCTCATCCATAGCCATTGTCTCAGCCTCCTGCGTACTAATGCTCCTACTCATCCCACTAAATCTTCGGACCCCTGTATCCACGCACGACCATAAATCTCCACTCAGAGATCCTTCTGGTCCTCATTTTAACAGTCGCAGACTCAGTTCTCCATCTCCCTCTCCTGACCTGCTCCACGCTTGTGATGGAAGCACCGCTTCTTGGCCCAGGCACGTA
The DNA here is from genome assembly GCF_964194135.1 of Talpa europaea. Lineage (NCBI taxonomy): Eukaryota > Metazoa > Chordata > Mammalia > Eulipotyphla > Talpidae > Talpa > Talpa europaea. The sequence goes on along the minus strand of NC_140070.1, from coordinate 114,445,798 downwards.
GCCTGAACCTCTGGGGTCATTCAATGCTAAAACAAAAGTTGCTGAGATATTGCCCATTATGTGCTGCAAGCCAAGTGTCCCCCATTTCAAGAGGAGATCTCATGATAAAGCGCCTGACCCTGTGCTCCTCATTAGGTTACCCTCTTTGTCACAGAACAGTCACTTGAAGCCCCTGGTGTCTTATGCACGTGCCAGTGGAGCAAACGATGCTCTGATTGTTGCCATGGAGTGAACTGAAAAACAGGCACTCACGAAAAACCTCTCAGGGCTTGGATTTGTTGGTGTTTAGATGGCTGGGTACAATTCTCCCAGGTCTTCTGGCTCCCACTTCAAGACCTTTCACATGTGGTCCCTCAGCCCTACCCCATTTCCTCATGAAACTTACCCTGTCCACTCTTCCAAGCTGGTCTGGGAGGTCACATCCTCCAAGGAAGCTTTGCCTATTCCTATTGCCCTTCCTGTGCCCAGGTCTGGGCTAGGGCCTCACCTCAGATTTACTTTTGTGGTTCAGGTGATCGCACCCCTCTGAGCAGGTAGACACTTTTTGCTTCTTTATCCCCAGTATCTGCATGGTGCTAGGAGTGGTGATTCTATTTGCTAGAAAGGGACAATTGAAAGGGTGGGATTCTTTCCCCCAAAGTCCTAATATATCCATCTACTAAGCAGCCCAGAAATCCAAGTATCAAGGATGTCTCTGCCCTTTCAAGAGGTGGTGTAGAGGCAGGAATGGACATGGAGCAGGTTTCTAATCCACCAGACAGGGTAAAGGAGGAGTCCTGGAGGCCTCAGTGGCTTTTGCCGGATGTTATTGGGATTTACCAGGTACACAGCAGGCAGGGGTACTGGGGGGCTGGGAGGCTGGCAGGCCTCCCAGCCCCCAGCAAGTCTTCACTCTATCTGGGCTCTCTGGTGTTCTCTGGTGGTCTCTGCTGCTCTGCTCTCTTGTGCTTCTGCTTCTCTGCTTCTGCTCATTCTGGGCTTCTGCTGGTGTGCCTGTGATGCCGCCCTTATAAACTCAGTCTGTCAGCCCAGGTGTCCCCATTTCAGGTGCCCGCCATCAGGCATGCATTCAAGACCACAGGGTTCCCTCATCTATCCTAGTGGCAGGAGTGCAGAAAAGCCTGATACTTTTACCTTAGCCTACGGAAGGTTTTCTGTTTACCATGTGTGAGGTATTCAAATGAAGGCCATAGCCCGTTGTTTTACACACTGTTGGTGTGTATGCTGTACCACCTTAATGTTCTTGGAAAGCAATGTGGCAAATTACACCATAGCTTTCACATGTATTGCCTTTAACTCAGTTATTCCAGTTAGAGGCATTGTACTAATAATTAAGGGTGTAAACAAAGATACACCCACAAGAATGTTAATCGCAGTGTTGGTTGTGACAGCAGAAATTTGAAATAATCTACATGACTTTGGTTTGAATAATTGAATTGACTCTCAATGGACTACTATGTAGTAATTTTAAAAACTTCTACATGTAGTTATTTACATTTTATGATGGCCCTCTTCGTGTAATGTTGGATTTTGAAAACAAATTAAAGTTAGCTTAAATTGCTATCAGGGAGAAATGTGGGATACCCAGTGGAGGGTAAGGAATAATGTCAGGCTTTTCTGACCTCCCGTCATCAGGATAGATGATGGATCCTTGCGGTCCTGAATGCATGCCTGATGGCGGGCACCTGGAATAGGGTGTGGGCATAGGTAGATGGGATTCACCTGGGCTAAGTGTGCTTTTAAGGGCGGCAGTGTCACGGGGACACCAGTAGAAGCCGAGAAAGAAGAAAGAGAAGCAAGAGAATCAACAGCTGAGAGAAGGCCAGAGAGCCCAGAGTGAAGACCAGCTGGGGGCTGGGAGGCCTGCCAGCCTCCCGGCCCCCCAGCACCCCTGCCTGCCATATGCCTGGTGAAGCCCAATAAAAGACCTGCAAAAAACCACTGAGGACTCTGACTCCTCCTTTACCCGGTCTGCATGGGATCAGAAAACATGCACCATGTCCCTTCCTGACCTTACACCCAGAAACTCCAAATTGCTAAGGTGAAAAACCCATGTTGCCCTTTCTAAGGGTTCATGCCTTCCTACTCATACACATATAAACAACAAAACAATCATGTTCTAGAGTACCCAAAGATTTTTAATTAGTGATCAGTTCAAAGGACTCCTGATCAATTTCTGAAATCAAACATTCCTTCATAGGCAAAAGTTCAACCAAATAGGCAGAGTCCAAAACAGAATGGCCCAAAAACAGGGGAACCAAATCAAAGACAATTTCCATGTTCCAAGCACAGGGAATGGTTTCTTGGATCCACTTGCTCTCATCTTCAGAATTCATGAATGCCTCATGGTTATTTACTGTGTTAGTAATTTCAGGGTACTTGCTGCCCTGTCCTTCTGACCCCATAGTCTAAATAGCACTGGGTATGTGAAAGCATCAATAAATGAAAGGCTACTGTAGTTATGTGTTCCTTTCCCACAAACTAATGGTTACAGGGTAGAACTACTCTAGTGGGAAGCGACAAGGCCACCTTTTGATTTATAGAGGTTTGGGAGTGGTTTTCTGAATGTGCAGAGGCACATTCTGCCTGGCAGTTTCTAGTGACTGAGTGTAGATGATAAAGGGGGTGATGCTGTTGATGAGGGTTAACTGTGAGGTGGTGTGCTTTTGCTCATGGGACTTGTGTGCGTAACTCCACTGTCCCCAATACAGTTGGTGAGACTGAGGCTATTATAGACTTGTTATCTCTTCTCTGTAGCTCTGATGGCAATCCTTTGCACCTAGATAGGTCTTTGTTGCCAGATCCCTTCCAGATAAAAGTAATTCTGTGAGAGAATAAGGTGAAGCTTCCAGCCAGAACATGGGTGGCATGGTCCGGAAGAAGAAAGGTAGATAACCTAAGGAAATGTCCTTTCTTTTCATGTGTTCCCACAGCCCCTACCAGCTGGCAACAATGGAGGGGGGCCTACCCCTGTGGCAGATGCAGCTGCTCCTGCACCTTCTCCGGCTAATCTGGCTCCAGCGGCCCTGGTCGTGGCAGCCAAGGTGGCAGCTCCTGTGGGACCGCCGGTGTCCCCAGCACACTATGATCTGCGCCATTCCTTCTCGAGTGTGGCCTTGTGGAGTCAGCCTCAGGAGAATCCTTCAGTGCGAAGAAACAGCCCAAGCCAGGCACCGCCGTTGCTGCTGGTCCACTGGTTCGCCCATGCCCTGGGAGAATCAGACACTTTAAGGTCTAGATGAAGGTCAGGGATGAGAAGTTTTGGCACAGAGAGCATAGCCACCATTGTGTCCAAGAATCTGGGGAGGCCTGGAGACCTTACCTACTAACAAAGCAAGTGCTTGGTCAAGACAAGCCAAGTCTTGAACCCCAACTTTTCTCCATACCTGAGGACAGAAACAGAAGGGGTGATGCTTATGTTTTCTGGAAGGCATAGGCTGGTAATTGGTTGTCCTTGTTTGGATGCTAAGCCATCACCATTGGGTTCTCTGCCTTCTGGTTGACCTTACAAAAACAATTAGAACTGTGACTTTGAAAGGTGCTCTTGTCAAGTTTATATCTGCTTATTAATAAAAGTGCCTGAAGGATCTTCCTTACTAAAAAGGTTCTAAGCTAGTATTTGGTCATGATTATTGCCTACTTCATGAGTCACACAAAAATCCCTTGGCAAAATCAAAGTGAAAATAAAAAAGAAAATAAACGTTTCCTGTATACAGAGGAAATCCAGAGGATATGTCCATTTTCTTTTTTTTTTTTTTTAAGATTTATTTACTTATTTATATAAGCACTGGGTATAGTCAGAAGCACGGGACTGTGAGAGAATTCACCAGAGCCAGAGCAGGGAGCAGAGCAGGAAGAAGGACCGAAGTACACTGCTGAGGGGAGCAGCGGGTGGCAGAAGAGGTCTGCGTGCCATGCGGGACCCTCCTCTGGGGCCGGGGAGCAGCCAGGGATCAAACTGGTGCTGCAGAGGCTACAGGCATCTCGTAACCCAGAGCTCAACCGCTGCGCCACCGAGGAGGCCCTATGTCCATTTTCTTATGAGAAAAATCATTATTTTCATTTCATAAAGGACAGAAAATGTTGCTAAAGGATTTTTGCGCAGCAGTATATACAAAGAAATCACTGGATTCCCTCACACCCTGATAAGATGGATTGGTAATTAACACTGGATTTTCACTGTAATTATATATATTCATTATTTATGTTTAAAATAATTGTCGATTGCCCCATATATAAGCCATTTCATGATAAGGGATTGGTATTTCTAGCCAATCTGTTGAAAGGCCTTAAGTTAAAACTGATTTACAGTACAATTGGAGGAGGTGAGTTGCAGGCATATATGTAAGACACAATGCAAGTGCTTAGATAGTCTAAGGGGATAAATAATTCCTTCATAGAATGATACCAGGACAATTTCCATTCTTCTCTACTAGCATTAAGTAGTTCTTAAGTTGTGCTTAAGTTTTTAAGCAACCTCGATGATGGGCTCTCAGGTGGAATTTTAATGGCTAGCACTAATAGCGTGAGAGGCTTTTCTGAAACATGAAGAGTGAAACAAGCATTGACACTAACATTATCACTCTTGCCTAGAGTTTTGCCAATAGTCCAGTAAAAATTAAGAATGCCAAGAAGGCAGGAGAACCACTAGGTATCACAAAACCCAGGGAATTAAAGGAAGGTATGGTCAGTGAAGCTAAATGCTATAGAAAAAACAGCCAGAGTGAGGACACAGGAAAGGTCATTGGGTTAGTGACCAGACTGGCGGTCATGGTAACCATACAGGACATAGCGACCAGCAGCAGAATCAGTTTTACTAGGCAGGAGAATGTGAAATCTTGGTGGCAGAGGATTGCCAGGTGGTTCTGATGAGCAAAGGGAGAGACACCTGTGTTCCCCTCTTAGTAACATTCACGACGAAGGGGGAGAGAGAGGTTGTATTGGAAAAGTGTAACTGTGTGGGGTTAAGACTTTGTTTTCAGGGAAGAAGAATTTTGAGCACTTAGGGCAAAGAATAGGAAGAGATGCAGGACAGTGAGATGGGGAGGTGATGGGCTGTGGAGATCTATGGTGGAGGGGTGGAAATCAGTGGTCTGGGCAGGATTCTTCCTTGAATGACCTTGCAGGAGGATCCTGAAAAAATACCTTTCACCCAACAGTAAAAAAAAAGAAATCTGCTCTCCACCCTTGCCAAACACAGGTGTGTCTGTGAGGGAGCACATGGATATCAAGTTGTGTTTCATGGCAGGCAGGTGATCTATAGGCAAACCAAATTAACTTTTGTGAAAGGGAAAAGAGTAGATTTTTGATACTCTCCCCCACAAGGATTATACGTTCCCACAGATCTACAAACCAGGGCGTGCAAACTCCACCACACACAAGATTAGTCACTGGCTTGTGGGGAGAAGTATGAGAAATCTAACTTTCTGTTTTTAAAGAATTTTCTGAAGCTTTTACTATTCTTTCTGTGGAAAATAATGTATTTTACTACATTATTGTTTGCATACAACTACCATATGACAGTGACTAAGCTATGGAAACAACCCAAATGCCCCAAAATAGATGAGTGGATCAAGAAGCTGTGGCACATATACACAATGGAATATTACTGAGCAATCAAAAAAGATAAACTCATGCAAATTGCAGCAACACGGATGGAGCTGGAAGGGATCATGCTCAGCGAAACTAGCCAGAAAGAAAAAGAAAAATACCAGATGGTCTCACTCATAGCAGGAATTTAGAAAACCTAAGTAAGGGACCAGGAAAAAGACTGACTATAATAAAGTAAAAATCAAAGTCAACAAGCAACTACAAACCAGAGACACACTACAGGGGGGAAGGAGGGAGTAGGATCAAAACAAGGTGGGTGGGAATTGTATGGGGACTATAACCAAGATGAAAATGCATACACTGTGCAAAAACGAAAAAAGATGTAAAAAATAAATAAAATTTAAAAAACAAATTGTGTGTCATTATAAAATGCATTAGAAAAACATGGCATGATATTTCTTTTCTTTTTAGTTAATTAACACCTTACAGTGTTTACTTACCTAGCAGCAAGCTCTGTCCTATATTTTTTAAATTAAATTTTTCTTGATACAGCATTGGTTTAATACTATGTAAATTCGGGGAGTACAGCTTCACATTTTGATATAGGTGTGTACCTCACTGCACCCTCCATGATAGTTCTAGAGTCAAATTGTATTCATCAATGTCAGATTGACTCCCTGGAGCCCTGCCTCTCACCTCCTTTCTCTTCCCCTCTGGTAAGTACCAGATTTTTCTTAGAGTCTAAGAGTTATTTTTGTCATATTTTGTGATTTTGTCATATTTTGTTTATGTTCCATGTATAATCCTTCCAGTCTTCTCATGGCTTAATAGCTCATTTCTTTTTAGTTTAGAGTAATATTCCATTGTCTGGATATGAATAATTTATTCATTGATTCAGCTCTGAAAAGTGTCTGTTGCTGGAGAAGCTCAGAAATTATGAGTAAAGCTGCTATAAATACCCATGTGCAGGTTTCTGTGTGGACATAAGTTTTCAACTCATTTGGGCAAATACCAAGGAGTGTGGTCGCTGGAATACTTGTATATTGTAAGAAATGCTCAGCTGTCTTCTGAAGTGACTATGACATTTTGCATTCCCACCAGCCTTGAATAATTGTTTTGCTGCTCCACATTCACACAGCATTGGGTGTTGTCAGTATTTTGATTTTGGCTTTTCTTATAGGAGTGTAGTGTTATGTCAATGTTTTAATTTTCATTTCCCTGTTGACATATGATGTGGAGTATCTTTTCATGTGCTTATTGTCATCTGATTATCTTTGGTGAGGTTCAAACTTTTGACGATTTTTAAACTGAGTTATTCACTTTTTAGTGGTGATTTTTAAAAGCTTTTTTGTACGTTTCTTATAAAGTCCTTTATCAGATATATCTTTTATAAATATTTTCTCCCAATCTGGTTTATCACTCACTCTCTGAAAGGTATTTATTTTTTATTTATATTTACAAAGAAAGAAAGAAATTAAGCTTAGCAATATTTAGCACATTCTATAACATTTCCTCCTTCTGCAGTAAGTATAGTTAATTTTGGTCTTTCCTCTCTAATGGCCCTACACCATCAGCGTATAAACATACCCATATATCTTCCATGTGCTGCTTTCCCTGTTCAGTTAAGCTTTTACTTACAAGAGCCTATGCCAACTTGTTGCCATTTCCTAAATTCCCACTCATTTACTGCAGTTTGGCTTCACCCCGCCACGCCACTGCACTGCTGACAACAAAGGCCAGGGACCTCCTGCCTGATGAATCCAATGGACACTTGATTAACCCGTATTTTATTCAAGTTTTCAGTGGCATCCGACCATCTGAGCACCTTTTCCTTTTTTTATTCAGTCCTTCATAGTCCGTGCAGCCTGGTTTCCCCGCAACATCCAATCTCAGACTCTTAAAATTGTTTTTTTAATTTGTTTTCCTCCATTTGTCCCTTACATATTAGATTTTTCAGCGTTCCATCTTGAATCTCATTTTATCACTTCTTTTGCCCTCCCAGTGTGAGCTCATCCACAGCTACTGTCTCAACCTCCTGTGGTACTAATTATCCTACTCATCTCAGTAAAGCTTCAGACCCTTGTATCCACGCACGACCACAAATCGCACGTAGAGATCTTTCAGGCCCTCTTTAACACTTGCAGACTCAGTTCTCCATCTCCCCCTCTTGGCCTGCTCCACACCTGTGATGGTAGCCCCGCTTCTTAGCCCAGGCACATAGATGAACCTCCAGGGTCATTCTTCACCCCTCCCCTTCCTCACTGCCCTAATGGGTGGATCACAAGTCTTGAATTGCCACATCCTAAATATATCTCACATCCCTCACTTCCTCTCTCACTGCACTATCACCTCTGTCTCTGCAGGAGGGTCCCCTCCAATGGTCTCCTTTTTGATGCTCTTGCCAGTCAGGGTTCAACCAGAGGAACAGAACCAGTGGGAGGTTTTTGCAGGAAATCGAACTGTGCAATTGTAGGGGCTGGGTAAACATTCCCTGTAACTCTCTCTCTGTATCTGACCATAGAGGTTGAGGTCCACAGTGTAGGCGTTTGTGAAGAAAAGATCAATATTAAGTGGGGAGATCAGAGAAGGTGAAACCCAAAAACATGCACTGGAATCTCATAGAGATGGACTAACACCCATCCTCACCCACTACTGATATGAATACAGGTTGTTATAATTTTTTGAAGGGCAATATGGCAAAGAACATCAAAAGCTTTTACATTATGTGTTGCTTTTAGCCCAGTAATTCCATTTAGATGCATTGCACTAAGAAAATAATTAAGGGTGTGAACGAACATACACCCACAAGAATGGTAATCGTAGGGTTGTTTATAATAGTGGCATTTTGGAAGCAGTCTACATGTCTATCAAAGTGAATTGGTTCAACTAATTCTATCAAGTGTCAATGTAATACTATGTACTCATTAAAATTAAGTGTAAGTGGGTTACTTGTGAAAGTTTTATCATCTATAGTTGGATATAGATGTTATAATTTACTCAGTACAGTATAATTTTTACATAAAAATGTGTGTGATGCATGCATTTGAAAATCAAAAAGAAATGCAGTCACTATTATTAATAGTGTCGTATAAATTATTTTCATCTTTAACATTCCTGCCTTTTTTAATTTTTCTATAATTTGCATTCATTGGTTTGCTAAGGTTGCATTCATTGCTTTCCTTTAATGAAAAAGAAATTTAGAAAACTTCTGGAAGTTCTCCAAGCCCTGCACCCACATCCATTAATAAACATGAGTCCCCTGGGGACAAAAGAAAGAAAAAAAAATCTATGAACTACTATGATTTGTGATTTTTTCCACTGGGGATGAATCACAGGTATGATATTATTTAGTGCTATAAAATAGACATGGTGTCTCTGTTTTTATGGATGAGGAACGTGGCTGGCAGAGGGTTCGGTTGTACCTATGCCTGAAGTCACACAGTCAGGGAGAGAGTCCACTCAGCAGCTCCAGCAGCTGTGTGTGATGACAGACTTTCCCCGACCGCCCATGAGCAGCCACTCCCAGGCCAGTGCCCCTGACCAGGTGAAAGCACCTTCCTCTCTGAAGACTTTGTCCTCCAGGCAAGCCCACCAGGATCTTCAACCCTGCACGGGCAGGAAATGGAACAAAATGTGGGGGCATCTGTTGACTTTGCCCTGTAGTTAATGGTACAAGTCTGTTGCCCCAGGTATTGATCCCAAGGTCCACCAGAAGGAGAACAGCAAATACCACCCACTCACGAGTGGGTTGGGAGGTTGTGGTTCCAACCTGGCGGCCTGTGTGGTTTCAGGCCTGTCATCAGATTTCTCAGAACATGGCTGTGTCATTTAAAGGAGGTGGGGGTTGGCCTACCCAGGGTCTAACTCTCCATGATTCTCTGATAAGATGGCATCACACACAGCAAGTTGGAAGGACATCTTATGGGAAGGAAGATAAACAGCAACTCGTCTATTCCTCAAACACCTCATTTCCACCCATGCTCAGAGATATTTTTTATCTTATTTTTGAAATAAGGAACCTGACTTTCAGGAAAAAAGGGACACTTTCTCAAGCTATGTGCAACTTTCTGCATAGAAATGTACTCTCCCTGCACCCTCTTTGTGCATTTCAAGAATCTGAATCTTAAGTTCCAAATTTCTAAAATATTAGTGAAACCTATTGATGCTTTCTATAACAAAGTGGCAAAGGACTGGCACATCTGTTTTCCCCTGTTAGATCCACAGAAGTCTCTGCCCAGTTCAGCTGCAAGTCCTTCACCTGGATCAGAGGACCTAAGACCAAATGTTTCTTTCTTATTTTTTTTTTTTTTGTGGGACCATCACTGGTGGCCAGGGATCCAACTGGCCCTGCAGAGACACTGCAGGCAGCCTTTCAACCAGTGCTCAACCGCTGCGCCACCAGTGGAGGCCCACCAAATGTTTCTTAAAGGGGCATTTCTCAAAGTATTTATTCTTCTCTGTTTTCCCTGAAATAAATTGAGTATAGGAGACCCTCGTCTCCATCCAGGACTCCCCAACAGCCTCTGCTTCCTCTATATGCTTAGAGCGGCTGGATCCTGAGGATCTGACACTCAGTGCTGCTAGACACCCTGCCCAGAGTTCCCTGGAGTTTGCACTGCCATTTAAAAAAAAAAAAATTTGTTGATGCCATGATTTACATAACTATAATTGGGAGTACAATTTCACATCTCCGTCTGTACATATGCCACACTCACCCTGCACCAAAGTTTCAGGGCCACCTCCCTGTGGTCTCCCTGCCTCCATGCACCCCCCCCCCCAACACCAGCATACTAGTATTCTGGTGACCAGTCATTAATATTCATAGAGCCTGGGAATTACTCTGCTGTTTTGCCAGTTTGTTTTCTTTGGTAATTTATATTCTGCAAGTCAATGAAACCATGAAAGTGAAGGAAACTTCACAAATATCTTTGTAACAGGGTGGTCCCCAGGAAAAGGGGAGGTTTCAGGTTTCCTGCCCCCACCCGAGGGAGGGTGGAACTGAGCAGAGAGCGGGAGGCACGTGGAGCTGAGAGAAACATGAAGAAACTGCACTTGCCTTTTGGTCATGGACTGAGTGACACAGATGTGGGTGAGAGACCCGTGGGGAGGTGACAATGGCGGTTTTTGTCTTGCTTTTGATTTTGCTCTTTTCCCTCCAGACTTGTCTGGTTGTTTCTGATCCTTTTCTGTGGGTCCCCACTGGAAGATGCATTAGACCTTTGGCAGGCTTTGGGGATTTGCTCTGGGCCAATCCCATTTGGATGGACTTTTACTCATGAGGGGATGGGTAACTTTGGGTGCTTGATTTAGAAACTATATTCTTTGCTTTGCCTGTATTGTTTCCTAATTGTATTAAAGTTCCTTCCCGTTAAAGTCTCATGTTTTGTGTTGATGTGGCGGATGGCAGAACCAATGAAGAGCAGGCAGATTTGCAGGGTCTGGGGTAGTCCCTCTCCCTGCCCTGTAACAGATTTGGTGCCCAAAGTGATTTAGGACAGAGTCAACTGTGGTTAGTCAGGCCCATGGGGAAATTGGGCTTCCCTGTGGCACTGGCTACCATGAGCGCAAATGTGATTTTTGGCTTCTCTAGTATGCTTTGTTTCATATGTAGATTTGCTGTTGAAAACTGGCTTGGGCTTTGTCAAGATTCTGTGTGTCTGTGTGTAATTTGTTTGTAGTGACTTGCTAAGAGATTTCATTTTGTGGAAATTGTTCTGTGCAGCAGTTTTATTCAAAAGATTAGTTAGTAGTTTGGATCATGTGGCCAGATCAAAGATGGCATTTGAGGCCATTTGGCAGGCTCCTGTAAAACTCAGAGATTCTTGTTGCTAGGACTTTGGACATTTTTTCTTTTTGTGATCTCTGCTGTCTCATTAACATTTCTAGAGGCAATCATGATTCTTCAGTGATATGTAGCTTTGTCTTTTACTACTTCCTGACCTCTGCCTGAGGGGTTTTACAAGCCAGTTGTGGAGCAGTGGTGTTTAAATTAGCAAATGTATGCCTGGGTGTTAAGGAAAGAGTAGCCTTAAGCAGTAACTTTAATTGCTGGTAGGCTTGATGGATTCTTGGAGATAACTTAAATTTTTGCAAAGTCTGGATCAGAAAAATTAAAAAGATTTTGTCTGGGTCTCAAAGGATTTGCTGCTATGAATTTTGTCTACACAATTGTTTTGGGCATATTTGCCATTTGAATCCTGGATTTGTTCAATTGCTGGTGTAAGACAAGATTCTAAGTTTCTGCTTCCTCCTGAGGAAGGTCTGTTGTGTAAAGCACTCTTCATGTTGCATGATGAAACTGTACCAGGTTTTCCTACCTGTGTTTTTGTTGTCCCTCCCTAGTGTGGGGGAGTTGTAATCTGTGCTTTGATATTGAATATGCTCTTTCAGCTTCTGTCCCAGAGTGGCAAACAGAAGTAAGGAGACGATGCCTTTTAATTGAAAGTTAAGCTGATAATTTGATTTTGCTTTTTCAAGTTCTGTTCCAGGAAACCCAAGTATTGCCTGCCTGGTGGCTAACAAGAGATGACTCCTTTTGCTTAAAAGTTAATTGTTGATTTTGCTCTTTCAGCTACTGTACAGGATACTCCAGGATTGGCTTCTAATAAAAAGGCTTGAACACTGAAAACCCAAAAGTGATAAATAAGTTCATGTAACTCTTGTGATTAATAAAACTTTTTTTTCCTATTTCCAAAGTCTTAGGTTGGTTGGATGACAACTGGACCCTGTGGTTTCTGCCAGCAACACTCCACATTTTTTCTGGAGTTTAAGATTTTTATCTGAGCCTATGGAGTAAAACTGCAGTTACATAAAATATTCCACGTGTCATATCTAAAAAAAACCATCTGTCTACATGTTGTATGTCTGTATGTCCTTGTGTCTAACTGTCTTGGCCCTCAGAGGTTGAGAAATTGGTATATGTGGTGCCTAAGACATTAAAAGTCTCCAGTTATGAAAAAAAAAAAAGGTTATGGTTTGATTGTCAACATTGTACTACTGAACTAAGCCAGTGCCTTCATAGAGATTGAATATTATTGTTGCTGTTGTTTTCTGATTATGGTAAAACTTCCTAGAAAACTAAATTCAAGTAAAAATTTGGTAGCCTGTCATTCGGTTGATCTAAGGAAATTTTGTAGAACCTCAGTAGAGCTCCTGAGACACTCCACAAAGTTTCTCCCTTTTCTCCTGGGAAAGGCATTAGATGAATTTGTCCTGTTTGGCTTACCTAGTAATGTAAAACTATCATACTGGACATTCATGGACAATGCTGCTGCTAATTGTTGCTTCACTTACATTGTAACCCTGAAAAAAAAGACTGTCTCCTAAGACTATACACCCTGAGATCTGTGCCACCATAGATATGGTGGAATAAAAATTAAAAGGGGGGATTGCAACAGGGTGGTCCCCAGGAAAGGGGGAGGTTCCAGATTTCCTGTCCCCACCCAAGGGAGGGTGGAGCTGAGCAGAGAGAGTGAGCTGCAGAGGAGACTGAGGAAGGAAGGCAGCAGGATGGAGAGTCTGAAAGAGACTTGCAGGAGGCACATGGAGCTGAGAGAAACATGAAGCAACTGCACTTGCCTTTTGGCCATGGACTGGGTGACACAGATGTGGGTGAGAGACCTGTGGGGAAGTGACAATGGCAGTGTTTGTCTTGCTTTTGATTTTGCTCTTTTCCCTCCAGACTTGTCTGGTTGTTTCTGATCCTTTTCTGTGGGTCCCACAGGAAGATGCTTTAGACCTGTGGCAGGCTTTGGGGCTTTACCAGCCAACAAGACTTTGGGAGGCTTCTTGGCAGTGTTAATACCCATTCCTTTCGTTGACCAGTGTGTGGGGTGTGTCCTGGTTAGGGTGAAACTAGTATTAAGCCCTGTGTTGTAGTGAAACCCATGACAACCAGCACCTCTAAGGGAAGGAGGCCTTCAGCAGGACAGCAGCATCATTTCAGAACCACGTCTGTAGATACTGGTGCTCCAGCCACCTTCCAGTCTTGATCGCTCAACAGTGGTCATAGCTTTTAATCTATTTATGAATTTGTTACCATGGAGCCCCAGAGAAAGAAGCGTAGTTGGTATGCCATTTACTTTCATTTTGACCCAATAGGTCTTTGTTTAAAGAAAAGAACCCAAATAAGGCTAAAAAGAACAAATTCTAGTCAGATACCTAAAGTGCCTAGTACTTTCTGTGGTGCCTCATGTTCCTCACTGAGGCGTTTAACATGAACAGTGACACTGGCATCAGGCAGGAAGTAGGAACACACTTGTCACCACTGGCACCAAGGCCCCAGGCCCCAAGTCTCAGACAAGTCTGAGTGTGGCTGAGGACATCAGTTGGAGGGAGGTGCAAGGGGACCAGGGAGGGTGTGAGAATCCTGCATATTCTTTCTTTTTTTTTTTTTTTTAAGATTTATTTATTTATTTATACAAGCACTGGGTGCAGTCAGAAGCACAGGAGGGTGAGAGAATTCACCACAGCAGGGAACAGAACAGACAGACTGACGAAATAAACTGCTGAGGGGAGCAGAGGGTGTGGCAGGAGAGGTCTGCCTGCCATGTGGGACCCTTGCCAGGGGCTGGGAATCGAACCGGTGCTGCAGAGGCTGCAGGCAACTTCGCAGCCCAGCACGAAACTGCTGCGCCACCAGGCGAGGCCCGAGAATCCTGCATATTCTGATTCAGGCGGATCCCTGGACACAGCAGAATCCAATCACAACCAACCATAGCCTTGACGTCAGTGTTTATTAGGATTTCCTAGGAAAAGATTAGGAAACAAATTTGTTTACATGTACACATTAATAGAGATTAGGGACCTAAGGTTAGAAAATTTGGCAAATCTTCTCCCAAGTACTGACTCAGGGAAATCTACATTTGTTATTCAAGGAGATAAAATGGGACATCATGTTTCAAATACTGATCACAGGTTCTGATTGTGATTGTAAAACACCTCTGTTTGGCCTTACAGAGCATTATATAACGCCTCCTCTCTGCAGTTCCCTCCACTGCCACCTCGTGGGATCTGCTCCCCACAGAATGGGTCTGCTCCTGCCCCTGGTGCTCTGCGCCCTGGCTGTGGGCTCTGGGGCTACATCTCCACCCCAGCAAGTCTTCAACCCATCGCCTTTACTCTCCCGTGGCTGCAATGACTCAGATGTGCTGTCATTTGCTAATTTTGCCCTGGGGGACATCAACAGGGACCGCAAGGATGGCTACGTGCTGAGCCTCAACCGAGTGAGCGATGTCCGTGAACACAGACAGGCAAGTGATGGTCCCGTACCCGGGCAGGTGCTCGCTGGGCTGGCCAGGGCTGGAGACCAGGGACACATGTTGCCAGTGCGTTCCAAATTGGAAGCTGCTGAGCAGCTCTGCTCTCCTCTGCCAGGGTGTCTGCAATGCTCTCACTGTCACTAGAGACAAAGCTAATCGCTACCCTTGTCTAGTATTGCAGATGTGATGAGAAGTTTTGACAGGCATCTTAGCCTTGACTGTGCTATAAAACAGAGACTTTTGGGGCCAGTCCATAGGAGTTGCTGCTCATGTTTGTTTCTCCACCCCTGCCTACAGGATGGACCAGCAGCTCTGTACTATCTCACCCTGGACGTGGTAGACACTGACTGCCATGTGCTCAGCAGGAAGTCATGGAAGGACTGTAATGTGAGACCACTGTTGGAATCAGTAAGTGCTTGTGTCCAGGGACTCCAGGGGAGAAAAGAGGTGTCCTCTAGCTTTGGGGTAAAGATTGTTCAGGGTGCACCATCTTTCAAATGCCAGTCAATATCATCTCCTGGACATGGTGTCTTGTGCTCATTCTAGTTCTATAACCAGAACAGTGTTTAACTCATGTTCTGAGGGGTTTCTGAGAATCCACTTGGAATTGTGAAACCCAGAATTGGAAAGTTGCCTAATTTATTTTCTACCTCCAGGACTCTCCTGTAGATGCTAAGCCAGTGTTTAACTTGTGAAATAAAGGTCTGAGGTGAAGTCCTCTGTTGTGGGTGTAAGGAAAACTGTATAAATGATGATGGGATAGCATTTAGTTTTTGTTGCTTGATTTTATTTTAATGAGCATTGGTGTTGATTTGTTGCTGAGAGAGGGAAGCAGGATAGAATTCTCAGATATTTCATGGGAGAACTGACTAGAATGGCAAGTAAAGGGCTTCAGAGTTGAGTCTTTAAAAGATGACCACTGAAGAGTCTTGAAAATCACAGAATAAGTGTTTTTACTTTATACTTAATCATTCAGTGGTTTTTCTCCACGGTTTAATAAGAATTTTATAACTTGAATGCAAGATCGTATTAGTAAACTGTTTAAGATATCTTTCCTAATCATTTAATCACACTATCCAAGCTGACTTTTGAAAAGCAAATAATCTATTTACCTGCTGAAAATTTAATACTTTAAAAGGAGGTACTAGCTGTGTACTAGACTTAAAAGTGTGTGCTGATTCCAACATGACAGAAGTTTGTTTCCTGCTCATGTAAAGTTCAAAATAGAAATGTCTGAACAAGAAGGGGTTTTCTCCAAGAGTGATTAGGGGTCTTTCTGCTTTGTGGCTATGACTCTGCCACCTCCTAGTCCAGGCTTCTGGGGTCACCAGCACATCTGCCTCAGCTCTGGCAAGAGAACCAGCAGCAGGACAGATGGCTCAGGGGAGGTCTTCATGAGCCGGACCTGGCAGTGATTACAGTCACTTCCGCTCACCTTCCTGCGTTACAACACAGTTGTGCCCAGTCGCACGGGACCAGGAAGGAGTGTGGGGGATGAGGTCTGGCTGTGCCCTGGAAGTAGGTTAAACTGCTTGATAATCAGCTGGTGGTTTCCCACAGTCAAAGCCACCAGAATAGTCCTTCAGCTTTTCAGAACTTAAAAATAAAATGTTCAGTTTGGGTTTTTTTTTTTTTTTAAAGTCTTAGATTTTCTTCCATGTCATAAAATGCATGTGTTTGTTCCAGGTTTATGGTCAATGCAAAGCATTATTTTATATGCACAAGACAGCAAGAATCCTCTATACACTTTCTTATAACTGTACTCTTCGCCCAGGTAAGACATTCATTTGATTTTGCTCATTTTATTAAATAAAATAAGGGCAAATAGCATTTAAATAGGGCAATGCCCACATATATAGAATTTTTCCTTTCCTTACTATCTATTCATTCATTCCAAGACCATGTTCCTGCTATATCCAGTACTGGCACTTCCCACAATCACCCACAGTAATTACTCAGCATTGGGTATGAAATCCTAACTCTTTGGTCTGTTACAAATGTCATAATTTCTACATCTGGTGCTCAGGTGCCCTTTCTCACCATGTCTGAAAATATGGTGGCTATCTCTGTGAATGCACCACTCTGCACTCCACGCAGCTGGATGCCCCCCTCTTTTCTGAACACACCTTACACTTTCCAGCCTGGGCTTCTTGCTCATTTGGCTCCCTCTGCTGAGGATGCCACCCTGATAGCCTCTGTCTTGAACTCATAGCCATTCTGGGAGCACGTTGATGCAGCTACTTCTTCCACAATGTTCTCTGTTCAAGAAATGACTAGTGCTGTCCTCTCTACATCCCAGTAAAACCTTAATCAGCCCACTCCAGGAGCTCACATCATGCGTTGATTTACTTGCATTTTCTTCTTTATATAATGAAAAATTATCAATTCTTCCTCACTGTCACATGTTAGAAGTCCATAATTAATCTTTAAACTCACTTAAATGTATCAATGTTCTGGAATGAGGATAAGGCTCATGATTTTTGATATATGTACTGTCAATCATTCTGGGGCTTGCTTGGGGAAGCAGCATCCAAGGCCCAGGAAATAGGATATGACCAATTGTCAAGCTATTATGTGCATGGCTCTCCCCTGCTAGATCATGTTCAAGTGCAGATTCTGATTCTCTGTCTGGGGTGCTGACTTGAGTGTCTGTATTTGAAACAAGCTTCAGGTGATAACAATGTGGCTGGTTATTTGGAGGGACAAGGCAACAGAGCAAACATTTTATTTGCCACAGTTTAAGCTTCCTAGTTGTGAACATATGAGTCTCCTAAAAATAAATTAGAGAACAATTACTAAGAGTCAGAACATATAGCCACCGAAGGTATGAGAATGGAGGAAGTGACCCCTGGCGATGATTCCAGTTGACAAAACCAATGTGTTTGTGCTGCTAAAAACAAGTTAGAGTAAATTCCTTAGCCAACTGGCATACAGGGATTGCCAGCCCCATTTCCACCTAATCAGAAATTCTAACTGTACCATTAGTGTAATTATACTATCCAATATCATGGTGATTTAACCATTATTTTTCTGGTTCACTTGCACTTTCTACCGAAGAAGGTATGCACCCACCTTCTGTTAGTTCATTCAGTCACTCATTCATTCAATGAGCATTTGGTAAACAAGGAACATATTATATTTGGTGTTAGGCACCAAATTGTGAGTAAGACATGACAGTACTAAAATCCCAAGCTTTTAAGATATTCAGTCTCACTTAGAGGTGATGCTTTTAGAAGATGTTTAGCTAGTTGAGAAAAAAATGTTCATATCAATATAAATACATATAGCATGTGTTTTTGAATAAAATTCCTAGAGTAAATAAATATATGTGAAGTAAGAAAATATTAGTTTCTTAATTATAAAAGTAACACATGCATATACTAGAAAATTCATTTTTTATCCAGACAGCTTTCTATCCAGAAAATATCTTTTCTTTTTTTTTTTTTAAAAAAAGATTTATTTATTTATATATACAAGAACTGGGGTAGAGGCCAGAGGTGTGGTGGGGGGGGGGGTCAGGGGAGGGGTGAGTGGATTCACCAGAGACAGAGTGGGGAGCAGAACAGGCAGACTGACTGAAAAACACTGCTGAGGAGAGCAGCGGGCGAAGCAGGAGAGGTCTGCTGTGCCATGTGTGTTGCTACCTGGCTGACCAGGGATTGAACTCGTGCTGCAGAGGCTACAGATAGCTTCATAATGCTGTGCGTAACCCCTTGTGCCACCAGGGAGGCCACGGAAAATACCTTTTCTATTGCATCTTTGCTGAAATTTAGTATTATCTTTTTTTTTTCAGTCTTTGCCTCTGTTGTGTTTATATGGTTAGCAGGATTAAAAATCATTAAGGAGCTTTGTTTTAAAAGTGCTTTCTTTGGCATCAACAGTTTCTAGTGGAAGCATTCGTCGAATGTGCCCTGACTGCCCAGTGCCTGGTGGTTCTGTCTCCCGTGACTTCTCAGATCCCAAGGTCTTGGAAGCTGCCACTGAATCTCTTGCAAAATACAACAGTGAGAGCACTTCGAAGCAGTATTCTCTGGTCAAAGTCACCAAGGCTTCTAGCCAGGTGAGACTGAAAGCCCTTGGTGGTTACACCAACAGTGAGTCTCCCGCATGTAGCCATGGAGCCAGAGCTGAGAGGAGGCTGTCAGGGGTGCCTTTTGATAAGCAGCCTCTTGGGTTCTTGTCTTGGAATACCTGATGCCCGCACAATTATGTTTCAGTGTCTGAGCTAATCACATGATTTCCACAAGTGTGTGACTCCTTTATTTCATTGGTCTTAAGGCAGGGAGGGAAATGTGAAACCTAGTGTCTGGGTTTCTCTACTTGGGGTCACTGTTTATTGCTACATTTCAGATCTGAGTGACCAAGGGCCATTCAACAAGTCAGCTTCTGGTCATGTTAGGGTTGGGAGTGGATGCTGAGGGAAATGGAGGCTCAATTGTATTTGCATTGTATTGCGATCTATCAAAGTGGGGAAAATTAATCTAAAAATAAATTTACCTGAGGAAAAATAAGGTCACCCAAGTGAAGGCTGCTGCAGGAGGCCTTGTTGCTCCAGCCAGAGAGGATACTGACAAGCAGCAAAGAGAAAGGGCCTCACACCGTGGGGCTGAAGATCTGGCATCCCTTTGCTTTTTGTTCTTGGTCATAGAGAGAAAAATTTATCAGAAAGTATTTTAGGCAATAAATTATATGTATCAGCATACTGTAAGTAAATAGCACGAAAAATTGTTTGTTTAGAAATTAGTTGTTGGGCAGTTTGGCCCACTTGACAATGGGAGATGGTTTGTTGAACATGCCTGACAAGCATTACAATACAATAATTATAGTGGGTCCTTCTTTTGCCTTCCCTTGAAGTTTCTTGGGAAAGTTTTTAAATGAAGCTATTTGAGTTAGGAGTTTCTAAATAAAAAAAGTTCTGATAGCTGAGTAGCAGCCAGCTCCTGCTGCGAAGGCCATGAGAATAAGAAAAGTCCTTTCTTTGCTTAGGCTTTAGCTGATAGGGATGTACTGGCGGCTCTCAATTGTCTTAGGTTATTGTTTAGCTGAAACAATGAATTTTAGTGTAAGACTTAGTTTTTTTATTAACCTTGAAGGTTGCCTTCTTGCTGAGAGCACGGAAAAAGAGATGCACTAGTTGTTTCTGCTTTGTTTCTATGCACTTGATAATGTAATCTCAATGCTTGCAAAAAATGTATAAATAAAGAACCTGCTGAGCCTTTAGGCAGAAGATACTAGCACCTCACCAAGTGTCAGTGTCTCCTCATTCTACCTCATCTCCTTCCCCTCAGCCCTGTCGTTTTCGCTGACGCCTCTCATCCTTTCAGGAACCCCTGACAGGACATTTTGCCGGAGGCTGGTCCCCGGCAGAAGACTTTTAGAGCCCATTCATTCCTGAGAAGGGGAGGGAGGTGTGGTGGTTATTTTCTACATATCAGGATCCTGTTACATGCTTTGATAATGGTGGGGTTACAGGGACACTGGGATACCCCCGCTAACCCAACTTGGGCGTGTATGGTTCTGTAAAAATCATGCTGCCAATCAACATTTCCCCATGTGGAAAGTCTGATTTTTATTTCTCAACTATTGTCTCATTCAGTGGGTGGCTGGACATTTATACTCTGTGGAATATTTAATCAAAGAGGCACCTTGTACCAAATCCCAGGACAGCAGCTGCACGCATCAGTCTCCTGACTCAGAGGTGAGTATCTCTGAATTTCTTCAGAATTTAAGATTTGTGTTCACACGTGAGAAATATTTAGCAGGCTTATTTGTTAGTATAAATTACACATGAGGTTTTATAAGGCATGAGATGCTTTTGTTCACCTCAGGAAACAACGGGCTAGTTGGAGATTGTGCTGGCCCACACACATTAATAAGGTTTTATTCGCTTGTAAGGAGAATTTTCATCAACAATGTGATGCCTCTGAAAAAGAATGATCTTAGGAGACTCAAAAATATAGATGAATCTTCTCAGTGGTGTTAATGGTTCTGATTTTATGTAAAAAAAAGTCCAGTTACATTTGTAATACTGCTTGTGAAATAGAGGCTCAGTTGTAGTTGAATTATGTTGATATTATCAAAGTGAGGAAAATTAACCTAAAAAACAAATCTACATGAGGAAAAACAGCTCTTTCCACAGTTTTCAGAGGTACTTAATTTCTCTCAATGATATTTTGTAGTTTTCAGCCTACAGAGCTTTGTGAACCTAAATAGTTTATTCTCTCAGGTAGTAATGTGATGGAACGATTTCCTTAGTTTCATGTGGATTGTTCATTGCAAGTGTATAGAAATAAAACTTATTTTTTAGATTTATCTTCTATGCTATAAGTTTGATGAGATCATCTAATCATTTTCTGGTAGATTCCTTGTGGTTTTTTATATACAAGATTATGCCATCTACAAATTGGTGTTTTACTTCTTCCTTTCCAATCTGCACACCTTTTAATTCTTTTCCTTGATTTATTTTCCTGAGTAGAACTTACAGTACAATGTTGACTAGAAATGGGGGTAGTAGACATCCTTATGTTAGTCCAGATTTTAGGGAGGAAGCATTCAATATTTCATCATTTAATAAAAAGATTACTGTAGGTTTTCCATGCCCTTTATCAGAGTTGCAAGTTCTTTTCTATGCCTAGTTTGTTAAATGCTTTTATCAAGAAACATTGTTGGAGTATGTAAATGCTTTTCCTAGTTGATGAGATAATTGTGTGAATTTTTTCATCTTTAATATATGAGTATTACATATTACAATATTGTTTTTCATGTGTTAAAACAATATTGCACTTCAGAGATAAATCCCAGTTGGTCATGGTGTATAATCCTTTCAAAATGTTGCTGAATTCACTTTACTAGTGTTTTTTTCTTTTTTTTTTTTTTCTTGTGGGACCCTTGCTGGTGGCCGGGGAATGAACCGGCTCTGCAGAGGCTCGCAGCCCAGCACTCAACCACTGTGCCACCAGGGGAGGCCCTTTACTAGTATTTTTGTTTTAAGAATATTCAAATATATGCATTAGAGGTATTGGTCTTTTTAGTTTTTGATGTGGTCTCTGCCTGATTTTTCATGAGTTTAATATTCACCTTTAGAATGACTTAGACAATTTTTTCACCCTTATATTTTATTCTTGAGACTCTGAATTGGTGTGTTCATTCTTTTGAGACTCTGATTGGTGTGTTTATTCTTCTTTAAATGTTTGTTAGAATTCATCAGAGAAGTCATCTGCGCCGGGACTTTTCTTTATGGAAATTTTCTTTACATGAAAAAAAAAAAAACTACTCATTTTTTATAGTTCTGTTCATATTATCTACTGTTCTTCAATTTTTGTAGCATTTCTCCTCCTTGGAATATATTTAAGTTATCTAATTTGCCACCATTGTAAGGACCATGGGTTGTTCTTATATTATTCCCTTAGAATCCTTTTTATTTCTGAAAAATTGGTAGTAATGTTTCATTTTTCATTCCAGTTTTAGCAATTTGAGTAATTTTATCTTCATCAGTCTAGCTAATGTTTAGCCAATTTTATTATCTTTACAAAACCCCTTACTTTTAGTTTTGTCTATTCTTTTTTATTGTCTGGTTCATTTATTTCTTCCTTATTATTTATTACTGCCTTCTTTTTCTTGCTTTTGGCTTAATTTTTTCTTTTTCTAGCTTAATAAAGGAGAGATTTAGGTTACAGATGGCTAGTTTTCTTTTTTAACATAAGCATTATACAGGCAGAAATTTTTCTTTTCAGTAATGCTTAGATCCACCTCAGAAGTTGTGAATGTTTGACTCAAAGTATTTTCTAATTTCCTTTGTGATTTCTTCTCTCACCAATTGGTTCTTTTGGGTCATGTTTTTTCATTTACACATATTTATGAAATTCTAATTTCTTTCTGTTATTCATTTCTATTACTATTCCATTGTGGTTGGAGAACATACTTAGCATGACCTCAAATCTCTTGACTTTATTAAAGCTTGTTTTATGTTATACTTTAGTAAAAGGTGCATCTTGGAGAATATCCCATGTACACTGAGGAAGAATATATTCTACTGTTACTTTAGTTGGTTTATAGTGTTATTCACACTTCTATTTCCTTCTTGAGGTTCTGCATACTTATTCTAGTCTCTATCAAACTGGATATTCCAATTATTTTTGTAGATATGCCTACATGTCTCTTGAATGTTCTCAGTTTTTGCTTTGTTGTTAGCTGCATATGTATTTAAAACTGTTACATCTTCCTAATAAACTGATACTGTTACTATTATAAAACATATTTCTATTTCTAGTTACAAGTTTTGTCTTAAAGTCAGTTTTACCTGATACTTGCATAACCATTCCAACTTTCATTTTTTTATGATGATTTATTCATTTAAGCATACAAGAACTGGGGTACAGGCCAGATGTGTTGGGGGTGAGAGGATTCACCAGAGACAGAGTAGGGGACAGAACAGGTGGATTGACTGAAATACACTGAAGGGAGTTGCCGGCGAGTCAGGAGAGGTCTGTGCCATGTGGGTGGCTCCCTGGCCAGGATCGAACTCCTGCTGCAGTGGCTATGAATAGCTTCATAGGTTGTGACTTAATCCCTCATGCCACCAGGGAGGCCCATTCCAGCTTTCTTTTGATTCCTGTTGCATGTATATTCTTTCCATCTTTTTTTAAATTTCAACCTATGTGTGTGGGTTTGAATCTAAAATGTACTCTCAAAAAACCTTTGAAATCAGTCCATTGAATATTCTCAATTTGTTCAAGAAATAATTAGGGAAATTTCTTCACTCTCCTCTGTGTGACCTTTCTCATTTGCCAGTAACATCTTGAGCAGATTCCATCACTTTCTAGTCATTTTTAGAAGAAAATTTCACTTAGGTAACTAAGATTAACTTTCATATATGAAAAAAGTTTTCTTCAGTCAATTCTGAATCAAACGTTTATTTCTAATTCAATCAAAAAATTTTCCCTCTGTAGCTCAAGGTGGATGTAGAACTTAAGGTCTGCTGTAAAGAAGTGGTCAAGATCTGTTTCACTCTTGCTTTCTCTCTTCCATTTTTGCTTAACTTTGCTCTTCCAAGTTCTAAGAAGATTAGAGACAAGAATACAATGTCTTTCACATAACAAACTTGCATTTACAATTTTCTCTTGTTCTACATAGGCTCTCTATGAAATGCGCTCTTGCTGGTTCTCTTAAGTGTTACAGGTGTTGGTTCATCCAGAGATTCAAACTATCTTAGCAGGATGATGTATTCTATAGCTGACTCCTTTGAACCACCTCTGTGTTAACTATTTATTCCCCCTATTTAGTCTCTGAAAGATCACCCACTGGTAGTTACTAGCAAAATAGCTGTACCATGATATTTGCTTTTCCCATGAAACCCTTGTATATGTCTACTATCGCAAAGGTAGAAATAGCCTTCCTTGTGCTGTTCACTCCACTTACACACTAAGGTAGACTATTTAACCATGTTCCTGATCTCAAAAAGTTCTGAGAGAGAAACATACTAATTTCCATAGCGTATGTGTCCCCAAACTCTATAGTTCATATATTTAGTACAACAGCTAAGTCTATGAATTTTGGTAACTCAGTAAATCCTAGACAGAATCGGAGTGGCCAGGTTGTACTTACTGTGGTATCTGATTCTCTCCAGAACGTTCTCTTAGAGCCCTTCCCTTATGTGACTTGGTTATGAACAGGAGAAGGGAAGGGCTTATGTCCCATTCGCTAGGAACTTCCTACTTTAATGGAGTTTCAAGCCTGAAAAATTTCTAACCTGCTCATTGTATGACCTGGAGATAGGCAATAGAGAATCATTGCGACAATCTGTTTAAACATAATGTGGTGAATTCTAGATCATTGTTCTTCAGTGCTCTTGAAGTCAAGAGGCAGAACTACACAGATTTTCTCCTACACACACACACACACTAAATTCTAATAATCAGAGTTTGTTTGCCAGAAACACTTAGTTTCTTGTCATTGATCAACTTAGTATACTTTATGTGATTATTTGCTAAGGATCATTTTGCAGGAGTTAACAGATAGCCTGCCTATTGCATGCAGGTACATAAAAATGTTGATTGGTTGTGTGTCCGCATGAGCAAAAATCAAACTGTTTTTCATTTAAAATAATAGATAATCATAATATGCTTCACTGTATTTTTCCTTTCCTTAGGCTGTTGGCCTTTGCAAAGGTTCTCTGTTAGAAAATGGCAACGTAAAGTCTGTCTCTGTGACATGTGACTTCTTTAAATCACAGGTACTTTTCAATATATTTGTCTTGCTGAGAAGAAATGCAACTATACATATGTAAATTATATATAAATATGTATTATATTTGTGTTTAGCTGTGCCTACCTCACCTTACCTTTCACCTCCCTAAAATCCATGATCACCACTTTACTCATAGTGCTTTAAAGCCATACCCACAAGGTAGCTAGTAAAAGATCTGTTTCTAAAACATTGTTTTAGAAACAATGCTGTCTGCAGAATAAATAAGACTCCTTTAGAAAGAGGGACCTACTAGCTGGGATGACTCAGGCCTCTGCAGCATTATTAAATTCAGTTTCCTAAACCCTTATGCATACCTGTCGGGTTAATTGTTTCCAAAAGGCATTCAATCAATTCCACAATAATTACTTAGCACATACTTGGAGTAAGTATAGTGTAGTAAGGGGATGGTTGAGATGAGCCACCTGGGCTCCAGTCCTCCCATTTGTGAGTTGTGTGATCATGGGCAAGTTTGCCACTGTGAGCCAGGGGTTCCGCTATAGAACGAGATCGCAACAGCTCTCTCATTCAGATCCTGTAATAAACAAATGTGAGGACCTGAGTGGAGGGGACTGTACTTAACTTCTAAACGAAACTAAATTAAGCCATTAATTAGAGGTGGCTGTTGCTACCGCTGCTGGGAACAGGGGGACCGCTCATTGGGGACTGAACAAGTCATTTGACCTTCCTGGCCCATTGTCAGCTCTGAGTTTGCATGACTTGCTATCAAGCTTCTACAGGTCTTGGTTCCCCTGGCCCTTACTGGTCTTACTTTTTAATCCTTTATCCAAAGACTCATCCCTACAGCTGGTCTCTCTTTAAAACATTCCATCAGGAAGGCACAGACAGCTTAGCCTGGTAATAGGTATGGCAAGGATTTCAAATGGGGGGCAATCTCTTATTTGAAAGTGTTCTTATTTCAGACTTCTGCTCCTGGTGGTGAAAACTCTGCTGTTAACCTGGGTCCTGCGCAACTGCCCAAGGTGGAAGACTCCCAGCAGAAAAAGTCAGCTCCCACTGATGCACCAGCCACAGCAGTGCCAAAAGGATCTGTCCAATACCTCCCGGACCTAGGTGATGAGAAGCCCCAAGGGTCCCAGGAAAGTGTTCCTGTGGAGGCCTTCCCTGTGCATCTGGATCTAACCAGGAATCCCCAGGGAGAACCTGTGGATATCTCCTTCCTCTTCATGGGGCCTGAGAAGGAGACAGTGCTGGTGCTACCTTTCCCCTCCAAAGAACAACGCTCTGCTGAGTGCCCAGGACCAGCCCAGGAGGACAACCCTTTTCTTCTTCCTCCACAAGAACCACATAAAATCCTCTATAGTCATGTGGTGGCCAAAGGAGAAGGGATTGTGTGGGAAAGGGTGAAGGGGTCAATTCAAATGTAGAAAGTTGCCAATAAATACCTCTTTGGCTCTTCTTGGTCTCAGCATGTTGACTGGACATAGAAATAATGAAGTCAATTGTCCACTTGTGCACTGGGCCTCCGGCCTCCTAAACCTCCAAGGCCTCGGGCCGTGGCTAGATGTCTGTCTTGTCTTTCTCTCACTGATATTTTCACCCTTTCATCTATGGATATGCTTGACTCTTTCTATGACGGCAATTCATCTGTGATGAATCTTTCCCTAATACCACCTCATTCAAGGAACAGAGACCCAGCAGAGGGCTGCACTCTCTCTGCATCCCTTTCACTTCCAAGTTCATTAACTGAGCATTCCCTGTACCATTTCCAACCTCTGCCACTTTTCCTCTGCTTGGAAATCTGTGGCTTTCAAAGTTGGGGCAACTCATATTTGAGTAGAAGAGAAGTGCATCTGAACTGTGTTAACCACCTGGGAATAACAGCCACAACAGCTTTTATCATTTAGTTTCTCTGAGGACACGTATTAAAGGACCCATCATGACATTCAATCATAGCCTCTCCTCAGTTACAAATCTGTAGGACAGATTCTCCCTCAGTTAGCATGTGCACACACACACACACACACACACACACACACTTCCCTATGTAAAAGATATTGATATTTTGATGAAGACTTTCCAAGAGTAATCATTGTCTTCCATCCTGGCTGCTATTATCAAAAAGATGCCCATGGGCCGTGGCATCATTAGCTTGAGAGCAGTAGGCAATAGTCACTCTTACTTCCTTCATATAGATGGAGAAATGATTTTGCGGGGAGTCAGATTTCGTAGTGTCTCAGACCCCCTTTTGGAGTCTGGCAGAGTCACAATTGCATTTCTGTAGTTCAACTAAAGTCACCTCAGAGAAGCCTGTGCGCCAAGTGAAGGGACTGGCAAGGGTTGGGAGGCAGCTGATGAAGAGCAGCAGCAGGAACATTTACCAGCCTAGGCCTCCCAAGGCAGGAGGAGGCATGGCCTCACCCAAGCCAGGGAGCTGGCCTGTGGACAGGGACCCCTAGTGGAGAGGTGCAGCCATTGCCAGAACCTGGTTGAAGCAGAAGCAGGCAATGAACACCCTGACCTGTCCCTCCTTCCCTCTGATCTCTTTGGCCATTGGCTCTTTAACCCAATAGTAAACTTGCCAGCAGGGGAGCCTTCCAAACTACAGAGAGACATTTCACTGAACTTTATTCTTTACTTAGCAGTATCACTTTTCACAATCAAATTCATAACTTTCAGTTCCCTCGACAAGAGATAACTTATACTACCCCTATCACAACTCAGTCACTATACTTTGGTTCATAATCACACTGGTATAATAAAATTACTCTGGAGAACTGACCTCCTTATTTGCCAGACCACTGACCCTGTGATTTGTCATCTTACACTGTTCAATCTCTGCCATATTTGGAGCTATTGTCTACAACCTCTTTGGTGATCTTTCTTTCTATCTCCTCCACCCATCCCTAAATATTAGCGCCCCTGGGTTTCTGGTTTGACGTTTCTCACTTAATAGCTTCTGCCTGGCCAGCTTATCCACTAACAACTTCAATTCAACAGGTCTTATTCCATAAAATTTCTTCCTTCTGCCATAATTTTAATCTTCCCTCTCCAGTCCTATCTCAGCATATAAACTTAGACAAATATCTTCCATGTGTTGCTTTCTCTAGTTCAGTTAAGCTTTTAAATACAGACTACTACGCCAGCTTGCTTCCATTTCCTAAATTGCCATTCATTTACTGCAATTCAGCTTCACCCTTGCCACAGCACTGCGGCCAGCAAGAGGCAGCAGGGAACTCCTTCCTGATGAATCCAATGTACACTTGATTAACCCCAATTTGTTTTAGATCTTAGTAGCATCAGACCCTCTGAGCACCTTTTCCTTTTAAAACTCAATCCTTCCCTGTCCATGGACACTGGTTTCTTACATGCAGCTTTTCAATCTCATACTTTTTTTCTCTTTTAGTTTGTCTTCCTCCGTCCCTTAAATATTACCTTTTCCAGAATTCCACCTTGAATCTCATTTTATTACTTCTCCTGCCTTCCTACTGTGAGCTCATCCATAGCCATTGTCTCAGCCTCCTGCGTACTAATGCTCCTACTCATCCCACTAAATCTTCGAACCCCTGTATCCACGCACGACCATAAATCTCCACTCAGAGATCCTTCAGGTCCTCATTTTAACAGTCGCAGACTCAGTTCTCCATCTCCCTCTCCTGACCTGCTCCACACTTGTGATGGAAGCACCGCTTCTTGGCCCAGGCACGTAGCCTGAACCTCTGGGGTCATTCAATGCTAAAACAAAAGTTGCTGAGATATTGCCCATTATGTGCTACAAGCCAAGTGTCCCCCGTATCAAGAGGAGATCTCATGATAAAGCGCCTGACCCTGTGCTCCTCATTAGCTTACCCTCTTTGTCACAGAACCGTCACCTGCAGCCCCTGGTGTCTTATGCACGTGCCAGTGGAGCAAACGATGTTCTGATTGTTGCTTGGAGTGAATTGAAAAGCAGGCACTCACGAAAAGCCTCTCAGGGCTTGGATTTGTTGGTGTTTAGATGGCTGGGTACAATTCCCCCGGGTCTTCTGGCTCCCACTTCAAGACCTTTCACATGTGGTCCCTCAGCCTTACCCCATTTCCTCATGAAACTCACCCTGTCCACTCTTCCAAGCTGGTCTGGGAAGTCACATCCTCCAAGAAAGCTTTGCTTGTTCTTATTGCCCTTTCTGTACCCAGGTCTGGGCTAGGGCCTCGCCCCGGATTTACTTTTGTGGTTCAGGTGATCACATCCCTCTGAGCAGGTAGACACTTTTTGCTTCTTTATCCCCAGTATCTGCATGGTGCTAGGAGTGGTGATTCTATTTGCTAGAAAGGGACAATTGAAAGGGTGGGATTCTTTCTCCCAAAGTCCTAATATATCCATCTACTGAGCAGCCCAGAAATCCAAGTATCAAGGATCTCTCTGCCCTTTCAAGA
Organism: Talpa europaea; assembly: GCF_964194135.1. Lineage (NCBI taxonomy): Eukaryota > Metazoa > Chordata > Mammalia > Eulipotyphla > Talpidae > Talpa > Talpa europaea. Next base: position 114,416,369 of record NC_140070.1, on the reverse strand, counting down.
GAAGGTGTAGAGGCAGGAATGGACATGGAGCAGGTTTCTAATCCACCAGACAGGGTAAAGGAGGAGTCCTGGAGGCCTCAGTGGCTTTTGCCGGATGTTATTGGGATTTACCAGGTACACAGCAGGCAGGGGTACTGGGTAGCCGGGAGGCTGGCATGCCTCCCAGCCCCCAGCAAGTCTTCACTCTATCTGGGCTCTCCAGTGTTCTCTGGCGGTCTCTGCTGCTCTGCTCTCTTCTGCTTCTGCTTCTGCTTCTGCTTCTGCTTCTGCTTCTGCTTCTGCTTCTGCTTCTGCTTCTGCTTCTGCTTCTCTGCTTCTGCTCGTTCTGGGCTTCTGCTTGTGTCCCTGTGATGCCGCCCTTATAAACTCAGTCTGTCAGCCCAGGTGTACCCATTTCAGGTGCCCGCCATCAGGCATGCGTTCAGGACCACAGGGTTCCCTTATCTATCCTAATGGCGGGAAGGCAGAAAAGCCTGATACTTTTCCTTACCTTACAGAAGGTTTTCTGTTTACCATGTGTGAGGCATTCAAATGAAGGCCATATCCTGGTGTTTTACACACTGTTGGTGTGTATGCTGTACCACCTTAATATACTTGGAAAGCAATGGGGCAAATTACACCATAGCTTTCACACGTGTAGGGCAAGGAAAAATGTCAGGCTTTTCTGCCCTCCCACCATCAGGATAGAGGATGGATCCTTGCGGTCCTGAATGCAAACCTGATGGCGGGCACCTGGAATAGGGTGTGGGCATAAGTAGATGGGATTCACCTGGGCTGATACTGGGCTTTTAAAGGCAGTGTCACGGGGATGTCAGCAGAAGCTACAAGAGAAGCCGAGAGAAGGCCGGGGAGCCCAGAGTGAAGACCTGCTGGGGGCTGGCAGGCCTGGCAGCCTACTGGCCCCCCAGCACCCCTGCCTGCCGTGTACCTGGTAATCCCAATAAAAAGCCTGCAAAAAACCACTGAGGACTCTGACTCCTCCTGTACCTGGTCTGCTGGATATTAGAAACCTGCACAGTGTCCAGTACTGCCCTGACAACACATATTGCCTTTAACTCAGTTATTCCAGTTAGAGGCATTGTACTAATAATCAAGGGTGTGAACAAAGATACACCCACAAGAATGTTAATTGCAGTGTTGGTTGTGACAGCAGAAATTTGAAATAATCTACATGACGTTGGTTTGAATAATTGAATTGACTCTCAATGGATTACTATGTAGTAATTTTAAAAACTTCTACATGTAGTTATTTACATTTTATGATGGCCCTCTTCGTGTAATGCTGGATTTTAAAAACAAATTAAAGTTAGCATAAATTGCTATCAGGGAGAAATGTGGGATACCCAGAAACTCCAAATTGCTAAGGTGAAAAACACATGTTGCCCTTCCTAAGGGTTCATGCCTTCCTACTCATACACATATAAACAACAAAACAATCATGTTCTAGTGTGCCCAAAGATTTTTAATTGGTGATCAGTTCAAAGGACTCCTGATCAATTTCTGAAATCAAATGTTCTTTCATAGGCAAATGTTCAACCAAATAGGCAGAGTCCAACGCAGAATGGCCCAAAAACAGGGGAACAAAATCAAAGACAATCTCCCAGCAGCAAACACAAGCAACAGGTTGCAGAGTGTCCAATGTCTGGGAGACAAGGAAAGAACCAAAGTTTAAAATATGCCAAACAAAGCCAAATCAGCCACAAGGTTAAGATATCAACTGGCTGCTGTTGTCTCTCAAGAGAGTGGGATCATACCACCAGCCAAAGCATGCAAGCCAGAAAAAGAGGTGTAGGCAAGAGCCAGCCTCAGGGGCATGTGTGGGACCTGAGCAGAAACAGAAGCCCCTCCTGTAGTGTAAAGAAAAAATGTCAGGCTTCTCTGCCCTCCTGCCATGAGGATAGGTGAGGGAACCCTGTGATCCTGAATGCATGCCTGATAGTGGGCACCTGAAGTGGGTACACCTGGGCTAACACTGTGCTTTGAAGGGCGGCATCACGGTGACGCCAGTAGAAGCCGAGAAAGCAGCAGTAGAAGTCAAGAGAGAAGCAGAAGAAGCCAAAAGAGAAGCCGAGAAGCAGCAGAACGAACGGAAGTGCAGAGAAGCAGAGAGAAGGCCGGAGAGCCCAGATTGAGTGAAGACTTGCTGGGGGCTGGGAGGACTGCCAGCCTCCTGGCCCCCCCAGCACCCTTGTCTGCTGTGTACCTGGGTAAATCCCAATAAAAAGACCTGCAAAAAGCCACTAAGGACTCTGACTCCTTCTTTACCCGGTCTGCATGGGATCAGAAAACCTGCACTGTGTCCAGTCCTGTCCTTACACCTCCCCAAGAGGGGCAGCCAAGAAGAAGTGGAAGCAGAAGCTGGAGGCTCCACCTCTAGGCTTCTGGATAGGTATTTTGTAGTCTACCTGAGGCTCTACTCTGCCCCACCATTAAAGCAGTCAGGATCCTGCGCTATTCATATGTTACTCTACTTAGTATCTGGCTCCTTAGCTGCTGAGCAGCTAAGGAAGAAGCAGCTAAGGAATGAACAACGACCTCCCATCTTCTGAAGCTGTTTGAGCCACACTGGAAATCCCTGGTCCACTGGATACCTCCCACGTGAGTCCTCATGTGATCGTTTCCTCAGTTCCCTTTGATGGTGAGTGTGGGAGGTGTCAAGATGAAGTCACTTGGAATAGCAAAGAATGAATAAAACAAATATCATCTTCATTGCTTCAGTTTTAGTCTCTGTCCTTGACCTTACACAGCAGACACAAGCCTTGGTTCCCTTGGGCCCCCCAACTTATATAAGTAAGATCAGATGGTCTCCTAAAGGATGAGGTTCATCTTATAAAGAAATGGGTTTTTGGGCCTCCCCGGTGGCGCAGCGGTTGAGCGCTGGGTTGCGAAGCTGCCCGCAGCCTCTGCGGCGCCGGTTTGATCCCCGGCTGCTCCCCGGCCACCAGAGGAGGGTCCCACATGGCGCGCAGACCTCTCCTGCTGCCCGCTGCTCCCCTCAGCAGTGTGCTTCGGTCCTTCTGCCTGCTCTGCTCCCCGCTCTGGCTCTGGTGAATTCTCTCGCCTTCCTCCCGCCTTCTGACTGTACCCAGTGCTTGTATAAATAAATAAATAAATCTTTAAAAAAAAAAAAAAAAAAGAAATGGGTTTTTCTCTTTAGAAAAATTACATGAATCTATTGGGCCCCCCAAGTTATATAAGTAAGATCAGATGGTCTCCTAAAGGATGAGGTTCATCTTATAAAGAAATGGGTTTTTCTCTTTAGAAAAATTACATGAATCTATAGAACTCTGACAGTCTCTAAAATCCTGAGAACGAGTATAAAATTCTGCCCTTTACATTTTGTTAATCTCAGTCCATCTCCTGGCTCTGGGCCCTCCTACTCTGTGACAAAACACTCACTGTGCTGGGGCTGTCTATGAATGTCATTTGATATCCTGCCCTCCCTAAACCCATTATTTATCCCAAAATTCAGCTCCTCATTTCTCTCCTGTCTTTCCCTCAATCCAGCCTATTGTCCTGGTACATCTCTTTCCTGGTACTCTTTCCTCTTATTTCCCCCAATCATACCTCTGCTACCATTTCTGGTCTTTTTTTCTCCCATGTTCCCCACCAGCTCCCTCCTGCAGTCCTTCCCAGCACCTCATATGTTGAATGAGGGGACAGACTGAGAAGATAAATCAGTGGTTCAGCACCGAGTTCAAATTGTGAAAGATTCCTCCTTGTTGGTATCAGGATCTCAAGAGTATGAGGCAGAAATTATTACAAATAATGGCAGGAGGAAGGCTCAGTGATGGTGGCTGAGTCAGCTTAGGCACAGAGACAGCTTCCTGAAGAGCTACAGGGAGCACCTGTGTGGTGATTCATTTAATAGAAAAGTAAACACCTGTACTCATACAGTGTTACTGGAAATGTGAATTGGACCTTTTGAGGTTCATGTATAATGCTGATGTTGAAAATGTCTCAAGCTATTAGCATTTAGCCCCCAAACTAAAATCTCATTGGGAGATCACTTCATATTTAGGATTTCCTGTTATTAGTGCTTTTTGGCCTATAACTAATAGTTATAATAGTAATGGAACTAATAGCATAGACTGAGTGGTGTGAACAGAAATTTATTTCTTGAAATCCTGGATGCTAGAAACCTTTGGCTACAAGTTCAATGTTGGTTGAGTAATTGATGAGGACAATTCCAAGCTTGGAGCCAGTCACCATCTTGCTGCATCATCACATGACAGGGAGAAAGTGAAAGAGCTGATCTTTTCATAAATTTCTTGTACATCTATCCCTTCTGGAGGGCTCTACTCCATGAAATTACTTAAACCTAATTACCTCCCAAAGTTCCCATATCCAAATACCATCTCATTGGGATTTATGTGTATTTGTGGTGAACATAAACATCCAGTGCACAATATTTGCTCCTTTAAGGTAAATAATAACATTAATAATTCCCTGCCTCTTAATCATTATCTTGTATTCCTATAACTAGCAAATCTAAAATGTCATAGTACAGCTAATTTTTAATTTTCATTATCTTCATAATTACAGAACAATTATAGTAGTACAAAGATCTTTCATGCATTCTGGTACAATGCACACACCTTCACATGCACATTTGTTTCTGAACCATTTGAAAGACAGTGACAAATATGTAGTTTCCTTTGTCTCTATGTACTCCAGGTCTATTTTCTAAGAACAAGCACATTTTCTTATAGAATCACAGTATAATTAACAAATTCAGGAAATTTAACATATATAATATTATATAATGTCATTCAATTTAAAATATTTTGCTTTCTGTCCCTGAAGTGCTTACAGTTATCTTTCTTTCTCATCCCAAGTTTCATCCAGGGTCAAACTGCTTTCCAATGCTCTCTGCCAGGGCCAAACTGGAATCACGCAGTATGTTTAGTAATAAGGTCTTTTTCATCTCCTCTAGTCTAAAATAGTTTTTGAGACTTTCTTTGTCTTTAATGAGCCGATATTTGGAACAATACAAGCAAGAGATTCTGCAACATGTCCATCAGTTCATGTTCCTTCATCTTTTCTCATGATTAGATTTAAGTTCGTATTCTTCTCCTCTCAGGGATATCAGAGAAATAAGGTTGTGTCATCAGTGCATTGCATCAGGAAACACATGCCTTTTCTCCCATAATTGGTGATGTTTTGATCATTTGGTAACTGTGGTGTCTTCTACATTTCTCTGTTATTATGTTTCCCCCTGCATAATGAATAAGTATTTAACAATTATTAAATTCATTAATAAGCAGTTAATGGGGAGATACTTTGAGATTCTACAATCTATTTCATATAAAATTTTTACTCAATAGTTTTTTTTTAAGATTTATTTATTTATTTATACAAGCACTGGGTACAGTCAGAAGCACGGGAGGGTGAGAGAATTTACCAGAGCGGGGGACAGAACATGCAGACTGATGAAGAAATACACTGCTGAGAGTAGCAGCAGTCACAGCAGGAGAGATCTGCGCGCCATGTGGGACCCTCACCGGTGGCCAGGCATCGAACCGGTGCTGCAGAGGATGCGGGCAGCTTCGCAGTCTAGCGCTCAACCGCTGCGCCACCAGGGAGGCCCGTCACTTAATAGTTTTAACATACACTTATGATTCTTGCCTGAATTACTTATTACAATGATGGATGTTCTTTTCATTTTCTAACTTAATCTTGTATTCTATGTGTAGTAATTGACATCATATATCAGTGAAAGTTTTTCTTTTTTTCTTATTTAGTGTCAATATGGACTCGTGGATCACTATTTTATTCAACAGATTTAATTCACTGCTCTCATTATTTGTTTTGATGCGTAGGTTTTCCCAGATTTGGCAATGGATTTCCATAGCACATAGCAATCTTGGGCTTTTCCTTGTCCTGGAATTGCCCATTTCTCAAGAAATTTTTTTCCCTGATGGGGGCTAGTAATTAGAAACCAAGTTCTGAGCATTAGTGGAACTCTTTGCTGTTGAGTGCCCTTGCTCCTAGGCCTTCACTAAATTGGAAAGAAAAGTAATTTCATATAGTTCAATTCTCACTCATATAGAACAATATGAACACATTCTACTGTCTGTAGTGGTGCTCAGAACTCACAGAATTTTCCTTGTGTTTCTCCATTTTCACTCTCTCCCTCAGTGATCCCTTTGTTCCCAAACAGCAAAAGAACATCACTGATTCAAAATTACAACACAGAAAAATAGTACCCAGAATCACTACACTCTTCCATTGCAGAAAAACAAAATTACTAAATAGAGTTCAAAATTTGTTGGCACTTTTTTTCCTTTTGACTAATGATACATAATCAAAGAACTTGTTTAAAAGTTATGTGGATGAATTCTCTTTTGTACCCTTTTACTAATCCGGTTGGTATTCATTTTAAAAAGGTAAATTCACTTGTTTCTGCTCATATTCAGTTTTAGTTACTTTGCCACCGTTATGCTGAATTAGTTTTACTGTTATTTAAAATGTAAAACATGAACAAGTTTCCAAAAGTCAAAAACTATATAAAAAAAGAATACTCTGAAAAATATTCCTGCCAATTTTGAGTCATTTTTTGGTCTTATTTATATTTAGAACTTTCTTTAGCTTTTTGCTAAGCACACATCCCTCTGAGAGGAACTTGTAAGATCTCCCATTAACATACCTTCTCCCAACTGACATTGGCTGTCCCATGCCCCTTCATTGAGCTATACTTGGCATATTGTGTACAGGGCAGTTTACAACACGATGATTTGATTTTCATACATTTTGCAAAATGATTGCCACAATGACATTAATTAACATATCCACCAACTCGCATCTCACACAATTTTTTTCTTTATTCTTGTGGTGAGAACATTTAAGATCTACTCCCTTGGCATCTTTCCAGCATAGAACATAGCACTTCTACCTATAGTCACCACACTGCATGGATCTAAGGATCCTCAGAAAGTTTATTCATCTTACAACTGGAAGTTTGAACTTTGGTACCATCACTCATTTCCCCCACCCTCCAACTCATACCCTTTGTCTTTCTTCATCAAAATCTCCTTAATCCCCAAACATTTGGGCTAAATCCAAGAAAAGCAACTAAATCATACCTGCGCTTCCACTGAAGAAAAAATTGCCAAGTCTGCAACTTCTGCATGAGAGTGACCTACAATCAGGGTCTGCCTCTGTCACTTTGGCAGGTGTTAGCACATGTGGAGTACTGGAAAGTATCCATGCTTTGGGGTGACAGTCATCGAATGGAAATGAGGATACCTCCTAACAACGACTTAGGAAGATTGCGTGTAAGTACCTTACATTCCGTGCAGAGCTGGCATGCACTAGGCACTCAGCAGTTTTAATACCCCTCCCCTCCATGGTCAATGCATGACAATGCTGAGTAGGGTGGAATTTAGCGATAAAGCCACCCTTTGGGTGTGGAGCCCATGAGAACCAGCACGTCTTGTTAAGGATCCCTTTGAGTCTGCAGGGTGCCATACCCTTTGAGTGAATTGTTGGCGAGTGAGTGTTGGTGAGTTAACTTTTGAAGTGCTCAGGTCTGAGCAAGGTGCTGGGAGGATCCTTAGAAAGAGCCTGATTTAATTAAGCTCAGCCTTCCGCCTTGGACCCCACCTATCCTGCACGAACCAGGATGTACGCAGCAGTGGAAGTCGACTAATGAAGCTGCAGCTCGATGAGTGTATTGGTGACTGGCATTTTAAAGTGATAACGTAGTCTATTTGCAGGATATAAATGATTAATCAGAGAGGAAGAAATTATCAGTGTTGTCTGGTCCCACTGGGGAAGACACAGAGAGGCATTCCTCTTGAGTATAAATTAGCACCAGGTTTCTGGTTTATTATATCAGTTGCTTGTACATAGGCTCAGTGTGTAGGTCCCAGGTCGTGTGACTCCGGGTCTGAGGGACAACTGGATGGTGTGATCTGCAAAGCCGAAGCATCCTTGACATCTCTTTATAAACCGGCACTACTGCCTCCAACCTCATTTACAACAGTGAGTATGAGATCTGGGCATGGAGAGCCTACCCACCTGGCTTCATACCGCTTATCTTTCAGAACCTCTTCGGTGAGGTGCCCAGGATGAACTGTGTGCCAGGCACTGTACCAGATACTTGATTTAGGTATGGGATCCCACTCTCACATCCATCTTGTTGTGACCTCAGCTTATCGAGGAGGAAGCTGAGAGTCAAAAAGGGCACACAGCTGATGAGTGGAATAGCTGGGATTCCAAGCCAGGTTTGAGCCCAGAGTCTCTTCTCTTGGCCACAAAAGTGGGGAAAACACGTTTGATACTACAAGGCACATTTGCCCTAATGATGTTTTCAATACTGAAAAAATGTGCTCTCAACATTTCTAATGGCAGGAGGACACAGAGCAGGATCTCTATGATCCGAGCAGGAGGGGTCAAGGAGTCCTGGAGCCCTCATTGGCTTTTGCAGGCTTTTATTGGGATTTACCAGGTACACGGCAGGCAGGGGTGCTGGGGATCCGGGAGGTTGGTAGGCCCCCCAGCCCCCAGCAAGTCTTCACTCCATCTGGGCTCTCCGGTGTTTTCTCATGGCCTTTTCTTCTCTGCGCTCTGCTCTACTGGCGACCCCATGAAACCGCCCTTATAAGCCCAGTCTCTCAGCACAGGTGTATCCACTTATGCATGCCCACACCCCTCTCCAGGTGCCCGCCATCAGGCATGCATTCAGGACTGCAAGGATCCATCATCAATCCTAATGGCGGGAGGGCAGAAAAGCCTGATACTTTTTCACTTACCCTACAACATTCTACATTTTTTTTCATACATTGCTTTTATATGATTGGCAAAGGTAAGAGAGAAAGAAGTTTAGTCACAGGGTACTTTAGGAGACAAACTGCTAAAAGGTGGCCTGGAGTTAGTGAGTGGTTTTGGGATGACAAACACCATCCAGTTTATAGAGAGGGCAACTAGAAGGGTTTGGAAGCACATGGCAGGTGAACTATGTAATTCATATTTTTTACTTTTACTGTTCTTTCTCCCACTTCCCAGAAAAGACCTATCTACCCAGCATGCACAGAAACTGATATCATGATATTGGGCTTGGAAAAGAAAATGAAGTTTTATTGTAAATTAATTGGCAGGGAGGTAGGAGACAAACTGAAACCTACCTCCCAGATTAAGAGGGGAAATGAGATCATATGTTTGGGAACTAGAATGCAGCACAAAGGAGTTAAATTTTGTCGGCAAAAAAGTGGGTAGAGGCAAAGAAATGTGAATTTGGCTGAAGTTTATTGACAAGTCACAGGACAGTTCATACATGGAGCAGTATAAAGAGGCTTGCTTTTTTTTAGGCAATTGGACTTGTGACCTTTTGCAGGGTGGCCCTCATCTGTAGGTAGCCCCCTTCTGTGTTTATAAACTCCTGGTCAAACAGCACCTATTAAGCATCCCAGATAGGGAAGATTCTCTGACCTTGAAGATAAGAGACACTGCTCCCCTGTGTGTCTCCGGGTAACTGGAGACCTAGCAGAGGTGTTTAGATCTACCTCAAAAGAGACTAGCAGATTTCTGTACTAGCCCTGTACTAATTCCTTCATGATTTCTGTGCACTCTACTTTCAACCTCGGTTTTCTCACCTGGAAATAGGCCAGTTGGATTTACTAAATTACACTTGAGGGTAGTCTACTAATTTACCTTTAAATCAGCTATTGTGTCATTTACAATGCCATGTTGAACTTTCCAAGAGCAGCTACATCAAATGAGAAAAGAAGTTTTTTCCACTTAACTTTTTATTTATTTATTTATTGGATTTATTTATTTTTACACAAGAGCTGGGGTACAGGCCAGAGGCCAGGAGGGTGAGAGGATTCACCAGAGCCAGAGCGGGGAACAGAACAGGCAGACTGACAGAAATACACAGCTGAGGGGAGCAGCGGGCGAGACAGGAGAGGTCTGCTGCGCCATGTGGGATTCTCACCAGCCCGCCTGGATCTAACCCGCACTGCAGAGACTGTGAACAGCTTCACAGCGTGGCACTAAACCCTCTGTGCCATCGGGGAGACTTTCCACTTAGCTTTTTAATAAAATTTAAATTTTATCACAATAGTTAATTCCAGTAGTTGTAACTAGAAACTAGCAACACGAATCATTTATATTTGTTTAGTGTGAAGTTAAAATTTTGAATAAAGATCAGATTAAATACCTTGCTTATGTTTAGATCACTGTTATCAAGCATGACTTACCAACCTGTGGATTTTGGGGCCCATCCAGAGGTTCATTCTTTCAATCTATTTGGAAAATCTTCACTTCCAGTCAAAGTTCCCCTTTTGACTGATGTACTATCAATAAACCACAGAAAATGATCCTATCTGCTAGGGCAGCAATTCCAAAACTGTGTTTGGGGTTTCATTACAAAAACCACTTATTGTCAAGTAAGTGTAGGAAATTGTATTTTAAAATTGGTTTCTTCCCTAAAGCATGTGGGGGACTTTAATTTGCTAACGAATGTGATGCTGTAAGAGGCAGGAATGACACAGTGCAGGTTTTCTAGGATCCAGCAGTCCGGGTAAAGGAGGAGTCAGAGTCCTCAGTGGTTTTTGCAGGTCTTTTATTGGGATTTACCCGGTACACAGCAGGCAAGGGTGCTGGGGGGCCGGGAGGCTGGCAGCCCTCCCAGCCCCCAGCAAATCCTCACTCTATCTGGGCTCTCTGGTGATCTCTGCTTCTGCTTCTGCTTCTGCTTCTCGGCTTCTGCTGGCGTCCCTGTGACGTCGACCTTAAAAGCACAGTCTCAGCCCAGGTGAATCCCATCTACCTATGCCCACACCCTACTCTAGGTGCCCGCCATCAGGCATGCATTCAGGACCGCAAGGATCCATCATCTATCCTGATGGCGGGAGGGCAGAAAAGCCTGACATTTTTCCTTACCCTACAGATGCACTCCTAGATCCTGCTTCTGTGGGTGCAGCAGGACTTACACTTACCTGAGCAAAGACCACTGGGGACAGGGGTAGGAGGAGGGGGAGAAGGGAGGGCAGGAAGCTGATCCATGGACTACACTTCCATGATATTCCAATCTAGACACGTCCCTCCATTTCTGACTCTTTTCTCAGAGAGTCTGAAAGCACTTGTCACCACGGGCACCAGGGCCCTAAGCCGGGACATGTCCAAGTGTGGCCGAGGACATCCGCTGGAGGGAGGTGCAAGGGGACCGGGGAGGGTGTGAGAATCCTGCATGTTCTGATGCAGGCGGATCCCTGGACACGTGGAATCCAATCACCACCAAGAGGGAGACTTGACACAGGTGTTTATTATAATTTCATGGGCAACAATTAGGAAACTGTTTGACACACACAGGATTAGGTCCTGTAGAAGAAATAGATGATTTAAGGTTAAAAATATTGGCAAATGTCATCCAAATTACTGACCGAGATACATAAAATTTAAAAGTTCGTATCCTGGTCACCCGTTCCAATTAGAATTATAAAACTGTTTGGACTGGTCTTTGAAGTCCTTATAAATAGCTTTTCCTTATAAATAGCTGCCTGTACTGACATATCCTGTGATCTGCTCCCCACAGAATGGGTCTGCTCCTTCCCCTGGTGCTCTGCGCCCTGGCTGTCGGCTCTGGGGCTACATCTCCACCCCAGCAAGTCCTCAAAACATCACCTTTACTCTCCCGTGGCTGCAATGACTCAGATGTGCTGTCATTTGCTAATTTTGCCCTGGGGGACATCAACAGGGACCGCAAGGATGGCTACGTGCTGAGCCTCAACCGAGTGAGCGACGTCCGTGAACACAGACAGGCAAGTGATGGTCCCCTACCCGGGCAGGTGCTCGCTGGGCTGGCCAGGGCTGGGGACCAGGGACACATGTTGCCGGTGCTTTCCAAATTGGAAGCTGCTGAGCAGCTCTGCTCTCCTCTGCCAGGGTGTCTGCAATGCTCTCACTGTCACTAGAGACAAAGCTGTTGCCCTTGTCTAGTATTCCAGGCTTGATAAGAAGTCTTGTGTAGGGTAGATGGATTAATCAGACTTTTACACCACTAGAATTTGTGGCTATCACTTGTGGCCTTGATCATACTCATGTAGAAGGTGCTTGGGAACATGGATGCGGGGCACCTGTGCTTGATGTTGGACACCTGGAGTATGGGTGAGGACATGTGCAAGAGCCTAGATGCCAGGGATATAAAGGCAGAGTCACACAGAGGCAGAGAATGGCTCCGAGAGGGCGGGTGGTGTGACTCCAGAAGAGGTGAGACCACGGAGAACACCAGGTCCCTGGTCCCCTTCCTCCCCACGCTACACCTGGTTGTCCCACTAGATCTTGGCAAGCATCTTAGCCGTGACTCTGCTATAAAACAGAGATTTTGGGGGCTAGTCCGTAGGGGTTGCTGCTCATGTGGAATGTGATTCCTTTTTCTGCCCCTGTTACAGGACGGACCGGCAGCTCTGTACTATCTCACCCTGGACGTATTAGAGACTGACTGCCACGTGCTCAGCAGGAAGCCTTGGAAGGACTGTGGGGGGAGGTCACTGCATGAATCGGTAAGTGCTTGTGTCCAGGGGCTGCAGGGGGCAAAGAGGTGTCCTCTGTGTATGGATGAAGGTTGTTCAGGTTGATCATCTTTTAAAAGCCAATCAATATCATCTCCTGGACATGGTGCCTTGTGCTCATTCTAGTTCTATAAACAAAATAATGTTTAGCTCATTTTCTGAGGCGTTTCTGAGAGACCCTTGGGGTTATGAAATTCAGAATTGAAAAACTGCCCCAAATTATTTTCTACCTCCAAGACTCTCTTTTAGATGCTAAGTCAGTGTTTAACTTGTGAAATAAAGACCCTTAAAATTGTGTGTTTAAGGAAAACTGTGGGAGTGGTGGAGGGAGAGTTTTTGTATTTTTTTAAATTTTATTTTCACAAACACTGATGAGGCTTTCTGCTGGGGAGTAGAAAAGTTATATTGTGGCAACTCTCAAAGGATCTTCCAGAATCAAAGAACTAAAATGACTTAGAATGAATCCTTTTAGTGATGATCGTGGGAGAGGCTTAAAAATAAGTCAGTTTTCAATAATCTCATTATGTGGGCATTATTTCCATTTATCAATAGAAAGTTCATAACATGAGTGCAGGATCATGTTATGAAGCTGTTTGATCAACATAACTTTTCCAATTATTTACTCAAATTTGTCAAATTGCAACTACTTGATTTTGATAAGCAAATAATCTATTTACCCTGCTGAAAATTTTATACTTTTAAAGGAGGCACTAGCTGTGAAAATAATAGACTCCAAAGTGTGTGCTGATTCCAACATGACACATGTAAAGTTCAAAATAGAAATGTGTGATCAAGAAGTCATTTTCTCCAGGAGTGATTAGGGGACCTGGGGTCTTTCTGCTTTGTGGCTGTGACTCTGCCACCTCCTAGTCCAGGCTTCTGGGGTCACCAGCACATCTGCCTCAGCTCTGGCAAGAGAACCAGATGCAGGAGGGCAGATGGCTCAGGGGAGGTCTTCATGGGCCCGACCTGGCAGTGGTTACAGCCACTTCTGCTCACCTTCCTGTGTTACAACTCAGTTGTGCCCAGTCACACGGGACCAGGAAGGAGTGTGGGGGATATAGTTTAGCTGTGCCCCGGAAGTAGGTTAAACTGCTTGATAATCAGCTGGTGGTTTCCCAAGGTCAAAGCCACCAGAATAGTCCTTCAGCTTTTCAGAACTTAAAAATAAAATGTTTAGTTCGGTTTTTTTTTTTTTTTAAGTCTTAGACTCTTCTTCCATGTCATAAAATGCATGTGTTTGTTCCAGGTTTATGGTCAATGCAAAGCATTATTTTATATGCACAAGACAGCTAGAATTCTCCATATACTTTCTTATAACTGTACTCTTCGCCCAGGTAAGACATTCATTTAATTTTGTTCATTTTTTTAAAATAAGGGCAAAAAGCATTTAAATAGGGCAATGCCCACATGTGTAGGAATTTTCCTTTCTTACAATCTATTCATTCCAAGACCATGTTCCTGCTGTATCCAGTATTGGCACTTCCTACTTCCACAATCACCCACAGTAATCACTCAGCATTGGGTATGAAATCCTAACTCTTTGTTCTGTTACAAATGTCATAATTTCTACATCTGGTGCTCAGGTGCCCTTTCTCACCATGTCTGAAAATATGGTGGCTATCTCTGTGAATGCACCACTCTGCACTCCACGCAGCTGGATGTCCCCCTCTTTTCTGAACACACCTTGCACTTTCCAGCCTGGGCTTCTTGCTCATTTGGCTCCTTCTGCTGAGGATGCCTTCCCTGATAGCCTCTGTCTTGGAACTCATGTCCATTCTGTGAGGACCATTGACACAATGTTCTTCCACAATGTTCTTCCATTGTGTTCTCTTCCACAATGTTCTCTGTTCAAGAAATGACTAGTGTTTTCCTCTCCACATCCCAGTAAAACTTTAATCAGACCACTCCTGGAGCTCACACCATGCACTGCCTTGATTTGGGGGGTCTTTAGTCATATATCATGGAAACCTTTCATCTCTTGCTGCCTGCTACAAACCTCCCTTAATCCTGCCATATGTATTTAGTCCATTATGATGTCTAAAAGACAAATGTCCTAAGATAATGCTAAAAGTCATGATTTTTGAAATATGTAAGTACATGGATTCTGGATCCTGCTTGAATAAGCAGCATCCAGGACTTGGGAAATGGGATATGACTGCTCAGTAAACTATTATATGCATGCGATTCCCCTGGACAGTCTTGTTCAAGTGCAGATTCTGATTCCCTAAATCTGCAGTGGGGCCTGAGTCCATGTTTCTAACAAGCTCCAGGTGATAGTTGCTGCTGGTTTCTTGGAGGGACAGGCAACAGGGCAAATATTTTACATACCACTATTTAAGCTTCTTGGGTATAAAAATGGGACTTGTCTAATATAAATTGGAGAACAACAATTAATCAGGCAGAGTGAACATAAATGTTGGTATAGTGGGTCAGAAGTGAACCCTGGAATAGTGTCAAGAGTGGTAAGCTGGACTCCTCCATAATCTCCATCAGTTCTCAAATTCCCCCACACATGACTAAAACAAATATTTTTTTAAAAAAGTTGTCTGTCTGAACAATATATTTACTCTAAAAATTGAACTTCAGTCAAGTCCCCTGATGAATTTTCTCACTAGATTTGTCACCCCCACCTGCTTCCCATCAGAAATTCTGACAGTACTGCTAGTGTAATAATTCTATCCAGCCATACAGTGACTTAATCAATTTTTGTTTTCTGACTTATTTGAATTGCCTAACAGAACACTTTCGGAGCTTCCAGCTTCTATTGGGTTGGGTTATTCATTCACTCAACAAATACTTGCTAAGCATTACTGTGCATTAGATATTATGTTTGATGTTAGGGACTAAAAGGTGAAAAGATATGACAGTAATGAAATCTCAACCTTTTAAGACACCCAAACTCCCTTACAGAGGCAATGTTTCAGGAAGATATTGAAATAATTTTAAAAAGTCTTTATATCAATATAAACATATATATCATGTGTTTTAAACAAAATTCTGTCTCATACATAAATGTGTGATGGGGGGAAAACCTTGTCTTGATTTTTCTTTAATTGTGAGTGTAATACATTCTTATTGCACAAAACTCACTGCTGGGTTTCTCTACTTGGGATCACTCACTGTTTATTGCTACCTTTCACAATGTAGCACTCATTGTACAAAACTCATTGCACAAAACTGACAGCTTTCTATTCAGAGAATGTCATTTCCACTCCATCCTTGATGAAACTCAGCATTATTTTTTATTTACAATCTCTGTCTCTGTTGTGGTCATATAAATGTAGGATTAAAAATCATGAAGGATTGGGCCTCCCTGGTGGTGCAGCAGGTTGAGCACCAGCACTGTGAGGCTGTCCACAGCCTCTGCAGCATGGTTTGATCCCGGGAGGGGAGGATCCCACCTGGTAAGGCAGACCTTCCCTCAGCAGTGTGTTTCTTCAGTTGCCTGTTCTGTTCCCTGCTCTGTCTCTGATGAATCCTCTCACCCTCCTGTGCATCTGGACTGTACCCCAGTTCTTGTGTAAAAATAAATAAATCTTTAAAAAAAAAATCATGAAGGATCTTTATGACTCAAGTGTGCTCTTTGACATTAACAGTTTCTCGAAGAAGCATTCACCTAATCTGCCCCGACTGCCCCAGCCCCAGTGATTTATCAGATCCCAAGGTCTTGGAAGCTGCCACTGAGTCTCTTGCAAAATACAACAGTGAGAGCACCTCAAAGCAGTATTCTCTGGTCAAAGTCACCAGGGCTTCCACCCAGGTGAGACGGAACGCCCCTGGTGGTTACACCAACAGTGAGTCTCCCGCGTGTAGCCATGGAGCCAGAGCTGAGAGGAGACTGTCAGTGGTGCCTTTTGATAAGCAGCCTCTTGGGTTCTTGTCTTGGAATACCTGATGCCCACGCAATCATGTTTCAGTGTCTGAGCTTCATAGGATTTCCACAAGTGTGTGACTCCTTTATTTCATTGGCCTTAAGGCAAGGAGGGAAATGTGAAACCCAGTGTCTGGGTTTCTCTACTTGGGGTCACTGTTTATTGCTGCATTTTAGATCTGAGTGACCGAGGGCCATTCAACAAGTCAGCTTCTGGTCATGTTAGGGTTGGGAGTGGATGCTGAGGGAAATGGAGGCTCAATTGTATTTGCATTATGTTGCTATCTATCAAAATGAGGAAAACTAATCTAAAAATAAATTTACCTGAGGAAAAATGAGGTCATCCAAGTGAAGGCTTTTAGAGCCTGTTTATTCCTGAGAAGGGGAGGGAGGTGTGGTGGTTGATTTCTACATGTCAGAATCCTATTGCATGCTTTGTTCATGGTGGGGTTACAGGGACACTGGGATACCCATGCTAACCCCAACTTGGGCATATATGGTTCTGTAAAAATCATGCTGCTAGTCAACATTTCCCTACATGGGAAGTCTGATTTTTATTTCTCAATTATTGTCTCATCCAGTGGGTGTTTGGACCATCATACTTTGTGGAATATTTAATCAAAGAGGCACCTTGTACCAAATCCCAGGCCAGCAGCTGCACGCATCAGTCTCCTGACTCAGAGGTGAGAATCTCTGAATTTCTTCAGAATTTAAGATTTGTGTTCACACGTGAGAAATATTTATTAAGCATACTCATTTTCTATTCTAAATTGTAAATGAGGTTTTATAATGTATGAGATGCTTTTGCTCACCTCAGGATGCAACTGACTAATAGAGATTGTGCTGGCCCACCTGCACTGATAATATTTTATTTTGTTACAAATGCCTCCCATCAGCAAAGTAATGGTTTTGTAAAAATGATCACAGTAGGCTGTAAAGTGTGGATGAATCTCCTCAATGACTGTCCTTAGCTGGACAAATCCAGTTATATTTGGAATCCATCTTGGTGTTCCTTTCCCTGGACTACTCCTTCAGAAGGAGCAAGTCAATACAAGTCTTCATTGACAGAAAGCATCCGAGGTGAGGAGGGAAACTTGAAGCCATGAGAATTCCCACACTTGCTGGGAATGTCAGTGGCACTCTGTGGTGTAACACAGTTGGGCAAAATGCATCGAAAATTCTATTTTGTTCTTAGTGAAATTATTTGGGGTATTTTGGATCCCTTGTGTTTTCCTAATAATTTTGCATTCAGCTTGACAGTTTTGTTCTTAAAAAGGCAGTTGGAAATTTCATAGGAGTGTATCAAATCATCATTAAGTCTTCCTAATCTATGAACATGAGACTTAATTTCTTTCAATTGTGTGTTCAGTGATTTCTTTTCCTTGTACAAACTTTTCACTATTGTATATTTAAATATTCCCTTCTCTTTGATACTGATGTAGTGGAAATACCTTCTTAAATTCATTTTTGGGTTCTTTATTGCAAATGTGTAGATATACAGTTACTTTTTTATATTGACCTTGTAACCTTTAAACTTGCTGAATTCATTTATTAGCTCTAATAGCTTTCTAGTGGATTCCTAAGGATTTCTCATACAGGCTTAAGTCACCTGCAAATAGAATTTTTTTTTTACTTTTTGCTTTCCAATCTGCATACCTTTTGATTCTATTTCTTTCCTAATTTCTATGACTAGAATTTCTAATACAATGTTGGATAGAAGTGGGGAGATTGGACATCTTTATCTAATTCCTGATTTTAGGGAAAAAACGTTCTGTATTTCTTTTAGCATGCTGTTAGTCATAGGTTTTACATATGTCACCTTTTTTTAGGTTGAGAAAATTCTTTCTATTCATAATTTATTGAATGTTTTTATAAGAAAGCAGTGCTGGACTTTGTCAAATTCTTATCTGTTTGATTGACATAATCCTTTGATTTTTCTCCTTAGGATTAAGTTTATTCTTTTTCTACTTTCTAAAGGTAGAAAATTAGGTTATAGATTTACAATGATTTGTTAAAATAATCTTGAATTTTGGGAATGAATCCCAGTTGATCATGGTGTATAAACCTCTTTAAATATTGCTGAAAGCAGTTGTCCAGTAATTAAAAAAGGATTTTTAATGTATATTCAGAGGAAATATTGCCACTGGTTTTCTTGTGTTGACCCTGTAAGATTTTTATAAGCATTTAATAGTGACCTAATAGAATGAAGAGAAATTTTTGCTCTCTTCTATTGTTTTGGGAAAGTTTGTGAAGGATTGATGTTTATCCTTCTTTAAATATTTAGTAGAATTTACCAGTGATGCTGTCTGCACCTGGGTTTCTCTCTCTCTCTCTGTCTCTGTGTGTGTGTGTTTGTGTTGATAATTCAATCACTTTTTGGTAGAAGTTCTAGTCAGATTTTCCAATTCTTCTGTTACTCATTCCTAATATCATTGCATTGTGGTTGGTTGGAGGACATATTTTGCATGATCTCAGACATTTTAATTTTATTGGGGCTTGTCTTAGGTTTTGATATGAGATATATCCCAGAGAATGTTCCACATATAGTTGAGGAGAATATATTCTGTTCTTAGGTAGAGTATCCTGTGTTTGTCTCTTAGGTTTAGTTCACTTTCATAGTGCTGTCCATTATTTTATGAAATAATGCTATTTCTATTTCCTTGTTGGTGTTCTGTATACTTATTTTATCCATAATTGAAAAATGAGGTTTCCAATAATTGTTTAACTGTCCACACATCCTTGAGTTCTATCAGTTTTGACATGTATACATTGGGTTGTATTACTTACGAGCACATGCATTTATACCTGGCATATCATTCTTACTGAATTGACATCATGTGAAATGTGGGTTTTTTTTTTTGTGTGTGTGTGTGTGTCTCTAGTTACAGTTTGTCTGAAGTCAATTTTGTCTGACATTTGTATAGCCATTCCAGCTCTCTTTCGATTACTGTTTGCATTGTAAATATTTTTCTTTTTAAATCTCAGTTTTTGTGTGTCTTTGAATCCACAATGTTTCTCAATAGCCTTCTGTAACCATTCAATTGAATATTCTCAATTTATTTAAAAATGAATTGGGAAAACAATTTCACCATATTCTGCGGAATCTCTTTCTCTCCTAGCAATGATATCTTGGGATTTCTGGTCATTTTCAGTAAGACTGATTTCACTTAGGTAACTAAGGATGACTTTCAGGTATTTTATGAGATAATGCTGTTCAGTCAATTCTGAATCAAAGACTATCTCATGTCCAGTTCAAACTTTTCTCTCTGTACCTCAAGCCTGATTTAGAGTTAAGGCCTCATGTGAGGAAGAGGGGCAGGACTATTTCACTCTTTCAACTCTGTCATTTTTTGCTTACCTTTGCTCTGCCAACTTCCAAGAAAATTGGAGAAAAGAGTACAAAGGCATTTTACATAACTTTCAGTGGTAGAACTAAAGCCAACAGGTCAGAATTGCATTAACATAGATTTCTACTCATTTCAAAGAATTTTCTAGCAATCAGATTTGTTCTCAGAAAATCCTGAGTTTCCCATCACTGAAGGAAATTTAGCCTAATATCCATGATGATTGATAGGATGATCTAAAGGAGGGTGGCACATAGCCTGCCTTTTACATAGTAGGAGCATAAAATATTGATTGTTGTGTATCTATGTAAGCAGGAAGCAAGTTGATTAGCTTTATGATCACTATAATTATATTCACACCACATCATTTTTTTTCTCCTTTTTTTTTTTTTCAGCCTGTTGGTCTGTGCAAAGGTTCACTGAGCCGAAATAGAATAGAAACTTTTGTCTCCGTGACTTGTAACTTCTTTGAATCACAGGTAATTTAAAAATTTATTTGTTTCTCTTCCGGTGGCAGAAACTGCAGATTTATCTTTATTTTAACTTCCCCTCCCTCATCTCTCCTTTCAATTTCCTAAAGCTTATGATCACCACTTTACTCATGATGCCCTAATACCACACCCAAGGGTGGCTGGTGAAAGATCCGTCAGGCTGTGTTTTAGAAACAGTGTTGTCCTACAGAATAAGCTAAGCTCCTTCAGTGCTAGGAACCTACTAGATAGGATGACTCAAGCTTCTGACATTAAATTCCATATCCTAAGCACCATTATGCAGAACCACGGGCTTAGTTGTTTCCAGGGAAATAATCTCTTCCCAGAAGTATGTGTTTATCAATTACTGAAGTATAGTATAGGGGGTGGAGATCGGCCTCCTGGGGTTCAGTCCTGTCTGCCAGCTGCAAGCTGTGTGACCAGGGGTGCAGACTGCCTCTCTGAGCCTTAATTGTCTCACCTACCAGGGGGATTACAACAGCTCCCTCTTTCAGATCACTGTAAAAACTACCATTAAGACCTGAATGGGGGTCACTGTACTTGGCCTGGAAGAAAAGCCATTAACAATAAGTGGCTTTGTTACCTCTGCTGGGAGCAGGGGGACAGATCATTGGGGAATGAAAAAGTCATTAGACCTCACTGCACCATTGTCAAGTCTGAGTTTGCACGACTTGCCATCACGTTTCTACAGGACTTGGTTCCCCTGGCCCTTACTAGTCTTACTTTTTAACCCTTAACCAAAGATCCATCCCTACAGCTGGTCTCCCTCTGAAACAGTCCATCAGGAAGGTACAGAATAGCTTAGCCTGAATCCCTGGCAGGGATTTCGAGGGGGATGGGGGAAGTCTTTTATTTGAAAGTGTTCTTATTTCAGGCTCCTGCTCTTGGTGGTGAAAACTCTGCTGTTAACCAAGGCCCTGCACACCTGCCCAAAGTGGAAGAGTCCCAGCAGAAAAAAGCAGCTCCCACTGATGCACCAGCCACAGTGGTGCCAAAAGGATCTGTCCAATACCTCCCGGACCTAGATGATGAGAAGCCTGAAGGGTCCCAGGAGGCCTTCCCTGTGTATCTGGATCTAACCAGGAATCCCCAGGGAGATACCCTGGATATCTCCTTCCTTTTCATGGGGCCTGAGAGGGAGACAGTGCTTGTGCTACCTTTCCCCTCCAAAGAACAACGCTCTGCTGAGTGCCCAGGACCAGCCCAGGAGGACAACCCTCTTGTTCTTCCTCCATGAGAACCACATCGAGGACCCCGTGGTCATCTGGTGGCCAAAGGAGATGAGAAGTGGTGGGAAAAGGGGAAGGAGGCAGTTCAAATGTAGAAAGTTGCTAATAAATACCTCTTTGACACCTGTTGGTCTCAGCATGTTGACTGGACATAGAAATGATGAAGTCAATTGTCCACTTGTGCACTGGGCCTCTGGCCTCCTATACCTCCAAGGGCCCGGGCCATAGCTGGATGTCTGTCTTGTCTTTCTCTCACTGATATTTTCACCCTTTCATCTAAGGATATGCTTGACTCTTTATATGACGGCAATTCATCTGTGATGAATCTTTCCCTAATACCATCTCATTCAAGGAACAGAGACCCAGCAGAGGGCTGCACTCTCTCTACATCCCTTTCATTTGCAAGTTCATTAACTGAGCATACCCTGTACCATTTCCAACCTCTGCCACTTTTCCTCTCCTGGAAATCTGTTTCTCTTGCAGTTGAGTTGGATTTTCCTTTCTTATTCTGCAAATTCCATGCAGGCAGCTAATCTAACAGTGTTTACTATAGTCTCAAAGTGCTGCAATCATGAAGCATTTGATGTCTTTGTGTTACAATAATCAGTGATTTTAAATTGCCAACATCAATATTATACTGAAGAGGTGATGAGATATATGTAATATTAAAAGTTCTCTTTGGGGCCTCCCTGGTGGTGCAAGGGGTTGAGCACAGCACTGTGAAGCTACCTGCAGCCTCTGCAACATGAGTTCAATTCCTGGCCCAGGAGCTACCCACATGGCGTGGCAGACCTCTTGTGTCTCGCCCGCTGCTCCCCTCAGCAGTGTATTTCAGTCAGTCTGCCTGTTCTGCTCCCTACTCTATCTCTGGTGAATCCTCTCAACCCCCACACCTCTGGCCTGTACCCTAGTTATGTATGCATAAATAAATAAATTTTTAAAAAAATAAAATTTCTCTTTGATGAACTTTTTAAAATGACTTGTCCAGCTATAATATAATGAAACACCTGATTGTGAAAAAAAGGCAAAAGATTGGAGCAGACATCTCCATAAAAATGATATTCAGCAGCAAAATAAGCATATGAAAGCATGCTCCACATGCCACTAGGAAATGAACGCTTAAAACAACAATGGATACCACTGTGTACCTTTTAGAAAGTGCAAAATCCAGAACAGTGACAATATTCAACGTTGGTGAGAATATGGAGCAGCAAGAAAGTTCATTGCTTTTGGGCATACAAAATGGTACAGTCACATTGGAAGACAGTTTGGCAATTTCTTACAATGATAAACATAATGTTACCATATGTTCCAGCAGTTGTGTTCCTTGTTATTATCCAAATGATTAAAAACTCATGTCAAAATAAAAATCTGCATGGGAATGCTTATATCAACTCCTCTCATAATTGCTGAAACTTGTTCAATAGTGTGATAGAGAAACTCTGGTCCATACAGGGAGTGGAACATTATTCAGTGCTAAAAAGTAATGGGCTCTCAAATCACAAAGAGATGCAAAATAATGATATTAGATGTTAATAAAAGGAAGTAACTTGGGAATTTCACCAAAACTGAAGATTTTAAAACACGGCTATGTAGCCAAATTGCCAAAGAAGAAATCATAAAGAAAATTGTAAAATATTTTGATATAATTAGAAACAAAACACATAAGCAATTATAGATGCAACAAAAATTTTGCTTAGAGGGATATTTGAACAGGTAAGTGGTTATGTTTAAAAAGAAAAAGATTTCATATCAAGAGCCATCCCTGACAATAAAATAACAATTATTAAATGTTGAAAGCATGATAGATTTAGAAAATTTAACATTATTTCTATCATTGTAGTAACTAATTCAGGCAAGTATCATCAATTGATGTTAATATTAAGTGACAATTTTACATAAAATGGATTATTTGTTTTATCTCAAAGTATCTCTCCACAATCTATTATTAGCCATTAATATTAAATTAATATAATTAATCTAACTTGTTTAAATAATCAATTATAATTAGTAATATCTAATTCTTATAAATCAGGTGTAATAAAATAACTTATAGTAAGTTAATTAAAAATAAGTTACTCAACAAATTATTGGGTAATTATAATGATATTCATTATATAAAAATAAATATATAAATATATATAAATGTATATAAATATAATATATTTCTTATAATTCAATTAATTATAAGAAAATATGACTAAAATGAAATAAGAATAACAAAATTATCAATAATTATAATAAAATAGTCAATGAGTATAACAAAATAATTATTATAGTAAAAAATTATTAACCACGTATTATTTATACAGTGGGAAATTATGATTATCAACAGACTTGAACAATCCCTATTGGTGCTTTAAGAGTGGGGGTGCACAGCCAAGCCAGGGTTGAACTCAAAATCCCCAAATCTGTTGTTTTGTCAGTGAGTGGGTGGTGTTTGTTGTTCTCCTTCATTATGGATCTTGTTGGCTCAGTACTATTATCCATTAACTGCAGGGCAAAGCCAATATACGCCCCCATGTTTTGATCTAGTTCCTGTTCATGCAAGAGGCCCTCGCCTCAGGTGGGCTTACCTCAGAGGCCATGGCCTCCAGGTAAAGTCTGCTGTCACCCTTTTCAGTGCCCGCCTGGCCTCAGAGGTGGGTGCTCTCTAGTGACACCTCCCCTGGGGTTGATGAAAGACATTTAAAGAAAGAAAAGAGATTTGAGTACATTTATATGCTGTCGGTGTGAAGTCATTAAAGAAGGAGCAATTAAAAATACAGCAGAAAGAAGGAAATGTATAGGGTAAAATCTCTCTTATTTTTTTTAGGGTAAAATCTCTTAGAGAATTGAGTCATGGAATCTGCCATAGACCCAGGTAGAGCATTTCAAGTGAGAAGAGTCACAATAGAAACCCAGGGACTCTTACATTTAGGGATGACTGGAGGAGGTAGAGGTAGAGAAAGAGCAGGCAATAGGACGTAGACAACAGCAGCAAATACGCAGGAACTGAACAATATAAGATGATGTAACAAATCAGTGAATCAGTGTTTTGGAAAATAAGGCCATCAATAGCTCCAGATCAATTCTGTTGTATTAGAATAAATATAAACTGAAATACAATGGATTGAGAT
Source organism: Talpa europaea (assembly GCF_964194135.1). Taxonomy (NCBI): domain Eukaryota; kingdom Metazoa; phylum Chordata; class Mammalia; order Eulipotyphla; family Talpidae; genus Talpa; species Talpa europaea. The sequence goes on along the minus strand of NC_140070.1, from coordinate 114,391,797 downwards.
GTGACAGAGATGAAATAAATTATTACTTAATTCCTAAGGCTATTATCTCTTTGACAGAGACAATGATAATGTTGAGTGATGGCAAAATTTGAGTATACTGGGCACTTGTCTTTTGGTGGTATCCTTTGGCAAAATCTATTTGGAGAATAATTTGATAATAAAATCAATGACCTTAAAATATTCTGCGGGGGCTTTGATTGTTCCATGCTTCAACTACTCTGTCTTTGCCATGATTATTCTGTGCCTTGTCTATTCTGTGCCTCTCACCCAGAGTGCGAACAGGGAAGGTCTGAGATAAGGAAACTCTCATGAAAAAAGTCCTTGTATGAGGATCTATACATTCTGAGAACAGCAATAGATGTTATGCTTAGATTAGTAAAAACACTGAGGCTTCCCTTGAAGCACCCTGATTTCCTAGCCATGGCTGGAGCAAACTGGTTTCATGTCCTCCACACACTTATGCATTCTGTTTGCCTGTTTGATCTTTTTTTTTTTAATCTCATGCTTGATTCTAAATAAAAATGAGATTGCCCTTGGAGCTGGGCTGCACCTCGGACTCCTCTCTGTGTTGTCCCTATAGGCTTATTGCTCCAATTTCCGCTTGGACTCTGAGAAATCTTTTTTCATCCTGCGACACATGTCTTAATGAGACAATATTAATTTTATGTTGTAATCTTAGTTCTATTTCTGGGCCTCTCACCTTGGAAGGTATTCATAAACATTGAGAATTGTATGCATAATAATTTTATTATGCTTGTTACTTACCACAATGAGGAGATGGTAACCCTAACTATCCAACAATAGGAGAATGGTTAAGTAAGTGATGGTATGTCCATTTGCTTGAATACTGACAAATTATGTTAGCTAGGTTTGTGCAGTAACAGAAAATGTTTATGTTAAGGTATTAATTTACAAAACTGGATAGACCAAAGAATGTACAGGGTGATTATACTGTTTTATAAAATCCCCCTAGGGATTGGGAGTGAGCAATAGAATCACCACAACACAAAAAATTATTATTAGTGTTGGTGTTTGAGATAAAAGACTATGGAGGCATTATATTTATTCTTTTGCTCTCCTGAATTTTCTTTAATGAGCTTTTAGCATTTTTAAAAAATTTAAGAGAACTTTTTTTAAAGGAGATTTGATGATAAAGGGAAAGCAAGGAATGGGGAAGTGGCTTGACAGGGAGGCAGGATCAAAGGAAAGAGTCTTTTTAGGATGGGGATTACCTACCAACATTTGTGTCAGTGGAAAAGGGGAGGCTGTTGATCAGGTAGAAAGGATACTGGGAAGATGAAAATTATTAGGGGAGATAAGGGGGTTGGTGGAGTGTAGGCTGAGGCAGGAGAAAGACAGTTACTCTGAACAAGAGAGGACATTAGAATGGGTGACTTTGGAGCTATTGGAGGGAATTTCTAACTGAGGACATTTATTTAATATAGAAAATAGGAATTTCCTGTTGACGGTCAATAGGAAGGCTGGGGACAGGTTTGGGAAGCCATGGATATGAACCCTAGAAAGGCATGTGATGAAGAAAACACTTCAATATTCAAAAAGATACTGATAAAGGATCATTGAGATGACTGACTGGGGTTGGGACTCACAGACAAGGAGGTGAAACTAGGAGAGTGCAGTGGATTAGACTAATCAGACAGATGAACTAAAGGGGTCTGAGGCTGAAAATCAGGTTGAACCTGACCAAGGATTAAAGAGAGGTGGATGAAAAGGTGGTTAAAGGCAGAGAAACAGTGCAGCAAGCTTTGCTGTCCATGAAGGAGACCCGTGTTCCATGAGGGTGTGACTGTAGGGACATGAGTGTGCAGAAACAGAGGCGTCATAGAGGAGGGGAGGTGGGGGAGAAACTCAGATGTTGGGTCGGTGGCCATCAGCAGGGAGTTGATGGTGATGGGACAGCAGAGGACAGACTAAAGCTGTGGATGAACGTGGGGGCGGCTCCAGGGATGTCAGAGTAATAGAGACAAGTATGGGAATGGGCAGCCCAATGGCAGAGGAGATGAGCATGTCAGGGACCTTAGTAAAATATCCTCAGTGTGGTGCAGAGGGCAAAGTGTCAACCCCTGTTGTGGGCCCTGAGGGTAGCAGAGAACACTGAGCCTCCCTGCTCTCCCTCTGCCCCTGGGTGGGGTGCCCCTGGGTGGGCAATGTCCTGTGTAGGCTAAAGAATAAATGGATGAGTTAAATAGACCAGAGAATCTGAGACATGTCATCGAATAGCCACAAAAATACAATTAAAAGGCTTTATGCATAGAATAGTTCAGGAAAAAGTGAGGTTTTTCATGTGAACATAGGGGAGACTTTTTGAAGAAGTAGGGATTTGAGGTGGGTCTTGGAAGGGCGCTGAGACAGATGGTGTTGGGGAGCGGAGAGGAGGGAGTGCGGACAGGAGAAGTGTGAGGTGGCCCAGGGACAAGAAACACCAAACTTCTCAGACTGATGTAGCAGCTGAAGCTGTGTAAAGCCCAGCATGTACAGGAAGTAGGACAGAGCAGGGGAAGGAGCAGATTTTGTAAGACTCTGAAGGCCATTTAAGGAATCTTGACTTGTTCCAGGCATTAGTGGTTTCTAAATTTTTAGATCATTCACCCTATTACTTGAATATGCATCTAGCAAGCACATGTATGACCATTTATTATGTGTATTTACATCACTAAGATATAGTCTAAATCATATCCAGCTTAATTCCTTTGTGGTAAAGAAAAAAAAATAATTGCTTGAGAGGCTAAGTGATACGCCACAGACTAGGAAAACATGTTTACAAAAGGCACGTGTGGTAAAGGTCTGCATAGAAAATAATGAACCCTCAAAAATCAAGAATAAGGAAATGAGTAACTCCATTAAAAAGAGGTAAAAAATAACTTGAGGTCACCAGAGAGAGAGACAGATGGCAAATAAGTACATCGAAAGGCTCTCCACATTGTGTCATCAGGAAACTAACACTTAAAGCAGCACTGACCTGGAACCACACTTCATTAGAAAGGCCAGAATCCAACGTGACAGCAGCCAAGGCAGGTGGGGACATGGAGCAACAGCGCTGTTCCTGGCTGGTGGGAAGCAAGAGGACAGTCACTTTGGAAGACAGTGGGGCAGGTTCTGCAAAATTAAACATGCTCTTATCACATGGTCCAGTGGTCACAATTTACTCAATTTACTCAAATGAGCTGAAAATATATGTCCACACAAAAACTGCCACAGATGTTTATGGCAACTTTATTCACAATTTCCAGCACTTTACAGCAACCAAGGATGCTTTAGTCGGTGAATGGATAAACACACTGCCATATAACCTGACTATGGAATGTTATTCAGAACCAAAAATCATGCTCACCAAGCCATGAAAATAGATGGAGGACTCACACATGCATATCACTAAGTGAAAGAGTTAATGTGTTAGGCTGGCGGGGTGGGGGGGAGGGGGAGGCGCAGGTGTGCTGAACACAGGTCAACAAAGAATCAGTCCAAAAGGTAAAAGCAGGGCTTCCCTGGTGGCGCAGCGGTTGAGCGCTGGGTTGCGAAGCTGCCCGCAGCCTCTGCAGCGCCGGTTCGATCCCCGGCCACCAGAGGAGGGTCCCACATGGCACGCAGACCTCTCCTGCCGCCCGCTGCTCCCCTCAGCAGTGTACTTTGGTCCTTCTGCCTGCTCTGCTCCCCGCTCTGGCTCTGGTGAATTCTCTCACCCTCCCGTGCTTCTGACTGTACCCAGTGCTTGCAGAAATAAAGAAATAAAGAAATAAAGAAATAAATGAATAAATGAATAAATAAATCTTTAAAAAAAAAAAGGTAAAAACAGGTATTATTTAGCAACAAACACTACAAGCAGAGAGGGCTGCACCCCCAACTAAGTAGTAAAATGCCGGGACCAGCCTCTGCAAACTGTCGTGTCAGGGGTTCCCCTAAGGATGAGAACGTGTGGATGAATCTGAGGAATTAGGGAGGGGGAGTGAGGAGATGCAAACACTTGATCAGGGTGCAGCCATCATCCTGCTAAGGGTCTCAGCAGCCCTTTATTTATACATTACAAGGTACATAAGCATATGTATTAGAGTAGTAAGATAACAATCATCACATCTTCCTCTAGAACTGCCAGGGGTTTATTTGCCCTTCAACAGAGGTTGTAACCAATGTTATCAATAAATCACGCAGTGCCATTTGCCATCAAATTGATTATTCACTAATTGATCAAAAAGCATTTGCAGTTTTACTTTTAAATGTGTATTTTAACAATGGTAGAAACAAGCCATAAACAAATGAGGAGAAACTAGCAGGAGTCAGCTAATGGGATTCCTGACTTTTTTTTTTTTTTTTAAAGATTTATTTATTTATTTATATATATATACCAGCACTGGGTACAGTCAGAAGCACAGGAGGGCGAGAGAATTCACCAGAGCCAGAGCGGGGAGCAGAGCAGGCAGAAGGATCGAAGTACACTGCTGAGGGGAGCAGCGGGCGGCAGGAGAGGTCTGCCATGTGGGCGGCAGGAGAGCGCGCCATGTGGGACCCTCCTCCGGTGGCCGGGGAGCAGCCGGGGATTGAACCGGTGCCGCAGAGGCTGCAGGCAGTTTCGCAACCCAGCGCTCAACCGCTGCGCCACCAGGGAGGCCCCGAGATTCCTGACTTTTTAGGAATCTGCCCCATGCCTGGACCTTTGTCAGACAACATGAGTAGCATGACTCCCAGCAGTAAAATCCTTTTATTGCATGAGCAAGACAAAGGTAGAGGGTGACAGTTTGGGTCATATTTTTGGGTGCAGGAAATAGCAGTGGTTCCTCCTGCTTGGGAGCAAGATATCTGGCAGCCTTGGTATAGCCGGGCATCAGCAGGTGAAAGTCTGAGCAGAATTTTTGCTGAATCTGTTTCTTGTCTAGCTCTGTGGTTGCTGCAAGCGGGTTCCAACCTGCTGGCAGAAGTACAGTTATGAGAAGTCTATTTTTTTCTTTGCACCTAGTTGCTCTGCTTTCCTTCCAATATGAAAGGCTACAAACTGAAGATCCCAACTCTATGATATTCTAGAAAAGGCAAAGTTATAGAAATAGTAAGAGAAGATCAGTGGTTACCAGGGAATTGAGGGGAGAGAGGGAGGCACAAGCAGAGTACAGAGGACTGTTATGGCGGTGAAACTATTCTTTGGTGGAGACATGTCCTTATACATTTGTCTAAACCCAAGAAGTGGACACTAATATGAACTAAGGACTTTGGGTGATAGTGAGGAGTTGGTGTGGCTTCATTGATGATGCCAAATGTTCCATCTGATGTGAATTTACAGTACAGGAGAGTGAGAGGGTGGAGCCTAAGCAAGGAGTGAATTGCAAATCTTTATACCTTCCATTCAAGTGTGTCTTACCGCCTCTCTGCAGAATGATAAGAAATTGTTTAAATTGAGATAATGTTTGTTTACATTGTTGTTTATATTTTGGGAATTGTAAGATGGCTCCCTTCAGGTGTAATTACTATAGTGCATCTACCAGCAAAGCACCCATAGTCCTCACCACCATAGTCCATTGTGCTTCCTTCCTACCCTATTCTCTCCCTCTCCTCCTCCCCCACTACATTCCACATTTCTAGAGTCAACTTTCAAGGGTTAATTTTTAACTTAGGCTTTATTCAACCTTTGTTTGATTTCTCTGTATTTCCCGTACAAGCCAACTATCATTATTTGTCTTTCTACTTCCAAATAATTTCACCTAATATAATTCCTTCCAGTTCCTTTCATGTTGCCAAAAAATGGCATGAGTTTATCTCTTTTGATCACTGACAACTAGTCCTTGTGACTATATACCACATCTTCTAGATCTGTTCATCTATTTCTGGGCACTTAGTTTTTTTTCATATCTGGGCTATTATAAACATTGCTGCCATGATCTTGAAAGTCGTTTGCACATTGGACTCATTGTTGCCACATGTAGTGACCTTGTAAATAACTTTGAGAAAGTTCCATGAGGCTGACAGTGATGGTTAGGGTTTTTTCTTCCTCCTTTATTAGATTCTGCTCTGATCTGCTATATAAATTTATGTAATTACCTGGAAACATGGGCCATGTGCCCGCAAGGCTTCTCAAGTGCAAACAAGCAGGTCAACAAACCCAGTGTTGTAATGCTTGTCTAGCCCACCAGAGAGTTATTTGTCCTTTTGGAATAGGGTAAATAATGTATGAGGGCAGGGATCCAATCAGGGTCCCAGAGCACTGAAGCAAGGATATAAGAGGATGGAGATAGTTAAAATCAGCATCTGGTCTGGCTCCCAATTGTTGGGGGGGAAGTTCTCAGTGCCTAGAAGGAGACTCTTAAATCATGAGATTAATTACCATCCTTTTCTTCTGCTCCAGGCTGCTATCAAGTTTAAGTCAGGAGTCCTTCTCACAGGAAATTGACTGCAATGATGACGATGTACTGATGGCTGTGGATGCTGCTCTGAAGAAATATAACGACGGAAACCAAAGTGGCAACCAGTTTGTATTGTATCGTACAAGTAATGCCACCAAGATGGTGAGTATGCTATGAAACTTTGACATTTGGAATATGTTTTCACTTGGAGCCCTGGCACCCTTCCCTCTCCCTCCCTGCCCACCACAAGAAACAGCAAAGAACTTTGATGAGAGAAGTAGACAGGAGAATGAAAATCCTTTGAAAGGGATATGCAGATGGGAGACCCCAGGAACTCCAGGAGTCAGGCTGCAGCAAGAGGATATGCTGGATAACTTGTCCAAGACAAGTAAAGACCTCTAGACCTTAAGTGGACAGGGGTGCTTGAGGCGGGATTCCTACAAATACTCTGTGATCTTACTTATACTGGATTGTAAAAAATGAAATTCGCAGAAGCAGAATGTAGAATGGTGTTTGTAGGGTCTGGGTAGCAGGGAAAGTGCAAAGATTTTGGTCAAGGGTACAAAGTTTCAGTTGTAAGATGAATAAATTCTAGGAGCTGGTATATAGTGTGATGATTGCAGTTATAACATTGTATTTTATATTTTAAATTTGCTTAAAAAGTGATCTTGAATGTTTTCACCACTAAAAAAAGGAATGGATATATTAATTAGTTTGTGTATGGTAATCATTTCACAATGTATACTTATATCAAATTATGTTATATAACTTAAATAAATATAATTTTTGTCAGTCATTGCTTGATAAAGGGGCAGGAGAGATGGAGTTACATTCAAAGCCATTAGTATCTACCCTGAAGCCATTGGCTGAATGTATCAACAGTAAAACCATATTCTGAGTGGTTTTTAATATTTTCTAATCACTGATTCGCATATGCAGGGTGGTGACAAACTGACAATATATTTGATTTCAGAAATGCTGTGGGGGGGAGTCTGGGGTAGGCAGGAAGAACAGGGGTGAAAGAATTCACCAGAGACCAAGTGGAAAACAGAACAGGCAGATTTGCCGAGCTAAGAGAGGCAGCAGGCAAGACAGGAGGGGTCTGCTGCACAGAGTGAAGGTCTCAAGACTCTGTTTATACTCCTAGCATGACTGGTTAGGGTGACTATGACTAGTCTTGGGTGTGTCCTGAATTAGCACAGAGGATCATCAGCTCTTCAGATCATCAGTTTAATGTTCAGGTTCCCATGGGAGTTCCATGGACTCCCTTCAGCCATTCAAGCCTCCCAGACTTGCCTGCTGGGCAAATGGAAGCTTGGATTTTAAATTAGCAATTATACCATGGCAAGAAATACAACTCTTGCAATAGTTTGTTTAAATGAATTTCACTGTAAAACACTGTGTCTCTGTGATAGCTGTTCAGTTGTTTACTTTGGTGAAAAATAAAATCAGTCATTTGACATGTGGATTAAGACAAAAGCCCAGGAGGACAGCTTTTTCTGAAAATGAAAGGAGTCATGTGGTTCCATAATCTAGAGTCCTCAGGCAGGAGTTCTGCTTCTAGGTCTGTCCAGTGTGTTGGTGGCGTTTTCACTGGCTGCCATGGCAGATGTCAACTTTCATTCAAAAATATCTGTAGAATCACTTATCTCTCCTTTCCAGTGTGACCACCACCCACATTGAAATCTGAGACCTGGAGTGGACCTCAGAGAGGGCCTGTCTGACTCCAGCCCCTCCAGGTGCTAAGGTTATGACCCACCAGGCTCTGAGAGAATGGCCTAAGGTGTCAGGAGCCCAGGACCCTCGGCCTCTGCTTCTCGAGGTGGCGAGGCTGCCTCCTCCTGCCCAGAATGCTGGCCTCCTGGCTCTCACCTGCAAAGTGGAGGGCTGGACAACACCACCTCTCAGGTCCTGCATGCCAGGATTGTGCATTGGAAAGCTCATCCAATTCACCACCTTTGAGTTTTAAAAGTTTTATTCACCATTATGACATGGTTCAAATATTGACAGTAAACACAAAATCCAAATAAACACACTAAACTCACCTACAATCCATCCTACTATCCAGAAATAACTGTTACAATTTTTCTCAAAAGTGAAAAAGCGCCCTTTAATTTGTTTGTTATCTAATTATAAAACTAATATTTTTTTGTTTAAAAAACAGCTTAACAACTCAAGAATGTTTGTTTAAAGAAGAAAGTGAAATGCAGATGCGATCCTACCACTGAGAGACATTTTAACCCCTTTGTAGCACAATTTTTCAGACATTTAAAAATCACATATCTACACATAAATTGATTTCTACAAATATGACCTAATGCTATGGATACTACTTTGTAACTTAAATATATATATATATATTATATATATATGTATGTACCTGGCAAAAATTTTGTGACTTTATTGAATGAATAAATTAACTGTGTTATATAAACATGTGTATATACATACATGCATACATGTAAATACATTATGAATATTTGTCCAAGTCAATATATGAAACTTTTGGCACTTCTGGCAGACAGGAGAGGTCTGCCGCGCCATGTAGGATTCTCCCTGGCCGGCTGGGATCGAACCCACACTGCAGAGGCTGCGGACAGCTTCATAGAGCTGCACTCAACCTCCTATGCCACCAGGGGAGGCCCAACTTTTGGCACTTTTAATGTATGTTGGCCCCAATTTAATCAAACCAATATCAAATATTCATAACCACACCAGACCACACTCAAATGATTCACTGTGCATCAGTAGGATGACCGTTAAATATCTTTGTTTTGCCTTTTCTCAGGATGACTTGGATACATTTTATTCCTTCAAGTACCAAATCAAGGAGGGTGATTGTCCTGTTCAAAGTGGCAAACCCTGGCAGGAATGTGGCTACAAACAATCTGCAGATGCTGTAAGTCTGTCTGCTATTTCCAAGTCTCTGGTTTTGTGTGTCAAGTCTGCCAGAAATTTCTTCTAGTGCTGGGGTGAGAAATATTGTGAATCGTTTCTGAGGTTGCTTGTGAACCATCTAATGTACAGAAAAGTCCCATGCTTGATGTCTGTGTTGTCACATAGACACAAAGGGCAGGGAGAGGCCAGGGCTTAGACATGGAGAAAGCCCCTTTTAGTGCCAGGAAGGCACAGAGCTGGTTCCCTATTATCTGAGCAGACCAGTAAAGGAGAGTCCTGGAGCCCTCAGTGGCTTTTCAGGCTTTTATTGGGATTTTACCAGGTACACAGCAGGCAGGGATCGGGGAGGGGGGCAGGAGGCTGGCAGGCCTCCCAGCCCCCGGCAAGTCTTCACTCTATCTGGGCTCTCTGGCCCTCTACAAGTTTTCCATGGGGCACATAAATCCTGCAGCCATGGCCCATGAAAGTAAACAATACAACTGAATATAATAATGTAACAAAATCCAGGTTCATCAAGCATGCATTCAGGACCTCAGTGATCCATCATCATCAATGCTAAAGGCAGGAGGGCAGAAAAGCCTGACAATCATTTGAGAAGGTGACTCTACTGACATACTGGGACACACGGATAGGCCCAGAGACATCAGAACCCTTGGGTGCACGTCAAGGGCTGGTGAAAAGGGAGTGGGGCACTTCCCTTCATTGACGTAACCCCAAAGCTCTCAGCCTCCAGCTAGCTGCCCACTCTGAACTGCCTCCTCCCCTGTAACAGGGAGAGCTCACAGGGACCCCATGGATGGAGGGAGGAGGAAAGGAGACATGCGAAGAACCCTCATGCGAAGGTCCCTCATATGAAGGATCTTGTTGTCATAGCAGTGCTCATCTTAACCAAATGCTTGGCAAGGGCCTGCCACTCCACAGCTGGTTGTTTTGCCTCAATTCAGGGAGAATGCAGATGGGATCTTCTCAGCAACAAGCTAGTGTTTTCACTGCCGTTGCATTCACCTCTTCAGTGTGAAACATGGGCATCTTCTACGCAGTTTGAACATGGAAACTGAAAGGTACATCAAGAGGAGAGTCAGCAGTTTGGTTCTAAGGCATTGTGTGCATCTTGGTAAAAAAGGAAATATTTCCAGGCCTCAAAGCAAAGACTGAGATTTAAAGCCTCACCATTTATATTGCCTCGCCTCCAAGCTCTCATGAATATCAGTGGTCGGTAAAAAAAAAAAAGTAATTATTCCGTTATATAAACATTCATTCTTTTGCCTCAGACTTCTGTTAGGAAAAATCTTAACAAGCCATTTTTTTTTAAGGTAAAACTGGATTTAGTCCTGGTACTAGGTGGATGTCTCCATCTGAAAGATTAAGATAAATGGTGTCTTTTAATTTTTTATTTTTAGGCCACAGGAGAATGCACAGTCACCGTGGCAAAAAAAAATAGGACATTCACCGTAGCTACCCAGACCTGCCAGATCACTCCAGGTAGTGGATATATCTGGTGGGGCTGCCCTGGGGGGACAATCAGTCATTTCTATGCTAGGAGCACAGCCTGGGCAGAGCCCCCCACCCCTGCAGGGCGGGCAGTAGGAACTGTGCCATTTGCAGCCTCAGGGAGAGTGGGGTGGATGTAGCCCCACACTCCTGACCTGGGGCGCAGGCTGCTTCCAGTCACCACCTCAGGGCTACTTCCACTCTCTCCCTGCAGTGCTGCATTGTATGGATGTGCAGTGGGGTGCCCTGCCTTCAATTGTAGGCCCCTTCCCAGAGAGTAAAAAACAGAGGCCTTAGGATCAGACCAAGTCTGCAATCTCACAAAGTTCTTCACCTTCTTGGCTTTCCTTTTCTTATGTATTCAATATAAAAATGGATAACAGTAATCCAGCTGCCCAGGATGCCAATTTTTTAAAAAAACATTAATTTTCTTACATCGTTGTTAATGTTTATACAGTATTTTCTTTCTCCCTCAGGTGTAGACCCCGTAGTTCTTCCCTCCCCTGTTTTGACCCGTCTTTCCCCCTCCCCTGCTCCATTCCTCAGATCTATTGTCAGCTTGCACCTTTTTGTCTTTTTCCTGACCCTTTGTTAGTTTTGTTCTCTCTAAATTCTGCCCATTGAAATGATCCATCTATAGTTCTGTCTCTCACATTAGAGTTTGCCCAGGTCCTCTGTGGCAACAACTATTACTAAGGAATTAATGGATTCAAGTTAGCCCCCAGTGCCTGGCATCACAGCAGGAGCAAGAGTCATGTTTGGTGGATTGGATTGTTACAAAATGTGTTGTATCCCAAGCCAGGGTACAACAACTTTATAAGAAATTAAAACATTGCAGATTTTTTTGAAGACCTCTAATTAGCATTGAAAAAAATCTGCAATGTTTTAATTTCTTACAGAGGATAAATTCATGTATTCTATAATTAATGAACTTTAAAATAAATGTAAAGTGGTTGTACACAATGCTGTACTATGCATATAACAAGTTGTAAGAGAATGGCAGTTTTTTTTTACCTCTGACTAGAAGCAGACTAGTGTTTTCTTTTTATAATTCTTATCTAGATTTAATGTAAAATTTGTTTCTCAGGACCTTCTAGATTGTCCGACTTATTTAGGGGAATGTATTTTAATGCTGCTTTCTCTCATTAATATTGTCTCTTATTTTGCCTCTCTTTGCCAAGCGGAGGGACCTGCACTGATTTCCCAGCACACCTGCCGTGGTTGCAGGTATCCCATATCAACAGAGGACTCCAACGTGAAAGAAATCCTGAAACATGCTGTTTCACATTTTAACAACAACAGTGCTCGTTCCCATCTCTTTGTTCTTGGAAAAACAAATCGCGTTTATAAAGAGGTTTGTTCTTTCATTTTGCACAGTATTGTTAAAATTTGTTAGATTTTTATGCTTAGGATTTCATTAACTGAAGTAATCTGTTGTCTGAACAAAAACACTGGCTCTTCTGTGTCCTCCTGTAACTAACTCGGGCAACAAACGGCTTCTGCTTTGGTCAAAGTGACCAGGAAACTGCAACATGTAAAGCTTTGCGGTGGCTCATCAGGCTCCCTACTTGCAAATTTGTTTGGAATGAAAGGGTGGTCAGCATTAGAAGTTCTTTCTAGAGCTGGTGAAAGAAGTCATTCTGGCCTGAAAGTTTTAAGAAAACTCTAACAACACCTAGCTATCAAGACAAACATAGCTCCAAAATATCAAATTGTACCTTAAAAAAGTTGGCATTGCTTCCCGGACACCCTCTAAAATAGTTCTTGTATTACTGGGGTTGGCAGGCAAACAAATATCTATAGAACATCCTTTCATTGCCTCAGATCACTAAGCCTTGGCTGACAATCTGCTGGGTCCCTTGTAGTTCAACTTCTAATCATGATGACTCAGCTTTGGCTAGCAACATTCCCTGCTTTTGCTCCGCCTTCCAACTTGCCTTCCTGAAGGATACATGAGCTGCTCAATTATGTCCATGTCCAGCTATGACAGCAGGACTGGCCCACATTAAAGCAAGATAAATGTTATTGCCAGCTAGTCCAAGGGCCTGAGGACCTAAAGGTTACTTGAGCTCCAAGTTTTCTTAATCTGCCCAGTACAGCATTGTTAATAATTCACAAAATGCAATAGAAAATGTTTTTCTGCATCCTGGCAGAGTCTTCCATAGTAACTCCAACTTCACACTGCTTTTTATTTTCAGATGTATACACGTGTATATGAGTGTGTGTGTATGGTGATAAGGGTTGTGTGAATCATAAAATGCTTGATAATTTTTAGTAATGACTTTTGTCTATTAGTAATTACTGTTGATACTTCTTGGGTGTTTATGATATCCCAGGCAGTATCTTAAGCTACTCATAACATTGTGAATAATATTTCAACTGCCCTTTAAATATTTGATCCAAAATTGTTTCAGGTGGTAGATGGATGGAACTTTGATGTTTCCTACTCAATTATGCAAACAAATTGTTCCAAGGCAGACTTTCCATTATTAACTCCAGACTGCCAGATCCTTTCCAATGGAGTAAGTAAGCAACAATCTAATTATCTTCTTAGCATTTTGTGCCCAGGTTTTTTTGGTGTGGGAACTCTCCAGCTGTGTTAGAACTCTGCCACTAAAATGTTAGATGACATTCACATTCCCTTGGGTGGCTGAAGCTCACATCACTGGTCTATATGCCCTTACCTACATGGTCAAAGAATCTGCAATTCTAGCAATAGCACAGATATAACCAGGGAATGGGTATAGCGTGAGACAATGTGATGTCATTGTCAAGTTTGTCTTTTCCCATCTTCACACCTTCCTCCCTCCTTTCCTTCCCCACGTGCTCTGTCCCTCTGTATCTGACATGGCTAAGGCCTAACCCTCCCTGGAGTATTTGCATTTTAGCAGAAGACTGTGCTTTAAGCAAAGGTTTGCTGCAAGGTCTTTAATCTAGTAATTCTACTTCTAAATTCCCTTATATGAGAGAGAGAGATCTGTACTGTAAGATGTTAATTTCAGTGTTATTATTATTAGGAAAACATTGGAAATAAAGTCTTTCAACATTATGAAATGGCTAAGTAAATTACAATATATCTGTACAATAGATGATGCTGCCATCAAAAATTAGGACTTATGGTTTGATTAATTAATCAAAAATTTAAGAGTTTTTGTGATGTAATAAAATGGCTATAAGTAAACAAAAAATTGTATATGAAAATATATACAGTCATTCAATTATATAAAGTAAACTGAGATAAATCTGAATGATTTGAAAAATAGTATTCATATTATAAAGGTATCAGTGCTTTATTGCTTGTCCTCAGTTATTTACATTTTAGTTTTCATTACAATACTACTGACTTACAAATAGTTTTGTTTATAAGTCACCAAATCTATGGCTATTTTCCTTCTAAATTCTTCCACCATTTGTTTTGCAGTTATTTTAGTTTTCTTTCTATTTGTCAATGTTTTTCAGAAATAGTTTTAAATTTTATATGGAATTAATTTTGTTTGAGGTAGCCAACTGATTTTTCCCAAGAGAATACCAGATATCTCAGTATTTGTCCCTTCCACATACATTTGAGATAACATTTCTCCCATAGAGGGTTCATATGAAAGTTTTGTCCTCTATTTTTGTTTTAAACCCACCATTTGTTCACAGCTATAGCTTTAAAATAAATTTAAATGAGGGGTATATTTTTCTGGTATTTATACCTTTAAAACCAACCTTAGAATACAATTACAAGAAAATCTTATTACATAGATTGGAATTACAGTACATTTCTCAAATAAATTTGAGAGTTGGCATAAACACTGTATTTAGTCTTTGCAGTTAAGAACTTGGTATGCCTCTCTTCTTCCAAGTTTTATTTTATATTTCTAAAGTTGTGATTTTTCTTTACATATATTCTGGACATTGCTTCCCCAAGATTCCTAAGTTTCATTCTGTTTTGTTTATTTGTTTTGTGTTGTTCTTTGGTTATTGCTTCTAAGAATTACATTATTTTATTCCTTTTTAATAAATAATTTGCTATATGTAAGGGTATCAATTTTGATCCTTTACCTTATCTCCAGCAATTTTCCTGAACTGTCGTTAACAGCTTATCATTGACTCTTAATTGTTCTAGGTATAAAATAATATCTTCTCTAAATAATACTTTTTCTCCTCTTTTCCAAGGCTTGTTTTTTTGTTCCATGTCTCAATAAATATACTCAAGTTTCCAATGATATTTTTGAAGTAACAGTGATCATGCATGTTCTGATTTGATTAGGAATGCCTCTAGAATTTTGTTGCTACATAGTGTGTGCTAAGGTGCCAGGCAGACCTTTTGTCAAATTTAGGGAGCTTTTTTACTTTCTTTAAGAAGGTTTGTTTTATTTAGTTTTCAAATAAGAAATGGATATTGAATTTAACAAATGTTTTAGAATATGTATTAAAATACCATATTGTGCTGTTATATCTTAAACTGTTACGCTGTTTTGACAACTTTCCT
Source organism: Talpa europaea (assembly GCF_964194135.1). Classification (NCBI taxonomy): domain Eukaryota; kingdom Metazoa; phylum Chordata; class Mammalia; order Eulipotyphla; family Talpidae; genus Talpa; species Talpa europaea. The sequence goes on along the minus strand of NC_140070.1, from coordinate 114,376,590 downwards.
AATAGTCATCTTTAAATTCCAAAATAAATTTTGTTTAATGTGAATTTTTCTTTAAATAGGCATTTGGATTATACTTTTGTTGATCTATATTTATAAGTGAAAGTGGTGTACAGTTTTCTAGGTGTGTGTTTGTGTGTATTCTTTTTTTCAACTTTTTGTAAACAAAGTATAGCTTTAATGAATTGGGTAGTTTGCCATTTTTTTCCATATGCAGAAACAGTTAATACAGCATGGGGATAGGCAGACAAACCAGATAATATTGACAGATTATTTTAATTTTAAATTATTATTCTTCTGTAAAACATTCTTAAGTTAGTGCTGATCATTTATGGTTTTCCACAAAAGTACTTATTTCTTTGGGATTTAAATTTGCACACACCTGTTGATAATATTCTTTTATACATTTATACCTCGTTATATCTTTTGCTGTGTTGCCTTTTTTATGCGTTTGGGTTTTTCCTTTCCCCAAGAATGATCATTTGGATTTATTTATTATTGCTAGAACTTTCTATATTCTAATTCCTTGGTTTTGCTTTTATCTTAATTTTTTTTCACCTTTCTTGTATTCCTGGAAGCTGTTGATTATTCATTTTCTTTTTCTAACTTCCTTTTTTTTTTTAAGATTTTATTTATTTATTTATACAAGCACTGGGTACAGTCAGAAACATGGGAGGGTAAGAGAATTCACCAGAGCCAGATGGGACCCTTGTCGGCAGCCGGGGATCCAACCAGCCCTGTAGAGGCTGTGGGCAGCTTCTTAGCCCAGCGCTCAACCGCTGCACCACCAAGGGAGGCCCTTTTTCTAACTTCTTGAGATAAGCACCAATGTTTGAGGTTATTTTATTTTGTTTCTTGCCTCTCCTAAATTATGAAAGCAGAACAAAGAGGGAAGGAAGCACAATGGACTATGGTAGAAGAGTAAGGGTGATTTGGTGGCGGATGCTCTACTGATGGGGAGAATGCTAACATTACCTCAATTTAAAAAATTAATTTTATAAATGCATGGCACCTAAAATAGTTTTTAACATAAAAATAATAATAAATTATGAAAGCTATGAATTAACTGCTGTTCTAGCAATTTTTTTATGGAATTATTTGTTCAATTTGTAAAAAAAAAATAGCCTGTATTATTTTTGATTTGCAAAATTTATTTGAGTCTTTCTTGTGACCTAATATAAAATCAATTTAAATTATTTGTGTCATCCACATGAAAGTATTTTAAATCATATGTACTATATGAAAATACCTTTTATATAAATACTACATTATGCAAGTCTTATTTTTAATCCATTTGACCTGTCTTACATTTATGGTTTATATTAAATTCTCCCATCACAATTTATTTATTTATTTATTTTAAAGATTTATTTATTTATTTATACAAGCACTGGGTACAGTCAGAAGCACAGGAGGGTGAGAGAATTCACCAGAGCCAGAGCGGGGAGCAGAGCAGGCAGAAGGACCAAAGTACACTGCTGAGGGGAGCAGCGGGCGGCAGGAGAGGTCTGCGCGCCATGTGGGACCCTCCTCCGGTGGCCGGGGAGCAGCTGGGGATCGAACCAGTGCTGCAGAGGCTGCGGGCAGCTTCACAATCCAGCACTCAACCGCTATGCCACCGGGGAGGCCCCATCATAATTATTTTTATCCATTTTTATTCATATAGCTAATGTTTTCTGCTTCATGTATTTTGACTCCATGTTTGAGGACTGTATCCTCTATTAGAATAAATGATGTTTGTCACTTCCTTTTTGAACATTTTGCTACCTTGAATTTTATTTTACCCAATATTAATAATATTCTGTGCCATTTTTATTCGTATTGGCCTCAGTTAGCTTTGTTCATCCTTTGTTTAATCTTTCTTTACCCTTTTAATTACAAGATATTATTCTGTATTTGCTATGTTTTTCTTGAATTTGAATGATTTGCCAATTGTTTACATAAGGATAATTTGGGGAGCACAAGTTGACACCTCCTTCTATGCACATTCTTTACTTACCTTCCACCAAGGCTTTAGACGGATGCCGGACCCCCAACCTGTCACTTAACCCCTCTTGCCTCCCGGCATCCTTTTGGTACCCAGAACATTTTTCACAGAGCCTAAGAATGATTTTTGTTGTACTTCACCAGTTTTTTTCCCTACATTTATATTCTGCAAATAAGTGAAACCATCCAAAAACTATCTGTGAAACCATCCAATTTACTTTCTGCCCTTACTACACTTTGCATGTTTTGTACTAAACGGTACTTTCAGTGATCATTTCTATAGTTTTACAAGATATTTTACTTAAAGGTATAATTGATTTTGTTTTTTAACTTATCTGAAAGTCTTTTCCTTTCTAAATTAAAATGTTACCATTTACTTATATGGTTATTATGTCTACATTAGATTTTCTTGTCATCTTATTATTTCATATTTCTATGTATATGGGTATGTGTGGATTACTGTTTTTTGATGCTATCACATAACTCTTATTTTCTCTTTTAAATTAGACTATGTATTGTTTTCTGTATAGTGAGTTGAAAAGTTTAACTCCTATTAGTAAGTTTATTTTAGTACTTATATGAGACTTCTTAAAAAAACTTTAAATCATGTACTTGTTACTTTTTAAAAACCAGGTGATCGCTACATGCACAGATAGAGCACACATTGACCTTTCGCAAAGAATTGCTTCCTTCTCACAGCAATGTTACTTCTTACCAGGTATGAGAGAAAAACATTGGTCCTTTAGTCTTGCATGCTGACATACACTACCGTCTGGGTCTGGTCACCGACCCCTACATTGGTTCCCACGTTATACCTCAAAGTGCGTGTGGCCTCAGAGCCCTGCTGTGGACACTGTACCCCATCTCTGCCCTTCTGACAACACTGTACCCTATCTTTGCCCAGCTGTGTGGCAGCAGGTGCAGCTGAGAGAGCTTGCCCAGGGGTCCAAAAGGGATATTGTGCCACATGGGGAAATTTCTGTTCTCTGAGCCTGCTGGTCCTCCTTGTTTACCAGATGTCCCTATGCCCAGTGATGTTTTGTTGGCGAAAGCTAACCACATTTTTAACCACTCAGAATAAAAACCTCCCAATTAAAGATTTTTTGTTTCTCTCCATATTATAATTGGGGTGAGAGAGTTGATTGAATTTATGGTCAAGTCAGTATTTCTTATACCAAGAGTTGGCTTTTCTCCCACCTGCTAGGTAGTTGTATTGTCCACAGTGAGGAGGAGTCCAGAAGCTGCCAGCTTGCCAGGGTCATAGGACTTAACATTTTCCCATTTGAGAGTCATCCCTTTAAGTTAAGCATGCTTTTCACAGTCTCCAACAAAATACAAAAAGTTATGAAAAGCACAGCATATTGATTGAGATATTAACACCTGCTTGGCTGTCTCCCTAAATACACTGGGCTCAGAGGAGAGGAATAGAGGAAAGGCAGAAGGCAAAGGCCAGAGAGCCAGCTTCCACCTACTGACACCTGGGTTTTGGACAGCCTCACAACCCTCTCTGTAAATGGATGATGGATCATGTACAGGATGAGTACTTGTCTAGATTGCTCTTTCTGTGTACACAATGAATTAAAACCTTATTTTTTTCAGAGTATGATTTTGATGCAGGCCGTTGTGTAGGCTGTCCCAAAGATCTACCTCTCAACAGCTCAGATCTGAATGAGATTCTGAATCATACGTCCACAAAGCTTAATGCAGACTATGGTAGAACATTCTATTTCAAGATTGACAACGTGAAAAAAGCCACAGTCCAGGTCTGTAAATTTTGCTACAAAAATAGTGATATTAGAATCCATGTGCAAATTGCTTACTAATTTTGCCACTGATCTTTGTTCTGGATTGGAAAATAATATATCTGATGAATGAGAGTTGGAGGATTTCAATTTCACATCATAATGTCATTGTAATCTTGGTGTGTGATGTTGAACAAGTCACTCATAATATTCTGTCCATTTTACACATGCATATAAGACAGTAATTTTGTTGTCAGGCATTTAAATGATCTGATTGAATGATTTACATAGCCCATTTAGTCAGTGTATAATTAAAATGTCAATATTCTCCCTTTTAAGTCCTTAAAGTAAAAGCAGATGATCAGTAGCTCTTTATTGAGAACTTGCATTACATAATTAATTTTTCAGGTGGTGTCTGGACTGTCGTATAGAATAAAATTCACTGCCAAGGAAACCATTTGTCCCAAGGAAAGTAACACAAAGTTTACCAGTAGTTGTGAAACCAAAGAACCTGGGGTAAGCAGTAATGCAATCATCTACTTATATCCTGAAAGTTTATTTGATGTTTCAGACTTGTTTAAATATCTCATGAATAACAGTGTTTTCTCTTTTGGCTTCTGTTTTCTTGATAGCAAGTTCTAATCTGTGATGCTAACATTTATATAGTACCTTGGATGAACAAAACTGAATCTACTGTCAACTGTGACCTCAAAACAGTGGTATGATTCTGATTATAGTCAGCTTGGGGTCAAATTGCCTCTTTCGAAAAAGTCGTATTTGGGGGTTTATCATGAACTATTATTGAAATTAATTGGGTCACTATCTTTTTCAAATGAGGAGAAACCTCACATTTCTCTGCTTACTCTCTTTTTTGTGACTGGAAATAAGAACAGCAGTCCTCTTAATACTTCTCATACATTGCCAGTGTCCATGGGGAGATAGATTCTCTCCTAGTACAGTGCAGACTCTGCTCTGGGGTGCTAACACTAGCTGCACACCTTCCAGGGGTGCCTGAGGTGAGGCACAGGACTTCACTACCTCTGTTTATGGCTAAGGAGCTTGGGAGAATAGCAGATCTCAGCCCCCATGCTGCATCTCCTGAGTCAAAACCATCCCCAGGGGATCATATTCATGATCATATCCATGTAAAAAGTATTAGTTTGTATCGCCTTTTAAATTTTTTAATAGACTCCTGGGAGGTGAGTAGTACTTTCCCTATTATCTAGGATAAGACACTGAAAATTACAAAGATCTGTGCTCCTAGAGTAAATAATAACATTATCAAGTGAATCCTCAATCCTAGGCTCTGGCCTGAGGATTTCAAATACATTTTTCTCCTGAAAACTCTACAAGGAAGATGCTGTTATTATCAGTGTACAATTAGAAAAAGTGAAGTTAGTGGTGCATTGGATTCAAATCCAAATCAAACCAGGCTCCACCCTGTCTGACACCATGCCCATGACTACAGGGTCCGACTTGTTTGACTCCAAAGACCGTGCTCTTTATATCACTGAACCCTGCCTTAATCACCACACAGGTAGTAACAGTACAGGGAAGGAAAAATCCACAAATCCACATCTTCAATACTAGTTGCCTCTTTTTTTTTCCTGGTTTAGGGTTTGTTTTTTTTTTCTTTTTCTTTTTTTTTTTTTTTTGCTCTGTGTAGGTTATACATAGTCGAACACAAGCAATATAGTCCAAAGGCTACATGGCAAGCTTGTGAACATGTCTTGAAGTGTTCACTCCAACAAAGTACTTGTGGATATATGGTATCTATATATTCAACTCATGGAGCCAGTTAGAGACTTTCAGGATGAAAGCAGTAATGTGGTAATAGCATTTGGCAATCTCTTCTAAAGACAGCACTACACCTTCTACACAGACACAAGAGAAGACAGAAGGGCCAACGCCCACTCCTTCCCTAGCCCAGCCAGGGGTAGCAGTCACCTTTGCTGACTTTCAGGACTCAGATCTCTATGCAGCATTGATGCCTAATCCATCACCAGCTCCCACGGAGAGTGATGATGATTGGCTCCCTAACATCCAGGTAGAACCAGATAGCTTTTCCTTTAGCCTGATACCTGATTTTCCAGAAACAACTTCTCTCAATTGTCCTGGGTGCCCCTGGAAAGCAGTGACTGGAATGAATCCAGCTGTGGAAATGAAAGAATTTCACAACTTTGATCTCTGTTTTGCTTTGTCTAATTAATGCTGCCATGGGGATTTCTTTAGCACCTCATCATCCTTTTTTCCCCATTTCCAAAAATCTTGATGTGGTGCACCAAACCCCATAAAACTTCTGGACAGCCTAGAGAAAAGTAGTGAGACTCTCAACGGGGACACCATCAATCTCTATGGACAACATAAAGCCGAACAGAATTCTAAATCCTTTCTGAGTCTTTGTCACAAGTTTTTTAAACAAGCATAGAAAATGGACAAATGAATGTGACTTATGGCCTACTTGCTTTTCTATTAACAAATGTCTACCTTAAAATGGACATCATTGTTTTCATACAAAGACTTTTGACATTCAGAATAAACTGTGGCATCTGGTACCTGAACATGTGGCCATAAGGGAAGTCAAGACACTGAAAACTGGGCTCCCTGGGGAACAAAAAATAAAAATTTCCAAAGGTCAAAGAGAAACAACAGAAATAAATACTGGTTAGAGGGAGAAAATGGGAAGTCAGTGAATTGTCATCTGCTTCTAAATTTGGGCTATATAATTATCCCCTCTTGACAACGCTAGTCTGCTAATCCTCTCTCAACGAGAGTGTTTCTCATAAGTCAACAGTGTGTTTAATCACTGATGACTCTTTGCAACAAGGATCCAAAAGGAGTTTTCTGTTTATTGCTGAGTCTAGTTTGAGTAATCCTTTGTTTTCAACAGGTCTGAGTTTAATGAAAAATATGGAAAACAGAGGAAGTAATATAGAGGCAAGCTTGCTAGAAACTCCCCTTTTTTAATAATTGATAAAGGAATATCACACGATGTGATACAAATTTTGTTCAGGAACAAAATGAGGAAACAAAATGAGGAAATGCCTCTGTAATCTTACTTTATAATCACATCATCTTTTTGTTGCTACAACAAAGAGCTGGTCTTTGCAAAAGAGAAAATTTAACTATCTTTAATTGTTTTATAATGTGAGGGGGCCATGCATTTTATAACCTGTACTATGATTTTGCCTGGAGAAACAAGATATGGCTTTAGACAGCTAGTTCAGTTTATTGCATGCTTCTGAGCCTCTGAGTTTTAATTTCTTTTCAAATATTATCTGTACTTGTAAATAAAGAACCAACAATGTCAGGAAAAAAGTCTCATCAACCAATTGATTCGTTTCTCTTTTATTGAATGCTAACATCAGATTAACAGAGTTCTGCTACATTTACAGGAGCTCCTAGCATCCTGCGAGTACATGGTCCGCCCTCTTCCTCGGGAGGCAGGGGCTGGAGCAGCTCCTGAGAGTGAGGCAGTGCCCCCACAGCAGGCACAGTAGCCTCAGCAGCCCCAAGTGCACAGACAAGAAGATGAGATGGAGTTTAAAGAAAGAAGAATGTCATTTCATCACTCTGTTGCTGAGCCAAATAAAGTTCTGTCTTGATAGTCTCAGTCCTGATTAATTCACAGTGGTTTCCTTTCAACCACACCCTCCTACAACAGTCAGGTGATGGAGTGCCATGGCTGGCACTGCTGGGACTCAGAGCTCGCCTCTGAAGCACCCTTGCTGATGAAGGCAAGAATCTGTAGATATTGTGTTTTTCCCATGGCAAAGGTAGGAGAACACATCTAGGTATCATTCACACGCAGAATACATAAAGTAATTTGTTATGTATTGGGTAGTAGGCATAGAGTTGGCTTATACTTAACTTTTTATTCATGTATTATAACATGAGAGCCATTCCTTTTAACTTCATTTAAAGGAAGTCTTAACTCTTCAAATGGAAGCTATACCTTTATAAGTAATCATTTTATAATTATTGTAGATTTGTTAATCTTTTTTACCTGGCCATTTTATAACTTAGGTTGGCATCAATTTGCCTATCACTACTTTTTCATTATAACATTAAGGGGAATAGCAGATTATTCAATGGATGTTAAATTTTCATTATTCTCATCAAAACATTTTGAAACATTTATTAAAAATTTATTTTCCAGAGGCAGGGACAGACGATACATAATGATTAAGGAACAGTACATAAGGAAACATAATACTCTTCAATTTATACACATGTGTAGGGCCAGGAAGGACCATGGAGCAGTTTTTCTATGATCCAGTAGATCCAGGAGGAGTCAGAGTCCTCAGTGGTTTTTGCAGGTCTTTTATTGGGATTTACCCGGTACACAGCAGGCAAGGGTGCTGGGTACACAGCAGGCCTCCCGGCCCCCAGCAAGTCCTCATTCTATCTGGGCTCTCCAGCATTCTCTGCTTCTCTCGGCTTCTGCTGCTTCTCGGCTCCTGCTGGCGTCCCCGTGATGCTGCCCTTAAAAGCCCAGTCTTAGCCCAGGTGAATCCTATCGACATCTTCCCACACCCTATTCCAGGTGCCACCATCAGGCATGCATTTGGGACCGCAAGGCTCCATCATCTATCCTGATGGCGGGAGAGCAGAAAAGCCTGACATTTTTCCTTACCTTGCAACATCAAATGAAGGAACATAATGTATCAGGTAATTACTATCAAACACGAATACAGGCACTGGGAAAAACACATTAGTTGCTGGAGACTTCACTTTTACCAATGGAAGACTCAGCCACACAGTAAATAAGGACACAATAACCTTAAACAAAGAATTACACTGCATAGGAAGGGCAGGATGGGCAGCACCAGACACCAGACCAGACAACAATGGAGGCAGCAGCACCGAGAGGTGGTGCCGGAAGGTCAGGAGCTGTTACAGTCCTCAGTGGTGACCCGGACACAGAGTGCTGGTCACCCTCAACAATACTGGGTAGCGCTGGCCAGTAGTTCAGCTCACCACTGGTCACTAGGCAGCAGCAGTGTAAGAAACACCAGCTTAACATCTCTTTGTTAGTTGTTGCCCACCCCGACAACAAACAACTCTTAGGACACCGGGCCAGGCCTTTGGTGCTGCTTTCAGGTGGTGTCAGAGACAGGCTAGAGGCAGGTGCAGCCGGCCCAGCACCTGGGAAGCTCTTTGGCTTCTTTGCAGAGCTTTCAGCATCTCTTCTTCCTTCTGAGGTCAGCTGCTCATCCTTTCTTCTTCAGAGGTTAGGAACAGAGTCCTCCCGTGAGAGTCCCAGTGTCTGAGCATCTCAAACTGTCTCGTGCACTGCCTTATATTCTCTTCCATGTCCCCCAACCCCCCCAAATCCAATTGGAACATTTTGAATTTATGGCTGATTGAATCATTCCCCAATCAGCTCATAATTCATACCTTATCGCTCCATGTTACAATCCAGGCACCAAATCCACGGGCCTCTCTACTGTCTGTAGCTGGAGCCACAGCATTAGGGCAGGCCCTGTGGGGATCCGTGCTCCTCCCTGCAGCCCCTGAAGCAGTGTGGTAGGGGAACCACTGCTGCCTGCCATCACTGCCAAACTCTGCCTGCAGCCTGAGCCCCAGTGGGGCCACTGGTGACTAGTGGTAAAATGCCCACCACCCGCAGCTGTTGCAGTGCCTGCAACAGTTTCTGGGGCCAGCCACTGGTCTTGCCCTGCACAAGCTTTGAGACTCTGGCTTCAAAAGCACTCTCAGAAAGTGCGTAGTTCTAAACCTGACTTCACAGATAGGAAAACTGGGCTTCAGAGTGCTTATGCCACTCACATTTCATCACACAGCTAAGGGTAGAACCACGACATCTGGGTCTGCTTTCCTCCCCCATCAGGGTCAGTCACCATTTAATCCATTTTGAATTGTTTATTGCAGTCCTGTTTTTATGTATATATGTATACTTTCTTATGTTGTTGTTAATTTTTGCACAGTATTTGATTTCTACCCTCAGGTGTAGTCCCGAGTTCTTGGGAGTCCTGCTTTTCATTCTAGCTGGAGTAATGCTCCTTCAGCGTGCACACCTGATGCGCTTCCTCAGGCCTCACACCTTTCTTCCCCTCCTCATGCCTGTGGTCCCATCTTTCCAACCTCTTACCATCCAAAGCACAAGACCTGTGAATGATTGTTCACTCACCGGTTGAAGCTAACTCTTTGTTGTGTGCAGAATTTGAACATACAGTGTCTGTAACCACTGCCATTGTGGATAAAAAGCAATGTCCAATGCCCAGCTTGAAGGAGTTCAGTTCATTAATTTGGGCTTGTTAATCAAGCCTTGAAAACAGTGTGTCTGGAGTTATTCAAGAACTGTAGATTAGTAATCTAATTAGATTTATTGCCCCTTGATTCCAGAGAACCTAACGATTCCTAGCATTGTGGAGTTGCACAATAAGGTTTGTTAAGTTTCCAACAACTATCATGATTATGCTTGTAGCACAGCTGTCACTGTGTGACACATGTGGGTCTAGCCCTCTGTAGGGGCAGGAATGGACACTAAGCAGGTTTTCTATGATCCAGCAGACCGGGTAAAGAAGGAGTCAGAGTCCTCAGTGGTTTTTGCAGGTCTTTTATTGGGATTTACCCGGTACACAGCAGGCAAGAATGCTGGGGGGCCGGGAGGCTGGCAGGCCTCCCAGCCCCTAGCAAGTCTTCACTCTATCTGGGCTCTCTGGCGTTCTCTGCTTCTCTCTCGGCTTCTGCCGCTGCTGGCATCCCTGTGACACTGCCTTTAAAAGCTCAGTCTTAGCCCAGGTGAATCCCATCTATCTATGCCCACACCCTATTCCAGGTGCCCGCCATCAGGCATGCATTCAGGACTGCGGGGTTCCGTCATCTATCCTAATGGCGGGAGGGCAGATGATACCTTTTACCTTACCCTACACCCTCCCTGCACAGAATCTCCTATGAGGCAGGTGCTATGATATGATAAACCCATTTTACAGATCTGGGTATGAGGCTTTAGTAGTTAAGAGACTTTCCAAGTACTTTCGTGAATAATTGAAGAGTTATAATTAGGCTCGTGGTTTGATGTTTGGTCTGATGAACAGAGTTAACACTAGCAGATTTCTGTACTGGTTCTGTACAGAACCAGTATTTCATTCATGATTTTTATTTAGACATGCTTCCTTTCCACCCTCAGTTTTCTCACCTGGGAAATGGGCCACCTAGATTTATTAAACTACATTCAGAGGTGATTGACTAATTTACCTTTAAGACAATTATCACCAGTCATTGACAATGCTGTGATTGAGTTTTCAAGAGCAGGTTTATCAAATGACACAAAAAAAATCCACTCAACTTCTTAATAAAAACTTAAATTTTATCACAATAGTTGATTATAGTAATTGGAACTAGCAACACAATTTATTATATTTAAGTGTAGTGGCTCAGTATTCTCTTTGGCATCAATAGTTTCTCAAAGAAGCATCTACCTAATCTGCCCCGACTGCCCCAGCCCCAGTGATTTATCAGATCCCAAGGTCTTGGAAGCTGCTACTGAGTCTCTTGCAAAATACAACTGTGAGAGCACCTTGAAGCAGTATTCTCTGGTCAAAGTCACCAAGGCATCTACCCAAGTGAGACTGAACGCCCCTGGCGATCACGCCAACAATGAGTCTCCCGCGTGTAGCCATGGAGCCAGAGCTGAGAGGGCTGTCAGGGCTGTCTTTTGATAAGCAGCCTCTTGGGTTCTTGTCTTGGAATACCTGATGCCCACATAATCGTGTTTCAGTGTCTGAGCTTCATGGGATTTCCACAAGTGTGTGACCCCTTTATCATTGGCCTTAAGGCAAGGAGGGAAATGTGAAACCCAGTCTCTGGTTTCTCTACTTGGGGTCACTGTTTATTGCTACATTTCAGATCTAAGTGACCAAGGGCCATTCAACAAGTCAGCTTCTGGTCATGTCAGGGTTGGGAGTGGATGCTGAGGGAAATGGAGGCTCAATTGTATTTGCTTTATGTTGCTATCTATCGAAGTGAGGAAAACTAATCTAAAAATACATTTACCTGAGGAAAAATGAGGTCACCCAAGTGAAGGTTTTTTAGAGCCTGTTCATTCCTGAGAAGAGGAGGGAGGTGTGGTGGTTGTTTTCTACATGTCAGGATCCTATTGCATGCTTTGTTCATGGTGGGGTTATAGGGACACTGGGATACCTGTGCTAACCCCAACTTGGGGGTGTACGTTTCTGTAAATATCATGCTGTCAAATCAACATTTCCTCACTTGGAAAGTCTGATTTTTATTTCTCAACTATTGTCTCATCCAGTGGGTGGCTGGACCTTCATGCTTTGTGGAATATTTAATCAAAGAGGCACCTTGTACCAAATCCCAGGCCAGCAGCTGCACGCATCAGTCTCCTGACTCAGAGGTGAGTATCTCTGAATTTCTTCAGAATTTAAGATTTGTGTTCACAGGTGAGAAATATTTAGTAAGCATATTTATTTTTTATTCTAAATTACACGTGAGGTTTTCTAATGCATGAGATGCTTTTGTTCAGCTCAAGGTGCAACTGACTAATAGAAATTGTGCTGGCACACCTGCACTGATAAGATATTATTTGGTTACAAGTGCATCCCATCAGCAAAGTGATGAGATTGTAAAAATGATCACAGAAGGCTGTAAAGTGTAGATGAATCTCCTCAATGATTGTCCTTAGCTGGACAAATCCAGTTATTTTTGGAATCCATCTTGGTGTTCCTTTCCCTGGACTACTCCCTCAGAAGGAGCAAGTAACACAAGTCTTCATTGACAGAAAGTATCCAGGTGAGGAGGGAGCCCTGAATCCATGGGAATTCCCACACCTGCTGGGAATGTCAGTAGCACCCTGTTTTGTAGTATAGTTGGGAAAATTGCATCAAAAGTTGTTTTGTTTTTAGTCAAGATTATTTGGGATATGATTGATCATTAGCATTTTCACAATAATGTTGAATTCAACTTGGCAGTTTCATTCCTAAAAGGGCAGTTGGAAATTTCATAGGAGTATAAATTCATTTTTGGTTTCTTTATTGCAGATGTGTAGAAATACTATTGCTCTCTGTATATTGACCTTGTATCCTTTACTTTTTTTATTTATTTATTTTCCAAACACATGCTCTTTATTTTTAGTGTTATAGAAATAATTTCACATTTACAGAAAATATAAGAATAATAAAAAAGCCTATATGCTCCTCATGCAGGTTGTTATTATAATAGTTAATTTATTACACTTAATTTATAATAATTATGTGTAATGATAATTTAAATTAATTATATTACTTAATAATACTAATTTCTTATTAATGACTATTATAAGTTAATTAAATGTTAGCAAATAGTAATAATTTTAGGTAATTATATAACCAATTAATTATAATAATATGACTAAAATAATATAATTACATTATTGTATCATAATTATTATGTTATATATTTATAATTACATAATTTATAATTATATAATTATAAATACATGATTACTGGGATAATGTGATCAGTGATTATAATAAAATAATTATAATAAATTATTGTCTACTTATTAATTATTGTCTACTTATTAATATAAATTATTGTCTACTTATTAATTTTACAGGGAGAAATTATAATTACCACCTAACCTAAACAATTCCTGTTGGTGCTTAAGAGTCGGGGTGGATGGGAAGAGAAAAGGCAGTGGGAGCAAGGAATAGGAGTAAGAATACCAGGCTAGGTCGATAGAATAGGAGGGAAGACTAAAAAGCACTTCATAACTCTGGAGGGAGCTGGTGAATGTTTTACATTTCCTCTCCCTTCCCCACTATACCAGAATCTTCAATCAGTAGACTGAACAGAGAACAAATATCTAAAGTTTTTTTGTTGTTTCTAAAGTATAAGCATTGCCATACCATTTTTCAGTGTTCAAGATATTTACACATTTTCCTTCACTATCATGGTCTTACTTATTTGTGAAATATAAACAACCAAAGAGAACAAACCGGCCAAAGAGCAGAGTGTTCCTAGGCTCCATGAATAGGAGACCGGTTACCACACAGAATGGAGGAGGGGCGCATGGAGGCAGGGAGGCCACATGGAGGTGGTGCTGAGCTTTGGTGCAGGATGGGTGAGGCATGTACAACTTGTGAAACTACACCCAAAATTATATTCAGGTAACCAGAGGCAAATCAACATTTTTTTTTTTTTTAAAGGAAAAGCCCAATGCAGACTCCATGGGACTCAGGGCAGGGGGCTCAGCAGCGCTCGGTGTCAGACCCTCAGGATCCAGCTGCTGGAAACACATAAAGGAAGGAGACTGTTCAGAAGAGGGTCTCCTACACGCAGTATAATTCAGGGAAATCAGACAAAAATAAATCAGCTTCCACTAATGCTCCTTTTAGAAACATTTGGTCTTGGGTCCCCTGATCCAGAGGAAGGCCCTGCGGCTGAACTGAGCAGAGACTTTTGTGGGTCTGTCAGGGGAAAAAAGGTGTCAGCCCTTTGCCACTCTGTTACAGAAAGCATCGGTGGCCTTCACTAATGTTTTCAAAATTTGGAATTTATAGATTCAGATTCTGGAAAAGAACAAAGAGGAGAAGGAGAGTGTATTTCTATGCAGAAAGTCGCACATAGCTTAAGAAATTGTCCCTTAGAGTTCCAGAACGTCAGTTTCCTTATTTTAAAAAAATGAATAAGATAAAAAAAAAAAAAAATCTCTGAGCGTGGGTGGAGATGGGGTGTTTGACACAATAGACTAGTTTCTGTTTATCTTCCTTCCCATTAGATGTCATTCCGACATGCTGTGTGTGATGCTATCTTATCAGAGAATCATGGAGGGTTAGACACTGGGCAGGCCAACCATCCCTTCCTTTAAATGACACAATCACTTCCTGAGAAATTTGATGACAGGCCTGAAACTACACAGGCAACCAGGATTAAACCCCAACCTCCCAACCCACTCGATGAGTGGGTGTTGTTTGCTGTTCTCCTTCTGGTGGAACTTGGGTCAGCTCTTGAGGCAACAGACTTGTACCATTAACTACAGGGCAAAGTCAACAGACGCCCTCACATTTTGCTCCATTTCCTGCACATTTCCTGTAGGTTTGCCTGGAATCCAAAGCCCTCAGGGAGGAAGGTGCTTTCACCCTAGTCAGGGCCACTGGCCTGGGCACTAGACACTCCTGGGCATTTGGGGAAAGTCGTCATCACACGCAGTTGCTAGAGCTGCTGAGTGGACTCTGTCCCAGGCTGTGTGACTTCAGGCATAGGTACAGTTGACCCCTCTGCCAGCCACTTACTTCATCCATAAAAGCAGAGACACTGTGTCTATTTTATAGGACTAAATGAGAGAGAGAATCAGAGACACTCATGTGTTGGTTGGGCAGCCAGCAGCAAGGGAGTTTATATTTACTGGGACAGCAGAGGGCAGGCTAAAGCTGTGAATGAATGTGGGGGAGGCCCTGGGGGAGCAGAGTAATGTGACAAGATGGGAATGGACAACCCAGTGGCAGAGTGAACATTTCAGGGTCCATGGTAAGATATCATAAATGCAATGCAGCACCTGTCGTGGGCCCTTAGGGGAAAGGAACAGAGAAAACTGAAGTTCCCTGCTCTCCACTTTGTCATTGGAAGGGTGGAGAGGGAAGTGGTGCCATTTTGTCATGTGTCCTCTAAACAAAATCCTTATTTGAGCCATTATAAGAGCAGACAATGTCCAATGTAGGCTGAAAATAAGAGGATGAGTTAAAATGGCCAGACAGTCTGAGACACGCAAACAAATAACCACCACAAAATACAATTAATAAGACTGTGCCACGAAATAGTCCAGGAAAAGGTGAGGCTTTTCAGTGGAAACACGGGGAAGGATTTTTGAAGAGGAGGCAGTTTGATGTCGGTTATGGACTAGCATTTAGACATATTGTGGAGGGCAGAAGAGGACGTTCAGATAGGGAGAAGCATGAGGTGGCCCAGGGATTAGAAATGACAAACTTCTCAGATGAGATGTAGCATCTGAAATGGCTGGGAGTGTTGTATGTACAGCAGCCTTGGCTGCTGTCACGTTGGATTCTGGCCTTTCTAATGGAGTGTGGTGTCAGGTCAGTGCTGCTTTAAGTTTTAGTTTCCTGATGACACGATGTGGAGAGCCTTTCGATGTGCTTATTTGCCATCTGTCTCTCTGGTGATCTCAAGTTATTTTTTACCTCATATTCATGGAGTTGCTCCTTTCCTTATTCTAGATTTTTGAGAGTTCTTTATTTTCTATGCAGTCCTTTACCATACGTGCCTTTTGTAAACATGTTTTCCTAGTCTGTGGATTATCAGTCAAACCCTCAAGGCAATTATTTTTTATCTTTACCATAAAGAAAGGAATTAAGCCTGGGTATGATTTAGTCTATGTCTTAGTGATGTAAATACACATAGTAAATGGTCATACATGTACTAGATGCATATTTTGAAAAAGTAAAAGAGCATGGAATTTAGAGTCAACACTGATGGGACAGAATCATGTCTTCATCACATTTTGTCCTTATCTGTCATACTCCATATGGATTCACAAGGAAGATCTTTTAACAATTTCTTATTATGTACAGTTTAAATGTTATATTTTCCCTTCAGGTTATACCAAGAGGATTTTCCCAAGTCAATAAATATTCTTCAAAAAGATTATTTTCAAAGGTCACATGATATTCTATGTTACATATTTGATAATCCATATGTATTATGGTGTGTAATATATTTACCTTTCCTTCTTTTTTTCCCTTTGTCCATGTGTACCTTCCAATTACTTCTTTCTATAAAAATACTACGGTAAACATCTTTTTAAATTGTAAATTCTTTGAGAATCAATGTATTAGTTGACAAAAAACTTTATAACATTAGCTTTTTGTACTAGACATTCCATTTTAAAAAGAAAAGATTCAGTTTTTTATCAGGTGTTTGATGTATGTATTTTGTTAATTTATTTTGAAAAAATAGGCTTTATTTTTCAGAGTACTTTTAGGGTAAGGCACACTTGAATGGAAGGTATAAAGAGTTGCAATTCACTCCTTGCTTATTCTCCACTCACCCTCCTGCACTGTAAATTCACATCAGGTGGAACATTTGACATCATTAATGAAGCCACACCAACTCCTCACTATCACCCAAAGTCCATAGTTTATATTAGTGTCCACTTCTTGGGTTTGGACAAATGTATAAGGACATGTCTCCACCGAAGAATAGTTTCACCGCCATAACAGTCCTCTGTACTCTGCCTGTGCCTCCTTCTCTCCTCTCAATTCCCTGGCAACCACTGATCTTCTCTTACTATTTCTATAACTTTGCCTTTTCTAGAATATCATAGAGTTGGGATCTTCAGCTTGCAGCCTTTCATATTGGAAGGAGGGCAGAGCAACTAGGTGCAAAAAAAAAAAAATAGACTTCTCATAACTGTACTTCTGCCAGCAGGATGGAGCCCACTTGCAGCAACCACAGAGCTAGACAAGAAACAGACTCGGCAAAAGTTCTGCTCAGACTTCCATCTGCTGATGCCCGGCTATACCAAGGCTGCCAGACATCCTGCTCCCAGGTAAGAGGAACCACTGCTATTTCCTGCACCCAGAAATATGACCCAACCTGTCACCCCCTACCTTTCTCTTGCTCATGCAATAAAAGGACTTTACTACTTGGTTGGGGGTGCAGCCCTTTCTGCTTGTAGTTTCTGTTGCTAGTAAACAGCTGCTTTTACCTTTTGGACTGATTCTTTGTTGACCTGTGTTTACTACTCATCTCCCCCCATGTCGCACCCCCTCCTCCAGACTAACATGTTAACTCCTCCCACTTAGTGATTAAGTTTGGCTACATCTGACCTTTAGTTTCTCTGTATTCCACCGACAAGTCAACTATCGTTATTTGTCTTTCTCCTTCCAAATTATTTCACCTACGATAATTTCTTCCAGTTCCATCCATGTTGCCAAAAATGGCATGAGTTTATCTCTTTTGATCACTGACTACTATTTGTTGTGGCTATATATGACATCTTCTTGATCTACTCATCTATTTTGGGGGCACTTAAGTTGTCTTCCTATTTGGGCTATTATAAAAAGTGCTGCCATGATATTGAAAGTCGTTTGCACATTTGTAGGGTAAATGACTGTCAAGCTTTTCCGCCCTCCCGCCATTAGGATTGATGACGGATCTCTGTGGTCCTGAATGCATGCCTGATGGCGGACACCTGGAGTGGGGTGTGGGCATTCTGAGAAAATATATTATTGAGCAAATGAATATAATAAAGATTCCAGCAGAACTTCCAGCACAAGTGCAATGAACACTCCAATGCAGGCATAATCAGCAAGTTTGCTTACTTACAGCTCCTTCCCTTTCAAGATTCATGCCCAGGGTCTCAGCACTCTTATCTGCAAGGTTGGGCAGCCAGCCAAGCTGGTCTCTATTCAAGGCCATCCATGAATGCCTGCATCTTTTCCCCCTTGTATTGCCCCCCTTGTCTGGGGACTTTGCTGCAAATGGTTGTGCCTGCTGAAAAACGATGTTATCAATGTAACAGATATGGACACAGTTGTGTATAAAAGAAACTCTTGGTCTTTAGACGGGTGCTCAGACCTTATGGGACTTCCCAAGTCTGGGACCTCATGCCTGTGTAATAAAGCTTCTCCTGAACTCACCATTCCTGAAGTACTTCTTGTTCCTCCTCTGCCTGGGTAAAAGGCTAGAATTTATTTCTATAACAGGCAGACATGGGTGGGTACACCAGGGCTGAGACGGAGCTTCTAAGGGCGGTGTCGCAGAATGGAACAGAACCAGAAGGAGAACAGACGAGAGAGCAGAATGAAAGAGAATCAGAAGAGAGAGACCAAGACCACGAGAGAACCCAGGAGAGTCCAGGAAGAGTGAGGATTTGCCGGGGGCTGGGAGGCGTGCCAGCCTTCTGGCCCCCCAGCACCCCTGCCTGCCTTGTACCTGGTAAATGACAATAAAGGCCTGAAAAGCCACCGAGGGCTCCAGGACTCTCCTTTACCCGTCTGCACAGGGATTATAGAGATCCTGCACCATGCCTTCCTGCCATTACAACATTGTCCTCAGTATTGCATTGTTGCCATATGTAGTGACCTTGTAAATAACTTTGAGAAAGTTCCATGGAGATGACAGAGATGGTTAGGGTTTTTTCTTCCTCCTTTATTAGATTCTGCTCTGATCTGCTATATAAATTTTTGTAATTACGTGAAACATGGCCTACGCTCCCACACGCCTCCCAAATGCAAACAAGCAGGTCAACAACCCCAGTGTTGTAATGCTTGGACAGCACAACAGAGAGTCATTTGTCCTTTTGGAATAGGGCAAATAGTGTAAGAGAGCAGAGATCCAATCAGGGCCCCACAGCTCTGAAGCAGAGGATATAAGAGGATGGAGATAGTTAAAATCAGCATCTAGATTGGCTCCCAGTTTTGGGGGGAAAGTTTCTCAGTGCCTAGAAGGAGACTGTTAAGTCATGAGATTAATTACCGTCCTTTTCCTCTGCTCCAGGCTGCTCTCAAGTTTGAGCCAGGAGTCCTTCTCACAGGAAATTGGCTGTGATGAAGAGGATGTATTTAAGGCTGTGGATGCTGCGCTGAAGGAATATAATGATGAAAACCAAAGTGGCAACCAGTTTGTATTGCACCGTATAAGTAATGTCATCAAGATGGTGAGTATGCTATGAAACCTTGACAGAATTTGGAATATGTTTTCACTTGGAGCCCAGGCACCCTTCCCTCTCCCTCCCCCACCACCACAAACCAGCAAAGAACTGATAAATATATATAATTTTTATTTGTCAATTATACCTTGATAAAGGGGCAGGGGAGATGGAGTTAGATTCTAAGCCATTAGTATGTACCTTGAAGCTATTGGCTTGAATGTGTCAAGAGTAACAGCTATATTCTGAGTGGTTTTTAATATTTTTAGTCACTGATTGATATAGGCAGGACAAAATCTGACAATATATTTGATTTCAGAAATGTTCTGGTGTAGGTGGGAGGAAGGGTGTGTGTGTGTGGGGTGTGTGTGTGTGTGTGTGTGTGTGTGTGTGTGTGTGTGAAGGAATTCACTAGAGACTATGTAGAAAATGGAACAGCCAGATTTATTGAACTACACTGCTAAGAGAAGCTGTGGGTGAGACAGAAGAGGTCTGGTACACAGATTGAGGATCTCAAGGCTCTGTGTATACTCCTGGCGTCATTGCCTGGCTACAATGACTAGTCTTGGGTGTGACCTGATTGATGATCCAAATTGGCATAGGAGAGCATAAGCTCTTTGGATCATCACCTTAATGTCCAGGTTCCCATGGCAGTTTTATGGACTCCCTCTAGCCATTCAAGCCTCCCAGACTTACCTGCTGGGCAAATGGGAGCTTGGGATGTAAATTAGCAATTATACCATGACAAGAAATACAACTCTCTCAATAGTTTGTTTAAATGAATTTCACTGTTAAACACTGTGTCTCTGTGATAGCTGTTCAATTGTTTACTTTGGTGAAAAATAAAATCAGTCATTTGACATGAGGATTAAGACAAAAGCCCAGGAGCACAGCTTTTTCTGAAAATGAAAGGAGTCATGTGGTTCCATAATCTAGAGTCCTCAGGCAGGAGTTCCGCTTCCAGGTCTGTCCAGTGTGTTGGTGGCGTCTTCACTGGCTGCCATGGCAGATGTCAACTTTCATTCAAAAATGTCTGTAGAATCACTTGTTATCTCTCCTTTCCAGTGTGACCACCGCCCCCACTGCTACCACTTCCTGTTTTATTAAAACTGAGACCTGGAGTGGACCTCAGAGAGGGCCTGTCTGACTCCAGCCCCTCCAGGTGCTAAGGTTATACCCACCAGGCTCTGAGAGAATGGCCCCTGGGTGTCAGGAGCCCAGGACCCTCGGCCTCTGCTTCTCCAGGTGGCAAGGCTGCCTCCTCCTGCCGTGAATACTGGCCTCCTGGCTCTCACCTGCAAAGTGGGGGGCTGGACAACACCACCTCTCAGGTCCTGCATGCCAGGATTGTGCATTTGAAAGCTCATCCAATTCACCACCTTTGCGATTTAGAAGTTTTATTTTCCATTATGACGTGATTGAAATATTGACAGTAAACAAAAAACATACTAAACTCACCTCCGATTAATTCATCCTACTCTCCAGAAATAACTGTTACCATTTTGCTCAAAAGTGAAAAAACATCCTTTAATTTGTTGGTTATCTAACTATAAAACTAATATATTTTTGTTTAAAAAACACCTTGACAATTCAGGAATTTTTTTTTTAAGGTTTAGAGTAGCATTCTAATTTATTTTTTTTAATTTTTAAATTTTTATATTCCCCATAAAATTGAACCCAGGAATGTTTGTTTTACAGAAGAAAGTGAAAGACAGCTGTATTCCTACCACTGAAAGACAAACATTATAACAACTTTGTTGCACAACTTTTCAGACATTAAAAAATCATATGTCTACATATAAATTGATTTCTACAAATATGTCCTAATGCTACAGATACTACTTTGTAACTTAAATATATGTGTGTGTGTGTGTGTGTGTGTGTGTGTATTTACCTGGCAAATAATTGCTCCATTTATTGAATGAATAAATTAACTTTGTTATACATACATGTGTATATATATACATACATGTAAATACAAAAAGAATATTTGTCCAAGTCAATATATGAAACTTTTGGCACTTCTAATGTATGTTGGCCCCAATTTAATCAAACAAATATCAAATATTCATAACCACACCAGATCACACTCAAATGATTCACTGTGCGTCAATGATGGACCTTAGGTATCTTTGTTTGCTTTTTCCCAGGGTGGCATAGATCCATTTTATTCCTTCAAGTACCAAGTCAAGGAGGGTGATTGTCCTGTTCAAAGTGGCAAATCCTGGCAGGACTGTGACTACAAACAATCTGCGGATGCTGTAAGTGTGTCAGCTATTTCCAAGCCTCTGGTTTTCTGTGTAAAGACTACCAGAAATTTATTCTGGTGCTAGGATGAGAAATATTGTGAGTCTGTTTCTGAGGTTACCCGTGAACCATCAAATGTACAGAAAAGTCCCATGCTTGATGTCTGTGTTGTCACATAGACAAAAGGGCAGGAAGAGGCCAGTGGTTAGACATGAGGAAATTCCCCTTGAGAAGGTGACTCTGCTGACCCCCTGGGACATGTGAACAGGCCCAGAGACATCAGAGCCCTTGGCACAGGTCAAGGGCTGGTGAGAGGGAAGTGGGGCCCTTCCCTTCACAGGCCTAAGCCAGAAACTCTCTGCCTCCAGCTAGCTGACCACTCTGAACTGGCTCCTCCCCTGTAACAGGAGAGCTCACAGGGACCCCATGGATGGGGGAAGGAGGCAAGGAGACACCTCCTCAAAGGACTTTGCCTGGCAAGGGCTTGCCACTCCACAGCTGGTTGTTTTGCCTCAGTTCAGGGAGATTGTAGATGGGATCTTCTCAGCAACAAGCTAGTGTTTTCACCGTCATTGCATTCACTTATTCAGTGTGAAACATGGTATCTTCTATGCAGTTTGAACATAGAAACTGAAAAATGCATCAAGAGGAGAGTTAACAGTTTAGTTCTAAGGCATTGTGAACATCTTGGTTAAAAAAAAAAAAAAAAAAAAGTATTTCCAGGCCTCAAAGCAAAGACTGAGATTTAAAGCCTCACCATTTATAGTGCCTCTCCTCCAAGCTCCCATGAATCTCAGTGGTTGGAAAAAAATGATGATTCCGTTATACAAACATTCATTTTTTTGCCTCAGAATTCTGTTAGGAAAAATCTTGACAAGCCCTTTTTTTTTTTAAGATGAAACTGTATTTAGTGCTGCTAGGTGGATGTCTCCATCTGAAAGATTGAGATAAATGGTGTCTTTTATAAATTTTTTTTAGGCCACAGGAGAATGCACAGCCATCGTGGCAAAAAATAATAGGACATTCACCGTAGCTACCCAGACCTGCCAGATCACTCCAGGTAACGGATATATCTGGTGGGGCTGCCCTGGGGGGAGAATCAGTCATTTCTGTGTGCCCGGAGTGCAGCCTGGACAGAGCCCCGTCCTGCAGGGTGGGCAGCAGGAGCTGTGCCATTTGTAGCCTCAGGGAGAGTGGGGTGGGTGCAGCCCCACACCCTGATCTGGGCCCAGGCTGCTTCCAGTCACCACCTCAGGGCTTCCCCCACCCTCTCCCTGCAGGGCTGCATTGTATGGATGTGCAGTGGGGTGTCTTGCCTTCAGTTGTAGGCCCCTTCCGAGAGAGTAAATAACAGAGGCTTTGAGATCAGATGAACTCTGCAATCTTACAATGTTCTTCACCTTCTTGGCTTTCCTTGGTTCCCCCCCCCCCCCCCCCCCCCGCACTGTTTATTAAAGAGACAGTCTTTGTTCCCAGGTATAGTCTTTGCTCCCTTGTCTTAGGCTAGTTGACTGTTTTCTATTTCTTTTTTATTCAGCCCTGGGTGATTGTATAATTGTAAGAATTTGTCTATTTCATCTAGATTGTTGAACTTGTTTACATATAAGTGTTCATAGCAATCTCTAATTATCCTTTAGATTTTTGCTGTGTCTGTTGTAATTTCTCCTCTTTCATGTATGACCCTATTTATTTTAGTTTTCTCCTTCTTTTTCTTTGTGGACCTGGTTAGAGGTTTGTCTATTTTATTTTTTCAAATAACCGGCTTTTGGTTTCATTGATCATTTGGATTATCTTTTAATTTCTGTTCATCTATTTCTACTTTGATTTTATTATTTCTTCTACTGTGTTTGGCTTTTTTGTGTTGTTGCTCTTGTTGCTCTAAATTTTTCTAGTTCCTTAACATGGGAGATTAGGTTGTTTTTAGGGTTCTCCCCTTTTCTTGATGTGGGCCTGTATTGCTCTATATTTTCCTCTTACTACTACTTTTGTGTGTGTCCCATATATTCTGGAAGATTGTATCCTCCTTTTCACTTGTCTCTAGGTAATTTTTCATATCTTCTTTGATTTCCTCATTAACCAGCGGTCTTTCAGTAGAACGTTGTTCAGTCTCCTCATTATGGGGGATCATCTTCCTTTCTTTTCATAGTAGATTTTTAGTTCAATACCTATATGGTCAGAGAAGACATTTAGTAAGATTTTAATCTTCATGTTCTTGTTGATGTTTGTCTTGTGGTCCAGTGTGTGGTCTATCCTGGAGAATGATTCATGTGCACTTGAGAAAAATATGTATTCAGATTTTGGGGGGTGCAGTGTTCTATTGATGACTGTTAGGCCCATGTGGTCTAGATCTTGGTTTAGTGCAATTGTGTCCATATTTATTTTCCATCTTGTTGATCTGTCCATTGCTGAGAGTGGGGTGTTGAAGTCTCCTACCACATGTGTATTTTGTCCAAAGGCTGTTTTCAGAGATGATAGTAATTATCTAATGTATTTTGGTGCTCCTTCATTTGGTGAATATAAATTGATTAGTGTTACAACTTCCTGGTGTACTGTCCCCTTGACCATTATGTAGTGTCCATCTATGTCTCTTATCACCTATTTTAGCTGGATGTCTGTTTTATCTCATATGAGTATGGCTGCATCTGCCTTCTTTTGGGTGCCATTTGCTTGTAGAATTGTTTCCAAGCCTTTACTTTCAATCTATGGTTTTCTCTGGAACTTAGGTGTGTTTCCTGGGGGCAGCAGAAGGTTGGATTCTGTTTTCTAATCTAACCTTCCACTCTGTGTATTTATATTGGTGAATTTAGTCCATTAATGCTTAAGGTGAGTATTGCTATGTGGAAATCTGTGACTGTTATTCTGTTCATCATATTGCGGTTCTCTCAATTCCTTGTTCAGTTTTTCATATTCATTCCTCTGTTGGGTTAGATCCAAAAGCTCCTTGTAATTTACTTGCAGTGGGGAGTTAGGAGTAGTGAATCCCTAAAGAATTTGTTTGTCTGTTGGCGCAAGGGGTTAAGCGTCTGCACTATGAAGCTATCAGCAGCCACTGCAGTAAACAAAAAAGAAATGTATTGTTAGGCCATGTCGTCATTACCTGAATGTCTCAGACTATACAGACACAAACCTGAAAGATGAAAGATGGTTTAGCATATTTCATACCTAGGTTATACTCATGACCTATTGGGACCACTGTCATTTATGCCATCCATGCCGTTGCCGACCAAGACAAGGCTAGGGTAATGAAGACATGGCCTACCAATACATTTCTTTTTTTTTTTTAAAGATTTATTTATGCATACAAGAATTGGAGTACAAGCCAGAGGTGTGGGGGGTGAGAGGATTCAACAGAGACAGCGTGGGGAACAGAACAGGCAGATTAACTGAAATACCCTGCTGAGGGGAGCAGCGGGCAAGACAGGAGAGGTTTGCTGTGTCATGTGGGTTAACTCCCTGGCCGGTGATCAAACTCGTGCTACAGTGGCTGCCGATAACATCATAGTGCAGATGCTTAACCCCTTGCGCCACCAGGGAGGACCCCTAACAATCCATTTCTCAGAACAATATCACCATTGTTGAACAACACATATCACCAGTGTGCCACCCAGTTCTCAACAGCAAAGGATGCTCCCAACTGCTCAGACCACATGTCATGCCTCCCTGCTTCCACTTTAAGCTCAGGTAAAATGTATGTACCCCACACCCCACACTGCTGTCCCTGTCATCCTGCTGTCTCAGGAGCTATCTGCTCCTCCTCCTCAGGCCTCGTGCCTCAGGTTAGCCAGCTAACTGGCTTTACCCTTCTTATCGCAGGCCTCATCATCTCAGGAGTCTCCCCTGTGCTCATTCTGGGCTCTTGCCTTTCTAAAGTCTTGCCAAATTATATTGAAATGATCCATCTACAGTTCTGTCTCTCACACTGGACTTGGCCCAGATCCTTTGGCAACAACTATTACTAAAGAATTGATGAATCCAAGTGAGCCCACCAGCACCGGGCAAGTTGTGTTTAGTGGATTGGATTGTTACAAAATGTGTTGTACCCCAAGCCAGGCTTCAAAGACCTTTAATAAACATTGAAAAAAAATCTGCAATGTTTTAATTTCTTATAAAGGATAAATTCATGTATTCTATAGTTAAAGAACTTTAAAATAAATGTAAAATAGTTTTGCACAATTCTGTACTATAAGAAGGTCTAAGAGAATGGCAATTTTTTTCATCTCTGACTAAGAAGCAGATTAGTGTTTTCTTCTTATAATTCATACTTAGCTTTAATGTAAAGTTTGTTTTTCAGGACCTTCTAGATTATCTGACTTATTTAGGGCAATGTATTTTAATGCTGCTTTCTCTCATTAATATTGTCTCTTATTTTGCCTCTCTTTGTCAAGTGGGGGGACCTGCACTGATTTCCCAGCACACCTGCCCTGGTTGCATGTACCCCATATCAACAGAGGACTCCAGTGTGAAAGAAATCTTGAAGCATGCTATTTCACACTTTAACAACCACAGTGCTCATTCTCACCTCTTTGATCTTGGAAAAGCAAAACATGCTTATAAACAGGTTTGTTCTTTTATTTTGCACATTGTTAAAATTTGTTAGATTTTTATGCTTAGGATTTCATCAACTGAAGCAAACTGTTGACTGAAAAAACACTGGGTTCCACAACTGGAGGGAGGCTCTTCTATGTCCTCCTGTGACTAACACAGGCAGCAAACATCTTCTGCTTTGGTCAAAGTGACCAGGAAACTGCAACATGTAAAGGCTCCAAGGTGACTCAGGCTCCCTGCTTGGAGATTTGTTTGGAATGAAAGGGTGGTCAGCATTAGAAGTTCTTTCTAGAGCTGGTAAAAGAAGTCATTCTGGCCTGAAGGTTTTAAGAAAACTCTAACACCATGGGGCCTCCCTGGTGCAAGGGCTTAAGACTCAATACTATGAAGCTATCCACGGCCACTGCAGCACGAATTCAATCCCCGGCCAGGGAGGTGACCCAAATGGCACAGCAGACCTCTCCTGACTTGACCGCTGCTCCCCTCAGCAGTGTATTTCATTCAGTCTGCCTATTCTGTTCCCCACTCTGTCTCTGGTGAATCCTCTCACCCCCTGTACCTCTGGCCTGCACCCCAGTTCTTGTACGTATAAATAAATATTTAAAAAAAAAAAAAAACCCTCTAACACCACCTAGCTATCAAGAGACAAACATGGCTTCAGAATATTAAATTGTACCTAAAAAAAGGTTGACATTGCTTTCTGGGCACCCTCTAAATTAGTTTTTGTATTTCTGGGGGTTGGCGGGCAAGCAAATATCTATAGAACATCCTTTCATTGCCTCAGATCACTAAGCCTTGGCTGACAATTGGCTGGATCCCTTGTAGTTCAACTTCTAATCATGATGACTCAGCTTTGGCTGGCAACATTCCCTGCTTTTGCTCTCCCTTCCAACTTGCCTTCCTGAAGGATACATGAGCTGTTCAATTATGTCCATGTCCAGCTATGACGGCAGGACTGACCCACATTAAAGCAAGAGAAATGTTATTGCCAGCTAGTCCAAGGGCCTGAGGACCTAAACATTACTTGAGCTTCAAGTTTTCTTAATCTGCCCAGAACAGCATTGTTAATAATTCACAAAATGCAATGGAAAATGTTTTTCTGCATCCTGGCAGAGTCTTCCATAGTAACTCCAACTATATACTGCTTTTCATTTTCAGATGTATACACGTGTTTATGAATATTTGTGTGTTGTGATAAGGGTTGTGTGAATCATAAAATGCTTAATATTTACTTAGTAACAACTTTTGTCTATCAATAATTACAGTTGATACTTCTTGGGTGTTTATGATATCCCAGGCAGTATCCTAAGCCCCTCTGAAAATTGTTTCAGGTGGTAGCTGGATGGAACTTTGATGTTTCCTACTCAATTCTGCAAACAAATTGTTCCAAGGCAGACTTTCCATTATTAACTCCAGACTGCCAGATCCTTTCCAATGGCGTAAGTAAGCAACAATCTAATTATCTTCTTAGCATTTTATGTCCAGGTTTTTTGGTGTGGGAACTCTCCAGCTGTGCTAGAACTCTGCCACTAAAATGTTAGATGACACTCACGTTCACTTGGGAAGGCTCACGTCATTGGTCTCTATGCCCTTACCTATGTGGTCAAAGAATCTGCACATCAGCAAAAAGCACTTACAGAGATAACCAGGGACTGAGAATAGCGTGAGACAATGCGATGTCATTGTCAAGTTTGTCTTTCCCCATCTTCACACCTTCCTCCCTCCTTTCCTTCCCCACTTGCTCTGTCCCTCTGTATCTGACATGGCTAAGGCCTAACCCTCCCTGGAGTATTTGCATTTTAACAGAAGACTGTGCTTTAAGCAAAGGGTTGCTGCAAGGCTTTTAACCTGGTAATTCTACTTCTATATTCCCTTATATGAAAAAGAGAGAGAGAGAGATCTGTACTGCAAGATGTTAATTTCAGTGTTATTATTATTAGGGAAACATTGGAAATAAATTCCTTCAACATTATGGAATGCCTAAGTATATGACAGTATATCCATACAATAGAAGATGGTCCCGCCATCAAAAATTAAGTTTTATGGTTGATTAATTAATTAATCAAAAAATTAAGTTTTGTGACATAATAAAATGGCTATAAGTAAACAAAAAACTGTATACAAAAATATATAGCCATTAAATTATATAAAGTAAACTAAGCTAAATCTGAATAATTTGAAAAATAGCATTCATATTATAAAGGGATCAGTGCTTTATTGTATATCCTCGATTATTTACATTTTAGTTTACATTACAATACTACTGACTCACAAATAGTTTTGTTTATAAGTCACCAAATCTATGGATATTTTCCTTCTAAATTCTTCCACCATGTGTTCTGCAGTTCTTTTAGTTTTCTTTCTATTGTCAAAGTTTTCAGAAATAGTTTTAAATTTAATGTGGAATTAATTTTGTTTGAGGGAGCCAACTGATTTTTCCCAAGAGAATACCAGATAGCTCAGCATTCTTCCCTTCCACGCACATTTGAGATGACATTTCTCCCGTAGTGGTTTCATATGAAAGCTCTGTCCTCTATTTTTGTTCCAAGGCCATCGTTTGTTCACAGCCAGAGCTTCAAAGTAAATTTAAATATGCGACTTATGGGTCTGGTATTTATACCTCCAAAACCAATCTTTCTTGTGACCTAATGCAAAGGTGATTTAAATTATTTTGTGCCCTAGCTATAAAATTATTATAAATTGTATATTATATGAAAGTGCCATTTAAATAAATGTTTATTATCTTATTCAACTCTTTTATAACCGTATTTTTTATCATTGGCCTTCCTTCATTAATAGCATATATAAAATTCTCCTACCGCAATTATTTTTATCCATTTCAACTCACAAAGTTTATAGTTTCTACTTAATTTTGATTCCATACTTCTGGACTGTCTCTTTTAAAAGAATAAATTAATCTTTTCACTACTTTCATGAAATTTTTGCTACCTTGAATTTTGTTATTCCCAGTATTAATAGTACTCTGCTCCTTTTTTGTTTGTATTTGTTTTAAGTTTCCTTTATCCTAGTATAAGATATTATTCTTTATTTTTATTTTTAAGATATTCTTTTTTAATATCATAGCTTTTATTTTATTGGTTTACAAATGGTTTGCATAGTAATATTTTGGGGAGTACCAGTTGACATGTCCCTAGGCGCACATGCCTCACTCACCTGCCACCAAGGCTCCAGTCCCATGTCTGACCCCCCTCCTGTCCCTCAACCCATCACTTCTCCGTTCCCGCTCCAGTAGCCAGTACATTTTTCACAGAGCCTAAGAATGATGTTGTTGTGCTTCATCAATTTTTTTTCTGTATCTATATTCTGCAAGTGAGTGAAACCATCTTTCACTTTCTGACTTATTACACTTTGCACAATCACCTCAAGATCCATCCATTTTGTACCAAAAGGAACTTTCACGGATCATTTCCTTTTTTTTTTCCATTTTTTTATTTTAACATTTATCATTTTTTACATTTTTATACAATATCTGCCTCCCTCCCACCCCCTCAGATTCAGTCCCCATAGAATTTCCTTCCCCAAGGCACCCGTGCACCATCACCACAGTCCCCTGTGCTCCTCCCTCCCTCCCTCTCACCCCTCTCCCTCCTCCTCCCCTGCAGGATGTCTCTGGTTTATAATTGTCTGTTTTTGCTTTGTTGTATTTTGTACTGTTATTATTATTATTTTTAATGTCTTATTTGGTTCCCCTATATTCCTGTTATAAGTGAAACCATCTCATACTTTTCCTTTTCCTTCTGGCTTATTTCACTGAGCATAATTCCTTCTAGCTCCATCCACGTTGCTGCGAATAGCATGAGTTTATCTTTTTTGATTGCTGAATAATAGTCCATTGTGTATATATATAACATCTTCTTGATCCAGTCATCTATTTTTGGGCATTTAGATTGTTTCCAGGTTTTACCTATTGTAAATAGTGCTGCAATAAACATAGGTGCTGGAGACCAGCTCCGGGTAGATGTTGTGTCAGGGATCTCAGAAAGGAGAGGACGGCTTACTTCGGTGAAATTTTTGGAGGGCTGAGGGGAAGTGGAATGAAGTATTGAGGGGACACTGACACCCTCTCTGGTGCAAATATCTCCTGCTGAGGGTCTCAGTGGGTCTTTATTTATACCTTAAGGCAAGTGGTGGGATTACATCAGTGTAAGCATTGAAGCAGAGCAAAGACAATCAATACATATTTTCTCATAAACATGTAGCAACTCCCTTGGTCTCATACCAAAAGGGCATTTCTTTGGTTACCTCAAAAAACATCAAGAACAATTAGTTTCCTAGGTACAGCTAATTTTCTAACATGATCAATTATATAAGACAGCACAACATTTGGCAACGATTAAGCATTCTATTGAATTTTCCTAGTTTCCTAGTGGGCGTAAAAGTTCTATTCTATACTCTATTACTAAAAATCAACCTATCTCCTCAGCACTCAATTACTTCAAAGTGGCCTAAAGCAACTCATCAAATCCATGTTAGTTCTACTGAAGTCTAAGTCTTAACTAGAGTTTCCTAACCTCCACATGGCCTGCGAACTATTGACCTTTTGCATACACCAGGAAATGCACTGCTGCAGCAAACATGTACCCCCTGATTAGGCTAAACCCCCTGTGTTAGGCTACTACGGTTTCCAAGCACAGCTGGTTCAGGGCGACTTGTTTTCCATAGTTCTCAGGGCCAAAACATTTCTTTCCTAACTATACCTTTAGCAGTTTGTACTTTCTTTGATACTGATTCAAGTGTAAGAACAATAAATCAATTAATGTCTAGGTCCAAATTGGGTTTTCACAAGCCAATTAATAACTAACTTACTTTAGCATTAACCAAGAACAAAGAGGAGAGCATTAGCAGGCAGTGCCATGGAGACTCCCTAGTTCAGATCTTGGGAAGTGCAAGAACTCCCCTCTTGTGGGAAGTACAATTTTCCCTCTTTTGGGGATCACAGGGACTCCCCTCTTCTCTGGGATCTTCCCCAATGCCCAGACCTTGTCAAGAAACAGCATAAGTAGCGCAGCCTGCCGCACATAGGTATATAGTTGTTCTTTTGAATCGCTGTTTTTGTGTCCTTTGGGTAGATCCCTAGGAGTGGAATTGCCAGATCATATGGTAGCTCCATTTTCAGTAGACTGAGGAACCTCCAGACAGCTTTGCACAATGGGTGGACCAGTTTGCACTCCCACCAGCAATGTAGGAGAGTTCCTTTTCACCACATCCTCACCATCATTTGTTGTTGCTTGTTTTTTGATATGTGCCATTCTTACTGGTGTAAGGTGGTATCTCAATGTGGTTTTGATTTGCATTTCCCTGAAGATAAGGGATATTGAACATTTATTCATATGCCTGTTGGCCATTTGCTTTTCCTCTTTGGAGAAATGTCTTTTAAGTTCTTTTGCCCATTTCTTGACTGGATTGTTTATTTTGTTTTTGTTGAACCATGTGAGTTCTTTGTATATCATTGTGATCAGTCCCTTATCACTTGGATGGAGTGCAAACATTTTTTCCCAATTAGTGGGGTGTATCTCTGTTTTGGTCCTGAAACCATAAAATATATAGAAGAAAATATAGGTAAAACACTACAAGACATACATCTCAAAAACATCTTTAAAGACTCATCACCCAAAGCAGTGATGGTGAAGGCAAAGATAAACACCTGGGATTACATCAAACTAAAAAGCTTCTGCACAGCAAAAGAGACAATTTTTTTTTAAGACTTATATTTTTATTTATTTATTTATACAAGCACTGGGTACAGTCAGAAGTGCGGAAGGGTGAGAGAATTCACCAGAGCCAGAGCAGGGAACAGAACAGGCAGACTGGTGAAGTGCAATACTGTGGGGAGCAAAGGGCGCGGCAGGAGAGGTCTGCACACCATGTGGGACCCTCCCCTGCTGCTGGGGACCAAGCGCGCACTGCAGAGGCTGTGGGCAGCTTCGCAGCCCAGCACACAACCGCGGCACCACCGGGTGGGCCTGTCACAGATCATTTATATGGTTTGTTACAAGATATTTTTCCTAAAGTTAACAATTGATTTTTTTTAACTTAACTGAAAGTCTTTGCCTTTCTAAATGAAAATGTTGCCATTCATTTATATGGTTATTATTTCTACATTAGATTTTCCTGACATCTTATTTCATATTTCTATGTATATGTTTTGATTATTAGTTTTGATGCAATTACATAACTTTCTTATTCTTCTTTAAAACTAGACTTTTTTTTCCATGCAAAGATTGTAAAGTTAATTTATTAGTAAATTTATTTCACTACTTGTATAAAGTTTCTTAAGAACATTTTTTAACTTATGCTCTTGTGTACTTTTTTAAAACCAGGATATCGGTGAATGCACAGATAAAGCATCCATGGACCTTTCACAGAGAATTATTTCCCTCATACAGAAGTGTGAGACTTCTCCAGGTATGAGAGAATTCACATTGGTGCTTCAGCAGTGTGTGCTGAGCCACACCACTCTGATCATGTCACAGCAGCTGTGATATGTGCTCCCATCCTGTGCCACAAAGTCTGTGTGGCAACAGAGCCTGCTGAGGACACTGTACCTCATCTCAACCTTTCTGACAATACTGTACCCCATCTCTGCCCAGCTGTGTGGCAGCAGGTAGAACTGAGAGTGCTCGCCCAGGGGTCCATAAGGGATATTGTGCCACAAGGGGAACTTTCTGTTCTCTGAGCCTGCTGGGCCTCCTTGTTACGAGATGTCCCTAAGCCCAGTGATATTCAGTTACGTAAAGCTGACCATATTTTTAACTGCTCAAAATAAAATCCTCTCAATTAAAGTTTTTTTTTCCTCTCTATCCATGTTATAGTCAGGAAAATGGTTGAGTTTATGATCAAGTCAGTATTTCTGTACCAAGAGCTGGCTTTTATCCCACCTGCAAGATAGTTGTATGGACTCCACAGTAAGTAGCATTCCTGAAGCTGCCAGCTCACCAGGAACAAAGGACTTAAAATTTTCCCACTAGAGAGTGATCCCTTTAAGTTAAGAATTGCCTTTGACAGTCTCCAAGAAAAATATGTAAGTTATAAAAAGCACACCATTTTGGTTGAGGTATTAAGACCTTCTGATTGGCTGATTCCCTAAATACCCTGGGCTCAGAGGAAAGAAATAAGAGGAAAGGCAGCAGGCAAAGGCCAGAAAGTCAGCCTCCACCTACTCACCCCTTGGGCAGCCACACGACCCTCTGTAAATGGATACTGGATCATGAATGAGACAGGTGCAAAGCTAGATTGCTCCTTGTATATACACTTACTTAAAACCTGATTCTTTCAGCGGTGAATTTTCCTCCCAAGGTGTGTGCAGGCTGTCCCACAGAGATCTCTGCAAACAGCCCACAATTGAAAAAGGTTCTGAATCTTTCCATCAAAAAGCTGAACGCAGAAAATAATGGAACTTTCTATTTCAAGATTGACAATGTGAAAAAAGCCACAGTTCAGGTCTGTTAATTATGCTACAAACGAAGTTAATATTGCAGTATGTGTGCAAATTGCTTGCTAATTGTGCGAAGATCTTGATTCTGGATTGGGAAATAATAGAGCTGATGAATGAAATTTGAAGTATTGGAAGTTCACATCATAACCTCACTGCAAGGTTGGTGTGTGATCCTGAATAAGTCACTCTCAATTTTCTATCTGTAAAGTCTGCAGTGATGATCAAATAAGGGGATGTGTGGTCATCACTTCTCAAACGCTCAAGTGCTATATAAATACTAGTAGCAGTTATATAATTAATCAAATTCAGGGCTAGAAAAAGGAAGACTTATTTTATGCCTTTCTAGATTCATCTCTCATTGTAACATACTTAGTACCCTGAGCTCAGTCACAACAGTGAGTTGCTATTATCCAGACTCTTCACATTTTCATGTCCATGTCATTTTTCCCCAATCTCCCTGTCTGGGGTAACCTCTGGGATGTCCTCTGTCTTCCACACTGGTCAGCAGAGTATAAGGTGAGCCCTGGTCTGGGGCTCAGGACACCCAACTCTATCACTTATCTAACCACTCACGTCCTGGATGCCCCTGGACTGTCCTTCAGGTTCACACAGCCTTAGTTGTCCCATCTGTAGCAGAAGCGGCTGGTTGAGTGGAGCCCAAATCCCTTCCAGCTCCAGCAGCCTGATGTGATGTGGGCAGATTACTATTATAGAACCTCAAAATTCATTTCCTTAAATACAGGCTTGAAAAAAAGTAATCAGAATAGAACCAACTGTTAGACCAAACCAACATTATCTTTATCTTTATAATTGGGACAAAAAAATCTTACTAAATAATTTCATGCTTCTGACTCAGGGTGTCTAGAATTCTAAAATAGGAGTTTTTAATTTTTCTCTCTCTCTCTCTTTTCTTTCTGTCTCTGTCTCTCTCACACACACACACAAACACACTTAAATCCTGGATGAAGTGCTCAATAACTTGGTTTAGAATTGGGTAATATCAGCTAACTTTAAAAAATATAATTTCAAAATATTTTATCAAGTGCCTTTTTCAAGTATGTAAAAGATAGAGGAATACTATTATTAAATGTTGAAAATATCACAATTGTGATTTTGTTGAAATCAGAGTATTTTTAAAACACAATGAGTTTAATTTTTACAATAAATAAATTGTGTGCTTCTTTAAGGCACTCCAAAACAGAAGAAAAGAACTTGGACCACATATTGCTTGATGGAAAACACCATTGTATAATGATTTAAACTATCAGTGCAATGGAAATAGTTTTCTAATATAAAAAAGTTTGGGGAGAAGCAAAACTGAAAACCCAAAGTGTTTTCCTAATCATGTCATTTAATTAACATAATATCCATAGTGAGACTAAGTGTTTTTCTGATTCTTTTAGCAAGACAAGTCATGTATAGAGAAAATGTTTTAAGTTTTTTTCCTACTCCTTTTAGATTCCAGTACAACCTGAACCTTGAATTACCCGTGAATTTTGTAGTTGTTGAACAATGAAACTCAGAAAATTATTAACATTACATCCTGCTCTTCTTTTCCCATTAGGAAAAGAAATAGGACCAGCCAATAGTAAAATATTTCACACATGCATATAAGCCAGAAGTTTTGCTGTCAGACATTTGAATGATTTGTTATAGCTCCTAATTAGCATGTAATCAAAATGTCAGTGTTCTCTCTTTTTAGTCCTTAGAGTAGAAGCAGATGTTTGATACAATTTTATTTAAACTGTATACCTGCGTTATGCTAATTAATATTCCAGGTGGTGGCTGGAATGATCTACAGAATAGAATTCACGGCCAGGGAAACCACATGTTCCAAGGAAAGTAATACAGAGTTCACCAGTAGTTGCGAGACCAAAGAACCAGGGGTAAGCAGTAATGCAATTGTCTGCTTATTTCCTGGAAGCTTATTTGATGTTTCAAACTTGGTTAAGTATCTCATGAATTACAGTGTTTTCTCTTTTGGCCTCTGTTTTCTTCATAGCAAGCTCTAATCTGTAATGCTAATGTTTACATGAGACCTTGGATGAACGAAACTACAACGACTGTCAAGTGTGATCCAAACACAGAGGTATGATTCTGTTTATAGTCATCTTGGGTTCATCTTGGCTCATTCGAAAAAGTCATATTTGGGAGCTTAACCTAAACTATTAATGAAATGAATTGGGTCATTATTTTTTACAAATGGGAAGAAATCTCATGTTTCTCTGTTTACTCTCTTTTGTGGCTGGAAATGAGAACAGCAGTCCTCTTAATATTTCCCACACATTGCCAGTGTCCAGGGCGGGATAGATTCTCTCCTCGTACAGTGCAGACCCTGCTGTGGGGTGCTAACATAGCTGCACATCTTCCTGTGGTGCCTGAGGTGAGGCACAGGACTCCACTGCCCTCTGTTTGTAATTAAGCAACTTGGGAGAATTGCAGATCTCAGCCCCCATGCTGCATCTTCTGAGTCAAAACCTGCATTTTGACACCATCGCCAGGGGATCATACCTATACTCAAGTATAAAAAGCATTATTTTTCATCACTTTTTAATATTTTTAATAGAATTCTGGGATGTGAGTAGTATTTCCCCATTCTCAAGACACTGAAAATTAGAAAGATCTGAGCTCCTACAGTAAATAATGACATTACCAAGTGCATCTTCAGTCCTAGGCTCTGACCTGAGGATTTCAAATACATTTTCCTCCTGAAAACTCTACAAGAAAGATGCTGTTATTGTAAATGTGCAATTGGAAAAAGTGAAGTTAGTGGTGCTTGGATTCAAATCCAGATCAAACCAGGCTCCACCCTGGTTGCCACGATGCCCATGACTACAGGGTCCAACTTGTTTGACTCCAAAGACTGTGCACTTTATACCACTGAACCCTGCCTTAACCACCACACAGGTAGTAACAGTATAAGGACAAATAATCCACAAATCCATATCTTCAATACAAATTGCCTCTTTTTACTTTTCGCTGATTTAGGTTTTTTGCTCTGTGTAGGTTATACATAGTCTAACATAAGCAATATAGTCCAGAGACTGCATGGCAAGCTTGTGGACGTGTTTTGAAGTGTTCACTCCAACAAAGTACTTGGGGATATGTGATACCTATATATTCAACTCATGAAGTCAGTTAGAGCCTTTCAGGATGAAAGCAGTAATTTTGGCAATAGAAATTGTATCAATTAATAATGTGTTGCAGATTTATATAATAAGAGGCTTGAAAGTTACCCTGATATTATATATTTTTTCCAGATGAAATAAAGACTCCCCAGCTTGCTTTAGTATATTATTAAAAACAGTAATTAATGTCTATAAATTAAAGTTAATCAGAAGAGGAAAAGATATTATTCATCCCATATTTTCCAGAATAAAAATACAGTATTTAAAATCTGGCAAAGACATGCACCCTGTAACTGAGTTAGCCTTGCCTGGTCTCTGTCCCTTCTTTCTTCATTGACAGTGTGGTTTTCAGAGTAACACATTCATCTTAATATTTCTGTTTAGATTAAGTTGATGAAAAGGCCTCCAGGTTTTTCACCTTTTCGATTGTCAGTGATGACGGATGAAAGAAAAGAAACAACTGTAAGTTCACCCCACACTTCCATGATACCTGTACAAGATGAAGAACAGTATTCAGGAAAAAAGCCAAGAACACACTCGTGGGCATGCCAGGGCCCATAAAGAACAAATAAAACATGGCCTTGGTCATGGCCATAAACATGAGCATGACCAAGGCCATGGGCACATAAGGGATCATGGCTTTGGTGTTGAACATCAAAGGGGTCATGGCCACGCCCATGGGCATAAACATGAGCATGGTCATGGCCATGGAAAACACAAAAATAAAAACAAAAGCAATGGAAAGCACAAAGGAAGGAAAACAGAGCATTTGGCAATCTCTTCTGAAGATAGCACTACACCCTCTACACAGACACAAGAGAAGACAGAAGGGCCAACGTCCACTCCTACCCTAGCCCAGCCAGGGGTAGCAGTCACCTTTGCTGACTTTTAGGACTCAGATCTCTTTGCAGCATTGATGCCTAATCCATCACCAGCTCCCACGGAGAGTGATGATGATTGGCTCCCTAACATCCACGTAGAACCAGATAGCTTTTCCTTTAGCCTGATATCTGGTTTCCAGAAACACTTCTCCCAAACACTTCTTCCCGGGTGCCCCTGGAAGCCAGTTAATGGAATGATCCAGCTGTGGAAATGAAAGAATTTCATGATTTTGATCTCTCTGATGCACTCTATAATTAATGCTGTCATGGGTATTTCTTTTGCACTTTATCACCTTCTTCCTCCATTGTCCCAATATCCTGATATGATGCACCGAACCCATAAAATTTCAAACAGCCTAGTGATATTTACAATGGTGACACTTGATCTCTATAGACAACGCAAAACTGAAAGCTAAGTCCTTTCTGAGTTTGCCTCACACATTTTCCTACTGTCACAGAAAATGGACAAATGAATATGCCTTATGGTCTGTTTTCTTTTCTGATAACAAACCTATACCTTAAAAGGAACGTCACTGATTTTGACAATCTAAATAAACTGGCATCTAGTCCCTGACACATGAGAAAATAAAAGAAGTCAAGAGACTGAATGGTGAACTTACTGGGTAAATAATAATAATCTCCAAAAGTCAAAGAACAATCAAAAGAGAGACTGGTCAGAGGGAGGGAAATGGGCAGTCAATGAATTGCCATCTGTTTTTAAAATGACCTATATTATTTTTATTTATTTTATTATTTTATTTTTACATCATTGTTCATTTTTAAACAATATTCCCCCCACGCCCTCATGTGTAGTCCCCATAGAATTTCCTTCACCAATGCAGCCCTTTACCATCACCTCAGTCCCCTGTGCCCCTCCCTCCCGCTGACCCGTCTCCCTCCTCCTCCCTTGCAGGATGTCTCTGATTTATAATTGTCTGTTTTTGTTTTGTTGTGTTTTGTACTGTGGATCATAGCAGGAATCTAGAAACCTAAATAAGGGACCAGGAAAATGAATAACTATAAGAAAGCGAAAATCAAAATCAACAAAAAACTAGGAACCAGAGACACTCTATGGGGGGTAGAGGGCAGGAAGGGAGGGAGGGGAGGGATTGGGGTCCAAATAAGGGGGTTGCAATTGTGCAATTGTATGGGGAATATAAAAATAAAATTTATTATTAAAAAAATGGGCTATTTTATACCATATTTTATACCATATAATTACTCCCACTTGACAAAGCTAGTCTAATAATCCTCTTTCTCAGTGGGAGTGTTTCTCATAAGTCAACAGTTTCTGTTTATTCATTAACTATTCTTTGCAACAGACTCAGAGTTTTCTGTTTATTGCTGAGGCTAGAATGAGTAATCCTTCGTTTTCAACAGATCTGAGTTTAATGAAAAATACGAAAACAGAGGAAGAAATATAGAGGCAGACTTGCTAAGAAACTCCCCTTTTTTAATAATTAGTAAAGGAATATCACAAGATGTGATACAGATTGTTCCGGGACAAAATGACCTTACTTTATAATCACATCATCTTTTTGCTACTAAAATTCCATTGCCTTATCATGAGAAGGAGACGTACATTTTATAACCTGTACTGTGATGTTGCCTGGAGAAACAAGAGAGGGCTTTCGACGCTACATTCACCTGTGCGTGTGTGCACCACTGCCATCACTTTATTGCATGCTTCTGAGCCTGAGTTTAAAATCTTTTCAAATATTATCTGTATTTCTAAATAAAGAACCAGTGCTTATTGGTTCTTAAAGTCTCACCTTGTCAACTTCGTTTTTCTTTCATTGAATGCTAACATCAGATTAACAGTTCTGCTATATTTACAGGGGCTCCAAAAATCCTGCGAGTACCAGGTCCATCCTCGGGAGGCAGGGGCTGGAGCAGCTCCTGAGAGTGAGGCAGCGCCCCCACAGCAGGCACAGTAGCCCCACCAGCCCCTCTCAGCAGCCCCAAGTGCACAGACAAGAAGATGAGATGGAGTTTAAAGAGAGAAGAATGTCATTTCATCACTCTGTTGCTGAACCAAATAAAGTTCTGTGTTGATAGTCTCAGTCCTGATTAATTCACAGTGGTTTCCTTCAACCACACCCTCCTGCAACAGTCAGGCGATGGAGTGCCATGGCTGGCGCTGCTGGGACTCAGCTTGCTTCTGAAGCACCCTTGCTGACCAAGGCCAGAATCTCATAGATATTGTATTTTTCCCATGGCAAAGGTAGGAGAACACATCTAGGTATCATTCACATGCAAAATACATAAAATAATTTGTTATGTATTGGGTAGTAGGCATAGAGTTGGCTTATAATTAACTTTTTATTCATGTATTATAACATAATATGAGACCCATTGCTTTTAACTTCATTTTAAGGAAGTCTTAACTCTTCAAATGGAAGCTATACTGTTATAAGCAATCATTTTATCATTATTGTAGATTTATTAATCTTTTTTACCTGGCCATTTTATAACTATTAGGTTGGTATCAATTTGCCTATCACTACTTTTTCATTATAAAATTAAGGGGAATAGCATGTTACTCAATGGATGTTAAATTTTCATTATTCTCATGAAAACTATTTTGAGTTTATATTAGACAACA
Source organism: Talpa europaea (assembly GCF_964194135.1). Taxonomy (NCBI): domain Eukaryota; kingdom Metazoa; phylum Chordata; class Mammalia; order Eulipotyphla; family Talpidae; genus Talpa; species Talpa europaea. The sequence goes on along the minus strand of NC_140070.1, from coordinate 114,336,372 downwards.
ATAAACATACAGGCAGGGATGGATGATACATATAATGATTAAGGGAACAATACATAAGGAAACATAATACTCTTCAATTTATACACATCAAATGAAGGAACATAATGTATCAGGTAATTACTATCAAACATGAATACAGACACTGGTAAAAACACATTAGTGGCTGGAGACTTCACTTTTACCAATGGAAGACTCAGCCACACGGTAAATAAGGACACAATGACCTTAAACAAAGACTTATGCTGCATAGGAAGGGCAGGGTGGGCAGCACAGGACACCAGACCAGACAGCAATGGAGGCAGCAGCACCGGAGGTGGTACCAGGAGGTCAGGAGCTGTTGTTAACAGCCCTCAGAGGTGACCCGGACACAGAGTGCTGGTCACTCTCAACAATAGGACACTACTGGTCACTAGGAGGCAGCAGTGTCAGAAACACCATCTTTTTTTTTTTTTTTTTTTAAAGATTTATTTATTTATTTATACAAGAACTGGGTACAGTCAGAAGCGCGGGAGGGTGAGAGAATTCACCAGAACCAGAGCGGGGAGCAGAGCAGGCAGAAGGACCGAAGTACACTGCTGAGGGGAGCAGCGGGTGGCAGGAGAGGTCTGCGCGCCACGTGGGACCCTCCTCCAGTGGCCGGGGAGCAGCCGGGGATCGAACCGGCGCTGCAGAGGCTGCGGGCAGCTTCGCAACCCAGTGCTCAACCGCTGTGCCACCGAGGAGGCCCCAGAAACACCATCTTAACATTTCTTTGTAAGTTGTTGGCCCATCGCAACAACAAACAGCTCTTTAGGACACCGGGCACGGCCTTTGGAGTTCTTTCAGGTAATGTCAGAGACAGTCTAGAGGCAGGTGCCGCCTGCCCAGCTGCTGGGAAGCTCTTTGGGTTCTCTGCAAGGCTTTCAGCATCGTTTCTTTCTGAGGTCAGCTGCTTGTTCTTCTTTCTTCTTTAGAGGTTAGGGACAGAATCCTTCTGTGAGAGTCCGAGTGTCTGAGCATCCCAACCTATCTTCTGCACTGCCTTATATTCTCTTCCCGGGTTCTCCACCCCTCCCTCAAATCTGATTGGAGTGTTTTCAATTTTATGGCTGATTGAACCATTCCCCAATCAGCTCATAGCACACACCTTATGGTTAAAACAGATGTGGGTGAGACACTGTGGGGAGGTGACAATGGCGGGTTTTGTCTTGATTTTGATTTTGCTCTTTTCCCTCCAGACTTGTCTGCTTGTTTCTGATACTTTTCTGTGCGTCCCCACTGGAAGGTGCTTTAGACTTGTGACAGGCTTTGGGGCCTTGCTCTGGGCCAATCCTGCTTGGGTGGACTTTTACCCATGAAGGGATGGGTAACTTTGAATACTTGATTTAGAAACTATATTCTTTGCCTTTCCTGTATTGTTTCCTAATTGTATTAAAGTTCCTTCCCATTAAAGTCTCATATGTTTTGTGTTGATGTGGCGGATGGCAGAATCTATTTAAAGCAGGCAGGTTTATATTCCATGGTATATATGGAATATTACTCAGCATTCAAAAAAGATAAACACATGCAATTTGCAGCAACATGGATGGCGCTGGAAGGGATCATGCTCAGCGAAATAAGCCAAAAAGAAAAAGAAAAATACCGGATGGTCTCACTCATAGCAGGAATCTAGAAAACTTAAATAAGGGACCAGGAAAATGAATAACTATAAGAAAGTGAAAATCAAAATCAACAAAAAACTATGAACCAGAGACACTTTTAGGGGGGCGGGGGCAGGAGGGGAGGGATTGGGGTCAGAATGGGGGGGCTGCAATTGTATGGGGAATATAACAATGAAATTTATAAAAAAAAAAACACACACAATAAAGAATAACTGATGAATAAAAAAAAAACACAAAAGAACACCTGCACCCTTATGTTTATTGCAGCACTATTTACAATAGGTAAAACCTGGAAACAACACAAATGCCTAAAAATAGATGATTGGATGAAGAAGATGTGGTCTATATATACAATGGAATACTATTCAGCCATCAAAAAAGATAAACTTCATGCCATTCACAGCAACATGGATGAATTTTGATGGATGGGATTATGCTCAGTGAAATAAGTCAGAAGGAAAAAGAAAAATATTGGATGGTTTCACTTATAGGAGGAATATAGGGGAAACAAATAAGACATCAGGGGAAAAAATAATAACAGTACAAAGCACAACAAAGCAAAAACGGACAATTATAAATCAGAGACCTATTGTAGGGGAGGAGGAGGGAGAGGGACTAGAGGGAGGTAGGGAGGGGCACAGGGGACTGTGATGATGGTTCACAGGTTCATTGGTAAAGGAAATTCTATGGGACTACACCTGAGGTGGAGGGGAAGAAAATATTGTTTAAAAATGATCAATGATGTAAAAAATAAATAATAATAAAGAAAAAGAAAAAATAAATTTAAAAAAAAAATAATAAAGCAGGCAGGTTTGCGGGGTCTGGGAGGCACCTCGCCCTGCCCTGTAACATAACCACTGGCACCAGGGCCCCAAGATAGTTAATGTCTGAGCATGGCTGAGGATTTCAGCTGGAAGGAGGTGCAAGAGGACCAGGGAGGGTGTGAGAATCCTGCATATTCTGATGCAGGTGGATCCCTGGACACAGCAGAATCCAATCACCACCAAGAAGGAGACTTGACACAGGTGTTTATTATGATTTCATGGGCAAAAATTAAAAGACTTAAATTTGTTTGCACACACACACATACACACACGATTAGGTTAGGTAGGATTGATGGGGAGATCTAAAGTTAGAAATACTGGCAAAACCATCCAATACTGACTTAGAAATATAAAATTTAAAATTCAAACTCTGGTCACCAGATTGGACTCGAATTACGAAACTGTTTGACTTGACCTTTGAAAACCTTATAAATAGCTCGTCCTTAGAGCTGCCTGCACTGCCGCCTTCTGGGATCTGCTCCCCACAGAATGGGTCTGTTCCTGCCCCTGGTGCTCTGCGCCCTGGCTGTGGGCTCTGGGGCTACATCTCCACCCCAGCAAGTCTTCAACCCATCGCCTTTACTCTCCCGTGGCTGCAATGACTCAGATGTGCTGTCATTTGCTGATTTTGTCCTCAGGGACATCAACAGGGACCGCAAGGATTGCTACGTGCTGAGCCTCAACCGAGTGAGCGATGTCCGTGAACACAGACAGGCAAGTGATGGTCCCCTACCCAGGCAGGTGCTCGCTGGGCTGGCCAGGGCTGGAGACCAGGGACACATGTTGCCAGTGCGTTCCAAATTGGAAGCTGCTGAGCAGCTCTGCTCTCCTCTGCCAGGGTGTCTGCAATGCTCTCACTGTCACTAGAGACAAAGCTAATCACTACCCTTGTCTAGTATTGCAGATGTGATGAGAAGTTTTGACAGGCATCTTAACCTTGACTTTGCTATAAAACAGAGACATCAGTGGCCAGTCTGTAGGGGTTGCTGCTCATGTGGGATGTGGTTCCTTTCTCCACCTCTGCCCACAGGACGGACCAGCAGCTGTGTACTATCTCACCCTAGATGTGTTAGAGACTGACTGCCACCTGCTCAGCAGGAAACCTTGGAAGAACTGTGGAGGGAGATCACTGCATGAATTAGTAAGTGCTTGTGTCCAGGGGCTCCAGGGGAGAAAAGAGGTGTCCTCTGTGTATGGGATGAAGGTTGTTCGGGGTAATCATCCTTTTAAATGCCACTCTTTATAGTCACCTGAACATGGTCCCTTGTGCTCATTCTAGTTCTATAAACAAAATGGTTTAACTCATTTTCTGAGGGGTTTCTGAGGGTCCCTTTGGAATTATGAAACCCAGAATGAAAAGTGGCATCCTGTAGATGCTAAGCCACTGTTTAACTTGTGAGATAAAGTTCTGAGGGGAAGTCCTCTGTTGTGTGTTTAAGGAAAACTGTTGGGTGATTGAGGGAGATGGATGGATTTGCCAGAATCAAATAACCTAAAGATTTAAAGGCCTTCAGAATTAATCATTTTAATGATGACCATGGGAGAGGCTTAAAAATAAAAATCAGTTTATTCTCAACATGCTGAGCTTATTTCCATTTGTCAATAGAAAGCTTATAATATGAGTGCAGGATCACGTTAACAAGGAAGTTATTGGATCTAGATATATTTTCTAATTATTTATTCAATTTGTCAAACTGCACCAACCTGATTTTGATAAGCAAATAATCTATTTACCCTGCTGGAAATTGTATACTTGTTAAGGTCGCACTAGCTGTGATAACAATAGACTTAAAATTGTATACTGAGTCCAACATGACAGAAGTTTGTTTCTTATTCATGTGAAATTCAAAATAGAAATGTGTGATCAAGAAGTCGTTTTCTCCAGGAGTGATTAGGGGACCTGAGGTCCTTCTGCCTTGTGGCTGTGACTCTGCCACCTCCTACTCCAGGCTTCTGGGGTCACCAGCACATCTGCCTCAGCTCTGGCAAGAGAACCAGCAGCAGGAGGGCAGATGGCTCAGGGGAGGTCTTCATGGGCCCGACCTGGCAGTGATTACAGTCACTTCCGCTCACCTTCCTGTGTTACAACACAGTTATGCCCAGTCACACAGGACCAGGAAGGAGTGTGGGGGATGAGGTCTGGCTGTGCCCCGGAAGGAGGTTAAACTGCTTGATAATCAGCTGGTGGTTTCCCACAGTCAAAGCCACCAGAATAGTCCTCCAGCTTTTCAGAACTTAAAAATAAAATGTTCAATTTGGGTTTTGTTTTTTTTTAAGTCTTAGACTCTTCTTCCATGTCATAAAGTGCATGTGTTTGTTCCAGGTTTATGGTCAATGCAAAGCATTATTTTATATGCACAAGACAGCAAGAATCCTCCATACACTTTCTTATAACTGTACTCTTCGCCCAGGTAAAATGTTGCTTTGGTTTTCTTCATTTTAGTTAAAGATGAGTGAGAAGCATTTAAGCAGGGCAATGCCCACATATGCAAGGTTTTCTTTTCTTTGCTATCATCATTCCAAGACCATGTTTCCACTATATCCAATACTGGCACGTCCCACTTCCACAAGTCACCCGCAATAATTGCTCAGCATTGGGTACTGTATGAATCCTAACTCATTCGTAAGTTAAAAATATCATAATTTCTATGTCTGGTGCCCAGGTGCCCTTTCTTGCCTGTTTGCCAATATTCTGACTTCACCGCTCTGCACTCCACCAGGCTGGATGCCCCCCTGTTTTCTGAACACAGCTAACATTTTCCAGCCTGTGCTTCTTACTCATTTGGCTCCCTCTGCTCAGGATGCCTCCCCTGATAGCCTCTGATTTGGAATTCATATCCATTCTGTGAGGACCATTGACACAGATGCTTCTTCCACAATGTTCTCTGTTCAAGAAATGACTGCAATGACTGGTGCTGTCCTTTCTACATCCCTGTAAAACTTTAATTAGGCCACCCCTGGAGCTCACACCATGCACTGCCTGGATTTGCGGGTCTTTAGTCACCTATCATGGAAACCTTTCATCGCTTCTTGCTGCCTGTTACAACCCTCCCTTATTTCTGTCATATGTATGTCATCCATTATGATGTCTAAAAAACAAATATCCTGAGATAATGCTGCTAAAAGTCATGATTTTTGAAATATGTAAGTACATGCTTTCTGGATCCTGCTTGAATAAGCATCAGTCAGGACCTGGGATATAGGATATGGCCACTTATCAAGCTATTATGTACATAGGATACTCCTTGCCAATTATATTCCACTGCAATTTCTGATTCCCTAAGTCTGGGGTGGGACTTGAGAGTCTGTATTTCTAACAAGCTCCAGGTGATAACTGTGTTGCATTTTTCTTGAGGGACAATGCAACAGAGCAAATATATTACTTACCATCAGTTAAGGTTCCTGAGTATAAAGATGGGACTTGCCTAATATAAATTAAATAACAACAATTAATCAGAATCAGGACTTAAATAATTTAGTCAGAATTGACCCCAGAATGGTGCCAAGAGTGATAAGCAGGACATAACTACCCCTTAATCTAAATCACCCCAAACTCCAGCACAATAAATATGCAAATAACTAATACAATTGTCTAATAACAGTTGTCTGACTATATATACTCTAGAAAATGAACTTCAGTCAAGTCTCTGACCAATTTTCTCACTAGATTTGCCACCCCCTTCTGCTTCCAGTCAGAAATTCTGACTGTACCACTAGTGTGATAATTCTGTCCAGTCACAGACTGACCTAATCAATTTTTGTTTTCTGATTCATTTGCATTTTCTAACCAAACACCTTCTGCCTCCACCTTCAGTTGGGTTATTTCTTCTTTCAATCAACAAATATTTGCTAAGAATTATCATGCATTAGATATTACGTTTGATGATAGGGACTTAAAGGTAAAAAAACCATGGTGGTAATGAAATCTCAAACTTTTTTTTTTTTTTATAGAGGCATGTTTTATTTTATTTATTTATTTGTTTGTTTGTTTGTTTTGTTTATACATGCACTGGGTACAGTCAGAAGCGCGCGAGGGTGAGAGAATTCACCAGAGCCAGAGCGGGGAGCAGAGCAGGCAGAAGGACCGACGTACACTGCTGAGGGGAGCAGCGGGCGGCAGGAGAGGTCTGCGCGCCATGTGGGACCCTCCTCTGGTGGCCGGGGAGCAGCCGGGGTTCGAACCGGCGCTGCAGAGGCTGCGGGCAGCTTCGCAACCCAGCGCTCAACCTCTGCGCTTCCGGGGAGGCCCGAAATCTCAAACTTTTAAGACACCCAGACTCCCTTACAGAGGCAATGCTTCTGGATGATATTGAACCCACTGGAAGTGAAGTCTTTAAATCAATGTAAACATGAGTTTTCAGCAATATCCCATCACATACATAAACCAATGTGTGAGAGGGAAAAAAACTTACTTTGATTTTACTTTAATTATCAAAGTAATACATTCTATTGCACAAAACTCACTGCTGACAGCTTTCTATTCAGAGTGCTATTTCCATTCCATCCTTGATGAAACTCTGCATTATCATTTTTTACTTACAATGTCTGTCTCTGTTGTGGTCATACAAAATTGGGATTAAAAATCATAAAGGATCTTTGTGGCTCAAGTATTCTTTTTGTCATCAACAGTTTCTCGAAGAAGCATTCACCAAATCTGCCCCGACTGCCCCAGCCCCATTGATTTATCAGATTCCAAGGTCTTGGAAGCTGCCACTGAGTCTCTTGCAAAATACAACCGTGAGAGCGCCTCAAAGCAGTATTCTCTGGTCAAAGTCACCAGGGCTTCTACCCAGCTGAGACTGAACACCCCTGGCGTTACACCAACAGTGAGTCTCCCGTGTGTAGCCATGGAGCCAGAGCTGAGAGGGGGCTGTCAGGGCTGTCTTTTGATAAGCAGCCTCTTGGGTTCTTGGGATACCTGATGCCCGCACAATCATGGGATTTCCACAAGTGTGTGACTCCTTTATTTCATTGGCCTTAAGGCAAGGAGGGAAATGTGAAACCCAGTCTCTGGTTTCTCTACTTGGGGTCACTGTTTATTGCTACATTTCAGATCTAAGTGACCAAGGGCCATTCAACAAGTCAGCTTCTGGTCATGTCAGGGTTGGGAGTGGATGCTGAGGGAAATGGAGGCTCAATTGTATTTGCTTTATGTTGCTATCTATCAAACTGAGGAAAACTAATCTAAAAATACATTTACCTGAGGAAAAATGAGGTCACCCAAGTGAAGGTTTTTTAGAGCCTGTTCATTCCTGAGAAGAGGAGGGAGGTGTGGTGGTTATTTTCTACATATCAGAATCATATTGCATGCTTTGTTCATAGTGGGGTTATAGGGACACTGGGATACCTGTGCTAACCCCAACTTGGGGGTGTACGTTTCTGTAAATATCATGCTGTCAAATCAACATTTCCTCACTTGGAAAGTCTGATTTTTATTTCTCAACTATTGTCTCATCCAGTGGGTGGCTGGACCTTCATGCTTTGTGGAATATTTAATCAAAGAGGCACCTTGTACCAAATCCCAGGCCAGCAGCTGCACGCATCAGTCTCCTGACTCAGAGGTGAGTATCTCTGAATTTCTTCAGAATTTAAGATTTGTGTTCACAGGTGAGAAATATTTAGTAAGCATATTTATTTTTTATTCTAAATTACACGTGAGGTTTTCTAATGCATGAGATGCTTTTGTTCAGCTCAAGGTGCAACTGACTAATAGAAATTGTGCTGGCACACCTGCACTGATAAGATATTATTTGGTTACAAGTGCATCCCATCAGCAAAGTGATGAGATTGTAAAAATGATCACAGAAGGCTGTAAAGTGTAGATGAATCTCCTCAATGATTGTCCTTAGCTGGACAAATCCAGTTATTTTTGGAATCCATCTTGGTGTTCCTTTCCCTGGACTACTCCCTCAGAAGGAGCAAGTAACACAAGTCTTCATTGACAGAAAGTATCCAGGTGAGGAGGGAGCCCTGAATCCATGGGAATTCCCACACCTGCTGGGAATGTCAGTAGCACCCTGTTTTGTAGTATAGTTGGGAAAATTGCATCAAAAGTTGTTTTGTTTTTAGTCAAGATTATTTGGGATATGATTGATCATTAGCATTTTCACAATAATGTTGAATTCAACTTGGCAGTTTCATTCCTAAAAAGGCAGTGGGAAATTTCATAGGAGTATAAATTCATTTTTGGTTTCTTTATTGCAGATGTGTAGGAATACTATTGCTCTCTGTATATTGACCTTGTATCCTTTACTTTTTTTATTTAATTTTTTCCAAACACATGCTCTTTATTTTTAGTGTTATAGAAATAATTTCACATTTACAGAAAATATAAGAATAATAAAAAAACCTATATGGTCCTCACGCAGGTTGTTATTATAATAGTTAATTTATTACACTTAATTTATGATAATTAGGTGTACTGGTAATTTAAATTAATTATATTACTTAATAATACTATTTCTTATTAATGACTATTATAATAAGTTAATTAAATGTTAGCAAATAATAATAATTTTAGGTAATTATATAACCAATTAATTATAATAATATGACTAAAATAATATAATTACATTTATTTTATCATAATTATTATGTCATATATTTATAAATTATTATGTTATATAATTATAAATATATGATTATAATATATTATATATTATATTATATCATAATATAATATAATAAATTATTGTCTACTTATTAATTATTGACTATTTATTAATATAAATTATTGTCTACTTATTAATTTTACAGGGAGAAATTATAATTACCACCTAACCTAAACAATTCCTGTTGGTGCTTAAGAGTCGGGGTGGATGGGAAGAGAAAAGGCAGTGGGAGCAAGGAATAGGAGTAAGAATACCAGGCTAGGTCGATAGAATAGGAGGGAAGACTAAAAAGCACTTCATAACTCTGGAGGGAGCTGGTGAATGTTTTACATTTCCTCTCCCTTCCCCACTATACCAGAATCTTCAATCAGTAGACTGAACAGAGAACAAATATCTAAAGTTTTTTTGTTGTTTCTAAAGTATAAGCATTGCCATACCATTTTTCAGTGTTCAAGATATTTACACATTTTCCTTCACTATCATGGTCTTACTTATTTGTGAAATATAAACAACCAAAGAGAACAAACCGGCCAAAGAGCAGAGTGTTCCTAGGCTCCATGAATAGGAGACCGGTTACCACACAGAATGGAGGAGGGGCGCATGGAGGCAGGGAGGCCACACGGAGGTGGTGCTGAGCTTTGGTGCAGGATGGGTGAGGCATGTACAACTTGTGAAACTACACCCAAAATTATATTCAGGTAACCAGAGGGAAATCAATAATTTTTTTTTTAAAAAAAGGAAAAGCGCAGCGCATACTCCTGGGACTCAGGGCAGGGGGCTCAGCAGCACTCGATGTCAGACCCTCAGGATCCAGCTGAGGAAGGAGACTTCAGAAGAGGGTCTCCTACACGCAGTATAATTCAGGGAAATCAGACAAAAATAAATCAGCTTCCACTAATGCTCCTTTTAGAAACATTTGGTCTTGGGTCCCCTGATCCAGGGGAAGGACCTGCAGATGAACTGAGCAGAGACTTTTGTGGGTCTGTCAGGGAAAAAAAGGTGTCAGCCCTTTGCCACTCTGTTACAGAAAGTATCAGTGGCCTTCACTAATGTTTTCAAAATTTGGAATTTATAGATTCAGATTCTGGAAAAGAACAAAGAGGAGAAGGAGAGTGTGTATTTCTATGCAGAAAGTCGCACATAGCTTAAGAAATTGTCCCTTAGAGTTCCAGAACGTCAGTTTCCTTATTTTAAAAAAATGAAAGATAAAAAAAAATCTCTGAGCATGGGTGCAGATGGGCTGTTTGACACAATAGATTAGTTTCTGTTTATCTTCCTTCCCATTAGATGTCATTCCGACATGCTATGTGTGTGATGCTATCTTATCAGAGAATCCCTTCCTTTAAATGACACAACAACGTCCTGAGAAATTTGATGACAGGCCTGAAACCACACAGGCAACCAGGATCGAACCCCAACCTTCCCACCCACTCGGTGAGTGGGTGGTGTTTGCTGTTCTCCGTTTGGTGGACCTTGGGTCAGCTCTTGAGGCAACAGACTTGCACCATTAATGGCAAACCATTACAGGGCAAAGTCAACAGACACCCTCACATTTTGCTCCATTTCCTGCACATTTCCCGTAGGCTTGCCTGGAATCCAAAGCCCTCAGGGAGGAAGGTGCTTTCACCCTAGTCAGGGTCACTGGCCTGGGCACTAGACACTCCTGGGCGGTCGGGGAAAGTCTGTCATCACACGCAGTTGCTGGATCTGCTGAGTGGACTCTGTCCCTGGCTGTGTGACTTCAGGCATAGGTACAGTTGACCCCTCTGCCAGCCACTTAATTCATCCACAAAAGCAGAGACACTGTGTCTATTTTATAGGACTAAATGAGAGAGAGAATCAGAGACACTCATGTGTTGGTTGGGCAGCCAGCAGCAAGGGAGTTTATATTTACTGGGACAGCAGAGGGCAGGCTAAAGCTGTGAATGAATGTGGGGGAGGCCCTGGGGGAGCAGAGTAATGTGACAAGATGGGAATGGACAGCCCAGTGGCAGAGTGAACATTTCAGGGTCCATGGTAAGATATCATAAATGCAATGCAGCACCTGTCGTGGGCCCTTAGGGGAAAGGAACAGAGAAAACTGAAGTTCCCTGCTCTCCACTTTGTCATTGGAAGGGTGGAGAGGGAAGTGGTGCCATTTTGTCATGTGTCCTCTAAACAAAATCCTTATTTGAGCCATTATAAGAGCAGACAATGTCCAATGTAGGCTGAAAATAAGAGGATGAGTTAAAATGGCCGGACAGTCTGAGACACGCAAACAAATAACCACAAAATACAATTAATAAGACTGTGCCACGAAATAGTCCAGGAAAAGGTGAGGCTTTTCAGTGGAAACACGGGGAAGGATTTTTGAAGAGGAGGCAGTTTGATGTCGGTTATGGACTAGCATTTAGACATATTGTGGAGGGCAGAAGAGGACGTTCAGATAGGGAGAAGCATGAGGTGGCCCAGGGATAAGAAATGACAAACTTCTCAGATGAGATGTAGCATCTGAAATGGCTGGGAGTGTTGTATGTACAGCAGCCTTGGCTGCTGTCACATTAGATTCTGGCCTTTCTAATGGAGTGTGGTGTCAGGTCAGTGCTGCTTTAAGTTTTAGTTTCCTGATGACATGACGTGGAGAGCCTTTCGATGTGCTTATTTGCCATCTGTCTCTCTCTCTGGTGATCTCAAGTTATTTTTTACCTCATATTCATGGAGTTGCTCCTTTCCTTATTCTTGATTTTTGAGAGTTCTTTATTTTCTATGCAGTCCTTTACCATACGTGCCTTTTGTAAACACGTTTTCCTAGTCTGTGGCTTATCAGTCAGCCCCTCAAGGCAAATATTTTTTATCTTTACCATAAAGAAAGGAATTAAGCCTGGATACAATTTAGTCTATGTCTTAGTGATGTAAATACACATAATAAATGGTCATACATGCACTAGATGCATATTTTGAAAAAGTAAAAGAGCATGGAATTTAGAGTCAACACTGGTGGGACAGAATCATGTCTTCATCATTTTGTCCTTATCTGTCATACTCCATATGGATTCACAAGGAAGATCTTTTAACAATTTCTTATTATGTACAGTTTAAATGTTATATTTTCCCTTCAGGTTATACCAAGAAGATTTTCCCAAGTCAATAAATATTCTTCAAAAAGATTATTTTCAAAGGTCACATGATATTCTATGTTACATATTTGATAATCCATATGTATTATGGTGTGTAATATATTTACCTTTCCTTCTTTTTTTCCCTTTGTCCATGTGTACCTTCCAATTACTTCTTTCTATAAAAATACTACGGTAAACATCTTTTTAAATTGTAAATTCTTTGAGTATCAATGTATTAGTTGACAAAAAACTTTATAACATTAGCTTTTTGTACTAGACATTCCATTTTAAAAAGAAAAGATTCAGGTTTTATCAGGTGTTTGATGTATGTATTTTGTTAATTTATTTTGAAAAAATAGGCTTTATTTTTCAGAGTACTTTCAGGGTAAGGCACACTTGAATGGAAGGTATAAAGAGTTGCAATTCACTCCTTGCTTATTCTCCACTCTCTCACCCTCCTGTACTCTAAATTCACATCAGGTAGAACATTTGGCATCATTAATGAAGCCACACCAACTCCTCACTATCACCCAAAGTCCATAGTTTATATTAGTGTCCACTTCTTGGGTTTGGACAAATGTATAAGGACATGTCTCCACCGAAGAATAGTTTCACCACCGTAACAGTCCTCTGTACTCTGCCTGTGCCTCCTTCTCTCCTCTCAATTCCCTGGCAACCACTGATCTTCTCTTACTATTTCTATAACTTTGCCTTTTCTAGAATATCATAGAGTTGGGATCTTCAGCTTGCAGCCTTTCATATTGGAAGGAGGGCAGAGCAACAAGGTGCAAAAAAAAAAAAATAGACTTCTCATAACTGTACTTCTGCCAGCAGGATGGAGCCCACTTGCAGCAACCACAGAGCTAGACAAGAAACAGACTTGGCAAAAATTCTGCTCAGACTTCCATCTGCTGACGCCCGGCTATACCAAGGCTGCCAGATATCCTGCTCCCAGGTAAGAGGAACCACTGCTATTTCCTGCACCCAAAAATATGACCCAACCTGTCACCCCCTACCTTTCTCTTGCTCATGCAATAAAAGGACTTTACTACTTGGTTGGGGGTGCTGCCCTTTCTGCTTGTAGTTTCTGTTGCTAGTAAACAGCTGCTTTTACCTTTTGGACTGATTCTTTGTTGACCTGTGTTTACTACTCATCTCCCCCCATGCCGCACCCCCTCCTCCAGACTAACATGTTAACTCCTCCCACTTAGTGATTAAGTTTGGCTTCATCTGACCTTTAGTTTCTCTGTATTCCACCGACAAGTCAACTATCGTTATTTGTCTTTCTCCTTCCAAATTATTTCACCTACGATAATTTCTTCCAGTTCCATCCATGTTGCCAAAAATGGCATGAGTTTATCTCTTTTGATCACTGACTACTATTTCTTTTTTTTTTTTTTTTAATAGAGGCATGCTTTATTTATTTGTTTGCTGGCTTGTTTGTTTGTTTTGTTTATACATGCACTGGGTACAGTCAGACACGCGGGAGGGTGAGAGAATTCACCAGCGCCAGAGCAGGGAGCAGAGCAGGCAGAAGGACCGAAGTACACCGCTGAGGGGAGCAGCGGGCGGCAGGAGAGTTCTGCACGCCATGTGGGACCCTCCTCTGGTGGCCGGGGAGCAGCCAGGGATCGAACCGGCGCCGCAGAGGCCGCGGGCAGCTTCGCAACCCAGCGCTCAACCGCTGCGCCACCGGGGAGGCCCTGACTACTATTTCTTATGGCTATATATGACATCTTCTTGATCTACTCATCTATTTTGGGGCACTTAAGTTGTCTTCATATTTGGATATTATAAAAAGTGCTGCCATGATATTGAAAGTCATTTGCACATTTGTAGGGTTAATGATTGTCAAGCTTTTCCGCCCTCCCGCCATTAGGATTGATGATGGATCTCTGAGGTCCTGAATGCATGCCTGATGGCGGACACCTGGAGTGGGGTGTGGTCATTCTGAGAAAATACATTATTAAGGAAATGAATATAATAAAGATTCCAGCAGAACTTCCAGCCCAAGTGCAATGAACACTCCAATGCAAGCATAATCAGCAAGTTTGCTTACTTACAGCTCCTTCCCTTTCAAGATTCATGCCCAGGGTCTCAGCACTCTTATCTGCAAGGTCGGACAGCAGCCAAGCTGGTCTCTATCCAAGGCCATCCATGAATACCTGCATCTTTTCCCCCTTGTATTGCCCCCCTTGTCTGGGGACTTTGCTGCAAATGGTTGTGCCTGCTGAAAAACGATGTTATCAATGTAACAGATATGGACACAGTTGTGTATAAAAGAAACTCTTGGTCTTTAAACGGGTGCTCAGACCTTACAGGGCTACACAAGTGTGGGACCTCATGCCTGAGTAATAAAGCTTCTCCTGATCTCACCATTCCTGAAGTACTTCTTGTTCCTCCTCTGCCTGGGTAAAAGGCTAGAATTTATTTCTATAACAGGCAGACATGGGTGGGTACACCAGGGCTGAGATGGAGCTTCTAAGGGTGGTGTCGCAGAATGGAACAGAACCAGAAGGAGAACAGGCGAGAGAGCAGAATAAAAGAGAAGAAGAAAAGAGAGAACAAGACCACAAGAGAACCCAGGAGAGTCCAGGAAGAGTGAGGATTTGCCGGGGGCTGGGAGGCGTGCCAGCCTTCTGGCCCCCCAGTACCCCTGCCTGCCGTGTACCTGGTAAATGACAATAAAAGCCTGAAAAGCCACCGAGGGCTCCAGGACTCTCCATTACCAGTCTGCACAGGGATTACAGAGATCCTGCACCATGCCTTCCTGCCATTACAACATTGTCCTCAGTATTGCATTGTTGCCATATGTAGTGACCTTGTAAATAACTTTGAGAAAGTTCCATGGAGATGGCAGAGATGCTTAGGGTTTTTTCTTCCTCCTTTATTAGATTCTGCTCTGATCTGCTATATAAATTTTTGTAATTACCTGAAACATGGCCTACGCTCCCATACACCTCCCAAATGCAAACAAGCAGGTCAACAACCCCAGTGTTGTAATACTTGGACAGCACAACAGAGAGTCATTTGTCCTTTTGGAATAGGGCAAATAGTGTATGAGGGCAGAGATCCAATCAGGGCCCCAGAGCACTGAAGCAGAGGATATAAGAGGATGGAGATAGTTAAAATCAGCATCTAGATTGGCTCCCAGTTTGGGGGGGAACGTTTCTCAGTGCCTGGAAGGAGACTGTTAAATCATGAGATTAATTACCATCCTTTTCCTCTGCTCCAGGCTGCTATCAAGTTTGAGCCAGGAGTCCTTCTCACAGGAAATTGGCTGTGATGATGAGGATGTATTTAAGGCTGTGGATGCTGCGCTGAAGGAATATAATGATGAAAACCAAAGTGGCAACCAGTTTGTATTGTACCGTATAAGTAATATCGTCAAGATGGTGAGTATGCTATGAAACCTTGACAGAATTTGGAATATGCTTTCACTTGGAGCCCAGGCACCCTTCCCTCTCCCTCCCCCCCCACCACAAACCAGCAAAGAACTGATAACTTAAATATATATAATTTTTATTTGTCAATTATACCTTGATAAAGGGGCAGGGGAGATGGAGTTAGATTCTAAGCCATTAGTATCTACCTTGAAGCTATTGGCTTGAATGTGTCAAGAGTAACAGCTATATTCTGAGTGGTTTTTAATATTTTTAGTCACTGATTAATATAGGCAGGACAAACTCTGACAATATATTTGATTTCAGAAATGTTCTGGTGTAGGTGGGAGGAAGGGTGTGTGTGTGGGGTGTGTGTGTGTGTGTGTGTGTGTGTGTGTGAAGGAATTCACCAGAGACTATGTAGAAAATGGAACAGCCAGATTTATTGAACTACACTGCTAAGAGAAGCTGTGGGTGAGACAGAAGGGGTCTGGTACACAGATTGAGGGTCTCAAGGCTCTGTGTATACTCCTGGCGTCATTGCCTGGGTACAATGACTAGTCTTGGGTGTGACCTGATTGATGATCCAAATTGGCATAGGAGAGCATAAGCTCTTTGGATCATCACCTTAATGTCCAGGTTCCCATGGCAGTTTTATGGACTCCCTCTAGCCATTCAAGCCTCCCAGACTTGCCTGCTGGGCAAATGGGAGCTTGGGATTTAAATTAGCAATTATACCATGACAAGAAATACAACTCTCTCAATAGTTTGTTTAAATGAATTTCACTGTTAAACACTGTGTCTCTGTGATAGCTGTTCAATTGTTTACTTTGGTGAAAAATAAAATCAGTCATTTGACATGAGGATTAAGACAAAAGCCCAAGAGAACGGTTTTTTCTGAAAATGAAATGGAGTCATGTGGTTCCATAATCTAGAGTCCTCAGGCAGGAGTTCTGCTTCCAGGTCTATCCAGTGTGTTGGTGGCGTCTTCATTGGCTGCCATGGCAGATGTCAACTTTCATTCAAAAATATCTGTAGAATCACTTATCTCTCCTTTCCAGTGTGACCACCACCCACATTGAAATCTGAGACCTGGAGTGGACCTCAGAGAGGGCCTGTCTGACTCCAGCCCCTCCAGGTGCTAAGGTTATGACCCACCAGGCTCTGAGAGAATGGCCCCTGGGTGTCAGGATCCCAGGACCCTCGGCCTCTGCTTCTCCTGGTGGCAAGGCTGCCTCCTCCTGCCAGAATGCTGGCCTCCTGGCTCTCACCTGCAAAGTGGGGGGCTGGACAACACCACCTCTCAGCTCCTGCATGCCAGGATTGTGCATTTGAAAGCTCGTCCAATTCACCACCTTTGCAATTTAGAAGTTTTATTTCCCATTACGACGTGATTGAAATATTGACAGTAAACAAAAAACATACTAAACTCACCTCCAATTAATTCATCCTACTCTCCAGAAATGACTGTTATCATTTTGCTCAAAAGTGAAAAAACACCCTTTAATTTGTTGGTTATCTAACTATAAAACTAATATATTTTTGTTTAAAAAACACCTTGACAATTCAGGAATTTTTTTTAAGGTTTAGAGTAGCATTATAATTTATTTTTTTTAATTGTTTGAATTTTATATTCCCCATACAATTGCACCCAGGAATGTTTGCTTTAAAGAAGAAAGTGAAAGACAGCTGTATTCCTACCACTGAAAGACAAACATTATAACAATTTTGTTGTACAACTTTTCAGACATTAAAAAATCATATGTCTACATATAAATTGATTTCTACAAATATGATCTAATGCTACAGATACTACGTTGTAACTTAAATATATATATGTGTGTGTGTGTGTGTGTGTGTGTGTGTGTGTATTTACCTGGCAAATAATTGCTCCATTTATTGAATGAATAAATTAACTTTGTTATACATACATGTGTATGTACATACATACATGTAAATACAAAAAGAATATTTGTCCAAGTCAATATATGAAACTTTTGGCACTTTTAATGTATGTTGGCCCCAATTTAATCAAACAAATATCAAACATTCATAACCACACCAGATCACACTCAAATGATTCACTGTGCGTCAATGATGGACCTTAGGTATCTTTGTTTGCTTTTTCTCAGGGTGGCATAGATCCATTTTATTCCTTCAAGTACCAAGTCAAGGAGGGTGATTGTCCTGTTCAAAGTGGCAAATCCTGGCAGGACTGTGACTACAAACAATCTGCAGATGCTGTAAGTGTGTCAGCTATTTCCAAGCCTCTGGTTTTCTGTGTCAAGACTACCAGAAATTTATTCTGGTGCTAGGATGAGAAATATTGTGAGTCTGTTTCTGAGGTTGCCCATGAACCATCAAATGTACAGAAAAGTCCCATGCTTGATGTCTGTGTTGTCACATAGACAAAAGGGCAGGGAGAGGCCATTGGTTAGACATGAGGAAAGTCCCCCTTGAGAAGGCAATTCTGCTAACCCACTGGGACACTTGGACAGGCTCAGAGACATCAGAGCCCTTGCCTGAAGGTCAAGGGCTGGTGAGAGGGGAGTGGGGCCCTTCCCTTCACAGGCCTAAGCCAGAAACTCTCTGCCTCCAGCTAGCTGACCATTCTGAACTGGCTCCTCCCCTGTAACAGGAGAGCTCACAGGGACCCCATGGATGGGGGAAGGAGGCAAGGAGACACCTCCTCAAAGGCCTTTGCCTGGCAAGGGCTTGCCACTCCACAGCTGGTTTTTTTGCCTCAGTTCAGGGAGATTGTAGATGGGATCTTCTCAGCAACAAGCTAGTGTTTTCACTGTTATTGCATTCACTTATTCAGTGTGAAACATGGGCATCTTCTATGCAGTTTGAACATGGAAACTGAAAAGTGCATCAAGAGGAGAGTTAACAGTTTGGTTCTAAGGCATTGTGTACATCTTGGTAAAAAAAAAAAAAAAAAAAAAAAAAGTAGTATTTCCAGGCCTCAAATCAAAGACTGAGATTTAAAGTCTCACCATTTATAGTGCCTCTCCTCCAAGCTGCCATGAATCTCAGTGGTTGGAAAAAAAATGATCATTCCGTTATACAAACATTCATTTTTTTGCCTCAGAATTCTATTAGGAAAAATCTTGATAAGCCTTTTTTTTTTTTAAGATGAAACTGTATTTAGTGCTGCTAGGTGGATGCCTCCATCTGAAAGATTGAGATAAATGGTGTCTTTTATAAATTTTTTTTAGGCCACAGGAGAATGCACAGCCATCGTGGCAAAAAATAATAGGACATTCACCGTAGCTACCCAGACCTGCCAGATCACTCCAGGTAACGGATATATCTGGTGGGGCTGCCCTGGGGGGACAATCATTCATTTCTGTGTGCCTGGAGTGCAGCCTGGACAGAGCCCCGTCCTGCAGGGTGGGCAGCAGGAGCTGTGCCATTTGTAGCCTCAGGGAGAGTGGGGTGGGTGCAGCCCCACACCCTGATCTGGGCCCAGGCTGCTTCCAGTCACCACCTCAGGGCTTCCCCCACCCTCTCCCTGCAGGGCTGCACTATATGGATGTGCAGTGGGGTGTCCTGCCTTCAGTTGTAGGCCCCTTCCCAGAGAGTAAATAACAGAGGCCTTGAGATCAGATCTAGTCTGCAATCTTACAAAGTTCTTTACCTTCTTGGCTTTCCTTTTCTTTATGTATTCAATATAAAGGTGGATAACAGTAATTCAGCTGCCCAGGATGCTAATTTTTAAAAATTTATTTATTTTCTTACATTGTTGTTAATATTTGTACAGTGTTTTCTTTCTCCCTCAGATGTAGACCCCCTAGTTCTTCCCTCCCCTGTTTTGACCCCCTGTCTTTCCCCCTCCCCTGCTCCATCCCTCAGATCTATGGTCAGCTTCCACCTTTCATCTTTTTTCTGACCTTTTGTTTGGTCTCTATATTCCACCTATAATGAAACCATCCAATATTTACCTTTTCCTTCTACTTATTTTCCTTAGTATAATCCTTTCCCGCTTCAACTATGTTGCTGCAAATGGCATGAATATAACTTTTTTGATGGCAAAGTGGTATTCCAGTGTGTGTGTGTGTGTGTGTGTGTGTGTGTGTGTGTGTGTGTGTGTGTTATGTATCTCATCATATCTTGATCCAATCATGTGTTTTGGGACATTTAGGTTGTTTCAATATTTTGGGCATGTAAATATTTCTGCAATAAACATAAAAATGCAGGTTTCCCTTTGAATTAGTGTTTCTGTGTCCTTTGGGTAGATTCCTAGGAGAGGAACCAGTGGGTCATATGGTAGATCCATTTTTAGTGTCTTGAGGAAACTCCATACCTTTTCCATAGTGGCCAGATGAGTTTGCATTCCCAGTAGCAGTGTAGGAGGGTTCCTTTATCACCACAACCTCACCAGCATCAGTTATTTCTGGTTTTCTTTGTTTGTTTGTTTTTTTGGTTTGTTTTTAAATATGGGCCTTTCTCACAAATGTGACATGGTATCTCATCGTGGTTTTGATTTGCATATCCCTAAGGTCATGAGGGGTATTGAACATTTCATATGCCTTTTGGACTTCTGTGGTTCTTCTCTGAGAAGTGTGTTTTTGATTCTTCTAGACTTTCTTGGATTGGGTTACTTGCTTTGAGTTTGTTGAGTTGTGCAAGCACTTGCAGATTTTTTATCTTGTTCCTTTCCTCAGTTGTATGAAGTGCAAATATTTTCTCCCATTCAGCAGAGTGTTCATTTTGGTTGCTGTCTCTTTTTAGTTTGATGTAGTTCCAGCAGTTTATCTTCCTTGTTTTTCTTGCTTGTGGGGAAGGGTGCTCAAAAGTATTTCTGAGTTTTATGTCATGGAGAGTTTTGCCTAAGTTTTCTTCTATACATTTTATGGTTTTAGGTCTTACATGCAAGTCTTTTACCCATTTTGAGTGATTTTTTATGTATGGTAAAAGAAAGTAGTCTAGATTCATTCTTTTGCATGTGGCAGCCGAGTTTTCCCCGCACTGTTTATTGAAGAGACATTCTTTGTTCCCAGGTATAGTCTTTGCTCCCTTGTCTTAGGTTAGTTGACTGTTTTCTATTTCTTTTTTATTCAGCCCTGGGTGATTGTATAATTGTAAGAATTTGTCTATTTCATCTAGATTGTTGAACTTGTTTACATATAAGTGTTCATAGCAATCTCTAATTATCCTTTAGATTTTTGCTGTGTCTGTTGTAATTTCTCCTCTTTCATGTATGACCCTATTTATTTTAGTTTTCTCCTTCTTTTTCTTTGTGGACCTGGTTAGAGGTTTGTCTATTTTATTTTTTCAAATAACCGGCTTTTGGTTTCATTGATCTTTTGGATTATCTTTTTAATTTCTATTCATCTATTTCTACTTTGATTTTATTATTTCTTCTACTGTGTTTGGCTTTTTTGTGTTGTTGCTCTTGTTGCTCTAAATTTTTCTAGTTCCTTAACATGGGAGATTAGGTTGTTTTTAGGGTTCTCTCCTTTTTCTTGATGTGGGCCTGTATTGCTTTATATTTTCCTCTTACTACTACTTTTGTGTGTGTCCCATATATTCTGGAAGGTTGTATCCTCCTTTTCACTTGTCTCTAGGTAATTTTTCATATCTTCTTTGATTTCCTCATTAACCAGCAGTCTTTCAGTAGAACGTTGTTCAGTCTCCTCATTTTGGGGGATCATCTTGCTTTCTTTTCATAGTAGATTTTTAGTTTAATACCTCTATGGTCAGAGAAGACACTTAGTAAGATTTTAATCTTCATGTTCTTGTTGATGTTTGTCTTGTGATCCAGTGTGTGGTCTATCCTGGAGAATGATTCATGTGCACTTGAGAAAAATATGTATTCAGATTTTGGAGGGTGCAGTGTTCTATTGATGACTGTTAGGCCCATGTGGTCTAGATCTTGGTTTAGTGCAATTGTGTCCATATTTATTTTCCATCTTGTTGATCTGTCCAGTACTGAGAGTGGGGTTTGAAGTCTCCTACCACATGTGTATTGTGTCCAAAGGCTGTTTTCAGAGATGATAGTAATTATCTAATGTATTTTGGTGCTCCTTCATTTGGTGAATATAAATTGATTAGTTTTACAACTTCCTGGTGTACTGTCCCCTTGACTATTATGTAGTGTCCATCTATGTCTCTTGTCACCTATTTTAGCTGGATGTCTGTTTTATCTCATAAAAGTTTGGCTACCTTTGCCTTCCTTTGGGTGCCATTTGCTTGTAGAATTGTTTCCAAGCCTTTACTTTCAATCTATGGTTTTCTCTGGAACTTAGGTGTGTTTCCTGGGGGCAGCAGAAGGTTGGATTCTGTTTTCTAATCTAACCTTCCACTCTGTGTATTTATATTGGTGAATTTAGTCCATTAATGCTTAAGGTGAGTATTTCTATGTGGAAATCTGTGACTGTTATTCTGTTCATCATTTTGCAGTTCTCTCAATTCCTTGTTCAGTTTTTCATATTCATTCCTCTGTTGGGTTAGATCCAAAAGCTCCTTGTAATTTACTTGCAGTGGGGAGTTAGGAGTAATGAATCCCTGAAGAATTTGTTTGTCTGGTGGCACAAGGGGTTAAGCGTCTGCACTATGAAGCTATCAGCAGCCACTGCAGTAAACAAAAAAAAAATGTATTGTTAGGCCATGTCATCATTACCTGAATGTCACAGACTATACTGACACAAACCTAGATGGTTTAGCATATTTCATACCTAGGTTATACTCATGACCTATTGGGACCACTGTCATTTATGCCATCCATGCTGTTGCCGACCAAGACAAGGCTAGGGTAATGACGACATGGCCTAACAATACATTTCTTTTTTTTTTTAAATATTTATTTATGCATACAAGAATTGGGGTACAGGCCAGAGGTATAGGGGGTGAGAAGATTCAACAGAGACAGAGTGGGGAACAGAACAGGCAGATTAACTGAAATACACTGCTGAGGGGAGCCGCGGGCAAGACAGGAGAGGTTTGCTGTGTCATGTGGGTTAACTCCCTGGCCGGGGATCGAACTTGTGCTGCAGTGACTGCCGATAACTTCATAGTGTAGATGCTTAACCCCTTGCACCACCAGGGAGGCCCCCTAACAATCCATTTCTCAGAACAATATCACCATTGTTGAACAACACATATCACCAGTGTGCCACCCACTTCTCAACAGCAAAGGATGCTCCCAACTGCTCAGACCACATGTCATGCCTCCCTGCTTCCACTTTAAGCTCAGGTAAAACGTATGTACCCCACACCCCACACTGCTGTCCCTGTCATCCTGCTGTCTCAGGAGCTATCTGCTCCTCCTCCTCAGGCCTCGTGCCTCAGGTTAGCCAGCTAACTGGCTTTACCCTTCTTGTCTCAGGCCTCATCATCTCAGGAGTCTCCCCTCTGCTCACTCTGGGCTCTTGCCTTTCTAAAGTCTTGCAAAATTATATTGAAATGATCCATCTACAGTTCTGTCTCTCACACTGGACTTGGCCCAACCTTTGGCAACAACTATTACTAAAGAATTGATGAATCCAAGTGAGCCCACCAGCACCGGGCAAGTTGTGTTTAGTGGATTGGATTGTTACAAAATGTGTTGTACCCCAAGCCAGGCTTCAAAGACCTTTAATAAACATTGAAAAAAAATCTGCAATGTTTTAATTTCTTATAAAGGATAAATTCATGTATTCTATAGTTAAAGAACTTTAAAATAAATGTAAAATAGTTTTGCACAATTCTGTACTATAAGAAGTTCTAAGAGAATGGCAATTTTTTTCATCTCTGACTAAGAAGCAGATTAGTGTTTTCTTCTTATAATTCATACTTAGCTTTAATGTAAAGTTTGTTTTTCAGGACCTTCTAGATTATCTGACTTATTTAGGGCAATGTATTTTAATGCTGCTTTCTCTCATTAATATTGTCTCTTATTTTGCCTCTCTTTGTCAAGTGGGGGGACCTGCACTGATTTCCCAGCACACCTGCCCTGGTTGCATGTACCCCATATCAACAGAGGACTCCAGTGTGAAAGAAATCTTGAAGCATGCTATTTCACACTTTAACAACCACAGTGCTCATTCTCACCTCTTTGATCTTGGAAAAGCAAAACATGCTTATAAACAGGTTTGTTCTTTTATTTTGCACATTGTTAAAATTTGTTAGATTTTTATGCTTAGGATTTCATCAACTGAAGCAAACTGTTGACTGAAAAAATACTGGATTCCACAACTGGAGGGAGGCTCTTCTATGTCCTCCTGTGACTAACACAGGCAGCAAACATCTTCTGCTTAGGTCAAAGTGACCAGGAAACTGCAACATGTAAGGCTCCAAGGTGACTTAGGCTCCCTGCTTGGAGATTTGTTTGGAATGAAAGGGTGGTCAGCATTAGAAGTTCTTTCTAGAGCTGGTAAAAGAAGTCATTCTGGCCTAAAGGTTTTAAGAAAACTCTAACACCATGGGGCCTCCCTGGTGGTGCAAGGGCTTAAGACACAACACTATGAAGCTATCCACGGCTACTGCAGCACAAGTTCAATCCCGGCCAGGGAGGTGACCCAAATGGCACAGCAGACCTCTCCTGACTTGCTCGCTGCTCCCCTCAGCAGTGTATTTCATTCAGTCTGCCTATTCTGTTCCCCACTCTGTCTCTGGTGAATCCTCTCACCCCCTGTACCTCTGGCCTGCACCCCAGTTCTTGTACGTATAAATAAATATTTAAAAAACAACAACAACAAAAAAAAAAGCCCGCCTCTAACTCCACCTAGCTATCAAGAGACAAACATGGCTTCAGAATATTAAATTGTACCTAAAAAAAGTTGGCATTGCTTTCTGGGCACCCTCTAAATTAGTTTTTGTATTTCTGGAGGTTGGCGTGCAAGCAAATATCTATAGAACATGCTTTCATTGCCTCAGATCACTAAGCCTTGGCTGACAATTGGCTGGATCCCTTGTAGTTCAACTTTTAATCATGACGACTCAGCTTTGGCTGGCAACATTCCCTGCTTTTGCTCCGCCTTCCAACTTGCCTTCCTGAAGGATACACAACTGACTCAATTGTGTCTATGTCCAGTTATGACAGCAGGACTGGCCCACATTAAAGCAAGAGAAATGTTATTGCCAGCTAGTCCGAGGAACTGAGGACCCAAAGGTTACTTGAGCTCCAAGTTTTCTTAATCTGCCCAGTACAGCATTGTTAATAATTCACAAAATGCAATAGAAAATATTTTTCTGCATCCTGGCAGAGTCTTCCATAGTAACTCCAACTATATACTGCTTTTCATTTTCAGATGTATACACATGTTTATGAATGTGTGTGTGTATTGTGATAGGGTTGTGTGAATCATAAAATGTTTAATATTTACTTAGTAACAACTTTTGTCTATCAATAATTACAATTGATACTTCTTGGGTGTTTATCATATCCCAGGCAGTATCCTAAGCCCCTCTGAAAATTTTTTCAGGTGGTAGCTGGATGGAACTTTGATGTTTCCTACTCAATTCTGCAAACAAATTGTTCCAAGGCAGACTTTCCATTATTAACTCCAGACTGCCAGATCCTTTCCAATGGCGTAAGTAAGCAACAAACTAATTATCTTCTTAGCATTTTATGTCCAGGTGTTTTGGTGTGGGAACTCTCCAGCTGTGTTAGAACTGTGTTAGAACTCTGCCAATAAAATGTTAGATGACACTCACATTCCCTTGGGAAAGCTCACGTCATTGGTCTCTATGCCCTTACCTATGTGGTCAAAGAATCTGCACATCAGCAAAAAGCACTTACAGAGATAACCAGGGACTGAGAATAGCGTGAGACAATGTGATGTCATTGTCAAGTTTGTCTTTCCCCATCTTCACACCTTCCTCCCTCCTTTCCTTCCCCACTTGCTCTGTCCCTCTGTATCTGACATGGCTAAGGCCTAACCCTCCCTGGAGTATTTGCATTTTAACAGAAGACTGTGCTTTAAGCAAAGGGTTGCTGCAAGTCTTTTAACCTGGTAATTCTACTTCTAAATTCCCTTATATGAAAAAGAGAGAGAGATCTGTACTGCAAGATGTTAATTTCAGTGTTATTATTGTTAGGAAAACATTGGAAATAAATTCCTTCAACATTATGGAATGCCTAAGTATATGACAGTATATCCATACAATAGAAGATGGTCCCACCATCAAAAATTAAGTTTTATGGTTGATTAATTAATAAAAAAATTAAGTTTTGTGACATAATAAAATGGCTATAAGTAAACAAAAAACTGTATACAAAAATATATAGTCATTCAATTATATAAAGTAAACTGAGCTAAATCTGAATAATTTGAAAAATAGCATTCATATTATAAAGGGATCAGTGCTTTATTGTATGTCCTCAGTTATTTACACTTTAGTTTTCATTACAATACTACTGACTCACAAATAGTTTTGTTTATAAGTCACCAAATCTATGGATATTTTCCTTCTAAATTCTTCCACCATTTGTTCTGCAGTTAATTTAGTTTTCTTTCTATTTGTCAAAGTTTTCAGAAATAGTTTTAAATTTAATGTGGAATTAATTTTGTTTGAGGGAACCAACTGATTTTTCCCAAGAGAATACCAGATAGCTCAGCATTCTTCCCTTCCACGCACATTTTGAGATGACATTTCTCCCGTAGTGGTTTCATGTGAAAGCTCTGTCCTCTATTTTTGTTCCAAGGCCATCATTTGTTCACAGCCAGAGCTTCAAAGTAAATTTAAATATATGACTTATGGGTCTGGTATTTATATCTCCAAAACCAATCTTTCTTGTGACCTAATGTAAAGGTGATTTAAATTATTTTGTGCCCTAGCTATAAAAGTATTATAAATTGTATATTATATGAAAGTGCCATTTAAATAAATGTTTATTATCTTATTCAACTCTTTTATAACCGTATTTTTTATCATTGGCCTTCCTTCATTAATAGCATATATAAAATTCTCCTACCGCAATTATTTTTATCCATTTCAACTCACAAAGTTTATAGTTTCTACTTTATTTTGATTCCATACTTCTGGACTGTCTCTTTTAAAATAATAAATTAATCTTTTCACTACTTTCATGAAATTTTTGCTACCTTGAATTTTATTATTCCCAGTATTAATAGTACTCTGCTCCTTTTTTGTTTGTATTTGCTTTAAGTTTCCTTTATCCTAGTATAAGATATTATTCTTTAAGATATTCTTTTTTAATATCATAGCTTTTATTTTATTGGTTTACAAATGGTTTGCATAGTTACAATTTGGGGAGTACCAGTTGACATGTCCCTAGGTGCACATGCCTCACTCACCTGCCGCAAAGTTTCCAGTCCCATGTCTGACCCCCTTCCTGTCCCTCAACCCATCACTTCTCCACTCCTGCTCCAGTAGCCAGTACATTTTTCACAGAGCCTAAGAATGATGTTGTTGTGCTTCATCATTTTTTTTTCTGTATCTACATTCTGCAAGTGAATGAAACCATCTTTCACTTTCTGACTTATTACACTTTGCACAATCACCTCAAGATCCATCCATTTTGTACCAAAAGGAACTCTCACGGATCATTTCCTTTTTTTTTTCCCCATTTTTTTTATTTTAACATTTATCATTTTTTACATTTTTTATACAATATTTGCTTCCCCCCACCCCCTCAGTGGGGAGTCCCCATAGAATTTCCTTCCCCAAGGCACCCATTCACCATCACCACAGTCCCCTGTGCTCCTCCCTCCCTCCCTCTCACCCCTCTCCCTCCTCCTCCCAGGCAAGATGTCTCTGGTTTATAATTGTCTATTTTTGCTTTGTTGTGTTTTGTACTCTTGTTATTATTTTTTTTACACTGATGTCTTATTTGGTTCCCCTATATTCCTGTTATAAGTGAAACCATCCGATATTTTTCTTTTTCCTTCTGGCTTATTTCACTGAGCATAATTCCTTCTAGCTCCATCCACGTTGCTGCGAATAGCATGCGTTTATCTTTTTTGATTGCTGAATAATAGTCCATTGTGTATATATATATATAACATCTTCTTGATCCAGTCATCTATTTTTGGGCATTTGGGTTGTTTCCAGGTTTTACCTATTGTAAATAGTGCTGCAATAAACATAGGTGCTGGAGACCAGCTCCAGGTAGATGTCGTGTCAGGGATCTCAGAAAGGAGAGGACGGCTTCATTGAGATTTTCTGAAATTTTTGGAGGGCTGAGGGGAAGTGGAATGAGGTAGTAACTGACACTCTCTCTAGTGCAAATATCTCCTGCTGGGGGTCTCAGGGGGTCTTTATTTATACCTTAAGGCAAGCAGTGGGATTACATCAGCATAAGCATTGAAGCAGAGCAAAGACAATCAATGCATATTTTCTCATGAACATGTAGCAGACTTCCTTGGTCTCATACCAAAAGGGCATTTCTTTGGTTACCTCAAAAAACATCAGGAACAATTAGTTTCCTAGGTACAGCTAATTTTCTAACATGATCAATTATATAAGACAGCACAACATTTGGCAACGATTAAGCATTCTATTGAATTTTCCTAGTTTCCTAGTGGGCGTAAAAGTTCTATTCTATACTCTATTACTAAAAATCAAATTATCTCCTCAGCACTGAATTACTTCAAAGTGGACTAAAGCAACTCATCAAATCCATGTTAGTTCTACTGAAGTCTAACTCTTAACTAGAGATTCCTAACCTCCACAGGGCCTGCAAACTATTGACCTTTTGCATACACCAGGAAATGTACTGCTGCACAAATGAGTACCCCCTGTGTTAGGCTAAGGTTTCCAAGCACAGCTGGTTCAGGGCGGCTTGTTTCCATAGTTCTCAGGGCCAAAACATTTCTTTCCTAACTATACCTTTAGCAGTTTGTACTTTCTTTGATACTGATTCAAGTGTAAGAAGAATAAATCAATTAACGTCTAGGTCCAAATTGGGTTTTCACAAGCCAATTAATAACTAACTTACTTGAACATTAACCAAGAACAAAGAGGAGAGCATTAGCAGGCATTGCCATGGAGACTCCCTAGTTCAGATCTTCTTGGGAAGTGCAAGAACTCCCTTCTTCTGGGAAGTACAATTTTCCCTCTTCTGGGGAGCACAAGGACTCCCCTCTTCTCTGGGATCTCCCCCAATGCCCTGACCTTGTCAAGAGACAGCATGGGTAGCGCAGCCTGCCGCACATAGGTGTACAGGTGCTCTTTTGAATCGCTGTTTTTGTGTCCTTTGGGTAGGTCCCTAGGAGTGGAATTGCCGGATCCTATGGTAGCTCCATTTTTAGTAGACTGAGGAACCTCCAGACAGCTTTCCACAATGGTTGGGCCAGTTTGCACTCCCACCAGCAATGTAGGAGAGTTCCGTTTTCACCGCATCCTCACCAACACTTGTTGTTGCTTGTTTTTTTGATATGTTCCATTCTTACTGGTGTAAGGTGGTATCTCAGTGTGGTTTTGATTTGCATTTCCCTGATTATAAGGGATTTTGAACATTTATTCATATGCCTGTTGGCCATTTGCTTTTCCTCTTTGGAGAAATGTCTTTAAGTTCTGCCCATTTCTTTACTGGATTGTTTATTTTGTTTTTGTTGAGCCATGTGAGTTCTTCATATATCATTGTGATCAGTCACGTATATCATTGTAATCAGTGCAAACATTTTTTCCCAATCAGTGGGTGTCTCTCTGTTTTGGTCCTGAAACCATAAAATATATAGAAGAAAATATAGGTAAAACACTACAAGACATACATCTCAAAAACATCTTTAAAGACTCATCACCCAAAGCAGTGATGGTGAAGGCAAAGATAAACACCTGGGATTATATCAAAGTAAAAAGCTTCTGCACAGCAAAAAAGACATTTTTTTAAAAAGATTTATATTTTTGTTTATTTATTTATACAAGCACTGGGTACAGTCAGAAGCGCGGAAGGGTGAGAGAATTCACCAGAGCCAGAACAGGGAACAGAACAGGCAGACTGGCGAAGTGCAATACTGTGGGGAGCAAAGGGCACCACAGGAGAGGTGTGCACACCATGTGGGACCCTCCCCTGCTGCTGGGGATCAAACCGGCACTGCAGAGGCTGTGGGCAGCTTCGCAGCAGCCCAGCACACAACCTCTGTGCGACCGGGGAGGCCTGTCACAGATCATTTCTATGGTTTGCTACAAGATATTTTTCCTAAAGTTAAACAATTGATTTTTTTTAACTTATCTGAAAGTCTTTGCCTTTCTAAATGAAAATGTTGCCATTCATTTATATGGTTATTATTTCTACATTAGATTTTCCTGACATCTTATTTCATATTTCTATGTATATGTATTGATTATTAGTTTTGATGCAATTACATAACTTTCTTATTCTTCTCGAAAACTAGACTTTTTTTTCCATGCAAAGATTGTAAAGTTAATTTATTAGTAAATTTATTTCACTACTTGTATAAAGTTTCTTAAGAACATTTTTTAACTTATGCTCTTGTGTACTTTTTTAAAACCAGGATATTGGTGAATGCACAGATAAAGCATCCATGGACCTTTCGCAAAGAATTACTTCCCTCATACAGAAGTGTGAGACTTCTCCAGGTATGAGAGAATTCACATTGGTGCTTCAGCAGTGTGTGCTGAGCCACACCACTCTGATCATGTCACAGCAGCTGTGATATGTGCTCCCATCCTATGCCACAAAGTCTGTGTGGCAACAGAGTCTGCTGAGGACACTGTACCTCATCTCAACCCTTCTGACAATACTGAACCCCACCTCTGCCCAGCTGTGTGGCAACAGGTGGAACTGAGAGTGCTCACCCAGGGGTCCATAAGGGATATTGTGCCACAAGGGGAACTTTCTGTCTCTGAGCCTGCTGGGCCTCCTTGTTACGAGATATCCGTAAGCCCTATGATATTCAGTTAGGTAAAGCTGACCACATTTTTAACTGCTCAGAATAAAATCCTCTCAATTAAAGTTTTTTTTTCCCTCTCTCTCCATGTTATAATCAGGAAAATGGTTGAGTTTATGATCAAGTCAGTATTTCTATACCAAGAGCTGGCTTTTATCCCACCAGCAAGATAGTTGTATGGACTCCACAGTAAGTAGCATTCCTGAAGCTGCCAGCTCACCAGGAACAAAGGACTTAAAACTTTCCCATTAGAGAGTGATCCCGTTAAGTTAAGAATTGCCTTTGACAATCTCCAACAAAAATATGTAAGTTATGAAAAGCACACCATTTTGGTTGAGGCATTAAGACCTTCTGATTGGCTGATTCCCTAAATACCCTGGGCTCAGAGGAGAGAAATAAGAGGAAAAGCAGCAGGCAAAGGCCAGAAAGTCAGCCTCCACCTACTCACCCCTTGGGCAGCCACACCACCCTCTGTAAATGGATACTGGATCATGAATGAGAAAGTTGCAAGGCTAGATTGCTCCTTCTGTGTATATACTTACTTAAAACCTGATTCTTTCAGCGCTGAATTTTCCTCCCTTGACGTGTAAAGGCTGTCCCAGAGAGATCTCTGCCAACAGCCCAGAATTGAAAAAGGTTCTGAATCTTTCCATCAAAAAGCTGAACGCAGAAAATAATGAAACTTTCTATTTCAAGATTGACAATGTGAAAAAAGCCACAGTCCAGGTCTGTTAATTATGCTACAAATGAAGTTAATATTGCAGTGTGCAAATTGCTTACTAATTGTGTGAAGATCTTGATTCTGGATTGGGAAATAATAGAGCTGATGAATGAAATTTGAAAGATTTGAAGTTCACATCATAACATTACTGCAAGCTTGGTGTGTGATCCTGAATAAGTGACTCTCCATTTTCTATCTGTAAAGTCTGTGGTGATGATCAAATAAGGGGATGTGTGGTCATTACTTCTTAAACTCTCAAGTGCTATATAAATACTAGTAGCTGTTACATGATTAATCAAATTCAGGGCTAGAAAAAGGAAGACTTATTTTATGCCTTTCTAGATTCGTCTCTCATTGTAACATACTTAGCACCCTGAGCTGAGTCACAACAGTGAGTTGTTATTACCTAGACTCTTCACATTTTCATATCCATGTCATTTTTCTCCAATCTCCCTGTCTGGGGTAACCTCTGGGATGTCCTCTGTCTTCCACACCTGTCAGCAGAGGATAAGGAGAGCCCTGGTCTGGGGCTCAGGACACCCAGCTCTATCAGTTATCTAACCACTCACGTCCTGGATGCCCCTGGACTGTCCTTCAGGTTCACACAGCCTTAGTCGTCCCATCCGTAGCAGAAGCGGCTGGTTGAGTGGAGCCCAAATCCCTTCCAGCTCCAGCAGCCTAATGTGATGTGGGCAGATTACTATTATAGAACCTCAAAATTGGTTTCCTTAAATACAGGCTTGAAAAAAAGTTATCAAAATAGAACCAGCTGTTAGACCAAACCAACATTATCTTTATCTTTATAATTGGAACAAAAAAATCTTACTAAAAAATTTCATGCTTCTGACTCAGGGTGTCTAAAATTCTAAAATAGGAGTATTTAATCTCTCTCTCTCTCTCTTTCTCTCTCTCTCTCTCTCTCTTTCTCTCTCTCTCTTTCTCTCTCTCTCTGTCTCTCTCTCACACACACACACACAAACTTAAATCCTGCACCAAGTGCTCAATAACTTGGTGTAGAATTGGGTAATATCAGCTAACTTTAAAAAATATAATTTCAAAATATTTTATCGAGTGCCTTTTTCAAGTATGTAAGAGATGGAGGAATACCATTATTAAATGTTGAAAATATCACAATTGTGATTTTGTTGAAATCAGAGTATTTTTAAAACACAATGAGTTTAATTTCTACAATAAATAAATTGTGTGCTTCTTTAAGGCCCTCCAAAAACAGAATAAAAGAACTTGGACCACACATTGCTTGATGGAAAACACCATTGTATAATGATTTAAACTATCACTGGCAATGGAAATAGTTTTCTAATATAAAAAAAAATTGGGGGAGAAGCAAAACTGAAAACCCAAAGAGTTTTCCTAATCATGTCATTTAATTAACATAATATCCATAGTGAGACTAAGTGTTTTTCTGATTCTTTTAGCAAGACAAGTCATGTATAGAGAAAATGTTTTAAGTTTTTTTCCTACTCCTTTTAGATTCCAGTACAACCTGAACCTTGAATTACCCGTGAATTTTGTAGTTGTTGAACAATGAAACTCAGAAAATTATAAACATTACATCCTGCTCTTCTTTTCCCATTAGGAAAAGAAATAGGACCAGCCAATAGTAAAATATTTCACACATGCATATAAGCCAGAAGTTTTGCTGTCAGACATTTGAATGATTTGTTATAGCTCCTAATTAGCATGTAATCAAAATGTCAGTGTTCTCTCTTTTTAGTCCTTAGAGTAGAAGCAGATGTTTGATACAATTTTATTTAAGCTGTATACCTACGTTATGCTAATTAATATTCCAGGTGGTGGCTGGAACGAGCTACAGAATAGAATTCACGGCCAGGGAAACCACATGTTCCAAGGAAAGTAATACAGAGTTCACCAGTAGTTGTGAGACCAAAGAACCAGGGGTAAGCAGTAATGCAATTGTCTACTTATTTCCTGGAAGCTTATTTGATGTTTCAAACTTGGTTAAGTATCTCATGAATTACAGTGTTTTCTCTTTTGGCCTCTGTTTTCTTCATAGCAAGCTCTAATCTGTAATGCTAATGTTTACATGAGACCTTGGATGAACGAAACTACAACGACTGTCAAGTGTGATCCAAACACAGAG
The DNA here is from genome assembly GCF_964194135.1 of Talpa europaea. NCBI lineage: Eukaryota > Metazoa > Chordata > Mammalia > Eulipotyphla > Talpidae > Talpa > Talpa europaea. Next base: position 114,303,172 of record NC_140070.1, on the reverse strand, counting down.
GTATGATTCTGTTTATAGTCATCTTGGGTTCATCTTGGCTCATTCGAAAAAGTCATATTTGGGGGTTTAACCTAAACTCTTAATGAAATGAATTGGGTCATTATTTTTTACAAATGGGAAGAAATCTCATGTTTCTCTGTTTACTCTCTTTTGTGGCTGGAAATGAGAACAGCAGTCCTCTTAATATTTCCCACACATTGCCAATGTCCAGGGCGGGATAGATTCTCTCCTCGTACAGTGCAGACCCTGCTGTGGGGTGCTAACATAGCTGCACATCTTCCTGTGGTGCCTGAGGTGAGGCACAGGACTCCACTGCCCTCTGTTTGTAATTAAGCAGCTTGGGAGAATTGCAGATCTCAGCCCCCATGCTGCATCTTCTGAGTCAAAACCTGCATTTTGACACCATCCCCAGGGGATCATACCTATACTCAAGTATAAAAAGCATTATTTTTCATCACTTTTTAATGTTTTTAATAGAATTCTAGGAGGTGAGTAGTATTTCCCCATTCTCAAGACACTAAAAATTAGAAAGATGTGAGCTCCTACAGTAAATAATGACATTACCAAGTGCATCTTCAGTCCTAGGCTCTGGCCTGAGGATTTCAAATACATTTTCCTCCTGAAAACTCTACAAGAAAGATGCTGTTATTGTTAATGTGCAATTGGAAAAAGTGAAGTTAGCGGTGCTTGGATTCAAATCCAGATCAAACCAGACTCCACCCTGGTTGCCACAATGCCCACAACTACAGGGTCCAACTTGTTTGACTCCAAAGACTGTGCTCTTTACACCACTGAACCCTGCCTTAACCACCACACAGGTAGTAACAGTATAAGGATAAATAATCCACAAATCCATATCTTCAATACAAATTGCCTCTTTTTACTTTTTGCTGATTTAGGTTTTTTGCTCTGTGTAGGTTATACATAGTCTAACATAAGCAATATAGTCCAGAGACTGCATGGCAAGCTTGTGGACGTGTTTTGAAGTGTTCACTCCAACAAAGTACTTGTGGATATGTGATACCTATATATTCAACTCATGAAGTCAGTTAGAGCCTTTCAGGATGAAAGCAGTAATTTTGGCAATAGAAATTGTATCAATTAATAATGTGTTGCAGATTTATATAAAAAGAGGCTTGAAAGTTACACTGATATTATATATTTTTTCCAGATGAAATAAAGACTCCCCAGCTTGTTTTAGTATATTATTAAAAACAGTAATTAATGTCGACAAATTAAAGCTAATCAGAAGAGGAAAAGATATTATTCATCCCATACTTTCCAGAATAAAAATATAGTATTTAAAATCTGGCAAAGACATGCACCCTGTAACTGAGTTAACCTTGCCTGTCCCTTCTTTCTTCATTGACAGTGTGGTTTTCAGAGTAACACATTCATCTTAATATTTCTGTTTAGATTATGTTGATGAAAAGGCCTCCAGGTTTTTCACCCTTTCGATTGTTGGTGATGACGGATGAAAGAAAAGAAACAACTGTAAGTTCACCCCACACTTCCATGATACCTGTACAAGATGAAGAACAGTATTCAGGAAAAAAGCCAAGAACACACTTGTGGGCATGGCAGGGCCCATAAAGAACAAATAAAACATGGCTTTGGTCATGGCCATAAACATGAGCATGACCAAGGCCATGGGCACATAAGGGATCATGGCTTTGGTGTTGAACATCAAAGGGGTCATGGCCACGCCCATGGGCATAAACATGAGCATGGTCATGGCCATGGAAAACACAAAAATAAAAACAAAAGCAATGGAAAGCACAAAGGAAGGAAAACAGAGCATTTGGCAATCTCTTCTGAAGATAGCACTACACCCTCTACACAGACACAAGAGAAGACAGAAGGGCCAACGCCCACACCTTCCCTAGCCCAGCCAGGGGTAGCAGTCACCTTTGCTGACTTTCAGGACTCAGATCTCTTTGCAGCATTGATGCCTAATCCATCACCAGCTCCCACGGAGAGTGATGATGATTGGCTCCCTAACATCCAGGTACAACCTGATAGCTTTTCCTTTAGCCTGATATGTGATTTCCAGAAACACTTCTCCCAAATGTCCTGGGTGCCCCTGGAAGCCAGTTAATGGAATGATCCAGCTGTGGAAATGAAAGAACTTCATGATTTTGATCTCTCTGATGCACTCTATAATTAATGCTGCCATGGGTATTTCTTTTGCACTTTATCACCTTCTTCCTCCATTGTCCCAATATCCTGATATGATGCACCAAACCCATAAAATTTCAAACAGCCTAGTGATATTTACAATGGTGACACTTGATCTCTATAGACAACGCAAAACTGAAAGCTAAGTCCTTTCTGAGTTTGCCTCACACATTTTCCTACTGTCACAGAAAATGGACAAATGAATATGCCTTATGGTCTGTTTTCTTTTCTGATAACAAACCTATACCTTAAAAGGAACGTCACTGATTTTGACAATCTAAATAAACTGGCATCTAGTCCCTGACACATGAGAAAATAAAAGAAGTCAAGAGACTGAATGGTGAACTTACTGGGTAAATAATAATAATCTCCAAAAGTCAAAGAAGAACAATTGAAAGAGAGACTGGCCAGAGGGAGGAAAATGGGAAGTCAATGAATTGCCATCTGTTTCTAAAATGACCTATATTATTTTTATTTATTTTATTATTTTATTTTTACATCATTGTTCATTTTTAAACAATATTCCCCCCACGCCCTCATGTGTAGTCCCCATAGAATTTCCTTCACCAATGCAGCCCTTTACCATCACCTCAGTCCCCTGTGCCCCTCCCTCCCGCTGACCCGTCTCCCTCCTCCTCCCTTGCAGGATGTCTCTGATTTATAACTGTCTGTTTTTGTTTTGTTGTGTTTTGTACTGTTATTATTTTTTTACACTGGTGTCTTATTTGGTTCCCCTAAATTCCTCCTATATGTGAAACCATCCAATATTTTTCTTTTTCCTTCTGACTTAGTTCACTGAGCATAATTCCTTCTAACTACATCCACGTTGCTGTGAATGGCATGAGTTTATCTTTTTTGAATGCTGAGTAATATTCCATTGTGTGTATATACCACATCTTCTTGATCCACTCATCTATTTTTGGGCATTTGGGTTGTTTCCACATTGTACCTATTATAAATAGTGCTGCAATAAACATAGGGGTACAGGTATTCTTTTGAATCAATGTTTTTGTGTCCTTTGGGTGGATCCCTAGGAGTGGAATTGCTGGGTCATAGGTAGCTCCTAAAATGGGCTATTTTATACCATGTAATTATGCCCACTTGACAAAGCTAGTCTAATAATCTTCTTTCTCAGTAAGAGTGTTTCTCATAAGTCAACAGTTTCTGTTTATTCATTAACTATTCTTTGCAACAGACTCAGAGTTTTCTGTTTTTGCTGAGGCTAGAATGAGTAATCCTTCGTTTTCAACAGATCTGAGTTTAATGAAAAATATGAAAACAGAGGAAGAAATATAGAGGCAGACTTGCTAAGAAATTCCCCTTTTTTAATAATCAGTAAAGGAATATCACAAGATGTGATACAAATTGTTCCGGGACAAAATGAAGAAACAAAATGAGGAAATGCCTCTATGACCTTACTTTATAATCACATCATCTTTTTGCTACTAAAATTCCATTGCCTTATCATGAGGAGACGTACATTTTATAACCTGTACTGTGATGTTGCCTGGAGAAACAAGAGAGGGCTTTCGACGCTACATTCACCTGTGCGTGTGTGCACCACTGCCATCACTTTATTGCATGCTTCTGAGCCTGAGTTTAAAATCTTTTCAAATATTATCTGTATTTCTAAATAAAGAACCAGTGTTTATTGGTTCTTAAAGTCTCACCTTGTCAACTTCGTTTTTCTTTTATTGAATTGCTAACATCAGATTAACAGAGTTCTGCTATATTTACAGGGGCTCCAAAAGTCCTGTGAGTACCAAGTCCATCCTCGGGAGGCAGGGCCTGGTGCAGCTCCTAAGAATGAGGCAGCGCCCCCACAGCAGGCACAGTAACCCCACCAGCCCCTCTCAGCAGCTCCGAGTGCACAGACAAGAAGATGAGATGGAGTTTAAAGAGAGAAGAATGTCATTTCATCACTCTGTTGCTGAACCAAATAAAGTTCTGTGTTGATAGTCTCAGTCCTGATTAATCACAGTGGTTTCCTTCAACCACACCCTCCTGCAACAGTCAGGCGATGGAGTACCATGGCTGGCACTGCTGGGACTCAGAGCTTGCTTCTGAAACACCCTTGCTGACCAAGGCAAGAATCCCATAGATATTGTATTTTTCCCATGGCAAAGGTAGAAGAACACATCTAGGTATCATTCACATGCAAAATACATAAAATAATTTGTTATGTATTGGGTAGTAGGCATAGAGTTGGCTTATAATTAACTTTTTATTCATGTATTATAACATAATATGAGACCCATTGCTTTTAACTTCATTTTAAGGAAGTCTTAACTCTTCAAATGGAAGCTATACTGTTATAAGCAATCATTTTATCATTATTGTAGATTTATTAATCTTTTTTACCTGGCCATTTTATAACTATTAGGTTGGTATCAATTTGCCTATCACTACTTTTTCATTATAAAATTAAGGGGAATAGCAGGTTACTCAACGGATGTTAAATTTTCATTATTCTCATGCAAACTATTTTGAGTTTATATTAGACAACAATAAACATACAGCTGAAACATTTATTAAAATTTACTTTCCAGAGGCAGGGATGGATGATACATAATGATTAAGGGAACAATACATAAGGAAACATAATACTCTTCAATTTATACACATCAAATGAAGGAACATAATGTATCAGGTAATTACTATCAAACATGAATACAGACACTGGTAAAAACACATTAGTGGCTGGAGACTTCACTTTTACCAATGGAAGACTCAGCCACATGGTAAATAAGGACACAATAACCTTAAACAAAGACTTACACTGCATAGGAAGGGCAGGGTGGGCAGCACAGGACACCAGACCAGACAGTAATGGAGGCAGCAACACCGGAGGTGGTACCAGGAGGTCAGGAGCCGTTAACAGCCCTCAGAGGTGACCTGGACACAGATTGCTGGTCACTCTCAACAATAGGTCACCACTGGTCACTAGGAGGCAGCAGTGTCAGAAACACCATCTTAACATCTCTTTGTAAGTTGTTGGCCCATCGCAACAACAAACAGCTCTTTAGGACACCGGGCCGGGCCTTTGGAGTTCTTTCAGGTACTGTCAGAGACAGGCTAGAGGCAGGTGCCGCCCGCCCATCTGCTGGGAAGCTCTTTGGGTTCTCTGCAAGGCTTTCAGCATCGCTTCTTTCTGAGGTCAGCTGCTTGTTCTTCTTTCTTCTTTAGAGGTTAGGGACAGAATCCTTCTGTGAGAGTCCGAGTGTCTGAGCATCCCAAGCTATCTTCTGCACTGACTTATATTCTCTTCCCGGGTTCTCCACCCCTCCTCCAAATCTGATTGGAGTGTTTTCAATTTTATGGCCGATTGAACCATTCCCCAATCAGCTCATAGCACACACCTTCTGGTTCCATGCAATGATCCAGGCACTAAATCCATGGGCCTCTCTACTCCTGACAGCTGCAGCCAAGGCATTGGGGCTGGCCCCATGGAGGTCTGTGTTCCTCCCTACAGTCTCCCTGTAGCTGCATGCCCTGGGGCAGTGTGGTAGGGGAACCACTGCCAGCCACCATCACTGCCCACCTCTGCCTGTAGTCTGAGCCCCAGTGGGGCCACTGGTGACTGGTGGTAAAATGCCCACCACCCACAGCCGCTTGCAGTGCCCATAACAGCTTCTGGGGCCAGCCACTGGTCTTGCCCTGCACAAGCTTTGAGACTCTGGCTTCAAAGTCACTCTCAGAAAGTGCGTAGTTCTAAACCTGACTTCACAGATAGGAAAACTGGGCTTCAGAGTGCTTATGCCACTCACATTTCATCACACGGCTAAGGGTAGAACCACGACATCTGGGTCTGCTTTCCTCTCCCATCAGGGTCAGTCATCATTTAATCCATTTTGAATTGTTTATTATAGTTCTGCTTTTATGTATATCTGTATATCTATCTATATATCTATCTCACTATATATAAATATATATTCTTACATTGTTAATTTTTGCACAGTATTTGATTTCTACCCTCAGGTGTAGTCCCGAGTTCTTGGGAGTCCTGCTTTTCATTCTAGCTGGAGTAATGCTCCTTCAGCGTGCACACCTGATGCGCTTCCTCAGGCCTCACACCTTTCTTCCCCTCCTCATGCCTGTGGTCCCATCTTTCCAACCTCTTACCATCCAAAGCACAAGACCTGTGAATGATTGTTCACTCACCAGTTGAAGCTAACTCTTTGTTGTGTGCAGAATTTGAACATATAGTGTCCATAACCACTGTCATTGTGGATAAAAGAAAATGCCCAATGCCCAGCTGGAGGAAGCTCAGGTCATTAGCTATGGGTTTGTTAATCAAGCCTTGAAAACAGTTTGTGTCTGGAGTTATTTAAGAGCTGTAGATGAGTAATCTAACTAGATTTATTGCCCCTTGATTCCAGAGAACCTAACAATTCCTAGCATTGTGGAGTTGCACAATAAGGTTTGTTGAGTTTCCAACAATTATTGTGATATTCTTGTAGCACAGCTGTCACTGTGTGACACGTGTGGGTCTAGCCCTCCCTGTACAGAATCTCCTATGAGGAAGGTGCTATGATATGAAAAACCCATTTTACAGATCTAGATACTGAGGCTTATAGTAGTTATGTGACTTTCCAAGTACTTTTGTGGATAATTGAAGAGTTACAATCAGGCTAGAGGTTTAATATTTGGTCTGATGAACAGCGTTAACACGAGCAGATTTCTGTCCTGGTTCTGTAACTATTTCATTCATGATTTTTATTTAGACATGCTTCCTTTCCACCCTCAGTTTTCTCACCTGGGAAATGGGCCACTTGGATTTATTAAACTACATTCAGAGGTGATTGACTAATTTTCCTTTAAGACAATTATCACCAGACATTTACAACACCGTGATTGGGTTTTCAAGAGCAGGTTTATCAAATGACAAAAACAAAATTTCCACTCAACTTCTTTTTTTTTTTTTTTTTTTTTGTGGGACCCTCGCCGGGGATCAAACTGGCACAGAAGAGGCTGCTGGCAGCCTTGCAACCCAGTGCTCAACCGCTGCACCACCAGGGGAAGCCCTCCACTCAACTTCTTAATAAAAACTTAAATTTTATCACAATAGTTGATTACAATAATTGTAACTAGCAACACAACTCATTATATTTTAGTGTGAAATTAAAGTTTTGAATAAACAGATAAGATTAAATAGCTTGATTATGTTTAGATCACTGTTATCAAACATGCCTTATCAAACTATGGATTTCAGGGCCAGTCCAGAGGTTCATTTCTTTCATCCATTTGAATGAAAATGGATTCCAATCAAAATTCCCTTTTTGACTAGTTTATTATCGAAAACCTCAATGAGAATGATCCCTGTTTATCTGCTAGTGCAGCAATTCCAATACTTTGTGGTTTTGTGTTTTGTGGTTCATGGCAAATACCTAGCGTATAGTCAAATAAATGTAGGAAATTGTGGTCTAAAATAGGTTTCTTCCCCTCAAGGCATCTGAGGTGATACCTTTAACGTGCTAATGAATGAGAAACCATCCTAGATCCTGCTTCTGTGGGTGCAGCAAGGGCTACACTTACTTAAGCAAAGACCACTGGCGTCAGGGGTGGGAGGAAGTATGAAGTGGGGGGGTGCAGGATACAGATCCATGGACTACACATCCATGATTTTCCAATCTAGATGCTTCACTCCATTTCTGACTCTTTTCTCAAGCAGTGTGAAAGCACTTGTAACTGCAACAGGGTGGTCCCCAGGAAAGGGGGAGGTTCCAGGTTTCTTGCCCCACCCAAGGGAGGGTGGAGCTGAGCAGAGAGAGAGGAAGCTGCAGAGGAGACTGAGGAAGGAAGGAAGCAGGATGGGGAGCCCGAAGCAGACCTGAAGGAGGCACATGGAGCCGAGAGACACATGAAGAAACTACACTTGCCTTTTGGTCGTGGACTGGTTAATACAGATGTGGGTGACAGACCCATGGGGAGGTGACAATGGCGGGTTTTGTCTTGATTTTGATTTTGCTCTTTTCCCTCCAGACTTGTCTGCTTGTTTCTGATCTTGTTTCTTGTCTGCTTTTCTGTGGGTCCCCACTGGAAGGTGCTTTAGACTTGTGACAGGCTTTGGGGCCTTGCTCTGGGCCAATCCCATTTGGATGGACTTTTACCCATGAGGGGACGGGTAACTTTGGGTGCTTGACTTAAAAACTAGATTCTTTGCCTTTCCTGTATTGTTTCCTAATTGAATTGAAGTTCCTTCCCATTAAAGTCTCATGTTTCGTGTTGATGTGGTGGATGGCAGAAACTATTTAAAGCAGGCAGGTTTGCGAGGTCTGGGATGCACCTCACCCTGCCCTGTAACAATACCACTGGTGCTGGAGACCAGCCCCAGCTAGAAGTCGTGTCAGGGATCTAAGAAAGGAGAGGACGGAGTCGGTGAAGTTTTTTCTCTTTCTCTTGGAGGGCTGAGGGGAAGTGGAGCGAGGTCGGAGTGAGGAAGACACAGATACATTATTTCCTGCAAGTATCTCCTGCTGAGGGTCAGCGGGTCTTTATTTATACCTTAAGGCGAGCGGTGGGATTACATCAGTGTAAGCATCGAGGCAGAACAGAAAAAATCTATACATATTTTCTCATGAACATACAAAGACTCCCTAGGTCTCACACCTAAAGGGCAATTCTCTGGTAACCTTAAGAACAATTAGTTTCCTAGGTACAGCTCATTTACTAACATGATTAATCATATATGACAGCACAACATTTGTCAGCAATTAAACTTTCCCAGTTACAAAGTGGGTGCAAAATTCCTATTCTATATTCAATTATTGAAATCAATCTATCTCAATTAACTGGTTAATATATTGATTACTTCAAAGTGGTCTGAAACAACTCATCAAATTTAAGTAAGTTCTACCGAAGTCTAACTCCTAATTAGAAATTCCTAACCTCCACACGGCCTGTGAACTATTGACCTCTTGCAAACACCAGGAAATGTACTGCTGGTGCAAACTTGCACACACCCCCACCCCCACCCCCCCCACCCCCGTGTCAGGCTATGGCTTCCAAGCACAGTTGGTTCAGAGCAGCTTGTTCCCCATAGTTCTCAGGGCCCGAACATTTCTTTCCTAACTATACCTTTTGCATTATTTACTTTCTATGATACTAATTCAGGTGCAAGAATAACAAATCAATTAATGTCTAGGTCCTAATTGAGTTTTCATATGCCAATTAATGACTAACTTCTGCATTAACCAAGAACAAAGAGGAGAGCATTAGCAGGTGTTGCCATGGAGACTCCCTAGTTCAGATCTTCTTTGGGAAGTGCAAGAACTCCCCTCTTCTGGGAAGTACAACTTTCCCTCTTCGGGGGAGCACAGGAACTCCCAGGTTCTCGGGAGTCTCCCCCAATGCCCAGACCATGTCAAGAAACAGCATGGGAGGCACAGCCTGCCACAACTGGCACCAGGGCCCCAAGCCGGTTCATGTCCGAGTGTGGCTGAGGATTTCAGCTGGAAGGAGGTGCAAGGGGACCAGGGAGGGTGTGAGAATCCTGCATATTCCGATGCAGGTGGATCCCTGGACACATTAGAATCCAATCACCACCAAGAGGGAGACTTGACACAGGTGTTTATTATGATTTCATGGGCAAAAATTTAAAAACTTAAATTTGTTTGCACACACACACACACACACACACACATCCACACACGATTAGGTTAGGTAGGATTGATGGGGAGATCTAAAGTTAGAAATATTGGCAAATGCCATCCAATACCGACTTAGAAATATAAAATTTAAAATTCAAACCCTGGTCACCAGATTGGACTCAAATTACGAAACTGTTTGACTTGACCTTTGAAAGCCTTATAAATAGCTCATCCTTAGAGCTGCCTGCACTGCCACCTTCTGGGATCTGCTCCGAACAGAATGGGTCTGCTCCTGCCCCTGGTGCTCTGCGCCCTGGCTGTGGGCTCTGGGGCTACATCTCCACCCCAGCAAGTCTTCAACCCATCGCCTTTACTCTCCCGTGGCTGCAATGACTCAGATGTGCTGTCATTTGCTGATTTCGCCCTTGGGAGCATCAACAGGGACCGCAAGGATGGCTACGTGCTGAGCCTCAACCGAGTGAGCGATGTCCGTGAACACAGACAGGCAAGTGATGGTCCCCTACCCGGGCAGGTGCTCGCTGGGTTGGCCAGGGCTGGAGATCAGGGACACATGTTGCCGGTGCTTTCCAAGTTGGAAGCTGCTGAGCAGCTCTGCTCTCCTCTGCCAGGGTGTCTGAATGCTCTCACTGTCACTAGAGACAAAGCTAATCGCTACCCTTGTCTAGTATTGCAGATGTGATAAGTTTTAACAGGCATCTTAGCCTTGACTCTGCTATAAAACAGAGATATCAGTGGCCAGTCTGTAGGGGTTGCTGCTCATGTGGGATGTGGTTCCTTTCTCCACCTCTGCCCACAGGACGGACCAGCAGCTGTGTACTATCTCACCCTAGATGTGTTAGAGACTGACTGCCACGTGCTCAGCAGGAAACCTTGGAAGAACTGTGGAGGGAGAGCACTGCATGAATTAGTAAGTGCTTATGTCCAGGGTCTCCAGGGGAGACAAGAGGTGTCCTCTGTGTATGGGATGAAGGTTGTTAGGGGTAATCATCTTTTTAAATGCCACTCTTTATAATCACCTGAACATGTCCCTTGTGCTCATTCTAGTTCTATAAACAAAATAGTTTAACTTATTTTCTGAGGGGTTTCTGAGGGTCCCCTTGGAATTACAAAACCCAGAAAGAAAAGTGGCCCCAAATTTATTTCTACCTCCAGGACCCTCCTATAGATGCTAAGCTACTGTTTAACTTGTGAGATAAAGTTCTGAGGGGAAGTCCTCTGTTGTGTGTTTAAGGAAAACTGTTGGGTGATTGAGGGAGATGGATGGATTTGCCAGAATCAATAACACTGCATGGATTTGCCAGAATCAAATAACCTAAAGATTTAAAGGCCTTCAGAATTAATCATTTTAATGATGACCATGGGAGAGGCTTAAAAATAAAAGTCAGTTTATTCTCAACATGCTGAGCTTATTTCCATTTGTTAATAGAAAGCTTATAATATGAGTGCAGGATCACGTTAACAAGGAAGTTATTGGATCTAGATATATTTTCTAATTATTTACTCAATTTGTCAAACCAACCTGATTTTGATAAGCAAATAATCTATTTACCCTGCTGGAAATTGTATACTTGTTAAGGTCGCACTAGCTGTGATAACAATAGACTTAAAATTGTATACTGAGTCCAATATGACAGAAGTTTGTTTCTTTTTCATGTGAAATTCAAAATAGGAATGTGTGATCAAGAAGTCGTTTTCTCCAGGAGTGATTAGGGGACCTGAGGTCCTTCTGCTTTGTGGCTGTGAATCTGCCACCTCCTACTCCAGGCTTCTGGGGTTACCAGCATATCTGCCTCATCTCTGGCAAGAGAACCAGCAGCAGGAGGGCAGATGGCTCAGGGGAGGTCTTCATGGGCCCGTCCTGGCACTGGTTACAGTCACTTCTGCTCACCTTCCTGTGCCCAGTCATGTGGGACCAGGAAGGAGTGTGGGGGATGAGATCTGGCTGTGCCCCAGAAGTAGGTTGAACTGCTTGATAATCAGCTGGTGGTTTCCCACAGTCAAAGCCACCAGAATAGTCCTCCAGCTTTTCAGAACTTAAAAATAAAATGTTCAATTTGGGTTTTGTTTTTTTTAAGTCTTAGACTCTTCTTCCATGTCATAAAGTGCATGTGTTTGTTCCAGGTTTATGGTCAATGCAAAGCATTATTTTATATGCACAAGACAGCAAGAATCCTCCATACACTTTCTTATAACTGTACTCTTCGCCCAGGTAAAATGTTGCTTTGGTTTTCTTCATTTTAGTTAAAGATGAGTGAGAAGCATTTAAGCAGGGCAATGCCCACATATGCAAGGTTTTCTTTTCTTTGCTATCATCATTCCAAGACCATGTTTCCACTATATCCAATACTGGCACGTCCCACTTCCACAAGTCACCCGCAATAATTGCTCAGCATTGGGTACTGTATGAATCCTAACTCATTCGTAAGTTAAAAATATCATAATTTCTATGTCTGGTGCCCAGGTGCCCTTTCTTGCCTGTTTGCAGATATTCTGACTCCATTGCTCTGCACTCCACCAGGCTGGATGCCCCCGTTTTCTGAACACAGCTAACACTTTCCAGCCTGTGCTTCTTACTCATTTGGCTCCCTCTGCTCAGGATGCCTCCGCTGATAGCCTCTGTCTTGGAATTCATATCCATTCTGTGAGGACCATTAACACAAATGCTTCTTCCACAATGTTCTCTGTTCAAGAAATGACTGAAATGACTGGTGCTATCCTTTCTACATCCCTGTAAAACTTTAATTAGGCCACCCCTGGAGCTCACACCATGCACTGCCTTGATTTGGGGGTCTTTAGTCATATATCATGGAAACCTTTCATCTCTTCTTGCTGCCTGTTACAACTCTCCCTTATTTCTGTCATATGTATGTAGTCCATTATGATGTCTAAAAAACAAATGTCCTGAGATAATGCTAAAAGTCATGATTTTTGAAATATGTAAGTACATGCATTCTGGATCCTGCTTGAATAAGCATCAGTCAGGACCTGGGATATAGGATATGGCCACTTATCAAGCTATTATGTACATAGGATACTCCTTGCCAATTATATTCCACTGCAATTTCTGATTCCCTAAGTCTGGGGTGGGACTTGAGAGTCTGTATTTCTAACAAGCTCCAGGTGATAACTGTGTTGCATTTTTCTTGAGGGACAATGCAACAGAGCAAATATATTACTTACCATCAGTTAAGGTTCCTGAGTATAAAGATGGGAGTTGCCTAATATAAATTAAATAACAACAATTAATCAGAATCAGGACTTAAGTAATTTAGTCAGAATTGACCCCAGAATGGTGCCAAGAGTGATAAGCAGGACATAATTACCCCTTAATCTAAATCACCCCAAACTCCAGCACAATAAATATGCAAATAACTAATACAATTGTCTAATAACAGTTGTCTGACAATATGTATATCTAGAAAATGAACTTCAGTCAAGTCTCTGATCAATTTTCTCACTAGATTTTCCACCCCCTTCTGCTTCCAGTCAGAAATTCTGACTGTACCACTAGTGTGATAATTCTGTCCAGTCACAGACTGACCTAATCAATTTTTGTTTTCTGACTCATTTGCATTTTCTAACCAAACACCTTCTGCCCCCACCTTCAGTTGGGTTATTTCTTCTTTCAATCAACAAATATTTGCTAAGAATTATCATGCATTAGATATTACATTTGATGAAAGGGACTTAAAGGTAAAAAAACCATGGTGGTAATGAAATCTCAAACTTTTAAGACACCCAGACTCCCTTACAGAGGCAATGCTTCTGGTTGATATTGAACCCACTGGAATTGAAGTCTTTAAGTCAATATAAACATGAGTTTTCATCAATATCCCATCACATACATAAACCAATGTGTGAGAGGGAAAAAAACTTACTTTGATTTTTACTTTAATTATCAAAGTAATACATTCTATTGCACAAAACTCACTGCTGACAGCTTTCTATTCAGAGAGTGCCATTTCCATTCCATCCTTGATGAAACTCTGCATTATCATTTTTTACTTACAATGTCTGTCTCTGTTGTGGTCACACAAAATTGGGATTAAAAATCATAAAGGATCTTTGTGGCTCAAGTATTCTTTTTGTCATCAACAGTTTCTCGAAGAAGCATTCACCAAATCTGCCCTGACTGCCCCAGCCCCATTGATTTATCAGATTCCAAGGTCTTGGAAGCTGCCACTGAGTCTCTTGCAAAATACAACCACGAGAGCACCTCAAAGCAGTATTCTCTGGTCAAAGTCACCAGGGCTTCTACCCAGGTGAGACTGAACACCCCTGGCGTTACACCAACAGTGAGTCTCCCGCGTGTAGCCATGGAGCCAGAGCTGAGAGGAGGCTGTCAGGGGTGCCTTTTGATAAGCAGCCTCTTGGGTTCTTGGGATACCTGATGCCCGCACAATTGTGGGATTTCCACAAGTGTGACTCCTTTATTTCATTGGCCTTAAGGCAAGGAGGGAAATGTGAAACCCAGTCTCTGGTTTCCCTACTTTGGGTCACTGTTTATTGCTACATTTCAGATCTGAGTGACCGAGGGCCATTCAAAAAATCAGCTTCTGGTCATGTTAGGGTTGGGAGTGGATGCTGAGGGGAATGGAGGCAAAATTGTATTTGCTTTATGTTGCTATCTATCAAAGTGAGGAAAACTAATCTAAAAATAAATTTACCTGAGGAAAAATGAGGTCACCCAATTGAAGGCTTTTAGAGCCTGTTCATTCCTGAGAAGGGGAGGGAGGTGTGGTGGTTGTTTTCTACATGTCAGAATCCTATTGCATGCTTTGATAATGGTGGGGTTACAGGGACATTGGGATACCTGTGCTAACCGCAACTTGGGTGTGTACGTTTCTGTAAATATCATGCTGTCAATCATTTCCCCATATGGAAAGTCTGATTTTTACTGCTCAACTCTTGTCTTACAGTGGGTGGTTGGACCGTCATACTTTGTGGAATATTTAATCAAAGAGGCACCTTGTACCAAATCCCAGGCCAGCAGCTGCACGCATCAGTCTCCTGACTCAGAGGTGAGTATCTCTGAATTTCTTCAGAATTTAAGATTTGTGTTCACACGTGAGAAATATTTAGTAAGCATATTTATTTTTTATTCTAAATTACACGTGAGGTTTTATAATGCATGAGATGCTTTTGTTCACCTCAGGATGCAACTGACTAATAGAGATTGTGCTGGCACACCTGCACTGATAAGATTTTATTTCGTTACAAAAAAGTGATGGTTTTATAAAAATGAGCACTTAAGGTTGTAAAGTATAGATGAATCTCCTCAATGACTGTCCTTAGCTGGACAAATCCAGTTATATTTGGAATCCATCTTGGTGTTCTTTTCCCTGGACTACTCCTTCAGAAGGAGTAAGTCAAAACAAGTTTCATCAACAGAAAGCATCCCAGGTGAGGAGGGATCCTTGAAGCCATGGGAATTCCCACACCTGCTGGGAACATCAGTGGCACCGTGTTTTGTAGTACAATGGGCAAAATGCATCAAAAGTTCTGTTTTGTTCTTAGTCAAGATTATTTGGGGTCTGATTGATCATTTGCATCTTCACAATAATCTTAGTTTCAACTTAGCAATTTCATTCTTTAAAGGCTGTTGGAAATTTCATAGGAGTATAAATTCATTTTTGGTTTCTTTATTACAGATGTGTAGAAATACTATTGCTCTCTCTATATTGACATTGTATCCTTTAAACTTGCTGAATTCATTTATTAGCTCAAAGCACTTTCTACTGGATTCCTCAGGTTTTCCTGTACAGGATTATGTCTTCTGCAAATAAACAACTTTACTTCTTTCGCAACCGCTCAATCAACTATTTTCAATTTGCTTAAGGACTAATTGGGAAAACATCTTCACCATATTCTGGGGAATCTCTCTTTCCTGTCAATGACATCTAGGGATTTCTGATCATTTTCAGTAAGACTGATTTCACTTAGGTAACTAAGGTTGACTTTCAGGTATTTTATGAAAGAATCTGTTCAGTCAGTTCTGAATCAAAATCCTATCTCATGCACAATTCAAAGATTTTCTCTCTGTACTTCAAGCCTGATATGGAGCTTAAGGACTTTTGAGGGAAAGGCATCAAGGATGATTCTTTCACTTTTGCATCTTTTGCTTACACTTGCTCTTCCAATTACCAAGAATATTGGAGAAAAGAGTACAAAAGTATTTTACAGAATTAAACCTGCTGTTGTAGAAATAAGGTCAGGTAGGAGTTGTGTGACATATATTTCTACTCATTTCAAAGAATTTACTAATAATCAGATTTGTTACCTAGGAAATCCTGAGGTTTCCATCACTGGAGGAAACTTTGCCTAATATCCAGGTGATTTGGTAGAATGGTCTAGAGGAGACTGGCAAATAGCTTGCCTGTTACACAGAGGGAGCATAAAATATTGATTGTCATGTATCTATATAAGCAGGAAGCAATTGATTAGCTTTATGGTTGTTATAATTATATTCATGCCACATCATATTTTTTTCTCTTTATGTTTTCAGCCTGTTGGCCTTTGCCAAGGGTCGCGGATCCAAGCTCCAGGAGAAACCTTTGTCTCCGTGACTTGTAAATTCTTTGAATCACAGGTGTTTAAAAATTTGACTGTCTTCCTGTAGATTCATGAACCTGCAGATTTATCTTTATTTTAACTTCTGCTAAGTCAGTTCTCCTAATAATGTCCTAAAGTCTAGGATCACCACTTCACTCACGATGCCCTAATGCCACACCCACAGGGTCGTTGGTGAAAGACATGTGAGGTTGTGTTTCAGAAACACTGTTGTCCTGCAGAATAAGCTAAGCTCCTTCAGAGCTAGGAACCTACTAGTTTGGGTTACTCGGGCCTCTGACATTAAATTCAGTGTCCTAAACACCACATGCAGAATCACTGGGGTAGCTGTTTCCAGGAAATAGTCTCTTCCCAGAAGTATGTGTTTATCACTTACTGTGAGGCAGCCTAGTACAGTAGAGGAGGTGGTGGAGATCAGCCTCCTAGGTTTGATTCCTGTCTTCCAGCTACAAGATGTGTGACCAGGGTTGCAGACTGCCTCTTTGAACCTTGGTTGTTTCACCAACCAGAGGTTGCAACAGTTTCCTCATCCAGATCACTGTAAAACCTATCATTAGGACCTGAATTGAGGGCCTGGAAGAAAAGCCATCAAGAGGTGACTACTGCTGCCTCTTCTGGGAGTAGGGGAACACCTCACTGGGGATAGAACAAGTCATTGGACCTCACTGGCCCATTGTCAGATCTGAGTTTGCACAACTTATCATCAAGCTTCTACATGTTTAGTTTCTCTGTTCCTTCTTAGACTTACTTTTTAACACTTTAAAGATAGACCCATTCCTACAGCTGGTCTCCCTTTGAAACATTCCATAGGAAGGCATAGAACAGCTTGTATGGTAACAAGTATGGCAGAGATTTCAAGGTGGGGGGGGTGGACATTCTCTTGAAATTGTTCTTATTTCAGGCTCCTGCTCCTGGCAGTGAAAACTCTGCTGTTAACCAAGGCCCTGCACACCTGCCCAAGGTGGAAGAGTCCCAGCAGAAACAGGCAGCTCCCACTGATGCACCAGCCACAGCTGTGCCAAAAGGAACTGTCCAATACCTTCCTGACATAGATGATGAGAAGCCCCGTTCAGTTGCTAGTTTATTAATTGAGCCAATGGAAAGTGTTCCTGTGGGGGCCATCCCTGTGCATCTGGATCTAACCAGGAATCCCCAGGGAGATACCCTGGATATCTCCTTCCTCTTCATGGGGCCTGAGAGGAAGACAGTGCTGGTGCTACCTTTCCCCTCCAAAGAACAACGCTCTGCTGAGTGCCCAGGACCAGCCCAACAGGAAAACCCTCGTGTTCTTCCTCCATGAGAACCACATCGAGGACCCTGTGGTCATCTGGTGGCTAAAGGAGATGAGAGGTGGTGGGAAAAGGGGAAAGAAACAATTGAAATGTAGAGAGTTGCTAATAAATACCTCTGACTCCTCTTGCTCTCAACGTGTTGACTGGAAGTGGAAATAATGAAGTCAACTGTCCACTTGTGCACTGGGCTGCCGACCTCCTAAACCTCCAAGGCCTTGGCTAGATGTCTGTCTTGTCTTTCTCTCACTGATATTTTTACCCTTTCACCTATGGATATGCTTGACTCTTTCTATGACAGCAAATCATCAATAACCCTAATACCATTAATTTCCCTAATACCACCTCGTACAAGGATCAGAGACACAGCAGAGGGCTAAATTCTGTGCATCCCTTTTAGTTCCAAGTTCATTAACTGAGCGTTCCCTGTACCATTTCCAGCCTCTGCCACTTTTCCTTTGCCTGGAAATCTGTGGCTCTCAAAGTCACATAAAGAAAAGTATATCTGGGCTGTGTTAAGCACCTAGGAACACAATTTTTATTATCTTTACAATTTCTCTGAGGACAGTATTAAAGGGTCCATCATGACATTCATAGTCTTTCCCCATAGTTACAAACCTGTATGAAAAATTTTACATCAGGTTGCCCCATGTGCAAGCACGTGCACACGCATGCATGCACACACACAAACCCCTATATAAAAGATATTGAAATTTTGATGAAGAATTTACAAGTGTAATCGTTGTCTTCCATCCTGGCAGCTGTTACCTAAAAGATGCTCATGAGCTGTGGCATCATTAGCTTGAGAGCAGTAGGCAATAGTCACGTGTTATTACTCTTACTTGCTTCATATAGATGGAGAAATGATTTTGTGGGGGTGTCATGTGGTGTCACAGACCCCCTTTAAGAGCCTGGCAGAGTCACAATTGCATTCCTGTGGCTCAACTAAAGACGCTTCAGTGAAGGAAACTCAGAGAAGGCTGTGGGCCAAGTGAAGGGACTGGCCGGGGTTGCTGCTGAAAAGCAGCAGCAGGAGACATCAACCAGTCCAGGCCTCCCAAGGCAGAAGGAGGCATGGCCTCACCCAAGCCAGGGAGCTGGCCTGTGGACAGGGACCCCCTTGTGTAGGGATGCAGCCACTGCCAGATCCTGGTTGAAGCAGAAGCAGGTAATAAATACCCTGATCTATCTCTCCCTCTCTCTGATCTCCTTGGCTATTGGCTCTTTGACCCAGCAGTAAACTTGCCAGCAGGGGAGTCATCCTCCTAAGACAGCGAGAAGAGGAAGAAAGGAGCAGATCAGGTGCAAAAAGGAAAGATGCTTCCAGCCCATGAGGATTTTCCCACAGGTGTTAAGCTGCTTAACACATTTACTGAAGAAAGAATGCAGACTGCATCTTGACGTTGCATCCCTTGTTCACTGACAGTAGTGCCAGCAACAGAGACAGGGGATGTAGGAAGAGAAGTGGGTTTGACTGCGGAGTTGCTGAGTTAACTTTATTACATTTAAAGGACGCACATCATGTCATTCACTTTCACTCATCAGCAATACTAACTCTTGCTCTTAGTCAAACTTCCCATGTACTTTTCCCCATGTCCTTCCCTGACCCTTTTGCAATGTCCCCTAAAGCCCTTAGCTTTTTCTTTGGCTCTTTCTCCTACATGCTGTTTCTCTTGCAGTTGAGTCTGCTCTTCCTTTCTTACTCAGCAAACTCCATCAGGTGCTAATTCTACAGTCTTGCCTATTGTGTCAAACTGCTGCAGTCATGAAGCATTTGAGGTCCCTGTGTTCAAATAATCAATAATTTGCAAATTGCTGGCATTCGTGTAATGCTAATGCTGAAACTTCAGGAATTGGGTCTTTCTCGTTATGTGGTATTAAAATTTCTCTTTGATAAACCTTTAAAAATGACTTATTCAAAAGGAACTCTTCTGCACTGTTGGTGGGAGTGCAAACTGGTCCAACCACTATGGAGAGCTGTAAGGAGATTTCTGGACCTACTAAACATAGAGCTTCCATATGATCCTGCAATTCCACTCCTAGGTATTTACCCAAAGGACACAGAAACATCAATTCCAAAGAGCACCTGCACCCCTATGTTTATAGCAGCACTATTTACAATAGCTAAGCTTTGGAAACAGCCCAAATGCCCAAAAGTAGATGACTGGATCAAGAAGATGTGGTACATATACACCATGGAATATTACTCAGCATTCAAAAAAGATAAACACATGCAATTTGCAGCAACATGGATGGCGCTGGAAGGGATCATGCTCAGCGAAATAAGCCAAAAAGAAAAAGGAAAATACCGGATGGTCTCACTCATAGCAGGAATCTAGAAAACTTAAATAAGGGACCAGGAAAATGAATAACTATAAGAAAGTGAAAATCAAAATCAACAAAAAACTATGAACCAGAGACACTTCTTGGGGGGTGGGGGGCGGGAGGGGAGGGATTGGGGTCAGAATGGGGGGGTTGCAATTGTATGGGGAATATAAAAATAAAATTTATTATTTTAAAAAAATGACTTATTCAAATATATATATAATGAAGGACCTGATTAAAAAACATGTAAAAGCTTGGAGCAGACATCTCCATGAAAACAACATACAACAGCAAAATAAGCAAATGAAAGCATGCTCAACATGTCATTAGGAATGAGAGCTTAAAACAACCATGAGATAGCATTATGCACCTTTCAGAATGTGTCAAATCCAGAAGAGTGACAATACCCAATGCTGGTGAAAATATGGACCAACAGGAAAGTTTCCTTCATTGCTGTTGGGAATACAAAATGGTACAGTCACATTGGAAAACAGTTTGCCATTGTAACAATATACCTTTCATGGCCTCTTCCATAGGAAACCCAACAAAAGTTGCAAAATCATAGGTGATGATGGATGTGTATGTTTGAGAGACCAGAGCAAAGACTCTTCTTGTTGCATCTCTAAGTGCTTCCACGATTGGCTGAATCATCTCAGATCACTGCTGAGCATTGCTGGTGCCAGAGATCCCAGGGAAATCTCTCCCTAGGTTATGTGGCCTCCTGAACCAAATTCCTCCAAGTTCAGAACTTGCAGATTTTATAGAAGGTGGTATTACTTTCCAAGGATTGTCATCACAGAGCAGATAGATAGCTGGAATTTGCCCATAAACAAGGTGGGTAGTAATTCCTCCACGAGCTTCTAGCTGCTGGTTTTCCCACTGATCCAGCAGCTTTGTAAAACTAAAGCCACTATGCACCATCACTGTCACTGGCCTTTTCTTGCACCAGGGCAGCAACTGCACCTTCCAGATAGCCAGGCTATTGAACAAGGAAGGAGTAGAAAGAGGAAAACAGTTTGTAGTTCTGTGCACAAAGCTGCTTGGAAGTTTAAAGAATTGTCCTAGCAAGTTTCCTAGAATTAGTTTCTTTATCTTGAAAATAAGAATGAGTAGATCTCCCTCTGAGGGCTGGTGAAAGTGGGGTGTTGAAGGTGATGGAATAGTTTCTATTTTCCTCCCATAAGATGTCCTCATGCATGTTGTGTGTGGTTATATCTTATAGAATCATAGACTGCTATAGATTGAAGTGTTCTAGTTGGCCTGGGCAGGCCAACCCCCTCTTTCTTTAAATGACATAACAACATCCTGAGAGAAGAGATGACAAGCCTGAATCCACACAGCCAAGCGAAGGTTGAACTCAAAACCCCCAAATCAGTTGTTTTGTCAGTGAGTGGGTGGTGTTTGTTGTTCTCCTTCATGGTGAATCTTCTTGGCTCAATACTATTATCCATTAACTACAGGGCAAAGCCAATATACGCCCCCATTTTGTGATCTAGTTCTGCTAATGCAAGAGGCCCTCACCTCAGGTTGGGTTACCTCAGAGGCCATGGCCTCCGGGTAAAGTCTGCTGTCACCCTTTTCAGTGCCCGCCTGGCCTCAGAGGTGGGTGCTCCCTAGTGACACCTCCCTGGGGTTGATCACAGGCATTTAAAGAAATAAAATAGATTTGAGTATATTTATATGCTATGGGTGTAAAGGCATTAAAGAAGAGTCTGTTAAAAATACAGCAGAAAGAAGGAAATATATAGGATAAAATCTCTTAGAGAATTAAAGTGATGCAATAGCTGAGAGAACCAGGTCTGGGTCAATATTCACAGAAGATAATAATAGAGGATCATTATTATGACTGACTGGGGTTGGGACTCACAGACAAGGAAGTAAAACTAGGAGAGCCCAGTGGATTAGACTAATACATGTGGACAGAAGGACTGAAGGGCTCTGAGGCTGAAAATCAGGTTGAACCTGACCAAGGGTTAGAGAGAGGTGGATGAAAAGGGCAGAAAAAGGGTGGAGCAAGATTTGCTGTCCATGAAGGAGATCCGTGTTCCATGAGGGTGTGATGGTGGGGACATGAGTGTGCAGAAACAGAGGCGTCATAGAGGAGGGGAGGTGGGGGAGACACTCAGATGGTGGGTGGGTGGCCATCAGCAGGGGAGTTGATGGTGACACGACAGCAGAGGACAGACTAAAGCTGTGGATGAACGTGGGGGCGTCTCCAGGGATGTCAGAGTAATAGAGACAAGTATGGGAATGGGCAGCCCAATGGCAAAGGAGATGAGCATGTCAGGGACCTTAGTAAAATATCCTCAATGTGGTGCAGAGGGCAGAGTGTCAACCCCTGTTGTGGGCCCTGAGGGTAGCAGAGAACACTGAGCCTCCCTGCTCTCCCTCTGCCCCTGGGGCGGTGAACAGGGAAGCAGTGTCTTAAACCGTGTTCATCTGAACAGAGATTTTATCTGAGTCTTTGTAAAATAAGGCAATGTCCTGTGTAGGCCAAAGAATAAGACTGAATTAAATAGACCAGGCAGTCCGAGACATGCCAACAAATAGCTGCAAAATACAATTAAAAGGCTCTGTGCACAGAATAGTCCAGGAAAAGGTGAGGTTTTTCATAGGAACATAGGGGAGATTTTTTGAAGAAGAAGGGATATGAGGTGGGTCTTGGAAGGGCACTGAGACAGATGGTGTTGGGGAGAGGAGAGGAGGGAGGGCGGACAGGAGAAGCGTGAGGTGGCCCAGGGACAAAGAACACCAAACTTCTCAGACTGATGTAGCAGCTGAAACTGTGTAAAGCCCAGCATGTACAGGAAGTAGGACAGAGCAGGGGAAGGAACAGATTTTGTAAGAATCTGAAGGCCATTTAAGGAATCTTGTGCCATTCATTAGTGGTTTCTAAATTTTTGATCATTCACCCTATTATTTACATGCTTGAATATGCATCTAGCACATGTATGACTATTTACTATGTGTATTTATATCATTAAGATATAAACAAAATTGTATCCAGGCTTACTTCCTTTCTTTGTCCTAAAGGTAAAAAAAAAAAAAAAAAAAAAATTGCTTGAGAGGCTAAGTGATAAGCCACAGACCAGGAAAAAATGTTTACAAAAAGTACTTGTGGTAAAGGTCTGCATAGAAAATAACAAACCCTCAAAAATCAAGAATAAGGAAATGAGCAACTCCATTAAAAAGAGGTAAAAAATAACCTGAGATCACCACAGAAGAGAGACAGATGGCAAATCAGCACATCGAAAATCTCTCTACATCGTGTCATCAGGAAACTAAAACTTAAAGCAGCACTGACCTGGCACCACACTCCATTAGAAAGGCCAGAATCCAACGTGACAGCAGCCAAGGCAGGTGGGGACATGGAGCAACAGCGCTGTTCCTGGCTGGTGGGAAGCGAGAGGACAGTCACTTTGGAAGACAGTGGGGCAGGTTCTGCAAAACTAAACACGCTCTTATCACCTGGTCCAGTGGTCACAATCCTCGGTATTTACTCAAATGAGTTGCAAATTTAGGTCCACACAAAAACTGCCACAGATGTTTATGGTAGCTTTTTTCATAATTTCCAGAACTTTGCAGTGACCAAGCGTCCTTCATTAGTGAATGGATGAATAAACTGGAGTATATCCTGACCATGGAATATTATTCAGAAGGAAAAAATATGAGCTTTAAGACAGGAAAAGCAATGGAGGAATCACACATGCATATCACTGAGAGAAATTAATACACTGAAGATTGCAACTATATGACATTCTGGAAAAAGCAAAGATATAGAAACAGTATCAGTGGTTGCCAGGGAATTGAGAGGCGAGAGGGAGGCACAAGCAGAGTATGGAGGATTGTTATGGCAGTAAAACTATTCTTTAGGACATTATAATGATAGATACATGTCCCTATATATTTGTCCAAACCTAAAAAACATGCAACACTAAAGAGTGGACACTAATATGACCTATGGACTTTGGGTGGTAGTGAGGTGTTGGTGTGGCTTCATTGATCATGACAAATGTTCTTTCTACCTCATGTGGATATTTACAGTACAGGTGGGTGGGAGGGTGGAGAGTAAGCAAGAAGTGAACTGGAACTCTTTGTACCTTCCATTCAAGTGTGCTTTACCCTAAAATTGCTCTGAAAAATAAAGTCCATTTTTTCAAAATTAATTAACAAAATACAGACATCTAACACCTGATAAAAACCTGACTCTTTTCTTTTTAAAACAGAATGTCTAGTACAAATAGCTAATGTTACAAAATTCTGTCCACTAATTTAGTCATTCTGAAAGAATTCAGAAATTTAAAAGGATGTTTACTGTAGCATTTTTATAAAAACAAATAATTGGAAACCACAAACATGGCCAAAAAAAGGAGAAAGATAAATATATTATATACAATATCATATATATTATATTAGATATATAACATACAATATCATGTCATCCTTCCAAACAATCTTTTTGAAGAATATTTATTGACTTGGGAAAATCCTCTTGGTATAATCTTAAGGGAAAATATAATGTTTAAACTGTACATAATAAGAAATCATTGAAAGTTCTTCCTTTGGGAATGCATAGGGAGAATAACAGATATGGGAGAGAGACATCACTTTTACCTTACATATGTTGTAAAATTCTGTTTTTTTCTTTTACCTTGTGCAGGGATTATGCTCATTACTAAAAATTATGTAATTAAAATTACAGAAAATAAAATCTTATTGAAAATATTGATATTATATTGCTTTTATTAACTCCTGAAAAAAAGGAAAATACACCTGTGTGTACAGAATTATCCCAATAATATTGCAAGTATCTGAATTTTAAAAGTCTATGAAGAAGCATATAATAGTTAATGTTTTTTCTCATTTAGTGAAATTAGAGGTAAGTTTTTTTAATGCTTTTTGTATTTTCCACATTTTTGCAAAGAGCATATTCTTTTATGGAAAGCAAAGCTTTAAAGATTAAAATTTCTGTTAACTGGTTTTTCAGATACTATGGCAGGTCCCCCAAAAGCAGAATGGCAGAATAACATTGTGCAAGGGAAGATCATTCTAGTCCAATTTTGCCCCAATACTCTCTCAGGAAAAGTTATGCCCCCACCCCCAAGATTCCATATCTGAGGCCACTCTCCAGTCTAGAACTGTCCAGAAAGCTTTCCCAAGGCAAATGTCCTTTCCTAGATCTTCTGACAGTTCCTCAGGACAGACTGTATGTCCTACTCAGCCTCATCCCTCCTCCCCATCATGGATCCAGCACCCTCAATCTGCTCCCTGAGAAATCTTCCCTGAAGCACCCTGGTAACTGGGATGGCATCACTAGCACTGTGTTGTTGTTCAGAGTTCAATAAAGCAAAGGAAGAGAATGCATGGCTCTTGTGAGTACCCTAAGTCCCGGCAAAGCAGTAATATAGGAAAAGATTATTCTCATCTTGGTGGCTTTTCACATTTCATCCCTTTCCCTCCACCAGCACTTGGCTCACCCAGTCACTCCACACCGGGTGTGGCGAGTATAGAAACCATAGAAAGGTTTACTCAAGAACTCGACTCTTGGAAACATAAAGGTTCTGTTTCCATTACTCTGTCCCCTGGATTGGAGTCCCTTAGTAACACTTTGGCCAGACTCCATGCTCTTCTTGCCATTCTAAATGATATTTGGTGGTCCTATTCAGGCATTTAAAAGCAAGTGTTGCTAATATTTAAAGATCCATCTCAAACAATTCAGAATGTGTTTCTTCCACTTTTAGCACAGGCTCAACCAATCTGTGAAGCTGAGGGGTGAGTCTACTTTTCATATTCCCTCCATCCTTCTCTCCTCAAACTCATTCATTCTGTCCATCATCCTCAGAGACTGAGAGTGACATTTCTGACTGAGAAGTTTCTCTGAGAATCAGAGAAGTTTTAGGTTGTTTCTCGAGCCCAGTAGTTCTCAACCTTGACTGTGCATTGGAATCACTTGGGAGTTTTGAAACTACCAATATTCTGGATCTCTACCACCCCCAGAGATCCTGACTTAATTGCTCAGAAGCAGGTGCAGAACCTGAACATACGGATTTTTAAAACCTTCTGGGACGGTTCTTGTCTGGAACCATTGCTACTGACCCTTACAGAGAGGAGAGAGAAGAGCAGGGAGGAAGGGAGATGCTGTTTGTGTGATTGGAAATTGGGAAAGAACCCAGGCTAATCACCTCTTGTTCTTTCTGATGCTGCTGTTCTCTGCCGGTGTAAAGGGTACATACAGGTATAATAGTTTCTTTGGTGGGGAGAGGGTGGAGGAACCACTTAATCCCCAACTCTGTCCCCTGATGCTGAGCTCCACCCCAAGGGGTATGTTCCTCTTCACCTCTTCTCTGGGATGGGCATCAAATGCTTGACTCTTACCCTCACCACTGTCCTCTTCCACATGAAGTAATTCTCTCTGGCATGGATTGTGTTTCATGGGAAACTGGAATGACACGAGGGTGCCCCCAACTCCTCAGGCACTCTAATAACAACCTAAATTGCATCATTTGTTCAGCACCTGAACCTATGTCAAGAATTGGATTGCTTGTTTTATATATTTTCTCAATTTATTATTATACAATCCTGCTAAGAGGTATTAATCATCATTTTTTATACTTTTTAATTATTTTTTACATCATTTTTCATTTTTAGACAATATTTGCTTCCCTCCACCCCCTCAGGTGTAGTCCCCATAGAATTTCCTTCACCAATGCACTCATAATCACCATTTTTTAAAATGAGGAAATTGGGAATCAGAGAGGGTTTATAGTTACCCAGCACCACACGGTAAGAAATAACAGACAGCGTTGAAATTCACATCTGACTCCAAAGCAACAGCCTCTTAATAATTCTATTCTACCTGTGCCTTTTATGGTGTCAACTGTTTTACCCCTACTCCCTTAGATAATGCAGCTGTGTTCTAATAAGGACTTTTAATGCTCTTCTCCACAGGAGATTGATGGTAGAGCCTTTTGACTAAGGCAGACAAGCAGATGGAGGATGTTTTACTTCTAACCCCAACCCTCACAACTAATGCAGGCAGTGTTTATGGTCAAAAGCACACTTTAGAACTGCTACCTACCAGAAATATCTAGATTCATGCAGATACGGTTTCACCCATTCACTGGTGACATGTCTCAACTTTCTGATCCCAGGATCCAGTAATCATTTACAACATGTTGACAGACATTTTAACCAGGGTTCAAGGTGAACATCCCAAGTTACACAATAGAAATGTATAAAGAATTTGTTCCATCAATTGTGATTGTGAGTGTGCTTTAGAAAGTCTGTATAAAATTCTCTACCGGTACACCATAGCACAAGATGGTTTTTACACTGTAACAAAATGAAGGCTTTCTTCTTCGCAGTAGCACTGTTTTTGCTCCTTTCCATCACACTGCAGGATTCCTCCCCTGTGACTCCAACAAGCTGCGATGCTACTGAGCCCTTGGCTGAGAAAGCTCTAGACCTGGTCAATAAAGGACGACAGGATGGCTACCTTTTCCAGTTGCTGCGGGTCGCTGATGCCCACTTGGACAAAGCGGTGAGGAATCGCTAATGGCAGAGTTGAGTTGGGAGACCATGCACCAGGGACAAATGTGACTCCAGCCCCTCACTCTACTGCTTTGCACAATGGAATGACTTTGATCAGGGTTCTCTGTTGAGTTTCCTGTTGCTCTCAACTGCTTTTTTTCCCTTCTAGCTAATTTTTGTTATTTGTGTGTACTTAACTCTGATTCCATTTGTAAATACTTATAAGTACTTAGGCTGAACTCGATCAAATACTATGTAGTATAAGAGAAAAATTAGGACAAACTGTGGGTCTTGCCCTCACATGTATACATAGGTGCTGTTAGATAGGATATATTCAAGTGACCAAGTGAGTGATAGAGAGGCTAGAATAATTTAATGAAAGCAGGTCTATTAATATTTGATGGGAGAAGGCTTCATTTGGGGCCTGGAGAGTGAGTAGAATTTGAATAGGAAGATGGATTGGCACAAGGCATTCCAGGAGAATTCCAGATACACCACCTATATTGGTTTCAGGAAGAAGGGTGTAAGGGAGTAATTGAACATAAGTAGAAGGGTTCCAGAAGTTCTGGGTGGACTTTGGAGCACCATCAGGCTGGAAGAGAAACTGTAGGTTTATCTTGAAGTAAAGCAAGTCTATTTCTTCACTCAGATTATATGCTTATTTGGAGTGGATCTGAGGACTTGATAGAAATTACAGAGGTAAATATCCCACCAGCCCCATACTTCAAAAAAATCTACTCTTGGTGGAATCACTGAAAATGGGAAGCCAGATCATGGAGCATCACAGGCGACAAGCAAAGAAATGTATACTTGTTAAAGTATTAGAGCTAGAGGTGCTACAGGTGCAGAGAATAAGAGTGCAGGAATTTAGGATTCAATACGTAATTTAATGACAATTAGTCCCACTCCAGTCTCTCTGCTTTAGGGATAGGACATAGGATGAGTCAGCACCCTGCTCTCTCTGAGTGATAAAAAGGGTGTGCAGGGGGCTCCTTGTACCTAGGGAGATGGAGGCAGATGACAGGGACATGACGTAGGAAGCTTTGTACACATGTTACCAGTAATGCCAGGTTCTGCTGCCTGTCACTACTGAAAGCCAATGAACAGAGACAGGAATTGATTCTGTAGCTGGCCAGCAATCTGAGAATGGTGGGCATATCACCTTGAAGAAAACATTCTATTGTCTCATTTCTAGCTGGCTGTTTTATAGTGAGTTGAACAAAAGCAGTCATAAGTGAATTGTTTCATCAGGACAGCCCATCAAGTTGAATCAGTTTATCAGAATAGCTCATCATAGTCGGTATTCTTGGTATTTGTCATGTTTACCCCCAGAAGTTGTTATCTTATCCTTGGTACACCCTGGCCTGCTTGGTTAATTTCTGATGGTATCAATGTCCAGCACTCATTTGGGCATCATCAGGGTAGGAATCTCAGTTCAAAGAAGGAGTTTTAATTTAAAGAATAAAGATCTGGGCCTCCCTGGTGGCGCAGTGCTTGAGGGCTGGATTGCGAGGCTGCCCGCAGCCTCTGCAGCACCGGTTCAATACCCCGAGGGTCCCACATGGCACGCAGACCCCTCCTGCTGCCCGCTGCTCCCCTCAGCGGTGTATCGTCAGTCTGCCTGTTCTGTTTCCTGCTCTGGCTCTGGTAAATTCTCTCACCCTCCCACGCTTCTGACTGTACTCAGTGCTTGTATAAATAAATAAATAAATCTTAATAAAAAACAATAAAGACCATTAGTCATATAGTGTGTATGTATAGCCTATATTAGGCATGTATATACAGATTCATACACTAAGGATGATGTTCTTTCCTTCCTCCCTGGCCCCCATTACACATTCAGGAATGAAGAAGTGAAGACCAGACACAGGCAGAAGGAATTAGGGCAAGAATAAAGAAGACATGAGATATTTCCAAGAAAGACCAGTAAGGTCTGGTGACTGGATAGCAAAAGCAAAGAAAAGGAAGAAATCAAAGTTGATTTTACATTTTTCAAACCAGAGATTAAAGCAATAAATAATTGATAGTGCCACTGACAAAAGTCAAGGGAATTTAAGACAGGGAACTGATGTGCAAGAGAGAGGTTTAACGTGTGGGGACAGACTGAAATCAAAGCTAGAAATCCAAGTTCAGGAGTAGAGCTGGGTGAGAGGGTATGACTGCACATACAGATTGGAGGCATTGACATGGCCATCGTCACTTACAGTTCTAGGCTGGCACCTTCAACACCTCCTTCCAAGCCAACTCTGCTAGTCAGTGATGGCACTTTAAAGCTAAAGGTAGAAGCAACATCCGGATCAGTTAAAAAGGGTATTTGGAAGTAAATCTTTGCTGCTATTTGTTAAGCTACTTATTCAAATAAATAACTCAAATGACAAAAGGGTCACCTGCAATGATTTGGAGAGGAGCAGAAATTCCTTTTTTTTTTTTTTTAGATTTATGTATTTATTTATACAAGCACTGGGTACAATCAGAAGCGCGGGAGGGTGAGTGAATTCACCAGAGCCAGAGCGGGGAGCAGAGCAGGCAGAAGGACCGAAGTACACTGCTGAGGGGAGCAGCGGGCGGCAGGAGAGGTCTGTGTGCCACGTGGGACCCTCCTCTGGTGGCCGGGGAGCAGCCGGGGATCGAACCGGCACTGTAGAGGCTGCGGGCAGCTTCGCAACCCAGTGCTCAGCCGCTGCGCCACCGAGGAGGCCCAGAAATGCTTAAGAAATAAACGATTGCTTTTGTTGAGAAAACCTCTAGGGTGCTTCATGTTACTCACTTGTTGCTTTCTTGTCTTTCTCCAGGAATCCACAACTGTCTATTATTTAGTTTTAGATGTGGAAGAAACCGACTGTTCAGTCCTATCCAGGAAACACTGGCATGACTGTAAGCCAGATGTGTCTAGACGTCCATCTGAAATAGTAAGTCAACAGGATACTAGTTCCCTCCTCTTATGATACTTGACTTCTGTCTACTCTGCTCACTCAGGATAGCCACGTGCCTGGGCTGAGAGAGTAAAAGAGTAAGAGCAAAACTGTGTTGAACTTGCACAATAGTCTCTTGAGAGTGATACCCAAGAACTCAATTCAAAATATATTAATGGGGGTTGTGACCCATGGTGGCATGACTAGCACAAGACCTTGGGCAAATCACCTAATGTCTTTTGACATTTTCCCCTTTTGTACAAGGTGGGGTAAGAGGGCTGGAGTATGTGAGCTCTTGGGTTCTTTCCAGCACTGATAGCCTGTGAGTCTAAGAACTTATGATTGTAGTCTTGTCTTATGAAGACTGGTCCACTAGCAGGAATGGCCAAAGGAATTTGTTGCAGTTACTGTGAGGAATAGGATTTTGTTATGGACATTATATCCAGGTACTTAGATCCCAAGCTTCCTGCCACAAGGGAACACAGAGATGAATATGCATAGATCTAACATTTCAATTCCAGAAAATAAGACATTTACACACAAAAGTATTTGGGATATGGACATGATTCATTTAAACAGTTTCTCCCTGGTTCTTATGAGGGTTTTGAAGAGAACTGGGTAAGACAAAGCACAAATATTTTTTAAATGGATAGCAGGAATATGTGACAATACTTTTTTTTGTCCCCTGAGGAAAGCTATGTGCATTGACAAAAACCTCTTTCTTACAGGTGATCGGAAAATGTAAGGTAATAGCTACAACACATTCAAATGAACATCAGGATCTTAAAGTGAAGGACTTTAATTGCACCACAAGTTCTGGTATGGTAACCTTACCTAAATTTTTAATTTTAGATTAATATAGAATTGAATCATACATAGTACTACGATGTACATATTAGAAACAGTTTCTGCCCTTATGGACTTGATTATTTTTCATTCTCTTCAGAAGAGAGGGAAAGGGTTATCCCTTGTTATTGATGCAACTTCCGTTAAAGAAACTCAACACATAAAAATAGAAATTATCAGAGGCAGTAGAGCATCATTGTTGGGGACATAAGCGCTGGCCAAATTTGCTTGAGTTTAAATCCCATCCTCATCATTTACAAGCATGTGGTCTTGAGAGCAATTTACTTAACTGCTTTAATCCTTCCTTCATTATAAAATGAGCCGAAGTTAGGGTAGAATCATAGCAACGACCTCCAAGTTCTTGTTAGCATTAAATAGGGTGATCTATGAGGCATACTTTGCAGAGTACTTAGTAATCCATAAGTATAGATTTAACATCTAAATATGTATTACTCTACAGTTTTTAAAGAAATTATTTACACCTCATTCCATTTAATCTCACAAAAGGACTGTGAAGTAAAGATGACGATGCTTTCTGTTTTAGATATAACGTACTAACTGAAAGAAGTTCAGTGAGTTAATCTCAGGAACACAAGAAAAATGTGCTGAAGACATGACTCTGTCCTACCAGGGTTGACTCTAAATTCCATGCTCTTTTAATTTACTTTTTTTTTTTTATTTTTATACAAGCACTGGGTACAGTCAGAAGCGCGGGAGGGTGAGAGAATTCACCAGAGCCAGAGCGGGGAACAGAACAGGCAGACTGACGATACACTGCTGAGGGGAGCAGTGGGCGGCAGGAGAGATCTGTGCGCCATGTGGGACCCTCGCCCAGTGGCCGGGGATCGAACCGGCGCTGCAGAGGCTGCAGGCAGCTTCGCAACCCAGCACTCAACCGCTGCGCCACTGGGGAGGCCCTCTTTTAATTTACTTTTTCAAAAAGAATTATCACAGAATTTCTTTAAAGATATGAAATTTCAAAATGACGCAATATACAAAAATTCAACAACCAAGCTACTGCTTCAGGAGGTCACCTTTAAGAAAAGTTGAGCTGTTTCTTCCTTCTCTGGGCAAAACTTTATTTAATGTGCCTTCCCTTCCTTGCTAAAACATGAATACTTTACGGGTGGGGTGCGGGGAGAGTAATCATGAATAGGGGTCTTGACAGAGACTTGAGCATCAGAAGGGTCTGGGTTCAAGTTCAGCTCCACTGTGGACTGGCTGATTGAATCTTTAGCAAATAACTTAGCTTCTCCAACCCTTAATTTGTCCATGTATGAAAGGGAAGCTATTTTTGACCTTGCTCCCATGCTTATATGTATTAATCCCAGCACTGTCACTCCTACTTTCATTCCAGTAACTACAAAGCTGCTGTCTTCTTTCTCTAGTCTCTTCAGCATTGAGCAATATCAAAGATAGCCCCGTTCTTCTGGATTTCTTTGAGGATACTGACCTCTACAGAAAACAAGCTGACAAAGCCCTTGAGAAGTATAAAGGAGAGAATGCTGACTTTGCACATTTCAGAGTGGACCAGGTGGAGAGAGTAACACGAGCAGTGAGTGTCCACAAATGCCCAGCCAGAGTCTAAGGCACAGGCTCCATCCTGGCAGGCACAAACAGCAGCCTGGACCAGCCCACTGCCCTCACTGGCCAGCTGCCTTTTAATTCAAGCCCCTGTTGCAGTCTCTTAGATAGGCGGTAAATACCAAAGGTCTGCTCTCTCGTATCTTCTTATGATGTGGAGTGGGGCAAGAACACACACGGAGGAAGAGAAGAAACACCCAAAAAGGAAGGAGGGAAAGACAGAAAAGCATATTAGGGTGATGTGAGTCATTAAAAACAATGGGTCCTAAACTCCTTGCTATATGGGAAACCAAGACTTAGAGAAACTCCCACACCACACCCAGTTGTGTGGCTGTAAGTAAACAGGTCTCTTGTGTCTCAGTTCCAGGATCCACCTGCCTCTCACATAGAGTGGTTGTTGAGAGAAGCTAACACATGTTTGTCATGCATTTTTTTTTAAGATTTATTTATTTATTTATACAAGCACTGGGTACAGTCAGAAGGCGCGGGAGGGTGAGAGAATTCACCAAAGCGGGGAACAGAACAGGCAGACCGACGAAATACACTGAAATACACTGCTGAGGGGAGCGGCTGGTGGCAGGAGAGGTCTGCACACCATGTGGGACCCTCACTGGTGGCCGGGGATCGAACCGGCGCTGCAGACGCTGCAGGCAGCTTTGCAGCCCAGCGCTCAACCGCTGCACCCCCAGGGGAGGCCCTGTCATGCATTTTGAAAATAGTTAATTAGATTATGGTGCATACAAGCAATGGAATGAATACAACAAAATTACAAAAAAAGAGTGTTTTGGACCTCAGTGCACTGGAAAGAGTCCCAGCCATACTGATGAGGGAGAAACAGGTCACAGAACAATACTTAAGATTATGAGCCGACTTATGTGAAACAATTAGACATTTGTGTGTATGAGCAACATATTTAGGAGCGTGCTAGAGGGAGGAATTCATCCAACAGATGATAGTGATACCTCTGAGGAGAGGTTGGGGTGCAAAGAGACTGATTTTTCATCAGTCCTCTTCAATGAAATTATATTCACCTAATCACTTAAGTTATGAAATTTTAAAAAAGGCAGGGACTATAAGAAATATGGTCCATATGGGTTGCCTCACAGTATATCGTATAATATATGCATGTTGCCTGTTGATTGTTTGTCTACCTTTTTAATGTTCC
This sequence comes from Talpa europaea, assembly GCF_964194135.1. NCBI lineage: Eukaryota > Metazoa > Chordata > Mammalia > Eulipotyphla > Talpidae > Talpa > Talpa europaea. The sequence goes on along the minus strand of NC_140070.1, from coordinate 114,269,163 downwards.
TGAAACTGCTTTGATCCAATCTGTTCCAGAGAGGAGAGGAAGGAACCAATTACTATGTGGACTTCTCTGTGAGGAACTGCTCTGCTCATTATTTTCCCAGACACTTTAATGTGAGTATGATAAAAATCTGCGAAATGCCAGGGGATATTTTGAGAGCACCTGCTATGTGCCAGGCAGTCTTCTAAATGCTTTAGATATATGATAACATATTAATCCCACCACCATCCTGTTTCTACTGCAGATTTACATATGGGGAAACCGAGGCACAGAAAAAAGCACACAATTATGAGAACATGATTTTATTATATACATGATATATACCTAAACTTAACTGAGTGTTTTAACCCACTAAGTTAGAAACAACTAAAACTGTAACTAGCTGTTATTAAGAATCTACCTATTCATTCATTTCACCTTATTTATGGTTCATGTGACAAATCTTAACAAATTAAGGGTCTTGCCCAGTGTTCCCAATGAAGCTGAGATTAGAATCCAGTTCTAATGCTCAGTCCAGTGGGCTTTCTCTCCCTCATCATATATAACTTGATTACCTGCAGGAAGATCTTAACAATACTTGCCATTTTCACAGTGACCTATAGTTAACGAAACACCTCCACATATATTACTGTCTCATTGGAACCCCATGGCAACCCCCTTGAAGAGAAACAAGTGTCTGCTCCATTCTCCCTAAAACAGGTGGGCCTGGAAGTTTAGCCACTTACCTAAGGATACTTAACTAGAAAAGTGTTAGGATGTAGGATTTTAATGGTGATCTGTTCTGATTTTAAGGCCAGAACTTCTCTGACATTTAACAGCACATTCTCCAGAGTTGGAAGATTGAAAATATTCATTAGGAAAGTTCAAAAGAAGCCATTCCTTTTCTGTTTGTCCAATTTTTTAACCTGAAGCAATTCTAAAATTCTGCTTAGTGGCCACCTCCTTCTCCAACCCCATCTGCAAATAAGTGCAAGTTCAGTGCACACTGGCTGAAGACAAGCTCAGTGCTCAGTGTTTTACAGCATTATCTCATTTAATTAAGTTCTGCCACCATGTGTAGGTTGATAGAATTATACAGATCTTTTAAAAAAAACTGAGTTTGGGGAATTTTATGTAATCTACTTAAACACACTGCTAGTAAATAGTGAAACCAGAAGTTACATAGGTGTGTATAGCTCCAAAACTGTATTCCAACCCTCAGTGCTAAATAGGCTCTTCTAAAAAAGATTTTCTTTTTGTCCTAGTCGAAGTTTGACAATTGGGTTTTAGAGCTTCTGGGGTACAGGGGTATCAGCCAATTGTAGCCTCTGTACTTAGGGTAGGGCCAGCAGACACTTATTCTGACAGGGTTCATGTAAACTCTTCTTTATAGTATCTCCCTCCTTTTCAGCAATCCAAATGACTGATTTAAATTATCCAAAATCCCTCTGCTATACCAGTCTTCATTCTCTCTTGTCATAGGCAACTCAAATCTTCGGTGCAGCAGGGCTGAATTAAAGACATTGATAATGTGGTACTGCCACTCCCACCCATGGGGAAGGCCAATGCTCATGTCCACTCATGGAAGAGAACACAGCAACTTGTGATGAAGTCTTAGGAAATGATACTTCCCAAAAGCGTTGTTAACTAGGGAAGATTGATAAATAACTGGTGGAGATATTTGATAATATAACCCTGATTTTTCTAAGCTCTTCTTCTTTTCCCAATGTCTAGAAGTTCACAACTCTACCTGGGCACCATCTTACTACTTGTGCAGCCATGTGTGCGCGCACACACATACACACAAACAGGGTTCTCTCTTCTTTATAGGCTTTTGGATTCTGCAGAGCAGATTTGTACTATGATGTAGGAGCCTCTGACTTGGAAACCCCAAAAGATATTGTCATAAACTGTGAAGTGTTCAACCTTGAGGTGAGTTCCTAAGCAGCCTTTGTCATAATCAGTGCCAGATTAATTGTATTTTATTCTTATTGCTTTGTGTATGTGTGTGTGTGAGAGAGAGAGCTAGCGAGCAAGCGAGAGAGAGAGAGAGAGAGAGAGAGAGAGAGAGAGAGAAAGAGAGAAAAGATATTATATGGTGGAGTGGGCAGAGAAGTACACACAGAATAAGCCCCTGGGGAAAGGAATACAATTATTAGTATGCCACAAAAAAATAAGAAAATTTTCCCAAGAATTGGGGAGGGGTAAATTTGACATAAAAGTAAAATCATGACTAATTCAATTAGCTGTTAATGAATTTGAAAGTAGCGTCTGTAATCAGGACTCCAGTGCTGAGACTATTTTGTAGGCATGGAATCTAAGGGGAGTAAATTAGCCTCAAATTTATTATGTAAAGGTGTATAAGGAAAGGTGTAAAACAATATGTTTTATCTCTCCCAGAAAGCTTTATTTTATACCAAAATACTCTTTACAGTAATTTTGATATCAGGAAAAAGAGCCTAAAGGATCCAAATATCCAAGTACCAAGAGGGAAATGGGCAACTTTGTCCCCATGAACATCACTCCATTGATTTTTTTTAATTAAAATCTAAAAAGGAGAGTAAAGGTGACGTGTCCATCCTTTAGGTGTAAGGGATGCTTATATCACAAATTTTAGAGCTCTGTTAAGAATATAAATTATAAGACACTAGTTTTCCAAATGTTGGTTTACAGGTGAGTGGCAGGTTATAATTTCAACACTTTCTGTTGAAATGAGAAAAATAATGGTAATAAGGAGTTTTTCATAATACACTTACTCCATCAAAAGGACCAGTTTTCACTCTGACTCTAGTGTTGTCACAATATTATTCCTATTGTGAAATGATGGTAGTGGTAGATGATAATTTTATTTTCTGTTCTAAATGCTAACTTTGCTAGATAAAAATTAAGAACTCTTTTTGCTATCCTACTTTAAAAATTCATCTGTAGAATCCAAAAGTCTGTGAACTGTTGGTCTAGATCAAGGTGAACATCTAGCTTATCCTTTTGTGTTACATGTTGATATTCACTTGTTGTGTCCTTTACCAGGAACATAGAAACATCAGTGGCATACATCGCCTTTTGGGTCATCTCCTCTTCTCTAATGGACACAAGCATCCTCCTCCTGGCCAGTCTCCATTCAAGGCCAATGGATCCAAACATCACCATCATTCTCACAAATCACATAAACCTAGATGCCCAGCTCCTGGGGAAGACAAAAGTGACTCAGACAGACCAGTGTCTCACGAAGGAGATCTTCCTTCAGGGTCAAGATGTAATCACTCCCATTTTAGCATTAATGGAACCCGTGGACCCTTTCATAATCACAATTCCAGTGAGCACCATCCCCATGGACACCATCCCCATGGACACGGTCCCCATGGACACCATCCCCACGGACATGGTCCCCATGGACACCATCCCCACGGACACGGTCCCCCTGGACACCATCCCCATGGACATGGTCCCCCTGGACATGGTCCCCATGGACATGGTCCCCATGGACACCATCCCCATGGACACGGTCCCCATGGACATGGTCCCCATGGACACCGTCCCCATAGACATCGTCACCGTGGACGCCGTCCTCACCACCGTCCCCATGGCCATGATTTCCATGATTTTGGACCCTGTGACCCACCACCCCATAGCCAAAGTCACCATCACCCAGGCCATGGCCCACCTCATAGACAATCAGAAGAGAGAGGTCCAGATAAGGGACACTTTCACTTCGAAAGGAGACAAATTGGATATGTTTACTCACTCCCTCCACTGAAAAATGATGAAGTTCTACCTTCACCTGAAGCCAATTTTCCCATCTTCTCAATGCCAAACCACAACTCTCAAAAGCCAGAGATTCAGCCTTTCCCTCAATCAGTCTCTGAATCATGTCCAGGGAAGTTCAAGAGTGAGTTCCCCCAAGTCTCCAAGTTTTTTGCAGACACATTTCCAAAATAAAATCTGATTTCCTTGATGGGAAAATGAATAATGTTCTTAATTAGACAATAAATAAGATGTGACTAGTAATAAATGCAAAATTGCAAACTATTTTAACTTTACTTTCATGCTTAGAATAGGGCAAAAGTTTGAGGAAGAGAGGAAAGATCCTAGGGCTACAAATAAGAAGTTTATTCTGTCACTGACAAATCTCTGATCTTCAGAATTTCTTTCCTGGACTTGTTTAATTCCAGCCTCTTTCCTTTATTAGTGCTTAAGTGTAGCTGGACATACTAAGGTGGAATGTATTATCATGTAAGGGAGTATTCTTAAAAGAGTGACCCAAAGTTTCTCCTACTTGTAATTTCTAGCCCTCTAAATTTCTCATTGGAAAAATAAGATCCAAATTCAACTATAAGCAAACAAAGCTCAGGTTATACATTTCAAAGATGTTTGTAGGCATGAACCATAATTGTAAATTCAGGTGCATAAGAAATACCACTTTATTTCTTTTGTTTTTTCAAAACAAATTAATTTTTATTTCTATTTCAAGCTGCTGGGCTAATGAAAAATTTAATCTCTCCTTCTTGGACTTGCTTCATCATGCTACTCCCCACACAAAACTGTGCCACCATTCTAGAATCTCACATACTGCTCACATAGTATGTGGGTGGTGGGCACAAGGAGGAGGTCTGGCTCTTATCACTGGCCCATCGGGGCCCCCTGCTTAAGGAGAATAACTGCTCTCTTCACATCTCTCTTGGGTCTACTTTATCCTTATCAAATTGGGGGTAGAGAAGTCTCTGGAAGCCTGCTAATGGGCATGACTGCCTTGTGGCTATTATTTCCTGGGATTGCTCCCCTCCAGGCTGTATGACCAGAAAGTAGGGTGAAGGAGTCCTCTCCTTAAGGACCCATCAATTTTCATATCTTCTCCTGAGGTTAGAGGCTCTGGGGTCTCTAATAACTTCTTGTTCATTTTCAGTGTTAGAGGACTCCATTTTCCCCATCTCCTTAATCAGGGCTCAAGCAGGTTAATGAGAATTCAAATTCTTTCTACCTGACTTACTCAAGTCATTTCTGGTACAAACTGATGGCAGATAGGCTTGAACTGGGCAGTGAAGGGGAAAAAATTAAAGGGGAAAGAGATTTGTGTTGTTCTTAGGCTGGAAGGAGGAGCCTGCAAAGATGGAGAAACTAAAACTGGGAGAATAAAGTGACCAGTGATGGTGACCTGTGAGGCAGGGCGTGGAGAGGAATGAGAGGCTAGTCATGCTGGGTGCTTCCAATGAAGACTCAGAAACAACATGTGCAGTGTTTCAAGTAGTATAATAAACAGGAAAGAATGTGACTTTGGGTTACATTCTGCTTGGGGTTCTAATCCCAGCTCCTCCATTTACTGACTACAAGACCCTAAGCAAGTAATTAGCTTAGGGGCTCCTCTCCTCTTCAAATGCTGACAACACATTTCCCTTTCACTTTCCCAATTTCAAGTTCTCCATCTTTGTAGGTCCCTCCTTCCCAGAGTAAGAAAACACCTGTCTCTTTCACCCAGCTTTCACCCCCAAACACACTGGAATCTACCTTCTGTCATCACCATGCATCTGAAACTGCTTGCTTCAGTCGAGATTCTTAACCATCCATTCTATTATTAGATATGATTATAAGAACAAATTACTAGACCCTGCACATATATTATCTCTAATATTAGGCTATTATAATTTTCCACATTCTACAAAAAAAAAAAAGTGAGGTGAGGAAGGCTATATGACCTTGATTTGCTTAAGATCACTTGGCAATTATGTTGAAGAGCTAGATTGGAATCAAGGTTGTACTTACTGCCAAGTTCATGTTCCTGCCACTCTGTTACAAGGCCACTGTTCAAAACACCTTGACCCGTTTTCTTCAGGGACTCTCAAGGAGACTGAATCATCAAACCAGAGACTCCATAAACAACAACAAATAAGTCAAACATCCTTTCTTGGGAACTAGAGGGGCTGGGGGAAAGGAAGGGGTAGGGGGAAATAACACTTGAGGACAAACATCTACTGAGGGTTAGCCCACGTCTTTAGCCAACCTTAGACCTCCCCCCCACCCCCAATGGCCTTATTATCAAAAAGTTTGCTTCGGCCCAGTGAGTGAAAGATATACATATCCACCAAGGCAGAAACAAGAAGCAAGGATAGAGATTCATTCAACCTATCCTCTCTGTTTCCCCCTGTCTCCTCACCTGGGGAGAATTTCCCTCCCAGAACTAATACAAATGAGTGGAGAAAGGCTGATTTGGACAGAGAATAGATAGGACACTCACATTTTATTTTCAGCTGCTCTGTTGTCATGGTGTGGAATGCCTGACACTTGCTTATGCCCTGTTTTTTGGATCCCAAGCATGCAATATGCTCGGTAGCAGCCCGCTTCTCTGCAGCTAAATATCCTACAAATAACTTTTTTGATAGAGGTAATGTTGATTTATTCATTGTTCATATTTTAGGAATTGTCAGATTGCCCCCTTCAGGTGTAATTACTGTAGTGCATCCACCAGCAAAGCACCCATTGTCCACACGACCTTAGCCCATTGTGCCTCCTCCCTACCCTGTTCTCTCCCTCCCTCTCCCCAGATTCCTCACTTCTACAGTCAACTTTCAAGGGTTAGTTTTTAAGTTGGACTTTATCTGCTCACTGAATAATAGTCCTTGTGTATATACAACATCTTCTTGATCCACTTGTCTCTGTCTGGGCACCTAGATTGTTTCCATATCTAGGTTATTGTAAACAGTGCTGCCATGATATTGAAAGTTGTCTGCATGTTGTAGTCACTGTTGCATTGCTACCACATGCAGTTCCATGGGGATGACAGAGGTGGTTAGGGTTTTTTCTTCCTCCTTTATAAGATTCTGCTCTGATTTGCTATATAAATTTATGCAATTACCTGGAACATGAGCTATGTGCCCACAGGCCTCCCAAATGCAAACAAGCAGGTCAATAACCCCAGTGTTGTAATGCTTGGACAGCCCAGCAGAGTCATTTGTCCTTTTGGAATAGGGCAAATAGTGTACGGGAGCAGGGATCCAATCAGCGCCCCAGAGTGCTAAGGCAGAGGAAATAAGAGGCTGGAGGTAGTTAAAATCAAGTTCCAACTCTTGGGGAGATATCCTCAACACTTAGGAGACTGTTAAGTCATGAGATTAATTACCATCCTTTTCCTCTGCTCCAGGCTGCTATCAAGTTTGAGCCAGGAGTCCTTCTCACAGGAAATTGGCTGCGATGATGAGGATGTATTTAAGGCTGTGGATGCTGCGCTGAAGAAATATAATGATGGAAACAAAAGTGGCAACCAGTTTGTATTGTACCGTATAAGTAATGTCACCCTGATTGTGAGTATGCTATGAAACCCTGACAGCATTTGAAATTTGCTTTCACTTGGAGCCCAGGCACCCTCCCCCCTCCCCACCACACTCTCCTCTCCCTCCTCCCCTCCCCCCACCAATCAACAGAACTGAAAACCGAGGTAAAAGTTTATAGCCCTTAGAAGGGACCACCGCCCTCTGACTGGTGGTGAGGGGTAGGGATGACTAGTCCTTGGGCACCAAGGCTGCCTCCCCAGGTGGGAAGAGAGGCAGAATCCTGGGGTGAAGTAGAACAAAGGTAGATGCAGTCATTTGAAAGGGACTTGCTAGAGAGAACTTGCTGGTGACTGTTAAAAAACCTCCAGACCTCAACTGGGGAGGAGTTCATAAGGGGAACTCCTACAAATACTATATGACCTTACTTATAACAGAATCTAAAAAAGTCAAATTCACAGAAGCAGAATGTAGCATGGTGTTTATAGGGGCCGGGTAGTAGGCAAAGTGGAGAGATTTTGGTCAAAGGGTATAAACTTTCAGTTGTAAGTTGGGAAAATTCTAGGAGCTGATGTATAGTATTATGATTGCAGTTATAACACTGTATTTTAGATTTAAAATTTGTTTAAAAGTGATATTTAATGTTTTTACCATTAAAAAGCAATGAATGTATTAATTAGCTTGTGCCTGGTCATCACTACACAATGTACACATAAATCAATTTATGTTGTATACCTTAAATATATATAATTTTTACTTGTCAGTTATACTTTAATAAAGCTGTGAGAGAGGGGGAGTTAGGTCTAAATTAAGCCTGAAATGAGATTAGCATGGTTCTATGCCATAAACAAAGTATCTACCTTGAGGTCCATTTGCCTGAATACATCAAGGGTAACAGCTGTATTCTGGGTGGTTTTTAATATTTTTTTAATCACTGATTGATGTATGCAGGTTGGTGACAAATTCTGATAAGAAATTTCATATCAGAAATATAAATCTCTCAAATGAATTTCACTGTAAAATACTGTGTCTCTGTGATAGCTGTTTAATTGTTTACTTTGGTGAATAATAAAATCAGTCATTTGACATGAGGATTAAGACAAAAGCCCAGGAGGACAGCTTTTTCTGAAAATGAAAGGAGTCATGTGGTTCCATAATCTAGAGTCCTCAGGCAGGAGTTCTGCTTCTAGGTCTGTCCAGTGTGTTGGTGGCATCTTCACTGGCTGCCATGGCAGATGTCAACTTTCATTCAAAAATATCTGTAGAATCACTTATCTCTCCTTTCCAGTGTGACCACCACCCACATTGAAATCTGAGACCTGGAGTGGACCTCAGAGAGGGCCTGTCTGACTCCAGCCCCTCCAGGTGCTAAGGTTATGACCCACCAGGCTCTGAGAGAATGGCTCCTGGGTGTCAGAAGCCCAGGACCCTCAGCCTCTGCTTCTCCAGGTGGCAAGGCTGCCTCCTCCTGCCGTGAATGCTGGCCTCCTGGCTCTCACCTGCAAAGTGGAGGGCTGGACAACACCACCTCTGAGGTCCTACATGCCAGGATTGTGCATTTGAAAGCTCATCCAATTCACCACCTTTGAGTTTTAAAAGTTTTATTTACCATTATGACATGATTCAAATGTTGACAGTAAATACAAAATGCAAATAAACATACTAAACTCACCTAAATCCATCCTACTATCCAGAAATAACTGTTATCATTTTTTGCAAAAGTGAAAAAAGCCCTTTAATTTGTTTGTTATCTAACTATAAAACTAATATATTTTTGTTTAAAAAACAGCTTGGCAATTCAGGAATGTTTGTTTAAAGAAGAAAGTGAAAGACAGCTGTGATTCTACCACTGAGAGACATTTTAACCCCTTTGTAGCACAATTTTTCAGACATTTAAAAATCACATATCTATATATAAACTGATTTCTACAAATATGACCTAATGCTATGGATACTACTTTGTAACTCAAATATATATATATTATATGAATTATATATATGAATATATACATATAATTATATGTATATGAATTATATACATATAATTATATACATTATATGTATAATTATATACATATAAGTGTATATATAAGTATAAACATATATTCATAGAAGAAATTTGTTAACTGCTATATCCCCAATACTGGGCAAATAATTGCTCAATTTGTTGAATAAATCAATTAACTCATATTCATATAATATGTATACATATATTAAATATATGTATATACATTATGAACATTTGTCTAAGTAAATATTTGTAACTTTTGGCATTTTTAATGCATGTTTGGCTCCAATTGTATCAAACCATTATTGAATATTCCTAACCACGACAGACCATACTCAAATGATTCACTGTTGGGTCACATCAGTAGGATGAACCTTTTGTATCTTTGGTTTCCTTTTTCCAGGATGACTTGAACCAATATTATTCCTTCAAGTACCAAGTCAAGGAGGGTGACTGTCCTGTTCAAAGTGGCAAATCCTGGCAGAACTGTGACTACAAACAATCTGCGGATGCTGTAAGTGTGTCAGCTATTTCCAAACCTCTGGTTTTCTGTGTCAAGACTACCAGAAATTTCTTCTGGTGCTGGGATGAGAAATATTGTGAGTCTGTTTCTGAGGTTGCCCGTGAACCATCAAATGTACAGAAAAGTCCCATGCTTGATGTCTGTGTTGCCACATAGACATAAAGGGCAGGGAGAGGCCAGTGGTTAGACACGAGAAAAGTTCCCCTTGAGAAGGCGACTCTGCTGACCCCCTGGGACACGTGGACAGGCCCAGAGACATCAGAGCCCTTGGGCACAGGTCAAGGGCTGGTGAGAGGGGAGTGGGGCCCTTCCCTTCACAGGCCTAAGCTGGAAACCTCCCTGCCTCCAGCTAGCTGACCACTCTGAACTGGCTCCTCCCCTGTAAAGGAAGAGTTCACAGGGACCCCATGGATGGAGGGAGGAGGAAAGGAGACATCTCATGCAAAGGACTTTGTTTTCATAGTAGCGATTATCTTAACCAAATGCCTGACAAGGGCTTGCCACTCCACAGCTGGTTGTTTTGCCTCAATTCAGGGAGATTGCAGATGGGATCTTCTCAGCAACAAGCTAGTGTTTTCACTGTCATTGCATTCACCTCTTCAGTGTGAAACATGGGCATCTTCTACGCAGTTTGAACATGGAAACTGAAAGGTACATCAAGAGGAGAGTTAGAAGTTTGGTTCTAATGCACTGTGTATATTTTGTTAAAAAAGGAAGTATTTCCAGGCCTCAAAGCAAAGACTGAGATTTAAAGCCTCACCATTTATAGTGCCTCTCCTCCAAGCTGTCATGAATGTCAGTGATTGGTAAAAAATGATCATTCCATTATACAAACATTCATTCTTTTGCCTCAGAATTCTGTTAGGAAAAATCTTAACAAGCCATTTTTTTAAGATGAAATTGTATTTAGTGTTAGTACTAAGTGGATGTCCTCATCTGAAAGATTAAGATAAATGGTGTCTTTTATAACTTTTTTTTTTTTTTTTTTTTTTTTTTAGTCTACAGGAGAATGCACAGTCACCGTGGCAAAATCCAGGAATAATAAATTCACCATAGCTACCCAGACCTGCCAGATCACTCCAGGTAGTAGATACATCCAGTGGGGCTGTTTTAGGGGGAGAATCAGTCATTTTTGTGTGCCTGGAGCAGAGCCCGGGCAGTGCCCCCTTCCTGCAGGGAGGGCAGCAGGAGCTGTGCCTTTTGCAGCCTCAGGGAGAGTGGGGTGGATAAAACCCCACTCTCCTGACCTGGGCCCAGGCTGCTGCCAGTCACCACCGCAGTGCTACCCCCACCCTCTCCCTGCAGTGCTGCATTGTATAGATGTGCAGTGGGGTCGGGGTGCGGAGTCCTGCCTTCCGTTGTAGGCCCCTTCCCCGAGAGGAAAAAGCTTGAGGTCAGACTGGGCCCATATTCTTTAAACTTCTTTACCTTCTCGGCTTTCCTTTTTCATCGTCTTATAAAGGGGATAACAAGTGGCCTTCCAAGTACCAGGATTGTTGCAGAAGAATGCTAGATGATGTACCTGAAGGTACAATCATACTAATGTATTAATTATAATCAGGATTCAGGTAATGTTAGCATTTGTTGAGCATTTATGTGTCATTTAATCTATAGTAGCTCCTTTAGTCCTCTATAAGGAAAATATTAACATTCCATTTTACAGATGAAGAAACTGAAACCCACAGCAATTTAGTATCTTGCCCAAAATCCCACAACTAATAATTAGCAGAGTTGGTAGAATAGACCCCAGATAAAAAAAAAAAAAAAACGCCTTACATATATAATTAGGAGCAATTTGTCAACACATTTCATCACTATTAGTACCTTCCCTAATGTAACAGAGGTGCCAGGAGGAAAAAATGGTCACATTTAAGTGATGTCAATCACAAAAACTCTGCTGGGATTTATCGTCTGCACCACTGAGTTTAGAAAATGAGGCCCTGAAACAGCATCTTCATCTCACTACAGAACATCACCATAGTGGTGGCTGTTCTGTGTTGGCCTTAGTTGTCCATATGAAAGCCACGAAAACTACACTCCTGGAGTTCTGGTTCTTGTAAAAAAGTCACATTCGAAGAAAAACAGCCCCCTCCCCCCCCCAAAAAAAAAAGAAAGAAAGAAAAGAAAAACAGTCCAAAACAGAAAAGAAACCATAAGTAATTAAATTCTTTTTTTTTTTTGGAGTAGTTTTTTATTTATTCAGTTTAGGAACTTTCTCTCATAAGCAAATTATAACATTATCCAGAATAGACCATTATGTACTATGAGAGAAAACGCTCTTTGCCACAGCTTTGGAAATTCCTTTAGTTTCATAGTCCCTTATCTGAAAGTTTTTTTGGTCAGTGGAGTTTCAGAATTCAAAGTTTTTAAATCTTTAGCTAAAGAAATCTCTTTGGAAATGCTAGAAAAATTTAAGGCAAAGAAGAAAACCATTTTGTTCCCAGAAAAATTGGTTTTATATTTTTCCCTACTCCTCTCACCCTGAAAAGGCTGCTTCTTTTCTCTCACCCCCAGTCAGAGCTTCTTTGAAGTCAGAACCCACTTATGTTTGTTTGTCTGTTTGTTTTTTCCATTACCCCTTTCAAATCCTGTCTTCATCTTTCCACATTCTTCCATCAGGAATTCCTCAATTTCAGATCCAATTCCTCTCTAGTTTTTTAACTTTACCCATTTTTCTGATTCAACATAACATCTGCAAGTGGGGCATGGACTATGAGTTTTCACCTCATAAATCGTTTTCCTGACACACATACTTATGGAGAGAAAGCCAAGTAATATTTGAGGGGACTGACACACATACTTATGGAGAGAAAGCCAAGTAATATTTGAGGGGAGTTGAGTTGTCCTGCCAGCAGAGCTGTCAGACACTGCCCGTCTCCTGACCCAGTTTGGACCTTGCATGCTCAGGCATGGGGAGTCTACCAGAACCCCACATGGGGACTCACACCTGGCATCACAGCAGGGGCAAAAGGCATGTTTGGTGGATTGCAAAGTTACAAAAAGTGTTATACCCCAAGTCAATCTTCATAGAGCTTTAATTAATACTCAAAAAAAAAAACTGCAATGTTTTCATATCTTGTAGGATAAATTCATGTATCCTATAATTAAAGGACTTTAAAATAACCATAAAATAATTGTGCACAATGCTATACTATACATCTAAGACAGTCCGAAGGAAATTGCAGTTTTTTTCTCTCTGAATAAAAATAATTCATACCTGGATTTACTATAAAGTTTGTTTAACAGGACCTTCTAGATTGTCTGACTTGCTGGTTTTTTCCATTAATACTTCTTCTTCTTTTGCCTGCTCTCTGTCAAGGGGAGGGCCCCATATTGATGACCCGGTACAACTGCCTGGGTTGCAAGTACCCAGTATCAGCTGCAGACTCCCATGTGCACCATGCCCTGAATCAAATCATCATGCATTTTAACAACCACAGTTCGCATTCCCACCTCTTTGCTCTTAAAGAAGTAAAAAGTGCTTATAAACAGGTTTGTTCTTTCATTTTTCATTTTGCACAGTATTGTTAAAATTTGTTAGATTTTTGTGCTTAGGATTTCATCAACTGAAGTAAACTATTGGCTGAACAAAAACACGGGGTTCCACAGCTGCAGGGGAGGCCCTTCTGTGTCCTCTTCGGTCAAAGTGACCGAAGGAAACTGCAACATGTAAAGGCTCTGCGGTGGCTCGTCAGGCTCCCTGCTTGGAGATTTGTTTGGAATGAAAGGGTGGTCAGCATTAGAAGTTCTTTCCAGAGCTGGTGAAAGAAGTCATTCTGGCCTGAAGGTTTTAAGAAAACTCTAACACCACCTAGCTATCAAGAGACAAACATGGCTCCAAAATATTAAATTCTACCTTTAAAAAAGTTGGCATTGCTTTCCAGGCACCCTCTAAATTAGTTTCTGTATTACTGGGGGTTCGTGGGGAAGCAAATATCTATAGAACATCCTTTCATTGCCTCAGATTACTACGCCTTGGCTGACAATTGGCTGGGTCCATTGTAGCACAACTTTAATCATGATGACTCAGCTTTGGCTGGCAACATTCCCTGCTTTTGCTCCGCCTTCCAATTTGCCTTCCTGAAGGATACATGAGCTGCTCAATTATGTCCATATCCAGCTATGATGGCAGGACTGGCCCACATTAAAGCAAGAGAAATGTTATTGCCAGCTAGTCCAAGGGCCTGAGGACCTAAAGGTTACTTGAGCTCTAAGTTTTCTTAATCTATCCAGTATAGCATTACTTCACAAAACGCAATAGAAAATATTTTCCTGCATCCTGGCTGAGTATCCATAGTAACTCCAACTATATACTGCTTTTCATTTTCAGATGAATGTATGTATATTGTGATAAGGGTTGTGTGAATCATAAAATGCTCGATATTTTTTAGTAATGACTTTTGTCTATTAATAATTACAGTTGATACTTCTTGGGTGTTTATGATATGTGAGGCAGTATCTTCATAACATTGTGAATAATGTTTCAACTGCCATTTAAATATTTGATCCAAAATTGTTCCAGGTGGTTGCTGGATGGAACTTCGACATTTCTTACTCAATTATGGAAACAAATTGTTCCAAGGCGGACTTTCCGTTATTAACTCCAGACTGCCAGATCCTGTCAGATGGCGTAAGTAAGCAACGATCTAATTATAATCTTTTTAGCATTGTGTGTCCAGGGTTTACAGGAGAACTCTCCAGCTGTGTTAGAATTCGGCCACTAAAATGTTAGATGTCATTCACGGTCCCTTGGGAAGGCTGAAGGTCACATCACTGGTCAATATGCCCTTACCTACATGGTCAAAGAGTTTGCACATCTAGCAATAAGCACTTACAGAGATAACCAGGGACTGGGAATAGTGTGAGACAATGCGACATCATTGTCAAGTTTATCTTTCCCCATCTTCAAGTTTTCCTCCCTTTCCTTCCCCACATGCTCTGTCCCTCTGGTGTTCAGATGCCCATTCAAGGCAGCTCCTCTGTTGGTACTGTCACCTTCCTTCCCCTCCTTTTGTCTTTAATAAACATATCCTGAGTCTCTATCCCTAGTGACCCTTTCCAGTATGATATTTTATTATTTGAACAAGATATTATGTTAATTATGTTAATCTGGGTAGCAGTAGTCAGTGCATATTAAGATGGCTAAGGCATAGGGGCCTCCCCTGGTGGTGCAGGCGGTTGAGCGCAGCGCTGTGAAGCTATCTGCAGTGTGGGTTCGATCCCAGCTGGCCGGCAAGAATCCCACATGGCGTGGCAGACCTCTCCTGTCTCACCCGCTGCTCCCACAGCAATGTATTTCAGTCAGTCTGCCTGTTCTGTTCCCCACTCTGTCTCTGGTGAATCCTCTCACCCTCCTGCACATCTGGCCTATACCCCGGTTCTTGTATGCATGAATAAATAAATCTTAAAAAAATAAAAAAAGATGGCTAAGGCATAACTTTCTCTGGAGTATTTGCATTTTAGCAGAAGTCTGTGCTTTAAGCAAATGATTGTTGCAAAGGCTTTATCAATGGTAATTCTACACCTAAAATTTTATTAAATGCAAAAAAAAAAAAAGGACTGCAAGAACCTAATTTCAGTGTTGTTATTTTTAGGAAAACATTGGAAAATAAATTATTTTCAACATTATGGAGTAGTTAAGTAAATGACAGTATATCCATAAAATAGAAGATGATGCAGCCATCAAAAATTAAGTTGAAGAGTTTGATTAATCAATCAAAAACTTCAGTTTTTTGTGACATAGTAAAATGGTTAATATAAACAAAATAGTTTCACATAAAACTATATACACAGAGTTGATACCAAATGCTGGCCTCAGTTTCCCTTAGCCAATAAGAAGAAACAAAGTTTGAGGGGAAGGAAAGTAATTTAATTTGTCGACAAACTGAGGAGGACAGCAGAAAGACCACTGTCCTGCTCTTTGACAGAGTGCAGGGTTATTTATACAGAGGGAAAAAAAGGGGAGATGAGCAAGGGTCTGTAAATGGGAAGGGAAAAGGGGGGAAAGGTCAGTAAGTCCTTTTGATGCAGGCATACAGACATTTCTGAGATTTCCGGTGGGCGCCAGCTTGCTTTGTCAGCAACTGCTCTTTAACTCCCTTTCCTTGGACTTAAAGAATATAAACGTGTTAAATGCAACAGATAGGAATGCTTATCTGATGTGGCAGGAAGAGAAACCTGTCCTGTTTCACTGCATCAGTCATAAAAATACAGTGGGATAAATCTGAATGATTTGGGAAACAGCATTCATATTATAAAGGGATCAGTGCTTTATTGTGTGTCCTCGGTTATTTACATTTTAGTTTTCATTAAATACTTCTGACTTACAAATAGTTTTGTTTATAAGTGACCAAATCTATTGATATTTTCCTTCTAAATTCTTCCACCATGTGTTCAGCAGTTATTTTAGTTTTCTTTCTATTTGTCAATGTTTTCAGAAATAGTTTTAAATTTTATGTGGAATTAATTTTATTTGAGGGAGCCAACTGATTTTCCCCAAAGAGAACACCAGATATCTTAGGCTTCTTCCCTTCCACGCACATTTGAGATGACATTTCTCCCATAGTGGTTTCATATGAAAGATCTGTCCTCTATTTTTGTTCCAAGGCCACCATTTGTTCACAGCCATCGCTTCAAAGTATATTTAAATATATGACTTACTGGTCTGGTATTTATATCTTCAAAACCAACCTTTCTTGTGACCTAATGTAAAGGTAATTTAAATTATTTTGTGCTCTAGCTATAAAAGTATTATAAATTGTGTTTTATATGAAAGTGCCATTTAAATAAATGCTTATTATGTTATTCAACTCTTTTATAGCCATATTTTTTATCATCGGCCTTCCTTCATTAATAGCGCATATAAGGTTCTCCTACCGCATTTATTTTTATCCATTTCAACTCACATAGTTTATAGTTTCTACTTTATTTTGATTCCATACTTCTGGACTGTCTCTTTTAAAAGAATAACTTAATCTTTTCACTACCTTCATGAAATTTTTGCTATCTTGAATCTTATTATTCCCAGTATTAATAGTACTCTGCTCCTTTTTTGTTTGTATTTGCTTTCAGTTTCCTTTATCCTAGTATAAGATATTATTCTTTATTTTTAAGATACTCTATTTTAATATCATAGTGTTTATTTTATTGGTTTACAAATGTTTTGCATAATTATAATTTGAGGAGGGCAAGTTGAAACGTCCCTATGTGCGCATGCCTCACTCACCTGCCACCAAGGCTCCAGTCGATGCCCGAGCCCCTTTGTGTCCCTCAACCCCTTTCGCTTCCCTGATCCCCCTCCAGTAGCCAGTACATTCTTCACAGAGCCTAAGAATGACGTTGTTGTGCTTCATCAATTTTTTTTTCTACATCTATTTTCTGCAAGTGAGTGAAACCATCAGAAAACTGTCTTTCACTTTCTGACTTACTACAGTTTGCACAATCACTTCAAGATCCATCCATTTTGTACCAAAAGGAGCTTTCACGGATCATTTCTATAGTTTGTTACAAGATATTTTTCTTAAAGTTACAAACAATTGATTTTTTTAACTTATCTGAAAGTCTTTGCCTTTCTAAATGAAAATGTTGCCATTCATTTATATGGTTATTATTTCTACATTAGATTTCCTTGCCATCTTATTTCATATTTCTATGTATATGTGTATGTGTTATTATTTTTGATGCTATTACATAACTGTTTCTTATTCTTTTTTAAAACTAGACTTTCATTTTCTATGCAAAGATTGTAAAGTTAATCTATTAGTAAATTTATTTCACTACTTGTATAAAGTTTCTTAAGAACATTTTTTAACTTATGCACTTGTGTACTTTTTTAAAACCAGGATCTCGCTGAATGCACAGATAAAGCATTCATGGACACTTCGCAAAGAATTTCTTCCCTCACACAGAACTGTGAACATTTTCCAGGTATGAGAAAACTCACATTGGTGCTTCAGTAGTGTATGCTGAGCCACACCACTCTGGTCATGACACAGCAGCTGTGACAGGGGCTCCCACCCTATGCTGCAAAGTCTATGTGGCCTCAGAGCCTGCTGAGGACACTGTACCTCATCTCTGCCGTGCTGTGGATGCTGTACCCCATCTCAGCCCTTCTGACAATGCTGAACCCCATCTCTGCCCAGCTATGTGGCAGCAGGTGGAACTGAGAGTGCTCACCCAGGGGTCCACAAGGGATATTGTGCCACAAGGGGAACTTTCTGTTCTCTGAGCCTGCTGGGCCTCCTTGTTATGAGTTGTCCCTAAGCCCTGGGATGTTCAGTTAGGTAAAGCTGACCACATTTTTAACTGCTCAGAATAAAATCCTCTCAATTAAAGTTTTTCTTTCCTCTCTCTCCATGTTATAATCAGGAAAATGGTTGAGTTTATGATCAAGTCAGTATTTCTATACCAAGAGCTGGCTTTTATCCCACCTGCAAGATAGTTGTATGGACTCCACAGTAAGTAGCATTCCTGAAGCTGCCAGCTCACCGGGAACAAAGGACTTAAAATTTTCCCATTAGAGAGTGATCCCTTTAAGTTAAGAATTAATTGCCTTTGACAGTCTACAACAAAAATACATAAGTTATGTAAAGCACACCATTTTGGTTGAGACATTAAGACCTTCTGATTGGCTGATTCCCTAAATACCCTGGGGTCAGAGGAGAGAAGTAAGAGGAAAGGCAGCAGGCAAAGGCCAGAAAGTCAGCCACACGACCCTTGGGCAGCCACACGACCCTCTGTAAATGGATACTGGATCATGAATGAGACAGGTGCAAGGCTAGATTGCTCCTTCTCTGTACACACTTCCTTAAAACCTGATTCTTTCAGCGGTGAAGATTACTCCCACAAAGTGCGCAGACTGTCCCAAAGAGATCCCTGTCGACAGTCCAGAATTGAAAGAGGTTCTGAATCATTCTGTCAAAAAGCTGAATGCAGAAAATAATGGAACTTTCTATTTCAAGATTGACAATGTGAAAAAAGCCACAGTTCAGGTCTGTAAATTATGCTACAAATATAGTTATATTGTAGCCTGGGTGCAAACTGCTTACTGATTGTACCAAGATCTTGGTTCTGGATTGGGAAATAATATAGCAGATGAATGAAATTTGAAAGATATGAAGTTCACATAATAACCTCGCTGCAAGCTTAGTGTGTGATCCTGAACAAGTCACTCAGAATAGTCTCTCCATTTTCTATCTGTAAAGTCTGCAGTGATGATCAAATAAGGGGATATGTGGTCATCACTTTTTAAACTCTCAAGTGCTATATAAATACTAGTAGCTGTTACATGATTAATCAAATTCAGGGCTAAAAAAGGGAAGACTTATTTTATGCCTCTCTAATTTCATCTCTCATTGTAACATACTTAGTTCCTTGAGCTCAGTCACAACAGTGAGTTGCTATTACCCAGACTCTTCACATTTTCATATCCATGTCATTTTTCCCCAATCTCCCTGTCTGGGGTAACCACTGGGGTGTCCTCTGTCTTCCACACCTGTCAGCAGAGGATAAGGTGAGCCCTGGTCTGGGGCTCAGGACACCCAGCTCTATCACTTATCCAACCACTCACGTCCTGGATGCCCCTGGACTGTCCTTCAGGCTCATGCGGTCTTTTTGGCCCCATCTGTAGCAGAAGTAGCTGGTTGAGTGGAGCCCAAATCCCTTCCAGCTCCAGGGCCTCCCTGGTGGCGCAAGATCTTAAGCACCGCACCATGAAGCAATCCACAGCCTCTGCAGCACGAGTTCCATCCCTGGACGGCCAGGCAGAAACCCACATGGCGAGGCAGACCTCTCCTGTCTCCACTGCTGCTCCCCTCAGCAATGTATTTCAGTCAATCTGCCTGTTCTGTTCCCTACTCTGTCTCTGGTGGTTCCTTTCACCCCCCACATCTCTGGCCTGTACCCCAGCTCTTTTTTATGCATAAATAAATCTTAAAAAAAAATCCCTTCCAGCTCCAACAGCCTAATGTAATTGTGGCATATTATTATTACAGAACCTCAAAACTGGTTTCCTTAAACACAGGCTTTAAACAAAATAATCAAAATAGAACCAACTGTCAGACCAAACCAACATTATCTTTATAATCTGGACAAAAAGTCTTACTAAGAAAAGTTCATGCTTGGGCCTCCCCAGTGGCGCAGCAGTTTGATCCCCGGCCATTGGGTGAGGGTCCCACATGGCGCGCAGACTTCTCCTGTTTCCGGCTGCTCCCCTCAGCAGTGTACTTCATCTTTCTAATTTCCTGGGGAAATAATCAAACTGTGTTAAAATAAATCAAAAACTGACACTTTAATCTCTCTACTTCTCAGGCACTTAATTTCTGTCCTGGACACAACCCTCGTCCTGATTTCACTGGCATATGACCTACATAAAGTTTCCTTGAAGGGGATCCCAAACCATGCTACTCTTTTATTTGTCATTCTACTTGTTCTCACTTTGTATTTCTGCTTTCTTGTGAAATTCCTTTATTCTTAGTGATGACAGAACAGTCCAAAACTATGCCATATATTGAATGTCAGTGTTTTAGTCTTGAGAGAACCAGCTATTCTCAAGCATGACTATCTAGTCCTCTTAGAAGTTATATCTGTCATTGCAAATTAACTAGTTAACATTATAGAATATGTGTGTTTGTTTATGCTAATGATGATCAACAATAGGTAATGTTGTGTATTGAGGAAAATGACTTACCTTCAGTTGCTAAATCAACATAAAGAGAAAAATTAAAGAGATAGGGAAGATGTTGTGGTTTGCCTTAACAAAAAAAGTGGGATTGTACTCTACACTAACTTCACTCTACAGATCATTTTTCAATAATGATCATCCCTCAAGGTCACAGATCCCTGTGATTATTCCTTTATAAAGCTGCATAATCTCTCTCTCTCTCTTACACACGCACACACACACACACACTTAAATCCTGGATTAAGTGCTCAATAACTTGGTGTAGAATTGGGTAATGTCAGCTAACTTTTTAAAATAATTTCAAAACATTATATCAAGTGCCTTTTTCAAGTATGTAAGAGATACAGGAATAGCATTAATAAATGTTGAAAATATCACAATTGTGATTTTGTTGAAATCAGAGTATTTTATAAAACACAATGAGTTTAATTTTTACAATAAATAAATTGTGTGCTTCTTTACAACCCTCCAGAAAAGAAGAAAAGGACTTGAACCACAAATTGCTTAATGGAAAACAGCATTGTATCATGATTTAAACTATCACTGGCAATGAAAATAGTTTTCTAATATAAAAAAATTAAGAGGGCCTCCCTGGTGCCACCTGGGGTTAAACATAGTACTGTGAAGCTGTCCACAGCCTCTATAGTACCAGTTCTATCCGCCCCCCTGCTCCACCCAGCCATGGAGCTACCCACATGGTGCAACAGACCTCTCCTGTCTCACCTGCTGCTCCCCTCAGCAATGTATTTTCAGTCTGCCTATTCTGTTCCCCACTCTGTCTCTGGTGAATCCTCTTACCCCCTGCACCTCTGGCCTGTACCCCAGTTCTTGTATTCACAAATAAATACATTTTTTTTTAAATTAAGAGAAGCAAAACTGAAAACCCAAAGAGTTTTCCTAATCATGTCATTTAATTAACATAATATCCATAGTGAGACTGTTTTTCTGTTTCAAGATTTAGCAAGACAAGTCATGTATAGAGAAAATGTTTTAAGTTTTTCTTCCTACTCCTTTTAGATTCCAGTACAACCTGAACCTTGAATTACCCGTGAATTTTGTAGTTGTTGAACAATGAAACTCAGAAAATTATAAACATTACATCCTGCTCTTCTTTTCCCATTAGGAAAAGAAATAGGACCAGCCAATAGTAAAATATTTCACACATGCATATAAGCCAGAAGTTTTGCTGTCAGACATTTGAATGATTTGTTATAGCTCCTAATTAGCATGTAATCAAAATGTCAGTGTTCTCTCTTTTTGTCCTTAGAGTAGAAGCAGATATTTGATACAATTTTATTTAGGCTGTATACCTACTTTATTCTAATTAATTTTCCAGGTGGTGGATGGAAAGAAATACTATATAGAATTCACAGCCAGGGAAACCACATGTTCCAAGGAAAGTAATACAGAGTTCTTTAGTAGTTGCGAGACCAAAGAACCAGGGGTAAGCAGTAATGCAATTGTCTACTTATTTCCTGGAAGCTTATTTGATGTTTCAAACTTGGTTAAGTATCTCATGAATAACAGTGTTTTCTCTTTTGGCTTCTGTTCTCTTGATAGAAAGCTCTAATCTGTAATGCTTGGATGAACAAAATTGAACTGACTGTCAACTGTAAACCAAAAACAATGGTATGATTCTGATTATAGTCATCTTGGGTTCATCTTGGCTCATTCGAAAAGTGATATTCAGGGTTTAACATGAACTATTAATGAAATGAATTGGGTCACTATTTTTTACCAATGGGAAGAAATCTCATGTTTCTCTGTTTACTCTCTTTTGTGGCTGGAAATGAGAACAGCAGTCCTCTTAATACTAGTTTCATCTAATTACTAGTTTCATCTAATTACCTCTTAACACTAATTTCATCTTAACGCACATTGCCAGTGTCCAGGGAGAGATAGATTCTCTCCTCATACTGTGCAGACCCTGCTGTGGAGTGCTAACACTAGCTGCACACCTTCCTGGGGTGTCTGAGATGAGGAACAGGACTCCACTGCCCTCTGTTTAGAGCTCAGGATCTTGGGAGAAATGCAGATCTCAGCCCCCATGCTGCATCTTCTGAGTCAAAACCTGCATTTTGACACCATCCCCAGGGAATCATACCCATATTCAAGTATAAAAAGCATAAGTTTTCATTATTTTTTAAAATTCTTAATAGAATTCTGGGAGGTGAGTAGTATTTTCCCCATTCTCAAGATAAGACACTAAAAATTAGAAAGATCTATGCTCCTAGAGTAAATAATAACATTACCAAGTGCATCCTCAGTCCTACGCTCTGCACTGAGAAGTTCAAATACATTTTCCTCCTGAACCCTACAAGAAAGATGCTGTTATTTTTAGTGTGCAGTTGGAAGAAGTGGTGCTTGGTTCAAATCCAGATCAAACCAGGCTCCACCCTGTTTGCCAAGACTCCAAAAACTGTGCTCTTTATACCACTGAATCCTGCCTTAACCACCACACAGGTAGTAACAGTATAAGGATAAATAATCCACAAATCCATATCTTCATTACAAATTGCCTCTTTTTACTTTTTGCTGATTTAGGTTTTTTTGCTCTGCGTTGGTTATACATAGTCTAACACAAGCAATATAGCCCAAAGACTGCATGGACGTGTCTTGAAGTGTTCTCCCCAAGAAAGTATTTCTGGATATGTTAAGCCTATATGTTCAACTCATGGAGCCAGTTAGAGCTTTTCAGGATGAAAGCAGTAATTTTGGTAATAGAAATTGTATCAATTAATAATGTGTTACAGATTTATATAATCAGAAGCTTGGAAGTTACCCTGATATTATATATTTTTTCCAGATGAAATAAAGACTCCCCAGCTTGCTTTAGTATATTATTAAAAACAATAATTAATGTCTAAAAATTATAGTTAATCAAAAAAGGAAAGGATATTATTCATTCCCATACTTTCCAGAATAAAAATATAGTATTTAAAATCTGGCAAAGACAAGCACCCTGTAACTGAGTTAGCCTTGCCTGGTCTCTGTCTCTTCTTTCTTCATTGACAGTGTGCTTTTCAGAGTAATGCATTCATCTTAATATTTCTGTTTAGATTATGATGAGGAAAAGGCCTCCAGGTTTTTCACCTTTCCGATCAGCAATGATGGATGGAATAGAAGAAACAACTGTAAGTTCACCACACACTTCCATGATACCTGTACAAGATGAAGAACAGTATTCAGAAAAAAGCCAAGAACACACTCATGGGCATGGCAGGGCCCATAAAAAACAAATAAAACATGGCCTTGGTCATGGCCATAAACATGAGCATGGCCAAGGCCATGGACACATAAGGGGACATGGCTTTGGTGTTGGACATCAACGGGAACTTGACTATGATCTTGAATCCCAAAGGAGACATGGATTTGGCCATGGACATCAAAGGGGTCATGGCCACGCCCATGGGCATAAACATGAGCATGGTCATGGCCATGGAAAACACAAAAATAAAAACAAAAGCAATGGAAAGCACAAAGGAAGGAAAACAGAGCATTTGGCAATCTCTTCTGAAGACAGCACTACACCTTCTACACAGACACAAATGAAGACAGAAGGGCCAACGCCCACTCCTTCTTTAGCCCAGCCAGAGGTAACAGTCACCTTTGCTGACTTTCAGGACTCAGATCTCTTTGCAGCGGTGATGCCTAATCCATCACCAGCTCCCACAGAGAGTGATGATGATTGGATCCCTAACATCCAGGTAGAACCAAATAGCTTTTCCTTTAGTCTGATATCTGATTTTCCAGAAACAACTTCTCCCAAATGTCCCGGGCGCCCCTGGGAGCCAGTTAATGAAATGAATCCAGCTGTGGAAATGAAAGAATTTCATGATTTTGATCTTTCTGATGCGTTGTATAAGTAATGCTGCCCTGGTTATTTCTTTAGCACTTTATCACCCTCTTCCCCCACTGTCCCAATATCCTGATATCATGTCCCAAACCACATAAAACTTCAGAAGAGCCTAGAGGAAAGTAGTGATCCTCTCAATGCCAACACCGTCAATCTCTATGGACAACGTAAAACTAAAAAGAATCTAAATCCTTTCTGAGTCTGCCTCACAAGTTTTCCTAACTGGCACAGAAAATGGACAAAATAATTTGCTTTTCTGATAACAAATCTATACCTTAAAACAAGTGTCACTGATTTTGACAATCTAAATAAACTGGCATCTGGTTCCTGAACCCATGAGAAAATAAAGAAAGTCAAGAGATCGAATGGTGAACTTAATGGGGCAAATAATAATAATCTCCAAAGGTCAAAGAAGAACAATAGAAAGAAAGACAGACTGGTCAGAGGGAGGAAAGTGGAAAGTCAATGAATTGTCATCTGTTTATAATATGGGCTATACTATACCATATAATTACTCCCACTTCACAAAGCTAAAAATCCTCTTTCTCCATAAGAGTGTTTCTCATAAGTCAACAGTTTCTGTTTATTCATTAACTTCATTAACTATTCTTTGCAATAAGGCTCAAAAAAGAGTTTTCTGTTTGTTGCTGAAGCTAGATTGAGTAATCCTTCATTTTCAACAGATTTAAGTTTAATGAAAAATAACGGAAAACAGAAGAAGAAATACAGAGGCAGGCTTGCTAAGAAACTCCCCTTTTTTAATAATAAAGGAATATCACAAGATGTGATACAAATTATTCCAGGACAAAATGAAGAAACAAAATGAGGAAATGCCTCTATGGCCTTACTTTATAATCACATCATCTTTTTGCTACTACAATGAAGAGCTGATTTTTGCAAAAGAGAAAATTTCATTGCCTTATCATGAGAAGGAGACGTACATTTTATGACTTATGCTGTGATTTTGCCTTGAGAAACAAAATAGGGCTTTAGAAGCTACATTCACCTGCGCATGTGTGCACCACTGCCAATTCACTTTATTGGCAAGGTTCTGAGCCTGAGTTTAAAACCTTTCCAAATATTATCTGTATTTGTAAATAAAAAATCAATGATATCAGGAAAAAAAGGCTCATCTTGTCAGCTTCATTTTTCTTTTATTGAATGCTAACATCAGATTAACAGAGTTCTGCTATATTTGCAGGGGCTCCTAAAGTCCTGTGAGTACCGGGTCCATCCTCAGGAGGCAGGGGCTGGTGCAGCTCCTGAGAGTGAGGCAGCGCCCCCACAGCAGGCACAGTAGCCCCACCAGCCCCTCTCAGCAGCCCCGAGTGCACAGACAAGAAGATGAGATGGAATTTAAGTAGAGAAGAATGTCATTTCATCACTCTGTTGCTGAGCTAAATAAAGTTCTGTGTTGATAGTCTCAGTCCTGATTAATTCACAGTGGTTTCCTTTCAACCACACCCTCCTGCAACAGTCAAGTGATGGAGTGCCATGGCTTGCGCTGCAGGGGCTCAGAGCTTGCTTCTGAAGTACCCTTGCTGATCAAGGCAAGAATCCCGTAGTTGGGGCTTGCTTACCACCAAGACCCTGTCATGTTGTTAAGTAAGGTTAGCAGGCCATATGCCTATTACCAAATACCAGTCTGTCTCCCTTCCCTTAGCCAATGAAAGGAAACAGAGTTTGAGAAGGAAAGCAGTTTGTTTACAAATGGAGGAGGGCTGCAGATACATGTCTTTAAGACCACCATCCTGCTCTTTGGCAGAGTGCAGGGGTATTTATCCAGAGTTATAAAGGAACAAGAAAGGGGGAAGGGAATGGACAACAGTCAGCATCTCATCCTTGTGACACAAGAATCTGGAGGTTTTGGGGGGGAAATTTAGGTTGCAGCTTGCTTTCACTGTCACCTAGTGGGACAAAGAGAGAAGTGCTTCCTTGACTTATTTCCACAAGCATTATGAGGACACTGTCTACCTGTTTTTCTCATCCTCTCCTGATTTCCAGCCCAAAGTGAAGAGTAATTTATCTTTTTTTATCATTCTTATGATCCAGATAATAACCAAAAAATAAAAAAATTCCATGTTAATAGGATGTCTACCGGACCTCCCCGGTGGCGCAGCAGTTGAGCGCTGGGTTGCGAAGCTGCCCGCAGCCTCTGCAGCACCGGTTCGATCCCCAGCTGCTCCCAGGCCACCGGAGGAGGGTCCCGCATGGCGCGCAGACCTCTCCTGCCGCCCGCTGCTCCCCTCAGCAGTGTACTTCAGTCCTTCTGCCTGCTCTGCTCCCCTCTCTGGCTCTGGTGAATTCTCTCACCCTCCCACGCTTCTGACTGTACCCAGTGCTTGTATAAATAAATAAACAAATAAATAAACAAACAAATAAATAAGTAAATCTTTTTAAAAAATAGGATGTCTACCAACTTCTCATTATCAGAAAATCTTTTTGTTTTTATTATTTATTATTATTTTATTTTATATATTTTTACATCACTTTTCTATTTTTTAACAATGTATGCATTTTCATCTTGGTTATAGTCCCTGTGAAATTCCTACCACCCATTCACTCGTGAACCATCACCATAGTCCCTTGTGCTCTTCCCACCCCTGTTTTGATCCTACTCCCTTATCCCCCCTGCAGAATATCTCTGGTTTATAGTTGCCTGTTGATTTTGATTTTTACTTTATTACAATTACTTTTTTTTCCTGATCCCTAATTTGGATCCTCTACATTCCTCCTATAAGTGAAACCATCTGCTATTTTTCTTTTTCTTTCTGACTTATTTCACTGAGCATGATCACTTCCAGCTCCATCTGTATTCCTGCAAATGTCATTACTTTATCTTTTCTGATTGCTGAATAATATTCCATTGTGTCTATGTACCACATCATCTTGATTCAGTCATCTATTTTTGGATTTTTGGGTTGTTTCCATAGCTTCATTATCAGAAAATCTTTAACCTTTGAGTTAAAGAAAACTTAAAATTATCTTTGTGATCCAGAAAAAGAAGAAAATGGGAAGTCAGTTTAGAATGAAAAGTGGTGGAGATTGCCCTTCTGTAATAAAATCCATTTAGTGAATACCTGTTATAACCATTTACTATGTTAGATCTTGTCCTTTTGGTGTGTAACTTATTCACCACAACCACTCAATGTCCTTGTGATAGCGTTTATTTTACAATGAGGAAATGGTAGCTCACAGTGCCTTGCCCAGGGTCACACAGTTAATATACAACAGAGCTGGCATTCAAACTCAGACCTTTTGGACTCCATTACACCACATTACCATGAGGCTGTATTATCAGTGTTGTCATTATGAGAAAAAATGCATGAACATGATTTTGGATTCTGAGACTTAATCCAAGTCGTTATTTATGGAACAGTGAGTC
Organism: Talpa europaea; assembly: GCF_964194135.1. Taxonomy (NCBI): domain Eukaryota; kingdom Metazoa; phylum Chordata; class Mammalia; order Eulipotyphla; family Talpidae; genus Talpa; species Talpa europaea. Next base: position 114,241,478 of record NC_140070.1, on the reverse strand, counting down.
AATCTGATGTAGGTGATCGGAAGATGTTGAAAAGTTGGAGGAACCAACTTGAAAAGGTAAAATGGAGCCCAAATGGTAGTTAGACCAAAGTAGGAAGTAGAGTGTCTTTTATAGTTTGTGAGCTAACATATGATAAAAGAGTGTTTAAGACCCATTTTGGGGGGTAGTGTTGATTAGAGTTGAAAAAAATGCAATATTGGAGGTAGTATTCTAAGTACCTATACTCAGGTAGGATGTAAATCCTACAGTTCTGTCTTCACTCAACCACATGAAGTATTTCCACTTGAAACCTTCATTAATAAAATAATCATGAGTTTCCTGTGACCCAGTACCTACCTTTCACTCTTTAAATATCTTTGCCTCCCTCCCACACACCAGCCAAAGGCACACCCATGTTTATGATGTTGGTTCTGGAACCACCCAACCTATTGTGTTTATGCTCCCCTTGAGTGCATGAATTTGCTCTTGTCCAGTCTAACCCACATTCCTCTTGTTGTCTGGACCTAGCACCTGAAGCAGATGTCCTTATTGGCTTGTTACTCTACCTTCCATTTCCCATTTGTAAGCCTGGTTCCAAAAACAAAGCTTGTGGGCATCGTCACAGTCTGCCCAGTGATCAAGCTCTACCCCCTGCACTGGTGCTCTGTGCCCTCACCTTGCAGGGGAGAACAGACTTCCCCAAGGTTCCTATGAGAAGACTCTAGAAGATCTGGTGGGTATGTTAACATATGACTCCTCCAGAACCAGTGTCTCTCCCTGTATGCAGTTACACGAACAGAAAATAAAATATTACCTCAACAAATTGCAAAAATGCTTCTGTTAAATTATTTAAGGCTAACTCTTCAACTTTAATTTTCCAAGAACCTCCATTTGAACACAATGTTTTTTGCAAAACATTAATTGGAAACATTGCCCAGTATATTCACATTGGAGGTGGTGGAGTGAAGTGGTTAAGACCAGGATTCTGGAGTTAGAGAACCTGTATGCAAGGTTGTCAAATTAACTTCTCAAGAGCCCTGTTTCCTTATCTGAAATGTGAAGTTAATAATATACTCACCTCATAGGCATGTTGTGAGACTTAGAAAAGGTAATTCCTTTAATTGGTGTAATGTTTAGCACATGGTAAGCTCTTAATAAAGGGTAGCTATTGTTGCATTACTAGAACATACTCATTATAATACTTTGAGAGTCTGAATCTGGAGAATGAAATGTTTTGTCAGAAAATGAGATATATTTTACCCAGCATACATCCTTTCGCAATCATACTTAGAATTCAAATTTTGTAATCAGCTCATATCAAGTGGACTGTCCAATTCTACACATTTTTCAACCTTGGCTGCACTTTAGAATCATCTAGGGAGCTCCAGACCATTTAAACGAAAATTCTGTTTATAGTCCTGAATATCAGTATTTTTCAGAAGTTTTCTATTAACTCTGACACATCAGACATGAGAACAATTGCTTGAGTCCCACTCTGTTTTCTTTTGAAGTTTAATATTTTTGTTTTACATTGTTGTACTTTATGAACTCTTTCAAATCATTTTGAAAATAGGGGGGTTATGAAGCTCAGGAGAGCTGTATGGATGGATAAATGGGCAGATGGATGAAAGAAAGTAGATATATATGAGGATTGCCACAAAAGAATGGAAAGTACCAGATGACAAAGTTAGTAAAGTAAAACAGTGTTAAACTGAAGCTTCTAAACAAATTACTGAGTATAAAAAATGAAGGACAGAAATAAATAAAAAATGACCAAAACTGGGCCTCCCCGGTGGCGCAGTGGTTGAGCACTGGGTTGTGAAGCTGCCTGCGGCCTCTGCAGTGCTGGCTCGATCCCCGGCTGCTCCCCGGCCACCAGAGGAGGGTCCCACATGGCGCGCAGACCTCTCCCGCCGCCCGCTGCAACCCTCAGCAGTGTACTTCGGTCCTTCTGCCTGCTCTGCTCCCCGCTCTGGCTTGGTGAATTCTCTCACCTTCCTGCACTTCTGACTGTACCCAGTGCTTGTATAAATAAATAAATAAATATTTTTTTAAAAAAAAAGCGACTTTAAAAAAAAAAAAAGACCAAAAGTTTTCCTGTCTAGGTGTCTAAGGAAATAGCCATTTTACTGACACAAACAAGGAAACTGGTGAAGACAGTGGGCACTGTTTATTTAGCTCTGAATTGCCACAGTTCATAAAAAAAGAATTCAGACTTTTAAAGATAAGCAGAAAGAAGCAAACTGTTTAAGAAAGTAAAGAACAGTTTATTTAAAGAAATCTAGGGCTCACAGGTGTGCTGTACCTGAGAGGGGCAAAGAAGCTGTATCTAGGGATGTTTAAACCTTTTTTCTCTATTCTAAAATCTCGTCATCCTACTCTGTGATTGGCTCTCTCTCCCAGTGGCCATACTCTGGGAAGATGTGCCCATTTTCCCAACTCTTATCTTAGAGTTTCTCTGTTACCACCCCTGTCCAAGGTCTCTTAAAATTTACTCCCCCCATTAGCCCTCCTGGATTTCTGTCCTCATTTTTGGGATATGTCTTGGTTTGTACTGTAACAGGGTGGTCCCCAGGAAAGAGGTAGGTTCCAGGTTCTCTGCCTCACCCAAATGGAGGGTGGAGCTGAGCAGGAAGAGAAGAGGCTGCAAGGGAGACTTAGGAAGGAAGGAAGCAGGATGGAGCCAGAAGGAGACCTGGAGGAGGCGCATGGAGCCTAGAGACACGTGAAGAAACTGCGCTTGTCTTTTGGTCCTGGACTGGGTGACACAGATGTGGGTGAGAGACCCATGGGGAGGTGACAATGGCAGCTTTTATCTTGATTTTGATTTTGCTCTTTTCCTTCCGGGCTTGTCTGGTTGTTTCTGACCCTTTTCTGTGGGTCCCCACTGGACGATGCTTTAGACTTGGGGCAGGCTTTGGGGCCTTGCTCTGGGCCGATCCCATATGGATGGACTTTTACCCACGAGGGGACAGGTAACTTTGGGTGCTTCATTTAGAAACTAGACTCTTTGCCTTTCCTGTATTGTTTCCTAGTTTTATTAAAGTTCCTTCCCATTAAAGTCTCATATGTTTTGTGTTGATGCGGCGGATGGCAGAACCCATTTAGAATAGGCAGGTTTGCAGGGTTTGGGCTGCCCCTCTCCCTTCCCTCTCCCTCTCTCCTGTAACAGTACCTCTCTGAATTTTCTGTCCTTATCTCAGAAGCCTCTTTAACTCTCCAGAAGTCCCTATCCCTGAAGCGGCCTACTTAACCATAACTTGCCCTAGGAGACACTGGGAGCTGGTCTGAGATTTCTAGAAGCTCATGAAGAAACAGTCTGACCTAAAATGAATATAATTTAAGATATTAAGATAAACAATATATAAACAAAGAGTGAAACTACTAAATCCTACATCAAATCAGTTCATTTACTCTGCAGCACCAGCTGTATGGATACGGGAGTATGATTAGCTACTCATGGACCAGGGTTGTGGAGGACATGGCTGATCCTGATTACAGGACTCCCTATCAACAGAACAGAAAGGAAAGAAATTATTCTCTGAAATTAATCTTAATTTCTATTTCTAGTGCTGAACTAGAAATGCAAATTTAGCAAAATATAGCTGCTTATTATAAAAACTTTTCTGTTTTATCTTTTCTATGTGACATTTGAAGATGGTACCATGTTGAGTATGTGAAAAAAACTCTACCCTATTCTATCAGGACCATTAAAAAAGGATGAAACAGTCGCTCTGGGAGAAAATATATGTACCAGCATTTTACATAAGTAATATTTACTGGCTGTATGATTTAGTATTGTGTCAACTTAGCTAAACAGGAATTATGTTTCCAGGAAAAAAATTTTTCTTTATGTTTCTGGGTTAGATTGTTCAAAGAAGAAATCTGTGAGGGTTAAAAAGATGGAAAGATGGAAAGACACAGGAACCACTACTCTCTAAAATCATATGATAGAGGCAGAAAGCGGAAAAAAAAAAAAAAAAAAAACAGGTGCTATAGAGCACAGTCTGGTCTCATCCTCCCATTTTTGCCCTGGGCTCTCCTCCCTACTGCTGTTACATTGACCTAAGAGCCATGCTGGGCCCAGCAGGGCCATGGCTTTCCACAGGTTCCTTCACGGACACTCTAGGCAGCTGAATGTGTTCGTCCAGATGTCCCTAGAAGCTCTAATTGATTCACAGCACCAATTCTTGAGAAAGGCTGATGGGTACTTTCCTTTGCTCCTCCAACTTCTCTTTTTAGATCTTACTTTCCTAGTGAGACAGGGCAAGCTAGGGTTATTAGGCAGTTTTAGGGACAGTGCAGGAGGGGACCTCTGAAGAATTCAGGAAGGCTTCAGAGATAAGGACGAGCAAGGAAATGAAACCAATTCCACTGGGAAAAACAAACATCCTAGCACCACAGATAATCTTGTTAAGGATGGTCCTGGTTTTCTTCAGATGATAAGATAAAGTGTAAAGATGCTCACCGGGAGGGCTAGACCATAAAGATAAAGATATAACAAATGGGGAAAGACAGACCTGTTAGATAAGGAATGTGAAGATCTCCCACTCAGTAGCAAATTAAGTGAGACAGCCGAAAACTAACCAATCACAAAGAGACTGGTGGAGCTTTAGAATAATCAGGGAAAGAAAGTATATATTCCCTGAGACAGGACTTCACTTTGGCTTCCTTGCCCCTCCCAGGCCTGGTTCCCTGGCCTGGGAGTCCCACTTTATTTCTCTTCTTTTTCTCCTCAATAAACTTTTTCTTCTAAACAAACCTGCCTTTGCTCGCTTGCTTGCCTGAGGTCTGCGAAGTTCCTGCTGCGGCTTCGTGAGACACCAACCCGTGGGGGGTCTAGCAGCTGGGGCTCAGCGCTGCCCTGCAGCCTGGAATCCGTTCCTGGCTGGGAGACTAGGCCTGACAATTCCGGTATCACTAGCTCTTGCCACAATAGTGTAAGGTCTAATTTCTAAGATAAATCCCCTACAATTGTTCAAGCAAAAAACAGGTCCAAAAAGGAGTCTTTCATGCCAAGCCACACCAAGACTTAATACTTAACCTAATTACAGTTTCCATCTCTCCCCAAAGTGGAATTCTACTTCAATCAATGGGGGTTCCAAACCAGCCCCCAGTCAGGTAATCTGTAGGATAAAATCTTCTCCCTGTCCCCACCTTATCCTGAGGGAAAGTGGCTTTGCCTGAAAGGATCTATTTTCTTGTGCTAACACCTTTGTCCCACCCTCCTTCTGACTATGTAAACCTTGATTTTGTGCAAGTCCTTGCAGAACCTTTATACTTGCTGGGGAGGATAGTGCCTGGTTCATGAATCATTTTAAAAAGCCAGTTAGATCTCTAACTACATTATGATGAATTTTGTTTTTTTAACATACCATAATACTCAAAGTGATTGTGCTTCTCTGAGCAAAATTCGACTAACCCATTGGTCTTTTCCCATCACTTGGCATTAGTAGAAGCAATCAGTTGCTTTCCAAAGCAGAACCAGGCTTAGCCACACAACTGCCTCTGACCACCATGTAAAAAATGAGGAAAGGCTGTTTCTGACCTAAGGAAATCAGTGTAGTGAAGGACAAAGACATTTTGTTTCCCAGATAGCTTATAAAGCAAGCTTGTGTTGTCAGGAAAGAACACACAAAGAGCTATTTGGAACTGCTTATTTAAGGATCAGGAACTCTTTCTGACCCAAACTGGTTAAACACCAAAGCAACCTGAGCAGAGAGGACTGGGTGACCCAACATTACCGGGCATTAACATTCATTTACATAATTAAATTCTTGCCCAAGGGGGTGCTTGGCTGCCATTTCCTGAACACCTGATCCATGCAGAGGCATGATCAAGGCCAAGATCCCTGACATCCCACCCTCTCCCCCTCGCTGTGCAAATATCAATAATCTGATAAAAATCCTAACTGCCTTTCTGGAGGCAAAACTAATCCATCAGTCTCCTACTTGATTCAAGTAATGATAAACTCTGTTTACCATTAATCTCTGACTTGGTCTGTTTAATTGGTTAGCACATGCAAAGAGGACGAACACCTTGAGTTTGGTAACCATGTCAAATATATACATATATTAATCAGCTTGGAGATTACAACAGTAGGTAGAAGTATATAAGAGGGCAGAGAAAACAGGAAGGAAAGGCCAAGTTTGATAGGCTGGAAGCAAGCTGAGAAAATCAGCACTCACTGAACATTTCTTGAACTAAACTGAGTTTATGCATGGCACTGGGAGTACAGCAACAAATGAGACACACATAGTGCCTTTTCTTAGCTTTGAGAATAGCACAGTGGTTCACAAATATTAGAGTCCATCGGAATCTTGTAGAATGCTTGTTAAAACCAAATTTCTGGGGCCCATCTCCAGGGTTTCTCATTCAGTAGGTGAGTGGTGGAGTCTAAGAATTTGCAGGTTCCTGGAGATGCTGCTGCTGCTCCCACGGACCATACTTTCATGAACTGCTGATCAAGTGTCACAATTCTCAACCCTGGCTATACATTACAGTCACTTGGGTAGATTTTTAAAATGTCCTGCTAGGACCACCCAGACCTGTTAAGATATATTTGAAAAGCTCTGCAAGTGATTTTAATGTGCAAATCACAGTTGGAATCCCTGCTGTGATGAGCAGTAGTAGTTGCCCTTTATAAACCAGTCATGCTCTGAATATCCCATACATATTATCCCATTGTGAGCCTGTAGGGTAAAGTAAAAAGTATCAGGCTTTTCTGCCCTCCGCCATTAGGATAGATGACAGAACCCTGTGGTCCCGAATGCATGCCTGATGGCGGGCACCAGGAATAGGGCGTGGGCATATGTAGATGGGATTCACCTGGGCTAAGACTGGGTTTTTAAGGGTGGCATCACGGGGACACCAGCAGAAGCCGAGAAGCAGAAGCAGAAAACCACAAGAAAAGCAGAGAGAAAGCCAGAGAGCCCAGAAAGAGTGAAGATTTGCTGGGGGCTGGGAGGCTGGTAGGCCAGCCCCCAGCCCCACAACACCCATCCCTGCTGTGTACCTGGTAAATCCAAATAAAAGCCTGAAAAAGCCACTGAAGGCTCCAGGACTCTCTCCTCCTTACACTGTCTGCTCTGCTTGGGTCATAGAAAACCTGCACTGTGGCCCATCCTGCCCCCCTACAGAGCCCTACTTGATAGGTAAGAAAATAGGCTTAATGAGGTGAGATGAATTGGCTAAGATCACATTGCAAATGTTAGTATGGAAAACAGGTTTGAACTCAGGTCTCTCATCATAGAGTCCACTACATAAGCACTGATGACGTCCCACTTGGGCCTCACAGAATCAGTGCACCTGATTTGAATGTTGAATGATGAGAAGTTCTCTGGGAAGACAAAAGAGAAAAAGCATTTCCAGCAAAAGACCTGCACACCACATCTCTGGAGGAGGTGAAGTAGAGGCCTAAGGCAAAGATATTTCTGAGGTAGGTAGCAGGTGACAGCTGTGGTCCACCTTTGTCCAAGAATCCAGACTTCTATGAGAGACAATCTAGACCCTGATAGAATGAGAGGAGAAAGCTCTAGGCAGTGACATTTGCTCAGTTTCTCTGAAAGAATAACAAGTAGATTTGTCTTCCCTATAGTTAGTGTTTCTGTTGTGAACATCTAAAAAATGGGGGAAGGGCCTCAAGTTTCTGTCTCCCTGCTTGTATGTTTCCCCTGCTTACCATTAAAACCTGTGAAATGATGCCAAGGTTTCCAAAATTCTCTTTTAAATCACTTGAACCATGGATGAACCTACCTTGCCTGGTTGCAAAACAATGTGTTAGATAAATATTAATAAATTAAAGCCAGAGCAAATAACAGGAAAATGGAGGACTACTATTGAGGTTATTCATATTTAAATATTCATTTAAATGTTGAAATTACCTATTCATTTTTCTCTACAGTTCCTGAAATATTCTTTCTTTTTATATACTACTTTATAGTACATCAATGTTTAGTAACGAAAATTTAGAAAATGCAGAATAATATAATGAAGACAAAACTTTTATAATCTTACCTGTCAAAGGAAACAAATTCTGATTCTAATGTTCCAGAAATGTTTTCCCCAAATGTTTATATGTAATGTCTATTCCAAAGAGAGACTCTTGCTATAACTATAACAAAGAATCTCTGCTTTTTTATTCAACATATATCATGACCATGTTTATGTTCTTAGATTGGATTCCCAAAATTCTTTTACTATAACAAATATGTGGATACCTTTTAATGTCAAACAGCTGGAAAATCTGCAGTGGGTGAGAAAATGGTAAATATGGTATTTTTTGCTGCTCTGACTATACTGTCCTGTGGCTGACATTACAAAAGGTGATCCATAAGACCTGTGGAGACCATCAGTGAGTTGCTGACTCAGAAGAACCAACAATCTTTACTTTCTCAGCAAATGTTTCTATATTTGAGAGGTGATTAGGCTTAAATCTTATTCAGATGTGATTTGAGTGCCAGTAAGAAACAAGCTTTCCCTCACTGCAGTAATGGGAGATGGAATTGCAGGAGGCCCAGCTCCTCCTGAGGCTCTAGCTCCTGGTTTACAGGGAACTGCTGCCCCCCAGAGGATAAGCCCAAAAATGAAGGTCTTTATAGGAAACAAGACAGGCTTGCTGGGAGAATGTGCTTTCTCTTCCAAATGCGTACATTTATCCTTCCTTGTCTTTGTTCTTGAGAGTTTCTATATAATTTCAGTTTGCCTAAGAAATTACTAATTCCTTGTATTATCTGGATATGATTTTCTTTTATATGTGAAAGTTCATATGTACTAGGAGGATGTTGGAACCTCAAAAGAGTCTTTCTGAAGACTTTGGCAATAAAAAATTTCTATCCCTAGAAGACTAGTGTGGATAGACCCCAAACCACAGAGAACAAGAGCCTCCCTTCTGTAAGATTAACACCCCAAAATTTTCAGAAAGACTTTCCCTAAGATGTCCAGAGCACGCTCTTCAATACATGTCACCTTGGTATGTGGAATTAAGGTGAATCGAGGCCCTGTGAGCCTCAGGACAAACTGTAACAATAACTCAAAGAATACAGGGTACCCAGATTTGTTTTTATTGTAGTAACCTACAATAAAACTTTTCATTGTATAAATCTATCTTGAGGCAGGACAAACCTTTAGAAACAGGTTTTATCAGATGAAATCGAACCTTCTTAGGCCTCCCTGATGGTGCAAGGGGTTAAGCACAGCACTGTGAAGATGTCCGCAGCCTCTGCAGCACGAGTTCTATCCCCAGCCTACCAGGGAACTACCCACATGCACAGCAGACCTTTCCTGTCTGCTGCTCAGCTCAGCAGTGTATTTCAGTCTGTCTGCCTATTCCGCTCCCTGCTGTCTCTGGTGAATCCTCTCACCCTCATCCCATGCCGCACCTCTGGCCTGTACCCCAGTTCTTGTATGCATAAACAAATCTTAAAAAAAAAAATCAACCCTCCTTGTCACGCGAGAGCCCTCCTCTTTCCTTTACACCCCAGGTACCTCTCCAGTTCCTTAGCTGTGGATGTAAACCCATGTTGTGTCTCTGTAGGGTAAATGATTCTCAGGCTTTTCTGCCCTCCGACCATTATAATTGCCCTGCCTCATGGGCCACCTGCAGTTGTTACATTGTTGTAAGCTGTCTTGTTTACTTCTGTGGGCCATGGGAGGAGTATTGAGATAGTGGCCATGAGAAGAAGCAGCAGCAGAGAGTAAGGGAGAAAGAAAGCCAGAAGAGAGAGAGAGAAGCCCAGAAGGAAGACTTGCAGGGGGCTTGGAGGCCTTTGGGCCTCCTGGCCCCCACAGCACCCCTGCCTGCCGTTTACCTATTTGCCACACTATATGTAAAAGCTCAATGAAAGCCTGAGAAAGCCACGGAGGGCTCCAGGATGCCTCTTTTAGCAGTCTGGTCTGCTGGGATCATAGAAACCAGCTCCGTCCCTGCCCTGCCCAGGCCTGTTGGGTGTGTGGATGGCTTGTGGACAAAGCAATGGACCTAAACAGCTATGTTTTTGTTGTGTGTGTGTGTGTTTTAATCTAGAGAAAGAACTGCTCAGGAAGAACACGTGAGTTTTGCTATTGCGGCAGTAACTACATTATTGACTTAACCAGTCAGATGGTAAAGCAGAAGATAACTTGATTAACAGCTAAGCTATGGGCAGAAAAACGCGGAACTAGGTTTGGCAAAGCTTTCATTCTTGGGGGCTGGTTTCACTAAGTATACAACCAGAAGAATTATGTGAGGATGGACGTATTGACAGAAATGAGCAAAGTGATTGTGACACAAAGGATGCAGATGTCCCAGTGTGAGAACCTTCACATTAAAGGAACCCACAGATAGTTCATAACATTGAAATCACAGAGGGAGCAAGTCCTGCTCCCTTGAGAGCTGGGGGTCTATGTAAATGAGCTGGCAGACTTTCGGGGAATTAGAAGCAGAAAAATTGTAAAAGAAATAGATTGGTTCAGAGATTATTTTGTGCCTTGTGTAAGTTCCTTTATCATTTAAAGTGTGATTTCTTGGTGGTTCTCATTCTTAGGAAGTTACTGGTCAAGGAATAATATCTAAATTACTGTCTCTTTAGTTGAAAGACATAAACACTTGTAAGTTTCATTTACTAAACTATAAAATTTTTTTTATCCTTCTCCTATGTTTACAATGACTAAAAATAAAAGGAAAAAAAGAGGCGAGGATAGGAAGGATTTTCCAGAGGCTGGAAAACCAAAGTGACTCCATGTGGCATGGAACCAAACTTAGACCTGTTACCAGTAATTGTCCCACCCTGGGAATTCAGCCGATTTCCCCATTGTTTTTTCATGTGTATTAACTTATGCTTATGATCTATACACGACTCTATTAATCCTATTAGAACAGATGCATGTGACCTGTCCACCGGACATCCTCACACAAGAGAGATCACACATAGTAAGCAGAGGTGGAGCAGAGATAGGGTTCTGCCTCCAACCAAACTCCTGTCCACCAGTTCCGGGGTGGAGGACCTCTATACACAAATTGTCGTCACTAAACAAGTGTGATTAATGTGTGTGCCTCCTTCATTCTTCGGACACAAATTACCTTCTCAGTTTGGCGGTTCTTATTTGTTCCCACAGTTGCACAAAGACCAAAACCTGGATAAGACAAGGAAGAACTCTAACTCTGTTTTTCACTCACCTCTCCACTTTCTATATAGAGTCTTATTCTTAGGATTCAGTTCTTCCATGTCTTAGTCATTTTAACTGTTCTTATTTCATGTTCACTTTCAGATAGTGTTTCTATGATCTGAAGCTCATGGCCCCTGAATCCTACTATTTGTTTTGAGTACTGACACTTACACATGGTGAATTGTTTCCATGTACATTTTGATTATGAGCTCATCGGCAGCAGGGCTTGCTTTTTCCTCAGAGAATCCATTGTGCCTGAATGAAAAAGAGTTCTGGCAGATCCATTTCTCTCTTCTGCCAAGAGTCTTGGGATGTCACTGTGCTTGGACAATTAAGTTCTCAGCTTAGAGTTTTGGGGAATTTCATTGGTAAAATAAATTCAAACTTTGAACATGAAGATGTTAGCAGTGGGGGAAGCTGGGTGAGGAATTTAATCAAGAACTCTGCATGCCGTCTTTGCAACTTTTCTGCAAAGCTGGAATGATTACAAAATAGATTTTTTTTTTTAATTGAACTAAGCCACTGGTAAATCCAAGAAGCCACTACTAATCCCAGGTGGGCCTTTAAGTACCATAGAATCAACTTGTATCTTACTTTGACCTGTTTTTACTTCCTTTTTCTTTTTGGGTATCTGCAGATATCAATTTTCCTTTATGTGGATATAAAATAATTTTTGTTGTATTTGAGCTAACTTCTGGGAGTTATTGCAGGTAGATTTTCAGATCATATTAATCGACTACACATGGAACTTTAACTCCCCATTTACTCTTTCACCCATACAAATCAAGCTCTCATCCCTAGCACTGAAACTGCTCCTCTGAACTTGACTAATACCATCCATCTTGCAAACCCAGCGGTGGTTCTTGGTATCACAGGAACAATCTTTCATTAGCATTTGAACAGTTGAGCGTGCCTTCCTTAAAACTCTTTATTCTCTTGGTCTGGCCCACTCTTTTTCTCCTTCTTCACTGGCCTCTCCTCAGACTCCTTTGCGCACACTTACTCCTTCCCTGAACTTAGTTGTTGTCAGTCTGATCCCTAGTTTTCATATACATACACTTCCTTCCAAGATGAGACCAACTAGTTTGGTGATTTTGAATGACAAACATGCCAGTGACTCCCAAACTGAAGTCTGACAACCTGATTTCTACCCTCTTTTTCATGGTCACCAGACTCATGTATACAACTGTTTACTATTGGTAGAAATCCCTATTTGATGCCAAACTTAATGTGATCCAATCCAAAGTCTTGACTTGGGGCCAACAGTAACAGAATAGATTGTCCAGTAGATGCCTATGACAGGACGGCCAGGCCTGGTGATGTTAAGGCAAATAGAGCAGAAAATTAAATCCCTGTGGGTATTCGCAGGCCTTTCCCAAGTCTAACAACAACATGATAAAACCACCAAAATTCAGTTGTACCTTCTTTAGGGCCCTCATCCAGAGACCTACTATTTCAATGTCTTTGGAGAATAAACCTCTAGACTACCTGGAGTGAAGGAGAGAATATCGGGTAAGAGCAGGACTTTGGATATCTTTTTTCCTTATTTAATTTCACATTTCTTCTCATTACTTTGGCTGGGAAAGAAAAGAGTCATGAGTGTTTGGAGCCTCACTATTCCATTGTCTTGCAGACAGAATTGGGATCCAAGTTCTAATTTTAAGTTCAACATCTGAATCACAGTCAGAGGAGGTGGAACACTGCTGCTGGGAGCTGGGGGGCTGCAAGGAGAAAAGCAGGAGCAGGCATGGACACATCCTTAGTGTGTTCATAAACCAGTGTTCCCATCTGGGTACTGGAAATCCTCCAAAGATCACATGTGGGGGCCACAGTAGCTCCCCAAAAGGAGTTTGGGCAGCACAGGCCTGGGGTTAGCTCTTGGAGCAGGGAAGGTCAGTCACATCTGCAACAGGGAGGACCTGAGAAGAGATTTTGTCCTCCCATCAGTATCCCACAATCCTGTGAAGGGCCTCTCCATAAGCATAACCAGAGTTCACTCTTTGGTCTCTGGTTGGCCTCAGGAATAGTCCAATACAAACCATACAAATTCATGAACATTTGGAGACATTGTTGACACTCTTGTTTATGCCCCTGTGCCTGAGTCCCTGGGCAATTGTTTTTCACTTTGTGTGATTCTTCCTTCCCTCTTCACTCTGGATTCCCTGGTTATTCTAGGATATCATTGACTAGCCTGGGGACTTTTCTGATCCCTGTGTTTCTTTTTTCTTCCTTTGCTTTCTGGGGATTTCCTGCAAATTTTTGTGTGAAGTGCCTCTCCATTTTTATTTTAGTTTTCTCTGTAACCACAGGGTCTAAACCAGGTTGGGCAGGGAGCTGGTACTAATTCTTCCCTGCTGGATTCAGCAGTCTGGAGGTGCCCAAGGGTGGAAATATGTTTGCTCCACTGTGCTCTGGCAATTTGTAATTTGTTTTTTGAAAGATTTTCAATGAGTGTTCATATTTTAGTTTCTCATGCCCATGTCAAATGTACATGATGCCACCAATCCCTGAGTTTTGTAGTTGGTTTACACCATAAATGGAGTTGCTTCTCAGCTCCCCCTATTCCCAGTTCAGGATTAGGCTTTCTACTGTTTGCTAACTTTGACATCATTTCACCGTTGGTTTCCAATTTAAGAAGCTTTGTGGGCTGTTGTCTCCCTTCCAATTTTCTTGAGTACTTAAGTCTTTTTAACAGGACTTTGTGCCATTATTTCAGTGTGCTTTCAATAGAGGACAGAGGTTAAATTTCAACCTTCCAACTTTAACCAAAAATAAAGACTTTAATATAAGGGGACAAAAATCCCCATTTGAGTGGGGAGCAAAGGTGGAGGCCTCACACCCATAAGAGCGTAAAGAATCTAACCAGATCCACAAACTATTCAGAGGTGTCTGGGAAGCTTTGAAAGTCCAGCTCATGCTAGCTAGCCTAAGGAATTGCCCAGGGAACCCTCATCCTTAGTTCACTCAAGCAAGGGAGAGGAATCTTAGCATTCCAACCCCTTTCAGGTTCAAGGGTCAACACTACAATCCAATGTCCTCTACTTTGTTACCTCCAGGAGCTAAGGTAACTGCAGAGAAGAAAAGCAGCCAAAATTAGAAGACAGGGACCGACCCCAAAAGAAAGTTTAATAATTGTACCTCAACCTGTCCCTTGCTGAAGGATTGGTGATTCCCCACTGTCCACAAATATACATCTATCTTTTTTTACTCTTATTTTAATCTTTATTTTCTCAAAAGTTGCACAGTGGGGAAAGAAAAGAAAAAATAACTCACACACATAAATAATAGAAAAGAAAAAAATTAAGTTGCACAGTAATTATAGAGTAAAATATTTTATTAATTCTATGTGGCATATACTTGGATAAGCATAGAAGAAGTATGAATACCAGGCTATCAACAATTCTTTTCACCAAGGAATGACCTGGAAGGGAAGGGAGTTTCAGTCTTTATACTTCTGATTGTTTGAATTTGTTACAATCAGTTTAGGTAATTTTAAAAAGGTAAAAATAACTAAGATATGAAGTAAATCACCATAAATATGCATGATCCCCTTTGGCTCACACTGAGCTAATTTCCTATCATTAGCTTCATTCTCCTGGGGCTGAGTCATGCACAGAGCTGTGGGTGTTTGCTCCATATATCTCTATGTTATCAGAGAAATTTTGATCCAATTAATCTTAATTCATATAGAAATGCACTCTGACTTTTTTAACCATCAAATCAACTAAATGAGGTTCCCACAGCACCATCTAGTCCAGAAAGATTTAATCTGTTAGAATCACCATTTTATTTTGCTTGCATAAATTTATTTGCCTGCACAGCCAGCAAAGAGACAGCTAAACACAAGATCTGAAGTTTTTAAATCAATTAACAAAAGAGACATCAGGTTCATTAACAGTTTAAGTGAACAAATTTGTTTCTGTTACAAACATAGTCTGTAGATTAAAGAAACACTACGTAGTTGTATGTGTTTTCCAATAAAAGGAAGATTCAATGTGAACAACCCAGGAAAAACACCTCCGAAAATATTCTGTAACTTTTGTTGAATGTAATTATAAATATATATATATATATATAATAACTAAATAAGACTTTTTTTCCATGAGTCTGGTGTCATCCCTGATACCAGGTTGGACATATTCTTGATTTCTTAACCTTAATGTGGATTATGTATAGTCTAATACTTTGAAATTTTCATGTACTTGACATAATAGATCTCTCACCTCCAAAGGTTATTAAATTACTTTGTAACCTACATATTGTCAGATTCCAGATCAGGCCACCTCAAGATGTGCCAAAGTAGCATATTGATTATTTTGAACTAAGGAATCAATCAACAAATGAATGATACTCTAAATCTTTCTTTCCTAGATAGGAATTTTCTCTAAATCTCTATCTCTCAGTTTCCCCTGAAAGGTAACTCCTACACAGAGGTAGAGATCCCCTTTTTGTTAGGGGTGGGGGGAAAGCTTTATAAACAGTTTTGCTTGGCTCGCAAATTAGTTGTCCAATCCAAAACTTTCAAGAATTTTTTTTTCCTGTCTTTTCTTCACAGATTTATTATTTCTTTGCCTAAAAAGCTGTACAAATTGCCTGTGTTGGTCATTTACTAGGTTCCACATCTTATGTACTTTCCTGTGCAGGAAGTTCAATTTGCCTTTTCCCTTGCAAATCTATCTTGTGTCAATTTATAGCCAAAGGGATCCAAGAAAGTCAGGGTGAGATCAGTGAAAATGTCCCCAACATTAGCTTACTTTGTTTAGATCAAGGCTAAATATAAAGTTTTAAATTTACCTTTTGAAAGAATATTAAAGGAAAATAAAAATGAAAGTCTCAGAAAGAGGGCACTGCCCTGCCACTGTCTTCTCCCTTCAAATAAGACTTGAAGACTTGAAACATTTCCTCAACAGTCTCAGGGTCTCAGGGCACACCAGAAAGTTACACCTGCCTGTAACTTTTTTTTTTAATGCATAGAAGAACTGGGGTGTGGGCCAGGGGTGTGGGGGGTGAGAGGATTCACCAGAGACAGAGTGGGAAACAAAACAGGAAGATTGACTGAAATACACTGCTGAGGGGAGCAGCAGGCGACACAGGAGAGGTCTGCTGCGCCATGTGGGTTGGCTCCCTGGCTGGGGATCGAACTTGTGTTGCAGTGGCTGCAGATAGCTTCATAGTGCTGAGTCTTAACTCCTTGCACCACCAGGGAGGCCCAAATTAAAGATCTTGAGGTAGACAGAGTAGTCTTAATTAAGACTATGTGGACCTAATAATTATCTTTGTGGACCTAATAAGACAGAAGGAGGATTAGTGTGAGGTAAGAGAAAGAGATGTGACCATAATGGAAGCAGAGGTCAGAGTGACATGGCCACAAGCCAAGAAATATGGGCAGCTTCTAGAAGCTAAAAACGACAGAGAACAGATTCCTCCTTAGATCCTCCAGAAGGAATACAACTCTGCTGACCCATTTTGAGTTTCTGATCTCTAAAACTGTGTTGTTTTAAACTATTACATTTGTTGTACCTCGTAGAAATGAATAAGGCACCAAAGCATTGGACTTAAATATACAAGTTCTGTGATGGGGTGTGTAATATGCAGTGTGGTGACCATAGTTAATAATCTGTATTGTATATATTCTTGCATCTCTTAACTATGGGAAAGAGATACATTGCTGGGTGATTTCATTGTTGTAGAGTAGATTCTCACAAGCAAGATGGGAAGCCAACTACATGCCTAGCTCTGTCTGGAGCCTCCCCTGTATCTGTGTCCCTGGTTAACTGAAACATAACTGTGCAGCACAGGTCCATGCCTGAGAGTTTCTGAGAAAGTAGATCTCAGAAGTTCTCAATCACAAGGAAAAAATATTTATGTGTGATGATGAATGTTAACTAGACTTACTGTGATGATCATTTTGCGATATATACAAATATCAAATCAGTATGTTGTATACCTGAAACTAATATAATATGTAAATTACACCTCAATAAAAAAGTATTCATCTTCCTGTTGTGGGAGATACAAATATGCATAAAACATATTCCCTTCTCTCAGGAGGTTTACTTTAAAAGCTGTTTAAAAGATTTAGAAAAGATGAAACACATATACTAACCTACAAGCCAGAAAAGGAGACAAAACGAAACCCAAACAAACCCTAGAAATCTGCCTATAGAACTGAGGCTAGCAGAAGGGGAGGCGGGGGCTTCTCCAAGGGGAGAAGGGTCCCAAGGACTATGGTGGAAGACTATTGTGCCCTGATGGTGGCTTGCTGGGATGACTTACATTTGCAAAGGCGTGAGCCTATCCCCTAAAACATAGACAGTGCTGTGAATCAACATTACTTCAACACACATAAAAAAATAAAATAAACTATAAGCTAGAATATGATGAATATCATAAGAGAGGTACAACAGAATGGTTATGGGAATCCAAAGGAAAGAAATCACTACATTTTTAGGGTAATTAAGAAGGGTACAAGGAACAGGAGACTTTTTGAGCTGATCCTAAGAGAATAAGCAAACTTTAAGAGGTAACAGAATGCAAAAATGTAGCTTCATTTTTACAAATTAAATCACAGAATAAATCGTTTTTAAGTAAGCCTATTATGGTCATTTGAGAAAGGAAATATTTCTATAATTATAAGGTAATCACACTCCAACATATATTTTGTTTTCAGCAAGACGTGGTGAGATTTGCTTGTATTCCAAGAATGACACTTCTTATCTGTTAGCTCACTGGAGCTGCCATCACAGAACATCACGGATTGAATGGCTTCAACAGAAATGTATTTTCTCAGTGTTTAGAAGGCTGAAGGCATTTACAGGTTTGGTTTCTTCTGAGGCCTCTCCTTGCCTTGCAGGCAGCTAGTTGTTGTTCTAACTGTGTCCTCACAGGGCCTCTCCCCATGCATGTGCCCCCCACCCCCCAGTGTCTCTTCCTCTTCTTTAAGGACCCCAGTATTACTGGATTAGAGCCCCACCCTCATCACCTCATTTAATCTTATCAGTTCTTTAAAGGTCCTATTTACCTCAGAGACATCCTGCAGGGGAGGACGAGGAAGAGGGATCAGAGGGAGGGAGGGAGGCGCACAGGGGACTGAGGTGATGGTGCACTGGTGCATTGGTGAAGGGAACTCTATGGGGACTACACCTGAGGGGTGGGGGAAGCAAATACTGTTTAAAAATGAACAATGATGTAAAAAACAAAGGGGAAAAAGGTCCTATTTACAATACAGTCAGACTGGGAATTGGGGCTTCAACATATGAATTTTGGGCAAACAATTCTGTCTATATATTATAATTATTAAAAAGTTTAGTACTTTAAGTATACAGAACAAAAAAATATAAACTTAATAATAGTATATTGGGTAAAACATCAGAGCTTTCTTCTCTCTCATTTATGCATTCCCTCTAAAGGAAATCATTTTCTTTCCAGAAATGGTCAAATTGTTATATATAAGAGAACTTGTTTCCTCTCCCTCTCTACACCAATGCCTGAGGGAAGACCATGTGGGGGGACACATGGAAGGCTGCCATCTGCCACCTAAGGAGAGTGCTTGCACCGGACACAAACCCTGCTGGCACCCTGATCTTGGTCACTCAGTCTCCAAAACTGTAAGAAATGAATTCTTGTTGTTTAAACCACACAGCATTTGTTTGTAGCAACATGGTTCTTCACGGTTGTAGCAACTATTGTTGTAGAGCAACCCCGATACAAAACGGGGTGCCTGACTGTGGGTCCTCACCCGCGCGCTTAAAAGGACTTATCAATGCTCTACTGCAGGCACACGTGAAAGGTTAATAAAAGGTTTATTTACAAGGGAAGGGGAAATGAGGAAATGTGGAGAAAAGTGGGAGACAAAGTTTTAAATGAGTCCTACCCAATCTGCTGATCAGGAATCCCAAAATGGCGCTCTCAGTGTTGGCCGCCAGCCAGGAGCGGTGAAGCCAGGAGGCAAGCGATCTCCAGCCAGAGAGAGAGAGACCCCCAAGGCCCACGTGTTTGGATTTTTATATCCAACCTGGCTGCCCAACTCCACTCTCAGGTCCCAGCCACCTTCCCTTTGGTGGTGACGGGATTTGTCTTTCCCAATGTCTTGATGGCTTTAGTCTGGAGTGGGGGTGGGGTCCACAAAGCCTGTATGGGATTAACTCAGGACATCATTTCCCCCTAACACTATGACAACATGGTTCTCTAAAAAAACTATGCATATACTGATCCATCTTGAACATAAATAGGGTCTGACTCAATAGAATGTTCTTCAATGAGTATTTTCCATTTACAATGTATCTTGGTGCACATAGATCAAGTAATGATGTCACCGTTGTTTTCCAGTGCTATTTTAAGCACCAGAACGCAATCCATTATACCATGTTATCCTAAAATTCTTTCAATTTTTAATTAAATCTTTAATTTTTAACCTGAGACAGTTGTAGATTCACATGCAATTTTAAAAAGCAATACAAAGAGATCTCAGGTACACTTTCCTCAGTTTCCCCCAAAGGTAACATGTTGGAAAAAGCACAGGACAATATCATACTGATAGTGTCAACATATAAACAGTTCCCTCACCGCAGGCTCTCTTTTGTCGCCCTTCATAGTCACACGCACTTTTTTTCTTGTCCCACCCCTCTTTAACCCCTGACAACCACTAATCTATTTTCCATTCCTATAATTTTGTCTTTTCAAGAATTTTCTGTAAATAGAATCTTACACTATGTAACCTTTGAGATTGGTTCTTTTCACTCAGTATAATAGTTAAGAGATTGTTCCAGATGGTGTGCATATGAATTAGCAGAGATTTCCTTTTTTTTTTTTTTTTCAACTGAGCAGCATAGATGTTGTACATCTCAACCATTCATCCATTGAATTGTTTTTAGGTTTTGGCTGAATCTGGTTCATCCAATATCATCCAGCTCCAACATGCCACCTAAATTCAAACCCAACAAGTAAAATTGTATACCTAAGGGGCATGTGTGGGGAAGTCAGTGCCACGACTGTTCTAGCCACCGAAGTTTGCCCCCTGGGTGTAACTTCAATAAGGTGATTGGAAGGATCTGAGGATTGCAGTGAAACTGATCACTCATAACAAATAGGCTATCCTGGTGGTACCTTCAGGTAGTACCTTCTGCCCTCATGGACTAAGTCCTCAAGAAACTGCCATATGACAGAAAGAATCAGAAATACTAGGCACAGTGGAAAGATCCCTTAATGAAATTGCTAGCATTGTCAGGCAGATCAGACATTAATCTTTAACTAGAGAACTCTCTGGAACCATGAAAGAGATCTTGGGAATGTTTGATCTGTGGGCTGCAATGTTGATAATGTTGATGGCTGACACCCTCATGACATCAGCAGTGGTGGGTGGAACACCCCCATGTTAAGAACTGCAAAGGAAAATATTTCAATAAAGGCTCATTTGACTGACCTCCCTGGTGACCTAGGGGTTAAGTCTTAGCACTGTCACATGTTCAGCCTGAATTCGATTCCTGGCCAGGAAAGTTAACCAGGTGGCACAGCAGACCTCTCCTGTCTCTCCCACTGCTCCCCTCAGCAGTATATTTTATTCAGTAGATCCGCCTGTTCTGCTCCCCACTCTGTCTCTGGTGAATCCTCTCCCCCCCACACACACACACCTCTGGCCTACACCCCAGTTTTTCTATGCAGAAAAAGGACTTATTTGACAATTGGAAATTAGTAAATGAAAGTGAAAGTGACTCCAGAAATTTCTCTAGACACTTTCACCATCTGAGGACACAGTGAGAAGTCAGCAGTTTGCTACCCTTTCCCACAACCTGACCAGGCTGGCACTGATATTGGACTTGCAACCTCCAGAACTGTGAGAAATAAATTTCTGTTGTTTGTAAACAACCCAGTCTGTGGTATCTTGTTATAGTCACAGAAGTACAGATTAGGTGGACTCAGTGAGCACAGAAGTAGGATTGGTGGGTCATGTGCTAATTCTGTTTAATTTTTTAAAGGATCACCATTTCATTCTCCACAGTGGCTGCACCATTTCAGATTCCCAGCAACATAGTAAAACAGTTTCAATTTCTCTATACCCTGGTCAATACTTGATATTTTCTGTTGGGTTTTGTTTGTTTCACTTTGTTTTTATAATGCTATCTCAGTGGGTGTGAAGTGGTATCTCCTTTTGGTTTTGATTTGCATTTCACTAATGTCTAGTGGATAGTGAGTATTTTTTTCACGCGCTTATCAGATCTTATTTCAATCTTTTGGCTGGCTTTTTTTGGACACTACTCTGGCACAACTTTCTACCTCTCTAATACCAGAGGTGCTAGAAGTCCAAGTTCCTCATTTTGGGGTGATACCTGAGGGGGTGTTCCTTGATACTGCAGGACCAGAGTGGGACTTTCAGCACTGACAGGGTCTCCACTGACACAGCCATGAGTGACCTAATTGATGTCCTGATTTTCCATTGGGCCTCTGTCACCACACCAGTGGTAGGGAAGACTGCCTTTGTTCCTGCCAGAGGGAGGTGAGACAGGCTTCCCTGCAGTGTCCTCTGATACCATGGTGTTGGTGCTGGTGTTGGGGATGTTGGTGTCCCTCATTTCTTACTGGGGCCTTTGTCACGTGGATATGGATGGGACCACGGTTTCTTCTATGGCTTTTGGTTGAAATAAAGTTGTTGTCTCAAACTTTTCCACTTTCCTGAGATGCCCCTTTTCTGGGGCCCTGGATAGACAGCAGTTTGTAGAGTTTTCTTGGTGGGTGCCTATTGACTTTCCTGGGTTGCTGACCTCTTTAGTTCCAGTTGGGGATATGTGCAGCAGGAAGAAAAGTCAAGGAGCTCACCACCATGTATCTCAGAGTTCCTACCCACTCTGCCTTCTTTTCCTGGTGTCTCAGTCTTCTTATGTCTGCTATATGTACAATGTCCAGAATTTGCAGTTTTCAGTTGTACCTAGTAGGAGAAAGAAAAGTGTGTCTATTCTATCTTCCCAGAGTGAAAATGAGCCTCACTGTTTTTAATGACTAGGTAATATGCACAGCATACAATTTATTAACCAATCTCTTTTCTGTAGGTAATTAGGAGAGTTCTAGTTAGATTTTACTATTAAAATAATGAGAAAAGTTTCTTTTTAGCTCTTCTGCCCATTTTTTGACTGGATTATTTTCTTTGTTGTTGTTGAGTCTCATCAGCTCTTTGCAGATTTTTGTGATCAGTCCTTTATCATTAGTGTTGGGTGCAAAAATGTTCTCCCAGTTGGCGGGGTTTCTCTTTGTTTTTGTTATTGTCTCTTTTGCTGTGCAGAAGCTCTTTAATTTGATGTAGTCCCAGCTGTTTATCTTTGCCTTCACTATCACTGCTTTGGGTGATGTGTTTGTAAAGATGTCTTTGATGTGCAAATCACGTAGTGTTTCGCCTATATTTCCTTCTATATATTTTATGGTTTCAGGTCTTATGTCTAGTTCTTTAATCTGAAGAGGAAATGCAAATGGCCAACAGGCATATGAAAAAATGTTCAACATCACTTGCCATCAGGGAAATGCAAATCAAAACTACCATGAGATACCATCTTACACCAGTGAGAATGGCACATATTAAAAAAACTAGCAACAACAAATGCTGGCGAGGGTGTGGAGAAAAAGGAACTCTTCTACACTGTTGGTGGGAGTGCAAACTGGTCCAACCACTGTGGAAAGCTGTGTGGAGATTTCTGGACCTACTAAACATAGAGCTTCCATATGATCCAGCAATTCCACTCCTAGGTATTTACCCAAAGGACACAGAAACATCAATTCCAAAGAACACCTGCACCCCTATGTTTATAGCAGCACTATTTACAATAGCTAAGCTTTGGAAACAACCCAAATGCCCAAAAATAGATGACTGGATCAAGAAGATGTGGTTCATATATACCATGGAATATTACTCAGCATTCAAAAAAGATAAACACATGCAATTTGCAGCAACATGGATGGCGCTGGAAGGGATCATGCTCAGCGAAATAAGCCAAAAAGAAAAAGAAAAATACCGGATGGTCTCACTCATAGCAGGAATCTAGAAAACTTAAATAAGGGACCAGGAAAATGAATAACTATAAGAAAGTGAAAATCAAAATCAACAAAAAACTATGAACCAGAGACACTTTTAGGGGGGCAGGGGTGGGAGGGGAGGGATTGGGGTCAGAATGGGGGGCTGCAATTGTATGGGGAATATAACAATAAAATTTATTATGAAAAAAAATGAAAAAAAATGGAAAAAAAAATAAAATAACGAGAAAAGAATGAATGTGTTCGTTCATTGTGGAGGGGAGAATGGGCGGTGAGGCTTGTGCGGTTACATGCAAAATATAAAAATCCTATCTGAAATTATTGGGTCAAAGGATACATGCATTTTAATTCTTCATATTACCAAAATATCCTCAAAAATATTACACTTATTGGAGCCTCCCCAGTGGTGCAGTGGGTTGAGCGCAGCGCTGTGAAGCCGTCCGCAGCCTCTGCAGTGCCAGTTCGATTCCCAGCCAGCCAGGGAGATTCCCACATGGCGCGGCAGATCTCTCCTGTCTTGCCCGCTGCTCCCCTCAGTAGTGTATTTTGGTCTATCTGCCTGTTCTGTTCCCCACTCTCTCCCTGGTGAATCTTCTCACCCTCCCGCACATCTGGCCTGTGCCCTAGTTCTTGTACGCATGAATAAATAAATCTTTAAAAAAAAATTACACTAATTTAAATTTCCTTCAACAGAAGATTATGTTATCCCACTGAATATTGTCAAATTTTCTAATCTTTGATCACCTAGTTGAGAATTATCCTCTTAAGTTTTTTTTTTTAAAGATTTATTTTTATTTTATTTACACATGGTCTTGACGTGATGGAAGGAGTCTACTTCACCACCTATATGTAATAGTCTTGTTCAAAATGTTGAAATTGAATTTAATTATGAGGAAACAATCAGACACATTCAAAATGTGGGACATTGTAGGCCTCCTTGGTGGCGGCAGGGATAAAGACGTAACCTATGAAGCTATCCGCAGCCACTGCAGCACAAGTTTGATCCTGGCCAGGTAGCTACCCACATGGCCCAGTAGACCTCTCCTAACTCATCTGCTACTCCCCCTCAACAGTGTATTTCAGTACATCTGCCTGTTCTGTTCCCCACTCTGTCTCTAGTGAGTCCTCTCACCCCCACACCTCTGGCATGTACCCCAGTTCTTGTATGCATAAATAAAATCTTTTTTTAAAAAATGTGGGACATTGTGGAAAAAAGCCAAAAAAAACCAAAACCAGTGTGGAAACTTCAAAAAGACCAATATTATCAAGACAGAAAAAACAGCCAAACCAGGTTAATATGGTCACAAGACAGCAAGCACACAACATATACACACATATTATTTATATATACATAACAGAATTTCTGATGAAAAAATCCTTTCTCCATAGGGGTATACTGTTCTAAATTAAAAGAGACTAAAGAGATGGAACCACTAAATATAATGTGTGATCTGTGATTGGATTCTATATTATTGAGACACTTGAGAAATGTTGAATCTAGATATTTTGTACATCTCTTGTATTTGGGGTTTATAATGATATTTTTAGAAAAGAATATCTTTGTTTTGAGGATGGAATGCTGAAGTATTAGGAGTGAAGTGTCACTACTACATCTGTAACTCTGAACAAGTTCAGTTAAAAGTCACTGATTAATATGAGAGAGAACAAACATCATAAGCTATTAACAACTGGAAAGTGTGACAAACATTTGGAGTTTATTGTTTTATTCTTACAGCTTTTCTGTAGGGTTAAATTTTTTCAAAATAAAAAACTGGTGCCACCTCAGATCAAACTAATGAATCTGGGTGAATGGGCAGAATCCACATGTATCTGCATTTCAAATAGATCGTTCTTTGATTTTTATACATACCAGTTTTAGATGTACTGATTAATGCACTTTTATCTTAGTCTCTATAAGGGTAGAGACCTCCATATTTTGGTTACACACTAAAGTTTAATAAGCATTGATAATGGATTTAAGCCCAGTCCTTTCATAATTCAATAGGCCACTTCATGCTTTTTTCAATTTTCTCCAACTCTATTAACATCTTTACCTATCTTCATGTAAATGGTTTTAAAAGTACTGTGAAGAATTTAATGTTGAGTGCCACACTCTGAATTGCTTCAGTAGATGCTAATATAGCTGAAGAATCTAACCTCTAATTTTCTCCAGCAAGAGAATAATAAAGAGGGGAGCAGCACTGTACAGTCCCTGTCCAGCTCAAGACAATTCTTTTTAAACAAATTATTGAGGGACAGCACTTATTATATGCTATGCTTACCAAATGATAACATAAGTGATTAACTAGTTGAAGATCCAAACCCATACTTCTAACAAACTATTATAGCAATGGTTTCTCAAGACACTACTTTAAATGTTTGGCTAACACTTAAAATCAGATAAGAGACTGAAAATAAAGTAAGAACCTTGAGAAGGCACATATAATACCCCCTTAATAATGAGACTACCTGGAAATTTCCATAGGAAGATGTCACGACCAGTATACCAGGGTGGTCCCCAGGGAAAGGGGAGGTTCTAAGTTCCCCAAGGAAGGGTGGAGCTGAGCAGAGAGAGAAGAAGCTGCAGAGGAGACTGAGGAAGGAAGGAAGCAGGATGGAGCCAGGAGACCTGGAGGAGACACATGGAGCCGAGAGACACGTGAAGAAACTGTGCTTGCCTTTTGGTCGTGGAGTGGTTGCAACAGATGTGGGTGAGGGACCCATGGGGAGTGTTGTGGTTTTTGGAGTCTGTGGGTTTGGAAAGCGTGGTCCTTGGATTCACTCTGGGAAAGGTTTCACCAGAGCTCCCCTTTCAGCGACATGTGGCGAGTTTTCCTGGTGAGTTTCTCCACAAGACAGACATTAGTTATATTTAAAGGGCAGGTTTATTAGGGAAAGGATAAAACAGTTAAAGACACTTGCATAGACACAAGAGGGCGGGAAGAGCTGCCCCAGAAGGGACAGGTTTGCTAAGAGAGGCCTGCACGGTTGCAGGCGGGAGCCCTTGACAGGTCACAGGCAGGCTGGAAGCTGCAGCCCTGCAGAGGGAGAGAGTTGGTGAAAAGAGGCACCTGCATAGTCACAGGTGGGCATTGGGATTGCTGCCCTGAGCCTGTGCTGATACTGCAGCAGAGACTGCACTGTTACAGTCTTTTTCTGTTTGGGAGGGGTCACTCCCTGTGAGCTATCAGTTGGTTGCTAATTTTGGATAACTGTAGAATTTGAAAGGTACCAGGGAGAGTCTACCATGGGCTCAATCTCTATTATCTTTACCTTGGGGTCTGTTGGGCTCAACCTCCATATCTTTAGACCACACCTCGGGATACTAGTGTCCACCACCCTGCCTCGGGATACTGGGACTGTGTTGATGGTTATGCTAATCTCTTCTGCCCCCACCTCCTTGTGTGAGTCTGGTTTCTGGTCTTGTGGTGCCTCCTTTAGTTTTTCTTTTCTTGTCCTCCATCAAGGAGGATAACAGCGGCAACTTTTATCCTGATTTTGATTTTGCTCTTTTCCTTCCAGACTTTTCTGGTTGTTTCTGATCCTTTCTGTGGGTCCCCACTTTCGACTTGTGGTAGACTTTCAGGCCTTGCTCTGGGCCAATTCCATTTGGGTAGACTTTTACCCCGTGTGGATGGGTAACTTTGGGTGCTTGATTTAGAAACTGTATTGTCTTTTCTGTATTGTTCACTAATTGTATTAAAGTTCAATTCCATTAAAGTCTTAAATATTTTGTATTGAATATGGCGGATGGCAGAACCTATTTAGTGTGGGCAGGTTTGCGGGGTCTGGGGTGCCCCTCTCCCCGCCCTGTAACAGCAGCATATAATTGCTAGATGAACCAAAACCAACTACTTGACCTAAGGTTTAGAATTTTCACCTAAGGTTATTGATGAGCAAAACTAAAATAGGTGCACATATAGGGAAAGAATATGATTTGTAGCATTGATGTAGTGAAACAAAACAGGTCTCTCTTCCTGCCCCATCAGATAAGCATTCCTATCTATTGCATCTAGCAAGTTGTCTTCTTGCATTCTAAGGAAAAGGAAGGACATCCTTAAAGGATAATAAGGAAGTTAAAAGTTTAAGGACGTTAAACATCAGGTGTTTACAAAGCAAGCTGACGCCCACTGGAAATCTCCAAAAGCCTGCATCAAAAGGACAGCCCAGGGCCTCCCTGCTGGCGCAAGGGGTTAAGAACCTCACTATGAAGCAATTCCACTATGAAGCAATTCACAGCCTCTGCAGCGTGAGTTTGTTCCCACAGGGCACAGCAGACCTCTCCTGACTTGCCCGCTGCTCCCCTGCTCCCCTCAGCAGTGTATTTCAGTCAGTCTGCCTGTTCTGTTCCCCACTCTATCTCTAGTGAGTCCTCTCACCCCCACACCTCTGGCCTGTACCCCAGCTTTTCTATGCATAAATACATACATCTTAAAAAAAAAAAAAGGACAGTTCCCAATTCCTATTTCCCCATTGCAGATCCTTGCCCATCTCCTTTTGTTTTCCTCCTTTGTGTAAATAACACTTGCCCTCTGGCAAAGAGCAAGACAGTGGCTTTTATTTTTTATTTATTTATTTATTTTTTTAAATAGAGGCATGCTTTATTTATTTGTTTGCTGGTTTGTTTGTTTGTTTTGTTTATACATGCACTGGGTACAGTCAGAGGTGTGGGAGGGAGGGTGAGAGAATTCAACAGAGCCAGAGCGGGGAGCAGAGAAGGCAGAAGGACCGAAGTACACTGCTGAGGGGAGCAGCGGGCGGCAGGAGAGGTCTGCGCGCCATGTGGGACCCTCCTCTGGTGGCCGGGGAGCAGCCGGGGATCAAACCGGCGCTGAAGAGGCTGCGGGCAGCTTCGCAACCCAGCGCTCAACCGCTGCGCCACCAGGGAGGCCCGACAGTGGCTTTTAGATATGAGTCTGCTGACTTCCTCAGTTTGTTGACAAATTAAACTACTTTCTTTCCTTTCAAATTGTTTCCTTTTATTGGCTGAGGGAAACTGAGGCCTGCGTTTGGTACTAGCATTACTTACACTATCAATGGCTTCACATGATCCAGGTTAGCAAGGAAGCATTTGTAGTTGACTGTATGAAGGCTATCTAATTTCAGATCTCGAGTAGGTAGAAAAGTTGATCTTAAATGTGAGTATGCTCTATGTTGATATGCAAAACTTCATTACTGTGTATGTTCTGGATCTTTAACTCATTTATTACTTATTAATGCTGTTCAGTAAGCACATGCCAATGTGGTAAGCACAGCATTTGTTAGAAAAACATTGTGGGTTGCAGGTAATGTGGGTCTGAATTTTGATTCTGAAATTGTACGGACTTTTCAATTATGAAGCCCTTCCCTTGAACCTGGGCAATAATGATGACCTAACCCAGAATTTAGTAATTTCCTTTTAAAACTCTTTGGATATCCTCCTAGCACTAACAGTAGTGTTAAAGCTAAAGAAAACGCTCAACAATTAGATGTTAATTGCTGATTGACTTCACCCTAAAGACTCAAGTGAGACTAAATGGTTGGCCATTTTTCTAATTTAGCATTTTCTTCAGTTTTTTAGAACTCAAGAGATTTTTAGTAGATTTTGGATGAGACAAAGAGTATCTTTGACCATTACCAGAAAATGTTGGCATTGTCTCAAATCTAGATTTGAATATTACAGTAGCATTATTAGACTCAGGGCCAAGTTCACTTTGTTATCTCGGTATTCATTTTTGTCACAGTACCTGGCATGATCATTTTCAATTTTTGTTGTTGTTGAATAATGTGGCTTTAGAACCAAATATCATAGCAAATATAGAAATATAAAAAATTAAGAATCAGGGCCTCCCTGGTGGTGCAAGGGGTTGAGGCACAACCTACGAGGATGTCCACAGCCACTGCAGCATGAGCTCGAGCCCTGCTAGGGAGCTACCCACATGGTGCAGCAGACCTCTCCTGACTCACACTGCTGCTCCCCTCAGCAGTGTATTTCATTACATCTTCCTGTTCTGTTCCCCACTCTGTCTCTGGTGAATCCTCTCACCTCCCACTCCTCTGGCCTGTACCCCAGTTCTTGTGTGCATAAAAAATTAAAAATAAAATTAAAAATCAGTTTTTTCCACCTATTATACTTCGGATTAGTCTTCTGAGTTAATGAGAAAATGTTTCTCTGAGTATTTGTGATTACTTGCAGCATGGGTAGAATTATATTTTAACGTAAAGTGATTATACATATATACACACGTACAACACTCACACATATCTGTATCAAGGGTTCAGGGTTAGGGCTACAGTTGAAAGCTTCAGGTGCTTACAGAATGATGCAGTTTATTTAAACAACGTCTGTATTGCTCTCAATTTCAATAAATCAACATCTATTATGTACCGGCAATTAAAACTCAAAGTCCTTTAGAGGGAGGAAAAAGGACTATTATGGACAGAATCAAAACCTATCAAGCTCCACAGTGGCATAGCGCTGTATCTGCCAAAAGCAATCATTTACATTTCTACATTACAAGGAAAAATCATTCCTCTTTATTATTCACTTGCAAAAGTTTACAAGGATTTTATCAGGCAGTCCTCACACCAGTTAGTGTTTTCAACACAGCATAGACCAATGGCAACATAAGAGCAGTGTTGGCTGCTCCAAAACCATTAGCAAATGACAACTCAAATTATTTTCTTGCCCTGAACCTATACGCAAAGCCGGGTTTCTCTTTGAGTTTCTGGGTGGCCGACATTTTCCTAGCGGGGAATGATCTGATCTGAAAGGGCGGTAAAGGCTCCAGCTGGAGGCCAGGCGGCTCCTCCTCGTCAAATCAAATAGCGGTGGGCGCGGCAGAAACCCGACTCCCCCCGCCAGCACCGTACGAGGAGGCCGGGGTCCCCCGGTCCCCCTGGGGCGGGGCGCCGGCCGCGAAGCGCGAGCTGGGTCCCCGGCCGGGGGAAACCTGGCTGCCCAGCGCACAGCGCGCCGCCGGCTTCCGCCTCCCGGCTCGGCCCCGCTCCCCGGGCCGCCGCTGCGTCAGGGGCGCGGAAACCCCGTAGGAGCGGGGAGGGCGGGGAAAGCGGCCTCACCACGCTTGCTGCAATATTCTTCCACCGCAGAGCAAAGAGTCCCGAACTTCCTCCAGTATTCTGTGATTTCCAGCCATCTTTTAATGTCGAGAAATAACCAAAGTTGGGTTTTCCCATCGATGTGTTTAGTGTATTTCCTGAGGGAACAGTCCCAAGGTCACAATTTTGTGGCTGACCGAAGCGCGTTGAGAAAATTCCTCCGCGGGAAACGGGTTCCGGCCGCGAGCCTATAAAAAACGGGTGGCGCGCCGCTGCTGTCTTTTCAGTCGGGCGCTGAGTGGCTCTTCGGATCATGTCTGGTGGCTCCGCGGATTATAACAGGTATGGCGCTTCTTCGGTGGCGTGTTGGAGGGGGACATTTTGCGGCCCGAGAGGGGATTGTAGTAGTTGGCATGGAGGCAGGAAGCTTCGGAGTCAAACGCGCTTCCTTGGGGTCCAGTCCCCCTTGTGTCCTTCGAGAAGCTTCCATGACGGAAGGGGCGCCGGGTGTGGCGAGTCAAGACAAGGGCGGGGACACGGAGGTTACTACCCGGCCGAAGCCGCTTTGAAATACGGGGCGCTCTCGCTGCCCGTGTGGAGCACAAACGGAAAGCCGTGGCGCAGTCCGCATTGGGTACCCTGGCCGAGGCCTGAAGCTTTATTTGCGGCCGGCGGTGCGAGTTGGAGCCTTAAGTTTAGCTGGCGGGGTCGGGGAGGAGGAGAGGGAGGCGGTGGTGTCCGTTCGCCTCGGAGAGAGCCCGGACGGCCCTGGCCGGCAACTGCGTCCCCGCGAACCGTTGGCACAACCAGGGTCGGGCCGCTCGGCCCGCGTCAATCACAAGGGCTTGCGCAGAGTAAGGGGCGGAGCTCGGCGCGTGGAGCTCTCGCGAGACGGTCCGTCGCCGTGACGGGCGCGCTCGGCCGGGGGGAAGGGCCGGCCGCGGTCAGGCCTTCCGGGCGTCCAGTTAATCAGCCCGTGGACTGGCGCGCCGTGCAAGAGGTGCCCTGCGGCGCCGGCTGCCTTAGCAGTTCTAGGAAGTGTGGGAGAGGATAAGATCGGAGGTGAGGGCGCCTTGCGAAGGAATGTTCTCTAACTGCTATTTTCGTCAGCAGAGAACATGGCGGCCCAGAGGGAATGGACCCCGATGGTGTCATCGAGGTAAGACATGTGTGTGGATTTTGAAACTCGGGAAAGGTGAGCTTGTTCATTCCACTGACGACTTTTTTTTATTATTATTAAAAACAGAGCAACTGGAATGAGATTGTTGATAACTTTGATGATATGAATTTAAAGGAGTCTCTTCTTCGGGGCATCTATGCTTATGGTTTTGAGAAACCTTCAGCTATTCAGCAGAGAGCTATTATTCCTTGTATTAAAGGTAAAAGAACTCGTTGGCGCTTTTAAAAACGAATTTGCTGTTCCACATAGACCTGGACCATAGAAGGGAAAATTTCTGGGGGACTAGCACCTATTTGTATTCCTTAAAGTGAAATGATGGCAATCATCTTTCGGGACTGACCTGAAATGAGGAACATACTCATTGCTGATCACTTGATTATTTGGGCATAATTCATGTGCCAAATGGAATACATGGTGTGAACGAGAATTGACCGTTTGATGTGGGATCGGTAAATATGTATCCTACTTTTTTTAGGGTATGATGTGATTGCTCAAGCTCAGTCAGGTACTGGCAAGACAGCCACATTTGCTATTTCCATCCTGCAACAGTTGGAGATTGAGTTCAAGGAGACCCAAGCACTAGTATTGGCCCCCACCAGAGAACTGGCTCAACAGGTATTGATAGTGTAGTTCAAAAAAACTGCTTGCGTGTTGCATAGGTTTCAGGTTTCACAACTGTGAAGAATTTAAAACAGTATAAATCGGTCCTATCAGCTCTCCCATTAATTTTAGTCCGTGCATGCAGGGAGTTTTTGTTGAAAGTTAAAGGAACTGGGTGTGCAGGTACAGCTCACAGGGTTGTATAACAGATACGGAAGCTTTCTGTTCAGGGTGGACTAGACCTGTTCCCATTTTTAAGTGAATGCAGTTGTGCAACATGAAAACTGCAGTGACATGTTATCATTTGACTGTCTCAGTAGTTTGTGATGCATCTGTTGCATGCTATGTTTTCAAAGCTCATTGCTATATTGGCTTTGAAGTAAAACCTTGCTAAAACTAGATTTTATTGCTAAACTCAAGATTTAAGTCATAGTACCCTGTGGGGGAAATTTAACAATTTGTCCTAGCTATAATTGCAGAGCTTCTTAAATTGTACCATCCTACACAACGAAGAGAATAGTGAAGGAAGTGTTTTTAAAAAGTTCTTAGCTGGTATTTGGGGCGATAGGATCCCAAGTTTTGACAGGCACAAGAGCCATTTTTTTATAGGGGGATTTTAATCTTGAAGGAGTAAGTCTGCATTTTAATAAGCTTGGAATTAGTTATGTGCTGTGCATGCATAAAAGCTGTTTGCAGACCCAGATATATGCCCTATGCTTTGGAAGTTAGCCACAGAACCCGTAGTACTGCTGGATAATAATTAACACTTTACTTTTAGATCCAAAAGGTAATTCTGGCACTTGGAGATTATATGGGAGCAACCTGTCATGCTTGCATTGGTGGAACCAATGTTAGAAATGAAATGCAAAAGCTCCAGGCTGAAGCACCACACATTGTTGTTGGTACACCTGGGAGAGTGTTTGATATGTTAAACAGAAGATATCTTTGTAAGTATTGTTTATTAAGATTTTTTACTGTTAAAAATCAGAACTAGGATATCTAAAGATGGCAAAATGATTGTTTTAACAGCTCCAAAATGGATCAAAATGTTTGTTTTGGATGAAGCCGATGAAATGTTGAGCCGAGGATTTAAGGATCAAATTTATGAGATTTTCCAAAAATTAAATACAAGTATTCAGGTAAGCTTCTTGATGGTTTTGGGGGGGGTGGTTTGATTTGGGTTTTTTGGGGTGTGCTGGAGGTTAGGTTTAATGCAGGAACTGTTACAATACAACTGAAGTGTTTTATTGTCGTTCCCCCTGCTTAAAACAGTTGATGCATAACTATCTCTGTCTACTACAATTCCATAGTAAGACAGAGACGCTTGGTCTCAGACATTTTTTTTTCCAGTAGTGTTGTGCTTTTTTGGTGTGACATTATCATTGTTTCTTTTTAAGGTTGTGTTGCTTTCTGCCACAATGCCAACTGATGTGTTGGAAGTGACCAAAAAATTCATGAGAGATCCAATTCGAATTCTGGTGAAAAAGGAAGAATTGACCCTTGAAGGGATCAAACAATTTTATATTAATGTTGAAAGAGAGGTAATTTGTCTACTTTTCTAACACTTTAAAAATGTAGGCAGATTTTTTGTTTTTTGTCTTCTTGTATAAGCACTGTGCTAAAATTGCAGAAACTAGGATATATCTTGGTTTTTGTGATAATGCTAGCAGAGTACACACAAGAAGAAAAGTAAAACAGCACTAGATTGTAAAGACTGGGGTGGACCTCTTTCTTAATGTCCAGTGTCCTTTGTCTTAAGATTTGGTGCAATAAGTTGACCTCTCAGTGAATTTGTAACATGTAAGTTGGAAATGATTTTGATGACTGCTCATTTCTTGAAATGCTGTAGGAATGGAAATTGGATACACTTTGTGACTTGTACGAGACACTGACAATTACACAGGCTGTTATTTTTCTCAACACAAGGCGCAAAGTGGACTGGCTCACTGAGAAAATGCATGCCAGGGACTTCACAGTTTCTGCTCTGGTAAGAGGATTTCGGACCTAATGACAATTTAGTAGTATTTTCATTAAAGCAGGATTTAGACTACAATATAGCTGTGAGTGCTGTGTTGTCGTTCCCCCTGCTCAAAATAAAGTTGTTTCTTAACTATACCTGTCTGCTTTACTCCTGTAGCAGCCAGGGACGCTTGGTCTCATACATGTTGATAAAATTTTAATGATTTGTCTGGTGATTAATTTTCTTAAGAAAATTTGTTCATTTGCAGCATGGTGACATGGACCAGAAGGAGAGAGATGTTATCATGAGGGAATTCAGATCAGGATCAAGCCGTGTTTTGATCACTACTGACTTGTTGGTAAGTTGGTTTTTGCTGCTTTCATTAATGTACCAAAAGTTATTTTGGGGGAAAGGTTTTTCTAATAACCTTTACCAGTTTGGGCTATTTGGGAGAGTAACGTAAAGACCACACTCCACAGTGGACTATATCCGTTAACATGTAGTTCACTACTATTTTGTGGCCTACATTACATTGGTGTCCACTTTATTTAACTTAAAATTTAATAATGCACTCCCCCACCCCCTGTATTTCAGGCTCGTGGGATTGATGTGCAACAAGTGTCTCTGGTTATAAACTATGATCTACCTACCAATCGTGAAAATTATATTCACAGGTGAGTAAAGTACATCTTTACAATTGCTGTATTGGTAAAGTGAATTCATGATTGCTTTTCTACCGGCTGATTTGTCTAAACGGTAACCACAAAGCAGGGAATTCATTCAGTTAAAAAAAAAAAAACCAGTAACTTTGTAAGATAATTTAGCTGTATAGGGGAAAACTGGTCACACACAGTGGGAAAACAGTTAAAAATGCTGCCCAAGTGGTGGGCTTAATACAGAGTTGAGACTTTAGATTTGTTGGTTTTAGCTTTCTTAGTGATCTTTTGTGTCCTTGTGCTTTCTTGGTGATCTCTCTAGTTGGGATTTTCTTGGTGTCGTCTGGTAGCAATTTTGAGCAGTCCCTGGTTTAGCTATAGTGGCTTTATCCCTAAATAAATTGAATTGTACTTTGTTATATGATGTAAAAAAAGACTTTTTAAAAAATACAGGAGTCGATAGCAGCAGTTGATGACGAGATGGCGCTCAGAAACGGCGTTGACGTAATTTAGGACGTGGAATCATAAGCGAAACAGCACACTGTTTGAATAAAGAGCGAGTCGGTATTTATATTTGTTTTTCTTTTGTCATGATTATTTGATATTTTAAGTTGATCCAGCCAGGGCATTTTTTTACATAATAGCTTTAGCCTGTCAGGTGGTTTGTATTGTCTGGTATCAGGAAGGTAGAAAGCTGTCTCTTGGGGGTAAACACGTTGAATAATTTGAGTCATAACGTGTGAAACTGAGCAAAAAAGCAGTGATAAGTTTGGGTTACCATACCAACCAAATAATTGTTTTCCCACTGGAAAGAAATTGTAAGTTTTAGACAATAGTTAACCTTTAAAGCATTTGTATTTACAGTTTACAGTTCCAGGAGTGCGTCGAAATGGATTACATAACTTCTTTTGTTTCATCCCTGGTGTTTACATTTGTCCCAGGCTGACATCTGCTCTTGGCTGGCCCACTTTGGTATGGGCTTTTAATTTCACTACCCCAAACACAGTACTGTCATCTGCTTTAAAAAAAATAATGCTCAAGACACCTGATAAATCTCGTTTTGCAGCCAGACAAGCCTTGACTCCTTTTGGCACTAACTGCAAAGGAAGATTTTTTTCTCTAGATATTGGTTAGCAGCTAGTGCTCCAATTAGAAGCACGAACTATAACCTTGATAAGTAAACAGCTGCTGATGGTTAACAAGTGGATCTTCATGTTCAGTAGTTCATGAGTTACATAAGAAGTAACATTCTCATTGTTGATTTTCTTTTTCTTATACAGAATTGGCAGAGGGGGTCGATTTGGGAGGAAAGGTGTGGCTATAAACTTTGTTACTGAAGAAGACAAGAGGATTCTTCGTGACATTGAGACTTTCTACAATACTACAGTGGAGGAAATGCCAATGAATGTGGCTGACCTTATTTAATTCCTGGGATGAGATAGTTTGAATGCAGTGCTCGCTGTTGCTGAATAGGCGATCACATCGTGCATTGTGCTTCTTTCTTTGGGAATATTTGAATCGTCTCAATGCTCATAACGGATCAGAAATACAGATTTTGATAGCAAAGCGACTCTAGTCGTGAGCTCTTGTGAGGAAAGTCATTGGCTTTATCCTCTTTAGAGTTAGACTGTTGGGGTTGGGTATAAAGATGGGGTCTGTAAAATCTTTTTTTCTTAGAAATTTATTTCCTAGTTCTGTAGAAATGGTTGTATTAGATGTTCTCTATCATTTAATAATATTCTTGTGGACTAAAAGATATAAGTGCTGTATAAAATCAGCCAATTATGTTAAACTAGCATATCTGCCTTTATTGTGTTTTGTCATTAGCCTGAATAGAAAGGCCTTTAAAATTGATTTTTTTTTTAGAAAGCATTTGAATGCATTTTGTTTGGTATTGTATTTATTCAATAAAGTATTTAATTAGTGCTAAGTGTGAACTGGACCCTGTTGCTAAGCCCCAGCGATCATATCCTAGGTAGGGTTAAACCCCCAGTAAAATTGCCATATTGCACATGTCTTAATGAAGTTTGAATGTTAAATAAATTGTATATTCACTTTAAAGGTGGTTTGGTCACTTTTATTCTCAGCAGAAAGTAATTCACAAAGGAAAGCTGAATACGGTTTTAACAATTCTGGGTTAACTGCTGCATCACAGTAGCACACAGACTGGTCAATTGCAGGTGCTCATCAGCCCCGTCTGCTAAGCATTTATCTACTTCCTACAAGAAAATAGAAAGCCATCAGGAATTCCTTTCAATTTGATGTTTATATTTCTAGAATATGCATACTTACAGCAAGCTTTTCTGTTATGATGGACTTCTGTTTATCAGAAAGGTCATTTTCTACAACCACATCATGTAGTTGATTTACAAGCTGAGTTGCTGCATGACCTTCATCAATTAAGTCCTGTAACAAAATTATGTTCAGTATGATTGCACAATTTGCCTTTCCCCAAAGTTAAGGCCGACTGTTACCTTTACGACAGCTTCTAGTTTGTCAAAAGATCCACTCTGACAGGCAGCAAATATTCCACTAATTGTCTCAGCTGGTATTACCTAAAAAGAAAGGTGTTGTGTGAAGAGTTTCAACAAGTCATCCATCCTCCCCTTGGTTCTAGACTTTAAGCTTTAGTTGTACTCTTCCCCAAAGTGGCACCAAAATAAGTTCCACATATATTAGCTAGTAATCTTCCTTATGTTTACATAATGTTTCCCCTAAATTCTCAACAGTTGCTTTGAGAAACCAGACTCCACAGTGGCTGTAACTGCTCAGAACAGTAAGGTTATTTGAAAAGCAATTTTAAGGGAAGTGCTCTTTCTCCAAATAGGGGACTGTTTCATTATGGTACAGAAAAGGCCTTACAGGGGGGCCCCTGGTGGCACAAGCGGTTAAGTGTCAGCACTGTGAAGCTGAGCCCCTCACCGCCTGATCCACAAAGTGCATGTCTTGCTGCTACCCTCAGCGTTGTATTTCAGTCAATCCACCTGTTCTGCTGCTGAATCTTCTCAAACCCACCCTGCACCTATGGCCTACACCCCAGCTCTTTGCATGCATAAATAAGTAAATCTTAAAAAAAAACAAAAAAACAAAAAAAAACCACCCTGAAATGAATATTCAAAAGCAGGTACCACACTCCAAGTTCTATAAATTGGTATATTCCTGTTTTTTATGTGACCCAACCTTTATCAGATTTTATACAAGAACAAATACTGAAAAAATTTTAACTGCCACATCCCTGAAGCACTTCCTTATACTTTAGTATATTAGTTAGCACATCTAGACAAAATGTCTTTCCCCAAAATTATTGTTGAAATCCTCGTGTATTAGGAGGTGGTGCCTTTGGGAGGTGATTAACTCATGAGGTCTGTAGAGCCCTCGTGAAAGGGACACATTGGTTTCCTTATTAACAGGCCCCAGAGAGCTCTCTACTGCCACAGGAGCATGCAGCAAGGAAATGAAGGCCATAGACCAAATAGGAGTTTATGAAATAGGAAACATGCACTCATCAAACACTGAATCTTTTTTATAGATTAAAACAATACTTTTTTATAGATTAAAACAATAGTATTTGTTGGGGTGGAGATTTTCTAAAAGTCACTCCAGAAAATTCAACTGAACATTTTAGAGTATCTAGTGATCTTACCCCAGCAATGTCTGTGATCACTTTCTTTGTGACCTCTTTTCCACCTGTTAATCGAGTAGCACTTTGAAGAAATGTGATGGCCTTTCTTAAGTCTCCTTCTGACACTTTAACAAGGTAAGTTATTCCCTAAAGAGAAAAAAAAAAAAAAAATTGTGTTTTTCTTAGCTATAGTGGCCAATTACGGCTTTTTGACTTGAATTTTAAAAAAGGTTTAACCTATACATGGAAAAAAGATGATTTCCCCTTTTTGAAGAATTATCAACCCAACAGTGGCAGAATTCATGGAGAGAGCATTGATCTGATAGGATGAAGAAGAAATCTCTTGCCTCTGAAATAAGTTTGCAGAAACAAAGAGAGAGATATACTTACCCTATTTCATTGATTATATAAAACAAAAAATTCAGAATATGGTCAGATTCTGTTATAATGAAAAGGCATATTTAGTCTTTCAACTGTACCAGAATCTCATCCTATCAATTCTTTAAATGGAAGTATTAGCTAAGAGACTAAAATCTTCTCATTATGCAGAGATTTGTCACTGCAGGATTTGCATTATATATATGAACTCTGCCCCAGTTTTGGTCTCTCAAATATTAACAGGTAATAAACTAGCTTAAATAACTTAGAAACAGAAAGCTGAACCTGTAATTCCTAGACATTGTAACTTGCTCATTTAGCTTAAAATGGCATCAGAAATGGGCACAATATATGTGACTCACGGTCTTGTCCTATGCATTCTTCAAAGGAATTAGTAAAATTAGTAATTACCTCATTGCTAATTTTGACTTCTTCTTTATTGGCGATATCTAGTAATCGCTGCTGTTGAATTTTATCTGACAGAGGTTTGAAGCGGAATTTAGAACATCTAGATGTCAGGGGTTCAATTATTCTGTAAAATATTGGAAAAAAGTCAGTGTCTAAAGAAGTGACTCCCCCCAAAGAACTCATTTTCATCAGTAATCCACATCATGAATTGATACAGAAATTAATGTAACCTTGAAAATGTTTTACTTTATTCTCTCCCTAGTTGAGGTTATCAAAATAAGGTTGCCAGAAGGCTATTTTCAGGGCAATATACATACCGACTGACATAGTTACAGATGAGACAGAATCGGGTGGTTTTAGACTCTTTCTCCATGGTACGTCTTAAAGCTGCCTGAGCGGCTGAAGTCATAGAATCTGCTTCATCCAGAATCACAATCTTAAAAGGAGGACATGGTTTCCCACTGATTTAGAGAAGAGAAATACATAGGAGTGTAGTGCAGTGTAGTGTCCCCTACTATCGCATTCTGGAACATTCTCACTATCCCCAAAAGAAACCCTGTGCCCATTAAGAATCAATCCTCTTCTCTTCCAACTCACCCAGTCATAGGCAACCATGGATCTACTTTCTTTCTTCACAGATTCACCTATTCTGTACATTTCTTATGGACAAAACAATATAATACCATCTTTTATGATTGGCTTCTTTCACCTAAAATTGTGTTTCCAAGGTTCATTCATTCCTTTATATTGTCAAATATTATGGCACATGAATATATGACTTTTTTTTTTTTTTAAAGATTCATTTATTTACAAAAGCACTAGGTACAGTCAGAAGCACGGGAGGGTGAGAGAGTTCACAAGAGCCAGAGCGGGGAGCAGAACAGGCAGACTGACAAAGTATGCTGCTGAGGGGAGCAGTGGGTGGCAGGAGAGGTCTGCGCGCCATGTGGGACCCTCACCAGGCGGTCGGGGATCGAACCGGCGCTGCAGAGGCTGTGGGCAGCTTCGCAACCCTGCGCTCAACTGCTGCGCCACTGGGGAGGCCCTGTGACATTTTATTTGTCCATCCACTAGTTGATGGATATTTATTTAGGTTGTTTCCATGTTTGAGTATTTACCTATGACTGGAGTTGCTGGATCTTGTAACTCTGTTTAACTTATACAGGAAATGCAAAATTTTCAAAATGGCTGCACTGTTCTGCACTCCAACCAATAATGGACAAGGGTTCCAATTTTATTACTTCTTAAGTACTTCTTTCTTTGCTTTTTGGTTATAGTCATTGTATTGGGTGTAAAGTTGTTTTTTGTTTCTCTAAGTAGCTGATAATATTGATGAGCATGTTTTCATATGCTTGTTGGGAACATGTATAAGTCTTTGGAGAAATGTCTATGCAGATCCTTAGCCCATGTTTTAATTGGATTGTCAGAGTTCTTTATATACTCTTGATCTAATAATTACTTACCAGACACATTATTTATGTCTGATCCAATCCAAGATGGATATCAAAAATTTTAACTTAGACCTTTACTACACTTGGAGCATAAGTAGTACACATAAACACCCCTGTTTAATTATTTTAATTATTAATTAATACCTCCTTTTTCACTCTAATAACTTTCCAGTTTAGGTAAGAACTTACAAGGTTACCCTAATTATGAATATACAGCAAAACTTTAAAATACCTGACTACCAAACTATCAAGTTTGATTAATAATTATTCCTGGAGCCTCCCTAGTGGTGCAGGGGTTAGTCTCAGTACCATCAAACTATCGCCAGACACTGCAGCATGAGTTTGATCCCGAGCCAGGGAGCTAACCCACATGGTGCAGCAGACCTCTCCTGTCTTAATGCTACTCCCATCAGCAGTGTATTTCAATAAACCCACCTGTTCTGCTCTATATTCTGCCTCTGGTGAATCCTCTCACCGTCCCCCACCCCCATACCTCTGGCCTAGACCCCAGTTCTTATATGCATAAATAAATAAAATCTTTACCAAAAAATAATTATTCCTTAGACAAAATATCAGTTAAAAACCCTTGATAACTAAGCAACTTAAAACTAGTATATAATGGATAGGTCTGGGCCTAAGTAATTTAATAAAAATGATGAAGCATGAAAAAGGAATTGGAAATTTGGTAGAAATTTCATTTTACACAAATTTCATGTAAAACATTCCTTTTACACAAATATATAGTTTTTACACAAATATAACATCATTTTACACAAATAAAGTTATTTTATAAATAAAATACACTATTGAGGAGAGAAGAGGTGAGTTTACTTACTCTGAACGACTTCCTGACACAGTTAATTGCGCAAAATTTTTCACTTTTTCTCTAACTACTTGTATTCCACGTTCATCAGATGCATTTAACTCAAGAACTCTTAATCGAAAAAGTTCAGGCCTATAGCAAAATGAAACAAATATGGAACACCATAAATAAGTAAACCAAGATTTAAACCACTTTTTAACACCTGCACATTTTACAACAGTTTAAATCTAAACAGTAAACAACATGGATGGAAAGTATATCATCATTTCTTTTTCTTTTGCAGAGACATGCAGTTAACATTTTGGAGTTCTTCCATGCTTAAAAAAAATAAAAAAAAGGAGGCCTCCCCGGTGGCATAGTGGGTTGAGCGAAGTGCTGTGAAGCTGTCCGCAGCCTCTGCAGCGTGGGTTTGATTCCCGGCCAGCCAGGGAGATTCCCACATGGCGCAGCAGACCTCTCTTGTCTTGCCCACTGCTCCCCTCAGCAGCGTATTTTGGTCCTTCTGCCTGCTGTGCTCAAGGCTCTGTCCCTAGTGAATCTTCTCACCTTCCTGCACCTCTGGCCTGTACCTTAGTGCTTGTATAAATAAATAAATCTTAAAAAAAAAATATTAAAAAAAATAGCTAGATGTGATCACGTAATATATAAAAATTTAAATCAAATTTCTACTTAGGATTTGTATCATAATTATCTTGCCATGTCATTAGAACCACTGCAAATACCATTTTAACAGTCATATGATATTCATCCTATGATTATACCATCATTTACTCAATTTACTTAACATATTTATACATTTAGATAGTTTTAAATTATAATTTTAAGTAATGCTGCAGTATAGTATATTTTGAATTATTTCCATAGGATGGCTATATAGAAAATTACTGGATTAAAACTGCAACAATTTGGGAAAAAAATATTAAAAGTAGCTCACTATAGGGAAATCTGTGGCATCAAAAAAAAAAAGAAAAAGACTGGCATATTCCACCAAACCACCATTTTGAAACTTTTTTCCACATATATATGTATTTCTTTTTAATAAGAAAACAAGAGTTGGGATTTATTTTCCCTAAAAAGCATGATAGATATCTTAAGCATTTTTTATGGGCATAAACATTTAGAAACGCAATGTATTTATTTTCTATTTTAAAGCCACATATATTATTAGGCATGGGACTGATAATTAAAATAAGTTCTTTTAGTCCTGTCAAGACAAACATTATTTTAAAATATTTAAAAAGTTATGTAATCTAAATGGACCTACTCTGGAATAACTAACTAGTTTCATTATGATTATACTGCTAACTATTTCAGTTTAGAAACTGAGTTATGGAATAATCAACCTCTTATAGTGCCCTTAAAAAATAAAAGTTGCTGTAATAAAGTAAAATATTAGACCCACTGAGTTTTCCATTTTATCTTTCTTCACATTTTGCTAGAACAAACTACCTTAACATTGGTGGTTTCAAGGCCTAATTATTTTCTGCTGTGCTATTTCAGATGTACCTTTTGGCTATACCTAATATAAAAATTCTGAATAAATTCAAGATAGCCTTTGTTATGTTGGTAGGTCATCCATGGATATCAGACCTGGACTGATAAGTCTTTGTAACTCGTGGTAAAGATCACCTATACAATGTTTGGCTAAACCCAGATAGCCAATCTAGAAAGAGGGAGCTAATAAGAAGGTAGCTCATAGAGATATTCTGATATACCTGCAATCATACTACATCAGCTAGCACACATTCTGTCTACACTCAGGAGACTTGTGGGCTAGGAGCTACCTAGCTTTTCCACAGGCAGATCCTGGGAAGTTAGCACAAGAGGAAAGTCAAGGAGTGGTATGGTTCAGTAGTATCAAACACAGCAGGTTTTACTGAAAAATTAAATGGCTGCAAATACAATTATGAAGAAAGTAGTGAAATCACTGGCATGCTTGGAGTTAGGTTGGGTCCT
This sequence comes from Talpa europaea, assembly GCF_964194135.1. NCBI lineage: Eukaryota > Metazoa > Chordata > Mammalia > Eulipotyphla > Talpidae > Talpa > Talpa europaea. The sequence goes on along the minus strand of NC_140070.1, from coordinate 114,198,267 downwards.
TGGGGTTCTAAAATCATAATGAAGGAGTTAAAAGTGATGGGAAAAAACAGGTGAGGTTTTTTGTGTTGCAGTACATGCAAACATTTGGAAATGGGCCCACTGGATTAATAAAAAATTCAGAAACAAAAATAAAACCCAATAGCCTCACAGGGAAACCAAATGCAAATTTTTAGAGAAAGAAAAACAGTACCAGAGAATTTTTGGTGTCTTCCCCCCCCCCCCGCCCCAAAAGAGATTTCAACTCACCCAAAGAGTTCCCTGGCTGCTGCCAAAATAGTGGATGTTTTTCCAGTTCCAGGTGGCCCATAAAATAAGAGATTGGGTAGCTGCAAAAGTTAAATTTTATTATTTAAAAATTGTATTCTGGCACAAATACATGAAAATGATGATTAAAAATATCTATGGAACACTGTAATGATTTCCTAATAGAGAAGGTACACCTAAGCCAAATACAAAGATTTCTTGGGCCTCCCTGGTGGCGCAAGGGGTTAAGACGCAACCTATAAAGCTGTCCACAGCCACTGCAGCACGAGTTCAATTCCCCCCACCGTCCAGAGAGCAACCCACATGGCGCAGCAGACCTCTCCTGTCTGGCCCGCTGCTCCCCTCAGCAGTGTATTTCAGTCAATCTGTTCTGTTCCCCACTCTGTCTCTGGTGAATCCTCTTACCACCCCCATATCTCTGGCCTGTACCCCAGTTCTTGTATGCATAAATAAATCTTTAAAAAAAGCAAATAACAAAGATTTCTTAACAAAATTGCTATCATGTATTAACAGTTCTAAACCTACTTTTTCATATAGTACTTTTTTCTCAAGAAAATGAAAATGATGTCTCCCTAATATCTTAAACTGAATCAGTATTTATGACTATAAATAAGCTACCTAGGTGGAATTTTAAAAGTTGGAATTAGAACCTTTATTTCTGAAGGGAATCCCAGGTTTCTGTCAGTTCCTCCCCCCAACCTCATGCTCAGGATCTGATAGATTTTATATTTTATAAAGATATTAGTTGCTTTAAAGGAGAAATAGAAAAAAAGAGCAACTGAACTTGGCCAATATTGAGGGAAAAGGACAAAGCTGGATGAGCTGAAATTCCAAGAATAAAAACATTTAAAAAAAAAACTAAGAAACTAGTAAGTGCCAGGCAATGCTCCAGAACACCATATGTGTCCTGCAGGGATGCCTACACAAGTCAGGTACAGTATATTAGAGGAAGAAATTACAGGATTAAATAGCTAGCTATCTACTTTAAGTCTAGCTACTTAAGCTCCTATCAATCAGGCAACTGATCCGTGGTACACATTAATAAATGTACTAAAGTCTAGTGAGTTGTTACAAAACTATACATTCTTCTTCTTTTTTTTTTTTTTAATTTTTTTTTTTTAATTTTTTTTTTTTTTATAGAGGCATGTTTTTTTATTTATTTGTTTGTTTGTTTATACATGCACTGGGTACAGTCAGAAGCGCGGGAGGGTGAGAGAATTCACCAGAGCCAGAGCGGGAGGCAGAGCAGGCAGAAGGACCGAGGTATACTGCTGAGGGGAGCAGCGGGCGGCAGGAGAGGTCTGTGCGCCATGTGGGACCCTCCTCCGGTGGCCGGGGAGCAGCCGGGGATCGAACCGGCGCCGCAGAGGCCGCGGGCAGCTTCGCAACCCAGCACTCAACCGCTGCGCCACTGGGGAGGCCCTATACATTCTTCTTGTGCATGTCTCTCCACAAACAAAAATCATTCTATGTAGGAAACTAGGCAATACAGCCTATTTGCTTTCTTTCTTTTCTAATCTCACTGCCCACCTCCAATTCATTCATTCTTCACCCAAACCTGATGTAGCTCTGTTCACAACTTAAAAGTATCCACCGGCTTCACACTCAGAAAACAAAAACAGACAAACAAACAAACAAAAAAACCCCAATCTGCTTGCTGTTATCACCTGCAAAACCACCCATGAACTGCTTACCACCTCTCAATTTCCAGGCCTGAACTTATGATGGCCTCCAACAACTCTGTTACTCTCTCATCAGTCTTTGTTTGACTTGATGTAATTTATATATTATTTACTTAATGGTTGGGTTTAATCTGAAAATACCTGTCTACCTCACTGGAGGGAAGCTTAAGAAGATCAAGAACAGGGTCTTTACAGTGGTACAGGGGTTAAAGACACAATGCAATCAAGCTATCGCCAGACACGGTGGCATGAGTTTGATCCCTGGCCAGGAAGATGACCCACAATGTGCAGCAGACCTCTCCAGTCTCTCCTGCTGCTGCCCTCAGCAGTGTATTTCAGTACATCTGCCTGTTCTGCTCCCCACTCTGACTCATGGGTCCTCTCATCCCCTGTACCTCTGGCGTACACCCCAGTTCTTGTAGAACTAAATCAAATCCAAAAAAAAAAAAGTCAAGATCAGTATTTTGTTCTATTTACATCTATATTCTTAGCATCTCATGTAGTACTCAATATGTGCCAAATAAGCCAACATATACGTAAGTATATTAATTACAAGACTATTAATGTTATATTGGAAATAAACAGCTTAAGATACAAACTATAAAATTCACTAGTTAAAAACAAAGACCAAATTGCTAGGCATCTCAGGTTTTAATGGTTATGATGCTTATTTTGATGTGCTCACCTCCACATCTGTAATGATTTAGATAACTATCACAATACTGTCTGATATGTATGGTACATTCAAGAACTTTATGTGAAATACCAATTCTTAAAATTGACTTCTGTAAAAGAATCTTATTATAATTGTACTTTAAAACCTTTTAAAGTAAATAAAGGAATGAGTTATTTTCCTTTACTCTTAAGAATTTAAAAGTTACTTCATTTTAAAGTTTTAAAACTTAGTCGGAAAATATAAAATATTAAACAAGAGGTTAAAGAGAATTCTTAATTTAGCCTCCTTGTAAGTTAGGTATAAAGTGAAAAGTGGATTATACTAAAAAAAAGTATTAGAGAAAAAACATCTTGTCCTGCAATCTATACTATGATGCAAAACTGTGTAACACTATAAAATTAAAAGATAAAGACAGCTGGATTAAATCAAAACAAACAATGGTAAAGAAAAAGATTTTAAGTAGTAGACATACAATTTATTTCAAAATAGGTACTACTATAGTGTAATTCAGAAAGAAAAAGATGGCAGCAAAAAACAAAATAGGAATAAAGCAAAAATCATATCCTAGTTTCATCAGCAACTTTTCCCCTTCCTTCACTGAGCATTTTTTTAAGATTGATTTATTTATGCATACAAGAACTGGGGTGTAAGCCAGAGGTTCGGGGGGGTGAGAGGATTCACCAGAAACAGAGTGGGGAGCAGAACAGGCAGATCTACAGAAATACACTGCTGAGGGGAGCAGCAGGTGAGACAAGAGAGGTCTGCTGCACCATGTCAGTTAGCTCCCTAGCTCAGGATTGAATTCATGCTGCAGTGTCTGGCGATAGCTTGATTGCACTGTTTCTTTAATCCCTGTGCCACCAGGGAGGCCCTCCTTCACTGAGCTTTTAAATGACTTATCGTATAGAACTTAAAATTGCTAATTCTTCATATGGATTTACTGTAGCTGAATTATCTAAAATGCAAGTCACTGAAGGATACTTTATCCCACATTATCACAGCAGAAGACACAATTGTACTGTAGTTTAAACCAGATCATAAAATTAGGGGAGCAATTATACTTTCAAAGAATATCTAACTCTTTATAGCACAAAATATTAACTATAACTCTCACATTTATTTGGGTTTACATGTTTATTCTCTGTCTCTCCCCACTAAAATAAAAGCTGATGAAATAGGGTACGCAGTCTTTCTTACTCAATGGCTTACACCTGAGCACTACACAACAGTATCAAATAGGAGCTACTCAAAAAATATTGTTGAACTAATCATCTATGGTACAAGTAGTTATCAAGGGTCTACGATATTTATAGCATAGTATTTAAAGGGCACAGGAAGTTATAAAGAAAGAAAAAGTGAATAATTATTAAGCTTATTATAAACATTATCTGCTACTCACATCAGCTCCTTCTAAAGACTTTTTCAAAACTGCAACTACTTCTTCCTGGAAAGCAACTTCATCCACACATTTTGGGCGGCTGGAAAAAAAAAAGAGAGATTATATTGTACTATAGTATATGTTATTTATAGCAGCCACAGATTTCCTTTTGCTAAAAGGTAATTCTCATATATCAGTAATGAAATGAGAAATTTTGATAATTGGAAGCAGGATAAACTCCACTTGTTTTTACTACAAGCAAACAAATACTAAAGGTGTGAAATAATGTTTCACTCTTCCATATGTATTGTTTGCATCTGTTAGACTTACAAAATTAAGCAAATGCCAAATGATTAAAAATTTACAGGAACATTTGCTTAGAAAGTTATTATATTTTAGAAGATCATACACCTAAGCTGAAAAGGGAGAACTATTAGCTCAATATAGGTAAATATAATTAGTACGTTAATAGGTGAATACCAATTTCTTACATCATCTGCACAAAAAAAATGCACACCTATTCACTTCATTGAGGAGTAACAAAATAACAAGTTTAACCAATATGAAGTATTAATAATTTATAATTTTCATCTTATATCATAACTAGTGATACTAAAAAGAAGCTAGAACAAAATTATATTCCCACCCTAAGATTAGGCATTGTATCCCAAGCCTAAAATCAAGTAGTCCAGTTTTTCTTTGATTCATATTTTTCTAAACAGGAACTTCATATCAGATGTTTTCTAGGAAAACCAGTGTATGTTATAAACTATGGCTTCAGATTCAAATACCTGCAGGGACTCGGAAGACAAGAATAAAGAAGGCAGAGTGTAAGGCAAGAGAAAATATTAGGAACTATGATGGGCTGAGGAACATATGACCTTCCTAAAATGAGAAGAACTCCAGTTCGCCTAACTACTGTTAGGTAAAAACTTGTACCTAGTGTTGCTTAAACTCTTGATAAGCTGAAAATTTTTATTTCCTTCTTCTTATATAATTTAATTTAAAAATCTAGATTTTTATGCGAAATTTCTTATTTTTAAAAGCATTGTTGGTACCACCAAAACATATGCACCTTACTTGGCATATAAGTAGTCTGCAAAGCCTTGGTAATAATCATGCGGTGACACCGGAGATTAGAAGTATTTGTCATAATAGCACTAAGCCGATGAAGTTTAAGTGCCACTCTTAAGGGCTGTTTCTTCCCAAAAATGTATAAAAAATTTAACAATTTCCACTTATCAGTAATGAAAAGGGAACAGACTGCTTAGACTCAAGTAGAATTCTAACCAAGAGCTTATACCCAGCTTACAGAAACTGTCTTGTCTTTATTGCTATATCCCAGCCCTGAAAACAGTAGACCTTAGTCACAGAGAAGATCTAGTTCATCTATGAGGTTAAATTAAATTAGATCATTCTAAGCTACATGGTTCTATAAGCTACATGATTTTTAAGGATAACACCAAAACAAAGCAAATCATCCCCCTTTAAAAAAAAAGTGATCAAAAATGGTTATTTAACAGGGTGGTCCCCAGGGAACAGGTTGGTTCCTAGTTCTCTGCCACACCCAAGGGAGGTTAGAGCTAAGCAGAAAAGAAAAGAAGCTGGACAGGAGACTGGGGAAGGGAGGAAGAAGGGTAGGTAGTCAGGAGACCCAAAGGAAGCACAAGGAGCAGAGAGACACGTGAAGAAGCTGCACTTGCTTTTTGGTTCTGGACTGGCTGAAACAGATGTGGGTGAGAGACCCGTGGGGAAGTTAACAATGGCAGCATTGGTCTTGATTTTGATTTTGCTCTTTTCCTCCTAGACTGCTCTGGCTGTTTCTGCCCAGACTTGTGGCAGCCAAACCCTGTTTGGCTGAACATTTATTTATTTTTTTAATTTATTTATTTATACAAGAACTGGGGTACAGACCAGAGGCAAAGGAGGGTGAGAGAATTCACCAGAGATAGAGTGGGGAGCAGAACAGGCAGACAGACTGAAGACAATGGTGAGGGGAGCAGCAGGTGAGGCAGGGGAGGTCTGCCACGCCATGTGGGTTGCTCCCTGGCTGGCTGGGAATTGAACGCACGCTGACAAGGCTGTGGACAGCTTCACAACATGGCGCTCAACCTGCTGCACTACTGGGGAGGCCCCTGGCTGAACATTTATTTACCCACAAGGAGATGGGTAACTTTGGATGCTTGATTTGGAAACTATATTCTTTGTCTTTTCTGTATATTGCACACTAATAGTGTTAAAGTTTCTTTCCATTAAAAGTCTTAAATGTTTTGTCTTGATGTGACAGATGGCAGAACCTACTTAGGGCAGGCAGGTTTAAGGGCTTTGGAGTGTCCCTTGTCGTGTCCTGTAACAGAGTAAATTGATAAATTATTTCAAAAAGTAAGCATTCTTACTATTTTTCCACCCATGGCACAGGTTTGGCTTTCTTGTTCTCTCCACTATGTCCTGCAGAGGCAGCAACTCCCCGATCCTTGGCCAATGGTGGTTTAGTACTGATAGATGCACCTTTTAGAAATGCCTGCATGGTTACTTCACCCTTAACAGGTGCAAGAGAGAAAAAAAAAAGGGCACTAGTACACTTAATTTCATGCAAAGATATTCAATAATTACTAAGTAAAATATATCACCCCCTGACCTAGCACCCTCTGACTGCACAGCACTGAGGCATAGAGGGATATATGAGGCGAAAATGCTTAAGAAATTAAAATCTATTTATAATGAGGGAGTTTCAGAAAGAAAGCTAAATCTTATGTCAGAAAATTTTTGAAAGTTCTAACTTTTTGATAAATGTCATTAAAGGCGAAACTGTCCATGGGTCTCTTGTCTCTTCCACTTCAGTCATGGGTCTAGCTTTAAGCTCAGCTCCAGAAACGGACTTAGTAAAAAGGACTGTTGAGACCACAAATGAAAACCTCCACTTTTCTTGAGCTTAGCGCTTCCCTCGACAGCTTGTTTCACAGACCCTTGACTGCCATCAGAGGCTTTTTTGGATGGGAGAGGGAGAACATTTCCCACTGTTAAAAATGGACACAGCTATTTTTCTGATAACCTGCTTTAACTGAAGAAATCAAAACAATGATCAAATCTAATCAAATCAAAGCACTAGTTAAAAAAAAAAAACAAACCTCAAAAAAATCTCTATCATACATAACCACTATTACTATTCAGGTAAACATTTCCCAGGAAGCAAAATGGTGTTTTGGGCGGGTAGAAAAGTCTGTTAGCGTGCCCGAAAATTTCCAGCATCATGACAATTCTAGCTTTTCTTTTACTGCTGTATCCCTCAATGCCGAGAGCAGTGACTGGTACAGAATAATGCGCCATAATATTCGGTGACTGAATTACCATTTATGAGACTCAGCTTACCCTTCTGTTAAATAGGCTAAGCTCTATTATATAGGCAGCTGAGTTAAATAAAATAATTGTGCAACCGTGTAATTCTGTGCTTGGAATGTAATACCTATCTATCTAATACCTGTATTGCCAATATCAATAAACAGTTACTATTTAACCCTATGGGATTACTCCACCCATGCTAACCCAAAGCAGGGCTTTGAAAGATGCTGCACTGAACGAGCCACCATTACAAAAAGGGGTAGTGAGGGGGCAAACGCAGGCTAGACAGGCGTGCCAATCCGGCTCCCGTGCGCACTAAGACGACTGGGGAAGACATCACCCGGGCTTCAAGCGCGGGAGAGGGGCGGACGGCAACCAGCGCAGTTTCTCCAGCAGGTCACCTGTTAGGTCCCGCCGTCGCCGCGAGTTCCGGCACTGCCTGGGCCTTTCAGCCGCTCGTCTCCCAGGCGCGGTAGGCGCCGGCTCGTTCCTGGGGTTTCCGGGAGAGGGAAAGGGTGAGGGGATGACAATTTCTTCGCTACGTTTCCCCGTCGGCGACTATCAGGTCCAGGAAGCCCCAAGTCACCCGACCCGATCAAACCTAAGAGTCGGCGCCTTCAGTCTACACACCAGCCCGGTTCCCGCCACGAAGCGGCGTCCCGGGGCAGGGCGGGAATCCGCGCTACTGAAGACGTCACTTCCTCCCGCGACACTGTCGACGTCGCTTGCGTCGCGCCATTTCCGGCCCGCCGCGAACCCAGCTCCTCGCGGGAGCCGCCTTCTGCGCTTTTTTTTTTTTTAAACACGTGAGGAGACGTGCAGGGTTTTAGGGGTGCATAAACTGGACCGAGGTTGACTAAGGAGGTGTAAGTAAATTCCTCCCTGTTCCCGGGCATTCCTGTGACTCGGGCCTGCACAGCACGCGCACTCCTTCCCCGCCGTCCCTGCGATGGCCTCGGGCCGAGCTCTTGGATGTCGGTGCTCGGCGGAGGTGCACTGTGGGGAAGGATCTGCGGCCCTCTGGGCCTCGGGGCGCACCGAAGGTTTGGAGAGGCACACTCTGTTTCGATACGCGTCTTCGTAACCTGAACCCCACTGTGAGCTGCCTTGGCACTTCTGGGCATCTCATTGGCGTTTCTGTAGCGATGCAGTTGCTTGTAACCCTGCCGAGGACGGGTTGGGAAGGGAGCAAGCGATCCTTCGCAGAAGAGGGCACCCTGAGGATCCCAGCCCTGTCCCACCGTTTGTGCTTTAAGGGCAGAGGTGTCTTAAGAAGATAATTTTCCTTATCCTTTTACTCCTTTTAGTGCTTGCCCATTCTTGAAGGAGGATCTCGCCATGCTGCTAAAGTCATTTTCTAATCCAGAGTCTTGCCTGGAAAGCTAGTGAGCATTCACTAATGATAAGTTAAAAGTATCCTAATAATGTTGAACACCACCAGCACACATGCTCCATGGGATCCAGATCAGGTGTCTAGAGCTACCCGTTTTCTCTTTTCCTAGTGTTAGTATTAACTCTGAATTTTTCCCAAATTCTATTGAAATCTGACCTTCTAAAATGCTGCCTTCTTTGCATGCCTTTATTATTTACCTTAAGCCATAAGGTTGATGCAAATCTTCCCCAATATGATGTTTAATTATTAATGCATGCTTATTCATTTCTCTTTGAACAAATGTTTATGGAGTGCACACAATGCTAGGAGCTGAAGATAAAGCAGGGAACAAACTGGGTCTTCACAGCTTAGGGGAATAATGGACACTGTGATGTGTGTAATTCAGAGGAGGTAAGGGGTGGGCCACCGCAGCCTCTGCAGCACCGGTTCGATCCCCGGCCGCCTGGCGAGGGTCCCACATGGCGCGCAGACCTCTCCTGCCGCCCGCTGCTCCCCTCAGCAGTGTACTTTGGTCCTTCTGCCCGCTCTGCTCCCCGCTCTGGCTCTGGTGAATTCTCTCACCCTCCCGTGCTTCTGACTGTACCCAGTGCTTGTATAAATAAATAAATAAATAAATAAATAAAAATCTTTAAAAAAAAACCATAAACAGAGGAGGTAAGGGGCTCTGAGTAAGTACATCCCAGGCTTAACCAAGGGGTTGACCAGCTTAACAAAGGGTGTTTTACATTACTTTGTAACTCCCCCAGAATCTGTACAATCTCTGGAGAGTGTAAACACACAGATTACCCACTGGTCACTGGTTCACATTGTCATAAACCATCAAAATGTATACTTAAGGGCCTCCCCGGTGGCGCAGCAGTTGAGCGCTGGGTTGCGAAGCTGCCCGTGGCCTCTGCGGCGCCGGTTCGATCCCTGGCTGCTCCCTGGCCACCGGAGGCGGGTCCCACATGGCGCGCAGACCTCTCCTGCCGCCCGCTGCCCCCCTCAGCAGTGTACTTCGGTCCCTCTGCCTGCTCTGCCCTCTGCTCTGGCTCTGGTGAATTCTCTCACCCTCCCGCGCTTCTGACTGTACCCAGTGCTTGTATAAACAAAACAAATAAATTAATTAATTTAAAAAAATGCCTCTATATTAAAAATATATTAAAAGGCATACTTAATATGCATACATGTCATAATTTGTAAATTATACCTCAAAAAAAAAAAAAAAAGATCTACAAAGGTAGCTGGTTTTCAGTTGCTTCCTGAAGTAACACCACAACCAGAGGGAAATATAATTCCATTTTACAGATAAGAAAATTGAGAATTAACGGAAAAGATTCACAAATTAGCACCGAACTCGGAATCCACATCTACTACTTCTGACCTTGGAGCCAAGGCTTGTAATTAGTCACTGCAAAGGTTCAGGGCTGGCAGAGAGATGCCTTTATCCTAATAATGGAAAGAAGGACCTGAACATTAGGCTGTGTGGACAGTTGGTTCACATAAATGTGCCTCTTTTCTCTGGTATAGTCAGCCCCTTGTTGGAGTGGGAAGACTTGGATAGAGGTTGGTCTGGTTGTGCTTTTCCCTTCAGCTAGCCATTCTGCTGCTGACAGCTATGGGTAGTTTCCTGACCCAGGTATTTCATGAATTTATGTGGGTATCAAGTATTGTCTCTGTCACCAGAATAGGAAATGTCTTTATATATTTTATTTTAGTATTATATCTTGCTGTTCTTGTGATAAAATGAGTTAATAAATTTGTGTTAGCTTTTTTTGTTTAATGAATATCCACTGAATTAGTCTTGTGCCAGGTTTTGGGACAAGGTGGGATATATTCGCCCATACTCACCAAATTAGGAAAAATTATCACACAGCTAAGAAGAAAGCACAATGCTGGGCATGCCTTTTTGGATTCTGGAGGCAGCATATTCTATATTTAGAAATACTGCTCTCACTTATTTACTTAGTGACAAGGAAAACTGCCAGCTTTGAGGGCAGGCAAGGGTTCTGTAGCAGATGTAGGCTGAGGTGCAGGCAGCTCTGCTGCTTGGAAAATTATAACCAGTGGGCTGTACAAAGTTGATGTGGTACTGTTTCTGGTGAGAAGTTGCTATGTGGAGAACAGCAGAATCAGAACATAAACCCCCAGGATTTTGCAGCCTTTGCCATCTGCCATATAGGATCATTTGTGCTATGGGGCCTAGGAGAGAGGAAGCACCTAATCACGGGACATGATTTATCCATCGTGAGCTGAGTTCTGTCAAATTTATCAAACCTAAAGTTTGGGAGGAACCAGCAGCATCTCAGCATAAAATGGAAGTGGTAAGTCTGGGAATAGTTAAAAGCAGGGCCAGAGGGCCACCCTGGTGGCACAGGGGTAAAATCTCAGCATTATTAAGCTTTTGCCAGCCACTGCAACAAGAGTTTGATTCCTAGCCAGGGAGCTACCCACATGGCACAACGGACCTCTCCTGTCTCGCACACTGCTCCCCTCAGCAGTGTATTTCAGTAGTTCCACCTGTTCTGTTCCCCATTCTGTCTCTGGTGAATGCTCTCACCCCTGTACTTCTGGCTTATACCCCAGTTCTTGTATGTATAAATAAATAAAATCTTTTAAAAAAAAAAATAAAAGCAGGGCCAGAGAGCTCAAGAGAGTGCATGAGCAGGAGGCCCAGGCTCCTATGTCACCTACCGTTTGCACCATTACAAAATGAGCATTATTTTCTATTGCATAATGATATTACCACAAACTTAGCAGCCTAGAACGGCATGTATTTATTTATAAATTTCACAGGTCAGGACTTGGGCCATGGTGCTGGGTCCTCTTCCTCAGATTCTCACAAAGCTACAATCTCATCAACAGACTCATACTGTCTAAGGATCAGCTGTAGACAGATTCCTTTTCAGTTTCATGTGATGATTATTGTCAGACTCCAGTTCCATGGGAACTGCCACATTGCAGGGTTCAGTTTCTTGTTGGTGCCTTCATCCCAAGTAATCTCTCCAGTTTTCTGGAAGCTCATAACATCATCGATCCTTCGCTTCAAAGCAAAGTGGACATGGAGGAGTATCCTTGCACACACAGTTGTGTGAAGTAAATAACATGCACATACTCATGTCCAACCTACCACCTTCCCCATATTCTATCAATGAGAAGTAATTCAGGACCTGCCCACATGGAGGGGGAGAGGGTTACCCAAGAGAGTGAACCCCTGGAAGCAGGGACCAAGGAGCCATCCTGAAGTCTACATAGACTGCAGGGAGGTATCCTGGGACCAGCTGAGAGAGAACAAAAATAAACTTGGTCATGGTAGGTCAGTTGGTATGTGTGTGCGAGACAAAAATGGGTGGCTGATGTACTGCAGCCTCACATAAGGGTGGCCCGCGGGCCATCAGTGAAGGATAAGCCACCAAACTACAGCATCAGGTGGTGTCTGGTCATCTACTTTGTGACGAGAAGTGGTCTGAGATCCATGGGCAGTGGCAAGTGGTTTGGTCTGTCTGCCGTTAAAGACTTGAAGGACTGGAAGATGGAGGCTGGAGGTGCTGGAGAAGAGGTGTGGCAAGTGGACACTTGTCAAGTGGGCATGGATTGTGAGATCTTACTAACATGTTAATGCCCAGCACAGAGCATCTCCCATCAGAGACACTGATCAGCCGATCCAACAATGACTCTTCCAGTTATCCCCGCTCAGCCTTTGCCCTCAGCCGACCTCGTGCTGGCACAGTAAGTTCATGAGCAGAGTAGCCAGGGTGGCAGAGATGGAGGCTGCAGTCCAGTAGCTGGGGCTGTTCCAGCACTACAGTGATCATAGTCCAACCTCCACATACAGAACTCTGCTCTATCCCACTCCCTCAAGACACTAGCCTTCAATGGGACCAACTTTTTCCCCACAAAGAGCCACTTGTCCCCAGAAATTCTACTCTAGATCATTTTAAAAATCTACCCTCGAGTAATATTTCTCAAAGTGTAGTTCAGGGCCATAGTTTCAGAATCACTTGAAGGGATTATCACAAGTAAGTGTACTTGTGTCAAGGCCCTGCCCTCAGCTGGTGAATCAGAATCTCTAGGTTCAGTGCCTGGGAATCTGCATTTGTGGAATATGGAGAGTTTGGTCAGTGGTTTTTGACTACAGTATTCTAACTAAATTTCTCCCAGAAAACACTAAGAGAAGATAGGGAGTGAAAATATAATTTAGACAAGTGTCCAAACAGAAAAATCACTTTACCTTATCAGTAAGACATACCTGTTATTTCAGTTACCAAAACTAAAACACATGTCCAGCTGTCCCATAAGCTTGGCACTGTGCTGCAGATTGTGATGGGAATGAAAAGTAGAAAACTTAGATCAGGAGGGAGGGGAAATCTACATACATAAAACCTCAGGGCTAAATAGGCCCAGATACATTGTGACAGCCCAGTCCTTTCACAGACAGGCAAACAAAGCTTCAATTTCACTAACTTTTCAGCAGTAGAGCAAGGTCTCAGCAGCCCGCACTGGCTGATGAAATGTCACAGAGCAGTGCCAAAAGCCAGGGCTCTAGGAACTCAGAGGGAGGGAGCAAGGCACATTGAGTGAGCAGGAGTAGGACCTTGGTTTGCTCCTTCAGGGGAGACAAGACTCCCTCAAGGAGGGGCAGATCTCAGGGCCATCGGGCAATGGAGCAGGGAGCGATGAAAGATTCCAAGACCAGTAATATCAGGACCTTATGTCCTCTAGCATTTTATACAACTGATACATATGATATCACCCCGTTCACTCCTACAGGGTCCTACACAACCCTCAATCTTGAAGAGTGCTGGGCATAATCACTGTTCACTCTGGCAAGGCATAGAGGGACCCTAGCTTCCTGGGCCCTCAGGTGATAAGAAGGACACTGGGAGTCCCTGAGGGATGTGGAAACTGCCAGGCAGAGGGGCCTGGTACCCAGGAGTTAGAGCCACATGGTTCTTGCAGAGAGAGGAGAGTGCAATTTCCGGATGGGGTCTAGCAGGGCAGGGAGTCTGGGAAACTGGCACTGTGGTTTGGGACCACCTCTTCATCTGTTCCCAGGGGCCTAAGGAAGCTGAGGGAAAGATTAGCCCCCGGGGGAAGGGCTCTGAGGCAGGGAGCTCCACAGGGTGGGATGTATGACAAAGCCCCAGTCCAGGCGGAGAGCCAGAGCACAGGGCCTGGAAAGCCAGACTGCAATCCCATCCCCCAACTGGGCGAACAGAACAGTCACAGGCGATACAGGGTGGGCCCTGGAGCCCTTCACAGTCACTGAGCTGCCTTGAAGTAAGCGTGTTCAGTGAGGATTTGGAGCCTCACTTGAGAATCTCGTGGGTAGAATTGGGGGAGATGAGGCTGAGGGGAAGGGAGGCCTCAAGAGTCAGGCTGGGGAGAGTGTTTTTATTCTGGTGTAGGTAATGGGTTGCCTCTGGGGGTTGAGATCTGGTTCTGTGCTCAGAGCTGGAACAATTGAACAAAAGAATGAGCTCACTGCAGGGAATGTTTGTGTTTCCCCAGCAGTTTATGTAGTTTCAAGTTTTGTTCTTTTTGGTTCACACACATGAATGGAGAATGGTGGGCATATTGATATTGCTTAACTTAGTTTTTTGTTTTAAGATTTATTTATACAAGGACTGGGTACAGTCAGAGCGCAGGAGGGTGAGAGGATTCACCAGAGCCAGAGGGGGGAGCAGAGCAGACAGAAGGACCGAAGTACACTGCTGAGGGGAGCAGCAGGTGGCAGGAGAGGTCTGCATGCCATGTGGGACCCTCGCCGGGCGGCTGGGGATTGAACTGGTGCTGCAGAGGCTGCAGGCAGCTTCGCAACCCAGCGCTCAACCGCTGCACCACCAGGGAGGCCCTTAACTCAGTTTTACCAGACCTAGCTATCAAATTGGGATGACCCAGAATCAAGGCAGGCAGGAAACTGGGTCAGAGGGGTGAGAGGACACTAGGACCCAGTGATCCAGGACTGTAGAAATGTTTTCTGAATGTAGGGAGGTGGGCGAAGGGGGGGGGGGGTGGGAAGAAACACCAAAAGTATACATTTCTATACATCTAAGTACACATTTAAGTATGCAGTATGCAGCTGTAGTGTTTTATGTGTGTGGTGGCCTTGTTCCTTTAATACTTGTTTATGCAAATATGTGTGTAAAGCAAATTAAAATTCTCTGTTTGCTGTTTTTTCTTTCAACCTGAAATCAGCTTCTCCATGAAGCACGCAAAATTCCTCCTTTCCTGAGATCAGGTCACTAAGGGGACAGAGTAGGCAGAAACTAGCCACCAGGGGGCAGTGGCACACAGGTGGCAGCGTCACAGTGGTTAAGCATATACTGCTTGATGTTCTGCAGATCCCGGCTCAGACCTAGCTCTGTGCCTTTGGACAAATTACCTAAACTCAATGTGTCTTAGTTTTGTATTTAAAAAATGGAGGTGATGCCTTACATTAAGAGAGGCACCACGTTCCCTATCCCCATTTACATGCGGCCACCTTGGACTGGCTCCTAGCTGAGTGGCCAAGTCATGATGATGCTATGTAACCCAGAAGGTGGGTGGCTCCAGGCAGGTGAGTTCTTGCCTCTGTGATCTGGCTTGCACCCTGGTACTGCTGGGAAGGAAACATGAAAGAAGATGTGTGGAGGAGAGACATGTAGAGACACTTATTTTTTGTTAAAGATTTATATTTTTATTTATGCATACAAGAACTGAGGTGCAGGCCAGAGGTACAGGGGTGAGAGAATTTACCAGAGAGAGTGGGGAACAGAACAGACAGATCCACTGAAATACACTGCTGAGGGGAGCAGCGGGTGAGACTGGAGAGGTCTGCTGCACCATGTGGGTCATCTCCCTGGCCGGGGATTGAACTCATGCCAAAGTGGCTGCCATCGCTTGACACTTTAAAGAGAGATGAGGATGAGAGACATGTGGGGAGACTGACAATGGCACCCATTATTGTGATTTGTACTTTGAATTTGCTCCTTTTGTCCCAACTTTCTGGGACCTGCTTCAGAACTCCTTTCCCGTGGTTCACTGCCAGAAAGTGCCTTAGACATTGACAAGCATTCAGGCTTCAGCGGCCCCACTTCCAGCTGACCTTGTTTGGCTGGGCATTTGCCCACAAAGGGGTGTGTCAGTTGGGCTGTTGTACTGGTGAACTCTTACCAGGAATATTCTCTCTTTCTTCCCTCTCTATTGACATTAATTTTATTGAAGTGCTTTCACACTAAGAGTTTGCTACCTTTGTCTTTATGCAGCAGAGGGCAGATCCGCTTGGACTGTGCAAGTTTGGGGTTCCCTGGGTACTCCTTTGTTGCACACTAACATTTATGGTGTCCTTCTGAGGACTCAGTGAGATAGAGCTCCCAGCTGGCTCAAGTACCTTAACTCATGTAAGCACAGTGGGAGCACCCATTTTCCCCCACAGGAAGAGAAGAAAGCGCTGGGCTCTGGCCCTTCTAAGGCAATGTCAGCTCCCAAAGTCAAATGACTTTATTTATGTGCTCAAATTTGCATATGCAATGTTTATCTTTCTTTTCCATTAGAGGAGAAAATTCTGGAAGGAACCAAAACAAAAAGGTTGACTATTTAAAAACCTGCAGGAAAGGCAGCCACTGAACTGGCAGAATCCAGAGTGGGTTCAGCCTGCCATCTAGTGGACAGAAAGGGAATATAAATTCAGAGCAAAATTGATCAAACACACCATTTTATTGTCAATGACTGGTACTTTACCAAACAAGTTATTTGGATTAGTATAACTCCCTAATGAGTTCACTTACTAATAGATTTAATTTTTAAAAGGTTTATTTATTTATGCATACAAGAGCTGGAGTATAGGCCAGAGGTGTGGTGGGTGAGAGGATTCACCAGAGACAGAGCGGGGAACAGAACAGATTGACCAAAGCACACTGCTGAGGGGAGCAGCGGAAGAGCCAGGAGAGATCTGCTGTGCCATGTGGATTGCTCCCTGGCTGGCCGGGGATCGAACTCATGTTGCAGAGGCTGTGGACAGCTTCATGGGTTGCGTTTTAACTGGTTGCGCCACCAGGGAGGCCCCCTAGATTTAATTTTTTTAAAACAAAATAACAATCGAGTATTTTAAACATTAAAGTTCCCTAAAAATTTTATATTTACAGTCTGAGTTTCAAAGATCATCTGTGGAAAGAGCAGAGAATGCTCCCCTGTTCTTATCATCATGAATTTTTCTCACCCATCTTTCCCATTAATATTACCCAATTCTATGTAGCACTCTGTATTTATTCTGGCACATACACTAGGAGTAGTCTAGAGCATCTGAGGGTTACATTTTCTTGCAAAATACTGTCAAAATATGGGGAAATAAAATCAGTCCACATATTTTTAAAAAATGTAGACCAACTTAAAATATTGACCCAAATGAATACATATGGTACATACATATGTGTCTTTTCTGTGTTTTTAATTTTTAGGTCCTTTCCATACATGTCTATGAGGATTTCCTTTTTGTCTAGAATGAAGACATTGACAGCCAAAGAGTTGATGGCAGCCTACCTGAGGTGGTCAGTCTGTTCTGAGACTATTTTTTATTCTTATTACTATTAACAGTTATACTATCAGGTGCTATTCATTGAACCCAGCTTTGCTTCAGTCCAGGAGGACTGTGGCAGCTGCCACAGAAACCTCTGGCATCAGAGTGGGTTTCTGGAGGCTTCCGGGAAGAAGTTGTCCCCTGTGTTCCACTGACCTGCTCTGACCCCAGAACACAGCCTGGGAGGTCTCCAGGCAGCAGTCGGGGTGTTCAAATTCACTCCTTGAGGTACCCGTGCACTGCTCTACCCCGAACTGCAAATCCTGCCACTCCCTCTCCTCCTGCCTCGCTCTGCTTAGAAGGCCTCCCTGCCCACATCTTGCCCACCCTCAGGGCCTCCCCCTGAATTCTCCCTGATGGTAACTTGCCTGCACCCAGATCCTGTGGATCCTTTTCTCACTGACCCTCAGCCTGGGGCGGCCTCCCCTGGGATTTATGTGGATGTTCCTGCCCTAACCTACCTTGTGGGCAGTGTCGGGGCAGAGATCACGACTTATTTAGAGTGGGGTAAAGCAGGAATGTCTAGGATGCAGCCGCAGTTTACAGGCCAAGGGAACTGAGCCCCGTGATTATTCCTCTCTCATCTCAAGTTTCCACGGGACATGTCTTCTGGGTCACAGCTCAGAATGTCAGAGCTGGATGGGGAAGCTGGAGGTCACACACCTGCTCCCTCAAGGCCAGGTGAGGCAGTGCTGGTCCTGGGACAGGAATTCCAGATGCAGAGAGTGGGTTCCTGATCCCTGGCACTGCCTGCTACCTCCTGCCAAGGACCACATTCTTCCTTTTTTCTCTCCCCAAGGCTCCTCCTTGGACACCTTTGACGATTGTGACGGTGCAGAAGATATGGAAAAGGAGATCAGTGCCCTGAGTGTAATTTATTTCCTTCTTCTTTCCTGTTCTCTCTCATTCCTGCTTCTCCTGCCTCCTCTTCCTGTCCCCAACCTCTCCTTCCTTTATTTGATTCTGGGCCTCATCCAGGACGCTGAGGTCACTAGGTCTGCAACGTGGCTCAGACCCTCCCAGGCCAGCTTGCTCCCCATCACCCTCTCCTTAGCTGTGAAGGTGCTGGTTTCTGGTCAAATTAGGGGGCTCCTGTTGGGATACTGAGTGGACCAGGTGGGAGAGTTGGGGAGAGCCCATGGGCCCCACCCTGCAGCGGATCACCATGTGGGCCTGGTGCAGGCTGGGCACCCCTGCACTAACTCTGAGTGCCCCGCTGAGTGCCCCTTCCAGCTCTCGGGACTTTTCCAGATAGACGACAATTATGAAACCTGTTCTTCCAAATCTGCTCTGGAAACAGGAGAAAGCCTCCAGGGAGAAAAGGGCGACTATGAGAAGGAAAAGTGAGTGAAGGAGAGGAAGTTAACGTAAGCGAATTTGTTAGTCTTTGCTTCTTTTCTTGGAATTTCAGAACAACAAACAAAACTGAGGAGAGGGTTGGGGAGTCCACTGGGTTGCTCGCCCCTGCAAGAGAGACGACCAGTTTCCAGGTAAAGGCCTTGCCGCGAGGGAAGGAAGCCTGCACACCCCGCCACCGAGAACTGACACCCGTTGCAGACAGACAGACATCCACGCTCCCGGCTCAGTTGAGCCCCCTAGGCCGCCTCCATTCCGGGGAGGCTGCTGTGGCCTTACTTAGAAAGCAACAAAGTGATCTCGGAGTCAAGGGATCTGCCACCTTGGCCTGGCGAGCCGCAGAATGCCCTACCAGGCACGAAAACGCAGTCAGCATCCAGCTACACAGCATTTGGGGGTTGGGGGGCGGCTGCCCGGGGAGACCCAGCGCGCAGCAGTACTGGGGGCTGCGCGGCCTCTGGGGGAGATGCAAAGGCCAGTGGAGGCCACGCCCCGGAGGACCCTCCCTGCACACCCTGCTCTCCCTCGCCCCCTCCCGCCCCCCAGGTGCTGATAGTGGCCCTGGGTACCCCCCCAGCTGCTGGAGCGCCACGGGCTGACCCCAGCCGCAGGGCTGCTTCTTAGCCATCCAGCCACTTGGGATCAAGACTAGTTTTAGAGAGAATTAGCTAGTTCACTTCTGAGGGATTTACTTTTAGAATTGTTATATTAAGAATTAATTTTAGAGTTACTTTTTATTGTTTTGTTAGCTATTTTCATTTATATTTAACTATTTGATTTATTTCATTTCGTAGTTTTTAGTTTATTTCGAAAGTTACTCTTTTCAAAATTCATTTTCAATTACTGAAGTTTTTTTTTAATCAATACATTTTTAGGATTTATTAAAATAATTTATTGCATAGTGTTCAGTTATGGTAATTGTGGGTTATTTTTAGTTTTGTTTTGTCTGTTTTTTTGAGGTATTTGAGTTATTTTCAGTGTGATTTTTTAAATTATTGCAGTTTTTAGCAATATTTTTTCATTTAGTTTTTACTTTTGAATTTTTTATGCCAGATATTTAAGTTTTGAGTTTTTTATACCCTGATTTTTTATTTATTTTTTTGCTATAGGTTTTTGTCTATTTACTTTTTGAGTCATCTTAAGAGCTATTTGGTGAAAGACAAGAGAAGCTGAGACAGAACCTCATGAGGGAAAGAGGAAAGTGGAATCTCTGTGGCTTATCTTCAGGATCCATCACCAGAAAACCCTTTATATTTTTTACCTGTTCTACAAGCGGAAAGCTATAAGCAGGGAATTATATGAATATTGTATTAAAGAAGGCTATGCAGATAAAAACCCGATTGCAAAATGGAAAAAGCAGGGGTATGAGAATTTTATGCTGCCTGCGGTGCTGCCTGCGGTGCATTCAGACACGGGACACCAATTTTGGAACAAACTGCATTTGCCGAGTCCCCAAAAGCAAGTCCCCTGGAAGTAGGCGGATCACTGAATGCACTCACTTTGGCTACTGGGGCTGTTCTGGTTGAGGCCCTCAGGCGTGACCCCTCTCTGCCTTGGACTTGGCAGGACTCTGCCACCCTCAGAGAAAGCAGCTTTTCTTGCGGAGCAGTGCCCCACGCCCATGCTGGAGCATGGCCTCTACATGTGAAGGCTTTGGGGTTCTTCATCTGTGATTTGTAGACTAAAACTTTGAAATCTCAAAAAAAAAAAAAAGAGAGCTATTTGGTGATAATTATTTTCTTTCCTTTTAAAATGAATGTTGTTTTCTGTACTGAGTTTTAAAGTTTATTTTCACAATTGCCTAATTGCAGTTGTTTTACCAGTGAGGCACAGAGAATTTTGTTAGAAATGTTGCAATTTAGCTCTCACAGTTCCTGAGAATGCAGTTGGAGAATAGGTCAAAGGAAGGGGGAGGGAGGGGTGGAGAAGGGAGAACAGCATGTTTAATTTTTGACTTTGCTACATTTAACTTTTATTTTTTTTAAGATTTATTTTTATTTATTTATGCATTCAAGAACTGGGATGTAGGCCAGAGGTGGTGTGTGTGTTTGCATGTGTGTGTGTGTGTGTGTGTGTGTGTGTGTGTGTGTGAGAAAGAGGGAGAGAAGGAGAGGAGCAGAACAGGCAAATCTACTGAAATAGACCGCTGGGGGAACAAGTGAGCTAGATAGGAGAGGTCTGTGGCTTTATCACCATGTGGGTTAGCAGCCTAGCCAGGGATCAGACCCATGGAAATTCATGCCAACTCATGCCATGGTGGCTGGTGATAGCTTGATAGCATGAGACTTTAATCCCTGCTCCACCAAGGAGACCCTGCATTTAACTTTTCTAACAAAAAGTTTAAGCTGCAGGTTTGGATGGGGGCTTGGAGGAGATATCCAGCTACCCGCAGCTACCAGGCCATGGGCTGAGGCAAGAAAGGGAAGCATTGGAATCCCCACAACTTGGAAGTGTGGATGTCCACAGGCCGCTGAGGAGGCAGAGCTGCTGGATGGGGCTGGTAGGTGCCTTGGGAGCTGGAAGGCAGGTGGGAGCTGGGTGCAGAGCTCTGAGGAGGGAACAGCCCTATGGCGATGTTGTCTCTGGAGAGTTGATGAGGTTAGTTATGGAAGTGTTGGAGAAGCAGCAAACTGAAGCTGTTGGAGCCAACTGTTACTCCCAGGGTGGTGACCAATTAGTGGCTAGGGGAATGCTGGTACCGGTGTAGCTTGCCCTCCACCAGCTGCTGAACAGTCAGGCCTGTTGGCTAAGCCCGACAGGAGCAGCTGGCCCCACAGAACAGAACGTGGAAGGGCAGGCTACACACTAAGAGCATAACTGATAACCAGCGGACTGAACTCTATGCAGTTATTTAGTTGTAAAAGTAGTTTTGGATTTAGTTTTTGAATTGTTAGGGTGATTTGGTTTTAACTTTTTCACTAGATGTGCAATCTCAGTTCTCATTCCCTTCCTTGTTTCTGGAATAAAGGTCAACAAACATCTGAGAGGAATCTCTGCCAGGAGACTAAGAACTTTAGAACTCAAAGAAACAGAAATAAGTGTCTCACTTTGTTCATAGAGAAACTCCTTGGCTGTGTGGCCCCCCAAAATGTACAGAATGTCAGGGAGGGCTCCCCTTTACAATTGCCCAGCAATGTTCTTTGAAAATTTTCAGACAGTTAAATTATGTCATAGGGCTTTCTTCTCCTACCCGCTTTCCTAAAAACAGAACATTTTTTATAGCTACAGAACATATTTCAAAATTTTTCAGATGTCTTGCGGTTGTTCTGTGGAGGGCAGGATCAAACTCCCACCCCCTCAAACTGGTTCTGGTGTCCAGACTAATGATGAGGCCATGAATGATTCAAGAAGACAGGTGTGGGCTGTTACTCAGATGATGAGGCTTTGTGCAGAGAGCAGGGCAGGCACCTGACGTCATACAGAATGCTTCAAGTGATGGGAGAGTGAATGTTTTGGTTTTTATTGTGGTCGGGGTGGGACCGCAGTAGGGTTTCCCTACACAGACTTGGATTTGTGTGGTTTGAACTTCCATTCTGGCACCGAGAGAAAGAGAGCACATGCCCCAGATGTGGGGCAAAAGAGGAAGAGAGAAGTAAGATTTCAGAGTTGTCAGTGGTCAAACATCAAAAATAGAGCCAGATTCTATGTATTATAACAGGCTGTGTTGTGGGGTTATTCCTTTCTTACTAATCCTCTTGATTAATTAACAAAATATCTTTCTTGGGAGATGGGGTATGTTTCAAATTTTTAGACCACAATTTGTACAAAAAAAAATCTATAGGAAATCTTAGGGCTTGTAGTATTTTCCAACCCAATATTGCTCTATTTTGATTATTTCCTATTGCTCTATCTTGATTATGATAATATTTTTTTGTCTATTCTCTCACTTCATTCAACACCTACTTCTGGGCACCCCTCCTAAGGAAGGTGCTGGCCCCAGGAGGGACCAGGGGGCATGAAGATGAACGAGCAGCTCACAGGTAAGTTGAGGGAGACAGTTGTGGATCAGATCATCACAACATGGTTTGACAAACACCACAGGCCTCAGTGGCCCACCCCCAACTCCTGGTGTAGCCAGGCAGGGATGCCATCCCGGTGGAGAAGGAGAAGGCATCGGTCCTACACAGACACAGAGGAAGAGGAGCCATCCTCAGCTGGGAGGATGGTTGACAGAGGACAACTGACTGACATTAGGGGTGGGCCCAGTGCTTGACAGGCCCTCATTTGCTCCTCACTGCAGGCTTCAGGGGAGTAGGAAGCCACCCACGGAGTCCATGCTTTTCCTAGTCTTGCTGTTCAAACCACAGGTTTACAAGGCCCTCTGACTTGCTGTTACTAGAATTCTTTTTTTTTTTTTAAGATTTCTTTTTTTTTAAAGATTTATTTATTTATGCATACAAGGACTGGGGTACAGGCCAGAGATGTGGGGGGTGAGAGGATTCACCAGAGATAAAGTGGGGAACAGAACAGGTGGATCTACTGAAATACACTGCTGAGGGGAGCAGTGGGCAAGACAGGAGAGGTCTGCTGTGCCATGTGGGTAGCTCCCTGGACGGGGATCGAATTGGTGCTGCAGTGGCTGTGGGCAGCTTCATAGGTTGTGTCTCAACCCCTTGTGCCACCAAGAAGGCCCTGTTACTAGAATTCTTCACTTCATTACTGTCTTTGCCCTTGGTCCATCCTTTCCTTCCTATTTACCCTTGGAGATGAGTCCCTCCCTCCTCCACCTTTTGACTTCTGCTTCTTAAATATTTCTAGGGAAGAAGTGAGGTTGAGACCAATCAGCTGTGAAGGACAAC
This sequence comes from Talpa europaea, assembly GCF_964194135.1. NCBI lineage: Eukaryota > Metazoa > Chordata > Mammalia > Eulipotyphla > Talpidae > Talpa > Talpa europaea. Next base: position 114,174,844 of record NC_140070.1, on the reverse strand, counting down.
CACAGGGGAAGCTGCTGCAGGGTCTCAGGGTAGAGCTGTAGGCTAATGTGGTGGGAGTGGGTTCTGCGTATAATTAATCATGACCTCCAGCTGCACTGAGCAACCCTTGAAAGGTTGTGGGTATGCTTTTCCCAAATGGGGCAATCTGCATATGAGCCAACACAGGCTTGTGAATTCAAAAGATTGGAATCTTTATGAGCGCAGAGACTATAATTCCACCTGAATCCAGCAAGATGGTGGCAGAATAAAGATACTGGGGTTACCACTTCCATATAGTCACAATTAAATTACAGCAGAACAAAGTCAATAACCCCTGAAAGATAGATAATGGCCTATATCAGGAGGAACAGTCCAATGGAAAGTGTAGGAAAAAATTGTAATTGAACTATGTTTGCAGTGATACCAGGACTACACAGCTCATGAGAAGAAGGGGAGGTGGCCATACGGATGCCCCCTACAGTTGACTCAGGGACACCTATCAACATCAGGGTCTTTGGAGACTGTGCTGGATAAGGGGTGCACAGTGTTTGTGTCCAGGACAGAGGGTGCACCTCTGCTCCAGTCTTGCTCCAAGCACAAAGTGATTATGCTTAGTTATTGTAATTAATTATTGTAATTAGTTATTGTAACTAATATTGTAATTAATAATATTTTAGAATATTATTGGAGAACTATAGGAGTATAGGTGCAGAGTGATGATTATGGGTTTGAGCGTCATGTTTTCAATATAGAACAGCTAGATCCCTAACCAGCAGCAAACCAAGTCAGATCATCTCAGTGTCCTCCAGTGGAGGCAATTATCTGTAGCCTGAGGCTGTTGTAGTCTAAATGCCTGCCTCAATCCCAGGCAGGACCCAAACTGAGACAACTGTGCTTCCACTAAATGAATTTAAACACCCGGATCTTAATAGCAGGAGCAACCACAATCCATACTCAGTGCTGCATCTAGTGCTCAAACACAGACTGGAGATTAAGGCTAGTACATAACACATGAGGGGAATCACTGTGGAGTCCCACAGCATAGTTCTGGTGCCAACTGCACAGTAGAGAGTGTTAATGCTTGATGCTCATTGGGGGCAACATTTTGGTATGTGTTGCCTGAGGGCTTTCCTACCTGTTACCATTTACTGGCACCAGTTCTCCTCCCATCTGAACAGTGCAAAGCAGCATTTTGAAAGTTTATCCCTATTACAATTCATAAAAACTAAAAATGAAGAGACAGAAGAACATATCAAATGCTGGAGCAAAACAAACAGAAACCAACCAAACAAAATGAAAAATGTCTCAATCAGCATAACTGTGGAACAGGCCTGAGGAGTTTAAAGTAACATTTATAACTATGCTCGATGAATTAAAAAAAAAAAAGGAAGACATAAAACAAACAGATAAAGACTGATAAAATATGAGACTATTACAACTAGAATTAATGGATCTAAAAAAACAAGTTAACTGAATTAAAAAATACAATGGAGGGCCTCAACAGACAAACACAGGGATGGAGAGAGTTAGTAAGCATGTTGGAGGACACACGAATAGAACAAAGACAAAATAGGATAAAAATATTAAAATAGTGTAAGAGCTCTTTAGAGAAACATAAAGAGAATAACATCCATATTAAGGGGGTCTCAAGAGACGAGAAAACAAAAGGCAATAACTATTTCAGCCTGGTAGATATCTAGACTTCTCTATTCAAGAAGTCCAGAGCATTCTAAACAAAATAATACCAGACAGACACAGTCCAAGAGACATTATATATTTGTATGTATATATATATATATATATAAATTTGTATGTATATTATATATAAATATATATATAAATATATATAAATATAATATATAAATATATATAATATATAAAAATATAATATATATAAATATATATTATATAAATATAAATATATAAATATAAATATATATAATATATATAAGTATATATATATAAACAAAACCAAAAACTGTTTAAAGTCAATGACAAGGATAGAATATTCAAAACATTTAGAAAAAGGGTCCTCTCTGGTGGTGCAAGGGGTTAATTCTCAGCACTATGAAGCTATGATCAGGCCAGGGAGCTGACCCACAGGGTGCAGCAGACCTCTCCTGTCTCGCCCATTGCTTCCCTCAGCAGTGTATTTCAGTAGATCTACCTGTTTTGCTTCTCACTCTGTCTCTGGTGCTCCTCTGGCCTGTGCCCCAGTTCTTTATGCATAAATAAATAAATCTTTTTTTTTTAATTAAGAAAAAACTAACGTATAAGGGAAAACCAATGAGACTGCAGATTTTTTACTGAACTAAAATAAATGGCATTTCTAAGGATCTGGGAATGGAGTGGAAGGCTGCAGGGTGTGTGCCCTCTGCTGTCTTGCTCCAATCCTCTGCTCCAGTCTTTCTCCAAGCACAGAGTGATTATGCTTAGTTATTGTAATTAATTATTGTAATTAGTTATTGTAATTAATATTGTAATTAATAATATTTTAGAATATTATTTGAAAAGTAACCAACAAAAATAAGGCAGTACATAACCATACATAAAGGAACTTAGTCACATGTTGACAGTGGACTGAACTATTGCCACAATGCCCTGGAGGAAATGATCATGTTTATTTGATTTATTGGATATCTTATACTAGGTAGTAACAGTTTTGTCTTGGGGAAAGGCTATTCTCAAGGCCTTTCTGACTGAACGTTTTTTCAGTTATAGGAAGTCTGTTACAGCCAGTGTGCCACAGAATTGCCTCTTTCCACATAATGGCCTTTGTGGTAGAAGACAGATTTCCCAGGGGCCTGAAAATGACAGGCTTTCACAATGTCACTGGCTGACAACCAGACCCAGCACAGTCTTGGTTTAATTTGGGGGCTAAAGGCATTCCATCTTGTGCAACAGTTAAAGCCTGCTGTAACCAGCTGCACTCCCATAAGGCTGGAAGAAAAAATATTTTTTTTTTAAGATTTATTTATTTATGTATACAAGAGCTGAGGTACAGGCCAGAGATTTGGGGGGTGAGAGGATTCACCAGAGACAGAGTGGGGAACAGAACAGGCACACTGACTGAAATACACTGCTGAGGGGAGCAGCAGGCGAGACAGGAGAGGTCTGCAAGCCATGTGGGTTGCTCCCTGGCTGGCCGGGAATCGAACTCATGCTGCAGACGCTGTGGATTGCCTCATAGTGCAGTGCTTAACCCCTGGAAGAAAATACTTTTTATGCCAACCCCATACCTACCCTGAGCACAAGAGTGAATCTGAAGTTCTCAGTCCTTTAGGAGGGGTAAAGGATCGGGTGTTAGCAAGCACACTGGTTGGTAGTCAGACAGATTTGGAGTCAAATCTTGGATCTGTGCCTTGGACAAGTCACTTAACTTCTTCTAACTCCGAAGAGTTCAAAGTTTGTAAAATGGGAGATAATCATAGATATCTCCAAGGGAAGATTAAGCATGATTATTTACTCATTTATTCGTTCAACATTTATTATAGCCACTAGATCCTATGCTAGTGGCTACAGTACACAACACTGAACAGGTGTAGTGCCTGTTCTCTTGAGGTTCACACTCTAATAAGGACAGACAGCTCTGACACAAACCAAAAATAAATAATAATTTATTTAAGAAAATCCCATAGTAATAATAAAACAGTGATGTAATTAAGAGTTGGTGCAGTTTCTCTTTGTTTTCTCTTTGGCTCAACCTACTGGTAAACTATATAGAACCTCATTCGCAGCCCTCTTATCTAGGCCAGTGGGCACTTGGGAAGGAACTCATAACTCCAGTCGTGATAGCCCAATGTGACTTCTCTGGAAATACCTCATTAGCTGGAGGCTAATGCCTAGATCAGACTTCCTCTTTGCTCTTCTTGGTTTTTTCTTTCTTTCTTCTCTTTTTTTAGTGGCCGGCAGAGGTGGTATTTGGAGGCAGGCACACACTTACCTGCTCTATTTGAGAGCATTCTGTTTATGAATGTCTTGTAGAAGTTGTTACTGGGATTCTGAACCCTGGCTGAGGTCATGATTTAATGCACCAGAATTTGTGGTTTGCAAGAAGAAATTCTGATCCTGCTGTCAAAAACAGAACATGGGTTTGCCAAGAAGGAGTCCAAGGTGATGAATGTTGCCATTTCAGGCTGAAGTCTTCTAGGAATACCTTAGAGGGTGACAGCCTCTGGCCTCGTGGGTTGCTCTAGCCCAGAACTGGGTCCCCCAATATGTGGATTAGGTATATGCTTAAGGTGCTGGCCAGACACACACAAAATTATTTTTCAAAACCCAGAAAATCTTTAAAAATGTTATTCTAATATCATGTTTTACTTAAGTTTTTTAATATAGAATTTGAATTACACAGAAATTATATTAGGAACGCAGAGCCCCTAAAGGTCTTAATCTGACCCTGCCCACCTCACTCTAGAAGTTTTCTCTTCCTTATCTCATTTCTGAAAATTAATTCACAATATCTTTCCCAAATCCAGGGCCCAGGCTGGAAAGCGGAGGACCTGTTCTATATTTGACCTGATTGTGGTCTCCTTTGGCAATTCTCTCTTCTGAAGTAGTCAAAGCCGAATCACATCTCATATTTGATAGCACACAACAAGCAGGACTGTGATGGAGGGAATTGGTGCCTCTGACTTATTGGGGCAATTCTATAGGAAGAAGTTCTCTGAGACCACTGGGCAATTCATTTTCCATGAGGAAGTTTCCTGCTTGTGGTCTTGACCCTTGCTCCAATTTCTGTCGCTGTTGTAGAAAATAAAAATAAGGGCCAGGATCTGGGATCACAAGTGTGACTGAAGCTCCACTTGGCTTCCCAAACTAAGCTGAGTTGCAGCAGATCCCCTGGGTTGGTGACCTGGGGCAACTGCAGGGGCCAGGGACCTGCCTATTGGTGGTTCTCTGGCCCTCACCAGATTGGCCAATTGGAAAGGATAACGATGAGGTAGGGGCTGCCTGCCCATTAGTACCAGGATCCTTAGGCTGGGCTGTCTCCTCCTCTCTTCCATCCCGTGTGCACTTGGTGGGTCTGATCCCCCTCCTGAGGGTAAGAACTTTTTTTTTTTAAAGATTTATTTATTTTTATTTATTTATACAAGCACTGGGTACAGTCAGAAGTGCGGGAGGGTGAGAGAATTCACCAGAGCCAGAGGGGAGAGCAGAGCAGGCAGAATGACGAAGTACACTGCTGAGGGGAGCAGCGGGCGGCAGGAGAGGTCTGCACGCTATGTGGGACCCTCCTCCGGTGGCCGGGGAGCAGCCGGGGATTGAACCGGCGCTGCAGAGGCTGTGGGCAGCTTCACAACCCAGCGCTCAACCACTGCGCCACTGGGGAGGCCAGGGTAAGAACAATTTGATTAAATTGTTGATTAAGTTGGGAGTGGGGATGACTGCTTTGCTCTGGAGCTTCTGGCTGAGGTGTTGCCAGGCTCTCCTGTCCTAGCAGCTGGGCGTAACTACAGGCCAGGCAGCAGAGGCCCCTGGCCATACTGATCCAGAGCTTCTTTCTTGACTTTCCCTCGGCTCCAAAAAAGCCTGTTCCTTCTAGTCATAATGGCAGGGACCATTCTGAATTTTACCCTACTCATTTTTCAGCAAGATGTCTACCCAAAGAGGAGGTTGGTATCAGGATGGTGAGAGGAATGGTACAGTGATAGAGTCCAGTTAGATAAAAGAAGGGGAGAAAATGTTTCTCATCTTGGCCAGGGAGGGCACATAAAGAAGCACATGAAGAGGCAGTTTGGACCAAGACTGAGCTCGTTCCTACTCAGGCTGGGAATCCATCAGCAAATGTTTATTGAGCAGATTCTATATGCTAGATGCTGGGCCTGGGCAGGGTTCATGAGATACAGATGAGTGAGACATGGACCTTGTCTGTAAATCTGGGGGTACCTGTAGACACAGGAGTAGCTACACAAATGTGGGGCTCTCTTACAGGGTAAGAGGCTAAAATGAGATAAAGTGAGCAAAGGGCCTGGAATATACTGGGAACTTATGAAAAATCCTATTTTTAGAGGATATTTCCTGACTGAAACAATTGGATCTACTGGCCTTTGCCAAGCTCAATTCTGCTCAGCCCAATGAGTCCTATGTATGAAGCACCCTCATCATTTTCAGCTATAGAAACAGAAGGTCCATTATGGAAGTATTTTCGAGAATGTGGGTCCCTACTCTGGAGAAGATCTGGTTTTCAGATAAACTCCTGGTGACTCCCTCCAGTAGGGATAAGATTGGCTGCTTCTGCCAATGTTGGGGAGCAGAAGAGAGTGCTGAAGAATGTGTCAAAGGAGCATGAGGGTGTCAACTTTGTTCTTGAAGCAGAGCAGTAGAAAGGAAGCCTCAGCATAGCTGACATCCTCTTGCCTTTCTCCCTTTAGTCCTGAGGAGTCTTAAGTAGAGACACAAGTGTGTGTGTGTGTGTGTGTGTGTGTGTGTGTGTGGTGTACTGTACCGGGGATAGGAATGCTGACAACTCTCTGGACCGAGGAAAGCTTTCAGGTAATCCATCTGGGACTCAGTGCTAAATTGATCCCTGGTTCTGCCACTTATCATTAAGTTGTGAAATTGCCAATCTCCATTTTCAACTGTTAAAAATGACAATGCATAGAATTCTACCCCAGAATTGCAAGATCTTAAACCAGCATTTTGGTCTCTTTGAGTCTCAGATTTTTATATAGTGGAGTCAAAAGCAGGGATAAGGGGAGGATTAAATGACATAAGGTTTGAAAATGTCTTAAGCAGTTTATATTCCAAAGTCCCCTTGCCAAATTCAAAGTGCCTTCATGTCCTAATGTTACATGATCTTATTTAGTAGATTAAGAAGCTGAGTCTAAGTAGTTGCAAAGAATGCTCTTTAAAGGCAGAATAATGGTATGGAAAACTCACTGGTTTGAAAACTACAATGGGAATCTCTCAGGGACAATCTCCTTAATCTCTAGGTTTCTTTATCTTCCTTGCTTCATGGAGTTCCTGTGAAGATGGAATAATAACATGTAAAAGGTCCTAGCCTGGGAGCTGGCTTTTGCATCTCTCTCCTTTCCTATAGTCTCCCATTTGTAGAAGTAGGGGGAGGGATGAGATGATTTCTGGAGCCCCTTTCAGCCCTGAGGGTCTTCGTGAACTGCACTTTAATGACCTTTCCTGTTAGAAAGTTTGGCATTGGGCTTGATGACCTCTTTCGCTTTACAGCTCTGTCTACTGCTGGCATAGAACGTGTTCAGAGATTCTGCTGTTGTTAATTAAATTCCAGCAAGTAAAAAAAAATTCTCATAGATTTTTCACATATGAAAATGTAAGCTCATGATATGACACTTTAGGGTCCAGAGAATGACATGGTCATCCTTTTGCATAAATTTAAATGTGAATGTGTCTATACCTGTACAAAAATCAGTGCAGCAGAAAGAACTCAGGCTTTGGATTTCAAAGTGCAGCTCTGTCCTCTTTTACTTGGTGGCCCTTGGCATAAATTTCCAAACTTCTCTGGCCCTCAGATTTTCTTATTTTTTTTTTTTGAGATTTATTTATTTATGCATACATAACTGGGGTACAGGCCAGAGGTGGGGGGCGAGGGAGGGTAAGAGGACTCACTAGAGACAGAGTGGGAAACAGAACAGGCAGACTGCCTGAAGTACACTGCTGAAAGGAGCAGCGGGCAAGTCAGGAGAGGTATGCTGCACCGTGGGGGTTGCTCCCTGGCCAGCCTGGGATCAAACTCGTGCTGCAGTGGCTGCGGACAGCTTCATAGGTTGCGTCTCAACCCGTTGTGCCACCAGGGAGGCCCCTCAATCTCTTAAAGGGATTGAGTCCTACCTCCTGCAGTTGTGGGTGTGAAATGAGATTAAAGGGATGGTAGATGTACAGTAGTCACCTATAGCAGATGGTCCAGAAACACTCACTTGCTTCTCTTTACCTATATGTACGGAGCATTTTATAAATTTATAAAATACTTCATTCCTTTTATCAGTTAGTTTTCACAGTAATATTGTAAAATAGGTTAAGTAGGACTAAATATCATTAATAACCACATTTTCAGAGAGCAAAGAACAAGAGAACTGGGAGATGGGGTAAAGCAATTAAGTCACCCAACAAGTTAATGGTGGGGTCTATACCAGAAATCAAACTACTTGCATCATAATCTGCTATGAAAATAGCTATGTCATGCTATTTCCTCTTATATCCTTTATCCTATAGACTATTAAAAGGCCATTTTGTGACTGCAATGCTTTCCCCTTTTCTGGGATATGCCTTAGACTACAATTATTGGACTTTGGGGACCAGAGTTTAATTTTCAGCTCTTCTATGCTTAACTCTGGGATCTTGGACAAATCACGTGATCATTGGAAGTTCACTTTCCTCATCATTAAAATGGGTATAGCCACAGCTGACAATTACTGAGCATTGACATGTGCCAGACACTGTTCTAAGTACTTTATATGGATTATGCTATTTAATCTTTCAATAAACATATGGCTGAAACGTGTTACAAATAAGAACAAATTTTTACCCAAGCATTGAGATCAGAGAAACTGTACTTCTCAAAAATGGCTGTGAGAATTACTGGAGATATTAAGTAACTTAAAAACATACATTTATAAGTGGTATTTTACAAAGAATTATAAGAGGTCCTTGGAGGTTAGTTTCACTATTTATGTTAAAGATTTGTTTTGGCATAATTGTATCTTTGATAACAGTCTTAAATAATTTCATTGGATCATATTTCCCCCTATAGAAATAGCAGTCTTTTCAGAATCAAAGTATAACAATTGCTGTATCTAAAAAAAAAAAAAACACAAATAAATTTTGGAATACATTTTTTTTAATTAGGCAGTTACTCATAGATCTTTAACTGTTATCAATTGCTGATTTTTCCATGAAGAAATGGGTTAGAAGACAACCTTCTTCTTTAATATTAATCTATTCCTAGACTCAAAAACATCCTAGAAGGTATACTCATCTGCCTCCACTCCTCCTTTCTGTATCTCCACCCATGTCACCGTCATGGAACCCAGACTGGTTGCCTTGTTGTTAGAGAAATCTGTCCATGACACTGAAGTATTGAGGATAGAGTGCTAGCTTTTGGGCTGGGGAAATGCAGTTTTGATTTTTAAAACTAAAGAGGAATCAGAAAACTCCAGAGACATGTAACCTTGCACTCTTTCCAGCTGTAGGGAGTAAGCCCCTAATCAACCTTTATCTTTTGGGCCTTCTATAGTTGCCTCCACCAGTTCTCATGTTCTGGGTGCTCTTTTCCCATCTTATTATGGAAAAGAACACAACCACATACATTCTTCCCCCCATATTTGGAGAAAACAAGCACCGAGTCTCTCAGAGTTCTCCTTAGGTGTTTTATCATTAACCCCACAAGGAGAAAAGGTGGGGGTGACAAACAGTGGGAACGTTTAAAGATATATGAGGTCTTAAAAGTCTCAGAACAATTATCCTTAAATACAAAATGGGCTTTGCTCCTCTCATCCTTGGTTTCTCATCTATTCACCTCTTTTTTTTTTTTTTTAATGCTGTGAGATAAGCCAACTCTAAGCTTTGTCTCATTTCTATTGCTGAGAACACCTTCCTGAGTCCTCCAAATCCAGTAGAGGGCGACAAAGGCATGCACAGATGGTAAGAGTGCGCCTTGTCTAGGTACTTCTGAGACCCAACTAGGGAGCATTGTCTCCACCAACACCTGTCTCAGTTGCTGTGTTGCCTCTGTCTCTCCTCTCTCTGTCTCTCTACCTCTACCTCTGCTCATCTCTGTTGGTCTAACTCCACTTACAAGATCATATTGGAACTTGGTATTTGATAAAAGAGGCATCAGATCAATAGAGAAGGAAAAGATTAATTCCACTAAAGGCGTCTTTAAACAGCTGGATTTCAAGTAAGGAGAAATCATTTGAGTGTCTTAGGTCACAGTTTACCCTAAAACAAATTATCAGAGATGGATTATAGAGTAGAATTTAAAATTTATCAAATAATAGAAGCAAACAGAATATTTACCAAAACTTATCATGGATAAACTTTGAAACCAGGGAAAATATCAAGAGTTAACTATATAAAAATGAAAACTTCTGTCACTTAAAAATCAAGATAGAACAGAAGAATAACTTCTAGATTAGAGAGAATAGTCTTAGCATATGCAACAGTGTTGGTATAAAGAGCTCATGCAAATTGATTCAAAAAGCAAAATGTGTTCCTAATAAATCATAAAGAACACTAAGAGATATCATGAGTGAGAAAATTAAATTAGGAAATAAGCCTTTAATAAAATATACAATTGACTAGTGATCAAAGTAGGGGGGGCACTTTTATCTTGTTCAATGAACAAAGAAAAAAGTTTTTTAGGGCCTCCCCTGGTGGCTCAGCGGTTGAGCGCTGAGCTGCGGGGCTGCCCGCAGCCTCTACATTAAAGCATTGGTGAGTATAATTAAGATACACTAATATATCACATTAGTGACAGGTAACAGTATAACAAACCACAGTTTGGGAATATGCATCAAAGCCTTAAAAATGCTCATACTTTTGGTCCAGTAATTTTACTTCTGGAACTATGTTATCACAGAATAATTATTTTGAGACAAAGTATATGTCTAAGAATGTGTGTTACAATCACAAAATATATTTTTAAAGGGAAATAAGCTAAAATTTCAACAAAGTGGAAATTGTTAAGTGTATTCTGGCTGTATCCATTTTATGGGCTGGCATATGCATGTTTAAAGATGACTTGAAAATGTATAAAAGTTAGAAAATGACAAGTTAAAAACAGAATAAAGTTTCTATGTGAAGTGTAATTTCCACTATGTTCAAAAATAAACAGAGAAAACCTTAGGATTGGAGGGTTTTTTTTGCTTTCTGTACTTTCCAAAGTTTATTTATATTATCATTTTGAATGATCACACACATATTATGGTATGTGTGTATATATGAAAGATCAGCATATGTGAGATTATATTTAATATATCATCATAAGATATACATTTTACAAAGATATGTATTTACATATATGTATGTGTGTGTGTGTGTGTGTGTGTATGCATTAGGCATTATTGAGTCCTGGGTAACTGGGCATAGGAGTAAGATTCTAGATACCACACACATCATTGATGAAAATAGTGAGAATTTAGAGTAAAAAAAACTAGGCAGATTCTTGGGATTAACCACCTATCCAGCTCCACAGAGGGGCATGGTGATGCCCGCGATGCAAGATCTTAGGACCTTCTCTGTGGTGCTTTCGTTCAACTCCCTGGTGAGAAAGGAATGGGGAGTTTTAAGACTCTGGAAATCATATGGGTGGCCCTAATATCACCCCAACATCAGAAGCAGAATCAGGGAGGAGATCAGAGTCCTGTGAATACAAAGGAGCGTCTTCCCGTGAGGGGGTTAGAGTGTGACGATTATGAGAATTCAGAGACAAGGAGTTCCTTGGCCACCTAAACCCACCGGAACTTTTTGCTAGACCTCCCAGAATTCCTCTTTCACATGCACTCCCTCCTCCCTCCTACTTACCCTCTGCCTTTCTTTCCCTGCCCTCTCTCCCTCTTCCGTCTGAACTTCCTGCTCTTTCTTTTATTCATTATAAAAATATTTATTTATTCCCTAGGCTGTGCTGATAGTTTATTAGGCTTGCACCACCCCCACCCCCTTGTTAGTAAATTAATGGGGGGAATGGAACAAACAACCCTGATTGGGGTGAGGGGCAGGAAGGCAGTCCTGAAAGAAGGACATCGCATCTGTTTTCTGAAGCTGCCTAGGGATCAGGCAGGTGAGGAAGCACAGGTGGTGTGGCCCGCACAAAAGTCAGTGGGTATTCTCATGGGACGATGACTGTGTCTCTACTTGTTCACTAACTCAAGGCAAGTCTGTGTGTTAAAATGTGTGTGTGTATGTGAAAAAGAGAGAGAGAGAGACCAAATGTTTGAACATGTGATTCAGGAGAGAGAGGAGGGAAGAAAGGGACAGAGGAGAAACAGACATAACGTGAGAAAGGAAAGTAGAGAAGACAAGAGTAAGAGCTGGAGAGAGCGAGAAGTTGGCTGGAATTGAATGGAATGACCTGAGTCATCAGTCTTGGGAAACTCAAGTGATAGGTTCTTGACCAGCTGACCCATGGAGCTCTCTCTGTGCCTGGTGCTGTGCTTAGATACAAGGACACTGGATGAATAGTGCCCTGCCATCTCTCAACTCACAATCCTGTTGAGGAAAGGAGATTGCACACATGGAATAATGCTAAATAGTGCAAATTTGGGGTCAGAAGGGGCCCAAAGGGGTCTGTAATGGTCAGAGAAATCTCCCTGGAAGAGGTGATCATTGAGAGGGCAGTCTAGGAAGTGGCTTCTCCTGAGGTGGGGAGTCCTGCTTGCATCCTGATTGGGCGTGCTGCGGCGGGGAGGCGCCTCCTCTTCGGTGACTGACAGTGCAGGTGTGAATTCCAGGGCACAGGATGCTGTGGCTGCAAGCTGTTCTGCTGATACTTGCCCAGTCCAGTTATGGCCAGGACACGACAACCGAAGGCACTGAAGTCCTGCATCCCCCGCCCAAAGGGTCCTGCCCAGGTTGGATGGCAGGCATCCCCGGGCATCCTGGCCACAACGGGGCCCCGGGCCGTGATGGCAGAGATGGAACCCCTGGTGAGAAGGGTGAGAAAGGAGATCCAGGTAAGGACAAGATTTTTTGCCTCTTTCATCAAGACTTCTCCTGTGTAAAGGAGGGCTTCCAGAACTATCTGAGGATGCTAGTTATTAAGACCTAGACACAGAAAGAAACAAAGCTGTATAAATGTGGCTCATGTGCAAACTAAAGTGGATTTTGAGTTGCTTTTCTAGTGGTGAGAAAAGGTGGTACTTGTAAAATCCAGGAACTTTGGCTCTGTAATCTACATATATACATCCCACCCCCTGTCCCATCCCTACTCGCATTCATCCCTATTCCCAATTTGTTCACATTCCAACTCCCCATTAAGTGGCATACAACCACTACCACACCTCTGGCAGGTCATGGTTCTACTTTTAGAGAACACTTGGTCTAGTTAAGAAGATAAATAAGGCCTCCTTGATGGTGCAAGGGGTTAAGATGCAACCTATGAAGATGTCTGCAGCCACTGCAGCATGACTTCAATCCCTGGCCAGCCAGGGAGCTACCCACATGGCGCAGCAGACCTCTCCTGACTCGCCTGCTGCTCCCCTCAGCAGTGTACTTTGGTCAGTCTGCCTGTTGTGTTCCCCACTCTGTCTCTGGTGAATTCCCTCACCCCCCGCACTTCTGGCCTATACCCCAGCTCTTGTGTGCATAAATAAATAAATCTTTAAAAAAAAAGAAGATAAATAAAATACAAAAGATTCTGTTAGAGGTTGCTGCAAGGAAGTCTATTCCAAATATGCCAAACTGAATGTGAACAAATGCCCAAAGTATGGAACAGAAAGAAAACGTTCTCACTGCAGATCTGATTAACAATAGGGGCCTTTAGGATGATTCAGGGTTTGAACTTGGCCTTGAAGGGCGGGTAGACAAAATAAAGAAATGTGGGCATCCTAGACAGAGGGGACAGAAGAGCAAAATTATTGGTTTTGAGCCAATTCTTGGTTGGTTGAGCCAGCCTGTAAAGGATTGGCAGGGTGGAGGGTCTATGATGGAGACTTATGTAAGATAATATTGGAACTGAATTTATGGGGTCTCATGGGCCACCCTTTGGAAGATGTGGAAGGAAAACATGACAGCTCTTCCTTTAGGGAACTCCCATTTAATTTTTTTTTTTATTTTTTGCATAGAAGAACTGGGATGTAGGCTAGAGGTTTAGGGGGTGAGAGAATTCACTGCAAAGTGGCACCAGAACAGGTGGATTTTACTGAAATACACTGCTAAGGGGAGCAATGGGCAAGACAGGAGAGGTCTGCTGTGCCATGTGGAAGCTCTTTGGCTGGGAATCGAACTTGGGCCATAGTGGTGATAGTGCTTAGACTTAATCCCTAGGCCACCAGGGAGGCCCCCCATTGTTTCCTTGCTCATTAAGTCAAGCAGATTGTTTGTAGGGGCCACAGAGACAGTGTTATAGACTTGGCCCAAACTGTTTCTTGTGGTCACTAATGTCTTCTCATTTCCTAGGTCTTGTTGGTCCTAAGGGTGACACTGGTGATGGTGGAGTAACTGGGAATGAAGGTCCCCGAGGCTTTCCAGGAGTCCCAGGCCGGAAAGGAGAACCTGGAGAAAGTGCCCATGTGTACCGCTCAGCATTCAGCGTGGGACTGAGTAATCAGGGTACTGTCCCCAATGTTCCCATTCGCTTTACCAAGATTTTCTACAATCAACAAAACCACTATGATAGCACCACTGGCAAATTCCACTGCAACATTCCCGGGTTATATTACTTCTCCTACCACATCACAGTCTACCTGAAAGACATGAAGGTCAGCCTCTTCAAGAAGGACAAGGCTATGCTCTTCACCTACGACCAGTACCAGGAAAAGGACTTAGATCAGGCTTCTGGCTCTGTGCTCCTCCATCTGGAGATGGGCGATGAAGTCTGGCTCCAGGTGTATGGGGATGGAGAACATAACGGGCTCTACGCAGATAATGTCAACGACTCCACCTTCACAGGCTTCCTTCTTTACCATGACACCAACTGATCCCCACTGACTCACAGCCTCCACCAGACCAAATAGCCCAGAATCAATCAAATAATAGTCTGCAGTTTTTCAGTATAGTTAGGAGACTGATTTTATTATCTAGTTGAAGGGCTCTAAATATTATTCATTTATTTACTCTGCTCATTCACTCATTCATTCATTCATCTAGTACCTTTTTAAAAAGACTCATATACTACATTAGTACTCCTGAAAAAGACAAGTTCCCTGGCCTCAAGGATCTATTATGTAGCAGTAATGAAAGGATAATAACATTTACTGGGGAGTTTCACACACATGATAATTAATTACAATAAAGTATTTGACAAAGCTCTTCTGTGCCCAGGGTATTTCCTCATGTCCATTCTTTTTTTTTTTTAAGGTTTATTTATTGATGCATACAAGAACTGGGGTACAGGCCAGAGGTGTGGGAGGGTGAGAAGATTTACCACAGACAGAGTGGGAGCAGAACAGGTGGATTGACTGAAAACACTTCTGAGGGGAGCAGTGGGTGACAGGAGAGGTCTGCTGTGCCATGTGGGTATCTCCCTGGCCAGCTGGGTATGGAACTCGTGCTGCAGAGGCTGCAGATTGCTTCATAGTGCTGTGCTTAACCCTTTGCGCCACCAGGGAGGCCCCTCCTCATGTCCATTCTAATTCTGTGAGGTACACAGGAAAGATGTTCTTCCGATTTTACACTTGGAGTCTGAGACTGAGATTTAAGTGAATGTGTGAGGTCACACAGGTATTAAGTGGCAGTTAAAAATCCAACTCGGGGCTATGGATCTTTCCCACTAGATTGTGCCATCGTTTAGGAGGCTGTGGCCTCCTCAGTGCTTTGGTAGAGGGTATTCTCAGAACACCCTCAGAACAGCTCACCTGAGGGCCTCTGAATTGACCTTTTTGATGAGTTAAACATTTACCCTGATAAAACTCCCTCCAAGATGGTGGTTCTCTATCTAAGACTCAATGACCCGTGTGCTACTCTGTGCTTCGCCTTCTCTGTTTTCCCTCATGTTCCCTCTGCCCAGAAATCCAACTCCATCACTACATGCTGAAATCCTTCCTGTACCTCACAACCACCTGGCCAGGAAGCTTCTCTGCTGAGATATTTCAAAGCTTTGTCACACAACGTTCCCCTGGGCCCCTCCACGTATTACCCTGGATGAGAGTCCTGGGTGTGGGCAACATCTTCCCGCCAGCCAGGGCAGCTGCCCAGAATGGATAAAGCCTCCTTCACTTCTAAGTCTACCTGCAAGTTGTTGATAAAGGCCCCAGGAAGACCAAATATTTTTTTAACCTTTTTTTTTTTTTTAAAGATTCATTTATTTATTTATGCAAGTACTGGGTACAGTCAGAAGCGCAGGAGGGTGAGAGAATTCACCAGAGCCAGAGTGGGGAGCAGAGCAGGCAGAGGGACCGAAGTACACTGCTGAGGGGAGCAGTGGGCAGCAGGAGAGGTCTGCGCGCCATGTGGGACCCTTGCCTGGTGGCCGGGGGTCGAACCAGCACTGTAGAGGCTGCAGGCAGCTTCGCAACCCAGCGCTCAACTGCTGTGCCACCGGGGAGGCCCTAAACTTTTTTTTTTTAAGATTTATTTATTTATACAAGAACTGGGGTACAGTCAGAGGCGCAGGGGTGCTGAGAAAATTCACCAGAGACACAGTGGGGAGCAGAACAGGTAGACAGATCAAAGACACTGCTGAGGGGAGCAGCGGGTGCGACAGGAGAGGTCTGCTGAGCCATGTGGGATTCTCCCTAGCCACCGGGATCGAACACGTGCTGCAGAGGCCGCTGCAGAAAGCCTCATAGTGCTGCGCTTAACCCTCTGTGCCACTGGGGAGGCCCAACACCAACTTCTTGAGTCTCACATCTACCAAGATGAACTCTGTTTCAGTCTCTCCATACTACTAGTCTTTATTTATAAAACATTTTAATTTTAGGACCACCCTGACTAAAAGCACCCAATCCTTGTACCATTGGATGGCTTGGATCTTCTCCACTGAGGTTAGTGAGGGCTGCTTTCCAGAACCCTTAAAGAAGTTCCCTCAGAGAGGTAGATTGAGGCTGTAATGCAAAGCCCACAAAGGAATTTGGAAGCCATTCTTTCCTGAGTATTAACAGGACCTGGGAAGACCTGGACCTACTGAGAGAGAGAAAGGGGGAAAAAAGAAAATGATAACTACCTGAGGTGGTAGATATTTTAATTAGTTTGATTGTGGTGATTATTTCACAATATTATCTATATAAAAGTCATCAAGTTGTATACTTTATTTATTTATTTTTTTTAATAGAGGCATGTTTTATTTATTTATTTATTTATATTTGTTTGTTTATACATGCACTGGGGTACAGTCAGAAGCATGGGAGGGTGAGAGAATTCACCAGAGCCAGAGCGGGGAGCAGAGCAGGCAGAAGGACCGAAGTACACTGCTGAGGGGAGCAGCGGGCGGCAGGAGAGGTCTGCACGCCATGCGGGACCCTCCTCCGGTGGCCGGGGAGCAGCCGGGGATCGAACTGGCGCCGCAGAGGCCGCGGGCAGCTTCGCAACCCAGCGCTCAACCGCTGCGCCACCGGGGAGGCCCAAGTTGTATACTTTAAATATATACAATTTTTTTATTATCAAACGTTCCTCCCCCAACCTCAATTCCCACTGATACCAGAAGTGGGAAAATTGATAATGAATTTGAAAATACCTGTCTACATCAAACTATATCAATGTTATGTTTTCTCAGGTTTCTCAGAGAAGTAATGCTGGAAAATTACTAATGATTTTTTTTTCTTAAATTTCAACCATCTTCTTAAACATCTTCTCAGGGAACAATAGCTCAAGTTGTGCTCATCAAAGGTTTTATGAAAAGCAGAGTTAATAGCATTCTGCATAAATATAGAAATTAAAAACCTATTTTCCGTTTACAATTTAAAATTCCAAATGATTTTCTTTTACTTGTGTATTGCAGTAATTGATGATTATTTCTATGTATAAAGATTTGTCTTTTTTAAAAAAGATTTATTTATTTATGCATAAAGAACTAGAGTACAAGCCAGAAGTGCAGGGCTGGGGGTGAGAGGATTCACCAGAGACAGAGTGGGGAGCAGAGCAGGAGGACTGACTGAAACACACTGCTGACGGGCCCAGTGGGCAATACAGGAGAGGTCTACCGAGCCATGTGGGTCAGCTCCTGGCCTCGATCTAACTAGTGCTGCAGTGGCTGCCTATTGCTCCATAGTGCTTGTGTATCATTATTTTCCACAAGAAAAACTCTATTCAGCATAGTAGAAGAACTTGTATCTCGTGGCTCTTGTTTTCAGTTTTGGAGAAAGACAGGATTTCAAGAGGGATGAAGGGATAAACCTTGTGTTAGTCAGGATTGTATGTTGTGAATGATAGAAAACCTAACTCTCACTTAAGCCAAAAAATGTATTCCCTTCCATAACAGAAAACATAAAACTGTTCTGTCTTCAACTCTTGAACAGAGGTTGGAATGATGAGAAAACAAACCAACCAAAACCTCCTTTCTGTCCGTCCTTCTACTCTGTCTTCACAGTGTGGTTTTACCCTCAGGCTCAGCA
Source organism: Talpa europaea (assembly GCF_964194135.1). NCBI lineage: Eukaryota > Metazoa > Chordata > Mammalia > Eulipotyphla > Talpidae > Talpa > Talpa europaea. The sequence continues at coordinate 114,156,686 of NC_140070.1, read as the reverse complement.
CAGTATACGTAGTTCTAGGCTCTTCCTCACGACATCAAAAACACTGTAGCCTGCCAGCTCTTGCACCCTTACACCCACCATCTGGACAAAGAGATCCACTTCTCCTGTGGTCCCCAAAGAGGAGAGAGGACACTGTCTTTTCCCAAACTCCAGCAAGTCAGTCCCTGCATGTTGCTGGCCCAGAACAGATTGGGTGCCCATCTCTGACCAGTCACTGGAGTCGGGGAATGGAATAAACTTATTCACTTAAGTTGATTATAGCTTAAGCTGGGGAAGGTGTATTTTCTCTAAAGGAAAATCTAGACACTGTTACCGGAAGTGGGAAAATGGATCATGATTTGAAAACGTCTGTTGACAACAAACTATATTAATGTTATGTTTGAGTTTTCATGGATTTCTCAGAGAGGTAATGCTGGAAAATTACTATTGATTTTTTTCTTAAATTTCAACAAACAGCTAATGTCTGTCAGTGCACACAATCCCATATCTACCTAGGTGGAATCCTCACATGCACACTAAATTCTCTGGAGCAGGAAAGAGAGAAGACGAATCTCCTCCTGAGAGAAATGTTATTATATGTGTTTTTTCAGAGACTGCAATAGTTGGGTCTTGTTTTTTCTAATCTGAAAATCCCTGTCTTTATATCTCTCTTTTTTTAATTGAACTAACACTGGTTTATAGCACTAAACAGGGTTCAGATGCACAGCATTAGAATTCAACCTCTGTACATGCTAAGTTATGGTCACCATCAAAACTCTAGTTTCCGTCTCTACCATACGACACACTCCTTCACCCGCCCTTTTATCCCTTTCACTAATCTCCATTTTGTTTGTTATTCTAAGTGTTAATTTTTGTTTTGTTTTTATTTGTTCTATTTCTTTATTCTTTTACCTGTGAATGAAATCATATGGTATTTGTCTTTCTCTTTCTCACTGGTTTCACTTAGAATGATACCCTCAAGATCCATCCACATTGTTGCAAATGGCAAGATTTTATCTTTTAAAAAATATTGAGGGCCTCCTTGGTGACAGGGGTTAAAAACAGCGCAATCAAGCTATCACCAGCCACTGCATCATGAGTTTAATCCCTTGCTGGCCAGGGAGCTGACCCACATGGCCCAGCCGACCTCTCCAGTCTCACATGCTGCTACCCTCAGCCTTGTATTTCAATAGATCTGCTTATTCTGCTCACTACTCTCTCTCTAGTGAATCCTCTCACCTCCTTCACCTCTGGCTTACACCCCAGTTCTTGTATGCATACATAAATAAATCTTTTTAAAAAATATTGAGTAACGTTACATTCTGTTCATAGACCATATCTTCCCTATCCACTCATCCATTGATGGGCATTTAGGTTGTTTCCAAATATTGGCTATCAAAACTAATACTGCAACGAGCATAGGCATGTGTATATCTTTTCTAATTAGTGTTTTTATATTCTTTGGGTAAATACCAGAAGTAGGGTCATTGGATTATATTGCATTTCTATTATTAATCTTTTAAAGAATCTCCATACTGTTTTCATTAGTGATGGCACCAGTTTACATGCCCACTAGTAGTATAAAAGGGTTACCTTTTTTCTACATAATATTTATCTTTTCTTGTCTTTTTAATAATAGCCCTTAACTTGGATGATGTGATTTCTCTTTGTGGTTTTGATTTACATTTTCCTACTAAAAAGTGATGACAAACATTTTTTGTCCCTGTTGACAATTAAGGAAGTGTTTATTCAGATTCTTTGCCCATATTTAGATCAGGGTGTTTGCTCTTTATTGTTGTTGAGTTTTATGAGGTTTTGTATTTCCTTGCAGATGTATGATTTGAGAATATCTTCTTGCACTCAGTAGGTTACCTTTTCATCTTGATGGTTTCTGTCATGGTGCAGTACTTTCTACGCTTGATGCTGTCACATTTGTTTTATTTTTATTTTTGTTTCCCTTGCCATTAGAGACAAGTCCACAAAGATATCACTAAAGTTGATAAGTAAGAGTTTACTGCTTTTTTTCCTTCTATGTAATTTATGGTTTCCAGCGTTACATTGAAGTCTTTACTCCATTTTGAATTCACTTTTGTGTGTGGTGTGAAAGAGTACTCTATTTACATTCTTTGTCTGCAAATATCCAGTTTTCACAATACCATTTATTGAAGACTTCCCTTTTTCCATTGCATCTTCTTGGTTCCTTTATCATAAATTAGTTGTTCATATATTGTTTATATGAACAAGTCTGGGAGTGTGATACCTCCATATGTATTCCTTTTTGTCAGAATTGTTTTGGCTCTTCTGGGTCTTTGGGTATTCCATATAAATTTTTAGAATTCTTTGTGAAGAATGCCATTGGGATTTTGATAGGAATTGCACTGACTCTGTATATTGCTTTAGTTAATATGGACATTTTAGTAATTTTATTTCTTCCAATTTTAGAGCCTGGAATATCTTTTATTTCTCTGTGTCTTTTATATTTTTCAACATGTCTCATAGGTGTATATAATATTTTACCTCCTTGACTAATTTATTCTTAGGGTTTATTTTATGTGAGTATAAATTGTATTTTAAATTCTCTTTCTGCTAATTTGTTCTTTTTTTTTTTTTAATAGAGGCATGTTTTATTTATTTATTTGTTTGTTTGTTTTGTTTATACATGCACTGGGTACAGTCAGAAGCAGGGGAGGGTGAGAGAATTCACCAGAGCCAGAGCGGGGAGCAGAGCAGGCAGAAGGACCGAAGTACACTTCTGAGGGGAGCAGCGGGCGGCAGGAGAGGTCTGCGCGCCATGTGGGACCCTCCTCCGGTGGCCGGGAGCAGCCCGGGATTGAACTGGCGCCGCAGAGGCCGCGGGCAGCTTCGCAACCCAGCGCTCAACCACTGCGCCACCGGGGAGGCCCTCTGCTAATTTGTTCTTTAGAGCAAAATTTAAATATACCATTGGAAACACACCAAATTTCAAGATAACATATGTGGCTTTTTATTAACTGGATTCAAACTCAAAGTTAATTATTCAAAGATCAATTACAAATCCCTCTTTTCCACCTTCTATATGGGTTGAAACATACACAAATGGGTTATCGCCATCATAATAGAAAGTCCCTTGCATCCCAGCTTAATTCTCCTGTGTGTTGTGGAGGAACCATTTTAAGAAATAAGCACTTTGGCATGAATGTTACTAAGCATTTACAATACACACAATAGCTACCTTTTCCAGATCCATTTTTCACCCCCCAATTCATGTCAAAGTCATATACACACATAACCCAATTAGGATGTTTTAATATTCTAACAAAATTTTGCTGTACTAAAAAATAATCAACACCAAGAACCAAGATAACAAATCACTTTGCATTTCTGAACATTTCCTTTCAGTTGGTTCAGAAGACTGATGGAAAGTATCTCTTAGATGTGTAGTCCCTACAACTAACTTATATTAACAATAATGTTATCAAAGTAAATTCTGCACACAATTTTCAGGCCTCCAGAATAACTCATTTACTGATATTTAAAAAAAAATTAAGCAATGTATTCCTTCCAATTGAAATTTTGTTTGATTCTTAATTGTGACTAGGATGACACTTCAGGATTCTATTCTTTCTTTTCCATCTTTTATTAGGGGCTGAGGGTACATTTGGATATATGTACCCACATTTGACCACCATCAAATTTAAGACCAGTGCCATTTCCATATATGAGTTATTTTTATTGGCATTCAGACTATGGTGCCTCAAACCCTGCTTTTGTAAAATTTCTTGCAAATAATGTTGCTTTTTATCATCAACAGTAAGACAAGTCATTTTTCATTTGTCCTTCTGACAGAATACTTAACAGTGATAGGAGAGTACCACCTTCAGTAGTAAAAGTTGGGTAATTTTTGAGCTACAAAGGGAACATGAGATTTTTTTATTCTTTTTTCAGAAATCTGTCACCCAATGACAAGGTTACAATTTTTGCTTTAAAGATGTTGAGAGGAGAAAAATACTTTTTTTATCTTTATCATTTATCTTGTTCTTTATTATTTCCCTGTGATATAATTTCTTCTTATCCTGAAGAACTTCTTAATTTCTTTTGGAGCACATCTGCTGGTGATGAATTCTTAGTTTTCCTACATTTGAGAATGTTTTCAGTCTATCTGCTTTCCTGAAAAATATATTTGCTGGATACAAAATTCTTAGTTGACAGTTCTTTCTTTATAGAAGTATATTTGTATGTATATATGTATGTATGCATGTATACGTACATATCTATGTATTCTTGTCTCGCTATCTTCTGTGCTCTATGATCTCTGAAAAGAAGCCTGTAGTCATAGTTTCCTTTACATGTAATTTTTTAAAAAGATTTATTTATTTATTTATACAAGCACTGGGTACAGTCAGAAGCGTGGGAGGGTGAGAGAATTCACCAGAGCCAGAGCGGGGAGCAGAACAGGCAGAAGGACTGAAGTACACTGCTGAGGGGAGCAGCGGGTGGCAGAAGAGGTCTGCGCGCCATGTGGGACCCTCCTCTGGTGGCCGGGGAGCAGCCGGGGATCGAACCGCGGGCAGCTTCGCAACTCAGTGCTCAACCTCTGCGCCACCGGGGAGGCCCCACCTTTACATGTAATTTATTACATTTTCTTCCCACTGCTTTCCAGATGTTTTCTTTACCTTTGATATTACAATGGGCTTGATTGTGATTTTCTTTGAGTTTAACCTGTTTAGGATTCATTGAACTTCTTGAATCTTACATATGTCTTTCACCAAATTTTGTAAGTTTTCTGACATCATTTCTTCAAACATATTTTCTAAATCAATTTCTTTCTCTTTTTCTGAGATTTCAATGAAAAATGCTAGATCAACAGTCCTCTAAGGTTGTGTTATATTTTTCAAGTGTTTTTTCTTGCTGTTCTGATTGTATGATGTCTCCTGATCTAGCTTCAAATTCCCTTTCCTCTATTGTCTCCATTCTGCTATTGAGCTCTGGTGAATTATTAATTTCCAATTTAATTTTTTTCATGTACTTATTACAATAATTTTCTAATGAGAAATTTTTTCTTTATTTCAGGAATGTTCACCTTTACCTTATGTTTTTAGTAGGCATTTTAAAGTCTGTGCCTGGTAATTTCAGCATAAGAAGTCAAATGTGCCAGTCATTGAGCCACAGAGTTACATTGTACCCGGTAATTGGAGAATATTGGGGTTGGCATTTGTCCAATATCTTTTCTCCTGAGCATTGGTCATATTTTCCTCATTCTTTGAACTGTATCCAGGATTTTGAATATTATGAGATTCCAGGTTCTGCTAAGATCCTCTAGAAAATGATGATACTTTTGATTGGTTTTGTTAACAGATAATTCATTGATTTAAATTCAGGCTACAAGTTGTATCTAATTTTCTGTGGGTGTTGATTCAAATGTCAATTCTGTTTGTAAGCATATGTAACGCTATTTGTATTTCTGTGTCTCATGCAGAATTTAGTCTGAAACTTCTATAGTTTAGTTCTTGAAGACTGCTATGCTTCTGTTGCATGTATACACCTTGAGCTTGAACCTGGACTTTATGTAGGGTTGCATACAAAATTAAAAGATATCTTTTCTAGCTTTTTCCTCTCTGGCATTTCCCCATATTCTCCAGCTCTCATAAGAGCTGGTTCTAATGGCCAGGAAACTGGGGTTCTTTCTGTGTTTTACTTCCTGGTTCTTATGGCCAGGAAACTGGAGTTTTTTCTGTGTTTTACTTTCTTGCACTATTGTCCTATTCTGTGTGACTTTCTGCTTAGGTATTTTGCAGCAAGTAAATAGCAACTAAAGTCACTATGTAAAAACCACACTTTGCGCCACCAGGGAGGCCTGGCTTCTCTATTTTTGAATGGTTCAGATATTTTGGTGGCTTTCTCTGAGGATATTAATGGTGGTTTAGGTGAAGTTTCCTTTTCCTTACAAGTATCCTGTTTGCTTCCAGCTATATTTCTCTGTCTGTTTCTTTATCAGTCTGCTGTGTTGAAGAGGTCTTTACATGTCCATTTCCTGCATATCACATCTTTCCTGCTGGGGATTACGGCCCTCAAGCAAAGAACACACACTCTCTTCTGATGAGACACTCCCCTTAGAATTTCTACTACCAATTCACCTGTGCACCATCACCATAGTCCCTTGTGCTCTTTACTCTTTTTTTTTGTTTGTTTTTTAAAATAAATTTTATTTTTATATTCCCCATACAATTGCAATCCCCTTATTTTGACCCCAATCCCTCCCCTCCCCGCCCCACACCACCCATAGAGTGTCTCTGGTTCATAGTTGTTTGTTGATTTTGATTTTCACTTTCTTATAGTTATTAATTTTCCTGGTCCCTTATTTAAGTTTTCTAGATTCCTGCTATGAGTGAGACCATCCGGTATTTTTCTTTTTCTTTCTGGCTTATTTCGCTGAGCATGATACCTTCCAGCGCCATCAATGTTGCTGCAAATTGCATGTGTTTATCTTTTTTGAATGCTGAGTAATATTCCAATGTGTATATGCACTACATCTTCTTGATCCAGTCATCTATTTTTGGGCATTTGGGTTGTTTCCAAAGCTTAGCTATTGTAAATAGTGCTGCTATAAACATAGGGGTGCAGGTGCTCTTTGGAATTGATGTTTCTGTGTCCTTTGGGTAAATACCTAGGAGTGGAATTGCTGGATCATATGGAAGCTTTATGTTTAGTAGGTCCAGAAATCTCCACACAGCTATCCATAGTGGTTGGACCAGTTTGCACTTCCACCAACAGTGCAGGAGAATTCCTTTTTCTCCACATCCTCGCCAACATTTGTTGTTGCTAGTTTTTTTAATATGTGCCATTCTCACTGGTGTAAGATGGTATCTCATTGTAGTTTTGATTTGCATTTCCCTGATTACAAGTGATGTTGAACATTTTTTCATATGCCTGTTGGCCATTTGCATTTCCTCTTCAGAGAAGTTTCTTTTTAGCTCTTCTGCCCATTTTTTGACTGGATTATTTTCTTTGTTTGTGTTGAGTCGCATCAGCTCTTTGCAGATTTTTGTGATCAGTCCTTTATCATTAGTGTTGTGTGCAAAAAATGTTCTCCCAGTCGGTGGGGTTTCTCTTTGTTTTTGTTATTGTCTCTTGTGCTGTGCAGAAGCTCTTTAATTTGATGTAGTCCCAGCTGTTTATCTTTGCCTTCACTATCACTGCTTTGGGTGATGTGTCTGTAAAGATGTCTTTGATGTGCATATCACGTAGTGTTTCGCCTATATTTTCTTCTATGTATTTTATGGTTTCAGGTCTTATGTCTAGTTCTTTAATCCATTTTGAGTTGATTTTTGTGTATGGTGTGAGGTAGTGGTCAAGCTTCATTCTTTTGCATGTAGTGACCCAGTTTTCCCAGCACCATTTATTGAACAAACTTTCTTTGCTCCAATGCATAGTCTTTGCTCCTTTGTCAAAGATTAGTTGACCATAAATCTGTGGGTTTATTTCTGGATTTTCTATTCGATTCCATTGGTCTGTGTGTCTGTTCTTGTTCCAATACCATGCAGTTTTGATGATTATGGCTTTGTAGTATAGTTTGAAGTCTGGGAGTGTGATGCCTCCATTCCCTTCTTTTTTTTTTCAGGAGAGCTTTGGCTATTTGGGGTTTTTGGTGATTCCATATGAATTTCATCAATAATTGTTCTATTTCTTTGAAGAATGACATTGAAATTTTTATTGGAATAGCATTGAATCTGTATATTGCTTTTGGTAGGATGGCCATTTTAATAATGTTTATTCTTCCAATCCATGAGCAGGGGATGTCTTTCCATTTCTTTGTGTCTTCTTCTATTTCTTTTAACAGTGTTTTATAGTTTTCTTTGTATAGGTCCTTTACCTCTTTTGTTAGATTTATTCCCAAGTATTTGATTTTTTTTTGTTTCAATAATAAAAGGGATGGTTTTTTTTTTCTTCTTCTTCAGATTTATTGTTTATGTATAGGAAGGCTACTGACTTTTGCGTGTTGATTTTGTATCCTGCCACTTTACTGAACTGATTGATGAGTTGAATTAGTTTTTCTGTGGAGTTTTGGGGGTTCTCTATGTATATTATCATATCATCTGCAAATAGTGATAGTTTGACTTCTTCTTTTCCTATTTGGATTCCTTGTATGTCTTTCTCTTGTCTTATTGCTCTGGTTAGGACTTCCAGTATTATATTGAAAAGTAGTGGTGAGAGTGGACATCCTTGTCTTGTTCCAGATCTTAATGGAAATGCTTTCAACTTTTCACCATTGAGAATGATACTGGCTGTTGGCTTGTCATATATGGCCGTTATGATGTTGAGGTATGTTCCTTGTATCCCAAGAATTTCAAGGGCTTTTATCATGAATGGGTGTTGTACTTTGTCGAAAGCTTTCTCAGCATCTATTGATATATCATATGGTTTTTATATTTCTTTTTGTTGATGTGTTGGATAACGTTGATTGATTTTCGGATGTTGAACCATCCTTGTGTCCCTGGCATGAATCCTACTTGGTCGTGGTGAATTATCTTATGGATACATTGTTGGATTCTGATAGCTAAAATTTTGTTGAGGATTTTTGCATCAGTGTTCATTAGGGAGATTGCCCTGTAGTTTTCCTTTTTGTGTTGTCCTTGTTCGGTTTTGGTATTAGTGTAATGTTGGCTTCATAGAACGTGTTTGCTATTGTCCCTTCCTTCTCAATTTTTTGGAAGAGTTTGTGAAGGATAGGCACTAATTCGTCTCTGAATGTTTGGTAGAATTCATTTGTAAATCCATCAGGTCCTGGGCTTTTGTTTTTGGGGAGGTTTTTGATTACCATTTCAATTTCGCTGCTTGCAATTGGTCTGTTTAAGTGTTCTATTTCTTCTTTATCTAGTTTTGGGTGATTGTAGAGTTGTAGGAATTTGTCCATCTCCTCTAGATTGTTGAACTTGTTTCCATATAACTGTTCATAGTAGTTACTGATTATTCTTTTGATTTCTGCTGTGTCCGTTGTGATTTCTCCTCTTTCATTAATGATCCTGTTTATTTGTGCTTTCTCCCTTTTTTCCTTTGTGAGCCTGGCTAAGGGTTTGTCTATTTTATTTATTTTTTCGAAGAACCAGCTCTTGGTTTCATTGATCTTTTGGATTGTTTTTTTAGTTTTGATTTCATTTATTTCTGCTTTGGTTTTTATTATTTCCTTTCTTCTACTGGTTTTGTGGGTTTTTTTGTTGTTCTTTTTCTAGATCTTTGAGCTTCGAGATTAGGTTATTTCTTTTAGTTCTTTCTTGTTTCTTGATGTGAACCTCCATTGCTATATATTTTCCTCTTATTACTGCTTTTGCTGCATCCCATACATTTAGGAAATTGGTGTCCTCCTTGTCATTCAATTGAAAGAATTTTTTAATTTCTTCTTTGGTCTCCTCATTAGTCCAGTGGTCTTCTAGTAGTGTGGTTTTCAATCTCCATGAGGTAGGAGAGTTCCTTACCTTCTTTTTATGGTTTATTTCTAGTTTGATGCCTTCATGGTCAGAAAAGATGGTTGGTATGATTTCAGTCTTGGTGTATCTGTTGATGTTTGTCTTGTGTACTAGTATGTGATCGATCCTGGAGAATGATCAGTGTGCGCTTGAGAAAAATGTGTACTCCGTTAAAAACCACAATTTCCCAAAAGCAAGGAAGCATTGTAAATATAGAGACCTCTTCACTTTATAAGTTACATGTGCATCACAAGAGTAATACAATCGATATAATTAGGCTAGGATTAAAGTTTAATATGCAGCTTGTGGTCAGAGTTAGGGTGATGAATAGGTTAAAGGTTCTTCTGCAGCTAGGTGTGGTGGACACCTGCTTGACATTCTGCCATTTCTCTGTTCGTGGGGGACTACACTTGGCCGTACCCTCAGGCAGTCCTATACTCCAATCTAATTCCTCTCTCTTAGAGGTCACTGAAGTATCATGGCAGGTACATGATGAAAGGCTAGACCAGAATTCCTCCAGGAATATAGATGAGTATGGATGCAAAACACGCAAATTCAAGACATGGGGGACAGTCTTTGGCTCTATATTCTAGAGAGAGAAGAGGTACAGCTTTGGAAAAGAAATAAGCTCAACGAAAAACAAAACATGCGGGAGATCTGATTTCTGGAGGTTTTTCACTTTCCGGTGCCAGTTTTTTATATTTGCCATTGGGTCCCATGAAACATCTGTTCTTGGATTTTTTGGTACCACTTCTTTCCTCCCCCACCACTGCCCTTAAGCCACCTTGAATTGATTTCTGTTACTTGCATACAAAGAATACATGGGATTAGGAATTAGTCTACTACTCAGGGACCAGACTTGGGATTTAGTTAGGAAGAATGTTTAGAAATAGGGTAATAGAGTTAAGTCAGGGGCCTCAGGAGATCAAACCTAAAACTCTGGTTTCATCTATACTTACTTTATTGGCAATTAATCTCCTATATTGGAATTCTCTTGTGGGTAAAAACTTTCTATTTCATCTTGGAATTCTTTATAGGTGTCATTTAGTAAGTACTTATTGAGTAATATTCACCAAGCACATCATAATTTTTTGATAATAGCAATAACTATATAAATGATCATTTGAAGTAGCTGCTTAAAATACAATATTTTATTTTCTTATAATAACCTATAAATTAAATATCATAGACCCAATTACCAGATAAGAAAAATGATGTTTAGAGAAACTGATTTACTGGTTTGAAGCCATAACCCCAATCCTACTGGCTTTTTCTTCTAATTTCAATACATGTGGGGATATTTATACAACCTGTAGCCCTAATGCCAGTAATCCTGTAAATATTAGTTGAAAACTTGCCTTTCTAAAATGAGTAATTGAATTCGCTATATGACAGAAAGTCTGGTTGTAAACAGGAAATATGATGAAATGTCTCACTCATCATTCATGTGGACAAGTTCTGAAGACTGCACTAAGGTTCTTTGTTAGTGTAATGCACGGAAAAAAAGGATCTTGCAAAATAGCTTGTTTATGCCAGCTGACATACATTGAGTCAATGTTCAACCATTTGCTATTAAAAACATGTTGTGAACTTATAGAATACTATTTCCTTAACATTATAAAGAATAATTAATTCAAACAATATACAACATTATAATCAAGAGTGAAACACCAAGTATACCCCTATCAAAATTGGGTTCAAAATAAAGATAACAAGGCCTCTCTGTTGGCACAAGGAGTTAAACACTGCACTTTGAAGCAATCCACAGCCTCTGCAGCGCGAGTTCGATCCCCAGCAGCCAGGGAGAAACCCACATGGCACAGCAGACCTCTCCTGCCTCACCTGCTGCTCCCCTCAGCAGTGTGTTTCAATCAGTCTGCCTGTTCTGCTCCCCGCTCTGTCTCTGGCAATCCTCTCACCACCTCCACCACCCTCGCAGCTATACCCCAGCTCTTGTGTGCATAAATACATCTTAAAAAAAAACACAATAAGGATAACTGTTTTTATCATTCTCCTTTTATGTTCTGGAAATTCTGTTGCTTTATCCTCTTATCTTTGACCTCCCTTTTGTTTTATTTTATTCATGTTCTTATCAACCTTCCATAGAACAGGCACTCATGGGAAGTATTTTTGCTTGGTTTATTTTTTTTCTTCCAGAAGGGTCCTTGGCTCCTCTTTGGCATGTGATACTTGTTCTTGTTCCTCTTTTTGTTTTTCTATGGCATGCTGGCTAATCCTTTGGTCCTTGTGTTGAATGTAGGCACATAATTACAAAGCTTCAGTTCTCGCTTAGACAGTGAGGATGAACGCTCCATGACTTCCACTCCTGCTTCATGCGTGTCTCACACCCGAGTTACGGGGTAGAACTAGAGTCTTATTTTCTATCTACTCTTCTGAGACTGAGAACAGAAAAATCTTCTGTTAGGGACATGTGCTTCCCTTGTTGAATAACCTGGGTTTTATTCTTTCTTTTGAAATGACGTTGATTATCTAGTAACAGATGTTAATCCATCTGTGGGATGCATCCTACTCTCAAGGTGAAACACCTCTGGATTCCTGATAGTTCCCTGGTAGATCTTGTGCCTACTGAGATCTTGAAGCTGGGACCTGTGCTCTCATGAGTATTTCTTTGGGCTTCTTATTTACCTCTTGAGTCTGTTTTTTTCTCAGTTTGGGGAGTATTAATGAGACCTCTCAGAAATTTGTTGAATCTCAGCACAGTGTGGTGGGAAGGAAGCTTCAGTGGGGTTAGAAGCTATTCCTTGCTCTATCAGAATCATTTGTTTCGGGGGAATTTGTGGCTTGTAGTTATACCCCCTTTTTTCATCGGTGTTTGCTGGTGGAATTACAGATATGTTAGACTTTTTTTCTTTTGTGATGATCATATCAAAATGCAAACAGGTAAGGCAATATATGAACAAACTTAAAAAATCAAAATGTATAAGTGGGATAGACAGCTAGCCTTACTAGGTTTGAAACATATTACAATATTAAAAGAATTTAAGGGAAGTATTCCTGGAAGTATAAGAAAAGACACATAGATTAATGGAACATAAGATTGCCCAGAATTAGACCCAAAGACATGTGAAAGTTTAATATGTGATGAAAGAAGCTCATGAGTTTCAGTTATTTAGAACAAAGGAGCATCCTTGATGCTGCCACATTAATGTGTGGAAAAAATTGCAAATAGGCCAGATAATTCAACTAACTAAAACTAAAAAATAAAACTATTAAATAAAATCCTATAAGTAGATAAAAGGAGTGCCATGTCTCTAAAAGGGACAGGAGAGTTCTGAGTTTAAAATGAGAAGAGAAATAATAAGGGAAAAAATAAATTGATGTGATACATAAAACATTGAACTTAAAAAAAAACCTTTGAACTTCAGGGCTTTTGATTTATTTTAATTTAATTTAAAAAAATTATTTATTTTACTTTTTGCATAGAAAAACTGGGGTGTAAGTCAGAGGTGAGCGGGATGAGAGGATTCACCAGAGACAGAATGAGGACCAGAACAGGCAGAATGACTGAAATACACTGCTGAGGGGAGCAGCGGGCAAGACAGGAGAGGTCTGCTGCGCCATGTGGGTCTGCTGCGCCATGTGGGTCAGCTGCCTGGCTGGGGATGGAACTCAGGCTGTGGTAGTGATAGCACTGAATCTTAATCCCTAGGTCATCAGGGAGGCCCTAATTTTATTTTTTAAAGGCACTTAACCTTTTGATATTTAAAACAAAGCAAAAAAACACAATCTAAATTCATATATTTATCTACTGCAAAGAACAAAACAACTGTGGACTCTCTATAGGAAATATGAACTAATTAAGTCCATATTAAACACTCAGGCCTTTGAGGAAGTAAAAAAAATTATACTTACTGAGATGCTTAAGCTTTACTAGCTGTTACACCTGAATTCTAAAATTCTATCCCAGTGCTGATGCTCCTAGACATATTTTTGTTCTTTCTGGAAAATGGGGTGAGAGGACAGATGTGGGGTTCAAAACAGAGTCAAGACTTTGTTCCTTGCTTCTCACTTGTGTGTAGATGAGGATCTCCATTTCCCCAGTCTTTTGCAAACTGAAGACAACAACTTTCTCAAAAAGTTGACTTCAGTGTTTTAAATTAAAAAATAAAAAGGGCAAATTACAAATCAACCAAAGTTGATTTTATTTCTAACAAATGGGACTCATTAATATTCTCATTATATGAAGAATCAAACAAATTGGTGAAAAAAATCTCTTCAGTAAACAAATGGACAAAGACATGAGCAGCTAAGCCATAAAATAAAACAATAATTGAATAATAAATTATGCAAATGCATTTTCTCTTTAGTGAATACAAATTAAAACAACAAAGAGTGGCATATAATTTTCAACTATGCAACTAATAAAAGATTGTTTTAAGTGTTAATATTTAATATGAATGTGGGGACATGAACTTGGCATCTTAATGCAACTTTGCAGAGTTGTGTTTTGACTATTAGTTATTGAATATTAATCAGGCAACTCTTTGGAGATAAATTTGTCACATTTTATAATATAAATAAACATTTAAAACATTCATGCATTTTGTCCAATAATTGCATTCTTGAGATTATACATGAAGGAAACAACCCAAAATGCATTTTTAATATATTTTTAAAATTATTTTTTAAATTTTTTACATCATTGTTCATTTTTAAACAATATCTGCTTCCCCCCCACCCCCTCAGGTGTAGCCCCCATAGAGTTTCCTTCCCCAATGCACCTGTGCACCATCACCTCAGTCCCCTGTGCTCCTCCCTCCCTCCTTCTGATCCCTCTCCCTCCTCCTCCCCTGTAGTGTGTCTCTGATTTATAATTGTCCGTTTTTGCTGCATTGTATTTTGTACTGTTATTATTTTTTCACACTGATGTCTTATTTGGTTCCCCTATATTCCTGCTGTAAGTGAAACCATCCGATATTTTTCTTTTTCCTTCTGGAAATAATTTCTTCTAGTTCCATCCACGTTGCTGCGAATAGCATGAGTTTATCTTTTTTGATTGCTGAATAATATTCCATGGTGTATATATGCCACATCTTCTTGATCCAGTCATCTATTTTTGGGCATAACCCAAAATGCATTTTATTTATTTTTTATTTTTTTAAAGATTTATTTATTTATTTATTTATTTATTTATTTACTTACTTACTTATTTATTTATTTATTTATACAAGCACTGGGTACAGTCAGAAGCGCAGGAGGGTGAAAGAATTCACCAGAGCCAGAGCGGGGAGCAGAGCAGGCAGAAGGACCGAAGTACACTGCTGAGGGGAGCAGCGGGCGGCAGGAGAGGTCTGCGCGCCATGTGGGACCCTCCGCCGGTGGCCGGGAAGCAGCCGGGGATCGAACCGGCGCTGCAGAGACTGTGGGCAGCTTTACAACCCAGCGCTCAACCGCTGTGCCACCGGGGAGGCCCCAAAATGCATTTTAAAAACTCTCAGGGTACAAAGATTTATTGTGTATCATTCATAATGGAGAAGAGCTAAATACTCAATAATGGATTTATAGTATAACTCCAAGATGAGATAGTTTATATCCATGAACAATGATATTTTAAATAACTGTTAATTACCCAAGAAATGCTTACATAATTAAGTAAAAGAAAGGATTCAGAATTGTGGTGTATGACTGTAAGTATTAGAAAAAGATTGAAATAAAGGCCCATAAAAATACATTAAAACTACAGTTGAAATTAGCAGTATTTGTTTTTCCTTTTTATACTTTTCATTTATATTATCAAGATGATCAATTACCGGTAACAGAAGCCCAACTCCAACCATTGTGAACAAAAATAGGAATTTATTGATCAAGTAATGAAAAATTATAGGGATAGAGCCTATGTCAGTCTAGACCAAGGGACTCTACTGACATGGTTCTAAGTCTGTCCTCTAATTTCATTTTATTTCTGCTTCTTTCTGTGTGTTGATAACATATAGATGACTTCTTTCATGAGACCAGAAAAGATGGCTTACGGTTAATTTTTTTTAATTCTTCTGTTGTGTATATATCAAAGCCTCCTGTAGTATATGATAAACTTGTTCTTGATATTTTTGGGCTTGTGGTATATTTTGAATAATAGAAAATTCTAGAAAGCTCTCAAGAAGTTCCTGCTAAGTAAGCAATCACTGCTCTAGTAATAGCATCTCATGGTGTGTTTAAAAACCCCTAAGCTAACATAGTAATTATTTGGTTCCCTTACTCAATTTCAGTTTGAGAAGCTTAGTTTTATGACTTTGCTTTCATGCATAGTTTCTATTAAATGGATCTTAGGGTGATCTAAATCTATGGAATTATATCTAAATCTTTGGAATTATGCCTTCCAAAATGCATAATTTTCACAACAGAGAAAGAGGTGTTTGAATGAAGGGAAACCTTAGGACAGGAGAATCAGGTGAAGAATGGATTATTCCTACAAGAGGATTCCTGTGCCAAGATTAGCTTTTGGAGAGATTTCTTGTGGAAAATGGCAAAAGCCATACTTAGAGCATTTCTTTAGGCTTGCTCTTCCTGAAATACTGTAACTTCCTTAAATTTTCTGAGCCCCATGTGTAGTCTTTGTGGTAGTGTTATAGGCAAGAAAGGGACAGGACAGTGAAAGAAGGGGAGGTTTGGGCCTCCCTGGTGGCGCAAGGGATTAAGCACAGTATGGTGAAGCTATCCACAGCCATTGCAGCTTGAGTTCGATCCCTGGCCAGGGAGCTACCCACATGGTGCAGCAGACCTGTCCTGTCTTTCCCTCTGCCCCCCTCAGCATTGTATTTCCGTCAGTCTGCCCGCTCTGCTCCCCATTATATCTGGTGAAACCTCTCACCCTCACACCTCTGGTTCTTGTATGCATAAATAAATAAATTTAAAAAAAAAGAAGGGGAGACTTGGCCTGAATCAACCCCTAGTACTCTTGGAAACAGTGAACTGTGGTGCTTGGGGTCAGTAGTGCTGGATCGGGAAGAGGAAGCCTGCGACAAAACAGAGAAGCTACAGAGTCGTTCCACTCACAAGAGAGCTACTATGAGTGATCTGACATGGAAGTTCTGCTTTTCCAGTGTTTTCCTAGGGGAAATGGGCCATTTAAAAGGGGTATGAACACACAGAAACTTAGGTTACATAATATATTTGTTAAAAAATTAGGGTCATAGGACCTCCCTGGTGGCGCAAGGGGTTAAGCACTGCATTATGAAGCAATCCACAGCCTCTGCAGCATGAGTTTGATCCCCGGCAGGCCACGGAGCAACCCACATGGCAAAGCAAACCTCTCCTGTCTTGCCAGCTGTTCCCCTCAGTAGTGTATTTCAGTCAGTCTGCCTGTTCTGTTCCCATTCTGTCTCTGGGGAATTCTCTCACCCCCCCCCCCACATTTCTGGCCTGTACCCCAGTTCTTGTATGCATAAATAAATCTTAAAAAAAATTAGGGTCATACTGAACAACCTGGTGTTGGTCCTGTCTTTTCAAAGATCTTGACTGTTTTTACAGTATTATGAAATATAGCTTGTAAATAGGATGTTTGTTTAGAGTCATACTGTTCCATCAAATGGGTGGTTCTCAGTCAGTCTGGGTTGCAATAACAGAATACACAGAGTGGGTGCCTAAAACAACTGAAACTTACTTCTCACTGTTTCGGAGGCTGGGAAGCCTGAGATCAGGGAGCCAGCACCGTCAGGCTCTGGTGCGTGCCCTCCTCCTTGGCAGATGGCTGTCTCTTCCTGGGTCCTCTGCTGGGTCTCTCTTGCGTCTTTCCTTATAAGGGCATGAATCCTGTTCATGAAGATTCTACCTTTATGAGCTCACAACCTCCCAAAGGCCTAACCTCTAAATACTATTGCATTGGAGATTTAGGTTTCAATATGTGAATTTTGGGGACACACAAACATTCAGTGCATCACAGGATGTCACAGGATTTATTTAGGCAATATTTATACCTAGAAATGAAACATTTTGGCAGAGGAAACAAAATGCTTGACTATTTTGGAGAATGGTGTCAGAACCCAAAAACCTTGGAAATCTCTGCCTCTTGGCTGGTTGGTTCAGTATTAATTACAACCAGAAAATGGAGATGAGGAGAATGCTGCAGACTCTTGGATGTGTTTGAATGATGTTATTAACAGAGTAAATCTTATAAAATCTAGACTTATAAAAGCTTACCTGTTTTCTATGATTTGAGCTGGTAAAAAACTTCCTTAATATTCTACTGCTGAACACACATGGTTGTTGACTGGCTGAGGGCTGGCGAAAGGAGAGTCAGTGTTTAGTTAAGAGTTGAAGTAGCAGCTCTTTCTCAGATTCACACATTCCTTTCTACTTATTGGCAGAAAAATATTATCTGGATCGTAGTCTTGCTTACTTGGCAGATACATTTATTTTAGTAAATATGGATACATTAAATCTGAATCCTAAAGATAAAGACCTCACTGTCTTTTTTATTCATGACAAAATTATAGCCACAAAAAGGGAAACAAGGGTCTGGAAATCACATGAAGAAAAAGTTCTATTTAGTGGCTTCCCCACACTGGAACTTTCTCTCAGAATGATTTCCTGATGGATGATTCTGTGAGGAATGATAGAATGCTGCACATGTCTGTATGCCAGAGTGCTTTCAACGAGGGAGTGTTTTTCTGAAAACTGGAAATTGTGACTTGGTCAGGCAACAGTATACTTCTGTCTTCTCTCACAATGAGAAGGAACATTGAGTGGCAGTCAGGTGTAACAGAGATTTAAAACATTTCCAAGTGGCTCACTGATCAAATACTAAATAATACTGTGCCGTGATTTCCAAGATCTAGCAAGCCAATACCTACCATCATATCCAATCTTTTTTGACTATACTACAGTCACATAAAAATCAAGCACACATTTATTAAGAGAGATGTCTTTAAAATGTTTGGTGAATTACAATCTTCATGAAATGGATAAATCTGGGGCAAAGGAGATAATCCGGTTGATGGGTCCTTACTTGCATGTTTATGGCTCC
Organism: Talpa europaea; assembly: GCF_964194135.1. Classification (NCBI taxonomy): domain Eukaryota; kingdom Metazoa; phylum Chordata; class Mammalia; order Eulipotyphla; family Talpidae; genus Talpa; species Talpa europaea. The sequence goes on along the minus strand of NC_140070.1, from coordinate 114,138,284 downwards.
CAGACAGTGGCTGTGGTGCAGAGACCAGAGTCCAACCAGAAGTCCACTGGGACAATTCGGTGGCTGGCCTACTCATCAGATGAAGCAGGAACCTGCCACATGGAACACGATAGTCCTCAGAGAATGAGGTGCATGGAGTGTTGCTGTTCACAGAGGCCTGAGGGTAGACCTGTAGTCAAACATGTGGAGCATAGCTGTCTGCTGAAGTCTGAGGGGAGTGCTAGGCTAGAGTCGCATGCATGGGCCACGGGTCCTCATAGAGGATGCACTTTACTGCCCCAAGGGCTCAGGGAAACTGACTGACTCTTGCCAGCATTGCAGGGCATTTCTGCTGCATGCATGTGAACATCAGAATTGAGACAGAAATCTGTTGTTTCCTTTTTTGTCCTTCAGTCATGGTTCTTGAACCTGAGTTTCTCACCAGGCTGAGAATCTTCCATTGTATGAAGGTGAATATTTTCCATCCAATACAGCCACTAATACAAGCCAACTACTTTGTATAGACTAAAAATTCTTTTAAAAGGTATCATCAAGAGTAATTCCAGGGCCTCCCTGGTGGTGCAAGGGGTTAAGTGTCAACACTATGAAGCTATCCACAGCTACTGCAGCTACTGCAGCATGAGTTAGATCCTTGGCCAAGGAGGTTACCCATATGGCACAGCAGACCTCTCCTGTCTTGCCCGCTGCTCCCCTCAGCAGTGTGTTTCAGTAGATCTGCCTGTTCTGCTCCTCACTCTGTCTTTGGTGAATCCTTTTACCACCACCCTTCACCTCTGACCTGCACCCCAGCTCTTGTATGCATAAATAAATAAGTCGTTTAAAAAAAACAGAAGAGTAATTCCAGTACATTTGCCTAGTGTCTTAACATTGTAACAGAGGCTACTGACTCAGGATATGCGCATGAGACTCTAAGCTTCCTAGCCTCCTGTGGATGGGGTTGGCGCCATAATGAGGTTTGGCTGAGAAAATTGGGCAGTGATGTGTGCCACTCCAGGCTGAAGTAAGTCAGGTCTGATGTGTCTTCCCACACGCCATGTCATCTCAGCGCTGAGAGTGGAGGTTAATGTTGATGACGTATGATGGTAGACTCCCAGGTAAGGGAGTCTTCATCCCTGAGACATCCTTTGGAGAAGAGCCTCCCTATTAAGCTGCCCAACTTACATCAGACTATGATATGAGCAAGAAATTATTTAATTAAGATTTATTGTATTATGACATTTTTGAAGTCATTTATTATTTCTGCTAACATTTCTTATCCTTTAGAACCCAACTTCCCATCTCTACTGTCACTCTCAGGTAAATTCAATACTTTGTGTTTCCTCAAGACAAAGCACAGCAAGTTCCTTGATTCATTCCTGGAAACAAACACTGAATTGTCAAAGAAATTATATGATAATAAGCTTTTTTTATTCAAACCATCAGTTTCTTTTTTTTTTTTTAAGATTTATTTATTTATTTTATATAAGAAATGGGGTACAGGCCAGATGCACAGGAGGGTGAGAGAATTCACCAGAGCCAGAGCGGGGAACAGAACAGGCAGACTGATGAAATACACTGCTGAGGGGAGCAGTGGAAGAGGCAGGAGAGGTCTGCTGCACCATGTGGGGTTCTCCCTGGCCGGCGGGGAATTGAACCGGCGCTCCAGAGTCTGTGGACAGCTTCGCAGCGTGGCACTGAACTGCTGCGCCACTGGGGAGGCCCTCTTTTTTTTTTTTTTTTTATTATATCTGTTCTTAACTTTTTTTGCTGTATTTTTTTTTTTTTAGAGATTTATTTATTTATGCATAGAAGAGCTGGGGTATAGGCCAGAGATATGGGGGGGGGGGTGGTGAGAGGACCCACCAGAGACAGAGTGGGGAACAGAACAGGCAGACTGACTGAAATACACTGCTGAGGGGAGCAGCGGGAAAAACAGGAGAGGTCTTCTTCACCATGTGGATTGCTCCCTGGCCTGCTGGGGATCGGACTCATGTTGCGGAGCCTTCAAACTGCTTCATAGTGCGGGACTTAACCCCTTGTGCCACCAGGGAGGCCCCAAACCATCAGTTTCAAGTTTCTCATTTATCCCGTTAAAAAGTAGTCTTTAAAACAGTTTATGTATTACTTGGGAGGTATAATATAGTAACATTTCTGACTCATGATTTATGTAATTAAATGAAATACATTAATTTCATTGTATTCTGAAATGAGTAGTGTGACTTTCATCTTCCCCTCACATATGTTTGAGAAACCATTCATTCTTTCCAAGCTATAAGGCATATAAAGCAACCAGATGGCCTTAAAATATAAAATAGTGGATAGCAGATGATTTGATAAAGTAAAGCACTTACAAAAGCTAGTAGACATCAAGAAACACCCTGAAGCCTCTGAGGTTAAGGGGTGGTGGTGGAGGACAGAAAGGGACAAGGGGATTATGGTGGGGAAAAAAGCCACAGACACCTTAGAAGTGCTGAGAAGAAATAACAAGCTTAAAGCCCAAGATAAATGGGTTTACCGTGTGTTTACTGTAATGTCGACTTAGTATACCAAAACAAAAAATGTTATGCTCTGATTTCTCTTCATTTTGCATAAATCTTTCACCTTTTCCCAAAGTAAATTTTCTTTTGTCTCTATTTGCTACTACTTTGTATGATAGTAGCAGAAGAAAAAAAAGTGGACTTGGAGATAAAAAGAAATTCCTTCTTTGGTTTCCAACTTCATAACATATATAGCATGAGTAGGGGTCCTATTAAGAATAAAAGTTTATGGGCCTCCCTGGCGGCACAGGTGGTTGAGCACTGCACTGTGAAGTTGTCCACAGCCTCTGCAGTGCGGATTCAATCCCAGCCAGCTGGTGAGAATCCCACATGGCCTGGCAGGGTCTCGCTCGCTGCTCCCCTCAGCAGTGTATTTCATCAGTCTGCCTGTTCTGTTCCCCGCTCTGTTTCTGGTGAATCCTCTCGCTCTCCCACGCATCTGGCCTGTACCCCGGTTCTTGCATGAATAAATAAACCTTAAAAAAAAAAGAATAAAAGTTTAAATAACATTTATATCTGCTTTTAAATTAAGAAATGTAAAATAATGGTATTGTTTCCATCCATCCATTTATCTCTTCAACACCTAGTGTTAGGCAGGAAGTATGCTGGGCACAGAGTGGTATTGTGCTGCTCAATTTAGTAGCCACTGGACACATGTGGCATTTTAGATTTAAATTTAAATTACTATGAATAAAATTAAATTAAATTAAAAGTTCATTTGTCAGTCACAGTAACCACATATTAAGTCTTCAAAACTGTACGTATCTAGTAGCTACATTTTTGGAAAAATTATCAAGAACGTTATCACTGTCTCCAGAAAGTTCTATTGAACAGCACTTATCTAGAAGTAAGATAGACATATGTAAACTCATAATGTTCCTTTAACTAATAATCATTTTCATAACAATTTTTCAAATATGGTAGAGGAGTTAAGAGGGAATATACTTTAGGCTGCCAGAAGGGTCAAGAATGCTGTGCATTAGAGATAACATTTGAACTTAGTCTTACAGGATGAGAAGGAATTTGCTAAATTGAGAAGGAATAAATATGCTAGCACATTTCAAAGAGGGAACAGCAGATATAAAATTTAAAAAATGGCAGAAAAGGCAAAAAAGCATAAATTTATTATCTAGCAAAGTATGAAATTCAATGTGTCTGGACAGAAAAATATATGAGAAAAGAGTAGAGTTGAGGCTGGGTGTGGCAAGAGCAGACAAAAAAGAGACAGATAGGGCCTCCCTGGTGTCGCAAGGGGTTAAGTACCGCACTATGAAGCAATCCGCAGCCTCTGAAGCATGAGTTTGATCCCTGGCCAGCCAGGGAGCAACCCACATGGCGTAGCAGACCTCTACTGACTCGCCCGCTGCTCCCCTCAGCAGTGTATTTCAGTCAGTCTGCCTGATCTGTTCCCTACTCTGTCTCTGGTGAGTCCTTTCACCTCCAGCATCGCTGGCCTGTACCCCAGCTCTTGTATGCATAAATAAATAAATCTTTTTTAAAAAAAAAAGAGAGACAGGATAGCAAGTATTTAGAGTTTTTATTTTGGTGATGGGGAGTCAACAAAAATCTCTTGAGCAAGACATAATATAATCCTTGAGTTGAAGAGGAAAGACTCAATTTTAGAGATAACTGAATTATAAAGCTCAATTAGAATTAGAATTAGAATTAGAAAGTTATGATGTAATTATGGGCAACATTTTTCCGCTTAATTCAATAGGAGAGTTGGTACGAGGTAGGCGAAAGCAGTCTGAGTGTCAGGTGGCTGTGTCTCAGCTTCTGCATGCAGAGAATAAACAAGCGGGGGTTGGCATGCATGTCTGTTTTGTCACACTCAGGCTATGCCCTTGAGAAAGTGGTGTGTGTATCAATTCATTCAGGAAAATCCTCTGTGACCTCCCTCACATTTGGACACTTGAAGTGACAAAAGGTCACTTCCTCCTAGGAAGTCTCTTTTATTAAAAGGACTTACAGACCTTGCTTCCATATGGAGAAGTGCTACCTTTTAATGCATTCATTTTGTCATCAGAAATTTCCATAATGCATTCTGGGGTACTTTAATATGGAGCTATCTGTATGTTGAAGGACAATGTTTGAAGTTGGAAGGGGTGAAGTTTTTGGAATTTATGTATGTGTGAGTCTTACAAAGAAGTCTTCTAAGGGCGAGTTTCCTGTCGTTGAAGAGCTGTCAGGGACTGACCACAGCTGGTAAGAGCCTGATTCCTTGATTCTGATGGGATTTCTGACTTATTTTTCAGTCTATCTGAGTAAAGTTTCGGGTCAATCTCAGTTTCTCAGAAAGGGGCAGGAAATGTTTATAGTGCAGTCAGTGGACCAGAGTAACCTGAGGCATCGCTTCCCTTCCCTTTGTCAATTTATCACTGAGCCTGATTTCCTCCTCTATTGGGTAAACATCCTTGTCTTATTCCCATTTTCCCTCAAAGTCAGCACTTTCCTAATGATTTCCTATTCTAAGCAAAATCATCCTGAGATAAAGCAGGAGAGATTAGTAAGGCCTTCCATGGCAGGGGAATCTGAAGTCCTAGAACCTGCCTGAGTTGTGAGATGTTGGAGAATTAGGTGAACGTGCAGTGTCCAGTGCCCTCCACTGGCTCTGCAGTTCCTTTCAATGGGGCGGCTGTCCTGAGGGGACAAGCTAAGGGACCAAAGGCTTCCATGCAAGTTTCTACAAATAGTCCCATGGGAAACAGCATTTAAGCCCAATATTCTTAAATGGAAAAGTATCAAAGTTAAAAATAAACTTTTCTCATTAAGAATTTCAGGCAGCTTCCAATTAGTATTGTTCTTATCTCCAAAAGTGAATGCTAAAAATGCTTCAAAAAGTATATATTTCTGTTATCTCCTTTATGCTATGGTATTTCCCCCCAAGTCACTGATAATTTTATTAAAGAAACTTCTTCTAAGTGATCTGAAATTTAATAGCTAATTTTTCTGATATGTAGATTTTTTTGGTTTGTTTTGAATGCTTTTGTTGCATTGTTCATATTAGTATGTTGTAAATCAGCGTCCAGTAGGAAAACCACTGATGAATTCAAATTGTATTGTTGTAAAATATTAAGCATAATTTTATTAATCCTTTCTTAAAGCCGCATTGCTTTTATACTTATAAAAGCTCAATTTGTTATGGGGTTTAGATGAACACTTTATTTTGTCATCTTATAGCAATGGAAATAAAAGTGAATCTGGAAGTTTCCATGAATATTAAACACAATGAAAAATCTTCGTTTTGTTTCAATCAGTTTTGACAGCCACCAAACCATCCTTTTATCCTTTCCATGTTAAACACACAGTGGCTGACATGCTTATGCTGGCCAAGACAGGTTAGGATACACAGGTTATAGACAAAGGCTGGGTGGAGGTAGGCAGCATAAATTCTGTGTTGTAAGAAACTTCTGTGGGTGTCATCTATTCTTTGAGTACTGTACCCTCGTATGAGAATTTTAAAGATGTATAATTTGCAAACTAGACTACCTAGTAGCAATGCAGTGGCAAGAGCTTCCTGGAGATTTTAGGTAAATCTATACTGACTTATTAATAAATCAATCATTCAACAAAAATGTTGAGACCTGACAGTGGGATGCCTGGGAGAAGAAAACATTGGAAGAACAAAAGATGAGTTTGAAAATAAAGCATGGTTCATGGGCAGAAAGACAATATATATTATAAAGAGATCATTGTTCCCAAATTGACTATAAAATCAATTTTGTTCCAACTAAATCACAACAAGATTTTCATGGAATTTGACAAGCTGATTCTAACATTTATATGAAAGAACAAAGGGCAAGGAAGAGCCCAGATTCTCTGAAAGAGGAATGTGATTAGACAATTTTTCCTTGCAGATAGACTTTTTACAAAGATATAACAATTAAGATAATTTAATTCAGTAACAAAGAAATAAATAGATAAGAACACATACATATATGAAAATCTTATTCATAATTAGGGCTAGCCCACAGAACAATGGGAAAATAATAAATGATTCTAGAATAATGGGATATATAGATTTTAAAAAGCATGAAATTATACTTGAGACATTCATATAAAAATTTAGAACAAAATATAAGGATAAATCAGTAAGACTCAAAAGGCATAAACAATTACAAAAATGTTTTTTATCTTGTTATAGTAACATAAAAAACTTTTATTAATTAGACTATACCCTCAAAGAAAGTGAAAAAACTCAAGTCACAAATTGGAAGTTATTTGCACTACATATCTTTGATAATAAAGCATTCAGAAGGCATAATGAACTAAAAACATAGGGCAATGTAAATTTAAAAAAGTATGAATGGGGGCCTCCCCAGTGGCTCAGCGGTTGAGCGCTGGGTTGCGAAGCTGCCTGCAGCCTCTGTAGCGCTGGTTCGATCCCCGGCTGCTCCCCGGCCACCAGAGGAGGGTCCCACATGGTGCGCAGACCTCTCCTGTCGCCCGCTGCTCCCCTCAGCAGTGTGCTTCGGTCCTTCTGCCTGCTCTGCTCCCTGCTCTGGCTCTGGTGAATTCTCTCACCCTCCCACGCTTCTGACTGTACCCAGTGCTTGTGTAAATAAATAAATAAATCTTTTAAAAAAAAAGTGTGAATGAATTAATTCATGAAAAGACATTAATGTATTATGTATATTAACACATGAAAAGACAGTTGTTCTTATTAGTAATCTAAGAAATTAAAACCAAAATCACATGAGATGGCATTTAAAAATTTATAGCATCAAATTATTTAAAACCTGTATGTTGAAAACACAAAACAAATTCTAAGTAAATGGAGAGAAATACCATGTTCATAATTTGTGAGACTCAATATTGTTGACACGGCAAGACTCTCCAAATGTACACACAGAGTCAATTCAATCTCTATCAAAATCCCACTAAGTCTGTTGTAGAATTTCACAGGCTGATTCCAAAATTTATTTAAAAATGCAAAAAGTTTAGAGTAGATAAAACAATTTTGGTACAAAAACAAAGCTGGAGACTTCTACCTGATCTCAAGATTTCTTATTACAGATATCAAGATTTTGTGGTATTGACAGAAGAAAAGCCATATAGATCAATAGATCAGAAGTGATAAGCCCAAATCAGACTTATACATTAGAACGCTAACAACGATAAGAAACAACTTTTTTTTTTTTATGGTTTTATTTTTTTTTAATTAATAAATTTTATTTTTATATTCCCCATACAATTGCAATCCCCCCATTCTGACCCCAATCCCTCCCCTCCCGCCCCCCACCCCCCAAAAAGTGTCTCTGGTTCATAGTTTTTGTTGATTTTGATTTTCACTTTCTTATAGTTATTCATTTTCCTGGTCCCTTATTTAAGTATTCTAGATTCCTGCTATGAGTGAGACCATCCGGTATTTTTCTTTTTCTTTTTGGCTTATTTCACTGAGCATGATCCCTTCCAGCGCCATCCATGTTGCTGCAAATTGCATGTGTTTATCTTTTTTGAATGCTGAGTAATATTCCATGGTATATATGTACCACATCTTCTTGATCCAGTCATCTATTTTTGGGCATTTGGGCTGTTTCCAAAGCTTAGCTATTGTAAATAGTGCTGCTATAAACATAGGGGTGCAGGTGTTCTTTGGAATTGATGTTTCTGTGTTCTTTGGGTAAATACCTAGGAGTGGAATTGCTGGATCCTGTGGAAGCTCTATGTTTAGTAGGTCCAGAAATCTCCACACAGCTATCCATAGTGGTTGGACCAGTTTGCACTCCCACCAACAGTGCAGAAGAGTTCCTTTTTCTCCACAACCTCGCCAACATTTGTTGTTGCTAGTTTTTTTAATATGTGCCATTCTCACTGGTGTAAGATGGTATCTCATGGTAGTTTTGATTTGCATTTCCCTGATTGCAAGTGATGTTGAACATTTTTTCATATGCCTGTTGGCCATTCGCATTTCCTCTTCAGAGAAGTTTCTTTTTAGCTCCTCTGTCTATTTTTTGACTGGATTATTTTCTTTGTTGTTGTTGAGTCTCATCAGCTCTTTGCAGATTTTTGTGATCAGTCCTTTATCATTAGTGTTGTGTGCAAAAATTTTCTCCCAGTTGGTGGGGTTTCTCTTTGTTTTTGTTATTGTCTCTTTTGCTGTGCAGAAGCTCTTTGATGTAGTCCCAGCTGTTTATCTTTGCCTTCACTATCACTGCTTTGGGTGATGTGTCTGTAAAGATGTCTTTGATATGCAAATCATGTAGTGTTTCGCCTATATTTCCTTCTATGTATTTTATGGTTTCAGGTCTCATGTCTAGTTCTTTAATCCATTTTGAGTTGATTTTTGTATATGGTGTGAGGTAGTGGTCAAGCTTCATTCTTTTGCATGTAGCGACCCAGTTTTCCCAGCACCATTTATTGAACAAACTTTCTTTGCTCCAATGCATAGTCTTTGCTCCTTTGTCAAATATTAGTTGACCATAAATCTGTGGGTTTATTTCTGGATTTTCTATTCAATTCCATTGGTCTGTATGTCTGTTCTTGTTCCAATACCATGCCATTTTGATGATTATGGCTTTGTAGTAGAGTTTGAAGTCTGGGAGTTTGATGCCTCCATTCCCTTCTTTTTTTTTCAGGAGAGCTTTGGCTATTCAGGGTTTTTTGTGATTCCATATGAATTTCATCAATAATTGTTCTATTTCTTTGAAGAATGACATTGAAATTTTGATTGGAATAGCATTGAATCTGTATATTGCTTTTGGTAGGATGGCCATTTTAATAATGTTTATTCTCCCAATCCATGAGCAGGGGATGTTTTTCCATTTCTTTGTGTCTTCTTCTATTTCTTTTAACAGTGTTTTATAGTTTTCTTTGTATAGGTCCTTTACCTCTTTTGTTAGATTTATTCCCAAATATTTGATTTTTTTTTGTTTCAATAATAAAAGGGATGGTTTTTTTGATTTCTTCTTCTTCAGATTTATTGTTTGTATATAGGAAGGCTACTGACTTTTGCGTGTTGATTTTGTATCCTGCCACTTTACTGAACTGATTGATGAGTTGAATTAGTTTTTCTGTGGAGTTTTTGGGGTTCTCTATGTATATTATCATATCATCTGCAAAGAGTGATAGTTTGACTTCTTCTTTTCCTATTTGGATTCCTTGGATGTCTTTCTCTTGTCTTATTGCTCTGGCTAGGACTTCCAGTATTATATTGAAAGCAGTGGTGAAAGTGGACATCCTTGTCTTGTTCCAGATCTTAATGGAATTGCTTTCAGCTTTTCACCATTGAGAATGATACTGGCTGTTGGCTTGTCATATATGGCCTTTATGATGGAAACAACTTTTTTTTTAAGGGCAAAATATGAACAGACACTGCACAAATAAAGATATATGGATGTCCAATAAGCTCATGAAAATAAACTCCATATCATTAATATCAGGGAAATATAAATTAAAATCAGGAAGAAAACCTCTTCTAAGCACCAGAATGGCTAATATGGATTTTTCTATAGAAGAGGCTATGACTCAAAGCCCAGGCTGAGCTATCCGAAATACTTACCATCCACCAACAAAGGAAGGTTAGAACAAACCAGAGATAGAGCATTTACCAACTGTGGGAGTGGATACCCCTGGATAAGACTGCTGGGAAGGAAAAGTGTACAACTCCATACCATGACCTGGTGTCACCTCCAGTCTTTGCCAAGCAATGCATCTGGTGCTTAAAAATAACCTAGGATGGAGGGGGCAGCAAGACAATAAAAGAAACAGACCAAGGAGCTGGCCTGGAGTTGAGGATCATTGTGAATCCCTACCACAGGACTCTGGTATCCACAGCACAAGAGGAAGTTAAAATTCCTGAGTCTACTGGAGGTGCCCACTGCCTAAATCCCCTTTCATATGTAATGCAACTTACTGGTTCCATTCCCCCAATTACTCCAGACAACAGTTGAGAAGACAACAGTTGAAAATTTATCCCTACTAAAACCCACAAAAAAACTGAAAATGAGGAGACAGAAGAACACGTCACAAATGCCAAAACAAAGATTCCCTGAAGGGAGCCCTGAATCAGCAGAGTTGACAGAGGAGAATTCAGGACAATGTTTCTGCCAGTACAACAACAGAATAAAAATAAAGAAAATATGTGACTTCTATAATTAGAAATAATAGAACTAAGAAACATTAAAGATCATAAAAATTCAGCAGAGGGTCTCAGTACCTAGACAAACAGAAACAATGGAGAGAAATTAATGAGTTCAAAAACACGTGTTGAAGAACCAGAATAGAACAATGTATAGAAAAAAGAATTTAAAACATGAAAACATTGTGAGAGTCCTCTGGGACAACTTAAAGAGAATATTCACATCACAGAGATCCCAGAAGGAGAAGAGAAAGAGAAAAGCACAGAAAACTTAAAGAAATAATCACTGAACACTATCTTAATCTGGGAAAAGAAGCAGAAGGCATGATCTAGGAGGCCCAAAGAGTTCCAAACAAAATATTAGACAGTCACCAAGACATATAATAATAAAGCTGTCAAGAACAGACAATAAGGGCAAAGTATTAAAAATATTGGGAGAAGGGGCGGAGCAACATGGCGGCGAGGAGACGCTGCGAGTAAGATCTCCCATTAAAAAAAGTTAATAGGGAGGAAAAGCGGCAGGTCCCAGTGAGAAATGGGACACGGAAGATAAACGGACGACTCCAGCAAACTGCCCGAAGAAGAAAGTTGCCATAAAAGAGGACGAGAAGGGAGGGAAGCGCAGAACCCTGCTCCCCTCCCCCGCCCACAGAGGCGGCACTCTCCGACCGGCAGAGAGAAGGGAAACAACAAACGAAAACGGCCAACAAGAAAAACGGACGCAGCAAGTGGGACTGTGAGTGGAAAGGAACTATTGCAGCCACCACACCCCGTGAACGGGAGCTGAGACGAACCCTGCAGGATCCGCCGCGGAGGTGAGCTCCAGGCGCCATTAAAGAGAGAGCCCCGCCCCCCAGGAGGAGACCAGCACCAGCACACAGCCCCGGCCGCCCGGTAAGCTTGCGCGAAAGCGGCGCTCGGATTGCAGCTGCCCAGGGCCCTGCGCCTGCGACCTAGGCTTGCGGGGAGACGGCGGAGGCCCTCCCTGAGTGAGCAGGAACAAGGTGCCCAGGCAGGGGAGCGGGATTCAAAAGGCGCCATTCCCGCGCCACTGATCTGGGCTACAGCCCGCGTCCTGGAACTGAGGGCTTTGGAACTGAGACCCGGGCGAGGCCCTCCCTGAGTGAGCAGGAACAAGGCGCCCAGGCAGGGGAGCGGGATTCAAAAGGCGCCATTCCCGCGCCACTGATCTGGGCTACAGCCCGCGTCCTGGAACTGAGGGCTGTGGAACTGAGACCCGGGCGGAGGCCCTCCCTGAGTGAGCAGGAACAAGGCGCCCAGGCAGGGGAGCGGGATTCAAAAGGCGCCATTCCCGCGCCACTGATCTGGGCTACAGCGCGCGTCCTGGAACTGAGGGCTTTGGAACTGAGACCGGGGCACGAAATTAGGGGCGTGGGTTCCCCACGACGGTGGGGCACAAGGCAGACACAGCACCCCAAAGCCGTTGAGGTGTACCCTACCATCCCCGCTCTGCTCCCTGTCCCACGGGGTGGAAAATCAGCTCCCCAAGGGCTCTAGGAGAAATCTCTGGCGCCACCTAGCGACTTGACCCCAGCACAGGCTACTGAAGGAGCTAGTGGCCAGCTGGGGAGTTAGCCCACACCGGGCCCCTTCCGAAGAAGTAGTCTGAGCCCACAGGGAGAGCGAGCACCCACAGCCGGGGCAGACCAGGCACGCAGAAGAGTGTGCCTGAGACCAGAAGCGCAGGGAGTGTGTCCCACATCACCATTTTAGAACAGGGACATTTCTTCAATAAAGACTACCTGCAGAAGGCTTCCTCAGGAGCCAGAGGTGAGCGGGGGAAGTTCGCCCACGCCAGACCCCCTCTGGCCTGCAGTCCAAGCCCAGAGGGGAGCAGGAACCCACCGCCGGGGCAGACCAGGTGCACAGGGGAGTGTGTCCCCACATCGGCATTTTAGAACAGGGACCTTTCTCCAGTAAAGGCTGCTTGAAACTGACAGATGACTCCTGGAAGAACCAGAGGGGAACAGAGAAGCCCACCCAAGATGCCGGCCAGTCCCAACAACACAGTGTCCCAACGCATACGGCAAATTAGAAAACAGACAGTAGGGAGGAGAAGAACCACACGCAACCTAGCAACTCTCCAGAGAAAAAGCACACCACAAAAAGAAAGCCAGCCCCCAGATTGCAACGACAATAACTTGGAAGAATTTCTGAGCCTTCCAGAAAGAGAATTTAAAATTGCCGTGATTAAAAAACTGACAGAAGTCATAAAGGAAAACAATGATAAGGGAAAAATAATCAACGATCAGAAGAATGCAATTGAGTCCCTAGAGAGGGAAAACAATGGTCAGAAGAAAGAAATTGAGTCCCTAAAGAGGGAAGTAAAAGAAATGCAGGAGATCAAAGAATTAATGGAAGAACTAAAGAATTCTGGGAAAAGCAATGAAAGCAGAATAGATGAAATGGAAGAACGAATAAGTAATCTTGAAGACACAGAAATAAAAAGAACCAAAACAGAAAAGGAAAGAGAAGTACGAAGGAAAAAGAACGAAGAAAGACTTCGGGAACTATCTGACTCCATGAGGAAAGGAAATATAAGAGTTATAGGAATACCAGAAGGAGAGGAGAGAGATGTAGGAACAGAGAAAATATTCAAAGAGATAATTGAAGAGAACTTCCCAAATGTGAAGAAGGAGCTGAAAATTGATATACAAGAAGCAAGAAGAACACCAAACTTCCACGACGAAAGGAAAAATACAGCAAGACACATAATAGTAAAGCTCCCAAGAATCCAGGACAAGGAAAAAATAATGAAGCTGGCAAGAGGGAAGAAACAGATAACATTCAAAGGAAAACCAATCAGGCTGACATCAGACTTCTCCGAAGAAACACTACGGGCAAGGAGAGAGTGGAGGGACATAGTCAACAGACTCCAAGAAAACAGATGCCAACCAAGAATACTCTATCCCGCAAAGCTCTCCTTCCTCTTTGAAGAAAGAATATGGACCTTCCCAGACAAACAGAAACTCCGGAATTTCATTGCAACTAAACCCCCACTCCAAAAAATACTACAAGGAGTCCTAAAGCCAGAACCTCAGAGCGACGAATAACAGTGAAAGAAGGCCAAAAAAAAAAAAAAAAAGTTATTAAAAGAATAAATAAATAAAATCAAAGGAAAGACAAACACAATGGCAAATACAGATGTTAACATATCAATATTAACTCTAAATGTAAATGGACTAAACTCTTCAATAAAAAGACACAGAGTTGCAGCCTGGATTAAGAAACAAAACCCAACCTTTTGCTGTCTCCAGGAAACACATTTAGCTACAAAAGATAAAAATAGGCTCAAAGTTAAAGGATGGAAAACAATCCTACAAGCAAATGGACCAAAAAAGAAAGCAGGAACAGCTATACTTATATCAGATAAAACAGATTTCAAACTCAAAAAGATAAAAAGAGACCCCAATGGTCACTACATTATGATCAAGGGGACAATACTTCAAGAAGAAATAACACTCATTAACATATACTCACCAAATGAAGGAGCACCAAAATATATCAGACAACTGTTGTCCTCTCTGAAAACAGACATCAGAGAAAACACATACGTAGTGGGAGACTTCAACACACCACTATCAACAATGGATAGATCAACAAGACAAAAAATAAGTAAAGAAACCAAAGCTCTAAATAAAGACCTAGAGCAATTGGGCTTAACAGACATCTATAGAACACTAAACCCCAAAAAAACGGAGTACACATTTTTCTCAAGCGCACACGGATCATTCTCCAGGATCGATCACATACTGGGGCACAAGACAAACATCAACAGATACACCAAGATTGAAATCATATCAACCATCTTTTCTGACCATGAAGGCATCAAACTAGAAATAAACCATAAAAAGAAGGCAAGGAACTTTCCTACCTCATGGAGATTAAAAACCACACTACTGGAAGACCATTGGACTAATGAGGAGATCAAAGAAGAAATTAAAAAATTTTTTGAATTGAACGACAAGGAGGACACCAATATCCTAAATGTATGGGATGCAGCAAAAGCAGTAATAAGAGGAAAATATATAGCAATAGAAGCTCACATCAAGAAACAAGAAAGAACGCAAAGAAACAACCTAATCTCGAAGCTCAAAGATCTAGAAAAAGAACAACAAAAAAACCCCAAAACCAGTAGAAGAAAAGAAATAATAAAAACCAAAGCAGAAATAAATGAAATTGAAACTAAAAAAACAATCCAAAAGATCAATGAAACCAAGAGCTGGTTCTTTGAAAAAATCAATAAAATAGACAAACCCCTAGCCAGGCTCACAAAGGAAAAAAGGGAGAAAGCACAAATAAACAGGATCATCAATGAAAGAGGAGAAATCACAACGGACACAGCAGAAATCAAAAGAATAATCAGTAACTACTATGAACAGTTATATGGAAACAAGTTTAACAATCTAGAGGAGATGGACAAATTCCTACAGCTCTACAATCACCCAAAGCTAGATAAAGAAGAAATAGAACACCTAAACAGACCAATTACAATTAGCGAAATTGAAATGGTAATCAAAAACCTCCCCAAAAACAAAAGCCCAGGACCTGATGGATTTACAAATGAATTCTACCAAACATTCAGAGACGAATTAGTGCCTATCCTTCACAAACTCTTCCAAAAAATTGAGAAGGAAGGGACAATACCAAACACGTTCTATGAAGCCAACATTACACTAATACCAAAACCGAACAAGGACAACACAAAAAAGGAAAACTACAGGCCAATCTCCCTAATGAACACTGATGCAAAAATCCTGAATAAAATTTTAGCTATCAGAATCCAACAATGTATCCATAAGATAATTCACCACGACCAAGTTGGATTCATTCCAGGGGCACAAGGATGGTTTAACATCCGAAAATCAATCAACGTTATCCAACACATCAACAAAAAGAAATATAAAAACCATATGATAATATCAATAGATGCTGAGAAAGCTTTCGACAAAGTGCAACACCCATTCATGATAAAAGCCCTTGAAATTCTTGGGATACAAGGAACATACCTCAACATCATAAAGGCCATCTATGACAAGCCAACAGCCAGTATCATTCTCAATGGTGAAAAGCTGAAAGCAATTCCATTAAGATCTGGAACAAGACAAGGATGTCCACTCTCACCATTGCTTTTCAATATAATACTGGAAGTCCTAGCCAGGGCAATAAGACAAGAGAAAGACATCCAAGGAATCCAAATAGGAAAAGAAGAAGTCAAACTATCACTATTTGCAGACGATATGATATTATACATAGAGAACCCCAAAAACTCCACAGAAAAGCTAATTCAACTCATCAATCAGTTCAGTAAAGTGGCAGGATACAAAATCAACACGCAAAAGTCAGTAGCCTTCCTATACACAAACAATAAATCTGAAGAAGAAGAAATCAAAAAGACCATCCCTTTTGTTATTGAAACAAAAAAAATCAAATATTTGGGAATAAATCTAACAAAAGAGGTAAAGGACCTATACAAAGAAAACTATAAAACACTGTTAAAAGAAATAGAAGAAGACACAAAGAAATGGAGAGACATCCCCTGCTCATGGATTGGAAGAATAAACATTATTAAAATGGCCATCCTTCCAAAAGCAATATACAGATTCAATGCTATTCCAATCAAAATTTCAATGTCATTCTTCAAAGAAATAGAACAATTATTGATGAAATTCATATGGAATCACAAAAAACCCCGAATAGCCAAAGCTCTCCTGAAAAAAAAAGAAGGGAATGGAGGCATCAGACTCCCAGACTTCAAACTATACTACAAAGCCATAATCATCAAAACTGCATGGTATTGGAACAAGAACAGACATACAGACCAATGGAATCGAATAGAAAATCCAGAAATAAACCCACAGATTTATGGTCAACTAATCTTTGACAAAGGAGCAAAGACTATGCATTGGAGCAAAGAAAGTTTGTTCAATAAATGGTGCTGGGAAAACTGGGTCGCTACATGCAAAAGAATGAAGCTTGACCACCACCTCACACCATACACAAAAATCAACTCAAAATGGATTAAAGAACTAGACATAAGACCTGAAACCATAAAATATATAGAAGGAAATATAGGCGAAACACTACGTGATTTGCACATCAAAGACATCTTTACAGACACATCACCCAAAGCAGTGATAGTGAAGGCAAAGATAAACAGCTGGGACTATATCAAATTAAAGAGCTTTTGCACAGCAAAAGAGACAATAACAAAAACAAAGAGAAACCCCACCAACTGGGAGAACATTTTTGCACCCAACACTAATGATAAAGGACTGATCACAAAAATCTGCAAAGAGCTGATGAGACTCAACAACAACAAAGAAAATAATCCAGTCAAAAAATGGGCAGAAGAGCTTAAAAGAAACTTCTCTGAAGAGGAAATGCAAATGGCCAACAGGCATATGAAAAAATGTTCAACATCACTTGTCATCAGGGAAATGCAAATCAAAACTACCATGAGATACCATCTTACACCAGTGAGAATGGCACATATTAAAAAAACTAGCAACAACAAATGTTGGCGAGGGTGTGGAGAAAAAGGAACTCTTCTGCACTGTTGGTGGGAGTGCAAACTGGTCCAACCACTGTGGAAAGCTGTGTGGAGATTTCTGGACCTACTAAACATAGAGCTTCCATATGACCCAGCAATTCCACTCCTAGGTATTTACCCAAAGGACACAGAAACATCAATTCCAAAGAACACCTGCACCCCTATGTTTATAGCAGCACTGTTTACACTAGCTAAGCTTTGGAAACAACCCAAATGCCCAAAAATAGATGACTGGATCAAGAAGATGTGGTACATATATACCATGGAATATTACTCAGCATTCAAAAAAGATAAACACATGCAATTTGCTGCAACATGGATGGCGCTGGAAGGGATCATGCTCAGCGAAATAAGCCAAAAAGAAAAAGAAAAATACCGGATGGTCTCACTCATAGCAGGAATCTAGAAAACTTAAATAAGGGACCAGGAAAATGAATAACTATAAGAAAGTGAAAATCAAAATCAACAAAAAACTATGAACCAGAGACACTTTTAGGGGGTCGGGGGCGGGAGGAGAGGGATTGGGGTCAGAATGGGGGGCTGCAATTGTATGGGGAATATAACAATAAAATTTATAAAAAAAAAAAAAATAAAAAAAAATAAAAAAAAATAAAAATAAAAATGAAAAAAAAAAAAAAAAAAAAAAAAAAAAAAAAAAAAAAATATTGGGAGAAAAAAAGAGTAATTTATAAAGCAATATCATTCAGACTAGCAGAATTTTTGGTGGAAACAGTAGAAGCACAAAGGGACTGGAGACAATATTTAAAATACTTAAAGAAAATTACTTCCAGCCCAGAAACTTTTACCCATCAAGATTAGCAATCAAGATAGGGGGAAGATTAAGGAACTTCACCGAAAATCAAAATCTTAAAAAATTTATCAATATTAAACCACGCATGAAAGAAATCTGAGAGAACAATGACTATTGAAGCAATAGACACAATGTGGAGAAGGAGGAGGAAGCCAACAATGTGGCCCATCAGAACTAGTTGGTGATCGGACCAGCCAGTGGGTTACACAAAATACCCAGTATATACTAACCTCAGTCGAACCCTCAAACAAAAATTAAAAGAAGTAACAAATGAAACAAGGAAAATGGAACTTAATGAAAACATAAGAGGAAACCCTCCAAAAATAAAAAAGACAGACAAACCAAACCAACAAACACACACATAACAAAATGGTAATGATCACCCAGGTCTCAATAATCAACTTAAATGTAAATGGCCTGAACTTAATAGTCAAAATAAATAGTGACTGAAAGGATTTCAAAACAAGTCTGGTCTTTGGCTGTTTAAAAGAAACTTGCTAGCACAGATAAGGACAGACTTAGAGTTAAAGAGTAGAAGACAGTTAGATATGAAAATGGCAAACCAGAGCTTTCTTTTGGGAGAGTATCCTTTGCTTTTTAATAGGAAATATGGTAGCATCAATATAAACACCCACAGGACTGCAAGTGCCTACAATCCCTCCCCACCAGACTTTTATCTCCTTCAATCAGGCACTGAAATTTCCAGGGCATTCCTAGAACTGTTAATACTTCAAATTATACTTAACATTGTGTATGAATGTGAATTTTAGCTCAATCATGGGGATGGCAGAGTATGGGGAAGGATGGAAAGAGTGATAATTCAAATATGGACAGGGTGATCTGGGGACAGATCACTGAAGAAAAGAGTGTAGGGAATCTGAAATCTTGCAGATGTAATTGGAAGTAGGATTCAGGGTAAAAATTCTTCCTTGTAAATAGGTTGAAACTTCCCTGCTCTGGCCACCTCACACCTCTTTAATATCTGCCTTCACAAAGCTTCCTTCAAGGGTCTCCCTGGTGGCACAAGGGGTTAAGCACAGCACTATGAAGCTATCTGCAGCCTCTGCAGCATGAGTTCGATTCCCAGCCTGCCAGGGAGCTACCAACATGGGGTGGCAGACCTCTCCTGTTGTGCCTGCTGCTTCCCCCACCCCACAAATTTTCTCTCAGCTGTGCTTGTTATCATAACTACTCAAGATGTTCTTGGGGCCACTCTTGAACTGTGGTTCTGAGTTGTTATTGAGTTAATAAATTGTTGAACTTTTCACACATTTATAGCACTGATTTCCAACTAAATCATAAAATTATCCTTGAGTAATATTTATTCATTCACTTGGCTTAGTCCATTCATGACTACAACCTTAAATGCAGCAGGAACTTGAGAAAGCTGCTTGCCCAATCTTATTTTACAAATGAGGAAGTTGAAGTTGAGACTGAAGGAATGAGTCACAGTGACTTACTGGAATCTATAGGAATAGATTTTGGTTCTGATAATGATGATATTGAATATACTTGACATTCTTAGCTGAAACATTTAATGTACCTTTGTTAGGGGGAAAGGATGACCTGAGCTAATCCCATACAGGCTTTGTGGACCCCACCCCCACTCCAGACTAAAGCCATCGAGACATTGGGAACGACAAATCCCGTCACCACCAAAGGGAGGGTGGCTGGGACCTGAGGGTGGAGTTGGGCAGCCAGGTTGGGTATAAAACCAAACACGTGGGTCTTGGGGTGGCTCTCTATCGCTCGCCTCCTGGCTTCACGGCTCCTGGCTTGCAGCCAGCTCTCAAAGTGCCATTTGGGATTCCAGATCGGCGGATCGGGTAGGACGCATTTAAAACTTTGTCTCCCACTTTTCTCCCTGAGCTGTACATTTCCTCATTTGCCCTTCCCTTGTAAATAAACCTTTTATTAACCTTTCGTGTGTGCCTGCAGTAGAACATTGATAAGTCCTTTTAAGCGCGAGGGTGAGGACCCACAGTCAGCCACCCCGTTTTGTATCGGGGCTGCCCTATAACACCTTCATCTATGGTATAATACAATAACCTCAGTATACCTACTGTTTTTCAGTTATGTGGTGTAGCAGACGAAAGGGGCTATTTTACTACATATACCAGACCTAGAGGGGACCCTCAAGTCTTTGGAGGTTTAGGATACATTTCAAAGAGAGAGCCAAGGGAGCACCTTCTTACTTCAGCACAAAAACTCAAGGAGCACAATGGTCTATGGTGGTAGACTATGGGTGCTTTGGTAGTGGGAATGTAACAGGTCCTCAACCCCTAAAGAGCAGGTCCTTTGCCCTCTGGGAAAAAAAAATCACCAGAGAGTGCTAGCTGTAGTTGAAGCAGGTAAGGCTTTATGAGAGAGATTCATACTTGCGGGAGCCAGCGCAGGGAAGGGGGATATAACCTGGTTCATTGCAGTCAATTAGGAGGGGAGGGAAGAAGAGCAACTTCATAGATTGTTCTGGGTTGGGCTACACCTGGGCATGCACTGAAGGGCATTCCAACTACACATATGGGCTCTCAGATTTCTCCCTCCAGGAAATCAATAGTCAGGGATCTACTGCTTTTTATCTATCATGATGCTTCATGGATCTTATTCAGTATTTTAAAGTCATTTTTGTTCATTTTATCACTCCGTATGACAGCAGGTTGCTTTGGAGAAAGGAAAACTAGGCAAGGGATTGGGGTGGGTCATACTTGTGGCTGTCAAAGAGAAGTCTCAGTTTATAAACCTGAATTAGGTTAAATTACCTCCATTTTCAGACCTACACAAGGAAGCTGAGACTTTTCCAACTACTTTTTTCCAGCTACCTATTAGATATCCTATCAGAACATTGGTGTTCAGAGTATGTAATACTTTAAGTTTATGCCTTTTTATCTGCCTAGACTGGCGTCTTTCCTGGTCCATGTCCCTAAGTAGTTCAGATATAACCACCGCTTTGAAACCTTTCTGGGTATCTTCTGGCAGATATGGAATTGCAAATATCTATTGACACATCAGCTAAAGGACTAGACTGTGGATGTGCAGTGACAACCATAGTGATGGCAATCACCCCTTGTGATCCCAACTATGGAGGACCCAGAAAGTGCACCCTGTGGCAATCAAGAATGATAAATACCATGAATGGTAGGAAAATACTGATAAGTAACAAATATCTAGGGCAAGGTTAGTCATTATGCTACAGGGTAGAAGAAAAATACAGTTTCAGTTCTCAAGTAAAATATTTAAACATGGGAAAAGTCATTTGACCTTATCTATAATAAGCACACGATACTATTTTTTCACCCAGTATATTGGCAACAATCAAATAGTCTATGACACAATACATTGGCGATGTTATGGAGAGGTGCTGGAGACCAGCTCCAGGGAACAGAGTTGAGGAGAGGAATCCAAAAGAACTTATAAACGAAGAAATGACAGATACAAAATAGAGTTTTAAGAGAAGCAGGACCCAGTGATTTTAGATAAAGTGATTTTTTTTTAAATTTTTTTTTTAATGGAGGCATGTTTTATTTATTTGTTTGTTTGTTTGTTTTGTTTATACATGCACTGGGTACAGTCAGAAGTGCGGGAGGGTGAGAGAATTCACCAGAGCCAGAGCGGGGAGCAGAGCCGGCAGAAGGACCGAAGTACACTGCTGAGTGGAGCAGCTGGCGGCAGGAGAGGTCTGCGCGCCATGTGGGACCCTCCTCCAGTGGCCTGGGAGCAGCCGGGGATCGAACCGGCGCCGCAGAGGCCGCAGGCAGCTTCCCAACCCAGCGCTCAACTGCTGCGCCACCAGGGAGGCCCGATAAAGTGATTTTAATTGTCAAACTTTTATTGTTAAACTTAATAAAACCTTAGTTTTACAAGAAATATGGCCATTATTTAAATAATGATAAAATAACAAAGCTAAGAGAGAGATACCAACTGTAGGTTTTAGTTTTTTTTAGGACTGCTATGTTAAATTAATTGCAGAGTTGCAAAATGTAACAATCCCAGAAACCAAGTTTTTTCCTAGGCAATCACTAGATAGATTGACAAAAAACAAGAAAAAATCAGAGAGAGTTAATATTTTTTGTATACTTATGAGAGACTCAGTATGGCTGAGTATTTTACCCACCTGACTTTAGATGTTATTTTGAATTCCTTAGCTAGAGGAGGAAAGATGTTAGGATAGTTACTGGAAAAAAAAATAGATAAGTGGATTCTTATCTAAGGAACCTTATGAAAAGAAACTTTGATATCAACATTAAAAGACAAATTTACCTTTGTTAACATAGACCAAATTAATCACTCCCTTTTTTGATACTATGAACTGTCTTTTTAAATAGACATTTAGACATAGAATAAAGTATTGATACCCAACATTGTAACTTTAAGCCATGCATGTTTTGAATTATAGCATTAGATTTGAACTAATTTTTGTTTACCAAAAATCCTGGATCGCGATCTCAAAATTTGTTTCTATTAGAATTTGCATAGGTGCCGTTTATAATTAACTCTCCAGAAATAAAAGACAGAGACATACACAGAGATCTCTTGATTCTATTTAAAATTTTGGTTATGTGTATTTATTTTAAGAGAGAGTTATTTTACCAGTATTTGTTAAGACACTGAGAACCTGTTATTGATTTGATTTTAGTTCTTTAGCAACATTTTTAGATCAATCATATCCTAAATTTGTATTTTTAAGAGTGACTCTTTGGGTTTAAGAAGTTGTGCATAGAGAATTCACATTAAAATTTTAAGACCAGAAAAGTTTTTTTTAATTGTAAAAGAGGCTTCATAAAACACCTCAAACAACCTGGTTTTTGAAATACCTTCGATTTTAGTTTAAGTTTGTTACTCTCATTTACCAAGTTTTTAAAAATACACTTTCATATTAAGAAGGTTTTTAATGAGGTAGAAGCTAAAATTTTTACATAGAATAAGTGTCTAATCTTAATCATTACTAAAGACCTAGGGGCTCAAGACCACAATGGTTAAAAGAGTTTTTACTAACTTTTTTAGATAAGAAAATATTTTTGAGTTTATATTTCTAAGAAATGATCCGTTGGCTTTATGTTGTTGCCATTTTATCTCACTGAGACCAAGCACATTCTTTTTTTAAAGAATTATTTATTTATTTATACAAGCACTAGCTACAGTCAGAAGTGCAGGAGGGTGAGAAAATTCACCAGAGCCAGAGGGGAGAGCAGAGCAGGCAGACTGATGAAATACATTGCTGAGGGGAGCAGCAGGCGTGGCAGGAGAGGTCTGTCACACCATGTGGGACCCTCGCCACCAGCGGGGATCAAACCGGCGCCGCAGAGGCTGTGGGCAGCTTCGCAACCCAGCGCTCAACCACTGCGCCACCAGGGAGGCCCCAAGCATATTCTTAAGGCAAAAAAGAACATTGTTGTTTTCTGAGCATAGGATAAGACGTAGGTTTTTACAGTTTTCCCATTTTTAGACTTTTATCAAAATCTGAGGTTCAGAATTTAGCTCAAAAAGTTGTATTTTCACGTTATAATTTTATCAGGTTAATTAGTTTTAACAAGAAACTCAACCTTTTATAGGCCCAGTAGGCAAATTTAAATTTTTTTACTCAATCAATAAGCATTTTGTAGAGACAGAGGGAAACAGAATTTTTTTTACCTATAGAACAGACCAGAATAGCATTTCAAGGTGGACAAAAGTAGAGTCCAGCCCCCACAGCAGGAAGGCAGTAGAGACATGCCAATGATCTCAACACTGGAGATAAAGTCCAGGCAGCTGCTCGCTGAGACCAGGGGCAGTCACCAGCCAGCTGCAGTGGGATGATACTATTTTGATAAGAACCTTTTAGTCTCACATAATCATATTATACCCATTTTCTATAACATTAACAATTCTGAATGAACTTTGAGTACCCATTTTTAGAAATAATTTTTAAATTTTTTTAAATAAAACTCTAGTGTGGGGACCCTGGCCTCCTCATCAAATAATTAACTGGAAAAACTTGAAGCATTTCTCCCAATTGTTTTTCATGAAACATATTTCTATGAGCAGCTCACAATCTACCAGACACAGTAATCTTGCTTTTGGGTCTCGGTCACACATACTGTGGTGGCAGCTCAGGAGGGGTAGGACAAACACTGGCTGAGTTATGGCTTGGCTCCTTTGGACTTATGAGAACTTCTTCATCTTCACTAGACTCCAAGGATGAATCCTCCTCTCCCTGCAAAGGTTTTTGGTTTTTTTTTTTTATTTACATTTTATTTATTTCTTACAATTTTTTTCCTTTTTTAAAAAATTTATTTATTTATTTATACAAGCACTGGGTACAGTCAGAAGCACGGGAGGGTGAGAGAATTCACCAGAGCCAGAGCAGGGAACAGAACAGGCAGGGTGACGAAATGCACTGAGGGGAGCTCAGTGAGGCATGGCAGGAGGGCATGGGTGAGGGGTCTGTCATGCCATGTGGGACCCTCACCAGCTGGCCGGGATCCCTGCAAAGGTTTTAATGGCTGGGAGATCAAATTACATAATGACCAATCTGATAGCAGAATAGCCTCCCTTTCACAGTGAGCAACTCTCAAACATTCAACCATTTCTTTCCATTGTTTTATATCTGCTGTCCCCTGCTGCGGGAACCAAGAACAATGAGCTTCTACAAAGCGAAAGAGTTCTTAAAAGGACATATGCCTAAGGAGTGGAATTGCTGGATCATATGGAAGCTCCATTTTTAGGAGACTGAGGAATCTCCACACAGCTCTCCATAGTGGTTGGACCAGTTTGCACTCCCCCTTGAAGTGAAGGAGAGTTCCTCTTTCGCCACATCCTTGCCAACATTTGTTGTTGCTAGATTTTTTTTTTTAAGATTTATTTATATATGTATACAAGCACTGGGTACAGTCAGAAGCACGGGAGGGTGAGAGAATTCACCAGAGCCAGGGCAGGGAGCAGAGCAGGCAGAAGGACCGAAGTACACTGCTGAGGGGAGCAGCGGGCGGCAGGAGAGGTCTGCGTGCCATGTGGGACCCTCCTCCAGTGGCCGGGGAGCAGCCGGGGATCGAACTGGCGCTGCAGAGGCTGCGGGCAGCTTTGCAACCCAGTGCTCAACCGCTGTGCCACCAGGGAGGCCCTGTTGCTAGATTTTTTTAATATGTGCCTTTCTCACTGGTGTAAGATGGTATCTCACTGTAGTTTTGATTTGCATTTCCCTGATTACAAGTGATGTTAGATCATGCCCAGTGAAATAAGCCAGAAAGAAAAATAGAAAAATACTGGATGGTCTCAGTCATAGCAGGAATTTAGAAAACCTAAATAAGGGACCAGGAAAAAGACTAAATATAATAAAGTAAAAATCAAAATCAACAAGCAACTATAAACCAGAGACACACTTCAGGGAGGAGGGGGAGTAGGAACAAAACAAGGGGGCTGGGAATTGTACAGGGACTATAACCAAGATGAAAATGCATACAGGTACAAAAATGAAAAATGATGTAAAAAATATATTTAAAAAATGACATATGCACTTTCACACCTACACCTTTCAGCAAAGTCTTAAGAAGCTTGACATATTCAGACTTTTTACTTTCATTTTGTCCCATTTGTTACCCTAGGGGTTCCAAAGTCTCCCCCAATTCAGCGGGGAACTCTTACCTTCATTGTTCAATTGGCCTTGGCCTCTTTTTCTCACTGTTTCCCCCGCTCTGGTGGGCAGAGCTTATCCTCACTTCAGGTCCCTGTTTGGGCACCACTTGCCAGAGACCATCTCAGGTGAACAGGGTTGAGGAGAGGAATCCAAAAGGACCAATAAATGAAGAAATGGCAGATGCAAAATAGAGTTTTAAGAAAAGCGGACCCAAGGGACGCAAGTCCTCTCCATTCAAGCTAAAACATCATGTGCAACTCATTTTTATTGATACAAACTACCCCCCTCCCCTCCTTGTTAGTTATTAGACAATCATTTTCTTAGTGTTTAGTCTTTCATTCACCGCCAACGTTCTGCATTATTGGGTATATTCTACTCACTTTCCAATCTTGCCTGTTTCTCAGGCTTAGCTTTGCTGACACAAGAAAGGACTTTTTTTTTGGGGGGGGGGGGCATATGATGAACATTCAGTGCACTTTTTTAAAATTTATTTTTTTATTGTTATATTCCCCATACAATTGCAACCCCCTGATTTTGACCCCACTCCCTCCTTTCCCCGCCCCCCTCCCAAGTGTGTCTCTGGTTCATAGTTGTTTGTTGATTTTGATTTTTTTCTTTCTCATAGTTATTCTTTTTCCTGGTCCCTTATTTAGGTTTTCTAGATTCCTGTTATGAGTGCTATCATCCGGTATTTTTCTTTTTCTTTCTGGCTTATTTCGCTGAGCATGATCCCTTCCAGCGCCATCCATGTTGCTGCAAACTGCATGTGTTTATCTTTTTTGAATGCTGAGTAATATTCCAATGTGTATATGTACCACATCTTCTTGATCCAGTCATCTATTTTTGGGCATTTGGGTTGTTTCCAAAGCTTAGCTATTGTAAATTGTGCTGCTATAAACATAGGGGTGCAGGTGCTCTTTGGAATTAGTGTTTCTGTGTCATTTGGGTAAATACCTAGGAGTGGAATTGCAGGATCATATGGAAGCTCTATCTTTAGTAGGTTGAGGAATCTCCACACAGCTCTCCATAGTGGTTGGACCAGTTTGCACTCCCACCAACAGTGCAGGAGAGTTCCTTTCTCTCCACATCCTCACCAACATTTGTTGTTGCTAGTTTTTTTAATATGTGCCATTCTCACTGGTGTAAGATGGTATCTCATTGTAGTTTTGATTTGCCCTTCCCTGATTGCAAGTGACGTTGAAGATTTTTTCATATGCATGTTGGCCATTAGTATTTCCTCTTCAGAGAAGTTTCTTTTTAGCTCTTCTGCCCATTTTTTGACTGGATTATTTTCTTTGTTTTTGTTGAGTTTCATCAGCTCTTTGTAGATTTTTGTGACCAGTTCTTTATCATTAGTGTTGGGTGAAAAAATTTTCTCCCAGTAGGTGGGGTTTTTCTTTGTTTTGGTTATTGTCTCTTTTGCTGTGCAGAAGCTCTTTAATTTGTTGTAGTCTCAGCTGTTTATCTTTGTCTTCACTATCACTGTTTTGGGTGATGTGTCTGTAAAGATGTCTTAGATGTGCATGTCATGTAGTGTTTTGCCTATATTTCCTTCTATATATTTTATGGCTTCAGGTCTTATGTCTAGTTCTTTAATTCATTTTGAGTTGGTTTTTGTGCATGGTGTGAGGTAGTAGTCAAGCTTCATTCTTTTGCATGTATCGACCCAGTTTTCCCAGAACCATTTATTGAACAAACTTTCTTTGCTCCAGTGCAGTATTTGCTCCTTTGTCAAATATTAGTTGACCATAGATCTGTGGGTTTATTTCTGGGTTTTCTACTCGGTTCCATTGGTCCATGTGTCTGTTCTGGTTCCCAATACCATGCAGTTTTGATTATTATGGCTTTGTAGTATAGTTTGAAATCTGGGAGAGTGATGCCTCCATTCCCTTCTTTTTTTTTCAGGAAGGTTTTGGCTATTCAGGATTTTTGGTGGCTCCATATGAATTTCATCAATATTTTTTCTATTTCTTTGAAGAATGACATTGACATTTTAATTGGAATAGCATTGAATCTGTAGATTTCTTTTGGTAGGATGGCCATTTTGATAATGTTAATTCTTCCGATCCAAGAGTGGGGGATATCTTTCCATTTCTTTGTGTCTACTTCTATTTCTTTTAACAGTGTCTTATAGTTTTCTTTGTATAGGTCCTTTACTTCTTTTGTTAGTTTTATTTCCAAGTATTTGATTTTTTTGTTTCAATAATAAAAGGAATGGTTTTCTTGATTTCTTCTTCTTCAGATTTATTGTTTGTGTATGGGAAAGCTACTGATTTTTGTGCATTGATTTTGTATCCTGCCACTTTACTAAACTGATTGATTAGTTGAATTAGTTTTTCTGTGGAGATTTTGGGATTCTCTGTATATGTTATCATATTGTCTGCAAATAGTGATAATTTGAGTTCTTCCTTGCCTATTTGGATTCCTTGTATGTCTTTCTCTTGTCTTATTGCTCTGGCTAGGACTTCCAGTACTATGTTGAAAAGCAGTGGTAAGAGTGGACATCCTTGTCTTGTTCCAGATCTTAATGGGAATGCTTTCAGCTTTTCACCATTGAGAATGATATTGGCTGTGGGCTTGTCATAGATGGCCTTTATGGTGTTGAGGTATGTTCCTTGTATCCTGAGAATTTCAAGGGCCTTTATCATAAATGGGTGTTGTACTTTGTCAAATGCTAAGAAAGGACATTTTGTTCTAGACACGGGCCAGTCTTCCAGCCTGTGTTGACCAGTCATCCAGTCATGACCTTGATATTCTCCTTGTCTCAGCACCTCATGCCTTAGGGGGTTACCAACAGAGAAGCAGAAACTTTCTCTGATTGAAGTTTACTCTGGCACTTTTGGAAGGCAATTTGGCAATATCTGTCTAAATTTTAAATCTTTTATTTTCAGCAAAGCCGTTCTACTTCAAGGACTCTACCCTACTTATATTGCTACACATATATGAAATGACATGTATACAAGTTACTAATTATAGCATTTTTATAATAACAAAGATTTGAAACAACTTGAATACCCATTAATGTAGAAAAGCTTAAACAAATTATCAAACACCCATGCAGTAGCGTAATAGTCTTTAAAAAGAATAAAGCAACTTCATATGTAGTGACCTGGAATAATTTCTAGGGTGCTGGTTTAAATGAAAAAAGCAAAGTACATAATAGTATATACAATCTGTCAAAATTGTTAATAACCAGGGAATGTGTGTATATATACAAACATGTGTTTATGTATGCATATACTTATCATATAGTGGCCCTCTGTGCTCTCTCATCTAGTCACCCTGGCTTTTTGTGTTTCTGGAGAGACTTCATGATATGTTAAGATATAATATGTATATTTCAGTCAATTTGGGCTACTATAACAAAGTTCCGTAGACTGGGTGGCTTGTAAGCAGCAGAAACTTATGTCTTACAGTACTGGAAGCTGGAAGTCTAAGATTAATTTTTCAGATTGGTCAAATTTAGATGAGGACCCTCTTCATGCTTGCAGACTTCCAACTTCTTGTACACTCATGTGACAGCTAGCTTTCTGGCCTCCCACAAAGCCACTCATCCCTTTTGTGAACGCTTATTCATGACCTACTTACTTCTGAAAGGCCCCGCCTCCAAATAACATCACTTTGTGGATTATATTTCAACATATGAATTATATATGATGAAGTACTGACCTCATCTAACCTTAATTACCTCTTAAAAGATCCTATTTCCAAAGGCAATCAGAGTCTGAGGTGCTGGGTTAGGATGTGAGATATGAATTTGGGGTGGGGGTGACAATTGAGTCCACAGCAATAAGGCATACAGATATCCCTGGTGTCTCTATGCCCGTGGAAGGCTGCACACCCAAAGATGACTGTGCATGCCTTTATGAGGGAACTGTTTGACCAGCAGCGAAGAAAGTCATACACTCCATTGTTTTGTATCTCTTGAAGCATTCTTTGCAGGTAATACCAATTAAAAACTAACTAGGTAAAAATAAAGGGAAAAAAATTGGGTGCTTTGCTCTTTGCATTTTATTTAAAAAATTCCTTCTTCATTGCTGAGGATGAATGAATAGTTTATGCATTAACAGAAGGCTGAAAGGGCTGGATCTGCATCCTTTTGAGTTTCTCTTACCATGGAAAACATTTGTTTTGTGCAGTCTCCAGCAGCAACCTGCTGAGACTTGTCCCACATAAACCTATCCTGGACTAGATTCATTTATATCAACCATATAGAACAGAGATTGAATTCCTCTGAGGAACTGCCCATCATAGCCAGCGTAACACTTTAAATTCAAGTCCTGTCACTCCTCTGTTTAAAAATCCTGCAAAAGGAATCTAGAAAACTTAAATAAGGGACCAGGAAAATGAATAACTATAAGAAAGTGAAAATCAAAATCAACAAAAAACTATGAACCAGAGACACTTTTAGGGGGGCGGGGGCGGGAGGGGAGGGATTGGGGTCAGAATGGGGGGGCTGCAATTGTATGGGGAATATAACAATAAAATTTATTATCTAAAAAAAAAAAAAATCCTGCAAAAGCTCCTGTTTCAGTGGAGCAAAAGCAAAGTCCTGAGTGTGGCCTACAAAGCCAGCTTAACAGGCCCTGCATCCTTCAAAGTGGCCCCTGTGTACTCTCTGGCCCAGTCACCCTGGCCTTCTGCTGTTCCTAGAGACACTGCCCTGGAAGTTTCCTCCCCAGAGTCCTGCTGTAGCTGGGGCAGCTCTCTTCTGGACACCTAGTGGATTCACCTTTAAGATTGTGCCCTTTCTAACATCTACATTCACCTTAACCTGTCTATTTACATTTGCAGCCTTCCCCTTCCCTCTACTCAACTTTTATGCCCCAGTCCTCTTCATGCTCCACTTTTCTGCCTTTTTTTCCCCTATAGTACTCATTACCTCCTAATATCCTCTGTTTTATTGTCTATCTTCTCCACTAGAACGTAGACTCTATGAGGGTGCAAGTCTTTGCCTGTCTTGTTCACAGATGAATCCCAAAGTACCTAGAATATAGGTCTGTTGAATAAATGATTGAAGAAATAAATGACCATTTGCCTGAGGAAAAAAACCTCTGTGCCAGGCTCCTTTGCCCTTTCTTTTCAGCTCCCCCCACCCCAACGTGAAACATAAGCCTCTGTTATGCTGAGCAATAACTATAGTAACCTCACCTCCAGTGTCAGACCTCCTGCTGGGGAATTTACCTGTTATCTCATTAATCCTCACAACACCTTGTGATTTAGGTATTAAGAATGTACTCATTTTACAAATGAAGGTTTGCAAATGATAAGCAAGTAGTTCAGAGTTATCAACAACTAAGCAAGGCTTTTTAATGTATTATTTTTTTAAGGATTTATTTATTTATGCATACAAGAGCTGGGATACAGGCCAGAGATGGGGGTGGGGGTGGGGGCAGTGAAAGTATTCACCAGAGACAGAGCAGGGAACAGAACAGGCAGACTGAAGAAATACACTGCTGAGGGGAGCAGCTGGTGAAACAGGAGAAGTCTGCTTCACCATGTGGCTTGCTCCCTGGCCGGTGGGGATAGAACTCGTGCTGCAGAGGCTGCTGTTGCTTCATAGTGCAGTGCCCAACCCCTTGCGCCACCAGGGAGGCCCCAAGCAAAGCTTTTTACACAAGACTTTCTCTCAAAAATTTATATCAGAAATTACCTTTCTGGGGCCTGCCTGGTGGTGCAAGGGATTAAGCACCACATTATGAAGCAATTCGCGGCCTCTGCAGCACGAATTTGATCCCCGCTGGCCAGGGAGCAACCCACATGGTGAAGCAGACCCCTCCTGACTCACCCGTTACTCCCCTCAGCAGTGTGTTTTTTAGTCAGTCTGCCTGTTCTGTTCCCCACTCTGTCTCTGGTGCGTCCTCTCATGATCCACCTCCCACCCCCCGCCCTGCATCTCTGGCCTGTACCCCAGCTCTTGTATGTGTAAATAAATAAATCTTAAAAAAAAAGGAAAAAGAAATCATCTTTCTGGAAATGCCTCTGTCCTCCCTGCATCTTCCCTCTTAATCATTAACTGCCTATCTGTCCACCATCTAAAATAAAATCTGCTTCCCCCTTTAACAGGAGTTTGATAAATCATGATAGTGTGTTTAACTGAGGACTGTACTTATTTCAATTACATTTCATGATAGAATCAGATTCATATGTTAAATTTTATTCAACATTTGTGAACCTCCTGCTAGGCACCAGATGACAAACTGGCTTCTGGTCGCTGAAAACAGCCCACAAGGAAACCTGCAGAGAGTCATATACATTACTCCTCAAACCCCACCTCTGGTTTAATTCAAGTTTTCCTGGGCAAAAGCAAATCTGGTGTAAATCTGGATAAGCAAAGGGGAAGCCCAAGGCTCAGAAGTCCCCACCTTCTTGGTTTTGGTTTCAGATGGGAGTGGGAGTTAGATACCATCTAACACAGCAGAAAAAACCCCAAAATGTCTCTTACTAGAGAAGGTGTTATGCAATTTCTTTAGAAGTAAATTCACCTTCCTAATTATGGCTGCCTGGGGCTACAATTACAGATAAATAGCATTTCCAAAGTTCTTCCTGCTTCCTTCTCTAAAGCCTTGCTGGCAAACCTCCTGGGCTGTCAGTGTCTGCCGAGGCAGGTTGGAAACAACAGCAGCCCTGACCACGAAACCCTGAAGCCAAAGATGAAGCAGAAACTGGAAGGAAGTGAGGGGTGGTAGTCATGGAGATGTCTTAATCACCCCCTGGCAAGCCTTACTGCCCACAGTGGGGATTCATGAGCACACAAGTTCCAGTGGTCAGCCCTGCCAGAATTTGCCTCCACTGTGTTCAGTGGCCTCACAGGTAGCCATGCTCCAAGTCTGCCCATGTGGGGCTGTAAAGCTCCTGACCTCTGTGCCTGATATGAGATTTGGACAAACAGTCCTCACTCCATAACTCCCTGCAAGTTCACAGAACTTTTGTCACACCTGCATCACACTTCAGCTTGTTCCTGGTTTTGATCCTGCTTCCTCCTTCCTTTCATATGTATTTGTTCCTAATAAACATAGTGTTCCTCCATAGTATTTTAGAGTCTGTTTCTAGAAGATCCAAGCTCTAAGGATGGACTAGAGATGGGACGTAGGCTCAGCTGTCAGCTGCAGCTGCAGATAAAACGTAATCTCCCAGGCCACTTTCAGTCCACAATTAGCTCTTGGGTCCTTTTTGAGGAAGCAGTGTTCTCACTGGTGGGCAAAGCACAACAATGCTGCACAGATGTGCTCACAATGTCCTGAGGCCTCTATTCTGCCTCTTTGCTCTGCAAAGACTGCCCCCTTCACCACCACTCCTGATACAGATTTTTACCATCTCTCTCCTGAATCATTTTCTAGGTTTTGAATTCCTGACCTCCCACCGGACTGATCTTCCTGAAATCAATGCCAGATCATGTCATCCTCATGCATAAAACATTTCAAAGACTCCCTTCCAAACCTTAGGATCAAGTCATACACCTTCACTTGAAGTATCAGTGCTTGAGATATGTATGGCTTGGTTCTCCTCTCTAAGCCCATCTCTTACAGCTCTGAGCTCAGCCCACAACTCTCCCACTTGCCACCATTGCTACTTAAAAGGTTGAATTAAGTTGCTTCAGACACCAAGACCCAAAACTGAACACAACAAACATTAGCATTTTTCTCTTCTAAAGAGAGGTGCCAACTTAGGTATAGCTGTCTGCTTCCTGGGGCTTATTAAGAGGTGGTAGAATCAGCCCTGCTGCCCCCCCCCCAAATATAATACCTCACCCCTAGGCCTGGGGGAATATGGTGGGGGGGTTATGGAGACAAGGGGGATTATCAAAGGCAAAGAGCAGAGTACCCTCTCAGGAGGGTGAAGGTCAAGTGAATGTGCCTCATTGGGACATTGCCTCAGATAAATGTGTGCAGGGCCAAGTCAGCACCCAGTGGCATAGTCTGCTGGAGGTGAGCGGTGGTGTGGTGCAGGGTGTGAAACCAGATTGGACCTCCCAACTGGAGTCCCCAGAAGAGTTCTTGCATGAGCCCTCAGCAGACTCAGTACTTGGACACTTGCCACGCAGATGACAAGGGGGTTATCCAGTGTAGCTAGGAAGCAGCAGCAACTGCAGAGAGGATCTCAGCAATGGGAGAGTGACATTCTCTCCTTTGCCTGTGCCCTTCCTTGAGTGTCCCTCACTGATGTCCATCAGTACATCACTGGATGTACTGATATTGATCAGTATCCCAGCTCCAGCATATAGAATTAACTCAGAAGTTTTCTACTGTCTTTTAATAAACCATAAAGTAGGATTTGAAAGAATGTGATTGAAGACAATGTTGGAAAAAGAAAACAATTCTGTGTCTATGTACAACTGAATCATATATTAGAATTATGCCATCCTCTTTAAACTCCAAATTAGGCCACCTGCCTCCTTCATTTTATTCCAGAAAGGGGTAGTGATATCAAGTTGGAACCATCTTTGCTCTGTCCCTCCAACCCAAGAATTTTGGTGAAGTGTGGATGCCATAGTTTATAGCACTACAGGACTACATCAAGAAAAAAAGAACTCAAATCTCAAATAAGCAATCCAACCTTATACTTAAGGAACTAGAAAAAGAACAAATGAAATCAAAAGTCAGTGAAAAGAAGGAAATAATAAAAATTGGATAAGTCAATGGAATACCACTTAGCTATTAAATAGAGGAAATAATGTCACTTGGGAAAAAAATGGATGGAACTCTTGGTGATGATGCTAAGTGAAATAAGCCAGAAAATAAAATACTATTATTGTGTGTTTTAACTCATTTATGGAATACAAATAACCCAAGAAAACACACTGGCAAAGCACAACAAAAGTAATTCTTAAATTCTGTGAAATACATACCAGTACCAGAAGAAACAGGAGGATGGGATATGAGAGTGAACATGATTAGTCATCGACACTGGAGCTTTGATGGAGGGTAAGTAAAGCATGTGTACATACAGAGGTGTGAAGCTATACTCCCCAAATTATATAGTTGTGTAAATGATTGACAAATCAATAAAATTTAAGAAAAAATATTAGAGGGTGGGCCTCTCTGGTGCCACAAGGGGTTAAGTCTCAGTCCTATCAAGGAGGAAAGACAAACACAAATAAGAAGGAGAAAGACAAATAGTGGTTGATTTCATGCATATGTGTAATATAAAGAAACCAAGCAAAGGAACAGGAAAATCCAAACCAAAACAACCCCTTGGAATAGACTTAGAACTGAGGTTAACAGAGAGGGAGGAGAGGTGGAGAGGGGTCTAATGGATTATGGTGGAGGGCTATTCATGCTTGGGTGGGGGGCATGGTGTGGTGACATACATTTGAAGAGCTGTGACCCTGTTCTCCTAAAACATATACAGTATTGTTTACCAGTGTTACCTCAAAAAAAAAAGTACATATAGTGTGTATCACTTAACCATGTTTCAACCAATGATGGGTGGTGATTTGACAGTGCTCCCAATTCACTATGCCCTGTAGCCCAGATGTGTAGAAGACATATCATTTTGGTTTGTGTAAATATGATCTATGACATTTACACGATGAAATCACCAAATGACACATTTCTCAGAATGCACCCTTGTCCTTGTCTGTAAGTGATGCATGACTATATTATTGTTCTCCATGTCTTTAGAAAACAAAATTAAAGTACATAGAGCTTAAGCAACTTGTCAAATCCCTAGTCTTATGTCTTTGTTAGCACTGGCTGCTGTAAAAATTACCATAGCATGGGTGGCTTAAACAATAAATATTTATTTCTCCAAGTTCTAAGGCTAGGAAGTTCAAGATCAGGATGTTGGCAGATTTGGTGACTAATGAGGACCTGCTTCCTTATTTGCAGACAGATATCTTCTTATTGAATCTTCCCATGGCACAGGATGGGAGGGAGGGGGAGATGAAGAGGAGGGAATCGAAAAAGGAGTTAGAATTCTTGTTTTTTCTTGAAAGGACAGCGACCTTATCAGAAACTTTCCATCCTCTTAACATAATTACTTCTCAAGTTCCCACTTCTAAATACCATCACATTAAGGGTTTTTAACATGAATTTTCAAAGGACACAAACATTCAGTTCATGGCACCTAGCAAATGGCAGCAGCATGTCTTAATCTGATAGTTTGGTACTCTTATGTGCTTGCCTTCTATACCTTCCCATTTTCTGGCTGCTAAAAAATCTTACCCTTTGGCTTTTTTTTTTAAATTTCTTTATTTTTAAAAAATATTTATTTTATTTATTTATGCATACAAGAACTGGGGTGAGTGAGAGGATTCACCAGAGACAGAGTGGGGAGCAGAACAGAACAGGCGCATCTACTGAGGGGAGCGGTGTGCGAGACAGGAGAGGTCTGCTGTACCATGTGGGTTATCTCCCTGGCCGGGGATTGAACTCATGCTGCAGTGGCTGCCAATAGCTTCATAGTGCTGAGACTTAACCCCTTGCACCACCAGGGAGCACTCCCTCTGGCTTTTTGGAGGGGTCTTGTTTTGTGTATACCACATGCTTTTGAATTTTCAAAGTCTATTTCTCCTCTGGCCTTCTTCCCATTCAGCATAGAAATATGACTTATAACTTTTGCCTGACCTCAAATTTTTTACTTAAAGAACAGCCCATTCCTGCTGCCTCTAACAACTGCTTCCAGTTGGTCAGTAACAGCCTAGCTGATAGCTTTATGGTATTTACTGCTCCCTCCCTTCCTGAAAATTCTGCTTTGCTTGTCTTTTGAAGGTTTCTGTTCCCCAGTTTCTATCTGACTCAGACTGGCTTCCAGCTAACTCTTGCTATGCCATAATGCTGGTGTAAACCTGGACTCCATCCTGAGGATGATCCTCTTCTTTTCTAATACCATTCCTCCCCGGGCCTTCAGTTACTGCAGCTATGGGAACTCTGCATTTAAACAGCTGCACTGCAACCTAAAGCTTTGCCTAATGGTCTGTTCCACTAGAGCATCCCTCAGACAACTGAAACTCCACATTTCTAAGACTGAGCACAGCGTCTCTCATAAAAGCTTGCTCTTGACACAATCTCCATCAGGACAATAATTCCTGGGACTGAACCAAACTGTTCTCTTTCTCAATCCCCACTATTTGCTATTGTTCCTATTTTTTATTTATTTTTATTTTATTTTCTCCTATTCAGGTGCAATAAAGTTAGTTTATTAATGAGGCATTTTGAAGTCAGCCATTTTGATCCAATATTTATCTACCTTTTAAACAAATGAAACTTTTGGATTTCTGGATGCTTTATACTCCTAAATACCATGGAGGATCCCATAACAACTATGTGCATGAGCTATATTTAGAGATGGTTAACTGTATTAAAAATTAAAACTGAGCATTTTGAAATATTTATTTATAATAGCAGACCCATTATGTACTAACATGAATTAAAATATTTTAGCAAAAACAGCTTTTCCAAGACAAAAAATTATTAATGAGAATTGGGGCCTCCCTGGTGGCGCAGCGGTTGAGCGCGGGTTTGCGAAGCTGCCCGCAGCCTTGCAGCGCCGGTTCGATCCCCGGCTGCTCCCCGGCCACCTGAGGAGGGTCCCACATGGCGCGCAGACCTCTCCTGCCGCCCGCTGCTCCCCTCAGCAGTGTACTTCGGTCCTTCTGCCCGCTCTGCTCCCCGCTCTGGCTCTGGTGAACTCTCTCACCCTCCCGCGCTTCTGACTGTACCCAGTGCTTGTATAAATAAATAAATAAATCTTTAAAAAAAAAAAAAAAAAAAAAAAGAATTGTATTGCATTACATTTTTTGTAACCCTCTTTAGAGTCTGGCTTGATAACAACTGGGTTATTATAGCTGCTTCTGTTATAGGAGATTTTGGGGATCTAGTTACTTACTGCCCATCATCCAAAACTGGAGGAAAAAGAGGGAAATCATGTTTAATTAGGTGCCAGCAAACCTGAGGTCAAGGCAGACAACTGTCACAAAGGCCATCTTCCTGATCTGGGGAAAAGCAAGGACTGTGTGGTGGGGGGAGTACTGGAGGTGGGGAGAGGCTAAGTGGTCTGTGTCAGCAGGATTCAGAGAAACAGGCAGGATTTCCAGGAGCTGAATTCATGCCCATTTTCTTCTGAGTTTGGTCTTGACCGGATCTGTCATGGCGCTGGTGGGAGTGATTTTTACCCTGATAGTGAGACTGTAGCTTAACCCTTGTCTTACTTCTCCCTCCATCTTGGTTTCAACCAGTTTTGCCTGGTTTTCTGGTTTTGTGTGCAAGAAAAAATAAATAGGAGCAGAGCAAGGATGAACAGGGCAAGGAGAAGGAGCTTATGATTACCAGGCCAGTGACACTCTGCATTCGATTTTTCACAAAACATTACTTTGATTAGTTACCTAGAGAACATCCAGTCTTACACTGATAAGCTAGTAGGAAAGGAAAGAGTATTTTAAAGATTTTTTTTTTAATTTATTTATACAAGCACTGGGGTACAGGCCAGAGGCACGGGACAGTGAGAGAATTCACCAGAGACAGAGCAGGGAGCAGAACGACCGAAATAAACTGCTGAGGGGAGCAGCGGACAAGGCAGGAGAGCTCTGCCACGCCATGTGGGAATCTCTCTGGCCGGCCAGGAATTGAACCAGCACTGCAGAGGCTGCGGACAGCTTCACAGTGCTGTGCTCAAACCGCTGCGCCACCAGGGAGGCCCAAGAAAGAGTATTTTAACAGTCATTTCTGATAACTCTAGATGGTTTTCTTTGATATTATACTGAAGCACAAGTAGGTAGATTCTTAAAAGTTAGCTGCAATGGATTCTGAAATCTGTCAGTGAACTTTTTTGTACTCTGTTAATTTAAACTCTATTGGTCTTATTTTAAACTTTGAATGGATGTTTTACTTATTCATATTTTATGAATATTCATTGAGCTTCTGGAAAAATTGGTTCATTGAGTTACATGCTTCTTTCAAATGCTGACACATTTCTTTACCGATATCAAATGATGGCATTTGATGTTAACAGTGCTGTATTTGTTACCTAGGGCTGCTGTAATAAAGTACCATAAACTGAATGACTTAAAATAGAAATTCGGTGCTTCCCTGATGGCACAGGGGTTAAAGACAAAGCACTATCAAGCTATCACCAGCCACTGCAGTGGGAGTTCATCTGCCTGCTGGCCAGGCAGTTACCCACCTGGCACAGCAGACCTGTCTTGCATTGCCGGCTCTACCCCTCAGCAGTGTATTTATTTATTTAGATTTATTTATTTATTTATTTATTTATTTATTTATTTATTTATTTATTTATTTATTTATTTATTTATACAAGCACTGGGTACAGTCAGAAGCATGGGAGGGTGAGAAAATTCACCAGAGCCAGAGTGGGGAGCAGAGCAGGCAGAAGGACCGAAGTACACTGCCAAGGGGAGCAGCGGGCAGCAGGAGAGGTCTGCGCGCCATGCAGGACCCTCCTCCGGTGGCTGGGGAGCAGCCAGGAATCGAACCAGCGCTGTAGAGGCTGCGGGCAGCTTCGCAACCCAGCGCTCAACTGCTGCGCCACCGGGGAGGCCCAGTGTATTTCAGTCAATCTGCCTGTTCTGTTCCCCTCTGGCCTGTTCATCTCTGGCCTGTACCCCAGTTCTTGTATGCATAAAATAAATAAATCTTAAACGAAAGAATTGGGGAGATGTCACATTCATAGTGTTGGACACAAATTTTACAAAATTCTTATTTCTTCCTGAAAACTCAAATTTTATCATTGACAACAAATAAAACTAGTAACAAATACGACATAAAACGAAGGATAAGATGTTTTCCTTGATGTGGCAGGTTCCCTTTGTTCATTTTAAAGGAAACATCCCCATGATACTCAAATCTGAATAACCTTCATTTATCATTCATTTTTTTTTCAGGTGAAAATGGTGAATTCAGTGAAAAAAATGTTTAGTTAGTAACTCACTTGCAAAAGTGGACTTTCCTTGAGACAACAGTTGCATTTCTTTCTGTTTTATGTGTCCTTCTTGTGTTTAAAAAGTAATGTAGCCAATGGTCAAGATTTCATGAAGTTTTATATAATTTTTATTGCTTCATCAAGGACAGTTTAAAGAGACTTTTTCTGTGAGCACATAACAGTGAATAATGAAAGACTATCAGTGAATTGTTAGTGCTTTCTTGATTGTGCTAAGGCACCAGTGACTTCGCCCATCTTGCTTGTATATTATTAGCTCAAAGTTCAGCACAGTGAAAAAGTCAAATATTTCCTTAATATTATTGTGAAAATATATTTTGATTTCATAGGACATCATCTTACCCACGAAAACAAGTTCAGGGAACCCTAGTTCCTGTGGACTACACTCTGAGAACTACAGTCCTAGACAGGTCTTCTTCAACTCTGCCATGGCCTTCTGGCCCATCACTTCTTAGGAAGACCACTGTAATAACCATAACCAGTTCTGCCTCTAGTCTTTAGAGAGGTCCCTTTCAATCCATCCTCTGTATGGGATCTAGTGAGCAGCCAGAAAAGTAGTTATCATACTCAGGTACCATTGACTTTAAAGTCCAAACTCGTTGGCATAGCTCATAAGGTAATCTCTGATCTAAGCACGACTTGCCTTTCCTACCTCTTCTCCACAGCATTTTGACATGCCATTCAATTCAGCCACACCTGTTATTTTAATACGTCATGCTGTTTTCTGCCCGGGATGCCTTATTTTTCTCACCTCTTACCTTGCTAAGCCTTATTCTTTCAACTTTAATTTCTGACACCTCTTCCAGGAAGCCTTCCTTGATTACAATTTTGCATTGGCTGGTTTTTCAACTCTGTTTTCATATGCCATTTTATACTTAGTTCTATTAAAGAATTTCTAATAATGGGGCCTCCCTGATGGTGCAGGCTGTTGAGCTCAGTGCGGTGAAGCTGTCCACAGTCTCTGCAGTGCGGGTTCGATCCCAGCCGGCCGTGGATGCCTACATGGCGCAGCAGACCTCTCCTGTCTTGCAGTGTGTTTTAATCAGTCTGCCTGTTCTGTTCCCTGCTCTGTCTCTGGTGAATCTCTCACCCTCCCCCACATCTGGCCTGTACCCCGGTTCTTGTATAAATAAATAAAAATCTTAAAAAAAAAGAATTTCTAATAATGTACTGGAATAGCAGTGAATAATGATAATTACCATTTTATAACCACAGACATTTATTTACTAATTCTTTGCTGGACATGGCGTCAAGCACATTAAATGTACCACAGTTTCAAGCACATTTGTCCATTACTTACATTAAAATTTTAAGTTCCTCAACCCCAGCATGCGGAAGATAACAAATGGTAAATGTATGATTTTTAAAGTCTAGAAGATGAGGTCACATCTTATTTCAACAAGTTCTGTGAAGTTACATGTGTCTCTCATTTTATTTTCACAAAAATCTTTGTTTTTACCGATGTGGTATATGTTCTACAGAAAAGTACATGGGAGAAAGCAAGCAATAAATGACCCCTAAGTCCCACTACTCAGAAATAAAATTGTGAGCATGATTATAGATATTTCCAAGGGGATTCATATGCCAGAATGATACATGAATTAACAAAAAATTAAAATCATAGGTTCTATTCCACATACAATTGTTTAAACATAAAAAGTACAAAAATAAAATAGTAAAATTCAAGGGATTGCTGAAATGCAGAGAAATGTTTTTTTACCACAAAGGATTTGGATTTTGGAGGTTGCTTTAAGCTCCCCTAAAGCAGGGCCCCAGCCTGAGTTAAGCTGGCTGTGTATTGACCCAAAGAGGTGTTTTGCTTGGCTGCACACAGTTTATTTAAAGAAATAGAAGCTGAATGTCTTGGTGGGGGGCAGGAGCATACACACTGGAAATTGCCAGATTTCTGCCGGCACCTTATTGTCTGACCCTGGCCACTTTACATGCTTGCTGAGCAATAAGAAAGGGTGGGGGTGAAGTACATGGCCAGGGAACCAGACTGGGTTTGAATTCTCACTCTATGACTTGCTGGCTTTGGGCTTCTGGGCAGGTTAATTAACGTTTCTGTTTCATTTCCCCGTTTGTACAATGGGGTTAGTAATAGACCCTACTTTATGGGGTTATCAACAGGATTAAATAAATTAATATGTATAAATGGCTTAGAACAGTAAGCAAATAGTAAGCACTTAATATATGCTTTTATTACTTGTTATCTGGTTCCTTCTAAAGATAAAAATGGATTAAAAAACCATCAGGAGTTGGAGTTACTGTGCTTCTAAAACATCATATTGTAATTGTAAATATCACCAGCCTAATGCCTACTAGAACATGTGGGACTAGAGTGATCATCCTTCTTCCCACTTATTTCAACCCTCTACCTTTTTTATTTCTGGCCAGAATTACTTCTGTGCAAAGGTTATGACCATTACAATTCATTCTGCTGGATTATTTCCCTGTTATTTATCTTTGCTTTTTAAACAGATTTGCTGCTCGCCACCAGGGGTTTTGTCCCAATATTTCCATTTCTTGGTGGTTTAATTCTGATTCAACATTTGATCAGGTAGAACTTAGGTTTTTAAGAAGGGTTCATGCAATTTATATATTTCTTGAGTTCTTGTTTGAGACTGTCTGCCTTTAGCATTTGTACTTGAATGACATTTTGATGGGAGGCAATATTTTGGGCTCACTTTTTCTTTCTCTTGTCCTCTGTCACTGAACACTGCCGTGGAAAATCTTTTTTTTTTCCATTCTTACAGGTAATTGGATTTTTCCCCCTAGATATCTAAAGTGTTTTTTTCCCCCTTCCACTCAAATTACCAAACTTCTGTCTAAATCTCTCCCTTTTTTTACCTAATATTTTTAGAAAATAGATGGAATTTGCATTTTAGAGAAATTTTCCTCTATTACATTTCTACATAGTTTCTCTATTTAATTATTATAACTTCTTTGCATCCTGTAGAGCAATAATCTTATGTTAGATTGTTTTTTATCTATTCTATAATCATTTTATATTTCATGTCCTTTCCTTCAGTGTTCATTATGATTATCTCAAGTATTCCCTCCAACAATAAATTTGATGGCTAATTGTATCTATTCTGTTACTTGTTTATTTTTCTAAGTTGTTTGTTAGATCTGAAGTAAAGATTTTGCTCCACAACTTGTTTATTTAGCACTTTGCTTGCCCTTTTTTAGCTCATGCTATTATTTTGTTCTTTTGATTTTGTGTTCTTATTTTATCAGTCACATTCTTTATTACAATATGTATATCTGAAAAGTGATAAATTCCCGATAAGTATTATTTTGTTTTTTTGGTTTGACTATGTTTTCTTCCACAATGGATTGATTTTTTCCCTCTGTATTGAGTACTTTCATAGCTTCTTCCTGGTTTCTCTTCTATCAAGCCCAATTAGCATGGAGTATTTGGTTTGATATAGAATGTGATGACTTTCCACGAAGCCCTTCCTGTCTTACCCAAAACTAAATTGTTTTCCCATCAGCACTGCAGTTTACAGGAAAACTGAGGAGCTCCTTCAGGCCTGACATTTTCTTGTTGGACCTCCGCAGCTGGCAAACAGAGCTGGTCAGG
The DNA here is from genome assembly GCF_964194135.1 of Talpa europaea. NCBI lineage: Eukaryota > Metazoa > Chordata > Mammalia > Eulipotyphla > Talpidae > Talpa > Talpa europaea. The sequence continues at coordinate 114,095,212 of NC_140070.1, read as the reverse complement.
TAGCTCTTTCCTCTGGCCAACCTTCTATTATACAAGGTGTTTTCTCTGACTTGGTGGTGATTCATTGTGCAAGCTGCAGCATGAGGCCAAGCTGTCAGAACTGGGTGAAGAGTCTCCACATCCTTGCTTTTTGTATTTTCTGGGAGGTACAGTGAGTTTTTTAGGGTTCTGGAGCCTGAGGGAAACTCTCCTGATTCATGAGCATTGAAGGAAATATGTAAAAACTACATTTCTATTAGAGAAAAAAATGGAGAAGCTTTAGGGATGAGGGAGGTCCCTCATTGTCCAGACATGACGAACCTGTTAAACACTGACTTCAGGAGGAATTATTCCCCACGCTGGAGGGCCGAAGAGCCAACTATCAGCAGGCAGGTACATGCTCCAAAATCATAATGGTGTTTACCTGAGCAAAGGGGTCGGTTGGGGGTGTTAGAGTACTAGCAGAGGCCCTGCTTCCACACACAGGTTGGTTGTCCCTCTGAAAGGACTGTGGTGTGAACAAGGTCATAGGCCTGGGAATCTCTTTGCCTGGAAAAAAAAAAAATACAAGTAGTCTCTTAAAAATGTTATTAATTCCACTGCATACCTAAAATTGGTTAAAATGTCAACTTTTGATATATTTACACCCAATTAAAACCATTTTTTACTTACCACCATAAAACCAATATTGTTAAAATAATACATGCCCATTATTGACGATTTGAATAAGAAAGATTTAAAGAAACAAAATTATTCATATTCATTTCTTCCATCTAACATTTTCCATTTCAAGACTTTCTTTTATATGCAAATGAGTTTTACTTTATTGAGATTTTATAGTGTTGTTTATAATATGTGGGTGTTTTGGTGGCTATTTATAAGATGAGCATATTTGTCATCAAGTATTGTTTGAAATTACCTTTTTAATGGATTCAAACTAGTTCATTTTATTAATTAATAAAATTAAATTTGATTGTTTCATGGATATTGAAGCTTTTTTCAGTATTTTGCAGAAAAAAAAGTAAGTAAATATCTTTAAGCGTGTCTTTATCTAAGAGAACTTCTGAAAGTGTGAAGTTTTTCTTGTCTTTCTCTTTTGTTCTACTTTAAGTCTACACTTCCTTAAATGACTGATTCAGGTCTAAACTTTTGTGGGCAATTCAGCCTGCAAAATCCTCTTCCTTTTCTGACTCCAATTGCATTAATTCATTCATGAAATACCATTTGATGTCATCTCAAACACTTATATGTTTATGTCTAATTAATTTTTTCTAATAGTGTGATTTTTAGTATATATATATATATATATATATATAAACATTATGGCTAATGTGTAGAGTACTTAATGGCACTTTTTAAAGCAGTTTACATGAATGATCTCTTTTCATCTTTGCAATACTATTTATGCTTTATCTCGGAAAAGTAGAAGCACAGAAAGATTAAATAACTTATCTAAGATTGCTCAACTATTCCTTGGGTGACCTGAGATTCAGTTCCAGCCTCTATGTCTCCAGAGTCCATTAATGCACTAACAAGTATGTACACTGCTTCAGCTGGATTATTCTAGGGACTATTGATGGATTAGTGAGCAAAGCAAGTCTACCTCTTGGGTTATGGAGTTTACTTAGAGGCTGGGTGACCCACCTAGCTCTGGATCATAAAAGTCTCAAGCTTTTCCCTCATGAATGTGAGAAGAAATCTTCCAGAAGCAAAACAGCAACACTAATTTTCTCATTGACATCTTTTTTCATAAAGTAAGTGTCTTAGTCTGTTCAGGCAGTTATAACAAGATACAATAGCCTGGATGACTGATAAAGAACAGCAATTTATTTCTCAGAGGGATGCTCTGATGAGAGCCTGCTTCTTGGATCAGAGATGGTTATCTTTTCATTGTACCCTAACGTGGTGGACAGGTCAAGGGAGCTTGCTCTGACAACCCTTTTATGAGGGTGCTGCCCTCATGCCTAATCATCTCCCAAAGGCCCCACTTCCTAATATATTCACTTTGGGCAGGAAGTTTTCAACATATGAATTTGGGGGTGGTGGAATAGAAACACTTAATCTATGACAGTGGGTAATGACAGTTACAAAGTTTATTTTTTAATGGGATTAAGAGAAGAAAGTAAAGAAAGAAGGATGAAAGAAAAGGAATTGGTCAGGGCTGGCCAAACTATTTTAGGCAAGGCCAAAATATTTTTTTTTCTGAATCAGCTGTAGGATTAAAAAGTTAGTCAATCACAAATTTTTGACTAGGTTGGTATTCAATAATTATAATAGCTACTCACCTTTTGAGTACCTATTTGATGCCTGGTGCCTCATACAATAACATTGTTGTTGATCCTTTGAGGACTATTGTACCCCCATTTCATAGGCACAAAGAGTTTAGGGAACATTCTCAAAACCATCTGGCTTGTAAAAAGAAAGGCAGTGCTCAAAATCCATTTTGCCTAGTCCCCAAATCTGCTTAAGTGCCACTACAACACAGAGTTAGTTATTGTCTCATTAGTTAGTAGGGAATGAACTGTATCATCAATTTAATAGACACATTGCAGGCCCTCCCTGGTGGCGTAAGGGTTAAGTCTCAGCACTATGAAGTTATAGGCAGCCACAGCTCCCTGGCCAGGGAGCTGGCCCACATGGCTCAGCAGACCTCTCTTGTCTTGCCTGTTGCTCACCTCAGCAGTGTATTTCAGTCAATCCATCTGTTCTGCTCCCCACTCTGTCTCTGGTGAATCCTCTCACCTCACTCCCCCTACCTCTAGCCTACACACCAGCTCTTATATGCATAAATTAAAAAAAAATCTTTTAAAAAAATAGACACACTGAAGAACATGGCCTTTTTGGAGTTTTGGGTTGTTGTTTTTTTAAAGATTTATTTATTTATGCATATAAGAGCTGGGGTACAGGCCAGAAGTACAGGGGCGGGGGTGGTGTTGATAGGATTCACCAGCGACAGAGTGGGGAACAGAACAGGCAGACTGACTGACTGAGGGGAGCAGCTGGTGAGACAAGAAAGGTCTGCTGTACCATGTGGGTAGCTCCCTGGCCAGCTGGGGATCCAACTAGTGCAGTGAACTTATGCAGTGCTATGCTCGTGCAGTGCTATTCAGATAGCTTCTTAGTGCTGAGACTTAACCCCTTGCGCCACCAGGGAGGCCCCTTTTTGGAGTTTTATTAACGATCTTGGAGAGGATCAGAGAGGAAAATGTGGATGAAGAGGCTCTCCCTCATTATGGATGAAATCAGGAGGGACTCACCCCCAACGCCAGCCCCATTTTGGTGATTCTCGGTCAAAAGTTGGGGAATGGTTGAGTGAGAAGAGATGATTCTGAACTAGTTCAGTCCACTTCTTGGAGTCTGTTAAAGGAAATTTTGTATTGATTTGTGGATTTGTTTATATAAAAGAATACTTCTATGAAATATCTAACATCTTTATTTGAAGAGTATGAAAACTAAATATCAATTAATTATACATTTCAATGACTGAAATAAAATATGGTCCAGGAAATTCTGCAAGTGTCTGTAGGGCTTCAGAGAAGGAAAATATCATTTTTGACTCAAAGCTTCCTGGAGAAATTTAGGATTGGACTTGACCTTTGGGGTGGGGCTGTGTTTGTGTAGGGAGGTATTTCAGAAGAATAAAAAAGCAGACACAAGACCTAAAGGCAGAGATAGTAGGATGAATAGGTCATGATAGGCAGGTGGGCGTGAAATAAGCAAATGCGTAGGTTATCTTCATATCACTCTGTCTCCAAGGGAAAACTGAGACTATTGGTTAAAGAGTGGCTTTGAAGTCTTACGTATCTTGGTTCAATATCCAGCTCTGACAATTATGACATGGTCTTTGGTCAGTTATTAAAATTCCTAAGCTTCAATTACCTCATTTCCAAATACGGTTAATCACGCACACAGTACAGGGTCTTTGTGAGGATTAGTTATTGCATAGCTCAGCTCCTGTTTCAGTACAGGCACACTGAGATACTTCCAGATCAGTTGTAGACCACCACAAAAAAAAGCAAGCATGGCAATAAAGGGAGTCACAGAATTTTTTGGTTTTCTAGTATATATAAAAATTATGTTTATACTGTACTGTAGTTTCTTAAGGGTAAAATCACATTATATCTAAAAAAAGAAAACAACATACAAAACTTAATTCAAAAATGTTATTGCTAAAAAATGCTAACCATCCTCTAAGTCTTTGTTATGTCATAGTCTTTTTTTGCTGGTGGATCATCTTATCTGAGTGATAATAGCTGCTGACTGATCAGGTGATTGCTGAAGTTTGGGGTGGCTGTGCAGCTTTCTAAAATAAGACAACAATGAAGTGTCCTCATCAATTGACTCTTCCTTTTGTGAAAGATTTCTCTGTAGCATAGCTTTTTTGCTATGGACATCATTTCTTTCTTTAAACTTCATGGACCAATCCTTACTAATGTCAAAGTTTTCTTAATGTTGTGACTGGTTTGATCTTCCATTCGGATCACTAAAACTTTCTCCATATCAGCTCTGCATAAGGCAAGACTTTCACTGGAGTAACACTTTTAAAATGTTGTTTAATAGCATTTCAAAATTGGAGTCAGTAAAACTTTCAAAATTGGAGTCAAGCCATTCAACTTCTGCCACTATTTTATTAATTTAAGATTATGTAATTTTCTAAATTCTTTGCTGTTGTTTCAATAATATTCATACTATCTTCACTAGGAGTAGATTTCATCTCAAGAAATCACCTTCTTCACTCACCCATAAGAGGAACTCCTTATCCATTCAAATTTGACCAGGAGATTGAAACAATTCTGCCCCGTCTGTAGGTTCTACCTCTAATTCTAGTTATTTTGCTAGTTGCAACATATTTGCTGTTACTTCCTCTTCTAAAATCTTGAGCCCCTCAAAGTCATCCATTTGGGTTAGAATCAATTTTTTTCAAACTCCTGTTAATTTTTTTTTATTTTTTGCATAGAAAAACTGGGATGTAAGCCAGAGGTGAAGGGGGTGGGGGGATTCAGAGACAGAGTGGGGAGCAGAGCAAGTGGATTTACTGAAATTCACTGCTAAGGGGCGCAGCAGGTGAGACAGGAGAGGTCTGCTGAGCCGTATGTTGGTTAGCTCCCTGGCCAGGGATCAAACTCAGACTGTAGTAATGTCGATATTTTGACCTCTTTTCATGAATCATAGATGTTCTACTGGCATCTAGAATGGTGAATTCTTTCCAGAATTATTTCACTTTTCTTCGCCCAGATATACCAGAGGAATCACAACCATGACAGCTATGGAATAAAAAAATGTATTTTCTAAATAATGGGATTTGAAAGTTGAAATGACTCCTGATCCATGGGCTGCAGAATGGCTGCTGTGTTAGCAAAGAGATAATATCAAAATATTATCTCTTTATACATCTCCATCAGAGCTCTTGGGTGACCAGTTGCATTGTCAGTGAGCAGTAATACTTTGAAAGGAATCTTTTATTCTGAGCAGTAGTTTTCAACAGTAGGCTTAAAATACTCAGTAAACCATGTTGTGAACAGATGTGCTGTCATCTAGGCTTTGTTGTTTCATTTATAGAACACAGGCAGAACAGATCTAGCATAATTATTAAGGACTCTCGGATTTTTAGAATGGTAAAGGAGCATTGGTTTCAACTCAGCACTACTAGCTGCATTAACTTTTTTTTTTTAAGATTTTTTTTATTTATGCATACAAGAGCTAAGGTACAGGCCAGAGGTTTGGGGGCTGAGAAGATTCACCAGAGACAGAGTAGGGAACAGAACAGGCTGACTGACTGAAATACACTGCTGAGGGGGAGCAGCAAGTGACTCAGGAGAAGTCTGCTGCGCCATGTGGGTAGCTCCCTGGCTGGGGATCGAACTTGTGCTGCAGTGGCTGTGGATAGCTTCATAGGCTGCATCTTAACCCCTTGCACCACCATAGAGGCCCTGCATTAACCTTTTTTTTTTTTAAAGATTTATTTATTTATTTGTACAAGCACTGGGTACAGTCAGAAGCACGGGAGGGTGAGAGAATTCACCAAGCCAGAGTGGGGAGCAGAGCAGGCAGAAGGACCGAAGTACACTGCTGAGGGGAGCAGCGGGCGGCAGGAGAGGTCTGCGTGCCACGTGGGACCCTGCTCCGGTGGCCGGCCAGGGAGCAGCTGGGGATCAAACCAGTGCTGCAGAGGTTGCGGGCAGCTTCGCAACACAGCCCTCATCAGCTGCGCCACTGGGGAGGCCCCCTGCATTAACTTTTAATGAGAAAGTTAAGCTGTCCTTTGAAACCAGAAGGGCAGCTATGGTTCCAGCTATGAAAGTCCTAAATAGCATTTTCTTCCAACAGAATTTTTTTTTTATTATTTTCATTGAAAATCTGTTGTTGAGTGTAGTTGCCTTCATCATTGATCTTAGCTAGATCTGAATAACTTGCTGCTGCATTTGCTGCCTCACATTGTGCTTTAATGCAAGGGACATGGTTTCTTTTCCTTAAACCTCATGGACCAACCACTACTTATGTCAAAGTTTTCTTAATGCGAATAGTTTCATCTTCTATTCAGGTCACTAAAATTTTCTCCATATCAGCTCTCCGTAAGGCCGTTTGACTTTCTTATCTTCACTGGAGTTCACTGGAGTAGCGCTTTTAATTTCCTTCAGGAACTTTCCCTTTGCATTCACAACTTGGCTGTTTGATGGAAGAGGCCTAACTTTCAACCTGTTTTGACTTTTGACATGTCTTCCTTTCGAAGCTTAATTATTTCTATGTTTTGATTTAAAGTGAGAGATACATGACTTTTCTTTCATTTGAACACTTGAGGCCATTTTAGGGTTGTTAACTGCCCTAATTTTAATATTTTTGTGTCTCTGGGAATTGGGAGGTCTGAAGAAAAGGAGAGAGATGGGTGAACTGCCAGTCAGTGGAGGAATGCAAACATACATAACATATATTGAGCTCACTGTCTTATATGTGTGCTGTTCATGGTGCCCCCAAACAATCAAATTGTAATGTCAAATATTATTGATCACAGATCCCATAATAGATATAATAATAGACACAGAAGCATGAATAGTACACCTGTTGGAAAAATAGTGTCAATACACTTGCTCAGTACAGGGTTGCCACAAATCTTCAAATACTGAAAAATAATATCTGTGACATGCAATAAAGTGAAGCATAATAAAATGGGTTATGCTTGTAATTTGAGACAGTCGCGAGACCTCAGTCATTCTGGAATATCCATGTCATAATCCTAATGCTCTATTTTACTGCAGTAATTAATAACTGAGAATATGATTTCTATTAGCTCATGAGATCTAAAGAGCAGTAACACTACCTCACCATCTATGCCAAAAACTATGGGGTGTCGGAAGTGTCTTATCAGAGGTCCGGCTGCACACAAGCTATCTGAGATAAGAGACTTCCTTCTTCCCAGCAGCAACAACATTCCACCAGGCTTCTGGTCATTCCTACAAACTTCATTTATCACTCTGTATGTTTTTCTCAGTACTTTAAAGAGACAAGCTGAAAACCCAGTGTAGTGATTCCTGACTGTGACAAAAAGTCAGAGTAACGAAGAGGTTTAAATCCCCCCTCAGTTGTCTCATTATAGAAGGCTGGCCCACAACAGTTTCTTCCTCATGGCTTTAGTTTTTTATATATTTTCTAGGCTGCCTGCTGTCCCCTTGTTAGCATTTAAAACAGAGTCAGAAGTGTGAACTTCAGTTTAAACTCTGCCACTTTTTGGTTAGAGGATATTAGTAAGCCCACTTGAATTTTTAGACCTCAGTTGATTTATCTGTAAATAGCAATCAATTGAAAGGTATAGCGGAAAGTGCCTTGGAAGTTCTCTAAATAAGTAACACATTTAAAAGTGGTAGATCCATCAGCAGTTGGAATATGCCTCTATTACTTCTTTTCCTCTTCCTCCTCCTTTTTTGAGGCAACACTGGTTTGCACAACACTGTGTATGATTTAGGAGAACAGGATCACACCTCCTCAGATGTAAGTCACCACAGCACACTCACCATCAATATACCCATAGTCCTTTACTCTAGACCATCGCCCCCTAGGCCCCCTTCCCAGTTTATTCCCAACCCTCCTCTACCTCCTCCTCTCATAGCCTCAGTTCTGCAGTCATATTTCTAAGGCTTGTTTTAGTTTAGTTTTGTCAATCCTTTGTTTTTTTTTTTTCTCTATTTCACACCTTTTTTTGTTAACCCATCCACCAAATGAATTCCAGATTCTGATTGTGGATTCATAACATTTGCATCTGATTTGGGGAAAGGTATCAGTTTCCTAGTATCCATCCTTCCTGGAAGTTTGAGAAAAGCCTTATGAAGGCACCAGTCCAAGAGATGTGATAGATGGTATTCCTTGCTTCTGTGAAATTACAGTGCACTTGATACATCCCAAGCTGATTTGATAAACCTCTTTAAATGCAATAGCACATATTTGATACAAGTGTCTGTACTCTCCCTCCTCCAAACACTCACATACACCAATTCTTCTGTCTCTGTGATCCTGCCTTGATGTCACTGCCTCTTGGATGGAGTCATTCTGAGGCCTTCAGGGCATGGCCTTGTGGTGTTTTGAGTCATCTAGGTAAGTGCAGAGCAGACTGTTATTATCATTATTGAGTACTTGCTTGCTAATTAAACTGGACAGTTGAGTGCTTTATGCTATCACCAAGAAGGTTGTAAGGATAATGTAGCAATCTTTGGGGGCTACTTCCTGCACTGAACCTTGTCAGCACTCCCCAAATACCTAGCTGATTGCCCATACACTTAGACCTTAGCAGAGCTGGTTACCAGTTAATTCAAATCATCAGTTCCTCCACCTGTCCCTGGCAGGGGAATGTGATTTCTGTACACTCCATTTTCACATGGGAAGCTACCAGAGTTTTGCTTTATACCCTGTACAAAGAGGGACTGGGAAATTGATGTAGCATCTCAGGAGACATTTGAACTTTAGAATTAGTCCTGTGATGGGAAAATATGACCTTTTCCCAAGGTGACTACCCAGCTGTTTGTGGTCAATTGACTGGTGGTGATGATAGTCAGTAAGAATGTGGCTCAGGCTATAGCCATGTCTCAGCTGTCTAAAGCTCATAATCCCTTGGCAAAAAATTCTTCCTTCTATACGCTATCAGGACAGGGGTCTCCCTTAGTCATGGAGCACCACCATACTCAGGCATGGTTAGTGGATTCTTTTTTTACCATGTGGAGGAACTTCTCTGGACAAGGTAGAGATGTAACCTCATCAACTTATCTAGATGTAACCTCATCAACTTACCTGCAAATCCTGCAGAACATCCACATTGCCTAGGGAGTGTGTTATCAACTGCAGACACTCAGGGTCCACTCCCTATACCACTGAACCTTGAGGGAGAATAGAATTTCTACATATATATATATATATATACACACACATATAAGATTTATTTATTTATGCATACAAGAGCTGGGGTGCAAGCCAGAGATGTCGGGGGTGAGAGGATTCACCAGAGACAGAGTGGGGTGCAGAACAGGCAGATGTACTGAGATACACTGCTGAGGGGAACAGCGGACAAGACAGGAAAGGCCTGCTGCACCATGTGGGTAGTTCCCTGGATGGCCAGGGATCGAACTCGTAATGCAGAGGCTGCGGATAGCTTCACAGTGCTGACACTTAACCCCTTGCACACCCGGGAGGCCCCAGAATTTATATTTTAAGTGACTTCTGCAGGTGGCTCCCAAGGTAGTCAGGCTTAGAAACAGCTTATTTAGTCCAACAGCCCTCATTTCATCAGGTGAGAAAGGAGACTGCTTTGACAGATCTGTGAGTGGGAGCGTGAGAACTGGCAGCAGAATTTAGGTCTGTCAACTCCTTCCAACACTGTGTGTTGTTTAGTCTCACTCATAAAACATCAGCTCTCTTTGGAGAGGGGTGTGTAAAATACACATGGGTGAAGCACCACCAGGGATCGCATAATTTTTTGAATGTCTAGATCACTAGAATCCAACACTGGCCATTTGTTTACTGATGACATTAGCCAACTGCCTTGGTTAAGATTCCAACTTCATCACTTATTACTTGTGTGATCCTGGTTAAGTGACTTACCTCTTAGTTTCTCTTTCTATAAAATATGAATAATAAAATTTTTAAGTTATTTATTTATTTTTAAAGATTTATTTATTTATTTATGCACGCACTGGGTACAATCTGAAGCGTGGGAGGGTGAGAGAATTCACCAAGTCAGAGCGGGGAGCAGAGCAGGCAGAAGGACTGAAGTACACTGCTGAGGGGAGCAGCTGATGGCAGGAGAGGTCTGTGCGCCATGTGGGACCCTCCTCCAGTGGCCAGGGAGCAGCCGGGGATCAAACTGGCACTGCAGAGGCTGTGGGCAGCCTCGCAACCCAGCGCTCAACCGCTGCGCCACTGGGAGGCCCATGAATAATAAAATTAATAGCATTTGCCTAATAGGGTTGCCATGAGGTTTCAATGACGTAATGTTTGAAAAGTGCTTGCTGCGGTGTCTGCACATGGCAAGTGCTCAGTGAATGTTAGCTATTACTTTTGAGCATTTATTTACTATGTGCCAACACTATGCTAAGCCCTTTATTATGGATGCCATCCCTATTGTTCGCAACACCTCCAGGAAGCAAGTATTTTTGACCTTCCCGAGGAGATGAGGGAAACTTGATAAAGCTTGTGACTTCTACTACATTGGTCATTTGAAATTAGGCCTTTGGTAACTGCTATTCCCATGGGCGATTTGTAGAAATAAGTCAGGGTGAAAATATTCTCCTGGAGGTAACAATTGTGGGGTTTTTGTAAATCTGACTGAATTTCCTTGAGAGTGGGTTCTGTCCCTTGTTCAGCTTGGTGTCCCATGACTTAACCTAAACCCTTTCCTGGTAAACAGCACTCAATAAGTGTTTGCGAATAGAATCAAACATCTCTTCACGTTGATCAGCTACCTCCTTCCAAGGAATGCTTTTTCTATTGGGTCATTTATCCTGAATTTCTTAATTCTTTATGCCTTACTTAGGCATTCAAGTCCTTTCACAACGGAGTTTCAGTCCACCTTTCTTTCCTTATGCATGCAATAAATGGTTTATTACAGGATTATTTATAAGAATGGAAAAGCTGAAAACAATCTTAATGTCTAGCTGAAGGAAAATGGTTGAATAATTTATGATGCACTTGCATGTTGTTAAGAGCTAACACTTTGCTGGGGCCTACTGTGCCATGCACTGTTCTAAGCACTTTTCCTGTAATTAACTAGTCTCATTCTTAGAACAACTTTGTGAGGTAGATACCATGATCCTCATTTTACACAGGTTAGGAAATAGACCCTGATGAGTTCATTTGTATGTCCAAGGTCACACGGTCAGGAACTATGAGAGTCAGGATTCAAACTCAGGCAGCCTGACTCCAGAGTTAGTACTCTCAATCACTAAACTAAATGAATCTCATATGTAACCAACAAATGGTACCACATACCACTCTAACTCGCCTAAGAATGTTTACTTTGTATCTAATAGGGACTGAAGTGAATGAATAAATTAGTTGCTAAATGTAGACGAAAAATGCTTAGGTTATACTGTAAATGGGGGACAAAAGCAGGTTACCACATTATGATCACAACTTTGGGAAAGTTATAGAAAAATGCAAAGGAAATACCTCAAAATAAATAGGCAAATTCTACTTGTCGCTGATGTAATGACAGTTTCTCCTGCCTTGTTTCTTTATACTTGACTTTTCTAGAATTTCTGAAGCAAAATAATCTGTAAAATCAGGAAGAAAACTATTAAAAATAGATTTACAAAACATGAGCTACAGAGGCAGATTTGGGACAAATCACCAATGGGCATCAAATACTGATATTTTTTCTCAAAGCATTTGCTAATTTCATATAAGTTTTACAGACACAAAAATAAAAACACAAAAATAAGTTTTACTGCACAGTGTTTATGAACAGGTGTTTATGAAGGTCATCCTTAGGTCATACATATACAGAGACAGCTTGCACTTTGGTCCCAATAACAGTCCCTGGAGAGAGAAGCTATCTTCTTGGATCTTATTGAAGGAATTTACTGCAAGCATCTCTGATTCCTCAGAGTGCCTTTGCTCTTGTATTTCCTGCCATTGCATCTGGTCTTGCGGGCATAGCTTATGAGGCCTGCCCCAAGGCAATAGGGCAGCATTTTTAGCCCCCGAAGCCTGTGAAGTATCACTGACAGTTTGATGAGCTTGTCCAACTTTTGTTAGCTGGGGGCCAGGTGTGGTATGAAGGAAAGAGCCATTGGTTTCAAGGCACAGTTCAACACTCACTAAGGGAACTTAAGCAACTCAGTTCCTTCTGAATCTCAGGTTTCTCATCTGTAAATGATGATGAAGAGTCATATCTACCAGTTACTCTGAGTCTGAAGAGGGCTCAAGTGGGATAATGCATAGGTAAACCACTTATAAATGTAAAGATCTATAATTATGTGACTTTATTCATAGCTTCCATTTTCTTTCTTACACTTTTTGGAATCATGGTGAAGGGGGGAGGCTAATTTTGTCTATGAGAATTTAATTAGTGAATAGATTCAGAGGCAAGGATCTGGGAGGGGGAGGGAGTTGAAGGAGCCTCACAAGAGGGTGAAGAATGTCATGGAGGGAGGTATAGAAATGTAGGAGGGTGACTGTCAGGATTGGCTTATGGGGTAGAACTTTGGAGACAGGGATCTGTAAACAGTATCTGGAAAATCTTACCTTATGCTGTTTGGTATATACCATTTTCTCTGTGAGAAGCCATCACTAAAGACTTCTTTCACCTTTTCATGTTCTTGGAGTGAAATTTGTGGTCATCCCCTTACCTCTTCTTCCCTGCCCATGCATTAATCTCAGGCTAAGATTGATCTTAAGGCAAGAACAAGAAGAATAGCTCATGATAACTTAGGCACACTAGGGTTCTAGAATGATAGCCCTTACCTCCATGTAAGGATGAAGTGAGAACATTCATTTCTTGCATACTGTAGCTATTCAAAAATGATAATTATTATTATGAACCAAGAGATAGTTTGCTAAAATATAAGTGACTTGAGAATGGAGATTTGGTTTCTCCTTGCATTTCACATGAGTCTAGAAAAGGCTGGACACTGAAGTTGATAGGATGATGTGCAGCCCTACACCTGTGTCCCTATGCTTGGCCCATTTCTCTGACCTATCCTGATCACATCATGCCACACCTTATTTTGAGGACTATGGAGCCACCAGACCACTGATTGCTGTACTAAGGATTGTGGGGCCAGTCATTTCCCCTAATGACCAGGACAGGCATTACCTAAAATATCATCCACAGGCAAAGGCCAAGGTGATGGGGGCATGGATGAGGTGGGGAGTAGGCTATGGTGGTATCCAAAAGAACAGCAAGTATCTATACTTCTGTGGAAAACAACCTATTAAGATAGGTGCCCCAGAGACATTGGGTGGGGAAGGCTCAGAGATAAAAGAGGGAGGACAGCACAGTCCCCCATGGTCTAGCTTCCCGCCTTTCACTTAGAGATTAGAAGGACACAGCTGAGGAGATAACAACGTGGAGGAAGAAACTTTGAAAAGAGAATAGCATAGGGCTCTACCCATTCTGGATTTTGACAAAGCTTGTGCCTGCTTGCTCACTCATCTGCCTCAGAAAACCAGGGACTTCTTGGGTTCAACATGTCACCTCAGTTCTGCAAGCTAGGAATCCAGAGTGAATCTTTGCCCTTCTTTTCTCTATAATTTGACTGGAGTTCTGGAGCAGAGACCAGACATCCATCTAAAAGAGTGTTTCCTGTGTTGTTCTTGGTTCCTAAGCAGTGTTGACACAAAAGTGATGTAGAGGAAGGCCATTATTAAGGTTTTCAATGAAATATGGAAGAAGACTCAGATTCTGACTTTTCTATTACCTAGGTGATTTCAACTTTGTCATCCATATAGTGGGGCTGAGACTATCACCTATCTTATGGCAGGTGAGAAGCAATTTCTTAGGATATATGAGAGACAATATAATAAGAAAAGTGCTTTTGCTCTCCAAATGGTAGCTATTATTTAGATATCCTTTTTTTTTCATTCCCTTCATCATTGCCACAACTATTATGTCTCCAAGGATGTCAGCTTCCAAGCTGGTCTCTGTTCTTTGTGCTTGCAGCCTCTGCTCCTGCCATCTATTTTCCAGCACACTGACAGAGAAATCAGAATAAAACATAAAGATATTGTCATGCCCCTCTACAAATTTTTTTTTAATTTATTTATTTATACATACAAGAACTGGGGTGCAGGCCAGAGGTGCAGGGGTGAGAGGATTCACCAGAGACAGAGTGGGGAGCAGAACAGGCAGATGTACTGAAATACACTGATGAGGGGAGCAGCAGGTGAGAGAGAACAGGTCAGCTGCGCCATGTGGTTAGCTCCCTGTGCTATGTGGGTAGCTCCTTATAATTTGACTGGAGTTCTGGAGCAGAGACTAGACATCTAAAAGAGTGTTTCCTCCAAAAACAGATGACTGGATCAAGAAGATGTGGTACATATATACCATGGAATATTACTCAGCATTCAAAAAAGATAAACACATGCAATTTGCTGCAACATGGATGGCGCTGGAAGGGATCATGCTCAGCGAAATAAGCCAAAAAGAAAAAGAAAAATACCGGATGGTCTCACTCATAGCAGGAATCTAGAAAACTTAAATAAGGGACCAGGAAAATGAATAACTATAAGAAAGTGAAAATCAAAATCAACAAAAACTATGAACCAGAGACACTTTTAGGGGGGCGGGGGCGGAAGGGGAGGGATTGGGGTCAGAATGGGGGGCTGCAATTGTATGGGGAATATAACAATAAAATTTATAAAAAAAAAAAAAAAACAAAGTGACACGGTACAAACAAATCTCTCTCCCCAAAGGTTGCCTTTGCTTTAGACTCTCTGTGATTGATCATCTAATTACATCGGTGGCCCAGGAAGTGGTAATTTCTTCAGTAACTGGGGTGCGCACCTCCAGCTGAAACAAAAAAAAAAAAAAAAAAAAAAAAAAAAAAATAAAAGAGTGTTTCCTGTGTTGTCTTGGTTCCTAAGCAGTGTTGACACAAAAGTGATGTGGAGGAAGGCCATTATTAAGGTTTTCAATGAAATCGAACTCGTGCTGCAGAGTCTGTGGATAGCTTCACAGTGCATTGCTTAACCTCTTGTGCCACCAGGAAGGCTCTACAAAATTTTTTAATAGCTTCCAACTTTCTCAGAGTAAAGACTAAAATCTTCAACATAGCATCATCCTAGAAATCGTCTTTTCAGTTTTGTCTGCTCCCACTCATTCACTCATAGTTTATTGTTCTGAGCACCTTCTACATAGAGATCATTTCACACAATCCTGACAACAACACTACCCCTGTTACAGAGTTGAAAAGGGAAGTCCGAGAGGTTGAGGAATCATACAAGAATGAACACTTAGTTGGTCATGGAGAAGTGAGTTCATTAGGCTTGCCGCCCTCTCCAGCTGGTGCTTTTTTGTAGGGAGCAAAAATGCTTCCCCAGCAGCTAGGAAGGGCCAGCAGGAAGGGTTTAGGATCTGGGAAAGGAGGAAGCAGTGGTTAGCAGGGTGTTGGAATGAGGATGTCATCTCCCCTTTCCCATGGTGGTGGGGAGTGGCAGGGACTTCAAGCATTGGCAATATGCTGGAATTTTACCTTCTGAGGGGACCCAGAATACCTTTCCTACTTTCCAGTTCCTTCCTCTTGCCACCACACCCTTTCCCCTCCAAGCCCAGCGCCAGATGCCAGGAGGGCACTCAAAAGACATTTGGGAGATAATTATTGCCTCTCCTTGAGTGGTGGTCTAAGGGATGCCAGCCCTCCAATAGGGCAGTTTTCTGACTTGGGTTAAGTGTCCTCAGGGACAACCAGGAATGGCTGGTATGTGGTCATCTTGCTCAAGAAGCAGTTTCCTCTTGCCTTCCCCCCTCAGCACCAGATCAACCCCAGTGAAGGGAGGCAACTCATTTCCATCACCACCCACAGACAGCTTGGGGTAGAAGTTTCCCTGAGCAGGATTTCGTTCAAAGCCCTTCCCTTCTGTTGTTTTTATTTTTTAAAGATTTATTTATTTATGCATACAAGAAAGGGGGTACAGGCCAGAGGTGCTGGCCGTGAGAAGATTCACCAGAGACAGAGTGGGGAACAGAACAGGCAGACAGACTGTAATATACTGCTGAGGGGAGCAGTGGGTGAGACAGGAGAGGTCTGCTGTGCCATGTGGTTATCTCCCTGGCCGGGGATTGAACTCATGCTGCAGTGGCTGCAGATTGCTTCATAGGTTGCATCTTAGCCCCTCGCGCCACGAGGGAGGCCCAACCCTTTCCTTTTCTATAGGCCCTTTGAGAGCATCTGGTATGTACCACGTCCTATGTTGGCAGGTTCATGCCAAACCCAGTGAAATAGATTTTGTGGTTTCATATCCTACCTAAGAAGAATTTGAGGCTTCAGGGAGGTTAAGTGACTGGCTCAGGGTCGCACCTCCCTGCCTCTCTCTAGCAGAGTCAGAATTTACAATTTCCATCTGTGTGGACAAAATGCCCGCCCCAGAGTGCTGGGTTCACCCTCCAACCGCTAGCAGTTGGGGATCCTAGTCCCACAACATTGCCCCTCCCTCTTGTTCCTGGGTCTCCTCTCCTTCGGCGGGAAACAGGGTGCAGCATCTCGAGGTGCCCTAACCAGTCACCCCTAATCCCGAGGCCCGTGCACTAGCTACCTCCCGCGGGCCGGGCGGGTTTGGAGGCGCAGCGTGGTCCGGCGCATCGGGGTCGGGGTCTTCCCGACTATTTGCATAACCGGGACGACTCGCTACCCCCCACCCCGCCCCTCCGCAGCGATCTTCTCCCCTCCACCCGTCATCCCATAGGGTCCCCCAGTTCCCATATAGCAGACCCTCCTTCCCGGAATCCCACGTGGGGCTCCCAGCTCCCGGGCTCTCCTGCGTCTCGGAGCGCGGAGTCGGAAGGCACCTGGGGGAGGGGAGTCCTGGGCCCTGCCGGGCTGGGGAAGACGCCTGGGGCACTGCCCAGCGCTAACAAAGGGAGCCGGCTGCTGGCCGGCTGGGGCGCGCAGCGGGCGGAGCAACCGCAGCCTCCGCGGCCAGATCGCGAGTGAGTAGGGGTGCGGTGGACCGTGGCTCGGCGGGGGTCCCCCGGGAGGAGTGATGAAGGGGAGCGGGAGGGGAGCGGAGCAGCCGGGCCCGCGGCGCGCTCATGGCGCAGGGAATCGGTGTCCAGCGCCGCCTCAGCAGCCTTGGCTGAGGGGGCCTGCCACTTTTTGCTTGGACTGTCTGAATTTACAAGGGCCGAAGGCCCGCCCTGGCTTCTCCGGGGTTGTTTGGCCCTGGGGACCCACAACAAACCCACGTGCGCGCGCACCCCCTCCCCCCGGGAACCCCGCTTTCTCCGCAACATAGTTTTTTTTCTTGGGGGGTGGGCACCTTGCAGAGTTCGGATTTCTTCAGATCCTGGCTGCTGAGTGTCCAGACTGGGAAACTGAGGCCCCAGGCAGGGGTGGGGGCACAGACACCACAACAAACGCACGTGCGCCCTGCTCTGGGATCTGGCGCGCACCGCAAGCGGGTAGGAGCCGCCCTGCGAACCCTGCCTTTGTCTCAGCCGCGGGGGAGGGATCCACGCTGGGGGTGTCACTTGCTGAAGTAGGACGGCAGAGACATGTGAAAGGTACCACTTGGACTGAAGCCCAAACTGCTAGATTTGAAAGCGAATAACGAAACGAGAAACGGACGCTACAAAAAAGATTTCCCCAGACTGAGAGTCTGTCCCCGGCGGTGGTGCATTGCTTGGTGGGATTGGAACAATCCCTTACTTGCACCTCACGGAGGTTTCTTAGCGCTGGGGGTTGAATTAAGAGTCAATAGGCCTCTCTCCAAAAAGATAAACGGTGCTTAGCGCACCTTTGTCCCTGCACTCCAGCCACTGCCTCTGTGGGGAGGTCGCGAGCGCCTCCCCAGCTTGCAGAGAGAACCGTCCAATTAAAATTGCGCCCCGCGCGGTCTCGGGTTGCGTTTGGCTTTTGGTTTGTAGATTGAACCGCTTAACCAGTCTGGTCCCTGGACCAGTTTGGTCCCTTTTGGCTTGGTAGGTATTTTCACAAGCAAGGCCAGCCGAGGTCTCTTGTTCTAGGCAGAAACACTTATTTTCATTTCTGTTCGAGTTAATATGAGAGACATTCCGAAGTCTTGAGAGGGCTCTTGTTTGTTTTGCTTTTTCTCTGCTTACGTGTGTTCAGCTCAGCTTTGCAGATGTTAGCTAATCAGACCTGTTCAGAATTGGACTCCTAGGTAGTGATGCTGGCGCAGGGGCAAGCCTTAAGGTTGTGGGGGTGGGCGGTGTGCGCAGGCACCCAGGCACTGCTGCCAGAGTGTGCTTGTAGAGTGGTGTGGCTGCGGTCTCCTTGACTGGTACTGTTTGAGATTAACCTGTCCCTGGGAAACACTGGACCTCCTCCAGCCCCACCACACTGTTACTGGGAGTCTAGAGAGCTTCCAGGAACCCTCTTACTTCACAAGCAACAAATGGAGGCGTGGAGAGTTCAACCACTTGTTCAAGTTTAAATAGAGTGAAATCAGCAAGAGAGCGAGAACCTGAGTTTGGGTCTCTCCAAACTCTTCCTGCCCACCCTGCTGGCCACTAAAGGTAAGCCTTGGATTCCTTAACAGGGGCCTTAGGCAAAATCAACTTGAACAAAGAGTAATTCTGATTGAAGATTGCACCCTGTCATTACCCCTTTTTTTGATTCTTTTGCAAAAAGATAAACTTAGTAATTCTAACTTACTCTTCTCATAAGCTTACTTATTTTTCTCTCCTGGCTGCCCCTTCCCCTCAGGTTGGAGTAGGGCCAACTGTGGAGACTTTAGATGTTTTCCCTCTCATCCCTGTGCCAGGAGGCCTTTGTTTGGGCATAAGCACGGACTGTTGACATCAGCTCCACTGGGGAGAAAGTGTCTCATAGCGGGCTACTCCTGAACCTCTTGTGGGAGAACAATGCATTGTTTTCAATGATTTTATTCAATTAAAAAAAAATTTATGAGCGGCTCACAGAAGTAGCCGCTTATTTTTGTATGTGGCAGAGGAAATGGTGGGGGGGGGGGAAACAAACCACGTGGCATCTAGATTTCCTCAAAGCTGAAGTGCTGTTTTGCCTGGCCCTGTTTTTTCCCAGCTACACTTGTTTCTGTTCTTAGGGTTTCCAGGGTGTTTCATTTTCTTGGTAATTCCACTTGATACTTGAGAATAGTTTTCGCATCAGGATGCTTACCTTGTAAGGAACTTCAGTAATCATCTGGACAGACCTGTTTACTTTCCAGATGGAAGAACTAAGGCCAGAGAGGAGATATTAGTTGCCTAAGGAGGCTCAGCTAGATGTCTGCTTTCAGTGGCTCTTTTTGCGCAAAAGGGAAACTGTTGCATCAAATGGGTTGCTGTTGGTACCCCAGAGTAAAGTCAAAGTTATGATGGTTGTTATAACAATACCCTGTAAGTCAGAGAATGAATTCCTTAAGGATTTAAATAGGTTTCAGTTATTAAGTAAAGCCATGGATCCCAATGTAGATATGGTGAGGACTGGAACAGGGATCGTTGGGGATCTTTAGTGTTTACTAAATGGTTCACTTTCATGTAACCCTTGTCTCGTGCTTCCCAGTGAGGAGCTGTGTGGAGTATAATCGTAAAGCAAAAGGCAGTGAAAACGCCACATTGCTCTTCATTCTAGCTAACACCTGGGGTTCCAGTTTCTTTTTGTGTACAATGAGTCCCTCTGGTCCCGTCTCTGCACAGGCTGCTAAAGTGTCCTGGAAGATGCTCAGGCTGTAGAGTCAGGGAAGCAGACTTGGGTCATCCCTCCTCTTTTCTGTGTTTCTTTAGAGTCAGCAGGCTGTGCGCACGTTGTATAATGCTATAGGAAGAACATGTCCCTTTCTCCAGGAATTGTGGGTATCCAGCCATGTGACACATGCTTTCTACTGCTCAGACTGCTTGGCAGGCTTGGGTGCTTACCAGTTTTTAAAGTGGTAGAAAATGAAGGTGGGAGAATAACACCATTGAGTAAGTTCTGTGCTTAGGAGACCCTTAGCTAGTCTGAAGTGGGAGGAATCCCTGCCAAACTGTTAAGGGAGCCTTTGGGTGGTTGTGAAGTGCTTGTAACTCTAAGGTAAATAAACAGAGTAAAAAGGAAAAAAAAAAAAAAACAACAACAACCAAAACCAGAATTTTCATTCCCAAGTGAGTGTGCTCCAGTTATCCATTCGTTCCATGTTTACTGACAAACAGGAGGACCTGGAGGGCAGTGGTCCTGTGCTTGGCTGCGAGGTGTGTGTGACACACAAGACTGGCTCAGAGTGCTTTTGGATCTCTCCTTAGAAACTGCCCTCAGAAGCTCTCAAAAACAGATCTAATGTATCTCAATATGGACCTCTGGGGGGTTGGGGGTGGTCCCCTTTTCTTCATGAGTTAGGCCACAAGTAGGTGGTAACTGAGAGTGGAAGAGGGACTCTTCAAAGACAGAAGTGACTCTCCTAAATGGGAGGATGTGGTTGCATTTAAGAAATGACAGGAATATGCCATTGATGAAATTCACAGTGATCTTCCGGAACATCAGAGTCCTGAACATTTGGTCAGAACTTGATCAGTGACTTGTTCAATGAGAACTGAATTGGGGACACATGTATTTTTCTTGGTGGTATTCATGTACTCTGATGGCTGATTGCAATGGGTGTACTTTTTATAGGCGTATATGTAAGAGTAACACAGTAAGCAATGCCCTTTATTACATTCAAATATGGAAGTGGTTTTCTGAGTTAATGCTAGAAGGGTGGGGTTTACCTTTATAATAAATTTGGCAATTCAAATTTTATTTATTGTTCTTAGAAAAATGAAGCACATGCATTGAATACAATGTGAGAAACACAAAAAAGTACAAAGAATCACAAGAAAATGTTTCCAACTCAAAGTTCCCGACTCAAAGTTCCCAACTCAAGTAACCACTGTTAATATTTGGCAGTTTTCCTTCTGTTTTTTAAAAAATGAATTTATTTTCTCTACATGGTTGAGAATATAATGTATGGGCAGTTATCTCTTGCTTTTCTTGCTTAACATTGTCAGATATACATGTCATGGTCCATATCCACATGCAAACTGTGTCTTTTCATTTATGACCTATCAGCTGCTCTGCATCTTCAAGGTCACATGTGCCATGGGTTCTGGTGACTTTAATGTTCATTTCACTGAGGGCCTGTAGAGGAATGTGCCTCCAGCTTCCCTTCTCTTTCCTACCCCTGCCTCAAGCATTTTAATTTTATCATATATACATATGATGCATGGGTTCTGGCCTGTCCTTGTGACTGTCACACTTCAATAGTCTGGTTTTCAGTTCCCATATGTGTTAAATAAGGAACTCTGGGGTCATTTATTAATTTGGTATTCAAATATTTGCATGCCCACTCTACAGCAAAGATATGTATAAGCAGATCTCAGCTTATAAGAAGTCCACCATGCAGTGCGGAAGGCAAAGGTGAGGAGAGACTAGTGCAGGATGCTGTGGGGTCACAGGAGGATTCCATCTAGGACTGGAGCCAGGAAGGCTTCCTGGAAGAGGGCCACTTTTGGATGGTCAGACGTCTTCTAATTTTTCCCTATTGCAGTTGACATTGTGATTTACATTTGTGAATAAATCGCTGTCTGTATTCCTGATTATTTCCATAGAACAGAATCCTGAAGTTGAAATTACTGGTATGATCATTTAAAAACCTTCACGGGCTTAGTCCCAGTTACCAATAAGTCTAAAATACTTAAGTATTACCTGTTGTAGGAATAATAGTAATTAAAAGCATAGGTAATTCAGGATTCAACTTCTTTTTCACCATTTATCCACTATGTAGACTACTTATCTGGGTACTTAAGTTACTAAGTTTCACTTTTCGTCTCTGTAACATGGGCATATTAGTACTGACTGACCTCAATGGGCAACTGTGGATTAAATGAAATCACAGGTGAAGGGCCCAGTATAGGACTAGATATACAGAAAACACTGCTAAGGGAGGGCTATTATTGTTATAATTGGAATTTTCAGAAGTGGCAGAAACTTTTGGTCCTAATAATTTTTTTGACCATGATAATAGGCTGTTGTGTGACTTTCTGTGCTAAGGAAAGCAGTAAGTTAATTAAAATGGAACCTCCTGCCAGGTAATGGATTGAGAGAGAAATGATCAGTTGCACATTGCATTATTGCATTATAAGAAAGTTTTTATTATGTTAAATTTCAGAACCTACTGAAGTTGAAAGAGTGGTGTACTGCACTCCATGTACAGTCACTTATCTCCAATGATTATCAGAACTTGTGGTTGATCTATAACCTCACCCTCCACCCCAGGTCATTTCAAAACACGTACCAGACATCTTATCATGCCAGACATAAATATTTCACTGAGTCACATGATGTATATTTGAGCATCCTATTGTGCTGTTCTTGGAGTCTTTGCTGTCATTATTATGGCTTTGTGTGTGAGTGTGTGTGTGTGTGTGTGTGTGTGTGTGTGTGTGTGTGAGTGAGAGAGAGAGAGAGAGAGAGAGAGAGAGAGAAAACACTCTTCACACCAATCTGAGAACTCCTTGAGTTTTATTGCTCAGATCAGCTTTCCTGCTGTGTCCCAAAGAGACAAGGTAGAGGAACACTAAATTTAGAGTCAGGAGACTTTGATTTTGTATAAGGGCTCCACCAGTTGTATACTTTTGGGAAATGATTTCTGAATTTCTTTGAGCACATTCATAAAAATTTGGCAAGTGTGAAATGAGGTAATCCACGCGACAGCCCACACAGCTCAGTGTGTGGACCCAGAGCGGACTCCAGCAGCCTTCCCTCCTGAGAAGCAGTGTTTCCATGGGAATTAAGGGCACAGTCTGTACCCAGATGTGCCAGGGAGTATTGATGTCAGGCCCGCAATCTAAGGATGTGGTCTGAGCTCACAGATGCTTGCCAGACTGTCCCATCTCCCCTGTCACTAGACCCTTCCAATGTATGGGTGAAGGCAAAGAAGCGGCCCTGTCTGTATTTCCCCTTTGAGAAGATATGGGTTCCTCCTCCCCTCTAATTCCCATGAGTCTTGGTTTCTTCAACTTGCTCTTGTACTCAAGTAGGAATTTTTGACTCAAATAAAAGGGAAAAGTTAATCCGATTTAGTATTTAGATTGGAACTCTCTTTTTATTCCTCCGGGACTCCCGTTATGTCAGGGCCTGTACTGTGACTTGTTTCTGGCTGTCACATGATGACCCTGGGCCTGCCTACTTTGGAACTCAACTCCCAGCTATCTTGGCCCTGGCCAGCTCTGATAGCAGATGGCAAAGAGATACATAAGGTCAGAGGACTTCTTCAGACAAATAATAAATGAAATCTGTTTTCTTTTAGGACATTCAAATAGGATGAAAAATTAACACCCTTATTTCTCCTACCACCCATCCCATTTCTCTCCAAAGTGACCACTGTTTGCAGTTTGTCCGGGTCCTTCCAGTCCCTTTTGTATGTGTTTATGTATATATTTATTGTTCTGGCAAATTCACTTTCAAACCTCAGTAAATGAATTACAATTTAACTACCACTTTACAAACTTGCCCTTTTCATTTTACTCTACTTATCAGTGTATACCTAACCTTTTTTCATAACTGCATCCCATTCCATATTATGGATATGTTTATATAACTAGTTTTCTCTTGGTAGACATTTATCTATTTCCGTAAACATAGATTTGTAAGCGTATTTAGGCCTTGGACATACGGAACAATGGTTGTAAATGTCAGTGGTTAAATGAAGTCAGCCATCAAGCTCTGGAAAGGATGGGAGAATGGGTGTAGGGACGTTGAGGGCCAGCTGGGTTAAAAGGCCTGGGAAGATATATTGGGAAGCTGGATGTTTGGGTGGGAGGTTATTTTTGGAGCTGGCCTTTCTGGTTGGGTGCCCTCGACTTCAAGTGAAAAATTAGTTGTGTCATCACTTCCTTCTCCTCTTTGTATGGTTTCTAGCACTTCCAAGTTAGCTTCTGATCCTAGGGCCTGTAGGGATGTAGTGGGAACATTAGAATTTGAATGATAGGGAGGGAGGAGGAGAGATAAATGCATGAGAGGAGTGTTAAATCTCAGGCTCCGGAGGAGGGAATGTGCCAGTTCTACTCTATGCTGTCTGTTCTTCAGCCCCATCTGGAGTGTTATGTTTTCCTGGGTCTGATACAGATCATGATAAAATGAAGCATGCTCAGAATGGGCTACTTGGAAGACAGACGTTTGGGTCACCATATTGGAGATGGAATAAATGTGGAAACTGGGGCTCTCAGCCTGCAGGAGATTAAAAATAAGAGGCATTTTCTTCATGCGGAAGATGAGAGTCACATTGAGTGTCTGCTGTGCAAAGAAGGATCAGTATGGGGTGAAGGAGGAGCTTCAGGATGGCAGATAAGAAAGAGTCTACTTGACAGTGCTGCCCCAGCATGGAACAAGCTGAGTACAAGGCAGCCATGCCCCTGTCATGGGAGTAACCGAGCGAAAGTTGCAAGTGAACTTCTCTGCCATCAGCATATTCCCGCTTTGCAGAGAGTTGGACCTTAATGCCTGCTAAGGCCCCTTCCGATTTTAGGGGCCTTAGCAGGCAAGAAGCAGAAAGATGTAAAACAGGACTGAAGGGGTGGGACAAATAATTGACAACATAACTGGGGCAGTTTTCGCTTGCTCTAAAAATGTGGAATAAAGTGGAAGATTTCAAAGGAGATGCAAATATTATTTTCCTTGGACCTTGGCAGCCCTCTTGTTGTCTCCCGACTTCAACCCTGTTGACTTTATATTCATAAATTATTTCCACAGGAATAAATAGATCACATACGCTTTAAATGACCGGGAAATCTGGCAACAAAAAAAGAACTACATGTCCCAAGAGGATGATTGTAGAATTTTTTTTCATTACGATATTTCTAAATTTGCATCCATCTCCTGGTTTCCCTGGCACAGTGCTGAGACGTCACTTAGAAATATCCTTTGCAGCTTCTCAGAAGTCCTTTGAGCTAGAATGGACAGTATCCATCATGCTTAATGCCCACCCCTTCCTTTATTTCAGGAAGAAAGAGGAAGACCCTCTTGGACTTAAATATTAGCTGCTTGGTGAAGGCAACGTGGCAGAATTTACCATCTTTTGGGCTTTTGCGGTGTGCCTGACCCTGATTAGGCACTGTGAGTGTTCTCTCATCCAGTTCTCAGGGAAACACTTAGTGTGTTGGCATCCACTCCATCCTGTGGATGAAATACTGAGCTGCAGAGAAGTGTGGAGACTTACCCAAAGATTCAGTGCTGCCCACAGTGAAGCTGGCATTGCAGTACCTCCATGTAGTGTGCCACTGCTGATAATTCCCAGTCCTTTGGATCAGAGATATGCTTAGCTCTTCTGTTTAATTGGGGGCTTGGCTGACCTTCTCCTTAGAGAGGCTGATGGGAGCTTTCTACCTTTCTCCTGAGAACATCTAGATGAAAGGATTCACGGATAGTCATGTGTGAAGAGCATAACATTTGGGTCCAGCACACATTTACTCATTCTTTTGTTGGTAAGCATTTTTTGCATAAAAACTGATTTGCCTGCCTGCGCCCCTGCCTGCCTTTTCTCCTCCTCCTTCTCCCCCTATTCGTCCACCTTCTCTTCTTTTCCTTTTTTTGACTTGTCCCTTAAATCTATCAGATCTATCTATTCATGATCTGATTTTTGACTGGGAATAAAAACACTGGCTGGCAGTGAGTATGGCCAGAGATTGGTGGGTGCCACAGCACAGCTATCTTAAATGCCTCTTGGTTTGAAAGTGAAACCCAATATTGGCATTAAGGGTTTATCTTGCAGCTGTGCTTTTAGGCGCTTAAACAATTTCTTCTCTTATAAAGTTTATTCAACATTTATTTGCACATCAAATATTTATTGAGTGATATTATGTGCTAAGCATTGCATTTGGTATTAGGAATATTATGTTAAGAATATATGTAGATATGGGCACGTGTGTTCAGTGTAACTAGCAGAGCCAGAAGTTAGTGGCAGACAGACGTCCAGTATCATCTATTTCTCTTTTCTCAGAGTACTTGCTTTGTTCATTCATTCAACAAGCATGAGTGCTTCCCATAGCCCAGGTTTAATGCTTGTTTTGGGAACATAAACTCAATTCCTAGAGTTGTGTTCCTTCAGGAGCTTAGCTGGTGGTGGATATGCAGATACTAAGTACAATAAAGTATAATCAATATTATGATTTGGGTGGGCACGGAGATTGGGAAGGAGGTACATGACTTTGGGAAAGTTTCTGGAGGAGGCAATAGACACCTCACCAGGGGCTGAGAGGGGAGTAGTTACTGGCTTCTGGAGGAAGAACATTCGAAGGAGAAGAGGCTGCAGGAACAAAGGTACCAATAGAAGAGTGGTGCCATGAGTGTGCACTGGCAGATTGATGGTCTTGGGGAGAGCACATAAGGCAGGAAGTGGTGGGGGATGAGGCTAGAACCATTACATGCGTTATATAATAAAAATTTCACAATCTCCCCATGTGGCATATACTATTATTATCTCAATTTAATATGTGAGGAAACAAGTACTGAGGGAGGTTCATCGACTTGTTCAAAGTCAGACAGTGAGTGAGTGAGTTGAGGTGCTTGGACTTGAATGTAGGCCTGCTCAGCCTCTGTACCAGGGCCCGCGGGGGCAGGCAGGGATGGTCTGTTTTGCTGGTTTAAGTTTTTGTTCCCTCGCTATTAATCTTTCCAGGGTAACACCCTTGTAGAATCTTCTTCTCTGTCTGCCTTATAGTGTTTTCCAACTTGGAGTTAAATTGGGATTAGTGCGTCTGGGTTGAAGACCACTTCTGAGTCATGGTTCTTGCTTTTACCCTCATTTTCATTAAGAAAAACAGTAGTCCAGAAATCTGGACTACTACCAACCCACAGGTGACAAGGGAGAAGATTCCTCCCTTTTCTCAAAGGTTTGAGGCTCATTTAATTGTTGAGGCATTACCTGTGAATCCTTTAGTTCAGTGAAGCCCTTTGGGTCTGGAGTGGGGCAGCCAGTGTGGGCTGGGAGGGTCTGAAACAGGTAGGTCCTGGGCTATCCCTTTAAGGATGAGTAGGGATGGGGAAGTAGCCCCCATGAAATTGTAACATCAAATATGAAATTTTTCTGTTTTGCTCCATGTCAGATTGGATATCTTTGGCCTATTCTTCCCATCCCCCAAGATAATTCCTGGACTAGAGTTGGCTCTTGTGTTGGAGAGGCAGTAGGGTATTCATTCATTCATTGCTTCAAAATAAAGTTTGTTGAAAGCTAATCAATCAAGAGCTCAATGACAAGATGATGAAACTGCAGCATAAAATATAAAGGGAAATTCTAGGACTAAGGGAAAGATTGATACAAACAACATCACTACAGAAAAAATTAATAAGGGAATTGAACAGAATCCACTAAAAATTGGTAAAGAGAGAGGAAAATATTGAGGGAAATTGCAGTATGTGCTGATGCTGAAATTTAATCATAGATGTAAAGGTGGTACAAAGATGATCCTTCAGAAGGGTGTCTGTGAAGGCATGTAGCCCTTCTCATATGCCCTTCACCAAAGTATAGTCATGGGCACACCTGGCTGCAAAAAGGCTGGAAGGTCTCCAGCTGAGTTGCCTTCTGTCCTCTTAAAAGTCCGGTTTGAGAAAGGTCTTCTATTAATGAAAGGAAGATGAGGAAAATAGATATTGGGAGCAATTAATCCCTGCCACAGGGGAAAAGTCCTGTTGGCCTTAGACTTCATCTGTCATAGAAGAAATATTTGAGAACATGGAGAAGAGATATTTATAGAGTTCTGAGGACAAAGCGGTATGATTGATGAATTTTATACTTAGTTAAATCACTCTACACGCCTAAGGCAGGAAGTCATTCCCATACATTCAAGGGAGGAGAGCACATGTAGACTCTTCTCGGGAAAACCAACTTGATGATGAAGAAGGCTACTCAAAAGCAATTAGGAATGTGTGGTCAAAGGTCATTTGATGAGCCCACGGTTCACTCAAATAGAGAAAAGCTAATCAAGGGTGGGCAAGAGGCCAAGAATATGACAAAGTAGGAAGAGTGTAAGGGAAATGGAAGGAGGAAGTGGGAGAACAAGTATGTGCTAGCTTTCCCTTCCTTACACTGTCTTAATAAGATATTAAGGTGATGGCTCTTTTTCTCTAAATGTGGAGGCATCTTTAAAAATTTTCTATTTTGGGGCCTCCCTGGTGGCGCAAGACAGAACCTGTGAAGCTCTCCAAAGCTCTCCGCAGCCACTGCAGTGTGAGTTCAATCCCCGCCCAGGGAACTACCCTGATGATGCAGCAGACCTCTCCTGACTCCCCCGCTGCTCCCCTCAGCAGTGTATTTCAGTCAGTCTGCCTGTTCTGTTCCCCACTCTGTCTCTGGTGAATCCTCTCATCCCCCACATCTCTGGCCTGTATCCCAGTTCTTGTATGCATAAATAAATAAATCTTT
The DNA here is from genome assembly GCF_964194135.1 of Talpa europaea. Lineage (NCBI taxonomy): Eukaryota > Metazoa > Chordata > Mammalia > Eulipotyphla > Talpidae > Talpa > Talpa europaea. The sequence goes on along the minus strand of NC_140070.1, from coordinate 114,066,688 downwards.
AAAAATAATTATCTATTTTGGTGGAAAAACAAGTATTGAAAGTTTAGCTTTTACTTTACATTTTTGTTTTTTTTGCAGAACTCCTTTCAACATTTATTGAAGGGCAGGTCTGGTGGTGGCAAATTCCATTGGCTTCTGGGAAAACTTATTTCACCTTCATACCTGAATGATAATTTACTTTACATTTTTGTAAACTAAACTAAACCTCACTAAAGAAGAAATTAAAAATAAAAATAGCTATTTTTATTAAAAAGTTCCATCCGTCCTTCTCTCATGTATCCTTCTATCCTTCACATTTCTGTCCATGTGTAAATGTAGAGACATGCAAAGAAGAATATTTACCTATTTTTTTTTTCTGGGTGGAGGGATTCTGAGCAATTTTTAGCTCTGTATAATTTTGTGTGTTGATTGCTTTTTAAAAATATAATCTACTGGTATCACTTGATTACAACCACAAAGGCTATTCTAAAGGGCATGACTAAATTTTAGTGCTCAGTGCATGGAGAGTGGAGTGGAAGATACAAATAGATGAATAAAGCATTGTCTTTTCATGGGGAAATTGATGAGTCAGTTATGTGAATCCCAAACTCTAAACAAAACACTTTGTAAATCAGATGAATAATTGGGTGTTGGGGCCCAGAGGACCTACATAGAAGAGATGGAGTTTGAAGTGGATATTGAAGGGTGAGAAGTTCTGACAGGTTGCAAACAGGAGAAAGGCCATTCCTAGCCTAGGGGCCAGTGGGAACAAGAGCATGGAGGAGTGAAAGTATATTGCGTGTCTGGGTAACCCTGACTAATCTGCTGTGGTTGGCAAACAAAGGATGAATGAAAGAATACCTACTGTTCATTGACTACCCACAGCACATAGTAGGTACAGCACACAGACACTTCTGGGCCTAACAATGGAGTGGACAGAATCATCCCTACCATGCAGATGAGGAAGCATTTATCTGCCCCAAGTCGCACAGTGATGAAACTGTGCCTTGAGTCCTCTGAATTGTCTGCAATTGAAAATCCATGGTTTTTCTACTGGGCTATGGTTTATAGTGTACTGAGTCCAGAATGAGTCACCTTTGTGAAACATAAAATGCAGAAATACCAGTAAATCTAAAAATATTTTATATGTAAATATATTTCATCTATTTCCATACATACAGGCCTAAGCCATATAAATATATTTTATATGTAAATTTTATAGGTATCTTTTAAGTAAATATGAAAGCCCAAAAATTGTGGTCCAGATTGCCATCCAGCATCCGTGTGCCCCCAAGCTACTTAACCCTAACCCTAATTTCCTCGTCTATAAAAGGCTGCCTGTAGGGCTGCCTACGCTCAAATTTGTTTTTTATGTTCAGATTAGATCATAGATATGAAAAGACGAGAAAGTATAAAAGAACCACACAGAAGGGTTTGTTATTGCTGACACACCCTCTTGCTCTTCTGAGAATTTAGACATCTGGTGCAGCACCCACAGGTGTCTATAAAAATACCCAGTCAGGGACATGCTCCCGAAGGCTCCAAGGCTCACAACAAACAACTTGGTCAATAGGCAAAAAGCTGTGCTCTGTTAGCTTGGAGAGCCAGCAAGGGGCTCAGATGGGAAGTAGGTGGGAGGTAGCAGTGAGGGAGAAGGGAGGGAGGCTCCCCACTGCCCATAGAGAGAATGCTCCTGTCTCCCTTCCTGGTTGCTGGGAAATTCGGGGCCAGAGGTGAGTCAGATGACAGGCAACAGTTTGGACAGTTACCTGGGGCAGAGGAGGGTGTTCCAGACAAATCAGACTGCAGGAAGGAATATCTGGACTGCCAGGTGAGCAGGCCCCTGCCCCATCTGTGTGGTAGAGGCTCATGATCTAGAAAAGGGACTGGAGGATGGGAGCTGTCAGGGGACTCTGGGGTAGTCTTTGCTCTCCAGGAGTACTGGAGCTCTGACCTCAGAGGAACTGGGCTCGGATATAACACTTCAAGGTGGGCTGTCAGCCAGAGCTCAGCCTGAGCAGATGTGACCGGAGACAGCTTGCAGTTCTCCAAGATGGACTAGAATTGTTCTAGGTTCTGGGATGGGGCCTAGAGTGTTACTGGGGGTTCAAAAGCCCTGCATTGTGTGCCTGTGTGGGATGGTGGTGGTGGTTTTAGGACCTAGCTACTACTTGCTGCTTGAGGCATCAGTTCCTAGTCCCTCTGTTATACTTAGATAAGCCTTTTAGTTCAGCTGCAGCTCCAGCCTGCCTCAGCCCAGGATGGACCCTTCAAACTCCCGGCACCCAGGAGTGGATCTTTTAGCTCTTACCCTGTACTTCTTATGTCAAATGAAGTTAGCTATGTTAGGCAATGGCCTTCTGGAAGGTAGGGATACTGATTGGGTTCACTGCACAGTTTGAGTCCACCGTGGCACCCAGTCTTAGGAGGACACATGGAATGATTCACCCTTCCTGGTGCTCCATGTCTGTCCACCAAGGCCAGGTCACAGCCAGCCATTGGGCAGTCTGTTTTCTTACCTGTCAGCCTGGCCTTGCAAAGAGACCAGTGGCAAGATGAAATAGGGAATGTTCTCTGGCAGGGAGTCAGACTGGGGACCTGGCTATTCTTCTTATCTTGTTGGAACCAGGGTCAGAATAGTTTGTCCCAGGTGACAGAGGGAGGCAGGCTGTGAGGGAACTCTGACAATAGGCTGAATCATCACTTATCTAAGCAGACTGCACGGATTATCTTTGTCAGTTTTACGAGCTGGAAGGATGCTGGCCCAGGGCCTGAGCCGGGGGTGGTTAATGATAGCGTTAGGAATAAATCCCCAGAAGATGCTTCCTGCCACAGGGCTTGTGGTATTCCTTTTTTTGTTCTACACAATGAACATCTTATTCTGGCCTATAAATTTGGGAGAGAGGACAGGACAGGTAGGGAGGAGGTGGTCGCAAAAAGTGCCTCCCCGGGTAATGCTTCTGCACCTGGAGACTCCTACCCTTGTCTCCCAGCCCGTCCAGGTGACTCACAGGGGGAGGGCTGGGAGACAATGCACTGCCTTCCCCTGTCGCTGTCTGCAAGGTCTCCTTCCCTTATACTGGGTGAAAAAATCCACCCTCATTGAAGCCAGACTTGAGTTTAATTCCAGATGTGCTACTTTGTAGCAGTGTGGATTTGGGAACATAATCCCCCTGAGCCTCAGTTTGTGATCTGTAATCTGCATTATTCACAGCATGTGTGTAAATGCTTAACTTAGTGTCAGCACATAATTGGGGATCAATAAATGGTGGCTATGCTTAATATCACAGCACTTGTTAATAGTTTTTCTTCTTTGTTGGTCACCTAATGGGTCAGACGCTTTGCTAGGCACTATAGATATGAAGATGCATGAAATCCAGCCTCTCCTAGGAGGATCCTGTGTCTAGAAGGAAAAGCAGGCATCTATGATTGGGACCCAGATAAATGGGAGTTGCACAAGTTGCTGCAGGAGCGAGAGGTTGGGGGAAGGTGGGGCCATAGAATAAGAGGTGAGACCCCCACAGGAGGTCTTGGCAGTTAGGATAGAGGCTGGGGAGAATAACTGGACCAGATAGAATGTTGACAACCGGGATTTGGCATCTGATCTACCCATGGGAGTGATTGGAGCAGTCAGTAGGGCTCCCAGCCGCAGACTTACAGGGCGACCCCGCTGTTGGCATTTGAGCCCATGCAGTTTGCCTAGGGATAGAGTCTGCAGTCTTTTTCCAGCAGTTGGGTGGACATGGAAAAGGGACCAAATCAGGCTTGATTGGGAGAGAGGCTGGTAAGATCTCATTCCAGAGATCTCTCCAGGCTCAGGACTAGGGTCAAGGATGGACCCCCAGAGAGAGTTGATCAGATCCCTAGACAGGAATTGCACATGTGGAACCTACTAAAATATAGGTTCTGCATAGAGGAAACTTTGCAAAATGTTGGCACAGAATTATCATTGTCAAATTGGGACGCAGAGAGAGTGGATAGGAGGGGTATAGCCTGTGATTTCTGCAATTGTCTGAAAGTGCAGCCAACCCATGTGCATGCTCCAGACACATAAAAAGAGCCAGACAAGACCTTGCTGTGCAAGGATATACATTTGTGGTTTCAGTCATTTGGAAATGACTTCTGTCAACTTGAAAATTCAGGGGCAATTAAAAAGGCAAAGTGTGTATTTATTTGGAATAGAAGAATCGCAAATCGGGCTATATAGATTCAGGTAGAAAAACTAGAGAGTGTTCCAAGAAAGAATAATATGGGGAATATTATGGGAGAAAAAGAGGAAAATGAGATAAGTGATTGAAGAAAAGTTAACAATCTTAAACTATTCTTGGCTATAAAAATTTGGTTACTGATTCTCTGGAAGGATGGAATGGGAACTGATTCTATTGCTAGACTTCAAGCCCATAATCATCAGTTTACGTGATTTGGATGGCTTCTCAATTGTTTGCTTGATAGTTTTTTTTTAAAGATTTATTTTTATTTATTTATGCAGAGGTGTCAGAGGTGCAGGGTCGTGTGGGGTGAGGGGGTGAGAGGATTCACCAGAGACAGAGCTGGGAGCAAAACAGGCGAATCTACTGAAATACACTGCTGAGGGAGCAGTGGGTGAGACAGGAGAGGTCTGCTGAGCCTCGGTTGATAGTTTCTTAAAAAATACTTCTTATGGTGCATTCCAGAGGTCTTTGGCCCAGTGAAAGGTCTGTGACCTAGTTCAAAGGAGACGGGTAATGCAATTTCTCTGTAATAACTGACTTGCTCCATTTTAAAAATGGCTCCACAAGTGTTAGCTTTTCACACTTTAAAGTCCAATGAGACACACAAATTGGGTGAGTCATATGGATGAGATAAAAACAAAATTATATTTGCTACAAAGATGGTGTATGTCACTTAGCTGGTGATAAAAATAAACATAACATCTTTCATTTATTGAAATCCTACCAACTCCAGGCATGTTATGGTCTTTCTGGGTCTCTCATTTAAACCTGATTAAATCAAGCTTTCTATGCTGTACCAGCTCTACAATGTAAAAAGATACACACCAGAGCACATCATTGTGAAACAAAATAAAACAACAACATAAAAAAAAAAAAAACAGAAGAATAGTTGTAGACAAAGGGAGAAACCCTACATCTGATATACATAAGAAAGGAAATCTGACTCTCTGGCAACACTAGAGGCTAGAAGGAAATGGAGCTATACCTTTAAAATTTTGAGAGGAATTAATTGCCAACTGAGAATTTACTTCTAAACAAATTATTAACCAAATGTGAGTGTGGGATAATAGTTGTTCACATACAGATAATCTGCCTGTTCTGTTTCCACTCTGAGGAAGCTGCTACATACACATTATTCCAACGTTAAGGAGTACGTTAAGCAGCAGAAATGTGTTCTTTCTTCAAGCCGAGAGAACAGTTCAGACTGGAGTGGGAGGGTAGAGGCTCTAGATGGAAGAACTTTAAGAAATTAAAAAAGGAAAAGGAGAATTGTTGGATAGTTGAGGGCTAAATTAGCGATGGGTAGATAGAATATTAAATTAAGCAAACAAACAAAAGAGGCAATAATGGATTCCAGAGATCACAACTAAGGGATGTATGTGAGAAGAATGCACCTTCACATGCTGCATAATTCCACTGTGAACACTACTTTATCTGGCCATAATAATGTAACTCCTAGTGCTGATTGAAGGAAAAAAATGGTGTTACTGTATTAGGAGAAGGTGGGGGGAAGCAGAAGTATATGGGCTTAGGGTAAGAGCATTGAACCCTTATTTTCTATCGTGGAAAGTCAATGAATAGCTAATATCTAACTGAAAATAAAGGAGCCAAGCGAGCATGGTATTGAGACATGCTGTGCAACTCTAGAAATAGATGTGAGGATTCGAAGTCCTTACATTTGGGCAGTGGAAATTAAAGGTAGGGAGGGGTGGGGCAGGCCCTGTTTTTTTTCACTGTAAGTCTTGCAGTACCACTGGACTTTGAAAATCAAGTACGTGTACAACTTTGATCAAAGAAAGGGCTGATTGTCTCCCCGTAGATGCAGATTGGTACCTAAGACAGGCAGACTGCTTGGTGATTGTTTACTTTAGAGAACACACTAATAACATAGTCAAAGAAATGGACAGGCAACTTGTCCTTTGTATATTTTGTATATAGCTTTTGTACTCACCAGGGTAGAAGAACTTCTCTTTTCTAGTTATCTCTAATTTTTTTTTTAAATTGAAGTGACATTCCAACAAGGTGTTCCCCAGGAAAAGGGGAGGTTCCAGGTTCCTTGCCCCACCCAAAGGAGGGTAGAGCTGAGTAGGGAGGAGAAGAAGCTGCAGAGGAGACTGAGGAAGGAAGAAAGAAGGATGGAGAGCCAGAAGGAGACCTGGAGGAGGCATGTGGAGACGAGAGACACATGAAGAAACTGGCTGAAAAAGATATGGGTGAAAGATGTGTGGGGAGGTTAACAATGGCAGCTTTTATCTTGGTTTTGATTTTGCTCTTTTCCTCCCAGACTTGTCTGTTTTTGACCCTTCTTTATGGTTCCCGCCAAAGGTGCGTTAGACTTGGGGCAGGCTTTCGGGCCTTGCTTTGGGCCAATCCTGTTTGGCTGGACTTTTACCCACGAGGGATGGGTAACTTTGGGTGCTTGATTTGAAAACTACATTCTTTGTCTTTTCTGTATTGCACACTAATTGTATTAAAGTTCCATTCCATTAAAGGCTGTATGTTTTATCTTGATGCGGCGGATGGCAGAACCTATATAGAGCAGGCAGGTTTGGGGATTCTGGGGTGCCCTCTCCCTGCCCTGCAACAACATTATATAATTAGAAAAGCTTCAGGTGTGCATTATTATAAATCAACATCTACATATAGTACATTAAGTTCCCCATGTAAAGTTCAATTCTTTCCTTCACCATCCCCTGCTGAAGCCTTTTACCTATACTGGCTTTCCCTTTTCTCTTCTGGTAATACAAACTTTTATACCATTTCTCTTTTTGTCAGTGCCAGTGTATTCAGTGTTCAACTCATATTTAATTTTAGTTCTTCTACTGAAGGAGCTGACCTAGTGGTATCTACACACTGGAGACACCAGATACCAGAAAGGCCTTGGGGTGGCAGTCAGTGTGTGGATTCTGGTTAAGACACTTACCAGCTTTGTGCCTGGGCTGCTTACATAAACCCTGTTTCTCATCTGAAAAAAGGAGAAAATGCTCCTTGCTTTCCAGGATTGTGTGAGGAATAAATGAATAATTTAGTGTATAAAATACCTGGCGTTTAGTGGTTGCTAAAAATATTAAATAAAAAAATTTACAAACATTTGTGACTAACTTTCGATCTAGAACAGGAGCTTTGTGATGTTGGGTCTGGGCCCTTGGACCTGCTGGTGAACCCTCTAGAAAGAATGTAAACTCTGGGAAGGGAGGGACAGGCAGAAATAACCCAGGAACTTTTCTGATTTTAGCAGAAGTTCTTATTGTGTTTGGGGCTCAGTGTCTTCTGCTCTGACTGCAGGAATCAGCACATTTGTAGAGAGCCAGATTCTGAAATGTCTTATGTACATGGATCAATAAAGAACTCTTTGCTAATTTAGTTTCCATATCCAAACACAATGAAAACAATCGTTCACATTCAGATACTGGGGAATAATGGACCCAGAGTTAACAGTGTTTTCTTTTCCCTCAATGTTCCGTGTGCCTGGTAGAGATCACTCACATGAGCTAAGGACCTGTGCTGAGGCCTATACCTGTGGCAGGTTAACACATTCTTTGACTTAAAACCGAGACTCAAAAAAACTCAAAAGTTCAGTAAAAGTCCTACATGGATGATGCTAGGTTGACCAGCATCATCTGAGGCTGCTGGACCAGGAAATTCTCAGGGTGTATGTTCTTGGCTCATTTCTTTCGTTCTTGGTGGGCTTTCTAAATCATGATTCTGGTCTGTGTTCAGTGCCTCACATGTCATGCACCTAGAGGAAAGGCTTGCTGGAGGCATGACACCCAGGCAGGCTCTCATTTACCTTCCTTAGAAGATGCTTCTGGATCTGACACCAGGTGGTGGAAAAAGGGGGCTAGCCTTGGAGCTGCCAGGGGCTATAAGGGGGGATGGTACTGGCAGGAGTGAGGACAGGAAGAGATAAAATGGAAAACAAACTTTGAACTCAAGGAAGAAGTTAAATAAAACTGACTGGTTTGGCTTTGGGACAAAGTAGCGAAACTGAATCTAGATGTCAAGTCGGTGGCATTGTGGGATAGCAAGAAGGTCAAGGGTTAGATGCACAAATTACAATGGGGTTTTAATTAAATGGACTCTATTTTTTTAAATATTTATTTATTTATTCATACAAGAACTGGGGTCAGAGGTTGGGGGGTGGTGAGAGGATTCACCAGAGACAGAGTGGGGAACAGAACAGGTGCATTAACTGAAATGCACTGCTGAGGGGAGCAGCGGGAGAGGTAGGAGAGGTCTGCACCATGTGGGTAGCTCCCTGACTGGGGATTGAACTCATGCTGCAGAGGCTGTGGATAGCTTCACAGTTCTGTGCTTAACCTTTTGCACCACCAGGGAGGCCCTAATGGACTCTGTATTAAAACTGTAAGAAGCACAAGAGTATATAGGTGGTTGAAAGGCAGAAAGATGCAAGAGGACCCGGATATCAGCTGAATGTATAACACTGAGTGGGGGCTAGGAGTTTGTATAAGTCACTTAATAGTAAAATCTTATATAATCAGAAATTCTACAATCTTTACACCTTTGTTGTTTACTTCTCATGTTGCTGAAAGTAGAATTATACCTGTAATCCAGGACTGTCCATTAAGTTGCCTCATCTATCAAAAGTCCAGCCACAAACTTTGAAAGAAAGTTAACAAAAAGGCCTTTGAATATCCACAAGTTATGCACTGGTTCATGGGAGAGCACAGTTATATTCTCACTCATAGACCTGCTAGACTTCAGGCACTGGGTTCTAGAGCCTGTCTAAATCAAGGTTTTCAGAGTATATCTCAGCTTGCAGCCACTAGGAAGAAGACAAACATCTGCCCTTTTGGGCATGTGCTGTTTCCTGTCTGACTTAATGCTCAGCCTCTGCGTGCTCTCTGCAAATTAGCTGCCTCTCCTTTGGCAGCACCCACAGATTTATCTCTGATACTAACATTCGTTTGTCACAGTGACCCAGCTACCTTTCATCACCAGCTGACCATCATTGATTTTCTAGGCTGCAGTTTTGAAAGAGTGTCTTGGTCCAGCTCCTTTTTTATAGGTGAGTTGCTTTTAATTCAACCACCCTGGGTTGATCAGGGGAGGCCCAAACGTGGGCATGTGTGGGGTGGTGGCAGGAAGACAGAAAGAATGGTTTGCTTATCATAGTAATATTGGAGGCCTGCCATCTATCTTCCATAGGATTTGAAAGCACTAAATGGAACCTGACATTCCCTCATTAGCCTGCAGATTGCTGTGGCTGGAGTGCAGAGTGTATGGGGAGAAGGGGCAAGTAGAATGGTCAGCTAGAAAGGGGTATGAAACGTGCGTCTCCAGGGTTTCTGCCTAGGTCACAGGGTCACAGAAATCAAAATCTGTGAGACACATTACCCGGGGAATTATCCATCTGTCACTGAAGGTTTGACCTGGAGTAATATCCCCTGGAGGGATATAAGAGATGGCTAGAGAGAGAAGGGGGATGGGGGAGAGAGGATTCTTCCTGTTAAGGAGACAGGCCCATCAGCAGCTCAGTGCCCCCCACCCCAGTACTTAGATCTGTTGGGGCTAGGTAGGTGGGGGAAGGCTCCTTATTGGCAGGTTCCCAGGTGACCACCTGCTTAGTTGTGTTTGTAGGTAGAGATTTCTTCCTTGCCTGGTCCACTCTCCTCACAATGACTGCCTTCTGGTGTTTTGTTGACATTAGTAGCACACTGCCCAAATACCATAAGAGATTTTTCTTTTTATTTTTCCATCTCACCTGATGCCTTTGTTGTTTCTTCAGTTCCGTCCTGAATCTCTGAGATTTCCACGCCTTCAAATGTCTCACTTGAGCTTTAGTTTCATGTGCTAATAGCGTCGATCAGATGCATGTCCTCTCTTAGTGGATGACTCTTGTTTTCCTCCTGGACCCCATCCTTGTGTATTACCCCAGCTCTTTTCCTCAGTGATTTTCTCTCAGTTCTTACTCATGAATTTCCTCTCCCAGTGTGATTAGTGGAGAGTCAGCATCGTGGGTCTTATCTCAGACCTGGGCTGAACTGAGGGCAAGCATGCAAAGTGCAAAACCAGGGTCCTGGAACTCCACTCTCATTTCTACTAGAAATGTTACTCAGATGGGGAGACAATGGTGAAAGAGAGGAGTTTTAGAGGGAGGAGGTTGTTTGTCCATTGCTGGGAAGAATTTATTTTTTTTGAAAGATTTATTTATTTTTACATACAAGAACTGGGGTATAGGCCAGAGGTGTGGGGGGTTAGAGGATTCACCAGAGACAAAATGGTGAGCAGAATAGGCAGACTGACTGAAATACACTACTGAGGGGAGCAGCGGGTGAGATAGGAGAGGTCTGCTGTACCACGTGGGTAGCTCCCTGGCTGGCTGGGGGTCAAACTCCTGCTGCAGAGGCTGTGGATAAGTGCTGTGCTTAGCATCTTGCACTACCAGGGAGGCCCTGGGAAGAATTTATATGGTACAGTAGTCCCGCAGGTGGCCTGCCAGAATTGTTCAAAAGTCTGAGAATTTGGAAGCTCTTTAACCCAGCAATTTTACTTCTAAAACTGTGTTTTTAGGAAATAATCATGGATTTCCTTAAAGATTTAGTTTCAAGCACTATCTATAATTAGCAAAAATGTTGGAGATGACTTAAATGTCCAGCCTTGGCTGGCAGTATTCAGTTAAGCCACATAAAGGCATATTATGTAGCCATTAAAATGATGCTGCTGGAGTCTGTACTAAACCATGCCTGACTATTGCATTTTTGTAAAAAGCCGGATGATGAAAGAAAACCAGGAAGGGTGTGTCATCTCGCTGTGGAAGGAATGGATGACTTTTTTCCTTCTTTTGATAATTGTATTTCCTAAAATTTCTCGATTGAACATAAATTTCTTCAGACTAGTTAAAAACAATTACTTTAGAGACATGCTATCCATCCATATAATATGTGGGTTGAAGATTTAGGCTCAGTTAAAAATGTTCCCAAAATAATTTGAAATTCAAGTCACAATTGTAACAGTATAGACAATATACTTAGTTCAAAGGAAGACTGTGAGAAGTTTGATGTATTTATTGATTGAGGTCAGTTTTCCATAAGCCTTATCTAAACATGACTTGGGGCTGGAACTAGAGTTTTCATACTTTAGCACTTTTTACCCATAAAGTAAGTATTAATATCACAAGGATACAATGGCTGGAGTAGCGTTTACTTTGCTTCATCTTCATTATTCTGAAATTCCTCAGGTTTGGGTGAAGTTGGCTAACTTGAGCCCTGGGAAGGAGGGAGGTGCTTCATCATGTTTGGGGAGATGTTTTATCATGTTCCACTAAACAAGAAGATTCACTTACCATTAAAGCCAAGTGCATATAACCATAATATGAATTTATTGGGGTAATTCACATTATATTAACATAAGTATATAATTCAATTGGAGTAAAAAAAGGGAAGTTAACAAAGTGCCTGGTAGATTTCCGGAGACTGGCACACAGTAGGTCGCATCCGACCTGGAGATCTCCTGGTTGCTTGCCATCTGACAGTGGGCGGTTGCTGCTTCTCAGGCTGAGTCCCCAAGGGCACAGTCTTGGAGAAGGCTTCTGTAGACTAGTGGCATGGAGTCTGTAAACATCTTATATTGCCCCAAATTTGTTGCCTATATTTATACCACTTTTCAGAGACTTGTTATCAAGACCACCTATTTCATTTTGATTTTGCATCATCTCAGCTGCTCCTGCCTTTCTATCAGTCAGGATCATTACAATAGGAGTTTCTATGACAATTTCCTCAGGTTTGGCTGCCATTCTGGAAGGGGCTCTGAAGTCGTGGGAGTGACCAGGCTGGGAGTGGGAGGAGCAAGACTACTTGCCCTTCAGCATGTATTAACAAATGTGCCTCTGGTGCTCAGCGGGCAACTTTGTTTTGTTGTTGTTTGTTTTCCCTGCAGGCAGGATAGAGCCAGTTGTGCAGAGCTCTGCAGCTGGCAGCCCTTAGGAGAAGCTGAGAAGCCATGGAACCCAGCTGAAGTGCACTGGCCTCTGGAGTCTGCTGAAGCCCTGATGCCTGGTCTCTGTTCCAGCACTGAGGTAAGACTCCTTGAATTCCAGAGAGGCCAGAATATCTTCTGATGTGGGAGAAGGTGGAAACCCCTCTCCCTTGAGGCACATATAAGAAGGAGCAGTTGTTTATGGCTCCAACAAATCACCTGCTTCCTCTTCAGGCCATTGGGAAGCAAGGTCATTTGGTGGCCAAAGCAGATATTTTGGACTCATAATTGGGAGTTGTATTTTCTCAATTGCTGCTGAAATTTGAACTCCAAAGGGAATGAATAGCCTCAGGTAAGACTGCACCAGATTCTGGTGAACGCTTAACTTAGGTGCACCTGCTTTATTCTGCAAGGGAAGTGGAGCTCTCTAAGGGAACTCTCTCTTAGTTTCTGGCTCTTCTGCTCTCCCACCCCCACCCCTAAGGGAGACAGTAACACAAATTATATAAAGATGTTATTGCAAAACATTCTACTAAACCCAAGAATGATTTTAATAATGTAGATATGTTCTGATTATAAAGGTAATATGTGCTCATAAAGGTTATTTGGAAAAATGCTGTTGTATAAACTGATGTCATTTTGATGAGATGTGGGATTCAGTGAGCAGGGTCCTTGGGTCTGAGGAAAGTTTCAACAGAGGTCCCTTTTCAGCAGCGTATAGGAGACAAAGATGTTTGCTCAGACACTGGCGGGTGAAGGTTACATTTTAATAGACAGGTTTATTAAGAAAAGAGGAAGGAAAGGAAAGGAGTCACTTGCACAAACACAGAAGGGCAGTTGAGGAGAGCTGTTGCTGCTGTTTTGCAGAGGGAAAAGGATTGTGAAAAGAAACGGCTACATAGTCTCAGACACTCAGGAGAGATGCGCTTTGGCAGTGCAGAAATTGTACCCATACAGTCTTCTTTTGGAGAGGCAGATTTCCGGAATTGTTATCTATTGTTAAATTTATCACTTTGTAGAATTGTTATTTATTGTTAAATTTATCACTTTTAGGGTATGTTTGAGTTAATTTGTTATAGGACAGGTGATTTTCTAATGGCCTTCAATCTCCATATCCCCATCTGTGGTCTGCCCTTGCAGATACTTTCCACAGCCGTCAGCAGCGCCTCAGGAGCTGCTGTGTCTAATGACTCTGTCAGTGACTCTGTTTAGTGACTCTGCCACTAAACAGTGACTCTGTATAGTGACTCTGTCAATCATCTCTATCCCTACCTCTAGTTTCTGAGCTTAAGATGCCTCCATCATAAGCCATGTCTGAAATCCCACTTGTTAACAGTCCTTCATGTCGTTTTCATTAAGGTTACTGTTTAAGCTTTCCCATGGAGATAGAGAGGAAAAGCAGAAAGAATACTCAATTAGGATCTGGGTGAACTTGCTTCCAGTTTGGAGACTCTCAAGGGCCAGTTTTTACATATTTAGGAATTTTGCAGGCTAGTTGTTAAACATTGTTGGCAGCTTAAAATTTGCCTTAGTGGGAAAATTTACACATGGAAATTAGCCGTTGCTATCAACCAGGGCTTTTTTGTTTTTGAAATTCAGATGGCTTGTTCTATACCCCTTTCCCCCAACACTGGCAGGGAGTTTGTGGGGACAGTCACCTCCTAGTGCATCCTTCTTCCTTTCCTGTGACCGAACAACAGGTAGTCATTACACATCGGTTGATGAATGAATGAATGAGGCTGTCTTAAGGGATCCTCACAACTGTCTATTATCTCTTATGATCTCATCAGATAATTGTTGTGAGGGTCCCAAAAGAGTGAAAATGAGATGTTTTGCATGCTGTGAGGCTCCCTGCCCGGGGTGGTTTCGTTGATTGGTAAACCTTTGATTTATTGATGGAGAGAAGTGACTGGCATTTGTCCCTTTAGGTCTCGCTCCTTGGGGAGTCTGTGAATTCCTGACACCCGTTCATAAAGGGAGATGAAAACTCTCCATTTATTAACGAACATCTGGGGCAAATTTACTTCCTGGAAAAATCAGAATTTGGTCAGACAAGTGTGAAAGGCAAGCCTGCATTCATTGCTGAATGTTGAGAGCCAGGACTGAAATAAGAGTTTTTGACTCATAGTTCAAAGGGGAGTGGTAGTGGGGGTGGGAATAGAAGGGGCATTTCCTGCCAAATGTAAAATTTAAACAAAAGCCTCTTTCTTCTCCTCTGGGCTGTCAGCAGATTAGAGCTAATTAAATTAGCATAATGGACTCCCAGTCTCTGGCCTTTTTCCTCTCTGAACCTGTGACTTCCCAGCCCATCTCCTTCTGAGGTACTGAAGGGAGAGGTTGGGGGAGGGTGAAACATCAGTTAAGTATTAGTTTTTCTTTGTAGAATTGCGGTTTTGAAAATTAAAAAGGTGGGAAGGACCCTGGAGTCAATCTGGTCCCATATCTTCATTTTAAGAAGTCAGGTTACACAGTTGGTGATTATGGGTGCCTGAGGTGAAGGTATGTGCTCTTGGGGAGGTGGGGGTCAGGCTGGGGAGACTGGCCACTGCTTAGAAGGCCACCTGATCCCTCACATATGACTGGCAAGGGGCCAGGGTGGGTGGTCTCTGGGTGCCAGGCTTGCCTCTACTCTTCTGAGCCTCTCACCGAATCTGCTGCCATAGCCCCAATGATGTCTTGAAGTCTTGTTGCTGTACTGGAATTAGTCCCCTTCCTCATCAGGGGCTTAGTTTCCCAGGTCAGTGAAACTGTGTATCGGGGTTGCTCTACAACAAAACCAGTTTAGGTCTTATTCTGAGAACCTTAAAGATATAAAGACATGGAAGGGAAGGTCACTGCTTGATCTCAGGATGGCTCCAGGTATATGCTTTGTGCTCTATGTCATCTCATTTATTTCTGCAACCAACTAAACAGGGCAGGTTTTTCTAACCCCATGTGGCTGATGTGGAAATTTTGCAGCTCAGAAACAACTGAGATGCAAACTGAGCTGTCTGTGACCTCCACAGCTTTTCAAGGTTAGGGAGTGCCCTTTATAGTTTAGTACTTGCCCATGGGGTAGGGAGTTCCCAGATCCAGTTGCAACCAGCAGGGAGGGCCCTTTCCTCTGGGAAAGTCATTGGAACACCATTCTGTCTCTGAAGCTTTGTGAAAAGCTGCAGCTCAAAGTGCTTGGAACTTTACAAAAGGCTGCACTGTTCCTTTCAAATCCCAGAGTTCTTCCTTGTACAGTAAGACAGTGTCAGAATAGGGAGCATCCCCAGAGTCCCTGAGCCTAGCCCCTCCATTCAGGTGGCACCCCAAGTGAGGCAGAGAGCTACTGAAACAGCAAGTCTACTGCTTGGAGTCTGCTGCTTGCTAGGGTGGAAAGTTGCTGGGTGTGCTGCTTGAATACAAATGAACCACAGCCACCTTGACCACCGTACCAAATAATAAAAAAAATATGATAGATGGGGTGACAAGCTTCCTCATACAAACTATAAAACCCTGCCATTCCTGCTCTTCGGGGCTCAGACTTTTTTGGGAGCTATCCCACTGAGCCCACCAGTGTGATGAATAAATCTCTTCCACCTTTGAGTGCCACCTGATTTCTCTGGGAAAATTGCCACAATACTGGTGGCCCCAGGTGTGTCAGCCAGTTAGAAGTTGGGCCCTCTCAGCCTTCCAAAGGAGCTCTTTCCAGGGGGAGCATACTGAGATGGATCTGTTTGTGTTTCCTCCACGTTAGGGTAGGAGATTATTTCCCTGGCAAGAGGGATTTTCAGTTCCAGAGATTATTTCCTGAAAGCCTACTGCATATTAACCCAACTATCCTGGCCTGTTTGGACAAGAGAATATGGCCAGGCCTTGGGCATTAAGGTGTGAGAGGGACCACAGGAGGAATGCCCCTGCATCAAGAATGCATTCTCCTGAGCTGCCTAGCAAAGTGGCGATGACCTGAAAGGCAGTGTTAGGAGATTTTGTTGTGCTCACACAGGCCTGATGGCACAGCACTCTATACACGCCTAGGCTGTGGGTACCGTCTATGCCGCCACGATCCCATGTGCTGTCCTTGACCAAACCTTGATAAGGGATTCATGGTTGCATATGATTTCTTCTCTGAACATCCCATCAAGGTTCATCTCCAGCCTCGCTGGCAAGAATTCTCAAGGGAGGGACATGTCTCAAATTGCCCGGGTTGTCCCAGGGTTCCAAGACCCCTGAAAACAGAGTTCTAAGTCCTCAGCTGGCTAACCAGGGAACTAAGCCACAAGTGGTGGGCCAGGGTCTTTGGAAGATCCCTGCAGAAGGATAGAGCTGCGGGGAAGAGACAGGGGAGCAGAAGGAGGTGTTTGGGTAGTGGGGTGAGTATTTGTGCCTCTGAAGTTGGGGTTGATGGGGAGCAGAGTGTTACACTCTTGTACATAATCAAGAATCCTTTTCATCTGTGGGACCTGACCATCTTGAGAAAGAGAAAATCTCACTTCAGCTGGGTCCTGAGAATGTGAGTCAGGGCTGAGAAAGAGCGTTCTCTGGAAAGCTTGTTGGTTCCTTCACAGCTTACATGTGAGGAAATGGGAGTCAAAAGTGGGAATGGGTTGTATAATACCTTGAGTGAAGATTAATACTTATATCAAGTTTTCCCCACAAAGTAGATGCCTATTAAATAGCATTTAGAGAGGCCATACCGTTTCCCATTATCACCAGCCACATAGGGATATAGGAACAATCTACTCTCCACTTCCTACCAGCATTTGGTGGTATCATTTTTTATTATATTTTTTCTAATTCTTGCACAGTCATAGCTGTGGTTTTAATTTGCATTTCCTTAATGGTTAGTTGTGTGACACATAGCCTGTCTGCTCTCCAGATCTGATTGTATGCATCTAGGCCCCAGTCTTTACCAAGTGTGATGACCGCCCTCCATTTCTAGAGCTACCTAAGAAGTCTGATTTTCTAGTCCTTTTACCCAGTTCCAGGAGCTCCTTCTCCGCGGCGGCTCCAGGAAAGTGATGGAGGCATATCTCATTTTATCGTGGCAAGATCCTCCACCAGCCAAAGGATTACACTTGCTGAAGTTCTGGTGATGGTTAGCATTTTTTATCCATAAAGCACTTTTTAATTAATTAACATTTATATGCACTGGGAAACCAAAAAATACACATGATTTGTTTTATTGTGATATTTGCTATATTGCAGTAGTCTAGAAACAAGCCCATAATTTCTTTGAGGTGTGTTTGTATTTTATAGAGCTGCATATTTTTCCAGGGAGGATTTTTCCCCTATAAATAACAACCAACCTGTAAGTGTTGAAGTGATGATTTGTTAAGCTCCCTCTCCACCCTGTCTCTCCTGGTTCCAGGGTGCCAATATCTGAACTTACTGGCAGTTAAGATGAAGAAACCTCGGATGTGGCCCAGGATGACAGTTGTCTCAGTGTTCTGGAGGTCTGAAGTGCCAAGGGAAGCTGCCATGGCCTCTTGTCTTCCCAATGTTTAGTATCTCCAGTTCTTGCCATTTATAGGTGGAGAGTCAGATTCAATGTTCCTGAAAAAATAATATATAATAGTGGCTAACAATTATATAGCACTCATTATGTATCAGGGACTATATATATATAGTAACTTACTTAATCCCCATTACAACCCTAAGAGTTAAGTGCTATTAATACTTTTACTTTATAAAGGAGGAGACTGAGGCACAGAAAGAGGCCTCTTAACTAGTAAGTGACTAAGTTGGGATTTAACCCAGACTGTCCGGCATCCAAATCATGCTGTACTATCCCATGTTAGAACTTTCTGAGGCATGCAACTTGCTGTGTGAAGCTGAAGGGCCTCAGGGTCACTCCTTGGAAGGGTGTGGGAGGAAGCGAATTTGTCACAGACTTTCCTCTGGGGCATCAAATCAGCACTGTGATGTGGAGAGGGGAAATGGTATATGTGGGGAGTGCTTTCCCAGGGAGAGGGAGTTCCTGGCAGGCCTGCGCGGGCACAGGCTGTGGGCTGTCTGGGTATCCGTGGAACTCAGACTCTGAAGACACAGTTTGTCCCTGGAGCCTGCTGCAGACTCAGAGCTGACTCACACTCTGGGAGAGTCTGGAAAATGACGTGGAGGTGCTGGCCTTGGGGGGTAGCACACAGCTGCTGCCCTCCATTGTGGTTTAATCACCTGCTTGGGCCATCATTGCCTTGCCCTTGCACAGTAGAGATCTCTCATCCCCATTCCCTACTAGGGATGACTGGGAAGAAAGAGTGACTTTGGAACCTGACAGATCTGGGCTCCAGCCTCAGAGTCTCTGTTCTCACCTGCAAACTGGGCAATAACAATACCTACTTGGTAGACAGTTGAGAGGTCTAAGTGGGGTGGTGTAGTGAATTTCCTTGGGAAGTTTTGGTTCCCTCCTCGTGTCTAGGCTTCTCTTTAAGGTCATGAATACCCAGCTGTACAGCAGTGCTGCACTATGAGAAAGCGTGTGTGTGTGTACATATGTGTACTTTGCCTCAACTCAGTAAGTTGAGTATCTACCCTTACAACAGTCCACCAGTTAAAAATCCAAATTTTAGGGTGTGATGTGAAGACATGCATCTGAGGAGGTGTGATCCTATACCTCTGAATCATATGTAATGTTGTAAACCAATGCTACCTCATTAAATAAAATTTAATTTAAATTTAAAAACACCTCCCCCCCCCCATGTTCTTGCTTCTAGGCACTGAGTACAAGAGTCCCAGTCTTTGACCTCATGTAACATATGGTCTGCAGAGGGGGACAGATATTAAGTAATAGCAACCAGTTGTGAAATCATGAATTGTGGTTGTCACCTTGAAATTAGTTCTCTGATGCCATGTGGGTGAACTACAGTCTAGGGTTCAGTGGATGCTTTCCCAGGGAAGTTTGGGGTCTGATTCCTTAACCTTGAGCCATTGAAGAGATCCATGTGGAAGATACGAAAGGAAACTGGGTCACTCCTCTATTGCTATGTTCTGGCTATGGAGTGACCATTGCTGGCCACCCCAGTGCTCACCGCACCCCAGCATCCCACACTTTTCCCTAAGGCTATCCATCCCCAGCCATTCCCAACAGCTGCTGATCCCAAGGGATGAGACTGAGTTGGAGCCACACCTTACAGGGCTGGGTCACCTTTTTTGTTTGTTTTTGAATATGGTCATGACTCAGTCAGCTTATTACTCAGCCAAACACATTGATCATACAGATTTTTAAAAACAACTTTATGGAGGTACAGTTTATATTCCATGAAATGAAATGTGTATTCAGTGACTTTTAGTGAATCGACTGAGTTAAACAACCATCTCCAAGATCTAGTTTTTAGAGCATTTTCTTCATTGGTTGGGTCATCTTCATATGGAAAAGGCAAGATAATTATTTTTCATGGAAAGAGGAATTATTTTTATGGAATTAGTTTTCACAGTAGGAGGACCTCATTAATTAATTAATTCAATTAGTATTTACTGAGAGTCAGCTGGAGCCTCAGCTGCAGCCCACAGCAGGGCTAGTTAGTTGCATAAAGGGAACAGACACAGCAGAGGTGGCTTCTTCCCTGCAGCTGACAAATTCCTCCTGGAGAATTGCTGATAGGTGTGATTTGGGTCTTGTGGCAGCTACAGGGCAGGAGTTTGTTTTCTACCATGTGGCTCTCAATGGAGGACAAGGCAATCCTTGTTTTTGTAATACCTGGTATTGTACTGAAATTATTGGTCAAGCAGAAAGAGGGAAGTATACTTTCCAATTCTGCAAATAACTCTAAGCTTCTGCAAGCCTGGAGTCAGGATTGTGAAAGAGAGTCATGTAGGCATTATGTTTATGTTGCAAAGATTGAATAGATGGAACCTGGGGTGAGGTTGTACTGAGGAAAGAGAAGTGCAGGACAGCAGGCTAGGGCAAATTCAGGGGCGTGGTGGTGCATTAGGTGGCTTACAGCTTAGGGATGCATTTGCTTTTGGAGGTATGTTGCTTGGGTTTGGGAGTTAGATGGGAGTGCAGCCTTGTGTGCTAGACTGAGGAATTTGGACTCAGTGGAGCAAGCATGGAAGATACCATTTTATTTCTCTGAGGAGGAGTGTGATTCTCCAGAGTGGGATGTGGGAATGTAATCTTGTGTGAAGAGGGAAGTGAGCATGGCCAAGAAGCTATTGTGAGGGTCCTAGTATTAGTGGTGTGGAACTAACTTGGGCAGGGGCAGTGGGGCATGGAAGGAAGAAGTGGATGGGAGAGAAGATTCTACCAGGTGAGAAGAGAAATCTCTTTGTTCCAACTTCTTCTGGAGTCCATGCCTACTTTGGCCATCAGCCTGTTGCATATCAACCAACCCCTCAAACTCAACCAGTCTAAAACCAGACTCAAGGCCCCTCCCTACACTGCTTTCCCAAAGCACGTGGCATACCTTTTTCTCCTTCACTTCTCTCTGTCCTAACTTTCTTATTAAGGAGGAAGGAGAGGAGCCAGGAAGAAGCAGAATATTGCCCAGGGAAAGTACAGCCAGATGCTGAAGTGACTCAAGGTGGGCACTGAAGAAGGACTGGGGGACTCAGGGCTGGTACTAGCATGGGGCAAGCCTGGTACCCCCTGCAAAAAATTTAAGGAGGTCCTTATGCTCATGTACTCAACCCTGCGAGTGAGGGCCTCCTTAAATTTTGCACCCTAGGCACCTCCTCTGCCTTACCCCAGGCCTGGACCGGTTCTGGAGAGAACTGGTAATTGGCAGGGTACTGGACACCTTGGTGTAATGCAACTATCTCAGGCCAGGCAGTTTCATTATTGATTTGGGCAGGCAGATAAAGAAAGTCTTGGAGACCTCCATAGATTTTACAGATCTTTTAATGGTGAATCAGGAAACCAGGTACACAGGTTCACCAGTCAGGGAGGCCAACAGGCAGGGGTGTGGGGGATCAGGAGGCAGCCGAGCCTTCTAAATCCCCACAAATCTCTGTACTGTCTCTCTAGCTTCTCTGGCATTCTCCCTCTCAGTCTCATGGTCTTACCTCAGAGTGATGCCGCCCTTTTATCCTTTGCCTCTCAGCACAGGGGCCTGCACTTACACGTGCACATGCCTATGCTCTCTGGACCCTGGAGCCTGTAATTATAGTTGTGCATGCCCTTGCCCATGCCTCTCAGCCCTGGGCATCCCTGCACTACCCAGGAAGAGTGCAAGACTGCAAGTGGTGGCCATAGGGGCCATTGGTGGAAGGGTGGACAGTTGAATGGAGCATTTTCATTTTCCCTACACTTGGATGAAGCATTAGAATTCAAAGGGCTAAGTAAGGATGAGCAGGGAACTGTTCCTTTAGAAGAAATCCTTCTATGGGAAACTGTCCAATGTTGCCTAGGGGACCCCTTGTCTTTCTCCTTCCCACCCCATGATAGTCCCTCACAGTTCTGAACTCTCTAGGGTTCTAGGGAGCACAGTTTGAAGACCTGCAAATACATCCAATCCTTAAACTTAATGTAGAGAATTCTGAGACCCAGGAAAGTATGTGACTTGTTCAGCACACAAGGTGGTGTGACCCTTTGAGGTCTTTAACTTTCTTTTTTTTTTTCTTTCTTTTTTTAACTTTCCATTGATTCATTGTCATTGTTTCACATACTTTTTCCTCTTCCCTGCCCCCTCTGCCTCCCAATATAAGAATTAGAAACATATTTAAAACTTGATTTGTGTTCTAAGAGTGAGGTCTAATGCTAAGCACTCTATTTACAGATTCTCTGCAATCTACCAAGCACATTTTTTTTTTTCCAATCACATTTTTAAGGGTCTTAACATACATTATTTCATTGAATTCTATGAGGACCTTTCAAAGTCCATGTAATTAGAGCCTCTCTGGTGGTGCAAGAGGTTAAGCACAGCATTGTGAAGCTATCCGAAGCCTCTGCAACAGGAGTTTGATCTCTTACCGGCCAGGGAGCTACCCACATGGCACAGCAGACCTCTCCTGTATTGCTCGCTGCACCCAATAGTGTATTTCAGTAGATCATCCTCTTCTGTTCCCCACTCGGTCTCTGGTGAATCCTCTCACACACACACCCCCCACCCCCACACTCTGGCCTGTACCCCAGTTTTTGTATGCATAAATAAATAAATCTTTAAAACAAACAAAAAGTCCATGTAATTATCCCATTTTCCTGATGAATACAGGCTAAGAGGAAACGAATGACTTACTTAGATTTGTAGAGTTACCAACTGTTGCTGCCAGATCCATAGTCTCCACACTATGTATTTTTTCAATCATTCACATTGTGTCTGTGCTTTGTTGTCAGGTATGATTTTGGGTGCTGATACAATATAAATAAGAAGACAAAAGTCTCAGGGACCCCCACCCAACTTGTGCCCTGTTGGGAGGGAAGAGAGGCTGATCTTCCCCAGGTTTGTCACAGGTGTCTCTGGGCCACTTATGGTGGCTGCTGTTTTTCAGCTGTTACTGAGATGAAATCCATGACCACATTCACTCTTCAGCCAAAAGGTCACATGGACTCCTTTCTCTCTGCCCTGGGTCTCTGAAACATTCCACCGAAACCGCCTGTAAGCAAGATTGGCAGTTAATTCTACAAGGAGCAGTTTCCTCTAGGCTCTCAGCTGCTACAAATGAGTTTCCTGAAGCCACCACCCCTGGCAGAACCCTGAAGCAGTTCATGATTTAGTCTTGATAAAACCCAGTTATTTTGACCTCCTTTGCCCTCACCCCCAGTGAGAATTTGGATGCAATGTTTTCACTTGTCACATTAGACTGTTTGCCAGAGTTTGTGGAATAAGGCCTGTATTATTAATGCCTTTGCTGGGAACAGCTGTGCCCTGCCAGATTGTCATGTGAGCCTCTGAAAAGTCCTGGTCTGCAGGGCCCACAGCTCTCACCGGCCCGCGGGCTCAGGTGGGAAATGTGATCCTAGCCTACAGAAACTGCAAACAGCCAAGGAAGGCAGAAGGCAACTTGGGAAGGACTATCAGGGTCTCACCAAGGAATTCACAACAAGCCAGTGAGCACCTTGGGGGGCTGATTCTCTCTGCATTTCAGTGGAAAAGCTGGATCTTTCTTAATATTTAGAGGAACCTCAATACTTTTTCCATAGTGGCTGTGTTACAGAGCAACCCCGATATAAAATAGGTTGCCCAACTGTGGGTCCTCACCCGCGCTTAAAGGGGACTTATTAATGCTAAACTGCAGACACACACAAAAGGTTGATAAAAGATTTAT
This sequence comes from Talpa europaea, assembly GCF_964194135.1. Taxonomy (NCBI): domain Eukaryota; kingdom Metazoa; phylum Chordata; class Mammalia; order Eulipotyphla; family Talpidae; genus Talpa; species Talpa europaea. Next base: position 114,043,385 of record NC_140070.1, on the reverse strand, counting down.
TTACAAGGGAAGGGGAAATGAATAATTCAGGGAGAAAAAGAGGGAGATAAGTTCGTAAATGCATCCTACCTGTTCAGCTGACCTGGAATCCCAATAACCTGCCAAACTGGTGAAAAACCAAGCACACCGCGTGGCCAAGAGAGCGATCCCCAGCCACATGGCCGGTTAAATACTCAAACAGAGAAAATAGTTGCTTAACTCTGCCCTCAGGTCCTCGCAACCTTCCCTTTGATGATCCTGGGATTTGTAGTTCCCAGTGTCTTGATGGCATGGGGGTGGAGTCCACAAAGCCTGTATGGAGTTTGCTCAGGACATCCTTTCCCCCTAACAGCTGCAACAGTCTACATTCCCCCAACAGTGTACAGGTTTCCCTTATTTCTACATCCTCGCCAACACTTGTTGTTTCTTGTCTTTTTGAGATTATCCATTCTCATGGGTGTGAAGTGAGAACTTGTGGCTTTGATTTGCTATTCCCTGATAAGTGATTGTAGAGGGCAGGAAAGGACACTGAGCAGGTTTTCTATGATCCAGCAGACCGGGTAAAGGAGGAGTCAGAGTCCTCAGTGATTTTTGCAGGTCTTTTATTGGGATTTACCCGGTACACAGCAGGCAAGGGTGCTGGGGGGCCTAGACGCTGGCAGGCCTCCCAGCCCCCAGCAAGTCTTCACTATCTGGGCTCTCCAGTGCTCTTTGCTTCTCTCTTGGCTTCTGCTGCTTCTTTCTCAGCTTCTCTTTCGGCTTCTGCTGGTGTCCCCATGACGCCTCCCTTAAAAGCCCAGTCTCAGCCCAGGTGAATCCCATCTACCTATGCCCACACCCTTTTCCAGGTGTCCGCATCAGGCTTGCATTCAGGACCGCAAGGATCCATCATCTATCCTGATGGCGGGAGGGCAGAAAAGACTGACATTTTTCCTTACCCTACAGTGATGATGACATCTTTTCATTCCTGTTCCTGTGGGCTACCTGGATGTCTACTTTGGAGAAGTGTCTATTCAGATCTGCTGCTCATTTTTTTTTTTTTAAAGATTTATTTATTTATACAAGAACCGGAGTACAAGCCAGATGCGTGGGAGGGTGAGAGGATTTACCAGAGACAGAGCAGGGAATACAACAGGCAGACTGATGAAATACACTGCTGAGGGGAGCAGCGGGCGAGACAGGAGAGGTCTGCCGTGCCATGTAGGTTATTTCCCTGGCTGGTGGGCTCAAACCCATGCTGCAGAGGCTGTGGATAGCTTCACAGTGCCACCAGGGAGGCCCTGCTCATTTTTTAATTGGGGTGTTTCTTTTCTTGTTATGGAGTTGCACGAGGTGTTTGGATATTAACCCCTTATTGGATACATGATTTGCAAATACCTAGTCCCAATGAGGAAAAATTCCTGCTCATTTATTTCTCCTTCATCAGCAGGCTTTGTGGATGGTGAGATTTGAGTTTAAATCATGCTCTTAAGCACTCTAATAGCTAATTTGCATCACTGAGCAAAAATAATACGGTTGCTATTTTTATGGGGTCATTAGAATCAGTGATGATGACGCTTTTAAGAGACCCAGTGCTAAGTGGTTTGTCACATCTCATTTTTCCTCTCAGTACTCTGTAAGGAACATGCTGTTATCATTCTGAAATCACAGATACATAACAAGTTTAGGTAGTTAAATAAATTACCTGAGGTCACATAGTAAGTTATGGAGTCAGATAATGGACCTAAGTTTGCTTCACCTGATACTAGGTCATCAGTCTTCAATTTGCCTGATCCTGATTCACCTGGGGCTCTCGTAAAATGAGCATTTCCTAGGCTGTGTCAGACTCTGATTCAATCTGATTGGGGTGGGGTTTGGGAAACAATGGATATAATAGGCACCCAGGATTATATTAGGACCTGATATTTTAGGAAATGCTATATTGTACTTTCTTCTTTGTAAGCCATGGCTCATAGTTAACTCTCAATACATATTAGCGGTTTTATGATGTTATGAATTGATTGAAAGGGTATCTTAGGTAAATGTCATCTTTAAAATCTTATTTGTTCTAGAACTAGATCTTAATGATAGAAGTCCGGGAAAATAGATTTGCAGTCAGTGATAGATACTCCAAAGCTCTAAACACAGAACTATCAGCAAATGGAAGGAGTTGTCTATTTTTAAAGAGATTTTTTAAATTTATTTATGAATGTAAGAACTGGGGTGCAGGGCAGAGGTAAGGAGGTTGAGAGGAGTCACCAGAGACAGAGTGGGGAACAGAACAGGCGGATCTACTGAAATACACTGCTGAGAGGAGCAGCTGGAGAGTCAGGAGAGGTCTGCTGTGCCAGGAGAGGTCTGGGGATGGAACTCATGCTGCAGTGGCTGGCGATAACTTGATATCGCTGAGACTACACCACAGGGATGCCCTGGGATGTCTGTTTTACATTGCATTTGACCATAATAATTTCAGACTCAGGATCCTAAATCCAAACTCCTGATCTCCTATTCCCCTCCTGGCCTGTTTCTTTGTCATCCTCCCTTTTCTGTTGAAAGCAGCAAAGTCCTTCCCATCATCCTTGACTCTCTTCTACACACATCTGATGAATTGGATGTGATTTTCAAAGTCCATCTAAAATATATTCACTTCTCACTGCACCCCCCTGGTCCGAGCCATGAGCATCTCTCACCAGCATCACTCCAGTGACCTCCTGATGGTCTTCCTGCTTCCACTCTGTCCCCTTTTCCTATCCCGGGAGAGCAGTCTGAGCAATGTGGCGATGCTGAGTCAGACCAGATTGCCTTTTAACTCAAACCCTTGCAGTGGCTGTCTAGTGCAAGCATGCCCACTGTGGGCAGGTTCACTGTCAATTTGGGCAGATTAATAAAGAGAATCTTGGAGGGCCTTCCTGATAGTGCAGGGGTTAAAGACAATGTTGTCAAGCTGTCGCCAGCCACTGTAGCATGAGTTAGATCCCCTGCCGGCCATGGCAGGGAGCAAGGGAGCAACCCACATGGCACAGCAGACCTCTCCTGCCTTGCCTGCTGCTCCACTCAGCAGAGTATTTCAGTTGATCTGCCTGTTCTGCTCCCCACTTTGTCTCTGGTGAATCCTCTCAACCCCCAACCTCTGGCTTACACCCCAGTTCTTACATGCATAAATAAATAAATCTTTAAAAAAAAAGAGAATCTTGGAGCCCTCAATAGATTATTACATGTGTTTTGATGCCGGAACAGGGACCCAGGTACAATAGGTAGACCAGCAAGCAGATAGGCCAGGTAGAGGGACCAGGAGGCAACTGAACCTCTCATCCTCCCACAAATCTTTGTGCTTCTTCTGGCCTCTTTAGTCATCTTATCTCAGAGTGACCCCAACCTTGTATCACTCATCTCTCGACACAGGCGTCCACACTTACATAGTGCATGCCCATGCTCTCTTGGCTCATGTGTCCTCAATAATAGGCCGCATGCTCTGTACCCAAATCTCTCGGCCCTGGGCATCCACCAACCTAGGGGGAGTGCAAGTCCACAGGTAGTAATCATAGAGGCTAGTGGTGGGAGGGTGGATAAAAGCCTGAGAAGTTCATTTATCCTATAAGCTCTCAGTTTTACTCCGAGTAAAGTTGAAGTACTTTCCTTAACCTGTAAGACGTCACTCATCTACTCCACCCCCCTACCTTATTGTCTGTTTTCCGACCTCTTCTCCTTATACCTCCCCTTTGCTCCTCTCCTTGCAGCCAGTAACACCAGGGCACTCTTGACTCTGGGCTCTGCACAGCCCCTTCCCCGCTTCAGATGCTCTCCAGGGACTGCAGTGCTCACTCCTTTGCCATTTTTCATTCTTTGCTCAAACGCCCCTTTTTAATGAGGCCTACTCTGACTGCCCCTTTTAAGTGGAAACTTGCCCAAACCAGTACTTCTGATCCTCCTCATCCTGTTCTTTGCTCTGCTTTGTTTCCCAGAGAACTCAGCATTGTTGGAAATAACAATATACTTTTTACATTTGTGGTTTTTTGTATTTCACTTTGCTAGAACTTAAAGCTCAGGGCAGTGGTCTTCAACTGGATTATCAATGTTCTAAGCATTGAGATTTATGCTGAGCAAATAATAAAATAATAATAAATAATAATTAAATAATAAATAATAAAATAATACATTTTTTAAAAGAGCATAGTTTCTGTACTGGGGACTAGTTTAAAACTTAAAAAAAATGTGGTGGTGTCTGGGATAGATGGCACTGAGGGGTTGCCCACTAGGCTACAGAAATTGTGTAAGGGTGTACAGCTGATGTGAAACCCCTGCTGCGGCTTAACCTCTATGGTTGTGGGCAAATTTCAAGGCGGGCCGGAAGCTTGTCACCAAGAGGAAGCTGATGGTGGGCGGGGGTGAGACTGGCAAGACATTAGAGGGAGGGAGCTTGAATGAGACCCACAGAGGACTCATTAAAGAGAGGAGTCTTTAGATTTTGAAATTAATGCAATTCCAGTGGAATGATGTGGGCTGACTTCAATTATTTGAGGAACAAGTGGAAAATAGGCACTGAAGCGACTCAAGAGGCCCTGCCATGAGGAAGGACAGATTAGGTTGTTGTTTGAGGAAATGATTTGTTTGACAGATTTTTTTTTAGCTGTTAAAAAAAAAAAATGAGTTTGGGTGGATCAGAGGAGGTAAGGGGAGGTGACATAATAAACTAATAACATCCAGACTTGCTAATGAGACATACTTGGGCCTTGTCAAAGGGTTGCTACTCAGTCCAAGTCCCTCGTGCAGTGCTCAGCACATAGTGGGTCCACAATAAATATTTATTAGATGTAATATAATGTATTATAGAGTTTAGTGATAGGCAGTTGCATCAGCAACAACAAAATATCAAGAATATCCGATGTAGGGAGATTGCTTTTTGATTACTGACTGTTGATTATTGGCGTCTCTTAGTGACACATACCTTAGCATTTGGAGCAACTGTATGTGATCATATGTTGGTTTCATCTTTATTGCAAAGAGTGCTTATATTCTTTAGAGATCAGTCTTCAAGAGACTCACTCAGGTGACTAGAATGACATGTTACCTAAGAGTTCTGAATAGATGTAGTGATGTGGTTGGTGATGGTGTTTTATTCTGTCTGGGCTGCTAGGACAAAATATCAGATTGGGTGACTTACAAACAACAGACATTTACTTCTCAATGTTCTGGAGGCTGGAAGTCTGAGATCCAGACGCCACCTTGGCGGTGTTCTGGTGAGGGCTCACTTCCTGGTTCTTAACTAGTGCATTTTTTTTTTTTAAAGATTTATTTACTTATGCATACATTAGCTGGGGTACAGGCCAGAGGTGTGGGGGGTAAGGTAATTCACCAGAGACAGAGTGGGGAGCCGAACAGACAGATTGACTGAAATACACTGCTGAGGGGAGCAGCGGGCGGCAGGTGAGGTCTGCGCGCCATGTGGGACCCTCGCCAGGCCTGGGATCGAACTGGCACTGTAGAGGCTGCGGGCAGCTTTGCAGCCCAGCGCTCAACCACTGCGCCACTAGGGGAGGCCCTGTTTGCTTTAGATTTTTAAAAAGTGTTAGGAAAGGAAGAAGAAAGGAACCAGAACAATTATCTGCTAATATATTAAGTCTTTCTCCCCCTTTCAAAAAGTGATATTAAAAAAAAAAAGAAAAAAAAGTAATATGCAAAGTCTTAGTTCCTTGATGGTGGAAATGACATAAAGTTTGCTGTTGTCCTAGGAGAAAGCAGAACTACTCAACTTCTGTATTACTCCTACCATTTTTGAGAAGTGACATGTTGGCAGACTACACAGGAAAGAGTGAGAGGAAGAAAAATGTCTCATATTTATTAAATATGCCTGCAGCCTCTGCAGCGCCAGTTCAATCCCCCGCCAACGGCGAGGGTCCCACAAAAAAAAAAAATCAATTTGGGGCTAAAATTTGAAAGTATTATAGCTTTTCTCTAGCCTTTAGATCTTGCTACAGAAGATAATAGTTTTCCCAGTTGGCAGTCCCACCCAGCCGCTTGTACCTTACTCAGTTCAGCTGTAGGGAATTAAAAACAAAAACCTCAAGTAAAAGTTTCCATACAGTGAAAGAAAATACAAGATGATTAAATAGGCACCCTACTGAGTGGGAGGACATGTTCACATAGTATACAACTGATAGTGATTAATACTCAAGATATAAAAAGCACAATTCAACAATAAAAAAAATAGCCCAAGTGGGCAGCAGATATGAACAGACAATTCACCAAGGAGGATATCCAGAAGACCAAAAGATACATGAAAAAATGTTCATTGTCACTTCTAATACGACAGAAGCAGACTAAAGCTACAATGAGAAACCATCTCATATATACCTGTGAGAATGGCATATATTAAAAAGTCCCCCAATAACAACACATTTTGGGGAGAATGTGGAGAAAAAGGAACCCAGTTACAGTATTTGTGGGAATGTGAACTGGTAATACCGTTATGGAAAGCAACCTGGATTTAGCCTAAAAACCAAAAGTGGAAGAACCGTGCAATCCCCCTTTTGGGCACAGAGCCAGAGAATCTGAAGCCACCAGCAAAAATCCCATATGTTCTCCAATGTTCTGCACAAGAAAGAAACCACCACTTTCAACAAAATGGAAGGAACTTGACAAAATTATGCACAGCAAAGTCGGAATGATGAAAACAAATACCGGACATTTACATAGCAGACATAAAACACTTAAAACTAGTGGACATTAATAAACATCCTTAGGGCTCTGAGGTTAAGCGGGACGGGTGAAGGGGCAGGGACGGACAGTGACCAATGGACACAAAGGATGGTGGTGGGAAAAAATGTGAAAGTTTATTGAAAATAGATAGCACCAGACAGGAGGATGTTGCTGTTTCTCATCTATGACTGATCAGAGTAGGGCAGAGAGCATACAGAACACATTCATGGATATAAAGCAAGGAAAAGTAGCCAATGTATGTACCACGGTTCAGTTTCTCTGTAAGTTTGGAAGAGGGACTGATGAGGAAAGAAAATATATCACATAAGTGTAAGCTAAAACATAAACTCCAGTGGTACTGGGATAGCACAACTTTGGGAGGGGAAATGGTGGCTGCTGCATGGAGCTCCTCTGCTATTGTTAATTCAAGGGCACATGCCTACATTGGGACTTTTGAAGAAGGGGGTGCACAGATTTTGCATGCAGGACAGAGGAGAGGGTTCACCACTGGAGAACTATAGGAAAAAAGGTACAGGTGGTGATTATCTCAAGTCTGTAGTTCCAAAAATAATAGTGGAAACCTGAACTGGTGGGGAGGGCTATGCTGGATCACCTGTGTTTCCTTACAGTTGAGGCTATTATTTGCAGCCTGTCTTTGTGATATGTGAAACACCTGCCTTATCCCCACTCAGGATCAAAGCTGAGATAACAATCAAATACTTGCATTAATCAGAGTTTTACACACCTGGAACTTAACTACAGGAGCAAACACCCCCTGGTAGGGCTTCTTACTCAAACAGCAAGCAGAACAATTTGTGACTTGTGACCCCCATTTCAACTATAGTCCCTATCCGGTGCTACATCTATTGCTCATCCACAGCTCAGAGGTTGAGGCTGACATAGGATTTTTCCAGGTATTTGAGCTGAGGAGTTGACCTAGGGGAGAGGGCTATGATGGATCCCTAGTAAACAACCTAAGTACCCACTGTACCATAGGATGCTTGAATCTGTGGTGCTCCCAGGAGGTAACTTTTTGTCCCTTTCTGCCTCAGTTCTCACCTGCTAGCCCTTACTACCACCAGCAGTCATCTGAATAGGTGCAGAGGCATTGGCCTATGAAATAACAGATACCTAAAGATCCTGGGTAAAAAATCTGGGATTATGTACAACACTTGTAGACAAAGTATAAAACCAACTTATCAAGACAAGAAAAGGAAAGTCCCTATTATAACCAATGAAAACTAAAAAAAGGAGACACAGAAGCTCCAAAGGCTGGAGCGAAAACAAAAAAACAAAAACACAGGGAAATATCAATTCAGCAAAACTATAGTTTTTGTGTGATGGGTTTAAGTTAATAGTTATGACCGTGGTTGTTGAATTAAGAAAAACAATGGATGATCAAAAATAAGAACACAATAAAGATAAAATGTGAAAATGCTACAAATATAATTAATGGATCTAAAAAATAGTATAATGGGTTTAAAAAATATGACAGAAGACCTCAATATCAGACAAAAGTAAGTAATGAAGAGAATCAGAGAACTTGAAAGCACAGTGGGAGAGAACACACAGACAGAATAATAACAAAAAATGAAAGATTGAAAAAGAAGTAAAACCGTGTTAAAGTTCTTTGGGATAACCTAGAGAGAAAAAATGTCTGTGTCATGGTATCCCAGGAGACAAGAGAGAGGGATCAAAGTTTCATTTAGAAATAAGATTATGTACAACACTTGCAGACAAGGTATAAAACCAATTTATCAAGACAAGAAGAGGAAAATCCCTATTATAACCCATGAAGTCACCTCAATCTGAAAAATGAATCAGACATCCCGTAGCAAGGAACCCAAAGAGTTCCAAACAAAATAACACCAGACCAACAACTCCAAGACATATTATAATTAAACTATTAAAAGTTAATGATGGGGGGCCTCCCCTGTGGTGCAGCGGTTGAGCAACGCTCTGCTAAGCTGTCCACAGCCTCCGCAGCACTGGTTCGATTCCCTGCTGGCCAGGGAGAACCCCATATAGTGCAGCAGACCTTTCCTGCCTCGCCCACTGCTCCCCTCAGCAGTGTCTTCGGTCAGTCTGCCTGTTCTGTGCCCCGCTCTGGCTCTGGTGAATTCTCCCACCTTCCTGCGCTTCTGACCTGTACCCCAGCTCTTGTATAAAATAAATAATCTTTAAAAAAAAAAAAGTTAATAACGGGGCCTCCCTAGTGGCGCAGGCAGTTGAGTGCAGCGCTGTGAAGCTGTCTGCAGCCTCTGTAGCGCGGGTTCGATCCCCACTGGCTGTGGAGCAACCCACATGGCTCAGCAGACCTCTCCTGTCTCACCTGCTGCTCCCCTCAGTAGTGTATTTCAGTCAGTCTGCCTGTTCTGTTCACCACTCTGTCTGTCTCTGGTGAATCCTCTCACCCTCCTGCACATCTGGCCTGTACCCTGGTTCTTGTACGCATTAAAAAAATAAATAAATCTTAAAAAAAAAAAAGTTAATGACAGGGAAAGAATACTGAGAGCATTGGGAGAAAGAAAAGTAACCCATAAGGAAATACCTATGAAACTATCTGTAGATATCGCAATAGAAATCTTACAGGCAAGAAGGGAATGGTAGAAAATATTTAAAACATTTCCAGCCTCAAAAAAAAAATTTCCTGCTAGACTATCATTCAAAACTGCAGAGAGGGTAAGGAGCTTCACTAAACAACAAAAATTAAAACCATGTTGGACTTGAAAGAAGTAGCAATAAAACAAATCTAGAGGTAATAGACAAGTGAATCACACAACACGGAAGAGAAGGAAAGTAAAAATATCCATCAGAATGACTTTTTTTTTTAAGATTTATTTATTTATACAAGCACTGGGTACAGTCAGAAGCGCGGGAGGGTGAGAGAATTCACCAGAGCCAGAGCAGGGAGCAGAGCAGGCAGATTGATGATACACTGCTGAGGGGAGCAGCGGGCTGCAGGAGAGGTCTGCGTGCCACGTGGGACCCTCGCCCTGCGGCCGGGGATCGAACCGGCGCTGCAGAGGCTGCAGGCAGCTTAGCAACCCAGTGCTTAACCACTGCGCCACCTGGGAGGCCCCAGAATGACTTTTTGAGAGCAAATGGACCACTGTGTAATTCATTGTACACAGACCTCAGTATAACCTTCAAACAAAAGTCAATAGAAATAATACATACGTCAATGGAAACAGAACCTAAATAAAACATAAAAGGAAATGTAAAAAAAAAAAGACAAAGACAACTGAAAAATACAAAAATAACAAAATGGCAAAAAGCACTTATGTTTCAATAATCACCATCAAGGTAAATGGCTTCAATTTACTTTTTAAAAGGTGGAGTGGCTGAGTTGATTTCAAAACAAAGTTTACCCTTCTACTGTTTATAGTCTATTCATCTTACCACCAAAGACAAGCACAAACATAGAGTTAAAAGCTAGAAGACAATCCTACAAGCAAATGGCAAGCAACGAAAGTCAGAAATAGCTATACCTATGTCAGATAGATTTCCAATTCATAAAAGTAATGAGATATAGATGGACACTACATTATGATTAATGATCTAATACAGCAAGAAGGAATAGCACATAGATATATATTCATCAAATGTTGGAGCACCAAGATATATAAAGCAATCATTGACAATACCAATCATATTAGGGGATTTTAATACTCTGCTTACAAGTATGGACAGGTCACTATGACAGAGAAGATGGAGGAGCTAGAACACCTAGGCTTATAGGCATGTACAGAGCACTCCATTCAAAAACCTCTGGATACACATTTTTTTCAAGTGTGCTTAGAACACCAGTTAATTGTAATAAACTTATGAAGATTGAAATCATACCAAGTACTCTTTTTGACCATAATCCCACAAACTATTAAAAACAACCTGGAAAAACCTTAAGTAAATAAAGACCAAACTACATGCTGCTTAACAGTCATTGAATTAAAGAGGAAATTAAAGCAGAATGAAAAATACCTTGAGACCAATGAAAGTGAGTCTACAAACCATTAGAATTTATGGGATGCAGCAAAAGTGGTCTTAAGAGGGATGAAAATTGCAACACAGGTCCACATTAAGAAACAAGAAAAATCCCAAATAGGCATTATATTACACCTACAGCAACTTGAAAAGGGGGAACAAATAAGACCCAAAGTTATAAGGAAGGAAATAATAAATATCAGAGGGGAAATAAATGATATAGAATTCAAACAGACCATATAGAAGATCAGTGAAGCTAAGGGCTGGTTCTTGGAGAGGAGAAACAAAATTGAAAAACCTCTAGGTAGGCTAGCAAAGAAAAGAACAGAAAAAACATAAACAGAATTAAAAATGAAGAATGTATTATAGATGGCATAGAAATACAAAGGATTATAAAATACTACACCAATGAATTCAATAATCTTGAAGAAATAGATTAATTTCTAGACAGTTTACTAAGACTAAACCAAGAAGCAACAGAAGAGTTGATGAAACCAATCACAGACATGGAGGTTGAAACAGCAATTAAAAAATTTCCCCAAAACAAAAGCACAGGGCTAGATGACTTTATAAGTGAATTTTATCAAACCTTTAAACAAGAAATTATGCCCATTGTGTTCAAATTATTTCTAAAAATCTAACAAGAGGATATCCTCCCTACCTTATTTTATGATGCCAATTACCCTAATAATGAAAGAAAAGATGGCCCAAGAAAAGAAAATTACACACTCTTTGTTTTCTTCTGGCGTATAGAATTAGAAGCAGCAGGTGGAAACTATGGGGTATGGGGAGCTTAGTCTAATGTAGGCAATAATTTTTTCATATTTAGTATTTGGCCATCCGGGCCACCTAGGGAGAAGAGATTATCATTATTACAGGTGTGGAGGTAGATGCTGGCTGGCCAGGTGCATTTTGTTGCTTTTGAGTTGGGAATTTGTTCATCAGATGGCTGGTTGGCGTGACAGCCTGCTCTGGTGTGGTCTGTGATGGTGCACTGCCAGGACTCAGAGAGCACGCAGGCCCACGCCCTGGGCAGGGGAACCGGGCAACAGTGTTGGTGTGAAGGGAGGGAGCAGTGGAGAAGACTCGAGCATTGAACATGGGATGATTGAAATCTCCCTCTGTTTGATTTTCTCTGTGATTAAAGATTAGTTTCTCAAAGAGCCACATGGGAGGATTTGCTATTTTAAAACTGTCAGCAGAACAGCAGCGCACTTGAGTTTGAGTGTCTTCCACAGGATGCCAGGGACCTTCAGGAACTCCCTAAAGTCCTTCCAATACTGCTTCCCACTGCTGGTCAACCCCTGTGAGGTGAACTCTACTTCAGCACTGCCTGTCTCGAGTCCTTCCCCAGATGGCAGAGGATATGCTCCTGTGACAGAGGGTGGCTGTTCTCTCATACCTCCTCCCCATGATGCCTAGAGCTTCTTATGGACTGGGACTTTGACTTGAGTGTCCCCCACAGTGCCTAACCTGAGTGGGGCCTCCCTTTGCAGGCACTTAATAAACAACCACAGGAGGACTTGAGGTAGCAAGTTCATCTATTCCAAGATCAAACTCCGGTGGGGGTCTCTGTTCACTGCTTGGCTGGCCCTTGGGCACAGCACATCCTTTGTCAGTTGACTTTTGTGAATAGCAAGTATAACTCAGTTATTAAGTTGCCATAACAACACAATTGACTTAAGGTTTAAAGAAAATGATTTTCTCACAGGACCTGTCATTTGGGGGGGTGGTTTAGTCATGGGGTCACTTGGACTTTTATTATTCTAAACAAAAAGTCATTTCCTATTTGTTTCTCTTGAGAGTATCACTAGATCAAAGGCAAGGCCTGGGCTGGGAACCTGGAAGTGAACCTAGAAGTGAAACTGAGCAGTTTGCAAATTTGCAGAAGTCATGCCAAGGGAACATAGTATGGCTTTTTCTTTATTTTTCAGTTAGGTTTTTATTTTTATTTTTCAACAAGGTTTTTTATGTTTTGTTTAAAAAAAATAAAGAGATTTTATTCAATAACAGTGCTTAATTCTTTCTTTCCAAACAAAGGTAGCAATATGCTAGAAACAGGTAAGGGGAGCATGAGTAGAATCTTAGTTCTGTCACTTTCCAGCTGAGCGGCCTTTGAAAAATCACCCAGTTACCCTGAACATCCACTTCTGATCTGTCAAATAACCAGCCCACAGAATTACTCAGAAGATTTATGATGAGTTAGATAGCACCTAGCTTAGGGTGAGAGCTCAGTGAGAGATGCCGATCATTGCTGCACCTCCCCCTGCAGTGACCTTTAGGGCTAACCGGCCCTAGGTCCGGCTGGGCAACCAGCGCGCAGGGGGAGAACAGCAAAACCCTACCTGCTGCACCTCCCACCGCAGTGATCTTAGGAATGGCTTTCGCCACGGTCCCTAGATCGAATGGCTTTCGCCACGGTCCCTAGATCTGGCTGGGCACCAGCGCGCGGTGGGAGAACAGCCTGAAGCAGAGGAAGTGCAGCAGAAGCTCCCTGAAAAGGCAGAAGCTTATCAATAGATAACGACCACCAAGAACCACTACAAGAATGCTAAAAATCCTATCCCGTCTTCCTAGAACTACAAACTTTAATCCCTTATCTGTCTTTCTAAACTTCCTCCTTTCTTCTATAATGGTCATTGCTTGTTATGTAGATCACCTCCCTGATAGTGATAGACTGAGCCAGCGAGCAAGCTAATTTCTTTGATATTCATTCCTGTGCTTTTAGAAAACATATATATACTAGTCACAAACTTAAGGAAAATTACACTCAGATTTTCACTCTTGAAGTGTGTCTGTGTGTCATTTCTTTCGCCGACGCCCTGACCACCCTGCACGCTTCTCTCAACCCTGAGGTGGCCTCATCGTCTACTGCTGTGCTGGTCCGCGGCAGATCATGATGATGGTGACAGTGAAAATAACAGCAGATTCTCTCATCACATTGTCTTTGTGTTCTAGACCACCCTGCATGCTCTTTGTTGTCCATGTGTTTCTATGTCTGCTTCCTCTAATAGCAACTCTGTACTAGAACCTTAATATATCTTCACCTCAGAGAAACAGCATATGAGCACACAGTGTGCCAGTTGACTCCAACTCAGCAAAAAAAAAATTTTTTTAAAGTTTTTATTTATTTTTTTCAATATCTTTTTTTTTTAAAAAGATTTATTTATTTATTTATACAAGCACTGGGTACAGTCAGAAGCGCGAGAGGGTGAGCGAATTCACCAGAGCCAGAGCGGGGAGCAGAACAGGCAGAAGGACCGAAGTACACTGCTGAGGGGAGCAGCGGGCGGCAGGAGAGGTCTGTGTGCCATGTGGGACCCTCGCCTGGCGGCCGGGGATTGAACTGGCGCTGCAGAGGCTGCGGGCAGCTTCGCAACCCAGCGCTCAACCACTGCGCCACCGGGGAGGCCCATCAGCAAAAATTTTTAATGAGGGAGAGATTGAGAGAGAGAGAATAACAGATATACTGTTCCGCTGGCCACCAGGCCAGTGTTTAGTCCTGCACAGGTGCAGGTAGAGAGACACATCCCTCAGTCTCTGGGGAGTGAGCAGCTTATGTTGGGTGTGATCCCAGTTTTGAAATGTTTGCCTTTTCCCTGCTCTGTAGTACTAAACTTTGAGATGAATTACTGCACATAGAAGAAATAATAATGACCTCCAGGGCTGGAGATACTTCAGCTGTGTTGGATTCATGGAGTGAGCTTTTGTTTGGTGTACACGACTGCATTAATAGATCATTTTGTATTTTATGGGTGATTTAAGGCAGGAGGCAGGCCAGCAGAACATTATGGTTTTGATAAAATAAGTTTGCAGCAAAGTTTAACTAAAAAAATTTGGATCTTATTTTGGAGTTAGGAAGAAACATTATGATGTAGAGAAGCCCACCCTGCTACCCACGGATGGGGTGGGGGAGGGGCTAGCTTTGTGCTTTTCGTGCTTGTTGACCTTGAGAGGTGGCAGAAAGAGTATAGATGGTAACGAGGTATTTCCTGGCTAAAAATAGGTCAGGATGTTTTGAGACAGGCCCCTTGCTTTCGTAAGCCTCTGTGCAAATAACTGAGGTTTAGGCGGTTGCCACAGGTGGAACCTAAGCTTATGAGAACTTGTTGCATACATCCCCTCATGGGATGTTGGCGAGCTGGGTGAGCTGGGAGATGCTGAAGTCGCAAAGGAAGGAAGGCAATGGAATCCCCTTTGGACCTGGGGCTTCCCGTGCTAAGGTTTACATCCTTGTGGGGCCCTCTTTTCATCATATGGTGATGGTTATTTAGCTTGACTACCCTAGTAGTCCACGCTCCTTCAACCTCTACCCCCTTCTGTTTTGCAAATGCCTGCAAGAGTACTTCTTGTTGGCCATTTCATATTCTCCCCCTTTTCCATTCTTCCTGCTTCTCCCACGTAAGCCTACGTTTCTCCTGTTCCTTGGTGCCCTTACACGTACCCCATGTCCTCCATGACAAGCATGTTCCTTCTGCTGTATTTTAATCTTTTTGCAAAACCATTTCCACTATTACACTTTGAGCTCCCCAAGTGAGTGTCTGGTATATGGAGCCGTGAGCATCTTGGTAGTAATCTGAGGGGATCTTCCTGCAATACTCAGCTTTGGCTATGTTGGGAGGGTGTAAGAAAATGTGTTCTTAGGGAAACTTCTTAGGGAAAGTCAGGACTGCTCAATCTTCTTGTGCAAACAGTGCTACTTAATCCTGACCGTACCATTATTTATAGTTTATCCAACACTTTCATGTGCATTCTGATGCCATGAACAGTCTATTGTTACCCTCTGTTTGGTAAATCACCAAACTATGGCTCAGAGGAGTGCAATGATAACATGCTAAGGACTCCCCAACTAGTAATGGTAGAACCAGGACTGGGGTCCTATCTTCTTGTTCTAAATCTAGTTTCCTTTCTACTCTTCATCACCTGTCTTGGATTGGTAATCTGGGACTTGGAAGGGAAAAGGGACTCACCTAGAATGTAGATGTGGTTTTTTTTAAATTTATTTATGCATACAATAGCTGGGTTACAGGCCAGAGATGTGGGAGGTAAGAGGATTCACCAGAGACAGAGCAGGGAACAGAATAGGCTGACTGACTGAAATACACTGCTGAAGGGAGCAGTGGGTGAGACAGGAGAGGTCTGCCGTGCCATATGGGTATCTCTGTGGCCATCTGGAATCGATCCCCCGTTGGACAGCTTCACAGTGCTGCGCTCAACTACCTGTGCCACCAGGGAGGCTCCCCATTTTTCAGGTTTGTTTGTGTTTTTTTTTTTTTTTTTTTTTACAGTGATTTGCCGTTGGTGAAAAGCATTTTTTAGTAGCGTGGATGAAAAGTGCATTTTTCTGTCCCATTACTATAAAACGTTTTTCCATCTATAGTGATATAACATGTTAGTGGCTTCAGAGGATATCACAGAATTCTATATCATAATTCGCTCATTCCTCTGATTAGATATTTTGCTTGTTTCAAAACTTCTTGACATGTTTGATGTAATATCCTGAAACCTCATACTTGTTTCTTTTTTGTTGTAATTAGATTATAGAAATTATAAGCATCATTTATAATTATTATTTAAAATGTTATAATATGCAAATTATTTATATGAATGTGTACACATACAAATATATTTATGATCTATTACTCTTAAATATAGTTATTTTTAAAAAGGATTTATTTATGCATACAAGAACAGGGGTGCAGGCCAGAGGTGTGGGGGGTGAGAGTATTCACCAGAGACAGAGTGGGGAACAGAACAGGCAGACTGACTGAAATACCCTGCTGAGGTGAGCAGCAGGCGAGAGAAGAGAGGTCTGCTGTGCCGTGTGGTTTAGCTTCCTGACCGGGGATCAAACTTATGCCATGGTGGCTGGTGATAGCTTCATAGTGCTGAGACTTTAACCCCTATGCCACCAGGGCCCCCCCAAATGCCTTTTAAATATCATGGATGTAAGTGACCAGAGGGATAGGTGAGGCTGCCGTCCTGCAGAGAAAGGTTACAGTTCTCCTTTGCTGAGGGATGATGAGGGCCAAACCCAAATATGCACAGCATTTAAGTCTGAAGCCTTCAAGTCTGAAGCCCGGCCTCAGCCTTCTGCAGCCAATAGCAGGACGGGGCTCCATTCGGAATTAACCCATAGTTGTGGAAGAGGAGCGTTATCTTCTGTTTCCTTGTATATACCCCTGATTGCACATGGGTCTGCCACCACTTTTGGGATCTGAGAGATGTATGACGCTGGGTATATTATTTAATCTTTGCCTCATTTCTTCATCAAAATGGGGACAGCAGCAGCATCTCTCTAAGAGGCTGTTAGGAGGATTATATATGTTATTGCTTGAAAAGTACTAAGAGCAGTGCCTAGTACATTATTAGTTGTAAATATAGGTTTTAATCTCAGTTCCAGCATTTTCTAAAATCCTACTTTGGGCAAATTAATCTTTCTGTCCTTGAGTTCCTTCACCTGTAAAAGCAGGTATTAGCCCCTGCTTTAAGCAGTGTAGGGGAGAAACTGCAGTGAGAGAATCTATAGAGAATAGTTCACAAAGAGCCCTGCACATAAAAGACCCTCCATAAATGTTACCAAAGAAAAACATTTCTTTTGAGTTTTGTTTTCTGCTTTACAAAAGGGAACACTTTGTCCGCTTTCATTATTCTGTTGTAATTAGCTGTTAGATAGTAACCATTTGTTGTTATGGGTATTTTAAGTCCATATTTTTGTTTTGGGGCCACCCTGAAACAAATAGGATGCAAATCATCAGTTTCATGTCTCTGAAGCTTTTAACAGTTTTAAATATACACCTCTTTTTGAGGTTAGCAAGTGCGTAATTTCACAGAGGGCACAGCACTTCATATACATATCAGTGGCTTCCCCACAGCTCGTTCAAAAGAAACAATTAAGTTTGGGAAGGTATCAAGCACTTTTTATGCTTAGTGACAGATCAAATTTGTCTAAATGATAATATAAAAACATATTTTTAAAAAAATTATTTATTTATGCATACAACAGCTGGGGTACAGGCCAGAGATACGGGAGGGTGAGAGGATTCACCAGAGACAGAGTGGGGAACAGAACAAGCAGACTGACTGAAACACACTGCTGAGGGGAGCAGCCAGTGAGATGGGAGAGGTCTGCTGTGCCATGTATGTTGCTCCCTGGCTGGCCAGGGATCCAACTGGCTGCTGAGGCTGTGGATTGCTTCATAGTGTGGTGCTCAACCCCTTGCACCACCAGGGACGCCCCCCAAAACACATTCTTTAGGAGACACAGAAAAGGGACCACATGGGCACTCATCTCCTTTCTTTCTGGCCAACTAGCTTTCATTTTCATGTTTGAATTAGGATGCGTTCTGAACCATCCATATTGGGCATCTTTTTGGGTGGTAGCGCACTCTGCAGCAGTCATTTCCTCTCCTCATCCAGAGGCAGAGTCCTGCCTTAGTCATCTGTCTCATTACTTCACACTGGACCTGAGCAGCATAGCACTCTCTAAGTCTTTGTTGGCTGAATGGGTGAAATTGCAAAAACGTGCTTTTGATGTTAGAAGGTGTGGGTATAGAGATGATAGGTGGGTGTGCAAAGTGAGGCAAGTGCACGATATGTGCTGTTATCTGCTTGGGCTAAGAAATGCAGTACTATAACAAAACATAAGTTTGGAAAATGCAAAGAAAGGACTTTCCTTTGCTCACATTACAACAATGTGATATCCATAGCAAGAGGAGATTCCAGGTTCTCTGCCTCACCCAAGGAAGGGTGAACTGAGCTGGAGGAGATGCTAGAAAAGACTAGGAAGACGGGAGAAGAAGATGTGGAGGAGGCATGTGAAGCAGAGAGATATGTGAAGAAGCCACACCTGCTTCTCAGCATTGGATTTGTAGCAAGGACTTGGAGGACAAGGAAGGAGACACTTGAAAGAGATGGAGACATGGGTGAGAGACCCATGGGGAGGCTGACAATGGCAGCCTTTGTCTTAACTTGTATTTTTTTTTTTAATAGAGGCATGTTTTATTTATTTATTTGTTTGTTTGTTTTTGTTTATACATGCACTGGGTACAGTCAGAAGTGCGGGAGGGTGAGAGAATTCACCAGAGCCAGAGCGGGGAGCAAAACAGGCAGAAGGACTGAAGTACACTGCTGAGGGGAGCAGCGGGCGGCAGGAGAGGTCTGCGCGCCATGTGGGACCCTCCTCCGGTGGCCGGGGAGCAGCTGGGGATCGAACCGGCGCCTCCGAGGCCGCGGGCAGCTTCGCAACCCAGTGCTCAACCACTGCGCCACCGGGGAGGCCCTCTTAACTTGTATTTTGATGTTACTCCTTTCCTTTCAGACTTGCATGGTCCCTTCTGCAACTTTCCTGTGATTCCCCACCAAAAGGTGCCTTAGCTTGTGGCAGGCTTTTGAACCTTAGAGGTCTTCCTTTGGGCCAATCGTATTTGTCTGGGGCATTTACCTATGAGGGGATGGGTAGCTTTGGGTGTTTAATTGGAAACTATTTTAACTATATTCTTTCTCTTCTTTTCTCTCTATTGCACATTAATTGTATTGAAGTTCTTTTTTATTGAAGATTTTACACACTAAGAGTATGTTTGTCATCATGCAGCGGATGGCAGAATTCATTTAGAGCAGGCAGGTTTTGGGGTCCCGGGTGCTCCTCAGTCTGCTGGCTAACAACATGACCTCATACTATGTGAGGCATTGACTGCTGCCTTCTTCTTGCTCTTTCTTGCCCTTGAGCAGCTTCTCTTTTTCAGCATCTTCTCGACTCCCATCTTTGTCAGCCAGCCTTGCCAAGGATGTAGGGTGAGGTTAGTTATGTCATTCATGTTCATTTTGTAACCTTCTATTTTCTGGGCAAAATCTGGACTCTAGGCATGTCACACATAGGATGAATGTTTCTTTCTTTAATCCTTCCTGTAAGGATGTAACTGGTGGGAGGCAGATGTAGGAATAATCTTGGTATATAAAAGCTTTGCTGTTTAAGATATTGAAACATCTTAGGGTATTTTTTTTCTAGAATAGTTGTTTCTAGGCCTGGATCTTCGGTCTTTCTCACATTGAAAATTGAAAGTAATTGTCAGGGCTACTTCCAATTAACTTGGACTTTAAATGTGATAAAATTCTAGTTATCCATTATTTTTCCTCTTATTATGAGTGCCTTTGATGTCTTGCCTAAGAAATCTTACCCTACCCCAAGTTTATGAAGATATCCTTTTATATTTTCTTCTAGAGGCTTTGCAGTTTGAACTTTTACATGTAGGTCTATGAGCCTCCTCAAATTAATTATACTGATAGACTGATGTAGAGGTAAGGTTAATTTTCTTTTTCCGTATTAATATTGAGATACTCTAAAACAATTTATGACGACTTTCCTTTTTCCAGTGAATTGCACTGGTACCTAAAGTAAAAAATTAAGTGATTGTTATCTGTGGACCTATTTCTGGATTCTGCTCATTTTCATTGATCTATTTGTTTGTCCTTATATCAAGAACACTTTGTCATTATTACTGTGCTTTTTATAGTAAGTCTTGTATTGTAAGTCCCTTCTCTTTGTTTTTTTAATACCTTTGCTATTCTAGGCACTTTGTATTTTCTCACAAATATAGAGTTAGCTTGTTAATTTCCACAAAATAGCCACTGGGACTTTGATTGAGAATGCACTGGAAGTATAGATCAATGAGTGTATTACTCAGGGTTCTCCAGAGAAACGGAACCAATAAGATGATTGTGTGTATAAGTGTGTGTGTATATGTGTGCATGTGTGTAAAGGAGAGACTGATTTATTATAAGGAATTGGCATAGTTATGGAGGCAAATGAGTCCCTAAACCTGCTGTCAGCAAGTTGGGGACCCAGGAGAGCAAGTGGTGTAATCTTAGTTCAAATGCTGTCTGTCTGAAGAGCGAGAAGAGCTGATATTTCAGTTCAAATTTGAAAACTGGAGTAAAACTAATGTCCCAGTTGAAGGCAGCCAGTCAGGAGGCTATCTCCCTTGCTTGTCCAAGGGTTGAGCTTTTTGTTCTGTTTGGCCCTCAATTGATTCAGTTAAGTCTCACCCACATTAGGAAAGGCAGTATGCTTTACTGAGCCTGTGCATTCAAGTGTTAATTGCACCCAAATCATCCTTACAAACATGCCCAGAATAATGTTTAACCCAATTAATGGGTACTCTGTAACTCAGTGATGTTAACACATAGAATGGATCAGCACAGTTAATTTGGGGGAAAATTGGAATTTTAGCAAAATTGAACTTTCTAACTCATAAGCATAGTATATGTCTTCTTTTATTTAGTTTGTATTTGATTTCTCTCAAGTAATATTTTTGTAGCTTGTGTTAAGTCTTGCCCACTTTTAATTAAATTTCTTCTTGGCACTTGATGTTTTCATATTGTAAATTGTATATAAGATATTTCCCCATGATTTGTGAACTTGTATTTTTAAAGAATACAGAAATTTTAGGAGAAGGATAATTCCCACTTCATTAGGCAGCGGTGAAGTTTAGGAGCTCTCATTCTGGACGTAACCATAAATCATCACTAAAATGTCTTTTACATCTGTATACCAGTTTATCATCACCAAAACATTTCCTTCCTTTGAGTCTCAGAAAGGCCGTTAGAAACAGATAGGGGGACTATTATTATCCTTGTTTTCATATAAGGAAATTCAGCCTCCAGGGTATTATCTAAAAGCCCCATGACTGGCTAGTGGCCGAGCCCTTGAATCCAGGGTTTTTAGTAAGAGAGAGGTCCTACTCCTGAAACCAAAATTATCATCTAAAGGGGGCCTTTTAAGACTGTCATTCAGAACACACCTCAAAGGGACCCATTTTTATGGGAATCTCCTGTCCGATGGCCTCTATGGAAAATTGTAGAAGAAAGAGAAGAAGACAGCAGAGCGAGAAAGGACAGAGATTCTTAGGTGAGTTCTAGAGGAGGGATGAAGAACAGGGTTAGCCCACATAGCATGCTGTGTCTTTGTTATGTTGGGAAAGGCATCCTTTCTGCCAGCCAAGGCCAAGTGCATTGATGTGCTGAGCAACTTGCTCAGACATGTGTGGCATCCCAGAGGGAGAACAGAATGCAGAAACCTCAATTCTTCAGGAATTAATTAAGGACGAGGAATCTAAATTAGTGATTATTTTGTTTCTTTTGACAAATTCATCAAAAGTACTTTCAGGATGTTTCTTTCCCTTTTACTACCATGCCACCCTCTATTCTTTCTCTTTACTCCTTGTCTTCCCTCCATTGCTCAGTGCATACTGAGTGCCAGGCCCTGAGAATGTGGAGATAAATGAGGTGGCATCATTCCTTGGGAGCTTGTAAGTTTTAGAGACTTTTTTTTTTGACTGCTGCCAATAATACAGGGTATTGTAATTGCCTTTTAAAAAAGTCTCTCTTCATTTTTAGAAATACAAACTGAAATATTTATGAATAAAATGATGTGCTATTTGAGGTTTGTTTCAAAATATGAAGGGGGCAGGACTAGGTATAAACAAAATAAGATTGCTTATAATTGATAATTATAGAATCTGGGTCAAGGACCATGCAAGTTCACTATCTGCCATCCAGCTATATCCAGCTTTCTAATTAGGTATTTGAGACATAGAACACACTTATATGCAATGAATTCTGGTATTTTTGAATCCTGTTTATTCTTTTTAAAAAGTTATTTTTTTAAAGATGGTGATGATTTTCTAAATTGGTATAGTGGGGGAGAGAATGATCTATAAAGTAAGTGACTATCACCCACTAGTAAGTGTTACCAATGGTGCCATCAGAGAACCATGGACCATGGGACGTAAGGGAGGAAGGCAAGGACTGCCCATAGGGTCCTAGAAAGTCTGAGAAAGCCTCATGGAAATCCTTGAGCAGTTTGCATGGCAGAGGAGGTATTTACATATTTAACAAGATGTTAGGAATATCTGAGCTCAAGAACAAGAGCAGTGGTGCAAATGGGAAATGATGAGATGTGATGGGGCCCATTAGTTGGGTAAGTACAGCTGGAAATTGGGGCTTAGGCAGGAGTGGCAGGAGATGAAATCAAAGGGAGCAGAAGAAGCAAAAATCACAAAAGGTCTTATGGCACAGCCCAAGGAATATAGAGTCAATTCTGTATTTATATCTGTGTATCAGGAAGGCCTTGGAGGGTAAATTGAAAAATGACCCTGTTCCATTTGCCTTTTATAAAATTCTTCTGTCTAGTTCTGTGTAGGTAGCTCTATAGAGGCCAACCTCCAGACCCATATCTTCCCCCTCTACAACATGGCTTCTCTGAAGACACACACACACACACACACACACACACACACACACACACACAGCTCTTCCAAGTATTTACCAAAACCAAAATGTGTGATTAGCTTTCTGCTTCTTCTTTTTTATGGAGTTCCCTCATCTGCAGAATAAAGTTGTGGTAACTTGTGACAGATTGATAATAATCATTACCACAACATGGCATTTTTCTAGGTGCTTTCCAACCTATAATCAGCTCATTTAATCTTCACAGCAATTCTATGTGATAATTACTATTTCTTTTCACAGATGAGGACTCTGAGGTAAATAGTGACTGCCTAAGGCCATATCCACCAATTATCAAAGCTGATGTTTAGATGAAGTTAACTTTGTGTGTGTGTGTGTGTGTGTGTGTGTGTGTGTGTAAAGTTCACTCTTTCTAACCACCATGATGCTTCTTGGTTAGTTTGATTTCATTCAAGCCTTAAACAAAAGAGGTTTAAACAAAAATAGTCATGAAGAGATTTGCGCTTAGGCGTAATTTCAATATTGCTAAATCTGAATTGTCCCTAGTTCAAAGGGAGAAGACTTTTTTTCTAGCAGGGAGAAGGATGGCTTTTTTGGAAAAAAAAGTGGTATTATGATGGAGCCTTGAGAGTTGCGTGTAGTTTTGAGAAGAAAAATTGCTGAGAAGGAAGGGGGCAGTGCTAGGCAAGATAAAGTAATTCAATGCAACTTCTCTCTACTGTTATTTATAACTAAAAGCTGAATAGAATACAAAAATCAACCACAAGCGAACTTGAAATATAGTGAACTAAACTGATATTGGAGCTACCAGTCACAAAAGTTGATACAGAACTTTCAGTCTGAACCTGAGTGGGTTCTAAAAC
The DNA here is from genome assembly GCF_964194135.1 of Talpa europaea. Lineage (NCBI taxonomy): Eukaryota > Metazoa > Chordata > Mammalia > Eulipotyphla > Talpidae > Talpa > Talpa europaea. The sequence goes on along the minus strand of NC_140070.1, from coordinate 114,019,638 downwards.
AAAGAAAAGTCAGCAGTACCCCCTCCCCTCCCCAAAATATTTAGCAGGATCCAATGTCTCAACATAATATTAACTCAAAAGTTTGGGATACCATCCAGATTTATTTAATATAAAAAGAAATGGGAATATTTGGACAATATCCAAGGGAAAAGACAATCAATAGGTGCTAACCCTGAGATGATTCAGATTGTAAACTTTGCACTTTGTACTTTCATTCACTCTCTTTTCTTTTTTAAAGATTTATTTATTTATTTGTACAAGCACTGGGTATAATCAGAAGTGCGGGAGGGTGAGAGAATTCACCAGAGCCAGAGCGGGGAGCAGAACAGATAGACTGACGAGGTACACTGCTGAGGGGAGCAGCGGGCGGCAGGAGAGGTCTGTGCGCCATGTGGGACCCTCGCCCAGAGGCCAGGGATCGAACCAGCGCTGCAGAGGCTGCAGGCAGCTTCTCATCCCAGCGCTCAACCGCTGCGCCATTGGGGAGGCCCTTCATTCACTCTTGAAGTGAAAGAAAATACAGGAGTTCTCAGTATAAATATAAAACATATATAATATAATCAGAGGTAAATTTTAAGGTCATGATCTGAAGTAATGAATTCATTGCATGGACTCAGTAGTAGAATAGAGATGACAGGGAGAAACTTGAAGATAGAACAATAGAAATTATAGAATATTTTGCATAGTATATTTGTAAATACACTTTTTTATTGAAAAAATGATGTTATAGGGTACTGTGGAACAACATCAAAAAATTGAAAATTCATGTTTGCAATCTCCATTTGGGTCTCCAGATGGGAAAAAAAGAGAAAGAAAACAGGATTGTTGAAAATGTCCCAAATTTGGTGAAATATGTAAATTTACAAATTGAAGAATTTTAGTGAAACTTAAACAGGATAAACTCAACAACAACTACTGAATCACATCATAATTAAACTGCTGAAAACTAAAGACAGTGGTAATTTGATTTTATTTTCTAAAGAGTACCTTTTAGATATATAGACTGATGCACTTATGGATACAGTGGTATGATGTCTGGGATTTGCTTAAAATACTTAAGGTGGATACTGAATAGGTATTGATGTGACACAATTAGCTATAAACTGATAACTGTTGATGCTGGTTAGTGGGTATATGATGGATCATTATACTACTTTTTTATAGTTTTCTATTTGTATGCAATTTTTCATTAAAAAACTTAAGGAAATCTGCATAAGTAAGATTTTTAATTGTCATTCCATAACACTTAACTATTCCTCTATTGTTAGACATGGGCTGAGATGGAATATATAATCTGATAACATCTCTATTTCCTTTTGGGGGGGTAATTATTGAATTAAAAGAGAATGGATATGTTTAATGCTTTGATACATTATGTCAAATTGCCCTTCAGAAGAGATGTTCCATGCTATTTTGCATTCTGTGTGTGTGTGTGTATGTGTGTGTGTGTGAATCTTCTATTAATTAGATGAGGGGAGTTGGTAGCTTATAATTCTAATGTATATTTCTTTGATTTCCAGTGACATTGAATCTCCAACCTGACACTGAATTGGTTCCTGCCCCTGTAGGGAGGGAGCAGGGGAGATGAGTAGAAGAAGATAGATTTAATACCCTTTCCATTCCCCGTGTTAAAGATGAGAGGCAAGCGTAGTCACAGGGCACTCTGCTGAGCCACTCATTGGCTACTTTTTTTCTGCTACTTGAACCTCACTGAGCCTCAGATGTTCTCCCTGAAGATAGAGCCATCATCTTCAGCATGAGAGTGAGGTGATGGAAATGGGTAGGGAAAAAGCATGGTGTGCAGTGGTCAATCTGAAAACATACATTTTGTTGTCCTTGGGAACTTGTGGCTCAAGACAAAAGAACCTGCCTTCCTGCGGAGCCACCTAGGACTTAGAGCTGGGTGCCTCCCACCCCCCCCCGCCCCCCCCCCCAACAACATTCACACACAGGAGACTCTCCTAAAGGAATGACAGTTCATGTTTGGGTAACTGCCTTTTCACTTTTTGTTCTTCAAAACCTGACTGCTCGGTGGTCTTTTAATCACCATTGGGCTCTGGAAGCAACACTCTCAAGCTAGGAAACTCATCTCGGGGAATTGAGTGATCTTGGGGAGATGAATTCTGACTGCTGATATGTTTATCTGATTCAGAGGAAATGATCCAATGCAGTGCTTGTCTCAGAGGATTGAAGTGAACTTCTGGTAGGGTTTACCTGACAGTGTGTCTCACCTTACTCTTTGGAGCAGAATCCACACCTGGAATGTGACCTGGAAAGGTGGTCCAGCCCAGCAGGGGTTCTACCTCAATTCACTGCCCCTTCTTCTGACCCCTCATCCTCCTTTCACTCTCACTTGGTGCCCAGACTGAGCACTCCTGAATTGGACACATTCGTGCTACACACGCACACACACACACACACACACACCCCTTCCAGAAGTTTGAGAATAACAGAAACCTAAAAGGAGGCTATAACTCTAAAACACCTCTGTTCCTGAAGACCAAGAAAGAACCAAAAGTATTTTCCCTCTTTCGATAGGGCGGGGTGGAGCACTGTCTGATTGTAAGAATAAGTCTCACATATAGCCCCTGAAGGTGCTTGTTGGGGAGCACTTGCTCAGGCCAGGAGTATGGTGAAAGTTCACACAGGTAGATAACTCCATACAGAAGAATCTGGGGAGTTCCTTCTGGGGAGATGGGCTGGTGTCTGGTCTGCCTTTGATCCTTGAAGTGAAGGGAGTGATGAGTGGGGAGGTTTGGGGATGAGACTAGTGAGTGCCAACATCTGTGAATCTGGCCCCTACAGAAAAAATAATCCAAACCTGTCCCTGGGGAACATTCCCCATTAAGCACCAAATAGATGCAGATATAAAGTATTTTTTTGTGTATGTTATGGGGAAGTAAGTGAATGTGAGAATCTACAGAAAACCAAGAAGAGGAAGTTAAACACGAGCTCTCATGAGGGATTGCTCAGGTGTATTGCCAGAGATTCCTCTTCAGCCATCTGGCTACTTGTGACATCTGGTGACCAAAGTCAAAATCACAGTTGGGAGGAAAGAAAGGTGAAAGAAAGATCCACCTTGATGCAAGGCCTGTGAATTGTCTTTTTGGTAGCTCAGCATAATGGATGCAAATTAGTCACATTTCCCCTGTGGGTGGGGAACCCAGACACAGTTTAGTTTGAAATTCTGAGAGGTGATGGAAGCTGAAGCTCTACCATCTTCTCAGTAACTGTGAGTCATCACTATGGGCGAGCTTGTGTTAAGCAGGGACAATATGCTTGAGCCCCTGCATTGACTCATCAGCAATGGCTTCCTGAGACTGAACTAGTGTAATTTCAGGTCTTCAGGTCTAGTCTCCAAGCCAGAATGGACCCCAGGCTGCCGGGGCAGTGCTGAGTCCCAGCCACTAGACCACCACAGGTTGGCGTCTCACGAAGCCGCAGCAGGAACTTCGCTGACGCTCAGGTAAGCAAGCAAGAAGAGGCAAATGTGTTTAGAGAAAGAAAAAGTTTATTAAGGAGAAAAGGAACAGAAATAAAGTGGGACTCCCAGACCATAGAACCAGGCCAGGGAGGGGCAAGGACGCAGAAGTGGAGTCCTGTTGTAACAGGGTGGTCCCCAGGCAAAGGGGGAGGTTCCAGGTTCCCTGCCTCACCCAAATGGAGGGTGGAGCTGAGCAGGGAGAGAAGAAGCTGCAGAGGAGACTGAGAAGGAAGGAAGCAGGATGGAGCCAGAAGGAGACTTGGAGGACGAACATGGAGCCGAGAGACACGTGAAGAAACTGCGCTTGTCTTTTGGTCGTGGACGGGGTGACACAGATGTGGGTGAGACCCGTGGGGAGGTGACAATGGCAGCTTTTATCTTGATTTTGATTTTGCTCTTTTCCTTCTGGGCTTGTCTGGTTGTTTCTGACCATTTTCTGTGGGTCCCCACTGGAAGATGCTTTAGACCTGTGGCAGGCTTTGGGGCCTTGCTCTGGGCCAATCCCATTTGGATGGACTTTTACCCACGAGGGGACGGGTAACTTTGGGTGCTTGATTTAGAAACTAGATTCTTTGCCTTTCCTGTATTTTTTCCTAATTGTATTAAAGTTCCTTCCCATTAAAGTCTCATATGTTTTGTGCTGATGCGGTGGATGGCAGAACCCATTTAGAAGAGGCAGTTTTGCAGGGTTTGGGCTGCCCCTCTCCCTGCCCTGTAACACTGTCTCAGGGAATATACTCCTCCTTTCCCTAATTATTCTAAAGCTCCACCAGTCTCTTTGTGATTGGGTAGTTCTCGGTGGTCTTGTTACAGGGCAGCCCCGATATTGAACAGGTTGCCTGGCTGTGGGTCCTCACCCGCGCGCTTAAAAGGGACTTATTAATACTCCACTACAGGCACACACAAAAAGTTAATAAAAGGTTTATTTACAAGGGAAAAGGAAATAAGGAAATGTACAACTCAGGGAGAAAATAGGGAAATAAAGTCTTTAATGCGTCCTACCCGATCCACCGACCTGGAAACCCAAAGGCACTCTCAGAGCTGGCGGAGAGCCAAAATGGGGGACCCCTCCAAAGCCCATGTGTCTGGCTTTATACCAACCTGGCTGCTTAACCCACCCTCAGGTCCCAGCCACCTTCCCTTTGGTGGTGATGGGATTTGGAGTTCCCAGTGTCTTTGGCTTTGGCCTGGGGTGGGGGTGGAGTCCACAAAGCCTGTATGGAATTAGCTTTAGGACATCCTTTTCCCCCTAACAGTCTCACTCACTGCCTAAATGTCTCTTTGCCAGAACTAAGTTTCTGTGTCCCAGCCCTTATCTTAGCATACTTTTCTTTATCATCCTTGTTGCTAATGTCCTGTTGGCCCTAGTCCCCTTTGGAATTTGTTGCCCTTATCTCTGGATCCTTCCTTAACTCTCCTGAAGTCCCTGCCTGCACTGTCCCTGCAGCTAATTATCCCTAACTTGCCCTAGGACTCAATGGTCCTGTGAAATTACACATTCTTTAAGACATCTATTGTTTTTGATTCTAGAACATTTAAATCAGAATCTATGACAATGCAATTGGCATCCGTATTTTCAAAATATTAGCACTTAGTGCTCTGGAAAGATAGAGAAGCATTGTTCTAAGTGATCCCTTCCTCCTCTGCATCCCCGCCACCCTCTCATCTTTTACAGCTAAGGAATGGGGTGGGCTGCACCTCTGGTCACAGGCTTGAACAAACTCTTTTCTACATTTGTTTCCTTTTTTGTGTGGTGGCCCATTTGCCCTTGAGCTGATCCTAGTAAGAGATCAGTTTGCTGAGATTAAAACTGTCATCACCTTGGTGACATTAAGGACAGGGAACTGCACGTCAGTGATTTTGGCATTTAGGAAATGTCAAGGAACTCTGATGCTTTCCCCTGCCCAACAAATGAAACTTCAATGGAGGAAAAGAACAAAGACCCTGAGGCATGACCTCCAGCTCTGGAATTCCTCATAAAATTAAGACTACGTTAGCAGACATCTTTGCTTTTGATGGAGGATAAGGACAGAAAAACTGGAAAGGAGGCCCCACAAGATCAGAAACCTAGCTCACAGGATGCCAAGAGCATTGTGAGGGTAGAAGGGATTTACATAGCCATTAACCTAGCTATAGGAACTAAGATCTTAGATCACAAAGCCCAAGACCCAACCAAGTAGCAGACTGCTTTAGGGAGGGTCATGAGCACAGACCTGAAGGTGAAGATATGGAGATTAAGGACCCCTTTCAAATTCTACATAGTTTATTCAAAGTCAGCAAGAAACAAACCACTCCAAGAATGAGTGAGCCCCTCCCGAAGAAAAGAAGACTATCAGTGTAGTCTCCTCACTGGCAGGGCAGCAGTCCTTCTGCCTACCTGTTCCTATGCAGGTGCTCCTTTGTGCCTACTCTGTCCCTCCATAGGGCAGCAGCTTCCTGCCTGTCTGTGACCTGTACCAGACTGGGGCTTCTCTTCACTGACCTCCCTCAGCAGAGGCAGCTCTCCTCAAGGCCGCCTGCCTGCAACCATCCAGGCCTCTCTCAGCACACCTGTCCCTATCAAGGCAGCCCTTTCTGCCTGTTTGTGTCTATGCCAGTGTCCTTTCTTCTCCTCTCCCCTTTTTAATAAACCTGCCCTTTTGGATATAACTAAAATCTCTGTGTGCAGAGAACTCGCCTGGGAACTTGCCGATGCTGGTGAAAGGGGAGCTATGGCGAAACTTTCCCAGAGTGAAGCCAAGGACCCCACTCTCTGAACCCAACAACTCCAAAAAATGACATCACTTTCAGTAAAGGCATAATTACACTGAGATTTGTAAAGACAGATGTAGAGCATCAGACCCTATTATAGGAATTTAAAGGAAAATTCTTCCCCCCAGTTTTATTGAGAAATAATTGACATCACTTCTTTCTGTAGAACTCATCCCCTCCTCTTGTAACAGGGTAGTTCCCAGGAAAAGGGAAGGTTCTAGGGTCCCTGTGTAACAGGGTGGTCCCCAGGAAAGGGGGAAGTTCCAGGTTCCCTGCCCCACCCAAGGGAGGGTGGAGCTGAGCAGGAAGAGGAGAAGCTGCAGAAGAGACTGAGGAAGGAAGCAGGATGGAGCAAGGAGACCTGGAGGAGGCGCATGGAGCCTAGAGACACGTAAAGAAACTGCGCTTGTCTTTTGGTCGTGGACTGGGTGACACAGATGTGGGTGAGACCCGTGGGGAGGTGACAATGGCAGCTTTTATCTTGATGTTGATTTTGCTCTTTTCCTTCCGGGCTTGTCCACTTGTTTGTGACCCTTTTCTGTGGGTCCCCACTGGAAGATGCTTTAGACTTGTAGCAGGCTTTGGGGCTTTGCTCTGGGCCAATCCCATTTGGATGGACTTTTACCCATGAGGGGACGGGTAACTTTGGGTGCTTCATTTAGAAACTAGACTCTTTGCCTTACCTGTATTGTTTCCTAGTTTTATTAAAGTTCCTTCCCATTAAAGTCTTATATGTTTTGTGCTGATGCGGCGGATGGCAGAACCCATTTAGAATAGGCAGGTTTGCAGGGTTTGGGCTGACCCTCTCCCTGTCCTATAACACCTGCCCCACCCAAAGGAGGGCAGAGCTGAGTAGGGAGGAAAAGAAGCTGGAGAGGAGACTGGGGAAGGAAGGAAGGAAGGCTGGAGAGCCAGAAGGTGACCTGGGGGTAGCAGAAGAAGCAGAGAGACATGTGAAGAAACTGTGCTTGCTTCTCGGTCCTGGACTGTTTCAAACAGATGTGGGTGAGAGACCCAGGGGGAGGTTATCAATGGTAGCTTTTATCTTGGTTTTGATTTTGCACTTTTTCTCCCAGACTTGTCTGACTGCTTCTGACCCTTTTTTTATGGGTCCCCGCTGGAAGGTGCTTTAGACTTGGGGCAGGCTTTCAGGACTTGATTCGAGCCAATCCTGTTTGGCTGGACATTACCCAAGAGGGGATGGGTAACTTTGGGTGCTTGATTTTAAAACTATTTTTTCTGTGTTTTCTGTAGTGCACACTAAATGTACTTAAGTTCCTTTCCATTAAAGGTCTTACATGTTTTGTCTTGATCCGGCAGATGGCAGTGTTAGAGCACATTGGTGTCGAGTCCAAGAACGACCAAGACCCAAGTTTGATGCAAAAGCAAAAGTGGCCTTTATTAGCTAGCTCAAGCTAGGGTCCGAACCCCTGGAGTGGAACCAACACAGTGGCCGTGCCCAGACAGGGTTGGACCCCGAACTTCAAAATTAAGCAGTTTATATAGGCATTTAGAATGGGTTCTTTAGGGTAATCTGACAATTACAGATGCCGGTTCTTAGAACCAACTGTCAGGGTCATCTGACAGTTACAGATGGCAATTCTTAGAATCTGGGTTCCAGGAATTGCAACCTCTCTGTCAGCTATGCTCTTAAAATGGCTGCTATATTCTAAAAATGGCTGCTGTTATGCTCTACCTTACATTCCCCCCTTTTTCTAAAACACCATTTTAAGGTCCCAAATACATGTTTGGAGCTTGCACGGGTTGCAGTGGCTGGTATTGTTGTCTAAGTACAAGAGTTTGAACCACCTCGAGCCTATTGCGAACAAAAGCAAGCAAGCAATTGAGTATACAAGGGCCAAATGTAAGCATTACCAAGAGCAAAACTAAAGGTCCCGCAATGGCTGACGACAGGGTCGTCAGCCACGGAGAGGCGTTAAACCAAGATTCAAGCCATCCCTATTGAGCCTCCCATTCTCTTTTTCATTTAGCTAAACCCTCTCTTACTTTGGCAAGGGATTCTCTAATGACCCCCAAATGGTCAACATAAAAACAGCACTCTTCTCCTAAAGTCGCACACAGCCCATCCTGCTGTAAGAGAATAAGGTCCAGTCCTCGGCGGTTTTGTAACGCTACCTCAGCTAGGGAGGATAGGGATTCCTGCATGTGTGCAATGGAGACTTCCAGTCTTTCAATATCTATGTCAACAGCCGCCCGCAGGCTGGAGTATTGTTGATTCTGGTAAATTAAGGAGGCAGTTCCAGTGCCTGCCCCTACTAAGCTGGAACCCATTATTACACTGAGAGTGAGGAGAGCTACTGGTCCCCTTTTGACCCATCTGGAGGTGGGCCCACCAATTTTTTCCATAGAATCAAGGAAGCTATCCTATGAATGATAGACTAGTTTGGGTACCAATCGTACAAGAATGCAGAAGTCACCAGTTTGATTCAGGACCGTTGCATGGATACAAGGGGACAGGCCCGTAGAGCATGCCCACCACACGTCCGCGGGAGGGAGTATATAGGAATGGGACATGCTAGGGCTAAGGGTCATGTTGTGAGCGCAGAGTCGTGCATGGGACTCGGGTACAGTTCCAATGCATAGACCTTGCCCTGATATTTGTTGTAGGGTTAATTTGGCCTTTTGCTGCCATCGACAGTCACTGTCCTCTGTAGAGGTGGACACATTACCAAGGCTGCAATCCCCTTGTAGAAGGGAGGGGCTGAGTCATAACAAAGCCAACATGAAGAAGTCAAGTCAGGCCAGGAAGCATTAAACACCTGAAACACATGCCCAAGTATTTCTAGGAGAGCGTCAGTCTTGTGCAATTGAGCAGCCTGTACCATTTCTAGGAAAGTGTCAGTCTTTGGCGGTTGAGCAGCCCATACTATTGGTGTGACTGAGCGTTTGAGGTCACTCGGGTGCTTGCTGACCCCGAGGAGGTAGGAGATACAGTGGCTGCTGGAGCAATGGGTTCCCGGAGCAATGGGTTCCCGGGAATGGACTGGGCCTAGGGCTTTATTGGGTCCCATTGGGCCCATTGGTTGGGGTGCTTGAGGTGGATAAACATTAAGCCTTAGAGTAAACAAGACACCCGGATCTGTGCCAGATACATAGAGCCTGACCCCCCAGGTCATTCCATCAATCCATTGGGGGAGCAGCTTGGAGTCTCTGCCCAGCTGGGTAAATTTTAGTACAACTGGGTTGCACTGAGCCTGCACACAAGGCCCACCTGCCCACCTGTGGCTCCACTTATCTGGCAAAAGTTTGTAACCTGAGGATTCAGACCCCGGAGCTTTGCCAACCTGAATATAATCCCCTTTGAACGGAGCTGTCCAGTCAATATGGCCTGTGGAGATACAGCTCTAGGATGCACAAAAGAACTCCCCTTCTCCTCCACAGGTGTGCACGTTACGCCCCCCATGCCCTGGGCAAAGGTAAAAATGACTTTCTCTGATTTGGCTTCGCCCGGCTGGCCTGTTACAGCACCCGGTAAAAATACCTGTGTCCTTATTAGACTTATCCCAGGCCCCATCTGCTGGATTACAGAGATCAATGGATATATCTGGATACCAAGTCCCCAGGGGAGCACGGTGCCTGACCCGGGCAACCAATTTCCCAGTTTTTGCATTGCTAAGGGTCCAGCTGATGTTCCACAGATTATGTGGGCTCATCCAAAAGGATGCAAGGGAGAGCACATACAGTTTGAAGGGTCAGCAAAAGCAGGAACGGTCCGATCATTGTAGTGGCTCACTCGGGAAACTTGTTTGAATCAGTCTCAGGGAGTTAGTCCGGGTGCCGGCAGAGTTTGAGTTTTATGCGCAGCGGGTTGACGGGTCCTCTCGGGCCGTCCACTGACCGGGATCGGCGACCAGCTGGTCTCGTCCTGTGAGTGGCCTTGCGTGGGTGTGATGGATCCAGGCTGCTATTCCATCTACCTTTAAAGCAAAAGGGGTGGGAAAAATGACTAGGAATGGGCCCTTCCATCTGGCCTCCAGTGTCTTTGGAGAATGCCGTTTGACCCAGACCCAATCTTCAGGCTGGAAGCCATGGAGACTGCGGTTGGGGGAACTGGGGCTGTACAAGGCTTTGAGCTGGGGCCACAGGGTCTTCCAAACTGCTTGCAGGGCTAAAAGGAGTAGCCCCACAGGCTCTGGCCCTGCCTACCTGGTTGCATTTCTAGGGACGGCCAGCGGGGCTCATCCAAACATTATTTCAAACGGGGTAAGCCCCAAAGAATAAAGGGTATTTCTGACCCAAAAAAGTGCTTAGGGGAGGAGCGTCACCCAGTCCCCGCCAGTCTCTAGGCACAATTTAGTCAGGGTCTCCTTGAGGGTCCGATTCATTCTTTCTACCTGACCTGAGCTCTGGGGATGATATGCACAAAGTAGCTTCCGATTAATCCCCAGGGAGTTGCTCAGGCGTTGTACAACCTGGGCAGCAAAGCCTGGTCCGTTATCTGACCCAATTCCTCTACGTGTTCCATACCTGGGAATAATATCTTCTAATAACATTTTACAGACCGTAAGGGCCGTTTCCCTTCTAGTGGGGAAGGCCTCAACCCACCCAGAGAAGGTGTCTACCAAAACTAACAAGTATTTGTACCCATACTTTCCTGGTTTTATTTCTATAAAGTCTGCTTCCCATATATCTCCAGGGAACTCACCTCGTAGCTGCTTTCCCATCTGTTCAACCGTCTTACCGGGTTTCATTTGTTGACAGGACTGGCAGTTTTCTACTATTTTCTTGGTTATCTGGTGAATTTTAGGGAAGTCTAAGCAAACAGTCTTAATTAAATCTCTCATTTTTTCTGTTGCTAAATGCATGGTCCGATGAAGGCGTTTAATCAAGCCTTGGCCTACTGTTTCAGGCAGAAGTAGAGTGTCCTTAGTCTTCCATCAGCCGTTGTCTTGCTGAGCCTCAGCATGCTCTTTCTGGAGCCATTGGTGGTCTTTATCTGTGAATGTAGGAGCCTTAATTGGAAGAGGTCCCATGCCGGGTTCTGGGAGGTCAACCTTGGTCACCTAATGGTCACAGGTTCCTCAGTCGATAGTGCTGCTTTCCAGGCCTCTTCATCTGCTCTGTGGTTGCCTTGGGCCTCTATAGTGTCCAGTCTTTAGTGACCTCTGCAATGTACAGTTGCTAGGTGGGAGGGTAGCTGGACAGCCTTCAATAGCTCCTGAATGATGGGAGTGTGTTTGATCGGCCTCCCCTCCGTGGTGAGGAATCCACGTTCTGCATAGATTGCACCGTGTATGCGAGCAGTGGCAAAAGCATAAGGACTGTCCGTGTAGTCTGTTAGCCGCTTTCCTCAGGCTAGTTGGAGGGCCTTTGTTAAGGCAACCAGCCCCGCTTTTTGTGCAGAAGTGTCATTGGGTAGTCTGTGAGCCCAAATAACTGTCTTTACTGACCACTGCCGCTCCTGCCCTTTGGAGACCATCCTGCCCCAGGCTACTGCCATCCGTGAACCATACGTGGTCCGCCTCAACCAGGGGGGTATCCATCAAATCGCCCTTTACAGAGATGGCCTTAGCCAGGATGTCATGGCATTCATGCTGCGTGTCCTGCAAGGCAGGATCTGGCAGCAACGTGGCTGGGTTAAGGCTGGTTTTAGTTTTAAAAACCACTCGGGGGAATTGAGGAGCAACCCCTGATAATGGGTAAGGTGTGTGTTGCTGATCCACTTACCCGGTGACTGTCTCAGGACCCCTTCAATTCCATGGGCAGTTACCACTTCAGTCTGCTGGCCGAGAGTCAGCTTGTTGGAATCTTTGACCAGGATAGCCACACCTGCTATGGCTCTCAGACACAGGGCGATCCTGCTGCCACAGGGTCCAATCGCTTGGACAGGTACATGATGGCCCACTTCCAGGGTCCCAGTGCCTGAATGAGGACTCCCTTGGCAATCATCCTGCTTTCAGGCACGAAAAGGACAAAAGGTTTGGTGGGGTCTGGTAGGGCTAATACTGGGGCTGACAGCAAGGTGGTCCTGAGAGTCTGAAAAGCCTGGTCTTGTTTAGGGCCCCAAGGAAAAGAGTGCGTCATTTCCCTTGGTTAGATCGTACAGTGGCTGTGCCATTTCAGCGAACCCCAATATCCAGAGTCTGCAGTAGCCCACCGACCCGAGAAACTCCCGTTCTTGTCGCCGGTTTGTTGGCCTTGGGATATTTAGGATGGTCCTGGTCATGGCTGGGGTCAACCAGCGATGTCCCTCCTTAAGGCGGTAGCCCAGGTATGTGACTTCCGTAGAGCACAACTGGGCCTTTTTTACGCTGGCGTGATAGCCCAGTCAGCCTAACAGCCGCAATAGATCACTGGTGGCTGTTAAACAGGCCTCTTGGTCGGCCGCTGCCGACAGGAGGTCATCCACATATTGGAGGAGAGTAACATGAGGGTGGGAGGCCCGGAAGGGTTCCAAGTCTCTGGCCAGTGCCTCATTGAATAGAGTTGGCGAATTTTTATATCCTTGTGGTAACCGAGTCCATGTTAATTGCTCCAGCCGGCCCGTATTGTCCTGCCATTCAAAGACAAAAATATCCTGGCTTTGAGGTGCCAAAGGGATGCAGAAAAAGGCATCCTTAAGGTCCAGAATCGAGTACCAGGTATGTTGTGGAGACAGCGCACTCAGCAAAGTATATGGATTGGGCACCATGGGATGAATGTCGGCCACACGGACATTAACCTTGCGTAGATCCTGAACCGGGTGGTAGTCAGAAGAATGAGGCTTTTTGACTGGTAGTAACGGGGTGTTCCAAGCAGAGTGGCACAGGCGGAGGATTTTTAAGTCCTTTAGCCGCACTATGTGTGGGGCAATGCCTTGTCTGGCTGCTAACGGCATAGGGTACTGACGAATGCAAACTGGGTCAGCCCCTGGTTTTAGTTCCACAAAAACAGCAGCCTGGTGGGCGGCAAAACCAGCCCCCCCCCCCACCCCGGTTCGGCCCACGCCTCGGGAAATTGTTGCAACCAGTCAATCATCATACGGTTGTCCCCCCGTGGTTTTGAATACAACCGGTATTCGTCAACCAGTGCCATCGTAAGGACATGGACAGGTGGGTCTTGTTGGAGCCCAGAGTCGAGCGGGAGTCCCGCTTGAGAGCTGACCCATACTCCTCGTGGCCCAAAAATATAGAGGCTCCTACCTTGGTCAGGAGGTCTCGACCCAGCAGCGGGGTAGGACAGTCCGGAATTACCATGAAGGAGTGGCTGACCGTTCCTTGGGCCCGATTGACTTGGGGATCTGTTGTCCATCCATATTCTCGAATTCCAGTTATCCCTTGGACCCAGGTGGTGCGGTTTTGTTTTTCTCCTTGCTCCTGTACGAGAACTGAATACTGGGCCCCTGTGCCCACCAAGAAGTCAACCGGTTTCCCCTCCACTGTTAAAATTACCCTAGGCTTGGGAAGGGGAGCCGAGCCCTAACCCCCCTAGTCACTGTCCTCCGTGTTGACCTGGAGAACCTTTCCTGGTTTGCGTAGAGGCTCAGGCTCAGGCTTGTCAGGGCAGTCTCTGGCCCAATGTCTGCGTTTCTTGCATCGGGCACAGTGGTCTCTGTCCAGTTTGGGCCTGGGTTTCCTTCCTTGGGATTTGTCGCCTCGGCCCATTGCTTCGAGCAGAATATGGATCATTTGGCGGTTCTGCCTCTTTTGTTCTGCTGCTTGCTGGCTGCAGTCTTCTTTTCTAATTTTGTCTTCCCTTTCTCTTTGCTCTACCCTAAGCCTTTCCTGTTTTTCCTCCTCCGTTTCCCTATTATGATACACCTTTTCAGCCATCCTGAGGCGTTCTTGTACTGGCCTCTCCCCCAGACTTTCAAGTTTCTGAAGCTTTTTCTTTATGTCTGGGGCTGCCCGATTGACAAAAGCTAGCGTGACCGCTGCCTGGCCATCGGGAGCCTCGGGGTCAAGGGAACTAGATTGTCTGAAAGCGTCCATGACGCGTTCTAGAAAGGCAGCCGGACTTTCCGTCGGCCCCTGTCTTATATCATGGATCCTAGCCAGATTTGTCGGCTTTCTAGCCGCCACTCGGAGCCCAGCCATCAGAGTCTGGCGGTACACCCGGAGACGCTCCTTACCTTCAAGGGTATTGTAATCCCAATCAGGGCGGCGCAAGGGGAACCCCAGGTCTATGGCAGTGGGATCCTGGGTAGGGCGGCCGTCCACACCCGGGACCTGTTTTCGTGCCTCTCCCCAGATCCTGTCCCTTTCTTCTGTCGTAAACAGGATCTGCATGAGTTGGAGACAGTCATCCCAGGTGGGTTGGTGAGTGAATAAAATAGACTCGAAAAGATTAATAAGACCTCTAGGATTTTCTGAGAACAACGGGGGTTTTTGATGCTTCCAATTATATAGGTCGGAGGTAGAAAAGGGCCAATACTGCATGGTTTGTTGGCCTTTTTCGCCTGCCAGCCCTGTGGCCCTTATAGGGGCTAGAATAGCCGAATTTTCCACGCTCCCCTTCCCCGGTGTTCGTGCACTCGGGCCTGGTGATGAGATCGGGCTGGAGGTGGAGCAGCCGCAGCATGTGCCCCCTCTGCCTCGGCCCATCGGCTGCTACATCAGCGTATGCAGGTGGCAAGGTCGTTGCCCAAGGCCTGGAGGAGAGAAGGAATAGCCCAGAAGGACAGGCGTTCTCTGGTCGCGGCAGGGAGTTTGGGTGACATAGATGTGAGTCCTCCGTCCATTAGAGGAAATAATGCCACGAGGACAAAAAGGCCGAAACGAGTCAGGTGGAAAAACAGTAAGGTCCTCCCAAAGGAGGAGGTAAGAGACCTGTTCAGGATGCAAGGTTGTGACAACATTTTTTACTTAAATCATCAAGTTTTTTTAAGATTTATTTATTTATGTGTACAAGAGCTGGGGTACAGGAGATGCAGGAGGCGGTAAGAGATTCACCAGAGACAAAGCGGGGAACAGAACAGGCAGACTGAAATACACTGCTGAGGGGAGCAGCGGGCGAGACAGGAGAGGTCTGCTCGCCATGTGGGTTTCTCTCTGGCCGGCTGTGGATCAAACTCATGCTGCAGAGGTTGAGGATTGCTTCATAGTGCGGTGCTTACCCCTTGTGCCACCAGGGAGGCCCAAGTTTTTTTTGTTTTGTTTTTTTAATCACGCTTAATTTTTATCATTTGCGGTAACAATGACAAGCCGATGTTGGTCAGAACCATATTGGCAGTGGCATCTTTGTCCTTTTAATAACATATAAGAACTCAAATTCTTTTTTTTTTTTAAAGATTTATTTATTTTTATACAAGAACCAGGGTACAGGCCAGATGCGCGGGAGGGTGAGAGGATTCACCAGAGACAGAGCGGAGAACAGAACAGGCAGACTGACGAAATACACTGCTGAGGGGAGCAGCAGGCAAGATAGGAGAGGTCTGCCATGCCATGTGGGACCCTTGCTGGCCGGCCAGGATCTAACTGGCGCTGCAGAGGCTGCAGACAGACAGCTTCACAGCAGGGTGCTAAACCACCTGCGCCACCAGGGGAGGCCCAAGAACTCAAAATCTTAATTAAATTTGGCTGAAAATACCTTTTAAAACCTGGGGATCACAACAGGTGGAAATAATTGCAAGGAGTACTTAGGTGGAAGAATTTAGGAACTGTTGACTAGGACCAAATTAAGGGGAATTTCTGTTATTTCACTGTGCAAGTGAAATATTGGTATGTGGAGAGAACTGTGTGCATGATGAAAAGTCTACATAGCTGAGAATTCTGAATGTTCATAGACTACTAGAAAAATAGGTATTCAGATGGTGGTTTGTAGTGTCGACCTCTTGGGGCAAGTCTAACTCACTTTACCTCCTTGGCTCAGAAGTGACAATGTTCTTTTTGCTTTCATTTCACTGCAGGTAGTCAGAAGGTCCCACCTAGATGCAGGGTGTGTGATTGTGCATTTGCACTTAGGGGAGAACATAATTCATGATTGGGCTGCCACTTTCAGCAACAGCATTATGTGGCAGAGAAAAGACATTTTTGAAGGGCAACCAGTCATTCCTGCCACGAGAAACAGGAAGAGGAGTCATTGCAGGATTCAGTGGTAGTAGCTCAGATTGCCCAAATAGAGAGTTTGTGATCTTAGAAAGGAGGGAGGTGATGATGGTAGAGGTTTCTGCAGGCTAGGGCACCTGGCCTGAGTCCGGGGGGTGTATGGTTAGCTGAGGGGCAATAGGGTATTAAGGTCTCTAGTCTAGGGGCAGAAAGTTTGGATTCTAAGGTCCAGATGAAGATGAGGTTTGCACACTTAGAGGTCTGGGGTAGGAGTTAAAGACTGTCACCAGAAGGTCCAATGGAGGAGCTGTCAAATATCCTTGAGCTAGCCAAGAGGAGGCTCTCCTGGGCCCTCTGAAAGACTGAGTAGAGGTACATATGTGGGGCAACATGGCCAGTGGATAAGTCATAGTAAATAATCAGGCTCACTCCCCAATGTGACCATTTTCAGTGCTATCTTGAACGAATGGCTTAAACGCCCTGAGCATCAGTTTCTTTGCTTATGAAAGATTGCAAGTATCCACCTTACAGGGTGATGATAAGGATTGAATCTGGTAACACAAAATGCTACCACCAGTCAGAGCTCAGTAAATGGACTCATGGGCCTTCTCACCTGTATTGTTACAATAGCCTCCTGGAAAATCTTCCTTTAAAAAAAAAAAAAAATCTTCCTAAACTGGTCCCTACCTCAGTTGATTGTTGGTACAGCAGCCAGAATGTACCCTTTCAAACCTAAGTCATGGAGAATTTGAGTGAAAACTAGGATCTTTATACTGGTCTCCGGCCCATGTGATCTGGCTTCTAACATGTTGCTGATCTCATCTCATGCTACCCTCCTCCTCACCCACTCTGCTCCAGGACCCGAGGGGTCCTTGAAGAAGGCCAGACATGTCCCTTCTTAGGCATTTTGCTCTTCCCTCCACCTGGAATCCTCTTTGCTCAAATGCCTCTTCTCAGTGAGACTTTCTCTGACCACTCAATTTAAAATTGATTTCCAACCACGCTCCACCTCACCCTTCTATCCTTATCCATCTTCCTGGTTTGGAATTTCTGCATACCAGTACCTCCCTTGCAAAGCACAGCATGCATATTTTACTATTTACTTACCCCCTCACTGGAAGGCAAGTTCTGGGAGATTAGGGATATCTGGCTGATTTCTGTTCTACCTTATCTCCAATTTGGCTCACAGCAGACAGTCTGCATTGGCTGAATAAATTAACCTATTATGAGTGCTGGTGTTTGTTGTTCTTATAGATTTCAGTGCCACTGTGAAGTGGAGAAGCTGAGATCTCCCTCTTCATTTCTGTCTCCCCAAATTCCCACAAACAACTAAGTGGAGCTCTTCTTAGCTGTTCCCTGACCCCTTCCCCCTCAGTATTTGGAGAACCATTGAACTTGAAACCACTGAATCTCAACAAGTTGTGAAATCTAACACTCAGTACACCGAAAACACAGAGCAAAGAGGAGTACGTTTAAACACATGGAGGAAGTCATCAGCCAGATTCAGAACGTGGCACATTCCATAGGACAAATGGCTTAGTTTCTTCAACAAATATGTCTTGAAAAAGAAAAAAAAATAAGAGTGTGGGGAATGGTTTTAAATTAAGAGAGTTAAGAGTAGCATATCATCCAAACAAAATATGCCAATGTTGTTTGGATCCCCCATTCAAGGAATTCAGTATAACAGACTGTTTTAAGAGACTTGGTAAAAATTTGAAGGTGGATTATATATATTACATATCACAATATATATTCTCTTCTAGAATCTGGTGTGTTTTTGTGGATGCGTGGGGTGTATGTGTGTGTGTTTGTGGTGTATTCCAGAAAATTAAGCTTTACAGAAAGTGATTTGAGGGTCTATACTCTCAGTCTAGTACATTGTTAGTACATGTTAGGTAAGTAAGTTAATTCTTTACATAAATGGATATCTTGGACCATTAGAACTTAATTTTCTCATGGAACCTTAGCTGAGAAGAGTTGAAATGGGAGGAATTGATATGAAGTCTGGCATTTGCTTTAAACTACTCCAGGGGACAGGGACAGTTGGAGCTGGGTTAGGAAAACATAGAGATTCATTATATTACACCCTATACTTTTTGTCTGCATAAAAACTTGCATACCACTAACTTAATTCTTTCTTGAAGATTAAAAGGAGGTGAAACTTCCTCTTCCTGAGGAGGAAGGAGGCCTATTTTCTTTTCTCTGTGCTTTTGTCAGGTGTTGGAGCAAAGAGGGTTTGGTCTACTGTGTGGGAGGGGCGCAGTGATTGGTTCAGCCCTCTTTATAGGCCCTTTTAGTTTCTTCCCCTTCAGCTTACTCCTACCTGGTGGAGTGGAGTGCAGAGTGGTCTTTGATGTGGTAAGATGAGGGAGATTCTTGCTGGGGTTGGGGCTGGGGCTGGGGCTGGGATTGGGCTGGTGCTGGGGATTTTACTGCTTATGTAAGGAGTGGGTGGGCACATGTCAAATAGGAAGGCAAGTATTTCCACAAATATGTGTCCTTTGAAGGCACAAGGTTGAATGAAGATAGTAGCAAATGACCCATGATTTCCCTTTGCCAGAGCTCCGTTAACCACGAGTTCTGGGCTCTCCTTACTGGTTCAGAGTGGCTAGCTCTAGCTAGGAATCAAGAAGCAGCTACCAATCTGGAGTGGGGACTCAATACCCCCCATGAAGTTTTGTTTCCCACACTTTAGAAAAACTCCAGGAAAAGTACTCAGGCATTTCTGAGGACTTCTTAATCTTCTCCATCAGTCCCTACCTGGCTGGAAGAGATCTAACCTCTGTTAAGAGACCCTTTTAATAACCTGGGTTGGAAAGTTAGTGCTGGGAGAATAAGAGTCCCTCTATCTTCAGGGCTTGATCTGAGCAGGATTTCCCCCTCCCCACCACTAGCCTGGCAGCTGGACTTGTTCTCAGGTAAACATATGCCACTGCAGCTCCTGGGGCTCTTGATAAATCTCTCATGGCATCTTTCCATTGGCTTCTCAAATTCACCAATTACAAGTAGGTTTCCTGTTCCTTATCACATTTCTGACTTTTGCTGCCCATGTGAGTAAAACAGAAATGTTTTGACAAAACTATTAACATTTTGACCTGTGTTGGCTGCCCTCGATGGAGCTCAGTGGCTAGGAAGTAGGATATTGGAGTCAACAGCAGGATGTACTGGCTCCTGAGCGGCCTCCGTGACCCAGTGACAGCAGCACCCACCCAGGTGCTTTTGTTATTGCAGGACTTAAATGAGATTTACCACATTTTAAAGGCTTTACTGTGTGTAAAGCATGTAGCTCTTGGTAAAAGCTCAATAATTATTAGCTTAAACAAACTGATAAAGTCTATTATTAAATTGTTACCATCCCCTAGCAGAGGCAAATTTTAAAGTATTGTTATCCACACTTTACAGATGAAAACACAATGCTTACACAAGTAGATGAATTAGGCTAACTTGTAACTAGTTAGAAAGCCAGAATTTTAATCTGGGCTTTTGAGATAACAGAGCCAGAATTCTATCTCCAAGGGCAGGTCTTCTCATGCTATTGGTGGTGAAGAACTTGTTTTTTTCCCCCAACCTATCATACATCAATAGTTTTAAAAATACAATCAAAAGGATTATTAGAATAATGAAGTATAAAAGGACATTTACAGTACCAACCTTATTTTTAAAGTTATTAGATTGAACAGATATAAAATTGCTCTTTTCCATCATTTTGAAAGTTAGTTACACTGAATAGCTGAACTTTTCTCCTACTAATCCTTGATAAGACTTTCGCAGATTTCATTATGGCTGGTACTGTCCTAAGCTACTTGTTTCTCAGAGTCTGTTGAATAATAGATGGATCACATGCATCAGAATTTCCTGGGGTACTTGCTAATGCAGATTTCTGAGCCTCATCCTAGATTATTTGGATGGAATGATTGAGACAAAATTCAGAAATCTGTATTTTAGGAAGTAATTTTAATAATTCTGATATTCTCTAAGTCTAAGAATCATTGTTTCTGCAATGCTTTCATACTGGTACAAATAATAGATAGTAGGGCAAAGAGTGGAGTGATTTAATGTTTTATTCTATACTTCCCATCCCTAGCCTACTGTTTTTTATATATTTTTTTTAATTATTAAGGACTTCCTTTCCTTAGAAATTCACTGAGGGACCCTACATTCTGACTCATTTTAATGCATTTCTACAAACATGTGTTGGTGTAAACTACACACTGGGAGTAGGAGTACAGATCACAGATACTTGCAACGAGTGGAGAGTGAGTGGCAAGTGAGTGGAGAGAGAACAAAGTTCAGACCTGGGGCCACTTGAGTGTGTAGATGTGGGCATCACAGAGAATGCTGAGATGGAGTGACTAGTAAGATAGAAAAAAAACAGGAGAGTGTAGACTTGGAAAACATCCAAGGAAACCAGGAGGAAGAAGTGACCAGTGATGTGAAATGCTGCCCATGGGATGAGTAAGGTGAAGACGGATTAGCAACATGGAGTCACCGTGGGATTAGCAACATGGAGTCATGGAATGTTCGGTGGCAGACAAGACCTATCTCATGGATGTGGGGGAGGCCTGACTGTAGTGGAGTCAAGTGAATGGCAGGACGGAAATTGGAAACAGTGATTATTCTGTCAGGGAGTTTTACTGTGAAGAAAAGAAAAAGGGTAGGAGGTGGAAGGTGAAATGAGAGTAAGAGGTTTTGTTGGTAGGATAGGGAAATTTATGTAGAACTCTTGAAAGACTGAATATGTGATATCCGTACAGTCATGTATCTTTTATAGTTTATTCCTTCAGTAAAACAGACACAATTGTCTACTGTAACTTCTCTCTTCAAGCTCTTTTCAATTCTCCCAACTCCCAAACCATGTTGTCCAAGAGTCTGCAGATCACTCTTGTTCCTTATGAAGCTTAATTTGAATACATTTGAAAAAATGATAATGAATTTTTTTATTTGCTCTATGTGTTTGAGATATTGTAAAGTAGATTTCATTTCTAATAACTTCACGTGCATAACACTTTTGTTCTACACAACTACATACTTAACCACAATATAATAATGCTACTAATATATATAAAACAATTAATAGTGATTTCTTAATATCATTATAATATGTTATAATTATATTAAGTCTATGTTCAGATTTCTCCGTTCGTCCCTAAAGACTCAAGGGAGGTCTACAAATTGCATATCGTTCTTACGTCTTTTTAAGCCATTTGTTTTTCAGGCCCATCGACTTGTTGCTGAAAGCAGTTCTTTTGTCCAGTAGAAAGTGTTGCTTTTTGAATTTGTCTGATAATTATAGTGTCATTTAACTTGTTCTTTTTTCTCCTGAATTTTCTAAGAACTGGAATTACATATGAAGGCTTGATCATATATAAGTTAAATATATTGGGCAAGATATTCTACAGGTAGTGCTGTGTCCTTCAGATTTCCTTATGTCGAAGGCACATGCTACTTATTTTTTTTTAAAGATTTATTTATTGATGAATAAAAGAACTGGGGTACAGGCCAGAGGTGTGAGGGGTGACAGGATTCACCAGAGACAGAGTGGGGAACAGAATAGGCGGATTGACTGAAATACACTGCTGAGGGGAGCAGTGGGCTAGACAGGCGAGGTCTGCTGCGCCATGTGGGTCATCTCCCTGGCCTGGGATGGAGCTCAGTGCTGCAGTGGCTGTGGATAGCTTCATAGTGCTGAGACTTAACCCCTTGAGCCATCAGGGAGGCCCCACATACTGTCCATTTAAATATCACATTATGGGCCTCCCCTGGTGGTGCAACGGTTGAGCGCTGGGCTGCGAAGCTGCCCACAGCCTCTGCAGCACCGGTTCGATCCCTGGCCACCAGCGAGGGTCCCACATGGCGTGACAGAACTCTCCTGTCATGCCCGCTGCTCCCCTCAGCAGTGTATTTCGTCACTCTGCCTATTCTGTTCTCCGCTCTGGCTCTGGTGAATTCTCTTACCCTCCTGCACTTCTGACTGTACCCAGTGCTTGTATAAATAAATAAATCTTTAAAAAAAAATCACATTATTAGTGATCCTAAGACTGATCAGGATCTGGTAGAGTCTGCCTAAATAATGAGAGGTTCTTTTTAAGGTAGGAATAACGATAGATGTCTGTGTCCTGATGGGAATGATTTCTGATTTTCATGCAGAAGGACATTTTTGTAAAAGAACATCCTTAAGTTAACAAAGGCATGTAGGATATAGAGGACAGGTGTTGGATGCAGCCAATTCTTCTAAAGTAATAAGAGGTCATAGGGGCATGAATGCAGGTGATGTGAGTGACTGTGGTACAAATGTCTGCATGTAGAAGTTATAGTCTAGTAGCTTCCTTTCTTCTCATGAGGTGGGAGTGAAGATGTTGGGAAATTTGAGGGAGGGGACTACAAATACTTTCTTGGAGAGTGGCGGATGAATACACTGGACAAGTAGCATGAGGAACATTTAGGAGTTGCTTGTAGTTAATGATTATAAAGCTGAAGTGAAATCAGTGCCATTGTATGATTTTATTTTTCCTAGTCATTTAGCTGCATGCTTGTAGGTGTGGAATAGAAGAGTAAGTTGAATTCCAACTGTGTATGACAAGAGAGGTCAGTTTGTTTGACTATGGTATTTAAGCTGAGTAGGAAGGTAAGTGAGGACAGGAGGAAAATGAGAGATAGAAGGTAGTGGGATCAAACCCAGGTTGTTGGAGATCTTGGAGTCAGATATTCATTGGGTGAAGCTGCAAGGTAGGAGTGGTGATTAGACTGGGGTGCCTGAAATCAGGATAATTGAGGTGGGGGGCCTCCCTGGTGGCGCAGGTGGTTGAGCGCCACGCTGTGAAGCTATCCGCAGCCTCTGCAGTGCGGGTTCAATCCCTGCCGGCCGGCGAGAATCCCACATGGCGCAGCAGACCTCTTCTGTCTCCCCGCTGCTCCCCTCAGCAGTGTATTTCGTCAGTGTGCCTGTTCTGTTCCCAGCTCTGGTGAATCCTCTCACCCTCCTGCACATCTGGCCTGTACCCCGGTTCTTATATAAATAAATAAATCTTTAAAAAAAAAGATAATTGAGGGGGTGCATTTTTTGGGAAATGACAAGATCAGTTCTATCATGTTGGGTGAGTGGCTGGCTTAACCATTAGTAGAGTAGAGGAGGTCAAAGAACTGAGAGGCCAGGGGACTTGAATGATTCTGTAGGTAGAAGATGTTATTATGCCCAACAGTTAAGACAGATGTAGTGTCGCAGAGGACGAAAATATTCAAATAATGAACAGGAATCTCATGGGTGGAGAAACTGAGTTCACACATATGTATTTCTTAGTGCTGAGTGTAGAGTCATGTGTTGGTGGCTCTCATTCTGAGTCTATATGGCTGCAGAAAATAGAACTTGAAAACCACAGCACTTATTAATTTCTCTTCATTCTCAGACCTACCCTAGGGGCAGAGCTGCTCACACACTAATGTGCAACCTGGGGAGGCAGTGAAGTCCCTCAGTGTATCCAACAGACAAACTTCTTCAGTGACAGTGCTGTAAAGGGGATCTAGTCTTTGAAGGAGATGGGTGGATGGGGAGTAGGTGGGTTGAAGTAATTCTAACCATTCAAGGATGAGGAGAGCAGGTTGGGGTGATGTCAGAGCAAGCTTCCTACTTTCCCTCAATAACTTCTGAGCACTTTCCAATTGTGGTTCAGAGCTTGGTTAGGTGTGGAGATCAGAGGTCAATTTTAAAGGGTCTTTCAGTCTAATGGGGACAAACCTGTAAACATAGATGTCATGTAATTTGATGAGAACCAGAAAAGGCATAGTGAGTCATGTCACTTTTGGTGGAGTCAAGAAAACTTCAAAGTCCAGGGGCACCACTTTTAAGTGAGTATTGGAGTCCGAGGTGGTATGACCCCATGTGACAGGGTAGATGGGGCATTGCATGCATTTATCTGCAGAGCTATAAAAAAATAAAAGTTCTTAGGACATTTGGAGCACTAGAGATGAGTGATTCTGGGCAAATTATTTTCCCTCACCTCCCAATTGGTAAAATGGGGATAGTAATGGTACCACACAATAGGGATGATGAGCACAACATAAGGTGATGCTTCTAATATTGTCACAGGCACTGTCGCAGCCTCTGGGTGGCTTATCTTATAGATTGTTTAAATTTCAAGTGTCTGAAGTCACCTTTGTTATTACTGCTCCCATTTTACAGATGAATAAGCTGAATCTTAGGGAGTTAAGTCACTTGTCCACGGCCATGTAACTGGTGACAGGTAGAGTTTGAACTCTCGCCCAAGTTAACCTAATTCCAGAGCTCATACTCATAACCTACAAGTTAAAGTTAGTGTTTAGCACATTGCTAGTACTAAATAAATAGTAGCCATCATTGTCATGAATTCTAAATGTTCTCACCAGAGTTGAGAATTCTGTTATCACTTTGGATTGAAGATTATTTCAGTGACTGCTTTTGGAAGTCCCTTAGGACCTAAAATAGATCTTTTTTTTTTTTAAGAGTTATTTATTCATGCATACAAGAACTGGGGTACATGCCAGAGGGGTGGGGGATGAGAGGATTCACCAGGTGGACTGACCGAAATATATTGCTAAGGGGAGCAGCTGGTGAGTCATGAGGGGTCTGCCGCACCATGTGCGTATCTCGCCGGCAGGGATCCAACTGCACTGCAGAGGCTGCAGACAGCTTCACAGTGCTGTGCTCAACCACCTGCGCCACCAGGGGAGGCCCCTAAAATAGATCTTTTGATTTTAAAAAATATCCTGAGTGGGGAATGATTTTAATCTTAGTGTGCAAATTGTCCTAGCAGATATAGCTTAATACAGTGACTTGCAATAAAATTTCAATTAACAAATAAGCGATTGATTATGACTAGTTGTGAAAGAAATCCAAAAGGGATAACCGATATATAGATACTAGTTTATACAATGTGTATTAGCCAGCAGTTCTTCCCTCAAAATATACCAATTTCATTACAATCCAGTTATCACTTTTAGAACTACTGTCTGTTAATTGTACTTTCTACTTTATGATTTTTCTGTTCATGTCAACAGTCCATTGATTTGGGATATTTTGACTGGGTTAACCCTTTGTAACTTGACTCTTGTTTTCATTTCTAGTACATTTCTAGTATTTTCCTATGTAGCAGTTGAAATTTTCTTGCAAGTGACTGTTTCAAGCTTTAGCTTTGCAATATTTTTACATACTGCAAGAAAGAAAAGCAGACAAATATAGAATTCTATTTTTAGGTTTTTAAAAATTCTATCTTTATTATTTTTTTTCCAAAGCTGAGGGTATTGCATGCACATTTTAGAAATTTGGGAATATACAAAAATTATAAAAAATAAAAACGGTCCCTTTTCAACCATTCAGGATGTATATATGAGTGTAATAAGTATTGATTTTAGTCTTTTCTCTTTCTCACATATACATTTTTTAAATACAGTTTTTTAATTTGGATAATATGTACATTTTTTTCAGTTATCATGCTGATAGGTCATTAAATATTCTTTGATAAGAAATAAGATTTACAGATCTGTCTAGAGTTTATTTTGGGGTGAACCTAATTCTCTCTTTCCCAAATTGCTATGAATGTGTCCCCATCCAGTGACTCAATAAACCTTTCTTCTTGGATTGATTAACGGTGCCAGCTCTGTCATTCTAGCTTGTTCTTACCAAGGATAGCCTATTCTAGGCTCTGTGCTGTACACAGATCCAGAACACTGCTTCTGTGCCAGCCTCTTCTCTCCCTCTTGTTTGATGAGTCCCTTGGAGCCTCCTAGCTTGAGCCATAGTCGAGACCAGTGCCAAAACTGGAGCCTAGTAGAAGTGCCTATCGTTAATTGTTAACCCTGCCACTACTGGAAAACAGCTCTTACCTCTTCTGTTTCCACCCCCTGACTTTACAGATGTTATTTGATCATGCTGAGACAAATGAGCCTTGGCCTCCATATCCAATAAAGCAAACATCACTCACATGGAGACTAGTGCTGGTTCCTGAGGACCTGGAGGGTCTGCAGCCCCAGGGATATTAGTCAGAAGCAGGTAAGGAACACCTGAAGACTGGGCTAGGAGGCAGCAAAGGGGCATGTTCCTGAATGGAAAAAAAAAAGGCATGATAATTTGTGCAAGTGCAAGGAAACACTGGGTCTCAATGTCTCATTCTCCCTTTGCTATTTTCTTCTGGTATTATTTTTTGCCCTGATTCAACGATGAGGATGGAGGGCGGATAAGTGATTTGCTTATTTCTGTAAATTATATATGTAAGATTGGAATTTAATCTGTAGCTCCATCTACCTTTTGTGAGCACCTACTATGTGCCAAGCATTTGGCGGTAGGCACATGGTAAAGAGGAGTAGACCAGGCGCAGGAGACTTACTTAGGCTGGAATTTTCTTTCTGTTGGTTTACTGTGGAGTTGCTCTCTATAAGCATGAGTTGTTAGTAGAAGCCTCGTGGGGTTGTAAGGATTCGTGGCTACAGTTCACTGATCAGTGCATACTGAGCTCCAGCCACTGTGCTGGGTGGGCACTGGGGTTTCAGAATGATACCAAAACGGTTTCCCTGGAGTGGGAAAAGCAAATATCACTAAACACTAGATGTGAGTAGCAGGGAGCAAGAACAGCACAGAAATCAGGGTGAGCTCCACAGGAGGTCAGAAGTAGGAAGGTAATGTGTCTTGTTAGCTACAAATGGACAAGAGAAGAGATGGCCACAGTGCAGATGCCTGGAAGCTTAAAAGTCAGTTTGGGTGTGATTGAAAAATTCAAAACCTGGTCTATTTTCCCAATGAATTTCTGAAGAAAAATTTGTCTTAAATGCTCCTTTCCCCTCTTTTGTAATTCTTTTTCAGCTGCTATGTGATTAGTTGTATATGGTGTCAGAGGAAACCAAGTACCTTAGTGTTCTGATGATGCAGCAAGTCTCCTCACTGATCTTTGTGTTCTTCTGCCTCTGTGTACATTTCATCATATCCCAAACTTTGGCAGGCCAAGGCAGCAGCCCATCCTCCCCAAAGCCACTGGTTCCTGAGCCTGGGGTGGTGGGAAGCTCTGCTTTGACTGGACTGTCAGTGGACTCCCAGACTGCTCTCGGTACTAGCCTGTCCCATGTACTAGCCTGTTTCCACCATCCTCATTTTCTCCTCCAGCACTTCACAAATGAGAAAAGACACTATGATACTGTGGTTTATAACAAATACATATATTTCTCATATATATTTGGTCTTCACCCACAGTTCCTATCTCTCAGCTCCCCAACACTTGAAATTACCTGAGTGTCCAGAGTGATAAAGGTATCATTTTGTGAGTGGGGGGACTTTTGGGAGCATCTAAATTTGGGGGTTGGGTGCCAGGGAAACCAACTTTTTGATTAGAGGGTTGGCAATTCCAGATCTACCTCCCACTCCCCAGACTTCCAGGGTGGGGAGAGGAAATGGGATTAAGTGGTCAGTGATTTAACACGCATGCCTATGTGATGAAGTCCTTGTAAAAGCCCAAGAGAAGGGATTCAGAAAACTTTCAGGTTGGTGAATGTGTGAATATTTGGGGGGAATGGTGTACCTGCCAAGGGAGGGCATGGGAGCTCTGTGCCCTTTCTCCATACCTTGCCCTGTGCACCTCTTCATCTGTTCCTGAGTTACATCCTTTGTAGTACATCAGTGATATAGTGAGTAAACATGTATCCTGGATTCTGTAAGTTATTTTAGCAAATTAGACAAATCTGCAGAGGGAGTTGTGGGAATCTCTGACTTAAGCCAGCTGAACAGAAGTGCAGGTGACAACCTGGATTTGAGACTGGCACCTAAAATGGAGGGTGATCTTAGGAGTCTTCACCCTGAACCTGTGGAATCTAATGCCATTTCAGGGTAGAGAGTGTTAGAATTGAGTTGAATTCTTAGGAAACTGCTGGGGCCCCCAAATTGCTTATCTTTGGGGGAAACCTATACACACACATGTTCCAGTGGATGGAAGGACCCATTTAAACACTGATGATTCTCTACAGAAATGGGTGCAGAAAGTCTAAGTGATTTTCCCAATGTCACTGAGAATGGGAATGAGAACTCAGGTTTCATGGATACCCAGCCCAGTACTCCTAGAGCCTCATCCTAATATCCTTAGTGGCCTTCATGGGGAGGGATTGTAGTTCTCCACAACCTTGGAGGTGGTTGTATAAACTCATTACAGTAAAAAAAAAAAAAAACAAAAACTAGTTATTTAGAAAAGAATTTGATGTTTTTCAGAAGATAGAGATACTGTTTGAGTTCAAAGTCCTTCTATCTTCCATTCAGTTACACAATAAATTCTGTGAAAACAAAGTAGGTCTTTACCCAGAAATGAAGGAGACTATTCAGGTCCTGTTTGCTTAGTGAGATCCATGCTGCAGAAATCTCAGTTTGTGCATAGTGTAGTGAAAAGGACATATATTATGGAATCCAGGGCACTTGGATTTGAACTTCAGCACTACCATGTACTCAGCTGGTAATCCTAATTGTGTCTCTGCAACTATCAGAGTCTGATGTTGCTGATCTATAAAAATGGAGCATAGAACACCTTCTGACTTGTGAGGGTCAGTGCTTCTGCACAGCGCAGGAGATGCCCTTGCATTAGATGCAGGTTCACCATGCTTGCTGGTGTGGTACATCGCGGTGTCTCCGGTTACAGTTAAATGACAAGAAACAACATCTTATCTACTTAATGAGTCTTCATTTCCTTAACTAGTCACATGTCTGCTACCTTATCAGGATGTCCATACCTTTATCATGAAGTGAGTCAGCTTCCTTGATAAAACTTGATAAAAGTCTTGCAGAGCACCCCCAAATTCTGAATGCTACTTCTTGGACCAGGAGTCCAAGGTCACAGCCTTATATACATCATGAATCGAGGGTACTATCTATGGCAAGTGATCTCTTTCTGGCAGTTTTGAAAGGATGCTGGACCACTTAGGATTTTAGGGAGCTTGGGTTCTGGTGGTGCAGCTGCCCAGCCTGCTCTTTTTTCTTCTAGTTTTCAAACATGCATTTAATAGATTGTGTGGTGCTGGGAACCTACTGAGGTATAAGATGTGGCTTCTGACTTAAGAGACCCAGAATGCAGTCAGGAAACTATAGAGGATAGTGTAAACCTGAACATCAAGGTGGGAATTGGAATGGTAGGGGAATACATGGCTCAGAGAGGAAGACAGCAATGTCTGAGGACTGCTCTTGCCATTCAAAGCCTGAACTCAACAGTGAATTTATTTGAGTTGCTGAGGATTTTAGGTAGTAGGTCCAGGTTGGAATTCAAGTTCGGTCATTCTCTATCACTTAGCCTACATCTTGCCCTTTTCCAATTTGTATTTTTAGCTTTTCTTTACCTAATTTTTTGCCTTGTCTAACTTCCTTTAGGCTGGTTTTCCCGCCCAGAACAGAGTTGCTTCCTTGAATGCATCTTCATTATGATTCACACCAACGTGAAGAAAAAGTTCAGCTGCTGTGTGCTGGCCTTTCTCTTGTTTGCTGTTATCTGTGTGTGGAAGGAAAAGAAGAAAGGAAGTTACTATGATTCCTTTAAGTTACAAACCAAGGAATTTCAGGTATTGAAGAGTCTGGAGAAACAGGACATGGGATCTGGTCCCCAGTCTGCCTCTTCAGGCATCACCCAGGACCCTGGCAGGAACAGTCAGACCCACCACAGTTCCAGGGGCCCAGTCAAGGCCAAGCCTGCGGGCTCTTACCAGGTGTGGAACAAGGACAGCTCTTCTAAAAACGTTATCCCTAGGCTGCAGAAGATCTGGAAGAATTATCTGAAAATGAACAAGTACAAAGTGTCCTACCAGGGGCCAGGGCCGGGTGTCAAGTTCAGTGCAGAGGCCCTGAGGTGCCACCTCCGGGACCAAGTGAACGTATCCATGGTTGAGGCCACAGATTTTCCCTTCAATACCTCTGAATGGGAGGATTACCTGCCCAAGGAGAACATTAGGACCAAGGCTGGGCCTTGGGGCAGGTGTGCTGTCGTCTCATCAGCAGGATCTATGAAGTCCTCCCAACTGGGCCAAGAAATAGGTGGGTTCTGGGGTTGTTAACTGAGCAGCTAGAACTCTTTTGGAGTAACTGGGCATATGGAAAGGATTGGAGACAAGATCCCAAGTTTGACAGCAAGGACTAGTAGAGTGGGTCCACATCGGTCTTTTTCAACTGTCTTTTATGATTCAAAGGGAACGTGGGAGCAGCTGAAAGGATAGGGATCCAGGTTCCCAACATCTTCATCAGTTAGAATTGATTCATTTTTACCTTTTGTTTTTTTAAAGATCTATTTATTCATGCATTAAGAACTGGGGTACAGGACAGAAGTGTGGGGGGTGAGAGGATTCACCAGAGACAGAGTGAGGAGCAGAACAGGTGGATTAAATACACTGCTGAGGGGAGCAGTGGGCGAGACAGGAGAGGTCTGCTGTGCCATGTGGGTCACCTCTCTGGCTGGGGATCGAACTCGTGCTGCAGTGGCTGCAGATAGCATCACAGTGCTGAAGCTTAACCCCTTATGCCATGAGAGAGGCCCCATTTTTGCATTTTTCAAATGGAAGTCAGATGCTCTACCAAAAAGCAGACACTACATTGACATTTAAAAATCATTGGAGCACAAATCTCTTAATATACCTAAATTATATGCCAAGGAATTCCGGGTTGAAGAGTTTGGACATACTGGCCATGGGGTCTGGTTCCCAGTCTGCACTTCAGGCAGCACCGAGGACCCTGGCAGATTAATTGAGGACTAATTTTGTCTTTTGGCGTCGACTACGTGGGTAATCCTCAGTTTTTCTCTTCGAAAAGAATTAAGTAGAACAGGAATTCTTAATTTGGGGACCAACTTCAGGTGGTTTATAAATCCCTAAAATTTCATGCAAATGTATTTTTTGCATTAGATGTGCATAATGTGTGTGCATGTGTGCAAGTCAGTCTGTTCACTTTTCAACAGAAGTGTCCACAGTCAATCAATTCAAAAGGAGGCAATTGAAAGAAGGGTTAAAAGTCACTGGTCAGAATATATTATTTGTTTTTCTTGAAATCCTTTGCAGGTAATAAGAGAGATTGTCTATCCATATTTATAAGTATGTATTCAACACAGAGACACAGATTTGCTTATAGCTCCTTACTTCCCTTATTTTGAGAGAATGTGTTTTCCATATTGTGCAGTGGGTCAGGCTAAAGCAAGCAAGCATAGGAAGCCTTGTTCTTCTGTCAGTCTCTGGAAGGTACAAGCAGGTGAGGTCATATGTCTACTTTTTTATTTCCTTCATATGACTGCCAGGAAAAATGGTCTGAAACTAAGCTCAGGCTCTCAAAGGAAAAAAAAAATAGACCCACATTGGAGTCTCTAGAACAGAAAGAAGTGGTGAGATCACATTTTGTGCCTCCCTAAATAGGCAGCACTTACTAATAAAAGCTGCCAAGTGACCCGCCCCACCCAACTTTTACTTTTGCCTTTTGGTTTCTTTTGGACTTCATTTTCCAGAAACTAATTGTGGTTGGTTTTTGTTCATCCATGGTGGGACTAGATTTCTTTCTTTCTCCCCATTTTGGCTCCCTAATGGTGATGTTTCTAATATCCTACCTATCAGCTCGTTCCTTTCATGTCAAGTTATCATTTGTGTGTCTGACTGGAATTCTGTCGATTTTGAGGTAGATCCCATACCTTTATGAACAGGAGCTACAGCTTTTATTTTTAGATACTCCATGAAAGTTTTGAGTGATTTATTTACTTATTTATTTTTGGGGGTCTGGGAATCTGTATTGTATTTCATTTTTTAATATTTAATTTGAGGGCTTGTTTTTTTTGCTCTTTCATATGTGTACATGCTCCGCTTACCCTCCACCAAGCCACCCATGTCAATGCTCCATCAGTGTTGACTGACTTAAATAAACATTAAGTAAAATAATCTTTGTCTAGAGATAGCAGCTATCACTTCAAATATGTATTTCCATGGGAGGACTTTGATCTTGAGATAGAACAAAAATTGCATGTTCAACTTCAGATGGTCTGTTCCTTATCGGGTATTTCCTCTGGGTGTTTAGTCTAACAATTACTTTAAGGCATTCATTCTTTATTTTAAATTCATTCATGAACTCTTCAAAAATACAAACAAGGTACTTACAATACACAGAGGAAAGGGGAAAGGCTACGATTGAAGATCTGTGATTTTCAGGCAGCATGCCAGGCTCACAGCTTTCCCACTACACCTGGGATTTGTCCAGCCTCTTCCCAACTATGCAACGTGGCAGTTGGCTTCAAATTGTTCGTTCTCACAAATAGTGCTGCTAACAAGGTTTATGTGCAGATCACTTGACTATTACTGCCTGTCAACAGGAAATACCCTCAGAAGAGAGACTAGAAGACTGAAGTGGGCTATACATTTATGATTCTTCTTTTGTCCACTGTGCAGTTGTTGCCCAGAGAGGCTGTCATAACGTACTGTCTCTCCGGAGGTGCCACAAACCAATCAATGGTGGGCTCAGCTGTTTTCAATTATTTTTGATACCTAACATGTAAAGTGTCTTAGATGTGTTAGAATTCTCATTTTAAACACTGGCATGTATTTTAAAACTTATGACCAGTAGGAATAATGCTTATTGGTCACCTGCTATCTGCCTAACATGCTTTTCTTTCAGTCCTTGCGGGAATCCTATGAGGTAGGTGCCATTGTTCATTTTATTTAGGAGCTAATTGTTGCAGCTCAAAGAGATGACACAACTGGTTAATAGACTGGGATTTTTATTGATAGAAATTTCCCCACACTTGACCCCTCTGCTTTTGTATCTGTTAGTGGTTATAGCTCTATAATAAACTTGATATAATGATTCTTTGTCAGATTAAAAGAAAGTCCCTTGATATTCCTGCCAGCTTTCATTCCTTCAGGAAAGGAGAAGAGTATGCTGAGTTGAGGCCAAGGCAAGAAGCAAAGTCTGCATGGGCGAAAGTGCAGGGTACATTGGGTATTACACATAACCCTGTTTGGCTGGCATGTGGGGTCCATTGGGGAGAGGGCTGGAAATGAGGCCAGAAAGGTAGCAAGGGATCAGCTCTTAGAGGATGCTGATAGTCATATTAAGAACTTTCTGTTTCATTCTTTAAGACATGGAGAGCCCTAGGAGGTTTTTGAGCAAGCGAGCAATGTTAGAAACAATTTCTCATTTCTTTCTGAATCCCTGTATTCAGGGGATTACTATATAATTTCTCTTTTATTAGTGACTATTGTCACATCCAGGTGAGACATGCCAGGCCTGTCTGAGCAGTGGCAGTGGAGAGAAAAGATCTGATTTGAGAGGCATCATGAGGTAAAGACAGAACTTGCTATGTAACTAGAAATGACACTGAGTGAGAAGCAGGAGCCAGAGTTTCTATCCTGTATCACAGAGGAGCAAGTTTCTGGCAAGAAAAGTTACCATTTTGGATGTGCTGAGTCTGAACCATTTGTGGATTTTCCTGGGTGGATTTTTTTTTTTTTTTTAAAGATTTATTTATTTATTTGTTTGTTTGTTTATTTATACAAGCACTGGGTTCAGTCAGAAGACGGGAGGGTGAGAGAATTCACCAGAGCCAGAGCGGGGAGCAGAGCAGGCAGAAGGACCGATGTACACTGTTGAGGGGAGCAGCGGGCGGCAGGAGAGGTCTGCGCGACATGCGGGACCCTCCTCCAGTGGCCGGGGAGCAGCTGGGGATTGAACCGGGGATCAAACTGGTGCTGCAGAGGCTACGGGCAGCTTCGCAACCCAGCGCTCAACTGCTGTGCCACCAGGGAGGCCCCTGGGTGGATTTTTATGTGGTTGGGTAGTTGATTCTGGGAACAGGTCAGGGCAGGAGATCAAATTTAGAAGTCGTTTATATCATGTTGATTGTTGTAGTCAGAGAAAGTGACCAATGTGGAAATTTAGGGGAAAAATTGTGTGGAAGGACAGGGAAAAGATTAGGGACAAACAAACAAAACAAAATTCAGAAAGGGCATGAGAGGACTGGAGTAGGATCAAGAGTGTACTGTGTGCCAAAAGGTAGAGGGGGTGGGAAGACAAGGTCTTGAGTGTGGACTGAAAAGACTGAATTGGATTAGGCAGTGCAGAGATTGTGATTATTTCTATCAGGAGCTGGGAAGTTTTTTCTAGAAAGGGACAAATAGTATTTTCCATTTTGAAGTCATACAGCATTTGTCCAAGTACTCAACACTCCTGTCACAATGCAAAAGCTACTATAGACAATAAGAAATAAATGGGCCTGGCTGTGTTCTACTAATACTTTATTTACAGAAACAGGGGATAGGCAAGGTTTGAGCACTGTAGTTTGCCAGCCATGATCCATGGTATATCTAGTTTCTCTAACCAGAATCAAAATGTAGTTTTCCAAAAATGGTTAGATGATTCATTAATCTAATTACAGACTATAAAAACTGGCCCAAATGTCATAAATTGTTTTCATTTACATTATTTACAGCTACTTAGAATTACTATACCTGGAGGCAGGGGATTCTGATGTACTTGTGAATTTACTAATGAGCTGGTTCTGTTGAATTTTCTGGGCATGTAATTATATTATTTCTATACAGTGATTTATTTATCTCTTCCTTTTCTCATTTGCATCCTTTTCTGTGCTCTAATTCTCCACAAAGAGAAGAGGCTATTTTCTGTGGCCTCCTCTGCAGAGGAAGGTTCTGGTTTGCTGGAATCCTAGTAGCTGTGGATTTCTCCTGGTGATTTCCGGGAGGCTTATTTGAACTTTGAAACTTTTTCTGCTTTTCATAGCAAGGACAGTTTGGCAAACAAGGATTCTATCCCCACCCCCTGCTTTTTTTTTTTTTTTTTAAGATTTATTTATTTATGCATACAAGAACTGGGGTACAGGCGAGAGGTGTGGAGGGTGAAAGGATTCACCAGAGACAAAGTGAGGAGCAGAACAGGTGTATTAACTTAAATACACTGCTGAGGGGAGCAGCGGGCAAGACTGGAGAGGTCTCCTGCATCATGTGGGTCACCTCCCTGGCTGGGGATCGAACTCATACAGTAGCTCGTGCTGGTAGCTTCACAGTGCTGACGCTTAACCCCTTGTACCACCAGAGAGGCCCTCTGTTCCCCTTTTTATGAGCCCAATTTAGTGGTATTATTAAAAAAAAATTCTTTTTTTCTTTAAAATAAAATCCAAACTTCATACCTGGCCTCCATAGTCTGTCTGATCTGCCAGCCTTTATTTCCTTGACTCATTTGCCTCCAAACCTCCTTCTTGGGGGTCTTGACACTGCTGCATCCTCTGACTGGAATGCTTTTCTCTGGACCCTTGCCATG
The DNA here is from genome assembly GCF_964194135.1 of Talpa europaea. NCBI lineage: Eukaryota > Metazoa > Chordata > Mammalia > Eulipotyphla > Talpidae > Talpa > Talpa europaea. The sequence goes on along the minus strand of NC_140070.1, from coordinate 113,984,138 downwards.
CCTGACCATCCTTGGGGTCTCAGTTCACAGACATTCCTTGAATCACTAATCTATCTGAAGGAGATTCCCTCAGGGTCTCTGTTAGCTCAGTCTATTTGTGTCATAGTATTAATCACAAACCATAATTATCTTGAGTGTAGGTTATCGTGCTGATTTTTTAATCTCCCTGTGGTAGATTGTGAGATCTCTGAGATCAAGGACCCTGTCTCTCTGGCTCACAACCACTGTCTCTAGCACCTACAATGCTGCCTGGCACGGAGTAGGTGCTTAGTGAGTTTAGTTGAATTCTCCTTTCTTATGGTCAACACCAAGGACCTAGCCTAAGCCTTCTGTGCTGGATGTTCTCTCTTTGCCCTTTCAAATACACTGTCCCATGTTTTCTATCTGATTCTGTACCCTGGGAATCAAAATTAGGAGTGTGTCAACTGGGCTTCATTGCTCTTATTTGGCAGTGGACAATAGACACCATGGTATGAGACTGAGCGTGAGGTCAGAGTTTCCATCTACCTAGACCACCCTTGCAGAGTAACCATGACTTGCCTTTCTCCCTTGGCTGAAAGTCTCAGCCCCTTTCAAGCAGCCCTCTCAGACTCTCCTCTTTTCCTTCAGGCCTAGAAGTCAGGGAAAGAGAAGAGAGAGATATTTTCTGGCTGCCTGGATTCTCCTAAAGCAGAGTTCCCTGAAAGTGGCCTTCAGCTCAGAGTCTCCGAGCTCCACTTGCCACATTAGGTGGGGGGTAGTGATAGCTAGGGAGCCACTCTGGGCTGTGGCCCATCCTTATCAATTTCCTTAAGCTCTACCCATGGTTTTGTCCATGATTCTTTTTTTCAATTCTTGGCCTCGTGTCCTAAATGGGGTGGTCTTGACGGTCACAGTGAATCTGTCCTATTTGCTGAGTACTGTGAGCTTGTTGGGGTGCTGCGAGGTACTTGGCACTTAAGGGTTAGAGCTTATATTAGTGCTTTCATTTTTCTGACAGGGATAGAAATATAACCTAATGGAACTATCAAGACAATGTTTGGTTTTGCTTCTTTGGTAAGTGGAAGAGTGATTCCACTATAAAGAACACACTGCCCCTGTCTCCTTTTTGCTGGTGTCTGGGCACACTGGTGTCTCCAGGTGCAATTTCAGGAATGCCTTTGAGGTGGTTGTGCAGACAGGTGGTCATCTCTGCCAATTAATTTTACCTTATTGCACCATAAAACCTGATAATTTCCCCTTGTACCATGATGGGGAAAAGACTGGGGAGATTATTCTCTTGCCTTCCCTTCCCCACCCTCCCTCCCTGCAGACCTCCGCTTGTGCTGCATATTACTGGTGTCTATCATCTCTTCTCTGTTTCCTTGTGGCTTGTAGATGGTCATGATGCTGTCCTGAGATTTAATGGGGCACCCACAGCCAGCTTTCAACAAGATGTCGGCACGAAAACCACCATCCGCCTGATGAACTCGCAGGTAAAATCCTCCTCTGTACAGATTTGGAGGCAGAGAAGGCAGAGTACGGGCTTTAAAGTAGAATGTATCTACTAGAAGCGCATCAAAGTCGCCTGCTTAATTCAGCCCCTTAACCTCCCCGAGTACTGATTTCCTCATTGCAGCAGGAAAATACAGTGACTACCTGAGCCAACCTGGTGGTAAGTTCACAACAAAGCCCCTGTGGACTAGTCTGCCATGAATGGAGGTATCCGGTGCTCAGAGGAGGAGAGTCCTGCAGTCCCTGCAACTGCCAGGTCCTGTCTGGGGTGTTGGATGAGGGACAGCAGAACTGAGACTTTCCAGAGCAAGCATGCTGTTGTAAAGAGTCAGTGGGCGGGCGTGTAAGCTGTGAGTGTTAACACAGGTGTGGTAAGACGAGCACCCCATGATCAGATGTAAGGCCGCAGCAGAATTCAGGTATAACCTCATGAATTCCCCTAGATAATTAGCTTCCTGAAGTATTTCCAGGTAGCACATGGGAACTTGAAAAATATTCTTGCCACACGTTTCTGCTAATAGGTTTAATTAGTGGAAAGAGCTGGATCACACATATATCAAAAATAGCATGAGAGCTGTCATGCCATTCACCTCACTTTTAACACCCTGCAATCAGTTGTTTCCTCAGTAAACCTGAGCCTTGGGTGTTCAAATGTCAATGTTGAGCCTCTGCACACATCCCAGGACTTCTGGGCATGAAGTGAATCCTGGCAGAGGTGGCAGTGCCCTTCCAATGCTGTCCTGGCAGAATACACATTTCTCCGCCCTCTGCCAGCTCCCCACTCTCTGTTTCTCTCTCTCTTCACTGCCTGGCTTTCAGGAGCTCACCAGCGGGACAGAAGCCACTAGCTGCATGACCTACTTTCCACTGGAGGCCCGCAGCCATAGGAAACTTTTTATAAATGGGAATGAAGAACTTGGTTGCCAGACAACTCTGTTGTCTCTTGAATACTGTTAGTAGTAATGGTATTGTCACTATTACCCTCCAGTAGACTCGATGTGCTCCCCATGCATAATTATCATTCAACAATACGTTTTGGGTTTTTACATTGCTTCTATTAAAAATTACTACAGGCAAGGTTAAAAGAAATTGATTAGTCAGCAAGGAAATCTCTGAAGCAAGTGCTAGACTTTGAAAGATGGGCGGGATTTGGAGAACTAATGGTAGGGAGGTGTCCCAAAAAGTGGGATTGGCAGGACAGTTATGTATACAAAATGAGGGAGGCATTCAAACAAGCCTGGCTGGGGGTGGAGTGAGATTCATGATGCCTGTGAGAGGGAGACGAGGCTGGGCCTGTGGCTGCTCAGACTTTGGCAAGTCTAGATCAGGCAGAGGGATTGGGATGAGTCTTCCTTTTCCTTTCTGTGCCCCAGTTACTGAATTGATGGAACCAGAGGGTACCCAAGGGAGTGCCAACGCCTAACTTGTGATTTTGTGAAAGAAAATTGTGTTTCTAGATAGGGTTAATGCTTAACTATCCAGGAGTTTGGTTCCTTCCTTCCATGTCTTCTTCCATCCCCTCCCCCCCCTTCTCTCGCTTCCCCTCTCCTTCCCTGCCTTTCCTTCTTCTCTACTGTCCTTCCTTCTACAGATATGGGCAGTATTGAGGAGAGTGTAGCGAGCAGGGCGTAGACCTGCAGGTGGTATGCTTAGGGTTGAAACCCAGCTCTGCCTTTTATTAGCTAAATTATCATACACGGCTTCTTAATGCTTTCACGTACTCATCTGTGGAGAGAAGAGGATAATACTCTTTCACAGGGTTGATTGAGGAATAAGTGAGAAATCTATGCAAAGCACTTAGTACTGCACATATATCCATGACTCTTGCCTACTCTTAAATTTATGTGTGCAAACGAGTTGGTGTTGGGGTTACCATGGTGAGCAAAGCAGATTTGGCCCCTGGTCTAAAGTTGCTCGGATGACTACACAAAGAAATACAAAGTTGTACAGAGAACTACAAAGGAGGATATCAAGGTGCTACCAGAGCCCATAAATGGAAGTTTTTCCATAGTCAGTGGAGTCAGGAAAAGCAAGGAGGTGATGCTCAGCTGTGGGGGGAGGTGGGGAGAAGGAGATGAGAAGAGTGGTATAAAAGCTTTTCAGGAAGCGCTAACAGCATGGGTGTTGTCATGGAAAACTGGGGGTGCAGGGCCTAGCAAATCAGACGGTCAGTGTATGGGGTTGTGGTGAGAGATGAGGAAGAAGAACGGAGCCAAGCCATGATGCTGGAAAGATAAAAATTTTCTGGAGGTAGATGGTGGTGATGGAGACACAACATCCATAGTGTACCATTGAGCTATGCACTTAAAAATGGCTAAAATGGTACTTATGTTACATGTATTTTACCATAATAAAAGCCATTGAGTCAACGAGGAGAAACCAGTTGACAGGAGGAGAAATTTAACCTACTAAAAAGAGGAGATAGTAAGTAGTTCCTGAGAAAGTAATGGGAATTGATGTAAAACCTAGGTGAGGATTAACCCCAGCAGGAATGTGTGTGTGTGTGTGCACGTGCGCACGCACGTGTGTGCATGTGTTTAGAGGCAGTTTGTAGTGGAAGAATGAAAGGACATCTATTTTCTCTGTGTAGTCAAATGCAAGGCCCTGTTGGGGGGAGACTGAGTGGGGGAGAGGTTTTAATAGAAGAAGTTTGAACAGAGGAGATTTAAATTTGTCTTTGAGAAGAGTGGAGGAGGAAACATACCAGAGGAATGGAGTAGGATCTCCAAGTTTTGCAGCCACACTGGAAGCATGAACAAAGAAGTTAACGCTGCTTGATCATGGCTGATAAGATCTGCTGATCAGTGGGTGGCAGCAATAAAAAGAGGGAGCATGGAGGAGCTCTGAAAATCCTATCAGACTGGGGAGGCTACCACGGTACTTCTTGGGCATCTCTTCATGGAAGTTTAGTTAAGAACTAAATCTCAACTATGGAAAGATTCTAGAACTTAGAATCTTTGCCAAGTAAAGTTTCCTGGGCATGAATAGACAAACTTTGATGAAATTCTTCCTTGAATACTTCCTACTTGAGCGCCTTGAGCAAGTTGCTTTATCTTTCTGAGCTTTAGCATCTATAGTTGTCAGAGGGGAGTAAGAAAAGTTAGCGTTCAGGGTCTTTGTAGGATCAAATGGAATTTCTAGGCATGGAGCACTTCATCCAGAGGTCTGCAGTTAGTGCTGTGGGAGCGGTGGAGGTGGTCACCACCAGAGCTTCAAGGCCTGCCCTGCATTGGGAACTCACTGTGCCATCCTTATATCCCAGGCACAGGGGCCTCTGGCCTTCCAGTGGCGATGTTCAGGCAGCAAGGGGCCCTCTGGGAGCTGCTCAGCAGAAGGCAGGTTAGACTTAGGTCCCAAAAGGATAATTTTTAGAAAGAGGTAAGATCATGGCTCTCATACAAGCTATTTTATTCATATGAGGGAACCAGGCAGATGTTATAACCCATTCAGAGGACAAGCCAGAAGCAATGCTAGTTCTGCATAAAGTCAAGACACAGTTTTATCCATGAAGTGGGGAGGAGGAGGAAATGAATTGAAACTCTGCTGGGCAAGACTGAAGAAGTATGATGAGAGCTACCATTACAAAGAGTAGTTGAGCAGATCCCATAGGATCAAAATCTAATAGAGAACATGGGGGCCTCCCCGGTGGCGCAGCGGTTGAGCGCTGGGTTGCGAAGCTGCCCGCAGCCTCTGCAGCACCGGTTCGATCCCTGGCTGCTCCCTGGCCACCAGAGGAGGGTCCCACATGGCGCGCAGACCTCTCCTGCCACCCACTGCTCCCCTCAGCAGTGTACTTCGGTCCTTCTGCCTGCTCTGCTCCCCGCTCTGGCTCTGGTGAATTCTCTCACCCTCCTGTGCTTCTGACTGTACCCAGTGCTTGTATAAATATAATAAATAAATCTTAAAAAAAAAAAAAAGAGTTGTCATTTAAAAAAAAAAATCTAACAGAGAAAAAAGGTGGCTGTAGGTGACACATTCTTCCACTGAAGTGTGACATTTTTCCTGTACACTTCCAGATCATCATGCCCCCTCGGCCAGAGCTAAGAGACGGGTGGCCTATTTCATGGAGTACGTTATTTACTCTCAAGAAAGCCTTTCCTGGAGGGTCCATCAACCCCCCTTTCCTGTCATAAGTGGCACTAAATATTCGGGCTGTTCATTTCATACTCTCATCACAGGTGGTTCTGTGGCAGTACTTATTGTGATACTGAACTGTGATGGACACCTTTCTGCCATGATGCCCTAATAGCTCAGGAAGCTGGGGTCCCTATTTTTCCTTTGGTTCTGACTGGTTATCCCAGCTATTTTGTGTCTGTTTCTGTGGATGAGCAAACTGTATCTTCACCATGGCCACAGGGAGTGCGGGGCCCCTAGGAGGTTTTGGGGTTGCTGTTGCTTTGGTAAAATCTTGTGGTCAAGTAGCTTGTCCTCTTCCCAGATGGAGAGGTTCTCCTGACCGCAGCTGCCTTCTGAGGGTAGCCTGTGTTTGTTCATCTTCCCTCCCTCAGTGTGGCACAGGACAGTCTTCTGTGCATCTGGATTGTGACCAAGCCATGGAAACAAAAAGATGCCTTTGTTTCTGAGAAGATGGCTTTTTATAGCGCATGGTGTCATTCTGTGAGTTTCAACTCAGCAAACCTATTCGGGCATGTATGTGCCAGGTGTTATGAGATTTAACAGGAAAACCACATATAGCTAGCTACATGTGGCTTTAAATACATTCAGCTCTGACTCTAACAAAGTTTCATGAGATTCAGTTCAGTGAACTGAGAGAGGAAACGGTGGGACAAGAAGGGCCACTGGCTTCCTGAGAAGCTCTTGCAGAGATGGGCAGAGAAGATTTCTATGTCCTGTGGGAACAACAGTGTGTACCAACTGGACTTCAACCAGAATATTCCCAGACTCCTTACTGGGGCTTATCTTGAGTTAACAGCTACTGTCTGAGGGTCACGTGTCTTATTTCATCTAATCTTTATGACAACCCTGTGAGGTGTGATTGCCAACTATCATTTTACACGAGGACAGTTGGTCTCAGAGTTTTAAAGCTCAAAGTGTTGCTCTGGGTACAGAAAGCATGTGACAGAGATGGGACTTGAATCTAGATCTATTTGCCAGTGGCACTGTTAATTCCCTCAGCTTCCTTTAAATTCTAATATTTCTTCTCAAAATGCGTCTGTATAAGCGGGGAGATTTTCCATCAAGAGCCTGACTAAAATCTACTAGATGAGCCAGCTTATTGGATGGAATGCCCTTGATACAGTATTTTAGCATCATGATTTTGAGAGCTGAAAGTTTGACATGGTGGGTATCATGAATGCCAGGACTCCTTGTTCTGGCCAGCAGTTGCAAGCTAGGAGGCTGATAATTTTCAGAATTAGAGGAGTGCTGTGACTTGATCTTGGGCTCTGCTTTCTTATTCCATAGTGCTGGTCACAAGTGGTCTTCTTGTCATGGCTGCTCTTGGTCTTTCCTTTCTGTGGTCCATCCACCCTGGGCTCACCAGCTGCCCAGATTCCATTCAGTCAAGTAAATGAACTCCCTTCACACTTTGGCTGGTATAAAAGAATTCATTTTGGGAGAATGCAAAATTCTTCTCCCTACAAGGACTTGAGTTTAGTTGAAGGGAAAAGGTTCCACACACCCCGCAAAGGTAGTATGCAAAATGTACAGTGCAAAAGCAGGGTATATTATTTTTCGGTTAGTTTGACTCTTTTAAATACCTTACATAAATGAAGTGCAGTATTTGTTCTTCAGGATTGACGTAATGTAATGTGTAATGTCCTCAGTGTAATGTCCTCCAGATTCAGTTATGGTATCAAATGTGGTTGAAATTCTTTTTTTTTTTTTAAAGATTGAACAATATAGAAATAGATAGTTGAATTGTTGTGGCTATGGTGGGGAGAGATGGGGAATTGCTGTTCAGTTGGTATAAAGTTTGATTATGCAAAATGACTAAGTTGTAGATATCTATTGTATGACATGTCCACAGTTAACAATACTGTATTGTTCACTTCAAAAATTGTTAAGAGTGTCAATCTCATGTAAAGTGTTCTTACCCTAAATACAAAAAAGCAGGGTATACTCCAGTGTCTGACTGGTACCAACTGACCCAGAAATTTGGATCAGGGGAAGACAGTCATTGGCATGGGGTTCTTTCTGTGAGCTCACTGCTAAATTCTAGATGATTTACATTTACCTTTAAAGCCTATATTTAGCTTGTAGAAACTAGCTATCTTCAAAATAACCTCTTTCCTGACTCCACACTCCCTTTCAGCTCATCCGCCAGCCATAACCATTGCTTACATAAGAATCTCACTCAACCTCAATATTTTGAGGTGATTTGCTAGGAATTTTTGCATCTGTGTTCATTAAGGCTATGCATTTGTAATCTTCCTTTCTTCTTCCCTCCCTCCCTCCCTTTTTTGTAAAGATTTATTTATGCATACAAGAACTGGGGTATAGGCCAGAGGTGCAGGGTATTGTGTGTCAGACTTTGTGAGGGGAGCTGGAATTGAAACACCCTGCCGCCCTTTGGGAACTCAGGGTCTTATCGGATTATTTCACTTTACAAACAAGACATCTGAGGCCTCAGGAGAGAGAAGAGGTGACTGCATTGTTGCTCAGAGACAGATTGGGGAGCAGAACAGGCAGATCTACTGAAATACACTGCTGAGGGGAGCAGTGGGCAAGAGGGGAGGGCACATCTGCTGCACCATGTGGGTCAGCTCCCTGGCTGGGGATTGAACTCATGCTGCAGTGGCTGGCAACAGCTTGACAGCACTGACTTTAACCCCTGCACCACCAGGAAGACCCTAGTTTTTTTGTAATGCCTTTGTATTTTTGATATCAGAGTAATGCTGCCATTGTAGAATGCATTGGGAATTGAATTCCTTCCTCTACAATTTTCTGGAAGAATTTGTATAGAATTAGTATTTTTTTCTCGAAAGTTTGGTAGAGTTTACCAATAAAGCCAACTGGGCCTACAATTTACTTGTGAGAAAGTTTTAAGTTCCAAATTCACTGTCTTTAATAGATCCAGAGTGATTTGTGATATCTGCTTCTTTGTGACTGAGCTATAGTGGTTTGAGTCTCAAGGGATTTGTTTATTTCTTCTAAATTATTCAATTTATTGGTGTTGTAAAGATGTTCATAGTAGTCCCTCATTATCTTTTTAACATTTGTAGAATCTGTAGTGATGTGACATCCTTTGAGGTGATTCAAATGGCATTTGAAATCACTGTGCAAAAGGACTTTGGAGATCAATTAGTCATTCATTCATGTTGGAGTTCTTATTGATCACCTGTTGTTTCTCAGACTTTGTGAGGGGAGCTGGAATTGAAACACCCTACCCTTTGGGAACTCAGGGTCTGATCTGATTATTTCACTTTACAAACAAGACATCTGAGACCTCAGGAGAGAGAAGAGGCGACTGCATTGTTGCTCAGAGGATGATGGCCGGCCCATGAGGGGGATATCCTCCTAACAGCTGCTCTAGGAATGTCCCTGGTTCTCTGGCAACACTTTCCAAGTCCGTGTTTTCTACTCCCATCATTTTATTTATCCATCTCATTTATTGCTTTTTGCCCCACTATAAAATAAGGTTCATAAGGGAAGCATTTTGTCTGTTCTGTTCAATTACCTGGAGTAGGGCCCATTACACGGTAGGTGTGTAGCAAACATTTGCTGAACATAGTCTAGTACAGGGAACCTTCTTTTTACTCAGTGGATTGCCTCCAAACTTCCTCCAATTTTTTTTAGTGTGTGTTTTTTGAACTCTTATTTAGAAATATGTAAAAATTCCCCAAAAGTTGCAATAAGAATAATACAAAGGATGCAAATATATCCTTTATCCATCTTCAGTTATTATGAAATTTTATCCCATTGCTGTATCATGCACTCTATTCATCTTTCATAATAATTTTTCACATGGATGATAAAGGTCATTCTGTTGACTTCTCACTTGGAAATGAGGAATGTATTACTCAACAGTGGAGAAAAAGTGATCCTTGTTATAAAGTGGCAAATAACTTGGTTGAACTTTGTTCTAGTATTTTTGGAAGATAGAACTAGTGAGCAGAGAAATTTAATATAGAAATTTAGTATTTAACTGAGGTGATTTCTATAATATCTGTATTGTAGGCATTGATCCCTAAATACCTGTTGCAGATTGAGAGTTTGTGTCTTCACCTGCCTGCCCCAACCACCCAAACTCATAAGTAGGATTTAATCTCTAATATGATGGTATTTGGAGGTAGAGACCTGCAGGTGTTAATTAGATTGAGATGAGTTATTTGAGGATGGGATCCCCTTGATGAAGGGATTAGGATCCCAATAGGAAGAGTATGAGAGACCAGAGATCTCTATCTCTCCCATGTAGGGACTCAGTGAGAACATGGCTATGTTCAAGCCAGGAGCCAAATCTCTGGCACTTTTATCTCAGCTTTCTCACCCTCTAGAACTATGAAAAGAAACTCTCTGTTGTTTCAGCCACCCAGCCTGTGGTATTTTGTTGTGGTATTTTCTTGTTCCTCGCTGAGCTTACTGAGAGATTTTTTTATTATAGAGAAGTGCAATGCTACTGTAACAAATACCTAAAAATGTGCAAGCATCTTTGCAAGTGGGCAATTGGTAGAAGCTGGAGGAGTTTTGAAGGGCATACTAAGGGAATGTCTGGTGAGGACTCAAAAAGAAATGAGGCAAACTGGAGAGAAAGCATCTATCTTCTTAGGAATGCATTAATAATCATGAACAGAATGTTGGCAAAAATATGGATGATAAAGGTCATTTGTTTGAGTTCTCAGATGGAAATGAGGAATACATTACTGAACAATGGCGAAGTGATCCTTGTTATAAAGTGGCAAATAATTTGGTTGAAACCTGTTCTAATATTTTGTGGAGATTGAACTAGTGAGCAAAGAAATTTAATATAGAAATTTAATATTTAACTGAGGTGACGTCTCAGTAAACTTTCTCTTGATTGCTTTTGGTAAAATGTGAGGAGAGAGATGAACTAAAGAAGGAATAGTTGAGCAAAATGAAGTGGAACTTAAAGATTAGGAAAATTCTTATTTTATCTATATTGCAAAAAAAAAAAAAGTGAGAAAGCTTGCTTTGAAGAGAATACTAAGAGGATGGCCAGATAACCATTTGACAAGAAGATTCAGCGTGGATGTGAAGCACAGTCACCCTGGCAGAAAAACTGTCCATTTAAACTGAAGCACATGGAGACAGGATGAAATGAAAGATTGATAGACTTAGATCCTATAGGGTCAGACTGTACAGCTGTTTGGCTGTGAGTGCATACTGTTCATCAAAACAATCATTCTTTCAAGAATGATTCCAAAGCTGATTCAGAAATCATCAGGGTACCCTCCTTTGTTTCAAAGGGTGGGTACACTGCCTTGCTTTCAATAAGCCAGATGGCAACTGCCCAGAGTTTGGGGGAAGTGACTCACGGCTGGTGGGGCATAGTCACTGAGATGGGACTGCTATTCCAGTGGGTTCTTAAGGCACAATATTCAACCAGAGAGGATTGTTCTCAAGTCTTAAAATCTGATGAAATTTGCCTTGCTAGGTTTTAGACTTCCCTGGGACTTCTCATCTTTCTTCCTTCTGATTTCTCCTTTTCAGAATGGAAATGTTTATCCTATGTCTTGTGCACCATTGTATTTTGGAAGCATATAACTTAATTGGTTTCCTAAGATGAATTCTACCTTGATTCTCAACATTATCTGATTGAGATATTTAGATGAGACTTTGGGCTTTCTATTCTTAACACTGGAATGAGTAAATACTTTGGGGGGATGTTGAAGTGGAATTAATGTATTTTGCATGCAAGTGGGACATGCTTTGTGGGGACTTTGAGGCACTATGTTATGGACAGAATGTTTATGCCTTCCCCAAATTCATATTTTGGAACCCCAGCCTGCAATATGATGGTATTTGGAGATGGGACTTTTGGGACAAAAGCACAGAACATCTCTTAAGGGTGAGACATCATGATGAGATTAGTGTCCTTATAAGAAAAGGGAACGAGACCAGACTTTCCCTTTCCACCATGTGAGGGTACAGGGCAAAGATTGCCATCTGCAAGTCTGGAAGTGGGTTGTTTCTAGGGAATGGAACCTACTGGATTCTTGGCCTTGCTTGATTTACATCCCAGCTTCCAGAACTGTGAGAATCAGATGTCTCTGCAAGCCTGTGGCAAGTAGATTTGCCATAAATTCTTTGCCACAAGCATTTTTGCTGCAAACATTTTTACTACTTCACTTATTGACTGTAAGGCAATTTTAATATAAAAGATAAGTGGTTGATAGCTTGGTTTGACAGTTTGTTTTCAAGTTTGGTTCATATAGTGACAAGTAGAAGTGGTGGTCTTAAAATATAGGTAACTACGTATATGAACTTGATAGAAAATATAGCAATAAAATTTACTAGAAGTGTGAAATAAGAAACTTAAAACCAGATTGCATAGTTTACTAGAAAATGGTAGTTTGTTTGCAAATTCCTTAGCAACTGCAGTCAAACCTCCCATTATCAAAACCAACAGTTTACCAAGCTAAAGCAAATCTAAAAGAGGTGGCCAGCGATTCACAAAAATCTTCAAGAGCAGTAATTATCATTATAATAATAATTATAATTATTATTATAAATTATTTAAATTTATATAATTAAAATTATATAAATTTTATATAATTTACACACCACATCTTGCTCTCCAATGCTATCTTTACCAAATTTGGTGAATTAAACATGAAAATTAAATGCACTACACCATCAGCATCAACATTTCTTCCACATTGTGACTTTTTTTTTTTATCAAGCTGACAGATGAGGGTAAGGTGCTTATTTCAAAACACACTACATTGGAAGAGAAAGAGACTGAAGACCATGAAAGTGTGGACTTGAATCCAGGTTTCCCACACAACTTTGGAACACCCATCAGCAGACATGTGACAATATGCCAAGAACAGATAACAGCATAGTAGTCTTTCACAACATAATACAGTGCTCACTTACAACTGTGCATCCTAGGATTAGAAACTGATAACTCTTTTAATGTGAAGGAAGAAATTTTAGCAAAAAAAGCACTTTTAATTGTGTTATTAATATTTTATGTTTCATTATTATCTTTATCTTTTTTAATGCTAGAATTGCCTTTTGGCCAATTTGTTTTGTGGTGAAAAATATTTTCAGCAAAGCACTCACAGTGAATCTACTGTTTAAGCCATCCAGTCTATGGTATTAAGTAGTCCAAACTAACTGAGATGATACTTTGGTTTGCATTTCTTAAGGATAAAATTGTTGTAAGCAGCCAAATTACAGTTATCAGCTTCATATATTTATATTGATACCATACTTTTACCTAATTGTCTGCATTCCAGTTTTATTAATTGATCTAATAATGTTTTTATGTCATTTTTTTTCTTCTAGTACAAGATCCATATAGGAATGTGTAATACATTTAGTTGTTACACATCTTTAGTCTCTTCTAATCTGGAATATTTCTTTGTCTTTTAACATTAGTGCTTTAAAAGAATTAAGTCCCTTTTTTAAAAAATAAGAAAAGTATTTCGGACTTGTCTAATGTTTATTCAATATTAGATTTGGTTTATGCATTCCTAGCTCAAAAACTATAAAAATGAAATGGTGTCCTCCAAAGAGCATCACAAAAGGAAACATCAGTATTAATCTGCCCATCAAAATGATTTTCTGCCCATCAAAATAATTGATTTGATCTGCCCATCAAAATGATTTTCATTTTGATCACTTGGATAAGGTGTGGCCTGATTGCTTCACTGATCAATTACTACTTTTCCCTTGTAGTTGGTGGGTAATCACTTTAATACAATGCCATTACTCTGTTCCTCATCAAAATTTATTCCCATGCTTAGCTTTCTTTGATCATTTTTTGGCCTGAAGAATCTTTACTATGAGGGTTGCATTATTAGTCTTTCAGTCCCAGCCTTCCTTTTTTCCATAGCCTCTAGTTAGTATTTCAACTTCCATAAGCAAGAACCCTCTTTCTCCAAGGATTTCTTCCCTCCCTCTCTCTTAGCTTTCCTTTCTTTACCTGTTATTGCAAAGAACTCATGGGTTCCTATTTTTTCAATGACTTGTAGTTCATTGCTGTTCTGAATTACTGTGGTATTCAAATTTTCCCCAATTTGGTTAGTGGGCGTGCCTTCAAGCTGACTTTTGTTTTCCATGAGGTGCATGCCCACGTCATTTTTTTTTTTTTCCTTTTTGATACTTCTTTATTTTCTGGTATAACAAAAGAAAGGCTCTCTTTGTGACTTGTCTATGACAGCCTTCTCATTTTTTCTCTCATATGCCTATGGTGTCTCTTCCTTTTTTTTTTATGAAGACACCAATATTTCTTATCAGATTATTATGTTATCTTTTTTACCTTTATTTAAAAAAATTTTTATTTTATATATTTTTTACATCATTTTTCATTTTTGCACAATGTATGCATTTTCATCTTGGTTATAGTCCCCATACAATTCCCACCCCCCTTGTTTTCATCCTACTCCCTACTCCTCCCCCTGTAGTGTGTCTCTGGTTTATAGCTGCTTGTTGATTTTGATTTTTACTTTATTATAATCATAAAATTTGCAGCAACATGGATGGAGCTAGAAGGGATCATGCTCAGCAAAATAAGCCAGAATGAAAAAGAAAAATACCAGATGATCTCACTCATAGCAGGAATTTAGAAAACCTAAATAAGGGACCAGGGAAAAGACTAATTATTATGTTATCTTTATGACTTCATTTAACCATAATCAACTCTCTGAAGGCTCTTCCTCCAATAAGTCAGTTTGGGGGTGAGGGCTTCAACATGAATTTGAGGGGCAACGAAAATCAGAGCCTTGAGGCACATGAGCCTGCCCTTACTTCAGTGCAAGTCAGTCTGGGCAGGAGAATACTTTTTCCTCTTACATCTGACTCTGTGATTTTAAATGGGCCAATCAGGTTCAAACTAAATGGACCAATAAGGTTTGAGCAAAATGGACTAATCAGGTTCGAGCTCTTCAGCTATCACTCAACCTTGAGATAACTTTGGATTGAAAATGAAAAGTGAGCTGGTTGGTGCTAAATGGTTCAATCAAATGCTCAGGCTTGAAAATGATCCAATCAGGCTTGTAGGGTAGGGACCCTGAAGAGGATATAAGGCAGAGTAAGAACCAGCTTGAGTCAGTCAGCAGTTGGCCTCTTAAGAGAGTGTTCATTGGACCACTTTTGAAGAGGAAGCATTCAGCAGCTGACCTCCGAAGAGAGAAACGAGCAGTTGATCTCCATGAGATTCAGTAGACTTCTGGACCTCTAGATCTCTGTACACCTATGCAGAGAACTTGCCAGTGGCCCTGCCTCTGTCCCTGCCTCTAACATTGCCTATGATGAGCATCATCAGCCTCAGTCTGGTGTCTCAAAGATCTGTTTGCTGTTGGTATATGCCAACAGCTCACAAAGAGCTGTCCACAGCGTCTAGTTCTCTGGCACCACCTCCTGGTGCTGTTGAGTCCATCATTATCTTGTCCAGTGTCTGGCCCAGCCTTTGGACTGCTGCTGTGGGCTGTTGCTTATCTTCTATAAGCAGTCTTTTTTGGGACTTCTGGGCACTACAGACACTGGGGTGGGACAGCCAGCCACTTGGGGCCTTAGATACTTCCCTTTTCCCCAATCCCCTGTTTGTTAAATAAACCCTATTGTTACTGGACCATGAGCCTGAGTGGTCTTGCAATGACAGGGACATGTCCCCCCACCTTGAGCACTGCCCCTTGACACTGTCTCGAATACCAAATTTGGCACTTTTTAAAGTACTGTGTCTTAGCACTGTTTCAGTACAATTTTTGTACTGTTTTAATACTAGTGTTCAATCTAGAACAAAGAAAGAAGATTTGGGAAGAAATGCAATTATGGATGGTTATTATTTTCTTTATATACATAGAAGTGTCTGTAAGTGTTTACACACACACGTACATGTATTCTTTTCTTGTGTTTTCTAACTCTCTGCAGTGAGCATTTCTTCCTTTATAACTGGAGAGGTTACTTTAAACAGGTTTCTAAAACAGTAGTGTTCCATCTCCCTGGTGTCACCTTTTCCTGGCAGGTGTTCCCCTGGGTGCTGTTGCTCTGGCAATGCCTTACTCTCCTCATCCTGAGGCCCATGGGGTGCCTGAACTCAGGTCAGACTCCCCATCCAGTTGAGTAGAAGAACTTTATTCTCCCTCAAGTCTCTTGTGCTGCACTTAGAAAACTGACATAACTGAGATGTTGTCCAAGCACAACCGGTCCCCAGGTAAGGCCTCATACGATGATAATATCCTAGAAATCAGGCACCTGAGGCCTGGAGATGGACAGGCCAACTTTAGACCACAGAGTGAGTTAGACACAAAGCAGTCTCCCAAGTCCCTGTACAATTTTGAAACTTTTTTTTTTTTGAGAAAATCTTTGACTCTCACTTAAAGGGTCACTAGAACTATCGTGGTAGATTCAGAACAACATCCATTTAAGATTAGGGATGTTTTCTCACTCCTCTTTCCATCCACCAGATCCCTCTTTGTAGCCCAAGAGCCTAGGATGAGCCTGGGGGGGACGAGAACTGACCAGTTCCCAGCAGGTTGTACGGAGCATCTCACCAGCCTGGTGAGAGTCTCATATTTGAAGATGTGGCCCCAACACACAAGCCAAGTGCTACATTTGGTGCCCATCCGTAGATGCAGCCATCTGTTCCAAGTTGCAGAAACCACTGGGTGTGGCAAACTCGTGAGAGGTGCTAAATAACTGCATGCTGGACTTTATAGGGAACCGAAGACACTTTCAGGGATCATTTTGAGTATATGAAAGTCTGACTTGACCCTCATTCCCCAACCCCCATGCTAGGACACCAGGTGGAACTGAAGGGGACAATAGCCAGGCTCTTCTCACTCTCAGTAATCTCAAAGTCTGACTGGAATCCTTGTTGCTCCATGGCTGATCAGTGGTGACAAAATGACCTTTCAGGTCCACAGATTTCTGCAGGCAATTTGCCTTCTTCACATGTGCAGAACAGAGGTTCTGCACCCAAATTTAGCAGCTCAGGGTCTTTGGGACCTCAGAGGCTTTGGGACCTCAGGTGGTGCCTGTGATGTGTCCATTATTTATATGTCAATGTCCAAGTGACAGCTTGTCTGTGTCCTCTTGCAGTTGGTCACCACAGAAAAGCGCTTCCTCAAGGACAGTTTGTACAATGAGGGAATCCTGATCGTGTGGGACCCATCTGTGTACCATTCAGATATCCCAAAGGTAAGTGGGTGGCCCTGGCATACAGGTGTGAGTCTCTGGATTGCTATAGATTTTCCTGAGTTTGGAGTTTGTAAAGTCACAGCTGCCCTGAGCAGGAGAATGGCTTTAGGAAGGAAGGTACCCTCTCTACTTCAGTTTCCACAGTTTTGTGCTGATCTCACTTAGAACTCAAATTTCTCGAGGTGAGGGCCAGGATTCTGAACCCTCAGCTATAGTAACTTGTGACCTAGTCTTTTGCCCTTTAAAAATGAGAGGCTGGTCATCTATTTTTGAGCATTTGGGTTGTTTCCATAGCTTAGCTATTGTAAATAGTGCTGCTATAAACATAGGGGTGCAGGTGCCCTTTTGAATTAATGTTTCTGTGTCCTTTGGGTAAATACCTAGGAGTGGAATTGCTGGATCATATGGAAGCTCTATCTTTAGTACATTGAGGAATCTCCATAAATCAAGAAGATGTGGTACATATACACAATGGGATATTACTCAGCAATCAAAAAAGATAAACTCATGCAATTTGTAGCAACATGAATGGAGCTAGAAGGGATCATGCTCAGCGAAATAAGCCAGAAAGAAAAAGAAAAATACCAGATGGTCTTACTCATAGCAGGAATTTAGAACCTAAATAAGGGACCATGAAAAAGACATTATAATAAAGAAAAAGTCAAAATCAACAAGCAACTATAAACCAGAGACACACTGGGGGGTGGGAAGGGGAGGAGAGGAGAGATTAGGGTCAAAATAAGAGGGGTGGAATTATGTGGGGAATATAACCAAAATGAAAATGCATACATTGTGCAAAAATGAAAAATGATATAAGAATTATATAAAATAAAATATATTAAATATAAAATAAATAAAATTGAGAGTCTGGGTCAGGTGATGCCTGGGGCCCATTTCAGCTCTGATACCATCCCCAAAGTCTACGATCCCAGACTCTGAAGCTGTTTCAGGGTCATCACATTCAAAACCTACTGTGTGCACAGGCTGCATTCAGGGTCCTTCTGCTAGCAAGTGAGACTGTGATGTGAGGGGAAGTCTGGAATCTGCCCTAAGACAGGGCTGTGCCCCAGGACTCTGCCTTAGACCTTTCCCCTCTCAAGTCCTCAGACGAGGCTGGCTGCAGACACAGTGGGCCTGGCATGTTTCTCTGCTTGAGAAGACCCTTTTCTTCTTTTTCAGTGGTACCAGAATCCCGACTACAGTTTCTTTGATAACTACAAGAGCTACCGGAAGCTGCATCCTGATCAGCCCTTTTACATCCTCAGGCCCCAGATGCCTTGGGAGCTGTGGGACATCATTCAGGAAATCTCCCCAGAGGAGATCCAGCCAAACCCTCCATCTTCTGGGATGCTTGGTGAGGCTGTCTGGGGAAAAGCTTTCGTGTTTATTTCTTCTGGGGTCTTGTTCATTCATTCATTCATTTGTTCACCAAACAATTGTTTTGCTGTATTTGGACAGCATGCAGCATTCTAGATAGAATACAGAGATCGATAGGATAGAATCCTTCTGATTTACGGTGCCCATTGGAAGAGCTCCGTCAGGAGTTCCAGGAGGGCGTGACCACCGGTGCCACAGGAGAGAGTACTTACTCTGGGTGGATCGTGTGCTTCATGGAGGAGTGGCAATGGGCCAGGCCAAGGAGAAGGGTGGATGTGACAGGTGGAGGTGGAGGAAAGGGAGGCACAGAGAACGGGGGGAGGCTGGAAACCGGGGGGAGAAATATTGGGACTTTATATTGATATGAGGAGAATGAGGCACTTGCCTTAGGTATATAATAAAAAAGTCACCATAAATACAAAACTTTATGATGAACAACACAACAGAATTTTAAATAAAGACAGGATCAATAATAGTACTGGGAACCAGATCGGAATCTGAGGAAAAGGAACAATCAATAATACTTTATTCAAAATTTTACCCTAGTTCACCTTTTCACCCTAGTCTCACCCCTCAGAGAAGAATTAGTGGTGGAGTTTGACAGGGTTTGGGGGCCAAGAAGGTGGAAACTTATTTGGGTGGGCTAAGGCAGAGTATAGAGGGCCCTGAGTGCTGGTTACAGACTTTCTTCTTGGGCTTTCTCCAGACCCCTCAGTCCTCACGGTCTGTCTGCACTTCTCTCTCTTTCATTTTGAATTTGACTGGACCATGGGCAATTTCTACCAGGTTCCAGGCTCCATAAATGCATAGGAAGGGAACGCCCTCTTGTGGGTCCCCTTGAGGGCCACTTTCCCACCAGATGACCCCAGCCACTCCCCATTGTGTAATTTGCCTCTCACCCTCCTGTTAGACTGCAAACACCCTCAGGTTGGGGGACTTTGTTGAACTCACCTTCATGGGTCTGGTCAGGTTTAGAGCGGTGGTAAGTGTTCCCTCAGTAGATGAACAAGTAAGTGTTTAATTTCGAAGATATTTAGTATAGAAAGAGACAGGGACTCTTACCCTATCACATCATCTTTACATCTGCTTTCAACTTCTGAATGGGTCTTTTGGGGTTCTTCCTGGAGTCCTTTCGAGGAGGAACATTTGGGGGAACATCATGAGGCATAAACTTATCTGTTGCCCTATTGGCCGCCTCTGCCCATACTGTTCTTCCTTTTCCGATATTCCTCTCTTGCCCATCCCCGATGGCCATAGCCCCTGCCAGGCCCCACTCCGGTGCTCTATGAGGTTTGCCCAAGCTCTTCCATGGGACGTGCTTCCTCCCATAACTTCTAATCCCTTCTGCCATGCCCACATCTGTTAGTTATAGAGGTATCTTTCTACCCCATTGAGCCAGGGTGGCCAGAGCGCACAGTGGTTCTGGAACTAAGTTGCTGCTAGCTATATAAAATTTTGCTGTCATGAGAACTGTCCCATCATAGAGATCTCTGTTTTTACAGTTGACAAAGGGGTCTTAGATCCATGATCTTACTGCAGCCTAATAGTAGCCTCTGATAAAAGGAATGCCTTGGGGCAGATGAAGAGCTGAGGCCCAGAGAAGGCTGAGTCCTACACAAAGGACTAAGATGGGTGGGAAAAGCATAGGTGGTAGCACGGGTCTCCTCCTCATGTTGGGCTTCATCTGTGTTCTACACCATATCCCCTCTGCTCCAATCTCTCGCCTGAGGAGGTTGGCGGAGCCCTTCAATCTCTAGTGTTCAGGAGGACCTGCCCTGACCTGGGTGTGGGCCAGAGGTGCATCGGGCTCAAGTGGTCCTTCACCCCAGTGAACAGCCTGGTGGATTAGCTCACCAGAAGAACTCCGACTTGGGAGGGGGGGTCAGAGAAATCAATAGAAACTCTAGAGAGTAACTCTTTGAATTTGGCTTCAAGCTGCTGGGCTATTTGGGCAGAGCTCGGGAGGCGAGGTGGGTTGTCGGGCAGGACTCAACCTATGTCCCCTTTCTAGGCATCATCATCATGATGACACTGTGTGACCAGGTGGATATTTATGAGTTCCTCCCATCCAAGCGCAAGACCGATGTGTGCTACTACTACCAGAAGTTCTTTGACAGCGCCTGCACCATGGGCGCCTACCACCCGCTACTCTTTGAGAAGAACATGGTGAAGCACCTCAACCAGGGCACAGACGAAGACATTTACCAGTTTGGAAAAGCCACACTGCCTGGCTTCCGGAGCATTCACTGCTGAGCCTGGACTGCTGCCAGGTGTCCTTATCTTTCTCCATTGGGCATTTTCAAGCTGCTCTCTTAGCCACTCTGACCTGGGAAGACCAAGTCCCTGAACAGTCCCAGCCTGTCCCTGGTGTGCTAGGCAGTGTCAGTGAGCGCTCTGGGGCTTCAAGCACCTGAGGGCAAGGAAGCAGGTCCAGCCTGCCCTGCAGCCGCAGACGTGAGCGCAGTGCCCGTGTCACACATGTACACGCACACACACACAATGTTCTTTTCAGACAGAGTTCTCCTCTCCTTCCCCACAAGCAGTTGCAGGATCAATCTTTGCCACCAGGGCTGCCAAAGCTGAGCGTTTTCCCCACCTGAATGATGCTATTCATGCCAACCAGCGCTCTGTATTACGTGAAATCTGCACCGTGATGTTGATTTCATGTTTTCAAGACATTCTCCCAAATTCTGATTGTGCCTGGTACAGGATGACACTGGGTAGGGGGTGGGGGTAGGGGGGTGGAGGGGATTCATAGGGCGAGGGGGAGCAAGTAAGTAATCCAGGGCATAGGAAACATGCTGGATTCCTCCAGAACAAAGTCGCCCCTGGGGTCCATTCCCCTAGGGGAGGCAGTGTTCTTATTTCTGGATGGTTTCGCTGGTCCTTCACCTGGGCACTCCTGAGCAAAGGGCCTTGATGAACTACATCTCCCTCTGTATGGAGGTGGAGATGCAGAAGGCACAGTCGCCACCCCTAAGTGGCTCACAAGTCAGTGGCAGAGATGGGTAGAACAGTGCTGCCGGGCCTGTATTGAGATGGGCCTGTTGTGCCATCTGTCTGCGTACCCAGAGGTCGCACACTATTGTGTAAGTCATGGAAGGTTGCACCAGTCTGGGGACAGTAGAGTGGCTTCCAGAGGAGAGAAGGAACATGTTGGGTAGATTTTGCTGGAGATATTTGAGTTGTGTGTTCTATTATCTGTACTTATTCTCTAAGACCTGCCTGAACTTAGACTCAAATTATTTTTTGAGAAAGTCCCCTACCATGTCTGAGGCAGCGAGTATAAGCCCCATGGCACATACCAGGAAAGCTGGATGCCAAAAACCTGATTTCTCCAGGCTTGGTCTGGCCTGATGTCTTTCTTCCCCATTGGGTTTGCATGCTGCATTGAACACTTCCTTTTTAAGGCCCACCCTCATTCTCCTAACTGGCATCTTTTCTAATCCTTTAAAATAATTTTCTCCTCCGCCCCCATGACTTCTAAGCATTTCCTACTTTAAAAGGGTCCTGACCTTATTTCTTTGTCCTTTGTGGGCCTTCTGTGAAAAGTCTCTCAGGGAGTGCCGATGTGGTTCCCAGAACTTAAAGTTGTTATCAGTGGGCAGAACCTTGGGGATCATAACTGATCTGCATGGGGTATATCAAATTGCCATACTCTCAACCCTGTCCAGCAGGGAGCCATGCCAGAATCTTTGGGCAGAAGTCCCTGCAGTCTTCCTCTTTGTATGGTTCTGCTTAGTCTTATTCCCTGCTGGAGCCACATGGACTGATCAGCCCCCTAGTGTGGAGAGGATAGATGCTTTGCTTGCTGCAGACACAGGCTTTTGGACTCCTGAAGCTGGCCCAATGTGCTCAGGGCCCCTAAAGTTTATGCTCCAGACCAGCTGATTGCAGCTGGGTACTCAATTGCTGCCAAAATGTTGGCATGGTAGGCAGTAGAGCGAACCCTATAGTAAGCAGCTCAGGGTTTTCGAGTTGATGCTCCCTATTTACTAGCTGTGACACCAAGAGCAAATCCTCCTCTTTCAGTCTCTGTTTCCACATTTTTAAAATCGGGGTGATGCCATGCCAGGCCCCTTCTGGCCAGCAATCCGAGCCCAGAGGGGAAGCGGGCATCCAAGTCTGGGTGCACAGGAAAGTGCATCTCCGGCTCACCATCTTAGAACATGGACCTTCCTTCAATAAAGAATTCTTGAAACTGGCAGAAGGCTCCCCGTGGAGCCAGAGTTGAGCTGAAGGCCCCCACAAGCCTGCCCCCCCCCCCCCCGGCAAAGAGTGGCATCCAGAGGGTGATCCAGCTATTTGGAGCCCAGAGTGTAATCCAGCCGCCCCACCTCCAGGGAAGTCTGTGGGACTTCAAGACACACCTTTGGAATTAAACAAACACAGAAGGAGGAGATATTCTGTAACAGTGACCATTAACATAGTCAAAGTACCACTGCCTCACTGGACTTCTGGCATAACAGTATTTGACTCATTTGGACCACCAGTTTCCGAAATCCCAGAAAGAGCACACCAAAAACATGCCAGCCAGTACCAGCGACACAGTGTCCCAACGCATAGGGCAAATTAGAAAACAGGCAGCATGGAGAAGAAAAACTACATGCAGCCTAGCAACTCCTCAGGAAAAAGACACACCACCAAAAGAAAACCACCCACCAGATTGCAACGACAGTGACTTGGAAGAACTTCTGAGTCTTCCAGAAAGAGAATTTAAAATTGCCATGATTAAAAAACTGAAGGAAGTCAACAATGATATGGGAAAAATAATCAACAATCAGAAGAATAAAATTGAGTCCCTAAAGAGGGAAGTAAAAGAAATGCGGGAGATCAAAGACTTAATGGAAGAGCTAAAGAACTCTGGGAAAAGCAGTAAAAGCAAAATAGATGAAATGGAGGAATGAATAAGTACTCTTGAAGACACAGAAATAAAAAGAACCAAAACAGAAAAGGAAAGAGAAGTATGAAGGAAAAAGACTGAAGAAAGACTTCGGGAACTATCTGACTCCATGAGGAAAGGAAATATAAGAATTATAGGGATCCCAGAAGGAGAGGAGAGAGACGTAGGAACAGAGAAAATATTCAAGGTAATAATTGAAGAGAACTTCCCAAACGTGAAGGAGCTGAAAATAGACATACAAGAAGCAAGAAGAACACCAAACTTCCATGACGCAAGGAAAAATACAGCAAGACACATACTAGTAAAGCTCCCAAGAATCCAAGACAAGGAAAAAATAATGAAAATGACAAGAGAGAAGAAACATATAACATTCAAAGGAAAAGCAATCAGACTGACATCAGACTTCTCCGAAAAAACACGGGCAAGGAGAGAGTGGAGGGACATAGTCAACAGACTCCAAGACAACAAATGCAAACCAAGAATACTCTATCCCGCAAAGCTTTCCTTCCTCTATGAAGAAAGAATAAGGACCTTCCCAGACAAACAGAAACTCTGGAATTTCATTACGACTAAACCAGCACTCCAAAAAACACTACAAGGAGTCCTAAAGCCAGAACCAACAGAGGGATGAATAACAATGAAACAAGGCCAAAAAAAAAAAGTTATTAAAGGAATAAATAAATAAAATCAGAGGAGAGGAAAGACAAACACAATGGCAAATACAGACGCTAACATATCAATATTAACTCTAAATGTAAATGGACTAAACTCTTCAATAAAAACACACAGAGTCGCAGGCTGGATTAAGAAACAAAACCCAACCTTTTGCTGTCTCCAGGAAACACATTTAATGACAAAAGATAAAAATAGATTCCAAGTTAAAGGATGGAAAACATTCCTACAAGCAAATGGACCAAAAGAGAAGGCAGGAACAGCCAAAATTGGGGTGATGAGGGTTGTCGTGAGAGTTATGTGAAACTCTCTCCTTTCTGTACCTAGCAGGTACAGGGCTCAGGAGATGCTGGTTTCCTTCATGAAGGACCTGCTCTGTGCAGATACCTGGGCAGACCCTGCTTTAAAGAAGGCCAGAGAAAGGGCCTTAGGGAATTAACTGTCCTGTTGGGAGACAAAAACTACCCTGCTCAGAACACACAGGAAACCATTTGAGGTATGGAGGCACATAATGCACCCACCTACCTCCTCCCTGCAGGTAACTCCAACCTGATTCAGACTTAACTGCTGGGTGGAATGAGTCTTTTCCACCTCTCTGTGTCCATGAGTTCCTGGTTTGCTTTCTGAACTGATTTGACACTCATTGCCATCTTCAAATCACGAACACAGCACAGCGGTGTGGACACGGAGACTACACTGGGTAGATGCTAGCTTTTAATTGTTATTATTAATATAAGGGATCAAATTAATTTATGATTCTGACATAAAATGCAAATAAGATGAAGTGTTATAGTTGATCTGATGCAATGTTTTGTATTTGTGACAGATAATTTATAAATCGTGCAGGAA
This sequence comes from Talpa europaea, assembly GCF_964194135.1. Classification (NCBI taxonomy): domain Eukaryota; kingdom Metazoa; phylum Chordata; class Mammalia; order Eulipotyphla; family Talpidae; genus Talpa; species Talpa europaea. The sequence continues at coordinate 113,959,576 of NC_140070.1, read as the reverse complement.
AAGCCTCTGTCCTCCTTCTGTATCATGAGATCCTCTCATCCTTCCACCAATCAAATATGCTATTGGTATTGGTTTGAAGTTGAGACAGTAATCTCAGAAACTGCTGAAACATAGCTCAGCTAATTCTGAATTACCAAAAGATTATGTAAAAAAAATTAAATAAATATGTTTTTTAAAAAGATTATCTAGCCCTCTCTTCTTACTTGCTAAGGGAATGACTGCTGATTGGAAACTCTTGTCCTCAAAGGGGACACACTGGAGTCCTGAATTCCCAAACTCACTCCTCCCTCCAAGTCCTCTGGACTTAACCTGCTTCTTCAGTGCTCCAGCAGAGGGAGTACCCCCTTAGGAGGCAGGAGGCCATCTGTGAGACAGTGACTGCTTTATTGATTTTTCTCCCTTTTGTTCTTGTTTGAAATTAAATAACTAAACTATTGGTCATCGTACACATCAGGGAAGGGCTATAATAGGGCAGATAGCAGAGTGAAAAGAAACTCCTTACCTTACTTTCCAAAGACCTTAAAAGAAAGATGTTCCAGGGGAATAGCCAAGATGTTTGGATAAAAATCCTGAGCGGGAGCAGGATGAGGGGAGAAAGGATAATTCCTTTTTCCCTATGAACTGCCCACCTCCTCTGTGGGTTGCATGTGTACCCCTAAAATTCATATGTAAAAGTCCTACCCCTAGCACATCAGAATGTGACTTCAGTTGCCAGTAGGGGCAATGTAGGTGTATTAGTTATGAGGGGGTCATACTGGAGTAGGGTTAATGTCCTTTTAAAAAATGGAGGTCGGAGCAGACACACACAGGGAGAATGTCCTGTCAAGATAAGGGCAGAGATCAGACTGATAGTTCTCTAAGCCAAGGAACATCAAAAATTGCCAGCAAAGCTACCAGAAATGAGGGGGGATAGGCATGGAGCACTCCCTCATATTCCTCAGAAGGAACCCACCCTACTGACACCTGGATCTCAGACTTCCAATCTCCCAAATTGAGATAACACACTTCTGTTGTTGAAGTCACCCAGTCCCTAGTACTTTGTTAGGGCAGTCCTGGCAAATGAATACTCTCCCCCTCCTGCGTGTAACCCCTGTTCCTACAACAGTTCCCTGGACTGTGCTGGAAAGAACCGTTAAAAGAACGTGGCTATCGAGGGCCTGGGAAGGGGGCCTGGTGCCTGCTTCTCAGCAAACTCTGGGGAGGGCCTGCAAGTCTGGGGAGGGTGGGTCTGTGTAAGGGTTTGTGTCCAGGCAGATGTGACTTCAGCAGCCTTGAAGACGTCCCATCCAAAGAGGCACAAGGACAACTGGGTGACTACTTCTCCCCGACAAGATCGTGAGAGGACACCAGAGTATATCCGAGTGATCAGGTAACACTGTAGTCCCTCGGCCCTATTCTCTATGTCTCACATTCTAAGTTCTTTGGACTCGGGTGTAACGCCATGTCAACCAGACTGGGTTTCTGCCTGGATCCTGATATTGCGGTTACTGAAAAATAGATTTTATTTAGGTTGGAAGCTGACAAATTTACCATGGCCCTAAATCCCTATAAGCTCCTTTGAGCTGGACCTGGGGGTGATACCAAACCCCTCTGTCCAGTTCTGATTGGGAACTTCGTAACCTTCCTAGGGGATCTTACCCCTGGTTCCTACTCAGGTATCCACTGCTTTTTAAAAGGTGTATATGTTGGGGGCCAGGGTGGGAGGGAATGGGAACTTGGCTCTTTACCTCATCAGTCATTTAGGAGAAAGAAGACACAGCAGAGGGAAAGATCAATAGAGATACCTGCCACCTCCAGGCCCACCTCACCACAGTGATCCTCCTTGGCAGAAGCCCAGATCTCAGGCCCTTTGTTCTTACAGAATGTTTCTGTAACTTGGGCTTCTACAGAGGGTGGCAGTAGGCTGAACACCACAGCAGGGCTGCAACAGCAGCTGGCAGCTGAGCGGCAGCAACCTGGGTTTGACAGCTGACCGTGGAGCAGCCAATTTAGGGTTTTATGATGAAAGAAAAAAAGTGACAGTTTTGGAGACATGTGGGTCAGGTTGAACCTGGCCACTGCCATTCAGATACAGTAGAGCTTACCTGCCTAGCTCCTGCACAAGATGGGTCAGGGCAGGTTGGACCCACTACCAGGGTTTTGGTTTTGAATCCTGAGCTGGCTTTGAAAATGGATCAGATCCAAACTCCCACTGACACCATTTAGGGTCAAGCTTGCACAGGTACCAGTTAAGTCTTGGAAACAGCTCGTTTGGGAGATGAACCAATCAGATTAGAAAGGCGGATAGCCTGAAGCGGGGATATAAGCAGAGGCTGGGCTCAGCTTGAGAGTGGTTGGAGAAAAGCAAATTGGAGAAAGCTGCCTGAGAGAGAGGCTGTTCGAGAGGAGCTGCTTGGGAAGATTTGGAGCCAGCTTGAGAGGAAAGGCTTGATTTTGTTTGATTCAGAAGGCTTTAGTCAGTTTGCAAGAGGCTGCCTGGGAAGTCTTGGTTGAGAAGGTTTGACTCAGGTTGGAAGAAGCTTCAGGGGGAGGCAGACTTCAGCTTCTGGAGAGATGCTGTGTGGTATGGCCTCGGCAGTGCCGCTGTGACCACCCCAGCTGCCACAGGTTAGCTGGATCCTGTCCACTGCTGACTGATGTACCAACAGCTCCAGGCTCCCTTGGGAGGGACAACACTATCTTGAATGAGCAGCGTTTGGTTTGGACTACTAGATTCTGTGACACTATCTGGGGTAGGACACTATCTGGACACTATCTGGGGTAGGACAGATGGTCACTTGTGGCCTTCAAAACTCTTTCCTTATCCCAATTACCCTTTGCAAATAAACCCTGTTGTTGCACCCTGAGACGGAGCCATGTTTTACAATTATCAGTGCATGGGTGAAGAACTGTGAATGTCCCCAACCTTTGCACATTTTCACTACTGGCTCGACAGCCATGAGTAAAAGAGGGGAAAGGGACAAAATGGGGCTCTGGAATTGTCTCCGCCCTATTTCCAGCTCCTTGCCTCTCCGTGGCCTCTGTGGCCACATCCCTTGTGACACCAGGGCAGCTTTCCAGGACACCCTTGCCCTGCAGTGATGAGGAGAAATTTGATTAGAGTGAGACCACTTCACTTACCCGACTAATGTAGCTCTTTTAGGTCTCTGTGGTCCAAGGGGGTGCTTCCACTTCATCCCCAGGTTCTGAGGTTTTTTTTGTTTTTTTTTTTAAAGATTTATTTATTTATTTATACAAGCACTGGGTACAGTCAGAAGCACAGGGTGAGAGAATTCACTAGAGTGGGGAAAAGAACAGGCTGACCGATGAAATACACTGCTGAGGGGAGCAGCGGGCGGCAGGAGAGGTCTGCGCACCATGTGGGACCATCCCCAGTATTCAGTGTAGAATCGGCACTGCAGAGGCTCTGGGCAGCTTTGCAGCCCAGCGCTCAACTGCTGCGCCACCGAGGAGGCCCGGTTCTGAGGTTTTCACCAAGGTGTCTTATCTATGGCTCGTCGCCTGTTCATATTCTTGGGAGGGGACCTGAACTCAGTAACGACATCATCAATTTGATGATGTTACACTGAATATTTTTTTATGAGCTTATTTGTTAGTTATGTATCTTCTTTGGTGAACAGTAATTCAGATCTTTTATGCATTTTCTAGGCTTGTCGTACTGTTAGCAAAAATTGCCAAGCAAAGTCAGCTAAACAGACCAGAACATCTCTGGGAAGCCATCTGTGATCTACACCCTTCCCTGTCAGAATGGGGGGGGGGGGCTCTTCTGTTTTCCTGCATACATATTGGACTACAGTAGAGTTATAAATTGTATGTATTTCTTTTTTTTGAGCATTTTTATTTTATATATCATTTTTCATTTTTGCACAATGTATGCATTTTCATCTTGGTATAGTCCCTATACAATTCCCACCCCCCTTGTTTTGATCCTACTCACTTCTTGACACATGGATTGTAAACTCCCTTGGGACAGGGCTTTTGTCTTATTTGTCTTTATCCTTAGTGTGTAGTATAGAGCCTGATTCATAGAAGGTGATTTTTAAGAAGTATTAAACTGCACAGGAAAATGCAGTATTCTTGGAATACAATATGAACCAATTTATTAGGGCTCTATTGTTATCAGGTAAATTTTTAAAAAATATTTATTTATGCATACAAGAGGGGTTGGGGGTGAGAGGATTCACTAGAGACAGAGTGGGGAACAGAACAGGCAGACTGACTGAAATAGACTGCTGAGGGGAGCAGCGGGTAAGACAGGAGAGGTCTGCTGTGCCATGTGGGTAGCTCTCTGGCTGAACTCATGCTGCAGAGGCTGCAGATAGCTTCATAGTGCCGTGCTTAACCCCTTGCGCCACCAGGGAGGCCCTCAGGTAAATGTTTTAACAGTGCTGACCTGTGACTTATAAAACTAAATTTCATATTGAAAAATAAGAAATCAGTAAAGAACACCTTGTCCCTGGAATATTTCATATCACCTAAGTGGACCTGTTAGAAGCCAAAGTCATGTGCATGTACAAACCCATTTTGTTTCTAAAGCCATGCTCGTATTCTTTAGGAACAGAGTTCCATGACATCAGCCTTCTAGTATCCCAGAAAGATCAAATAAAGAAAATGATAGGAAACTTAATTAAGTAATTAAAAAACAGATTCCTTATGGGTGTACATAGTCAGGGAGTATCAGTGAGCTGGAGTTGCCGTGTTTTCTGTATAGCTTCATGTCTTTGTAGACTCTAGATACTTGTGTCCCAGATAATAGGCATTTACTACTCTATTAATTTTACACTTTCAAATTATTTTGTTACAAAAAAAACTTTCAGTGTAAGAAAAACACATCCAGAAAATGTATAATATTTTTGTTAGGTCAGTAACATGATTATTCTGTTCAAAGTAGAAAAATATAAAAATTAAAAAATATATAAAAATACAGATAATAGAAAAAGAAAAACACATTTTGTTGTATTTCCTTCCAGACTGAGATTTGCCATTTTCTTAAGGGTGACTTAAATCAGCTTCCTGTTACTAAATGTTATCTTTTCTACCACTTCCTCTGTATAATGAAGGTGACACAACAAAGACCAAAAGGCTCTAAAATTTTATTTTTAGGTAGCTTGGACTTGGAAATTAATATTGGGGAGGTGCCAGTTCTTTCCTGCATTCAAAGAAATCAAAGGTTTTATTGAGATAAAAGTGACATATAATAAATTGCACATACTTAAAGTGACGCCATCACCACAATCAAGATGATAGAAACACCCATCACCTCCTAAAGTTGTTTCTTTCTTCTCCTTCATTATCCCTTCCTTCCATCCCCCATTCCTCCCTATCCCCAAGCACCTTCAGTTTTTTATACTATAGGTTAGCATGCATTTTCTAGAATTTTATATAAATGGAACCAATACTTTGAGCCCTGTATCAATATCCTTAAGGGTTCAACCACAAAAGCAGAACCAGTAGGAGTGGAGTGAAAACACATTTTAAGGAGATTTGTTAAAGGAAATTGGCTTATGCAATTGTAGGGGCTGGGTAAGTAGTCTCTTCAAGGCTTGTCTCTATGTCTGATGATGGAGCTTGAAGTCGGCTGAGCAATAAATTAGTAAAGGGTGATCACAGAAAGATTGACACCAATAATCATGAGCTGAGACCCACAAGCATGAGCTGGCACTCCAGGAGCATGAGCTGGAATCTCCCAAGGACTGACCGAAATTCTTGTCCATTCTTGTTTCCTCTGATCTTGGTGATCAAGGTGTCCTTCAACCCTCCAAAATTTCCAAAGAATCTCCCTGGTGGCTCAACCTAACCAGAAACATGCAGGAAAGAAGAATCCTGGACATACAGTCCAGACTAGACAAATCAACACATTAATAGTCAACACAGACGCTATTTCATCTGATGTCTTTTACTTGGCATATTTATTTTGAGATTCATTTGTGTTGTTATATTGTTTATTCCTTTTTATTGCGCTTTTTTTTAAGTATTTCTTTTAAGAAGTGGGGTACAGGCCAGAGTCGCAGGGAGTGAGAAGATTCACCAGAGAGAGCAGGGAGCAGAACAGGCAGATGTACCATAACACACTGCTGAGGGGAGCAGCGGGCAAGACAGGAGAGGTCTGCTGTGCCATGCGGGTTGCTCCCCAGCCAGCCATGGGGGATCGTGCTGCAAAGGCCCTGGACAGCCTCACAGCGCTGTGCTCAACCCCCTGCGCCACCAGGAGGCCCCTATTGCACTCCTTTTTATGAATAGTAGCATTCCATTTTATTAATGTGGTTCAATTTGTATAATGAATATCTCTGATGAAAATTTGGTTTGTTTACACTATTATCACCATTCACATACAAACCCTTTGTTTCTCTAAGGTAAGTTACTACAAGTAAAATATGCCCTGCGATGTATGATTGGTGCATTTTACAAGCTGTCATATTTTCTCCTAAGTCGATGTGCTATTTTATATTACCTTCAGCAGTGCATGAACATTCTAGTCCCTGCACATCCTCCCAACTTGGTAGGATGAATAATTTTAGATATTACAGCTGATATATAGTGTAATCTTACTTGATTTTTTTTTTATTTTTGTATAGTTCTTGTTTCATCTAGGAGAGTAAATCTAGTCTATTTTATACTATCTTTTTTTTTCTTCAAGATTTATTTATTTATGCATACAAGAACTGGCGTGTAGGCCAGAGGCGTGGGGTTAGAGACAGAGTGGGGAGCAGAACAGGTGGGTTGACTGAAATACACTGCTGAGGGGAGCAGAGAGCAAGACAGGAGAGGTCTGCTGCGCCATGTGGGTTATTTCCCTCACTGGGGATCTAACTCGTGCTGCAGTGGCTGCCAATAGCTTCATAGTGCTGAGACTTAACCCCTTGTGCCACCAGGGAGGCCCTATTTTATATTATCTTTACCAGGAATCAAGGTCTCCTCATTAAAATTTGAAGTGAATAAATTTGTTACAGGAGTTTTACTTAAGCTGAATCTGTGTTCTTTCAACGATTTGGCTCTGTTTCAGAAACTGGAGAATGGCTTGTATAGGCCTCTATTTGCCTCAACAGAAAGAGGTTCCTGAAAGGGTCCTCATCCAAGAATAGAGGGAACAGAACTGAGGTGAGCCTTCCTGTTGCAAGTTGAAGAACCCCCAATAGGAGGGGATAGAGACCCTGATTGTCTGTAGCTCTCTCCTACGGAATAATTAAAGGTGCCTGTAGTGACAGCATGAGAAGTCCCTAATAACTCAGATTCTTTGAGGCATATATGGGATAGTGAAAACTCCATGTAGCATGAGCAATTTGCAGCTCCAGTATCAGCAGATGGGGCAATAAGGAGAGGCAGCAAGAATGGCCCATGCTTGGCTTTAGTGTTCACAGAAGAAAGAAAAGTGACGGCTGTCATGAAGATAGGTCTACTTCAGACCAATGTCTCTCAATCCCATTTGTGTAGAGATTTGAGGGGAGAGGCACTTTGGTTAAAGGGCCAAGATCAAAACAAGATTTTGGCCACCGTCAGAGAAGTCCCATGTGGAGTGTGTGTGTAATGGACATACACAGGCCAGCGAGCAGGGGAACACGGGACAGCTTGGGCACTGCAAAGTAGTGTGGTTGCTTTGTAGAACTGAGTTTGTAAAGTCTTCAGCTGCAAAAGTGACCCACTCTTTCCAGACATGAGATCTGGTCTGTCTCTCTGTGGTATGGGTCTGTGTTTGTTTCTGATGACAACATCTTGCTCTGGGGCAGCCTCCAGGTGGGCCGAAATTTGTCCAGCTGAGTAAACAGGCTGGGACTGAAGGATCAGGTGGGGACACAGCCCAAAGCTCTCACTGCTTCCTCGGATGTTTGTTTTCAACTCTTGCCAAAGAAAGTTTGAAGGGGTCTTAAAGTAAGTGGAAACAAGTTACATAAAGTGCTTTATCAAGAATCTCTGAAACCTGCCTGCCAAAGGCTTATCCAGAGGCATGACCAGATGAATGGGAAAAAGCCAGTTTTAGTCACAGACATGAAAGTGGCTGAAAGTCTGTTAAACTCTGCAACTCAGGCTGAGACAAAGGCTGTGAGCCTTCACAAACCCCTGTGGAATGAGATCAAAAGAAGTACCTGCTAGGTCATTACATGAATGCTTTTTTTCTAAAAGGGAAACCTCGCATTCTTGGAACCTGTTGTACAGGGAAAGTGTGTAGCCCCAGGCAGCATTAAGAAATAAAGTAGCATTCAAGGAAAGGTTTAAGTGAAAGTAAAAACCTAAGCCCTGAGTAGCCACTTTTACAATAAAATAATTCAACCGTTGTAGATTATAATGCCCCAGGCAGTGCTTACCAAGGGAGGGAGTTAGTGGTTTGGCCGGTGGTGGCTGTACTGATCTCACTGTCTGCTATACTTGGCCAGTGGTGAGAAATTGCGGCTTTTTCCTCTTCAGTTTCACTCGTGTGAGTTCTTCCTCATCAGACCATGGTAAATTCCATCAGAAACCACATAGTAGAGATTTCATGTTTACCAGCTAGGACACCACCTTGCCAAATCTCTATTCGAGAGTGGAGACACTTTCTAAATTTGTCCTGACATTGAAGTTTCTATTGTTGCCTTACTCAGCAACCTCCACTTAGGACAGACTCTCTATTTTTTTTTAAACTTTTTTTTTTTTTAAAGATTTATTTATTTATTTATTTACATAAGCACTGGGTACAGTCAGAAGCGCTGGACAGTGAGAGAATTCACCAGAGCCAGAGCGGGGAACAGAACAGGCAGACTGATGAAATACACTGCTGAGGGGAGCAGTGGGCGGCAGGAGACGTCTGTCGTGCCATGTGGGACCCTCGCCTGCGGCCGGGGATCGAACTGGTGCTGCAGAGGCTGCGGGCAGCTTCACAGCCCAGCGCTCAACCACTGCGCCACCAGGGGAGGCCCAGGACAGACTCTCTAGATCGGACCTAACGTTCATTTTAAACTCTTTGATTCTGATGTCCATGAATTCTGCTATCACTTTGCAAGAAAGCAGATTTTTCTGGCAATAAAGGAATACAGTTTATTTTTATTTCATAAATGTATTTAATAAAATAAAAAATTAATAAACGATTATTAAATTTGTGTATCTGTCTATCCAACCACCCACCTGCTTATTCTTTTAGTTGATAAGTATTGCTATCTTACATTGTGCCCAGTTCTGGTGCCATGTGATGCAGTTACAAAGATAATGACAGTAATAAGGAGAGTGACATCACCAGAATGGTGACGTAGGAGACCTCGTCCAGCCTCTGTCCTCACACAAAACTCAATAATCAGACAGCTATACATCAACAAAACAAATCTGGGAAAACTTTAGAGTCCACTTAAGAAGTGTGAGTGACACAGTTCAGCAAAAAATCTGAGAATAGGGCCTCCCTGGTGGCGCAGCGGTTGAGCGCTGGGTTGCGAAGCTGCCTGCAGCCTCTGCAGCTCCGGTTCCTCCCCGGCTGTTCCCCGGCCACCGGAGGAGGGTCCCCCATGGCGCGCAGACCTCTCCTGCCGCCCGCTGCTCCCCTCAGCAGTGTACTTCGGTCCTTCTGCCTGCTCTGCTCCCCGCTCACCCTCCCGTGCTTCTGACTGTACCCAGTGCATGTATAAACAAAAACAAACAAACAAACAAACAAATAAATAAAACATGCCTCTATTTAAAAAAATATTAAAAAAAAAATCTGAGAATAGCTGCTCAAGAAGAAAAAGAAGGCAGATTCATTTTGCCTGCATAATTCCATCCCCCAAGTTGGCATTGTTTGGTGTTAAGAAGAAAATTCCCTGCAAGAAAGAGATCCCCTTGCCAAGAAAGGAAGAGCAGGGGGAGTGACTAGTTTCTCCAGCCTTTGGAGAATCACACTGATTTGGTTTTATCCCAGTTAGACAGTAAAAGCTGAGATGTATAGAGATGGTTAGGATCAAAGGAAAAGAGGTGGCTATCAATAGTAGCTGTGCAGTGGAACAATAATGGTTCAGTGACCTGTTCTACAGACAAATTCAGAAGCTTTTGACACTGAAGAAGAGAAGGAAAATTATAGAGTGGTTATGAAAAGAGATAATGGCTGAAAACTTCCCAGACACGGGGAGAAACAGTCAAATTCCTAAAGCTAAAAGGTCACCATAATATTTCAATCCAAAGAGATGTTCTCTAAGATGCACTAAAATAAAATGGTCTAAAGTCAAGACAAAAGGAGAATTTTTAAAGAAATAAGAAAAAAAAAACTCTCGTAATGAAAACTCCACATGCTATCAATGGATTTCTTGGTGAGATCATCCAGGTCAGGAAGAATGGGGGGATATATTCAAAGAGCTAAAAAGACTATTAACCAAGAATAGGTTACCCAGCAAAACTATTGTCCAGAAATAAAGGTGAGATAAAGACTTTCTATAATAAAAGTTGAAGAAATTTATCATCACTAAATTTGCTTTATAAGAAATGTTGAAAGCAGTTTTTCAAGCTGAAATACAAGTACATTAATTAGCAACATAAAAATGAAAATACATAACACGTTGGTAAATATAAACATGTTGGTCAGATTTCAAATGTTCTGCTACTGTAATTTTGCGGTCTGTTAAATTACTAGTATTTAAAATAGCTAGAGTTACAACAATTTAAAATATAAGCAATATAAAAAGATGTAAATTTTGACATCAAATACATAAAAATAAATGACTGGATCAAGAAGATGTGATATATATACACATTGGAATATTACTCAGCAATCAAAAAGATAAACTCATGGGCCTCCCTGGTGGCGCAAGAGGTTAAAGCACAGCATTGTGAAGCTATCCACAGCCTCTGCAGCACGAGTTTGATCCCTGGCCGGCCAGAGAGCTACCTATATGGCACAGCAGTCCTCTCTTATCTTGCCCGCTGCTCCCCTCAGCAGTGTATTTCAGTCAGTCTGCCTGTTCTGTTCCCCACTCTCTCTCTGGTGAATCCTCTCACTCCCACACCTCTGGCCTGTACCCCAGTTCTTGTATGCATAAATAAATAAATCCTTCAAAAAAAAGAAGATAAACTCATGCCATTCACAGCAACATGGATGGAGCTGGAAGGGATTATGCTCAGTGAAATAAGCCAGAAAGAAAAAGAAAAATATCAGATGGTTTCACTTCTAGGAGGAATGTAGAGGAAACAAATAAGGGATGGGGAGGTAATCATAATAAATTAAAAATCAAAATCAGCAGGCAACTATAAATCAGAGACATTCTGCAAGGGAGGAGGAGGGTAAAGGATCAAAACAGGTGGGGAGAGCACAAGGGACTATGGTGATGGGACATGGGTGAATTGGTGGTGGGAATTCCATGGGGATTACACCTGAGAAGAGAAAGCATACATTGTACAAGAACGATTTTGAAAATATATAAAATAAAATAAAAAAAACCCTATCCATTATTTTTAAAATACATAAAAATAGGGAATGCATACGCAGTTGAAGGTAAATTCTTGTCAGCACAAAATAGACTGATATATGTGTTTAATAACATACATAACAATATAAAAATGTTTTATATAAGCCTCATGGGAGCACTAGCTTACAGTACAATCACAAAAGATGAAGGGATTCCAAACACACCAGTACAGAAAATCAGCAATTCACAAATACGATTGCAAAGAGAAAGAAAGGAAAAAGGCGACTGTGAAATGGCCAAAACAATAAGATGGTGTTAGTAAGTTCTTACCTATTGATAATAACTAAATATAATTGGATTGAATTCTTCAATCAAAAGACTGGACACATAGACAGGGTTATTTTTTAGTGATGAGAAAGAAGGAAATTCTGGTATTTCTGACAACAAAGATCAAACTTGAGGGCATTCCAATAAGTGAAATACTCATAGAAAGGCAATACTATATGACATCACTTATATGTGGAATCTAAAAAAGTTAAACTCAGAAACACAGAATGGAATGGTGGCTACCTGAGCCTGATGAGGGGAAGGAGGGGAGAGGCAAAATGGGATGATGTTTGTCAAAGGGTAAAAACTTCTAGTTGTGAGATGTGTGGTGTGGTGATTACAGTTAATAATATTGTATTATACACTTGAAAGTTGCTAAGAGAGTAGATCTTCAATGTCTTCACCACAAAAAAGAAATGGTGACTTTGTGTTAGGATGGAGGTTTAATACTGGTGGTAATCATTTTACACTATCTAATATATACTGATTGCATCAAATCAACATGCTGTACACCTTGAACTTACATAACTGTTATATGTCAACTGTACCCTAATAAAGTGTGTGGGGGTGGTAAACAATAACGACAAATTCTTATATAATGCTTGCCACATTCCAGGAATACTTCTATGCACTTAACATATTGTTAATCCTTACAATAACTTAATGAGAAGGTACTGTTATTATTCTCATTTTACACATAAGGAGGCTAAGATTAATAAGATAAGAGATCTGATTTCAAACTTATTTACAAAGTAGTTAAGTATCACAAATGTGAAACTCACATTATCAGGTCTAGATAGAAACACAAGCATGCGAAAATAATGCAGGTGGTTTCATATAGGACAAGTAAATGTGTCTTAGTTTCTTCTCAGAGTCGTTGCTGAGTTCAGGATTGCACAGTAGTGACTGATTAGGGAATCAGTAGGAATCAGTAAGGAATAGATGCAAGATTGGAAAAAGGAAGATGCTGGATGAAGTTCTGGTGTCAGCCTAATGGCACAAAGAATATGGCTGTAAGTTACAACTGTCTAGAAACAAGGAGACTGAACTTTTGAACTTGTTGGCTAGTGAGGATCTCTGTGGGTGGGTGAATGTACAACTCTAGGCACTTTGTGTCTATAGTTAAGTGGTGGAAGAGGTAGAACAGGTGAGGCAGCTCAATCCTCTTAAGTTCACAGGTTTAAGCCTTTTGCAGCAAAGCATGCAGCAGCTGGAGGATATTACATAACTGGTCAGAGAAATCTAAGAGGATCTGGAAGGGTGGGTCTTAACAGCATCTGCTAGATTCTACCTATAGTACCTCATGGATGAATCCTAATTGGTTAAAGTTTTGGGGTATGTTAATGAGATAAGCCATGGTCTCACTACTGCATTGGGCATGAGCTTGTGATAAATATTTGCTACTTTCCTTCTCTATTACCCTTTGTGGATACCTCCTTGCCCTTGACTACCACTTCTGCTACTAGGTGACTAACCTGGTGATATGACAGTTCTAAGGGTCTGAGGCCCTAGTTACCATGCCTTGGTTGGATGATTCTAGTCATCAGGCCATGGTTCCATAACTACCCATTCACACATCAGACTTGACATGGGAAAAACAAGGAAAGGAATGTTCTAGTAAACTGCTTGAGTACCAAACATTGCTTCCACTTTCACTACGTGCAGCAGTCTTACCTCCTCATTATGTTGGGGGCCAATTCCCCTGAAAGTGTGGTAACTAATTCCTGTGTCTTTTTGTAACCAGGCAGCAACAATAGCTTTAAGCCTACTGGGATTCCTATGTGTCCCCTGATAGAGTCATCACTCCTCCCCTGGAAAAAGGACCTTTAGACCCACAGTACTTAAATTTACAAGGACAAAATGTACAAATTCTTGAAGTGGGACTAGTGATAATTGGGACCACCTCCTACCTCTACTAATTGATTGACAGACTCATATGTTCTATCTATTGATAACACAGGACCCCATGTATCACTGTCATGCTGGTAGCTCAGCTGTGATTTAAAAGACTGATTGAACACTCTAGCAGGTCAGCAGCCTCTGGATGATGTAGTCTGTGGTAGGACCAGTGGAACCTGTTGTCTTGTACCCATGGTCTCACATCCAAGGTATGTTATGTAAATTTCATGCCGGCAGATCAGATGCCCTTGAGCCCTTGGATAGTGATCTGAGGCCTGTGGGCAGGAAAGGCAAACCCATTCCTGGAATACACACCAAACTCAAACAAAGGAAATGCTTCTCTTTTCATGGTGAACAAGCTCCGGTATAATCAGGTTCCCAACAAGTCACTAGTTGTTCTACTTGAATGCAGCTACCTTATTTGGGACTCAGTGTTGGTTTCTATTTCTAACAGGTCAGTAATATCAGCACTTAGATTTGTATTGGTGAGAGAGAGCCCATGGCTCATAAATAGTGTCTTCTTTGCTTCCATTATGGCTACTCTGTTCATGGGCCTGCTGTAGAAACATTGGGATGGCCAAGGACAAAGGAGGGCTGACATCCACTTGAAGAGTCACTCTGTCCAGTTCGTTGCTTATTACATCTTCTGCATGGAAGCTTACTGGTGGGCATTAAATATGTGATACAAAGAAGCTTATGTTTTGAGTCTATTCTCCTGTGATCATCTACATGCTTCATCTCTGCATTGCTCTATTTCTGAATCTTCCAATGTATCTGTTTCTAAGCTCCTTATCAATGACCTGACCTGTTCACTGCTGTCATGAGTCTATACATATACCTCCTAATCGTAAGCTGCTTCTCTCTAGAACCCTTGTTAGGCTGGAGGGAAAAAAAAATAGAAAGTAAGACCACAAATATCTGTCGCATCTACCCCTCCTCACTGATCTTGCCTTTATTTTGAAGGATGTGTCTTTGGAGAGGTTAAGGGCTGAGCCCCTTGCCCTAATCTCTCTCTTCTCCATGCCACTAGCTGCCCCTCCAGCTCCCCATCCTTCATTCTCCTCTATGCACTGGGTCATTAGCAAAGGAGTTTGAAGTAAGACACTGCATCGTCGTGGGGCATGTCTGTATCAGCTGACTCTTGAGGGCTCAGCTTTTGCTGCAAGTTCCAAATCACTGTTACCTAATAATATAAAACAAAATATTGAGATTCCTCAACATTATAATAGATTATGAATATGAGAGTGCAGAGTCCAATTTTGTTCAAGCAAACAGGGAAGACTTTTGAAAGTGTATGGGCCTGAATTGAGTGATAGAATCTGCTAAAATGTAGAGGAGGGAGAGGGGAATTGTTTTTAAGGGGCTGAGGTATGTGTGAGTGAAGATCGCTGGTGAGAGGAAAGAAACAGGAGAATGTCACATCAGCACTTAAGTGTGACCCTCCGACCGTGGCTCAGTATTGCAAGAATTCTCATCCTCTTTCCATCCCTCCATCTCACCTCCATTCCTATTTACTTACAAATTTTCTAGCTGGGCCTCCCCGGTGGTGCAGCGGTTGAGCGCTGGGTTGCGAAGCTGCCCGCAGCCTCTGCAGCGCCGGTTCGATCCCCGGCTGGGAGGGTCCCACATGGCGCATGGACCTCTCCTGCCGCCCGCTGCTCCCCTCAGCAGTGTACTTCGGTCCTTCTGCCTGCTCTGCTCCCCGCTCTGGCTCTGGTGAATTCTCTCACCCTCCTGCGCTTCTGACTGTACCCAGTGCTTGTATAAACAAAAAACAAACAAACAAACAAATAAATAACATGCCTCTATAAAAAAAAAAATTTCTAGCTACTTATTATGGTACTTCAATTTTCTAAAATTACTGCCATATTTTTAATTTTCAGTTTCAGAAATTATTTACTGCAAGGGAAGATGGAAATTTAGCCATCTTGCAACTTACTCCCCACTCATACACACTTCCTCCTTACCCCACTCCTCATATAACCTATAGGATGCTATTTGGCTAGAGCAATATTCAATGATTACACTTTGACTATGTAAATGTCATCTGTAATAGATACGACCTGTATTTCATAGTTACATTTCCTTTCTTTGAACTCCTGCTTCAATTTAATGGTTACATTTTTTTTGCTCGCTTAGTATCACTGGTTTGTCCCCAAACTCTGACTTTACGGTAGAACTTTTTTCAGTACATTTATTTATATATATTAGCTAATCTATTCCTTTCATTTTCTGAGGACAGGCTGTAGGAGAGGCATCCCTCCTAAATGGGTGCTCTCGAATCTTGCACTAAACAACAGGGTCCTCTCCTCTGTGAATTATGTGGCTCCGACACCCACGCCCACCTCAACTGCTTCCTTCTTGGTTTGAAGCTCCTTCTCTGTTTGCACATGACAAAACAGTGGCTGCCAGGAGAGAAGGGGAGAGAGAAGTAGGGAGTGAAGGTGGGGATGGCTCAGAGAGAGCGTACCATGTGAGGAAATATGAAGCTGTCTCCTTGGGGTAATACAAGAACACTGGGAGTTTGGGAAGCTTTTACCGATAAGGCAGTAAGTTTCAACTGTGTTGAACTACAAAAGCCTTGAAGTAGATCTTTATAAAGAAAAAAAAAACACAAATGAACAAACAAAAACAAAACAAACCCACAGACTCTGACAACAGAACAGTGCTTCCCAGACTGAAAGGAGAGGGAAGGGAGTAGGTAGAGGTGGCTGGTTGGCTGGTGACTGGGTATTTGCTGGTGGGTGTGGTGTGATAGATGCTGTTCTGAGAAACCATACACCTGAAACCTATACAGGGTTGTAAACTAATGTTACCTCAATAAAAAGGAAAAATAAATATCTTTTTATGCTTCAATGAATGTAACAGGCTTTCATTTCCTATACAGGACATACAACCCCTCCCCCAATCGCCAAAAACAAGCATCAAAGAAGCTGTACTTTGCCACATTGACAGAGGAGGGCACCATTAATCTAAGAATAGTAAACCATTCCAAATGTACAATAAACCTATGCAAAGCTACCAACGGATTAAAAAAAGGGAAACAATATACATCAAGTGTTGAAAATCCTCCAGCATTTCAAGGGAGATAAATAACAAAACAAAACCCAACAATAACAAAAATAACCTTGAAACAGAAGGAAACTGCAACACAACATTCCATTTGAACTAAATAAATTCCAACTGTTCAGAAACAGTTAGTTAGAAATTATAAACATAGATTGATTTGGGGGTGGGGGAAGGCAGGAAGAAATTAAGTGTTACTTGAATCCAAGAAATAAACAGAAAAGAAAAATCATTCCAGAATTGAAAATTAAATGTAAAAAGATAATTGTATTAAGTCCCTAAAATATCTTAATAACCCCATACTAGGTGATAACAGAAATTGATTCTGACACAGTTCTGAAGGCAAGAAGTCATCAAGGTGTCAGCTGCATTGGTTTCTTCTGAGGGATTCCAGCAAGTTTAATTCCTCTGTTCTTTGGTGCATAGATGTAACACTCATCTTTGCTACCATCTTTACAATACTTTATCTTCTTTATATCTTCTTCCCTTCTCTTCTGAGGACATTTTCCATTAGAATTAGAATGAGCTCAAGATCTTTAACTATGTCTACAAAGACCCTTACCTTTTTCCAAATAAAATCACATTCATGGGATTCAAGTGGAAATAGGTGTGTGTGTGTGTGTGTGTGTGTGTGTGTGTGTTGGGTGGGGGAGCACCATTCAATCCACTGCAGCACCCAATGGAGAATGGATTCAAATGAAAATTCAGTACATGACACTGAAACAAGCAAAGCAAAATAGGTAAAATTGAAGTCTTTGAAACCATAACCATGAAATTATTTAGAATTATAATTGACGAAAACTTCCCAGAAAAAAAACAAACAAACATGAATTTACAAATTGAAAGAATTTACCAGATAGCTGGGAAAATTTCAATTTGGAATGATCAACTTTAAGATGATATAATAAGCCTACCTTGTTACTTCATGCAACTTATCTGATGTTCTTTTACAAAGTTCAGTGACTCAGTTACCATAGCTGTATAGAAGTATCAAAATCAGGTAGTATGTACCCTCAATCTTGGCAATTTTCTGGTCCTTATAAGTGTCCCCATACAAAGTGACTTTAGTATTCTTTTGGATAGACAAGTATTATACATGTATTTCTGTTTTAGTTACTTGGAAAGAGAGGAAGGCAATCTTCCTATGCATGTGGGAAGGTGCACTGAAATGCTTCTAAGGATTCATGACTCTAGTCAGAAGTTACAGAGGGATTACATTTCATTCTGGCTCACCTGCCTTTAGCAATGGCGACAAAAGGGGAAAACTGATACACTTTTACTTTTTTTTTTTTTTTTTTACTATTGAGAGAAGGTCCTTATAAGAAAGTTGATACCAGCACATTACAGAAAAAATAAATCAAAGCTACAGAACACTAAACCTCATTTATCAGAAAAAATTAACAGCTTGATATAATACCCTTTCAGTTAATATATATATTCACACTGAAATTGTCTTTCCATAAATGAAGACACTTGTGGATACTATTTCATAATCACAAGTCATCAAAGTAACACAGAAGATCCTCTTTAATTGACCACAGATTCTATTAGAGAGATGACCTAAGTTTAAAATATATACTGTCTGAATCAAGAAACTACTTGTCTTGTATCTGTATGAAAATGAAAAAAGTTTCTGCAAAATTGTCCGGAGTCAAAGTAACACGTGACTAACTTTTTTTTTTTTTTTTTTGGAATTTGTTGTCCTGGTAACCCTGTATATTTGGAGATCTTAAATCTGTTCCAATGTCCCGCTATTGCAAATAACATAAAGTAAGAATAACTGGCTGCAAATAGGAATCTATAAAGAAGTTCATCTCCACAAAAATATGAATCCAGACATTTAAAATGGGTAATGTAAAAAAAAAATGGGTAATGTATCATAGAACCATCTCATGTAATTTATATTCCCACTATTCTAAAAGCAGTAGCTGTGGATATTCATTTTTCTTATCTAATTGTCAAATTAACCAACTTGTTTCCTGAATTGCTTAAGCCAGCACTCCACCAGAGATCACAGAACTTCCATTAATAAGAAATGTCGACTTCTGAACATGGGACAAAGAGGCAAAAATAATTATTTTGAAGGACTTTGATGCAATAACAGGTTTAAGACTCAGATGGTGAGTGTAATTAACTGGCAACACAGTCCTGTTGCAAACAATGTTAGAAATACATGAGCAGGAGGATCTGGTGTGACAAAGGGATGCTTTTCATATCCCCAAGGTGGTGGGATAGTGGTAATATACCTAGTTTATAGGGTCTGTCTGAATTCACACAGAGTGCCTCTCTGCCCTATCAACCCAGCCATTTCAAATGTGACCCAAGTTATTCTCTTAACTTTCCTGACAGGTTATCTTGTTGCAAGGTGTCTATTCTATTCCTAGCATCTCCTCTATATGCAGGCAGGAAGAAAAGGAGGCACCCCCCTTTAAGGAGCTTACTAGAATCCCCTTTAGCTACACCTCATTGACGAGAACTGCATCAAATGTCATCCTTTTGACACTGGACAAATGTTCAATGTTGGACAATGTCAATGGCTAAGTCAATGGGTTGCCATCTCCATACAAATCAGGGTGCTATTAATAAAGAGTGAAAGAAGAATGAGTAGAGGGGTGGACAACTAGCAGTCTCTCCTATACACAATTTTGGAAAAGTTATCTTAAAAAGACTGCTGGAAATTTTAGTTGCCATAAAATAGGGGGAAATGTAAAAAAGAGTTTCTCAGTAGGAAGACCTGTTGTTCTGGCTATTAAAAGATAGGATGGGGAAACCCAAATTGATGGGCCATGTGCAAATATCACAGCAAGAAACACCAAGAGAAATAGTAGTGTGTGCCAGCCAAACTGTCCTTCAGTCCTAATATTTAAACTGCAGACAGCTCTAACACAAATGACACAAATGCAGAGGCCAATGTCTCCAGATTAGGATTCTTCCTGCGTTAGGAACACTTGGGAGCAGGAGCTTTTACGTGCAAGTAATAGTCTGGGGGGTATATAGGGTGGGACATAAAGTGGTGTGTGGATGAGTCACAAATATTTAATGGAAAAAAAAATATTTCATGGAAACCAAATCAGAAGTGCCCCTAAGGAGTCTACAGGCTACAGAGATAACAATAGGCCAGCCTAGAAACACTGGGTAATAACATACACCAGTTACACTACTACCTCTGCCCCATCATCTCATCCTCTCCCCATACAAAAAGAACCTTTAGCTACCTATCACAGTTCATCCTATAATGACATCAAAAAAGATAGAAAGCATTTAGCTGATTGCATTCTACTCTTTATTTATGACTTCTCTATCCCTCCTCAAAACAATTTCTACCATTGGTTATTTGGCTCCAATCACTTTGGAAATAAGCTTGGAAGGATGCAGGGAAAGAACTGGACAGGGCTGCTGTCAAACCCAAGGAATCTACTGTCCCCTCCCTGAGAATACTATATGTACAATTTAGAGTTCTTGAAATTATCCTCATTTGAAAGTCTTCTTAAAGAAAACTTTATTGTAATGTGACAAAGAAGTTCATTAAGGTAAAAGTGTTTATTGTACTATGAGTTTCCAGTGAAGCAGGTGAGTACAGAGTGTGTCCCCCTGGGCACTCTGGGGGGAGTCCCTGTCTAGGAGCACTGTCCAGGCATTGTCTAACAGTTCAATGCCAATAACAAAGAGCATTCGCTGGGGCTAAATCTGCATGGAGACTTTGAGAAAGAAAGTCAAGGAGATGTCTGCTACATGCATGGGAGATTGTGAAGATAAATTGTGGAAAGGCCGACTATATTGCCTTTATTTTTTAAAAAAATTTATTTATATACATAATATGCACATCAAAGACATCTTTACAGACACATCACCTAAAGCAGTGATAGTGAAGGCAAAGATAAACAGCTGGGACTACATCAAATTAAAGAGCTTCTGCACAGCAAAAGAGACAATAACAAAAACAAAGAGAAACCCCGCCAACTGGGAGAACATTTTTGCACCCAACACTAATGATAAAGGACTGATCACAAAAATCTGCAAAGAGCTGATGAGACTCAACAACAACAAAGAAAATAATCCAGTCAAAAAATGGGCCGAAGAGCTAAAAAGAAACTTCTCTGAAGAGGAAATGCAAATGGCCAACAGGCATATGAAAAAATGTTCAACATTACTTGTAATCAGGGAAATGCAAATCAAAAATACAATGAGATACCATCTCACAGCAGTGAGAATGGCACATATATTGCCTTTAAATAAGGGTATAGCCAAAAACTATGAGTCATTTCTAGTACAATATCACTACTTAGGAGGGTAGTTCTACCTTAAAGGAATGATCACAGCATTGCTCTGGACATCTCAGGAGATTCACTGCACTTGCAGTAGTTTACTTTTCTTAAGAAAGTATTAAGTTGCATGTTTGACTATATGACAAGTTATGTAGCTGGTTATGTAGTTACTTTAGAGGCTGAAGATAAGGAAATTACAGATCCCAACTGTTGGAGACACATACTTCATTTCAGCACAATTGAGGGATGGGAAATCACGGATCTAAGCAAAACACCAGGCAAATTCAAGAACCTGGATGCCCTATGCAAAAGGTAAGTTTATCAATGATAATGAATAAGGTGAAATCCCTGCTGTAGTTATAAGAGAAAATGTGGGGATAAGGGTGCATTAGACTTATCAAATCTCTATTATCTGTAACAGGGTTAATTATAGTTAGTCATTTAACTGGAGCTGTCAGAACAATGTTCCATTTTCCAAACTCTGACACTTTCTGACCACTGCTGTCCTAAGCCAAGTACCCAACTGATCTATGTATGCTTCTCTGAGTTTAAGCTGAAGAGAATAGGAACCAGTACTTCTAACATCAAGGGTGCTTATGAAGGTCCTCCACTATAACATCCATATTACGTGCCTACAATTGACCTCTGGATTTTGACATAAAGGTAAACCTAACTCCCCTAGATAATGGATATAAGGACCACATGCATACCTCAGGACCAATGAGTCCTCAGGACCAATGAGTGCCTGAGGACTACAGCAGGAGCTGCAATTTGGGACTAACTAAAACACTCTGAGATTCATTAAATGACTTCCCTAAAAATCCCCATAGGCTCAGGAACACAATTTATTATATGATTTCTGAAGTTCAGATTGATAAAGCAACTACAGAGATCTGGGATACTCTGTGACAGTAATGATGTGACAGCTATGTGACAGTAATGATGAAGAAAAGGTAGCTATAAAACATATGATGTTCTAAAACTACATGTCTGTAAGATTATATTCTAGCTCGGGAGGGAGGAACATGTGCAGTTAAACAGGGAAAATAATTGCATCCCAGGCAGCTCCCTCCACACATGGGATATTCAATAAGCTGTGTCCATACTGAAATGGTTTAACTGAGTGAACTTGTGGTCCTACTTCTCTGCACCTTTTGGTAAAGCGGGAATTTATAATAAGGATGTTCAATCTTGGTGAAAGCAATATTTCTGCTTGTAAGTGAGGGATATGTGAAAATAATAAATTGTGGCATCATGTTGTTCTGATCAGCATTTTGGTCTAGACAAAAGTTATTGATTAAGGGGTGAAAGTGGTGGGTCATGACTTGCCTTGTGAATTAAAAAGTTTTGTGACTGGAAAGTCCCTATGTTACGTGGAAAGTCCCCCTGTTACTTGTAGCTCTGAAATGAAGAGTTCTTACATCCTGTGTTATAGCTTGAAAGTTTAAATTCAAAACAGAAACTTCAGATTCAGTAACAAGAACCTAAATCTATAGAATGTAGGTTTACTGGTTTAGCTATTGATTATTACACCCTCCACACCGATAAGGTGATAAACTGATAAAGATTGAGAAGATTTGGCTGGTGCCCATCTGATCTAGTGGCACTCCCCCCTGGACTGTCCTGGAAGCCCATAGATTAGGGAGAGAAAAGAAAGACACTGGGGAGCAGCACCCACTCTGTACCTTAGGAATTCTCTGCCTTAACAAGTGGAGTTATAGCCTTTACAGAAGATAAGTTACTATTTGCAACCATCAGAATTAAATTCTGACATTTATCCTAACCCGCAAATTTACAAGTCATCCTTAAATAACTCCAGAAATAGCTTTCAGAGTTTGTTCATTCCTACTTCAAGTCTAGCCTACAGGGATTGTTACAAATCCTAATTACCAAGCTCCAATTAGAGCGTATAAAATGTCTAAGCAAATTCGAACAACTTCAAACCTCTGTAGCCTATCAAAGTTTACCTTCAAAATGGACATTAGTGTATTTCTAGCTCTAATCCCCATCCCAAAGATATCTAAAGATAGGTTCATTCTTGCCCGGGGTGGGGGGGGGGAAGTGTTCTGACTTGTTAGGAACAGACTGAGGGGTATGTTCGTCTTGAGAATCTTAACCAATCTCAATAGATCAACCTGACACAAGAGTCAAACAGGAAAATAGATGAAGCAATATAGTTTTGGGGGGGAGAAGGAGGCAATTAAAACATTAGGATCCAAAAACAAAGGATCGGTCTAAATCAAACCAAAACAAACCCCAGGAAACTGTACAACTGAGACTACCAGAGAGAAAGGGAAGGGGGGGGACTTAAAGTGGGAGGGGACCTAATAGACTGTGGTGAACTGTGGGTACCTAGGTGGTGGGTGTGAACCTGTATCCCTAAACATATACAGGTTGCAAAACAATGCCACCTCAATAAAAGAAAAAAAAATTATCCATCAAATCCTTGGAATTTGACAGTAGTAAAGTTTGGGGCATTCCATTTGCTACCCTAGATATAAATCTCCCCAGGGTTAAGAGTGCAAGCTTTAACACTCTAGGAAGTCCACGCTTTCCAAGAGTGCTTCCTAAATTTGCTGTCTCCAGACTGGCTGAAGTGATGAAAAAATTAAATCTCATAGGAAATGTCAACAACTTTCTGCACTCCCACCAGCAGTGCAGGAGAGTTCCTTTTTCTCCACATCCTCGCCAACATTTGTTGTAGCTGTTTTTTTTTTTTTGTTTGTTTTTTTTTAATATGTGCCATTCTCACTGGTGTAAGATGGCATCTCATTGTAGTTTTGATTTGCATTTCCCTGATTACAAGTGATGCTGAACATTTTTTCATGTCTGTTGGCCATTTGTATTTCCTCTTTGGAGAAGTTCCTTTTTAGCTCTTCTGCCTATGTTAGGACTGGATTATTTACTTTGTTTTTTTTTGAGTCTCTTCAGCTCTTTGTAGATTTTTGTGATCAGTCCTTTATCATTAGTGTTGTGTGCAAAATTTTCTCAGCAATCAAAAAAGATAAATTCATGCAATTTGCAGCAACATGGATGGCGCTGGAAGGGATCAAGCTCAGCGAAATAAGCCAGAAAGAAAAAGAAAAACACCGGATGGTCTCACTCATAGCAGGAATCTAGAAAACCTAAATAAGGGACCAGGAAAAGGTTAATTATAATAAAGTAAAAATCAAAACCAACAAGCAACTATAAACCAGAGACACACTGTGGGGAAGGGAGGAGAGGAAGGATTAGAGTCAAAATAAGGGGGTGGGAATTGTATGGGGAATATAACCAAGATGAAAATGCATACATTGTGGGCCTCCCCGGTGGCGCAGCGGTTGAGCGCTGGGTTGCGAAGCTGCCTCTGCGGCGCCGGTTTGATCCCCGGCTGCTCCCCGGCCACCGGAGGAGGGTCCCACATGGCGCGCAGACCTCTCCTGCCGCCCGCTGCTCCCCTCAGCAGTGTGCTTCAGTCCTTCTGCCTGCTCTGCTCCCCGCTCTGGCTCTGGTGAATTCTCTCACCCTCCCGCGCTTCTGACTGTACCCAGTGCATGTATAAACAAAACAAACAAATAAATAAATAAAACATGCCTCTATTAAAAAAAAATTTAAAAAAAAAGAAAATGCATACATTGTGCAAAAATGAAAAATGATGTAAAAAATATATAGAATAAATTTTTTAAAAATTACATATTGTATGAGGTGGATAGCATCAGATTATAAAGTCCATGATGAACTATGACAACTTATTTTTATTTCAAAAAAAGAAACAAACCAGAAAATGTCAACAACTGCAAGTAGAACCTCAGCTGGGCACAATTTCTGCTCTTTGTGAGGCTTTCTGAGGCCGTGGGGAACATTTTTGGAATCCAGTTATAATTATCAGAGACTTCACAGGGGTT
Organism: Talpa europaea; assembly: GCF_964194135.1. Taxonomy (NCBI): domain Eukaryota; kingdom Metazoa; phylum Chordata; class Mammalia; order Eulipotyphla; family Talpidae; genus Talpa; species Talpa europaea. The sequence goes on along the minus strand of NC_140070.1, from coordinate 113,934,805 downwards.
AAAAGCCATAAATATGCAGTCCTGAAAATCTCACAAGTTTTGTACTAAAACCATGCTACGTGTACTGTATGTGGGTAAAGTTGTGAGCCAAAAAAAAAAAAGTGCTTCCACAGATATAAGCATTAATGTATTTTCAATGTTTTGCAAAGCCACAACGTTGTGAAAAGATACTGTGTATTAACCATTTATTTTCCAGATTTCCAGGTGGTTCACATCAGTCCTACAACTGAAAACAATTAAAAGGCTGGGTTAAATATATTTAAAATAATCTTTTTAACAGTATCAAAGAGATTACAAAATAGTAAGGAATTGTCAGACAACAAAGCAAGAAGTCAAGACGCGAAAAAAAATCAACAAGCCTGAGACCACTGTGGGGTAGAGAAAATATCAGGCTTTTCTGCCCTTCTGCCATCAGGATAGATGATGGATCCTTGTCCTGAATGCATGCCTGATGGCGGACACCTGGAGTAGGGTGTGGGCATAGGAAGATGGGATTCAGCTGAGCTAAGACTGTGCTTTTAAGGGTGGCGTCACGGGGGAACGCCAGCAGCAGCAGCAGTAGCAGCAGCAGCAGTAGAAGCTGAAGCAGAAGCCGAAAGAGAAGCCGAGAAGCAGCAGAACGAACACTAGAGAGCCCAGATAGAGTGAAGACTTGCTGGGGGCTGGGAGGCCTGCCAGCCTCCCAGCCCCCCAGCCAGCACCCCTGCCTGCCATATGCCTGGTGAACCCCAATAAAAGACCTGCAAAACCACTGTGGACTCTGACTCCTCCTTTACCCTGTCTGCATGGGATCAGAAAACCTGCACTGTGCCCAGTCCTGCCTACAACCACTTATCTCTTGAGAGTCCTAGTTAAAAGAATCTCCATGATCTTATTAGAATGATCTTTTAGGATGCAGAAGAGAGACAGAAAACAAACCCTGGGTCCACACTAGTTGGGGAGTCTGCTGTCTGGGTTCCGGAATCTCATCAGGAAGGTGAACATGAAAAATTGAAATTATCTGAAGAGAATTCAACTATAGTAAGAATCCCTGAAGTTGCTCAGGATAGAGCGAAGTTTGAACAGGCTTTCCCGGTTTGCTAGTGCCCCCTGGTGTCTTCAAGAAGTAAATGCAAATACTCCTTGGTGCAAACGGCTTTCATTATAGACTTCACTAAATGACATTTCAAGTGCAATAAATCATGCTCAGCATATAAGAAAAATTAGAGCCAGTGACTAAAACAGACAACATAAAAAGATCATCAGAAACTCCAGAGGCAGGGCCCCGTATCTGTGTTTTCATGGGCTATTCATTCTGGCTATTCATGGGCTAATCATTCTGATACATGCTAACGTTTGAAAATCACTGCTTAAATCACATAAATATGAACCCCACAAAAATGTGTAAATATATTAAGTCTGAGGAAGGGCCAAAGAATTTGTATTTCTAACAAATTCCCAGGTGATACGGATGCCAGAACATACTTTGGCCATTACTGGATTTGAAAAAAAAAAAAGGAATTCCTGTGCAGGAGTTATTATACAGTGGGAAAGAGAAAGGCTGTCATTTGTCAGTGAATGCAGAAATTTTCTGGAATGCTGCAATTTTATACTTCTTGATCTTAATCTTGGGGGTGATAAAACAATTGTAATAATTAGATCACATGTTTATATTTTAATGCATGATGAAATCACTGGTTTCTTTCCCATTCAATCATGGCACTGCATTAATCCTATCCACCATCCTCTCACCACCCTCACTTGTAATCAACTCCCCAAGTACAAAGTGTAAAATGTTGTAAAATTCTAAGAACTAACTTCCTTCACTTTAGTTCCAATGTAATTGGCACTCACAAAACTAAAAATTTAAACCCTTGCTTAAAACTCAATGATATGTTACTATCTACAGCTTCAGTTGTTCATTCCTAATGTAAAAATACATTCCTAATGTAAAAAAGACAATTATCGAAGCTTTTGCCAGAGGTATCCAATGAAAAAAATTACTGTTGTAATATTTTTCCCAAATTAAAAGATAAAGAGAAAAATCCTACTGTCTACCAGTGTGACTTTCTTTTTTTTTTTTTTAAAGATTTATTTATTTACACAAGAACTGGGGTACAGGCCAGAAGCACAGGAGGGTGAGAGGATTCACCAGAGACAGAGCAGGGAGCAGAACAAGCAGATGTACGGAAAACACTGCTGAGGGGAGCAGCAGGAAAGACAGGAGAGGTCTGTTGCACCATGTGGGTATCTCCTTGGCCAGCCAGGAATCGAACCGATGCTGCAGAGGTGCTGTAGAGGTGCCGCAGAGGCACTGCAGAGGCTGCAGACAGCTTCACAGTGCTGCACTCAACCTGCTGCGCCACCCGGGAGGCCCTCGCAGTATGACTTTCTTACTCAAAAGAAGCAAAAATACTTCTCTCTCTTCAACTATAATCTGAAAATGAAATATCAATGGCTGGTCATGGTAACAATAAAATCTTAGTCCTTTGATTAACCTTCACCTATGGGGGATAACAATATTCATCTTCTGGCCTTAAATCTGTAAAGCTTTTAGAAAACATAGGAAATCTCTTTGTGGGAAGAGGGAAAATTAAAAAAAAGGTCAGTAGCGTCATATTAAACTGATCACAGGTTTGTTTGGGAAAAAATCCTCAAACACCGTTTATAACATCTGTTTCTTGTGTTCCTACAAAATAATTTTTCTGGGCCAAACATTTTTTAAAAAGACAGTAAATGTTGCCACTTTTTGTTGACAGTACCAACATATGCCATTACACAAACCCTCACCTTTATTCTGTTAAGGAAACAAATGTGACAGTTATCACGTTTCTTATTCTGGCAGTTAGTCAGTAACCACCTAGGCCTTGTGATGGACCACACAGCTAGGTACTTAAACAAATTGTTCCCACAGCAAGGTGTGGGGGAGCCTTGTCTTCGAAAAGCTATTTACCGAAATTGTGGCAAAAACATGCATTTGGGTTTTGTTATGCCCACAGGTGTCATGACTGACCACAAACACATTTAACACCCAGCGTGCCTTTCCATGCATGTGGTAAGAGCTGGCCACATCTCTTTACTTGGTTCTTAGAATAGTCTTATCATTGCACAGAGCTGTGTGCAAATAACCCTTACACCTTTTTATGCTATTGCAGTGTGACTACCTGTGGATGATGCTGACTCACCAGCTGCAGGCAATGTGGCAAGCAGTGCTGACGGCTTAGCGAGAATCATCCCTGCATTCTGAGTGCCAGAGCCAGATAATTTGGCTTGTAAAAGGCAGTTTTTGTAACCATAGGAGTAAACACACTGGAACATTGGATAAAGTAGTTGGGGATATAAGAGACCTGGAAAGCTCCCTATCCCGGTCAGGCAGAACCTGCGTCTCACCAGCCAAAATATCTCTTCTGGGAGAAGTTTGGGAGACTTCAGAAGCGACAGTCACTGAAAACCTCCCACCCGATAGACTCTGTGTAATTTACCCACTATGCATCCTTCACTAAGCCTCAGTCTTTTGTGGGATCACGTCAATGCAGAAAATAGTTTTTAACCAAGGTGTACCAAAATTCTGGAGTAGAGCGGATGGTGATAGACCAGCGTCCCCTTTCCTTCTCGTTGTTGGCAATGCTTTAAATACTGAACTGGTCCTTCCAAAAGTACACCTTCCTTCAATTTTGAGTAGAAAATTCTAGATGATCACAATACAACTGACCAAATTATATTAAACTGACAGTTTCACTTGTCTTGAGGATGAGTACTGTAGTGAAGCAAAATAGCATTCTTTCATTAAGGGCCACAAGCTATACCAGTTTGTTAATACTCTAAACATTTTGGACGATGGTCAAAGTTAAGTGTATGAGACCATCCTGTAGAAATTCTGCATTATTGTATCTTTCAAACCAAACTGGGTCTTCTCTTATTACTCCCAGATCATTATTGTATGCTTTGTTTTGCTTCTGTGAACATGTCAGGTTCACACAAAAACAAGTGCCACATAATAGCTCCTTACATTCATCTGGGTCACCCAGTAGGTAAAGAGAGGATTAGAATGATTGCCCTCAGGTTAAAAAGCCTTCATTTCATCATTATTGTAATTACTTGTCTTGAAAAATCAAGGCCTCAAAGCATCCTGATATTCAGGAAAGTCAGAGGCTCTACTGACAGATTCTGTCAAAGTTGTGGTTATCCCTGTTCTCCAATGTGTCGTCTGGAACTGGTCTGGAGGGGTGTGAGATTTTCTGGTCACTTGTGACTCTCGCTGTGCTTCATGTGAGTTGCCAATGTTCATGTTGTCACCTTTAAACCAAACTTTCTTATGCATACCATTCATTGGCTTTATTCTCACTTTATCATAAATGGAACTGGTAAAAATTTTCAGCTTAAACTTCTATATGGTAAGAGCGTCTGACTAATCTTCCATTTTGAATTTTAAAGTATTCACATATTTTATATGCAGAAGTAGAGATCTTCCTGCAGGCTTTCTACCCCTTGCCCCCAGTATTTCCACCATTATGAGTCATCTGCATCAGAGGAAGTTTCCACCAAACATTTGACCACACCAGTCTATATAATTCATCCTCTCCCTTGACTTGTAGTGAGTCCAAGTCATCACCATACTATCATCTGAATGCTTTTTCTTAGTATACCCTCTTGAGACATTCTGTACCTCTTAGGTACACAATCTAAAATCAAAATGTTATTTAAAAGACTTTTTTCCATATATGCACATCTCCCACCCCTATAATCCCCCTGAAGTTTGAAATCTTAACCTCTTCTGTATCTTTGACTGTTATCATAACAGTTAAAAGAACTCTGGGAACAGGTTGCACAGGCTTAAGTCCCAGTGCCATCACTTGCCATCCTGTGACCTTGAACAGATTACTCAACCTCTCTGTTCCTCATTTTCCTAATCTATAATGTGAGGGTAGTAATAACTGGTGTCATGGGGTGGTTATGAAGTTTATATTTGTAAGGATTCAATGTGTTGATCCATATAAAATTCTTAGGACAATGCCTGACATGTAATGAACATTATCAAGTCTTAACTATTATTATATCCACAGTCATATATGACCAAAGTCTGCTCATATTAAAAATGCTCCTCATCTCATGATTTCTGTGCTGTTGTTGTTGTTTTACTATAACAAAACTATCTTGACCATTTAATAGGAAGATATCACATACAGCCTACAATCCAGTCAAAAGACCATGAATATTTCTCTTGGATATTACTCAAGGATACTCAAAGGAGTGAGAAACTGAACAAAGGATAGAGGGTTTATCACACAAAATACAGAGCATCTCCTTGAAACTGCCTACCTCATAGCCAATAGTGTTGGCTCTGGGGTCACAGACACTCCTGGCTTCCATGATATCAGAACCAAAATACACAAGACTAGATGTATCACCCATGGCTAAATAAATCAATAATGCCCCAGAGAGTTGATAACAAGATAATTTGCATGTGCACACACATGTACACGTTGCCCAGAGGAGACCAATATTCTTGACTGAAAGCTCATTTTGTACTTAACCTCCCTCCTTTGCAAAAGAGCATAAAGAGCTTTATTTTCAATTTCACTCAAAAATCTTTAAGAGATGCTCACCTGCTGGGAGAACAGTTTAAAACTGGTACTAGTTGAATGCTGAATAGAGTTGTAGAAAGAATAGGTGTGAAACCATTTCAACTAGAGTTCATTAAAGTAATCATATAAATCCCTGCTGACATACAAAACAATGGTAGAGACTAAACTCATTTTGTTTATTTTCTATTTCCAGTTTACTCTCTATTTCACAAGAACCTTCTTAGTAAGAAACATATTTCCCCATATGGCTTCTTACTACCTCAGGAACCATTTTTCTTCAGATTCAACATGAATAAATATTTTGGTGATCTGGCATCTGCCTCTGTTGGGGAAATCTAGAAAGACCATCATTTTCACCAGAGAATAAAAGTAAAATAACCTTTCTTAATTGTTAGAGAGCTGAGGCGTGCATAACCAATTGGATATTCCTGGTTTTAAGGTCCCATGACCTGAGAAACAACTCAGTTGCAGACATACTGGGATTGTTGGTCACCCTGACTAGGGGTGCAGAGCAATCAAGTAACCTTAATTCCACAGGAAGACTGACCCCACCAAACAGAGATAGGATGTGAGTGCTAAAGAAGAGCCCCCAAGTACCATACACGACCATCAGAATTCAGCTAAAATTGTTATTTTCTTTAAGATTTATTTATTTGTACAAGCACTGGGGTACAGGCCAGAGGCGTGGGAGGGTGAGAGAATTCACCAGAAATAGAGTAGGGAGCAGAACAGGCAGAAGGACCAAAGCACACTGCTGAGGGGAGCAGCGGGCGAGACAGGAGAGGTCTGCTGCACCATGTGGGAATCTCCCTGGCCGGCTGGGAATCGAACTGGTGCTGCAGAGGCTGCGGACAGCTTCACAGTGCTGCGCTCAATCTCCTGCGTCACTGGGGAGGGCCTCAGCTAAAACTGTTAGTGATTTATTAAAGGTCAAGCATGGTTTAGCATGAGTGTACAGGATTTCTGGGAGCCTCTGACACAAAAAGAGTTTGTTCCCATTTTCAGTGTCTTCTCGCTGTTCTCTACTGGGTACTGATGACAAAGATATGGGACAAGGCAGGAGACCAGAGAGAGAGCCTCCCATGGTGGTGAAGGCCTGTTGGAGGGGGAAAAGCTCCTACTGTGTGTAAGAAAGGCAAAAATCCTGTGCATCCTCTTCCTTACCTGTGAACAGAAGCTCAAACCTCTGGGGAAGGAGCAGCAAAGTCTATTGCTTCCAGAGCATAGATGGATTTTTGATATTCAGGGTCGAAGTAGGTGTGGACAAACAACTTCTACCACTGGGTAATGAGGGGAAAAAAACAGTCTTGGGTTATGATGCCACACCAAGACAGTTACAGGCTCCCCTGCATTGTCAGGAGGACTGAGAGTCTTGTCTTCTCAAGACCCATCAAAGGAACATGCTTATTTTGAGTAATATATTCTTTAATCATAATCTCTTCTGTTCTACATAAGATACCTGGCACTTGGAAAAACAACAACAACAAAGAGCAAGAGAGATGAAAAAGGAAGAAAAAGCAACCCATTGTCAGAAGGAAAAGCAATCAACAGAACTGGACTCAGACACAATCTATGTTGAAACTATGAGAGAGAGTTTAAACTAAGTTGGATTAATATGGTGATCATCTATACTAAAGATTCTAGTGGAAAAGTGGGTAACATGAATCTGGATGTGGAACCTGTAGACACAGAGGGATGCCCATACTTCAGACTAGAGCACCAGACAACTTCTTCACTGAAGCTAATTACTTTTTTAAGGTGGCTGTAATCCCCTAATTTGTAATAATATAACTTGGAGTGAAGGTTGGTGAGGTGAGCACCCTCCCTCTCTTAGTTCTTCCTTCCCTTCTCCACTGTTTATCTAGCATCTCCCCTGTAAAACCAGACAGTCAAAGCCAAAGAAATAGCTCTGTCAGCATCTGAACTGACAGTAGTGGCAACAGGTGACAGAGCTTGAGATTTTCCAGCACAAGTACCGTAATCCTGCAGTTCTAGACTGCTTGTGGTCAGGCTGTGGTTCTTAATTGCGAAGGCTTTCATTTGAGGTTAGCTGGGTAAGGCTGTGGGTGATATGACTGTAGGTTAAAGGTGAGGGTACTTCTGAATGAGGAAGTTAAGCAATGAGTAGTGTGAATAGTCAGGAACAACCCCAAGGCCATTTATCAATCTGACAATCAGTGGGAACAAGGAGTCCCATCCAATTCCCCCATAACCCAATTATCTCAAACCCATTTATCAAACTAAATGGGGAACAATTAGTTGGATTCAGGGTGCCCCCCCCCAACCCAATTAAAAATGGAATGATCAGAACATCAACACAGTAACACAGTGCTGAAGGACCAGACCAAAGCTGGCTCTGGAAAAGACAAACCAGTTAATGTGGGAAACTTAGTGAGTCTCAGTAACTTAGGAGACCCCAAGGACCCCAACCACCAAGAGATACAACTAGGAGATGCCCAATGGCTAAACATGCCCACCACATTGCCCACCACACCCACCACAGCCACCTAAACTCCAGCTTTTCATTGCCCACCACACCCACCTAAACTCCAGCTTTTCATCCCTTCAGCAGCCATCCACTCTGGGCTTTCCTCTGGTCAGAGAGCTTTCCTGTCCTTCCTGTCAACAAATCTCTTGCTTTTCTGCCTAACTCTCAGTCTTGACGCTGAATTTCTTCTCTGAGACAAAAAACTAGAGCATCTTCCCAGGGCCCCTGGACCCTAAAGGCCCCATTCACTTCCTGGGAGATAAAGGACAATGTGAGATTTGGGGGAGTGAGAGTTTTCTGAATATTTTAAGTAAGTAATTTTCAATATTTCAGTTTTCTCAAAATAATGTAAACCACATACATAATCCAAAATTTTCCAGAAGTCACATTAGAAAGCAAAAATAAACAGATGAAATTAATTTCAATATATTTTATTTTACCCATTATATTTAAAATATCACTTCAATAGGTAAGGAATATAAAATAAAATATTTCACATTAAAAAAGGAGAATTTAAAATCTGGGGTGCATTTTACACTTACAGGACATTTTATTTCAGACAAATCACTTTTAAGCGCTCAATAGCCACTTGTAATTTGTGGCTCCAGTATCAGACAGCCCAGCTTTAGAGACTCTCAGTTTCCCACACTCTAAGTCTTTTAGCTCTTACATCCTCCACCTCATGTCAAACAATGTGCCTCCCCTCCCCTCACCCATGTGCACCAGCCCTCCTAGGGCACCTGTGAAAACAGTTCCCAGCACCCACTGACACACCACAGTTGATTCCTCCTTACCTGCTTCTACAATTCCCAAGGAAGCAGACAATTTACCCTCATAGGTGTGGTGCTTTCACATTCTGTACATTCTTCAAAGGATCTGAAATATAATGAGTAGAGTTGGGGGTGCGGGGTGAGCATGGGTTGGCAAAGGTCTCATGATTCCAACAACTCTCAGTTTGGTCCATAAAATCTCCCTCCTGTCTCTTGATGTTTCAGTCGCTACTGAGAGATGGAGAAGAAGCCCTTTAACTATATTCTCATATAATTGAATGTCATGAAAGAAGGTTTTTGAGGAGAACGAGGCCAGCACCAGGTACATGACTGGTAACCACAGGTTGGTCTTATCTTCTGTTTGATTTATCTATATTCCACAGGTAAGTGAAATAACATGTTATTTGTCTTTCTCCATTCGACTTATTTCACTAAGCATAATACCCTCAAGGTCCACGCAAATTGTGCAAATGACAGGATTTCCTCTTTTTATAGATGGATATTCCATTGTGTATATATACCACACCTTATTTATCCATTTGTCAATGGACACTAAGGTCGTTTCCGGCTCTTGGCTATTGTAAATAATGCTGTGATAAACGTGGGGGTTCCTATATGTCTTCAAATTAGTGTTTTTGTGCATTTCAGATAAATACCCAAAAGCATGATAATCACTTTAAAATAGCTAAAAGAAAATATATGTAGTGGAATTTCTATTTGAATTTTTTGATGTATCTCCATTCTGTTTTCTGCACCAATTTACATTTCATCAACATTGAATAAGGTTTCTCTCCACATCCTCTCTAAACACTTGTTTCTTGTTTTTTTTTTTTTTTTGATATTAACTATTCTCACAGGTGTGAAGTGGTAGCTCATTTTTGTTTTAATTTTCATTTTCCGAATAGTAAGAGATGGTGAACACCTGTTCATGTGTCTGCTGACTAGCTGCATGTTTTATTTGGAGAAGTGTCTATATAGATCTTCTGCCCATTTTTAATCAGGTTATTTCTTTGCTGTTGCTGAGTTGAATGAGTTTTTCATATATTTATATATATTTCTGATTCAATATAAAAATTTTGTTTATAAAAATTGTCCAATTAGATATCAATATCCTTAGACACTGAAAAGCATTAAATAAAATTCATTACCTCTTCTGAGTGAAAAACTTTAATGCTAAAGTATTAAAGAGATCATCAAGATGATAAAATATATTTATCTCAATCCCTAAGCCAGCATTTATGCTAAATAGATATAGATTAGAAAGATCCTCATTAAAACCAAGAATATGAAAAAGAACAATGGAAAGAAATTCAAGTATTTTATTCTCTTAAAATATTCTCAAATATTTTATTCTCTTAAGGATTTATAATTTTTGAGAAGAACAAATATTAGTTGAGAGAAGTCCAGAAATAAACTGCTATCAAACTAATTTTCACTGCTATGAATGAAGTATCCTGAATGATAATGCATTATAACAAAGATTTGCTGTTCACCTATTTAGGTTTTAAGGATTAAAATATGATAGAGTACATCTAAAACAAAAAAAGCAAAGCCATATGTCAAAAAAATTTACATAACCTATGTTGCTATACTACCTCCATATATTTCCTTTAATAATTGCATGTGATTTCTGATGGAAAGAGGCTTTTGTTCTCACACACTCATTATAAATATCTGGTTGTTATTTTTTGCAATTAGTATTTTCAGTAGTATTTATCTATTTAAAAAATCATTGATGTGGGGCGTCCCTGGTGGTGCAAGGGGTTAAGCACCACACTATGAAGCAATTCGCAGCCTCTGCAGCACAAGTTCCTTCCCCAGCCGGCCAGAGAGCAACCCACATGGCACAGCAGACCTCTCCTGACTCGCCCGCTGCTCCCCTCAGCAGTGTATTTCAATCTGCCTGTTCTGTTGCCCACTTTGTCTCTGGTGAATCCTCTCACCTCCCACACCTCTGGCCTATACCCCAGCTCCTATATGCATAAATCAATAAATAAATCTTTAAAAAAAATCATTGATGTTTTCTTGTACCCTAACATGTAATCAATCAGTTTCATGACTTTTCCTTTCCATGGTTCCTTGGGGAAAAAAGGGAGTTTTATATTCCCTAGGAATTTGATATAAAATATTTCAATACATTATTTTTTTTTAAGATTTATTTATTTATTTATACAAGCACTGGGTACAGTCAGAAGCGCGGGAGGGTGAGAGAATTCCCCAGAGCCAGAGTGGAGAGCAGAACAGGCAGACTGATGAAATACACTGCTGAGGGGAGCAGCGGGGGCGGCAGGAGAGGTCTGCGCACCATGTGGGACACTTGCTGGAGGCCGGGGATTGAACCAGCACTGCAGAGGCTGTGGGCAGTTTCACAGCCCAGCGCTCAACCGCTGTGCCACCAGGGGAGGCCCTCAATACATTATTATGCTGTCTAGATCATACATAGGTGTACACAAACATATATTTATTTATTTATTTTTGTCCACTTGGAATTTTTTGGACTGAGAGTTATAGTCTCTTTTCGCTAAACCGCTTTTAATATTTATCTCTTCATAATTTTTATAATTTTCATTTCTGGATATTACTGTTATGTTACTTGGTTCACAGATGTTCACAATTGTTATTTGTATGTTTTATCATTATAAAGCATTCTTTGAGATACTTCATTTGATATTGTTTCCTTAAATTCCTCTTAACTGATATAAGATAGTGATCCCTCTCCTCAATTTTTTTTGGCATTTGCCTACTATATTTTCCCACCATCTCACCTTCAAAATTTTCAACAGCTTTGTTTTAAAAGGACCTCCTTTTTATAGTGCTCACTTGGATTTGCTCTGTAATCCAATTTGAAAGTTTCTCCTTACTAATTTATTGCTATCAACAGTAGTGTACAAGAGTCATTTCACAGTGGCTCACAAGTTCCCTATTCTGTTTAGTAATATCAGATTTGTAATTTGAAATTGGTCATGGTAGGGATATGTACCCCACAAAAATCAGAAAATCAACAGGTTAAATGAATGTCCCATTTTGTTTTGTTTTCTTGAGTCTTGGTGTTAAGTATTTGCTACTACTACCTATCATTATTTCACTTAGTCCTGTCATACTGTTTATCTTATATTTCTGTATCTCAATAATCTACTCTGAGATACTCTGTATCTCAATAATCTACTCAATGTGTTTTGTTATTTTTTGAATGTGTGTGTTTATTCTAATACTTTGGAAAGTATTTATTTTTGATACCAAGATTACTTTTATAACCATAAATTAGGATAAGACATTTAGTCCTGTATCCATTTAGACAAAATCTATTAACTCAAGCCTCCCTGGTGGCACAAGGGGTTAAGCACAGCACTGTGAAGGTATCTGCAGCCCTTGCAGCACAAGTTCGATTCCTGGCCAGCCAGGGAGCCACCCACACGCGCAGCAGACCTCTCCTGTCTCACCCACTGCTCCCCTCATCTGTGTATTTTAGTCAGTCTGCCTGTTCTGCTTCCCACTCTGTCTCTGGTGAATCCTCTCATCCACCACACCTCTGGCCTGTACCCCAGTTCTTATATACATAAATAAATCTTTTAAAAAAATAAGTTAGAAATATTTTTTTAAAATCTATTAACTACACTGTAAGCAGTTACAAATTGGAATATTTTATTTTTTTTACTTCCCCTTCAGTCCTCTATTCAATATTAGTTGCTATTTTTTCTTAGCATTTATCTTTTTAATGCTAAACAAGCTTTCATTATTTTTACTTGATTTATCCATTTTTTTTAAGATTTTATTTATTTATTTTATATAAGAACTGGAGTACAGGTCAGAAGTGTGGGAGAGTGAGAGAATTCACCGGAGCCAGAGCAAGGAGCAGAATAGGCAGACGACCGAAGACACTGCTGAGGAAAGCAGCGGGCGAGGCAGGACAGGTCTGCTCCACCATGTGGGGTTCTCCCTGGCAGGCGGGGAATCGAACCGGGGCTGCAGAGACTGCGGACAGCTTCGCAGTGTGGCGCTCAACCGCTGCGCCACTGGGGAGGCCCTTGATTTATCCATTTACAATGATATTTTTGACTCTTTGCTATAAAAAATGAGTGAAATCAGTATAGGCTATTACCTACTTACTCTTCCATTTTCCCCTCAAATCTGCTAAATATGTCATTTCCATGTTATCAGGACTATTACTTAAATTCTGCATTGTTATCGTAATCTCTGAATCCTTTGCTACATTTCTGTGGTAGACCCAATCTTAATTCTAGTCCTGTTGTGGTTTTTCATTTATTTCCTTGCTGACTAAAGTTTAACTTTTAATATTATTACAAGAAGGACTCATTGGATGTTCCAAATATTCATTTCTTGCTTTTATTCTTAGTGATATTTTGAGTGTGTAAAATATTCTTTGGTAACAATTTCTCTCCTTGTAGACTGTGTAAGCATTGCTCCACTATTTACTGGTATGGGAAATTGCTGTGGGGAAATCTGAGGTCACTCTCGTTTATTCCTTTTAAAATTACTTAATATTTTTGCATAGATCCCCAAGGATTTTTTTGTCTTTGAAGTTTAGTAACTTTGTTTGTTTTCCTCTGTTTATTTTTTTCTGGGACACTGTAAGTCCTTTCAAGTCTGCAGTCCTAGGAACAACAATGTAAAAAAAGAAATACATATTTTAAAAAAAGATACAAATTCCCAATGGGGAAAAAAAAATCCATTATTTTTTAAAACTTCATGGTGAAAGTCACAATTTTCAAGTTGTCCAAAGCAACTTTTTTTCCTGATAAATGTCCTCCATATCCAGTTTATTTTCCTTTCTTTATCTCATTTACATAGGTCTTTTGCAGTTCTTTCTAATGTCCTCTTTCTTGACCGAGGTGAGTTTTTCCAAGTAAGATATTTACTGGTGGCTCCTATGGAGGTTGGGTGAGGCCTATGCTTTAAGCGAGCAAAAGTTTTCTTGGATTCTGAGTTTCAAATATGAGTTTTTACATTCTTTTGTTTTCCCAATCATGGAAAAAGATAACTATAGGGCATCTCACTTTGCAGTCTCTTTTCACCCCCTACAACATGGGCACTCTTAACTGAAATTATGTCTTATCTGTGTAATTCAGCCTTGTCTCCACGTTTCACATCAAAATCAGGTCCAAGACAGCTGCCACTGTCTACACACTATATCCCCTCAGTTACAAACAGAGTCCTAGGTTTTAGATCTCATGGTGTTTTCTGCCCTTAAAGTGGACTTTGTGTACTTTATGATCTCTATCTGAGATCTGTATCTGTGGCATCCTCTTTCCACATCTTCTCATATTCCTCAGGGGCTTCTAAGCTCTTGCTAACCTTTACTGTTTCCTTTAGTTTTGTGACTAAGGGTTTCAGCAACTCCTAGTTTCTTTAAAGGAAGAGTTTGTATTCCTGCTTATCACCCTACTGCTAGTTGCTCTAAGTTGATTCTCTGCCCCTTCCACCTTCCGAAAAAGAAAACCACACACACACACACACACACACACACACACAAAGGAAAATGGAAACCTTATGCCCTGTTTTCAAATGATAGTTTCTCAAACTAGATTTTTATCTTGCTGAAGTTTAGTCAATTGAAGTTTCTAATTTTCAGCAGTGTGAATTTACTAGAGATACATTGTAGATACTAGAGTATGTGAGGAAAAGTAGCAGTCAGAAATTTCCAGTGGTGCATCTCAAAGAGGTAGAAAAAGAACAACAAAAAAACCCTAAAGCCAGTAGAAGAAAGGAAATAATAAAAATTGAAGCAGAAATAAATGAAATAGAAATTTAAAAAAATCCAAAAGATCAATAAAACCAAAAGTTGGTTCTTTGAAAAAATAAACAAAATAGACAAACCTCCAGCCAGGCTCACAATGAAAAAAATGTGAGAAAACACATATAAATAGGATTATAAATGAAAGAGGAGAAATCACAACTGACTCAGTGGAAATCAAAAGAATAATCAGAGATTACTATGAACACTTATATGCAAACAAATTCAACAACATAGAAGAGATGGATAAATTCCTAGAATGATATAAGCATCCAAAGCTGTACAAAGAAGAAATAGAACACCTAAACAGACCAATTACAAAGAGCAAAATTGACGCAGTAATCAAAGCACTCACCAAAAAAAAAAAAAAAAAAAAAAGTCCAGGTCCAGATGGCTTTACAAACGAATTCTACCAAATGTTCAGCAGTGAATTAGTGCCTATCCTACACAAAGAAATGGAAGAAGACAGAAAGAAATGGAAAGACATCCCCTGCTCATGGATTGGAAGAATTAACATTATCAAAATGGCCATCCTACCAAAAGCAATCTACAGATTCAATGCTATTCCAATAAAAATTTCAATGACATTCTTCAAAGAAATAGAACAATTATTGATGAAATTCATATGGAATCACCAAAAACCCTGAATAGCCAAAGCTCTCTTGAAAAAAAAAAAAGAAGGGAATAGAGGCAATGGTGAAGGAAACTGTGTGGGGACTACACCTGGGGCTTGGGGGGAAGCAGATATTGTTTAAAAATGAACAATGTTGTAAATAAATAAATAAATAATATTAAAAAAAGAAATTTCCAGTGGTAGGCTTTTATCTATTTCCTTTTGAATATCTAGTATGGTGACTCTTCTCTGAATTTTGTCCCAGTAATGTGCCCATCTAGCCAGATAAATGGCTCCAGTTCATTGTCTAAGGGATGGTTTTTCCCAGGTCTACTGTTCTCTGCCTGAGATGCTCTCTCAACCTTTGTTGTCTCCCTAGTTTCCATCTCATTTGTGAGCTACCTGAAAATTCCCTGCCATCAGAAATGAACTTGATATATCTCAGGCTTCTTCCATAATTGATTGGAATATTTCCTAACTCCCAGAAATATGAAATGAAAATACACAAAGATTATGACTTTGTAAGCAAAGCCTCAGAGTCTTCTTGTTATGGAGAAATTTCTCCTCTGTAGCATTTCTTTGTTTTTTTTTTTTTTGTTTTGTTTTGTAAGAACTCCTTACATCATGTAAGAACTCCTTACATCATCATCAAACTAAAATTTCCTTTTATTTTTCCCCTCTGCTTCCTGTATGCTCAGGTCTACCTCTTTCTTGATTTATTCTCATTTTATGTAGTGCCTCTTTGAGTAGCTTGCTAAGACTGTGCGTTTGAAAGGAAAACATATTTTGAGACATTATGTGTCTGAAAATAACTTTATTCTTCTCCCTTCACTTTTAACTAAAAAATAGGATTGGATATATAGACTTCAACTTGGGGAATAATCTTTTTCTCAGAATATTTAAAGCCTTACTCCACCTGTTAGCTTCTTAGGTTGTGGAGAAATCCAGTGCTTACCTGATTCCTGAATTTGTGTATCTAAACTTCTTTTCCTTTCTTTGGAAAATTTGAGGGCCTTTATTACTGATGTTCTGAAATTTCATAATAATATTCCTTTTATAGTTCCTGTGGCATATCTCTACTGGGTTCCTTCAATCAAGAAATTAATATTTTTCAGATATCAGAGAAATGATATCTTTTTATGATTTTCTCTTTCTGGAATTTTTATATTCAAATATTGAATCTCTTAGATTTAAAAAATTAATTTTTCTGTGGCAAGAGCAATTAACATGAGAGCTATCCTCTCAATAATTAAAATGATACATTATTTTAATATAGATACAATATTGCTGCAGATTTCCAGAGCGTTTTCATCTAGTTTAACTGAAACTTTAAACATGTTGATTAGTAACCTCCCATTTTCCCTACCCCCAGACCCTGGCAACCAATATTCTGTTCTGGTTCTGTGAATTTGAATATTTTAATATTTTTAAAAGATTTATTTATTTATGCATACAAGAGTTAGGGTATGAGGGAGTAGGAGGGGGGTATTGAGGTGTGGGGGTGAGAGGATTCACCAGAGACAGAGTGGGGAACAGAAGAGGCAGATCTACTGAAATACACTGCTGAGGGGAGCAGCGGGCAAGTCAGGAGAGGTCTGCTGCTCCATGTGGGTAGCTCCCTGGCCAGGGATTGAACTCGTGCTGCAGTGGCTGCAGACAGCCTCACAGGTTGAGTCTTAACCCCCTGCGCCACCAAGGAGGCCCGAATTTGAATATTTTAGATACCTCAAATAAGTGAAATCATGCAGTGTTGGTTTTACTACATCTGACTTATTGTACTGAATATAATGTTCTCAGGGCTCATCCATGCTCTTACATATTGCAGAATTTCCTTCTTTTAAAAAGTTAAATGGTATCGTCTTGCATGTCTATAGCACATTTTTTAAAATCCATTTATCTGTTAATGGACATTTAGGTCGTTTCAATTTCTTGGCTATTGTGAATAGTGCTGCAACGAATAAGAGAGTGTTAATATGTCTCTGAGATCCTGATTTCAATTCTTTTAGGTAAATATCCGGAAATGGGTCTGGTGGATCGTATGGTAATTAAGAGGTTAATCTCCAAATTATATTATATATGTGCATATATATACATCTATACAGAACTCAATTAACAACAGCAACAAAAGCCTAATAGCCAAATTTAAAAATAGACTGAGGACTTGAATAGACATTTAGCTACTTCAGAACTCATTCAATTAGTTAACAGATATATGAAGTGCTCAGCATCATTCATTAATCATCAGGGAAGTGCAAATCAAAATGACAATGTGATATCATCTACCTGTCAGGATGGTTAGTATTAAAAAAAGATAGACACAAGTGTTGGCAAGGATATAAGGGAAGCTGAAACCTTGCACACAATTGGTGGGAAAACAAAATTATGGAGCTATTTAAAGAGCAGTCTGGTGGTTTCTCAAAAAATGAATCTCTTGGATTAATTCTCTAATTTCCTTGTCTTTTCTTTCCTGTGTTCATTCTTGTTGCCTTTATGTTGCTGCTCTGATTTCTTAGAAATAGCCTCAACTTTTCCTTCCAATTCTTTTCTTGCAAATCTGATTTCTAAAACTTCTTAACATTTCT
The DNA here is from genome assembly GCF_964194135.1 of Talpa europaea. Taxonomy (NCBI): domain Eukaryota; kingdom Metazoa; phylum Chordata; class Mammalia; order Eulipotyphla; family Talpidae; genus Talpa; species Talpa europaea. The sequence goes on along the minus strand of NC_140070.1, from coordinate 113,917,036 downwards.
AAGAATTCTTTATTACCCAGTACTCTCTTTATAATGTTCTATGTTTCACAAGTGCAATATCTTCTCTTTCAGAGGTCAATATTATTAGGTTTAAGTCATTTTTCCCCCTGCTTTTTGTATTATTTCTTTTTCCTTAGAGTTCCTTTGACGAGTTTTTGTCTATTCTTGTGTCTTTTATATTGTATGTTTCATCAAATATCTAGTGATCTTTGACTTTCTCTTAGTATTTGAGAGGAATATTAAAATGTTTGTTGGAAGACCACTGATGGGACTTGCAATGACTGCTGGAACTACCCTGGACAGGAAGAGACCTAACTTTTTTGGTGGTTAACCCATTGTGTCAGTATCTCTAGGTTACTCATTCTACTTAAAGAGGACTCTTGCCATCTTTTGTTTGGGAGGTGGGTAATTTTAATCTTGATTTACATCACTTAGGAATTCAAAGGGGAGAAGAAAGCACTTAAGAAAGTGGGTTTTCTACACTCTCCTTGTTTTTACTAAACAGATTCATTCTTACCCTCAGACATTTCTGGTGCTTTTCTTTCAAAAATATAAGCTGTGTCATTTCCCAAAAGCTAACTTCCCATTAGTATGGGAGGAACTTCACATAGCAGATAAGAAGAAGGTGATCTCATCTTCACTCAGAGAGTAACTGCAAGAGAAGACTTCTTCACAATAAACCTCCACCCAATGATACTCCCAAACAGCCTCTCTTCCATGCTTCACATAGATTATTTCACACCATCACACTTCTTCCCAAGCTTCCTTTCTATGTTTTCACCATTCTCCACCCAGCAGAACCTCCCCTTCAACTTCACTTTTAACACCTTCAGCCCACTGCTTGTATATCTGAAAATGTATTGAGTTATCACCTCCTTTTTGGTAGCCCAGAAGAAAAAGAAATTGTTCTCCCATTCAGGAAAATTCCTTTATTTTGCACCACTGGTCACTCTCTTGGAATTCTATATTTTCAACTCTATGAGTGCTGTAGACTTGTGCTTTTCTCTTCTATTTATAAGATAAATAAAACAACTCCCTCCCCCCACCCCACCCCCCCAGCAATTTTTCCTGGAGTCTCTATTTCTTACTTATTTTAGCACTTTCTCTCAGGGTCTGAGCTCCTGTGACTCTTAGGCTTGAAATACTTTTGTGTGATGGATAATAGCTAGCTATTGACACCAACTAGGTCATAGCAGACAGAGGACCAAATAAAGAGAAGTCTGAAGCTAGTTGGGGTTTGTGGGCTCTGCAGCAGTAGCTAGCCGTATGTTCTTTGGTAGAATTCCCTTCCATTATCTTTGAAGTTAGATATGTCATGCTTTTAGCCATAAGTAACAAAACTAGTCCAGCAATGGAGTTTATTTCTTTCACATAGACCTAAACTTAGGCAAAGGCTCAGTGATGTCAGGATAAACAACTACCTGTTTCTTTTGACCTTTTCTTCATGGTTGCAAGTTGACTCCATCTACAGGCAGACTCAGAGGGTGTATCTCAGGCATGAGAACAAGAGACTGTTAAGTTCACTGTGTGTCTCCAAGAGTAGATTCTTCATCTCCTGACAGTTATGAGAACTACTGATGTATGACATTAGGAAAGGAACCACTTCTCCAACAGTTGCTTCTGGTTGTTATGAGGGCGCTCATAGGTTTCCCTTCTGTTCTGACACTCACTGTAGAACATCGCTACCCACGGCCAATCACAGGTTTTGCTGACACTCATTCTGATTCTACTCATTTCGTCAAATCCCACTGCCAATGATTCTGCGTTACCCTTTTCCAGCTGCTCATCCCATTGCTGCTGGCATTCTCCCGGGCACTATCTTTCCTCAGAAACTATTATCTCCCATTGGATACCACCTTCTCCCACTGGGCATTGCTGCTATTTCTGGCTACTACAGTTCCCACTGGGATTGCTGACCATGGTGTCATCTGCCAAAGGTTCATGGCATACCATGGGGGAGACACCTCTCCTTTGTGGGTTGTATTTGGTCATTGGGCACTGTTACCTTGATGCTTGTGGCTCAGTGGTTAACAAGCTGATTAGTGAAGTAGTCCTTATACTTTCATTTCACCTTCCACTCTATTCACCATGCCCCAAACACATGACAAATCATTATATTCAGAAAGTTCCCTCCCTTTCTGATGTCACTAGGTCATCAACCTGTTCGAACTTTACCCCCATTTATCATGCTCATTATTTAGTCAATTCACATCTACTAGGATATCTACCATCCCAGATTCTGAGAAGAACCCATTTTGAGCTTATCAAGGCAGTGGACTCAAAAGGTCTCTTGGGAGGAGATAGTATCCAGGTATAAAGCAGGGAGGGAGTTAAAGGAACTGGGTTGATTTTTTTCACTCATTAATCAATGTTACCTATTTCTCCTGTACCTTGAGGCAAATTTATCTAGTGAGATGGTGGCTGACACCTCGCTACCTCTGTGTTTTAATACAATCTGCTGAAAGTAGCTGTAGCTGCAGAAGGGCACAGTGCAGGATGATGATGCGAGCAGACGGGTAAAGGAGGGTCCTGGAGCCCTCAGTGGCTTTTCAGGCTTTTATTGAGCTTTACCAGGTACACGGCAGGCAGGGGGGCCACAGGGCCAGGGGGCCAGGAGGCTGGCAGGCTGGCAGACTGGCAGGCCTCCCAATGCCCTGGTGAATCTTCATTCTTTCTGGGCTCTCTGGTGTTCTCTCATGGTCTCTGCTTCTCTGCTGGTTTTCCTCTTGTTCTGCTTTCTCTTTCTCTTGTTCTCTTGTTGTGCTGGTGTCCTTGTGATGCCACCCTTATAAGCCCTGTGTCAGCCCAGGTGTGCCCATCTATGTATGCCCACAGCCTACTCCAGGTGTCTGCCATCTGGCATGCATGTAGGACCACAGGTATCCATCATTAATGCCAATAGTGGGAGGGCGGAAAAGCCAGATCATTTTTACTTACCCTACAATCGCCATGGACTGAGATCTCTAGTGCCCCAACAATATGATGGTTTTGTTGTGACAAGCACAGTTCATTGACTGGGAATAAAGAAGCTGAAATTATAAGTTGCTTAAAGAAGTCAGGCTGGACTCAGGAAGGTTTTTTTTTTTATTAAAGATTTATTTATTTATGCATACAAGAGCTGGGGTGAGAGGATTCACCAGAGACAGAGTGGGGAGCAGAACAGGCAGACTGACTGAAGTACACTGTTAAGGGGAACAGCGGGTGAGTCAGGAGAGGTCTGCTGTGCCATGTGGGTTGCTCTCTGGCTGGCCGGGGATCGAACTTGTGCTTCAGAGGCCGCGGATAGCTTCATAGTCTGATGCTTAACCCCTTGCGCCAACAGGGAGGCCCTACAGGAGGGTTTTTATTAAATCCCCAAAGGTGACAGAAACTCATGAGCTCTTCCAGCCTTGATAGATCTCTGTGGTCCTCCTCAGAATCTCTTCCTGTCCCGCCACTCATTGAGGTTTCCCGTCTCAGCCAAAGGGTCAATCTGCAGCTGACTTTTGTGAGGTTCTCGGAGCCTGATCTCACCACTGAGTAGCGGTTCCTCACCTGAGCTGCATACATGTCAACAAGGTGGAGTTGTTTACTTCTGCTTTCCCCTTCCTCTACGATGATCCTCTCCCTCCAGTTTTTCCTTTTCAGTCTTATTTTTAAAGTTTAATTAATGTAAAGTTTAGCAAATAATTACAAGTCAGACATCCACCTTTGTAACTTCTGCAAATGGAAAAATAGATTCTTGCTAGAGCCTTAGCCACCAACATGTACCACCCTACCCGTGAATCTCTACAATTTGAAGGACTCACTTGTGTGGCTCTCATTTTCTTGTGTTTATTTATAGTTTAATCTCTTATAGATGCATCCTAAACAATAGTTTAATTTTTCCTGTTATTGAATGTTATAAACATGCCACACGCTGTATGCAGTCTTTGTATCTTCTTCATTTACTCAACATCATATTTGTAAATACTGTCTATGTTGCTGCTTATAGCTTCAGTTCATTCATTTTCATTGCTGCCTAATTCTTACTGTATGAACGACCTGAAATTTATCCAATCTATTAACATTAAATTGTAACCAGAATACCAGTTTTGCTTTAAAAATAAGAACTGGATTTGCTGCCCTCTTGTGTCTTGTAACTACTATAGCAACACCGTCAAACACATCCCTTCTTATTCCCTGGCATGCAAAGGGCTCCAAAAACCAGCCAAGGGATCAACAGGCCCACTTGCTCAAATTACATGTAGGGGCTTAAGAGACCTCATCTCTCAGCATTAAAGTTCTCTATTGAGGGGGAGGCTTTTTTTATTTTACTTTATTTTTATTTATATATATTTTACATTATTGTTCATTTTTAAACAATGTTTGCTTCCCCTCATCCCCCCACCCCCACCCTCAGGTGTAGTCCCCACAGAATTTCCTTCACCAATGCACTCATGCACCATCACCACAGTCCCCTGTGCTCTCCCTCCCTCCCTCTGATCCCTCTCCTTGAGGGGGAGGATTTATTACCAGCACTAAACTCAGCTCTGATTCCAATGAGGTTTGAGTCATCAGGATAGAAAGGAATTTGGCTTGAATAGATTTGCTAAGACTCTGTTGGAAGGTGTTCAGGTGTCTAAATAATGTTCCTTTAAAAGATATATTTTATAATATTATTACCCCAGGTACAGAATCTTACTCTAAAAGCATGCTGGGGAAATTCATTTCAATGGATATTTCATTCTTCACCAGATGTTTACTGAGTGTTCGACTTTGTTCTAGGTGCTAGAATACAAAGCTAAACAAATACAATAAAACAAATACAAAGGCTCATAGCTATCAAAAATTCTGGCCAGAAGTGGAATAGCTTTGGACTGGGTGAAATGATGGAGATTGAGAAATGATCATATTTAGGGTGTATTTGAGAGATAGAACCTTTAGCACTTGTTGATTTAGTGGATGTGGAAATGAGGGTAACGGGAGAGAAGATCCGTGTAGTCAGGGGGAGGAACACGTCTCATGTTCTTTTGAGGTATATTGACATTTGTGGTGCTTATTGCAATTTTCAGATTATACCTGTCTAGGGGGCAGATGGTACATAAATCTGAGAGAGAGATTGGGCTGGAGGTATGCATGTGGGAATTAACACTGACTCAGTGTAACTGCACAAGATTTATAAGGAGGAAGGCTGAAGAAAAGAAGTCTTAGAACTAAACTCAGGTACTCTACATTTAGACGGTTGGAACAGGAGGTACAGCCAGTATGGGAAACCGAGTAGGAATGGTCAAAGAGGTAGAAAGGAAAGAGAGTGTATAGTGTCCCACAAGCTAACTTCTAAAATTAGTTATAGGGGAAAAATAATAAACTACTATTAAGGGGTCAAATAAAATGTGGATTGAGAATTGACCCAATCTGAGTGAGCGTAGGTGTGAGTGTGAGCGCACCTTGCTCTGGAAGGGTGTCCTGCCCAGGGCTGGCGCCCACTTTGCACACTGAGCTTCCAGGATAGTCTCCTGTGACCCCGAGCTAGAATTAGTGTGTTGGAAAAAATAAATGGATACACATTATTATCTAACTTTAGAAGGGTTTTGGGTCTTTATGTAGATTTTTGGTGATGTTTTTCTGACTGGAAATATATTCCAGGAACTTAACTCTTGTTAATATTAGTTAACCTAAGGTAAAATTGGTTTCATTACATCATTTTGCTTAAAGCTGCAGTTTCCAAGAATCTAGCAATGATGGTTAAGCGAAGACTTACTCTATATCCATATACAGAATACATGTGGAAATCATAAAAAAACAGAGAAAGAAGAGCGTGATCTAAAGCGTAGTGTGGGCTTGAGAGTCATATTCAGAACTTGAAGGGTTTGGGTCTCACTGACCTTTCCTGAGTTCCCTGAAAACACCATTAGCCATCCTGCTCAAGCACATTCTTGCTTTCAGATTATTTGACATTTTTGTGGAAAACTTCTGCTTTCTCTATGCAGGGTCTTTGTATGCCTGCAGCTTTCTGCAATCAGGAGTCATCATATTCCTCCATTGTACTTCTGATTCAGGCTCGCTGGAGGATAACTGTTTCTTCCCTTGGTGTCTCAGGGATCTTCACAATTTTTATATACACCACTTAGACTCTATCTTAGAACAGACTGTTTCAAACATACCTTCCAAGTCTGGGGAAAATTTGTACATTCAGATTGAATTCAGTGGTGACAGATTGAATCGTAAGTTTATTTTTAAAGATAGAAAATACAGCTGGACAGGTTACTTTAGGTAAGGAGTATGCTCAGCATATTGCAGATACAGTCAGTTTGGAAACTTCTGTAGAATCACAGCATGGAATATTTGCACTTTTGAGGAGGCTCCTTAATAACCCAGTCCTCTCTTATCATTTGGAGAGTGTTACAAAGGACAAACTAGATGCTTTGCAAGGAGTTCCCAGTGGGGAAGAACGGAGAGCAATCCTTGGTCTGGAGCTTTTCACAAAAACAGGGAAAATGAGTAGACGATGCTTGTGTGGCTTCTCTCTCCGAGTTCTAGGTGATTCTGGGGGCCATAGTCATAGACGAAGAGCGTTAGATGGAGAAGTGCAGGCCGGGAGGTCAGTCACAGCCCCAGGGAAAACTTCTGGGTTTGTTTTGAATGTGTTGTTGAGGACGGTGCTTTTCACACACCTCTCTAATGAAGACCCATAGGAGAGGTTTTGCTTTGGACTCAGTATTGGGAGTGGTGCTCTACCTGGCAATCTTGTTTGTTTTTGCTGTGCGGACACTGAGAACATTCTATTTCCTTCCTTCCTTCCTTCTTTCCCTCCCCCCTGCCTTCCCTTGCTCCCTTCTCTCTCTCTCTTTCCTTTTTTCTCATTTGGGTGGCTTCAAGGGTAGAGCTCATTTGGAATTTACTTGTGCCTGAACTCCAGTTCTGGATCCATCTTACAGTTCTACACTTTCATACCTTTTCTCTTTGTTTTTACTGATTTAAAGGTTGTTAGTATGAAATTCCCAAATGCCTTTAGAAGTACAGAAATACACTTAAGACTTCTGATAAACCTCTCCAGTCTAAAGTTGTCAAGATTTTGCCACAATTGCACCATTGATTACTTCTATTTCTTACTCAAGTCTGGAGAATTTTAAATCAAGTATTAAATATGCCTTTGCACCCTTATCTACTTTGGGATAATATCTAAAAATTTTGGGTAAGTTCTCAAAAATCCATGATGATTTCACATCTAACAAAATTATGAATAGTTCCTCAGAATCATCTAACTGGGTGCGGAGTCAGGTTTCTGACGTTATCTCAAATAGGTCTTTTTAAAAAAATTTTATTTATTTATGCATGCAAGAACTGGGATACAGACCAGAGGTGTGTGGGAGTGAGAGGATTCACCATAGACAGAGCCGGGAGCAGAACAGACAGACCGACTGAAATACACTGCTGAGGGGAGCAGCGGGCGAGACAGGAGAGGTCTGCTGCGCCATGTGGGACCCTTGCCAGCTGGCCGGGATTGAACCCGCGCTGCAGAGGCTGCAGACAGCTGCACAGTGCGGCACTCAACCGCCTGTGCCACAAGGGGAGGCCCGAGATGTGATTTTTTGATATGATTATTCCATGGTTTCTGTGGGTGTAATTTCTATCATGTTATATCAGGAGGCACATCCTCTCTGGTGGGCTTTCTTTTCATGACCAATCAGTGGATCGACCTGATCCAGACACTATAAAGCTGTTCACAACATTTTCAACTGATGATTTTTACTGACTTAGATGATTTATACTTTTGTTTCTGTCATTAGTTTATAAAAACTTGCAAAACAGTGATAAGCTGATTCCATTATTTCTTTTACTTTTATAAGCTATATTTTTTCCTTAAAGAATAACTTCCCCTCGACTATTTGGCTGCCATAAAATTATGGCTCATATAGGAAAGCCAGCATAAATTCTTGATTTTTTCTTATCTGTTTTTGAAAAAATTGATGCTCTAACATTTATTTAAAATGTCACTATGAATTCATGAATTTTTAGAAACACATTTGATGCACTTCAGTCAGTTGTACTCATTCTTCTTTTTGATGATCCAATTGTTTCATGTTGGACCTGGGAAATTTTCTTCAAGTGAGTTGTTTCTGTTTTCAGTCTGTTGATATGATCAGAGGAGTCTTTGCTATCTATACAATGAGAGACCCCAGCCTCACTTGTATACATTTCTTCCTTAGATCTGAAACTGTTGTTTCTCAGGGAATTCTGATTGCAGGAAAAGGCTTAGAGACTGCAGTTTGGGTGCTTGGGATGATCATTGAAGCTACAATGAAGATTTGTTCCAGATTTGTGCAGTGGACAAAATTAAGAAGTTGATCATTTATTTTTTTTAAAGATTTATTCATTTATGCATACAACAGCTGGGGTACAGGCCAGAGATACAGGTGGTGGGGGCTGGGAGAGGATTCACCAGAGACAGAGTGGGGAACAGAACAGGCAGACTGATGGAAGTACACTGCTGGGGGGAGCAACCAGGGAGTCAGGAGGGGTCTGCTGAGCCATTTGGGTTGCTCCCTGGCTGGCTGGGGATCAAATTCATGCTGCAGAGGCTGCAGATTGCTTCATAGTGTGTTGCTTAACCCCTTGTGCCACCAGGAAGGCACCAGAAGTTGATCATTTCTACTGGAAGTAATAACACATCATGACATTACTTTTCAATTCAAATTTCAGATTGTAGAACATTTTTATTTACTTTCTTGGATTTTTATGTATTTCTAATTATTGTCCTGGAAATCTTGACTCCACATGATATTTATCATTAATACAAGGATAAATACAATGTGTTATTTGCCTTATCTTGCTTTCTCTCTCTCTCTTCTGTTTAATCTCAATCCAAAATTAAAATACTGACACTGTGATTTCTTAAAATAATTTAGCTTTTGGGGCCTCCCTGGTGGTGCAGGGGTTAAAGTCTCAGTGCTCTCCAGCTATCACCAGACACTCCCACATGAGTTCGATCCAGGCCAGGGAGCTAACCTACATGGCACAGCAGAGCTCTCCTGTCTTACTTACCAATTGCTCCCCTCAGCAGCGTATTTCAGTAGATCTGCCTGTTCTCATGCCCCCTCTGTCTTCTGGTGAATCCTTTCACACACATCCCCGCACCCTTATATGCACAAATAAATAAAAATAAAATCTTTTAAAAAATTTAACTTTTTAGCTTGGTTTCCTTACCTGACCTCCTTTTGATATATAGGAAATCCTGTATTAATATTAATTTAATATCAAATAAATATGTTTTCAAACACTGAAATTATTCTCTGAGTAATCTAGCCACAAATTTCATAAATTTAGTGTCATTTGTCTTTTTTTGTCTTGAAGAATCTGTGGAAAACTCAGTTTTATTTTATATTTGTGTAAAATATGATATAGATCCAACTAAAAACAATACAGCAAAATGCATTTTGAATCATCTCTCTATCTGTTCTCTTTTCCTTTGATTGACTTTATTTTTTAAATTTATCCTATTTATTTTTAATATATGTAAACATTTATATCTCATTCTTAGATCAAAGACAGCAATCTCTATATATAGTTCTATTTCTTGGTATTTCCTTTCCTTTCTTTCTTTTTAATGTTAAGACTATATCCTGGAGATTAACACATAACAACGTATAGAGACAATCCTTTTTTATTTGGTTCAGTTCCAGAGCTCTGCATACTCTACTGATAAGCCTTTGGTAATTTTTAGACTTTGGCTACTGTAGATTACACTGTAATGACCAGACTTTTATGTACACCATTTCTTATTATTGCCAAAATATCTTAGGCATAGATTTCTAAACATGAAATTGCTGGCTTGTAGAAAAATACTTACATTTTATTAAATTTTTTATTATTAAAAATATAGAACAAGTTATATTTTCTACATCTTTGAAAGCTAGTTAAATTTTTTTCATAAATTAATTTTTATTTTCACTATTATTATAATGATTTAGAGGCACTAAATTAATTCATGAACATAACTGTCATTTTTAGAAATAAGGCTCTGTTGTGAAAATTAATTTTAATAAGAGATTATCCATTTATTGTCCTATCCCCTGACCCACCAAAATGAATACCATGATACCAAGATCATCTTACTCTCCTCCATGGTTTCCCCATTTTTTGTAACCCAAACCTGTGATTGCCACACCAGATTTTAGTCTTGTGAGAATAGGCCAGGGAGGATTTCATGGCAGAGAAAAATGAATGACCTAGGAGAGAGGTGAGAAAAGTGAGGCCACAGAGGCTGGAGGTGGGCAAGATGGAAAGGTGGACGTAAATAAGAGGTGCTGGAGGACCCAGAAAGTGAAAAGTAGAGGGGAAGAAACAGGAATGTGAGAGATGTGGGTGCAGCTTGAGGATCTGATCACTTTTGTCTTCTTTTGGAAAAGTAAGTAAATGATATTTCTCTACATTGCTGTTTTCATCTTGAACATAATGCCATGTAGAGGTGGACCCGTGTGATTTTCAGGAAAATGAAGAATTTAGAAGTGCATAAAATCTAAGAAGATAAATAAAATATAATGTGAAACTGGAATAGGGAATATAAATATAAGTTCACGATGAATTAGCATTTCCAATAAAAATTGTGAACTTCCTAACTTACCATTGTCTTCATAATATAATCACCAAATGAGCTTATAGATAATACTAGATTGAGACTTCAGTCAGCTGGCAGTGTGAAATCAGTGATGTGTGAATGAATATTTATGTACCAGATTAAACATTCATGCCCACCTACCCACAATGTAGGTGTGTTTCTTTCTGATTACAAGCAGATCTGTAAGACAAGGTCAAGTCATACTTACATACATATGCTTAAATCTAGGTCTTCTGAAATGAAACTCTCATCACTGGCAAAACAACAACACAGCAATGGAAAATTAAGCCTGACTCTCAGCACAACCAATGCATTAGCTCAACAGAAAAGGCCAGGTTGTCAAAGCACTGGCAAGCGTAGCTGCATCTAAGGAGAAACTCAGGTCAGGTTGCCCACGGTCAAAGTCCCAGGAGCACTCACACCTGCCTGCACAAGATTCTTTCAAGGGAAAGCAGCCTGCTGGGCTGGTCCCTGGTGGCCTTGTGGGCTGACTGGAAAACCATTCCCTGAGGGAAGTGTTTTGTAATCCTATATTTAGTTGATCTCAATCCCTGGAAAACCTGGACCTTAGTTCAGATTCTTTCCTCCAGAGAGGATTTAAACTTGCATCTGCAGTAACCTGGGCAAATCAGAGTCCCCTGCTTTCACCCTTTTTCTTGTTCAGCTCTAATCTGGGAATCTGAGTTGATGTATTTCTTCCTCTGGCCAAATTTAGAACTGGGTTATTGTGCTAACATTGACATTTACCCTGAAGACAACGTCTTCCTTTTTTGTCCAAAACTAGATTCAGCCCAAGGTATTAAAAGAAAATGTAGGGCCTCCCTGGTGGTGCAAGGGGTTAAGATGCAACCTATGAAACTGTCCACAGCCACTGCAGCACGAGTTCGATCCCCAGACCGGCCAGCAGACATGACCGATCCCCAGACATTGCACAGCAGACCTCTCCTGTCTCGCCCACTGCTCCCCTCAGCAGTGTACTTCAGTCAGTCTGCCTGTTCTGCTCCCCACTCTGTCTCTGGTGAATCCTCTAAGCCCCCCACCACACCTCTGGTCTGTATCCCAGCTCTTGTGTGCTAAATAAATAAATCTTTAAAAAAGAATGTAAAGTTTCTGTATATTGTATTTATCTCATTCATCCTCACAAGTGCCCCGAGAGGTGGGAGTCTTTATTCCTGCCCCAACCCAACCCTCCAAAACAGGCAAGGGATGAGGAAACAAGGCTTTGCAGACTCTTCCAGTTACATTCCTAGTAAAGCTCAAACCTCTTTCCCCTTTGTTCCCTTCTACTTGCCCCACTTGCCCTCCCTCCCTTGCATCTTACTCTCCCTCTCTTCTCTTTATCCCTTTCACTTTTGCCCTGCTAAGTGTGATGTTTGGGTATCTTTCTTTTTCTTTTTAAGATTTATTTATTTAGGCATACAAGTACAGGGATACAGTCCAGAGGTGTGGGGTGGGGTGTGTGTGAGAGGATTCTCCAGAGACAGAGACAGAGTGGGGAGCACAACAGGCAGACTGATGAAATACACTGCTGAGGGGAGTAGCAGGCAAGTCAGGAGATGTCTGCTGCGCCATGTGGGTTGCTCCCTGGCTGGGGATCGAACTCGTGCTGCAGTGGCTGAGGATAGCTGCACAGGATGCATCTTAACCCCTTGAGCCACCAGGGAGACCCTGTGTGAGTATCTTTCAATCTTCCCTCATTATGTTCTCCATCCTGTGTCACGGAGGGAGTCAGAGTCTAAATTTTGATGCCCATGCAGTCTCTGCTGCTCCTGGGAGAAGTCCTTCTTCTGGTAGCTCCCTCCCTTGAAGCATTTGACTTCTCCTCTCACATCAGATTCCTGAGCACCACACTCACTTGTTGAGGCTTGCTAAGGCAGGCCAGATGCACAGGTGTGTAGCAGTGGTGATACCCTGTATAAGGTCTGAGGGCATCTGAGATTGAGTTTTTATGAAACCTGCTCCAAGATGTATAGTTGCATGTAGAGTTTACTGGGAAGTGCTCTGAAGGGAGGTAAAGAGGGCAGGGTTGGGAAGATAAGAAACTGGCATGCAATGTGGCTGCAACTGGGTCTCAGCCTATCCTATAGGGACTTTGGGAGCTGAGGAAGCACTTCAGAGTTATCCCTGAACAGGTAAGGAGGGGTAGGCCTTTGGAGTATCAAATCAGCCAGTCTTTGGATTTTGGGAACCCTCTGCAGCCTGTATTCCTGAGCACTGGGAGTATCTGGACAGAGGAGGGATCGGTGTGGGCAGTTGGAGTGATGTCGAGGGGATGTGCATAACATGGGTGTTTCATCTTCACCTATAAGATACACTGTTTAATTCTGCAGCCCTAGTGATGAATGAGGCAAAGGGTAGTCTGACATAGATTTCATCTTCATACCAGATACAAGGAGATAATGACCAAGATATTAAAAGAGCAAGAAAAAGGCCAGGAAGGGGACATATTATCAGCAAGGAAGGATCTGAAAAGGTTCCCTGGGGAAGATAGCCTTGACTTGGCCCTGAGAGAAAGGCCAGATTTGGTGGGTTGGTGTGAGGGTTAGTACTGCAAGAATGTAGACAGAAGGATTCATTTTGAAGTATTTTAAAGTCTTTTCATGTCTTCAAGCTCCAAGTCACTGTAAATAAAGAAGTCCTCATTTCTCAAAGTAAATATCCTTAAAAAAGCTGGGCTAAAGCATAAGATGGATAGAATGGAGAAGGACAGAAGCTCAAGCTTCCTTGTCTTGGAGAAGTCTTCATTATCAACACCTGGAAGATAGAGGATTTGTAGGCTGCTGGAGGTGTTCCCTGGACACTTCTTGACTCTGGCATCCTGTATTCAATGGACATTTAGTCACAAAACCATTCCTGTGCTTTTTGCCTTGACATAAGGGTTGGGAAACTTCAAGGATCACCCTAACTGCTGCCTTTCAGTATCTGCAGGATGCCATGAAGTTGGGGGATGCAACAGTTAGTGTGGGTCCAGAAGGCAAACCTAAGATAATCATATGCTGAAACAGGAAAACAATGGCTCATCTCAGTGCATGGAAATGCTTACTGGAAGGCAGCACTTTTTCAAGATCAGGCAGGTTGTAAAGTAGTGAGTTGATGGTAGGAGGAGTTATTCAAGGAGATGTTGCAAATATAGGCAAAAATTAGAAGATTCTTTCTTTGGAATTCACAGTTGACCTAGATGACCTTTAAAGCTCATTTTAGCTCAGAAATGATATGATAACAACTAACATTTGTTGAACAATTGCTACATACCATATACCAGTCTAAGTATTCTGACATTATTACCTCATACAAATATCACACGTTTATAAAGTAGGCATTGTTGTCTGTCCATTTTATAGGTAGCAAATTGAGGCCCAGGGAGATCATACCATTAAATTAATTGGCACACAGTCAGGTAGAGGGGAAGCCAGGATTTGGTTGCCTGGTAGCCCAGGAGCAAAAGTAAAGTGTTAGCTTTCATGTTTAAAGAATAAAACAAGAGGTGGCGTTCTGGTGAATTGCTTAGCTCAGTAATCTGTGAAATGTCTACAGATACTATTACCCAAGGGACATATCACTGCTATTGCCTCAGAGTGGGAATGAGATAATCAAGCCTTAACAGTCTCCAGGGGGCAGGTTATTCAGCCTGTGTAGAGAAGTGTGTAGATGTGTTTCTTTGCTTCTGCACTGAGAGAAGGGCTGATAATGTATGACTTAGTTTTCTAATCTGAGAGGTGGTCTATGAAGGCAGGATGGTAGCCATGTTTCTAAGGATCCATAAGATCCTACCCTGCCCCCTGGAAATCACCCCAGGTTCCCAGACAAATGTACTTAGCCCACATGGTCCTGGAAGCCACTATCCTGCTCTCAAGAGACTTGTGAACTATCAGAATTTTTGTTATAGTCGCAACTTATTCATTCTCAAAATCAGAGTAAGTGTACTAGACTAAAACACTAATTTGAAAGGAAACCTGCACTCCTATGTTTATTGCAGCACTATTTACAATAGCTAAGATATGGAAACAACCTAAATGCCCCCAAACAGATGACTGGATCAAGAAGATGTGGTCTATACACACAATGAAATACTACTCGTCAATCAGAAAAGATAAACTCATGCCATTTACAGCAACATGAATGGAGGTGGAAGGGATTAGCTAAGTGAGAGAAGCCAAAAGGAAAAAGATAAATATCAGATGGTTTCACTTATATGCAGAATATAGAGAAATCAAACAAGGGTTAGGAAAAAAGACAAAACTTACAAGTTGACCAAAGATCTGCAGCATCCAGCAGGGGAGGGGGAGAGAAAGAAGTCAAAACAGAGGAAAGAATAGAACAAAGTACTGTGGTGATGGATCACGGGTGCTATGGAGGTGGGAGAACTGCAAGGACTACACCTGAGGGGAGAAATACTGTCCAAAAATTAACAATGATGAAAGAAAAGAAATAAATTATTTTTTTAATCATTCAATAAGCATTTATTGATTATCTACTGCATGTTGAACAGGAATCTAGATGTTGGGGATTCCTGAGATCTTTTATTTTTATTTTACTAGGATTTTGACCTGAACACTAGTTTTGGAGAAAGCAGAGTGAAAAATAATTTGTATTCGTGCCCACACAGGCGGTGCTGTATCTAGCATATAAAAATCACCCAATGGACCAATATTACATGAATGGAACTTTAACTTTTATGCTTCACCAGGACTGTCCAATTTTTCTTTAGTAGAAAACTCTTTGGGCCTGAGAAGCCAGCTGTAGGGTAAATGGTTTTCAGGCTTTCCTGCCCTCCCACTATTAGGATTGCCCTGCCTGATGGGGCACCTGCAGTCCTTACTGTGTTGCAAACTGTCTTATTTACTTCTGTGGGCCAAGGGAGGAGTATTGGGATAGTCACCAAGAGAAGGAGAAGCAGCAGGAAAGAGGCAGGAGAGAGAAGTGGAGAAAGAAGCCAGAGAAGCCCAGAGTGAAGACTTGCAGGGGGCTAGGAGGCCTAGTGGCCTCCTGGCCCTCTGGCACTCCTGCCTGCCATAAACCTGGTTATTGCGATGCATGTAAAGCTCAATAAAAGCCTGAGAAAGACACCGAGGGCTTCAGGACTCCTCCTTTTACCCGGTCTGCTTGGATCCTAGATACCCTGCTCTGTGGCCTTCCTGCCACTACACCAGGTGTCTGGATAATAGAATTGCTTGTTACCTACACATTATGTATTCCAAATACAGACTTTTATTGGTAAATATATGTGAAGTTGTAGGAGAACATATTTAGGTTATATGTTATATAAAAGTTTCGACATTACTGTGACAGGAAGACACATGGAAAAATTCAGATGACCAAGAATTAAACTAGAATCCTACAGCTACTAGATACGAGATACATGAATTCATTATTTTGAAAGCAAAAAATTAAGACAATGAGCTAAAATTAAAAAAAAAAAGTTTATTTTTTCCTATATAGTATATTTAAAAAGTAGAGAGAATAGTACTGTAAATGCCCATGTACTCACCAATGAGTCAACAATGGTCAACTCATGGTTAATTATGTTTCAGTTATTAACCCCCCCAATAGCATTTTGAAGAAAGACTCAGATATTATGTTAAAGAAAAATGCTTTACAATGACAGCTGATGCTCACTGAATTCCATGAGAATGACACCCAAGCACCATAAGACTTTCTGGTAATCTACTGTAACTTTCTTCTCTCCTAGACAGTCCATCTAAATTCAAATTGTTGGAGTTGAAAAGCTGCATATTAATATGCATATCAATAGGGGGATAGTTGTTTTTGATGACTTGGCAATTTCTCTTAACTATACTTTTCTTTAACCTCCTGGATTGTGGCACTATTTTCTTGTTAAAAGCTATAGGACCTGTCCTAGATGGTGACCTTCTCAATGACAAGGTCATATATTTGAAAATAAGCACAAAGAAAAACAGTTTTATGGAGATGGATGTTCATGAGCATAGAGACTAGGGTCGTTTGGAATTCAGACCATGACTGAATAAATGACTGAATTCAGACCATGACTGATATATGCGGCCGAAGCATGGATGTGGGTCTGATAGTGCTCTGCATGGAGGTGGGCACATACGCCTCCCAAACAGAGTGGTGGTTTGGGAAAGAAGCTCAATAGCTACAGTGAAAGGAGTAGGGGAAGGAGAGTATGGAGGTCCTAGACCTTGTGCTTGGGCATGCAGGGGTGAGTGGTAGTGGTGGCTGAGGACCTGTGATGCTGTCCTTTTCTTGGTTCCAAGATGGGTAGCCCTACTTTTCCTTTCTGATTATGCTTGGGGGTTGGGCTTTTTGGTATTAGTTTACTATTTAACTACTTTGCCCTTCTTATGTTTAGCTGACTATTATGCAAAATGATGTCACCTTTACTTTAAACATAGAATTAGACATGGCCTTCTGAAAGCACTATGCTTTCTGGAGAATCAGGAAAAATGATCAGGCACTGAGGTGTATAGTTTCCAGAGGTAACCACTGCCAATTTCTTCCTTCCCGGAGGCACATGCCACTCCATCAAGAGATGGAGTTGATTTCCTTCCTCCTCAAGTCTGGCTGACCCTGTGACTCCTTTGATCAGTGAAATGTGATGGGAGTGATTTTATGGGATTCCTGAATTCAGGCTTTAGAGAACTGGCAACTCCCATTTCTTTCCTTTGAATGTTCCTTCTTATAAATCAACACTATGCAGCAAGAAACCCTAAGCAGATAAGTTGAGAGGGGCAAGCAGAGGAGCACCACAATAGTGAATAAGCATTCTGAAGCCCACAAGTGACAGAAACACTGAGAAGACAAAGCTACATCTATAGTAATTGTCTATTGCAGTGAGAACAAAGCTCTGCCCCTTCCCTCATGGAAACGGTTCAATGTAATGAAACTAAGTTTGACTGTATCCCCAGGGAATCATGCCCCCCCAAATGGTTCATTGTCAATCTCTGTTATTGGTATTTGGAGGCTCAGCACTCAGCAGTGGACTTGGAGGATAGCTTATCTACCATTATGATATTCCAGATAGCGTTATTTAGACTTGGAACTCATTATAAGGGAAATGAAGTTTGGGTTTGGGCACATGTTCATGGAATTACTTGTCTTACCATATTCTCAATCTTCCTGAAGCAGCTGGCCTGACTGAACAGTAGGAAGACCTTTGGGAGACTCATTTATAGGATCTTTGCACGGATGGGATAATGTTTGGGATGCTCTGATTTAGCAACCAAGAATCTGCTATTTTTCCCAACTATAAGAATTAAGATGTGGAAAAGCTCACTCAAAATTATTCCTAATGGTTCATTAGTGTTTGTTTGTTTGTTTTTCTTCCTGTCTTCATAAATTTGGACTGGGCATGTTTAGAGGTCTTGGTCCCCAAGCAATGAATACTTCCACTAAGGAACAAGAAATAGTCCCCTTAGACAGAAAGTTAAGATGACTCTGTGGGTTCTTTACACCAATAAACCAACAGATTTGGAGGGACATACTGTTCTGGCTGAGTAAGACTGGGACATTCCAGGAAGGAAAATTCTTTGTTGTGGAACTGTCAGTTAGAATAAGATCCTCAGTCATTTGGTGCCAGTATAAACTTGTAGCCATTGATCCAGCCCCACAAATTATCCTTCTCCCTTCCACATGTTCCATAGGGATATGAAATTGCTGTACTTGAGAATCACTTTTCAATAGTGCATCTTTTCAAGGCCAATGTTTATTTTTGTGACATTTTATTAAACAATACTAGAATAATAAGCTTGATAAAATATTTCTTATTGAGTCAAACAAATTAGAAACATGATATTCTATAGTTTCCCTTTTTTCCAACACTTTGTTTTTAGCTGGGGACTTAGTTTTAAGTTGGGTTTTAAACTGTTAGTTTTAAGCTCATTAGTTAAATAGTTTTAAACTACTAGTTTTAAGATATCTTGTGGATTTAAATTATGATCACAATCTTTAAGAACTTGGCCAAGTTAAGACCATTGACTTTAAAGCTATCCAGACTGGCATTCACTGAATGGGGATTTCATGGCAGCAGAACCCATTTGATAGAGAATTATTTGCAAGAAATATTATTTTTTTAGAAAAAACATCCTGCTAAAAATATTATTTTATTAGAAAAAACATGCTGCTATGCAGAAGGATGTATTACATTGGCTTCTGCATAGCAAGCTCAGGTTTTAAATTAAACTTAATTTGTGCCAATGGGGATTGCATCAGCTGGTTACACACACGCGCATACACACACACACACAATACTGGTGACTCTTACCTTCTGTGTTCTTCTTTTTCATCATAATGTTTATCATAGCAACATCTGCAAACTACTTCTACAGAATTCATTCCTGGTGCTGGATAATACATTGGCTCCTCTCAGCATCATAAACTTTCTGGAAATGTGCATAAGTTGCACTTGGATCTTGGCTAGTGACTGCCCCCATCACACCTCTGAGGCTGCTTAAGTCAGTTTATTTCTCTGGACATTGATTGTCTTAATACACAGGCAAAAAAACTGACTTAAAGAATATAAGTTTAAATGAACTTAAAAGTCATTTCCAGTGTTTACATCCAGTGGGTCTGATTTAATTTCTGTCCTTACTATGTCCAGTACAAATCTAGTGGAGTAACACCTCCCCTATGCTTTTAAATTATAGACCAGCCCCCAAGGAGACTGACCCTGACTCTAGGTACAACCTGGATGCTTCATTAGGAGTTTCTCTCCTCCACCTAGGATTGCCATCCTTCCTCCTGCCCTCCAAGGATTCAGGTTTCCAAGTATATAGCTCTTTGAAACTATATATGGCTACAGTCCGAGGAGACTATCATGTACTCTAATTTTTCATTGAATAGATGAACAAATGGAGGCCCAGAGAAGAGAAGTGACTTTCTCAAAGCCAAAAGTCAGCCAGTAGCAGAGCTGGGATATTTACGTTTCTTGACTTCCAGTTCAGCTGTCTCCATGGTGCCAGTGGGCTTGTCATTAAATAATTATGACTTCACAGAAGATATTGTACCTTGAGATGATGTTATGCGCTATGTTTCTGCTGGTAATATTTCAAGCTGAATTTCTCTTTCAGTTCTAAAATGTCTACAGTGGGCATCAGGGTTCTGAGGATGTTGTTGGTCAACTGAGTTCAGCAGTAGAGGTGGCATCCACAGTGGTAACAGGGAGCCTGGAGGGTCAAGGGCAACTCACCTTCTTCCCAGAGTATATGTCTTCAAAGTGGTTTGGTGAACCATTTGCCAAAAGGATATGAATTTCAATTACTGGTGTCTGGAATGGCCATATCTACTGATGAGAAAGTACAAAGACACATTTATTTAGCAAAGGTTCTATCTTAGATGCCATGTTGGGCAGTATAGTGATTAGGCTGAGGTTTTGAAGACAGCCTTATGGGTTCAAATCCCAGTTCCACTAATTATTAGCTGTTGAATCTTGAGCAAGTTATCTTTTTTTTTTTTTAATGGAGCAGCTGCTGCTGCTATTATCTACCTACACAGGATTTTTGTTAGGATGAAATAAATTAATATGTATAAAACACTTAGGTCAATGCCTGATACATAGTAAATGCTACATAGGGATGTTATTACTATGCAAATTAAAAATGTATTCACATAAAACCTCAACACATTTTGCCAGAATGAAATGATATACATTAAATGTATTGTAGTAACGACCTAGGAGAACATGGGGAATTAAAGGAATATAAGGGAATTTAAAAAAATCCCAGGCAAATGACTCCAGAACACTTGCTTTTAATCACTACAGATACT
Source organism: Talpa europaea (assembly GCF_964194135.1). Lineage (NCBI taxonomy): Eukaryota > Metazoa > Chordata > Mammalia > Eulipotyphla > Talpidae > Talpa > Talpa europaea. Next base: position 113,896,713 of record NC_140070.1, on the reverse strand, counting down.
ACTTTGTTATTATTCCTTTGCCAAGATGAATAAAGCAAGGCTAAAGTAAGGTAAGTCAAGGCATTAAGTATTCATGCAGAGGCAGGAAGAGTATATAGAAGTCAGTTTCCATATCAGATTGGAGATTTTGGTCCTTCTTTTCATCCCTAATCTTCAGGCTCTTCAGACAATTCATTAATCCCACTATTTGGAAAGCCTATTCAGATTTTTCTATTCACATCAAGCTTCTGCAGAAAATGGAGTGAAGACATATGTTATCCAACCCTATCAAGCATTGTCTATGATGCCTGCAATTCAAGTCCATGAGCTTCATCAAGTTTTATATAAATAGATGCAAGTGTATAATTGTAATAAAAAAATTAATGGCCCCAAATAGGGGGACATTAAAATATGGCTCAATAAAATGTGTCCATCCATATAGTAGAATATAAGCAGCCTAAATGATATTACTATGGACTAACATTAAGAACCTAGACAAATATTTAATATATAGTTATTTAAAAAATAGATCACATTGTAGTATGTAGAATTTATCAAGGTGGCATGTATACATATGCATACGTGCCTATACACACAGACATAAATATATCCATGTGCAGAATAATGGAGGGCAGTGGCATATATCAATACAGTCATCATCTTGGGCAGAGTCTTACTTGTGCCTCTTTTATCTATAGTTTCCATTTCTTTAATAATAAATCTGCAGAAACCCTTTTTAAGGAAAAATAATTTACTAAAAACAGCATGAGAGATACCTAAAATAAAGGCTGTTTTTCCCTTGGAAATTGTACTCCTTTTCTATAATCAAGTTGAAAATGATCTTTCCTACTCCTGCCAAGCTGATGCAATAGCTTCTACCTTTGATACAGGTGGCTGCTGTTATACACGGCTACTGCAGCCTGCATCCCATTGCATTTTGGTTATTGGGTACATACCTATTTACAACCACCTGGCAGAGTCTGGGACATCGATATTTTTAAATGAATGGATTAGTGATTTGGTAAGGGGTCAACAGCATGGATTTGTATACGTGCTCTCTCTGCCATTTATAAGCCAGGGATGTTTCAGGCTCCTTACCTGTACAGTGGCAATGAGAACAGTGGGTCCAGACATCTCCAATTGTATTTTGTAAATGGCTAAGTGACAGTCACAAGATAGGTGGGGGTGCAGAGTTTATTATTATTGCTACATCTATTATTAATAGTTCTTCATCTTCCAACCCTGATTTCTCCTCAGCTCCCTAAGGCATCATGGTTACCATAGCAGCCAGAGGCTGATGATGCCTCCAGGGGCAGTAAGGTGAAATTGAGCCTGCTCCTTGGTCTTTGCTTTCGCATGTTCTTTGCAGGCTAGAGAGAGATGGTCTGAAACTCAGCTTCTCTTCTAGTCTACCACCCTATCTGGGTCATTTAGATCCACAAACCTGCCTCAGCAGCCTCAGTTCAGGGCCCTGAAACACCTCTTCAGAGACTCCTGCCTCCCCAAGCTCTGTCTCTTGGCACCCTGCCTGGTTGCCCTGGAAACAGGTTCCACTGCGGACAAAGGAGGGAGCTGGGTCCTGCTTCTCCTTGGTCCTGTCGATGAGGATTTTTAGACCGTGGAGACTGCGCTGCCCAGCCCTGCACCTGCCCTCGCTCCCCTCATTCTCCTTCAAGTGGAGCTTGCCTTCCCTTGCCCCTGACGACACCATGTGTAAAAGTGTGACCACAGGTGAATGGAAGAAAGTCTTCTATGAGAAGATGGAGGAAGCAAAGCCAGCAGACAGCTGGGACCTCATCATAGATCCCAACCTCAAGCACAACGTGTTGGCCCCTGGTTGGAAGCAGTATCTGGAATTGCACGCCTCAGGCAGGTGAGTAGCCCAGTCAGTAGGGGTCCTGCGGGCTGCCCCTGGGGCACCTTCCAAGAGGAGGCAGAAACAAGAACCCAGGTACTGCAGGTCAGGCTCACTGCTGGGCTGGTGTAGGCTGGGAGGGAGACTCCCTAACCAGAACTTTGACACTGGAGTTGGATTCCAGCTCTTCCACTGAGCACCCATGTAATTTCGCTCTCTGAGTCAGTTTTCTGGGAGAAAAAAAAAGTGATATATATTTATTTGTTCTTTGAATACTTAAAATATTTTCCAATTTTAATAATCCTTTAAAATGGTTAAAAACCAATAAAAGGGGGGCTTAAGGACCATGGGTGGGGGGAGAGCACAAGTGGCCTGTACTCTGGTCCGGGGAAAAGTTTGAAAGTTTGCTTTCAGTATGTTTAACTCAGTTTGACTTAATATGCAATATTGAACACGTGAGCGGCGCTATAAACTGACCCTGCTCTCAGCTGCATGGTCCTTGAGCAACTCAGTTTTTCCCTTTGACCTCGTTTTCCCATTTTGCAGGAGGCCTAGAACCTTGCCTTGTAGTCATGGACCAGCTACATCAGCATCACGTAGAACTTGTTAAGGATTCAGAATCTCAATCCCCATCCTAGACCTACTGAATCAGAACGCTCATTTTAACAAGGTCATGGGTTGTTCATATGAGCAATGGTATCTGAGCTGACTGTTGAGCAGTTGTCCATGGGTGTATTGAGTGAAGACTTCCCTATGGGCCACAGAGGGGAGACTGAGTGCTGCAACCTGGAGTCAGAAGTAAGGCCTTCCTTCCAGCCCTGGCTCAGTCCATTCAATTCAATTTAAGCAACATCTGTTGACACTTTTTGTCTGTTTGGGGATGGACTCAGTCTCTAACTAGTTATGTGCCAAGGATCATTTTCTTATTCTCTGTGTCTCAGAGTAAAACATACCAATGCTAACTTGGTGATTTCTATGAGTACACCAGGGCTGACATTTTCCACCCCAATTTTTGTAATCTAGTTTGAGAAAAAGGAAACAGCCTTCAGCGGAAATAATTAAAAGAAATGGGAATTAAACCTTGTAGTCCCTAAACAAGATGATGGGAGGAATACAGAAGGCTGGGCACTTGATGGCAGTGTGGGGATGGGGTGAAGGTGGGTGCCTTCTCCAAGGCCTGAAGGGCTTATAGGGCTATGTGGAGAGGATTGTGGGTCCTGCAGGTCTGGTTGTGGCCTTGACCTTCAGGTGGCCCCAAGCAGTTCATTCTGCACATAGACTGCACATAGACTACTTCTAAACCTTGGGATGCATAAACTCAGCACTAGCCTGGAGTTTGAGAAGTGGTAACAATATTGTTTGAATTCTGAACTGGACTATGCAGTTCACAGTCAGGTAGCAATGTGTGCACTGAGTGATTATATGTTTCCTGTTGTGGGTCATTGCCACACTCAGAGTCAAAGGAGGGCTGAGCAGGAAGGGTCCATCTAGTACACTGTGTGCATTTTAGAGATGAAGAAAGATGCCTAGAACCAAGGCCCTGGTGTATGACCTGAGGGGATTGAAAGACAGGGAGCAGAGTCCTCAGCAGAGCACAGAGGAGGTAGCTAGCAAGGCAGAGCAGTGCTGGATGTCAGGTGTGTCCTGGAGAGTGCATCCGATCCTAGTAGCACACACAAAGGGCCAGGCCAGGCAGCCAAGTGGGGAAAGCTAATGAACCAGGGGCCCTAAACACAGGACCTCCACTTCCTAGCTCTGCCTACTGACCTTCACCCCTTTTTCTATTCTACAGTTGTTTCACTCCATCCTGTCTTCCTTCCTTTCCCTGTCCCTGCAGGTTCCACTGCTCCTGGTGCTGGCACACTTGGCAATCGCCCCACGTGGTCATCCTGTTCCACATGTACCTGGACCGTGCCCAGCGGGCAGGCTCGGTGCGCATGCGCGTCTTCAAGCAGCTGTGCTACGAGTGCGGCACGGCGCGGCTGGACGAGTCGAGCATGCTGGAGGAGAACATCGAGAGCCTGGTGGACAACCTCATCACCAGCCTGCGCGAGCAGTGTTATGGCGAGCGTGGCGGCCAGTACCGCATCCACGTGGCCAGCCGCCAAGACCACCGGCGGCACCGGGGCGAATTCTGCGAGGCCTGCCAGGAAGGCATCGTGCACTGGAAGCCCAGCGAGAAGCTGCTGGAGGAGGAGGCGACCACCTACACCTTTTCCCGGGCTCCCAGCCCCACCAAGCCGCAGGCCGAGGCAGGTTCTGGCTGCAACTTCTGCTCCATCCCCTGGTGCTTGTTTTGGGCCACGGTCCTGCTGCTGATCATCTACCTGCAGTTCTCCTTCCGCAGCTCAGTCTAGGATTCCCTTGGTGGGTCCAGGGGACTCATGGGGCCCGAGAGCTGTGGGGGCCATCCAGCTAGTGGAAGGGGAGGAAGAGAGACCTGGTTGGGAGAGGGATCAGATTCTAGCTCTGGCGCTGCCACTGATTCAAGGGCACCTGGGACAAAACACCCAGTTTTTCTATTTAAAGTTTTTTCTATTCTAAAATTATAGGTTTGGGCTAAGCTCATTGATTTTTGAAAGGGTTCCAAAATCCTGCTTCAGTGTCTCAGGGACTCTTGGATTTTGAATATAATTTGAGTGAGTGGGTTTCTTATTCCGGTCCAACCACTCTGCCCCAGCTCCTACCTCCTCCTCCTCTGGCAGTAATCAGAAGGGAACTCTTAGATGGAGTTCCATTTAAGAGTTTTGTGTGAACAAATGTTCCACTGCTTTTTAAAAAGTTTGAAAACGACAGGTAGGTGATCAGAAAAGGCCTTTTCATAGTGATGAGCTCATCCTTACTCTCTTGTTAACCCTCCACTCCTCACCTTCATTATCTGCCACATCTGGAGCTGCAGCCTTAAATTAGCCTCTACCTAGGGTATAAGCGGCACCCACAGCTCTGCACCCATGCACACAGCAGAGATTCCTCTTGCAGAGTGAGAAGTGGGGCCACTAGGCTGACCCTTTGGTACTCCATGCACAGTCTCTTTGCTTCTGTTCACCAGACTCCCAACTTCCAGCTTCCCTCCCCTAAGGGTAGATTTTGGCATCTGTCTGGATCAAAGATGGTGATTGAGGTGGAGTCCCATAAAGCTAGGCTTCCCTCTCTCTGAATGTGAACTGGCAGAGAATTCAAGGGAGATTTTTCTATAGAAGGTAGAGTATTAGCAGTAAAGTGCACGCGCACATGCACACACACACACACACAATTTTGGGAAACAAGTAGATTGACACTGCTTTGTACTAGAGAGTTCAGAGTTCAGGTACCAAGTCTGCCTGATTCTCAAAAGTCCTGATGGCTAGAACACAGGAGCAGGGACATGGTCTCCAGGCTTTTTGCTGAATCCTAGATAAGAGCCTTTCCCACACGGGCCATACACGAAGCTTCCTCACCAAAAATCAACTGTCCACCTAAAACCATTGGAATGGGGGTCCATGAGCAAGAGAGGGAACATTAAAGATGTGAAGTGCTTTGTCCATGGAACAGTGCATAAATATGTGGAGGAATCCTACATTGCTATAAAATGCAATGCTATATGGTCAAGAGTGGGAGGAGAGAAGATTTTCTGATTGTCAGAATCTGGAATGAGGTGTGGATAGAGCCAGATGCAGGATGCTTCACAGCTCTTTTGAGGGTTTTCATTCACCCTATTTCTCTTAATAACTTGACTCACTCTCCCTGTTTCCCCAAGTGCTCCCCCTTTTAATGCAAATTCACCACCATTGAAGGGATGGAGGGAAGAGGGGCACTTTTTAATAAAGATGGGATACATTAATCAAGCTTAGTTGTCATTAATGTGTGCTTGGGATTCACCACACTGTCCCTAATTTGTAATGGGCTCTTGGGTAGTCCTTCCACTCCTTCATCTCCTCTTTCCTCTTTCCTCTTTCTGAGGCCCCACATATGACATTATCTGACTTCAACCTCAAGGTCTGGGCCAATACTGTCCATAGTGAGGGACACAGGCTGCCCTTGGTCAGTCATACAGAGGACTCGGCACAAGGCAAGTCTTATGTGCCCTCCCCTGATTGTAGTACTTGACTTCCTCCACTTTATCCACACAATATCCATTCCTTTATCCAGGACACATACCCTGAGTACCTTTTATTGGGTGAGACCTGATGTGGTGGGATTCAAAGGGTACTGAGGGGTAGGCCCTCCTGTCAAAGAGCTCTATTTGCTGCAAAAGCACTAACTCTTGCTGCCCTTTAAAAAATCCTGGGGCATTTGTAAACAAATATCAGTGCCCAGCCTCTGCCCAAGAATAGAATCACAATTTCTGGGCAAAGGGCTTCAGTATCAGGTTTAGAATAAGATTCCCAAGTGATCCAACTATGTTGCCTGGTTTGATGACTTCTAACTGAGGAACAAACTTCCTCTTCCACCCAATTTTATAATAATGGAAACCTGAGATCTTCCTTAATGATCTCCCTTGGATTTCTAGGACTTGGGCTCAGCTTTTTACTCACTCCTTTCTGCTTCTGTCCACCACAAGGCTTTATCCTGCTCTTAGAGTATCTATTATTGAGTGAGCACCACCATCCTTGCCTGGAGGCACATCAAACTTTGCTATACAGTAGCTCCTCTTGTCCGTGGGAGACACATTCTGAGACCCCCAGTGGATGCTCGAAACCATGCATCTAAATCCTATATATACTGTGCTTTTCTGATATATACACCTATCTATGATAAAGTTTAATTGACAAATAGGGTGCTGTACAACTTAACAATAAGAATAGAACAACTATAATAATACACTCTAATAAAAGTTATGTGGATGCAGTCTCTCTCTTTCAAAATATCATATTGCATGTATTATTTTTGGACCATGGTGGACTGTAGGTAACTAAATTCATAGACAAGGGTGGGGGGGAACTACTCTAATTTCTTGTCTATGGTTATACACTTTGCTAGAATATAAGTTCCAAGAAACATAGATATTGTACATTTTGTTCACCTCTATTGAGCACATAGTAAGTGCTCAATAAATATTTGCTGAGTGACTAGTGAACCAGTGAGTTATCATCAACAGTGCCTTCTGCTTCCTCTGCCTGAGATCTGAGTTAGGTGAGACAGAGACCAGCCCCTTGTTCAGCCCATACAGGTAGAATAATTGCAAACAAAGTCTGCTTTTCTCCCTCTGGTTGAGGGGGAAATTGGAAACTGGGGTGCTGCCTCCCTCAAACCAAAACTGGGGTCTGTGGGGTTGGGTTAAAGGCAAATAAAAACACCACAAGATTTTCTACTGTCCTGAAATGTGCCTTTTTCTCAGTTGGGCATTTGCTTGATTTGCTTGGGCATTTGCTTTGACCATTTCCCAGAATTCCTATGAAGTGATTTAACTAGTTTCAGGTTGTTTTTTTATGTTTCCATGGGCAAACATCATTTTCAGACTTGGAGCTTCCCAACATGCCATTTTGTTGCAATGGACTCTTACCTGCACTCCCTTTCTCTCCCTCCTGTAACCCATCCTGTACACGGGGCTGTCATGAGGCTTCACCCATGCTGTTTTATCCGTCCTACTTTTCTCTTTGCCAGGCTAAGGCCAACTCAACCTTCAGTTTCCAGCCTATGCTATTTCCTATCAATGTCCTCCATGCAAGAATAGAACTGGTGCTTCTGTTAAGAACTTGCATTTCTCTCTCTGCTTCCTCTTTCATATCCTCTCACTTCTTTTCCAGCTCTAAGACATTATGCTTCTGAGGGTCTATTTGGGGAAAGGAAGATTTTCAGCATCCTGGGATGTTAGATTTGGAAGAATCATCAAAGTCTCAACCATTTCACTTTGCAGATGACAAAATGTGACCACAGCATAGAAGTGATTTCCTCAGCTTCCACTGACAGGTAGTTGTAGAGCAAGGAGTCCAATCCTCACTTAGCTTTATTCTAGAACTCTTTCCTAAAGCAGTAAGTCTCCTCCTGCTCTGTAGGAAGACATCTGCATAGCTTTTCTTATTATCCCTTACACTTGCTACAGATGGAGAGTTCAACGCTTGCTCACTGGCTTAGCCACAACATTTCTTTCTTTAGTTTTGTCTTGGCAAAATCGTCTCTGAAACAGTTCTTTCTTTGCACACGAGGCCACATGACACATGATGAACTTGTTAGAGGTACCCTAGCTTTTATAAACAAACTCCTCAGGGTGCTTCAGGATCCCAGCCTCTCCCATTGGAGCTTTTGCACACTGGCCTTGCTGTTCACACCAGGAGGGGACCTACAGGCACTGAATTGTGGTGCCAGAGACTGAAATCCTCAGTGTGGGATAAGTAAGAAGTGCTCTCTTGATCATGCCCTTCAAACTCACTAGGGCAAGAAACCAACCCAATGGAAGAACTTTTCTTAGGAGGCCTGAGAACCAATAACCAAGAAGATCACCAAATAAGGAAAATTCGCAACATCTTAAGTCCATGCACAATGAGAGATGTAAAAGATTAGACATGCCTTGTTCTAGGGCCCTAGGTCATGGATAATGAACTAAAGATCAGAGAAAATGAGAAATTTGGCTAAGATTTTACAACAACGAGTAAGGGAAAATCATAAAATCTGGGGTTAAGAGATACTGGAGACCTAGTTCTACTTATTAGCTTTAATGGTCTTAGCCAAGCTATTTAAGCTCTTTGAGTCCCACTTTCCTCATTAAAATGGGAATAATACTGTCTAGTTTGGAGGGTCATTGTAAAGAATAAATAATACCCTGTGTGTGATATTGTCCAATACGGAGCACATGCTCATTCTTTTCTTTCTTCCTTTTTTCCCTTTCAGTTGGCAGCCTTTGTTCCGAGTCCTGAAGGAGTCCTTTTCTTAGTGATTGCAGCTCTGTTGGTAAAAGCTGTAGTAAAAAAAGATTGGAAGACAAGGGTTAACTTCCCAGTCCAAGGCTTAGAACTGGTTTATTTTAATATACGTAGAAACATTTCTTTCCTTCCACTCATATTTATTTCAAAGCAGTGACTTCTTTTTTCCAGAGGCATGGTAGCCACTCCATTCTTTTATGATAACTGTTCAAAACAAAAAAAAAAAACAAAAAAAAAAGTGCTCCAAAGAGAAAACACCAGTGATTTCTGGGCTCCATTCCCATTGGCTGAAATACCCAGGAGGAATTCAGCTCTATTCCAAGTCCCATTTGGTTCTCTGTAGGACTCCTAGCTAAGGAATTTCCCTTGGAATTATTTCTGGCATTGCGTGGATACTGCCACATACATCAGGGACACAAAACGTCCTGCTGTACGGCTGTCTTGGGACAGGGTCTTGTGAGGATAGGATGGGATGGTGGATGTGTTATAAAAATCTCAATGGCCCAGGGGCTAGGCAACCTGAGTTTCAGTCCTGGTTAAGCCATTGTCTTGACGTCTAGGCTGCAGGCCTTGGGGGACTTCGTCTTCCCCTTCCCTTGTTTCCTCATTTATGAAGCAAAGAAGTCAGCTGAACTGGAGGGTCCAATCAGCTCTGACCCTATTCACAAACTGCTGTTTATTTTTTTGTCCTCTCCTCCCCCTCCCCTCCCCTCCCCTCCCCTCCCCTCCCTTCCCCTCCTCTCCCCTCTCTACTCCATCCCTTCTGTTCCTCTCCTCCAGCAAAATTGTGCAGACTGGATCACCCTTAAAGGCATTCATATTTTGAAAGACATAGATTTACAGGAGGTCTTAGGTGGTAGTAATGGAATTTCAGTCTGTGTCTTATCCCCTCACTTCTAAAATAAGCCCAACAATTCATCACTCCTGTCTTAATAGGGTCATACAATTTTGCTGATGTAATAAGATATTCTCCACTTCAAGTTTCACCCATTCAACAGATATTTACTGAGTACATATCATGGGCTAGCCTGTGTTCTAGGCACTGGAGATATACTGGAGAGAAAACTGATTAAATCAGTTAACTTAATGGCTAGTAGACAAATTGGACAATATCAGCTGTGTGGTATATTAGTGTTCAGTGCTAAGGAGAAGAATCAATTAGGCAAGGGTGTGGGATGGAGTTATAATTTTAGATTGGCTAGATGTGGAAGGCATACCTTTGAAAAAAGATGAAGAAACCAAGTAAGGAGAATGCCATGTGCAAGGACTCCCAGGTAGGAGCAGCCTGGAATGTTCAATTTGGAGGATGCCAATATGGTGGGAATGGAGTTCAGGCTTAGTCATCATCAGAGTGGTGGGGATCAGAACAATAATGGGGTCAGCCATGTAAGTCATAGGTCATTGTCAAGACATTGGTTTTTAATCTGAATGGAACAAGAAGCCATTGGAAGCTTTGAGCTATGGGTGATGTTGTCCAATTGACCATCATTGTACCAACAGGGACGAGAGTGAAAGAGCAGATTATCTAGGAGGCTCCTGCAGTAATCCAGGAAGAGGCAATTGTGGCCCATTTGAGGCTGCAGCCTGCAGTGGGGTGAGAACAAATAGAATTGATTCTGGTTATATTTTAAAGGTAGAGCAGGGAGGATTTGCTGATGACTGAGATGTGGAGTACAAAAGAAAAAAGGAATTAAAGAGGTTCCAAAACTTTTGACCTGGGCAATTGGAAGAATAGCGTTACCTTTCTAAGACAAGGAAATCTGTGTGAGGAACAGATTTGGGGCCAATATTAGGAGCTCGGATTTGGACATGTGATGTATGAGAGGTGTTTTGAGCAATCTGCTAGATAGACACTTAGTGTGAGAAATGCTGAGGTGGTGGATAAATATTCCCACTTGCAATTTAAAGGAAAAACCCACGTTTGAGGAAAATTGGAGTCATCAGCATTTTGATGATATTAAATATCATGAGAGCAGATGAGGTAATTCAGGGAGTGAAGATAGATAGAAAAGAAAGGAGGCCCAAGGACTGAGCCCTGGGGCTCTCCCTGTAGAGAGACTGGGGAGGACAACCCAACAGAAGGACTATGGAAACCGAGGCAGAGAGCACTATACACTTGCGTGTTCAGAGCCAAGATTCAGTCAAGCTTGAATTGGAACTCAGCTCTTCAGGGCCAGCTTTCAGAGTGCTTTCCCTGGCCCAAAGCACCTCCTTTCTCACGACACCAACTCACTGTTCGGGGTGGAATCCTTTTTGTGTCTCCTGCATGGGCTCTGTCATTTCGTCAAGTCTGAGCAGGATGTGGAATTGTTTCTGTTTTTTTATTTCAGCATGTTTGAAGTATTTCATAATTTTAAAATACACTAAAATAAAAAGACAGCGGGAGGTCTAGACTGCAAACATGGATTTGGGCTTTGGACATGCAAACTCAGACCAAAAGAAGATGTTGTTTGAGTTGTTTAAAGGGAGCATTCTGTTGTCTTGGATCCTGTCGGCCAGCCTGGGCCATGTGTGATCATTTAATAGACAAGGATGAAATAAGCCAGACAGTTCTAGGAGATGGGCAAGATGAAGGAATATCATAGGATAAAGCTCAGGGGGAGATGAGTGTCCTCACTTTTGAAATTGGTCAGTGTCTTCTAAGACCTTGGACCAGGACTGCATCTATATGCAGCCTTCCAGATCCCTAGGTGCTCTGATTGGTGTTGGTCTGTTGGTTTGGACTGGGGATCATAATCTGACAGATGTTGGTGGTGGACATGGTCTGTTCACCCACACACCTTCTTTTTGTCCTAACACCCCATCCCTTGGAGAAGACTCCTTTTGAGACTTCATCTGTCTAGATGTTGAAATGGTCCCAGCTCATTTGCCTGTGACTGGAAGCTCGTTGCTAGGAATTGTACTTGTGTTTTGCATCCAAATGATATTTTCCTTATCTTCTTAAAAAAAGGTCAACATGTCCAAGATACAGGAGATGGTTGAAAATTCCCTGTTTGTTTCCTCCCCTCAATTTCAAAGAATCCTTGGCTTCCTTTCCGGAGACCAGCACTGATACCAGCAGGTCACAGAAAAACCAGGGACCTGAAATCTATTCCTGCTTTTGTGTCCCTGCCCTGTTTCCTCTCCTCTTCTTACCAATTCACCCTCACATGTTAACAGAGGGGATCGCCTAAAAGCAGGTTCTTTATGTTCAGTGCTAAATTCTCAGAGTCCCAGGAGGCAGATTCCTGCTCTCCTTCTCCAAGGACTCCATTCTGGACCAGAGGGGTCATTGCCTGATGTCCTGAAACCATCTTGAATCTCCCTGCTTTTCGCCTCTTCTCCCTCAGTTTACTCTTTGCTCCGCTTGAAAAGTGTAACTGACCTGTCTTAGTTCAAAGTCCTTAAATGCCTGCCTCCCTATTCCCAAAACCGAGTCAAGTATCCAATGCAACAATTCAGATAGTCTTGAAGGTAGTCTTTTTATACCCATCATGCTTAGGAATTACATGTTACTCATGTTACCCAAACACCCACTGCCATTGCATTTCCCAACTGTTTGCCTGTACCTAGCATGTTTTTCCTTCTTCAGTTTACCGCTGCAAAGTAAGAGAGCACCATTCTTCTCAGGAAAACACAAGTCTTGAAACATCTTAGTGATGGAGACTAGGAGTCAGAGAAATATTTTGGCTCATGGGCTAGAACAGGGGGGCATCTCCCTTTTTTGTTACTTAACGGTTATGTGACTCGAATTAAGTCCAAACTTGGGAAATAAGTTTCCAAAATTCTTCAGGGGTTACATATATTCAGCATGATAGCCTGCAAACCTCATTCTCAAAGTGGTTGTACATTGGAATCATCTGGGGAATTTTAACACCCAAGTTATAATTGGATGAGGGATCTCACTTAATAGAACTTTAGTCTCTTGATTTCAAGACCCATGGTAGACATAGCTTGGCCACTGTTTCTTCTCTAGGAGTGGTCTAGACTTCTCCTCCCTGCTCCTTGGCTACCTTTACATAAGGGCTTCTTGGTGCTGACTCTATGATTCATTCAAGCAGAGAACAAGATCAACTATGACATATTCTGATCCATATTTTATGAACCAACAATGAATTTACAATCTGAAAAACAATTTTTTTTATTCTAAGTATGGATGATGATCAAAGAATGTAATCTGGAACCTGAAAGACTGGCATCCTGGTATATTTTAATAACTTACAGGATCAATAGGGACAAGGTATCTAAACAGAACTGATCTGGAAAATCTAAGACATGCTTTTGTGTCAATAATACAATCTTCCCAGAATAGTCTCTCTCTTCATGATATAGTGATCTTAATTAGGTACAGTGAAATGTAGATAAATGGAAACACAATTCACCAGAATCATCAGTGCATGAAAAAATATGCAAGTCCTATGGGATGTTTGACTCAATGCAGATGTTTATTGGAGCAAATGTGTAGTCACCCACGAGAACAACAATATCTGTTGTTAATAAAATCTAGCGTGATCATCATTGCTAATAATAACAACGCTCATGGCTTGGAATCAGAACTTTAAATTTAAGGAGATGGATTTTGGTTGCATACAAGAGAGACGTTTACTAAGGGGGTACATTTCAAAGTTGGTAGGGGATGCATTGGAGGTAGTGAGTTTCCCATCTCTAGAAGTGGTCAAGAATGAGGTCATAGTATTAGACAAGACAGTCCTAACAGCACTCCTATGACTCTGTGAGAGGGCTGGGCTTCTTGGATCTTAGCAGTCAAGCAGGGCCTGGTCATCTAATAAATGCTTTAGATAAAGGGTAAGCAGAAGTTGCAAGGCACATTGAGGAAGTTCCTCAGAACAGGGATAAGTTTGCAATTGAGAAAATAAACAGGATAATCTGGGTCCAGCCAGAAGTCAGTACTTGTACGTAGATCTTGAAGTTGTTTCAAGGCCTGTTTGCCTGACTAAATGGAGAAAGGGTCTTTTAGATATTGGCTCTGGTCCCACAATTAAACTGCCAGTCTGTTGGATGTGTCATTTTTGTGAGAGAAGCTAATGTAACCTGGGGAGAGCATGAGTGGACATTTATTCTTATCTTCCTTCCATCTGGAAGGACTACCTCTATCTTACCTGTGGAAAAGTGTCCCCTACCACCCTCCCCCTAAGCTCAGCTCTAAAACCATGTCCTCTGCAAAGGTTTCCTGATGCTTCCTTATCCAGGGCGGCCATACCAGAAGGGCCTTCCTTCTGTCTCTGTGTTGCTCCAAAACATATCACTTCGCGGTGTTCACTGTGACAGTCTCTCTTGTCTGTGTCAGTTTTCCTTCTAGGACTGTAAGGTATGAACCATGTTCGCCTTCTCTCGGCAGCCCCTAGTACCAGTCACCACAGACATGAGGGTGCCCAGGCAGTGCTAGGAAATGGAAATTGGCTTAGGGCCATTCCAAAATTTTGCTTCACACTTCTTTGGTTCTGAAATAAGGCTCCAACTTGCTTGGCAAATGTCTGATGGAGCTGGGTACTTCTGCCATCTTCCCATTACAGAATAAACAGAGAGGTAGAAGGATGTGGTCCTAGGACCAGAGGCAGGCCATAAATTGCTGCCTTTGCGAAGTCAGCCTAGGGCTAATGTCAGGATGTTGTCATTGCTTAGTATCATCTTTTAATCAGAGATCCTGAATGGTTCAGCAGCTACAGTGCAGGTCAAGAACTAAAATCTCCAAGGAACGATTTGGTAAGAGCAGAAAACAAGGACTTGAGGCTTCTGTTCCCTTGAAGGACTTACATCTCAGAGCTCATGAGAGGAGGAGGCCTCTGGAAGCTTCCTGAGACAGGAGGTGGCTTTAGGCAGGGGGAGGTTTTCTGCTTGGGAAACACTTTTGAACTTGTAATGCTAGGGGATCAGGTTAGTCATGGGGGAGGAAGCTGGTGAAGGCTGCCAGGGCCGACCTTGTGTAGCTCGAGATTCAGGAAGACAAAGGCCTAGAGCAGATGCTCTGGTTAGGAATAAGGAATGATCATTTGCCAGCATTTCCTCAGAGCTCCGGACTGCATGTGTGTTGCAAAAGCAGCAGTATTTTGTCTGTATGAGGGCTCTATTGAAACTAAGGAAATTTTCCCTTTTGGCTACTTTGACTTTAAGTCATCTTATTATGGGGAAAAAGGCTTCACTGGAGCCTAGATTGCAGAGGTGGGAGGACTTTTTGGGATGAGGGCAGGAACTTGTCCAGAGTGAGACAGGGTGGAGGCGGGTGGAGACAGAGCCTGTTTTTGAACCTGGTATCTGACTTCCCAATCCACCACCCATCTCTTTTCTATCCTCACTTCTCCAGGCCCACTCAGTGTTTGACATCTGGTTCAGTTGTAAATTCACTGCCATGGGGTACGCCAGAGACTAAGAATGTTGTCCCTTTTTCTGGAGAGCAGGGATTGGGGTTGGGAAAAGTGAGTGGTAGCACAGAAACAGAGAGCACCTGGGGCCAGATGAAGACAGTCAAGTTTAAAGGGAAAGATACACCACTGATCAGCCCTGAGACCCAACAAGATTTACAAGAGAATTTCATCTGCCTAGTAAATACAGGAGCCTTCTGCTAAGGATATTGAGCACCTAGTTTATGCCTGCATGGTGCCAAGGACTAGGTTTAGATTAGTTATTTTGATCCTGTTCAGACTCTGTGAGGTAGGTCAGGTATGCTGTTTCTAGAACACAGAAAAAGTAATTGAGGCTCAAAGAGGTGAAGTTACCTGCTCATGTTGCAAAGTTAGTAAGTGACAGAGGCTGGATTTGGTTGTGTTCTCACCATTCTGCTGCTCTACTTCTTGAAAGAGAGTGAAGGGGGGGGGGGCTGAGACTCCCCCTTCATTGGCCAGAATGAATGGGCTGAATGAGGGGGGTGAGGGGCATCTTGCACCAGATAATTATGCTCCGCTGCTGATGGCATGGACATGCATTGCAGCGGTGAGGCTCTGAAGTCAATTGTTCATCCTGGTGACCCTCTGGATCCAGTCCTTATTTTGGTAGATATAGGAATATACTCCGTAGCGGTCCTTCTTCCCACAGTCCTCGCCCCAGGATACTGTGCCCACCAGGTACCACTGGCCTCTCTCTCTATCAAGGGTCACCATGGGCCCTCCAGAGTCGCCTGCACAGGCATCCTTCCCTCCTAGAGGAACAACAACGCAGTTTATTTTTTTAATTGTCATTTTCTCATATACTTTTTTAAAAAATTATATATATTTTACATCATTGTTCATTTTTAAACAACGTTTGCTTTTTTTTCTTTTCTTTTTTTTGCTTACCTGCCCCCCCTCAGGTGTAGTCCCCCACAGAGAAATGCAGTTTAAAAGTAGCGTGTTCTCTCCCAGTCCCAAATTCAAAGTGCTTCCTTCTCCCCACATCTCATTTGTAGTTTTGTGAACAGGGCACTAGGGGGCACATTAGACCTTTTGACCCAAAGTTGGGCTCTGAGCAGTTGGAGGTCAGGCCTCCTTGGAACTCAATGATTTTAGAAAGTTCAGGATCATGACTTTCTGTTTCATACGGAAAAAGTTTGGCTTGGGGAAGGAAATGATGGAAATTCCTAAGCTGCTGCTCTCTGGCACTGTGTCCAGTTGAATCCTGCTTCTCATGAGCTCCCTTTCCTCCTGCTCCACTCTTCAGCCTACCAGCATTAGAGGTCTCCTACCATTCCATTGCAGGGCTCAGCACCACTCCCTGGGTGTGATGCCCTGTTGTGTGCCAGCTTTTTGCCTTACCTTCCTTCTCCCCGGCACAGATCATGTCCTTTGTCACTTTCTTTTTCAATGCTGCATACGCTGCTTGGCAGGTGTGGTGGTCAACAATCGGGATTTCAATCTGGAACCCAAAGCCATTATTGGTCCCCACTCCCAACCGAAGCTTCCTTGTTTTTCTGGCACCCTTAGACCTAACTTCTCCCTACACTTTCCCTGGATGAGCCTGGGTGAGCCTGGGTCTGCCTTAGATCTGATCTCAGAAACTGCCCTATGGTGCAAGTGAAAGAACAATGAATGGTGGATCAGGAGACACTTATTCTGGTACAATCTGTCTTGACCTTGCTGTGTGACCCTGGAAAAGGCATTTGCCCTCTCTGGGCCTCAGTTCTCTCATCTATAAAATGGAGATAATAATATTTTCCTGACTCATGCATTGCTTCTAGTATGGCAATGTATGTAAAACCTACATCAGTCTTTGTTCCTCCCACCCCTCTAGTTGTGGGACTTGGGACATGAGGCTTAATCTGTGTTTTTTGGACTTCTGAGACTCTGTCTCTGAGACACCTTTCTTCATCTGAGTCATAGAAAGAGGAGATGATGAGCAGATGCTTCATAAACTACAAACCCTCTGGGGCCACTATCCTCCCTGCCTTTATGCTGTTTAAGTCTCTCTTCCTCTGGGAAGTCCGTCTGAGCCCCTAAAACAAGGTTGGGTTCCCTGTTATTTGTTCTGGAGTGTCTGTACTTCTTCTTCATTACTTTTATCACATTGGTAACTACTTTCTATCTCGCTCACTTGCCTGTAAGTCCAAGGAACCCAGGAAACAGATTTTTCCCTTTGTGTCTCAGCATCCTTAGCAGGTAGTACAGTGTCTGGTATATAAGAGACTCCAAATAAACCCCTGGGAGCTAATGATTGTTGCAAACTTAAAATTTTAAAGTACAGTTTGTTAAAGGACTCAGACACTAGCTGTGGCTTATAGACATGAGAGACATGAGACATAGACATGAGAGACAGAGCAGGCAGCTCCTGCTACCTATCCAGTGTCGCCCTCACTGCAGTTTGATACAACATGGTGGTCTTGAGAGGCAAAATGGCTACTCTCAGGTTGCCCGGCGAGTTAGTAGGAGCCAGGACTTGGAGTCACGGCCCTTACTCCTGTTTCAGTGTTCTCAAATGATGTGAATATGGACTTCTGAATGCAACAATTAAGTTCAGTGAGGCCTCTGCTTTGGCCCATACCTGCTGTTGGGCGGCCCATACCTACTGTAGGGTGTCCAAACCTACTGTTTTCTGGAAGGTTTTCTTTAAGCTGAGCATTTAATAAGGTCTAGAAGCTTAGAATGATGTTTACAGACTAGCGCTCCTGCCATGTAAAATAGACCGAGCTTGTTGGGATTCAAGGTCATAGTGAGCCTTGGAGGTGAGTATGTCCCTGCATCTCTATCCCCACCCTGTTTCCAGTCTTCCAACCCCCTAAAGAGCAACATGAAGCAGGAAGGTCTGATACAGGGCAGAGGTGTGAGGTAAAAACTGAACTTTACCTCCATCAGTGTCTCTGGGAACTTCTGTAAGAACTGCTTCCCCCAGCCGCTGACGATGACCATGGCCCCTGGGAGAGAGAAGACACAGTGAGAGCTGGGAAGGTGGGTGTTTCAGAGGTTTGCATCTTGTAGCCCATCATCCTTTGCCTATGGAGGAAGGACCAAAATTGGCCCCAAAGGAAAATGCAGCTGGCAGGAAAAAAGACTTGGATGGGAGGTTACCAGCAGCAGAGGTTTGGGTATTTGTTCCTATGACTTCAGCTGGCTTATTTTTTCAGTTGCCTTTTCTCTCCCAACTAGCATGGAGCTCAAGCTCCCCCAGGGCTGTGATCTCATGTACTGTTCACTGCTATATCCCCACGCCTATGACAGTGCTAGCACTTAGGAGGTGCTCAATCAATAATTGTGAATAAATAAAAATTATGAATAAATAAAAAAATAAATAAAAAGTGAAAAAATAAAAAGCTTTTCCCACAGTAAGCTGTACCACCTTTAGCAACCCCTCTTTCCTCCCCTTTGAGGGGTCTCAGTCTCCTTTCCATAAAATAAAGAGGCTCAGCTTGTTAGCCTCCAAAACCCTTCTGATCACTGCTGTTCTAGAAGTCTGTGAAATCAATAGCTCTTAAGGTGATGTAAAATGGGTCCTGCACTGATAGAGTAATTATTTCTTTTTTTTTGAAGATTTATTTATCTATGCATACAAGAGCTGGGGTACAGACCAGAGATGGGGGGGTGTGAGAGGATTCACCAGAGACAGAGTGGGGAACAGAACAGGCAGACTGACTGAAATACACTGCTGAGGGGAGCAGCGGGTGACAGGAGAGGTCTGCAAGCCATGTGGGTTGCTCCCTGGCTGGAAACTAGTGTTGCAGAAGCTGTGAATTGCTTCATAGTGCTGTGCTTAACCCTTTGTGCCACCAGGGAGGCCCTTCTACACCCTGCTGTGATGCTTCAGATAAGACGGATAACCCACTTTGTCAGGGTTCCTGAAAATAGGGGCACTTCCAAGAAGGTTTGCTCGTGCTGTTGACATTCAATAGCAGTGGTTTCTCCCTCAGTGTAGCCAGCTGTTCCCAACTCTGGTTTTCAGTACCATCAGCCTCCGGTGCAAAAGTTTGAGTTCCTGCTCTCCAGTGCCCATTTCTAAGGTCCTAGGTTCTAACTCCAACCTTTTCCCTTTGTTGCCCCAGTCCTTGAAGTGGTGGTTTCTTCCTGTGAGTATATTTCTACCAGCTCAGCCTTTCCCTCCTCCAGTCCCTCAATACCCAATATTAATTCTCTCTGTTAAAAAACTAGGCTGGTTCCTGTTTTCCTATTTGGACCCTGAGATATTAGAGTACTTGCAGTAATTGACCAGTCCTGCTGTTTACACTGTTCGTCCACCACTTATGTTGCTGCAGAAACTGTTATGACTTAACTGTTTGGGGGCAGGGGACAGCTGACACTGACACTGCCAACTGGCTTAGCTGGCACTAGAGCCTCTCCAGCACTGTGGAGGCACCAGCTGCTCAGCAGAAGCAGGAAGGGGGTGGGGAGGGGTACCTTCTTGTGGGGGCCCTTCAGGCAGACAGATGGGCATCACGAAGTCATTCAGCTTTGGGCTCTCCAACAGCTCCACTAGAGCCACGTCATTCTCAAATGTGTTGGGGTCATACAGCGGATGGAGGAAGATATGTTTGACCTGGAGGTGCTGTTCAGTTTCATCTGACCGGCGCCTCCAATGCTTGCCTTGAAAAGAAGAAGGCATGTGAGTCATGGGGATGATGGAGGCCTGTAGGATGAAGTTATCCCTTGTTTCCTGTTAGCCCCTGTCCCATCCAGTCCAAATTTCCAGCCTTACCCTCTTTCCTGCCCTTCACCCGCCTCTCCCAGTCATCCTGTTACAGAAGGGAGATACTGGGAACTAGGGGTGGAACGAGCAGATTACATCATATGAAAGGCAGGCAAGCCTGTGTTCTTGCTTCTGTGGCCCGACTTGCACCCTGGTACTGCTGGGAAGGACACTAGAAGGAGACATGTGGAGGAGAGACATGTAGAGATACTGGAAAGAGATGTGGGAAGACTGTCTGTGGCAGAGACAATGGCAGTTGTTGTCTTGATTTGAACTTCGATTTTGCTCTTTTGTTCCAGACCTGCCTTACCCCTTTCTTGTGGTTTCTTGCCAGAAGGTGCTTTATGGTGACCTAGTTTGCTTGGCTATTTGCCCATAAAGGATGGTTAAATTTGAGAGTTTTATTGGGAAACAATTATTAGGAGTATCATTTCTTCTCCTCCCTCTCTATCCACATCAATTCTGTTAAAGAGCTTTCACACTAAGTGTATGCTCCCTTTACTTTTTGTGTGGCAGATTGAAGACCTTATTTAGAGCATGCACCCCTTAATAGTTTTGGGTTCCTGGGTGCCTGCAGGCATGTGCTAACAATGCCCCCTTCTTGGTCTTCCCCACATGTTCTTGTGGGCTGCCATCTTTGGCTTTCATTATGAGTTGATGCCATTGCCTTATAATACTCACTCTGTTGCCCATTGCCAATTGTTCAAACCATACAGTCACCCTTCAGTGTCTAAGCCATGTGTTCCCTCCTCCATGGAACTGAGTCCTAGGGCAAGTTAAGGATAATTAGGCAGCCTTAAGGGCAGTGCAGGGACTTGAGGAGAGTTAAGGAAGGCTCCAGAGATAAGGGCAACAAATTCCAAAAGGGGCTAATCAAACACCCCAGGTCTAAGGTCAAGATAAGGTCTGGGACACAGAGACTTAGTCCTGGGCACAGAGACATTTAGGCAGTGAGTGAGACCACCTAGAACTAACCAATCACAGAGAGACTGGTGAAGCTTTAGAATAATCAGGGAAAGAAGGTATAAATACCCTGAGACACAACTCCACTTCGGCTTCCTTGGCCCTCCCTGGCCTGGTTCCATGGCCTGGGAGTCCCACTTTATTTCTGCTCCTTTTCTCCTTAATAAACTTTTTCTTTCTCTAAACAAACCTGCCTCTTCTCACTTGCTTGCCTGAGCGGCTGTGAAATTCCTGCTGCAGCTTCATGAGACGCCAACCTGTGGTGGTCTAGTGGCTGGGACTCAGTGCTGCCCCTGCAGCCTGGGATCCATTCCTGGCTGGGAGACTAGGCCTAAAGACCTGCAATTTTGGTATGAAAATCCCTCTGATTCTTGCGTTAGATTCTTCAATTAGAAATCTTTTCCTCACGAGCTACCATGGCACTGTATCAGTCCCTCTCCCACAGAACTCACTCCTTCCTGCCTTGTATCAGAGGTCTGTGTGATTTCATCCCAGGTGCCTTGCCCTGAGTATTGAGGGAGTGGGGGATACACCCCATTTCCACAATGACAATGGCTTCAGGTATCAGCTTGCCCCTCACTCACCCATGATGATTTTGAAGTCAGAAGGACGGAGAAGGTCTGAGTCGAGTAAGGTTGGGTCCTCGGGATCGAGAGACTGGTGGAGGCAATGAGCTGCAGTCACAATCCAGTTGGAGCCTGAGGACAGAAAGAGACACACTGCTGGCACTGCCTATCCTGCCTCCCACTGTCTCCAGCTGAGGCCTTCAGACTACTCCAGGGCACGCCCTTCTATTGCATTTCACCCCTAGGGCAGACATTCCTATGATCCTGCTCTTAAGAGGATCCCTTAACTCAGTGACTTCATCTGTCTCTTCTAGCCCAGGTTAAAAATGAATATATTTTTTAACATCTTAAGTAGAGTTTTTCCAAACCAGGGTTGGTGAGCTCCCCACAGGCCAAGGTGGGGTCTTGGCTTACTGACTGCCCTTCAGGTGTTTTGACTCAAGGTGTGATCCCTGGAATAATGGCATCAACCTCCCCTGGGAGCTTAGAAATGCAGACATTCAGGTCCCATCTCTGATTTACTGAATCAGAATCTGCATCCAATAGGAAAACCTTGGGATTTTAGCAAGACCCTCAAGTAATTCCCAGGCACATTAACATTTGAAAAGCACTGATCTAGACAGGTCCTTCTCCACTGTGGGTGCACATCCCCACCACTGAGGAAGATAAAAAGAAAACCAACGTCTGAGTCTAAAGCCTGACCAAGTAAGTCACAGGCGCAGGTCCCCCCCAACACACACACACACACACACACACACACACACACACACACACACACACGACTACATTTCAAAAGGTCCCCAAATGAGTCTACTGCCACCACTGCTCTGATCATTTTGTAGATGTGGATCCCAAGGTCCAGGGAAAAGCAAGGATGTCTATATTCACTCAGCAGATTTTGGAGGCGCCATAGAAGATGACCCTTTATCTCTGTTTGTAGGAATATATCAATGAATTCCTCGAGGAGGGGGTCTAAGGCCAAGCTGCCATTTCACATTTCCTGGAGCAAGCAGATCACAGCCCTTCCTAGGCCCTGCCAATTTCCCATGGGATCCCCGGTGGATCTGCTCCTACCTGACTCTACTCTGGAGGAGGTGAGTCAGGAAAGCGAGCCCGGCAGCTCAGGAGTTGCCCTGGCATGGGCGGACATACCCAAGTCTCCTTCCTCTGTGATGGGATCAGATCAAGAACTGGCCAGAACTCTAGATTGCTATGAATTTTTCTTGTGATGTCAGACCTGGGATGGTCTTCCATCACCCTGACCAAACTAAGGCAGGATTAGCCCCTAGTCATCCTGTAACAGGGTGGTCCCCAGGAAAGGGGGAGGTTCCAGGCTTCCTGCCCCACCCAAAGGAGGGTAGAGTTGAGAGGGGAGAGAAGAGACTGTAGAGAAGACTAAGGAAGGAAGCAGGATGGAGAACAAGAAGGAGACCTGGAGGAGGCACATGGAGCAGAGAGACACATGAAGAAACTGCACTTGCCTTTTGGTCATGGACTGCCAATTTCCCATGGGATCCCTGGTGGATTTGCTCCCACCTGACTATACTCTGGAGGTGAGTCAGGTGAGCGAGACAATTGGTGGGTGGGTGAGAGACCCGTGGGGAGGTGACAATGATGGTTTTTGTCTTGATTTTTATTTTGCTCTTTTCCCTCCAAACTTGTCTGGGTGTTTCTGACACTTTTCTGGAAGCTGCTTTAGACTTGGGGCAGGCTTTGAGGCCTTGTTTTGGGCCAATTCTGCTTGGGTGGACTTTTACCCAGGAGGGGACAGGTAACTTTGGGTGTTTGATTTAGAAACTATATTCTTTGCCTTTCCTGTATTGTTTCCTAATTGCATTAAAGTTCCTTTCCATTAAAGTCTCATATGTATTGTGCTGATGCGGTGAATGGCAGAACCTATTTAGAGCAGGCAGGTTTGCGGGGTCTGGGCTGCCCCTCTCCCTGCCCTGCAACAATCACTTTCCCACTCACTCACCCACATGTACCCACATTCAATCTATTATAAAATTCTAACAATCCTATTTCCCAGTGCTTTGGGATCTGTTTTATTTCTCAGTCCCCAGTCCTAATTGAGAGGAAGAAGACTCCCCTCCCCACTATTGTGATAGGAGCTCCCTTTCTGAACATCTCCCAGATGTTCATCTGGTGTCCAAATTAACCCTTTTTCTTTCTGTGCTGCCCCTGGAGAGAATTTTTTAAAACATGCTTATAAACTTGCAGCCTTGTTCAGGATAAATCTGAATCCCTAAGAGTGGCATTTAAGGTGGTAGTAAGTTTCCCTTCCCTGTAACTCCTCCAGGGTAAGTTTCCTGCTTCTCTCCAGGTGTGGCACACACCTGAGTTTTGTGCCACATGCAAGTGCCTTATGTGTAATTCTTGCTCGGGGCTTTATTCTGATTTTTCCCAGTGCCAGAGACCGACTCAGTAGGTGTTTGTGGGTTGGAGAATTCAGAACACAGAGACACATGCCTCCTGGCTCCAACTAAGAATGCTTTGGACTTTACTAGTGGTGGGGACAGTGAGTCTCATGGAAGAAATCTTGGTCAGCACCAGGAAAAATGTTTCATTTGCTCCTGACCCCTGGGTCCCCACCACTGCCAGTTTCTCCTTACCTAGAAGGGAGCCCCCGCAGAAGGGAAGACCATTCAGGTGAGACAGCATGGCAATCCAGGGGGTGGTGCCTCTCTGGACCGGACGTCCATTGAAGATCCTGGCCATCAGTGTCCGGGAGATCTTGGGGAGACCACACACTGCAATCAAGGGAGGGAAATAGAGATCACAATCTGGGCTCCATCTTTTGGCAGAGCTCCTATCTTATCACCCTCTGTTAGGAACAACTGCTATTTTCAATCTTCAAGCACCCATTGCGAGTTTCAGAAGCTGCATCCCAATTTTCGCTGAGCTCCCCTATTCCCTTTATTAGTCCTTATAGCTTCTAAGTTCTAGGGTGTTGGAATAAGACCCAGACTTGACTGAAGAAGGCGTCTCACCCCCAAGAATTGCTCAGAGATGGGACTGTAACCCTGACCACACTGACAAAAGACTGAATTGACAGTTTTGCTAAACTTATTAGAAAAAAAAGAAGGCCTTTCTTGTCTGGGCTTGATAAGCTGCTGGCCATAAACTCAGATCTGCTAGTGATCACCTCCTGGAGACTGTGCAGGGAGTGATGTTATCAACAGAGAAAAGTGGAGCTAGAAGATAAGTGAAGCCAGAGAAACTACCTCGATCTTTGAGCCCCTTGATTTAACCACACCTCAGCCTTTTGGTGTGGAATTCTCAGCTACGTGAACTTACCGTTTCTCTCCCTGCCTCCCCATCCCTCTCTTCCTTCAGTGGTTTATGTTGGGTTTCCATCACTTAAAAGAAAAGAATCTTGACCAACAAATATCTTTTAGGCTCCATCCACAGGGCTCTCTTCTCAGAAAAACCCTTCCTCAGGGTCTTGGGGGTTGAAGGTTCCACAAAAAATATGTGTCTGTTTCATACTCTGTTTCCAGTGATTTAGATTCATAGACGCAGACACACAAAGCTTGGGAACTGAATGGCCCTTGGGAACACTGTAGGCTGTGCCTTTCGTCATAGAGCTAAAGCAGCTGAGGCCTAGAAAAGGGACTTGACTTGACAAAAGTTAATTTATGAGTTAGTGGCAAGACTAGGTGTCCAGCTTCCAACTCTGGGCTCCTCCCCTGGCCAGCACTACTCACTGACCTCCATGACTTCTCAGGGTACTCGCAGTCCGAGCCCCTATATCCCAGCAGTCACTGCCTGTCTTGCCGCTGTCACCAGCCCACTGGGCACCCTGGGGAAAGTCATAGGTGACTGCACAGGTACCTGATGGTCCCTCGTAGTCGTCATTCTGTGCGCTCTCAGCCGGCTGCCCTCACACCCAGCAGATCCTCAGAGGCCACTGGGTGGGGACACCCTGACCAGCCTCCTTTCCATCTGCTCTCGCTGAAAACTATCTTCTCTTCAGAACCCACTCTGGGATCTGGATCGCCTCACTCACCTGGGGGCCTGACTTCCTATTCTGGCCCCTCCCCTGTTATCTTCTATCTGTCCTTCGCCTATGCCTCCAAGTTATGGTCCAGGCTTTTCTTCCTAAAATCAAACTTCCACTTTCCCTGCTTCCATTTATTCCACAGTCTCTTCCTCTCTTCCCTTCCATAGTCTAACTTCTGGGAAAAGAAGCTGATACTTAGTCTCCACATCTTTTCATCTTCCCTTCTTTGAAAAAAGAAAGTTTTTCTGAAGAGACTTGGACATCAAGTGACCCTTGGAATATTCTGGATACCCACGACCACAAGCGGAGACACAATGACTCTGGGCCTCAGTGGAACATCAGCATAGTATGGAATGTGGAGTCAGACATGAAGCTGGGACATCTACTGGTGATATGAGGCTCGACACAACTTTGACTTTTGAAGAGCAAAGCAGAAAACAGTCTGGAAATACAGATTTTCATTGAAAAGTCAACCTTTGTGGTAATAATGAGAGATGTGAAGATTTCAAGGAAGTAAACCCCAGAGATATAAACATATAATTCAGACTATAAGTCACAGAGAAGTAGATTTGTTAGGGTGGTTTCCCCCACAGGAAAGAGATAAAAATGTAGGTGAAACCTGGGAAGAGAGAGAGAGAGACAGACAGACAGACAGACAGACACTGGTGAAAGATAGGGAAGGGCTAGGGACTTTAAATACAAGCAGAGTGACTGCTGCCTGGATTGTGTCTCAGAGTCCACAGCAGAGTCTGGGTCCCTGTCCGAGAGATCGAAGAGCCTCCTGGGCTTCTGAAGTCCTTATTTTCCTATGTTTCTGATCTCTCATTTTTGTCTCTTTCTCAGAGTTTCTCTGTTCTCCTTGCCGTCCACACTTTTCTTCTCTGCAAACTCCCAGCAGAGCTCACTGTCTCCTCCCAGGCCACCAAACCACCTACACCCTGATCAATTTGCCATCAGTGTTTCTAATCTGCCTTCTCTGAAGTAGTCCTTCCTTGCTTATTCCTTCCTTCCATCTTTAGCTGGATTACTCAGACTCTTCAAGCACAGCAAAACCAGGCCCTGGTCTCTGCCCTTTACCAACCTTCTCCCCTTCATCATTCCAGATGTCTGTTAATGCCTGCATAGACCCCATTCTGGTTGCCTCCCTTCCTTCAACCCCCATATTGAATCAGTCACTAAGCTGGGAAGGCAAAAAACAAGAACAAACACCAGGAGAAGCAGAGGGTGCCTCCTCTGTTCCATGTTACATCGAGCTCTCCATGCAACACTGTGCCTTCCACTGCTCAGTGTGGCTTACTTAGTATGCCACAACATACTATCTGGAGGAAAGTGAAAATCTGAAAACACATGACAATGCTTGAAACCAGCTACATAGACAGTATAAAGCACAAAATGCTTCTGTTAGTTCTCAATCATGTAAATAAATGATGCTTTCCTTAGGTTACAAGCCAAAAGCAAAGACACACCATGAGTGCCTCCCACAGAGAGCCTTCGTTAACATATTTTGCAGTGCCTGCACCATTGTACATGATGTGATACCCCAAGCCCTGCCCATTACACTATTTAATCACCCCCATATCTGCACTGTCATAACCTAAATTAGGTGGGTTTTTACCATCTCTCTCCAGAATGGGTGCAGAGCAGCTTCCTAAATGCTTTCCCAAGCTCAGTCACCCTGTCCTCCACTTTTTACAGACTTGTTGATTCAGAACTTCCCATGTGGGTGACCCAGGAATCTGCATGTCTAATAAGCACCAGAGGTGAGTTTGATATATCCCCAAATTAGAGAATCACTGGTTACAGGGCAGACTGCAAACAGAAAATGACTTCTAAGACACGGTTCTCTCCCTCAATTCTCACTGCCCCCACTCCAGTCACCAGGGGCTTCCCTGCTTTGGTCTTTGCCGGCTCTGAATCTTCCTCTCATTTCTCAGTGCATTCTTCAGAACCTCTCTGGAAACTACGCAGATCTCTTTCAGGGGTCTGCATCCCTCCCTCCTATAAATTTGCACGATACTGTAATTTCTATTCCTCATTGACGTTTAACTCCTTTTGCTTGGATAAGACCTGGATGCACATGGCCTTGCCTTGCGTTGTAGTTTGAACTCCTTAAAGTCAAGGACTTAAATGGTGGCACTTCAGTGTAGGAATATGCAGTTCTAAGTGGAAACATGTCCATAAACAACTCCATGCCTCATCACCTTGGATGATATCCAGATGATGAAGTTGTACTGTAAGGGAGATTTTGACTTTTTTTTTAAATTTTATTTTTTATTTATACAATAGCTGGGGTACAGGCCAAAGGCGCAGGAAGGTGAGAGGACCCACCAGAGACAGAGTGGGGAGCAGAACAGGCAGGTGGACGGAAAGCACTGCTGAGGGGAGCAGAGGGCAAGACAGGAGAGATCTGCCACGCCATGTAGGATTCTCCCTGGCTGGCCGAGAACTGAACCCGTGCTGCAGAGGCTGCAGACAGCTTCACAGTGCTGTGCTTAACCTGCTGTGCCACCGGGGAGGCCCGAGAGATTTTGACTTTATCTCGCTTCGAAACATCAAAATATACAAACAGCAATAACCAAACCCACATGAAGGCTATTGATTATCCATAGAGGGTTTATTTCCACTTTATACCCCTGATAATAGAAACAGAGTGCAGAGGCACTTTACAGAGTAGTGAAGCTTGTGATATAAAATATACAAAATACAGCATCCTCTATATGCACCATTCACTGACATAGGAGTGTACTTTGATGAGCCAATTGGAAAAGTGGGCACTTCCTAATCGTTCCTTCAGAATCTGTCGGAGGGGCTTCTCCGACTGCCTTTCTATAATAGAATCCCCAGGAGCTAGAGCTCCAAGGAGAAGGAGGATGCTCAGCCCTGGGGAAGGCCAGGGAGAGGTTGCTGGCAGTGGAAGTAGTGAGCGCTGGAGTAGGAAGGACTCTGAAGGGGTATAATGCCTTTCTTTTACATATGGGAGACTGAAGTCCAGAAAGGGAAAGTGACTTGTCAAGGGTTATGCAGCCAGTAGGGGGCAGAGTTTGGACCAGCTCTCAGGACTTTGAGCTCTTTGTCTCTTCATTGATTTCATGACTGAGTCTCTGCTTCCTTTGACTCTGGCTTCAAGAAATTGGTGGGGTGGATCCTTCTGAACACCCATGCTGTGTGGGTTCTCTGCAGACATGCCGGGCAGCCTGCAGGATTAGTTACTCCTAATGTCCTAAGTTTATTCTTCTTCCATTTTCTGCCCAGAAGCGCGGTGCATTCCAGTGTGGGCCTACTGCAAGCAGTTCTGTGGAGTCGCCACATCTGGAGCTGGGGCTCAGGTAGCCTTTCCAGATTATATGTTTCAAGGCTTTGAGCTCACTTGGAGAGGCAGGTTGTCAGCTGCCTGTGTTGTCAGCTGCTATTCAACAGTGACATGTGAACCCAAGTGACATGTTCTAAGTTGACAGTAGGAATTTAAAGGGGTTGGGGAGCCTCCCACTGCTATACTCTTCCCGTTTCCCCAGCGTTCTCTTTGTCCTTTGGACTTCCTTTAATAGAGAATGTAAGGAATAAGCTCCAAGAAGATTTTGGGAGAGAAACATCACGATAAGACTTTTACACTAGGAGAGAGGGGCTTCTGGGTATGATCTCTGTCTCCTGAAACATGAGTGCTTTTCTCCTAGAAGGCCTGCACTTATCTGGGCCCAGAGGGCAGAGCTGGGAAAATAAGTGGAGTTAGAATCCAGCTCAATGCGAGGAAATACTTTCTAATAATTAGGTCCAAGTTCAGCTGTACCAACAGGGGTAACCATTGGGAGTGATAAGTGAATGGAGTGAAGCAAGGCCATGGGGGGAGCATGGCAGACAGGACCTACCATTGGCCAGGAGGTCTAGCTTCCTCATTGTACTGTTGGGAACAGTGAGGCCATGAGAGGAGAAAGAATGTACAGGGCCCTGGGCCAGTTTCTTCTTGAGACCCTTTTCCCTTTACCACACAACTGCCTCTCAGGGTCCCGGGGGGCTGTCTCTGGCAGATGGGAGCAGTGTGTTCCATTCCTTTGGGCCTGGTGGGTAACATGGAGTGTGCTGTTGGAAGTGTGTGGTGCAGCCTGACAGGCTGGGGCAGGGCAGGCAGGCCTTGAGAAAGTCTGTCAGTTCACCGTTCGACCTGGAGCTCCCCGAGACCTTGTGGGGAGCCCATCTGCTCCCACACCCAGTCCACATAGTTGGAGACCTTCGTGTATACCCCATAGACCTGCTTGCTGCCACATTCTTCAGGCCCCCCCCAAGACACCAAGCCTTGGGCTACCCAGCGCTGGCTCAAGTCATCGAGGATGACAAAGGCCCCACCACTATCTCCAAGGCACGTGTCCTTGCCACCCTCGTAGTACCCAGCGCAGAACATGTTCTCTGTGACACTGTAGTTGCCCGAGCGGGACTCATAGCTGGTTTTGCACTCTGCGTGGGGCACCACTGGTAACTTGACGTACTGTAGGATGTCTGACAAGGTCCGCGTGCCACTGCTGATTATCTCGTCCACCGTTACGTTGGGATTGGAGATGCCCCAGCCAGCCACCAGGCCCAGCATGTGGGGCGCTGGGCCTTCCAGCTCAGGGATCGGCAGGCACACAGGCATGACGTGAGACCCCAGGGGCACGGGCTCCCGCAGTTGCACCAGCGCTATGTCGTTGTTGTAGTTCTGGATGTTGAAGTCAGGGTGGAGAACAATTCGTGCCGCTGAACTGTTGACAGCTCCTGATTTGTCCCGCACATCATGCAGGCCCAGGTAGACAGTGACGTGCTCCCTGGAGACCGGTGTCACGGTGTTGTCTCTGCGCTGGGAGCGCAGCACATGGGCTGCTGTGAGAATCCAGGACTCGGAGAGCAAGGCTCCACTTCCAAACCACTTGTCGTTTGGCACCCTCGAGGTGTCTTCCACCACTATCAGGGCCTGCCATGGGAAGAGGCCAGGCTCTGCATTCCGGCCCCCGATGATCCGCTTGACCAGGTTTGGTAGGGAGCGGGAGGGCTGACCACACACTGCAAGGGGCGGGGACAAAAGACAGAGATTGGTCAGCTCAGCCATGTGAAAAGACACATCAAGAGAAATTCAACATCTCACCCACTGTAGATTATGCCACCATAAGACCCTACTCTGCCTAGGCCTTGCTGACCTGTGAGAGCTTTGTGCAGGTCTTTGTTGCCCCATGTCCTTTTAGTCACCATTCTATAGCTGGGGACCTCTGCAGGACAGACCATGCTGTTCTCGGCCTTGTACCATCCTACCATCCCAGACCATTTCCAGCCAAGATCACTTTGATTTGGACCATCTTTAGGCCAAGACTCCCTCTAGCAGTGGCCATGTCTCCTCCTTCTTCCCTTGAAAGCCATCTCATATCCCAGAAGTGGTCCATGCTACAGGCACTAAGAAAACTTTTGAAGGCCATAGATCATGGGCTTTGAGAGAATGAGGGAACCTAAAAGGCTGTCTAGCAGGTCATAGCTAAACTGAACTGTGAACCAAGATGTCTGAGACCTTGACCTGACTTTTCTTTCCTATTTCTTCTATGACTGTGAGTGAGTTCATTTCTTTCTCTGGATTTCAATTTTTGATCTACTAAATGAAGCAGCTGGTATTGAGAATGATGTTGAAGGATCCTTGAAATTCCAAATTCCTACTATTTTCATTTCATTTGCCCTAGTCACCTTCATTTATAGGTGAGTAAAACATTAACAGATTAGACTAAGAGAGGTTAAACAACTAGGCCAAGTAAACATGGCAATTAAACATCAGCTTTAAGTAGATTCTGACATCAATAACCTGTCATTCCACAAGTGACATCCCACAAGGTCCTTATAATGACCATCACTACGTGGTAGCTAACCTTTTATTCTTCCACCTAAAGGAATAGATGCCCAGACTATCCAATGTCATAAAAAGGTGGCATAATCTACCAGCAATGATGCATGGGCTCTGCCTTGAGCCACCCATCATTGCACCCAGGAGTCCTGTATACCTTCAGGGGAAGAAGAAAGGTCTGAGCAAACTTCGTTCCACCGAGTGGTACCCCGAGCATGCACATGCACCACCAGCCTCCTGGAGCCAAATCCTCTGGCCCAGGAGCAGAGGGTCTTCAGTACCTGCCCCTGCTGGCTAAAAACAAGCTCACACATGACCTTCCCAGGCAGGGTTCTTAGACCAGGGAGGTAAGCCTGGTGTGAGCATGGGCCTTCCCTTGATTACAATGGCCAGGCTATACTCCTTGGCTCCGAGAAGCTTTCAGTAATCCTCTAGACCAAGGAGCATTTGAGTTTTTGGGCAACTTTGGGAGGATAGGATTTCAGCAACCTCATGCTTTTCAGAGGCTCTTCTTTTTGATGCCACATGCTTCTTTTTTGATTCTGAGGCACCCTGTCATTTATACCAGGCCAGACTTGAGCTGGCCTTTGCTAACGCTCTGTGACCTGGCCTTTCATATTCAAAGGACAGACTTCAAGTTTTAAGTAACCAGTGACATCTCAAGGCAGGTGTGTGTGACTGTTTAACAACTTATTTCATACAGAAATGCCCTCATGGGGGACATTTCTGTGATAGAATCTATGATCACAACAAAGCCAGCATTGAACTGTGCCTTTCTCCAACCAAGATGCCAGCTCTCAGGATGTCCGAGATGGGGAAGCTTGTACAACAGCTAATTTACAGATGGGAAAACCAAGGGTCAGAGAAGGCAAGTGAGTTTCTGAAAGTCATTGGTAACAGAGCCAGAGGTGGAGCCTGTTTCTTCTGACTCCAGCTTCCTTTTCTCTACTGAAGTTTATTTTTCTTCTTGAAATGCTCTTGTCCTTTTAAGAAGTTGAATGATGCAACAAGTCTTTGAGAGAGCTCATTGAAATGGAACCATTCTTTTTGCCTACTACCATTCTTATCTGGTCTTTCTTGGCACAAAAGAATCTTCTCAAAATACCAGAACCTCAGCTGCACTGAAGTTGGATTTGGACTCCAGAAGAGTCCAAATGAGCAAAGGCCCTTAAAACAAAATTTGATATCTGGAAGTCTGGGTTCATGAGAGAGGCATGCAACAAAATCAGAGTCAAGAATGGCTCGGCATAGCTTGTGTTGACAGGAATTCTTGGTTTCCCCTCCCAGCTCTGCCCCTAATTTCCTCTGGTTGTCCTTGGACAAATCATTACACTTCATTGATCCTTGGGTTCCTTATGTGTAAAATAAGGGGATAAATAATATTTTCTTCCCCGGTTTCTGGAAAGGTAGACATTGTGTTGCTACATGAAATGTCTTTCTCCATTCTGGGTTTAATCTCAGAGCTTTAGAGGTCAGAATTTGAAGTCTCTGGCTTGGTTTTTCCTAGCACCAGGTGTTATAAGAGTTTCATGATTCATTGTATCAGAGATGCATTGGATAAGTATAGAGTGCAGTGGTTATTAAGAGTCATAGAATGTCACAGACCACATGGTCTTGCTCCCTCATTTCTGAGGTCTGGACTCATAGCCCCAGAGAGGTGAGATTACTTACCAAAGATCAGTCAGGAAGTGGCAACATGAGGTCAAGGAGCCAGACCCCTGACTACAGCTCAGTGCATCTTTCCCTTCTAGAACATCTTCCCTTTGCAATATGAACACCCAGGATGGTACACACTTGCAGAGTGTTTTCTTTGTATTCTAGTGAAATATGGACTTGAACCTGTAGTTTGCCACAGCACCACCGTTTCCCATCTTCTCTTAGACTTCATTAATTATAGTCTGTGGCTGTGCAACCAGCAAAGCCTAATAGTGATAAAGGCATTTACAAAATGTGGATGGTTTGACCTCTCCTGGTTCTATCTCCCATGAGTCCTTTCTCAGGCATACAGTCCTCCTAAATGAAGTCTTCCTAACCAGTCTTCATCCCTCTACTCCCAGACAATCATGTGCAGTGACTTCTTTCTCTGAGATCCTGAAGCACCCGTGATGGCCAAAACTAAAACTTTATGCTAATAGTTTTTTCAGTTCTTAAAGATTAATAGTTGACAACACCATGGTCTTTCCTTTGTAATCTAACATCTAGAAGCTTAATGAGCAAATATTGAAGGCTACTAAAATGTACCATTCAAAAATATAGTATCTCAGCTTCCCTAACATTCAAATTCAGTAATATGAAGATGCTACTCAATACTTCAAATGTCTTGATGGTTTTATCTTTGACTACTATTCAATATTGGTTATAATTCTTACTTTTTTTAAAAGTAAAGTTCTATGTCATGAAGAAAATAAATTATTTTTTGTTGATTATTTGTTTGAGCATACATCGTGCATTTTGAGGGCTATCATGTTCTCACTAGTGAATTTGAATATATGTTCGCACTGTGATTGCAATGCAAATCATCTATACCTTTGATGCTAAAGTAAATGTCCACAAAATATTCCCCAAATCTGTATGCACAGTGACACTTCCTATTGCCACAAAATTCTCTCTCCATTTTAAAGTCAGGTCAGTAGGTGAGACACTTGGAGGCAGCAATCAGAAAAACTTCAACACGTTGCTCTTTAGAAGAACTTCTTACTCTGTGTTATAATTATTTCTTATTGGTCTGTCATTCATTCTCCCTTCAGAAAAGGGAGAGCTTGAGTACAAGGTGTCTAATTGATTTCCCTGGCACACAGCAGGTGCACACACATACGCTGTGTTGGGTGAAAACCTAGTGGGGAGGAGGCAGAACTGCAGAGAGAGGAGACACAGGAACTCTGAGCCAGATAAAACAGGCTGGATATCGAGGTTGGTTGGTTTAAGAAGGTGTGAGCTTAGGTGTCTCTGACCTTTGACCCCTGATGATCAATCAAAATGTCATCCCCCACCCTACTAATCCATTGGGCATTCACAGCCCAAAGGCCTTGAAAGGTAGTCCTTGAGGAAAAGGACTGGAGGGTGAGGTACCTGGCAGGCAGGTGGGCTGGCTTCTTCCCAGCACTTCATTCATCCAGACTCCTTGGGCAGAACATGCATATATACCTGGGAGAGTTAAAAATGATTGGAGAAGGAGACAATGGTTGGTTTGAGGCACGCAGAAAACAGATCTGGGTTCTTAATACTCTATTGTGGGTGATGACAAGACTGAATGGTCTCTGAAGCCACTCTCTTTGAGTCCCCTGTGGAAACTAAAGGATCTTTCTAAAATGGGAATCTGATCACGGCCTTCCCCTGCTCAAAATAACCAATGACATCCATTGCTCTTAAAAACAAACTCTACACTCTTCAGTATGGAGGTATTTTCTATTTCCCACATGGGCTGTTTCCTCCTAACTGTCCTGCTTGGGTTCCAGCTGGGGCTTCATCATCATCACTTAACAGACTGCACCTTCTCCTGGGGTCTTACAATAGCTCTTGAACACTATCACTGTTCGCTACTATTTGACAAATGAGGATTTGGAGGCTTAGAAAAATAGGGCAATTTTTTTAGTGTCACTCTGTAGCAGTGTCACTCTGTCAGCCTTCCCATCTCCCCAGGCATTCCTTCTGTGCTGGGGCTGTGAGTGTATGTTAGGATGTTGAGCTGCCACAAGGCCTAACTCTTGGAGTGAGACATGTCTCCAATTGTTTCTCCTCTCAATTCCTCCCAGGCTGTGGCCAGCAGACAGGTTGTTACAGCATCCTGACCAACCCTGAATTGGAGGGCTTGAGGCCGGAGTGGACTGGCTTAACATGGAGGGGTTCACCTGTGATGTTGTGAAGCATCTTGTAGTAGGGCTTCTGGCAGGAGTATCTGATCTCAGATTTGTATGTAGTAAGATTGTTCCTGGATGAGAAGGTGACCAGACCATGTTCCAGCTCTGGCGGTATGCCACAGTCTGCAACTGAAAGAAACAAGAGTGAGATGATGGATTACTCTTTGCACTTCTTCTGGTGCTGTTTGGTGGGTCTCTCTTGGGGGGATGTGCAGTTTTGCATGGCACAAAACCTCAGAGCGCAATGCTATAGTCTGAGAATGTGCCAGAGGGCTTGTGCAGGTACAAGTTGAGCGGTCATCAGGGACCCTGCTTTTGGGTGGCCCATCCACGAAGGTGCTACTGGGTGCAACACACCTGGCCCTGTGTCAGTTCCAGGACAGGGGCACATCTGCTGAGAGCCAAGCAGACCCAGGCTCTTCCCCAAAAGGCTTGTTCCTTAGCTTCCCCTTTTGTTGTGCAGCCTTCCTAATCTCTCTGCTCAAGCATGAAGTCCTGGTTCAATAAGAAAATTCTGGCTGATATGAAGTAAAAACTCTTTAGTTCTTCCAGACCCAACCACATGTTAAGTGAGTAAGGATAGTTAATACGCTCACACTGGAGCTTGGCATGGAAAACAAAAGCAAAAACAAACAAAAGGAAGCTGGTTCTTTCGTAAGTCCAGCCCCACCCCATTGACTGTGCAGGCAACTCCCTTGGCCACAGAAGGAAGGAGGCAGGGTCCGGGGTGAACCAGGTTTTAGTCTTTACCTGCTCATTTTTTCCAATTGTTGATGACGGGACATTGGTGCTGGCTGTAGGATAAGACCAAAGTTGCCTGTTCTTCAGAGATGGCTTTGGGGGAGTTTCCCAGTCCAGACAGGTCTAAGGGGAGTTGCCGACACTGACAGAGTCCTGCATGCATCTGCCATGAGCCAGATCAGAGACTGGGGAGCCAATTTATCAGTCTCCATTTGGGGCTTCTGTTAGGGGTAGTGTTCATCTCCAAAGAAATTCTAATGGTAAATCTAACAGCCTATGCCAGAGTTAAAGAGTCATAGAGGATTCGTAGGACTTCACCATTGGAAAGGAACCTGAATGTGAAACTGTGTTGGTCATACTGGTCATCTGCTATTTCTGCTTATCATGTAAGAACAGCAGGATGGGCTTGCAACGATGGGCTTGCAAAAATACCCCAACTCATTTTACATAAGGAAAGAAAAATCCCAATCTTCCATAAGTTGACAAGTTGTATTCAGAGTGCAGTCCCAGAACAGTGTTTACTCTCCTTGGGTGGCATCTCGTTCCTTGGACTAAACACAGCCTTGGAAGATGGGACTAAGGTGCCCGCCTCATGGCTAGAGGGACAACATTCAGAAGCCAGGGCTGCTCAGCATGTTGCAGTTCTGGATCCAAATTCGAGTTATGCTTGATTTATTAGAAAGCAACCAACCAGACACTACCAACCTGCATTTTCTATAGTTGTTCTTTGACCCCATAAATATGCCCAAAGCCCCATCCTTGGGGATACTGATTTGAGAGCCTTGCCTTCAGCCTCCTGCCAGGTGACCTCACATTCGACTGGCTCTTTTCTCAAAAACTGCTGGCATGGTTTTTGGCTTTGTGCCTTCAGTTCAACAACAGAGGTAGGCAATCTCGAATATCTTCTGTACAGAGTCTAGAGAGGAGATGTAATTAGTTTAAGATCACAGGGAATTACTGTCAGAGAACTAGACTTGACCTTAAACTCAGTGTTCTTTTAAGTAAACCAAACCAACAATTGTTAAGGGTCTGTTTTCTAGTTAAATTAGCCTATAATCATTATTAGCTGGGTCATGGCGGACACCAGCTGTCAATCTTCCAATAGTTGTAGAGAACCACATGCAAAGCCCTGGAAGAGTTTCCAGATTTTCCCTCCTCCTTGGGAAACAGAGAGGGGGATGTTTACCTCTCGGGTGGTGCTCAGAATTGTGTTTTTAACTTTAGGATTCCATATTCATCTTTTTAATTGAAAAAGAGAGTTTTCTAACTTAAAATCTGGAGAACTCCAAGCCCTTCCGGGTGGAGGAGAGGCATGGAGAATGGGAGTAAATGAGTTAGCTCTTACCAAAAGGAAGGTGAAGGCCAAGACCTGGTTCATGTTTGTCCTGACCTCCAACACCCTCTACAAATCTTTCCCATTTGTTTTGATCATCCGAAGGGAGACTCTCTCAGGAAAGCATGTGAGGGTCAGCACTAGGTAACAAGAGGTGACAATATTTATTATTTAAAGCTATAGGCAGTTTTAAATGTATTTTCCCACTAAAAGACAAAGCAGATTTTTCTTCCTTTTTAAGGAAATGCCATTGATTGGCGCAGGATCTTGGTATTGTTCTTGTCTCCTATAATTTTGGTCTGGCAGTTTATTTTGCTCTAGGTATCTGCAGACCTCGTTCCTAGCTCCAGATGAAAGAATTCCAGGCTTGGTCTCAGACATGGCCAGCAGACCAGGCTATGGAGAGTCTATTCTATGGCCAGCACTGGGGGGAGGGGATATTTTCTGGATGGAGGGTCAGCTTTCACTTCACTCTAGAAAAATAACCTTGTCTACTAATAAAACTGGCCCTACAACCAAACAGAGGAGGTGATAATTGTGGGAAACAGGTCACTGAGTGTGGGTTACGTGAGTGCACCTCTGCCCTAGTCTACAGGGAGTGGTGCACCTCTGCCCTAGTCTACAGTGCTGGCCAAACCCATGTCTTTAGGAAATTCGAGGCAATTTCCCTACTCTGGGGCTTTTGAGCAGCTCTGACTGGCACATTCCAAGATATTGTGTTCAGACCCTGCTTGATCAGGTAATCTTCCTCCTGTGTTTTAGAAATTCTCTCATCCTTCCATCTAAAGCTCCCCCAGGTCACATCCATGCTCTGGGATCACACCCTGGGCCACCATTTCTCATTGTGCTTCTCCACACCTCGACTCCATTGTCACCCAGCTGCTGTTTGCTTTCCTTCAGACACATCTCTCAACCTGCTGTCCTGTGCATGCTTTGCCACAGTTTTGGGGCCTCCTAGAGAATTGCGTGCAATTGGCTCACCCTAACATTAAGGCTCCAGGGATGCTCTCCCTCCTCAATGCTTTGTCTTCGTCCTTCCCCTGGTGAGCTGTCCTTCCCTCACGGTGCCGCTGTCTCCCTGCTGCCTCGCCCACACAGGCCCTGCGGTCCCTGCTCCTGCCACTGCCACCCTCGAGGTTTTGCTCAAACATTGCTTCTTCTTGAAAGCCTTTTCTCATTCTTCTGTGAGGGTAGCGCTGTTTCCTCGTTTCTCCTGGCTTCCTCTTTTCTCTCTCTGATGCAGGTATCTTAGGTCACCTGACATTGCAATTGTTTGTGTCCATATCAAGTTTTCTACCTAAATTATGATTCCTTTAGCCGTTATACTTGCATGCTTAGCGAAACTGATTCAACTCACTCTTGTCATTAGTGATCGCCTCATCTCCCCTCCTAAAGGCACTCCTGCCCTAGGAGGGCACCTCTGCTCCCACAGTGCTCCCTGTCCACCCTTGTGGGATGCTGCCCTCATCTAAAGGTCATTCAGCTATCAGAGTAGTCACGGTGGATTCAGTGCCCATGTTCTCCGACACGCATGTCCAGGTGTTTTCCAGGCAGAAGCTGAGATCCCCAGCATGCTGGCTGCCACCTCACAGCCCTTCCTTTATCACTATTTTTGACCCAGTGATGTCTGAGGGTACCAGAACTGAGCACTGATGCCTTCAATTGTGATACCTGGCTTTTCAAAAACTTTAATTAGTGAATTTTCAGAAATTTGTAAGCCTAAGAGGAAAGAGCCTCTGATGATGGAATGTCAACCTTGGGTTGGGTATAAGTGGAAGGGAAACTTTGTAGTGGGAGAACATGTCTATATTTCCTTAAAATCCATGCTATATGAGTTATTAATTTCACCTACTCATGGCTATTACCAAACTGGTGACAGGTAAAAATATTGAAGTCATAAAGTTACAGGCATTCTGGCCCACTTTAAAATTGAAGTATGGAGTGGAGTAGAGAGCAGGTCCACTTTGACCTGGTCAGCATAAAACCATGGGACTGTATATTAAATCTGAGTCTCTCAGACCAAAGATATTTTCCATTGAGAGCAGTACAATCCACTTAGAGTTGTTAAAAAATAAAATGCCCCATTGTCTTTTCATCATTTTCCAGAGAAAGTTTGAATGATAGGCAAACCCACAAATGGAGAATTGTTCTCATACACCCAGCAGTTTCAACTGCTTGACTGTGTCGCCTTGTGCAGCACCCATTCTAATCCACACTAAACCAGGATATGGAGAGTTGGTGGGGCAGGGAGGGGTGGAGTAGCTCTGGGGCCCCAGGCCCTTGTGGGGAGTCCATTCTTGGATGTCTGCACTGTGTGGGGTCCCGTCATTCACTCTGTCATTTGCTCTGACTTGAGTTCGCTCTCCACATCCATTTCTGTTTCTGCAACCATGGTGAAGATCAAAGAGGGATCAGGAGATACAGAGAAAGGATGCAGAGAGAGGGAGAGAGAGAAAGAAAGAAGAGAAAGAGAAAAATTAGCCAGCAAAGCAGAAACAGTCATGCAGGAAATACAGAAATCATTTCATCAGAATTGATTAGGAGGCACAGTTAAGGATACAGCCAGTGTGAAGGACAGTTTGGGTTGCAGAATTGGTACCAGCCTGAGAATTTGCACTGTCATAAATCCTAGCTATTGAGGATTATGTGTATCATTCTGGCCCTGGAAAAAGCTTTGCATCTATCTGTCCCAAATCCTCATTTTGCAGAAGCAGGACTTGTTCATATCACCACAGCAAGGTGGAGACAGGGTCAGGACATTCCAGATTTCCACTTCTCATTCCAGTGCTCATTTCATCACTGTACACACATTTTTTTGTATACTCCCAACACTTTTCCCCCATCTCTGGAGGCAGGGGAGACTCGCATCTTCTCAGCCTTGTTCAACTTCACATCTCCGCTGAGACCTAGCACATGCCTGGGATGGAGAGATGCTCATAAATATCTGCTCAGTGAACAGGCAGAGATGTCAAGTTTGTCTAGTAAGACTTTAGTTGAGACTACGATCGGAGAACTACGTCCTAATAGGGGGAAAAAAATTCCTCTTTAGTGTGGAACGATGGGGTATTCTTTTGTATGCAAACATAAGTCACACAAAATGATACCATCAAATGCTGTTACTTACTCTACCAACACATCTGTTATAATGAAAAGCACCTATGTTTCATCAAGGGAAAAAAATATTATTAGCATTTCCTACTTTCCAAAAGCATGAAAGAGAGAAGCGAAACTTTTCCTAGTGAGAAGGTTGAGTTATGGGAAGAAATAGCTTTAGTTGAGCTTTTCCTTATTTCTGGTGCTCCAAGGTATGAGATGCACATTATTAACTCAGCCCTCAGAACAATCTAGAATTCAGGACCTGAGGCCAAAATCATCTGAGCAAATTGCTTTGGGTCCCTGTATGGGTCCAGTCTGGATTTGAATATAGAACTTCCTGGCTGCCAAGCCACATCCTGCCCTCCCTCTGTCCTCCCTGAGGGCAGCCTTGCTTTGCCCTGGAGAGTGCCTCAGTAGAACTCAGTCACCACACTGCACATGAGCCCCGTGTGGGCGGAGGTGGCAGATGTGTTGGCTGGCATTTAAGTTCTTTGATGTCTGGACTGTGTCTTTTCCAGCTGAATTCCCTATAGACCTCTCTGCACAGGCATCTAGTAAAAGTTTGGGAAACTTTTTGTTCAAGTCATAAAATGCAGTCCCTCCTCCGCCCCTTCCCTCCCTGGGTTCTGACTCCAGCCACATCATCCTATAAAAGAGAAAACTGAAAAAAACAAGCATATTCTGCTCCAAATGGCCTGAGATTTGCCTCAGGGAGACCCAACTTCCCCTGAGAGTGCCTCCCATGGGACCCTGGGAGGACCTGCCTGCCTTCTAGGCACTGGCCACGGAGGAGAAGGGACCCGGACAGCACTCCACAGTTTATGTGAACTCAGGGGATGAGGGTGGCTGGGACCAACCCTACTTCTTGACTACTCACTTCTTTTGAAAGCAAATCTTCCCCCATTCTCTCTTTCCTTCCCTCTTTCTGTCGCTATGCTTCCTCTCATCACTGTTGCCACAGATAAGTTTCCTAAAATTGTGGTCCTTGTAAATCTTGCTCTAGAAATCACTGGGTGGGGGAGGAAGTGGTGGCTGGCAATTTGTATTTTCACTTAGCTCTCTACATGATTTATATGTATGGCATTATTTCAGAACCACTGAGATACAATTGAGAATATTCAGGTTCTTCCTAATTCTGCATTTTACCGTGGCAGTGAAGGACATTGTTCATGGCCACTGTATTAGGAGCAGAGTTAAGTCAAGATCTCTGGATCCCAAAAGCCAGTGCAGTCATGTGTTCCTGCTTAAGACATGTCCCCTTTGCTGACCTCAAGCCCTTGCTGCACAGCCCTGAACAGGAGTTGCTCTAGAGGACTCCAGGGATAAGGCTGATAGCCACAGAGAGGTGG
The DNA here is from genome assembly GCF_964194135.1 of Talpa europaea. Lineage (NCBI taxonomy): Eukaryota > Metazoa > Chordata > Mammalia > Eulipotyphla > Talpidae > Talpa > Talpa europaea. The sequence continues at coordinate 113,855,205 of NC_140070.1, read as the reverse complement.
CAAAGTCACTGGCTCTGAGCACAGGTGCAAAATAATTTCCTGAATTAGCAATCGTCAGAGCTAGTTTCCAGCCTGGAGCCGTACTATGCCTTTAGCAAATTTGTCAACCTGTCTGCAGTAGACATAAAATGAGTATCTAGAAAGTAAGCTGGGACCAATAAGAAGTTTCTTTTAGAATCTTCAAGCCTGATTTCTAAAGGGGCATTAGTAGCCTTTTTGGTCCAACAGTCATGTGTCTATTGAGTTTCGGCTCCCATCAACGCACCTGCCAAAATTTCCCCCTTGCATGGTCTCCCCCTGTGCTGGGGAGCTCGTTATCCCTGCAATCAACTGATTTTATTTTCTTACTTTTACAGGTGGGGACCTTGCTACTCCAGGTCCCATCCTTCAGGCACTCCATCTGGAAGGTGTCCATCTCTACCTTGTCCTAGGAAGAAACATGAAGGAGAGGTGGGGAGAACAGGTTGGTGGTTGTTTTGTTTCCCAGTAAAACTAAATCAAACTCCAAGCTTGACTGTCCTTGACTGAGATGTTTACCCATGGGTTGCCAAGGTGAGTTTGGAGAAAAGGGAAAGGGAGAAACTGAATTCATATTCCCCACGGAACTCTGGAGAGAGGCACAGGTCATGAGCAACTGCCTTGGAAGGGAAGGAGATCTATACACTTCACTTCTTTTTCAGAGCAGTACTTCTCAAATGTGGCTGAGCATCAGCATCTCCGGTTTGTACCCTGCCCCAGAGTTTCTGATTCGGTGGGTCTGGCCTGCCAGAATATGCATTCCCAGTAGATGGTGCTGTGGTCCCGGGCCCCATGTGCAGAACCATTTCTTGAGAGCGGTGGTTCTCTGGCTTGACTGCACATTGGACTCACCCAGGTGACAGGCTTTTGACTGATCTCAGATATGGCCTTGATTCTGGGAGCACCACTGTTTCAGAGGATAGGAGGGTGAAAAGTGCCCGCCTGCCACCTTTGAGATCTCTGCATCCCATCCCAGTTTCCCTAAAGTAAGCTTGACAGTTTTGCAAGGTTGTTCAACCAGCCCATGCTCTGATAAAAGAGATCCTCATGCTATTTCCAGAAGGAGAGTCTTGGACCCATGCTTTAGATGTTCAGAAGCCTGGAATTTCTGGAGTATTTTGGAGGTTTATGCGGAGCTGTGAAATACTCTGTGGGACCATGATAAAATGAAGCCCATCTGCTTTGGGAGGCTCTGGAGAGCTTCTCTGGTGAGTTGCCTGCCCCACCCCCCACTCCCATCCCAACCCCCAAGGGAGGGCCTGTACCTTCAGCACTTTGTAGCCCGTGTCACAGCTGATGAGCACCTGGTCTTTGAAGGAATACTTGTCTTGCAAGGGCTCAATCTTCCCATGGACAGGAGCCTGTAACTCTGGGCACTCATTCCCTGGTGGGGAGCAATAGAGGAGCAGTCAGGGAAAAACCTGCTGGAAAAGTCTGACAGGAAGTTTGCTGGCTCCAAGACCCAAGGTTTGATGGCGGTAGGAAAACCACAGAAAATAGGTATTGGGAAGTCTGGACCTTCTAGATCCTGGAGAAGATTCACTCTGGAAACTTGAGCAGGTCACGTTCCAACTTGAACCTCCATTTCCTCATTTGTAAAATGAGGTAGTTGACTAGATTTCATCAAAACTCACGGCTGGAGAGGAAATTAAATGTCATTGAGGCCAACCGTTGTCTGATGCACTCTTTTACAACATCCTCCAGAGTAAAGGCCAAATATTTATTTGCATTCCTACTGTGACAGGGAGCTCTGATACCTCCCAGGCTGAGCCTTCCACATGACTCCTATGATTAAAGAAGAGAGTGTGTCCACATTCAATAGAAATTTGTGCCCCTGTAATTTTTGCTCATCTGGCATAGTTTGCCATCTTGGGCCATCAGGATGGACTCCTCCCACTTGTTTCTCCCTCCCCCTATCACTCTTTCTTCCCAGGACTAATCTTCAAAGTGTTAGAGACTGTGACCATGTCTATGTCTCTGACAGACTTCTTCAAAAGGCTGCACCTGACAGGATTCCCAGATCTGGCCTCAACTTCGATGTTTTTTTCTGCGACAAACTTCTTTGTAAACAGCATTTTCACTCCTCTTCCCAGCACTGGGCCCTGAATGTGATACCATAGGCAGGGCCAGGAATTCAGTCTATAAACTGCATGAGTCACATCCAGCTGTGGTCCTGTTCCTGAGCTCTGCCTCTTCTTCCTGCAGTTTCTGCAGACCCCTTGAGTCACATGGCTCTGTCAGGGTTTGGGTCAGCACTAGTTGCCTTAAGATCTGTGGGCTTTCCTCTACAGTCTCTGGGGGTCAACCACCGTAATGAAGCATTCTATACTCTAGGCCTACATCCAGATTCCAGCCCCAGTGTGGAGAAGCCTGGGGCTCGAGGGTCCTGCCCAAGCCTAGTGACCAGCGGGGCAAAGGGGTGGAGTTCAGAAAACCAGGTTAAAGAAAAATCCCCCCATATGATTCTAAAGGGTAGCTCGTTTTGAGCACTACCAATCTAGTCAAATACGCTACCTCTCCTGTCCTTAACCCCATTTTATAAATGGGAAACTAGTCACAAAGGAGAGTATGCCTTAATCCCAGTGGCATTGCCGGGAACCCCCCAAACCTCCGCAGGAAAGCCCCAGGCTTACATCCCTTGTCCTTTAAGCAGGACCCAGGAAGGGGGAGGTCACAGTACCTGTCGCCCTGTACGAGAGCCTCCAGCCCCGGTTCTCGCCTGAGTTGTCGCTGCGGAACATGATCTGGATGCTGTGGCTTTGAGTATTGATGAGCTCTGGGGCTTTCTCTCCACAGTATGGCCCCCACATTTTTGAACCTGCTTGAATCTGCAAGAGGCAAGATAGAGAAGAAGGACCCTATCTGAGCAGCAGTGGGTGTCGCAGGGCCGGAGTACTTCGGGAAGCCTCCATATAGACCCCATGGTGTTCACTGGCATTTTTACCATGTGTTACCATTAACCAAACAGCATCATTTCTGCCATCCCATTTCTAAAATGCAGTGGCCCTGGAAGTGGACATGGTAGGCTATTACTCTGCTTAGAGATGAACAACATCTTATGGCTTAGGCTGACTCCTGTCCACGTGTGCAGGTTAGGATGTATGTTCTTAAAGGACATACATTCCAGTTGGGGAATACTACCATTAAATAATAGACAAAATAACTATAGGGTTATAAACAGCACAGGGTGATATACATATGGAATATAAGTACATGCTATGTTTTTAATCTCTGTAATAAAATCTATGTAACCTGTATCATGCATCACATATGCAACAGACAATAATATAGATAATAACTTTCAAAAGGTGGTCAAGGAAGCCTTCTTGGAGGAGGTGCACTGGATTTGAGCCATATAGGATGAATAAGAATTTGTCATTGAAAAGGAGAAATAACTTCCCAGCAGAGAAAACAACATATCTAAGAGCTAGGACCAACGGCGGGAAGGAATTCGTCAAGTTTTAAAAACAGGAAACCAGTGTGGGTAGAAAAAAGGGAGAGCTATGGCACGGGCCATAGCACATGTCTTGAGAAAGTTAGTGCACTCTTGATTGAATCTGGCTTTTATAAAGATCAGCCTTGATACAATGGGAGATTAGATTTTACAGGGTAAAAATAGAAGCAAGAATACCAGCTAGGAAGACTTGCAGTTGACCAGGAGATAACAGGTTAGGACTAGAATGGAGCAGCAATGGAGGGAAGGGAACAGCCCTCTCAGCTGATCCAGACCTCCCTTCTCCCAGTTCTGGCCCCTGCCTTTTACTCTTTTTCTTTCCATCTCTGAGGACCGAGAGAGATGGTGACTTGGACAATCCTGGGTGACATCTTCATCCCACCACCTTTGGATGGGGAAAAGTGAAGCCCTGAGAAGTTCAGTGCAGGATAAAGCTCTTAGCACTGGGCTCCCGTGCGTGGCTGGCAGCGTTCTAAGATGGCCCGGTGCTATGTCGTGATGATGAGATATTACATGACAAAAGGGATTTGCAGGTGACTAAGGGACTAGGGTTGGATCAGGAGAGAACCTAGGTTGGATCTGGTTAAAGGGATAGATGTTATTTTAAATAATTACTTTTGGAGAAGGAAACTGCATGACCCCTTGTCCTGGTGAGAAGGATGAGAGCCATAACTATCAGTTTTCCCAATTCAGCCAAGATGTTTCAGCCTCACCAGAGCATGTGTCCATTGCATGTTTACCTTGATGTAGTCATAGGGGCAGGGCACCTCAGGATGGTCCTCAATGTCGAAAATGTCCTCAAACTGCAGGCTGACCCTGAAACCCTCCTCCAGCTCGATTGTATAGAAGCATTCGGAGCTCTTAGGGTAAGGGTTGGGGAAGTCAGGGCTGGTGATGACACCGGTCCTCTGCGTGAACAGGTTGTCACTGCACTCCACTGTGGGAAACATACAGGAGTGAGGTGGCGCACACCGCCATGACCACAGCGACCCCCTTCTTAAGGCACCATCTTCCCAGTGTTCCTGAGGAGTGAGCAGGGAGCAGTCATTATCCCCATTTTTAAAAAAAGGTTTATTTATTTATGCATACAAGAGCTGGGGTGCAGGCCAGAGATGTGGGGGGTGAGAGGATTCACCAGAGACAGAGTGGGGAGCAGAACAGGTGGATCTACTGAAATACACTGCTGAGGGGAGTAGCGGGCGAGACAGGAGAGGTCTGCTGCACCATGTGGGTAGCTCCCTGGCTGAGGATCGAACTTGTACTGCAGTGGCTGTGGATAGCTTCATAGTGCTGTGTCTTAACCCCTTGTGCCACCAGGGAGGCCCACATTATCCCCATTTTGCCTATGGGGAAAGTGAAACTGAACCAGGGGAAGTGATTTACCCAAGGTCACACATTTAGTAGTTTGCAGTCAAGACTCAAAGGCTAGGAGGGGGATAATGCTTTTCATGGGATTCTCTGGTATTGGTGGGGGGCAAGAAGGGTCTGAGAAGGATTCTGAGGCAGGGAAAGTTTGAACCCCATTTTTTTTCTAAGGAACTTTTTTTTTTTTAATTTATGCAGGCACTGGGTACAGTCAGAAGCACGGGAGGGTGAGAGAATTCACCAGAGTCAGAGCAGGGAACAGAATAGCCAGACTGACGAAGTACACTGCAGGGGAGGCAGGAGAGGTCTGCGTGCCATGTGGGATGCTCACTGGTGGCTGGGGATCGAACTGGTGCTGCAAAGGCTGTGGGCACCTTCACAGCCCAGTGCTCAACTGCTGCGCCACCAGGGATGCCCTGGACCCCATTTTTTTGCTTACTCTTCAGTCCAGAGCTCCACTGGGTCTCTGTGCAAAGCCTTCCCTGACCCTCGACTCACACAGACCCTCACAAACGCACTCTCTCTGGTCTGGCTTTCTGTTTTTCCTGACACTGACCACCACTGAACATGCTGTAACACATTAGTTTGTGGATATTCTTGCCCCCACTAGACTATATTACATGAGTCTGAGGATTCTGCTTTGTTTCCTACTGCATTTTCCTCAGCCAAGAAGAGTCCAGGGTCCTGCGGTCCTGGTCAGGGATGAGCTTCACCAATATCCCTTTATTTTCCACTGAACCGTCATCCTGAGCTGTCCCATCCTAGATCTGGGTTGTCAGTCCTTTTTAAGTTGTTGTTCATTGTGCTCATTTGCACATGAGAGATTTGTGGCTCTGGAGAGGGGGTGACTAACTTGGAGTCTCAAAACTATGAGCTGCAGAAGGAGGTTTAGATAGAGGTTTTTTGAATCCCCAAGTTTTAATTTTCTATCCCAGCTCCAGCATGCTTGCGTGGGTGACATCACCCAAGGGGACTAAAAGTGGTTCTCTGGGAGAAGAGTGTTACTCTTTTTGCTTGAACACGCAGGCAGACATACACTACATAGGCCTATTCACAGCATATCTGCAGCAGTAAAAATCCATGATTGGGGTAATTAGAAAGATAATGCTTAAGAAGGTTCCTCGGGACATACATGATAATAAAAAGAGATTGAGAAACTTGCTTGCTCTTAAGCTAGAGTTAAGATCATAATTAACCTTAGTAGATATTCAATAAATATTTACCGAATAAAAAGCATAGGAAATAACACCTGCTTCCAGAAAACGCCTGTGTGTGGCTGCTTTACACTGATGGGTCATATAGGGGTTTTATTCGGAAGTGAGCAGAAGTTATTGAAGAAGGAAAGAAAAGAATTCTTGCTTTCAACCTTGTCCTCTGCCCAAGATCCTTCATCCAGCTTCCAAGTGATCTTTCTAAAACACAGATCCTCACTCTGCAGTCAAGCTAAGCTCCTGCTAATTCCCAGGCATTCCATATCCATCGTGCCTCTGAATGTCTGCAGGAGCTGTTCCCCTGCCGGAATGCACCCCTTTTCCTTTTTCTCTCATTTCTGTCAAGGATCACTGTCTCTGGGAAGTGTTTGCCATGTTTGTTTCCAGGCAACACAAGTCTGGCTGTGCTGTGTCACTCGTCCTGCAAAGCATCGCTCCATCTCACCATTGGCTTATGTGGCTATGACCCCACTCACGGGAGCTTCTCATGGAAAGTTAGGTGAATCCTTCTATTTCTCCATCCCTGACCCCACCCTGAGAAGGCAGGAAAGTAGGCACATTGGTGAGAGATGAAAGCAGAGAGAAGGAATGAGTCCCCCCCCACCCCACCCCCGGTGCTCTCTGTCTTAGCCTCCTGCCTCCCGCTTCTCTCCTTTGAACTGTAGTTCTTTTTTTTCTTTATTTTTAACAAAAAATTTAATATTTCTATTTTCTTTGCATAGAAGAACGGGGGATGTAGGTCAGAGTTGCAAGGGGTGAGAGGATTCACCAGAGACAGAGTGGGGAGCAGAACAGGCAGACTGACTGAAATACACTGCTGAGGGGAGCAGCGGGCGAGACAGGAGAGGTCTGCTGTGCCATGTGGGTCACCTCTCTGGCCAGGGATGGAACTCAGTCAATCACAGTGATAGCGTTGAGACTTAACCCCTAGGCCACCAGGGAGACCCTGAGCTGTAGTTCTTCTATCACAGAAGAACCTAAGAGGCCATGGAAGAAAAGAGGAAAAGAAACTATCTCTGACTTCATGGCTCTGGGGAAGAGGAGTGAGAAACCAGGTTTTCCATGTCATTGGCTCGGCCTATTACTTACAGTAGCAGAGGCCAGAGGGACTCCAGAGCAGAAATATCTGGCTGCCCAGGAAGAAAGGTGGCCTGGAAGCTAGGGCTTCTCAAATGTGGTCCTTTGAGAATCAGATGCTGGTGGGCATTTCAGCATCTTCATCCACGTGGTTTTGGAGGCACAGCTATCTGACTTCACTTTATGTTATTCCTATTGCACATTTGTCCTTCCTTTGAGCCTCCCCTAATCTTTCTGGGAAATATGGTGCTGAAGGGTCACATGCGGAGCCCCACTCCAGGTCCTACCTCGGCAGGTCCTGTTGTCGGTGTGGAGGATGTAGCCAAAGCGGCAGGAGCAGTAGTAGCCCCCGATGTAGTTGTGGCAGTAATGGTCGCAGGCCAGCTCCTCGTCCTCCTGCTCCGTGCATTCGTCCACATCTGCAGGGCAGTAGAGCTCCTCAGTCAGTCAGTCAGCCAGTGCTGACTGCTCTGCGGACATGCTCACTGTGCTGGGAGGTGCACGCAGTTCCTTGTTACTTCTCACGCAAACCTTAGAAGTCGCCATTATCTCCACTTACAAATGAGGAAACTGCAACTCAGAGGAGGTGGGTAATTTACCCATGGTCACAGAGAACATTAGGTTCAAACCCAGGCAACCTGACTCTTGGTGATGTGGTAGCCTCTGAAGTTAGAATAACAGCAAGCAGGACCTTAATCATTCCCATTCTACAGGCAATGAAGCTAACTTAGAGGCATTAAAGGACTTCCTCCAAGTCACGCAGGGTGTAAGCGTTGGAGTTACCATGTAAATCCAAGGACTAGCTCCAGAGCATAGGCTCTTAACTCCTCCTTGCTGCCTCTCTCTTTCTAAGTCCCTAATTTGGGTCAAGCCCTGTCCTAGGCCTTGGAAATATAAAGATAAAAAGATGTATGTTCTCAACCCCATTAAAAAATTCGAACAGATATTTCCCAAAAAAGAAATTTGAATGACCAACAAGCACATGAAAAGATACTCAACATGACTAGTTACAGGGAAATGCAAATTAAAACTATAATGAGGTACCACTATATGCCCACCAGAGTAGTTAAAAATGTAAAAATTGACAGCACCATATATTGGTGGGGCTATGGGACAGGCAGAGCTCTCGCAGAGTATATAAAATGGTAGAAGCACTTTGGAAAAGGTCTGGCATTTTCATAAACCTTAACATGTACTTACCAGTAATTCAGCTCCTAGATTTTAACCCAGTAGAAGTGAAAACATATATTCACAAAAATATGTGAGAGTTCGTAGAAACTTGATTAGTGAGAGAGTAGTTAGAGCCCACACATCCATCAATGGGAGAATAAACAAATTGTAGTATAGTCATACAGTGCAAAATTGCTCTTCCAGGAAAAGGAACAAATCATAGATGTATTACAACATATCTGGATCTCCCAAACCTTAGGTTGAGTAAAAGAATCTTCTCCACTGAAATATATTCTTTGTGTGGTCATTTATACGAAGTTTTAGTAGAGGCAAAACAAATCTATGGTGGAAAGTAGAAGCAAAACTAATCTGTGGTAGAAAAAAAATCATAATTGTCATTTCCTTTAATGGAGATGAGAGTAAGATTCAACTAGGAAGGAACAGGAAGAAACTTTCTAGGTTTTTGGTAAAGTTCGACATAAGAGTTTGGGTTACACATAAACATAACTTTCTCAAAACAAATGTGTGTAAGATTTACACATTTCATTGTATGCAAAATTACATTAAAATGTGAACAGACACTGAACTTTACGAAGTGATGTGCACACTAAAATATTTAAGAAGCAGTGTACTGATGTCTGCAATTTACTTTGAAATGCATCAAAAAAAGAAGAGGTAAGGAATAGATGACGGATAGCTGTATAATTATGAGTGAGCAAATGCAATAAGAGATTAATGGCAAAATTATGTGGTGAGCACACAGGTTTTCACTATGAAGAAGAGAGCACAAGGCAATTTTAATTTTTATAGATGAAAGAGACAGGTGGGGATGAGCTACCCCGTCGCCCAACTTACCCACAGCCATGTAGTGGGCATCAAAGCCTGTGAATCGCTCCTCATTGGAGAAATCTGATCGGAAAGTGACAGACATAAAGGCACCAGGGGAGAGGACAACTTCCTGGCCTGGGGTCTGCTCTGTGTCCGTGGCCTCCTTGCCACAGAAGGTTGCCAGAACCTGGTCTTCAGTTTCTACCTTTGGGGTCAAAAAGAAAGGGAAGGAGATGAGCAGTTTCCCAGATTAGTTTCTCTGATGGTGTCCAGGAGAAAAGAAAAAGAGGTTAGCCATGAGATGACCAGGAAACTGGGAAAACCCTGAGAAAGGGGAACAGGGAATCTGAGATTTGAGGAAAGTTGCCTTATTGGTTAATTAACTAGTTCATTTATCTTGTTTAGGTCCATCGAAGAAGCCTGACATTTGTCATTTCTGTTAACAACCAAATGACTTATTTGTTGAAAATAATTCTATGGTAAAATTCTAAAAAGTTAGACAACTTCACAGATAGATTATATATATTCCATATTTTGTAGGAATTGACTACATTTGCAAAGAAAATAAATGTTATATACAACAAAAGTAATACACTGAGTTTCAGTATACGCAGCTGTTGATCAAGACATGGAATGGGGGTGATGAGAAGTGAACAAGGCATAGTGCACAAGGAGGCAGTATTCAGAGACAGGGAAATGGACATACACAGTTTAGCCTGTGTGAAAGGTGCTTTGGCAGGAACGTAGTTGTGGGGATATACTCAGAGGAGGTGGAAATTCCCATTAGAATGTAAGCTGCAGGAGAGTGAGACTTTGTTTTGTTTATAGACATGTCTTTAGGGCACAGAACAGGACCTGGCTCATAGCAGTTACCCAATAAATATTTGTTATCAAGGGCTAAAAGTGCAAGACCCATTATGGGACAGTGAGAAAGCAGGGAGTCTTTGGGGATTGTAGCAGGAGATGTACTAAAGAAGCATAGGTTGAAACTAGATTATGATTGACCTTGAGTGCCTTAATAACAAGAACTGATTCTTAGTTCTGTGATTAAAGGAAGACAATGAAAACTTTTGAACAAGGAAGTCCAGGAACATATAATCAGGACTATATTGAATAGGTAGTCTTGATTCAGAAACTGCTAAAATCATGCAGAAATAATTTTCTGTGTGTTTGTGTTAAAACTCAATGCAAAATTGCAGAGTTGCTAAAAGAATTCCCTACATTGGAAGAGCAAAAATGGCCTGTGTAAATTCAAAGACCAAAGCAAAGATATAAATGGTTGTCTATAGATTATTTTGTGTGAGTTTGGTTTGGGAAGCACAAGATGAAGCTGGTTGGTATATTTATTTGATAACCAATATGTGAGCTACTGGCTATTTTATTATCTTACACCTAGCTTGATTGCTTTAAGCTGGTATTTGTGTTTGCAGCCCTCTGGTGATATTTTAACCCAGATGCATGAGAAAATCTCTTACCAAGAAGAATGATTTCTGCTGCCTTTCAAAACCATTAATGGGAAGTTCTCAAAGCCTATCTGTAGTAGCTTCTAATGAATTCACTGTTTTGTTCATTAGCTTAGTATGTCAGAAGTATCTTGACATTTGACACTTCTGTTTTGAAACTAATGATTTATTTATTTAAAATAAGTGGGAGTTTTAAAGAAAAACAATTTGCCCTGGCAACAAAATACAAGGACAATTAATCACTAACTTTGGAAACTGAAGTGTAAACAGAAGATGAGATCATGGCTTTGTTATTTATTCCTCTTGTCTGCAGATACTAGCCGAACTCACACCAGCTTATTTCTGTAGAACACGCCTATCTACACCCAGCTGAAATGTCACTTCCTTGAATATCACAGCTGGCTGATTTTGGTTAGTTGAGTTTTCCAGATAGCTGAAGTTTCATCTACCTATAAGTAAAAGGGTTTTTTTGTTTGTTTGTTTTTTTGGTTTTTTTTTTTTAGGTGTAATGCTTTAAAATTGCTTTCTACAAATCCCTGCTCTTTGGGGTAAATCATGCTAATATTTCTTGGTTATCCAGGGAAAGGGATATGAACTTCGACCATCTTGAGGATGTTGGTTGTGTGGTATTGCTCATCCTGCATTGAACATCTCCCAAATATAATGCCTTGGCAATTTGTAGGTATTCTCTGTGTAACACTTTATTTCCTGTCTTTATGTCAGCCTATTAACTTAAATATGTTGTAAAATAGAAACCAGTTAAGGTACTTTTGTTAGAATTTAGTAAAAAGAAGACAAAGTAGTTTTAAAGTAAGGGTCTGGGAAAAGGATTATTCTGTGAGTGTCAGCATGAACTGAAATGCATTATCTTTGTGACCTCTGCTTTGGAATAATGTCAGGTGTATGCACCTGGCATTTGGAAGTCCTGGCCCTATTCTTGACACTTGATAAGCTGCTTTATGGGGATCCACTCTCTAGCTCTTTTTTTATCCAGCTGGTAAAACAGTGGTTTAAGTGAGTTCTAGGCTCCCCTTTAATTTTAATCTACTGGTTTTCTGACAAGTCTTCATATCCATGCATTAAATAAACCAATCAGAAGAGAAGTCAGTGAGCAGGAATTTCAACACATATTGTTACTCAAGAGCTTGATGGGCTTGAACTTGTCTGTGGTCTATAATCATGTAATACAAAATCAATAACCAATGAATAGTCATGCCTTGAGCATGAACACTTCTGGAAACAGAAGTTTCCTTCCTGTTATTGGTCATTCTCAAGGTCTCTTGGGACTACAGTACCTGTAGCATGCACACTTTCCAGTGAAATTATTCAGAAATAATTTATATTGGGGGAGATCTAATGAAGTTCTGTGATAAGTAAGCTTCCTCATTGTAATTTCAGGCTTAAGGATCTTTTTGTGATTGCAGATGAACAGTCATCACCTGCAGAGCCACCCTCTTCCAGCAATCAGGTAAGGTCTTGCCCTGCTGGACCCATGGGAAAATCTGAACCACATCTGTCTTTAGAAGCAGGGGAGGGAAGGTCAGTAGCCTGAAGCCCCAGGAATTTAGCCAGCGGCCAGACCAAAATAGAGTTCTGGAATATCAGAGCTCTATCTGGACATATAAGAGTTATTTCAATCCCCCCCTTTCGGGGGGGAGGGACAGAGATGGGAAGTAACTCGCTCACAGTTGGAGAGATAACCACAAGCATTTCCTGGTATCAGTTTTGTTTTTGGAACAAAACTATTCTGACCCTGGAGAAAGGAACTTACCAACTCCGAGAATACATGACAAAAGACACAGACACTTTGCCAAACAACTTTTCTGACTCTAGGGCCTCTTGACACCTTATCTTGGGTATATGGACTGTCTCTCAGAGAGGATGTGGCTCAGTGACAGCTCCAGCCATAATCTAAACACAGGGGTCACTGGTTGTAGTTAATATTTGTGGCCCCTGCTATGAAATGTAAAATTCTACAAGAATAATTTACCTCTGAGTAGACTGAGGCATAGGATTGAGCTTAGACTTCTGTTTGGACTATTCCATTTATAGAATTATCATATTAACATGAGGGAGGGAAGTAGTTTATCAAATGAAGATGAAAAATTCATAATAATAGAGAACAATCTGGTTAGAAAATCACAGACTCTTCATTTCTCTATTTCTTATTTTTTAAAAGATTTTTAAAAGATTTATTTAATTAATTTATTTACTTATGCATTCAAAGCCTGCGGTGTAGGCCAGAGGTGCAGGGGGTGAGAGGATTCACCAGAGACAGAGTGGGGAACAGAACAGACAAAACTACTGAAATACACTGCTGAGGGGAGCAGCAGGTGAGATAGGAGAGGTCGGCTATGCCATGTTGGTTATCTCCCTGGCCAGGGATCGAACTCTGGCTGCAGTGGCTGATAATAGCTTGATAGCGCTGAGACTTTAACCCCTGTGCCACGAGGGAGGCCCCCTCTCTATTTCTGATTACGGGCAACCATGTCTCTTCCTGTTATTAAGGGCACCACCACTGCATATCTTTCATTTGTTTTCTTTCAGCTGAATTAAACAAATATTTATATACCAAGTTCTATTTCCCCTATAGCAAGAACATGCCAAAAATCACTCATTTGTTGCCTGCCCTGGGAATGTGAAATGTAGCAGGAGAATAAGTAATGAATTTTGTGTATGTTAGGGTATTGTTAGGGCATAGCTATTGTATTAACACATGTGAAGCCCCAGGGGTTTAAAGAAGGGAAAAATTGCATCCATCTGAGATGAGTCAAAAAACATCAGGAAGGAGAGAATGTTCTTGTACTGGGGGTTGAAAGATGTATCAGATTTAGATAGGTAGAATTAGGTAGAGCATTGAAGGTAATAGTGAGTTCATAGAAGCAAGAAGGAACTGTGAAGGCCTGCAGTACCCATAGTATAAAACTCCACACACACACACCCCACCTGATATAAGAAAAGAGGCTCAATTGCAGATAGGAACCTGGGAAGAGATATCTATCTAAGAATCAGTCTTTATTTTCTATGAATTTTCTATTTCAGTAGAAACAGCAGAAGTTTCTTTTTCTTTTCTTTTTTTTTTAAAGATTTATTTTTTATTTATACAAGTGCTGGGGTACAGGCCAGAGGCGTGGGAGGGTGAGAGGATTCACCAGAGACAGAGCAGGGAACAGAACAGGCAGACTGACGAAACACACTGCTGAGGGGAGCAGCGGGCGAGACTGGAGAGGTCTGCCACACCATGTGGGATTCTCGCTGGCTGGCTGGAATCAAACCCGTGCTGCAGAGGCTGCAGACAGCTTCATAGCACTGCGCTCAACCGCCTGAGCCACCAGGGAGGCCCAACAGCAGAATTTTCTATTTCAGTAGAAACTTCTTAGGTAAAGCTAAGGCAGAACAAGAAGTTGGCCAGATTTTTGTGGAGGCCAGCTATGACTGCCCTCCACATGTCCCTAAAATCATCTCACCAGAGTTTAACAAAGGCATCGCTAGCCACTGGGTCCTCAGAACAATGTCTGGAGAAGTTAGCTCAGCAGTGACTACTCTTGGTTTTATGTGAGAAACCTGAAACTCAGATAATTGAAGGAATTGGTCAAGGCCATTATCTAGCAAGTGGCTCCAGGTCAACAATTGCAGCATCCTAATTGCCTCTCTAATAACACTCAGGATCCTTTAAGGAAAGAGGCAAAGGGAGACTTATCCTACAGGGCCTAATGTTGCCAAGTCTTCTGACGTATTCTCTAGGCACCTGAAGAGGTTTTCAGGGTAAATTTAGGCAGATATTCAGGAAGTATGATGGGCTGTCCTGTTGTCAGCATAGTTAATTTGGGAACTACCTTTCTTAGAATTTCCTTCTTTATAGAGTTCCAAGATAAAGGCAACCACAATTAATGGGGAACTTGCTATAATATAGAAACATTCTTAGTAGGTTATATTGAATGAAAAAGGAAAAAATGCACATACTTTATAGGTATGTTTGAAACTAAGGATTGAAAATAAAAAGGGATATGAATTAAAGCCAACTGTTAACCATGGAACTACGATGAAACTAATTTTTATTTCCCTTACATTTTAATGTTTTGAAATTATTTTAAAGAAACTTGGGCTTTAGCTAGTTTTCTCTAACTTCCACCCAATGGTGTAAAATCAGTCAGTTCAAGTCAACAAAGGGAAACACAGGAGGGGCAATTAAGCCAGTCTGGAGGTTCCAGGTTGGCTTCCAGTCCTGCCTTCTCTCACACCTCCTAATTCTCTCTCCCCTTCCTCAGTGGTCTTGGTCAGGGATGGCTCATGCACTGCACCCCTCTCATTTGCTCTAGACTTTGGATCCCAACAGAGCTGAAAAGGAGATGAGAATCTCTGCTTTATTTATTTTTTTAATAAATCTTTATTTTATTTTATTTTTAATAGAGGCATGTTTTATTTATTTATTTATTTATTTGTTTGTTTGTTTGTTTTGTTTATACATGCACTGGGTACAGTCAGAAGCGCGGGAGGGTGAGAGAATTCACCAGAGCCAGAGCGGGGAGCAGAGCAGGCAGAAGGACCGAAGTCCACTGCTGAGGGGAGCAGCGGGCGGCAGGAGAGGTCTGCACGCCATGTGGGACCCTCCTCTGGTGGCCGGGGAGCAGCCCGGGATCGAACCGGCGCTGCAGAGGCCATGGGCAGCTTTGCAACCCAGCGCTCAACCTCTGCGCCACCGGGGAGGCCCTCTCTGCTTTATTTCTACCCAACAATATGGTGAGAAAATTCTGAAGCACAATTAAGAAACTCAGAATAATTAAAATTCACCTATGGGGGTGTCTAGCAGGCAGGGCCTCACATCAAGGAAAAGTTTTTGCAGTTATGAAGCTCAAGAGTAAGTTAGTGGATGGGGTTTATGGTAAATGGATGAGGGGAGATGGAAGAGTTTCTTTCTCTGGAGTTCAGGTAGAATTTAGGGGAACAATGGAGAGAGAAAGGGGGAATTTGGAATTTAAGGAGGTTTGCAATAAGAACATCTTTTTCCCTTTTTTTTTATTCTTAAGAGATTCAGCTGAATTGCGTTCAGATATTTTAAGTTTTTTATTTATTTGGCTATTACCCCTTACTGAGACTAAATCTCTTTCAACATGAGTCTTCACCAATGATTAGAAGTTTAGGAAAATTCCGTAAGCTCTCTGTGTTGGAGGTTAAATTGTGCTCCTCTCCCTGCCCCCCGCCCCAACTCCTCTGAAGAGATGTTCAAGTCCTAACCTCTAGTATCACTGAATGGGGACCTTACATGGAAATAGGTCTTGGTAGATATAATCAAGTTAAGATGACATCATATTGGATAAGAATGAACCCTAAGCCAATGACTGGTGTTCTTGTAGAAGAGGAATATTTTCTCACAGAGACCCACACGGAAGTGTGAAACCAGAGGCAGAGACTGGAGATACGTTGCCACATTCTATAGAATGTCAGGAATTGCCTATAACTACCAGAAAGCTACCAGGATGAAGGAAGGGTTCTTCTCTAGAGCTTTTAGAGGAAGGAAGGGCTCTTATCTAGAGCCTTTTCAGCTTCAGAGTATCCTCTAGAGACCCGCCAACACTTTGTTTTCAGACTTCTAACCACCAGAACTGTGGGACAATAAGTTTCTGTTGTTTTAAGCCAACTACCTATAGTAATTTGTTATGGTAGCCCCTAGAAAGCCAATATTTACTCTGTGTGTGTATATGTGTGTGTTCTCATCTGTAAATTAGTGAAATTAATAACACATATTACAGTACTGTTGTGAACATATGAGTTAATACATGTAAATTTTTAGAAAGGTTCCTGGCACTTAGGAAGTTGGTGAGAAAAAACAGGACCACTGATTTCCAACCTGCCAACTGAGATGACACCTTTCTGGACTCCCAATTAAAGGTTCCCTAGGTTTGATGAAGAATTAAGAATCTGAATCTGTCCCTGGATACCTCTTGTTTCCAGGTTTCACAGCTTCATTTCTAATCTCACCAAAGGCATTAACCAGATTCCAGGCTGATGGCTCCCTTGCAGCCCATCTCCTCATTTGTCAGGTGGCAGGTTCTTTGATTTGATTCTTTGCATTTTACAAATGCCCTAGCAGTCTGGGAGGTGGGAGACTTGAAAATGATATTATTCTTATTTTACAGTTATATCAGGGATCACTAGTTCTTCCATGCATGAGACAATAGAATTAAGTCTAAGAACTTCTGCATTTTCCTGTGTCAAAGGATTTCTCTAAGATGTGTGAATTTAGGTGAATGACTCAGTGACAGCTCGGGACCCAGGACTCCTGTCTCATTAGGTGTGTGCTCTGTGCTCCAAAGTTCTCCCTCACCACAAGTTCTCTAAATTGGAGCTAAAGATCATGAGAAGGAGCAAGTTATAGGCACCAGACACCAGACAAGAACCTGGAACTAGGAAAAGAAAGCATGTGTGTGTGTGGGGGGGGGGGGGGTATTGGGGGGAGGTGTTATTTTTCAGAAACTTTTGAAAAGCAGGTAAGTAAAAATAGCACAGTAGTGGGATGGGTCTAAGGCTCAAGTTGGCTTTATTTGAGAGGGGCTGGACATTAATGTTTCAGTCCTGGTTCAAGTCCTTTGCTCATAAAATCATCATCATCATCATCATCATCATTGCATTAATAGCTATAGTAGTAGTGCAACAGGGTGGTCCCCAGGAAAGGGGGAGGTTCCCTGCCCCACCCAAGGGAGGGTGGAGCTGAGCAGGGAGAGAAGAAGCTGCAGAAGAGACTGAGGAAGGAAGGAGCAGGATGGAGCCAGGAGACCTGGAGGAGGCACATGGAGCCTAGAGACACGTGAAGAAACTGCGCTTGTCTTTTGGTCATGGATGGGGTGACACAGATGTGGATGAGACCCGTGGGGAGGAGACAATGGCAGCTTTTATCTTGATGTTGATTTTGCTCTTTTCCTGCCGGGCCTGTCTGGTTGTTTCTGACCCTTTTCTGTGGGTCCCCACTGGAAGATGCTTTAGACTTGTGGCAGGCTTTGGGGCCTTGCTCTGCACCATTCCCATATGGATGGACTTTTACCCATGAGGGGATGGGTAACTTTGGGTGCTTCATTTAGAAACTAGACTCTTTGCCTTACCTGTATTGTTTCCTAGTTTTATTAAAGTTCCTTCCCATTAAAGTCTCCTATGTTTTGTGTTGATGCGGCGGATGGCAGAACCCATTTAGAATAGGCAGGTTTGCGGGGTTTGGGCTGCCCCTCTCCCTGTCCTATAACAGTAGCAGTAATGGTAAGAGTAGAAGTAACCCCCTCCCCCTCTCCCCATGGAACTTTCCAGTTGACTGGGTAACTGGGTATTTTCACCTTTTAAATCTTACTTGCCTCTGTTGTCAGTCCTATACTAAATATGCATTAAGCAGACATTCACAATTCTGGGTCCAGAGAGGTGACATGAGCTCCCAACACCACATAGCCAAAAAATAGCAGAAAAAATTCAGATGTACTCACTTCCAGCCCTGGTTCAGTAATTGGAATCAGAGACCCATAGAAGGTCAGAGATGGGGAGGACACCAAACCATCGAATTTATCTCTTTCTTTTCTTAGATGGGGGAACTGAGGCTCAGGAAAGTGAAGTAACTGGTTAAAAGTCCGAGTCAGGTAATGGCAGAGTCAAGGTCAGCGCTCGGGTGTACTGATATTCCAGAAGAGTGTTTTTACTTATTTGCTAATCAGAGTGAAAACCTCATAACAGAGTTGGATGAGCCCCTTTATATACTTGTATATATAAAGCTGGGGTCATTAACAATGTGGGGGCCTAAAAAGCAGCTGGCAGGTCCTTAAAGTCCAGGAGTCCCACTGTTCCTGGAAGGACTGCCCTTGTGCCCTAGCGAGGGCTCTGAACAGAAACAGGGATGGTCTCTAGGCAGCAGGAACACAGGGAAAAGAAAACTGGCTGGGAGGGTCTCTGAGAGCCTGGGAAATAGGCATCCCGCAGGTGGGAAACTGGCAGTGCCCACCATCCCAGCAGGCTGGGGCTGGCTGTGGGGGTGGGGCTGGGAGCACTTGGGAATGGTGACTGGGAATGAAGACGGGGGAAGGATTCACTCTCCTTGGCTGGAGAATGACTCCCCACCCCACCCCTTCTTTCATTCACATGCAAATCCCCTTGGGGACTGGGAGGCTGGGCCCCTAACAGTTCTGGACTAAAAAAAACAAAGCCTTGCTGTGTTTTTCTGCGGCTGGGCAGCCCAGCTGAAGGTGTGCTAAGACTGGAGGGGGAGTTGGGGCTGCGGAGGTGGCCAGGCTAGGCGGTGAGAACAGTGATTAGGGAAGTGGTGTGTTGAGAAGAGAGGCCATACAGGCTGCTTCCAGGAATGTGGTGCTGGGGCCTTCCTCTGCTCTGCCCAGGAGCCTCTCCCCAGCCCCAATACACATCCTTAACTCTTCCCCTGGAAATTCTAGGAGGGTGCTGGAATAGAGGAAAAATGGCAGGGTCTGTCACCTCTCCCCCACTCAGCTGTCCTGAGCCACTTCACCTCCCCAAGCATGAGCTTAGACCAGCTTAAAAGGCCTATTTGCCAACTTTTCAAGGATTTTACCACCCTGTTGTTATACACAGCTGTCATTAAAAATTGTTTCATAAACTTACAATTAAATAAATTATATTAAAAGCAAATTCTAGAAAACTCATCACCTCCTAACTAATTTAGCATTTTACTTTTATCCATGTTGAGATCATTAGTGTCTAGTACAGCTGAGTGGTAAATGGTGTGACCTCTATTCTACCCTTCTTCCCGGTACACCCCAGCCCAGATCCTGTTGTTCATCATTGACTAGCACACTTCTGTCTTTAGTCTTTTTTTTTCATAAACACACTGTCCTCTAAGGGCCAGGCAAGCAAATGAAAGCAGCCCGTGAATCCTGCCACACTGCCTATCAGCATTAGCAAACGTTGCCCAGTCCCCGGGGTCTGGCAGCAACTTTCTTGCCCCCTACCTGGACCTGCTCCTCTCTGTCTTACTCTCCCATCTCTGGACCTCTCATTGCAGTCAAATGGCCATGTCCACCTTCCTCCTGTGGTTGTTTAAACACCCCAGGCACTTGCCCACCTTTGGGCCTTTGCACTGGCTGTGTTGCTGGTTTTCCTCCAGAGACCACACAGCTAACTTTCTCATGTATTTCAAGTCATTGCTCACATGTCCTTCTCTAAATGAGAACTACCCTGACTAACATATTTAAGTTATACTCCCCAACCCTGATACAAATAGACATGTTTTACCCTGCTCTGTTTCATTTCTATACCCATCACCTTATTACTCTATAATTTGCTTATGATTTATATTTAGTGTTTTTTGTCTGTTTTCCCCAGTGTAATGTAAGCACACTGCTGGCAGGGATTTCTGTTTGTGTTAATTGTTGCTGTACCCCAAGCTCTAATAAATAATTGGCATTCGATGAATAATGCTGCCTATTTGAATAAGTTGAATAAGTGAATGTTCATTTAAATATAATTGGTATATATCGAACTTGAAATATTCTCACTATAGTGGAAATGAATGTTAAATTGAGCATGAATACAGGAATGCCTCTCCTGTCCTTTCTGAGCACACCAAAGTGGATCCACACTCTGCAGTGCTATACCTCACACTCATTCACACTCAACCACATTCTCTACCCTGGTTCTGGGAACTTCCTTCTGCTTTATTCACTCCTAGCCATGCTATTTGTACTTCTTGCATAAAATTTGCTTTTGTCACACTTTTCTGAAGCTCATTTTCATTTCTGTATTCTGAATCAGCTCGAATTGCTGTTTGGGACCTGGTGTCTCTAACTGGAGGGATTGTTCTGGGAACTACAATTAAAGTTCATGAGAAATATTTATCCATTTCTCTTTTCCTTCAGGGGCCAAGGCCTCTGTCCACTCCCAGAGAATGAACAGAGCTGTTGCTGTGGCTGGAGTCAGTCACAGTCTGAAGGTCGAGGACACGGCCTAAGTAAACACAAAATGTTCAGGGAAATTAGGAGCGGGGTCAGCAGAGGCAGCTTGGAAGCTGGACCTCAGGAAGACTTAACCCCCAATTCCTCACAAGGATGCAACTGGTCCAAGGAGCCCTGGGGAAAGGAGCGCTGCAAAGGGAGTTGTAGACCATCAGAAGTGGGAGAGCTCAGAGAGGTCAGATAATCCAATTTCCTCATTGTGCAGATGAGGAAACTGAGGCACAGAGCAGAGGTGACTTGCCCTTTCCTTTCAGTACACTGCCAAGAAGTATGCTTGCTGCTGGAATAAGACCCAGCCATGGGCCTAGAGCACGTGGGGCTGACAGTAGAGTGAATGACCTTGAGTTCATCATTCAAGTTTGCACACCACAGACAGATAAATTGAGTGCCTTCCCAAGCTTCATAGTTTAGCTTCCACTTCCTATTATTTTTGTGAAATATTTTCCCTCCTCGAGTTAGGATAAAGGGGGCCTTCCTGGTGGTGCAAGGGGTTAAGCACAGCACTATGAAGCTAGCCGCTGCCTCTGCAGCACCAGTAAGATCCCTGACCAGGGACTACCCACATGGTGCAGCAGACTGCTCCTGTCTTACCCGCTGCTCCCCTCAGAAGTCAATCCCCCTGTTCTGCTCTCCACTCTGTCTCTGGTGAATCCTCTCACCTCCCCCCCACCCCCACCCCTACCTCTGGCCTGTACTCCAGTTCTTGTATGCATAAATAAATAAATCTTAAAAAAAAATCAAGTTAGGATAAAGGAAAGATTCTTTGAAACAAAAGATAGACAACAAGGACCCTTTAAGTTCCCTCCAGGGACCTCCATAGGGAGTGATATCTTAGTGATAAGACATTACTCCTTGATAAAGACATCTATCAAAGTCACTTTCAGAAGAAAACCTGTTCTGTGAAGGGCCAAATGGGGACACAGAAGCATGGCATAGGGAGTTAGAAGGCCAGAATGGAAACCTGACCTTGCTATGGAGACTGGAACACTCAATCTCTGTATGCTTCAATTTCTTTTCTCTAAAGTAGGTGTAATAATCACTGTCCTTTTTCCATGAAGATCATATGAGGCAATAGATTATAAACCCTCATAAATTTGTGTTATTACTACATAAAAACATGGGAGAAATAAGCAATTTCCTGCATTTGAAGTTATTTTAAAGCACTTTTCCATAAATTACCTTAAAAAAATGACATGAGCAAGGTCATGTATAATCAGTTAGTGATGGAATCAGAGTAGATGAGAAAAATGACATTCATGGAGCATCCAGTGATCCCTGTAGGCACTTAATCTCCTGCTGTTGACATTATTACCACTAGAATAGTATTTGTTGAGCTAAAGCATTCCCTTCACTTGGCAGTCACGGTAAGTCCATGCGGGGCATTATTATTATTCCCAATTTACAGTGAGGACAGGACTTGAGCCCTGTCCTCTGACTGACTCTAAAGTCTCATCTCTGAACTATTCAACACGGTTGATTCCATTTACAGCATTGCTTCATTGCAGTCCTCTTGCAAACTGTGAGGAAGGTACTGGATCATTATGAATTTTTTTAACTGGTGATAAAACTAATGCTGAGGAAGATGAAGATGCTTAGGGAGTTGACTGCATTGATGAATTCCTATTTACTCATCAAGAGTTATCTCAAACATCAACTATTTCTGAAGCCTTTCCTGACCACTAAGACATACCCTCAACCTACATACCCCTCATATTGCTTGTGTTACTGTGTGCAATGCTTATTTATTACTTGTCTCACAACACGCTATGAAAATGTGAACTCCTTGAGGGCAGGACGCAGTCTTTGGTGCAATGTCTAGTTCATGTCGATTTTTAATAGGGTTCTTGGACTTCATTCCATAGACAATTGTGTAGAGGGGGCACTGAAAGATTTTGAGAGTGACACAATCAATGCAGTGTTTTAAGAAATTCTCTCTGGACATGGGTAGAGATTGGCAGCTGGTAGACAATTAGGACACTAATGCCATAGATTGGATGAGAGTATAAAGAATTGGAACTAATGGGCTAACAGCGGAAAGGAAGGAAGAAATGTTCATTTCATCAAAGAAGTAGGATCAACAGAACAGGGGTTTTATGTCATGTGAGCATTTAACAGATGCCAGTTGAGCTATGTTCATCCAACATGAGAAATACAAAAAAGAGAGAGAATAAAAATTCAACTTAGGTTTTAATTGTCTCCTTTTCCCAGGAACAGATGCCATGAAATGAATTTGAAAAGATATGTGAATCTGCTATTCTCTCAGCGATCCTGGTTGCTAAGTACCTTTTCCAGATCATTTTACTTTATTCTCTCACTGAATGAAAAAACAGATGAAAAAACAGAATATTGGAGAGGGGTGCTTAGTTAACTGGAGGTGGCCTGGCATATTCATATTATTCAGGAGGAAAGGGAAGAGCTTCTTTCTCACTCATAGCCAGGAGAAGTACATAATCTGGGGGTGGTGGGAGAAGGTAAGTGGAAAAAGTGAGCAGGATTCATCCATATGTGTCAGACTTCTGGGTTTGGGGGTTCAGAGGTCAGAGTGCTAGCCTTGTCCCTACCTTCAGTTTCCTTATCAGTGCCAGGGAGACATAAGCAAAACTCAAGATGTATCCCTGCAAGGTGACTGAGGAGGATGAGGTAGAGGGTCACCTTCAACCCAAGCAACTTCACTTCTGTCTGTTTTCTATATCTGGCCTATATGAAGACATGTTAAAAGAAAATCTTCACTGGGGAGAAAATATTTGAAGACAGTGATAGCTGTTACATTGTGGGAAGAGATGAGTTTCCAAAGGGTCCTTACCCTTATAGGCTGTGAGTGCTTGATTCTAGGAGGGGAACTGTGCCAGGCATTCGTGGGCAATAGCACAGGCCTGTCTCCCCATGAGCAACATGTGTCAGCCAACAAGGGTGCAGCATGCTGGGAAGATTGGCCAGCTGAGGCCCCATGGCTGCTGGAAGCTCTGCAGGGAGGCCTATCCCAAAGCTTAGGATTGCATTCTGGAAGGGAGTCAGCTGTGTAAGACAAGTGGAGAATTATATCTTACCCTTCCAGCCCAACGTGTTAAAACCTTTCAAAGGAATTAGAAAAATGTATCTGAATCAGAGATGCCAGGACAGCTGGGCCCCTCTCAGGTGGGCAGCTCATCATCTGAGTTGCCTCAGGTAGACTGACTCTTCATTAAGCTCAGAGATCATAGGCTTAATTTGGGAGCAGAGAGTTCCTAAGATTTTCTTCCATGCCAGGTCATTTGGGAGTTCGTGCCAGATCTAAGATGCCAACAGGCATTTTCCTAAATCCCAGGCAAGGTCTACAGCCATGCTGCCCTTCCAGAGGGCCTAGGTCCATTTTGCTGGGCTTTCAGGAAAGGATTTTACCACCCAGGATAGAAACTATCAAGTAATTTCAAAAATATTGCTCAGAAAGAAAGGCCATGGTTAGGGCAGATGCGTATTATAGTGAAAATGAATTACAGCTTAATTCAGTGTCAGAAGAAGTGTTCAGATTCCATTGCTGCCCTTGAAAAGTACCTTGTCATGTTTTTCCACTATGAAATGCAGCTGATGTCAGCACCTTAATCTGCTTTGCCAAGAACTCAATTTATTTAGGGCAAAGGAATGAGTTCAATCCTCTATAGCGTGTTTATCATCTTGGTAAAGGAATCCTAACAAGGTCAAACTCCGTACCTGTCTGAACAAAAAGAAAACTTGTGAGAAATGATTGTTCAGAGCCTATGAACTGAGTCACTTGGGGGTTAAGGCAGTGGGAAATCATGACAGTAAGTCACTGTCATAACTAAAGAAAAAAATCTGTAATTTCTTATATCTTGAAGACTCTGTTTCCAATAAAATCATTGTTCTCACTGACAAAATTTCTAGATGGTTGACATGTTTGAAAGTACAGGAAAGCAGCAGTTAGGAAATTCACACCTAGCCTTGACCAAATCTCTGGAACGCACTGTCGTATTAAGTCATGTTTGTCTGGTCGTTTTCTTTCTGGCCAAGATCGCTCTCAGCCCAATTGTTTGAGAATGCCATGGTTTTATGACCAGCATTAGTTGGGGAAAATGGGCTGGGGGATTCCACTTAACTTAATGGTATCTATCCATAAACCATCTTATTTTCAGAGGTTGCATTAGATCCTGGAAGATATAAGTGAACTTTTTATCAGGAAGTTCAGTTTTGGATGATGAACATTTAGGTCTCAGTGAATATCCCCTGCTTGATCCTTGTGATGCTGAGAAGTTGGCTCCACTTTTAATAAATTTATGTAAGTTGTATGTCAAGGAAAAAACAGTTAAATTTGGCTTGAAACTGACCCAGTATCCTGTCCAGAAGCAATGCTGAGCACAGTGAAACACAGCAGGCTTCTGGACAACCTCATCTACTAGGGAAAGGTAGATCAAGAAAGGATCAGCCTATTTCCAGCACAGAAACTAGATTTTCAGTGAGATTTAAGAGGATATTAAATTTTATATATCTTTCCAATGATTCATCTATTCATAAATTTCAATAGTGCTAAAAATCAGAGGTCAAATCAAATGCTGAAAAAAAATCACCCTAAAGATAAAAACCATTGGCTAGTCAGAGTACCCCATGAGTGTGACCTTGAATACACAAAAGACTATATCAGTTACCATAATTTTGACATATTGATAACAGGTATTTATGAAATGGAATGGTATTGCCTATTTTTTTCTATGCAATAACCATAATGCAAGGAACAACAACAGAAAGAAGCTGTATGCAGTCTAGATTCCCAAACCCTTTCATCTCTTAGAGTGACCAGTTCCACCTCCTCTCATTTTCCATGTCAGTCTTTCACTGTCCTTACTCTTCCATCTCTTGCAATGACTGTTTCTAGGTTTCTTTTTTTTTTTAAGATTTATTTATTTATACAAGAACTGGGTTACAGTCAGAGGCATGGGAGGGTGAGAGAATTCACCGGAGACAGAGTCGAGAGCAGAACAGGCAGACAGACAGAGGACACTGCTGAGTGGAGCAGCGGGCGAGGCAGGAGTGGTCTGCCTCACCATGTGGGAATCTCCCTGGCCGGCTGTACTGCAGAGGCTGTGGACAGCACAGTGCTCAACCCACTGTGCCACCGGGAGGCCCCCGGTTTATCTCTTTTTATAAAGGATCTTTTAAAAGACCTTTTGTAGCCCAAATTCTCACAGTCTCTAGCCCAAGCCAATCAAAGAGGAGCAGCATGCCATGAGCAGTGGTTCTCAAATGGGGAGAATTTGCTGTTTCAGGGGTAATGGCATTGTCTGCAGACATTTTTGGTTGTGACAACTGCAGGGAGAGAGCTCCCAGCATTTAGTGAGTACATGTCAAAGATGAAACTAAAAATACCACAATTCTCAAGACAGCTTTCCGCAGCAAAAAATTAAAAATGTCAATAGTGCTGAGAATGAGAAATTGCAATGGAACACTAATTTTAAACACAAAAACCTGGTTGTAGATGGGATATTTCATGCAGACTCAATGTATATAATAAGCAACACCAAACTTTGAAAGTGAGTTTAAGCTGGGTAGGCGTTCGCACGCTTCACTTACCAGATCTCATCCTCCCACCCACTTCATTGGCTATGTAAGTCCCTACAGTATCGTGGGGCAGTGTGGAGCACAGCTTGTGAGTAGTGTGAGGGAACCAGAGGAGCATGGCGTTCAACATCACAAGACGTGGGTGAGGAACCTTGACAACCACTACTAGCTGTACAACCTTGGGGGGATGTTTCACCCTCTCAAGCTTTTCTTTGCCAGTGAAATGAAATAGTAGTACCTATCTTTTAGGATTGTTTTAAAGGTTGAAGGAGATTGTAAGTGTAAGATACCTTAGACATTCACTTTCTTGCTTTTGATCCAATTTGTGAAAATCATTAAATTACAGATTGAGGAAAAAGGAGACAACAGCAATACTAAAAATATGCCAAGTCTACTCTGGAGTGGTTTGATGAGACCCTCTTCTAGGAAGTCAGAGAGAGGGGGACTGGATGTAGGTGCTTAGATCTTTACACCTTTTTGAGTCAGAGACAATGTTAATACGCTTGAACTCTGAGAAGTTCTCCAACCTTATCAGTTGCTCTTTTTTTTTTTTAAGATTTATTTATTAATTTATACAAGATCCAGGGTACAGACCAGATGTGCAGGAGGGTGAGAGGATTCACCAGAGACAGAGTGGGGGACAGAACAGTCAGACTGACGAAATACACTGCTGAGGGGAGCAACAGGCGAGACAGGAGAGGTCTGCTTCTCCATGTGGGTTGCTCCTAGGCTGGTAGGAATCGAACTGGCACTGCAGAGGCTATGGACAGCTTCACAGTGCTGCGCTCAACCGCCTGTGCCACCAGGGAGGCCCCTCAGCTGCTCTTTTATAGGAGAACTGCTTCCCATCCAAGGCCCTGCTTAGGCTTCTCTCTAAATTCTAAGGAGTATTGTTTTGATGTTGTAAGAATTTTTTATTCATTTTCTGTATGTTTTTTTTTCTTTAAAGTTTCATTTATTTATGCATACAAGAACTGGGGTCCAGGGCAGAGGTGTAGAGGGTGAGAAGATTCACCAGATACAGAGTGGGGAAGAGAATAGGTGGATCTACTGAAATACACTGCTGAGGGGAGCAGCAGGAGAGACAGGAGAGCTCTGCTGTGCCATATGGGTAGCTCCCTGGCCGTGGATCGAACTTGTGCTGCAGTGGCTGCAGTGAGCTTCGTAGTTCTGTTCTTACCTCCTTGCACCACCAAGGAGGCCCTCTTCCTTTTAAATCCACTTCTAATAATATCCTCCTCAAGCCTTGTCCCTTGCACATGCTCTTTGCTGATAAAATTCAAACTCTTGAGCATGACATTCAAGGCCCTTCAGAATCTCACCCCAACCCAGCCTCTCAACTTGGCCTTCTAGTTTACTACTGTAACCTCTGCATTTCCCAAATACTCCATCATTTCTTAGGGAACTGGACAATGCTTTCTATGGCCTCAACTTTGGATGTAACTATGTTTCATTCTGATTAATGTTTACTCTGGTGTCTCAGATCTTTTCTACTTGTTGAATTAAAGGTGACTTTGAAGCAGAGGTTAGTGGAAAAATTAAAAAGGAGGCCACAAGCGAAAGGGTGGTTGTGTTTGGTGAGTCACAATTTGCTCATGTCAGTTTCCCTCATGGTCCTTTCTTGGTCTACCCACTCAGACTTACCTGGTATACAGCCCCAAGCTTCATTCATCTCTTGTGTATCTCCCTGGACTGCCACCCTGGGAGGTGAGCACAGCATTTAACACATCTGAGCTTCCCTAGCTCCCAGTAGGGAACCTGGTCCAGTAGAGAACATAAGGGTCTCACCTTCACATAGTCATATTCACAAAGGTAGGAGGATTCCAAGTTGAAGTGCATAAAGTAAAGCTTGATGCGAAATCCCTCAGGGACAGTGATATTCCAAGTCACCTCTGAGTCGCTTGGATAGGAGTCTGGGTAGCCAGGCGACTGGATCTGGCCAAACATGTTGTTCAGCTCCACAGTGTGGGCCAAAGCCTTCGACAAGGAGAAGCACAGAATATGACAGAGAAGAAGCCACCTGAAAGACAAATGGATCTACTTACATTCAGGGACACAGGTCCTCACCGCTTAACTCAACTCACAGCAAGACACCATCCCTGTCACTGTCCTGCTGTAATTACATTTCTCCTCTGAGCCCTGCTTACCCAGTCTATACTACAGGGACTAGCATACTATAGCAAACAGATGATTTCTGAGCATTCTTCCAGTTTTAATATTTAATAATAGTAATTGAAGATTTAATAATAGTAATCAATGTTTCTAGCAAGTACCAGTTTTGGGATTCCAACACATATCATTTTACAGGTGAAAATATAAATTTCCTAATTACATTTTAAGGTCAAACCCTAATGGTCAATATACACCACACCATGCATCAAATAGATTGTTCCCTGTGAGACCCGGGGACCCTGAACTCAAGCGTCTCAAACTTGGCTCATAAACTTCCCCCTTAAGTCCTATTTATTTGGCTTCCTATGTTTTGGAAATTTATCAGCTTCTCACCAGTCAATTAGTTTGAAGTTTTGGATCTGGTCTATTTCTATTGCTTTCTAGCTGACCTCCCTGCTCCCCAGCCCCCACATTTTATGCCATTTAGCGATCTCCAGCCATAGTTGATATTCTAGAACACACGATAAAGCATCTGCTCCCAGCATGGCTGATAAGCCTTTTCCATCTAGTGCTATCTGCTTGGCCAGCTTCATCTCAGTGCCATGCTCTGGCACATCATTCCGCCAGCATGCCGTGCTCACACATGCCTGGGCCCATTGCACATGCCCTGCTCATTCCTCACCTTCTTGTCTTATTTATTCTCCCAGTTCAGTTTCCCTGGATGTGGCATCTCCTTCACTCTTCCAGACTCCACAGCTCCCCACAGGTGTCTCTAAAAGAGCATGCATCACACTGTCCTGCCTTAGGCACAGTCTCTGGAGTTAGATGTATTTGTGTTGAGATCCTAATGCTTGTATTCACTGGCGTGAAATCTTGGGCAATTAATCTCTCTGAGTCCCAGTTTCCTCATATGTAAAATGAGAATTAAAATCTCTAATTACAGGGCTCACATAAGTATTAGAGATGATGTGTGTACAGGACCTAGTACAGAGCCTGTAGGATAATGGATGATGAGTGAATGATGAAAGTGGAGCCAGAGTCTTATATAGCCTAGAAAATCAATGCTGGGACATTATACTAATATTTTTGAATTAACAGTTACACGTTTGCTAATCGGGAAGTTGTTTCTCCCTAGGCCTAAATCTCCTGTACACAGGTGCATACATGTGCATATATGTGTACATGTGAATTTTGGAGTATGTAGACACAAGATAACTATAGCTGTATACATAGATCAGCCACCTATCTCATATAATATCTATGTAAAATGTAAATATATAAATGCAAAAAGGCCCAGGAGGATATACACCAAGCTACTAACAACAGTTATTGCTGAAGTAGGAACATGAGTGTTCTTAATTTTATTTTTGTGCATATGAAATGCTCCAATTTGTCTAGCAGGATTTTATACTATTTTTTTTCAATAAAAAGAAAGTAATGAAGTTATTCAAATTTTTCTTTTTTTTTTTTTTAAAGATTTATTTATTTTATTTATACAAGCACTGGGTACAGTAAGAAGTGCGGCAGAGTGAGGGAATTCACCAGAGCCAGAACAGGGAGCAGAGCAGGCAGAAGGACGAAGTACACTACTGAGGGGAGCAGCGGGCGGCAGGAGAGGTCTGCTCGCCATGTGGGACCCTCCTCCTGTGGCCAGGGAGCAGCCAGGGATCAAACTGGCGCTGCAGAGGCTGCAGGCATCTTCGCAACCCAGCGCTCAACCGCTGCGCCACGGGGGAGGCCGTATTTCAAATTTTTCTAAAGTCCCTCAATAGCAATACGTGAGATGGAACTAAGGAAACAAGATGTTTTAATTCAATAGCTATTTTTTTTTAACCAGTCTGTGGAGGGAGAGCCTCTGAGGTAGAGAAAAAGAAGGCATGGATCTTAGCTGTCCAGTGAATTAGCAGGAAGCTGGGTCCAGAAAACTGACATTCAGGGCACAGGCAGACCCACTGTCATCTAAGGTTGCTGCCAGTGCTGGGAGTTCCGGTTCAGTTCTGCCTGGGGAGGGGACAGCATGGGTTTTGGATCAGAAGAACCGGATACTAGTCTAGCCTTTGACTTTATTTATCTGACCCATCTTGGAGAAGTCAGTTAAGGTCTCAGTTTCTTCATCCATTAAGTGGTGATACTAATGAGTTCCCACAGGGCTGCTATCAAAGTAAGGACGGTTTGGAAAGCACACTGTTAACTGTCCAGCCCTAGGCAAATATTAGCGATGATTACTCCATCATGTTGCTTTCCCGAAAAGCAGGGGTTAGGAATGAGCTTTGGCTCCCAAATCACCCTTCCCTGCAATAGCGACACCCAGATTATGTAAAGCTGAAAGGTCAACTTTCTCCATGTCTGCTTTGTCCAGACCACAGGGAGGGGACTCTGCATGTCCTAACACTGGTTCTATCAAGGGCTGGTGGCTGACAGCGCCATCCCGCCTTGGAGGCCCAGAACCGCTTGTGGTAGACAACTGGTCAGCGTGGGAGGCAGGCTGACAAGCTTTCTGTTCTATTTTGTTTGCATCTCAAAACAGTTTCAAACATATGAAACAAATATCTCCTTTCACATAATGGGCTTGAGCATATGCTTCTTGCTTGCTTTAGGGGCTGCAAATCAAACAACTTGAAGTGGCGGCTTTCATTCCGCATCATAATCTCTGAATGTTTTTGACTTCCTCATGCACCAGGCACTGGCTGTACAATTCTCGACACCTGCTATCTATTCTCCAGCTAATCAAAAAGTTTAGCTGCATCTGTTTGAAATGTCAAAAGTAATATACAAAACTGAGATTCCATAGGCTCCAATGTAGGAGCAGACTATTGGGAAGGCTATGAATGCCCTCACACTGCTCTGATGGTGGACCGAACAGCACTCTCTTTTCCTCCATGCATACCCCTCACTTCAATCTACACCACACCAACACTGTTTTTGAGAACAGGAGTTGAAAGAGATTCTGAAGATCCATTGGGCAACACCCTTCTTTGACAGATGATCAAAAGGATACCACAAGAGGTGACGTGTGATGCCCAATACCATATGGTGAATAGCTTCAACAGAAGAAGGAATAACAAAAGCTCACAGAAGAAGCTGGGTCCATGCCCATCTCATGCCCAGGCATCTGGCCAAAGCAATTAATACTGTGAAAAATGATTAAAAAACCCCTTGGCTTTATGCAAAAATTAAAAAAAGATACTAATACAAATGCCCCTTCCAAACAGATTCTTGTTTAATTGGTCTGGAGTGTGAGGTCTAGTCACTGGTATTTTTAAAAGCATCACAGATGATTCTAACATGCAGCTAGGATTGAGAACTGCTGGTGTAGAGTAATAAACATAGTTTTGAGTCTGGTGGAATATAGTAAACAAAAAATCATGGACTTGGAGCCCAAGGATCCAAGTTTGAGTTGGCTTTCTCAAGATCATCAGTGTGACTATGGGTAAGATGCTTAGTTGTTTGTAATCTTCATTTCTCCATAAAGCTTAATCTCATCCAAAATCTGAAGACCCTGTGAAACAGTGTCTAAGAAAGTATTTTGAAGACTTTAAAGTGCTGCATCTCTGTGATACAAGACCCTTTAGAGATTTCTGGTGGAGTACATTCCCAGTAGTAGTTTTGCTATATAAAATTGAATTCAATACAGCCAATACTCATGGAATGCTTAATAGGAAACAGATTGTGCTAGGCCCTGGTCATGCATAGATGAAGAAGATATCAATCTTGTACCTTAAGAAACATTCAGTCTTGGAGGAGAAGATGGACAAATATTTCAAAGACAATAGAGATGTAGCTTCAAAGGATGGAGACAGCAGAAAGGAGATGCTGGGGGAGGAGCGTTTGTCAGAGGAGGTGATACTTGAATGACCGAGGTCCTCCAAGTGGAAAATAAGAGGGAAGGCTATTCCGGATTAAGGAATAAACAAACGGAGACACAGAACTGTTAATCAGTCTTGAAGTTCGATATGAGTGAGCACTGGGTGGTTGGTGACATTCTGATAGTGAACAGATCAATCAAATGTGGAAGGGTGTAAATATCTCCTAAAATTCCTCTATTTCAGGAGAAAGGAAAATGAAACTAGCTGGCAGGTGTAAAATTTACAGTGGATTTAAAATGATTGAATAGACCTTAAAGACCTGATTACTTGTTTAAACTACAGGTAATCTGAACTCAAAGGGTTAACACAGCGTGAAGCTCCTCCTTGGACCCAGAGTCAGAAAAGTTGCTAGGTGACTTTGCAGGAAAGAAACCCATAGACATCCTTTCCGATTGAGAAAAAAATCAGCGAGGAAAGAGGTGTGTAGGGACTTAACACATGTGCAGAGTGTTTTCCTGTTTCTTCCGTGTTTTTAACAGCATTAACACTTGTAAGTAGTAAAAATAGTTACAGTAGTTGGGTTTTGAGACTTGCAGAGGAAAACGTATGAAGCGTGTCTAGTAAAAAGGCTCAAATAACCCTAAGCCGAGTAAGCACAGGCTGAGGACTAAGAAGCATTGAAAAGCTTAAAAACAATCCAGTCTTCAGTTCAGCACTCAAATATCCCTTTTTTCTTTTCTTACTTTCTTTTTGTTTTTGAAATTTGTGGTGTCCCTTTAAGAGCTTTTTGGTGCAATTCATAGCCCGATTCCTGCCATCAGCTGCCTCTGATTTCAGCGAGAAATGCAGAAATTTATAGCAAACTGTAAAACGAGGACAGGTTTTTAGTTTTCTAAATTGAGGCTGACAAACTTCTGAAGGTTTAAGAAATCACAGAGCTGAGCTGTGGGAAGCTGGTTCCTTTTCCGGCCAGAACAAATAAACACACAAACACGTATCTAACTCACAAAACGTGGGAAGAGATAAACCAACGCTCTTTGTAGAGGACAAAAATGAAAAGTCAGCTTTGTGGGCAACAGGAGGAAAGTCACATTGGCCAGCAGGCAGCACCCTGTGCGGGCAGAGGCAGAAATCTGAGCTTCTGCATCGTGAGTGGGGCAGGGTTTGCACAAAGTCTCCGTCTCAAGTTGTGCATCTGTGGAGTCTCCAGGAGGACTCCCAGCCCATATTCCCCTTTTCAGAGCCCCCAGGATTGAGGAGAAACTTGCTCAACACCACCCACCCGTGGAACATGCAGGTGAGTCTGTCCAGAGACAAGGTCAGACCCAACAGGCTTCTTGCACTCTGGTCCCCGAAAGGGCACCTTGCCC
This sequence comes from Talpa europaea, assembly GCF_964194135.1. Lineage (NCBI taxonomy): Eukaryota > Metazoa > Chordata > Mammalia > Eulipotyphla > Talpidae > Talpa > Talpa europaea. The sequence goes on along the minus strand of NC_140070.1, from coordinate 113,821,828 downwards.
ATTTCTACCCTGGCACTCACCTCATTTTCCTGCCTGGGGTACTCCTGGCTGCCAGACCTTGGTCCCCCCAGCCTGACTTGTCTGTGAGCTTGTCCCGGGTGTGGTGTCAGCGATGCCTTATCTTTGTTCTGAAGTCCCTGTGTGTCTCTGGAATTGGCTGGCATTCTCCATTCAGGTCACGCCTTCCCCTGCCTGCAACAGATCCCCTCTCCCCCTCTCTCTCTGCCTTTTCCTCTCTCTCTCTCTCTCTCTCTCTCTCTCTCTCTCTCTCTCTCTCTCTCTCTCTCTCTCTCTCCTGGCTTGCTTTTATACACACTCAGAGGAACCTGACGGAACAGAATGTCTTCTTCCTTAAAAGATCTGCTCTTCCAGTCTGCTTCTTTATCCTTGTGGCTGCCTCCAGCTCTTGAAAGAGATCACTGAGAGTCAGATAAGCATTTGTATCTGTGTGTGTGTGTGTATGTGTGTGTACAGTGGAGGGGGACAAAGTCTAATTTTTCCCTTCAATCTCCTTTGCCAGATGGCTATAGTTCTCTGTTCTTCTTCAGAGCACCAGTAAAAGAACACCAATTAAACAGAAGGGAAAAAAAAAGAACTAAGAAGGGAATACTAACATGTCCACTAGGAGAGAAAAAAAAGACCCAAACGCTGAAGCCTCAGTCCATCTGTCTGTAAATAACCGTGGTTTCCCTGCGCACAGAGCCCCTGGCTGGGGCTGCGAGGAAGCACCAGGTCCTGCAAAGGGCTAGCTGCTCTTCCCCGCTCACAAGCTGTTCTTGCACTGTTTACCAAGTCAGAGTGTGCGGTGGTCTAATACAGCCCAGAGAGCAGCGAGAAAACCCTATACCCCATGGGTGAAGATAGACTGGGGCCTGTGTACGTGTCTCTACCCAGGATCTCTACACTCCGGACCTAAGCTGAGCTGAACAATAAGATATCTCTTCCTCCTTGGTGATGACCAATAACACATAAGAGAGCGGCATCTGTGCACCAAGAATAGATTTTACTGGGAACCTTCTCTGTGCTCGGCACAGTGCCGGGCACAAATGTCATTTCTATCACTCCCACACACATTTCTATCACTCCACATACTACTGTGCACATTTTACAAATGGGAATCCTGTGGCTCAGGTCCTACACCTTGCCAAGGTTTTCCAGCTCTTTATTCCCCCTCACAACTATCACTGATAATTAATATTTACTGATCTGTCTGTCTCCAGGCAAGTGTCTGAGGAAACTCAGCCCAGAGAGCTTAAGTGACTAACTCAGCATCACACAGCTCAAAAGTAATGTGGGAAGTAGCTGAGCTCTTCGCCATTAGTAAGTCTTACAATAGTAAGACTATTCACCAATTTATCATAATGCCCATGGCATTTAAAACACATGACAGCCACAGAGAAAGTCAATCTGAAGCATTATGAGAAGAGTCCTGAGGTTGGAAATTGCATTTCTATCCAAGGCAACAAATGCGTACACTTGCACCCTCTGATAACGCAACTTTCGCCATTTGGGGAACAGTGTCTTGAATCTCTGCCGGAATTCACCTTGATCCATTTTCTCTATGTTAACCCTTACAAATGTCAGCCTTGCCAAGTCGTCATGATGAGGAGTCTGTGGTTGATAATGTGGGTGCAAATACAGGGGGTGAAAGAATAAGTTTGAGCCTAGGCACTGTTTTAGCAAAATGTTGCTTTCTGTTTCAGGCAGAGTAGAAAAAGCCTTTAAAAGGCCCATTAAGAAGACTTAAAGGCTCCACAGACATCAAATAACTCTCACAAAACAACATTTTAATGATTTAAGTGTAAATGAATCAGAAACACATGGACAACATTTCCCTTGGAATGCACAAGGGTTTTAAAAATGAAGAAGAAAGAACTTGGCAGCAAACATCCTGCTCTGTGTGGATGGCCCCTGCCCGTAAAGAAGGTACCCCCCCCCCCACGTGGACGGCAGCTGAGCCGTAGTCCCTTGCCTAAATTTACAGCACGCACAGCACGGGGAGATGCACAAAGGGGAGAATTTGGGTGGGGGGAAGCCATCAGCTTCTCCTTGTAAAGATTCATAAAGCAATTGAACCTTCCAGACTAATTTCCTGGCCATGTTTTTTCAAGGCTGCCAATTTTCAATAGGAGGCATTTGAAATATGTTTTAAGCCAACATTCTGCCAATATACAGCAGATCTGATAGTGTGTCCCTGGGAGTTAGCCAAGACTTAGATGGAATCTGCATGCAAACAGAAATTGTGTGGCTCAGTGGACAGTCTGGGTGGAATTCAGGGTGGTTTCCCGTTGGTTGGGCTAGATTGGTGGTATTGCACTGTGATTTTGATAGCAACTCCTGAGGTGGTGTTGACAGATCATGGGGAGAGGGAAAAATGGAAGGGATGGTGGTCTGGGGGTACACTCAACATAGGTAGGTTAACCTGTATATGACCTTGGATAAATGATCTATTTTAACTAGGGAGGTTAGGAGGGCATCAGTCTATCCCCCTGTAAAATCTGGGGCCTGACCTCAACTGAGATCATGGAACACAAATAAACATGGTGTGAGGACTAGGGAATGGTCAGGTAGGTTGCTAATAACTTGGAAAGAGAGCCGAGGAGTCCAGAGTGGCTCTCTAATCTTGACACTTGCTTTTTCTGTGGTCATTAAAGTACTCCATCACCCAGGATTCAATCATAGCTATATAGGAAAAATAATATTTAAGGAAATTCAACTAAACTTTAACAAGTCAGACAAAAAAATTTAAAATATACACATAAGGAACTAACTGTATGCCATTTAGAATCAGAAAAGTGTAGAAGTGTGGATGTGGTCTCAGTGCCTGCAGGTTACAGTCTGAGAAAGAGATCAGAAAGCTGCTAAGAGATAAAATGCTACAGCATTCCTACAGCTAGAAGCAGACTTGGTTTATGTGTTCTACCAAAGTTATTTGTTATATGCAACTCTTGAGCTGAGACCTTCTGGAATTCCACGAATGCCTTAGGAAATGTAAAATATTTGGTCTTTGAGTTTTTGCTGGCAAAGTCTGAAATCCAGGCTTCCAATAGACTATCTATGAAACTGATATATAGTCCCCAAGATTGTGTTTTAGAATTAGTTTGGATAGTTCAACATGTTGGGGCTAGGCTGAAAAGGCTTCAGAGTCTGTCATATCATGAGAATAATATGCGCCATTGAAAAATATTATTCCTTTAGCTTCATTTCAGAGTTTCAAATTCATTGAATCTGTATCAGTCTTCTGAATCTTTTATTTTACAAGCTTCTGTGATATGATTCTGCCTTTTTTGGTTCATATAATAGAATGGTGGCTCATATTTGATGGCATCTTAGATTTGATAAAATATCATCAGTAAGTTTCCTATGCATTATATATGTAATACTCACATCTAACTCTGAGGGTCACAGGGACTAAATGTGGCAGCAAGATGAAGATGGTGATCTAGAACCCCAACCTCCTGACCCCAAACCCAGGACTCTCCCTCCTCATCTGCAGTTTCCTGATCCTGGACTTTGAACACCTATGAGTCATGCTATCATGTGACTGCAAGATTTTAGGAGAGGGAAAAATACATTCTATTCAAAATAAATGATTAGGCTCAGTTGTGGGTTAAATTTTGCACCCCTCCCCCATTCATATGCGGACATCCTAAACCCCAATATCTTGTATGACTGTTTGGAGATAGATAGGAGCTTCAAAGAGGTGATTAAGTTAAAATGGGGCCCTTAGAGCAAGCCCTAATCCAATAAAACTGATGTGTTTATAAAAAGAGGAAAATCCATGTGAGGATACAGAAGAGGGTGGCCATCTATGAGCTGAGGAGAGATGCCTCAAGAGAACACCTTAATCAAGAACTTTCATAAACACCTGCCAACACCTTGCTCTTGAACTTCTAGTCTCTAAAACTGAAAAAAAAAAAAAAAAAAAACAAATTTCTGCTATTTAAGCTACTCATTCTATGGTGCTTTGTTATGACAATACTAGCAGACTAATCCAGGTTTCCTGGCAGAAGTTCTCCCAAAGCACAAGACACTCACCACCAGAGGCATCAAGCTGATTTCAGGCACTCCATAAACAGCATAGAAAAATACTGGCTCAGTTAAGTTTCTATTTGATAGGTAATAAGGGAAATCTTGAATAATGATGGAACACAGTTTATTTTCCTCACATACCAAGAAATGAGGAGGTAAGTAGATCTGGCACATTTTCCTTCTTTTTGCTCTAACAGCCTTTCATGGTTGTCACCTCATGGTTACAAAATGGTTGCTCCAGCCCCAGATGTTATATCCATATGCTAAGCAGGACACTAGAAGGAGGAGGAGACATCTGTTTAGGTCTCACAGACGAGAGCTGGGTCATAAGGCCACGACCAACCACAACAAGCCTGGGAAATCCAGTTCATACTCTTACCACTTACAGAGCAGAGGCAGGCAGTAAAGAAGACAGGGGTTAGAAATGGAGTTGCAGGAGTCAGTCCTCAATTTCTGTCACCATTTATGCCAAATTCCTGCCTTCTGCCACTTCTCTTTCACCTCAGATATTAAGAAGAATATTTAAGAAGAAAGTCTATTTAAGAAGAAAAGTGCTATTTAAGAAGAAGTAAATATTAAGTGCTATTTAAGAAAGTGCTATTTAAGAAGAAAGTCTCAGGAGAGTGTCATTAAGCTGTTAATGCTATTTTCCCTTTTAAGAAGGAAAGGTGGGCCTCAGGTGTAGAGCTTTGTGGGGGCAATAGTATTCTGCTAGAACTTAACAATTTTAAAATCAATTATCTTTTTTCCACATTTATAGTTGCTACTTAGTAACTTATTTATGTGGGTGGAATTAAAAAAACAACAGGCAGCTCTCTCGCCCACCTGTAAATATGCAGGTGCCTCTCTTTGTCTTTCTCATTTTCCTAATAAACCTTTCCTTTTAAAATGTAAAAAAAAAAAAAAGAATAAATAAAAAGATAAAAAGACAACAAATCCAGAGTAGATGCAAATAAAAATATAAAACAAATAATATCATGAGAGTATTTGTGCATATTAAAAAAAAAAAAAACTGTAAAGATGGGCCTCCCTGGTGGTGCAAGGGGTTAAGATGCAACCTATGAAGCTATCCACAGCCACTGCAGTATGAGTTCAATCCCCGGCCAGGGAGCAACACACATGGCGCAGCAGACCTCTCCTGTCTCGCCTGCTGCTCCCCTCAGCAGTGTATTTCAGTCAATCTACCTGTTCTCTTCCCCTCTGTCTCTGGCGAATCGTCTCACCCCTCGCACCTGTACCCCTGTTCTTTTACACATAAATAAATAAATGTTTTTTTTTTTAAAAAAACCTGTAAAGGTGACTAAATGTTGGTAACATGGCTTAGAGGGTGAAACTCCATAAAAACAGCCCAGTACTGTGATAAGTTTGTGAGCCAAGATGCCAGAGATAGAGACAACATCCTACTTGATTTCTTTGTCTGTTCTTCAGCTTTGATTTCTAATTTCCCATGATGATTCTGGCTTAGGTGTCTTCTTAAAATTGTAAATATATGAGTTGATGGATACTCATTAAGCTTAATCTGCTAACCCTTTTCAATATATACATATATCAAATTGGGGTGTGCACCTTAAAATAAGTGAATGTTACATGTCAATTATGACTCATAAAACTGGCAGGAAAAAAGAATGATCAAATGCAGTACAAATGTATAACTGGATTTTAAAAATGCTTACATTAAAACAATATAAAGCAAAGATTAATAAGTAAATATTTTCCTACTCAAACAGCTTATCGGATCACTTTATGATAACTATTTATGCCTACTAAGACTGAACTACAGTTTGAGATGGACTCAAAGCAATTTTAAGAACAGGATGTGCTCTGGGATAAAACAGAAGGATGTATTTCCAGGAAAAAAAAAGTTTCCCCTTTATTACTCACTGTATCCTTAAATGTCAATAAAGTCACACATTATCATGTTTATGTTTCATATATGACTAATAATTTTGAGATGAAGTAACTGAATCTCAGAGGGAAGAAATGCCTTATTCAGGGTCACATAGAAATTAGGTAATGGTCTGATCTGATCTCCCTTCTTCCTGCTCTTTTATATTAGCTTGTCAGTCCCTCCATGAAAACGAGCACTTTATTATTTTTTTTATAATTTATTTTTTTAAATTTATATCTTTTACATCATTGTGTATTCCCCACGAAATTCCCACCACCAATTCACCTGTGAACCTTCACCAAAGTCCTTTGTGCACTTCTCTCCTCTATTTTGATCCTTTTCCTCCCCCTCCCTTGCAGAATGTCTCTTATTTATGGTTGCTGGCTAGTTTTTGTTATTATTATTGTTGTTATTCTTTTTCCCCCCTAATCTCTTATTTCGTTCCCCTATATTCCTCCTATAAGTGAAACCATTAGATATTTTTCTTTTTCCTTCTGGCTTATCTCACTGAGCGTGATCCCTTCTAGCTCAGTCCATGAGCACTTTAAAACAAAACCCACACGGTATTGCCAAATAAAGACATACAGTAAGATGTTTTGACCTCTCTTGAAGTAAAAAACCTTCATGCTTTCTCAGCTGCCATTAGGTTTATCAGTTTTAGAACTGACTTTGGTCTCTGTCTAAGAGAGTGCAATTCTCTCCTTCTCCCACCTCTAAGCCTAATCTGATCCCACCTTCTTCCTTGCTCTTCTCCAGACCAGAGCCCAAGCTTGCCAGTAGTAACGGAAGCACATCTCTGGCCACACACACTGTAGGGGCGGGAAGGGCCAGAGCAGGTTTTCTATGATCTGAACAGACAGGTAAGGAGAAGAGAGTCCTGGAGCCCTCAGTGGCTTTTCAGGCTTTTATTGGGATTTTACTGGTGTAGGGTAAAGAAAATGTCAGGCTTTTCTGCCCTTCCGCCATCAGGATAGATGAGGGAGCCCTGTGATCCTGGGTGCATGCCTGATGGCGGGCACCTGAAGTGGGTACACCTGCGCTAAAAGACTGATAATATAAGGGTGGTGCAGCAGAGTGCGGTGTGGTGGTAGTGCAGTGTTAAGGGTGGAGGAGTGGAGTGTACGGAGGAGTGTTGGAGCGACTACAAACCACGGCGAAGAGCATGTGGCTGCTAGAACCGTTCATAAACCTGCTCAGAATGGGTTGGTTGCTTTACAACTGGCGTAGACGGCAGGACGGTTCGAGGCAGGACAGCTCTACGCAGACGAAACCCTTTGAAATCTGGAGAAGGATCCCTGGATGGCCGGCCACAAGCAGATGGTACCCGGTGGCTGACCTCCTCGCCCAGTGGGCACCTCCCCAGGAATGGCCAGAGGTAGATGGATCCCCGGGGCACTTGGAACAGGCCCTGTATGAAATAGAAGAAACCCTGAGTGGATGCAGTGCCCGCGAGGCGGCAGGAGCCGGGGGATGGGTGTTTCTCACGGCTCTGCGAGAGTCCAGGCGGAAAGAGCAATCTAGGATCCAGCAAGTAGTGGATGAGATGCGAGAAGAGATACGAGAAGAGATGCGGATACAACAACAACATTTGAGGATTCTGGAGGAAGAAGTTCGGAGAAACCGGCCCACCCCTCCGGAGATGCCAGACTTCGTCTCAGGAAGGAAGGAGAGGGAGGCTGGCCCTTTGCGCGAATCACAGCCGGTGGTGGCAAACCAGCCTGCGACTCCAGAGATGCCAGACCCCTGCTCAGGAGAGGAGGAGAGGGAGGCTGAACCTTTGCCTGAGTCCCAACCCGCAGTGGTAAACCAACCCGCCACCCCGGAGATGCCGGACTCCTCTGGAGAGGAGGAGGAGGCTGGGCCCATGCTCCGGGCCCGCCCAGTGGTGACTCAGAAAATGAAGCGGCAGCGACCCATGGCCCCAGGGGGTCTGGCTGCGGGACCACCACAGATGACGGAATTTACTACCTACCGACCTTACACCCAGGCGGAACTGGTGGACTTGGGCAAACAGTTCCGCCAGAAACCAGGGGAACCCTTGGCAGCCTGGCTGCTACGTTTATGGGACCTGGGGGTGGATGGGATTATTTGCACGGCTCAAGAGATGGAGAGACTGGCCTCCGTGACTTCACACCCATCCTTGCGACAGAGGCTGCAGAACAGCCGGCGTTATGGCCAGGGCGACCACACCCTCCTGGAGTGGATAATGGCTGCCATACGGACAGTATGGGCTGATGCGGGAGACGTGCCGGAGACAGTAAGCGGATGGCAGACGTACGCCGAGCTGGTGCAGGTACTTCGGGAATTGGGGATGCGGCAGGCCATGTTTAATGTGAATACGCGTGGTCCTGACGACGAGCGTTTCACAGCAGGAATGAGAGACTTGGTATTAAAGGATGCCCCCTCATCTACCTTTGGATCCCTCATGGCAGTACTAGCACCCTATGTGGGACGTCAGATACATGACGTCACCACAATGATAGCCAGCTTGGGAGAAGTTGAGAGCCGGCGCTCTCAGAAAGGAATACGGGTAGTTTCAGAAAGGTCAAAAGGAATGCCAAGGAGGGCAAGGAGGCCTCTTGGCATCACAGAACCTATAAAAGTCACCCGTAAACAAATGTGGATGGATTTAATAAGAGCAGGCGTAGATAGCACTAAAATAGACGCACAGCCCAATGCATATTTGTTGGAATTATGGCAGCAGCTGCGAGAAGACCAGAGGTTCACACCCATGAGAAGGACTGCTGCTCAAGGGGAGCCTGGAAGCCCCAGGCCTCAGGCGCGCGCCCTGCGGCTGGAAGACCACTTGCTGCCAGCCCCGTCCTCGGGTGATGGCCTGATATCCTTTGAATAGGGTGAGGGCCAAGGAACCCGTCCACAGGGGACGGGCGGGGACCGGAGGCCACATGTGGAGCTTGCCATCCACTGGTCCCCGACTAACGTACAAAGGGTTTTAGCGCTAGTAGACACAGGAGCAGAATGTACTCTGCTCTATGGAAATCCGGAAAGATTTCATGGGTCTACTTGTTATATTGATGGCTATGGAGGCCAGAGTGTCAAGGTGACAGCAGTAAACTATCTCTGGGGATTGGGCGATTACCCCCTAAAGAGTATAAAGTGTATGTATCGCCCATCCCGGAGTACATCCTGGGGGTGGATGTACTACGTGGCTTATGGCTAGAAACCACAGTCGGAGAGTTTCGCCTTAGAGTGCGAGTGGTAAAGGCAGTGGTGAGAGGACACGCTAAGCATCCGCCCCTACAACTGCCAGTCAAGCAACATTGGTTGCCCGGAGGCTACAAAGAAATTACAGGCACAATATCAGAGCTGGAGAAAGTGGGCATTGTGAGTACTGCCCACAGCCCCTACAATTCGCCAGTGTGGCCGGTGAAGAAGCCCGATGGCTCTTGGCGCATGACAGTAGATTATCGTGAATTGAATAAGGTAGTTCCCCCCTTGCATGCTGCAGTGCCTTCAGTGGCAGATTTGATGGATCGTCTGAACCACGAGCTGGGAATGTACCATTTTGTAGCCGATCTGGCAAATGCTTTTTTTTCCATAGATATAGCCCCAGGAAGTCAAGACCAATTCGCCTTCACCTGGGAAGGCCGGCAGTGGACATTCACTGTGCTGCCACAGGGATACCTGCACAGCCCGACTCTGTGTCACGGGCTGGTGGCAGCAGATTTGGCCCGGTGGGAAAGGCCATCTTCAGTGCGTTTATACCATTATATTGATGATATTTTATTGACAAGTGACTCTCTTACAGATCTGGAAAAGGCAGTACCTCTCTTATTAACACACCTGAAAACATGCGGCTGGGCAATCAACGAAAGCAAACTGCAGGGGCCTGGACTGTCAGTTAAGTTCCTGGGAGTTGTTTGGTCGGGTAAGACAAAGGTTATCCCTGAAGCTGTGATAGATAAAATTCAAGCTTACTCCACTCCAACCACAGTGAAGCAGCTGCAAGCCTTTCTGGGTCTGCTGGGTTACTGGAGGGCATTTATACCTCACATGGCCCAGCTCTTACGACCCTTGTATATGTTAATACGTAAGGGAGCCAGGTGGGATTGGTCAGCTGAGGCAGACACAGCATTTGCCACGGCCAAACGAACTATAAAGACTGCTCAGGCCTTGCAGGTTTTTGACCCAGCCCGACCCTGTGAGCTCGATGTACATGTTACTCAGGAAGGGTTCGGGTGGGGACTCTGGCAGAAATCAGAGAGGCTACGACAGCCTATTGGGTTCTGGTCCCAACTCTGGAAGGGGGCTGAGGTTAGGTATTCTTTAATTGAGAAACAGTTAGCTGCGGTATATGCAGCCTTACTAGCCACAGAAAGTATAACTGCCACAGCCCCTGTCTCAGTGAGAACCACTTACCCAATAGCTGGATGGGTACGGGACTGGACAACAAAGCCCCATAGTGGCACTGCTCAAACGCCCACTTTGGCGAAGTGGGGGGCATACTTAGAACAGTGCTGCACCCTGTCAACTAGCCCCTTAAGGGTGGAGTTGCAGGAGGTTCTTGGTCCTGTGACATATACTAGTATGGAACTGAATTCAGAAGCCTGTATAGAAGCCGAACCTGAAGCTAGTCCCTACAAGGAGGGTCGAGCACCGATTCCAGCAGAGGCCTGGTATACAGATGGCTCCAGCCGGGGCCAGCCAGCCTCTTGGACAGCGGTGGCTGTACACCCAGAAACAGACACTATCTGGTTCGAAACCGGGACGGGACAGAGCAGCCAATGGGCTGAACTGCGAGCAGTATGGATGGTGGTGGCCCATGAGCCTTCCCCTCTAGTAATCTGTACCGACAGTTGGGCTGTGTACAGGGGTCTGACACTGTGGATTTCCACATGGAATTTAAATGACTGGACAGTTATGCATCGGCCATTGTGGGGCCAGGCCCTATGGAAAGATCTATGGGATCTGGGGCATCAGAAGCAGGTGACTGTTTATCATGTCACAGGACATGCCCCATTAGCCTCACCAGGCAACGATGAGGCAGATACCCTAGCCCGGGTTCGATGGCTTGAAACTGCCCCAGGGCGGGATGTTGCGCAGTGGCTACACAGACGCTTGCTCCACGCAGGGCAGAAGACAATGTGGGCCACTGTACGTGCCTGGGGTCTACCTGTAACTTTAAAAGAAATCCAGACTGCATGTGAAACATGTGTAGTATGTTCTAGGACTTACCCCCGGAGACCTTTTGCATCTACAGGCCAGGTGTTGCGGGGGCAGGTACCCCTGACACGCTGGCAGATTGACATCATTGGACCACTACCTCGCTCCGATGGACAACAATATGCTGTCACCTGTGTGGACACTGCTACCGGGTTATTGGCAGCTTACCCTGCTCCACATGCGAACCAAAAGGCAGTTTTGGCAGCACTGGCACGCCTATGTGCTGCATATGGACGTCCGCTGGTAGTGGAGAGCGATCAAGGGACTCATTTTACAGGAGCCCGGGTGCAGCAGTGGGCCAAGAACATGGGTGTTGAATGGAAGTTTCACAGTCCCTATAATCCCAAAGCTGCAGGGATTATAGAGAGGTATAATGGCCTACTGAAGCAAGGACTAAGAGCCACTGCCCCCACTCAGACGCTGGCCGGGTGGAGCCGACGTCTCTGGGAGGTGTTGCAGACATTGAGAGGAGCAGGAGAGGCGGCCTGGCTCCAGTGGAGGCATTGCTACATCGTGCCGCTGCTCCCATCTAATTACAAATAAAGACATCAGACATCTTATTAAAACCGGGACTTGGACAGCAGGGCAACATCCTATAGCCAGCCCCAACTGGAGTGGACCCAGGGCAGACTGTGGACTGGGAATGGCCCTGGACAGTGAAGGCTCCCCATATGCGGTGGGTGGCTCTGATAGTCCCTTGGGGTCGTGGCCTGGAGGCCAATTTACAGATAAAACCATGGGTGAGTGCGCAGTGGCCGCCGCGGGTGCGTGTTACCCACCCTGGAGTGACAGATCAGCGGGCAATCCTCAAGGGGACATTTGTAATAACTCTGTGGCCCATTATGAGCTCTCCACTCCTGCTGCATGTAGAACCCACTGATGCCTCTTCACTGGCAAAGCGAGTGTGGTATTCACGCCCTGGAAGGCCACTGATGCCAGCAACAATATTGTCTTCGGATGCCAAATTGGCATGTATATTGCCCGATGGGAGGGATCTCCCATTGCTGGTACCGGTAACTTCTCTGTCCTTCCGCCCCTAGGAAAATTAAGTTTAATCATTTTGTGATGTATTTGCTTTTGTGGTCCAGAGCTGCACTGTTTATGTTTGCTTAAAAAAATTGTACATACGTAGACTATATGGCAGAAAACCCTGAGGGGGTGGACTGTAGGGTAAAGAAAATGTCAGGCTTTTCTGCCCTGCCGCCATCAGGATAGATGAGGGAGCTCTGTGATCCTGGGTGCATGCCTGATGGCGGGCACCTGAAGTGGGTACACCTGCGCTAAAAGACTGATAATATAAGGGTGGTGCAGCAGAGTGCGGTGTGGTGGTAGTGCAGTGTTAAGGGTGGAGGAGTGGAGTGTACGGAGGAGTGTTGGAGCGACTACAAACCACGGCGAAGAGCATGTGGCTGCTAGAACCGTTCATAAACCTGCTCAGAATGGGTTGGTTGCTTTACAACTGGGCATACAGGGCAGGCAGGGGTGCGGGGGGGGGGAGGGGTTGGGGGTGGTGGCCTGGGAGGCTGGCAGGACTGCCAGCCCCCAGCCAGTCTTCACTCTATCTGGGCTCTCCAGCATTCTCTTTTGTTTTCTTCTGCTCTTTGCTCTGCTGGCATCCCCATGACACTGCCCTTACAAGCCCAGGTGTATCCACTTACACATGCCCACACCCCACTTCAGGTGCCCGCCATCAGGCATGCATTCAGTACTGCAAGGATCCATTATCAATCCTAATGGCGGGAGGGCAGAAAAGCCTGATACTTTTTCACTTACCCTACACACACCATCTTTTGCTTTCTACCTCATCTCACTAAGTGAAAAAAGAAACCCAGAACTAGCCTTCTTCGGGTTGTTCTGGCCCTCTTTCTGGCACCTTTGTCCATTCACCCTACAAGGTGGTAGGAGAAGGAGACTGTTTATAATCTCCTATCTTTCTAGGTTTCTACTTCTTTAATAATCCTATATTTAGAGTTCAGCTTCATGAAAATATCCACTCCTTTGACTCCACTTTCTTTCACACTATCAGGTCCTCTTGACTTTGCAGCGTTTCTGAAAATAACAACCAGCTACCAGCATTTCTTTGCAGATTATTCTTTCTTTACATATTTTCTAAATGGTTTTTGCTTCTTGGCTCTTTTCTTCAGTTTCTTCATCTTTCCAATGACTCACTGAGAATCTAATGGAAGCTAGATCCCCTCTGCCATGGGCCCCCAACAAAGTCACATAATCCACCCCTTCAGCTCTTTTTAAAAATGTCACTTCGCAGCAAGTTCCTTCCTGACACTGTTTTACTTCTATTCCCACCCACACTTACTGTCCCCATATCCTGATTCATTTTTCATCATGGCACAAACTAAGATACTATTAATTTTAATTAATTATTTGTTGTTTGCTCCCCTCCCCTCAGGATATCAATCTCCAACTGGGCAAGTATTTTTCTATTTTTTTGTCTACCGCTGTATTTTAGAACCGAGAATAGTGTCTTTGGGCCTCCCTGGTGCACAAGGGGTTAAAACTCAACCTATGAAGCTATCCGCAGCCTCTGCAGCATGAGTTCAATCCCCGGTTAGGGAGCAACCCACATGGTGCAGCAGATCTCTCCTGGCTCGTCCGCTGCTCCCCTCAGCAGTGTATTTCAGTCAATCTGTCTGTTCTGCTCCCAACGCTGTCTCTGGTGAATCCTCTCACTCACCCCCACACCTCTGGCCTGTACCCTGGTTCTTGTATAAATAAATAAATCTTTAAAAAAAAAAAAGGAATAGTGACTTTGACTTGCGCATAGTAAGACCTTAACAAATTATTTTTAGACTGTTATTTCAAGAAAACATTTAAATTTGAACATATTCTTAAAACATGGCATATAAATCCAGGGTCTTAATGGGGCAGGTTGAAAAATGGTATGTATGGCAGAACACCATCTATTTAATGAAAAAACAATAGGCTCACAAAAAAATACAAATTTTGTTCATGCCATAGACAGTTTGTATACATTTTCCCTGCATCTTGTAGAAAAAAGTGTGGAAGGTGATACATCAAACAGTTACTATGTGTAGGGTGTGGTTGAAAGAGGCTTTGTTTATACCCATAATAACACAAAGCTTTTAGTGCCTTGTCTTGCACTCCATGTGAGGTAAACGGCACAATCCAATTTATGATTATAAAAGGTCCCTCTGGGAACTGTGAGGAAATGCACTCGGAGGACGAGCAGCAGGGGAGCCAGCTGGGCTTACCCTTTAGATACAGTGTCCACAGAACCTGGCCCATGTGAGTGTTTTAATTTTATTTTCTTCTAAAACAAGAATAAGGGCCTCCCTGGTGGCCTAGGGGTTAAGTCTCAGCGCTATCACTGCCCCAGCCTGAGTTCGATCCCCTGCCAGGGAGCTATGCGCATGGCCCAGCAGACCTCTCTTGTCTCACCCGCTGCTCCCCTCAGCAGTGTATTTTAGTTGACCTGCCTTTTCTGCTCCCTACACTGGTGAATCCTCTCAAACCCTGCACCGCTGGCCTGCACCCCAGTTCTTCTATGCAAAGAAAAGAAAAAAAAATAAAAAATTCATACATATTAAAAATAAATATTTAAAATAAGAATAAAACAATAATGAATATATTGTAATGAGTGCAATCTGAACTATATTTGCCTGTATACAAATGCAGCACTAAAATGTTATTTTTATTTTATCTTTTTATTTATTGTATGGATGAAGGGGTCCGGGGAGGCAAAAGTCCCAAGCACTCACTGAAGGTCATCAGGTGGGCCTGGTTAGGAGGGGGAACTCTTGAAGGGGTTGAAGTCAACAGTAGACATGGAGCCAAGTGGACAAAGGAAGGGTGTGATGCCACACCTCTAAATCTTACACAATGTTGTAAACCAATGTTACCTCAATAATACTTTTTAAAATTTTTAAAAATACCTTTTGGAAGAAGATAGAAGGTGTGGGGGTATCCAGGCCTCCCGACTCTCATGGCACTCCTGAAGGTAGGGAAAATGTGATTGGACTAAAGCAATTTGGAATAGATTTGGAAACACCCCCTGGCTAGACCCAGTGCTGGGCACAGCTTGGCTGAAGTTCAGGGGCACGAGGAGCACAGGGGCCTGTGGCCGGTCAGCATTCTCCGCACAAACCACAGGACAAATGTGAACACTGTTCTTGTCATACACAGCAGACCTGAATGACAGTGGCTTTTTAAAAGCAGGATTTTGAAAACAAAAATACTTCATAGCAAAGACATCTCTGAAAAGCTGGTCACCCTTCAGGGGACTGTTTTAAAAGGCTGGACTTCAAAATATTTTCAGCCCTCAGACCACATAGAAGGGGGCACAATACTCTGTGGACCATCTGTCTTTATCCATATTTCACTGAGAGAAAGGATGACTTTTTTGAAGACATGCTAATAGACCCTAATAGCTAAGCATCTAATATGTGATGTTCAACACCATTAGGATTAGGGAGAGTATTTGGGAAACTCTTGAGTCTTGAGTTGTTTGTTTCATTTCCCCATAAGATGGGAGTAATGACAGCACCTCCTTTACAAATTGTTTTAAGGACACAGTTATTCCCCTCCCTTTTTTATTTTATTTTTTTTTAATAAATTTTATTTTTATATTCCCCATACAATTGCAATCCCCCCATTCTGACCCCAATCCCTTCCCTCCCACCCCCCACCCCCCAAAAAGTGTCTCTGGTTCATAGTTTTTGTTGATTTTGATTTTCACTTTCTTATATTCATTTTCCTGGTCCCTTATTTAAGTTTTCTAGATCCCTGCTATGAGTGAGACCATCCGGTATTTTTCTTTTTCTTTTTGGCTTATTTCGCTGAGCATGATCCCATCCAGCGTCATCCATGTTGCTGCAAATTGCATGTGTTTATCTTTTTTGAATGCTGAGTAATATTCCATGGTATATATGTACCACATCTTCTTGATCCAGTCATCTATTTTTGGGCATTTGGGCTGTTTCCAAAGCTTAGCTATTGTAAACAGTGCTGCTATAAACATAGGGGTGCAGGTGTTCTTTGGAATTGATGTTTCTGTGTTCTTTGGGTAAATACCTAGGAGTGGAATTGCTGGATCCTGTGGAATCTCTATGTTTAGTAGGTCCAGAAATCTCCACACAGCTCTCCATAGTGGTCGGACCCCTCCCTTTTTTAAATTGAAGTAATGTTAATTTCCATCACTTTATATATTTCAGGGGTATTATTTGTATTATTATGTGTATTATGTGTATTATTTCACCACATCCTCCAAAACCCCAGTGTTCCGCCAATAGATCCCACTATCCCCTTTGCTCACCCTATTGCTCTCCCCTCTGGTAACCTTGGACATAGTTCATGTGCTCTTCCCCTCCTGTTTTCACTCCTCTTCCTCCTCCTCTCCCTCCCACCTTCTGGGTGTTTAAGATCAAGGTTTGTCCTCATTGGACTTTTGTTTGGTTTCTTCATATTCTGCATAAAAGAGAAACCGTCCAGTATTTATCTTTTCCTTCTGGCTTTTATCACTTCGTATAATCCCTTCCAGTCCCTGCCACATTGCTACAAATGGCATGACTTTATCTTTTTTGATTGTTGAGTAGGATTCCATAGAGCATTTCTTGTCCGTAGGGCCCTGTCTCCTGCTTTTATCTGTACTACTGATTATTGAACTCACTAGTCAGTTTATTCAACCAATAGTCTCAGAACCACAGACAACCAACCTTACTGTCGACCACCAACTAGAATTTACTTCTTGAGCCTTAATAAATTGTAGCCTCACCACAGTGTTCACTATGTTTATTATTTTAATCTTACCATTCTTGGAGTCTATAGTAACTTTAATTCAAGTTGATGTGTTTGCCTTACTAATAAGCCTCTAGTTATATGTTAACATTTAATGATTCGCACATATCATGTAGTGAACCCCAGACCCTGTCCATAAACAGGAGTCTTATCAGTCTTTATGACATCTGTTTGGAAATATGATTGCACTTTCAGTCCACATCCAAGTGTCTTTAGTCTTATTAGCCAACATAGTAACCATATACAAATGCATGAGATACTATTCCAGAAAGCACATTCTAGCCACACACCACCACACTAGTTGTTCAAAAAAAAAAAAAAAAAAACCTATCTTGGAAATAACCCTATTTATTATTTCAGAAAACTTCTTTGCTGATTGCTTCTAAGCTTTTTATAATTCAAACCTAGTCTCAATACTTGAATTAGGTGTCTGCTGGCTACCCACAGCTATTCTCCCCCTGAATCCCCCAGAAGTCCACTTCTAAATAGTTCAGTCTTATTAGTTTCCAGAATACCTACTGCTTTGAGCTCATTATAGTTTAATACAAGGTAGTCACAAACAGTTAACTCAAACCTTTTTTATTACAATTTCCCTAGAAATTTATTTCAGGTTATTACAAGTCTCAGAATATTATAGAACATTTAGCATTTCAAACGGAATTTATGGTTCAACATTCTTTGTAGTCATAGGTTGCCACAGGTCACCTGCAATTATCGGATCCTTTTCCTTTCTATGTATTCCCTACATCACTTAAATTTCATTGCACATATAATCATTCTTTAGATTTGAAGCATCTGGTTGATACTGCCATTTTGTAGATGTATTTTGACTAGTCCCGTATGTCTCTAGCTATTGAGGAAGATCATATTCTTTTAGGATTAATTGGCATGCAGTTTCTTTCTAATTAACTAGTGTCTGTATTAACTAGCTCAAGAAAGAGTAATACATCTCTTATTAAGATTACTCACTAACACATTTTAGGCTTCATCACTGCACCTTGGCTGTAAAAACTAAGCATCTAGTCAGGAAAATCCCGTCTGAATGAGGATTTGATATCATAGTATCAACTCCTCTTATTCATAAATTTTGTTCTAGTAGCTACCACATGTCTACTAGTCTATCTGGAAATCATCCTACTCCTCCCTTACCCTGAGCATCCCAAGCTAATCATCTAAAAACTATACTTACTATGGCACTAATTTTATTGTTACTAGTAGCTATAAGCCTATCATGAACATGAATTCAAGAAGAATTAGAATGAGTTGAGCCTCCCTGGTGGCGCAAGGGTTAAGACGCAACCTATGAAGCTAGCCACAGACACTGCAGCACAAGTTCGATTCCTGGCCAGCCAGGGAGCAACCCACATGGCGCATCTGACCTTTACCCCAGCTCTTGTATACATAAACAAATAAGTCTTGTATACATAAACAAATAAGTCTTTAAAAAAAAATTAGAATGAGTTAACTATGATAATGAGCTTAAAATAAAACAAATTATTTCAACATATTAAATTATGGTCAATCCCATAATTACCAAATGTCCTTACTTTATATTAATATTCTAACATTGAAAATATATCTTGGGCCTCCCCTGCTGGCGCAGGCAGTTGAGTGCCACACTGTGAAGCTGTCTGCAGCATCTGCAGCGGGGGTTCAATCCTGGCCGGTCGGTGAGGGTCCCACGTGGTGCGGCAGACCTCTCTTGTCTCTCCCACTGCTCTCCTCAGCAGTGTATTTTGTCAGTCTGCCTGTTTTGTTCCCCACTCTGTCTCTGGTGAATCCTCTCACCCTCCTACACATCTGGCCTGTACCCCGATTCTTGTACAAATAAATAATCTTTAAAAATATATATATCTTACGGGAATGTTTAATACATAGATTCCATTTAATATCTTCATTGCTATGCTTAGAAGGAATGATACTATCCCTACTCATATTATCTCTAAGGTAATCCCAAGTATTCATTTCACATTAACCAGTATAATACCTGTTATTTTATTAGTATTCACAACTTGCAAAGTTACAGTAGAATTATCACTATTATAGCGTCTAACACTTATAGTATGATAATGTACAAAACCTTACCTTCTACCATATTAAATATCATTATTCCAACCATTAAATTATTCCCACCAGCATAATAATATACATGTTATTTGAATTAAGACTATATACCCTACTAATTAGCATTATTAGCTTATTCTTCCTAAATCAACCTAATGATAATAGTTCAAACTTCTTACTAATCTTTTTTGACCCCATATCAGCAACTTTATCAATACTAATGAACATGACTGCTCCCCTCTAATACTCAGTCAGTCAAGTCCACTTATCCAAAGAATCACCTACTCCCAAAAACTATATCAGAAATCTAATTTTATCCCAAAACATTAAATAGAACATTCTGCCACAGATCTAACCTTATTCTATATTCTATTTGAAGTCATATTAGTTCCAACCCCAATTATTATCACCTGCTGAGGGAATCAAACAGAATGAGTAAACACAGGACCTTATTTCCTATTCTACACACCAGTAGGATCACCTGCCTCCACTCCTTGTGGCATTCATCTTTATTTGAAAATCATAGGTTCATTAAGTTTTACAATCATCTAATATTATCCAACAGTTTATGTAATATTTTCCTCTGACTAGTATGCATAACAGAATCAAGTAGTAAATGCTATGACCTAATGCTAAATGTTATGACTAGCACCAAAGCACACGTAGAAGTTGGGTCACAGAGCTTGCAGCAGCATGGCTTAAATTAGGTGGGTACTGCATGTTACAAATTACAACAATACTCAGTCCCCTAACAGACTGCTTGGCATATCCGTCTCTTGTACCATTTCCCTGAGGAATAATTATAATCAGCTTCATCTACTCATGCCAAACAGTCTTAAAATCACTAATCACATATTCTTCCATCAAACACGTAGCACTAGTAATTGTAATTAACCTTATCCAACTACCATAAAGTAATATGGGAGCCCCAGTCCTGATAATTGCCCATGGCATTATTACCGTCAATATTATTTTCAATTATACATCATCAATATTATTTTGTCTAGAAAACTCAATGTACAAATGAATTCACAGCTGAACTATAATTTTAACCCACAGGCCACAAACACTACTCTCAATAATAGCAACATAATGATTACTGATTGGCAAGTCTCATCAAATTTGTCCTACTTCCAACAATCAATCTAATTAGACGATTATTGGTAGTAATGTTATTATTTTCATGAATATTCTTATGGTTTAATATGAATTGAAATAGTTAATTCCACCCTCTATTCCCTCTATGGGGTGATCATCATACAATGAAGTAAATGTACATATCACGTTAATAATATTAACCCATCATTCACAGGAGAAAATGTGCTCTTGACCTTATACCTATTACCTTTTCTGCTTTTATCACTTAATCCCCAAATTATTTTGGGGCCTATATACTGCAAACACACTTTTAAAAACATTAAATTATAGGTCTAATAATGAAAATTTAAACCTTCTCACTCACTTAAAAAGTATGCAAGTACTGCTATTTCATGCCATCATGTAGAATAATGTGGATTTTTTCAACTTTGAAGGATATTAAGCCATTGTTCTTCAGAACCAAAAAAAAATTGTTGCAACTCCAAATAAAAGCAATAAATATATTTTCATTTTCTACATGAATTTCACTGTTCATATTAGTCTTAATAATTATAGCAATTACCTCCAACATTTACAAAAACAATCTATACTCACTGTAGGGTAAAGAAAAAATGTCAGGCTTTTCTGCCCTCCCGCCATCAGGATAGATGATGGATCCTTGCGGTCCTGAATGCATGCCTGATGGCGGGCACCTGGAATAGGGTGTGGGCATAGGTAGATGGGATTCACCTGGGCTAAGGCTGTGCTTTTTAAGGGCGGCGTCACGGGGACGTCAGCAGAAGCCATGAACGAACAGAAGCTGAAAGAGAAGCTGAGAAAGAAGTAGCAGATGCCGAGAGCAGAAGCAGAGATCACCGGAGAGCCCAGACAGAGTGAGGATTTGCTGGGGGCTGGGAGGCCTGCCAGCCTTGCCTGCTGTGTACCAGGTAAATCCCAATAAAAGACCTGCAAAAACCACTGAGGCCTCTGACTCCTCCTTTACCCGGTCTGCTGGATCATAGAAAACCTGCGCTGTGGTCCATTCCTGACCCTACACTCACTTTATGTAAAAACTATTATCTTGTATACTTTTATTATCAGCTGAAATCCTACATCAATATTCATTTATTTAGGCTAAGAAATCATTATCTCAAATCGACACTGAATAACTATTCAAGCTAATTATTGTCCTATAGCTTTAAATAACAGTATTTCTCAATAGTATTTATCCCAGTAGCACTCTGCTACATGGAAAATTACAGAATTTTCAATATAACATACACATTCAAATAGTAACTAATTTTTCAAATATTTATTTACATTTCTTATCAGGCTAATTGTTGTCACTGCCAACAGCCTCTTCCAACTTCTCATTAGACAAGAAGGAGGAGGGATAATCAAAGCCTCATAAATTGCAGGATGATAAGACAGAGCAGATGCAAATCCTGAGCCCTCTGTGCAGACTGTGTAGCCACATGGGACAAAATGAATTGATTGTATCAATAGCATAAGATCTACTTAAACTCCCGAGATTTTCAGCAAGTTTTCATTCTCAGCTTAAGCCAAAATAATCTACCACCACCTGGACTCCTTCAAGCTGCACTGGTTTATCTGCCTAATTAGCCTCCACCCTGACTTCCTTCAGATGTGAAAGGCCCTGCCCAAACCTCAGCCCTGCTGCACTTAAGCACAATAGTCATAGCAGGTATCTTCCTGCTAATTTACTTCCACTCCCTAGTAGAAAATAACAAAATAATTCAACCAGAAACACTCTGCATAGGTGCTCTCATCACACTATTTACAGTAGCTTCATCTCTAACGCAAAATGATTGAAAAAGTCACTGCTTTTTCCACTTGAAGCCAACTTTTGGCATTAATCACCCATACATGACATTTCTTCACACCAGCAAATGTGTTCTTCCAAGCTATATTATTTATGTACTCTGGGTGCAATCTGCTTAATCTAAATGACTAATAAGACATCTGAAAAACAGGCAGTTTATAGCATTGCCTTTTGTCACACTTCACTTACCATCAGAAGCCTGAAAGGTTTACCTTTCCGTACAGGATTTTACTATGAAGATGTAATCATCAACACCACTGTCACATCATATACCAGTGTCTGAGTCCTATTAATGACTCTCGTGGTTGCTTCCCTAACAGTCATCTGCAGCAACCTGATTATCTTTTTTCTACTGCTAGGACAGCCTCATTAATGCCGTTACCCTTGTGTCTTTTTTCATGTCTCAGAGCCAGTGTGCGTTCCCTCTGCAGGGCATCGAGCTCGGTCCATCTGTGTAACAGTCATGTATTTATACCTGTAGTTTATACTGTCAACTGTTCTGGAACGTACCTGTATGAGGAACGCACCTATAATAGTTTCAGTCGTGGATCCCAGCGATGACTTGCACGGTGCTCTTCCAGGTCTTCATCCTCCAAAAACACCAGTTTAATTAAAAAAGAGACTGTCAGAATGAATATTAGAAATAACCTGGCACTGGACATTTCAAAAAGACCTTATTGACTCAGATGAAGGAGTCCAAGAGCATGTCTGTAAAGGGTTTGTTATTTTCATCCTCATCGGTTTGAGACTTTTTAAAAAAGTGAACCATTTTTATTAGAGTGTTCCATGGTGTCCAGGCTCAAAGCTGTCCCTGAAATGTACCCCAAGTCCATTTCATGATGTTCTGAGTAAGGTCGGGAATATCCCTGACCATCCTGTTCACAGCTGATAGCTTCTTCTGTAGAATAAATATTACAGGGCTTCCCTGGGGTGGTGGCATTTATTTTCATGTTGACATGTGTGCCAGGTCTCAGCAGGAGACAGACAAATGCTGAAATACCTCCACAAATGCTGAAATACCTCCATTATCCTCCTGCTACTGTCCTAACTCAAGCTCTTATTGTGTCATCTGGAACTTTACAAGCATCTTTGAACTGACCTTAAATTTTAATACATGTCACTCCCCTGCCTTCCCCGCCCTCATTGCCCACCAGTGATCTTTCCCAAACACATATTGAGAGGCAGCGATGCATGGAGTTGGAGGCTTGTTTGAAACTTGACAGTTCTGGCTGTTTCCTGCCATTTCCTGCATGTTTGACCTTGAGGAAGACTTGCATCCCTTCTTCCTTTATTCCTTTGAGCATTATTTGGGCATGTTACCTAAAAATCTCAGCATTGTGCCTGGTGCATAGTCTAGTTCTTAAATTTAGTAGTTGTTACTATCTTTATCATACTGAAAAATATGTAGCTTTGAACAAGTAATATTTGTTCTTTGAACTTCAGTATCTCCATTTGAAAAATGAATATATTATTTAGACTCCGTTTCGCTGATTCTATGAAGGAACTATTAATTCAGTGACATATGATAAAGTTTATATTACATTTTCTCACATTCTGATGTTCCAGAAATCCCTCAAGTGTTTAACAGCTGCACCCTGAAAAGTCAGAGTTTGGTGGAGAAGACTGTATGCATTTTTGTTCAGCACCCTCTCCTAGCAGCAGTTTTGGGGCTGCCTGGATAATTGCTCCCCGCTCAGATCTCTGTACTGAGAGAAGTGGGGGAGGCTCCCAGCCTCTCAGGCCCTGTGATCTTGGGTTCTTCTGAAAATGCCTGTGCCTCATACTAATCCTTAGACCATCTCCTCAGTTCCTTTCAACTCTGAGGCAGTCTTGGTTCTAAGGATGCATTTTCCTTGGTATGGTGAATACACACTGACAAGAAGATAGCGGATATAGTGGGTTTTGGGTAGGGTGGTTGATTTTGGGTAGGGTGGCACCCTCTTTTTGCAAATGGTCTGTGCTGGTAACATGGTCTAAAACAAAGAGCACTGGGTCTGCACCCCTGCCACCTGAATGGGTGGACACAGCTCAAAGAACTTGAGCATCCATGTAACTTACCAGGGTGTGTTTCCTCATCAGTAATCCACATCTCTGATCAACACACCAAGTGAAGCTGTAAAAATGGAGAGAATTATTAGTGGTGGTGGTGATGATGGAATTTTTCTGAAAATTTTGGGATTCTAAACAGAGATACAATGAAAACATTTTATATCATACCCTGTAAAAGGAAATGTACCAAAAAAGCTTTTTGTTCTAAGTTAGAATTTGAAACAGAAATTATTTATAAAGCAGGCATTATTACTGGGTTTGTTTTGGTCTTCAATTCTTTTAAAACTGGCTCCATGGTGTAATAGTTTTGGAATTAATACTAATAAAACATTAGTTACACTGGTGAGTTATGGCTTCATTTAAAACAGGATGAAGATGTTAACCCAGTGGTGCCCAGAATCGGAGGTAAGGTCAAAGGGGCTTCCCTTGTGAAGGTCAGAAGTCAGGGTCATTACTATTAAGCTTTAGATGGGGCTGAGAGAAATCACCTGCATTTCACTTAGCAGACTCACCTGACTGTTTTATCTGTGCCTTAAAATCCTTTGGGGAGTAGTTGCCATCAACTTGTTTTTAGTCACAGAGAATGTGTGGCTCAGAAACTTTGATTTGGTCAAAGTCACACAGCTTGTCCAAGGTGAGAGAGCTGGGAGGTGGGAGAGAGCACCTCCCTTCAATGGAGAGAGCAGGGTCTGCAGTCTGACCTCTACTGGTGTGGGTTCCTGGGTAACTTGGGAAATGTTACTCCATGAACAAATGGGTGTCATGCCTGCCTCATAGAGATAAAATGTGTGCAGTGCTTGGTTCAGGGCTGGGCACTTAACTTAAAAAACTTAATAAAAGCTAGCTATTCTTCTCAGCCTTCATCCTCCACCTCACTTTCCATTGAGCACATGGGTGTTGACAAACACAGCCACAGGCAACCTCCTACTTACGCAGATCCCCCAAACCACCCAGCAACATGTCCCTAGCAAACCAGTCTGGAATTGACTCAATTTCCACTTCCCTCCCAACTTGCGCTTCCTGGGCTTTGGAGATTTTCCTCCTTCCCTCCCCGATTCTGCCCTCCAGTGCAGTGGGCACTTCAGTCTGAGCACTGACCTCACCTGGCACTGAAAATGGGGGGTTGGGGTGACAGGAGGTGGGAAGGAGCAAGTGCTTCACTGGGGATACGAAAGGAGTGAAAAAGTGGAAAAATTGGAAAAACTCCTTCTGATCTTTTCTCCCAAGCCCCTCCTCTCAGGCGTCCTGCTCTGATCTCCCAAACCCCCTCCTGTCTCTCTCCCCAGGCTCTAGTCCTTAGGGTCCAGCTCCCTGGTATGTTTCTTTGTAAACCTGCGACTCATAGTTGGGTTTGCAAAGAATGCATGTTAGTAGCAGGGCCAGCACCACCTGAGAACTTGCTAGAGATGCACATTCTTTCAAGTCCTGTGTCAGGCCTACTGAAGAACTCTGGGGATGTGGCTCCTACAATCTGTGTTTTTAACAAGTTCTCCAAGTGGTTAGGATATATGTGTGAACACCACTGTCTTAAGCAAACAAGGGAAAGGGAATTGATGACCTGAGGATTCAACTTACTTCTTGACAAGCTCAGTGAGAACTGCTCAAGTGTTTTTTTCTTTTTTTTTTTAAGGTTTCTTTTTTTGTTTGTTTATTTTTAAAGATTTATTTATTTATGTGTACAAGAGCTGGGGTACAGGCCAGAGGTGTGGAGGGTGAGAAGATTCACCAGAGACAGAGTGGGGAACAGAACAGGCAGATCTACTGAAATACACTGCTGAGGGGAGCAGTGGGCGAGGCAACAGAGGTCTGCTGCTCCATGTGGGTAGCTCCCTGGCTGGGATCAGACTCAGGTAGCAGTGGTGAAAGCTCTGAGATTTAATCTCTAGGCCACCAGGGAGGCCCTCTTGTGTTTTTAAAAATTGTTTTTGAACTTTTTATTTTAAAATAATTGGATATTCACAGGTAAGTTGGGAAGACAGTATAGACCCTCCTTACCTTTCTCACTCTGCTTTCTCTAAGGGCAATGTCTTATGTGTGCATAGTATGTCAGGAATCTTTAGGGGGCTTAAATTTTTTATTTTGAGGTCATTATAGATTTTTTATTCATTTAAAAGAAATAACATAGGGTCCCCTTTGGGCAATTTCCCCCAGTAGGAACATTTTATGCACAACTTCTATGTTTGTGTGTTTTTGTTTTATTTTTCGGATTGATCCTCATTCAAGAAAAAAGTTCTCTGATCTCTTCTGAAGGGACAGAGAAGACAGAAATAAGGAAGAATTAAAAATGACAAGGGCTTTCTCAATTGAAAAAAAGGGCACTTCTATCCTTCACCACTGTTGCTTCTCCAGGGGCCACCATGCCTTCCAACAACCACGTATGGGGCTGGTCTCCTCAGTTAGTCAAAGAAATCTGCACAGGCAGGAGGCTGGAAGGGAATAAGCTCAGGGCCCCAGGAACTTAAAGCTGCAGAAATGCTCACAAGGGAGGCATATCTTGAAGGTTGTCTGCCCAGTTGTTCATCTGATATTTGAGTCTTTTCTCAGGCTCTGCTTGAACACTGCCAGTGCTGCGTACTCACACTTATTCAAAAGGGTGATGACTTGGAGTGCTAGAAAGGTCTTTCACTAGGACATGAGGGCAGGATTTTACTTCTTGTTCACTGCTGTATTCCCACTCCCAAGACAATGGCCACTAAATGCTGGGTGAGCAGATGAGTGAGTGAATGAAGGGGCAGACAGTCTGGCCAGTCTGAGAGGTTGGAAGTGCACTTTTCCTCTGGAGGAAGGCAGCGGGGAGCTGCCTGGGACTCTGCCATCGTGGCTGAGCTCAGTCTGTCAGGAATGGTGCCAAGCCAGCGCCTGTGCCTTGCTGAGGCTAGGGACTCTTGGGACTTGGGAGGTTTGGGAGATCTACAGGGAAAGATGTCCCTGAGGTAGGGGAAGATGACTCTTTCAAGTATCCCACAAGTGCCATGGCCGAGTGGCAGCCTTCTTCCATGGCCCTGACTTATTACATTCCTGGATAAGTTGAGGGAAATTCAATCCATATGTCCCTGGGTTATTTACACGGTTCTCGGCAAGATGCCGCCGTTGTGTAAGAGACATTTGACGTCGATGGTGCTGATTTCTTTTTTCCCTTCTGAGAAGAGTCCTGAAGAAGAGCCAAGTCCACCGTGCCTGAAGAGGGAGGGACAGGAGCACAGGAAACAGCAATCTGGACCCAGACCCACTGGGGCAGTGCCCGTCTGGGGACACTGTTTGAAACTCAAAGGGAGGAGGGCGACTGCCCCTGGGCCTCCTGCCCAGCCATGCACCCACGTGGGCTCCGCCAGCTGCTGTCAGCGGGACCTCAGTGGATGAGGGAGGCTGCCAAGGAGCAGAGAGGGACAGCTGGTGCAGCAGAAAGATGGAGGCTTCCAGGAAGGGCACCTGGGCTTTTGTGTTCTGCTGTCACCTTGGATAAGTGACTCCTTCCCCCAGGCTTTCGTTTCCCCTTCTGCAGAATGAGAGATTGTGCTCTGTTGCTCTGTTCTGTGATTATGTGGGTCCCAGTAGCCTATTCTAGGACTCCTTTTTTTTTTTTTAATCTCGTGAATATTATCTGACACAATCTAGATAAATATTTTTCAAGAAAATATTTGTACACCATTCTCAGTAAGAAATACACTTCACACAGATTCTAATACATAAAACTGAAACAAAGTTTTCACAAGTCAACACATACCTTCCTACAGGAACAGATATGCAGGTCAATGAAATAAAAGAGGCAGTCCAGGGCCTCCCTGGTGGCGCAAGGGGTTAAGCACTGCACTATAAAGCAATAGCAACCTCTGCAGTACAAGTTCGATCCCCGGCCGGCCAGGGAACAACCCACATGGTGCAGCAGACCTCTCCTGTCTCACCCACTGCTCCTCTCAGCAGTGTATTTCAGTCAGTCTGCCTGTTCTGTTTCCCACTCTGTCTCTGGTGAGTCCTCTCACCCTCTGCATCTCTGGCCTGTACCCCAGCTCTTGTATGCATAAATAAATAAAAAAAATCTTAAAAAAAAAAGAGGGAGTCCAGAAATAAACCTACACATGTGTATCCATTGATTTCTAACAAATGTGGAAGCCAAAGCAATTGAATGGAAAAGGGCAATCTTTTTAAATAGTGGAGGCACAAGGGGTCTACGTGTGCAAAAATAAGTACATACATATATAAGCATGTAAACTTAGATCCTACTTGAAATGACATGCAGACATTACTTTAAAAATGGGGTAGAGAAGGTACCAACTTTCTTATGATAAAATGTGTTATAAGAAAAAAAAGGATCACAGGCAAAACCCAAGAAGAAGTAAACTACTTTCACATATATCAGAGATGGTCCTCACAAATGTTATACTAAGTGAAAGAAGACCAGCACAAAAGACTAAATACTTTGGTCATAAATATATAAAATTTCTGACAAAGGCTGAATGATAGAGACAGCAAGCAGATCAGAGGTTTATTGTGGCTGTGGAGTTTCTAGCAGGTGTGAAAGGACTTTATGGGGTGATGGATGAGTTCTAAAATGATGGTTACGCAGGCACAGCTATATAAATTTGCTGAAAGTCATCAAAATGTATACTTAAAAAGGATTATTTTATGGTATGTAAATTACAGTTCCAAGAAACATAACAACTAATAAAGTGAAACCTATAGCATAAAGATGATGAATGATTTGTTCATTTGTGTTGAGTTCTTTGGGCATGATGAATTGGCTCTAAACCACCTCTTACTACTTTATTAGTCTTGCTTCATAGCATTCACAGCATCATTATGCATAGATATATTGCTCATAATGACTAGTCATCGCAAAAACAGAAAAGAGTAGTTAGGGGTATAAGATTAAGTTTATATTGAAAGCTAAACTTTTCTAAGAAAAGTTTATAGGCCTAAGCAAGACTTCCTATATTTTTATATGCCACATCAATAAATGCCATTAGTAGACCATAATTAGCCACAGTTTCAAACATGTAAGTTTGTCATATTCACTAAAGGAACAATCAGATAGTCCTGAATGCTTGTGAAATACCAGGAAAGATGTTCTGTCTCTTTGTAGTAGCTCAGAATGGGAACCAGATGCCTCTGAAGATTTCCTAATCAATTCTATAGCTTCCAAACCTAACTAATCACCAGGATGATTCAGTGAGCATCTTCCACCCAGACCTCCACAGGCCACATCTGTGAGGAGTGGGGGGCTGGTAGGTCTGTTGAATTTTGCAAAGCTTCCCAGTTGTCAGGGAGATTTGTGAGCTGTATTTAGTGAAATGAGTGCAATCATTTTTGAGATAGATCGCAAGGAACTTGTTTCCAATTATATGGAATATATCAAGGTTTACAAATAAGTGACTAAAAAAAAATTTAGGTCAGGTACAGACTAGTTGTCTCAAATGTTACACTGCTCCACTCTTCCTTGCCCTCTAATCTTTAGAATAGGGTGTGTGTGGTGAGGAAGGGGGGTGGGGGAAAGTGGAGGGGAATAAGGATGGAGAGGTGGGTGTGGGGAGTAACAGTTGCTAAGCTAGAATTTAACAAACCCTTGGGATTCCATCTTGACCTCAAATTCTTAGCTTTTAGAAGAGCCATCTTCCTTCTCAGTCACGTGGAGAATATCATCAGTTAATGTTCTACATTGCTGACTGCTCTTGTGTCAAGTTGCCCTAATGTATTTGAGGAAGCTAATTTTTAAAAAAAATTTTTTATGTTTTTTTTTAAAGACTTATTTATTTATTTATACAAGCACTGGGTACAGTCAGAAGCGCAGGAGGGTGAGAGGATTCACCAGAGCCAGAGCGGGGAGCAGAGCAGGCAGAAGGACCGAAGTACACTGCTGAGGGGAGCAGCAGGGGGCAGGAGAGGTCTGTGTGCCTTGAGGAAGCTAATTTTTAAACCAAGTGTAGAATTTACATTTGCACTATTAAGTCTAGTTTTTAGCTCTTCATTCTAGACCTTAAATATCTTTTTGACTTTTCATTCAGTTATCCAATGAATTCACTATCTGTATTTATAGTAACACAAATTTTGACCAATTAACTTGTGTAGTTATGACATTGTCCCCAAATTCATCAATCTGAAAATTCATTTTCATTCACACTTTGCCTTTCCTCTCCCCACTTGGTTCTGGAAAGGAGAGACCCCCCCCCCCTGCCATAAGATTCGAGACCTCTCCCCAACTCCTGCTTGTTTCTGGAGAGCCTCCCTTCCCCAGCCACCCTTCTCTCTTGGATCCCCTGCTGTGATCTCCATCCACCATGTCCCACAGCCAGAAATGCAGTTGAGACTCCCATCTAAAAATACAAAAAATCACCCCTCAGCACAATCATTCCCTTCCTATCCAGCCTCAGCTCCGTTCTCATTTTCCTTCCCATTCAAGCTTCTGGAGGCATGCTATCTCCTAAATGTCAGTATTTCTCTTCTCCAGTTCCTTCTTACCCTGTGTCTGGCTTTCACCCCCCTCTTCCAATAAACCACTGCTGGGTGGAGTCGTCAGAGCATGTAGTTGTGCAAGTCCAATCAACCCACTTTTTGTTCCTACCTAATTTAACCTTCATGTTAAGTTTGTTTTTTGGAACCATTCTCTCCTTAAAACAATCTCCCTTTGTTTGGGGGGCAGGCACGGCCTGTTTCTTTTTCCCTTCCCTCCCCTCGGGCTGTTTCTCCTCATTTACCACCGTGAGGAGGCACCTCTTTCACTTCCCATTCCTACTGCTGGCTTCGGCCCTAGGTCCTCTCCACCAGTGGTGCTGTTATAGGGCAGCCCCGATATTGAACGGGTTCCTGGCTGTGGGTCCTCACTCATGCGCTTAAAAGGGACCTATGAATACTCCACTACAGGCACACACACAAGGTTAATAAAAGGTTTATTTACAAGGGAAAGGGAAATGAGGAAATGTACAACTCAGAGAAAAAATAGGGAAATAAAGTCTTTAATGCGTCCTACCCGATCCGTCGACCTGGAAACCCAAAAAGCACTCTCAGAGCTGGAAGCTGCGAGTTGGCGGAGAGCCAAAATGGGGGACCCCTCCAAAGCCCACGTGTCTGGCTTTTATACCAACCTGGCTGCTTAACCCCACCCTCAGGTCCCAGCCACCTTCCCTTTGGTGGTGATGGGATTTGGAGTTCCCAGTGTCTTTGGTTTTGGCCTGGGGTGGGGGAGGAGTCCACAAAGCCTGTATGGAATTAGCTTTAGGACATCCTTTTCCCCCTCAGTTCTATTAGTGTTTTCACAAGATGTACCCCAGACGCCCAGGCTTGCACTCTCTAAAGAGATCCAGCCATCAGTGGGCCCAAAGACAAAGGAGGCTTTTCAATGTGAAAGTGTTAGGAGAGTGGGTGCTTGTGGGTCTGGGTGTGCATGTCAGTTGAGGAGTAACAGCCGCCACACCAAATGTGCGAGCAAGCAAGTGTGGGTTTATTGAAGCAAGAGGAAAGAATTCCTGACAGCAGGAGGGGTCCAAGGGAGGATGCCCGTTTACACATTCCTGTCTGTGACTATATCTTGTCAGACTTCCTGTTGACCAATGTGCCAGACTATTGATTAGGCACTAGGTGGTGGGGAAGTTTCATGGTGGTTGTTTTCTGTTCCCTAATTATCCTGTAACCAGATCTTACTCTAGGTGGGGGCCAGCTGAGCAACATTTCAGCAAAACGCTTCTATTTTCCTGGGAGCAATTTTGTTTCTCCTGTTCCTATATTGTTTAAAACCACTGTCCCGTGTCTCAGCTTTTCCTGTTCCCCAAGTTCTCCCGGTCTCAGTTCCTCTCAATAGAACTTTAACGGAGTCAGTGCACAGAACGAGAAGAAAGAATATTCCAGACAAAACACCTGGAGTTACCCGTACTGTCATGAGGAAATGTCTAGCTAAACAGGTTGGCCCGGAGCAGGGTCAACAACTTGCCACAAGTCTCAGGCACCCTCTGGGAGGAACCAAGGGAAAAGGGTGAAAATGTAACAAGGTGGTCCCCAGAAAAAGGGGAGGTTCACGTGTCTCTCTGCTCCAGGTGCCTCCTGGGGGCCACATTATTACAAAAAGTGGCAGGCAAGTCTGGGCCGAAAGAGCAGCCCCGATATTGAACGGGTTGCCTGGCTGTGGGTCCTCACCCGCGCACTTTAAAGGGACTTATGAATACTCCACTACAGGCACCCACAAAAGGTTAATAAAAGGTTTATTTACAAGGGAAAAGGAAATAAGGAAAATGTACAACTCAGGGAGAAAATAGGGAAATAAAGTCTTTAATGCGTCCTACCCGATCCACCAACCTGGAAACCCAAAAAGCACTCTCAGAGCTGGCCGGCCGCTGCGAGCTGGCGGAGATCCAAAATGGGGGACCCCTCCAAAGCCCACGTGTCTGGCTTTATACCAACCTGGTGCTTAACCCCACCCTCAGGTCCCAGCCACCTTCCCTTTGGTGGTGATGGGATTTGGAGTTCCCAGTGTCTTTGGCTTTGGCCTGGGGTGGGGGTGGAGTCCACAAAGCCTATATGGAATTAGCTTTAGGACATCCTTTTCCCCCTAACAGAAGGAACAAGATCAAATTATAAATCAAGATAACCTGACAGCTGCCCTAGTCAGCATCCCCTCGTGTCTCCTCCCCATGTTTCCCCTCCAAATGTCTCTACCTGTCTCTTCTGTGTGTGTCTCCTCCAAGTCCCTCAAGTTCTTGGTGCAAGTCCAAAGTCAAGAAGCAGGGGGGCCCTTCTCCATAAGTCTTTCTGCTGTTATCCATGTTATATATACTTCAATGGGCCCCTCTGCTCCACCCCTCATTAGTGGGGGGGGGGGGCAGGGAGGGAACAGGGTGGCTTCTTTGACATTTTCTTAAGTATGACCTGGAGCCATTTGTATCAGAAACACCTGAAGAGTTTCTTCTGGCTGAAAGTATGAATTCTTGGGGCACTAGTACAGAAATATTGGCTCAACATTTCTGGAAGGGAACCTGGGAGTCTGCATTATAAACTATTTGCCCTGAAAATTTTAAAGCACATAAAAGTTTGAAAACAATGGCTTTACGGACCTTCCCTGGACCACACTCCTCATTCTCATATTTCTCAATTCATGGTCCCCACTGCCCAGACCCCATCCATTATTTTCTTCCTTAAAATCCTTCACAGGGCTCTTCACAGGGCTCTCAACCCTAGCAAGGGAGGCACTGTAGGCCTTTTGTGATTTGGTCCTTGTGCAGCTCTGGGCAGGGTTTTCCCTCTCTCCTTTCAAAGGTACCCTGCATTCCTGGTTAACCCTTAATATACCTCCTTGCTCTGGGTCTGGCTGTTTCTGTTGTTCAGATGTCCTCCATCAAGTTTCCCCTGAATTCATCTTGGAGTCTCAAAAACCACCTTAAAACATTCTACTCCAAAACTGCCTTGAGCTTCACAGTTTCATTTGGTTCTACTCTTGCTCTCAAGTGCCCCAAGTGTTAAGACTTTCTGACTCCCTGCCCCCCACCATTGTTTTTGTAATGCAATTGCCTGAATTAAGCTTTGATTGCTGAGGCACCCACTTCAAAGAGGCCACTCCCAGGACTAGACAAAGAATCAGGTCACATCCCCACTCTCCCACCCCCAGTCTCCTTTGTTTTAGGAAACTTGTTTGATTTCAGTAACTGACCTTCTGGGCTACTTGTTTTAGCTCTTCTCCTGCTTTGAATTTCCACTCTAGGAACATCTCTGGTGGTGCAGCAGGTTGAGTGCCCGTGAAGCTGTCCGTAGCCTCTGCAGCGCGGGTTCGAGTCCCAGCCAGTCAGGGAGATTTTTCCACATGGCGAGCAGACCTCTCCTGCCTGGCCTGCTGCTCCCCTCAGCAGTGTATTTTGGTCAGTCTGCCTGTTCTGTTCCCCGCTCTGTCTCTGGTGAATTATCTCACCCTCCTGCACCTCTGACTATACCCCAGTTCTTGTATAAATAAATAAATCTTGAAAAAAATAAATTTCCACCCTTTTAAATTCACCAACAGTGGGAACTCTTAAAACCCTGGGTTCCTGCATCCCAATAAAAGAAGAGCTGTCTCTCTCTTTGCTGTGTGGTCCTAGGTGTGCTGTATATTTTACAGGTCCTGTAACTACACCTTCTTTCTCTTAAAGTGTCTTGATAGTTATTGATGAAGGGCCTCTCACTGTCGTTATAGAACCGCAAGGACTGGTACAACTGTAACAGGGTGGTCCCACCTCCACTCCCCCCTCCCCCGGAAAGAGGAGGTTCCAGGTTCCCTGCCCCACCCAAGGGAGGGTGGAGCTGAGCAGGGAGGAGGGGAGGCTGCAGAGGAGACTGAGAAGGAAGGAAGCGTAGGAGACCTGATGGAAGCACCTGGAGCAGAGCGACATGTGAAGAGACTGTGCTTGCTTCTTGGTCCTGGACAGGTTAAAATAGATATGGGTGAGAGACTGGTGGGGAGGTCAACAATGGCACTTTTATCTCGATTTTGTTTTTGTTCCTTCTATCCCAGACATGTTGGGCCCCTTTCCCATGGGTCCCCACCAGGAGGTGCCTTAGACTTGCAGCAGACTTCAGTGGCCCTGCTTTGGCCAACCCTTTTTGCCTGGGCATTTACCCATGAGGGGATGGGTAACTTCGGGTGCTTGATTTAGAAATGATATTCTTTGTCTTTTCTTTGTTGCACACTAATTGTATTAAAGTTCCTTTCCATTAGAGATCTATATGTTTTGTTTTGATGCAGCACATGGTAGAACCCATTTAGAGTGAACAGACTTGGGGGTTTTGGGGTGGCCCTCACCCTGCCCTGTAAATACAACCATAGCATTGGTTATAGATCAGCTGAGACAGTATAAAACATCCACACAGTATCATGATCAGTGATTGATCTTCCTGGGACTCCTACATGACTGGACCTCCATGTGCTGGGACCACCACTTATTCTCTGCAGAGGCACCTTAGACTGCAGAGCAGGAGCATGGTGGTCATGTGACAAAGCAGTGGGTGCTCCCAGCCCACACTCTCCCCTGGGGGATGCATAGCTTCACTTACTTGCTTATGTGTGCCATGCTTAGCCCCAAGGAGGTGTGAACAACCTCTGCTCCCAAGGATCTCTTGTTGAGTGAAGGAGAGTGGGTAGAGATAACCTGGTTAAAGAATACTGTTGCAGAAAGAAATGCAGAGAAATGTGAGAACATAGAGGAGATTCAGCCCAGATCTTTCCCATTCATTTTAGGTAAAGAATGAAGAGGTAGGAAAGGTCAAACAGCAATGGGAAAGAGCCCAGCCTTCCGTCTTGACTCTGCACGGGTGAGCCATGTGACACATCGCTTATACAATCCCTGGGACTCAACTTTCATACAAGTGAAGGGGGGAGTTTGAACTGAGTTTTGAAATTATTGAAAAGATCAGAAATATGAACCTGGTACACGTGGTGAACCGTTTCGCCACCAGATGGCAGTAGAAGATCTCTTTCAGCACAAACTTGGGCATGTGCCTTCATTACTGAAATCTCAGCCTGGGGGTGGTCCATGCAAACTAGGAGGGGTGGGTGACACCAGCTCCAGGACTAATCTCTATGTAAGGCTCTACCTACATCCAGACACGTGAGTGAAAACTCTCATTAAAAAAAAAAAAGCCAAAAACCTCACTTTTAAAAAAACAACAACTGTTCATTAGGCGTCTTTAAATACAAAATTGTAAAGCAGCCCTCTGCATGCCTGTTGATGCATTTCGGAGGCTACCTTCTGTGACGGGTGCCATTGATCATAAGAAAGCACCAATGCCCTACCCCTGGGGTTTTGAGGAGAGCCAGGCACTTGAGGGCCTGAAGCTGTAATTCTAAATCCTTGTGTGGCTGGATTTGAATCAGAGACTCCAGTGAGAATTTGATGAATGTCAGTGGAAACTCACTTCTAGAGTACTCATGATATATAAGCTTTTCAGGAGCTCTCAGACCCTCTGTCTGGGACCCAGGCTATGGACAATTCAGAATTCTCAGTCTTGAGATCCTAATGTCATGCAGTCCCTCTCAATGGCTAGTTATGCACATTGGCTTCCTCATTTGTAGTAAGACTAAACTCTAGAGAAGTCCTGGGCATGATGAATTCTAAATCTCATGATGGCTATTATCTTTGTAGAGGACCTTGTAAAGATTAGTTAGATGCATCATGATGTGTTTGGGACTGTGTTTTCCGGTGAGCCCTTCTGCTGTCTAGGGAGGCTGCATTCTGAAGCTGTGCTGCAGGGGGCAATGAAAAGCCACTGCTTGCCTGCTGGGAAAGTGCCTTTGTTACACTGCATGGACAAGGAGCTTCTTGCCAGGTACTTACACACATCTTGAGTATTCCCTGTAAATCTTTGTGTTGAAAAGCTCCAGGGATTCTGCCTGCTTTTTGTGCTCTTTACAGCTGCTCCACACACTTGTGCTTTTGGGGTTCTTCCCTTCCCAAAGCTCGTGGCCTGGAAGCTTCATAGGGCAAGGTAACTAGCAATGACCTTGGGATTGGGAGTCTCCATGTGATTCTGGCTCTGCCATATATTAACTGGGCCTTAAAAATGAAATGGGAATAATGACTCTTCTTTCTTGTTTCATTTATTTGACTTTGAGCTCCTGTTATGTGCCTCTCCTTGCCCCTGAGGACTACAGGTACAGTCATGGACAGACATGATTCTGCATAGTCAAACAAAGCACACAGTCTTTTTTTGGTATTTGGACTGAAAAGTAGGATTTTGTTGAGAATGTTAGCAGGACACGGTGTTTCACATCTCCTGAAGGTTTTCTTTGTTTGATCTCATTGCCCTCACCCTACCTAGTGCTGGGTGCCCACCTTCATGCCCACCCTCCAGTCCTGAATCTTTGCCTCTATTATTATTATTATTATTATTATTAAGGACAATTGACTTGGTATGGCATTGGGAAACTACTTTGTTTAAAAATGAGGGGAGGGCCTCCCTGGTGGTGCAAGGGGTTAAGCACCGCACTATGAAGCAACCCACAGCCTCTGCAGCACAGGTTTGATCCCCAGCCAGGAAGCTACCCACATGGCACAGTAGACCTCTCCTGTCTCGCCTGCTGCTCCCTTCAGCAGTGTATTTCAGTCAGTCTGCCTGTTCTGCTTCCCTCTCTGGCTCTGGTGAATCCTCTCACCCCTGCACCTCTGGCCTGCATCCCAGTTCTTGTATGCATAAATAAATACATCTTTAAAAAAAAAGAAAAGAAAATAGAACCATAGCAGAATTAATGCATGCAGGGGGCTTAAAAAAGTACTTGCTTTCTCTACGACTTATGCCACACTCACAAGAACATGCTCAGGCTACATGTCTGCCAAGATGTGGTGGGACCTGGAGAACTCAGCCAATCTGCCAGCTGACCTGCCAGAGACACATGAACTCACCCAGTCGGGATGGCTGAGTAGGCCCATATCAACCAGACAACTAGGTGACTGTGGCTTTATGAAACATAACAGGTAGGAAGTTTTAGGGTGATTTGTTACTCAGAAGGACTTAGCTGACCCAATTATGTTCATGCTATTAGCATTTCTTTCTTAGACTATGGTAATGGCAATTCCTGGGTAATTCAATAGTAACTCATCTCCTGAGTTCTAGGCAATATTTTTCCAAACAAGTTTCTAATCTAAGTAATCACATTGCTACTGTACTGAGTTCAGTTACTGCTGAAGAGGTTATAAGGATCCTCTTTAACAGATGAGGAAACTGAGGCTCAGAGAAGGAAACTGACTTGTCCATATCACAAAGACTCAGTGGCAGCCCCAATCAGCCCCAAGACCAGAGGTAACATCTCTAAACTCCATGTCTGAGGCTTTTCCCTGCATTGGAAGTTTGTTAGGTGATTAGGGTAACTAAATCCCACCTCACAATCTGAAGAATCCAGCATGTGCAAAGTTTCCTAGTAGCAAAGCAACAACAGCTCTCTCTTTTCACTGAGGAGCATGTCAAGAGTTCACGTGTCTCTCCCCAAAGGCCAAAAGTGACTGGTGTGTGATTATCCAGTTCCAGGAGACCCCTAGAGAGCTGTCTCTTCCCACATTTCTCAGTCCAGACTTCCTCTGTTTTCAGTTGCTCTGTTGTATTTCTTGGTCTGAGGTATCAGCCCTGCATGCTGGGACAGCTGTCCCTACCTTTTAATGATTCCACACCATGATCTATGAGTCCCACTTGCTGGATATGGCCCCTTAGACCTTGCCAGGATTACAGACATTCCCCTATTGAATTCCCAGTTTAATCCCATTTATTTTGTTTCTTGAAGGAGGCAAATGAGAAGGGTCACAAAGGTGACATTATTAAAGAACAATCTAGTTGGCACTTTAATTTAGAATGCAGTGAAGCATTGGAAAGCTGATTGTGACACAGATCCATTTGGGCGTTGCCTCAACACTTCCTTAAGACCAGTGGCCCCGGCTTAGGGATCACACATACAAAGAGCCCTTGGCTTTCTCCTGGCTGTAACTCAACTTATTCTGGATGTCCTGGGTACTGGCAGTAGCCATGCTCTTATATCGAATGTGCTCTTCTCCACAGAGCTTGCAATCTCCCAGCAAACTGATTTCTAAAAGCCACCAGACAAGGTTTCCTTCTGACCTTACAGCTTCATGGGACAGAGATTCCCACACCCATAGTTTGCATATATAAAGTAATATAATATTAGTAGTGGGAGTTGGGAGACTTTGAATACCCTTTCCCACTCTTAACCCTTCTTTGTCTCTACCCTGACCTTCCCTCCAGGCTGGACAACTCCTCTGGGGAAGGCAGGCTAATGCCAAGTTGCAGCAGAAGTCCAAGAGCCCCTCTGGGCCAGAAAGTGAGCTCTGCCACACCTCAGGTGTCTAGAAATGTGGCATGCAGTACCTCTCCTCTCCCCAGAATGCCTCTCAGGCCTTTGGACACCCACCCCTCTTAATGGGTGGGCTTTAAATCAACTCTGAGGCTATTAGATGAAGCCTGTATGTTGAGGGTCGGAGTTCACTTGGGGTGGGGGTGTGTGAATGTCACTAAAATTGCATTTTGCTGAGCAATGCATTAGACTTGAGTTATTCTGTTCGGTGTAAAATTATTCAGGAAACTGATTTTCCTGCATAGCATAGACCAGCAGGGAAAGGAGAAAGTAATAATTAGGGATTCTGAGGATAAACCCTTCTCTCTTATTTCTGGGAAATTTGAAGGACATTTGTTTCGACTTTAAAGAACATATATTTGCAGTGTTCATGTACAAAGCAAATAATTTAATCAAACCATCCCCTCTAGTTCCACCCCCACCACCCAATTTTCTGAATATCAAGCTGTCCTGTGGGTTGTGTGAGGTATTTTGAAGGCTCTAGGGGCCCAGTTCTGAAACTGTACTGTCATTTTGAAGCCTCTTTTGCTCACATGCAAAAGTCAGGAAATACTCTTAACTCCGTTTTCATGAGATACCTAGACTCTGACCATTTCTGGTCATTGCGCTCCACCACCCTGACCTGCACTCTGTGTCTCTCACAAGCATTACTGCAGTTGCCTCCTACCTGTCTCCCTACTTCTACTCTTGCTCTCTAGACACTAGTTTAACAGTTAAAGTGGCCCTCAAAGCATAAATCACATTAAGTCAATCCCCTTGCAACCCTTCCATAAAAAACAAAACAAAAACAAATAAGCTAGTATTCTTTACTGATCATCATGACAACTGACAGTGTGGGGTCTACCCATCCTTGTTTAATAGCATTTACTTGACCAGCTTTTGGGTTTGGATCTAATTCTCTTAATTTCTCTTAAAGATCGAAAAACCTTGGCAGTGAAGTAATAGCAAAAATAGAGAGTTCTTTGAGGTTATTAATTTTTATTTGCTGCTGGCTAAATTGGGCCTGAGGTTCTCCCAAGAAGCACAGAGCAGTGATTTTCACAGTGCCCTGCCAGGGCAGGGCCCAGGGATCCATCCACAGCTGGCACAAGAGAGCAGTTGGAAACTGAAAGAGCAAAGTCAACTGGAAATAAATGAGCCTTGGATAAGTTTCATTAACCTGCATGTTTCCTCCTCACCCAAGGTCTTTCTTTTAAGGTGCACTATGTCAGCGAGCTCCTAGATTTTCATGCTACAAAATCTGATCTAAGTAATGGGAAGTAATTTTGATGATGGCTGATAATTATTTTGTGCCAGATATTATTCTAAACATTTTATATTATTCATTCTTTCATTCATTCATTCACTTATTCACTCACTCAACAAATGTTTACTGGGCACTTATTACACATTTAAAAATAAATAAGCAAAACAGAAAAATCAAGCCTTGCCCTTTAGATACAGGGAGTCAGAAAATATATGCTAACCACAATGGGTGAGTCAATTATATTGTAATTTGGAGGTGATGTGAC
Source organism: Talpa europaea (assembly GCF_964194135.1). Classification (NCBI taxonomy): domain Eukaryota; kingdom Metazoa; phylum Chordata; class Mammalia; order Eulipotyphla; family Talpidae; genus Talpa; species Talpa europaea. Next base: position 113,781,605 of record NC_140070.1, on the reverse strand, counting down.
AGGGGAAGGGAAAGGGAATATATGAAAATAGGGACCATAACATCACAGAGTCGATCCAGGTAGATCGCACCGAGGAAGTGCCTTCTGAGTTGGGATGGAGATGGTAAAATGTTATCCTTGTGGTTCCTGAGGAACACTGCTCTAGGCAGCGGGATCAGTCAGTACAAAGATGGTGAGGTGAGAGCAACCTGGATGCTCTAGAGCCAGCAGGGAGCCCTTTAGTTGGAGTGGAGGGTAGAAGGGAGATAGAGTAGATCAGACCAGGAGATGTAGGAAAGGCAGAAGCCATGAAGAACCTAGGGAAACACTTTAAAGACTTAACTTTTTTTTTTTTTTAATCAAGCAGGGAGCCACTGGAAGACTTGAGGAAATTGACTTAATGTAACTTATGCTTTATAGGGTGTCTCTGACTACTGTGTTGAGAATGAGTTTAAAGAGCAAGGGAAGAAGTAGGGAGACCAATTAGAAGTCATTTGCTATAATCCTGGTGAGACACTGTTATAGCTCAGCAGAGGGATGAGAAGCATTTAAATTACACACAAATACACACACATATACACAATGTACAGTCTATAGCACTTCTTGGATCTGTGGCAGAAGAGATAGAAAGGAGTTAAAAATGAAGACCGGGGCCTCCTTGGTGGCACAAGGGGTTAAGACACGACCTATGAAGACATCCTCAGTCACTGCAAGCGCAAGTTTGATCCCCGGCCATGGAGGAGACCCACATGGTGCAGCAGACCGCTCCTGACTCGCCCAGTGCTCCCCTCAGCAGTGTATATCAGTCAGTCTGCCTGTTCTGTTCCCTGCCTCTGTCTTGGTTGAACCCTCCCCTTGCACACACACATCTCCGGCCTCTACCCCAGTTCTTGTATGCATAAATAAATAAATCTTTAAAAAAATGAATACCAGATTTTGACTTGATTATCTAAAAAAATGGAGTTGCTTTAGTTGAGATGGAGAATAGGGGTGAACAGGCTTTTGTAAGATCGGGAGTTCCATTTGGCACTTGTTAAGCTTGTCATTTTTAATAGAATTGGCAGTTGTATATGAGAGTCTGGAGTTCTGGGGAGAAGCTCAGCTGAATTTAAGGATCTTAAAAATAAATCAACAGAGTAAGACAAAGACTCCATAATTTCACTCATGTGGCACATGAAGAAACAAAATGGACTAACTGAATAAAACACACAAACAAAAACTTTTAGATTGTAAGATCGTATTAGTGTCTGCCAGAAGAGGAGGGAAAAGAGTTGGGTAAATTGCATAAAAGTAGGCAAATGTATGGTAAAGGATAGAACTGGACTTTTATAGGTAAACTGAATATATAATATATACATAAGTAGATTTTTAATGAGACACACCTAAAACTTATATAATGCTATAATCAATGTTCAGTAAGAAAAAATTTTAAAACATTTGAATACAAAAGATAAAATAAAACAAAATAAAAAAATAGTATTATCTTACATTTGAAATAGGGTGAATTGGAAATCAGATATATCCCTGAAACTGGAGAAGGTGAGAATTAACTCTTTTGAGGGACTGTATAGAATAAATCCCAGGCAGTAATTTTGACATTAGAGTAAATCACCATACACATGCCTTTCATCTTGATTCTATAGTAAGTCAGGAAATTAATGCCTGTGTTAACAGAAGAAAGGCTGGTTAAATGGTTTAGTTATGAAATACTCTGTGATACATGTCATGTTGTATAAACTGTGCTGTCTTATTCTTGGAGCAGTCTTTCTTTATCAACAAAAAATGCTTCTGAAATAGTTGGTAGAACTTCTCAGTAAAGTTTATTCATTCAACTCTTTAGCCGCTGATGCCTCAAACTTATTGAGCCCTGCTATGTGGCTGAAGTTGTGCTGGGGGTTGAACCCTTAGGAACTTTGTAATCCATCAGGTAAGACAGATTTGTAGACAAACAAATAGCCTCGGGCCTCTCCGGTGGCGCAGCGGTTGAGCGCTGGGTTGCGAAGCTGGCCGCGGCCTCTGTGGCGCCAGTTCGATCCCCGGCTGCTCCCCGGCCACCGGAGGAGGGTCCCACATGGCGCACAGACCTCTCCTGCTGCCCGCTGCTCCCCTTAGCAGTGTACTTCGGTCCTTCTGCCTGATCTGCTCCCTGCTCTGGCTCTGGTGAATTCTCTCACCCTCCCGAACTTCTGACTGTACCCAGTGCATGTATAAACAAACAAACAAACAAACAAATAAATAAATAAAACATGCCTCTATTAAAAAACAAAACAAAACAAAACAAATAGCCTATAAAAATGTTGTAGGGAAGTATAGTTGTAGGGAAGTAATGTAGGTGCTGAGAAGCACACAGGTAAGAGTGACTAGCTGCCAGGACAGAGGAAGGAGGACTTCAAGTTGTAGGTGATATTGGACTTCTCAGGGGCATTTTCCAGGCAGGTAGGGAAACAGGTGCATAGCCCCATAGTCTCTGCTTCCTTCCCTCAGACTGGTCTCTACACTTGTAATGACAAAATGCATACCACAATAATTGTTTAAGACAAGCAAAATGCAGGATGATTTCCTCAGCTCTGAAAGGCCATGGAATTCTAGAGACAGACAGTGCTGTGACCAATGTGATTATGAGCTGGAGAGAGCACAGGGGCAGGCAGAACTGGAGGTTCATCCAGGCTTCTTGTATGAGACACTGTCTGTTCCTAGATATGCAGCCAGTGCATGTTCCTCCAACCAATAATAAAAAAAAGGCAATGTTCTCCTGTATCAGAGAAAAGTCCCGAGGGCTAGTGTTGGGGACTCAGACAATGCTCTTTCATAGACTGTTGCCACAATTCCTCCTCCCTGAGCCACACTTCAAAACTGGAGCCATATTGCTAATTGTGTTGGGATTATGGATGATTTTTTAATATTATTTTACTTTTTTTATGCTTTCCATATTTTCTAACAGAGATTTTTAAATTAATTTCAACATGTTAATGAATTAATTAAACTTAAAGCAGTGAAAATGTAACATACAGGAATAACTAGGAGTCTCCACATTTCAGAATTCTGATTGCATGCACAATTCATTTCCTAGAACACAGCCCAATCTTCCACCACAGGACTAGAGTCAGATTTTGGTAAAGAAAAAGCGCTGTCAAGTTGCCTTAAAAACAATTGCTCATAAATTGATCATGTTACCACGAATTAAAGATTTAAGGAAAATAAACTTTGTGAAAGAAAGGAACAAAATACCACAAACAGAAAAATTAGCATCCTAAGTAAGAGAAAATGGAATGAATAAAAATGGGGGAAATAAATTAATATTTACATTTACTGAACAACAGCAAGATGTTAAGAAAAATTATCAATTAGTGATCCTAGAAATGAAAAAAAAAAAAGCCGGTTGAAAATAAAGTCAAATAAATGAGCTGATGAGCAGACTGAACATAATTGAAGAGAAAATGAACATGGTAGGACTGAATTGAGCAATTGCACTAGGAAAACCGAAAGATGAAATACATAGAAAAAGTTGAGATAGTTGGAGGATAGAGTTGAAGTTTACATTAAGAGTTAAAGATGCAGAGAACAGATAAAATGAATGAGAAAAATATCAAAGATATAAAAACAGCAAATAATCCAGTGCTGGCAAATTATATGTTTTTTTAGATCGAAAGGGCAGACCAGATTTCTGAGCAGAATAAATAAAATAAACCTTACTCAAAACACATCCTAGTGAAATATTGGAAAATGAGAGTAATCTAAAAGCTTTCAGAGAAAAAAAAACAATTATTATCTACAAATAAGAAAGAACCAGATTAAGAAAAAACTAGCTTTGATTGATTGGCAGTAATGGCTACAAGAGACACTGGAACAATATCTTCAAAAATATGAAAGGAAATGATTTTGAGCTTAGAATTCTATAATGACCCAATGACCATTAAGACGTTAATTCAAAATAAAAGCATTTTAGACATAAAAATTTGTAACAGATTTCACTATAAGAATTTCTGAGAGCTTTAGTCTTGCACATTAAAAAGGAATACAAGAGAAAGTCATTTGGGAGATAAACATTCTGGAATAAAGGAACTAAGGAATTTTTTTTAATCAAATCTTAATTATTTTAACTATTTAAAAAATCAGTATTATGTTAGACCCAAGTCCAAAATGATCCCTATGTGGAGAAAGAGGTCAATTTTTTACTGTTATAAATGAGGGAGAATATAGGCAAGTAATTTTAGATTATAGAAAAATATAGTTATTGTGTTGTTTGGACTGCAGCAATAAGCGTGAATTGCTTTTAGAGTTTTCAAAGAAAACCATCAACATAAGTATTAAAGGAAAAGCAAGCATCCTTTATCAATACGGGAATAGTATTCTTAGATAACACCTCAACTGCTGAATAATTCCTTAACTCCCTTCTAACACCCATTGGTTGACCATTTAAGAGTAAGAACTGTGGCCCTCAAGCTTTGCTGCCCATTGGAGTCACCTGGGTTTATATCTCTTAAACCCCACTTCATGTTAATTAAACCAGAATCTCTGTGGGAGGAACAAAAACATCAGTATATCTAAAAAGTCCCCAGTGATTCCAATGTTTAGCTGACTTTGCTAATCAGGGAAATAGAGGACAGGAACTTCAAGGAAGAAGGTCATTTAGAAGGGGTCAGATGAAAGAATGAATGTGAGACAGTCATTCATTTTGTCTAGCTGAGCCTTGAGTATTGATATGGAGCAGCTCTGTGGGCCCTGCTAGAACTGAAGGACACTGATTCAGCAAGACCAGTGTCAGAAAGAAGAGAATGTGTCTCTTCTAAAATGGACACATGAGACTTGAATAAGTACAGGGCTCACTCCCTCCTGGTGGTCAGAGCTGGCCCCCAGCCTGTTGCTCTGTTCCCACTTACAGCCAAACACCACTGCTGACTCATTAATAGTTCATAAAATTGGCTGTCCAGGGCCTTAGGTTAAAAAGAGCCTATGAAGCACTTCTAGGTCTATGTTGGTAGTTTAAGGTCCTTGCTGAATACTGCTCTGGTCTCAGTGCCAAATCCAAACCTCCTCTCTTCCCTTCCTACTCAGGAGACACATTGGTTCTCTAATAAGATATTTTCTTTCTCTCAACTCTTGGTAGATACAATTTTGCTCATAAGTAAATGCCAACCTCATAATGGTCAGTTCTTTTTAAAATTAAAATTAGAAACACCATATGATCTGGCAATTCTGCTTTTAGGTATTATCCAAAGAGTGTGAAAACACTAATTCAAAAAGATAAATGCATACCTGTGTACTGTGTGGCACTATTCACGATAGCCAAGACGTGTATACAACCTAAAAATAGATGGAAGGCTGAATGAAGGGGTTGTGATATATATACTAAATGAAACACTGAAGATAATGAAATCTTACCTTTTGCAGCTACATGGAGGAACTTGAGGTGATTATGTTGTGTTAAGCAAGACAAGTCAGAAAGTGGAGGACAAATATTGGATGGCCTCACTCATATGTGAAATATAAATAAAGCACAACAAAATAACTCATAAACTGTGAAAAAATTGGTGGTTACCAGAGCAGAAGAGGAGTGAGAGTAATGGGTTCAGGGGGTCAAAATGATAGGGGTGGAAGAATTTTGATAGTACAGTGTGGTATATGCATACGTCAAGGTGTGAAGTCATACCTGAAACTTGTATGGTTTTGCAAACTAATGGTATATCAATTAAAAATCAGTTAAGGGCCTCATGTGGTGGCACAGCAGTTGAGCGCTGGGCTGCGAAGCTGGCCACAGCCTCTGCAGCGCAGGTTCGTTCCCTGGCTGCCGGCGAGGGTCCCACAAAAAAAAAAAAAATCAGTTAAAATGAAATGACATCTAGCCAGTATTCACAGAGAAACTACCAGCAAGGGCATTTGTCTATCCCTAGTGTAGGGGAAAGGGCAGCACTGCCAATCACATAGATTTTTTTTGACAAGGTGTTTTCTAGACTGGGATTTGGAGAAACTGAGGGCATACCTACCACCTCCCTCCTCTGAGGCCTTGGGGCCTGCATGCAGAATGTATAGTCAAAAACTACAATATTCATGGGAACAGGACCAGCAAATAAATGGCTTCCAAGTTGCTGGTAGCCAGGGTAGGGTTTCAGGAGTGGGATCCACCTCCATCTAATGTGCTCTCCTGGGATTCCCCTGAAGATTCCAGTTTGCTACTGCTAGACAGTACAGAATTATTCTAGAGCAGAATATATAATACAATAAAATGGGCAGACAAAAAAAAAAACAAACAAACCCAGCACAGGAAGATATAATGCTTATCAGTACATACACACACTAAACAAAAGGGTATCAAAATGCACAAGGTAATTATAATCAAGTGGTGGTATCACACTGCCAGACTTCAAAATATACTGCAAAGCTACAGTAATCAAGCAGTATGCTACTGGAACAAATGCAGACACACAGACTGATGGAATAGAATTCAGAGTTCAGAAATAAACCCACACATTTCTGGAGGGTTAATTTCCAACAAAGGGTCTGAGCATACACATTGGACAAAGGATTGTCTCTTCAGCAAATGGCGTTTGAAAAACTGGACAACCACATGCAAAAGAATGAAACCAGACTGACATCTCACTCCCTACACAAATATTAACTCAAAATTGGGTAAGAGCAGGGATATAAGATCCCAAACTGTAAAACACATTGAAGGAAAAATAGACTAAGCTTTCCATGACATTGGCTTCAGAAACATCTTCTGATTAATTTCCAATAGCAAGAGAAGCAAAAGCAAATATTAATAAATAAAAACTGAAAATCTCAAAATCTTCTAAATAGGATGTGGAGGAAAGGAACACTTGTACACTGTTGGTAGAAATGTAGAGTGGTCCAGCCCTTAGGCAAAGCAGTATAGCATTTCCTCAAAATGTTAAAAATAGACCTACTATACCACCCAGCAATTTCACTCCTAAGTATCTACCTGAAGAATACAAAAACACAAAGGGTTGTATGTACTTGTAAGTTTATTGCAGCCCTATTTACAATAGCTGAGTTATGGAAACAGCCTAAGTGCCCAAGGACAGGGCCTTAGGTGTGTGTATATATATACATATATATATATGTATATATGTGTGTGTATATATATGTATATATGTGTGTGTATATATATATAAAGAAATATATATAATGAAATATTAATGAGCTATAAAATATACATTTGCAACAACATGGATGAAACTGGAGAGGATAAAATTAAGCACAATAAGTCAAAAGGAGAAAGACAAATACCTGATGGTCTCATGTATATGTGGAATACAGAGATCCATAATAAAGAGTCAATCAAAACAAACCAATAATAAATTCTTGATATCTGGCTGCAGAACCAGAGGAGGGGAGGTGGAGGGGAAGTGGGTGAGGGAGACACCTACGGAACATGGTAGAGGGTTATTTGGGCCCTGGTGGTGGGCATGAGTGTGAAAATATGCATTTGTAGAGGTTCAAACCTATATTCCCCAAAGTGCTCCGAGATCCCCATTCAAAGTTGAGTTCACCTCCCTTGGTGCTCCCATACAACTGTACTCCTCTCTCCACGATGGCAGTGTCACTGTGCATTACAATTGCATTTCTTATGCTCCACCAGAAGGAACTAGAAGAAAACATGTCTGTTTCTGTCCTCATCCATAACTAGCACAGTGTTTAGTGATTACTAAATACTTACCAGATGAGTAAGTAAATCAATGATTTAAGACCTTAACCAACCTGGCAAAGCAAGGATCATGAGCTTGGCTAAAAATCAGAATTAATAAGAGAGTTTCTTAAAATGCTCATTCTCAGACTGCAACCCCAAAAGACTTTGACTCCATTGGACCAGAGTGAGACTGGAAATTTGCACTTTGAAAAGTCTCTCCAGTTAAGTCTGATTGGCCAGTTCTGGGGACCTGCTGTGACTGAGGAATTCTTCCTTGGGAAATTATGTGCATTAGCACAGTCAGAACAACATGGCTGCTCTGGGTGGGTGTGGCCCTCCCTCTGCAGGAGGGTTGAAGAAGACAGTTGCCTCTCCACCCTGTTGATCCCCACATTAAGAAGTCTTTACAGCTTAAAACTTTCAGAAGAGGCCCCTGAGCAAGGCAGACTGCGCCCACGCACACAGATGTCCCTGGTCATGGAGCCCAAGCCGACAGCAAATTTGCATGTTGGCTAACTTCTAAATCCAAGCGGATTTGAGGAAAATAGAGCAACATTTTGCTATTGGGGCTCTGTCGTCCCATTACTTTTTAATGTGATTGACAACCCTAGTATGAGCAGTCTGCTTTGCAGCCTCCATCCTCCTCTAAATGAATATTGATGCTGTGTTTACCTTCAATTAATATTCATTGTGATAAAGGAATTACACTCATTCACTTTTAATTATATCCTTCTTGCATAAACAGGTTTTTAATAACAGATTTTCCAGGATGGAAAAAACAAGCTCTCTGCCCCCAGCTTCGCCTGATGCCAGGAAAGCCGCCTCTGCAATTGATAAAGGGGATTTCAGTTTGTTACTTGGTGCAGGAGGAGGAGTTGTGGGTGGAAAGTTAACTCTTTTAAGTTCTAGCTCCAGCTATGCCAGTGCTACTGTGGGTTCTTGGGTTAGTTCCCTTCCCTCCTGTGCTTCAAACTTCATGTCTGGAAAATGGATCATTCTCACCCACGACTGCACACTGGGATGTCCCTGTGGATGGGTGTTGGGGGCGGGGGATGGTTAGGAAACAATATTAAAGCCCAGGGCACATTCTAGATGAACTGAAATAAAATTTCTAAGGGTTGGGTGTCGGCACCAGTATTTGAAAAGATCTACAGATGGGAAATTTGATGTTGAGAATTTCAGGGTGGACAATTGCTGAGATGAGTATCATTTTTACCACATTTCTAGTATTTTGTGACTTCTACCTGGTTGCAGATAGCCCAGGGACCCAAAGGAAGGCCGGCACGAACCAGCTCAGCTCTGCTCTGGTGCTCTGCTCTCTGTGTGTGTGTGTGTGTGTGTGTGTGTGTGTGTGTAGGGGGATGGAGGGTGGGGTAACAGGGAGGGCAGCTCCCATCCTGAGCTTGTGGTGCTCTCCAGAAGAGGGAGTGGAGGGGAGGAGGAAGTAATCTTTACTGAGACATGGTATGAGCAAGGCACATCAAATACCTCATCTGTTAGTCTTCAGACATGTTTTATTTCTGCTATGTACCATGTTTAATGTTGGCAAGCATGGCAATTTCTGCCCTCATGGACTTCATGATTTAGTAGGGGAGAGACACTTCAAGCTGATAATGATTAGTTTCATGACTTGAAGGAGTTTCGAAAGATGACAGTAATCTATCATCAGAGCACATAATAGTAGTGGGGAATGTTGGTAAGGGAGACTTTTATGATGTAACATCTAAGACCCAAGGCCTGAAGATCAGTAGGATTTTAGTTCAGTTAATAGATGGGGAGTAGCATTCAAGCAAGATAATATCCTTCAAGGCAGATGTTGGCACCCTTGTTTCAAAGATGAGCGAACAAGGCCCAGAGAGTTCTAGTGGTTTTCCTTAGGCCAAAGCAACTGCCCTGGTTCTGAATTTTCAGCTGGGAGAAGTATTAGAAATGGCTGAAATCTCTTGGTGGAGCAGACTGGTCAAAATGAGCTTGGCTATGCTATAAGTTGGAGTGGGGAAGGCAGGAAACTGTAGAGGCCTGAGGCAGGCTGCAGGCAGATAAGCCCCTTATACTCCTGGAAAGGAAGCTGCATTAGAGTGGCCAACTCACACCTCGCATAGGAGTGAGGTTCTTGGTAAGCAGACAGAGACTTGTGTGGTGCGATGAAGGGAGAGCCCATCAGCAGGAGGTATTGAATGATCCCAGCAGGTGGCCCAGAGCAATGCAATCACTCAGCCAATAGCAGGTCATCTCCCATTAGCACTGAGTTCAGGGAGAGGACCCCAGACTCAGAAAAAGCAAGACAGTGCCCTGCCAACTAGTGCTGGACAGACCCCCATCATCCAGTTCCTCTTGGGAAGAAGGTAAAGCCACATTTGGACCAATGACTGAGTCTCAGAGACTCAGAGGCAAAACTGAAATAAAAGGTCAGTTTGTTCATACCAGGCAGAGGTGGAACTATCCCTTGGTTTCTTTATGCTCAATCCAATGTGTCTAAATATTCAGGTGAGCAAATAACATTGGCAGTGGCAACAGCTCCTTCAATACCTGCTTCTGTGCCTCTGATATTATTTGATCCTCACAATCAGGCATTATTCATGCCCTAGGTAACAGATAAGCAAACAGGCAGTGTGAAGTGAAATAATTTACCCCTCTTTCCTCTTTTCTGAGCTCTATCTCCTCCTTTAAGTACTAGATTATAAAACTAGAATTTAGGCTTTTCTCCCAAGAGGCAAGCCCTGACCTTTCTCAACCTGAATGGTCTAATGGCCTCCAATCCATTTCCCGTGCACGTCACCACCAGCCCCTAATGGAGTATGGCAATAAGGCTAAAGGGGAGCCCTGTAATTAGTGGCCTAGAGGCATAAGTGATGTTTGGACAACTGGCTGGCTGGATGCAGTGCATTTGGCACCCCAAGGACTCCAGAAAACAGAGCCAAAGTGCCAAGTACATCAAACCCAAGTGTCACCAAGGTCTGAGCTCAGCTGCTCCCTTAGCATTTGCAAAATGTCCTGCCCTCACTCCCCCTCCCTCCCATCCTCTCTTGGCATTTTCAGGGGCAGATGAGCTGAGGTTACAGCAGCTGATCCCAAGCTTGCTGGTTAATTATCCTGGCCTGTAGCTAGTGCTCCTATTTCTCCTTCCTTGCCAATACCAGTTAATGTATCATTTCTTTTTCTACAGAGAGTACTTTGGGAGGGGTGGGAGGCCAAGGAATGAGCATTTCAGGTAGTGCAGCCTTTTGGAAATGTTCCATCTCTTGACAGTCCCGTCACACCTTGGTATCATCCCTCTTCAAGCCTCTCCTCTTCAAGCTCTGCATCAGTCACCTAGTCTTTTGCTCCCCCATCAGCATTTCTTGATTGTTACTTTGTCTCTCTGCCTTTGTGACCTCTATTTGCTCAAGCCTCATTTCACATTAGGACTCCTGCAGTATTTTCCTACTGTCCCTTCCAGTCTTGGTCCTGCAAATATATCCTTTACAATATAGGCAGAATAATCTTTCTAAACTCCTGGACTGTGTTATTCTCCTATAGGAAGTCCCGTCTTTTTAATTTGACATATAATGCTCTTGCAGTATGGCCTACCTATTTTTTCACTTTCAGAGGTGCAGGGGTGGGGGTGCAGTGAGAGGATTCACCAGAGACAGAGTGGGGAACAGAACAGGCAGACTGACTGAAATACTCTGCTAAGAGGAGCAGTGGGTGAGACAGGAGAGGTCTGCTGCGCCATTTGGGTCAGCTTCTTGTCTGAATGGGGATTGAATTCATGCTGCAGATGCTGTGGATAGCTTCATAGTGCTGTGCTTAACCTCTTGCGCCACCAGGGAGGCCAAAAATGGTTTTTACATTTCAGTAATTCAGAAATCTCTGAAATCCTCTTCCCTCCTCCCTTTCATACATGTCCCAACACATGTTACATATGTGTGCACATGCCCTACTGCCATCCATCCATATTCTCCATGACCAGGAGAACAGAAGGCGGGGCAGGAAAATTGACTTGGGCAAGCACTCTTAAAAACTATCTTAAGAAAAGAGAGATTCTATGTGACTGTGGGAGACAGAACTAGAAGCTCTAAGTTCAATTCCATACAAAGATCATTTGAAAATTGTGGTTGTTTGAGCACCAGCTGAGCAACCCCAGGACATAGTGTATGTGCCAGCAGGAGGATTCAGGCAGAATCAGGCACAATAACTCCTGCACTGGGCACATAATCTGGGCACCTTTGGCCCCTAAATAATATTCTGATTCTCAGATTCTATAAATCTCAGATATAAAACCCACATCAATTTCTGCTATTTCTACAAAGACTTTACTGTTTGGGAAAATATCTTAACACACAGGACATTTGTGTCAGAATCCCCTACATGCACACACATACACTCCACACACATCCCCAACATGGACAATCTCTACTTGACACAGAGAACTTTAACACACACTGGTGCAAATTGCTTCAAATATCTGGTGGAGTCACATTGTACACTCACTCAATAATACAAGTTTGAGGGAAAAGAGCAGGATAAAATGTGGGTGATGTGGGGATGCCACCTGACCCTTCACTGGATAAACAGAGTCCCCAGGCCAAGCTGAATGTGCAACAGGAGGTGAGAACCTGCTGTTCTTTACCAGATCTGATTCCCTGTCAGCAGCTCAGAGTTGGAAAGCATTTTGATTTATATAACTGTTAAGTGCAATCCAGCTACTTCACTTGTGGCCTCACCAAGATGCAAAGATCAGTTCCAGGACTGAATGGCTGACTAGTTGTATTGGACTCAGCGAGAGACATTAAGTGCCTCCCTTGTGGGATCTTCCTGAGAATTTAAAGGGAAATTTTGGACCTGTGGGATTTTCCCTCAAAAGCTGACTTAAGAGAGAATTAAGATACAATACATTATAATATACAATACATTATAATATAACCTTATGCTTCCAGTGTAGGCCACACAATGGGAAGATGCAAAACCTTTCACTACTCTCATAGCACCTGAGAAAGCATAGTATTGGACACCCAGCATTAGGAATTAGTCAGTGAGTGATTGCTTAGAAAATAAGGCACTTTAGTTTTTTGGTATTGGTGTATTGAAGGGAACTGGAGTCTAATGTTAGTGACACCATTTGTGGTCCCTCACTAGTTTTATGACTTTAGGAAAATCTCTCTCTCTGGGCCTCCATTTCTATGTGTCAGGGGTAAGAAAATGCATTTGATTAAATGATCCCTTTTCCTCTTTCCCATGTGTAGAATTGTCCAATGTTCCTATTTCAGAGTACAACAAACTTATACTGTGAACAGTTAAATAATTCAGTGTCTGCATACTATAGTTCCTGTAGAAACTACTCAGAACTGACATTATTACAGGCAAGCAGCAATAAATGAATGAGAGTGGCTTTGTTTCAATAAAATATTACTTACAAAAACAGGTGGCAAGTTGAATTTGGTTTGCTGACTCCTGCTTTATTGATTCATGTTCTGGTCTATTCTATTTGCTACATAATTAGACTGTATACAGTCCAAAGTGGTGAGATCTCATGTTCTATCAGTTGGTCAGAACATGCTATCTCATGTAGGGAATTTCTCAAGGCTCCTCACTCCTCAGCCAGAATCCAGGGGTTCGACTTAGAGTAGGAAGTCTTTCCTTGGATCATCTCAGAGTTCTGCTAAGTTCACACTTCAGAATGTGTATTAAAGAAGTGCCTCTCTGGTGGCGCAAGGGGTTAAGCACTGCACTATGAAGCAATCTGCAGCCTCTGCAGCACATGTTCGATCCCCAGCCCGCCAGGGAGCAACCCACATGGCGTAGCAGACCTCTCCTGACTCGCCCATTACTCCCCTCAGCAATGTATTTTGGTCCGTCTGCCTGTTCTGTTCCCCACTCTGTCTCTGGTGAATCCTCTCACCCCCCACATCTCTGGCCTATACCCCAGCTCTTGCATGCATGCATAAATAAATAATAAAAAAAAGAATGTGTATTAAAGGATATAACAGGAAAGAATTAGATTTCCCCAACCATTATGACTAGAGAAAATTTTAGTTAATGATAGATATGCTGAGCCTTTTCAACAATAAGATCTAGAGGGAATTTCTCAATATCTAGATACGTTGGTCTCCTAAGCTTGACATCAAATGTCCTTTCGACTCAGCATCAGTGATTTGTACCATCCTCCTAAAAAACACCATCAGACAATTTATACATTCTATCTCTTCTAAGCTGTTTGACTTCAAGGAAGCTAGTCAGCCTTTGTGTATCTCATTTTTCTCAATCAAATGAACTAATTTGTTAAAGATCTTTGCAGAGCTTGTGGCATATGGTAAACATTTGATAAATGCTGTGTATTAGCTCCTTCAGTCATGAATATTCCCGCATTGACCTGACTCTCCGCCTCAGCTCTCCTTCATCCTGGCACATCCGATTCCTCCCCTTCCTCAAGGTTGAGTTCAAATACTAATTGGCCATGAAAACTCCCTGATTCTCTTTGTAAGAAAGAACCTTCCCATATTCCACTCACTCCTTCACTGAACCTGCTACTTCTACTTATCTATTTTTTCATAGTTTGTTGGTGCCAATTACCATAAATATCTTAGGGACAGTAGATGTGTCATGTCACCATAGTCTGTCTCCTCCAAAGTGCTGAGCCAAGTGCCACAACACTTAGAGGATTCTTGGTAAGTGTAGGTCTAATTAATGAATCCAGTAAAACAAGCAAAGCCACAACAGCCAAATTGAGTTTCCCTTTCAATTTTCATCTTGATTTTTTGTTTTCATGCATTTTGGGGGCTTCACTGTCAGTTTCCAGTGGAAGTCAGACAAGGTTCTTTGGTTTTTCAGAATATATTGACAGTGATGTGAGTCTTGCTGAGGTTTATTTGAGCATGGGTGGGCAGTGTCTCTTGATCAGTTGACACCTGTGAACTCGACCACTTATACCCCATGTAGGCACACACTGGAGAGTTGGAGTTCTGAGCTTAAGAGGCAGCAGGACCAGGTGGACTTATGGCCTAGGGCTGGAGAGAGAAAATGTCAAATTTTGCTAATGAAGTCTGGGCTCCATCTCTCCCTCAGCCTGCCAGGATGATCACAACGGGCTGCAGCTAGTTATTTCACTGAAGAATTCCCATTGTAATTTTGTTTCTGTCATCAGTGAACGAGAAGTCTGTGTATTAGCTACACATCAAGGCCATCATTTATCCCAAATTAGAGTATAAATTTGTTCCTACTTGATTTCAAATTTATGGAATTGAGTTTAACTTTGGGGAAATTTTGGTTCCCAAGCCTATGGCACTTCCAAGCGCTGGATGAATCACAGACGTTTAGAAAATTGAAAAGGGACTTGGAGATTAACAATTCTAATGTCCGATGCATCCATCTCCCCAAAGATCTCTGAGACAGGGCTGAGCGACCTCCTCATGAGTGTTTCCAGTAGCAGGGAGCTTATTGCTGTATGAGGCAGCCTATTTCTTTTTTATTATAACTCTAACTCATTGATATTAACAGCAATATCAGCTTGTATTCTCACAGCAATTTACTTATAAGAAAGTAACTCCATATTTGTAATGTTTGATTTTTATGAGTTTGTTGGGAAGAAGCCCAGGCCCATTCCATCTCTCCCATTTCACCAAGGAGGAGTGTGGGCATGGCTGGCTCCAGGTCACGAATCTAGTGCAGCACCTTGATTCCACGAGGTCATGAGTTCCCTCTTTAAAAATAATTTCTACTTTTGGTTTTTAAATAATGAAGTATATTTTCTAAAGATATAGAGAGAAAATGAATTACTCTGTTTTAAACACATTCCTTACCTTAGCACTCCTCTAAGAGGAGTTAATCACATGATTAACATCCCTGGAAGAAAGGAAGCCTGGAAGAGTCTCACCTGTCTGACTGCAGTCTCCGTTTCTATAGAGATGATGCAGAAACTGCCTGGGACCTGCTTGTGATGAGTGATGTTTTGCATCTAAGGGCAAGAAACAAAGGCTGGAGTGAACCAGCCAGTAGTGTTCACAATCCCAGAAAAAGCTCTGCTGGCTGTCCTGGGTGGAACAGTCCTAAGAAGGGCACTGCTTTCTCTCTCTTTTTTTTTTTTTTTAAAGATTTATTTATTTATGCATACAAGAGCTGGGGTACAGGCCAGAGATGCGGGGGGTGAGAGGATTCACCAGAGACAGAGTGGGGAGCAGAACAGGCAGACTGACTGAAATACGCTGCTGAGGGGAGCAGTGGGCGAGACAGGAGAGGTCTGTTGCGCCATGTTTGTTGCTCCCTGGCTGGGGATTGAACTTGTGCTGCAGAGGTTTCTGATTGCTTCATAGTGTGGTGCTTAACCTCTTGCACCACCAGGAAGGCCCTCTCTCTCTTTTTTTTATGGATTAAATTTATTTTATTGTCTATTTATTTATTTTTACATTGTTGTTCATTTTCATACAATATTTGATTTCTCCTCTCAGGTGTTGTGCCCATAAAATTACCACCACTGCTCTTTCCAGTGTCTCCCTTTCTCTCTCACTCCTGGAATAGTTCATAAATCCAACAATCTTCTCCCTTCCTCAATTCAGGACCCCCAGCCATCTACCTGCTGCTGTTGAAATTATTCATCTAAAAAGACTGATTTAAAAATATATTTTAGAATATAAAGCAAATGAGACAAATCAATGAAAATTATTAATAAAATAAATGAAGGATAGACTCAGGGTATATAATTGACAAAGATAAGCATTTCCAGAGGAGAAGGAGGAAAGAATAGAGAAACATAATCAAAAATAAGATTTCCTAGAATTGAATGAAGACCAACATTTTTAATTACATTACAGAATTACACACATGACTAATAAAAATAATATAAACAAATATTTTCTGATGAAAATTTAATTTTCAGCAATAAAAGCACATTACAAGTTTTATTTTTTTTACAAGTTTTAAAAAAGAAAATGATTTGTGCATCAGAGCTCTTATTGCAACCCCAGGAGAGAGAAGATATTGGAGATTATTTAAGACTATTAATGTAAAAGGACTGTGAATTTTTTGGTTATCCAACAAATTACTGAAAATTCAAAAATTTGCATCAAGGAACTTTTAACAAAGGGTTCGAAGAAGTATCCCTTCTACATTAACATTTAATCAGGAGGAAGAAAGCAGATTGGGGAAGAAGAAATTTATAAGAAAAATACTGATTTTCAATGTATCCAGTAAATCTCATTTTTAAACGTAAATCACATTCTTAAAATAGAAGAGGAATGCTGAAATAAATATTTTAGCAGTTCAGAATAAAAATTCTAATCATTTTAAAGAAGGAGGAGGACAAAGTAAGAGAAAACATCCCAAGAGTCTCTTCTTGAGGAAATACACGCATAGCTAGTATTCAGTTTTAATTTTTTTATTTGGATAAGTTTGAATGTATTTTTTTAATTTTTAAAACTAAATAAATACAATAGATACTCAGAGTCAAAATTTAAAAGTCATGAGAGACATAATGGGATAAAACAGACAGATGAGGTAAAGTAAGAAACAGAAAAATATAAATAATAAGGTATCACTTAAGTGGAAAACACAAAAGAAAATACTCATGTTTAAAATAGATTCAATGAATAATTCAGCTAAGCATTTAGGGAAGAAATAATGCCCACCCCTTATACAAACTATCCCAGACAAAAGGTAGAGGAGGCACCTTCAAACTTGTTCTATAAAGTCAACATAGTCTGGATACCACAATTTGACTAGGATGATATAAAAAAATATATAGGTAGATTTTACTTACCAATAGAAACAAAATAGTAACAAATGGATTCTATCAATACATTAAAAAGGTAACTTAGGTACATACTCAAGTTGACTTTATTTTAAAAATCCAAGTTTCATTTAACAACAACAAAATCCTATCATTTAATTTGAATGTAAGGGAAAAACATTTAATCGTATGACGAGGTGAAGAAAATTTGACAAAATTCAGCATCTATTTATGGCGAAAGTTCTAGCAAGCCAGGAGTGGGTTAGTATCAATTACTACCGCAGGGGTAGCATTAGTCTGACTTGAACCTCATGGGATTAGAGTGAGCAAGCAGTAATTCTCCAAAGGAAAACTGATTCTCTTACTAAGAGAAGGGAGAATTGATTTTGGGTAAGTGAAACAAATTAACACAGTCATACAAATAACAATGTACAAAACAAAACAGCTAATGTAACCATAGTTATAAAGACTTACTAAATCTAATGCAGCTGTGTAGTCAAGGACTATACACACGCAATAAGAGATTATTCCAGGCATGCAAGGATGGTTCATTATTAGCAAGTCCATGAAAGCAAATCAGTACATTAATTGTGAAAAAAGTAAATTGATAAGGGGAAAAGACATTGCACTTGATTCAGTATCCATTTCTGGTTAATTGATTCATTTCTCTAACACACTTTTTGAGCACCCGCTATTGGATAAATGGTTTTCTAGTAACTGTACATAGGAGTGAACAAAATGGACAAAACTCCCTGTCTCATGAGGCTACATATTAGTGATTAAAACACTATGCAGAATAGTAAGAATATTACCTAAACATGGTTTTTGTTAGATGCTAACAGCAAAATTTATATTAAATATTGAAAGACTAAACACATTCTCATCTTAGTGTTTTTATTTATCTTTCAGGACACAATTTTAATAAGGTTCTGAGAAGTGCAGATTTATTTACTAGCTGACTTCTTATTAGGAACATCTTTTTTTTTCTCTCTTTGCAAGTGAAAATAATTTGATAGAGTCTTTAGCCTTGAGTATTTTTCCCTTTAAACTTTGCAAATGTTACATCTTTACCTCCTGGCATTTAATATTAGTGAGAAATGATCTGAAGCTAGCCTAATTTTTGGTTTTTTGTAGGTAAGCCTTTTATCCCACTCTTGCCTGGATACATATAGGTATTTTTTTTTCTTCTTTCCCTGATAATAAAAGGAAATTACCAGGGTTTGTATATAGGCAAAACTCAATTAATTTGATTTCTCATGACATCCTTCCAAACCTAGACACACAAAAAAGTCTTTCTTAGACTTCAGATTTTTCTTCATTTCCCCCCTGCCTTTTTTTAGTGTTTTCTTTTCTCAATTTGTACTTTCCTTCTTCCAGATTTAATTTTTAACCTACGTGGGAGCTTCTGCATTTGTCTGTCTCTATTTTCCAATTCATCACTTCCTTCTGTCTTTTCTTTGATTTGTGGGACATGTTTTTGAACTGTCTTCTGTTTTCATTTTCCTTGGTTGTTTGGGTTTTATTTTGTTGGTGATTTTCTCTGTTGTCAGACAGTTTTTACTATATAAAACAGCATGAAGTTGCTTGAAGAAGTATCTATTTAGTTAAACATTCTCAGAATACAAAACAAATATCCTCTCTTTTCCATGGCAATTTTATTTACTAGAAACATGATTGCAGAAGTACATGTTTTCCCAATATCAGATGTTGAGCCTGTCAAGGATTATTTGTTGATCTTTTCAGACATTTACAAGATCTAGACAAGGAGATACTAAACAAGGTTGACTTTATAAAAGTTTTCCTTTGCCAGTTATGCATTCCTAAAGCCTGGGAAGGAGAGCTAGAGTGATGGTCAGGATCTTCAGGTTCTTTGCCAAGCTCCTTCCTTTCTGCATGAGCTGGATTTGTCTAGGGCAGTGACTTCATTTGTCTGTCTTCAGGGTGCTGTGGCTCTGACTCATCTCTGTTTGGATATGTGCCAGTGTCTTGCTGGACTCTCCTTTATGCTCTAAGAACCAGGAAGCTTAATCCAAACAGGTCCAGGCAATAAAGGTGAATATGTTCAGTTAACTGAGAAAGGTGAACTGTATGAGAGTTTTTGCCACAGTCTAGTGATGCTGTAAAGGACCACATTTCTCCCCTTTCTGCCTCTGGAATGTGAACTCCACTCTTAAACTTGTCTGCTTAAGGAGACAAGGTAACAGCAACAGTTCAGTTTCCTCTTGTTGTACCACATGACCTGGCAGGATTGAACAGCATGTGACTGGCAGGAGAGGGGGCTGATTGGCTATGCACAGGGGTCACGGACTTCTTTAAAGTGTTGAAGGGGAATGCAATTTCGGTAGTCTACTGGGATCAATCTTAGCATTCCTCCAGTCCCCGGGGTGGGAGAGGGGTCAATTCACTATCCCCTGCCCGTCCAACAAAGCTGATACCCAGGGGAAAGGGTTAAATGGATGATGGGGAGTCACCCATATTATATTTTTAATGTCTCTTTTTCGTATATCCTCAGAGTTGGAGACAAATTCCAAAAGTGGTCTAAACTCTGTAGACATAAATTTATTCAGTTATGTAAGTCTATTTTATTAATCACCCAGTCTATTAAAATCATACTACCCATTTTTTTAAAGATTTTATTTATTTATGCATACAAGAGCTGGGGTACAGGCCAAAGATATGGGGGGTGAGAGGACTCATCAGAGACAGAGTGGGGAGCAGAACAGGCAGACTGACTGAAACACACTGCTGAGGGGAGCAGCGGTGGAGACAGGAGAGGTCTGCCTCGGCTTGTGGGTAGCTCCCTGGCTGGCCGGCCAGGGATCCTCCCTGGTGGCTCAAGGGGTTAAGCACCGCACTACAATATCCATTTTTGAGAGTGACTTTCCGAAAGGCCCTTAGATATTATTACAGTTTTCTTTTACTTTGATACTTCTCTGTCAATCAAAGGAAGGAAGCAAGAAGTTTGGACTAACAGTTTGGACTAACAGAAGGAAGCAAGAAGTTTGGACTAATCTTGTGGAATAACACTACTACATGTCAATATGGACATTCGGGTTCACTTATTTATGTAAGAAATGGTTTGAGCACCTCCTGCTTGCTAGATAGTCATTCCTAAATGTGAGGGTACAATGGAATAACAGTTAGGAAATGTTCCTGCCCTCAAAGTGTTTTTGAGAGCTGATAACAGAATCAATAGATCTGTAAGTGTGAAAGTGTTATAAAGGAAGGGATGTCAATTACTATGGGATCTCATGGGGGTGAGTACACCTGAAGGCCCCAAAGGAAATCAGGCCATGAGGTGCTTGGTGACTTGTGGGTTAGAAGAAGCTATGCAAAATACAGTAACTAGAATTTACAATAATTTTTTGAAAGCAAATATGCACTTAACCTCTTATATCAAGACTGTCAATTACGTTAAACCAAGGGACATATCATTTTCCTGTATTTTATTTTCAATTCCAAGAAGGGGGAAAGTAAACTCCAAAATTTTTGTAAATCTAGGAATGGAAAATGCCTTAAAAAATCTTCAATTTTGGAGGCTTTTGGCAACAAAACATTCAATATCCTCACCATTTGGTCACCCCACCCAGTTACTGCAACCCATTTCTGGAAAAAGCTTGGACTCCAATCCAGGTTTTTAGTTTTCAGTTTGGTCCTCTTATGTTACACCAAAATGCCTGAGAGAGAGAAAGCTGGTGGCTGAGGTATCCCACACTGTCTTTGTTCAGCTTGGAACGAAAGTTTTGCCTAGTTATCCCTGTGTTGAATGAAAGCCTCTTCTAGCCATTTCTCTTCCCTGCATGTCTTTTGGAGTTGCCAGGGGAAGCCTTGCTCCCTCTTGCACCTGGTAGCCATCTGTCTAGTGCTTTTCCCTTCCTCGGTGTGAGTAGTGCCTCACCTTCACCACTCTTCCCTCTTTCCAGGCACTGACTTATACAGATTGCCCTTCTCCCTTTCCATTCCATGCCTTCTAGATCTCCTCCTGAGTTTACATAATGCCCAGTTTTTTCCCGAGGGAGAAATAAGCTCTACCAGGAAGCAGGCTTGTGACCTCCTTGATTGTATCCAAGTTCAGTGACCTCCTTCCCACTTGGGACAACTTCATGCTGTCAACAGACCTAACACAGACTGCAGTAAGATTCTTTCACATCCCCTCATGAAAATCCAGAGCCCAGGACTATCCACAGAATCTGGACCTGAATTGGAACTCAGGGACTGTCTAATCCAATACTTTATTATGCATAAGGGGAAACTGAGGTAGGGAGGCAAAGCAGATCATGCCAGTTGGCTAGTGGCATAGTCTGGATTCCTATCTAGACCCTCTCAGCCCAAATCTGATCCTCTTTCTGTTTATCAGTTTCCTTGGGACTGTGTCTCATTTTCTTTTCCTCAAATATCTGGGCCAGGATAAATTTTCAGCTCAGTTCCACATATTAGCAATCTGAATATTCATTTTTCAAGCCCCAGGAGCTTAACAAGAACAAAAGTGGATCCAAAAAACAATCTATTAATGGGTGACATAGATTATAACAAATACAAAGTGAGAGAAAACACACAAAAAGGTAAAACCTCAGACTGTTTACAGTTTTATGACATCCAGCAGACTGAGACCCAAATTGAACAGGACAAGCATTGTAACTCCTGGGGCTGTGAAGGAAGGCAGAGGAGCCAAAGAGTGCGATTGTGCCAAGGCCTCAGGCAACATTTGTCACCTGTGATCTCCCAGCCTCCCTCTTCAGAACCCATCCTGTGCACAGCAGGTTTTGTTCTGAAGATGTCACCCTCATTGGTCGCTCCCAGCAGACCTGACACGTGTGACTGATACCAGTAATTACAGGTGCTCAGGCCCTTCTCTTTGAAACAATGTCATAATGTATCTGCATTTAAAATATGAAATGGGGTGGAGGAGAAAACCTGTTTGAGAAGTTGGCAGGGAGTGAGGGGAAAGTAATCTCTTTATTTTCCCCAGCAATGGAAAACCCAATCCTCAGTCTTGTGGCTGAGAGTGAAGAGTGCCCCAGAGTGGTATAAGAAATTGCCTGTGCAAATGACCTGTTGGAATGAAATCAGGAGAAATCAAAAATTGCAGTAGAAGATTCTAGGTCAGGCTCTGAAAGTACTCCAGTAAAAATTGCGTGAACTTCCCTCCAGAAGACCATTCTGAATCTTTGCAGATCATTGACATTGAGGTCAAAATCAGGAGCCCTTTCATACACCCACCAAACCACCCCAGTAGGCTTGTAGTTTTGAGTCTGCTTGTTTGCTGCGATCAGCCTGGAGTCTAGACTGCTCTTTGCACAGGCTTAAAATTCTTCTTTACGTCAGGAGGGGCTACAGGGATCTCAGGAAGGCCAAGGCCCGAGCTGCACTCTCATGGCCAGAATTGAGGTGAAGAGCCAAGTTCTGCTCACTGGTGCGGCCCTCAGCTGGCTGTGCAGCGTCTCCCCGGCTCTGCATCGCAGTGACCCTGGATGATCTGTCTCCATTTTTTGAAGTTCTCCTCCCTGAATTTCAGCGTGTACTGCTGTTAATTAAATTCATACATTATAACTGTGGCTGTCTCCCGGACTCCATCCATCAGAGAGCAAGCTGCTTTCTGGTGCCAGGTTAACTCAGATGTAATGATGAGACTAATGAAGGCTGACCTTGCCTTCCAGAATTGCACAGTGGAAGAAAGCACACAAGTGGGACTTAAAGCACTTGGCATCACCTCCTGCCTCTGTCACTCATAAAGTTAACCTTGGCCAGCCACCCAAACTTCCTGAGCCACAGATTCTTAATTTATAATGACTTTGATGCAGGAGGCTAGTTTGGTACTATTCTTGGAGCTTTTTAAAAATACATGACCCAACAAAGACAAACTTTAAAACCAACCCTTGAAAACTGACCATAGTTCTGAGGCATCCAAGAGGGTAGGGAAGAGGGTGGGAGAGAGGAGAGATGAGAAGAGGGGGGTGGGGGGCGGGGGAAGGAATATAATGGACTATGGTGGAGGACTCTGAGTGCTTGGTGGTGGGAGACCTACAGTGGCAACACCTGAGGGGAGAAAGCCTATATTGTCAAAATATCAACAAAAATGTAAACAAAATTGATATTTCATTAATAAACAGAAAGAAAAAAAAAACATGACTTCATCCCATAGCTGTGGAATCAGAATTTCCAGAGGTGGGCCTGGACATCTGTATTTGACAAAGTTCCATTTGATGCATCTGTTCTGAAGTATTTCTAATTAAATCATCAGCCACTGGATTATTGTTAATATACATTTCATTATTTATCTACATTTTAAATGAGGACACTGACATTCAAAAGAGTAAATGTTGGAGGTGGGACTTAAACCCAGAGCTTAAGGCCAGAGCTTTTCTTTGCAAATTATTCTAGCTATAGTTTCTGAATTTTTACCTATAATTCAAATATTAACCATTAAGAAGCAGTCCTCCCTGGTGGCACAAGGCGTTAAGTCTCAGCACTATGAAGCTATCCGCAGCCACTACAGCACAAGTTCTATCCCTGGCCAGGGAGCTGACCCATATGGCGCAACAGACTCCTATCTCACCTACTGCTCCCCTCAGCAGTGTATTTCAATCAGTCTGCCTGTTCTGTTCCCCGCTCTGTCTCTGGGGAACAGAGACACCCTCCCCACACCTCTGGCCTGCACCCCAGTTCTTGTATGCATAAATAAATAAGTCTCTGGGGAAAAAAAAGAACTAAGCAAGTAATGGATGGGACTTGGGGAACATTTAAAATCTCTCCCATGGATTGGAAGTTTCATGACTCTAGTTTTGTGTTCAGAATTCTTGCTGGTGATTGAATTCTTTATTTCTCCCATCGATGGCACAAGGTGAGAGGAGAACCGCCTTGTGCTGCGTGGGCCCTGGCTCCTCTCCTGGAGAACAGTTCAGGGGCAGTCCCATCACCCTGAGTGGGTTTCCTCTCTGATCACTGCCAGCTTGGTGGGCTTTGTCTTCATCACTAGGTAGAAAGGGTTGAGTAGCTCCCGCTCCCCTAAATGAAGGCCTGAGGGGCCTGGAATTGGGCATTTATCATCCCAAGTCAGTTTGATTCTTGTAATACCCAAGCGTGTATGTTCTGGTGAAACAGCTTTCCTGAGGGCAGACTTGTTATGAACAGAGAGCTTGGGTGTTTTTGTTGTTGTTGTTTTTTAATGGCATATTTCTCCTTCCCTTGCCCAAAGCCCAAGGTTTTTCCCCATCTTCATAATGAGAACCTGGTGGGGCTCCTGGAGATGAAACTTAGGAGAGGATGGAAACCTTCCCTAACTCTGGCCCCTTGGATGTTTTAAATTCTCAAGTTTGCACTCATTGTGCCTCCAGTAATTGGTCTGTGACAGTAAAATGTTCCTGCTGTGGAGGTCCCAGTGGTGGTCCTCACTCCTGTGCTTTTGCTTTCAGTATATTTTGATCCTCCCTTTCCAGCCCGTGTTCATTCTCTCTCTCTCTCTCTCTCTCTCTCTCTCTCTCTCTCTCTCTCTCTCCCTCTCTCTCCCCCCACCCCACCCAATTTTCAGGGCCACAGCCTGCCCTATGACCTCAATTTTCTCATGAATCTAAGAACGGTTGTTGACTTTCACTTTATTCTGCTTTCTTTTTATGCTTAGGATGGAAGTGATGACATTTAAGCTCCTTAAGTGTTAGTCTGGAAAAATACTTTTTTTAACACATGGGAAGGAAGTGAAGAAAAATTAAGTCGCTCTTTGCCTTGGTTGGGGTTCTTGTAAGAACCTTGGCAAAGGCAGTTAATGTGGGAGGTGATTCCTGGGACTGAGCAAGGGGTTGGGTAAAGTAATCAGGGATGGAGGAAGGCCAAAGAATGGGTGAAGCTTGTCCTGCTCATTTCCCAACACTGGCCTGCGTGGTGCAGGTAGTGGGGTGTGTAAAGACAGACCTTGCTTTAGTACATTTCAGCACAGCCTTGGGGCAGAGCACAAATAGTTCTGACTCTGGTTTTAAGACCTCCTGTGCTGAAAGAGAGGAGGTGGCCATCAAGAGCAACAGTCAGGGATCCTATTTGAGGGTGGCCATGACTGGTGTATGGTTTGGGATTGGTGACCCCTCCTCTTAGGACCCTGCTTTCCTGAAGCTCATGCAATGGTTGTCTACCGAGGCAAACCCCAGCATTGGGAAAGAGTGCAACAGGTGTCAAGGTCTTCACAGAAATCGTGAGACAAACTGCTTCTTTGCAAATGTGTGAGTTTTGGTTTCAGTTACTTTGATATTATACAATTCTTCTGTTTTTGTCTAAGAGCATTATATTTTTTAAAGATTTATTTATGCATACAAGAACTGGGGTACAGGCCAGAGATGTGGGGGGTGAGAGGATTCACCAGAGACAGCGTGGGGAACAGAACAGGCAGACTGACTGAAATACACTGCTGAGGGGAACAGTGGCCAGGGCAGGAGAGGTCTGCTGTGCCATGTGGGTAGCTCCCTGGCCAGATGGGGTTTGAACTCATGCTGCAAAGGCTTTGGATAGTTTCACAGTGCTGTGCTTAACCCCTTACGCCACCAGGGAGGCCCTAAGAGTATTATTTTATTGACATTTTAGCATGATCTTTGCTCTCTGTGGCCTGATCAGCAAGGCCTGATCAGCAAGGTGGACTTTACACTCCATTTTACTTCTTACATTTTACAGGGTGACTATTAATACAGGGTGGAATGTGAGTCTTGGGGGAGTGCCAGCTTGCCCAGGTTGGTGCACAGAGCAAGGTTGGTGGTTACGTGACAAGGTAGGATTAGACTCTATCTCTGCCCACCCTGGATTCTTCAGGATTCCTGGATTCTTCAGCAACTATTATGTTCTCTGAATCTTATATATATTCTTATTTGTAGTTTTATCTTTTCATCCTGAACTACAATTCTTAATATGTTTTTCAGATTTTATTTTGTTACCTCCCTAACAAGTTTTAAAAAAGACTTTATAGTAATGCAGAAAGAAATATGTAACATAGCAACAATAACAAAAAAGCAAATACTACTCTTTGCTTACCAGTGCCAGTAACTATTTTTAAATTCATTCACTCTCCACACCATCCCTGGGAGGTAGGTACTATTATTAGCCCTACTGTTTTAGATCAAGAAACTGAGGCACAGATTGTTGCCAAAGACCTCTAAGGTGGAACAAACTCAACCCAAGCAGACTGGCTCTAGAGCTATGCTTGTCACTAAAAGGTAACTAACCAAAAGCTGAGAAAGGTGAGGCATGGAGAAAATTAAACTAGATCCTTCTTTTCATCCCTCTTTTCACTGTTAGACTCTGCCCTGCCTGAGAACAAGGGAAGGCAGATTATAGGTATTTGATAAGAGTGATATGTGACCTTTGTAAGCCAAATGTTTAATTCTGCTTTCTTCTAATCCCACTGGCTCCCAGCTGAAAGAAGCCTGGACTACCCATAATGTGCAGGGGCAGTGGTGAGGACAACCAGCCCCTCCATCACACACCAGGAGGATGATGTGATTCAATACCTTCCTCCCCATCCAGACTGGCCTTTTACAATGAAGCAGTTCTAACTGGAGCAAGAGTCCTTCCTCAGATGCGCTAGGGAGCCCCAGCCCACAGGGGGCCACCCTTGGAGGAGCAGCACGGGGATACCCACTTGGACACCCCATACCTCCTGCATGTTGTGCCATTCACAACACATTCCTTCTTTAGGTGTGCTCGTGCTTTCACGGGGGTTAGCATGGCATCAAAGAAAGCTGAATCCTGGCTCTGCTATTTATTAGGAAGGTCATCCCAGGGTCCAGGAGATAAAGATACATGTCTGCCATGACCAAACAACAGGAACCCTTAGTCTAGAACTCATCTCTCCCTACTCTGAAGCACTGAAGCTGGAGAAATGACCATCGATTAGGGGTCACCCAGCCTCTTTGTCCCCCAGAGTAATCATCTTAAAATTTTTCTGTATCTATTCTATATATACTTATAGAATTTATGCTACTTGAAGAGATGTTGAAACTATCAGTAAAATTATTATTGCATTAAGGACTGCATTTCTTGTTTCTCTCCTTTCACCACAGCGAGTTCCTCCATTGCTTTCCATTCCCAGCTAGAGCAACTGGCTCTAGACCGTTGAAACAAATTAGCAAGTGGATGAATGCCTTATACAGGGCCTCCATCTCCTGCCTGGGTCCCATCCCCTCAATTCCTATTACTCTGGCTAGCCTTGTTTCTTCCCAAGTCTAAAATATTCTTAAGAAGAACACCTCGTATGTGTGAAACTTGATGTTAGACCTGTTTATGGCAGGTCATGTGATATTCTGAAAATGGGTGCAGACAAATGATGACGCACACTG
Organism: Talpa europaea; assembly: GCF_964194135.1. Classification (NCBI taxonomy): domain Eukaryota; kingdom Metazoa; phylum Chordata; class Mammalia; order Eulipotyphla; family Talpidae; genus Talpa; species Talpa europaea. The sequence goes on along the minus strand of NC_140070.1, from coordinate 113,753,968 downwards.
GACCTTAGTCCTAGTTACAACAGATCTATCTTGATTTTGGTATCTTGTAAAATAAGGAAATAGGACCATTGCAGGACTGGCAAAGAAGTTTCATCCATCAGTCAATTGGTAGAGCCAGCCCAGGTCACTGATGAAAAGGGATTCTGAACTTACACCCAGACTCAGAAAGAATGTTGCAAGCATTGATGAGCAATGTCTGTTTCAGGGGGAAGAAAAGGCAGAGGAAGTCATTTGCCATCCCAGGATTAAATGATTCTGCTCTGAACCACTGAGGCACTTTTCTATGCCTCCTTTTTCAGAATTGTCTCATGCTTTGTTTCCTTTTGGATGCTTCCTTTTTTCTGACTGTCTCTTAGGAGTTATTTAATCAACTGGATTAGACACCAATGGCTAATAAAAGACTAGGGGTCACCAGAATCAACCACATCGTTTCTGTAAGTTACTGCCACGCCCTGGTGTTCAGTAGCATGGGAGGAGGGGGTTGCAAGGTGATGTCAAGGTCTTTTCCATCTTCTGAGTTCCATGATCCAATATCTTGGAGTCACAATGCCTGTACAAAGAAAATAGTGAACTACAGTAGATCGGTGGGGCTTTCAAAGGGATGTATTCTTCTTACTTCTTCCTTTTCTTCTTGTTGGTAGGGGAAGTAGTGGGTTTCCTCCAGTCCTCAAAACAAACTCATAGTCTTCCTCGACCCCAACACTGCTAACCTAAGCTGACATGGAGCAGTTGTGACTGCCTAAGGGAACACATGAAGCAGAAGTAAGGGAAGTTGGCAGAGATTGCAAGGGATGAGGTGAGCCTACATTTTGGGGAAAAAAACTTTCAGGAGACATTCTTTATCTGGAGACAAAGAATGAAAGATGGACTCAGGTTCTTAAACCCAGCAGAAAATAGCAGAGAAACATTGGGATGAGGGTGCATGCCTGTCTGGGGCAGTGAGTGGAGCTCAAGGTGGGACACAAGGTGTATGGGTTCTGGTCTTCTATTGGCACTAATTTTTGGTGGGACCTTGGGTAGTGGTTTTTTCTTTCTGGGTTTCAGTTTTCTTGTGTGCAGTAATTGTAAGGAAAAGAGAACAAATTGACGCGTAAGGGTTTTCCAATTCTAGTATCTCATAGATTCAGTTCCAAGTTCATATCTACTATCTGTATAGACATAGGGGCCATCAATGTGTAAGGTTATGAAAGCAGAGTTTGTATAAAACAGAATATCCAGGGAGGGAGAGAAGCAAGAGAAGGTTTTTCTGCCTCTTACACAGAGCATGCTAGTCTAGAAAGACTGAGAAGACTTAATCTGATCTTGTCTGGGGCAACATGAGTGTGGTAATCCTTTCTAGGATAGAAGTGCCCCACTTGGGCTATCCCCCCATTTGAATTTAAGCTCCAGAAGGACAGAGCTTACTTTCTAGAATCTGAGCCTGCTTGAGTTAGAAGTGACTTTAAAGGTCATCTAGTCCCAATCCCCCACCCCTTGAATGAGGGTTTTCTCTATCTTACCATCACAAGATGCTTCCCACATCTGCTTGTAGACTGCCCTGCTAAATAGCTCACCTTGCCCTGCAAGATAACTCACCTTGCAAAGGTTAAATAACTCTTCACTCAGTCTGGTGTTCTGCTCCAGAACTCAGGATATTTCCCTAGACTGAATGAGGAGGACAGGCTTTCCAGAAAGTTCCTCCCACACTGTCTCCAGAGTGCTGGAACCTGAAACAGCATACTCAGCTTTTCCTCAGGGAGGGAGGATTTTGAGACATAAAAGGTTTTAGAGTCACAAAGATCTGGGTTCAAGTCTCACCTACTTAGCTTACAAGTTGAGTGGCTTTGGCAAGGTACCCCAACTCTCCATGGTGCTCACCTGCAAAACACCCAGAATAAATCGTCTCAAGAGACTGGGGTGGGGATTCCTCAGGTGCATGAGATGAGCTATGGACACATGCTGCCCCCCTAACACCCTCATCTTCATGGGGATCTGAGCACACATTCAGGTAGGAACTGTCTCTTAATCACATGGTGCTTGTTCCCGTGCTGAACATAGTCTTTGCCTAGTTTTAAAACTAAAAAAAATAAAATACAAGTTACCTTGCAGGTGCCCCAGGAATCTAGAACAGAGCTTGGCCTCTTGCAAATCTTATTCACCAACTAGCCAAACTCTGCTGCTCTCTGTCCTCAGAACAGCAATTGTTCTGTGAACTCAGTCTGAAATGAAAGTAAAAAACAAAAAATCAGCTGACTCATATGCAGATATAGAAACGAAGTCTTTGTTATCTCTTGCTGAAAGTTACTCACTAAACACTGACTCCAAGTCTCGGGAAAGAGAATGGTTTTGGATATCCAAGTGTGGAACCAGACATTCCAAGAACTGATGAACCCATCCACCCGGGACAGGTGGACTCTCAGGTTGGATGAGACCCTTCAGCCAGACCGTCTGGCATGCGGGTGGAGGCAATATCAACAGCGAGCATTTGGCAGGTGAGTTAAGATGTCCCCAGCAATGGACTTTCTGGGGCTGAGGCTCAGCTTACCTCTGATTCCTTTGATGGCCTGTTAAAAGAATAAATGTCAGCAGGCTCTCCCTCCTTGGGTGGCCACAATGTTCTTTAGGATCTAAATGAGAAGACACCAAGCCTCCATTTTACACATCTGCTGGAAGTTTCTTTTTTAACTAGTTTTCCTTCCCTAAATATTTCTGCAATTCTGCCAGGAATACTCACCTGGTCCATAAACCTGCCTTGCTATCCTCTCCCACCTTATTTGTTCCAGAGACTTCTGTGGAGACTTCTGCTGTCTTCCCCATTAGTCCTGGCTGCCTTCCCCAGACTGCGGCAGCCCTACTAGGATTAATTCAGCCAATACCAGCCTGGGTCTGAGACTTTCCTTTAAAGCCTGAAGAATTACAAAGCCAAGTTATCTCTTGGAACATTACTTTATTGAAGGCCTGGGGGTAACAGTCGGGAACGATATTGCAAGAAGGAGATCTAAAGACTATTTCAAGGGGTCTCCTAGCAGTGCCCTGCCTTTATTGCCAATATTGGCTACATTTTTCTTTGATCCCCAGACATCCTCCGAGTCGCAGGAACAAGATTCTTTGTCCATGTCAAAAGGGGAACAATTGCTGAGCTGGATGAACCAAGTCTTTTCTTTTTCTGTAGCACACAGGTAGCTTCACTCAATTTTCTGTTTCCCCTGTTATCCCACTTCCTTGCCTGCACCTACACTGCTTCAGGTTTTATCTGCTACATTTCTTATGGATTGCTAGCCATGCCACACCATGCATTTCAGGCTTCTATACCCTTGTCCATGATGCTCAGCCTGTTTGGCAAGTCTGCCTGCCCTCCCAAATGCCAACTCAAGTGCCACCTCCTGAAAGCATTCCTGGTCTGCCCAAGGAAAGTAAGAGTTACTTTTATATTCCCACAAGATAATGGTTTTATATATTTTTATACACACACAATAGTTTTAAATGTATGTAAATGATACCCTTAAAAATAGCATATATTTATATATTACATCTTGTATATCATATATAGTTATATGATTATTTTTAGCTGCAGAACCAGTGTTTAAATGAAGCCTCCTGTTCCTCCTCTGGTGGCGCAGGAGGTTGAGCGCCGCACTGTGAAGCTGTCTGCAGCCTCTGCAGCACAGGTTCGATGCGGGCAAGCCAGCAAGGGTCCCACATGGCGAGGCAGATCTTTCGTCTCGCTTGCTGCTCCCCTCAGCAGTGTACTTCAGTCAATCTGCCTGTTCTGTTCCCTGCTCTGTCTCTGGTGAACCCCCTCACCCTCCCATGCATCTGGCCTGTACCCCGATTTTTGCATAAATAAATCAATCTTAAAAAAATAAATAAATGAAGCCTCCTAGCACTCTAGAGACAGTTTCAGGTCACTGCCCAGGGCCCATGTGGCAGTCACTCTGTTCTGCTTATAATTCAGCATACTGTGTGAGCCTCTCTGTTTCTCCCCACACCAGCTAGAGCTCCTTGAGAGACTCGGGATGTCGTTTATCAGTTTGGCACTGCCCCAAACAAGAAAGTGCTTCTTTTGTTTAGATAAATTGACAAGATAGTCATTTATAGATGGGAAAATCAGCCTACTAGTTCACTTTTGGGAAAGTATCAGTCAGTTTTTGAAAAACATTTTGCAATTTACAAAGTACTTCCATATACGTTACCTCATTTAATGGTGACATTGTAACTCTGGAATATTTTTCCTTTTATGGTTTAAAACCTGAAGTTTTGAAAAAGGAAGTCCTTTATTGGAGGCTCCTCCTGATGTAAATTATGGACTTGGTCTCAACTCTAGTATTATGACTGCAGATTCTAAGTTTGTTTCTCTAGGAATAAGGCCTGCCATGAAGCTCAGTGGAGAATGTGAGTAGTAGGTATAGCAGGTGGGTCAGCAAGTGTAGGAAACATGACTCTTTTGCATGTTCTTGAACATGTTGTGCATCCCTTTATAACTCATTTCCTTCTCTGGATCTGAACTCAATAATGCTGTGAAGCAGCCATTACAGTGCCTGCCTCAAAGTAGGTCCTCTATAAGAATTTTCTCTATTCCTTTTTTGAACCAAATTTCACTGGCACATACCAGAAATGTTTTTTCCCCTAAGACATGTTTTATTAGCAAGGAGGCAGACTTGAGGCCATATTCAGTGTTTCACAGGAAAAAGCTTCACTAGGAACACAACGCCTCTCATTCCAATGTGTCAATTTGTCAATACCACATGTGCTTTTCCAGATTGTAGATCTTAGAGACTGAGGCCAGACCCATTTCCCTCAGATCAACAATCAGTTTACCATGGACTTTGTTATGTCTGCAGGTTCCTGTGTTCCTTATGTCGGCGAAACTGGTGTTCTGCCCAAGTGCAGATCTTATGTCACATGCACCTGAAGAAAAAGAAATCCCAGGGCCGTGTGCTTATCCGATTTTTTGGTCAAAAGTGCCAAAAGTGTTCCTGGTCTCAATTTGAAAAGCCGGATTTCTCTCAAGAGAGTACCCACAGGATTCTAACCAACCTGGTGCAGCGCGTTCTGGAGAAATTCTATGAAAATGGCATCAGAAGAGTTGCAGAGATACCAGTGAGGCCAGAAGTGCATCTGGAAGGGGCCCATGACACGGCCAATTGTGAGGCATGCTCCCTGGGCATCTGTGAACAGGACAACATGGTAGAGCCATCTGAGTTGCCATTCTCCTACATGGAGATTGGGAATTACGTCAATGGAAGCTCCGTGTCCAACCATAATGCTGGAGAGGACCCTCGGTCCCATTGGAAAACAAGTCAACAGCCAAAACCAGGGACAGTCCAGCAGGCCATATCAAGAGTAGGCTCATGGCCCATTCAAATAACACAATCAATTTTCCCGGAGGGGGCAGATTCCCTAGGGACTCAAGCTGCCTTTGGAAGGCAAAGGCAGAGGAGGGATTCAGCTGGAGAGCCTGCTCCACATAGCTTTTCAAACTCCTCTCCAATGGTGCCACCGAATGACTCCTCTACTCAGTATCTGTTGTCCATGCTTGGCTATGTGTGTGTTGTTGCTCTGTTCACTTATCTTGCAGCCCATTATAACTAGGACAATGAAAACAGGCTGTCTTCTTTTCTCCTGCCTTAGTTCCTTGTCAATGAATTGGCAGCCTTTTTTTTTTTTTTTTTGTGGGGCCCTCGCTGGAGGCTGTGGAATGAACCAGTGCTGTTGAGGCTGCCAGCAGCCTCGCAGCCCAGCGCTCAACCGCTGCGCCACCAGGGGAGGCCCAGGCTGCCATTTTTAACAGAGAATTTGCTTTGATACCAAGCAGGGTCATGCGTGGTAGAATAAGTACAGGTTTCCCACACCTCCTTTGTGCAGATAAACTGAAATATGACCTGGCAGATAATGAACCCAATAACATATATTTGTTTAACCAATAAAAGGTCTTCATTCATTAATTCACTTGTTTATTCATTGGCACAACTAAGTCTTCTCTTTTTCTGTAGCACAGAGGTATTGTCACTCAACTTTCCATTTCCCCTGTTTGGGGGTGGGAGGAATCTTAAGTAAGTAAACCAAGGTGCAAGGCAACTCATGGGGAGCAATTTCAGAAAGGCTCCAAAACTGTAGATAATGAGCTTGGAAGGTGGGTCCTGAGAAGATTTAAGTAGGAAGAGTGACAGAAAACCTTTATAACAAGTTTCTTCCCCTTACTCCCATGCAACCTGGTAACCCCTCTTGCCCTCGGAAGAAGAATGGATGTTTTCTTTCTGAAGACATTGACCTAGAGGGATGCTGGGCTCAGGGTCTCTGGCATAGCTATAGAAGGGAATGCCATTCAGTACCCAGATAAAGTTTATGTAATGACTAAAGGGACTCCTTTAGCTTATCACCAAGCCTGGGAGCCATAGTTATATGCTACCTACCTGCCCCGCAAATACATAGAAGAATGGGTTGATCTTTAGAAAATCCAATCAGCTTCAAAGGAAAAATTATATATACACTGAAATGGGGTAGGGAGAGTTCTCCAAAGAAATAACCAACTCAGAAAGTTTCCTGCCAGCTTGTTGGTATCTCAGATTTGCTTTTGAATAGATTGCTTCAACTGATCAAATATTTAATACGTCCCTGAATGTGAAGGAAAAATGTTAAAAGATTAAATAAAGAAATTCAGAAGAAACAGAAATGATTGAAGGACAAGAAATCATACCAAAAAAATTAAAAATGGGGCCTCCCCAGTGGCGCAGTGGTTGAGCGCTGGGTTGCGAAGATGCCCACAGCCTCTGCAGCACCAGTTTGATCCCCAGCCACTGGAAGAGGGTCCCACATGGCGCACAGACCTCTCCTGCTGCCCGCTGGTCCCCTCAGTAGTGTACTTCATCACTCTGCCTGTTCTACAGTCTGCTCTGGCTCTGGTGAATTCTCTCACCCTCCCGTGCCTCTGACTGTACCCAGTGCTTGTATAAATAAATAAATAAATAAATAAATCTTAAAAAAAAAGTAAGACTAATATTCATACATTGGGAAGATAAGAGAAGGTAAAATATTCATAAAGCATACACTGGATATCATCCTCTGGGACCTTGGGTAAGGACCTTTGCCTGGAGACCACCCCTTTGGGGTGGAGGGGGGTGTCTCATATCCCTTCAGTAGGCAACACTCCCAGCAGCTGGGAGAGTGAATATGCTCCCTCATCCTGAAGGAGGGGATCTGGGGGCACACCACAGTCTCTATAGTCCCCGTCTTGCACTTTGAATTCACTTGCTTCATAGAAAAAGTTCATTATGCTTGGGAAAAGATCCTCCAGTCTTCCTTTCCTGAGGAAACATGCAAGAGAAAAGTTATTTTGCAAACTAAGTTCCAACCCTGCCCTCCATGACATCTGGTCTGTGATAGCAATGGGAAGCTCATGATCTCCCTTCACTACTCATCCTTCATTCCCCATTCCCTGGCACCTATGCTGGTTTAAGTGTGATATCCCACTGTATCTCTTGGTGCCCAATATCTTCTTCTTGCCCTCACTGTGTAGCAACAGTCCTATTGCCCATTGATGATCAGGATACTGACTCCTGTTCTTGCCTCCTTGTTTCTTCACAAAAAAAAAATATCTGAAATGACTTGTCATACCTGGTCAGAGGACACTTGCTATGTTCATGGAAGTACCCCTATCTAGAATCTCAGCATCTTTAGACCCTTGAACTGTGGTGATGGGAAACACAAAAGTGGCAACTAATTTGATGTGAGTGATGGAAAGGAGAGTCACTCCTACTTACACCTCTTGATTTTAAGATCTATATATTCCACCTATTGGGACCACAGTGTCATAAAATGGTCATCGACTCTGGGTATTCTATACCTTGGTGGTGGTGACACATCTTCACAAGATTAAAAATCTAAACTGCACCACAGTTGCATCTTTAGGAAGCTACATAATTGATGCATTTTTTTCTATAAATTTGTTCATTTGTCTAATAAGATATGTAGCATTTCAATTTGCTAGAACTGTGATAGAGAATATGCTCCATGCTTCTCTCTTAGCTTCTGGTGGTTTGCTGGAAGTCTTTGGTGTTCCTTGGCTTTTAGAAGCATAAACTTGATCTTTGCTTTCATCTTTATGCAGCATTCTTCACATGTGAATGTCTGTGCCCAAATTTTCCCTTTTATTAGGATACCAGTCATGTTGGGTTAGGAGTCCACCCTACTATATTATGACCTCATCTTAGCTTAGCTAATTAAATCTTCAATGACCTTATTCTCGAGGTCTCATTTTGAAATAATTAGCACCTGAGAAAATAAAGTTTGGCGAGACACAATTCAATCCATTATGTGTGGGATCCTAATTTATGGATCAAATACTCCATAAGTCCTTAAAGAATCATCCTGACTGAAGTCCTACAATCAAGAAATGCAAACCCAAATCTGGCATATGTGCTAATTATAGTCAGGATGAATCACTATCTCATCCAGAATGGAAGGGATTTAATGCAATGAACTTATTGCTGAGTAGTTGATTTGTCTACGTAAGAGATGACGCCATAGTGACAGCTCCTCTATTGTTGGCAGATTAGATATTTAGCAGTGGATTATCTACATCTACATCATTCCTAGTGAGTGGAAACTCATGCTGTTGGACCTAAACATAGCCTCCATCTCTCCCTAGTGGCTATTCTAGTGCTGCATCCATAGTGCCAGTATTAGCAGTCTGTAAGAGAGGCTGCTGTCATTAAATGGCTAAGGCATTTTGCCTTCTTGGTTATATATATATATTTATTGCCTCTATCATGGTGAGTGCTTTCTGGTGAGCATCAAAGTAAGCTTCTAGATCTTCACATTTTGACCCTACCTGTAAAATTCTATCCACATTCCTCTTCATTAAACCTCTTTGTCTTGAATCTTCTTATCTTTCTCCTTTCAGTCTCTGACCAACCAGTAAAGTCATTTTCCACTGCTTCTGAGTCCATATTTATCCTCATTGGGCCATTTCATTTTTCAAATAAAGTAGGTGACCACATATACCAATCAAAGCTCTGCCCAGTGGGAGGATTTCTCCATTCCATTGTTTTTCAAGGTCACCATTTACTGAGGCTGTAGTGTAGTCATAGCCATATAATTGAGTTAAACCATTAGTGGACCAAGATTGGCCTTTTCCCTCCTCTGTTGGCTAGTCATCATGACAGGCCTGCTAACCACCCCACCCCTCCACACCACCATGTGATCTGGTATGAGCTGAAGGAGCAGCACTAGCACCCCTGTGATAGTCACCATGGGCCACAGTATGCCACCAGTGCACCCTGCTCACTAGAGTTCTCTAGTCCTGACTTGTGACTACACCACTTCTATATTTTGAAGAATTATGCTGGGACTGCTCAAAATTATGATTTAATGGGTCATGTATAGCCTCCATGGCTACTCTATTTAGATCCTAGTTTATGATGAACATCTTTGGTGCCATGGACTTTTTTTTTTAAAAGACTGAAAGTTTGATTTTGCTTATTTCATTAGTTTGTTTTATTTCTTTATGTAACATGTATGAATGAAATCATAAAGCATTTGTCTTTCTCTCTCTGACTTATTTCAGTAAGCATAATACCCTCCAGGTCTATCCATGTTGCAAATGGCAGGATTTTACCATTTTTTTAAGTAGCTAAGTAGTAATTCATTGTGCATATATAACAATCTTTATTCTGTCATCTGCCAATGGGTATAGGATGTTTCTAACTCTTAGTTATTATGAATAATGCTGTGATGACATGAGGGTGCACAGATTTCTTCAAATTTTCCTATTTTTAGGAACAGATTCAGAAGTGGACTCACTGGATCGTACTGAATTTATATTACTAATTTTTTGTGGACTATCCACACTGTTTTCTATAATGTCTGCACCAATTTACATTTTCACCAACGGTGGACAAAGGTTTTCTTTTCTCTATATCCTCTCCAACACTTGTGGCTTTTTGTCTTATGGCTAATAGTCATCTCACAGGTGGAGATGCTACCTCCTCAGGGTTTTGATTTGTATTTCCCTATTAATAACAGATGATGGACATCTTTTCATGTACCTACTGGTCTATATGTCTTGATTTAAGATTTGTCTATTCAGATCTTCTGCCCATTTTTAATCAGCTTGCTTGCTTTTTTGCTTTGAGACGTATGAATTGATTATAATTTTGGATAATAATGTCTTATTGGATATATGATTTGCAAATATCTTCTCCCATTCTATTGTATGTCTTTTCATTTTGACAACAACTTCTTTCACTGTGCCAAAGCTTTTTATTTGATGTAGTCTCATTTGTTTATCTTTGCTTTGTTTCCCTTGCCATTAGAGTCAAATCCCTAAAGACACCACTAAAGTTGATGCAAGGGGTTTATCCCCTCTTTTCTTTTATGGATTTTATGGGTTTAGCTTTAACATCCAAGTTTTTTTAATCCATTTTGAATTAATTTTTGTGTATGGTATTCAATAGTGGTCTAGTTTCATTCTTTTTCCTGTGGTTATATTTCTTTTTAAAGATGTATTTATTTATGCTTACAAGAACAGTGGTACAGGCCAGAAGTGTGGGGTGAGAGGATTCACTAGAGACAGAGTGTAGAACAGAACAGGCAGACTAAATGAAAACCACTGTTGAGGGGAGCAGTGGGTGAGGCAGGAGAGGTCTGTTGTGCCATGTGGGTAGGTCCCTGGGCGGGGATCAAACTATCAGCAGCAGTGGCTGCTGATAGCTTCATAGATTGCATCTTTTTTTTTATATATAAATTTTATTGTTATATTCCCCATACAATTGCAGACCCCCATTCTGACCCCAATCCCTCCACTCCCGCCCCCGCCCCCCTAAAAGTGTCTCTGGTTCATAGTTTTTTGTTGATTTTGATTTTCACTTTCTTATAGTTATTCATTTTCCTGGTCCCTTATTTAAGTTTTCTAGATTCCTGCTATGAGTGAGACCATCCGGTATTTTTCTTTTTCTTTTTGGCTTATTTCGCTGAGCATGATCCCTTCCAGCGCCATCCATGTTGCTGCAAATTGCATGTGTTTATCTTTTTTGAATGCTGAGTAATATTCCATGGTATATATGTACCACATCTTCTTGATCCAGTCATCTATTTTTGGGCATTTGGGTTGTTTCCAAAGCTTAGCTATTGTAAACAGTGCTGCTATAAACATAGGGGTGCAGGTGTTCTTTGGAATTGATGTTTCTGTGTCCTTTGGGTAAATACCTAGGAGTGGAATTGCTGGATCATATGGAAGCTCTATGTTTAGCAGGTCCAGAAATCTCCACACAGCTTTCCACAGTGGTTGGACCAGTTTGCACTCCCACCAACAGTGCAGAAGAGTTCCTTTTTCTCCACACCCTCGCCAACATTTGTTGTTGCTAGTTTTTTTAATATGTGCCATTCTCACTGGTGTAAGATGGTATCTCATGGTAGTTTTGATTTGCATTTCCCTGATGACAAGTGATGTTGAACATTTTTTCATATGCCTGTTGGCCATTTGCATTTCCTCTTCAGAGAAGTTTCTTTTTAGCTCTTCTGCCCATTTTTTGACTGGATTATTTTCTTTGTTGTTGTTGAGTCTCATCAGCTCTTTGCAGATTTTTGTGATCAGTCCTTTATCATTAGTGTTGGGTGCAAAAATGTTCTCCCAGTTGGTGGGGTTTCTCTTTGTTTTTGTTATTGTCTCTTTTGCTGTGCAAAAGCTCTTTAATTTGATGTAGTCCCAGCTGTTTATCTTTGCCTTCACTATCACTGCTTTGGGTGATGTGTCTGTAAAGATGTCTTTGATGTGCAAATCACGTAGTGTTTCGCCTATATTTCCTTCTATATATTTTATGGTTTCAGGTCTTATGTCTAGTTCTTTAATCCATTTTGAGTTGATTTTTGTGTATGGTGCGAGGTAGTGGTCAAGCTTCATTCTTTTGCATGTAGCGACCCAGTTTTCCCAGCACCATTTATTGAACAAACTTTCTTTGCTCCAATGCATATTCTTTGCTCCTTTGTCAAAGATTAGTTGACCATAAATCTGTGGGTTTATTTCTGGATTTTCTATTCGATTCCATTGGTCTGTATGTCTGTTCTTGTTCCAATACCATGCAGTTTTGATGATTATGGCTTTGTAGTATAGTTTGAAGTCTATCTTAACCCCTTGCGCCACCAGAGATGCCCTGTGGTCACATATTTTGATGAATTGTTTTGGTCTGGCTCAAACCTATGACTTAATGGAGCTGTTAACTCTTGAGTCATGATTGTAATCTCTGGCCCTAGTGTTTTTTGATATTTCATGTTCAGGGTTTCTATCATGGTCACATCCTTTGCAAGAGATGTTTTGTAAATGGCATACAATTCTCTGATGCAGATGGCATGACCCTACTTTAAAACACAAGTACTATAAATTATGTTTCCCTTACTTGGGGTTGCCATAAACACTGCATGACATTACCTCTTACTACAGGGTATCCTAACCTCAAATGTCTGTATATTATATGACCCAGGAGGCTGGGTTACTAGCATTGCCTTGTGGACCTGCTTCAGAGTCTTTTCTTAATTTAGGGCCAATGAAAGTTGTAAGTTTTCTCCATTACTTGGCTAAACTAGGTATTGTGTTTCCTTTTAGTGGTGGGAAGACCACGATGCAATAATATGACCTTTGTTTTGGAACCGTTGTCTTGGCGTGTTCCAAATTACTGCACTAATTTAGCAGTGGTGAGGATCCAGGATGTGGTTGAAAGCTCAGGAAACATTACTCCATCCTTGTGCTGGGGCATTAATTTAAAACCTGAAATTATGAGTTGGAATGTTACTGGAGGGAAAAGAGGTGTAGAGAGAAATTCAACAGCACCTCACCAAGTCATAAGGAGTTATGAGTTAGGCCAGGCCACCAAGTTGAGATTGGAATCAGAAAAATATATATTTTATGCACACTGTAAGCACTGAGCTGATTACTAGGCAAACATGGAGATCTTGAGAAGACAAAACCAAAAACTCATATAAATAAAACCAGCTGTCCCCTGAAATGGAAAAGTCTTCCTATGCGTGGTCATTAATTATAGTTCAGGTCCAAAACTATGGATTTCAAGAAATGCTAAATGCATTCACTGGCCTTTCTTGAACTGTCTTTCATGTTCTCTGCCCCCATCTATCTGTCAGCTCCCAATCCCGTGGTGAATTGAAGGCATTTTCAGCTGGAGTGTGATTATCTTCAGCAAGAAGGCAGAGGGAGATAATTCTCTGGAGATTTGGAAGTACAGATTTGTCAGATGTCAGGGCAGGAAGTGGGTTTAGAGAGAAATGTTGACCCTTCTGGCACAGTAGTGGGAGTGAGGGTAGTAGCTGTTTGAACCCCATGGCTCTGCCAAGCCCACAGGCTCCAATTTCTACATAAGGATCAGAGAGGTGAATGCCCTGGGGTGAAGCATTACCCTCAAAGGATTTAACTCAAAGGATTAAACTCAAAGTTTGAGGATCTGGAACTCAGAATTTCTGAGGTTTACAGTAAGAAACAGTGAATGGGTGGGGGAAGGAAAGACTGGGGAATGGGAGCAAATTGGGCAAAACACTGAACGCCGGCTCTACTGGGAATTTCAAGCAAGCTTTGAGCAGCTGAAGTTCATAGTGTTTTAATGTGATCTGACCACCATTCTGGGGGCTGGGGTGGCAGGCAGAGTTGCTGGCAGGCACTGACCCTTAACTTCAGGGAATTAGGGTGACCCTTTCTCTGGGGACCCTGGAAAGCTGGGAAAGAGGATTCCAGGTGGTTTAGTGGTTCAGTATCTTAGAGTGGGTCCTTAGAGACTCTCTATTCTTAATGCATCTTTTAAAAGATAAAGAAACCAAATCCTTAGAGACAGAAGTGAACTGCCTGTTAATAGTTTTAAGAGATACAATCCTATTTCTCATACATGATGCAGTTACAAATGACTGATCTCTAATAATTAGCAATTCCCCCCTTACTTGACAAGTTTGTCTTCTTTGTGATTGGTCTCCCAGATAAGCATTAACAAGTTTGTCATTCCCCCACATTTCTTGCAATTTCCCCCTTGCTAGATAACAAGTCTTCCTGCATTTCAAGGAAGAGGGAGTTAAACATCAGCTTTTTTTGTTGTTGTTGTTATGGTGACCCAATTTTATTTTTTATTTTTTTAATTATTTATTTTATGTTTTATATTTTTTATTATTTATTTTAATTATTTAATTATTTTTTGATTATTTTTATATTCTCCATGCAATTGCAACCCCCTTATTTTGACCCCAATACTCCTTTCCCTGTTCCCCTCCCCCCCAGTGTGTCTCTGGTTCATAGTTGTTTGTTGAATTTGATTTTTTCCTTCTTATAGTTATTCATTATCAGCTGTTGAAGAAAAAGCAAGCTGGCACCCTCCTGTCTCCTTGTGGACCCCTTCCACCTCCCCTTTGCAGACCCTAGCCCATCTCTTCCTTTTTCCCCTTTGTATCAATACCCCTGCACTCTGCCAAAGAGCAGGACTGGGGTCTTTCAGACACGAGTCTGCTGCTCTTCTCGTTGTCAACAAATTAAACCACTTTCCTTTTCCTCAAATTCTGTTTCATTTTATTAGCCGAGGGAAACTGAGGCCAGCGTTCGGTATCATAAACATGTTTCATAATTTTATTGAGCTCCCTAATTAATGAGGAAATTACTATGATTTAAGGAACATTTGAGAAGCTAAGTATATATAGACAGTTTAATGATTTTTTGGGTTGAGAACTATACAAAAATTGGTTTATATTTAATAGGATCTTAAACTATAAACTTCAAGGCTATTAGTTCCACTTGGGAGAAATTATTCGCATCTTCACTGATGAAAATTTTCCAAGTGAGCCTTTGCCTTGAATTGAAATAAAGAAGGCTCTGAAAGAACACCCAAATCTCATCTGCCTATTTCCAATGCTCAGATAATTATGTTTAACTTGTCCGGGATCATGCTGGCAGACGCAGGATGATAGTTGAAGTATTATGCCCAACCCAATATTTTTGTCTTTGATACATAATTCAGGAAGACCAAGATATACAAAAGTCAAGTATTTCATTGGGGTAAGGGCTGCTTAGGAAGCAGTATATTCTCTAGAAGTGCTTGATCTCTCAGTGCACCCGGCCCCTGAAATTGCTGCTTATGCAAACACTGACCTGTAAGGGATCCCAAGTTGAATCCTTGTCCTATATTCTCTAAACCCAAGGCATATTTTCAATATCTTCCTATTTATTTCCAGAGGGATTCCTTTATCATCCCACTACTCCCCACCCACACATTCACACCTCATACTTGAGTATCTCTAGTATTCTGCATATTCTGCGTATTCTCTTGTGGGACTTTAAGAACAGAAGCTAAATGACACCTTGGTGATGTTAACTAAAAGGAATCAAGTATTGAGTGTGCTCAGTTGGCATAAGTATTCATTAAAAACCTTCCAGTTCTTACATTCAAGAATTCTACAATAGTTTCTACTTCCAAATGGTTGTGAGAACTTACTTGTAGAAACTAGAAAGCCTTAGAAGGATTTGCAAATCTGGCATTGATTTTTTGGCTTTTAGAAATCTCTAATTTCCTGGCTCTTCATCAGAGTGGATGAAATGTCCTTCCTTCTGGGAAAGCTCTGAGGATGAGTGAGTTATTATTTAGCAAGATATTTAGGAGTCTGAGGCAAATGACACGGAACTGCTTACCATCTGTGACAAGGTACTTGCACCAACACCCATCCTTTTGTTCTTTCCAGATCTTTGCGGGAGGCAGTGTTTGGATAATTTCATTACCAGAGTCCATCAGCCTTGCCAATATCTCACTAACATTGAGTTTTTCATAATCATTTTGTTTGTTGGTCTGAACTGAAATTCAGGTGGATAGAAATGGGGTGTCGGGGGTAGCTATGAACCATGCAAAAGACAACATCATGGGAATGAATCATCTACTTCCCCCACGCTCTGATTTTGCTTTCCTCCTTTTGTCTCCCAAATAAAAGGGAAAAAAATTAAGATGGATAAGTTCCTTTTAGAGAGTAAAGTTAAGAACCACTTTAATACAGTGTTTAGAATGCAAATCGACCTTGGAAATGGGAATCTCTTAGAAGTGTTATGCCCAAACTTTAACTTTGTTCTTGGTAATTTTGTTAGGACAAGGGGATATGAGAGATCAACATGTTATGGATTGAAAATTGAAGATTCAGTAAAGGAAGAGAACATACCCAAGTTTACACAGCTGTGGTGAGGCATTTTTGTGATTTGTCAGGAATGAGGCAGGAGGAACATAGCTCTAAGGTGTGGTTCTAGGACCCTGCCCACTGAACTATCCACCAGTGAGGGAAATTTCCCTGATGGGCTAAAAGCAAATAGAACAGAGACTGGAAACACTGATTTGAGCCCATTTCCCCTTCCTCAAATCAAACCTTCCCTTCTTTGCTCCCAAGATACTGCCCTCAAGACCTCTAGAACCTGCTGTTGTACTCTGCCAACCCAACACCCCATCACTATCCCCCTGGACTATCTCCTCTCTTCTCATAAACATTAATAAAATAGCAATTTTTATTGAACATTTACTAGAAGTGCCAACCTCAAAACATTTCATTTCTGGTATCTCAATTAATCTTCACAACAATACTGAGGCCAGAATTATCATCTTCTTTTAATAAATAGGACACTGAGGATCCTTGGGCACTGAGACTGAATACCCAAGATCCTACAGCTGATGACAACAGGGCTAGAGATCTTGCGTCTAAAGTCTGCTTTTAAGTCCTGTGCTTTGCACTCTTCCACATTCAACAGCATCTTTTCAAAACCATGCCTTTTCTCATCTTGCTTCCCATTCTAGCGAAGAAATTCCATTGCTAGGCAAGAGGGAGCTATTTTCATTGGATCCATGCTGGAATCAGAAAATCTGAGGCAGGAAAGGAAATGGAGCTGTTGAGTTCAGAGCCAAGAGAGAGCTAAATATCTGTTTTCATGGAGATATTGGGTGGCCTGGCTAACACCTATTTTCACATTCTCCCTACAAAGTTTTTTTTTTTTTAAAGATTTATTTATTTATGCATAGAAGAACTGGGGTACAAGCCAGAGGTGTGTAGGGTAAGAGAATTCATCAGAGACAGAGTGGAGAACAGAACAGGCAGATTGACTGAAATACACTGCTGAGGGGAGCAGTGGGAGAGTCAGGAGAGGTCTGCTGTGCCATGTGGGTAGCTCCCTTACCAGGGCTCGAACTAGTGCTGCAGTGGCTGCAGATAGTTTCATATGTTCCAGCTTAACCCCTTGTGCCACCAGGGAGGCCCCCCTTTTTTTAAAATGAACTTAACCATCTTTCTCTCACAGAACTTGCAAAGGGAAGGCCTGATTTATCCAAGGAAACTCACATTCTCCTGGCCAATCATTAATGTATAAACCAGCACCTGTCACAAAGTTGGTGGATAAGATGCAAGAAGATTGCAGAGGCTTCTGGGAAGGCCCTAGCTCACTTTTCCAAGATGTGACCCTCTCATTTTTCCTGAAGAGTCTGTACCCAAGTTTGGAGTCTGGAACGTCCACAACCCTCTCACCAGCAGGCTGAAGAGGAGACCTTAGAGGAGGTGGAGTTAGAGCCATATGAAGTCCAGCCTATGTGAAAACTGGACTTTGTTATAGGAGCCAATAAATTTCCCATTTGTTTAGGTCACACAGAATCCAAGGACTAAGGCTGAATTAGAGATTCAAGCAGACAAACCAATGGAAGCATTCATCTGAAATATCTGGATTAGGAGGCAGATTGTGCTGGGAGGCAATGGGGGGGCGGGGGGTGGTGGTGGAGGAAGCAAAGATACCAACATGAAGGAGAATGCTGGGAATAAGGAGCCAAAGCAAACACATAGATTCCTGGGAGTGTAGGCCATTATTTCTGTGGCTGTTTGATAAGCAACTGATATGATAGAAACTGGCTTCTTCTGACTCCTGGAATTCTTGTCACAGTGCAAATTCCACCCATCCTTCAAGTCAAAGCTCAAAGTTTCCCTCCCATGAGGAGTCTTGTCCACCTGGACTGGCCTTGTTTACTTCTTTCTGCTGAGACATCTTTAGGATCTTGCTTCTCTGTAGAACATTGTTGGTGCAGAATCTCTATGCTTCTTTGGGTGACAATCTTATCTTTTTTTTAAAAAAAAAGATTTATTTATTTATTTATTTATATAAGAACTGGAGTACAGGCCAGATGCGCAGGAGGGTGAGAGGATTCATCAGAGACAGAGTGGGGAACAGAACAGGCAGACTGACTGAAATACACTGCTGAGGGGAGCAGCAGGCAAGACAGGAGAGGTCTGCTGTGCCATGTGGGACCCTTGCCGGCCGGCCTGGATCAAACTGGCGCTTCAGAGGCTGCGGATGACTTCACAGAGCTGTGCTCAACTGCCTGCACCACCAGGGGAGGTCCCAGTCTTATCTTTTAAGTTCAAATGAAGGGACATGCTTCTTTGATGCTTCTGCCCTGGGGCCAACAGCAGAGTTAGTCCCAGAAGTCACAGGAAAGTGAATGTGTTCACACATGGTAGTGCGCTAGAGTTTGGTGGTGAGGGGCTCTTGGTGTTGATAATGAAATCTTCTGTCCACATGGCTCCTGAGGGCTGTCCATCCCAATGCACTTGGTCATACAGGACAGCCCAAGTTGGGTTCAGGATGCAGCACCCCTTCCCTTCCCAGGCTGTGCTGAGAAAGACCTTGCCTCATAGAGAAGTTCCCAGGAAGGACAGGAGAGGTGAAAGGCTATAGGAACCATTTTGCCATATAAGATACTTGGACTGATATCTGAGCTGAAAGAAAGCTGAAAGGGCAGGCAGTCACATTTTCTTTGTCATCCAGGGAAACTGGGGCAGATAGAGGACAAAACCTGCCCAACAATTTGCAATTAAAGTGATCGTTAGGGGCCTCCACGGTGGCGCAGCGGTTGAGCGCTGGGTTGCGAAGCTGCCCGCAGCCTCTGCGCCACAGGTTCGATCCCCGGCTGCTCCCCAGCCACCTGAGGAGGGTCCCACATGGCGCGCAGACCTCTCCTGCCACCCGCTGCTCCCCTCAGCAGTGTACTTCAGTCCTTCTGCCTGCTCTGCTCCCCGCTCTGGCTCTGGTGAATTCTCTCACCCTCCCGCGCTTCTGACTGTATCCAGTGCATGTATAAACAAAAAACAAACAAACAATCAAATAAATAAATAAAACATGCCTCTATTAAAAAAATAAATAAATAAAGTGATCACTAGACAACATGCAATGGGTGGATGGGGAAACTTTGGTAACATAAACCATCAATTCCTGAACCCAGCTCCTCATTTATTTCTTAGATCTTCTTATCACTAAAACCTGGAAAATGTTTCTAATAAATGGCCATTTTTAAAGCAATAATGTCTTGTATTTCTGTACAGTTTTATAGCTGGAAAATACATTTTCAAGTAGAAATTATTGTTTGTACATGAGAAAGGTAGACACCAATCTCAGCCTCTGCCCAGGTTTCCCTTCACATGCAAAGCTGACTTTCCTTTGCCTTCTGCCTGCTCTAGCCCACTTTCCTTGCTGTTCACAAGGAATGGAGGAATATCAGTTCTGGAAAGCAGTTCAATACTTCCAATGTTTCTGATGTCCCATCATAGCCTCATAAGGTCTCTTTAATTTCATAAACCCTTCTCTAATTTTAGACTTTGGGTCAAAACCCCCTTCCTGTCTTTATATGACAGTGGCACCTTTTTAATGAGGTTTCTTCAAATATTAATAACTTCCTTTGTTTCTAAAACCTAGAGAAAGTGTCATGACAATGAATGAATAGGCTGGTGAAAATCAATTGTCTTGTGTTAAAGGTTCTCTGGAGTCATTATAGGAAATGAGCGGGGGGGGGGGAGGGGCTTTGAAAAAATGTTTCTATCTGGAATAATATATTTCTAGCTGAAGGGTATGTTTTGATTATATATATATGCAGAAAAAGGAGACTTGGTAAAAATCTTCCTGTATTAAATTTTGAAGAAAGATGAAGTCTGGAGAGAAATAGTCCCAAGGAATGAAAACCCAAAAGAATCATTTCAATCACTTGTTTCTCATGGCTTTGGTTTAGGTATTTTCATTCTTCTTCTGTTTTCATATCTTTGTGCTCATAGCTGGACTAAGGTGGATTCTTACTGAGCTGGAGACACAGTCATGCTTGGATCAAAAAGAAACCTGTGGGGAGTCCCACAATCCAGATGGCAGGAGAAGTGACTGATTGCCAGTCCGTAATTTCTGCTGTGCTGTACTGCCATCTTCATTTCCCCCTAGAAAGAAGAAAAAGACAAACAGTGACTGGGTTTGGGAATAGAAATTAGCAATGTATTCTGTTGCTCTCATGTATTTTGCAAATAAAAAAATATTATTTACATTGAGTTAAAATCACAACACTTCCACACTTTGAATCTGCCCTTGTCTCAAATTTGTTAATGTTAGGTGGCATAAGAGAGGCAGTAAGTTTATTTGGGGGCAATAGTTATTAAGAAGTTGCGTTAGAGCTACATATTTAATCTGGATTGAGTGGGACACCTTTATGTATTTCACATATCTGAACATGAATAAAATGCAGTTTTATGCAGGAGCTAGGTAAGTCCTTTATAAATGGCACTTGAAAAATCACACTGGAATGTTTTAGGAAATCAAGTAAGAACTTACTGACTCCTGATTTGGACATATATGAAGGAGAGATGGTTTAATCCTTTAAAAAAATTAGTATGTAGCAAAGAATTAAAGGAAAATTTCATAAAAAGTAGTGGGATTTTATTGCACCATTTTTCAATATTTTTGTATACCTGAAAGTTTTCATAATAAAAATTAAGGGACTTTAAAAAATAATAGAACACAGGACAATCACTGTTGTCCTATTCAAGACAAGCAATGAAATTGATAGAAATTTTCTCATATTCAAAGGCAAATTGTAACAAAAACACAAATTAACAAAGGAATAATTAATTAAAAGGAAGAGATAACTTTACAATAAAATTAGTTAATAGGCTCCTGAACTGTTTGAAAATCTAATTAACAAAGTGAATTGAATCATATAAACACATGGGCAGATTTTAAAATATTCTGTAGTCTTGAATGAAATGATAACACCAATGAAAGATAATGTAAAATTGATAAAATACATTAAAACAAGGCTATCAATAATACACTATTAATGAGTGACTTGATTCAGAGTATTTAAGATGTGTCACTATACTCATCTTAAATGATGTACTCATTTCAAAGAAGCCTGAAATGCCCTGAAAAACTCCTGTTCACACATGAAAGAAACTTGATAAAATTTCCCCTTCTTTGATAACAATCCTAAAATTGTGCACAGCATTATTGATAGAGGTGTAAAGCAGAAAGGAACTTCCCTAAACTATCACTATATTTTCCCAAAAATTGATTAGTCATGTTCGAGGGAAACTGTTACCCTATTCTCTTTTTTGTAAATGATATTAAAAGAATCAGATAGTAATTTGTTCAAATTTTAGGGAAACCTATTTTTTTTTAGGTGGTATTGGTTAGCATTTTAAAATGTGTTATTTGTTGTGCTTTCTTTTTCCATTCTAAATATATATTCACTGTAACTCTTAATTTTGTATTATTTTTCTGAAAAAGGGCCTGGTCATATTTTATAGGTGTCAGCTTATCCCCCAAAGCTGCTGTCCTATGGCAGTGAGGATTGAGGTTGTGTGGAGTAAGGGAGGGGTGAGCAGTATTTAATGGGACCTGAGGTGTAGGTGCAAGTTTAGGAAATAAAATGAAGGAGTATCTAAGCAGCCAGTGACAGCAGCTTGTTCAAGTTTCTAAGTCAGGTACAATTGTAAGTAGGAGAGTTTTCAAAGTAGACTAGGTGATTTCCAAAGGTGAATAACAACGACAACAATAATCTTATTGAGCATTTATTATATGTCATACATTATGCCAGAGATCACCAATTACAACCCATGGACAAAATTTGGCATGCCTCCTGATTTGTAAATAAATCTTTATAGTAAAAAAAGTTGCAATTATTCATTTATACACTGTCTATGATCTCCTTTGTGCTACAATAGCAGAAATGAGTAAATTATAACAGAAAGGCACATGACTTGAAGAATCTAAAATATTTGCTACCCGTAAATATTTTTTTTTTATAGTGTAAGGGCCAACCCTTACACTATAGTCATTAACTTGTGTTGTAGATAATATTTTCCATATGTGTTCATATAGTGTCTCCCAATCCACACATGGCCAGTGGAAATAAAATTTCTTATCCCACCTCCATCAAGAGCTGGAGTCTATATCTGGGTGGGTGGACTTTGTGACTGTGTTGACCAGCCACAGTGTGGAAGCCAAGCTCTGCCATTCCAGACGGTGCCCTGTGCATCTGGCAGCTTCTGCTTCCTGCCTAGTAGAATCCAACCACCATGTATGAAGTACAACTCCCTGACACCATTATGTTACAAGAAACTCAAATTGTAAGGACAGGCCCTTGCAGATGAGAGGTCATTGGCAGAGAAAGAGCAAGAGTTGCAGAGGTAGCTTATGTGTGCGTGAGAAATCCATCCTGGAAGGAGGTCCCCAGGTACAGTTGCTGCTGCTGCTACTACATGGATCAGAAACTGACTATCCAAACACTTCTTTTATAATTTCTGACCCACATAATCATTGTGTGTAATGAAATGATTGTTTTTGCCCACTGTATGGGCTAGTTTGTCATGCAACTCTAGATCACTAGAACAATTTCATAACACCCTCAGCTCTGTCCTATGTGGTAAGAATCACTGGTCTCATTTTATAAAGTTGAGAGAACCAAAGTTTGAGAAAGTCAAATTATATGCCCAATGTCACAAAGCTGATTAATGACAGAGCCAGAATTCAAAACTCAAGTCTGTCAGATACCATAGAACCAGTACCTGACAAGCTTGTGAGCACAGACATTCTGTGTGCTGACGGTGAGCACAGCTAGAGACAAAGGGATTTGTCCTGCCTGACAGCCTCATGCAGGAGACTACTGAAAGGTCACACAGCCAGTCATGCTGGAGTTATATTCAAGGAGGGAGTTTTCAATTCCTAATTTCCACAGTGCAGATCAACTAACGTTATGTCCAATATCAGGTCCTTAGCTAATTGCCTGACATTTCCTTTCATCCATGGTATGTTTGTATTCTCTTCCAAGACACAATTGATTTTCAAAATACTCTGGAAACAGTTTATTGATGTATAAAGCATATGCCATAAAATTCACCCATTGCAAGTACAGAGTTAAGTGATTTCAAGTAAATTTACACAGTTGTGAAATCAAGACCACAATTCATTTTAGAATATTTCCAAATGTTTCTAATTAGGGAAAATATCCCCCAAAAGACCCCTCATGCCAGATTGTGGTCAATTCCCACTCACACAGCTAGCACCCAACAACCTGTGACATGTTTTCTGCCCTTATAAGTTTGTCTTTTCTAAAAATGCCATGTAAACACAAGCATGTGATTTGTGGTTTGTTGTGTCCCTCTTCTTTCACTAAGCATGTATCAGCTATTTGATTCTTTTAATTTCTGAAGAGTATTCCATTGTATGGATATACCACCCTTTAGATATATTCACCAGTTGATGGCCATGTGGACTGGTTCCAATTTGGGGTTGTAATAATGGTGACATTTAGTCAGTGATTGATTGCTTAAGAAAACTCACTGGATTCAAAATGGCCAAATGCTTAAAACTTATGGTTTATTATAGGAAAAGAACTAAAAAATATAGCAATATTATTAAATTAAAGGCTACAAGCACTTTCTACTTCTTCAGAGTCAAGAAGGTTGCCCAACGCTGTAGTAGAAAGAGGGAATCCAAAGCAATCATTTGGCACCTATGTAATTTCCATTCTCCTGACTCTACAGGCAGGACCTAAAAACTCTCCTGCTTCAATTTCTGGGTAGCAGGGCATGGGAATAAACAAGGATCGCCCAATGAGGACATGCAAAAACTTTTAATTCAGAACTTGTTTTAGCAAGGGAGAGTTAGCTACCTTCATACCTTGGAGAGAAACTGAAAAGCAGGCAGGAGAGTGTGAAAAGAAGGGGGTGACAAGAAGGGAAGTTTGAAATATGCCTTGATTAGAGGTCGCTGGTCTGGGGAAACTGAAGAAGGGTAACTAGAGCAGGGGCACACGAGATGATTGGCTAGGTAGCATATTTCTCCAGCTGGAGAAAGAAAGGAAGAAGGGAGGAAAAATTAGGGAAGACAACAGCTATTGATTAGGTTTTTACAGTTCAGGGTCATATTGCTGTAGTTGCAGATGTTGTGTTTTGATTTTTCCAGATTGGTAGCTACAGTTTGGGTCGGAGTTCTGCTTTTGAATGTGGTCTGGTCATTTGCATATTCAGTCTCTCATAAGTCAGTCTTCTCACCCTCTATCTATTGCATTTGGGTTCCTAGGCTTCTGTGGTGCAATAGAAGTGAAAGCGTTTGGTACCAAAATATATGGCTCTGCCCTATGGAAAAATTAATTCACTTTTCCAAAACTATGTGTACTCTTTGCACATAGCATGAGACTGATGTTAATAATGATTGACTCTTTACCTCACAGGCTTCATAATACTAAAGGTCCCCAATGCTTTTTGTTTTCATATCTCTATGTCCATTGCCATGTAACTTTGTAGTACCTCCCACAAAAAGGGGAAAGGATATTTCTCCACTCTGTGACACCAAGTTCCACCATATAACTTGCTTTGGCCAGTGCAATGATACAGAAGTGACAGCATGACAGTTCTGAGCTTGTCTCTCAGGAGGCAATGTGTGCTTCTATTTTCTCATGAGTTTCCCCCATCTCCATGAGCAAAAATGCCCTAGCTAACTCAATGCTCCTAAAAGATGGAGCAGAGCCAGCTTGTCCCAGCTAAGTCAACCTACATCACCCGATCCCTAGTCAACATGTAGACCCATGAGCAAGCCCAGTTGAGATGGCCATAACCTCCCAACTTTGCCTGGCTCCATGAGAATAATGATTGTAATTTTTTAAGCCATTAAGATTTGGTTGTGAATGGGCCTCCCTGGTGGCGCAAGGGTTAAACACCATGCTATGAAGCAATCTGCACCCTCTGCAGCACGAGTTCGATCCCCTGCCAGGGAGAAACCTACATGGCAATGCAGACATCTCCTGTCTCGCCCACTGCTCCCCTCAGCAGTGTACTTTGGTCAATCCACCTGTTCCTTTCCTCACTCTGTCTCAGGTAAATCCTCTCATCCCCTGCATCTCTGGCCTGTAGCCCAGCTCTTGTATGCATAGATAAAATAAATCTTTAAAAAAAAAAAGATTTGGTTGTGAGTCTTAGGTAGCAAATGGTAATATACACAAGGTTGTCGTGTCAAGCAAGCAAAATAATGCATTCAAAAAATTTTTGAAACTGTAATCTCTCTTCAAAATGAATTTTCCTTGTTTTTTATGCCTGCATGTTATTTTCAGTTATTTGTGAATTAGTCTCTGAAGTAGTAGCTGGCAAAAGTTTAACATGCAATATTCTATGAGGTATTAAGTTATATATATGTTCCCTAACTATTTCTTGAACACTAACTATGTGTTCTGCAGAACACAGTAAGGCTTTTGAGATTTGAAGAAATATCTCTCTGGAGGAAAACTTTCAAACACTGAATAGATATGGTGAGTAGGGAAAGATATTAGACTTTGAAATAGTAGGTCAGAGCCTGGGCCCCTCATCCTATGGTAGGCATCCATTCTGCATCCTGATCTTGTTTAGGAGTAAAGAAAGAATCAAAGTCATCTCCCTTGCAGCAAGCACTGAATTCCTAAAAGAGTGAAACAGTAGAAATTCTTCCATCTGGAGCATCTATAGCCGTAGGCCCAGAAAATTACTAAGGAATCTTTAATCCCTATAATTTTTATATTCTGAAATCAAAATATTTTCTGAAAGCCCAATTCAAATTTCACATCCTCCAAGCTGCCTTGATCAAGAGCTCAAATAATGGGCTGAGATCACCATAAGCTTTATCAGGGTCTTGTAAAGAAACTGTCTCAGGCTGGCAATTTGGATCCTGCCTGTTTAGAAAAACTCACTTTCTGTCCTGTCTCAGGTTCTCTAGGTGTCGGGACACTAGGAGGGGCCTCCAATGACTTGGACCTTAGATGTTCAATTAGATCTTGGATTTTCTTGGGAACATTTTAGATGATTAATGCTGGTGCATAATACAATTAAAACACACTTTACTTGACGATTCAGTATAATTACTGAATTAAAAAAGTGACGTCTGCAGAGTCTCACAATCTTGGAAGCCATTATAAATACAGTGGTTTGTGGTTATGATCATTGTTATTGAAGAAATAATTCACTTATGAAGCTTTCGATAAGAATATAAAAATGCAAACCACAAAATATATAGAAGGAAACATAAGCAAAACATTACATGACATGCACCTCAAAGACATCTTTACAGACACATCACCCAAAGCAGTGATAGTGAAGGCAAAGATAAACAGCTGGGACTACATCAAATTAAAGAGCTTCTGCACAGCAAAAGAGACAATAACCAAAACAAAGAGAAACCCCACCAACTGGGAGAAAATTTTTGTACCCAACATTAATGATAAAGGACTGATCACAAAAATCTACAAAGAGCTGATAGACTCAACAAAAACAAAGAAAATAATTCAGTCAAAAAATGGGCAGAAGAGCTAACAAGAAACTTCTCCGAAGAGGAAATACAAATGGCCAACAGGCATATGAAAAAATGTTCAACATCGCTTGTAATCAGGGAAATGCAAATCAAAACTACAATGAGATACCATCTTACACCAGTGAGAATGGCACATATTAAAAAAACTAGCAACAACAAATGTTGGCGAGGATGTGGAGAAAAAGGAACTCTCCTGCACAGCTGGTGGGAGTGCGAACTGGTCCAACCACTATGGAAAGCTGAGTGGAGATTCCTCAACCTACTAAAGATAGAGCTCCATTATAATCCAGCAATTCCACTCCTAGGTATTTACCCAAGGACACAGAACCATGAATTGCAAAGAGCACCTGCACCCCTATGTTTATAGCAGCACTACTTACAATAGCTAAGCTTTGGAAACAACCCAAATGCCCCAAAATAGATGACTGGATCAAGAAGATGTGGTGCATATACACCATGGAATATTACTCAGCATTCAAAAAAAGATAAACACATGCAATTTGCAGCAACATGGATGGAGCTGGAAGGGATCATGCTCAGCGAAATAAGTCAGAAAGAAAAAGAAAAATACAGGATGGTCTCGCTCATAGCAGGGACCCAGAAAAGCTAAATAAGGGACCAGGAAAAAGAATAACTATAAGAAAGAAAAAATCAAAATCAACAAACAACTATGAAACAGAGACACACTATGGGGGATGGGGGGCGGGGAAAGGAGGGCTTGGGGTAAAAATAAGGGGGTTGTAATTGTATGGGGAATATAAAAATAAAATTCAAAATAATAAAAAATAAATAAATAAATTTCCAGCCCTTTAAAAAAAAGAATATAAAAATGCAGATAAATCTACTCTTACTTAATTATGGAAATGATTACTTCAAATAATAAAAGGAGGGTAGATAGATCTTTAAAATGCCTGAAAGGAATATTTTGAAGTAAGTTAGATTCTTTTAGGAGCAACCCATGGTTTATCTTTGGATCTCAAGTAGTTTTATATGTGTGTGTCTTATCTAATAGCCTCTATTCTCCTGAAGGTGGGAATTGTCTTAGTTCTATCTGTACCTGGCTATGGCCAGTACAGTGTCATTATCAGTCACTTTTACATATCTTAGTTCACTTACTCATTGCAACGGTGTTATAAAGCATTACCACCTAGCTTTCACCAAGGAAAGACCAAAGTCTAAGAGAGGGCTATAGATGTGCCCAAGATGGTATGCTTAGGAAATGGCAAGAGCAAGATTCAAGCCTGGTCTACTTTCTGGAATATAGTACTTCTCTTAGACAGATAAAAGGGCACAAAACTGATCAAAATACAAAGCTTTCATTGCCAGCCCACTGTTATGTATTTTGCTCTTTTCTCTCCTTTTCACTTCATTGACTTATATTATATTCCTCAATTACATCTGTCAACTTCCTCCCACAATTCAGTGGAGGAATGCTGAGCTCTAATTGCTTCTCACAGAATCTGAGCCCACATGCCTACAATTTCCTACCAGCCAAGCATTCCCCACACTTCAAAGAGGCCATCACTAATGCAGCCCACAGAGGTATATGCACCTGTGATTACTGCCATTTTCTACTTTACTTATCCCAGGAGAAGTGCTATTTTATAATGTCTTTTGAGTAGTATGTAGTGACAACACTCTGATAGCATTAGAATCATTATCCCCCATCTTATTATTGAAAAATGGCACCTTCAAGGTGAGAACTGACATTTCATTCACATGACAGAGGAGGAACACAAAATTGAGTCCCTCTGGAATTGAGATCCACTCCCTGTTCTTTTCTAGACAACAAATTAAGTCTCCATTTAAGAAAGATCAAAAGTTTCAACTAATAAACTACTAACTTGTTTTTCAAGAAAAAAATAGTTCAGATATAAAGGACTCCTCAAATTTA
Source organism: Talpa europaea (assembly GCF_964194135.1). Taxonomy (NCBI): domain Eukaryota; kingdom Metazoa; phylum Chordata; class Mammalia; order Eulipotyphla; family Talpidae; genus Talpa; species Talpa europaea. Next base: position 113,725,463 of record NC_140070.1, on the reverse strand, counting down.
TTCTTATCAGAACTTCAATCCCTGAAATGCATTTCAAAAGAACACAAATAGATTATAGAACCAATAACTAAAAAGATGTTGTACATTTGGAAGAATTTGGTCTAAAAAAGGAATGGGACTTGACAAAGTCACCCACTAAGAGGGTAGGGAAGACCCAGATTTTAAGACTTTTAGACAAGGACTTTATTCACTGTGGTGAAACTGAGGTTTGAAGGAGAAGAAGGAGGCCACTTCTGCCCTGACTCTCCTGGGAACTTCAGATGGACAGTTATAGAAACAGTAGTTTCCTGAGATAGTGACTCTTGCCATCAATAACATCTAGTCCAGTGTACCGTCAAGAAAATAGCAAAGAAAGACAAACATTGCTAAGAAGATAAAAGAAAAAATAGAACAGACCAAAAGAAAAAAAAAAAACTGTAAAAGAACTACCTAATGAGCTTGAGCGCTGGCATGCTCTCTCTGCCTTGAGATTGAAAGAGGCAGGTCAAGATACTAGGGGCCTGAGAAATGTCTGGGAGAAATAAAAGGATCAAGTTAAAGGATTTCCCCAACAAATCTGAACGCCTGGGACAGCTAACCACTATCACAGTGGCAGGTACTCCCTTCCCTTCGTGTATGTGTGTGTGTGTGGGGGGTGGTTGGGCATGAGGGTGGGGGGAAGTGGTTAACTATAAGCAGAAAGCTAAAGGAAAGGCTGAGAAAGGGCCCCAAAGGATTGCCTCAGTCTGAAGGAAATTACAATCTGAGGAAACTGTCTGGCACCTAGCACAAGCAAAGCTGAACTGACACACGACAACAACACCCAGCAATACAACTAAACTTTATTAAGCAATTATAATATGCCAAACACTTTTCTAATTGTTCTACACACATTATCTCATTTAATTCTCATGGCAGCCTTATGACAACAATTAGAAAATGTGGTAGGACTAAATTGAAATGTTCTGGGAAAGGATTATTGTAAAAGAGTGCTTTCTTGTTTACAACATTTTGTAAGACACCGGGACTATTTTAAGATCCTCACAACCTCTCTACTTGTGTATAAATAATATTTGTTATATATATATTAGTTTGAACTAGTGGAAACTGCTAGTTCTATGGGTCAAAAAATGGTTCAATAGTAGAAATTTCATATGGATTTAATTAATATATGTATTTTTATGGAAAGTAAGTTAAAAAAATACAACAGGTTATATACGACAGGAGGAGTAAGCATTGTGACTCTGCAATAGGGTTCTAGGCAAGTTTTCAATGGAGGAGAGAAATAAGGGAAGACTTCTAAAAGAAAATGTTGACATCTGGGAGACAATGGAGAACAGTAAAAGAAGTTAATCATTTTTAGCCAGAGTCAATAAATCAGAGATTTTGGATTAGGACATAGTAACTAGCACAGCCACTGCAAGTTTCCACTTTCTAAACAAATAGAAAACTGGAGGAAATATATGACAAAAAATTTCAGCTATTGAACAATGGGGTATCACAGTTCATAATCTGGGAGTAGGAAAATAAATCAGATGAATTCTTCAATTGATTAAAATCAATGAATTTTAAATGATTGAAATCATGAAGAATATGTTCTTTGATGATATGGAATTTTATTGGAATTAAAACCAGAAGATAGCTGAAAAATAAACAGGAGAGTTTTCTGTAACCCTTGTGTCAAAAAATAAATCCTTAGAGAAATTAGAAAATATTCTGAACTCAATGAAAATCAAAATACACAACAAATCAAATTGTGTGGGGTGCAGTGGCAGCAGCATCTAAAGGCAGATATATGTCTTGAAATGATCATATTGGAAAATAATATCAGAAAAGTGATTTAAGCTAATCACATAAGTGATTTATGCATTTTTATTTATTATTCTGCATCTTCCAGTCCACACATATCCGCACCCTATGTGGGTGCCTATATTAATTGTCCATAGTTATCAGACCTGGATGAATGTTTGACAGACTGATAAAGTGCATTTCTACCCACAAGTGCCAAGAACCAGGAGATGATTTCCAGTGCCAGATGCACTTTGACCTTTCTGAGTACACTTACCTCTGAGAATCCTGGGGGAACATTATTTGGGAACTGTTACTTCCTTCCCACAAGAGTAGATTGTCAACCTTGTAGTTTGACTCTTTCCTTTAACTTCCTTCATCCTATCCATCTTCCACTACTTCTAACTGCCAAAGACATAGACGGCCCACAGATCACTTGCTGTCACCATTACCATTATCAGTGCCTGAGTCTTGAGGAGAGAACAGATATGGGAGGGGCGTTGGCAACCTACCCATACTTCTGTGAAACCAGAGTTTACCAACGGCTTCTCAGAGGAGTTAGGGTAGAGCAGCGAGTGACCTTGCTTAACATACAATCTTCATAAGTAAATGTTAGACTACATACACTTTCTTTTTTCCAACATCACATGTTATCTCTGAGAGTTGACCAGTGTAAAACCTCCATAGCAATATGTAGGGACTCTGGCTCCAGATTTCTGAAATATTTGCAAGCTAGATTAACCCCCTAGTCTCCGACCAAGACTGAAAGGACCATGGAAGGTTTGGGAGAAAGGTCTGCCCTGCATTCTAAGAAATTGACACTGGTGACAATGTGGAGGGCAAGGGAAAGAGATAAAGGATTAGAGATTGGGGAAGGCAACCAGAATTTTATTGTAATGAGTCATTGGTTCTCAATGGGGATAATGCTGCTCCTAGGGCATATTTTGAAATTTTGGGGAATATTACAGTTTCTATCTGTGTTCATTCAACAGGAGCTAAGCGTGATAGATATTCTGCATTGCATAGGACAGCTCCAATCAATTCAGAATTGTCCTGAACTTCACATAAAAATTGAATACCCCTCCTTATAATAGTTTGAGTCTAGCACTTATCTCTGTTCTACATCTGTATACAGTGCTAATGATGTTTAGTCCTAATATAACACACTTGCACTGCTCTGCATTTGTAGCTATAGCAAAGTACAAAGAAGTGCAAGTTTTGTCTACTTGCTCATTTGTACTAGTTTACTGAAATATATTACTATTTTGTTGCAAATTATTTTCCTTTATTTCTCTGTGTATTGAATTTTTTTGCAGTTTGTGAAGATATGTTTTGATAGATTACTATGATTTTCTTTTTCAGATACTAAGCAGTCTACCACAAAATTTTTTAAAAAATATTAATTTTAATGTTTTTTAGCAAAAGAGGCATTAACTCCGGTCATATTGAAAGTGACTACTTTAGGGAATAAATGTTGAAAACCTAGACAGAGGCATAAGGATTGGAAAAGAGAATTACTGTGGATGTAGAATTAACAGAATTTGGAAAGTGATTAGATTCAGTGGATTATAATTAGTCTCTGTTTCAACTTTCCCTCTGCAGACTAAATAAACCCAGAGCTGCATCCTACTTGGCCTGTTTCACAAACCTTTCATTATCTTGGCAGCTATCTCCACAAGTGCTTCTCTGAATCTCCAAATGGTGTTCAGTTGTAGATTCCCAAATGTAGCTTAATACTGCAATGTGGAGCCAAGACTCCCCTCTCCGGAACAAATCCACCATATGTACTAGCCCTCAGACCTAGCCTGTGTCCATGGGTCCGCATATGTAACAGACACCATCAGTTGCCTGGAAATACTCCCTCACCTTATGTTTGTGCCAACTGCGAGTACCTGCTTTCTTTGATTAATAGACCTCTTTGGCCACTGAAGCCTGCTTTGGCCCGTGAAGGAGGCTAGAAGTGCTGGAGATCATGCATCTCTACTTCCTTCAAACAGTCCTCAACCAACAACTGACTACAGGTGGTACATAAACACCCCACCCCCACTAATCCCAACTGTGGGCTGACTCTAAAGTATGTGACTTATGTAGACCCCTAGAATTTCCACAACAGGACAAAGTCCTAATCATCCACAATTTAACTGACTGGAAGTACATCCTATATGAACTGCCTTCCAGTTTCATTTCTCTCTTCCTCTACCAGAGTTTTATTCTCTCCCAAAGAAACTACTTTGCTATTATGTTAGCTTCTAGGGGAACAAAAACAACACAACTTGATGTCCAATCACTGGAGGCAGATATAGTCAGAGAGCACAGACTTGGCAGCCAGACCTAGGTTCTAAACCCAACCTGTACTAACTCACCAGCTGACTTTAGGTATGAGTCAATCTCTCTCTCTTTCTCTCTCTCTCTCTTTCTCTCTTTCTCTCTCTCTCCATGACCCAATTAAAATAAGGGATTTTGACTAGATCAACATTTCCATTGTGTTCAATTGAATAACATTCATTATACAGAAAAGATGAGAGAAGAAAATTTTCTGATCTGTAAAATATAGCAGTCTCTATCTACTTCTCAGGACTACGCTGATGCCTCCATCAGTACCTGACATATAGGAGACTTACAATAAATAGTTATTGATTTTGAATCTAAATCAGTTTGCTCTTGCTCCATACAGATTACATCACCATTAGGCAGGAGCTCTTACCTGAAGTACATGCATTCTCTGAAATTACAATAAAAATGGTATGCCCTGTGCTCCTGAGCTTCTGTCTGGGGTGAATTTCTGATATTTAACTAGGTACTTGAACTCCCTAAAATATTATCCTTATCTTTAACCACTTGCTCTTATCAACTGTTTGAAAACATAACAGCAAAACATTACTTCCCAGTTTTAATGATCATTCAACCAACACTTTTACAGCATCTTATCTCTTCTTGGGGAGTGCACTTTCCAGGTCCTTATGGAGTGGTTAGTTGGGAAAAATTATTGAACAATTTTGAGATACTCTTATTGCAAAATGCCTATGTGGCATGCAAAAATAAGATTTCAGTAAATATAAGAAAAAAAAACATGATGAATTTTAAAAATCCTAGCTTCCCTAGAAAATGGATTAATATTTGGGGAAAAAATCATTTATTTTTTATTTTGACCAGTTTGATAGATACATGTGTATGTTATAATAGGGAGGAATATTCCTTAAATGGAGCAGAACTTTTGAGCTACTGATAAATATTTTTCCCCCACAAGACCTCTTAGACCACAGATCTTGGATTCAGATGGTTCACTGTATCTGTCTGGTATCTCAGTGGCTTACCCTATCCTTTCCCACTGGTGCATCCTTAACAAAACATTCTAGGCTCTTGGGAGATAGGCTGTTATTTCACATCATGAGCAACAGAGCTCTCTCCACATGAGTCAATGTCAAGGAGGATGAAACAAACCCCGAGAAGTGTTTCATTTCCAGCTCCAATTTTCTCGTTCTTTCTTTCCCCACAAAACTTAATTTTGGGTTGTTATTGACAATTGCTACTGCTATTGACAATTACCACATTTGAGAGTATGTGTAAGAACTGTGTGGGGGAAGCGTGGGGCGGTGGGAAGGAGAGAGACAAATTGGCAGAAATGATTTAAAATGCCTGTTTTCCCAATTACTTACAAAACTCACCTGGCTTTGTCAAAATCAAGAGAGGCGTAATTTTCTTGTTTTCAAAAAACAAATTATGCCTCAGTAGAAAATAAATGCATTATCATGAGTAAAAGGAAAATAGATTGTCACAATAATTGTTATGGAAGATAGAATCCAGTTTCAGGGAACTTTGTGCAGGTTCTTACAGGCAGAAAATCCCATTTTATTAGAACAAACTAACCAATGTCATTGGTGTGCTGCCCTTTGCTCTACTTTCTGTTAATTCATTAAAATTCCTAGTGCAATGGGTGTTCATACTTTCTGTGAATATGGAAATCCCATTTAATAAATTTTTAAAAATTGAAGACCTTAAAATGTTAGTATTTGTTCTTTTATTAACTATCAAAGGGAGAAAACATAAAGTAGCATTCCAATTAACATTCCAGTTGCTGCTTAAGGAATTTAGTGGTTTAATACAATAGCAGTTTTGCTTTGCTCATAAATTGGCATTTGGACAAGGACTGGCAAAGACAGAACATCTCTGCTCTGCACAGTGGAGCTGAGGTAGCATAGGCTGGAAGCCAGTTGGAGCTTTCTGCTACTCACATGTCCAGAGGGTCTTTCCAGCTGACCCTGACTTCAGCTGGAACTTTCATCCACAAAAACCTATGCCTGGGTCTCTCTGTGTGGTCTCTGCACTTTCATGTCATGGTGATTGAGTTCCAAGAGAAAGTGTCCCAAGAGGGCCAGGCATATCACCTTATATCACTTGGGCGCAGAAGTCATGTAACTCTTCTTTTTTCCAGTGACAATCCCATCCAGCATTTTTTTCCTGGGTGATCCCCAGGAAAGGGGGAGGTTCCAGGTTTCCTGCTCCACCCAAAAAGGAGGGTGGAGCTGAGCAGGGAGAAGAAGCTGCAGAGGAGACAGGAGAAGGAAGGAAGTAGGATGGAGAGGCAGAAGGATACGTGGAGGAGGTACATGGAGCTGAGAGACACATGAAGAAACTATACTTGCCTTTTGGTCATGGACTTGGTGACTCAGATGTGGGTGAGAGACCCGTGGGGAGGTGACAATGGTGGTTTTTGTCTTTCTTTTGATTTTTCTCTCAACCGCTGTGCCACCAGGGGAGGCCCAATCCCATCCAGCTTTAATGGGCACAGTGGAGGCAACATGCACAGTAAGAAGCACATGAGGGATCAGAGCCATTTTGAAAAACACAGCCCTCCATAAATGGCACAAATGCTCACAATTTTTTAATTTTTTTAAAATAAATGTATGAGCCTATCACCCCTGGCAATGATGCCTCAGTTGCTAAGAATTGCTTATGGTCATGGGGCACTCTGATCTAGAACAAATGCAGGTAAGATAACTGCTTATATCGTCAGAGCAACTGGTCACTGCTTGAGACCCTGATCATGGCATTTTATTCTCTAGGAAGATGGACTTTCTTAGCCTCTATTAAACATACCTTTCAACCCACTCCATGTTCTGTTCATTCTGGTCTTCCTTCTATCTTGCTCTCATTTGGCAAATAGCATTCTTTTCCTAAAAATACACACTTATTTACAAAACAAACCACTTCACAAACCTACTTCAGCTCCATTTGCCTAGAGAAATAAAAATAACATAAGCAGCTACCATTTTTGAGCACTTGCATGCCAGATACTGAGATGACTACTTTACATGCATTAGCTAAATTAACCTTGATTAGCATAATAAACCATGTTCTGATGTTATCCAACTCTAAAAATTAAAAAAAAAATCATCACTGAGGTTTATAATAAACTTCCCCAAAATCTAAGCTATTAAATTATGGATATGGGCCTCCTAGGTGGCACAGGGGATGAGTCTCAGTGCTATCAAGCTATTGCCAGCCACTGAGGCTCAAGTTTGATCTCCTGCCAGGGAGCTAACTCACAAGGTGCAGCAGACCTCTCCTGTCACCTGGTGTCCCTCAGCAATGTATTTCAGTAGATACAACTGTTTTGCTCCCCACTCTGTTTCTAGTGAATTTTTTCACCCACCTCCCCACACCTCCAGCCTACACCCCAGCCCTTACATGCATAAATAAATAAGACAAATCTTTAAAAAATAAATAAATTATGGATAAGGCTGCACAGAGACCTTGCTTTTAATCATCATGATGCTATGGTAGGGTAAGCTGATCTACTTAATGTGACATAAGCTGGACCTTATTTTTCTAATTTTGTAACAGGGTGATCCCCAGGAAAGGGGGAGATTCCAGGTTTCCTGCTCCACCCAAAAAGGAGGGTGGAGCTGAGCAGGGAGAAGAAGCTGCAGAGGAGACAGGAGAAGGAAGGAAGCAGGATGGAGAGGCAGAAGGATATGTGGAGGAGGTACATGGAGCCGAGAGACACATGAAGAAACTATACTTGCCTTTTGGTCATGGACTTGGTAACACAGATGTGGGTGAGAGACCCGTGGGGAGGTGACAATGGTGGTTTTTGTCTTTCTTTTGATTTTTCTCTTTTCCTCCCAGACTTGTCTGGTTGTTTCTGATCCTTTTCTGTGGGTCCCCACTGGAAGATGCTTTAGACTTGTGGCAGGCTTTGGGGCCTTGCTCTGGGGCAATCCTGCTTGGGTGGACTGTTACCCATGAGGGGATGGGTAACTTTGGGTGCTTGATTTAAAAACTATATTCTTTGCCTTTCCTGTATTGTTTACTAATTGTATTAAAGTTCCTTTTTCATTAAAGTCTCATATGTTTTATGTTGATGTGGCAGATGGCAGAAACTGTTTGGAGCAGTCAGGTTTGCGGGGTCTGGGGTGCCCCTCTCCCTGCCCTGTAACAGATTCACATAGCAACAGTTTTCTTCCACTTATATAACCTATATAACAGCCATATAGTGCTTCTTACCACACACACTTTATTCTTTTTTTCATTTACTTAATGTGCTTTTCTGCCCTTCCACTTGCAAAATCTGAAGTCCCCGCTTAAATTCCATCTCCTCCAAGAAGACTTTCCTGACTTTCTCAGACAGTTAAATGTCCCTTCTTCTTCATTTCTGTGAGAGTACAGTCCTCTACTAAAGCTCCGCTGACATCATTGAACTTACTGAAAACAAAGTGGCTTTGTTTACATCAGGTAATGAGACCTGGGCTACAGTGTTTATTGTAAAGTCAAAGACTAACAAAGCACTCAGAGGTAGTCACCCATTTTATTTTTTGAAACTTAAGCTTGCTGACATGACAGAGTAATGAAGACAGATACTACACTACTCTTTTTATAGAAAACAACTATAGAAATATAACTTAGAAAAGTTATATAAAATAACTGCTTTCTATCGACCCAGAGCCAGTGTGAGACTGATCTCTGAGAGCTAGGAAAAAAGATCGGTTCATGATTACCATGACTTTCTGTTTGAAGGACTTTCCAGACTATTGTAGGGAGTGGGGAGTCAAAACAGCCTGACTGTCTTGCAGAAATAAAAAGAGAGAGAGATCAGAATTCAGGGCTGTTGAGGGAGCTAGAATTTCTGAAATAGGGTAAAAGGGAGACAGGAGCTATGTGCAGAAGGAAGTCTAAAAAATTGTATATAGTGTCCCTTGAATCTTTGACTGAATATTAACCTCTGCATGTGCAGAGAAAAACTACAAGAAGCTAGACTGCTAACATCTATTTGAGGAAATCAACTACTGGGAGCGGAGAGCTAAACAAATACCAAAGTTTACATAGGACTTGGAGATATTTGTATTCTGACTAGGCAGAACTGAGAGATTTTGTTGAACATCTCAGAAATTAAATAAAGCCTATAGCAAGGCAACAGCTTAGGAAAGAATTAGCCTAATTCTAGACTAACAGCCAATCTATAACAGCTCTTTAAAAATATCTAAACAAACCCTGAAAGAATTATGTTGACCCATGAGCAAATGGAATAGAATACTAAGTATGTTTTGAAGGAGGTAAAATCCTTGAAAAGTGCAGAGCTTTGAGACCTCCCTGGTAGCCTGTGGGTTAAGTCTCAGCACTATCACTGCTACAGCCTGAGTTCGATCTGCGGCCAGGGACTAACCCACATGTGGTGCAGCAGACCTCTCCTGTATGCTTCCCTTAGCAATGTATTTCAATAGATCCGCATGTATGTGTTGCTCCCATTCTGTCTCTGATGAATCCTCTCAACCCAACACCATACCTTTGGTCTACACCCAGTTCTTCTATGAAAAAAAAAGTAGTCTTTTTAATAATGTTAACTATATAAACAAATGTACTAAACATGTAAATGAGTATAAATATGTAATCCATAACCAAAAGAAAAAAATTTTTAAATTGAAATAAACCAAGAATTTTAAGAAAATAAAATTTGCCAAGCAAAAACTTTAAAACAGCTACTATATTCATAATTCAAATAAAATTATTAACATAATGAATGAACAAGCAGGGAATTTTTTTTTAAGATTTATTTTTATTTATATAAGAAGTGGGGTACAGGTCAGAGGCATGGGAGGGTGAGAGAATTCACCAGAGAGAGCGGGGAGCAGAACAGGCAGAAGGACCAAAGACACTGCTGAGGGGAGCAGCAGGAGAGGCAGGAGAGGTCTGCCACGCCATGCGGGTTTCTCCCTGGCTGCCTGGGAATCAAACCCACACTGCAGAGGCTGCAGACAGCTTCACAGTGCAGAGCTCAACCCTCTGCACCCCTGGGGAGGCCCATAAGCAGGGAATCTTAAGACAGATAAAGAAACGTAAGAAAACAAAATGGAAATCCTTCAATTAAAAATACAGTTTTTGCAATGAAAAAACCCTGGGGTGAATTTGACATCAGATTAAATACAATGCTTGGATAATTAATTTGAAGGCAGAACAACAGAAGTTGAATAAATAGAAGCACACAGAGAGGAAGTGCTTGGGGGAGAACGAACAGTGTTTAAGAGAAAATTGTCCCTGTGGCAATATCAAGGAGTCTATATATGTATAATTGGAGTATTAGAAGAAGACAAAAGAGATTGGAGAACAGAAAAATGTTTATGGTTATAATGATTGCAAATTTTTAACAACAGAAAAAATACAGACCTCTAGACTTATGAGATTCAGTATGCTTCAAGCAGGATAAACATATTCACATGCCACACCATAGTTGAAAATTATCAAATTGTTGTAAACAATGATGTGTTAAATACATGATAAAGAAAAAAATCCTAAAAGCACCTTGGGGGGTGGTGGTGGAGAAAATAACAATAAGTATGACCACTGGTATTTCAACAAAAGAATTTCCAACCAGAGAAAATTTGAACAATCTTTTGCTGGGGGGAAAATCTATCAACCCAGAAATCCACATCCAAAGAGAAGGTTTTTTGAAGATAGGGACCTCCCTGGTGGTGCAGGTGGTTGAGCGCCGCCCGGTGAAGCTGTCCGCAGCCTCTGCAGCATGGGTTCAATCCCCACCGGTCGCAAGAATCCCACATGGCAAAGCAGACCTCTCCTGTCTCTCCCGCTGTTACCCTCAGCAGTGTATTTCGTCAGTCTGCCTGTTCTGTTCCCCACTCTGTCTCTGGTGAATCCTCTTACCCTCCCACGCATCTGGCCTGTACTCTAGTTCTTGTATAAATAAATAAATCTTTAAAAAAATTAAATAAAATGAAGACAAAATAAAGACAAATGAAAGTTGAGAGAATTTGTCACTAGAGGAATCACTTTACAAAAACCGTTAAGGGAAGTTTTCCAAGCTAAAGAAAAGTGCTACTAGGTAAAATCTATCTGCACACTTTAGATCTGCATGTGTAAATTAGACCTCATTACAATAGCATCTTCCTGCTTGGGTTTCCTTTCGGGTCTCATCACTTAGTCAGCCCTATTCAAGAGAATTAGATTTTTCAAGTGAATTCTTCTTAGTTGACTGGCAATATCAAAACATGATATAATCTCTCTAGAGATCTTTCTCTAATCTTGCTCCTTATTGAAAAGATAAGAAATAACAAATGTCAATGAAGATGTGGAAAAAGGAACCCTTGTACCTGTTGCTGGTGATGTAAACTGCTGAAGACATTGTGGAAAATAAGCTTTGTCAAAAATCTGAAAATAGAGCTGCCAGATTATCTAGCAAATCCTACTTCTGGGTCAATATGCAAAAGAAATGAATCATTATGAAGTATCTGTTCTCTTCTGTTCATTGAGCACTTTTCACAATGGCCAATGTATGGAAATGAACTGTCTATTAGCAGATGAATGGGCAAGCAAAATGTGATACAAATACACTATGAAATATTATTCAACCTTTAAAAAGAAGGAAATTCTGCCATTTATGCAACATAGAGGACCCTGGAGGGCATTAAACTATCTGAAGTAAGCCTGACGGAGAAATACAAAGGCTGTTGGCATCACTTATGTGCAGAATCTAAAAGAAAAGTCAGACTCAGTGAAACAGTAGAACGGTGTTTTCCAGGGGGTGGGGAATAGGGGAAATAGGGAGAGATAGTTTAGAGTGTATGAACTTTTAGTTAAAAGATGAGTAAGTACTGAAGCTCTAATGTAAAATGTTGTAGAATTGGGTTACTGCACTTGATGGGCATGCTTGGTGGGGAGGTGGATTAGAACATCTGATATTTCATCTTCAAAGTGTTTTTTTCTGTTTCAAATGTCATTAGAGGAGTGAGCCTAGGGCGTATTCCACATTCCTGTCTTCCCAAGTCTTTACAGTTATGCCTTATAACTATTATTTTATACTATTTTCAACTTTGCCACTCATGTTTTCATCTAAGTTTAATAATATTATCACATGGGATAAACACATTGTCTTCTAATTTTAAAGATCTGGAAACTAGGCTCAGAGATGCGTGTTTTCCCAACAGAGCTAGAACTCAATCCTGAGTCTTCGAAGCACTCAATCCATCATCACTACCATCAACTGTACAACTAACTTGGGTTAATCTCTGATATTGTTAGGGGGGAAATAATGTCCTCAAGCTAATTCCATACAGGCTTTGTGGACTCCACCCCCACTCCAGACCAAAGCCATCAAGACACTAGGAACTACAAATCCCATCACCACCAAAGGGAAGGTTGCTGGAACCTGAGGGTGGGGTTAAGCAGCCAGGTTTGGTATAAAACCAGACATGTGGGCTTTGGGGGAAATTCCCTTTTTTTGGCTCACCGCCAGCTTGCAGCTCAGCAGCTCTCGGAGTGCCTTTGGGGTTTCCAGGTCGGCGAATCGGGTAGGATGCATTAAAGACTTTATTTCCCTATTTTCTGCCTGAGTTGTACATTTCCTTAATTCCCTTTCCCTTGTAAATAAACCTTTTATTAACCTTTTGTGTGTGCCTGTAGTGGAATATTAATAAGTCCCTTTTAAGCACACAGTTAAGGACCCACAGCCAGGCAACCCGTTTTATATCGGGGTTGCTCCATAACAATATGCCTCTCCCCACAGGCTGACTCCCTGGGCTTGCCTCCTAGTTAGAACAGCAGAGGCACAACACTAACCCCCTTTTGCACTTCAACCTCTCCACCCACTCTGCTCTGCAAAGTGTTCAAGGGGACACATAGTGAATGACTCCAACTTTGCGATTCATGATGAGCCATCTACACAGGAGAGGCTGTCCCTTTCCCAAAGAAAACACATGTGGAATTCAACTATGATATTCTGTTTTTACCTTTACTATCACTCTTAAAGGAGTGGTAGTGATTTCTTGCTGAAATCCAACTCCTAGCTTCCTGCTTCTCCAATTCTATGTTGTAGCATTGAACTTTGGAAGAAACTGAGTTATCCCATAAGTCCTTCCTAGGTAAGGATCACAAATATGAAATGATGCTTTCTGAATCATGGATCAGATGTCTCCTTGGATGATTCATTTGATTCTGGACTGTTCTTAGTTACATGTAATACCTCAGGATTAGTGCCTTCTCACTGGTCATTGTAACTCAATCGTCCACCCCTGAAGCCTAAAACTTGGCCTCATTGTTTCTGCCATGTGCCAGCTTCCAGCATGGAATGGAAGAACTCCTTTAAGAGTGATAGTAAAGGTAAAAACAGAATATCATAGTTAAATTCCACATGTATTTTCTCTGGGAAAGGGACAGCTTCTCCTGTGTAGATGGCTCATCATGAATCGCAAACTTGGATTCATTCACTATGTGTCCCCTTGAACACTTTACAGAGCAGAATGGGTGGAGAGGATGAAATGAAATGACTTCATCACCAACATCTAAACCTGGAAGGAAACTTTACTTCGCAGAAAAATCTTCCAAGTTCTTAGAAGGAAAGAGGCTTGCCGAAGATCACCAGCCTGCTAGTGTCAGGACTAGGACAAAGATTCTTTCTTTGTTCCCAGAGTGTCTCTACTTCCTCAGGTACGTTTCAAGGTGAGAAGGCACTGATTCTGATTGGGAGACTATCTCTCAGGTGAGGTTCTGATGGAAGAAGGAGAGAGCTACCTGCCCTCTGACTGAATAGCCTCTACTTCTCAAGAGAAGAACCTGAATTTATGTGCTTCCAAGTTTTCATTCTTTGGAAGAGATTCAGTGCATGATTCTCACTCACTATTTTCCTTTAGAAATATTTTCACCAGGCTCTTTTTCCTTTGTTTTGAAATATGGTTCTCTTGTATGCAGCTAATTCGTGAAGTGTTTGTTGATGTAATTTCTAATTATTCTTTTAGGAGTGTTTTCTACTTCAGAGCCCTCCTCACCCAATAAAGGTGGAGAGATTGAATTTTTTTTTTTCCAAAATCTAGTTTCTTTTTTTAAGATTTATTTATTTATTTATTCATATAAGCACTGGGTACAGTCAGAAGCGTGGGAGGGTGAGAGAATTCACCAGAGCCAGAGCGGGGAACAGAACAGCCAGACTGACGAAGTACACTGCTGAGGGGAGCAGTGGGTGGCAGGAGAGGTCTGCGTGCCATGTGGGACCCTCATCAGTGGCCATGTGGGATCCTCGCTGGCGGCCGGGGATCGAACCGGCACTGCAGAGGCTGTGGGCAGCTTCTCAAACCAGCGTTCAACCGCTGCGCCACCGGGGAGGCCCGGAGATATTGAATTTGGAATAATAAACACAGTCTTGGGACCCTTATTATATTTTTCTTAAAAAGAAAATCAGTGTTGCACAAGGTTTAATTCTTCCTTAGAACATTGGTGAAAGAAAGACAGTGTAACGAGCACACTTTAAACCTGTGGCCTTTCTTATAAGGAAATTTCAAGTGGGCTCACCTTGTTTCTGGAAGGAAACAGCACTTTGCTGTAGGGTCAGATTCATGCCTGCATTTCACAAACCCTTTCTGAAAGGAAGGAGAGACAGCTCATCTCAGCAACAGATCTGTTGCAGGCATGAAGAGGTCAATGTGGAGTTGGAGTGTTGTTATTACCACAGTTATTATTATTGCTGTTGTCGTTATGATCATGCTGTAAATTCACTTAAATAGGGTCTGGGCCCCAAAAGAGACTCAGAAAGATGCAATCTCTGCCCAGAGGCCTCATTTTTGAGTCATGTGTTTTTCCAGTAATCCATTCTCACCATCCTCAGGTGCCTGTTGTGGATGTGTGTTTGTGTTCTGGCCGGTGCGGCCAGACTAATGTCAATAAGCCATGCACACAGAGGAATGGAACGGTCTGTTTCACATAAACTTTACTGCTGATTTTGATAAACTCAAGCCTGTTTTCAAGATAATGTGTCATATTTATTGACATAATTATGCATATACTATTATCTTCTCAATAGGATTTAGAAAACCTCATCAGATGCCTGGTGTTGGAAGTGACCTCAGAGCCAATAGATAGTGTTCAGAATATACCCTTCAGTCACTTCTCTTATCTATTCTTGAATATTCCCGATGTCAGAGAACTCAGTATCCCTTCAAACTTCCCATCCAATTCTTAGACAGTTCTATTTGTAGCTTAGGCATCTGCTGAGTCACCTTCTTCCTCCTTTCAGAAAGTATTCGTCTCTAATGTGCCAAGGAAAGCAGAGGCCTCTTCCTCTCTTTCCCCATGGCTCTGCCCTTTCTGGCATCTCCCTAGCACTAGGAAGCTCTTTTATTGCTTCTGGCTTCTCTGTGGTTGCCCTTCAGGTCCCTTGGGTATCATCTGGAGTTCATGTTCCAGTAAATGGGCTGATGCTTAATTAGTCTCCCTAAAGCTTAGCAGCTTAAAACAAGAATGATTCATTGTTTTGATTCTGAGTATTGTTAGGGAGGGCTCTGCTGGTTTCACACAGGCTCCCCGGTGAGGTTACAGTCAGCTGGAAAGGTTCTTTAGACTAAAGTGACAAGATGGCCTCATTCTCAGTTCATGCTGACAGTTGCCTGGAACTGGTTGCCTAATTCTCCTTCATGCGACCACTCTTTCTTCACTCTTCACCAGGCTAAACTATCATTCTTATATGGTGGCTTCTGGGAAAGTTTTCCAAAGGGGTGAAGACCTTGTGCCTTCAAAGTAGCACATTATTTCTGCAACATTTCTGTTGGTCAAAGCAAACCACCAAGGCAATAGGTTCAGGGTTGGAAAGAGTGTCTTGATATGGGTGGCATGTTCAGTCTACCAACGCTGTGTCTGCTAGAAGGTGCAGGAGGTACATACAGCAGGCAGACTATGGACAGAGCCGTGAAAATTCTCCTCCCACCCCGCCCCACCACACCCCGTTTTCTTGCCTCTCTGTCCCTTCATCTTCTGAAGACCTGTGTTTCTGGGTGTTTAGTTACTCACAAATGTCTTTTTCTTAAGAGTTTCAATGATTTTGTAAGATAATTATTACACAGAAAAAAAGAACGTACAATTGCAGCAAATGTGAACATTGCCCTTGAACCTCAAAAATGAAGGTACTGAAAACCTTATGACCATTGACAGGCCTTTAAGTCTGGGTCCTCTATCTTCAGGCTCAAAAATTATCTCCTCCCTCATATCAAGCATCTCTGTTGAAATCTCTACCTCCACTCTACTTTCTTGGAGGAAATTTACCCTTCAAAGGAAGATATTATCTCTCCCTAGATCCTTTGCCCTTTACTGATAACCACTTAAGTTTTAATCATGTGGTCTAAGCACCCCAAACCCTCACTGATGTTAGTTGCCAGGCAAATTGCATTGATAGACAAGCACAGGATGGATGCTGGATCCCTGAGTGATGATAAGTGCAGAATGGTCTTTGGGTTTCCTTTTTCACACCCTTTTGGGAATGTTAAGACTGTTGCTTTCTCTTGCCAGGAACATAGTTGGACCACGGAGAGCCTTGAATAACAAATTAAGAACGTTTGTTACTTTGGATTGGTCAAAGCTAAGAACGCAGATCGGCCATGTTTCCAGAAATATAAATAAGCCTGTATCAGGGAAAATTCCTTCTTCTTCTTGATGTTAAACAAGTTTTCTTTGAATTTTCTTCACCATTGGGGTGGTCAGCTGTGAGATTCAGGTTTGGGTTTGAGAGTGGAAAGAATAGCTCCTTTGACCTGCTTACTTGACATGAGAATTGAGAAAAAATAGTTCTTCACATGGAACTTAGCATGTTTTCCTTAGGAGTTCTAGAAAATACTTAACACCACAATTCAAAGTTTCAGGACACTGTATTCCAAACATTTAATTCATAACCATTCCTTCATTCGAGTTCCACAAGTAGGAGTAAAAACAATGTGAGATGGAGCAATCAAAGGCTAATTCCATTCAGGAAAGCTGAGGAATGCGAAGCACTTGAGTCCTTTCACATAGAAGGGCAAATCACCTTCCTGCTTTAGCCTGATTCCAAATTCAAGAAGACATGAACTTGTTTTGCTCTTTCCTAGGGGAGGCAATTTGACAATTAAGGCAAAAGGAAGAGTTATAACAGTTTCTGGTCTTAGGAAATTTGCCATGAAGAAGTTGGTACAAAGATGCACTCAGAGCAACCAGCTTATTTATTTAGCTAATGCCTCCACCCGCATCATCCTGTACACTGGTCCTTTCTCAAAGTTGCACGAGATTGTGTCTAAGCTAATTGCACAGATTGCAAAGAAAGTCTCCGAGCCTCAGTTTCCCTCTTTATCCAATGATACTGACATTGGACATTAAAAGACAACGTAAATGGGGCCTCCCCGGTGGCGCAGCGGTTGAGCGCTGGGTTGCGAAGCTGCCCGCGGCCTCTGCGGTGCCGGTTCGATCCCCAGCTGCTCCCCAGCCACCGGAGGAGGATCCCACATGGTGCGCAGACCTCTCCTGCCACCCGCTGCTCCCCTCAGCAGTGTACTTCAGTCCTTCTGCCTGCTCTGCTCCCCACTCTGGCTCTGGTGAATTCTCTCACCCTCCCGCGCTTCTGACTGTACCCAGTGCATGTATAAACAAAACAAACAAACAAATATAATAAATAAATAAATAAAAGCATGCCTCTATAAAAAAAAAAAAATTAAAAAAAAAATAAAAAAAAATAAAAAAAGACAACGTAAATGATACCATAAAAGCAATTTCCAGACTGGAACCTGGGACCTGGCTGGAACCTAATACTTGACTCATTCCCTCACATCTAGGAAAAGTAAAACACTTTTAAGAAAATAACACATTTTGTGAGAGAAGTTGGGCAAGATAAAATGTGTTAACTATTAACAATTAACATCTCCCTCAGTCGGATTCCAAGTCCTTGGACTATTCATCTCCAAATTGGTGAGAATAAGCTCAAAGAAAACAGTGCAGGAAAACCCTTTACAAACTATTGTGAACTGCCTCCATAGGATGGGCATTGCAGGCCTGAGGGGGCCACTCCCTGGCTTCACACAGGGATGCCATTGTCCTGCAGCCAGTGCCTTAGGAAGGAAGAAGCCTCATTATCTTTCCTGCTTTTCTGTTAATGATGCCCTCAAGCGGATGAAGAGATTTCCCATGTCACGCCTTCTTCCAACTCCAATTTGTGCAGCATGGGACTGCTCTGCTTCCAGGAGCCCGGCTTCCAGAGGTTGTTAATCTCCAAGGTCACCCTGGTGACCTTCACCCATGTCTGTGTGATTCTGACTTCCCAAGAGAAGATAAATGATTCATCAGCCTACGGGAGGGAGAAAGACGCTTCTCATTAACAACGAGGATGAAGAGGAGAGGGTTGGCCAGGAAGGCAGGATGGAAATGGCCCTGATGTCCCTGTGACTGCTGCCTGCTTGTGGACAGCTGCTTTCTGCATTGCCAAGGGCATAGGTTGATGACCGTCTGTCTCACTGAGAACCCTCTGAAGCTATTTATAAGGATGCTTCTGGGAGGAGTAGAGGCATATTCTCCCAGAACTTTCTTTTTTTTTTTTTTTCTTTAAAGATTTATTTATTTATGCATACAAGAGCTGGGGCACAGGCCAGAGATGCGGGGTGTGAGAGGATTCACCAGAGACAGAGAGGGGAACAGAACAGGCAGACTGACTGAAATACACTGTTGAGAGGAGCAGCAGACAAGACAGGAGAGGTCTGCCTCACCATGTGGGTTTCTCCTTGGCCAGCCGGGGATTGAACTCATGCTGCAGAGGCTGTGGATTGCTTCATAGTGCCATCTTTAATCCCTTGTGCCACCAAGGAAGCCCTCTGATAGAACCTTCTGATACAATCTATATAGCGACTTGTATGTCTTCTTGACTATAGACCTGAGACCACAGCGTAACCCTGCCTCTGGATCTGGAGGAGGAGACACCTCCAAATGGACTCTCCTCCTCAGCAACCTTCCTCCCCTGTCTTTCTTACATATGTGCATCAAAATAATCAGAATAGCTATAAGCACTCAGGATTCTCCCCTCAATCACACCCAGGGACAGACACCCAGGGACTCAGGAGATGTGGGTTACATGAAGATGGTATCTCCTCTGCCAGGTAAATATTGGATCTGTGTTTCAGCCAGCTTTTTGGGTATTACAATGTAGGTGATTCTAAGACCACACTGTGAGATACACTAGCCTGGGGGTTAAAAATTACCTACAGAACCTATTTCATAGAGAGCTAAAACTGGAAGAGACCTCAAATATGTGTAGAACAACCCTTCATTCTACGGTTGTGTCATAGTGAACAAAGGCACAGACAGCAGCAGACTGCCAGAGTTCAAATCAAATCCTGCTTGGGCTGTTAATTATATGATTTTGGGCAAGTTAATAAAATTGTCTATGCTTTAGTTTTCTCATCTATGAGATGGGGAGAGTTTCTACCTCATAGGAAATTTTGTGAGGTTTAAATAAATTAATACAAGGAAAGTATTGAGAAGGTGGTTGGCGTAGTAAACATTCAATAAATATTTGTCATTTGGAATTCAGAGGAGCAGAACCCCTTGGAGCTGTATAGAATAAAGAATGTATTATAAGGACTAGGCCACACAATTATGGGAGATGGTTATATTAAATATTAATGTTTAAATCTGTAGTTTCTACTTTTGGTGCTAGACCTGAAGTCAGCAGAGTTAGAAATGTAAAAGGAAAGATAAACATAGACATACCAAGAACAGAAGAGAACCTGTACGAATTAGCTAGAATAATATCTATCTCTCATCTCCTTTAATCTCAGTGATGTTACCAACCTACAAGATGAGCTGGCACCCTGCACCACAGGGTAGCACTTTCTCTAGGTCAGGGTGCAGGTTGAAGGAAGAGATCTAACAGGAGGTGGAAGAGCTGAATGTCAGACAGCACCGCACATCAGTCACCTAAGCCAGACAAGAAGCAGTAATACACATGAGCAGCAATAGTGCCTGTCATCAACTTCCAGAGTGAAAATAAATGGCTGTCCTTCATGTCCCCTTCCAAAGCTCACATGACCCTTAGTTGGAACATTAACTTGTGCCAGCTCTGACTTGGATCTAGATTGGGAAAGGAATTCCAACTATAACTTGGAATTATTTAGGGAAGGATATTCCAACACTAACTTGGAATCACATAGAGAAGAGAATTCTAGGATTTTGCGAACCAACTGAGCTGTTGATACAGTATAAGTCCACCACTTTATCAAATTCTCTTAATATGGATCAGAAAACTAAGACAGAGATGGGAAGTAACTTATTCAAGGTCACACAGCAAATTTGTAGGAAATTATTGACAAAGGTCTGGGCCTGTTTTTTCCCCTACTTTTGCCATTCAAACCTTCAGGTTACTACAAAGATCTTAAAAGTATGTCTATCTGTATGTTTCTGGCATCTATAGAGAGAAAGCTCAAGGATGTGGTGGATTTATTTTAATAATACATATACTGAGGGCCCACTGGTGCCTGGACTCTGCCTGGGGTGAGTAGGGCTTCTTATTCTCAAGCAACTTGCTTGTCTGTCTGCTTGCAGAGAAGACCACTGTATACTTGAGTACAATAAAAGACTGAAGAGACATGGGTGGCAAGAGAGGAACAAAAGTGTTTGGGCACTGTAGTGCCAGCAAGGCACAGAGCAGGTATTCTACAATCTGGGCAGACAGGTAAAAGAGTCCTGGATCCCTCAGTGGCTTTTTCAGGCTTTTATTGGGCTTTATATATCATTTGCAGTGTGGCAACCAGGTACACAGCAGGCAGAGGGGCTGGCAGGCCTCCCGGACCCTGGCAAATCTTTACTCTTTCTGGCTCTCCACTGCACTCCATGCCACAGTCCTCTGTCACCAAGCCTTTTAGGCCCAGTCTCTAGGCTCAGGTGTGTTCACTTGCACACGCCCACACCCTGCTCCAGGTGCCACCATCAGGGTGCAAGGCCACAGATGTCAATCATTGATGCTAGTGGTGGGAGAGCAGAAAAACCAGATCACTTCCATTTCCCCTACAGTGTGATGAATAATTTTGGGCAGCATAATGAACGATGGGCTATCAGGTTAACTGTGGATATTATCTAAGTGTATCAAGTACCTCTACTCTTATCCCTTAATATTCTGCCCTGGTGAGCAGGACATACGGTTTGTTCAGACTGGAGGTGTTTCCCAGGATATGCAAATTTCAGTGCTAAAACTGCAGAGTCTCTGGCAAACTAACAAAATCGATTACTTACCTAAGGGAAATAGCAAGCAAGTAAACAAAACAGCTCTGGAATCAAGACCAGTGGAGTTCCACATGCAGTATTCTCTGGGCCATGATGTGGAGTCACATGTAGCTTTCAACTCAGCTCAACAAGCCCAAGATCCCTCATAAGTAAGTCAATAAGAGACACCAGGACTCTCCAGTCACTGTTAGCTATTCTCAAAATGTCTTCCTATTCCCACATGGGTTCTGAAATGCTCTTGTTCTTGTCTGTTTTCCTTAAAGGTATAAAAGACTAGTAGACTTAGAGGTAGTGTTGGCTTCTGTTGGCTTTTACTTTGGGTCTTTCACTGACTTTGGCTTTACTGTTTTCTTCCCAGTTAAAACCTAGAGAAGGCACCACACCAAACACTGACAAAATGGAAGGATCTGGAGACTATGTGTGGTTGCCCATGCAGAAATGGCCACTTATGAAATTCTCTAGTTCTTTGGATATAAAGTTTGAAATAATCAGGAGTGCCTATCAAGACCTTTAGCTTTCACTATACAAACATCATATCAGATGAATCACCTTCCGGATCTACCAACCAGGGTCTTTGTTTGACTTGCACAACTAAAATTAGCAGCTCATTCACAATCCATAATGACTGAGGAATTATCTCATACACATGGGACAAAGGAGAAAGATCTGAAGAGGGGCCTCTTCCCTAAGTCTCATCCACGAGCTTCTTCTCGTTAAAGAGGCACTCTCAAGTGTCCAATTTGCTGCAATTATAGCAATCAAAAAAGCATTCAGCCTCCTCCCGCACCTGACGAGCCAGCTCATGCATTCTCCCCAACTGTGGTGGGGTGGATGCTAATGTAGCACCCATCCCCCTGGTTCCAGCTACAGTTGTCAATACCACCCAGACTCCCACCCCTACAGCTGGAGCCATTCACAGTCCAAAGGGAGTCAGTCATGTCAATTCTACACGGGAGACCTGGAGCTGCCCAGACCCACATGGGCTCACCGGCTCTCACAGAAAGGGGTCAATTAGTCTTTGATGTTGGCTTACATAGCTCTACCCACAAAGGCCAGAAGAGAACTGATTATAGACATTCTCCTGCATTTGGTAAATTTCTAAGGACTGATAAAAAAGTTCCTGTCATGATAACAGGTGCAGGTGTAGCTTGTGGAGAAGCTCGGGCCTGTCTGATTGCTGCATTGTGTCAACCTCCGCGACATTTGAATGGGAGCTTTGTGAATGTACAGTCGCCCCAGATTGCAAAGCCCGGCTGCCGCTCATGGTGGGTGGGGGTCTGTTGATCAAAGGCCCATTAACAAAGTACAAATAACTATCAGCTTCCTCTGCTCACCTGCTTCTTTGTTTTAGTCTAATGGCCCTTAGGAGAGCTGAAAATGTTATTTAATTATTCCAAAACACCATGCTGCTGCTACCGTGTTTCCTGCTAGAGCATGCCTTCTCAGCAAGGCATCTGTAAACAGTGTTATGAACTCCTTCAGCCTTGCTTAGAGATGTAAGAGGTCTGCAACTACTCCAGTCAGTCTGATCATCTCCAGAGACCACCTTTGTGCTACCCCCTGGGGTACTCTGCCTGAATCCCCCTCTTTAACCCCCACTCCACCCTACAGATATCCTTACCTACCATTGAGCCTGGCTGACCATTACCCTTAGATTTTTATTCACTACGTTCCTCTCACTCCCCATTGAGAGTCCTTGGAAATCAATATAGTATCAATATAGTATCTATATGTGTACATATATATATATATATATATATATATACCTATGACAGAGTTTAATTTATATTGTATAACGGGCACAGAAGAGATTAACAATAGGTAGTAATGAAATAGAACAATTATGACAATATACTGTAATGAAAGTATGACTGGTCTCTGTCTCAAAATATCTTATTGTAGTGTCCATATATAACACTGTATTGAAACAGGGCAGTTTGATCTACCCTGTACAGACAGTGAAACTTTACAGACAGTGAAATCTTGTGTAAAGGGTGACTGCTGTATGCAATTGTTTATTATTATTAAAGATGGCCACCAAGCCCAGTGGGACATTTTCTCATTTTTTTTGCAGCCTCCTCATGTGTAAAATTGAAATAATGGAGGTAACTCAATCAGTTTTCCAAAGGGTTATTATGATCCCAAATTGTTAGGGGGAAAGGATGTTCTGAGCAAACTCCATACAAGCTTTGTGGATGCCACCCCCACTCCATCATGGGAACTACAAATCTCATGATCCCCAAAGGAAGGTTGTGAGCACCCAAGGGTGGCGTTAACAGCTTAACTGTTAACCCCAGTTAAGCAGCTGGGGTTTATAACAAGCCATGTTAGTGGGGTCTCACTCTCTTGGCTCATGCTCTTGGCAGGCAGGTTTGGTCTTGGCGGGTCACTTGGGATTCCAGGTCAGCGGAATGGGTAGGATGCATTTAAGAATTTATCTCCCTCTTTTCTCCCTGAGTTGTACATTTCCTCATTTCCTGTCCCTTGTAAATAAACCCTTTGTTAACCTTTTGTGTGTACCTGCAGTTTAAGTCTCCTTTAAGCACGCCGGTGAGGACCCACAGTCAGGCAACCTGTTTTATATCGGGGTTGTCCTGTAACAAAATGAGATCATGTCTGCAGTTTGCCTTATGTTTGCCATGTTTAATTATAAAGGTCATTATTATTTGATTTTTGTTTCTTCCTTCCCTATCACTCGTCCTTCTTTCTGTCATGGCAATTGTTAGTTTATTTTTAAAAAATATTTACTTTAGCGCCTCCCCTGGTGGTGCACTGATTGAGCTCTGAGCTGCGAAGCTGCCCGCAGCCCCTGCAGTGCCGGTTTGATCCCCGGCCATGGGCGAGGGTCCCACATGGCGCGCAGACCTCTCCTGCCACGCCCGCTGCTCCCCTCAGCAGTGTACTTCATCAGTCTGTCTGTTCTGCTCTCTGCTCTGGCTCTGGTGAATTCTCTTACCCTCCCGCACTTCTGACTATACCCAGAGCTTGTATAAATAAATAAATAAAATCTTTAAAAAAAAATAACAAAAAAAACACAAAGGTTTTGTTTAAAAAAAATTACTTTATTTACGCATACAAGAATTGGGGTGTAGGCCAGAGGTGTGGGGGGTGAGAGGACACCAGAGACAGAGTGGGGAGCAGAACCAGCAGATCTACTGAAATACACTGCTAAGGGGAGCAGAGGGTGAGACAGGAGAGGTCTGCTGGACCATGTTGTTTAGCTCCCTGGCCAGGGATTGAACTCATGCTGCAGTGGCTGCTGATAGCTTCATAGTGTTGAGACTAAACCCATTATGCCACCAGGGAAGCCTCTGTTAGGTTATTTTTAAAGAACTTTCTCCAGCATATATTTCACCCAATGTGTTAAGTTACACTAGAGCAGGTTTTGCCTAGATTATCTATTTGTTCACACAATTTACCAGGCAGCTAGAATATGGAAACAGCACTCAAGTGGGATCAAGGAGCCTCAGGCTGGAGTTCTGATGTTACAGGACCCATATCCAAGAGTGAGTTCTTTGCCCTCTAGGAAAAGAATTCATCAGAGAGTGCTAGTGTAATTGAAACAAGCAAGACTTTATTTGAGAGCCTCATGCATGAGGGAGCCAGTGTTGAAAAGGAGAGTCCAGCCTGGCTCCTCAAATGGAGTTAGGAGGAGAGACTTAAAGGATAAGCCTAAGAGTTGGTAAGGTGGGCAGCGCCATAGATTGTTTTGGGTTGCGCTACTTCCGGGCACGTGCAGATGGGTTATATTCCAACTGCACATGTGGGTCTCAGGCTTTTCCTGTCAGGAAATTGTGAGACAATCATTAGTGAAGATCTAACACTTTTTATCTATCATGGTACTTCATGATCAGTATAGTGGGCTGTATTGTTTGGTCAGGGCTCACCAGTCAGTTCAGTTGTTCAAACTGGAAGGACTTAGGACAACTCATCCTACTGACTGACAATTTTGCTTAGCTAGGCTGTTTCACTGACACTGCCATTCCCATCAACTTCCCCTGACTGTCTCCACTAGTGTCCTTTTGTCTTCTCTTTGCCCTCTTCCTCCCTACCTTCTTCCCTTGACCCCATCAGTTAAAATCCCATACCCTCTGCCTTAAAACAAATGCCTGCCCTTCGCTGGGTGCCCACCCTACACTTTTTTCTTTCTCCAGGCTTCAAGTTCCTTAATATTAGACCACAATGCCAGTAACTAATTGCTTTTAAAAGCCCTACATTAATATAGGGAAAAATAAAAACAGTTTTTGGATCTCCCTGGTGGCACAGGGGTTAAAGACAGCACTATCAAGCTACTGCCAGCCACTACAGCAAGAGTTCCATTCCCAGGGGAGCAATGCTACATAGCGCAGCAGACCTCTCCTGTTTTGCCTGCTGCTCCCCTCAGCAGTGTATTTCAGTGGATCTGCCTGTTCTGCCCTCCACTCTCTCTGGTGAAACCTCTCACCCTCCTCCCACCTCAGGCTTACATCCCAGTTCTTGTATGCATAAATAAATAAATCTTTTTTAAAAAAGAAAACAGTTTTCTTAATCTTCACAAAATACTTCTCCCCTACTGAGTTTTCTACATTTAATCAACACCTGCTGGGCTGCCCTGCCCGTGCAAGGGGTTAAGACACAATCTCTGAAGCTATCCACAGCCACTGCAGAACAAGTTCGATCCCTGGCCAGGAAGCTACCCACATGTGAGAGCAGACCTCTCCTGACTTGCCTGCTGCTCCCCTCAGGAGTGTATTTCAGTCAATATTCCTTTTCTGTTCCCCACTCTGTCTCTGGTGAATCCTCTCACCGCTCCCCACTTCCTGTTCCCGCAGCATCTCTGGCCTGCACACCAGCTTTTGTTTGCATAAATAAATCAATCTAAAAAAAAAAACACAAAAAACCTGAAGGCAGAAGTTGGCAATCAGTGGCCCAATGGCCATCTGACCTGCTCTCTCTTTTTATTTGACTAGAGCTAAGAATGGTTTTATACTTTAAATAGTTGAAAAAAAAATCAAAAGAACACTTAAAGTGTGAAAATTGTATGAAGTTTAAAATTCAGTGTCCATACATAATTTTATTGAAATAGAGCAGCAACCATTTGCTATGTGTGATCTACAATTGCATTTCACTTCAGGATTGAGTATTTGAAATACTGTGTGACCCACAAAACTTGAATTATTTACTTTCTGGCCCCTTATAGAAAAAGTCTGCTGACCTTTGCTTTAAAATATAAGATTTACACATTTGCATTCATTTGGTTCTCATAGAAGGCCTATGGTAGCATTTCCATTATCAGAAGAATAGAGCCACTTTCCTAAGGCTGCACAGCTTCAGGAGGAGTCTCTCCTGACACACCCAGTCCCTCACAGTTATTCAAGTTAGCCAATACTTCTAGCAACTCTTTTGTCTTGGAATCTGTTGTCTCTCTCATGCCTCACTTAACAGGTGTAGTTGATTGAATCTGGCATGTGAGCATGTGAGCTTACATCTGTGAAATAGGGTGTAATTATCAGCAAACAAAAATTACCAATTATAAATGATCTCTGCTCTTGGGTAATGCTGGAGTTGACATCTACAAGCGTTGTATACCAAGAACCGTAAACCCTTCCTTGTCTCACTCTGTAAGGTTTAATTCATGTTTTTAGTTATCAGTGATTATAAATGAGCAGCAGATAGTCTTTGGGAGGGTCATATGGAGATGCTGGCCCCATCCAATTCATTCCAGACTACTCCTGAGCTCCTATGGGGGATGCTCACTCACTGGTGGTCTTTGTCTCTCCCTCACTTGTCCTTGATCCTCTGTCAGTCTCTTTCCCAAGGGATCTCATTCTTCCACAGGGGCAGCATGATTTAGGCTGAGTTACTTGTCCTCGTCATTGAGCTCCATTTTCTAGTCTGTTGAATGGAGATAGCACATCTACTTTCAGTATCATTGAGAGGACCACGTGCGATGATTTATGACAAGTGCCTGGCATATCAACTGGACTCAGTGAGTGGGTACAGAGGTTCTACTGTGTCTTCATTTTGAGTCTCAACAAAGGTAGGCACTGAGCCTCATTCTATGAGGATGATCCTTCCCCCAGAGCTTTATCACTTGGGCATAGCCTTTCTGTTATCCTTACCCTGCAGCTCTCAAAATTCACTGGCATTTTCTCACAGCTCATTTGTCAGGAAAGCCACAAATGTCTGTAGTAAGACTTCTGCCCTGGTTAGGGGTGGGATTGCCAGTTTCCATGGAATGTCCTCCGTGGGATGTTGCTGGGCTCCTAGCCAGACCTTGCTTCCTCTTGTAAGCCAGAGCTCACAGGCTCTCATTAGAAAGTAACTTCCTGGTGCTATACAAAATGTCCAAGAATATAATCAAAACTTCTGACTTACTACTTCTGGAGACTCCAATTTTGGTGATGAGTGGTGTTTTAGTCAGAGCTATTTAGAGAAACAGAGTCAATAGGATACATATATAGAGAGAGATGAAGGTTTATTACAAGGAGCTGGCTCAGGGAATTATGGAGGTTAATGACTCCAAAACCTGCAGTGTGGCCTGGCAGGTTCAAGACTCAGGAGAGCCAGAGGTTTGGAGTCTGAAGGGGTCTGCTGGGAGCCCTGCTTGCCCTGGGAGGCTGACCTTTTTGTTCTAGTCAGGCCTTCAACTGATTATAGGACCCACCCACATTATGGAGGGCAATCTTCTTACTCAAAGTTCACTGAGCACATGTTAATTTCATCCAAAATCACTTTCCTAATTTGCCCCCAACATTAAACATCACAAGATTATACATCACAGATGTAAATGCTCTTCCCAAGAATGTAATGCTGACCAGAGGGGATTGGGGAGGGATGAGGGGCTGAGAGAGAGAGGCAGATGGGGCACTGGCATGGATGGTTTGGTGAAGGGTGAGTGGAACATGTGCCTATATGGAAGAGTAAAAATGTAACCCCAAAAATTAAAAATTAAAAAAATGGTCTTTCCTTTGTCTCTTGCTGAGAGTTCCAATTTTAATTGTCTTTCTAAACAAGTATATTTTAGGAGGTAAAGTGGTTAGGAACTACAAGCTACTACTTCTCTGTCTATATTGGGTGAATAATATAATAGTAAGATATCCTTTTGGAGGGTAAACTTGTCTCCCTTGCAGAAAGCATTTTTCAGTCCATCTCTTCTTTCTCAGAGAGGAATGCTGTGGGTCTGGCAGCTGGACCCCAGAGTGGGAGAAATGCTGTTTCAGAAAAAAAGGGCCAAGAATTTGGATATAATCGAAATTCTGAGAAGTTACAGCTCCATCACAGAGGATGTTATTCAGTTTCCCTTTTCATTTTTCCCCTTGAGAACAAAAGCTGGTTTTACATTTTAATGGGTTTAATTATTGCAT
The DNA here is from genome assembly GCF_964194135.1 of Talpa europaea. NCBI lineage: Eukaryota > Metazoa > Chordata > Mammalia > Eulipotyphla > Talpidae > Talpa > Talpa europaea. Next base: position 113,696,850 of record NC_140070.1, on the reverse strand, counting down.
GGAGATCTGAACAGATAGAAAAGGAACAGGCAGAGAGGATGCAGTGATGGTCTATTGAGCAGCGTTTGAATTAATTTGGAGTTTTCATCCCTGTGATTAGTGTGCTTATTAGTGTTAATACTTGAAGTTCGTGTTAACAGGGTGTTACTGTGGATTTGAAGCATTAAAACAAGCCTGATTTCCTAGTATTTGTTTACTTATTAATCAGTCCATTCATAATCGCTAAGGTGTTGACATACAAAACGCCCCCTGCATTCAACTGCTCAGCTTGACTTAATAAAGAATAATACTGGGTCTCATTTCGTCAGTGTTTGTTGCTAATAGGTTGTCCTTATCTATTTTGGTGTCTCCCCCACTGAGGACATTCTCTCCTTTGTCCTCAGACCACCAGGAAGAGGCCCATAAAGCCTCAGAGCTTACAGAATCAGTGTGAATTGGGGCCTAGGATACCAGATCTTTGTTCACCCTGGGAAAGTCCTGCTTCCTGTCTGAGCTTTGGTCTCCATATTATAAAATAAGAGGGTTACAACAGATGACCCCTGTTTCCTTACAGCTCGAGAGATCAGGGAGCAAATCGAATGGAGAGATGACTGCAAAGACATAGAAATGTAATGTTTTGGTTAAGAAATCATTTTCCCTAATACATTAACTTTTCTATACATGAAAATCAAATCCCAAACAGGTTAGTGATGTTCATAGTCAGATAGCAGATTAGGGTCAGAGTCTGAACCTGATACCTGGTTGCAGATTTTGCAATTTCTAATTTGGTGCTAATTTGCTTCTTTTCCTTCAGTTATAACATAATTTTAAAAGAAGAGTAAATAATATATTCATTCACTCTCTTTTTCCCCTCTTTCCTCCTCCTCCTTTCCTGCCCCCTTCCCTCCTTCCCTGGCTCCCTTCATCCCTTCCTTCCTTTCAGAAAGGAGCAAAAATCGCTCAACTCAAAATGCTTCTTTGCAAAAGGTTGATTACATTGAAGGGGTGGGGGGGGGGGTTGCTCTGAAAGCTGGGAGGAGATTGCTTTTGAAAAAGATGTGTATATATAAACTTCAATCCATGAAGTCCTCTCCCAGCAAGACCTAATCTCCCTCTCTCTGCAATGGAGAAAACAGAATTTAAGAATACCTTTTGCTTGCAGTGCCTTCTTTGAAAAACTCCCTAACTTAACTTCCCCCAACCTCCTTTGTCTTATCTACGCTGTTAAAGATGGCTTCTGAAATTGGGTGAGTTAGTCAGGCTAGTCTTCACCATGTAAATAGGAGGTGCAAATGTTATTATTAAACTTTTTTTTTTTTTTTTTACTTTTTCCTCATCAATCTGTCTGATGTGTGTTTGATTATTTGCCAGCCTAGAAGAATGGAGTAGAGTACAGGATAATTTTATTTGTGCCCCGACACATCATTCCCCACTATCAATATAACATTAAAATCTAGCTGAATTCCAAATTCTAAAGCAATTCTCATGAATAACTGCCATCCTGAGGTTTGTGGGTTCTTCTTATGTAGTTGTTGCTAATATTTTTATTACATATGAAATATTAATTTTCTATATGAGCCATTAAACTTAATTTCCCCCCCTCTACTGTTTTGGAATTATATTTCCTAATCTCTTTACCTTTAGACATTACTGTGTAAATTTTTACTATGTGGACTAAATATTTAAAATTATCCCATTGAATCAGAATATTTACTTTCTTCCTAAACACATGGAAGAAAATAGTCTGATGTCTTCAAGTTTCTAGTTTTGCTCCTAAGAAGTTGTTTTTTTCAGTCCAATGTATTTTTCTCCATATTGATAATTTCTACTTTCTCTTTGCTAACTTTAAAGACCTCCTAGTTTTGGTGTTCTGTGCTTTCACTTTAAAAGTGTATAAATGAGCTTTAGTTTTTTACTTTTTTGCTGCTCTGTATGCATCATAAATCTCTAACCCAAGGGTTCATGTCATTCTCAACTATGGAGAAATTCTCGGCCATTATCTTATGAACATTGACATTTTTCCATTATCTGTTCTTTCCCTTTAAAATCCCATTAAGAAATAGCTGTCCACATTCCAGTAATGTCCTAAAATCTGTCTTCTAGTCACTAGCTCTGCCTGAAACTATTTCTAATGTGTTCTCAAAACTGTTCATCAAGTTTTCAATTTCAATTTCAATATTTTGGATTTTTTTTCTAGAAGTGTTAGGGGGAAAAGGATGTCAGTACCATTTGCTTCTTTCTCAAATGTGCCTAGTCTTTTTTCCCCCCAGAATCTTAATTTTTTCTTATAGTTTGATTGTAAATTTCATATATTAAATCATTTTAAGCATTTTTTATAGTTTCCCTAGAGGGCTTTACCTTAAGTTCTTAACAGGCAGATTCTCCTGTTTGTTGTGTGTATTTACTCTTATTATTTTTTTAATATTCTGTAATTTGTGAATGTTGAATACATTTTCAATAGAAGTGGCTTAGAATTCAATGTGATATGGATCATAGAAATGCTTCCCCAGAGCTTTGCACTTGCTTTTTCTGGATATTCCAGGTATATCATGACCCCAGAAACATTATTATCTAATTCTTGAGATATAAGGTTCTCTACAACATAAACGTGGTACAATCTTTTACTCTAAATTACTGCATAGAATGGACACATGGAGATTTTTTTCAAACACAGAATCTCAATAGAGAATTTCCTTGGACTGATGTTGTTAGGGGGAAAGGATGCCATACAGGCTTTGTGGACTCCACCCCCACCCCAGACCAAAGCCATCAAGACACTGGGAACTACAAATCCCATCATCACCAAAAGGGTTGCTGGGACCTGAGGGTGGAGTTAAACAACCAGGTTCTGGTATAAAACCAGATACGTGGGCCTTGGGGATGTCTTTTGGCTTCACGGCTCTGGGCTTGCCGCCAGCTCTCAGAGTACCATTGGGTTTCCAAGTCTGCGGACACAGGTAGGACGCATTTAAAACTTTATCTCCCTCTTTTCTCCCTGAGTTGTACATTTCCTCATTTCCCTTTCCCTTGTAAATAAACCTTTTATTAACCTTTGTGCATGCCTGCAGCTGAGTATTAATAAGTCCCTTTTAAGCGCGCGGGTGAGGACACACAGTCAGGCAACCCGTTTTATATCGGGATGGCCCTGTAACAATGTGAGAGGCTGAATAGTGTGCTAAAGATATCCTAATCCCTGACACTCTTCATGTAAAAAAAAAAACAAACTTTGAGTTATATTTAAGCATCTTGAGATGGGAAGTTATCCGAAGTGGATCCTGAGTTTAGTCACAAGTATTCTTATGAGAGGGAAATGGTGGGGTGTGTGGACTTGATTACAGATATGATAGTGGTAAATGAAATTATTAGTAGTGCTTTTCTCATAGAATTAGGGCGAGGTTCCAATTAGTGCATGTCGAGTACCTGAGTATACATAAGGCTTAGCCCTGAGGAGTTTGACCCAGGATTCTTGCCTAAGAATTATAAGAATGAATCAAGTGACTCAAAATGTTTCTTAAGAAGTTTTTTGGACTTAAAAAGAGAAAATAAGTTTTGTCATCTTCAGAGCTCTAGAAAAAAGAAGATTGTGTTAATTTTGGAATGAGAACAGTCTAGTTTAAAATAGAAGATGCTAATGTGATTGCTATGTTGTTCTTTCAAAAAACACGCGTCTGCCGGGTGGTCCCAGAGGGCCCTGGAGCAAAACTAGATACCTACTGCTTGGAAGGAGACAGATGACAGCAACTACACTCCTCCCCTTTCTATAACCTCCAGCCCAACTGCTGTAACACTTCACCATGCTGCACGTGTATCTCACAAGCATCCTCTGAAGTGGAGGGTCCAGAAACTGTTTCTCCGCATTTATACATGAGGATACTGACTCTCACTTAAAAAGGTCAAAGCTGGTTTCCAACACAGCACCCTATTTCAGCAGAGTGACCCCAGAAACACAAACAACAAAGATGAGATCTTTGATCTAAAAGTATTTAGAGACAAGAGAGAGTCACAAAGCGGGAGGGAGAGTACTACAAAGGAAAAAGGACTATCACAAAATATAAAAGGAGAAATAATAAGGTCTCTGGGACCTAGGAAGTCTGTGATATGGCCTGGTGAGACAACATTCAGGAAGGCTCCAGGGAGCGTCATAAAATATACACATTTGAAAATCTTTCACCTTCAAAAATAATTAAAAAACAACCCATTAACAATACAAGTGGGTTCAGACTATGTCAGTATGTTGTATTGTATTCTTCAACTCACAGGCAATTATTGTGTACCTGTTATCAGTGGAGGCTTGATCACACTGGAAAGAAAGCTACAACATGCCTTCCAAGCAGACTGATTGAGGGAAATCAAGACTGCACTGTCCCCAGGAGACTTAAGGTCCAGCCCTGAATCCCCACATGAACTTGGGTCATTTGCTTGCCCTTCAGCTTTAGTTTCTTCTTCCACACATCACAAATCTAAAATTCCCTGTGAATTGAACATTCTAAATTTATTTTTTTTTAAAGATTTATTTATTTATTTATTTATACAAGCAATGGGTACAGTCAGAAGCGCGGGAGGGTGAGAGAATTCACCAGAGCCAGAGCGGGGAGCAGAGCAGGCAGAAGGACCGAAGTACACTGCTGAGGGGAGCAGCGGGTGGCAGGAGAGGTCTGCGCACCATGTGGGACCCTCCTCTGGTGGCCGGGGAGCAGCCGGGGATCGAACCGGCGCTGCAGAGGCTGTGGGCAGCTTCGCAACCCAGTGCTCAACCGCTGTGCCACCAGGGAGGCCCATGAACATTCTAAATTTAAATGGGGAGGGTGTTTGTCTACTCGGATGTCTTCTATTTTATCTCTTGTTCTCTTTTTCATTGTCTTCTATTTCCTTCTTTCTTGTCCTCTTCTTTCTCCTTCTTTTGGGATGCTTCATCCTCTCTCCTTCTGCATGGTTATTCTTCTTCTCACGTTCAGTGTCTGCATATTTTCTTCCTTATTACAAGTATATGTAAATTGGCCATGTTGCTGATGCGGAAGCAATTTTTTAAATTGGTTGAAATGTGCAAACGTCAAACATGACGAATTCTTCTACTTTTGGATTCCTCATGATTTTAATCATCCAGAATCAGCCACTTAAGAAGTGACAGCATGAGGACCAAATTCCCTTATTCTTTTAGCATAATTTTTTTTTATTTGATCCTTTGATGGTATGTGTGTGTGTGCGCACGCACATGTGTGATAGTCACCAAACTTGTTAGTGGGTTTAACCATTATTTCACTCACCCTCTTTGTGCAACTCTGGCTAGGTAGTTGGAGATGGAGTGGATTAAAAAAAAGAAGCATGACAACTGGAATCTGTAGTCAGAATGCGATTATGGCCTTAGGGAATGAAACACACAGGCATGGTTAGAAGTGAGGAAGAAAGCTTGGACTGCACAATGATGGCTATTTTGTTCCCAAGATTCAGGAGAGAAAGGATAACTCTTCAGCTCAGAGTTCTTGGGTTGCTAAAGATAGTAAACTGAAGGAGCATTGGAGCAAACTGGCCACCTTGTCACTGAGGACAGGCCTGATCGTCTCTGGCCTGTCAGTTAGAAGCTGATTCAGATGACATGAGTTAGCCTTTTAACTGCCTTCTTAGTACCAAATTTCTATCTTGGGACTCATATATTCTGGAATACCTGTGCAAAGAGAAAGGCAGAGAATTGGACCCCAGAGGGACCTTGAACTTACTTACTCAACTATCCAAAAGTCCAAGTCAAAGGCCAACAAAACTGGCCAATTTGACTTGGGGCAAGGCTTTACCAGATTTCAGGCCAAAAAAGCAAGAGAGAGCACAGCACAGGGGACCACTGGGATAAGGCACAGTAAACCAGACCACAAGAAATCTGGGCTCATTTTCTGTCCCAGCTCTGGACAATGGGTCAATGCTCCTGTTTTGGAAGGGGTAGAGGCTGAGAGGGAATGCTCCCTCCCCACTACCAAAAGCCCACAGCACTGCCATCCATGCAGGAGTTACTTATCTCACTTAGCTTGACTGAGTAGATAGGAGAAACAAGAACATTCCCTCCTTCAGCAGGGCCCTGGACAAAAGACACTGCTAATAAGGTGAACAGATTCAGGATGGAGGAGTAGGGTCAACCCCACTTCCTATGAGCAAGTTTGGGGAAGTGGACTAAAAGCTGTATCTGGGGAAATATTGTGAGTTATATTCTGATTCCCAAGAAAATGCTCAGAAGAGCAGAGTAGCTTGGTGAAGCCACCATGCTATAGATTCAAGGTACAAACAGAGCTTTGGGCTCTAGGTCCAGGGTTCTTTCCTGTTTCTACCACAACCACAGGTAATAGGCACCCTTCTGGGCAATTGTAGTAGCAGGGTTTCAGCAGGTGGGCAGAGCACCTGGGAAGAGTTAAGCATAAAGGATGGGGACCTCTGTCTTTAGAAAAGGTAGAACAGAGAAAGTTGGAAAAAGCATAAAAAGGGCTTAATTACAGCAGAGTGGAGACCAGGCTAGTTTTCCAGCAGGGCCCAGAGACAGAGATCAGAAGGTAGGGTTTGACCACAGACCAAGCCTGGGGGCTAATCACTGGGCCAGTAAATCAGGTCAGAGGGCTCCTGCAGCCAGCCTGCCTTGGGCCTATTCTTAATTTCTCCACCACGGCCTCAGAGAATCAGTTGTTGCACCCTGGGTTCTCATACAGAATCATGAATAAATGCTGCCATTATTTCTAAGGCTTTTTTTTTTTTAAGATTTATTTATTTATGCAATCACTGGGTACAGTCAGAAGCACTGGAGGGTGAGAGAATTCACCAGAGCCAGAGTTGAGAGCAGAATAGGCAGACTGACGAAGTACACTACGGAGGGGAGCAACGGGTGTGGCAGGAGAGGTCTGCGCGCCATGTGGGACCCTTGCCAGTGGCCGGGGATCGAACTGGTACTGCAGAGGTTGTGGGCAGCTTCGCAGCCCAGCGCTCAACTGCTGTGCCACCAGGGAGGCCCTGCTGTGTCTTATATGCTGGAAGGAACATAAGGGGCTATTACAGATGAAGTGACATGTCATCCTCCAGGCACATCAATGTGTTCAGGAAGCTCACCTGAGCCTGAGGCTTCAATGGGGTCTTATTGACAGAGCTTTGATTATGACCACATATGGAACCTTGAGACTTTGAGAGAGATGGTTGTTCAAAAGTTGGATTTGCCCCTCACTAGCTCAAAGAGTCTAGGAAAACTTACTTCTCTGAACCTCAATTTCCTCATCTATAAAAGTAAAGATAACAGGGCCTCCCCTGGTGGCGCAGCGGTTGAGCGCTGGGCTGCGAGGCTGCCCACAGCCTCTGCAGTGCCGGTTCCGTTCGTTCCCCGGCCGCCAGCAAGGGTCCCACCAAAAAAAAAAAAAAAAAAAAAGTAAAGATAACAATACCTACTGCAAAGTGTTTAAGATGAGATGGAATGATCTATAGACACAGCATGAACATAGTATGTGCTCAATAAAAAGTGCTATTACTCTTGATGCCATTTGTTAATCACAATACAAGATATACTAATTATCTGCTGGAGAAAAAGGATTCTTAAATTCTAATGTAGACAACAATTATCTATGAAGTCTGTTAAAAACACAGACCTTATAAACTCATGCCATTCACAGCAACGTGGATGGAGCTAGAAGGAATTATGCTCAGTGAAATAAGCCAGAAGGAAAAGGAAAAATATCAGATGGTTTCACTTGTAACAGGAATATAGGGAAACTAAATAAGACATCAGTGTAAAAAAAAATAATAATAAAAACAGTACAAAACACAACAAGGCAAAAACAGACAATTATAAATCAGATACAAACTGCAGGGGAGGAGAAGGGAGAGGGCTCAGAGGGAGGGAGGGAGGAGCACAGGGGACTGTGGTGATGGTGCACGGGTGCCTTCGGGAAGGAAATTCTGTGGGGACTACACCTGAGGGGGTGGGGGGGAAGCAAATATTGTCTAAAAAATGTAAAAAATGATAAATGTTAAAATAAAAAAAAATAAATGAAGGGGGGGGAAGAAACAGACCTTCAGTCTGGTGAATCCTCTCACCCTCCCACACATCTGGCCTGTGCCCAGGCAATTGTGTAAATGAATAAAAACAAAAACCAAAAAACCCACAGACCTTCTTCAGTCCCATCCCACTTCAAGAGATTTCAATTCTAGCAAGCACTGCCAATCTTTCTGATGATGTGTTCAATAGTGGCACATTGAAAAATAATGCCATAGACTTATATTTTAAGTGTAAAGTATGACTTCTCTTGGTTTCTGGCTCCCATAACTATGCAGGTTAAACTTACATTCTAAAGATTTCCAACTCTTCTTCCATATCCCCCCCCATCACCCAACACAATGAAGGAAGCAGATATTTAAAATAAACTGTTACTTTCAGCAGCATCAACTTTGGAAATTTCCTAGAGTGGAGGCTCTCAATTTAGGCAGCATATTCTAATGGAGAACTTTCAATGACCCTGATGTCCAGGCCACACCCCAGGCCCACTGAGTCAGGATCTCTGGGTGGCCTTAGGCAAGGGGTTTGGGGGCAACTGGTTAGGTGATTTCAATGTGCAACCAAATTGCAAACCTCCTGTTTAGATCCATGTCCCCATCTTGCCTTCAAATCTTCTTCCTCACCTAGTCTCCACCCCACGTCTTGTAATGAGATATTTTCTCTCTTCAAATTCTTTGGCTGAGATTCCCTCAACATGTATCCTGGTTTTATTATGCTGTTTTCTTGATTCAAAGATGCCTCTTATCTGGTTCCTTTGGCCAATAATATCCTGCTCACTACTCTGTTCAAATATGTGGGACACTAGACTATAGCTTTGGGAGAGCTTTGTCTTGAGAGGGGTGATTAGATAGAGATATGCCACTGGCTTGCCAACCTTTTGTCATTTCTGCTTGTTAGAACATTCTCCCTACTCTGGCTGATATCTTGTCAAAGTTCATGAAAAAAATCTCTGTGAGGCCAACTCTGACTTTTCCACACCAAAGTAGAAAACCCTTTTTTTGACTTATCTAATAAAATTACTATCACATGGTGTGGCATTTTATCTATATAACAAGGGAGAAGATATTATAATAATAGCAGCCACCTGGGACTTCTTGTGAAAAGAGAGTTTATTTAGGAAAATTATGAGTGCTTGCTGTAAAAGTTTATACCAAAGGAACTTAAAACACACAGAACTACTTTGCTCAAAATCAAAGAGAGGGCCTCCCTGGTGGCGCAGGCGGTTGAGCGCAGCGCTGTGAAGCTGTCCGCAACCTCTGCAGTGCCGATTCGATCTCAGAGGGCCTTGGAGCAACCCACGTGGCCCGCAGATCTCTCCTAACTCACCTGCTGCTCCCCTCAGCAGTGTATTTCATCAGTCGGCCTGTTCTGTTCCCCGCTCTGTCTCTGGTGAATCCTCTCACCTTCCCGTGCATCTGGACTGTACCCTGGCTCTTGTATAAATAAAAAATAAATAAAATGGGCAGAAGAGCTAAAAAGAAACTTCTCTGAAGAGGAAATGCAAATGGCCAAGAGGCTATATGAAAAATGTTCAACATCACTTGTAATCAGGGAAATGCAAATCAAAACTACAATGAGATACCATCTGACACCAGTGAGAATGGCACATATTAAAAAAACTAGCAACAACAAATGTTGGCGAGGCTGTGGAGAAAAAGGAACTCTCCTGCACTGTTGGTGGGAGTGCAAACTGGTCCAACCACTATGGAGAGCTGTGTGGAGATTTCTTGACCTACTCAACATAGAGCTTCCATATGATCCAGCAATTCTACTCCTAGGTATTTACCCAAAGGACACAGAAACATCAATTCCAAAGAGCACCTGCACCCCTATGTTTATAGCAGCACTATTTACAATAGCTAAGCTTTGGAAGCAACCCAAATGCCCCAAAATAGATGACTGGATCAAGAAGATGTGGTGCATATACACCATGGAATATTACTCAGCATTCAAAAAAGATAAACACATGCAATTTGCAGCAACATGGATGGAGCTGGAAGGGATCATGCTCAGCGAAGTAAGCCAGAAAGAAAAAGAAAAATACCAGATGGTCTCACTCATAGCAGGAATCTAGAAAACTTAAATAAGGGACCAGGAAAAAGAATAACTATGAGAAAGAAAATATCAAAATCAACAAACAACTATGAACCAGAGACATTCTGTGGGGGGCGGGGGCCAGGGAAAGGAGGGCTTGGGGTCAAAATAAGGGGGTTGTAATTGTATGGGGAATATAAAAATAAAATTAAAAAAAAGTTTATATTCAAAAAAAATAAATAAATCTTTAAAAAAATCAAAGAGAGATTGTTTATTATTCTAGAGGGAATAAAAGTGGTCATCCATTTTGTGTGATGTGACCCATATCACGATTTTTTAAAAATCCTGAGTAAAATCTATAAATAAATCACAAAAATTGATAGATGTCTGGGAGCACTGTTGAAGGGTCTGTGTCTAGGTCAATGCAGAAGAAAAACCATCATGTGTGGGCACTGCCGTGGAGAGGAAAAGCAGAGGGCACTGATGGAAATCTGAGGGAGGATTTGGAGTATCACAAGTTGGGGAATGTGCACTGAGGCAGGTGTAACCGGACCTCCAAGGGGCACATGGGCCTCAGCTGATACCAGATCTCACTTGAGCAGCTTCTATGACTGCTGAACTGCATTTCTTGGTGGTAGAAACTGTCTCCACTGCATCTGAATGTTGCTAGTACCAAACACAATTCTTGGCACTTTGGATGGTCTAAATAAGTCTTTGGAAAATAAAGAAATATAGAAAGCTTATCACATAGGATTTCACTTAGGTCTTAAGAGCACCAAGGATTCTGCATTATCTTGCATTCACCCCTTAGATGCTGCCAAACTTGTTTCTCCAAACTCTGTTGCTCAAAATTTGATTAATTTGAGCCCAAAATGACATTTTAAAACCCCCTATTCCCAAACACATAAGTCATCAGAAATGCCTCCCACTGTTTACAGTTTCACTTCATTGAAATATGATGATACCAGGCAGACAGCGATGTGTATTCAGTGGGATTCAATTTTCCTGACCACTGGCTTCATCGATCCGTCTGTTTGCAAAGGGCTGACTCAAGAATCAATTCACCCCTTGTAGATGAGGTGAACTGCTCCTATGATTTCTGTATGTAAAAGGGGTTGTTAGGCACAAGTGATGGGATTCTGAAGGATCGCTTTATTATTCTTCTTTAAGCTTTATTAAGTGTCTATTGTGGGCCAGGAGTTTTCACTTTTTGTTCATACTTAATCTTTACAATTGATATGTTATGGGCGAAAAATCTGAGAGAGAGAAATTAGGAGAAGCTGTAGGTGGTTGCAGAGCTGGTAATGTGTAAAGCCACAAACATAGTTCTTTTGATTCCAAAAGTGAGTACCATCCATTAAGTTAGATTTTCTTCTTGAGAGTTGTCTTGGGTTGACAGGGGAGGCAGAGAGAAGTGATGAAGAAAGGAGCTTGAGAGAAACTGAAGGGGAAGATGCATGACCAGTTTATTATTCCATATGCCACCTGTCAGTCCCTCCCTGGAGCACCGCTGTGCCTATAAAGACATTTATCACTGCAGCCTGAGAGTTGGAGGAGTTGTGTGAGGGCAGAGCCATGCAGATGGAACCCAGAGAAGGGTTTCTCATGGAGCCTGCAGAAAGTACCTTCCTTGTCAGGCTTAACCTGGGCATCTGACTCAGACAGAAAGGAGAAAACAGGTATAGGGGCACCCACCAAGAATTCCAGTATACCTGACAGCATAGGCAACTCAAACCTACCCAGGTTTCCTTTCCAAATCTGGGGACAGTGGCTACTATAGTTCAAGCTTCCAGAAACTCTCCTTGTTGCTCATAATTGTGTCAACAGACATCTGCAACTCTGTTCTTACCCTCAATACATGGAATTCATGGGAAATATGAGAGGGTTGTTTTTGATCCACAGGCAAAGTTTGAGAAAAGTTGCAAGTATGATTCTCTTTTCAGGCACTAATCCTACCTGATAGTAGGCCAAAACTGATCAATAGTTGCCCTCAGTTTCTATGAAAACTGAATTATGCATCATGAATATTCCTTCCTCAAGTAAGATAGTTTTCCAGACACCATCACTCTGGATGTTTTCATAGACCTGTGTGTTTGGCTGCAGGATCAGTTTCACTTTGACACTCAGAAAACCTGAAGTAGGTGAGGCTGATACTATTACTCCCATTTCACAGATGAAGAAACCAAGCCTCAGAGTATGAATTAAGCTTGATTCATGCTTGATAAACTATGATCATAGTAACACTTTTGTTATTCAACTTTGAATCATATTCATTTATCCCAGAAAGAAAAGAGGGTAGGTGTGAACTGATGTGTTTGTACTCTCAATAGAGAAACTTCAGGAAGACTTTCCAATAGGTATTAAAAGGTCATAGTAGGCTCAGAGTCTGAAAAACCTGTGCAGATTGCAATGTTCAGGTTATAAAATAGTCATAGGTCATCTTTAATTCTATTAAGAACTAACTCCTATTCCCAATTCATTTGATAAAGTCCAATCACTTTTTTTTTATTTTTATTTATTTATTTTTTTTATAGAGGCATGTTTTTATTTATTTATTTGTTTGTTTGTTTTGTTTGTTTATACATGCACTGGGTACAGTCAGAAGCGCGGGAGGGTGAGAGAATTCACCAGAGCCAGAGCGGGAGGCAGAGCAGGCAGAAGGACCGAAGTACACTGCTGAGGGGAGCAGCGGGCGGCAGGAGAGGTCTGCGCGCCATGTGGGACCCTCCTCCGGTGGCCGGGGAGCAGCCGGGGATCGAACCGGCGCCGCAGAGGCCGCGGGCAGCTTCGCAACCCAGCACTCAACCGCTGCGCCACTGGGGAGGCCCAGTCCAATCACTTTTTAAGTCAAAATAAATACTCGAGGTCAAATATTATATTGTTTTGCTCTTAGACTACCTATAGTCTAGAACTTTCCCTTATACATACATATTTACCTTCCCTGTACTAGTGCTTATGAGACCATTGAAAGTGCTTTATGTTGACTCATTTATTATATAGATGTTCACACTCTAATCCAAACTACAATTTAACTTTATCAGTTTTATACAAACCCAGTAAAATATAATTCCTGATGCATGTGGTGTGTGTGTATGTGCTTGTTAATTAAAAAAAAATAAACAAAGTTTGGCCATTGACTGAGTGTTCCAGTTTTGAATGGTTTATGCTGTATTTGTGCAACATGAAACACTCTCCAAAATACTTTTCTCCTATGCAATCACCTCACCAGAGCCCCATGAAGTGGGTGTTGCTCTTAACATTTGACACAGACATAGTTCTGTTTCCCAGAACTAAGTTACATTGGCCATCTTTTGACAAGAAGCCATGCCTTTTGGTGATGGTGAGTGGTAGATGTTGGGAGAGAAGGGCAAAGGGGAAAAGTGAAGGGTGGATAGTGAGGTAAAAGGAAAATTGGAGTTGGGGAGAGTCAGAGGGCAAAGTCCTGAGAACAATGTGATGACTCACTTTGAGTGATCCCAAAGTCAAGGTCAGGCTTTCTTTTGCTTTGTGTTTCAGTCTTTACTAGTTTCTTTCCTCCAAATCTTGCAGATTTATACTCCATCATGAACCTATTCTGCACACAGAAGGCTGTGCACACAGATATTCTACTTCCAGAACCCTGGTAATTCTATCTATAATCAGACTCGGGAGCCTGATAAGCAAAGAGGGTCAAGCGGAGCTGGGAGCCCAGCAGCCATTGTCCCCTGTGGCAACCTGATGGGATGGAATAATTCACAAGATACACAACCTAAAACAGGAGTGTGTCCTTTTCATTTATGGTGACACATTGTCAATGTCCATGCAGGGCACTGGGACCATCTCACTTTATTTAGCACCCTATGGTACTGGTATCTTGGGTCAAGGTGAGGTCATAGATCGTAGGCCAGGACTTTAGAGTTCCAGCTATCATTTGGCAAGCATGTCTACCTAGTCTTGTAATTTAATCTGTCACTTTACAATCATTGATCAAATGCTGAAAATGAACACCTTCTATTATAGATCAGCACGGTCTTTGGAAAGGATGTGCTGCTGACTCCTTAGTTATTCCTAAATATTAGTAGATGCCATTATTAGCTTGTTGCAGTTGTTAAAAGTTTACTATGGAACTGAATATAATTTTCTTCTGTGGCTTCTGGCCTTTGAGGGTGAGCCAGCTCCCTCCTTCACAGGACAATCTTACATATTGAAGCCAGTGTGGCTGCCCCGCCGGATAAAGCCACCAAAAGCAGAAGACAAGAGACAGAGGCCATCTTCAACTGTGGTCTGCACTGTCAAGTTCACATTCTCACAATGAAAGAGACTCGAGTGACCCACAACTCATCCTTACTTACAGTAGGAAATCAAGGCACAGAAGAAGTGAAGCAGTTAGAACATCGGTGGTGAGAACACAAATAGGCCTTGGTCACTTGATAGCTGTGACTCAAATTATTTAAATTCTTACACCTCTCACATTTTCTAACTCTTGGATATTTCTTCAGCATTATGCAGTTTTATGATTACAACAACTTAGGAATACAGAGCACATTTTAGTATCTCCAGCTTACAACTATAAAGCTAAAGCTTCAGACACAGTTTTGAACTCATTTGCCCACAGTTACATTGGTAGTGTTTGAGTCCAAACTTCCAAATTCTGTACTCCAGGCTTGTGTAAAAAGAAAAATTTAGCATCAGACACTTGTTAAAAATTGCAAGATAGATTTTAATCACACTAACTACAGCAGGGGAGAGATTCAGTGTCTAAACTGAACTTAACGTCATTGAACAAAAAGCAGAAAGTGTCTGAAATGCTCATGATGCAAAAGGAGAAGTGTTGAGGTGAGTCAGTGAGACAAGGCTGGCTGTGTTTGCCCACCGGTGTGCATTGAAGTTAGATCAGGGACAGCCTGGCTGTTTTTCTTGATGATTGCAATCCAAAAGGACGGCTCCCAGGTCAGAGAAATGTCTCCCTAGGTTGTCGAAGATACACTTCAAAGCGACTGAGGACAGTTTTACAACTGAACATCTTCTAAAGTAAAGGGAGATCAGGGGCTTATAGTCAAGTTTTGGTTGTAACAAACAGTAAATTCTTTTGGCAGCATTCAGTGTCCTCATTTTAGGGTCCCTAGAGTTGTCATCCTGAGGACACCCCCCTGAGGCAATAAAAACCAAGCTAGAGTTTGCTCAAGTCTCAGAGTGGGAGTAATTTTTGTGAAGAGCTTCACAGTTTCACTAGCTACTTTCCTGTTAGGTCTTTCCATTCCATTTCAGTGCTGATGGAATGAATCTAAAGCTTCTGGGCATATCTCCCAATGCCAGCCCTAGAGAGAAGCCCCTTCTTATTTCAGAATCCTGAAAAATTCAAGCCTCGTGTACCAGCCATGTCAGCTCTTGATTTCTTGCTTTACAACTAGGACCCAAGCTGAAGGATTACTTTCTCCTAGACCAAAAGATGCCTACCCCCTTTCTACCCTGTGTCTGAGGAATACCAGTGTCCTATGGCTGTTAGACAACTGTGGTTTTTCACCCTAGAGGGAGCCAAGCTTTCCAGTAAATGTATTCACTATAGGCTCTTGAAACCTTGATGAAAGGCCCAGGGGGAAGCAAAGATATTATTATTATTTTCCACTGTTTGATTCGTATAACATTCATTAGATGATTATAGCTGATAGCATTTGATGGATGGAGCAGTCTGTCTTGTCACTATATTTCTGAGCCTCTCTGTAGCTACTCAATAATTACCATGAAGTAGAGGCATGTTCAAGAATGCTAATGAATTATCAGTTTTCTTTAAGCCTCATTAGATTTCTTGATAGCAAAACCTCCCATTGACAAGATCTCATCCAACATGATTTTCCAAAGTCCCTTGTTGCTTGTCAGGCACAAGATTCTCTCTGCATGCATGAGGTCATTTGGAAACCACACTGACTTCCTGCTATGCTATTGTTTCACACATTTGCTTTCCTTATAGCTTTTTTTGTGTGTAGCTGTGGTATATATGTATTGTGGAGATAGGAGAGGTTAGGCTGTAGTCTCTGGAGAAAAATAAAAGGGCAATAATAAAATCTGTAATAGAATTAAATTTTCTGGTTGGAAATTATTTTAGATTCATCTTGAGCTATTGTCTTTCACTCTCTAATCTGTTTTACTCACATACTTAAAAGGGAAAATGATCCAGTCAGTTCTTCCAGACAAAAACCAAGTTCTTCTGGACAAAAATCACCTTTGAATTTGCTCTCTCCTTCGGTTCTCACTTCCTATCCATCAGCAAGTCCACCTTTAAAATATATCCCAATTCTATCTTCTTCTCTCCATCTTCCTTGACATATTTCTAGGCTAAGTCATCAGCCCTTTTCTGATCTCCTGCAACCACCTTAGTTTCCTACTTAAATCCTTGCCCCCTTAATGTCCATTAGCTGAAAAATTGCCAGAATGATCTTTGTGAAGATAAATCTGATTCTTTCCCCTGTTTCAAACCCTCCAATGCCATCTTGCTACAAGTAAGACAAAATTATTCACACTCCTTTATAAGCTTCCACAATCCCAGAGAAGCTGACCCTGATCTACCCCTCAGACTTCTCCCAGACTCTTCCCCATCCATTGTTCACCACCATTTAGACTGTCCAAGAGCATTTTCCCTCAGTGCTTTTTTCCTGCCTGTCCTCTCTGCCTGGAGCATTTTTCCTCTGTGCTTCACAGAGTTGGTTCCCTCAACATGTAGGTTTTGGCCCAAATGTCATCTCAGAGCAATCTGCAAAGAACAGCCTCCGACCTTCAGACACTATTGATAAGACTACTCTACTTTATGTTCTTTATAGAACTTGCCATTGCCTGGGAATTTATCACCTTTTTTATGCCTATTTGTTTATTGCTTGTCTCTCATGACTAGAATGTAAGCATCTTGAGTACAGGGACTTTACTTTTCTTGGTTACTGCTATATCCCTAGCACCTACAAGAGTGCGTGGCACAGAGCAATAGCTTACAAAGAAAATAATGAGAGGATGAAGGAATGAATGAAGAGATGAACAAATGAATGAATCTGATACAATTCTTTCATTTAAAATAAAGATACCAAAGTCCCAAATTGAGAGCAGCCTGTCTAAAACTGCTGGGGAACAGTAGATCATGAATGAACTCCCCCACTGATGTTTTTTGTGGACTCCACCCCCACCTCCATGCCAAAGATATCCCAGGTGCCTAGGGCTACAACACCCATCATGCCAGGAATCTGCCATGACTCTTGACTTCTTCAAGGGGGGGATTGCTGGGAACTAATGGTGGAGTTTAGTAACCATGCTTGATATAAAACCAAACACATGTGGGCCTACAGGAGAACTGGGTTTTGCCTGCCTTCAGCATGCGCCCAGGGTCCAGCTCAGGCAGCATGACCAGTAGGATGTATTGACCAATTAATCTATGTATATCTCCCTCACACTCTCTGTGCTCCACTGCTTGTAAATAAGCCTTTTATTAACCTTCCTATTAACCTGCCATTGGGTCTCATTCTGGGTATCTGGGTCTAGACCCAGAGACAATGTCTGGAGAGGTTTTCACTTGTCCCATTTTTGTAGAGGTGTGTAGAATCCAGGGAAGGTGCAAAACTTCCTATAACACATTCTTTGTTCCCAAAACAAAGAATAATCTGGCCCAAAATGTCAATAGTACTAAGGATGAAGCCCCTAGGAACACTTAGAAAGTGGGATCTTCCTGCTGGACTTTCTGCTCTTCCTCCAGGCCATTATGCTGGAAACCTTACATAAGCCAGTATCCTAGACTGCCTCAGTTTCCCTATCTGAAAAGAACAACAGTGCTCTATCCAGGAAGGATGCAGTCTCTGACCGGCAGATTCCTCTTTTCCTTCTCTCAAGTAAATCTTCTAATATCTAGTTAGCATAGGGCATTCCATCGGGGTGATAGTCAATTAAGATTAGTTATGAAGTTTGTTAAGGAAATTAGGGCCTCCCTGGTGGTGCAGCGGATTGAGCACAGCGCTATGGAGCTGTCCGTAGCCTCTGCGGCAAGGTTCGACTCCAGGCGGGCCTGGGAGATTCCCACATGGCATGGCGGACCTCTCCTGTTGGGCCTGCTGCTCCCATCAGCAGTGCTCTCGGCCGGGTCCCTCTGCCTGTTCTGTTCCCCGCTCTGTCTCTGGTGAATCCTCTCACCCTCCTGCGCCTCTGGCCTGTACCCCAGCTATTGTATAAATAAAAAAATAAATCTTAAAAAAAAAAAGAAATTAGTTGCTCACACTATCCTTTCTGTTCATTCACATTCTATCTACCTTTCAAAATATTATATTCTACAATTCCACAGAGTTGCTCCTGAGTTTCAGGGAGAGATCATCTCTCCCTATGCCTTACCCTTCTAGCACTCAGTTTATATTACCTAAAGAATAACCCAAACACCAGAGCTCCTCGTTTTTTCTGCCACCCCGGTCTACACACTGCTTGAGGGCAGAAGAGTCTTAGCAGAGCACTGGGCAGAGTAGTGCTCAGAAGTCACATTCTGGAAGGATGGTACATGTCTCTGACAGGCTGTGTAGCCATTCAAAGTGACAACAAAGGAAACCTTGCAAAATGAGCACAAAAGAAAAGAAAAAAAAACTTGCATCTTTCACTGCAGCCAAAGCAAATTGGGAGGCAGGCATGGTAATTGACATATCTTTTCAGAATATTCTCTTTTGTCAAGGGGAGCCAGCTTCCCACCAACTTGGGAACAGCTAGAATGAGTAATTATCTCTAAGTTGGTGGCTAGGGTCCCGGGAGCAAGAAGAACAGTGTGGTCTCTGTAAATCCCTAAGCTTGTGACAGGGAGAGGGTGGGTGGCTAGCTGTGTTATCTGCTCCCCAAGGGAGATAAGGAAAACAAAGCATCAACCCTCATGCTGCTTTCATGGGAAGCCTCAGGATTTGTAAAGCTTGGTGTGCTATTTAACGCAACACAGCTGCAAACAAACAAGATTAGAAGTGAATAATAGATTTCCTTTCAAATGGAACTTGAAACAAAAAGCTGTTTTTTTTTTTTTTTTTTTTGACACTGTGAGAAGTGCCTGCTAGAGGAAAAAATTCCAAGACATGGATTGTTTCCACATCCACCTGACTTACCTGTTTAAAAACACAAAACTTTAAATCTAAGAAGATCTTTAGAAATATTGCATATTCCCATTTTATGGATGTGGAAATTGAGACCTAAAGAACAGAAAGGATTTACCCCAAATCACATAGTATGCCACTGGAAAGCCAGAAGCTAGAACTAATTCTCCTGTCCCCAAGGCCTATTGTGTACATCTAATGTGGAGAGCAGGGAGGAAGGTGGGTCAGAAAGTCTGACTATCTGGCCTTTAGATTTTATTGAATTACAAATTTTATGGCTTTGGGCAAATTACTTCTATTTACTTTACCTTCCCCATCCATGAAATAATGGGATCCAAAGCTGTATAGCTAAGACTTCAGTACTTGTTAATCAGCAAACAAATGACACATATGGAATACATACTGTGTAGCAGACATTATGCTGAACGTTTTTCTTCATACAATTTTTCACTTAATCTTTACAAGCCTATAAAGTAGGCATGCTATTGCTACCATTTTTATCTGAGAAAGATGGAACTTAACTAAGAGTCACCAACTGGTGTGGTTGACAGTGGGATAAGGACATGTAACTGTCTGACTTCCGAGATGAATATTATAAGGTCAACAAAAGTCCAAATGTTATTACTGTCCAGGACTTCCAGGGGCTGAGCTCTGACACCCATCTCCACAGAGATCACACCCATTTTGGACACTCTGACTGGGAAAAGTGCAACTGCCACTCTACTCTGTACCCTTTGATCATCTGATTTTTCAGGACTACCAGAAATTTTAACAGTTATTCTATAAAACACTTCTTTAGATAAGGGAGGATTGCTTTTATGGCCCTTCTTCTGAAAACCTTCTGTTTTCCAGGTTAAGATTTCCACTTTGAGGAGGAGGGAGAGGAATCAGAGGGAGGGAGGCAGAGAGGAGCCCAGGGGAATGTGGTGAATGGGTTCATTGGTGAAGGACTCTGAGGACTACAACTTGGTTGGGGGGAGGAAGCAAACATTGTTTCAAAATAAACAATGATGTAAAAAATATGTAAATAAAAAGAAAATTAAAAAAAAAAAAGATTTCCACTTTATTTCCAGTTCTTTGGACCTGCTTTCAGCTCCTCACAACTTCAGCTGAATGCTTCTATATTGTTACTGATCAAATCCCCAGCAATCACAAGGAGAGTGGGAGCAGAGAGGATGATTTCAGTGCAAATTTGAGCCTGGAATCTTTTGTCTTGGGTCATGATAGAGTCACTGGAACAAAATTGCTCTTCTGTCTTAAACAACTTAAAAAAAAAAAAAAGAAAGGGAGAAATAAGCCAAAGAAAGAAAATTATACAGGTCAAAGCAGAAGTAAATGACTAGAAAACAGAAAACCAATAGGAAAACTCAATGATTTGAGATTAATAAAATTGGTAAACCTCTGGACATACTGCTCAGGAAAAGGGGAACTATAGCAATTGCCAATATTAGGAATAGAAGAAAAAGGCATTGCTATAGACTTTATAGATATTAAAATGATAAAAGTGAACATTATCAACAACATAATGCCAATAAATTCTGCCTATCATTTGAAATGGACAAATGTTTTTCAAAAAACCTAAACTGAACATCCTTCTATTTATTAAACAAACTGCATAATTAATAAATTTTCAAAAGAATTACCTCACCTACATGGTTTCATTGTTGGATTCTACCAATCATCAAAGGGAGGAATAACACTAATTCTCCATAATCTTTTCCAGAAAACAAAAGAGGAGAAACATTGCTGAATTCATTCTTTGAGACCAAAACTCTCCTTGCTACCCAAAGAACACAGATGTATTACATAAAAAGGTCCTATAAAACAACATTCCTCATGACAAAAAATTTAACAAATTCATATTAACATTATAGGAAAAGGTTAACATATCATGATTTGTTGAGGTTTATCACAGAAATACAAGTTTCTGTTTAACATGTAAAAATCAATTAATGGAAATTGCCCTATTAATACACTAAGAAAGAAAACTTTCACTATCATCTCAGTTTATACATAGAAAACATTTGACAGTATTAAATGTCTATTTATAATTTTAAAATTCCCAGCAAACTAGAAAGAGAATAAACTTGTAAACAGTATTAACCTGATAAAGAGCATCAATTAAAAAAAATTACAACAAGCAAGTATTAGACTTAATGGTACATGATTGAATGTTTTGCCCCTTAGATTAGTGAAAAAAGCCAATGCTTTCATGCAACATTGTTTTGAATGTTTTCATACACTGGGAAAGAAGAACTAAAACTGCCATTATTAGGAGATGCATAAGAACTATTAAGTTAGATTGTAAAGTTTGCAGAACATATTGTGTGTGTACATACACACACACACACACACACACACACACACACACACATATATATATATATATATATATACACACACACAGAGGCATATGTAAGGTAAGTGGTTTTTCAGGCTTTTCTGCCCTCCCAGCATTACAATTGCCCTGCCTGATTGGGCACCTATGGTTGTTACATTATTGCAAACTGTCTTATTTACTTCTGTGGGTCGTGGGAGTAGTATTTAGAGATAGTCACCAAGAGGAAAAGAAGCAAGAGAAAAGAGGCAGGAGAGAGAAGGGGAGAAAGAAGCCAGAGAAGCCAGGAGTGAAGACTTGCCCAGGGGCTTGGAGGCCTGCCTGCTTCCTGGCCCCCTAGCACCCCTGCCTGCTGTGTACCTGGTTGCTGCAATGCATGTAAAGCTCAGTAAAAACCTGAGAAAGCCACCGAGGGCTCAAAGACTCTCCCTTACCCGTCTGCCGGATCATAGAAACCTGCTCAGTGCTCCTCCTGCCTCTACAACACATATACACATACATACTATTTACAAGCAATAGAAATAATTTTATGTATGCAAAAGAATCAGAAAATAGAATTTAAACATAAGTATTTGTATTATCTTCAAAATATCAGTTAGTGATGAATTTGAGAAAAGATATGCAACATTTACCCACAAAGATGTATAACTACTATATTCAGCTATATATAAAGCTGAAAACTGCAAAACATTAATTAGAGGTGTTAAAGAACATCTAAAGAATAAGAATATACCTACACACATCTGTTAGAAGACTATATTTAATAGGTTAATTCTTCCTAAACAAATCTATAGATTCAATGCAATTATAATCAAAACTATCAAGCTCATTCCAAAATTGCTATGACAATTCAAAGGATCTATAGTAGTCAAAAAAAGTTTTTTTTTTAAAAAAGAGCAAAGTTGTAGAACTCATACCTGATTTCAAAACTTATGAATCTACAATAACCAAGATGATATAGAATTGGCATTACATTAGAGAAACCTATCAATGTAATGGAAGAGAGGACCTCCCCGGTGGCACAACGGATTGAGAGCTGTGCTATGAAGCTGTCCACAGCCTCTGCAGCACGGGTTTGATTCCTGGCCAGCCAGGAAGATTCCCACATGGCGCGGCAGACCTCTCCTGTCTCACCCGCTGCTCCTCTCAGCAGTGTATTTCAGTCCTTCTGCCTGTTCTGCTCCCTGTTCTGTCTCTGGTGAATTCTCTCATCCCTCGCACCTCTGGCCTGTACCCCAGTGCTTGTATAAATAAATAAATCTTAAAAAAAAAAATGTAATGGAAGAGAGCAGGACCAAGACACATTCTGTGTCAAATTATAACAGTGTGATATCCATAGAAAATGGAGGGTCCAGATTCTCTGCCTCATCCAAGGAAGGGTAGAGCTGGGCAGGAAAGTGAAACTGGAAAAGGACTTAAAAAAGACAGAACAAGAAACAGACAAAGATGGAGGGGAGAAGAAGACTTGGAGAAGGCACATGGAGCAGGGAGACATGTGAAAATGAAGCTGCACTTGCTTCTCAGCCTTGGGTGTGTGCCAGGGACTTGGGAGACAACGAAGGAGACACTCGAATGGGACAGACTTGGGTAAGAGAGATGTGGGGAGGCTGTCAATGGCAGCCTTTATCCTGCCTGGTATTTTTATTTTGCTCTTTTCCTCCCAGACTTGCCTGGCCCCTTCTGCCCCTTTCCTGTGGTTCTTCACCAGAAGGTGCCTTTGACATGTGGCAGGCTTTCTGACCTCAGTGACCCTGCTTTGGTCCAAGCCTGTTTGGCTGGGCATTTACCCATGAGGAGATGGGTATCTTTGGGTGCTTCATTTGGAAACTGTTTTAAGAATATTCTTTCTTTTCTCACTACTGCACATTGATCTATTGCACATAAAGTTCTTTTCCATTGAATGTCTTGTGCACTATAGTATATTTTGTCTTCATGAGGAAGATATCAGAGCCTATTTAGAGCAGGCAGGTTTGGGGGCCCCTCATTCTGTCCTGTAACAAAAGATCAACACGCAAGATCAGACATCCCAACAGATAATGGCTAATAAAAATAGAGCCTTAAGCCCTTTCTGGCATGCAGACCTCTCCTGTCAGCTCCCTGCTCTGTTGCAGGATATTTCAATAAATCTTCCTTTTCTGTTCTTTGCTCTATCTATGGTGAAGTCTTTCACTCTTGTGCCTCTAACCTCACCCCAATTTCTCCCCACTACGCAAAGGTCATGACACTGGGCTTTGAAACAATAGCATTCTATCAACCATCTTTTAAGTCCATGCTTGATTCAGATTGGCTTTATAGAAAAGATAATCTGAGAAGAGGCTTAAACAGTGGCTTTAGAATATAAGCTGTAATATGACACAGTGCTTGAGCAGGGTAAAAGAAAGAATAGGAAATCATAGGCTTAATGGTATCACCTTGACAAATGCTCAACCTCCAGCAGAACTTAGGTTAGATATATTTGGAGAAAACAGTTCATTTCTAGAAACTGTGTTCATCTTATCAGCAAATGTGTCACCTCCCACACAGGAGCCTTGGCTTTAACTTTGAATATTCTCCCCCATCCTCGTGGCCATGGAAAAGAATCATCCAGATCTCCTCTTAAGAAACAGTTGATGCAAGGAGTTGACTGACAGCCTTTTCCCTCAGCATTTGATCTGAGGCCATACTCGGAGTTAATGCACCAGCCTCACCATTTCTACCGAATGTGGGATTCCCTGCCAGACAAATATGGAATCAGATCTACCTGATGACTTGGTCAAATATTCTCAGAGCTCCACACAAATCTGAGGTGCTTCCTACCCAATCATCCTTCCTCCTTTCCTTACACAGATATGAGACTTGCATCACGGTCTAAAGGCTTTCCCTATCCACTTCTGCTCCCTCTCCTCTTTATCATTCAGAAGTGCTCCCGTCCATACACCTCTTGCACTTCTAGCCCTTACTGGACATCCCCTTCCTGAAGGAGCTAAACTGACATGCATCCCCATCAACTGCTCCATCCCATCAGCTGCATCCCCCTCTTCACTGCCACTGCAGAGATCAAGTTACCCTTGTTCCATTGCCCAGAAAGTTGTCCTAAAAAACGGTCAGGCAACAGATTTGAATTCCAGCGCTAGAGTTACTTTAGGAACAGAGAGGTTGCTTGTGTGACCTGGATATCTGAAAAAGAGGGCTGCATATCTCTGAAGAACAGGATATTATTTGGAAAGGAACTAGGAAGACTGACAGCTAATCTTTGCTCTGATAATTAACTGGAAGATAATGTTCCATACCCAAATGCTACGTTATTTCTTTTCCATCTGAAATGAGAAAAGTTTAATCACAGTCTCTGCTTTTCTTTGTAAAGACTCAGGAAGGCTGGTGCAAAATCTCACTGGGAGCAAGGAGCTCCCTCAAAACTCGAATAATCTACCCACGGATGAAAATGCTGACCTGCCAGTGTTCCCACATGTGTCTTTCATTTTGATTCCAAATAAGGCTGACTATCTTCATCTGATGTTTAAAAGCCGTCTAATCTTGTCTCTCAATACCCCCCTCTCATTCTACATATGTCCCAGCCAAATGGAACTACTCTCTTATCTCCAAGCACAGCCTGTACTTTCTCACTTCAATAATTTCACTCCATTTCTTTCTGCTGTCTGGAATCCCCACTCCCCAAACTGCTTGTCCAAATTTTCCTCATCATTTAAAGTCTATATGAAATATGCTATCCCTTAGGAATCCTCAGAGACACTTTCTCATCTGCTATCCTTTCACAGTAAATTTTCTTGTATGTTTCTCATGGCACTCATGGTTTTTTTGTGTCCTCTTGTGTTTATGAGGTACATGTTTCATACTCCCTACAAGGCTATGAACTCCTTGCCTATCTTTCTGATCCTCACCCTCCCCCAGGACCTGTCACATAAGGGCTGCTCAAGCTCTTGGATCTGAAGGGATATATTAATTTCAAAGGCAGTCATGGGTTCCCTCATGTTTCATGCATTCTCATAGGACTTTGAGATCCAAGGTCACAGTCTGGCAAAGCTACAGGCAGGGACTCAAGGCAGCTTCACCAGCTTCACTGCCACCAGGGAACTAAGTATTTTCCTGAGCAAAGACTGTTGTGCAAGTATGAAGCCTTGCATTGCTAGCACAACTATGCTCTGGTCAAACTGGCTAGAGGAATAAATAAGTAGAAGGTCTCCAAGAGTTCACATGACAGTATGCTTGGCCATCAATGCTAAAACAGACTGCCTTACCCCCATGGTCTGATCAAAGGACTTTATGAGTTGCTGTAGGTGGGATAATGTGGGGGTAGGGGTGGGAACAAGCCATCAATATTAAATGGTATTCCCACCCCTAAGATCCACTCTATTCTACAGTCTGTGTTGATTTTCCATTTACCATTAGCCTGACACCTGGGCATCCACCACACACTCTATAAAATCACAGTCAGAGAGGACTGAACTCTGAGATGTTTCTCCAAGATCCTTGCAGTAGTTCTATTCTTGCCAAGGGATGTTCTCTCTCTCTCTCCTCTGTGCTTGCAAAACCATCTTTCATGAACATGTTCCCAGATCAGTAAACCTCCAAGAAGGAACGCATATTGAAGTGTACTGTGTGTTAGGAAGAAGGCTGGACATATAAAGATAAATAGGCCCAGACCCTGGATCAGGAAACAGAGAGCCAAAGGAGTCTTTATTTTTATAATACAATGTTCTGTTCTCATTCAAACTATTATGAGTTCCTTTGACCTTCCGGTTTTGTCAATTATCATTTCAAGATTCAGTTCTAGAAGTTTTTGATGTTTTTGATGAGGCAAAACTAACCTTGATTCATGTGATCCCATCTTCCCACAATAGCTATCCAGAGCAGTGAGTCCTTACTGCTCTTTTTTTTAAATAATTTTTTATAACTTTTTTTTTTAAGATTTATTTATTCATGCATACGAGAACCGGGGTATAGGCCAGATGCTCGGGAAGGTGAGAAGATTCACCAGAGGTAGATCAGGGAACAGAACAGGCAGATTGACGAAATACTGCTGAGGGGAGCAGCGGGCGAGACAGGAGAGGTCTGCTCGCCATGTGGGTTGCTCCGAGGCCGGTGGGGATCGAACCCGCTCTTCAGAGGCTGCGGACAGCTTCACAGCACTGCACTCAACCACCTGCGCCACCAGGGGAGGCCCCCCTACTGCTCTTTTACCAAAAGAAGAAGCACTTTTACCAGAACTCTGGTTTAGATCATCAGAATAGCACACTACATGCTCTACCTTTGTGCTAAGTTATATACCTAAAGAGAGTTGTTTTCTTCTTTTGCATGTTGCCTATGCAACGTAGAAATTCTTTGAGTTTTCTCAGGTAATAAAGACAACTAAGAACAGAAATTTCCAGAGAGCAGTTCACTGAGCCCTCAGGCCCATCATGATCTCAGATGGCAATTTTCTTGGAGGTAGCAAATTAACTGTAGTGGTAAAAGCAAAAGTTTTTCCCCCAGCAGAGCAGTAACAACACTGGTGTTCATCTTAATTTGCAAAAGCTTTCTAGCAGTAGCACCTTTAATTGACAGACCAAATATCCAACAGCTGCTACCAGCCCAGGTTCCAAGGCTGGAATGTGGCCTATTAATTTCCTGAAAGTCTAGCAAAGCAAAGTTGGATACCAGATTCTAAAGAAAAATGTACTTTTAAAATAACAAATCTTCCTCCTGCTTTTCAACCTCTTCCCAAGGTCTCAGTCAAGATAAAAGAAACATAAAAGCATCACCCTGGATCTTATCTCACCACTGTTGAAAACGGGAGAAACCTATCTCTGTCGCCAGTACAGCCAAAGCTTTATCCTATCAACAGTTCAAATACCCTGGGATTTTTCATTCTTCCAATCTGTCATTATCAAAGCACATGTTCATTCATTAGTAAATTGCTCCCAACTGTTAAGGAGTTGCTCCTGAACAAGCTGGAAAACTTTGAGATGTTGGCTATGTGGGACCAGAAACAGGAGACCTGACCACTGGACTTTAACTATTTATCCTTGAAAAAAATTAATCACTTGGTAAGATATATTTATCTGAAATACAGGGGTAGCACCACCCTCCTTTAGAGGATATAAAACTTAAATAAAATAACACATGTGAATAAACTTGATAAAAATACCATAAATGTAAAGTAATAATGCAAGTGATGGTTAATCTACTTGATTTGTATTGTATATGTAGATCACATAGACCCAAAATATTTAGAGATAGAATCTTTGTCAAATAGCCAAAAAATAAGTTGTTGGGGATTAAGAATTAGCAAAACTTACAGTAAAAGTAACCATCAGCTAAATGAAAAGATAATCTAGGAGTGGGAAAAATATTTTCAGACAATACAACTGATAAGTGATTAATATCCAAAATATATAAAGAGCTCATATAGCTCAATAGCCAAAAAAAAAAAGCCCAATTAAGAGATGAGCAAAGGACTTTAATAAACATTCCTCCAAAGAAAATATATGAAGTCAACTAATACATGAGAAGATGCTCAAAATCACTAATTATCAGGGAAACGCAAATCAAATCCACAATAAAATTACCATATGCCTATCAGAATGACCATCATCAAAAAGATAAGAGATTACAAATACTGGTGTGGATGAGTAGAAAAAGTAAACTTTTATACTGTTGGTGGGATTATAAATTTGTGCAACCACAATGCAGAAATCAGCATGGAGGATCTTCAAAACATTACAAATAGAACATGATCCAGCCATTCCATTTCTTCCAAAGCACTTACAATTACAAGTTTTCTAAGGTAAATTCTCTCTGTATAAAAAGAGAATGTCAGGAAGTCTTTTCCTTTGTTTTAAACAGGGAAAGTAAACTCATTTTTTAAAATTTTTATTTGCCTGAACAAAACCCCAAAGCTTTTTAAGCTCAAATATCATATTTGCAAGTAAATGGCAGTATGACCACAAAACACTCCCTGCAGTAACCCCTAAATGGGAGGAAGTATGGATAAGAAACTTCATCTCTTACTTTTCATGCAACAGGTCCTCAAGTCTCCTCTGATCTCATGACTTTCTAGAAAACAAAGGGAAAGTGTTGTCTCACACACCTCAATGCCCAAAGACAGATGTATGGATTAAAATTTAGTATATTTACATGATGAAATACTGTTCAGCTATAAAGAAGATGAAATCTTGCCATTTGCAACAACATGGATAGAACTGAAGGGGATTAAGCTAAGTGAAATAAATCAGAAGGAAAAATAAAAGACCAGAGTATTTCATTTAGATGGAAAATATAGAGAAATAAAACAAAGGAACAGACAAAACTAAAACAAGCATTAGAAATCTGACTGCAGAATTGAGGTTAATAGAGGGGAAGGGTGGGAGATAGAGAGCAAAGAGGGGAGTGGGCCCAAAGGACTATGGAGGATTATGGGCACTTTGATGGTAGGGATGGTTTAGTAACATGCATCTTAAAGAGATGAACCTAAATCCCTAAATCAAATACAGCATGGTAAACCAATATTACCTCAACTTAAGAAATGACACAATTTAAAAAATGGATTCAAGAAATTTTAACAACCAAGGCTACAAATTACTTAAGAGCAGAGATTATGGTTTTCATTCCTGATCCTCATACTACAAGGTATAATTCCTTGCTAAGAGTGACCTTTCCATACATGGTTATTAGTTCCTTTTCTAGGCCCCATCTCATTCTCCAGAAACTAATTGGTATTTAGAATTATTCAGATAATAGAAAAATGGTAGCAAAGACACCTTAAAGTTTTTGGAACATGGAATTTAGCACTGGGTTTAAGAACTGAAGCTGCATATTTATCATGAAACATTATTGTTTCTCTTAAACACAATTGACTTTTAAATATATGACTTTACACTATGGAATCACTTATTGAGGTTAGCCAAGATAGAAAATATTTTGCAGGGTAAACACAAGCCAGTAGGTAACCCAAAACTATCTTGGTGTTTGAGATGGAACATCAGTTTAAAAATAGACATAAAATAGACAATTTCTTTAAACAAATTACAAATCAAGACTATGTTTTAACAGGCAGAACTTACTGAATATTAACTT
Source organism: Talpa europaea (assembly GCF_964194135.1). NCBI lineage: Eukaryota > Metazoa > Chordata > Mammalia > Eulipotyphla > Talpidae > Talpa > Talpa europaea. The sequence continues at coordinate 113,667,368 of NC_140070.1, read as the reverse complement.
TTGCTTTTATGGTGTCATCATTTTCAGAAAGAGCAATGAAAGAAGAAGAGTTTTAAGGAAAAGGATGAGCAGCAAGATGGCGACACAGATGCTTAAACTTGTCATGATATAACACATCTAAAACATGAAAGTCACATATTTTGTCAATGCAGGAATAACTGTTAAGAAAGTTAAAAAGGTCAGACATAAAAGAAACTAAGGATCCTTGAGTATAGTGTGCCCTTGCATAAATTCTGATCATGGGTGGCCTGGTGTCTGAATTCTAACTGGAGAAAAAATATGAGTCTGAACATAGTGAATGAGAAACCACCACACAAGGCCGGCTTCCCTACAGAGAAAGCCCCGATCTGTGGCAAGAGAAAATGGACAGCATGCTTGACTTGACTTTGACTCTGGGTAGTGCAGGGGAAAAAAAGAGAATAAACAAAGGTTTCCTCTGAGAAATCTTAAGTCCAGGAGCGTTATGGGGTTGGAGACCACTTGTGTAGCATCAAAAAGCCCAAGCTAAAAATTTAGTTTTAAAGTGGCTCTTGGTGCCTGGAAAGCACATTTACAAGTCTTCTCTAGAGAAACACTCATCAAGCATGACTTCAAAGACTTTCTGCATGGAACATGCAAGAACATGTAAAAACATGTAAAAATCACTGTATACACGAGTCAGCCTGTGTGTGAGAATCAGCTGAATCCTCTCCTAGAATATAGCTGATGTAAAATTACCAAAAATGAATATAAAATAAATCTAATTAAAATACCTAAAATAATAGCATGGGGTATTGGAATAAGGTAAACAATGATTGCAAAATTTGACCAGGCAGAATCTAAAGAAGAACCTAATTATAAAATGTATATATATGATAGATATATATAAATTAGTATTACATGATTTAAAGATGGGTTAAATAATACAGTCGGCATGGCAGAAGCCTTATTGAACTGTAAGATAAATTTGAAGAAATTATATAGAAAATAAGATAGACATGAAAAGATGGACAGGATAAAAATTTTAGACACAAAAGATAATAAAATATGAATCTCTAACGTACTTAGAATTTCAGATGGAGGGAATGGAAAGAATAGAAGAGAGAAAATATTTGAGGAAGTAATGACAGATTTTTCTGAATTGATGAAAGACACCAGCACTCAGATTCAGAATGTTGAATAAATACCAACAGAACAAATAAAAATAAATCCATATTGATACATATTGTAAGGAACTGTAGAGAGCTGGACACTAAAAGAAAACTTAAAAGTTGCTGAGAAACAAGATTATCTACAAGATAAATCATTTACTTCTCAAGTGCAACAATTAAAGCTGGAAGAATTAATTGTCAAATAGTACTGCATATCAGTGAAATCATCTATCAAGAACAATAGAGAGCTCAACTCATCTAATGAGGTGGGAAGGGAGCAGACAGATAAACAGACAATGTTGGAAATTATGGTCTACAGAGAAATTCTATTTCTCAGAAATAAATGATGTGCAGGTACAATAGCTTGAATTGTTATTACTATTTTACATCATGAAGAAATCAATCTGAGGAAGAAGTGGACACACAGGATAGAACCAAAATACTTGCACTGTGACTCAGTGTCCTGATCAAACTACGCCTGGGTCCATATTAATGTTTGTTTCTAAATTTTTAAAATAAATTCCCGATTGTTCTGATTTTAAAAACAACAGAGAAATGGAGACATTTTCAGACAATTAAAAAGTGAGTTTATTTCCAACAAACTCCCATTAATGGGAAGTTTGGGTGATTTTCTTCAGGAACATGAAAAAATCCTAAAAATAAGTTGTAATAAATGAAAGGAATATTAAACAAAAAACAATTTGAATTTGTGGATAAAAGTAAACAGATATTTATTACAAAAGAAATTAACAATATAATTCAGTTTTGTTGTTAAAAAATTAAGAAAAATCTCCTATTATGGACAAGAATGACATATGGAGGAAAGAGTATGCAGAAGGGAGGTAAATATACCAATTTCTTTTGGATTTTGTTAAATTAATGGGCATATTTAAATTTTAAGTGTAGTCAGAAAAGAGGAATGCAAAATTTCCAATCCGGTGGTGGAAATAAGCTCACTAGGTTGAGCTTATTTAGGATACAGAATCAATTCAAAAGATGGAAAGAAAAGGAAATTTTAAAGGAACATTTGAATGGTAGAAAAATGGAAGATATGAAATAAGATGAAAGAAATGAATTCAAGCATGTCATTTATCTTAATCTATGAACTTGTACCACAACTAGAAGACAGGGATTTTCAAGTAGGATTTAAAACAAACAAACTCAATTACATGGTCCACATAAAACATACAACGAAAATATAAAGGCAAAGAGACATTAAAATAAATACAGAAGAAGAAATCTAGGGAAAAGCCAAACTAAGTAGATTAAAAGTATTACTAGAGATAATATAGTTTATTAAGTAGTGACAAACAAAAAATATTTAGAAAATATTTCTAGACTTGCAAGCCTCTATACAACATATATATAATATTCAGTGGCAGAAGAGAATACATAATTATCGAATTCATGTGGGATTTTTACAGAAAATTAGCCTTATGCTAGCTGAGAGTAGTCCCAACAATTTTTTTTTAAAGATTTTTATTTATTTATTTACACAAGAACCGGTGTACAGGCCAGATGTGAGGGAGGGTGCGAGGATTCACCAGAGAGAGCAGGGAACAGAACAGGCAAACTGACTGAAATACACTGCTGAGGGGAGAAGCGGGCAAGACAGGAGAGGTCTGCTGCACCATGTGGGACACTTGCCGGCTGGCCGGGATTGAACCGGTGCTGCAGAGGCTGCGGACAGCTTCACAGTGCTGCGCTCAACCATCTGCTCCACCAGAGGAGGCCCAGCCCCAACAAATTTTAAGGAGTTATAGAACACATTCTCTGATAGCTCAGACCTCAAGTCAACACCCCACAAAAGATGAGAGTAAATTACTGGAAGTAGGAATTCTTTAATGAAAAGTTTATTTCAAATCATTCTTTCAGACTTCGCTGACTGACAATTTTGATAAATTCATATCTTGCCATTTTCTTGATCCTCCTGTTTTATTCTTTCTTTAATGTACAAAATTTTTTGGTTGAAACATGAACAGCTTTTAAGTTGGCTCTTTGGTTTCATGTAGCAAACACATTCACATGCTCACTCTTTGGTTGATTGACCTAATTTAATTTTAAATATAAGCCAAATTTCAAAATTTCAGTTTTTCATGTTAGCCCTGTCATTAAAAAACTCTTTTAGTAATTGAAATTCATTTTTAAAAAAGACTTAATGTAATTATTTTTTAAAGACCAGTGGCATAGTGTTTATTAAATTACATACTTTTTCAAAACTAGTTATTCATCTTTATCTTCTTTGTTTGGACTTGAGATATCCCAAGATATTTACAGTGAAAACAAGGTTAAAATTTCATTTAATTTTAAATTATTTTCCTAGAAATAACGATGTATAGAATCAGTTTGGAAAAGATAAGATCACCACAGCTCATTATAATAAAAATATATTCAATACAAACTCCCAAGTCATTTGTTCTTACCATTTCATTTTCAGTGTTTATCTCAATACCCAGCACCTAGTAACTATCCAGTAATATTTTTTAATGAGGAAAAAAGATATTATAAATGTAAGTTGATGATTCAGTGGTTAAAAGACCCAAAACAAAATGGTTTGCATCTAATATGGAGGTAATTTATATCCTTAAGCCAATCTCTAATGAATGCCTACTCTGTGGCAGGAAATATTCTAGGTGTTGTGTGATGTATCCATGAGTGACAGGTATGTTTCCTTAGCCAGTGTAGAACTCAGTCTGGAGAAAGAAAAGTTGTTGGAAATATATAAAGTGATCACACGAGTATCCAAATTCTGAGCTCCTGAACCATGTGGCAAGGGAATGGGGGAAGTCAATTCATTGACAGTTATAGGCATCTTGCAACAGAATTTTGATTTTCTGAAAAACTTGGCCATTTACTATAGTTCTTTAATACCCACAAATAACACAGTACTTTAATATCCGTCATCTCACTTGAAGCAGAAAGATGAAGTATTATTGCTAACTTACAAAAGACGAAAACGAAGTCTAGAGCAGGGAAATCAAAAAATTAGAACCCAGATTTCCAGAATCAAAATTATTGTTGAAAATGGTGATGCCCTTTTTAACAAATTGGATTTTGATGTTTGCTTACTTGTTTTAGCAACTTTTTTAATAAAAGGAAAAATGAGAGACTCCTTTTTGCACTTTTTAAAAATGAAGCTATTCAGGAAAAAAAAAAAAAAACTATTGACAGGAAAAAAAAAATCAAGCTACTGGTTTTATCAAATTCCAATTCTGGGTCATTGTCAGAACTTTTCACTTTTTGTCTGAGGATTATTACCTATAATACAGTCAGAAAGTCCTCAGCTGCATGTCCAAGGGTCCCAGAAGCAAGTCTGATGAACATTGTATCATTGCACTGTGAACTTCTTGAAACAAGACAATCTGATTATGCTTCTTTGTCTTCCCAGTGTCCCCCCACTTAACAGAGCTGGTTGAAGGGAGATGGATCAGCCATAAATCATGCCAGTGTACATGCCATTCTGGATTTTGTTTCCCTGCTCCAGACCTTGGTAACACCATAACTCAAGTTATCTTTCCAACACAGTCTCTGCCGAGAAGACTTATATATGGTTTTCTCGACAACTAAATACTGGTCAAATCTCTCAGGCCATCATTATGAGGTCTCCATAGTTCTTTTTGAGATTTTTATTGTATTCTATTAATCTGTCCTTGCCTCATTCAACATTTCCTCTGCTTGCATCATATACATCTCCGTGTATGAACACGCTTATTTTCTCACCATTACCTCAACTCCCTAGTTTTTGCGCATCTCTGTGCCTTTGTTTTAGTTGTCCTTAAGTCTAAAATACTATCCTCTGCCATGGGGGGGGGGAGGGGCGGCCAGGATAAGGGCAGGGAGGTGGAAGCAGGGAGGAGGTGGGAGAAAGAGAGAGAGGGTGATCAATATAAATCTATCTATATTTGTGGAAATTTAACACATGCTTAACAATCTCAGCTAAAATTTGACTTCTCCCTGGATCCTTTACTCATCATGAGTCCCCTTTCTCCATGACCCTGTGTTATTTACATTACCCCCATTCTACTTTGAATCAGAATTGCTGGAATGTCAGGAGTTTAGAATGTCATGGCTTGTATTCAGGCCAATTATTTGATTAATGCTGACCCTAGCTCAGACTCTGTCCTATTGTAGACATTTTATAAAGGTTTTCTGAACGTTCCCAGATTTATATGCTTAAGGCAACCACAATGCCAAAACCCACCTCTATATACTCAATTTGGCCCTTACAAAGTTTCCTCCAGTAAGAAATGAATGCAATGACACAGAGATGTGGCAAGATTGTCACAATCACAAAGCATCATCCCAAATATAACACGCTACCTGACATCTATTTTTAAAAATGAAGAAGACAGAAAACTAAGGCAGGCATTAGAAATTAAAATCGTCTGTTCAGTATTGCCAGAATGTTACTAATAAGTTGTGGAGTGGTCCAGAAATTGGCATAGCCAGGGAGAAGGACTTCTCACTTGTATGTTTATTATTCTCCATATTGCAGAGTTACTTTTGAATCTAAATTTTCTAAAATTTCTTTCTTTTTACTTTGCTAGCTTTCAGTCTCCTAAATTAAAAAATTAAATAAATAAATATGCTGGATTGCTCCTGACATCTAGCTGGCTTGATCTGGAGTGCATGCATAATTTAAACTGATTGAATATGTTGCCACATTATAGTGGAAAATATCTGAATCCCCAAAACAGTAAAAGAAAATGACAGGTTCAAATATCACTTGGCAGCAACTTCCATGATTCCTGCCAGGTAATTAAAGCTTTCCAGGAGGCCCAAACAGAAATTTGCCTTTAACTACAGGATTCACTCCTGACAACCCAAGGCCCAGAAGAGATGACTCTGTCTTTAGCTGATGAAAATCTTCACTCCTTGGAAGCAGGATAAAATAAACACATTGCTGTGATTAATTGTTTTTCACTTTTTAAAAGATGTTTTTGGAATTGATTTTCTTTTTAGCCAAAGAAAATGGGATTTGGAAATGTTTTCATTAATAAAATTTGCTTCAATTTGAAATATACCAAAAAGCACTCCTAAAACCTTCAGATCTAGATTAAAAAGAAACAATGAATGAAGTAATCAAATCACTCCATTGCTCTTGGTTTCCCCTCCTCTCTCTGCCTCCTGTGTCACTTTTATATCCACCTGCCTGCAAAATGCTCCCCCTTTCCGGCCACATCATCCTGAAAGTGTGAAGACGAGGTACCTTCCACAGTAACAGAAGCAGCGATGTGCTATGGAATTTAAAGAGCTGAGGAGAAAATTATCCAGGAGAAAAGACGTTCCCAAGGTGGAAAATAAGCAAAGAGGCAAATGTGTCTCCAGCAGAAGGAAAGAGGGAAGACAGGAAAGGGGGAAAAAAGAGGCAAAGAAGTGACTAAAATTCTCTTTTTGACTGAACTCTGATCAGACTCCTCAAACTCTCTTCTCAACTAGGTCCTAATTTTTGGGTTTCTGTGTCCATGGTCGACTTTTGGCAAGAATACTGGCAAGTGAGTTGCGACAGATATCCCCAGGAGCTATCTGATCACCCCAAATAACCATCAGAACCCCTCTGAGCTAAGTTCCTCTTAGCAATTTCCATTCACCTCCACCCTGCTCCTTGGCTACAAATTCCCACTTTCCCTTGCTGTGCGCAGAATTGAAATGTCTCCCTTCTACAGCAAAGTCTCACTAAAGCAGCTCCTACACCTATCCTGATAGTCCCCCTTAAATAAAGTCTCCCATATTTTCTTTAATAAGTATCAAGAATAATTTTCTTCTTTAGCAGAGAAGGGAGGGAGGGGACAGGAAGAGAAAGGGAGGAGGGAGGGGAAGGGAAGAAAGAAAAAGGAGAAAGGAAGGAAGGTGAGAAAGAAGAAAGGATTATAATTTCAAAACAAAGTAAGTGAATCTGTTACAGGGCAGGGAAAGGGGCAGCCCAGACCCCGCAAACCTGCCTGCTCTAAATAGGTTCTGCCATCCGCTGCATCAACACAAAACATGTGAGACTTTAATGAGCAGGAACTTTAATATAATTAGAAAACAATACAGAAAAGACAAAGAATATAGTTTTCTAAATCAAGTACCCAGAGTTACCCGTCCCCTCGTGGGTAAAAGTCCACCCAAGCAGGATTGGCCCAGAGCAATGCCCCAAAGCCTGCCACAAGTCTAAAGCATCTTCCAGTGGGGACCCACAGAAAAGGATCAGAAACAACCAGACATGTCTGGGAGGAAAAGAGCAAAATCAAAAGAAAGACAAAAACCGCCATTGTCACCTCCCCACGGGTCTCTCACCCACATCTGTGTCACCCAGTCTACGACCAAAACCAAGCAGAATTTCTTCACATGTCTCTCGGCTCCATGTGCCTCCTCCAGGTCTCCTCCTGGCTCCATCCTGCTTCCTTCCTTCCTCAGTCTCCTCTGCAGCTTCTTCTCTCCCTGCTCAGCTCCAACCTCCTTTTGGGTGGGGCAGGAAAGCTGGAACCTCCCCTTTTCCTGGGGACCATCCTGTTACAATTTTACTCATGGATATTTGTGGTAAAAATGGGGAAAATTTTTATCGGAAACACTATTTTTATAATACAAGAAAAGTTATACTCATCTAAGAAATTATTCTTTCTCTAAAGCCACCAAGAAATAGAAGCAAGTAGCTATATAAAGAGCTACAGTAGCAGCTGTTGAACTCTGTCTGGAAACAGAAAACCTGTGCACTAGGCTTCCACATCAATTGGTAACAGAGATTGAGGACTTACAAGGCACTTGCAGCAAGCCATCTTTCTGATGTGGATTCTCAGGGAACACAGAAATGGACAATGCAGAGATGAGAGGAGTAAACAAAGGTGAAACATGTCAGATTTAGGTGGAGGATTCTCCTAATACTGAGGTCTAATTTTGGTGAGGCAGCTGGTCCCCTCAGGGGAAAGTGACCAAGGACAGAGGAAATCCAGCCAGAGGCTCCTGAGAGTTTAAACACACCCCAGATTTGTAGAGTTGACTGCCATAGCAATTCTCAAGCTTGGTGGCACATTAAAAATCATCCAGAAACTTAGAAAAAACAATAGTACTTGACTTTAGACTATTTAAATAACAACTTCTAAAGATGGGGGGCCATGGCAACAGGATTTTTATAAAGCTCTCCAAGTTAGCCTATCAGATATAGATGATTAAAATCCTTATTCAACCCAGTAGCAACATCCTTTTACATGATGATTTCATGTGGCCACAAAAAAAAAAAAAAAGAAAAAGAAAAAAAAAAGGTAAAATTGATGTCAGTCTGGGGAGGTGTTGGATGCAGAGAGCAAGTTCCTTGGGTTACCTCTGAGAAAATTTTCATCAGCGCTCCCCTTTCAGCAGCACCCTGCATTTCCCCAGGCAAGTTTCCCCTGAGGTAAAGATGTTAGTTATATCCAAAAGAGTAGATTCATTAAAAAAGGAAAGTAAAGTAAAGGGAGCTTGCACAGACACAAGCGGGCAGAAAGAGCTGCCCCTGAAAGGGACAATTTTGTTAAAATAGATACTTGCATAGCCCCAGGCGGGCAGCCTTGGGAGGAGCTGTCTCTGCTGCTTTGCAAAGGGAGAAGGCTGGTGACAAGAAACTTCTGCATAGTGGCAGGTGGGCAGGAGAGCTGCATCTTGCCAGTACAGAAATGACACTGATACAGTCTTCTCATTGGCAAGAGTTCATTCTTTTGTGGTATGGTTAACTGCTGTTAAATTAATTCTCTCGAGGTTGGTACCTAAGGATTTCTTCTATATTTGATTTGAAAGGACCAGTGATTTTTTACAATGGCCCTCAGTCTCCATATCTCCACCTCCAGTCTGGGGATCTATAGCAGGAAGATGGTTATCAGATGGTGCTTATGGAATTTCTTTATCTGGTTTGGTTAGGTAGATTTAAGAGGACCTGTGATTTTTTTACAATGCTCTTCAATCTCCACATCCCCCTCCTCTGGTCTAGGCCTCAGTCTGAGCCTCTGGGTACTTTACTTGTATTCTATTGTTTCTTTAATGGCTATGTTAATCATTTCTACCCCACCTCCAGTTTCTGGTCTTGTAATGAAGCAGGAAGTTTCCCAAATCTGCTGCTGGGGGGAGTCTGCTCCTTATACTCTGCTGCTTGCTGGAGCAGAGAAGTTGCTGGGTGTACTACACTGCTTGTTTGCAGTGGTACCTACGCCTACCTTGACCCTCTTCCCGAACAATAAAGAATGTTTATGCTATGATGGATGGGATAGCAAACTGTATAAAACACTGCCTTTTTGCTCTTGGGTGCTCAGCCTTTTGGGAGCTATCACACTGAGCCGGCAGGTGTGACAAGTAAATCTCTTTCTCCACCTCTTGAGTGCCCTCTGATTTCTCTGGGAAATTGCCGTAACAGTGATGCCTCCTACCCAAATTTTCTACTCTTAGTCTCCATCAAAACCAAATATCAGAGACAAGAAGGAAACTCACTCTAGGTCAGAAGTTAGTAGCAGGATTCAGGCTTGTGCCTTTGAACTTCAAGTTCAACATGCTTTTGTTACAGGACAGGGAGAGCGGCACCCCAGAATCCCCAAACCTGCCTGCTCTAAATGGGTTCTGCCATCCGCACATTAAGACAAAACATACTCTAGTGCATACGACCTTCAATGAAAAGGAACTTTAACACAATTAGTGTGTGACAAAGAGAGAAAGAGAAAGAATATAGTTTCCAAATCAGGCACCCAAAGTTATCCATCCCCTGTGGCTAAATGCCCAGCCAAACAGGGTTGGCTGAAGAACGACCACTAAGGTCCAAAAGCCCGCCACGAGTCTAAGGCACTTCTGGTGGGGACCCATAGGAAAGGGGCAGAAGGGATCAGACAAGTCTGAAAGGAAAAGAGCAAAATCAAAATCAAAATCGAGGCTACCATTGTCAGCCTTTCCACCCATCTTTCACCCACGTCTATTTCAAGTGTCTCCTTCCATGTTCCCCAAGTACCTGGTACAAATTCAAGTCCAAGAAGCAAGTGCAGTTTTTTCACGTCACTCTGCTCCAAGTGCCTCCTCCAGGTGTCCTACTTGACGTCCTGCAGCCTTCCTTCTCTCCAGCTTCTCCTCCCAGCTCAGCTCCACCCTTCCTTAGGTGGGGCAGGGAAAATGGAAACTCCCCTTTCCTTGGGGACCATCTGTTATACTTTCAAAAGTCAGGTCAGTGAGGTCAGTTGAACCTGGGGAATATCTAGATAGAGACAAATGGGTAGAGAGTGATTCCACTCCCACTTTTTATGCCCCTAGTCCTTGATTAATGTTTCTGTGACTTTTCCACCTACACCCCTCTCATTCCCTGGTGCCCACTCTTTCCCTTGTTCCTGCTGGGATGATTGAGCAGTGACTAACCACTCAGCAGGAATCCATTTTGTGGGCAGCTTCCCTGTGGGAAAATGTTCTTTCTAAGAGAACTTGGCAAATGAGGTTAAACGCAAACAATTGGTACATCTGGATGAAGAGTATATGGAAGATTCTGGTACTACTCTTCAAATTTTTCTCTAAGTTTGAAACATCAAAGTAAAATGTTACAAAAAGGAGAGGATGTAAAAGAAAAGAAGAGAGAAAGAATACATTGTTAGCATTTAGTGTAGATTAAATGTATAGATCAAATTGTGATGAACCCATCAGCTGAGGGTCTGGGGGCCTGAGTTTGCTCCTGACTCAACCTCTACCTTTCTTAGATGTTGGCAAAGCTGCCCCTGTTGATGAGTTTTACTTTCCTATTGGGAAAATGAGGAGGGCTGGGGTAAATAATCTCTGTTCTGTTTGTTGCTGCAAAGCAATCCCCAAATCTTAATGGTTCAAAAGATTTATTATTACCTTTTATACTTCCTTGAACTGACTAGGTCAGCAGGGTGATTTTAACTTGTGGGGCTTTCATAGAATTGCAATCAGATAGATACTGGGTTTGGCGATACCTGAGCTTCCAAAATGGTTCACTCACATGATTGGTAGCGGGTGCTGGCTATTGGCTAGGAACCAGATGGGGCTGCTCACCTAGAGTACCTCCACTTAGCTTTCTTATTAAGTAGCCACTATGACACTATCCTGAATTAGGGCATGAAGTTTTTTAAAAAATACAGTGAGTCTTTCATAAACTAGAAGCTCAATGTTCTTGAGAATAGCTAGTATTGCCGAATTGCTGTTATCAATATTTACATTGTACTATTACCACCTTGCTAACTGCTATCTATCAATAGTGGATGTCTAGATGCTTCTGACAGTTTCCTTTATGTTGTTGAGAGAAACCTAAAGTCACTCCTATTCATGATCCATCATATGCTATTGACATTCTACCTCCTTCCCCTCTCCCTCTTCCTTCTCCTCTCCCTCCTGCCCCATTCGCTCTCCCTAAACCTCTATACCCCTTCCCCTCTATTACTGCATTTTTATCCTTTGTGCTGGGTGCCTGGTAGACCCTCTCAGTCTGGAAATTTGTCTCATTCAGTTCTGGGAATTATTCCTGATTTATTTGTTTGGTGATTTTTCTCTCTTCTGCTTCCTCTCTTCCTTTGGAAATCCTATTGTTTAGACATTAGTCTGCTATCCCCATGACCTGCTCCTTTTATTTTCTTAACTTTTAACCTATTTTTCTTTTTTATCACTTTGCTCTATTTTATAATACACACCTTAAGTCTTAATTTCTGTTTTTTTCTATTGAATTGTTATGTATCTGCTATCACATTTCAGTTTCCAGGAGTTCTTTTAGCTGTCATCTAGTATATTTTTTAAATAACATCCTCTTCTTTTTTCATATATGCAATATCACCTCTTGACTTTCAGATCATATTTCAGTCTTTCATTGGAAAACACAGTCTGGTGTTGGCATTCTTGGGGTTGTGTTGGCAGAGCTGGAGACTTCAATATTAGGAATACCTGCATTTTCTTATTGTCCTTCTGTTCAGAATGTCACCTTACTCTCAACTATGCCTCGAGTCCTCTAGTCCACAGAACATCTGTTGTATCCCATCCAGAGAATGTATTTCCAGTCTTCTGCAGAATAGGGGATGGGTGTTCACAAGGTATAGGGGAAGGGATCTAGTTATCTAACTGTATCATAAACAGAGTTGGTAGCAAGCTTGTTCACTCCCATGTTCTATGGTACTTGGTATGAATTTGTAAAATGATTAGGGGTTCTGCATGTGACTACATTGTTTCTTAACTTTTACCACTTCTAATTTAAGATTCAGCTTTTCCTGCTCTGCTAAATTAGTACTCATTCTGAAATTTTGTTTCTTGCATCTTTGTCACTTTTCACTTTCTCTACTCATAAAATGTTGCCTTCCAAAATACATTTCTTTATTGTTTAAGTGGAATTTGGGAATGGAACACAGATGTGCATGTTTTCAATCCACTAATTTTACACATTGTTCTCTAAGGAAAGTGCCTTGAATTGGGAAGAGCTGAGTCAAGAACAGAAAGATTCAAATCATAATATCCCCTCAGCTTTAAAGGAATTACATTTTGAGGTCAAATCCTTATTTTCATTTGCTTTCCCAGTTGTGGACTTTGCAAAAGATTGAGCACCCCACATTCTTATCACACTCATCCCTGTTAAGATGACAAGAACAACGATTCATTGAGGCTCACTCCATGCCACCGCTAAGCCAAACACTTCACCAACTTGACCTCATGTAACTTGATCTCAAACCAACTGCTTAAGGTAGGTAACTTTATCATTCTCAATGTAAAGGTGAGGGAAATAATGCTTGGGGAGATTAAATAACTTGCTCACGGTCATAAAGCTATGAAAGAGAGGCATCAGGATTTGAATACAGGTGTGTCCAGTTCACAGTTGCTGTCCAGTGGCTTTTCTGCTCCTCACCTGGCTTCTACTGGCTTCACTGCTACCATTACCACCACCCCCACCATTGCCCTTGCTGTGTGAGCTGCCAGCAATCAAAATCGCAATGTGATTTAGTAAGTGCACTAAGTAAGTAAATTTCACACTGTGGATGGAAGATTTTTATGTTTGAGAGAGTTTCCTAGGAACTTTAAGGGGGATATAACGGAAGCAAGCATACCTTCAATGAGAGCACCATCTATTTACAGAGAAAGAAGCTACCAGTTCCTGGTACTTCTATGTTCCTTAAATATCATTGCTGTTTCTTTTATGATAATTGCTCTTTTAAGTCTTTCTATCTCTACTGACTAGCTATCTATATCTAATTTTCATAAGTCAGAATTTCTAGAAAATTGTTTCACCAATGTTTTCAAACATATATAAAGTTTATAAATTTGTCGCAGTCTTAAAATATCTTCTGCTTTCTTATCTTCCCTGTTATTGCTAATTTTATATATTTTTGCTTCATTTTTCTATAAATATTTGGGTTAACTAGTGATTTAAACATTTTGTCAATTTTTTCCCAGAAAGACAGATGTTACCTTTATTGATTACTTCTGCTAGTTTCTGTTTTCATTCATTGATTTCTGCTTTAATTCATATCATTTCTTATTCTTTTCCTGAATTCTGAAGTACTTATGTTGTTTTAGAATTTTTTATTCAGTAGGGTATTTAACAATAGAAAATTCCCTTTGGAACCTATTAGCTGTATTTTATAGATTCTGGGTTGTGATGTTGTCACTTTAGTTATTTTTCAAGAAATTCTTAAATTTTGCATCTTTTCTTTAAACCAATAATTGTTTAATGGCATTAAAATATTGCTAGGTAGAGGGATCTTTTTTTTTTTTTAATTTAAGTTTTTAACATATTGTGGCCAGAAAAAAACCTGTTTATATATATATATTTTTTTTTTTTAAAGATTATTTATTTATTTATTTATACAAGCACTGGGTACAGTCAGAAGTATGGGAGGGTGAGAGAAATCACCAGAACCAGAGTGGGGAACAGAACAGGCAGGGTGATGAAACACACTGCCAAGGGGAGCAGCGGGTGGCAGAAGAGGACTGCATGCCATGTGGGACCCTCACTGGTGGCCAGGGATTGAACCGGTGCTGCAGAGGCTGTGGGCAGCTTTGCAGCCCAAAGCTCAACCGCTGCGCCACCAGGGAAGACCCACTGTTTATATATTTTTTCTCCTTTGCAATTTATGGAGGATTTCTTTATAACCTAATATATAGTCAACTTTCCTGACTGTTACCTATGTCTAATATTACTTACAGACTAAAAACTCAGTTGATCTATTTTCTCCTTTTCTTTTAGTTGATTTTGATTATGAAGTTAACAATTTCATATGCTGGTGGATATTGTGTCTTTTTGACATAATTTTATTTTAACAGAGTTTGATAAAGTACGGTCAGTGAATCAAACCCAGTCCAACACTGTAACATACATCTGAAGGTGTGATCCTGAATCATATATGGTATTGTAAACCAATGTTACCTCAATAAAAAAATGTAAAACAAACAAAAAAAAACAACAAAAAACAAAAAACAAATCCAATCCAAGATCTAATAAGAATACAAAACTGTGCTATCCACCTCTAATTCCCTATTATGATTCTTATAGTGGTGCATTCTACCCACCTCTCCATCTAAAAATCACCTACCTGGCCCCACCACCTTAATTATAAGAAAGAGAAATTGCAGCTTAGAGAAGATAGTGACTTGCATCGAAGTGCATTTTATAAGTCTTCAATCTGGTATTTTTCTCTTGTAGTCTACAAGTAGAAGGGTTTCATGAGCAGAAATGTCCAACAACCCATCTGTCAATATGCTACAATAATTGATTCTCTGTTCTGATAACTTCTTACCATCCCCTACCATTATTTCTCTGGGCTGTGTTGCCTCCTGTCTGCGAAATACATTTGCTTCTAAGAGTCTCAAGGTGACAGAGTGGATATAAGGGAGAAAAGGCAGAGAGGTGATGACCCAGGGCTAGTCTGGACTTGGGGATTATGAGAAAGAGATGGTTTTAAGAGCTTATGGGAATTGTCTGGCTTTTTCCTGTTACTGGCCATCTAAACCCTGGGAAAAGGACTGATTTCTTCTTGTGTTTGCGGAAAATGCATGTGAAAGTGCTTAGGATATTACTTGGTTCAGGGATATTGTCTGATAACCATTACCCTCTTCTTTCTTTAATTTTCCCTAGCTCCTCAGGCCTCCCTTGTATTGCAAGGGGTTAAAACAAACCCATGAAGCTATCCACAGCCAATGCAGCATGAGTTTGATCCCCAGCCGGCCACTGAGCTACCCACATGGCACAGCAGACCTCTTCTGACTCACCTGCTACACCCTCAGCAGTGTATTTCAGTCAATCTGCCCCCAACTCTGTCTGTGGTGAATTGTCTCATCCCCCACACCTCTGGCCTGTACCCCAGTTCTTGTTTGTATACATAAATAAACAAATCTTAAAAAAAAAAAATGTTTTCCCCAGCTCCTCCAGGCAGGATTAAAAAAAGACAGTTTCTGCAGAACTGCTCTCTTCCATAATAAAGATTGGACAATAAATGTACCTTATGGGATGTCTCCTGGAATCTTGAGTTTGGCAAATTGGAGATGGCAGGGTCATCAGAAAGGTAAGTAAACCCAGCATGTCCTCCCCAAAGTTTTTCAATTCAAACTAATTGCATAGGTGAGAAAGCCCTAGTGGCTCACAGGCTGGGTTACCTGGCTGACATCTTCCTTCCTGATCTCAGTGTCTTCAAGGCCTCCTGCATACCAGGAGCCAGCATTACCACTGACTGGTGGAATGTATTCAAGACCCTAAAAATTAACATCTCTAGAAAAGGAGATAAAAATCAAAGGAAAAGCATGGTTACACAGAAGAAGATACAACTGGCACAAGTGTGGGGAGTTCTGTCCACATCTTTATTTCCCACCCTCCATCCCCACTGAAATTTCTTTTCTTCTTAAAGTACAATCTCAATTATTCCTACAACATACACAAGTTGATATTTGACTGTACACCTGGAGATGCCCCAATTGTAAATTGCATCCTGCTTAGAGGGTCATCCATCTCTTTTTTTAATAGCTTGTTATAGCTTGCTAATAAACAAGAGTCTTTTTTTTTTCCCCTGAATGAATGTTATAATTAACTGTCACATGAAATCAGATACAGTAGCTGACATCATGGCCAGGCCCTCTAACCCTAGCTGTTTATGACTTTTGGTACAGAAAGCACCAGTGAGAACCTTGACTTATTGGGTATCTCCAGTTTACGGGCAAATCAAGAGCGAAAGTCTTAATGAGAAACAACTTCTCATTAAGACAACCTGGTTTTAATTAGATGCTGCCTCACTTGATACACATCAGGGAAATCAGGCTCCACAGAAGGAACCATGTTTATTGAGGTAGTTGACTCAGGAAAATATGATTGGTTTATTTTTCCATGAGGAGCTTCATGAAGAGCCATCAAAAGTCAGATACTACATAAATGTGCAGGTCAAGTTTGGTATAAGGATGGATATATTGGTTTTAGCTGAGGCCCACTCTGGAGAAGCAAAAGAAGAACTGGAAACTAACCTCCCACACTGCCTGCATTTTGCCAGACACAACTGCTCTGCTCATTTAAGATTTATTTTTTATTTATTTATACAAGCACTGGGTACAGTCAGAAGCGTGGGAGGGCGAGAGAATTCACCAGAGCCAAAGCAGGGAGCAGAGCAGGCAGAACGACCGAAGTACACTGCTGAGGGGAGCAGCGGGTGGCAGGAGAGGTCTGCGTGCCATGTGGGACCCTCCTCTGGTGGCCAGGAGCAGCCGGGGATTGAACCAGGGTTGCAAAGGCTGCTGGCAGCTTCGCAACCCAGTGCTCAACCACTGCTCTGCTCATTTAAACCTCATTTCTAATTTAAGGCAGTACAAGAACATTGTAATGGACACTATGAGAACATATTAGTGTCCACATTTTATTTTTATTATTTCTTAAAAAATTAATTCTCTTTATTTTCATCTATGTAATCAAATTGGCTGGTGAAGTCTCTTTTTCCCTCTGTAGATAATTTGTTTTGTGAACTTGGCAAGTGATTCTTGCCAATATTACTATATCCTTGTTTTACAGATAATGAAACTGTGGCTCAGAGATGACCAGGGATGTTTCCTAGCTGGCAATGCATGCTAGAAACCCATGCCAAATATCATAAATGTGTGGCAAACTTTGGATTTCCTTGGTTCGTATAATTTCCACAAATGTGCAAATCAATTGCTGGTCACTCAGTGGTAACATAGCACTGCCAATAATGGACAGAAATTATTGGAATTCAGGAGGGGAGGAAGTAGAGACAGGTCAGGCTACTGCAGTGCTAGGATAACTGGTCACCCCTAGATCTATAGTGATGGTGATACCGATGGGATATAGAAGTCATGTGGTCCTACTAGTTATTTTCCAGAAAAGGAGACAGCCCTGTTGTTTGTGTTGGAAGAATCACTTCCCAAGTTCACAGAACAAGTTATCTACAGAGGGAAAAAGAGACTTTATGAGACAAAATCCTTTTCCCCCCATTACTTGGCTTTTTGGGGTATTTTATATAAACTCTCTTTCTCAAGAAAAGTTTAATTGAATTCTTTCATAGTGGTATTTCAGACAGGTTATTTAAATGAGAAATATTTATTCAGAAATGCTTTCACTGCCTCCTTCCAACAACACCAGATAAACTACCATTTAATCTACCTACACATATAATCTGTCTAACTTGTCTATAAAAACATAAGGATTCTATACCCCAATCAGGAGACAAAGTCACGATCTTCATTCATTTTATCCTTTTTCTAGTCTGTTGCACCAACTAAAGATCCTGGGTTATTAAATCAATTTTCCTGATTCACTTTCAGGCCCATCAAATGCCTGCAGATAAAGATTTCATCGTACAAGAATTGTAATTTTCCTCCTCTTAAGATTTACATTTCATTTTGATACACTTCACAGATATGCACAAGAATAAATGTTCTTCACTTTTCATAGTGTAAAACTCCTTTGCTCCTCTCCTTTCTCTTATTTTTTGTTGGGAAAATGTATATCAGAGACATTAGGTTATTTTTTTTTTCAATAAATCTGGTAAAGACTATACGGGAGAGAAAGGAAGCTACATATTATTTTTTTCTATACTTTGAACTTAATGCATTATATTCAACTGGACAGGGAAGCTGAGCTTGAATATCATTGATGACATTAAATTTGATCTTAGAAAAAAAACTAACATTTTTGGGTCCTGTTTTTCTCTTTATTTCTTTTTTGAGAATGATAAACCTATTTCATGGTGGGGAGGCTGACAGGAATAAATTAAATCCTCATTTACAAAAGGACATTACAAAATGTCATGTATATAGTAAATTGTAAATGTTTGTTTAATGTAATTAAAAGTGCTGAATGACCAGTATGTGTCAGACACTGTGATAGGTATAGTGGGGTTAGAGAAATTACATTAAATTGATAATATTGATGTCATTCAATAAATCTCCTGAGTACCCAACAACTAGGGTGATGGCCACAAGGAAGGAGAGAAATTGACACACAAATTCAGAGGAGTGAGTTTCTTTCAGAGCATAACCATGAAGAAAGAATGAATTTTGTTAACCCTATGATTATGTAATTTTCATCTTATAAATTATTTTTCAAGAATTAGACTAAATGTACATTGAAACTGTTAAAAACCAAGCCCTTCTGTATATAGCATTGCAGTCAGTTCATCACAGATTTAAGCTTTGAAAAATTATTTTGCAATTTTTTCCTGAACATGAAGATAATTTAATTTCAGAGATTTTGAAAAAAGTTAAAATACAATAATACAAACTACTTCACTTAAATACCAAAAAGTTAACTTTGTAAAGTGTTAAGAATCAAAAATAATAAAAATATGTCTATGTTACATACAGGCAGTATTTTCAAAATAAATTGACAAGGAAGGAGTAGAGCACTGAAATGTCTAAACTTCAGAGTCCTGTGGGAACATGCAATGCCAAGGAACATGGTTGAGAAAAAGTCAAGCTTGGGAAATTCTGGAAACACAGAAAAATGCTTAACAATAGGGAACATATTCCATATGAAGCTGTATGTATATGTGTGCACACAGCTGTATGTATATGTGTGCACATGTGTTACTGTATTGTTAGGAGAAAAAGTAGATCATAGCATGGTATGTAAAGTATGAACTCCTTTTTATTTATACACAAGAAAAATGCCTGAAAAATGATACAACAAAATGATAACAATGATTATGTCTAGGTGGTGGGGATATGGATGATTATTAAATTCCTCTTTTTGTTCATCTGTATATTCTGACCTGTCTACAGTGAACATGATTGCTTTCTTAAACCAAATAGTAATAAGAAAGGTATTGAAATTGCTTAAATACAAATTAAACTAAAAACATACTGATTTTAGAAAAGAGTCCTTATCGTTTAGAGATACATATTGAAATATAAATGGACAAATTATTCTGATGTTTGAAATTTACTTAAAATACCCTGGAAGGGGAAGGTGGAATAGTGCTGTAGAGAAAAGAAAATTGGCCATAAGTTTATAGTTGCTAAAGCTGGATGATGAGTACATGAAAATTCATTATACTCTTCTGTTTTCTTCTGTCTCTTTAAAAATTTCCATAATAAAAAGTGTTAAAAGGTAAGCTGTCCAGCTTTGCTGAAGCAATCATTGTAGACAATGCCAAATGCAAGCTAATTCAGATAGGTTTTCCGTGTGGTGACATCTGCGCGAGGTCTTTCCATGACGGGTCCCTCTGTAAGTGAGCCAGTGACAGCACCTCCGTGGGGCCGCCAGAGCATCACTGTTACACTGCATTCTGGGCCACACAAAGTATCTTCAAATTCAAGTGTCACTTCCTCTGTGGAATCTTCCTGACTGTGCCACCTTCCCCAGCTGAAAGGAATCACTCTGCCCTTTGTAACTCAATGACAGCTCGTTTACTTGGGAGGATTGGGTTGGTTACTGCTTACGATACCTGACTTTTTGTTCCAACTATAAGATCCTCACCTGCATTACTCATCTCTGTATCCCTGGGATAGAAGCCTTGTGGTTTGCTAAATAAATATTTGTACAATAAATATCTTGCTGAGTTTCTTCCTCATCTGTGAGAATAAATCAAATTTGTCAGGATGAGAAAATCAGTTGATCCTTTTAGGTCTCTGGAAGACTGTAACTTCAGGATTATCTTGGCTCTTAGCACAGGGATGGGTACCCATCTCCTATTTCCCAAACCTCCTGTACATGGCAAAAATGAGATTCCATGATCTCATGTAAGAGTAATGAAGTCCAGTAAATTTAAAGCAGACTTCCAGGAAACTTGAGAAGTAATACCTACAGGACAGAAAAACATAGAACTATGATAAACTATACGACAAAAATTCCTAACAGTTTTATTTTAAGCTGAAACAATCCTAAAGAATTAGACCTACTCCTCTGAATTCTTCTTTCCATTGAGCATCTCTGAAAATTAAATTGTCATTTTCCATGAATCAAGTGTATAAACTGTGAGTCTTCCCAAACTTCCCTGTGCGCTAGTCCCAGAGCACGTTCTCTTCTCCACTACACTTTCTACCTTTATTCTCATCTATGTTTCTTCACCAGGTAGGGTCTGTCCTTCTGTTGAATTTCTGTGAACTTGAAGATATACTCAAGTGTCACCTTGAGTCTTTCCGCCCCAAACAGTGTCCCTTTTCTGAAACTCACATCACCTCATTTTATCACTTCTTATCCTGTGTCACAGTTACTCATGTAAATGTCTGCTATTCTGAAACAGCTTGATGCAGGGGTCATTCCTCAGTCTAGGTGACATTATCTCATCACATCTATACCTTGAATTGCACCTCACAGGTACATGCTCAACCACAAATGAATTGAAGCATCAGTAATTAGGTTTGACTAATTAAAATTTTTCATCAAATTTTTGGTATTATATTGGCATTCCATATGCTGTTTTTATTTCCCAAAATATTTGCCACAGTAAAGTTTGTGAGAATGACAGAAATAAGGTGTTTTTTCCTGGTAGTCCACTAATATGAAGGCAAAAGCAGAAAAAATTGCTTTTGGAGGAGAGAATCTGAGAAGTGTAATCTGCTTTGACAATACTCAAAGCAAAGTTGTTCTTGGAAACTACATGGCAAGCAAGTCCATAGCTTGTTCAAGTTTAATTGTGGGACTTTCAAGGTTACCGTGGTGGTTTGTTTCTGGCAAGACAGAATCTGCGAACTGGAAATGGTAGGTTATGATTTTACATTTTTTTTTAAGATTTATTTATTTATTTATACAAGCACTGGGTACAGTCAGAAGTGCGGGAGGGTGAGAGAATTTACCAGAGCCAGAGCGGGCGGCAGGAGAGGTCTGCACGCCATGTGGGACCCTCCTCTGGTGGCCGGGGAGCAGCCCGGGATCCAACCGGCGCTGCAGAGGCCATGGGCAGCTTTGCAACCCAGCGCTCAACCGCTGCGCCACCGGGGAGGCCCTGATTTTACATTTTTAAGTTTCACTTTTACTTTACAAAAGGCATGCCTGTCTTTTCTCTCCCTTGTTTTTTTCTTGCAATTTTGGCCCCCCTTTTCCCCTTACTCTTATTCTTGTCTTATCTCTTCCTAATTCCCTCTCTTTCTCCTTCTCCCAGCATTCACTTCATATCTGCTTCCCTCTCCCATCTGTCCCCTCTTCTCTCTTCCCTTCCTCCCCATATACCTTCTCCCTCCCATGACATTTAATTAGAAATGAAGTAGATCACAGGTGACTTAAATGAGTCTGAAACTAGAACTCAGTCTATCTGTTGCTTGGGACAGACACTTGAGAGAAAGAGAGGAGAGAATCAGCTCTAAGCAAAGGACTACAATTCAGAAGGTATAGCGTGGAGCCAAATGCCAAAAAGGTACCTACGCAAAAATAGCCATCAAAAAGATCTAGCACAAGGTCATGGATTGCCCCAAAAGTCCGCTGGGACATGGTGATGGAAGACCAGCCTGGGAGCAGGTCATGACTGGAGATCTACAAGGGATTCAGGGAGCCATTTATAAGGAGAGGTGGGGAGAACAGGACCTCAGTCATTTGTCTTGGCTTTGCCATATATTGTGGGGAATGACAAAAGCAAGGAGAGCCTTAGAGGCCTGGTTTCCGGGGAAATAATCCAGGCTAAGCCAGTTATTGATATAAGGGAACAGAGCATGAGAAGAGAAATTTCTTAAAGGGAAATCAATAAGAGTTTGGTTACAAGAGCAAGAGAAGGACCCACATCCCAAGGCAGGTCACTCACATGTGGAACAGGATAAACCTGAACTGCCCAAATCGCACTCATTATAATAACTACAAAAAGGACAGGGTGTTTCTAGAAACTGGAGAAAAAAATTAGTCTCCCACTAATGACCCAGTAGCTATGGAACAGTCCACTCTCAGTTGTGCAGAGGCAGTGTTCTTAGCGGTTAGGATCGTACACCACCACTATGTCGGTCTGTGCTTGCAAATTAAGCACACCACCTGGAAGGTGAGACACCCTGGGAAAGTAACTTAACCTCTCTTTGATTCAGCAATCTCATCTATGAAGTGGGGGCAATAGTACCATGGCTTGAGCCTGTCAGGATTAAATGAATCCTCATTACCAAAGGATTAGAATTGTGTATGGCCCACAGTGTTAGTCATGAACGAATCAACGAACACTAACTTCTCCAGACTCACATATTTTCAACCAAAGTATTTGCTGAAAGCCCTTCTATTGAATCAAATCCATTGAATTACAACTAATAGACTCCTTAGTTTTCAGGGCAACTGATGCATTTTTCATTTACCAAGCTTAGGCCACAAGAACATGGCCCCAAACTCACTCAACACAATAAAAATGGCACCTCCTGTGCGTCACATCCCAGGAAACTCATCCACATTATTTCATTTGCAAACTCAGTCTCATTTTTATGCCCCTTTATTTCACCCCAACACCCCAGAAGGCAACATAGCATCGTGGCTAAAAGGACAGCTGTGGAGTTAGACACAGCTGGACTTAGAGGTCTATGTTATCCTTTTTATTCTGGCAAAACTTCCAATCCTTCTGACTTTCAATTTTCTCATCTGAAGATAATACCCATATCTCAAATGAAGATAATACCCATATCATAGAATTGTTGTGAGGATGAGGTAAGACTTTGCATGCAAAGGGCTTAGCGCAGAGCCAACCCATAGTAAACATTTAATACTTTTTTAGCTTAAAGTCATAGATCATAATCTGGTTGAGTCCACCTTCTCAACCGTCTCCAAACTCTGTCCCTTCTGTCCCATCCTTCCAAACACTTTCTTAGCATCTGTCCTCATGCTGTGTGTACCTCCTTACTGGGCTGTAAACTCCTGGGGAGACAGGGGTCCATTTGTCTTCACTTCTTCTACTGATTTATCTTGAATGTTCATAAAGACAAATGTTCATTGAATTGACCCTCTGCAGAACTTGATTTTCTTCTTACACTTGGTGCAATAAGTAGAAGAAATAAGGCTAAAACTCTGACATTCTTGAGTGTTGAAATAATGCCTTGTGGAAATTTGGTGCACAGCAAACAACTTGGTAACTTGGTCAATTCAACAACCCCACACAAGGACCCCAAGGCAATATTGAGACTGTTTTCTGAAAAACTGAAGGCGCTTTTTACAGAAAAAAACCTGACCAGCAGTTCTGTTCAGAAGCTGAATATCTTGCCTCTTAGACAATATATAGCAAAATTTGTCAGCAGGAGACAGAACAGTGTAAGGGGCTGAGAAATGGAAAGAAAAAAAGAAGGCATGAAAGGAAAATCCCAGCTTTACATTTATTAGTGTCTGTATTTACCAAACTACTTGTCAGAAATATGTATTTTTAAACAGCACCAATTAAAACTAACAGTTTAATTGACAACTGATGAAAAGAAGCACCATATTGTGGCTCAGTTAAGTCTCATTGATTTGCTATTTGATCCCTTTTTTGGTGTTGCCAGTAATTTTCTAGCTTCATTACTGATAATATCAACTGCTCAGACTATGAGGGACACTTTGGGAAGGGAGGAATGTGACATTGTGTTACAAAGTGACACAGTTCAAAAAAGACAACTTTTACTTGATAACCAGGTGCAATCCTTAAAAGAAGCCAATGCAGCTTATGAGACAGGCAGCACTCAGATGAGGTAATTATGATATCTTTGCTTGTTCTAGCAAACCCATCTGCTTAACTGGATACGCTGATTCACCTGGTCCTGATTTCTACTGTAGGTAGACATCCAGGTGACATCTCATACACATCTCCTTGTTCATGAAAACATGAATGAATATTTTGCTCAAAAGTAATGTGCTCTACAGCTTTTCCAATACATGAACTTCCACCACTGTGTAAACCTATGTAGCCTTTCTTTTAAGAAAAGGTAACTTTAAAAAAAAAAAAAAACCATTTATTTATTTATTTATACAAGTACTGGGTACAGTCAGAAGCGCGGGAGGGTGAGAGAATTCACCAGAGCTAGAGCGGGGAGCAGAACAGACAGACTGACGAAATACACGCTGAGGGGAGCAGCAGGCAAGGCAGGAGAGGTCTGCACGCCATGTGGGACCCTCGCCAGTGGCCGGGGATCAAACAGGCGCTGCAGGGGCTGCGGACAGCTTCACAGCCCAGCGCTCAATCAACCGCTGCGCCACCGGGGAGGCCCAAAAGGCAGCATTTAACTAAGCAACCCATAATAATGCAATGTGAACAAAGGTGATAGACATTGTTTCCAACTGAGCCCTAACATATAATCCATAATCCGTATTTTCTCCCTTGTCAAGTGCTCAGCTAGAAGTTGAGGACTTTAAGAAGCTGCTGACTGGAAGGATCTTGGGTCTCTGAGTCACCACCTGGAGGAAATTCACCACACTAGACATCAGCATCAAATTTCTTATGACTTAGAGTTTGACTTTTAATTGAGTTAAGACAGTGGGACTTGGGGTGTTGTTAAAGCAACTACCTTTACTTACTCTTATTGTGTCTTGTTCTATTGTATGATGACTTAATTCTCATTGTGATCTAGTTATCCACACCTCCCACTCTGTCCTGCTCAGTTTCTCACTGTGCTCCTATTTCGCCTGCACCCTTTGGTTGACCATTTAATACTACTATTGCCATCAACCTAGAAAAGTTTGCTGATGTTTTCCTTTATTAGTACAAGGTATAGGTGTAGTAGTGGCAGTGATGGTGGTGGTGGTAGCCGTGGTAGTAGATGCTCTTCAGAAGTATGTAATGCTCTGGAGAATATATATATTTGTAATCATTGTCTTCATTTGATTTTGACTCTCAGGTTTTTTGTTTTACTTCAAGTGCTTCACATGTACTCTCTCCACTTCTGAATCTGAACTTGTATCACTGGAGAAAGTCACAGAAATATAATCTTTGATTCAAAAACTCCTGACTTTTGGAAAACATTCTAATTAATGCTATTTCCTCACTGCTTCTGAGCAAAACTTTTGATCATCTCTTCTACTCCCTGTTTAAATTTTCATAGCTTTTTTAAAAAATGTTTTTTATTAAGACTTTAGTGTTAGAACATTTATAGGTTCACAAAAAAACTGAGAAGAAAGTTAGAAATTCCCCATATATCACCTACTCTGAAACATACATAGGCTCCCTTTGCCAATATCCTTCCTCAGCTTGATACTTTTTGTTATAATTGATGAAACTTCATTGATGTATCATAATCATCCAAAGTTCATAGTTTACATTAAGGTCCATTCTTGGTGTTTTAAGTCTATAGATTTGTATGAATGTGTAATGGCATCATTATGGTATCACGTAGAGTATTTTCACTGTTCTAAAAATCCTCTGTACTACATTTAATCATCCCTCTCCTTCTTCAACCCTTGGTAATCACTGATCTTACTTTTCCATTTTCCAGAATGTAACATAATCAGTATCATACAGTATGTACAGTCTTTTTAGACTGGCCTTTCATTCTTTATAGAATTTATTCAAACTTTCTACTTACCTCAAAACCTCACCCCTTATTTCTAAGATTAATCCCTCCTTCTAATAATTATTTTTTCTCTCATTTCTCTCACAAGACAAGAGGTTGAAGTCTGTGTTTTATTTATCCTGCTTCTTACCTCTTTATCATCATGCTTCAAAGCAACCTATACTCTAGACCTATCAAAATTCTTAGCCTACATTTCATGATAGGCCCTTCCATTTTGCATCTCTCTGATGGCCTTCCATATATTGTGCGGCCATCTCTCTACTTGCAATTTTCATATATTGGTCATAGTTCCTACTATGGAAATTAAGGTACCTTATTATATATTATACGCTTTTATATGATATTATCATTTTCTGAAATGCCAATTCTGCCTCTTCCCAACCTGGAAAATTTTTCAAAAAGCAGATCAAATATCATCCCCTTTATAAAGTCTTCTCTGGTACACAAAAGCAGACATATTGACAACCTTTTTGTCTTCCCAAGGCACCTCAAGTATTATTTTTGCTTTTTATTGCATTATCAGTATCCCTTTGCAGGAATTCTACCCCTTACACACATAGCCTTAGACTTTGAATATCAGACCATGTATGATGGCTTAGGATACAGAGTAAATGGGACTGAAGATTGAGAAAGGAGTCAACAGTAAGCTTGGCTTTATTCTATGTTAACAAACTACAAACATAACCTGAGTATTTTGTGTTCTTTAGGTGAAGGTCAGTCAGGCATAGCCACTAGAGGGGACACAGGAAGACAAAGTCTATTATACTCACAGATCCTAGAGAGACAAAATCACTGTATATAACAAGGGCCCACTGGGGGCAGAGCTGAGGGAATCTGCCCAACTAGGCAGGTGGGGAACCAAGAAAAAGTGTAGATTGATGGGCCAGCATCTTCATGGGAGGTCTAGCCTTGTTTCATTGGTGTGTTTGAATGACAAGTAAAGGTCAAGAAGATTTCAGTGATGTGTTTGAATGTTACTTGGTCACAGTGAGGGAAGGAGAGGAAGCAGAAGTTGTGATGGGGATAGTTGCATCAAAGGGATATACTTATATTTTAACCTGGAGCCCCTTACAGCTAGATTGCCAGGATATTGAGGCACAGGGGAAGAGAAGATGAAAAAGGAATAAGTTCCTGAAATTTACAACAGACTGATTATTTCAGATGTGCCCTAAATGGCCTAAAAAAGCAGAACTATGATCAACAGATGAACATTGCAAGTAGAGAGATGGCCACACAATGTATGAAGGGCCATCAGAGATATGCAAAATGGAGGAAACTACTATGGAAGCTAGGGTACCTTATTATAGCAGGGGCCAGGTGTGCACCTGTGGCAAAGTTGCTATAGATTCATGCAGCAGATAGGGTCCATGTAGAACTGTGTAATATTTATCAGTGTGGATCAAATCAATGCCCAACTTGTATTTTGACAAAGGTCAAAATATATGGATTTTATATGAGATTCCTTTCCCTGTCTTTTCTTCATGTTTCTAGTTCAACAAGATGTTCTGGAGTAAACAAGTTTGGGAAGTTCTTACAATATTCCTTGACTAGTAATACAGAGCCATTTACAAAACATATTTAGTAACCCTGAAATAAATAAAGGGAACCATACCACATGGCTTATCTCATCATTTTCCAAAAGTTTGTTTGCAAAAACTTTTTATTGAGTAATATATCTGTGAATATATCTTGGAAGAAATCCAAATAATTCTGCTATCACCTGGGCAAGGATATCTCCTTCTTTGGAGACAAATATAATTTTTTTCTTTTCTCCTTTACTAATTGTCTCTTAACTAATTTCAGTTACACCAGGTCTAAGATATATGGTTGTGGGCAGAGTGAAGGAGAACTTACTCCCAAAGGGAGAAAGTTATTTACCAAACTCTTGCTTTTTTTCAATACTGATCCCACTCTACAAAAGACACACTGATATTATTTTTACACTCGGGATACCAGGTTCTAACTCACATTCAGGTAGTAAAGGGGCATGCAGGATTCAAAGTTTCATGATCTTTTCAACTGACATTGAGCTAGGAACCCAGACAGAGACAATTTCAATGAAGAAACTGTCAAAATTCCTAGTTAATGGCCAATGATTTTTTTCTCATTATTTGAAAGAGTCAACAGTCCCTAGAAGCATACATATCACCTTGATAATAGCTACTAGAGCCTATTAAGACCAGAAATTTATTTTTTGATAGTTGCTCCAAGAGTGAAGATGCAGGGGAATATAATCATTACTCAAAGGCAATATGAAAACTAATAACCCATTACCTTGGTCATCTGTAACCCCAGACTAGACCACCTTCCTCTTTTTTTTTTTTAAGATTTATTTATTTTTATACAAGAACTGGGTAAAGGCTAGAGGTGCTGGAGGGTGAGAGGATTCACCAGAGACAGAGCGGGGAGCAGAACAGGCAGACAGACCGGAGTACACTGCTGAGGGGAGCAGAAGGCAAGACAGGAGAGGTCTGTCCCGCCATGTGGCTATCTCCATGGCCGGCCGGGAATAGAACCAATGCTGCAGAGGCTGCAGACAGCTTCACAGTGCTGCGTTCAACCCGTTGGGCCCCCAGGGAGGCCCGAAGCCACCTTCTTAAAGAAAGGCTTATGAGAACCGCCTGGGTGTGAGTTAGAACCTGTATGAATAGAACAGAAGTAAATGAGTTAGCTATGCCCATGGACACTGGGCCAGGCAACAAATGATGGTAAATTCTGAATGTTTTTACCTTCAGAGATACCTTCTATTATGGTCATATGGGCTCATACTTAGCTATCAAACTATTAAATACAAAGTAGGTTTTCTTATTTATATTCATCAACAGTATCCAGAACTGCCCTTTAGGACTTGAATCAGCATCAGCTTAGATAGTGTAACTGCACTCATTTGCTGCAACTCCAGTCCAAAGTAAAGAAATTGGAATATTTCTGAAGACTTTTGCCTCTGCTGCACAGCTTTTCTGGGGCTATTTAAAATGCAGAGTGTTTTCAGATTGTGGTGAGAATGGACTGAAGGGAATTTGAAACATTTTTTTCATACATTTTGCATCGTCTCATTGGTATCATCATCTTGTATTTTTTTTGTAATTGAAAGAACTAATAAGAAGCTAATAATAAAAAAGGACAATAGCCTAAGAACCACTTTTACTGATTTCACGATCTTGAAATGGTGTCAAAATAGGTAGAAAACTAGCCTCTACGTAACTTTAAGGACACTCAAAATGCCAAGAAAAAAATCCTCTGGCTTTATGTTTTGTTTTGTTTTGTTTTGTTTTTCAGGGAGAAATAATTGCCCTTCCTCCAGCATGATCTCCATTAGCTCTCATAGCAATTCTGTAAAGCCTATAATACTCCTAGTAATGAGGCAGCCTTAGGTCCTTGCATTAGGTTTATTTTTTCTTGCTCAGATGGCAGAGTGGTGAAAAAAAAACTTTTTTAAAGAATAAAAAGTCTTTCTCATTTCCACAACACAAATGATAGCCAGCAGCAAAAAGAAGGATGGAAGAATCCCTAAAAACTCCACATCCTGCTACCTAAGCATTTAAAGAATTAGTTTCCTGAAGTTCAGCTGCCAAATTTGTAAACAGCTGCAAAGGTCTTTAGATTTATTTTATAACATAGTCTATCTCACTGCAAATAGCCTACAGGTTCGCCATTAATTGGTTATCATTAATTTTGTTTATTTCCTTGATTGGATGAGGGGGTGCTAGGGTATAGGACAAGAGAGAAACTTACTTTACCATTATTCTTCCACTAAGTTTACCTTAATGTTCTCTACAAGGAAAAGAAATAACTCTGGGAGCGTGTGTCTTTTCACCAGCCCCCTCCTTGCAAAACTCTCACTTAAGATTCTACTTTTCACTGCTTCTTTTAATGACCATATTATTTTGATTTTATTAGTCTGACTTCTTTCTCATTTCCACTAATGGATAACTTAACACATGACTCACTCTTACAGCTATTTATTTTGATGTTTGGGTATACAGGGATGCTTTTAAAAAATTCCATCTATATAAGTATTTGGACCACTTTACATTGAAGGCCATGTTTTATTACCCATAATAGAAGACTTCTACTCTGAGGAGACCAGTAATACTGGTAAATTTATAGCACTTTTACCTTCCTAGCAGACTAGAGAACTCTGAGTGAAGGAATTGAACTCTGCTTAAGTTATTACTGGGGAGAAAGTGAGGTGTCTGAGGTGCTGTGCTTGGACATTTGGGTCTAAGTTAAACTTTGCTTTAACCAGAGCAATAAATAGACCAAACTATCTACTAAAGTTATGGTATTAAGAACAACTGAATACCTATATCTATTAGGCACAAGGGTAGAAAAAAAATCAATTTGAACCTTTTTTAATTTTTTTAAATCTATTTTTTTTAGACTTATTTATTTATACAAGCACTGGGATACATGCCAGAGGCACGGGAGGGTGAGAGGATTCAGCAGAGACAGAGTGGGGAGTAGAACAGGTGGATTGACTGAAATACACTGCTCTGGGGAGCAGCGGGCAAGACAGGAGAGGTCTGCTGCACAATGTGGGCATCTCTCCGGCTGGCTGGGAATTGAACCAGAGCTTCAGACGCTGCAGACAGCTTCACAGCGCTGCACTCAACCCACTGCGCCACTGGGGAGGCCCTCTTTCTTTTTTTTAAATTGAGATAATATTGGTTTCCATTATCGTTTCTTTCAAAGGTACAGACTCTCCCCCTTCGGGTGTTATTATGACACTGCATCCACCACCACAGCACCCATAGTTCACCACCAAATTTCATAGTTCTCCCTTCACAGTTTGTTATCACACCTCCTTGCTCTGGGAGTGCTGTTAGCCTCAGTTCTGTGATTAGTTTCTAGGGTTTATTGTTAGTTACACTTTATCTGACCATTTGTTTGGCTTCTCTATATTCCATGTATAAGTGATGTCATCAGGTATTGTCCTTCTGACTTATTTTGCTTATCATAATCCACTCTAGTTCCATCCATGTTTTCATAATAGCAAGAGTTCTTTTTCTTCTTTTTGGTAGCTGAGCGTATTCCATTGTCTGTATATTTACATCTTCCTGATTCCACTCACCTGTATATTCGGGCACATAGGTCATTTCCGCAGCTTGGTTATTATAAACAGTGCTGCAATAGGAGTGCACATTCCCCCTTGAATTACAGTTTTAGTATAGTTTTGTATATTTCTTCAGGTAGATATTTGGAAGTGGAATTGCTAAGTCATATGAAAGATCATGTTGAGAAACTTCCATAATGTCTTTTTTTCCACAGAGACTGGACCATTCTACATTCCCACCAACAGTGTAAAAGAGTTCCTTTTTCTCAGGACATTAATTTGTTTGTTTGAATTCATATATAATATGAATATATATATAATAGTTAATTAGCTTTTCTGTGTTTTCTTCCATTTCTTGGAATTTCTTTATGAAGGAAATGTTGAATTCTATATTTGGCAGAAAGAAGAGATATCCATGTGGTTTTGGTTGGGTTCTGAAGATGTGTTTTTGCTCTGTGTATTCTCCTGAGGACTCAGGTTGCCATTTGTTGTATTTTTTCACCTCCCCCTTTTTTATTTTCTGAATATTAGGGATACAGTGCTTCCACTTTTCCAGTAGATGGAGCTGTATGTCACGGATAACTACTCTGCAGGTCTTCAGTGAGTGGGATAGGCTCCTGGAAGGGTCTATGGCTCTGAAAATGCTGTTTGTGGGCTTTGCTCATGCCTGTGGAGGCTGCTAACTCTTCCTTCTAGGAACCAGACGTGCATCTGTGCAGTCTGTGGGCAGGACCTCAGCACAGCACAGTGTGCTCCATGTGCCTTTACAGTATTTACATGTCCCTCTACCCAACTGCCCCTCACGGGAGTAAGCTTTGCCATCCTCATTGGGAACCCTGTCTGCCCAGCTCACCACATCTCTCAAGCCCATCCCTCCTGCAACTAGAACCGCAGCATTCAGTTTTGCCTTACAGGGGTGCACTTATGAACCAGATTCCACCCTGGCAGCTGCCCCCTCTTCCACTCACCCTCCTGTTCTACCCAGAGTTGAATTTCCTTCACATTGTGTCATACTCAGTAGCATTGACCCCCGGTGACCACGAGGCACTCTGGCTTTGCCCCATGCCATAGGATCCTCTGAGCTCAGTGCCTATCTGGACTTCTCAGTTTATTTTCCGTAGAGCAAAGCAGGGAACTTACTTTGATGTCATCTTCTCAGCTGTATCCCATCAATTTGAACTTTTAAAGAACATATGATATACCACACTTTATGTTAGGGTGGCAAGGAGAAACAGATAAATATGCCCCCACATAAATTCAGCATTTAACAGCATTAAATATATTTATATACAGATATATAACTTCTTAAACAGACATATAATCAACTTTTGTATATTTAGTTGATATATGTAATCAACTGAGTTAGAGTAAATACATAATTGAATGTAACCTTGTAGAAATGAGTTCCAGTTCTGCATAAGACAGACACACATCTCCAGTCTCTCCCACTGAAAGTAACTAGCAGTACCGGAAAACAGGCTGCAGCAGCTTTCTGATGTCTCTGAAGACTAGATGCTGCCAGGCAGTTGGGAAACTGGAAGTACCACTGAATCACAATGTCACAATGTCTTTTTTTTTAATTTATTTTTTTATTTATATATATTTTATATCATTGTTCATTTTTAAGCAATGTTTGCTTCCCCCACCCCATCCTCCTCAGGTGTAGTCCCCACAGAATTTCCTTTACCAGTGTACCCGTGCACCATCACCACAGTACCCTGTGCTCCTCACACCCTCCCTCTGATCCCGCTTCCTCCTCCTCCCCTGAAGGGTGTTTCTGGTTTATAATTGTCTTGTTTTTGTTGTGGTTTGTTGTGTTTTGTATTGTTATTGCTTTTTTTCCCCTGATGCCTTATTTGGTTCCCCTGTATTCCTGCTATAAGTGAAACCATCCGATATTTTTCTTTTTCCTTCTGACTTATTTCACTGAGCATAAATCCTTCTAGCCCCATCTATGTTGCTGCAAATGGCATGAGTTTATCTTTTTTGATTGCTGAGTAATATTCCATTGTATATATGTACCACATCTTCTTGAGCCAGTAATCTATTTTTGGGCATTTAGGTTGTTTCCAGGTTTAGCACTGCAATGAACATGGGATATAAGAACACCTGAATCAACAATGTCTTTATAGCACCAAAACCAGAAGTGCATGCCAGGTGCAAAAAACAAACAAACAAACAAAAACAACACAAACAAACAACTGTTTGTGAAACCCTTTTTTCTGGTCCAAGGGACAGGAAATTGAATCCTGACTGGATGTGTAAATGTTATTTTAGTTTATATTGTTTTGGTTTTCATCCTCTTCTTCCCCAGCCCCAAGCAAACCTTTGATGTCATCATTGACAGAAACAGTAGTGCCAGTAGTAAATATAATGACAATGCCAGTAGAGCAGATAACTAAAACTTCTGAGCCAAGAGCACAGGAGCAATCATTGATTGCTCTTCTATCCTTCTCAATCCTCTCACCATCCCACCTAGGAGAATACAGAAAAGAGCACATGGCAGGGTAGGTAATTCAAAGACTGCTTTCTAGCCAGAAGAAAAGAAAGACCCTCAGAACTGAAAATTACCCAGGAGATTGTATATCAGGAGGAGATGGAGAAAATAATCCCATAAAGTTATGTATCGATTTTGGACTCGCACTTACACTTTGATTCTATCTATCTGAACTATAAACTACAGTTTTAGCAAGCTGATCTACAAAGGAGAACACTGCCCAAGTCCATGCAGGCCACCAAGTTGCACACACAGCAGGACAGATTCAAGCAGCCCTGCAATGCTTTGAAAATCAGAATGACATTTGAACCACAGACCTTGCAAAGCCACCTGGAAATTGTAGCCTTAACTCAACTAAATCAATTGCCTGCTTAAAAAAAAAAAATCAACATTCAATATTTTCCATAGGATTTAAGATCAAGAGTCTTATAACATAATATCTCCAGGACACAATTCAAAATTATCCAACATGTGAAGGACCAGGAAAATTTCAATAACTTGCAAGAAAAAAGACATTCAATGGATGTTAACCTGAGATGATACAAATGTTTGAATTACCATTAAAGAATCATTAAAGAAGTTATTTTAACTGTGCTCTAAGTAGTTAGTCATCACTCTTGAAATTAATGGAAAGATAGGAAGCTGCTGGAAAGAACTAGAGGATATTAAAAAGAGCTAAATGGAAATTTGAAAACTAAAACAATACAATAACCAAAAGAAATACACTGGATGTGTTCAATAGCAGAATAGACATAAAATTGGGGAAGTCATTGAACTTTAAGATAAATCAATAGAATTATCAAATCTGAATAACAGAAGGGAAAAGAAAGAAATGAACAGAGTTTCTGTCTGGGACACTTTGAAAATGCCAAAAGGTGTGGTATTCATCTCATCAAAGTCCAAAAAGAAGAGATACAAAAT
This sequence comes from Talpa europaea, assembly GCF_964194135.1. Lineage (NCBI taxonomy): Eukaryota > Metazoa > Chordata > Mammalia > Eulipotyphla > Talpidae > Talpa > Talpa europaea. The sequence goes on along the minus strand of NC_140070.1, from coordinate 113,632,930 downwards.
TTTGAAGACAAAATTGTTGCAAAAATAATGGTTGAGGGCCTCCCCTGGTGGCCCAGCGGTTGAGCGCTGGGCTGCGAAGCTGCCCGCAGCCTCTGCAGCACAGGTTCGAACCCCGGCCACTGGCGAGGGTCCCACATGGCACGCAGACCTCTTCTGCTCCCCTCAACAGTGTATTTTGGTCCTTCTGCCTGTTCTATTCCCCGCTCTGGCTCTGGTGAATTCTTTCACCCTCCCGCGCTTCTGACTGTACCCAGTGCTTATATAAATAAATAAATAATCTTTTTTAAAAAAAAGGTTGAAATTTTTACTTGCAAAATATAGAGACATTCAATAAAATCCTGTCTATACTGTGCTTAAATGTCACTCCTGGCTAATTACTTTTACACGTTACTTAAATGCTCTAAGTTACTTAAATATGTTAAGTAAATTATTCTTACAAGACCCTGTTGTCAAAACACAATGGGATGGTACATTATCTCTTCCATTATTTTTTAGGAAGAATCTCCCTTATGAGGTATAACCTGGGTAATTGAGTATGCAGCTGAAAAAAAATCTTAGAAAGATATCACATCAGTTTTTAATGTTTTGTGTGTGCCTTTTTTAATGCATCACAAGGATGTTTAATGAGAAAATAAAGATGCATTCTTCAAGATTGCTACCAGATTTTCCACTACATTTAGGGAATTGAGTCTACATAAGGGTTTTGGTTTTTTGAGGAAAGTAATACTACTTTGTTTCCTTCCTGCAGTCAAAATCTTATGTTTGAGTTAATTCAAATGATATTTTCATGAAAACATTCCAGGATTTATTTTCTCTCTCAGAATTCACATGCATTTCTTTGGTTTTCAGATATATCAAGCTATAACATGTAGTAGTTTTTCGTGTATCTGCTTGAAGCCCACCCTATCTCATCTGTTGAGTCTGCTGTATGAACACAAGTTGCCTCATCATGAATACCACTCTGTTTCATTGGGGTGGAAAACTCATTTATGGATGTTGGGGAACACAGAGATGAATGAGATATTCAGCCTTATTCCAATTATAAGACTGGGAAGCCAGACAGGCCTACACATTGGCTCAGAATTGTGATAAATACTCTGAGAGCTAAAGACACACACAGAGTCATGTGGCTGATCACCAGGAGGCTGCTAGGGGTGGCGCCACAGGATGAAGATTCCTGGGCTTCCCTGACATGACGGGGCAACAGAGGGACATCTTCATAGGGCGACTGATGATATGGCCACTTCTTTCCCTCAGTAGGAGTCATCAGGGAAAAAGAGAGGTGGGGAAGAGGCAAGGAGGGAGAGAAAAAGAAAGAGTCCTGGGAAGGGCTAATCTAGGATGTTATATCCTCTAAATCCAGTCACATTCTATTAGAAGCAACTCACCTAATCCAGATCACACTAAAGGTGAGGGGATTATACAATGACATGAATGCCAGGAAAGGCACCATTAGGGCCCATCTTGGAGGCTGCCAATACAAGGGTCAATTCATTCTGAAATTGGAGTCTTGGACTCAGTGGAGGGTTCTGATTGGATCTTTTAGGACTAGATGTCTATGTCTATACCAATTAACTATATCTATTGGATCAGAGCCACATTTCCAAAACATACCTACCGAAATCCTAAACCTGTGAACAGGGGGCAAGCTTTCAGAAAAAAGGAGCTATACTGCTCCTTCTAATCGGGTGGGAGCTCCCACTGGCCCTCCACATGCACAAGCACTCCTTGCACGTACATGCTGGTGGACAAGCATACAAACGCCACAGCACCTTGCCTGCATCTGCTATATATGTTAGGATGCTGAAAACACTGAGTGAAGCTTTGAAAATTCACATTTGAAGAGACTGAGGGCCAGAAGGAAGAGAGACCTATTTAGGATCACAGAGTAGGTTAGTGGCAGAGCAGGGTAGAGGTATGAGTTGCAGAAGATTTGTGTTTGATGCTGGTGGCTAGAGATGATGCCTGAGGCCCAGGAGGGGTTTTCAAAGAAGAGGGAAGCTGAAGCCTTGTCTGCTATTAGGGTTTACAGGGAAGAACAGAAAAATAGAAAAGCTGAAAGAATGAGAAATGATGCTGTTGGAGGAAAATAGCAGTAAAGTGACACTGAGACTGCAAAGTTGGGTCAAAAGAAAATTCAAGAGCCTCCCTGGTGGTGCAGGGGTTCAAGACAGTGCTGTCAAGCTATTGCTAGCCTCTTCAGCATGAGTTAGATTCCCCGGCTGGACAGGGAAGTGACCCACATGGTGCAGCAGACCTCTCCTGACGTGCCCGCTGCTCCCCTCAGCAGTGTATTTCAGTCAGTCTGCCTGTTCTGTTCCCCACTCTGTCTCTGGTGAATCCTCTCACACCCCACATATTGGGCTTCCACCCCAGCTCTTGTATGCATAAATAAATCAATCTTTAAAAAAAAAAAAACAACAGAGAGAGAAAGAGTTAGAAATGAGTGAAACCTGCAGCAGGTACTGGTTGAACAACCAAATGGAAAGAGATTTAGCAATTGAGGGAGCAAGTGATAAAGATGGAATGGATGAAACCAAATGCTTTCAGAGAGCTGGAAAGGGTGGCCAGGAATAGATGCTATAGGGTAAGGAAAAATGTCAGGCTTTTCTGCCCTCCCGCCATCGGGATGGATGATGGATCCTTGCGGTCCTGAATGCATGCCTGATGGCGGGCACCTGTGGGCATAGGTAGATGAGATCCACCTGGGCTAAGACTGCTTTTAAGGGCAGCGTCACGGGGACGCCAGTAGAAACCAAGAACGAACAGAAGCCGAAAGAGAAGCCAAGAGAGAAACAGAAGCAGAGAAGCAGAAGCAGAAGCAGAGAAAACCGGAAAGCACAGAAAGAGTGAGGATTTGCTGGGGGCTGGGAGGACTGCCAGCCTCCCAGCCCCCCAGCACCCCTGCCTGCCATATGCCTGGTGAACCCCAATAAAAAACCTGCAAAACCACTGAGGACTCTGACTCCTCCTTTACCCAGTCTGCTGGATCATAGAAAACCTGCTCTGGTCCATTCCTGACCTTACAGATGCGAAGGGTGATAGGACACTTTTTCATGAAAAGTAAAGGATAAGGATGAGAGAATGGGAAGAGCTCAGAGACTTGTTCCTGGGTAGGCACAGGGAGGGGAGGAGACTCAGAGCCCAGAGACAGTGTCTAGGCAGGAGGACAGACTAGCAGCATCCTGGGGACACTGAGGGGCCAGGGCAGACTTTGGGAGCAGAAGGAGATTGTGCAGCTGCTGCTATGGGGGAGACCCTGGACATGAAGCTACAGGAAATGAAAGGCTAGCGACAAGTAATGAGGTCTCAAATGAGGTCGGACAGCAGGCTTTGCGATGGGTTTCCCCATGTCCCTTTCCCAGAACATCTCTGTCCAGAAACCAGCTTCTCTGCCCAGTCTTTTAAGAGCTTGAGGTTCCCAGAACCATATTGATGCTTTTGCTTAGACCTAGGAAGGCTGAGAATTTCACTAATGGTGGCCAAATGGAGAGTATTATAAAATGAGACGCAGCTATTGTTCCCCTTAATGAAAGACAAAATTATAATACCAAAGTATATCCAGTGACCAAGAAAAAATGGAATTCAGTGGAGCAGCAAAACATCGCCCAGCTAAACTCAGGAAAATAAATTCCTTCCCTAGAACAACGATTAGGTTACAAGATGACATATTTAATTCTTCAATTGGTTATTTCTGTTATGTGCTTAAGAATAAATGAGCTTAAGCTTCAGCATGGGCTATTTAAGCAAATGTCAAGAAACGCATTCGTGGGGCTGTTGAAAAGCAGGAGAGTATAATGGTTATTATTGTGAGCTTTGGAGCCGAGCTGTCTGGGTTTGCATCTTGCCTCTGCCACTTAATAATTGCATGACCCTCAGTGAGTTATTGCCCCTTCATGCTTCATTTTCTTCTTCTGTAAAATAGTGATAACAATAGTACCTATCTCCTGGGGCAGCGGTGAAAAGCCTTTCGCACAAAACCTGTTAAACACCATTCAGCAAATATTAATTAAGCACTATCATATTTTTAAAAATCAGATTGCTTGGTGATTTCATAGAAACATTGACACTTAAGGAATTCTGACACCAGGGCCTCCCTGGTGGCACAAGGGGATAAGCACTGCACTATGAAGCAATTCACAGCCTCTGCAGCACGAGTTCTATCCCCGGCCGGCCAGGGAGCAACACACATGGTGAAGCAGACCTCTCCTGTCTTGCCCACTGCTCCCCTCAGCAGTGTATTTCAGTCAGTCTGCCTGTTCTGTTACCCACTCTATCTCTGGTGGATCCTCTCACCCCCCATCTCTGGCCTGTACCCCAGCTCTTGTATGCATAAATAAATCTTTAAAAAAAGTTAAAAAAAGAAAAAAGAATTCTGAGATAACTTGGTCCTATAGTTTTCAAACTGTGTTACTCAGCGCCTAACAGTGAAAGAGAGATGCTTCTGGGGTTCCCTTGGGGGGTAAATGGGGAAGCAGAGCTGCGGTGGCCTTAGCTCTTGCCTGGCTTTGATCAGAATAGCTCTGCTTCTATCAATTTCGCACATCTGGAATATATCGGGAAAGCAGCTTTCTTTACAAATGAGGGCTCTGAGATTCAGAAAGGGAAGTGACTTTTCCAAGGCTAAATGGGGAGTTTTCAGTAGAGCAACTTCCAGCACCCAGGGCTCCTGCAGTGCAGGGCTGTCTCCAACTTTCTATCCATTCAGGAGCCATCACTATAGGGCAGAAGTTCTCCCCCATCCACAGGGCCCAATTAAGAAGCTTTCTTACCCCCCAGGCAGGACTGTCCTCTCCTGGAGCTTCCACAGGGTCTACGCAGCATACTGTTTCAAACATCCATTTTTATGATGAATGAAAAGAGATCTGACTTTCAAAAAGAATCACTTTTCCCATGTTTGACTCCCTACTGTCAAGCCCAGAAAATGGCACATAGTAGGCGCTAGGCCAAAGAGGGATGGAAACGCTGAGCGCACCGTGATGAGCACAGCGCTTTGCTCTTGCTATGGCGGAGGAGCACCAGCTCCGACAACTCTGCCCCACAGGAGCCGATTCTGAGGTCACCGAAAACTTCTGGCAAATTTATTTCTCTTTAAGAATAAAATGTGAGTCCCAAGTGCCACGTAGGGTTTAGTTTTTATTTTTCACATAAATGCCTCAGAGGTTGGAGGAGACACGCAGGCAGAGTGGGAGGGACAGGTTAGGGCGAGCATTGTCTGCCAGAAGGTTTCTGGCGCACCCACTGGCCCTGCGCGCTAGCTGGGGACTTGCTTCTTTCCCACGTGCGAGGCCTGTCTGTGAGCATAAGGAACCTTCTTCCTGTAAGCACATTCCAGAGCTGACTGATTAGGGGAGACCTTTTAATGAAGGCATTAATAATAATAATAAAAAAAAAAGCCCCAGTGCCAGAGGGGCCTGTACTAATTAGAATAGTGTCAATCAAGAGACACCCACACAGACAGCGCCTGTCCTTTCCGAGATGGGGGTTATGGGAGCTGCCAGTTGTTGCCGCTCCCCTGAGGCCCTTCTCCCCTTTCTGGAGGAACCATTTGTTAAAATCTGCTTCCTACACAGTGAGCCCCGCCCAGGCCAGGACCTGAGGAGGTAGCACCTTTAAACCATCTGGAACACCTCCATCTCTGCAGAGCTTTGCAGCTGTGGGTTCCCAGGAAGACTGGAGAATTCAGTGCTCCACCTCTCCAGTTCCCTCAGCTAACCCGTGAAACATTTATCTTCTTCTCCTCTTTGCCCTTCAGGTTAACCTTTAGACTTCCAAACTGATCACCACTATCCCATCTCTGTGTGTGTGTGTGTGTGAGAGAGAGAGAGAGAGAGAGAGAGAGAGAGAGAGAGAGAGAGAGAGAGAGAGAGAGAGAGAGAGAGAGAGAGTTGTTGTAAGGTCAGGAATGGACACGGTGCAGATTTTCTGATCCAGCAGACCGGGTGAAGGAAGAGTCAGAGTCCTCAATGGTTTTTGCAGGCTTTTTTTTTACTGGGGTTACCAGGTACACAGCAGGCAGGGATGCTGGGGGGCTGGGAGACTGGCAGTCCTCCCAGCCCCCAGCAAATCTTCACTCTATCTGGGCTCTCTCTGGCAGTCTCTCTGCTCTTCTCATGGCTCTGCTTCTCTCTCAGCTTCTGCTTCTTCTCTCTGGGCTTCTCTTTCGGCTTCTGCTGGCGTCCCTGTGACACTGCCCTTAAAAGCCCAGTCTTAGCCCAGGTGAATCCCATCTACCTAGGCCCACACCCTACTCCAGGTGCCCGCCATCAGGCATGCATTCGGGACCGCAAGGATCCATCATCTATCCTGATGGCGGAGGGCAGAAAAGCCTGATACTTTTTACCTTACCCTACAATTGTGTATTCTCTAGAAAACACTGACTCATATGTCTGTCTGTCTGTCTGTCTGTCTATCTATATATGATATATTTTAAGGACTTGGCTAGTGGGATTGAGGGGGCTCGCAATTCCAACATTTGTAGAGCAGGCTGGCAGGCTTGGACACTCAGGCAAGAGCTGACGCTATATTCTTGAGACAGAATTTCCTCTTCTCTGGAATCCTTACTTTTTTTATCCCGAAGTGTAGGGTAAGGTAAAAGGTATCAGGCTTTTCTGCCCTCCCGCCATCAGGATAGATGAGGGAACTCTGTGATCCTGAATGCATGCCTGATGGCGGGCACCTGAAGTGGGTACACCTGCGCTAAGACTGTGCTTTTAAGGGCGGCATCACAGGGACGCAAGAAGCCGAGAAAGGAGAAGCAGAAGCCAAAAGAGAAGAAGGCCAAAGGAGAAGCAGAGAACACCAGAGAGAGCCCAGATAGAGTGAAGATTTGCTGGGGGCTGGGAGGACTCCCAGCCCCCCAGCACCCCTGCCTGCCATGTGCCTGGTGAACCCCAATAAAAATCCTGCAAAAACCACTGAGGACTCTGACTCCTCCTTTACCCGGTCTGCATGGGATCAGAAAACCTGCACCGTGTCCAGTTCTGCCCTTACACGAAGGTTTTCAATTGGTTAGATGACACCCACACAATTGGCAAGGGTAGTCTCCTCTACCCTTAAAGTCAGCAGATTATAGATATAAATAAATAACCTTCAAATAATCTTCCCAGCAACACCTAACTTCATGTTTGATTGATAACTGAGTGCTACGGTCCGTTTGGGTCGACACAGAAAACTTACACGCCATCTTTTACTTCAATGGAGCCTCTCCACAGTGCTTTAAGCTAAGCAGGAAGTCAGCACTATCTCTACAGATTCAAAGACAGAGGGTCCTCTAAGTTGTATCTTGTTTACATTTACACAGCCAGGAAAAGTTATTGCTAGGTGTTAAACTGCACTTTCCTCATAATCAATATCAAAATCTTAATGTGAAATCACTATCTTTCTCACACTTCATTCAATCAAACCAGTAGCATCAGGGCTTTGCAGGCCTTCCGGGCTTCCCCCCTCATCCATGTGCTAAATCCCACAGGAGGGATGAATCAACAACCACCTCTATCACTGACGAAGGCATTTTGTTTACTTCAGAAAATCAGTGTTTTATGTGGTCACTGCAATCAGCGATAACAGGTGTATAGAATTTCAGTTTACAAAATACTTTCAAATATATATTATTCCTCTTAATCTCTATTTTAAAAAAAATCAATACAAACACTAAGAAATATCCATTGCATGAAAGAAACTGGGTTTGATCAAAGTCTTTAAGCCAATATTTGTTGAGGGTGTTAGAACCCCCAGCATTTCACCTGGTTACTAATTGGTCCATTACCCAAACCAAACACCATCAGCATATTGTTTCCCTAGGGCTGATGTAACAAAGTGGATGTCTAAACAACACACAGTTGTTGTCTCATAGTTCTGCAGACTGGAAGTCCAATATCAAGTGTTGGTAGGGTTAGTTCCTTCTAGGGCTGTGAGGAAGAATCTGTTCTAGGCCTCTCCCCCAGCTTCTGCTGGCTTGCAGGTAATCTCTACCTTATAGACAACTTGCTCTGATCCTGCCTTCATGTTTACAAAACATTCTCCCTGCATCCAAATGTTCCCTTTCCATAAAAACACCAGTCTTATGATATTAGTGATGCATCCTATTCCAGTATGACCCCATCTCAACTAGTGACATTTACAAGAAACCAGTTTCCAAATAAGGTCATATTCTAAAGTATTAGAGATTAGAATTTCAGTATCTGAATTTAGATGGGGGGATGTGGAGATATAAGTCAGTCTATAGCAATGTGTCTCTTAAATTCATTACCTTATCACTCTATAAAATGGGCAAAGCTGAGATGAGTGTTTCCTTTTAACAGATGAAAGTTAGATTAATAAGGTAAGGTGAGGGCCTCCCCTGGTGGTGCAGGCAGTTGAGCGCTGCACTGTGATGCTGTCTGCAGCCTCTGCAGTGCAGGTTCGATCCGGGCCAGCCAGGGAGAATCCCACATGGTGCGGCAGACCTCTCCTGTCTCGCCTGCTGCTCCCCTCAGCAGTGTATTTCATCAGTCTGCCTGTTCTGTTCCATGCTCTGTCTCTGGTGAATCCTCTCACCCTCCTGCGCATCTGGCCTATACCCCAGTTCTTGAATGAATGAATGAATGAATGAATGAATGGATGAATAAATAAATAGATAAATCTTAAAAAAAAAATAAGGTAAGGTGAGCTGTCTTGGGCCATTGAGTGACAAATCTATCCCTGACCTCATTCTGCCCACTGCTCAGCTTTAAAAGTGGGGCCTTCAGTTTGATAGGGGATTATCAGGGCTTGGTAGTGGGCAAATGTGAAAACGTACATTTGAAGAAGTGCAAACTTGTACTCCTAAGACATGTACAATGTTGTAAACCAACATTATCACAATAAAATAATTAAAATTTAAATACATAAAATAAAAGCATGACCATCAATCTACATCAGGGCATATGGGACTCCACCATTGTCCAAAATATAGGTCCTGCACAGCCCATTTGTTCCTTGAGATACTTCTGATAGAGAGAAAATGACTGAACAAACGAAATTGTTAGACTGTGAAGCATGTTAGAAGGGACTTTAGCCTGAAAGGGATGGGAAAATATTGTTGGATTTCTATGTCTTCAGTCTCCAAATACCAAGGAAATGGGACCAGATAGAGGTTGTACAAGGTTAACTAAATAAAGGAAAGGTTAGTTGTGCTCGTTGGGCACATTAACATTCCTTTGTTGCCATAACTACATAGAATTATCAGCAAAGTTTTTGTAATCCAAAATAGGATCAAGGTATTTGAATGAGATTTTCTCAGACCAGAGAGCCTCCCAAAATTACCTAGATTTTTCTAACGGGATCAAAAAATCTTGGACTCATCATAAGCACACAAATTATGGCATGCCTGGAAGACAACTGATTTGAGTGATAATTTAGAGCAAAGCCTTGCAGATGAACCATAGGCCATAAAGCACTCCTCCAATCACCCATAAGATAATAGAGAGAGCCCACAGTTATGGGTGGAGACCTAGTACCCACCATGTCTTGTTCTATTACTTTCTGATTAGTGAGGAGGTAGCATGAACTATGGGACTTGCTGGATATTTTTGGTCCAACAGATCTGAGTTTGTTTTGTGTGTGTCATTCACTAGGTCTGTTACCTGGGGTAGAAATTTATGCTCTTTAAACCTTAGTTCCTTCATCTGTAAAATGGGTATAAAAATACCTACTATTGTATGCTGAATGCCAACCACATAAATGTGGTTGTGCTCTTATTGTGAGTTGATTTGTTTTTCCTCTTCTTTCTCTCTGACGCCTCCCTCTCTATTGGCAGAGAGATTTTATGACCATAGCTAGGGAAAATATAAATGATTATCTCTTGAAGTCATCCTAAAGGAGAAACATTTTTGAAATATTTTTGTTATGGTTGACATGCCTGTGAGTTTTTGTGCTGTGCATTATTTCAGTAGATCTGGGGTTGAACCAGGCACCTCTTTGGCAAGCACAGACATGAGTTGGCAAGTGCCAAGAATGACATTTCCACACATGGTTTTTAGCAAGTATATGTCCCTATAATCTAACAAGATGTGCTAATAATTACCATCTAGTCTACCATCCCTCATTGGGATATATTATTAAGGCCACAGAATTCTGGTAAGAGTTTATCTCTTTGTCTTGTATCCTCCCTGTCTGTTCACTGGGAACACAGAGGTTGTTTTTACCAGTCTGAACAGTCATTAAAGGACTGAATAAAGGGCCTCCCCGGTTGCACAGCGGTTGAGCGCTGGGTTGCAAAGCTCCCCGCAGCCTCTGCAGCGCCGGTTCAATCCCCAGCTGCTCCCTGGCCACCGGAGGAGGGTCCCGCGTGGCACGCAGACCTCTCCTGCCGCCTGCTGCTCCCCTCAGCAGTGTACTTCGGTCCTTCTGCCTGCTCTGCTCCCCGCTCTGGCTCTGGTGAATTCTCTCACCCTCCCGCACTTCAGTGCTTGTATGCATGTATGTATAAATCAATCAATCAATCAATAAATAAATCTTAAAAAAAAAAAGGACTGAATAAAAAAACTTATCAAATTGGAATCAGATCTTCAACTTGTGCTTCTGGCCTCCTAATCTCCTGGCCACATTTTTTTTCCTAATCTAGAAATATCAATTCATACTCTATCCCTGTGCAAGAGACTGAGCTAAGTCCCAGATCTGTGAACTGTGTACTGGGGTAGTGGACTCAGACCCTTCTCTCCTACCTGACCACCCATCAACAGCCACTCATAGTCGGAATCTCCTCCCCCTGGAGAAGGGGGAGCTTCACATGAGATCACACTTAACCAAATGTCCTTTATAACTTTTGTTCCTCTTTATCAAAAAGTCAGATTTTTATCACTGCATTGAATACAGCTGTTTTCTTGATAATACAGAAAGCATAAATGAAATAATACTATGGAGTCATATTTTCACCAAAGTCTATTATGTGTCTGGTCAATTCTGTGGGAACATAACATTAAGAAAACATAGATACTGCTTTCAAAGAGCTCACAGTATAGAAGGAAACACTTTGGGATGGCAAGAAGTCAGGAAAGACCTAAATGGCAGGGGCAGTGCTGGCATAGACTGGACTTTTCTTGATCTTCATCAGCTGAATGTTCCTTCTGTAGACTGAGGTATCCTACCAAGTATCTAGAGCTGGGTTATCAGCAACACCAGAAAAGTTTGATATTCATGCCTGTAGTACAACTGTCACTAGTCATGTATGGCTACTAATCACTTGGCATGTGGCTAGTATGACTAAGGAAGTGAAGTTTCCAAGTCAACTAGTTTTTAATCATAGCCAGTGGCTACCATATTGGACAGCTCTTTATGACCATATCATTGGGACTGGGGTAAAGTTGAAGTGGTTATGGGGAGAGCTCACCCCCTGCTCCACCACCCCTCCAGAATACCTGTCATCTCCCTCAATATCAGGAGACTGAGACATGCAGGGCTGGGCCCTCTGAAGTGCTGCTAAGCCCATGTGGTCAGCCAGGCCCTCCCACACCTCAACATGGCCATCACCAGCAATGCTCCTTTGAGTGATGAAGCTGATAAAGCCTGGCAAGCTGCAGTTTTGGAAAGGTGCTAACCCTTCATGAAAGAGGAGCAATGAGCTGGGAAAAGACCAGGGCCTAGCTATCAATGTCAGCGGGGGCCTGCAAGAAGTGTGAAATGGACATGAGGCATCCTGCACTCCAACCCCTGCCTGCTGTGACCCTGAACAGGCTGCTTCCTCTCCCTGGGTCTCAGTTTCCTTCTCTGTAAATCTGAAGGTTGCATTTTCTGAAATTGTTAACCAGCTCAGAGCTTCTGAGAATACCTTACTCCGAGAGACAGCAATTTAGATAGTGAAGGAGAGTCTGGAGATTTATTTTCCAATGTGAAGAACAAGGCAAAACTAATTTAGCAGGAAATAAAAAATGGGAATGGTTGAGAGTACACGGTGTTATTGGCGGTAAGCAAGTGCTACCAGTGAATTTAGTAACAGGAGGAAAAGGCTGAGATTACAAAGCAGAAGAGGAAAATGACATGGAACTGATAAGAAAAGAAAGTGGAGAACAAAGAAAGCAGGGGCTATAAGAGGTCAGATAAATACCATGAGAATTATCAGCTACCTGCCTTGCAAGTCAGTGAAGGGTGAAGACTGCAGTAATGAGACCACTGTCGACTAGAGAGAGTGACTCCATCAGGAGTGACAAACAGCATATGTTGTCCTTGGTGCAGAAAATTCTGACTTCTTTAGTCCGTATCTAAAAACACAAGGAGAAAAACTCCTGTGGGAACAACTTCACTTTAACCAGCAAATATTTATTGAGAACAGAGGTTCTTAATTCTCAGTGACCATCAGAAGTATCTGGGGAGCCTAAACAATAACAAATAAGAACATGATGCCCAGGTCCCTTCCCAGAAACCCTCCTTTCTTTGATCAGGAGCAATGCTCTGTGTCATGGGTAGCCAAAGTTCCCGAGGAGACACTAAAATTTAGCCACCACTAAGCCCCTTTCGTCTCTTGTCCTCCAGGCTCTGTGCTAAACCAGGACCCACAAAAGAACAAGGCAGACATGACCCCATCTCCTCAGTGCAAGTATTTACCAGTGTACTAAAGATCCAGTGACATTTGTGAGGCCCAAAGGATCTCTAGGCTAGACATGAAGAGAGCGATGCTTGGAGAGGTGGATTATTCCCATAGACACATGGCTGGAGAGTCATTAGTCCAGGATTCAACCGCATTAGGTCAAGTCTCAAAACCCAGAGCTTCTCCCTGTGCATCCCGTGACATCCAGCAACCAGAAGCAGAGACAGGGGGCTTTCCAGTGGCCCCCTCTCTTTCATTATCAAGCACCTGAAATGTTCACTAGGCTCTCGACATATCTATGGTTATCTGCCTTTTAAGTGACATAAACAGCCTGGGTGGCTGGTGGATGGGAACTCTGAGACAGACCTACTGTGGATTACAATGAGACACCTTACTTGAATGACTTGAAAAGGGGGAAAACACTGATTTTTGGATACCAGCTGATGTGCTATGTACTGAAGGACACAAAGATGAAATTGTCTCAATCCTGCTAAGAAGTAAGTGTACTACGACTTGCTCATTAATGTTTTAGAGCAGAGGTCTACAAACTTTCTGTGAAGGACTGAATAGCAAATATTTTTGACATCGCTAGCCATATGGTCTTTGTCACAGTTACTGGATTCTGCCATTATAATACAAAAGCAGTCATAGGCAAACCACAAATGAATAAGCACGGCTTTGTTCTAATAAAACGTGACTTATATACACAGAAATTTAAATTACATTTGATTTTCATGTATCACAAAATTTTATTCTTGATTTGATTTTTTTCAATTATGTTAAAATGTAAAAAAAAAGTCTTTCTTAGTTTGCAAGCTGCATACACAGTGTGGGACTGGATTTGTCCCACAGGCTGTAGTTTGCCAGTCCCTTTTCTAGAGGTAACATGGCAGGGGGTACACAGCAGGACAGGACCACATCCACCAGATTTGGGGCATCCAGGAAAGCCTCTCGAAGAAGGTGGTACTTTAACTGTCCCTGTTCACCCAGGTGTCCTTTAGCCAATGCTTATTTTCTTATTTGGAATTTAGATTCAGCTCATCTATAATCTGATTTCAGTGCTAGTTTTGAATTCTCTAGATATTCTTAAAGGAAGAACTAAATGATATTTTTTAAAAATTGTTGTCTCAGATATTGTCATTGGGTGCCTTCTCTGACTTGGAATATAGAGGTGAGAAATTCTCCTATGTAAGGGAAACTGATGCCTGTTTGGTAGCAAATAGGAGAGATGGAGATGAGGAATAACATGAACATCTTTATGTGACAGAGACTTTTTTCCACACATTACTTAAGTTTTCACATATAATCTTCAGTTACCCTCCCTGTTATTATCACCATTTTACAGAAGAGGAAAAGAACTAAACCTTCTCAAAGTCATGAAATCAGTATGTGGCAGTTGAAGCTTGAACTCAAGCTATTCAATTTTAAGGCACCATTTTCCCTTATCATGTTTTCTTCCCTTATAAAATGATCATCTCTCATAAACAAGGTTTGCAAACAGACTTGATAGCACAGAAGTTTCTAGAAAAAATCTTAAACTAAGCAAATGCCTTGGGAAACTTTCAACAAAAATGCTGGAAAATATTATCTATCAGCCCCTCTTGCTCACCTGCCTGTATCAACGTTTCATTCAATTAAACAATTTCAGACAGGTTGGTGGGAAGAGCAATAGCTTTTAGAACCTCGGTCTTTATGAGGGTTCTTAATATTATTGAAGCCTAAAAGATTTATGTCTCTGAGGATAGTTCTTAGGGGGCAGCTTAGGAATCAAAAACCTTTATACAAAGGAACTCCATTCCAGCAATTAAATTCCCTATTACTTCATTATACTTTCCTTGCACTTCTTATGCGATAATGTTGCTTCTGGTTTTATTTCCGTCTCATAATTGTGAAGATCTGTCTGTAAAGCACGTTCCTTTCCCCAAACATCAGGGCCATTGGACACCTACTAGAAAACTCAGGGAGGAGAAGCAAACCCTTAAACAGTGTTAGTTTTGCCCCAGACAGGCTCTCCAGTCCAGACTGGGTGCTCAGCCATCGATTCTATTGTATCTCAGCTCTATGCTAAGACTCAGGCCTTTGTCATTCCTCAGACTCCAATAGGGAGTATTTCTAGTACCTTCCTTAGCCCTCATGTGCAAGTCCAGGCAACAACCCTACTCTTCCTCTTGTCCCCAGTCCATCCTCACCTCCAGCCCTCCATTTTCAGGTGAAGGGCAGGGACCAAGTCATTATGTGTATCCCTCCTGCATGCAGAGGACACAGATCCTAAGCTACCCCATTCTTGGGAATTATTCTGGTATTGTCTTGGAGGGCGGTGGGGTGAGGAAGGTACTTCTCATCCACTAGATTACTGCCTGATGCCCATACTGACACTTTAGGGGAGAATCTGCCTCAAAATGGGGTGGAAATAGGAAGAAGAGAGCCATGGTGCACCTTGAATCAAGTCATATTTATCACATCTGTTAGATAGTCAATTACTTCTATTTTTGGCTTAAATTTGAAATCTTTTTCCTGTTGCTTACAACCAAGAGAGTCCTAGCTGAAACCTTGACCTCCTACCTTCTGATCCAGTCCTAGAACCCTGCCTTGATCCCTCTCCTATGTCTCTGGTCTCATCATTGAGTGAGTGCCTCAGTCTTGTGTTGGCAAGACCCTACCTTGTTCCAGCAAGTTTTACTTCATACCTACCTTGGAGACTGGAATACTCACCACTACCTGCTCCCAACTAAACAAGTGAAAAGGTCACCTTTTTTCTGTTTTTGGTCTTAATGTTTATCACATAAGGAACACACATTAATAACAGAACATTGATTGAATACATAGCTGACTGGAGAAAAACATTTGTTCTATATAATCTCTCTTTACATAAGAAATGTGGATGCAGGCAACTAGAGGATTTTTTTATTTGCTGAGGGAAGACAAAAGCCTTCATCCTCAGTAGTGCGGCCTTAGATATATTTAAAGATGATATTAAAGAGTGGAAGAGGATATGCAAACATGGAATTGCTCTGCCTAAGAAGAGGCCCCAGAGAGCAATTGCCCCATGGAAGCAGAAGCCAGCAGCCAAGAGCCTGCATGGGGGCAGGTGCAAAGCAGAGATATGTTCAGAAACAGGTGTGGAAGAAGATGCTGGTCGCATGGGTTTGGGGGGCAGGGAGGACAGATAAAGGGGTAAACCCCTGTGTACTATAAAATAGCTTTCTCTTCCCCTTGACCTATGAATTCCACAGACTTCTACATTGTCCATTACTCTTTAGGTATGAAGTTAATTTGGAGGAAGCTTAAAAAAAGTGAGCAGAGGGACATCAATGAGTCACCACCATAGCTTAACACATACATAACACCGGTTTGAAAAGGAAATTAGGATGCTGATACTGCTGGGTAGATTAATTGCCTTAACAATAACTCCATCTATATCCCAAATAGACTGAAGCTCCAGTATGGGTGGAAAATGCAGTCCAGCAAGCCCAACCATCTGCATTGAAGCCTGTAACTGGTCTGTGTCCTTGTACCTATTTACATCCACTAATTTACATACAAAAATTTTTATCATTAAATATACTTCTACTATATCATTTTCAATACTTCAAAATATCTGCATACTAATTTAGTTAACCATTATCTTTTGCTTGACATTAAGATGGTTTATATGATTTACTAAAATAAACCACATTGAGATATTATAAGTAGATTCTTGCATTTTTCCTCATAATTTCCTTAGCAGAAATTCCTATGAGTGGAATCAATGAGTCAGAAAAAAAATAGGTATTTTTAGGGCTCTTTAAGATATATTATGGCAATGGTAAATATATTTTTCATATTATATATATTTTTAAAAGATATTTTAAAAATGTTTTCATTTAAAGTATGGTTTAAGTAAATTAAATACCTGTATTTAAAAAATATGTGTATGCATTTAATATATATTTTAAATGTATCTTATATATTTTAAAAATATTTTTAAAATATTATTTTTTTTTTCTCCTTTGGAAAGCCTTACAGCCTGGGTGCTAAGGTCTTCATTTTCTCCATGGATGCTCTCACTTGATTAGATGAGTGGTAGATTAAAGTAGCTCTCTCCACAGGGAGCTTCAGAGATGGGCAAATAATATTGGAATTCCAGGCTCTTGATATATATTCCATTAAAGACTTGTAGTCTCTCCCTGTTCTCCAAACTTCCCTGCATAAAATTTCCATTAACTGCATTTTGCACACGGAAAAAAAAAAAAAAAACCTCAAAATTTTGAATCACATCCAAAGTCCCAGACCTAATAAATGTAGAAGAAATGATAGAAATAAAAATCATCCTTTTGCAAGTCCCAATACAAGAATTGATTCAGACAAGGATTATCAAAGGAAGCTATAACAACTAGGTGAAAAGTTATAGGAAACAGGGATATTCCTGTTATATTCAGACAGTGCCGAAATACCACCACACAAATTATTAATTCAAATGGGAGAATCTATCATTGCAATAAAAATATCTAATGGTCAAAATAGTCACCAAGAGATCTAACTTAGCATCCCTAATGGTGGGTTAGCCTTGCAATGAATGCCTCTCCATGTACCACAGTATAAACTTCAGAAATCACCTGCAATGTATTCTTGCACCAAATAATTTAATGTGAATGTGATCAAGTCATTCTAGATCTTTCAGGTCACAGAAAACAGGAAGAACAGGAAAACAAATGATGAAATAATGAGAAAAATCCTGAATATAGGATATTCTATAGGACTAGCATTTCAACTCATCAAAAAATCATTTGTAATTTTTAAAAAGTGGGAGCTTTATAATTTAGACTAAAAAGACATAACATAACAACTGTGAGTGTGAACTTCATGTGTCCAGCTGACTGGGCATAAGGGTGTCTAAATATGAGGTCAAACATTATTCTGGGTGTTTCTGGATTAACATTTGGATTGATAGACCAGATGAAGGGGACGGCTCTTCCTCATGTGGGTGGGCCTCATTCAATCTCTTGAAGATCTGAATAGCACAGAAAACCTGAGTCAGGGGGAACTTCTGCCAGACTGCATTCAAGCCCAGACATCAGTTTTTTTCTTGCCTTCAGACTTGAACTAAAACACCTGCTCTCCTGGGTCTCTCGTTTGCCACCTGCAAAGCTTGAGAATTATCAGTCTCCATAAACAAATGAGCCAATTCTTTAAAATAAACCTCTTCGTGTATATGTATATACTCCTATTGGTTTTGTTTCTCTGTAATGCCCTGACTAATACAACTAAATACAGTGTGTGGACCTCGTTTCAGATCTTGTTGAGGAAAAAAAGAAAGATAATTATAAAAGACATTTGGGGATTAATTAGGAATACTTTAATATAGACTCTATCTTAGAGGATATTGGAATTATAATTAATTTTCTTAGAGGTGATAATGGTGCTGTGCTTAAATGGAAGATAGTTTTTATTCTTTGGAGATAAATGCTGAGGTATTTATAGGCAAAATATCTTGCTGTTAAAACTTACAGAGAAGACATACATATAGAGAGAAAGAAATAGAGTGACTCTATGGCAGGATGTTGATATCGAGGATATATAACTGATACTGTTATAGGACAGGGAGAGGGGCAGCCCAAACCCCACAAACCTGCCTATTCTAAATGGGTTCTGCCATCTGCCGCATCAACACAAAACATATGACTTTAATGGGAAGGAACTTTAATAAAACTAAGAAACAATACAGGTAAGGCAAAGAATCTAGTTTCTAAATGAAGCACCCAAAGTTACCCGTCCCCTCGTGGGTAAAAGTCCATCCATATGGGAATGGCCCAGAGCAAGGCCCCACAGCCTGCCAAAAGTCTAAAGCATCTTCCAGTGGGGACCCACAGAAAAGGGTCAAAAACTACCAGACAAGGCGGGAAGGAAAAGAGCAAAATCAACATCAAAATAAAAGCTGCCATTGTCACCTCCCCATGGGTCTCACCCACATCTGTGTTACCCAGTCCACGACCAAAAGACAAGCACAGTTTCTTCATGTGTCTCTAGGCTCCACGCGCCTACTCAAGGTCTCCTGGCTCCATCCTGCTTCCTTCCTCAGTCTCTTCTGCTGCTTCTCCTCTTCCTGCTCAGCTCCACCCTCCCTTGGGTGGGGCAGGGAACCTCCCCCTTTCCTGGGGACCACCCTGTTACAATCCTATGTTGTTCATCTAACTGTTTTGTCTGGAGAACCCCCCTAAACGATCCTTTCTGCAGGATCCCCTGCATGTGCTGGGGATTGTAAGAAATTATAAACATGAAGAAATAATTAGAAAGAGTGGTTGCATTTATGTTTTTCATTTTTTAGAAAGAGTTGTGACCAACAAAGACGTAAATTGATCTTCCCTTAACAGGAGAATTTTCCCTCCCGGTGGTATAAATTCCATTCACCATCTTCCCCCATGTGAAACAAAATGCCCCCCCCCCTTTTATTTTCTTCTCTTCCTAAGTCTTAAGTAAAATACTTAGTTCATAGGATTCAAGACTTTCTTCTTTTGTGATACATATTTTAAGCAAAGCTTTCTTTTTTAAATTTCATTTTAGCTGCTTCTCAAAAGTTTTGACACATTTTCCTTCACTCAATTCTATGGTAAAGGAAACACTCAAATACTATAATGTTTCCTAAATTTAACTTTATTGTTTTATTTAATCCATGAATTATTTATATATTCTTTTATTTTTATATTTGTGTAGGCTTTTAATTATCTTTGGAAATTGATTTCTAACTATACACCAGGGTCAGGGAACAAGTCCTGATTTTTATGTTTGTTGAAATAAACATAAATATCTGATATGTACTTGAAAAAGTACATATATGTACTTTTTTAGAGAAAGTACATATTTCTCTAATATGCAGAAACTGTGTTCTATGTATGTATCTGCCTTAGGCCAAGGTTGATAACTGCTTTGTTCAAATGTTCTATTGTATATCCTGACTGTTTTTCTCTATTCGATCTATCAAAAATGAGGGAGGAATCTTAAATTGCCAACCATAATTGTGGTTTTGCTAGTTTCTTCTTGTAATCTGGATTATTTTTCTTCATTTATTTTGAGGATTGTTTTAGATTCAGGGGAGGTACAAAATCAAGTCATCAAAAATAAGGAAATTCTGAGAAAATGTCACAATCTAGAGAGCCTAAGGTGACATGATGATTAAATGCAACATGGTATTCAGAACGGGCTCTAAGGACAAAAAGGGGATAAATTAAGGAATTTGAACATAAAATAGACTTTAGTTAATAATTATGCATCAATATTGATTCATTTATTATAACAAATGCATCATAGTATATAAGATCTTAATAATAGGTAAAACTGGGTATAGGGTATATGAGAATCCTTCATTATCATGCATCTTTTCTATAAAATTAAAACTATTTTAAAATTAAAAACTTATTGGAAAACAAAAGTAGAGGCATGTTTGTGATATATCCCCAAGGAAATGTAAACTCTAATTTAGGATTTCCAGTATTTTCACAAAGCTATACAGATACTGATCTCTAGACCTAAAATTATAAAAAGAAAGGAAATTAACCCCCAAGGCAGAGAAAGAGGAGGAATACATAAGAAACAGAAGATTAAAGGCACTCAAGAATTTGAGACAATAGAATAATCAGTTATAGAGTATAAAATTAGTTTAAATAATTAAAGGGATAAAAGAAGAAATCACAAACATGAAGAAATAATTAGAAAGAGTGGTTGCATTTATGTTTTTCATTTTTAGAAGAGTTGTGACCAACAAAGACATAAAATGATCTTCCCTTAAGAGGAGAATTTTCCCTCCCGGTGGTATAAATTCCATGACTCTTACTCTAACATTAAATACTCATTATCAGAGAGACTTAAACACCAACTCTAGGAATATATGTCACAAAATTTACAAGATACAAAAATTCACTGTAGCCTTAAGGTAAAGTATGAGTACCACTATTCAATGATTGTATACAAATTCAGGAAATAAAGATCATAGAGGACAGGGATTTCCAACTACATACTGAAGTTTTATTTTCCTTATATTTTTTTCTTCTGCAGGAGGAACTTGAAGTTTCTAAAGACAAAATTGGCATTCTTTGCTATTTAATAAACAGTGTGTACAAAATCACTCGAGGTTGTCTGCAATCTGAGCAAATGATTTTATAGAATCAAAAGTCTTACATGGAAAATAAATTGTTATTCTATTTTGCTTTCCAGTAAGCTAAAATTTTAATTCCATGGTCTCTGAAGTCTAAAAGTGCCTGCCCACTTGTAGAAGATGACAGCTGATATGAGCTTCTTGACTGCCCCGAGTCAAAACAGAAGACAACACAAGACCCTTTCTTAACAAAGGGACTAGAAGATAAAGGAAGTTTCCTTATGATCTGAAAATGTCCTAGAGTGCTCTGCATAATTCAGTTGTAGTCTACGTAGCTATGACTCAATTATATGGTATTAACTGCCCCAAGTCAAGAAGAATTATTGTATTTTTTCTCCTTTCTCTAAAATATAACTCACTCACATGGGAGCCAGTTAGTCATCATCACTGTAAAAGGGCAGAGAAATATGCTACAGTCTGATTAAATTCACATGCTATGACATACCGCTCAGCCAGAGAGCATCTTGTGTTCCTATTAGAATCTTGTTACAGAGAATATTGCCAATTCATCACCCTTCACAGGTTTTCTTAGGTAAGAGGTGGAGGCCATTTTCATTTTCTTACCAATATTAAAGAGCAAGAAGGAATTTGTGTAGGCAAATAAAACAGCAAGTAAATAGGAACCAGTTTCTGCTCCCCTCCCTGGGCCCTACAAAGTGGTCTTTGGGAAGGGAGGGGGGTTTAATAAGATAATGAAAGTAAGTGGCTGTATCAAATGTAAGAGGTAATTGGAATTCCTCACTTTCTCATTCTTTCTAGAACAAATCCTTCAGCATGTCTGGCTCACAGAACTTCCAAAATACTCACCAGTTCCTTCCTTCCTTCACTAGATCTGCTACATCTTTCATAATCCAAATATACTATCATCCTATCTTAGACTATGACAAAGACCTTTTAAGTCCCACCTTTGTCTCTCCTGCCCTAATTCAATCTATTCTTATCAAAATAATCAGAGTATATATATATATATATATATATATTTTAAAAATACATATACATATATGTGTGTGCATATACATATATACATATGTATATATATATACATACACACATGTATATATGTGTATGTGTGTATATATATATATATTTTTTTTTTTTAAATAAAAGGAAACAAGCATCTTTAAAGCTCCTACTTTAAATCCTCTAATTGTTTCCCGTTGTGCTTGGAATAAAATTAAAAACTCTTTTGCCTCCAAGATGTTGTATGATCTGGTGAGTTCCGGGCCAAAGTCTGACCTCTTTCACATGAACAAACACACTCATTTGTACCTGTACACACATTTTTAAGTATTAAAATATTTAATTTCAAAGGCTCTGAAAATAAACAAATTCTTCCTGGTGAAAGCCAACTTTGCCCTCTTTCTCCCATCCCCTCCCCCAATCTCAACTTCTGCACAAAACATCAAGGACACCTCCACAAATTGGGTTGACATCAAGAAGCTTCCTCTACCTAAAATTGACAGAGAACCACTCAAGCTGAAAGCATTTCTCCTGTGGGGCTGTGAATCTCTTCTCCTCTCATTAATTAGAGAATTTTCCTTCCTTGGGCAAAATGGAACAGTGCTGTCAGTTACCTGTGACAGACAAATCATAATATTATTTTAGTTTATCTTCAGCACCCCTCCAACTTGTATTAAGTTATTTGGGGTGTGAAGCAGGTTATTTTTGGCTTTTCAAACATATTAATCTTCATGAAGAAGAGGCGAAATAGATGAGTATTTGGGATCTCAGTCTCAGGCATAACTGTACGAAATCTTCACTCACTCATTAACTAGATAACATTTTGAGCAAGTAAGGTAACCAATAGTATTTATCTATAACTTATGAAATACATAGTTATAGCACCTTTTCAGTAGGACACCAAAGAGGATTAAGTGGGATAATGTTTATAAAGATCTGAACACAGAAAGTCATGCATTGTTTTGTGACATTTTGGTCAAATATGGGCTGCAAATACAGTGATGATCACCATAAACTATGTCATGCTGCCTAAGTATAAGCTATACCATTTAGGTTTGTATGTATCATTCTCTATGATGTTTGTACAGTGAACCAATTGCTTACAGATGCATTTCTCAAACACATCCCCATTGTTAACCATTAAGTAAAGCATAACTGTAGTTCAGCATATAGTAAGTGCTCAATAAATTTAAGTTGCTGCCATTTGTATTGGGAAGATAAAAAAAATGGTGTGTGTGTAGTTATGGTAGACATGTGATAGTGAGCAGCAGAGTTTAGAAGATTTAAGCCAAGATATATTACAGCTATCCTGGAATGGACGTTCCAATGACTCCAGTCTAACACCCATCAAAACTTCTCCACAGGCCTCCCCTGGTGGTGTAGGCAATTGAGCATCATGCTGTGAAGCTGTCCACAGCCTCTGAAGCGCCGGTTCCGCCACATGGTGTGGCAGACCTCTCCTGTCTTGCCAACTGCTCCCCTCAGCAGTGTATTTCGTCAGTCTGCCTGTTCTGTTCCCCCCCTCTGTCTCTGGTGACTCCTCTCACCCTCTTGCACATCTGGCCTGTACCCCAGTTCTTGTATAAATAAATAAATAAATAAATAAATAAATAAATAAATAAATAAATAAATCTTTAAAAAAAAAAAAAACTTCTCCACAACTGTTCTGCTGAGGAGGGGAGTCATACTTCCCCAGAAGGGTGAGGCTTACAAAGGAGACTTGTATATTAGAGGAAAAAACCTTTTAAGCTATTTAGAACTGTTTAGCTAAGGATCAGGTGTCCATTCTGGCCCAAACTAGTAAACCCTAAATCAACATGCACAGAGAGGATGCTCTGTGACTTAAAATTACCTTAGATTCATTGATATCCATTTGCGTAATAAAATCCGCACTCAAGGGGATACCTAGCCCACTGAACTTGCAATCCATATAAAGACATAACCTGGATATGAAACTATAATGAGTCTTTGCATAAGATTTCAGATATTCCAACCTGCCTCGCTCCTCCCAAACACCAATAGTCCTATAAAAATCCTAACTCCCATTGAGAAAGGGAAACAATGCTTTTAGAGTGATCTCCGTGTTTTCTTACTTGATTCAAGTAATAAAACTCTCCTAAATATGAACCTTCAACTTGATCTGTTCCAGTGTCTAACACACACCAAGCAATGAACTCTTTGAGTTTAGTAAACACTACCTCTCTGAACAGAGTTTGCTTAATGTCCAAAGATGACCAATGTCATCTTCAGGCTGTTAGTAAATTACTTTGATTATAACCCAAAAATCTGATTCCCTATCATTTTCATCTGTTGGTGAAGTAACCCTTTGAGGGCGTGTGATGCAGATACACTGATCTGATCATCACTTCATGGTTCATCAGGTGTTGAACACGACTATCAGATACCTCTTTTTGCTGAAACCATGAGGTTAACATGTTTGTTTCCTCCCAGGGCTTGTCCCAGGATGTGGTGTGAGGCTCCTTGCCATCCTGAGCACTCTTCTCCATTTGCATGAGTGATACCACAACACAAGTGGTACCCAGAGTTGATGCATGATAGCAGGAATGCTTTCACCAAAGCCCAACACAGCTCATCTTTTTCTCAAAGAATTTTAAATTTCCTAATTCCATGAGCATTCTAAAAAGGCTGTGTAAAAGGAATCCACATGCCAGATTAAAAATTAAAAAAAACCTGAAATTCAGGATTCAGTAAAATATGAGCTTGTTAAAATTCCTTTGAATTGTACCAAGAACTGATTATTTTAAAAGTGGTGCCTACACCTCTGTTTAACATAGCAAGTGATGAGAGGCTGTGAGACAGACTTGAGTCTTGAGGAAGCTGGTTCCTACATTCTCTTTTCTTTTTTTTTTTTTTAAATAGAGGCATGCTTTATTTATTTATTTGTTTGTTTGTTTGTTTATTCATGCAGTGGGTACAGTCAGAAGCACCACGGGAGGGTGAGAGAATTCACCAGAGCCAGAGAAGGGAGCAGAGCAGGCAGAAGGACCAAAGTACACTGCTGAGGGGAGCAGCGGGCGGCAGGAGAGGTCTGCGCGCCATGCAGGACCCTCCTCTGGTGGCCGGAGAGCAGCCGGGGATCGATCCGGCTCCTCGGGCGCGGGCAGCTTTGCAACCCAGCGCTCAACCGCTGCACCACCGGGGAGGCCTCCTACATTCTCTTTTCAACTCCTCTTTGAGAACTAGTCCAGTCCAGTGATCCAATAATCAGATTGGAATTTAAGTATAATCTCTGCCTTTCATCAAAAGCAAACTTTACAGGTTGTATGACCTTGTTTACCTCCCTGAAATTCGGTTACTCAAGTTTGAAGTAGAGTCAATAATCCTGACCTCTCGTGACTGCAGTGAGACTCTCATGGATCAGTGTTTGTAAGCTGCCCAAACAAGGTCTGAAGCAGGACGTGCTCCGAGGCACTGACACCTACCTGCTTCCGTTCAATATAACCTTAAGATTGTCTATGTTGTAAGGACTCTCCTCCCCATTTGAAAAGCAACCTATAGAGAGTTTAAGACTCTTAGAGAAGAATTGACTTTGTAAGTAAAAGAACTGTAGAATGGAGTTAGGAGTCCCAGAATTTCTCTGTACCCAACTCATGTGACCGTAGACCGGTCCTTGCCTTTGCCAGTGTATCAGTTTCTTTATTTATAAATGAGTCCTAGTTACAATTGGAAAACTCTTTCTTAATCTGATATTCTGTAATTCTAATTTACAATCTCCCCTTCCACTTTGAATCTTTGTTTGATTCTTCCTGGAAGTATACTTTCAAAAGCTAGATTTTGTGTAGCTCTAGAAATGTGTTGAAAGAGAGAATAGCGTTCCTAGAAACATTTAAGCTAATGTCCCAAATAGTAATTTAAATGATTTCTTCTTACTCCATTTATGACTGGAAAAACTAGAGTTATAGTGTATGTCAGTATGTGTGCTATTTCTTCTTCCCAGATAGTGAGGAGCTATTCTAAGAATGATAAAGGGAGAGGTCATAAATTACTCAGACCCCCTGAGCAAATCCAAGTGCTTTCCTTGAGAGCTGCTGAGAAAAAGGAATGCTCACAGCTGCCTGGTAGGTATCACAGGCCAAGTCTCCTGAATAGCAAGCTTACCTTACAAGTTTACCTAAAAGATAACCTACAAAACAACGTACATTCAAGCAAAGTGACACATGAAAAATGCAGAAAAAAATTAAAAACTCAACATTCCTATAACATCACATTCCATAATGTTCACATCCATTGCAGCAATATAGACCTTAATATACAATGCTACAATTTGCCAAATATTTTTATACCCAGTTTGTAACATAATGAGGTATTATACCATGAGATTATTATTTTGTCTTGGTTGAAAAAAAAATCAATAGAAAATATAGTATTGTACAAGTCTTCATAGACTATAAAGATGGAAAGGAATGGCAAAATTAAGGCTTCTGGTCTTCTGACTCCAAATCCTTTCTTTAGCCCAGTGGAGAATATTGCCCGTTACAATCACCAACTTGACCCACACAGATATATCAAATGCCCAGAAGCAATAGAAGAAAAAGATAACTAGAAACATTGTAGTGAAGTTGGCAATGCCAATAAAAAAAGGAAAAGATAATTATTAATTATTTAGAAAGGAATAAGACAAGAGCATTATCAAACATTCTATCAGCATCTATTTGGTATTAGGAGACAATAAAACTCTTCAAAGTTTAGAGTGAAAGGGTTGAAACACAGACCTCTACACCGAGTCAAATTATCAGTCAAATGTAAAAAACCAAATTAAGGCACTTTTGGGTGTGCAAAAACTCAAGGAGTTCACGGCCTTTATTTTCTGATTGAAAAATATTACTTGAGATTTGATTTTTCTTTAGTCTTTGCTCATCTGATTGAAAAATATTACTTGAGATAGATCAGAAATTTAAGAAAGAGGTTAAAGTGGGAAACAAGAAACAATAGCAGGAGAGAATGACTAAAGGCTAAGGGAGAATAGAAAGCAAGTAAGAAAGAATCATCAGATGGGAAGAGTCTCTCAGACCTGAAATACGTTAATGGCTTAAGACATTCCCCTCCATGCCCAATTCATATGTCCTAGTTCTATATGGAATACTGTTTACTTGAATCCCGGTACATATATTCTGGTTATCCACTTCTTTAAAAATAACGCATCTATTTATAAATGCAATTACAGAAATTTACAATTATGGAAGAGAGTATAGATGTAATAAATTTAGATAACATAAAAAATTACAAAGGCAAGAAAAATTAAGAGCTGGAAAAGTATGCTGTTATCATTTTCTTTATAGCATAACTTAGAGCCTCCAAAGTCAATAAATCATGAAATAGAGTTTAGCTGTGTGACTTATATTCATGAAGACAACTTAAAGAACACCCAAAAGTAATAATCAAGCTAACAAAAGTAAAGAATTAGAGAGGGAAGAAAAGTAGGTCACAATGTCAGTGAGTAAACACCTCAGCTGTCCTGTGTAGTAAATAGTAGTTCTGTCTAGAATTAATATTTTAGAAAGTAGGGTCCTAAGCATGTTATATAAATTTATAACAATTACTAGTGGAAGTTAAAAGAAGGAGCAGGTAGAGTAGCTATCTCTGCATATAGGAATTCAAGGATAATTGTACTTTTTTATTTTTGTACTGTTTGAATATTTTAAAATTCTAGGCATATTTTAATTCTATATTTAAACAAAGGAACAATTCAGTCTATTTGAATTTCTAATAACATGTGGTTAAAATTCTGGATGATGGTTTGACTAGCTATTGGCATATACTTAGAAAAAAACGAAGAAAGGGAAAGACTGAAAAGTCAGGTTCTTCTCTTTTTTTAAAAAATGTAGTATCAATGGAGTATCATGAACGAAGAGAAAGAAAGTGACTCCAAGTTTACTTTCTAGCAGTGGCCATACAACTCAGATCAATTTTCTGTTGAAGAATTCTATTAAAGAATTTTTTTAATTTACTCAATATCACCTCAATTTTGAAACCCTGTCAAAGTTCTGGCAATTTGGTAACTTTTTTTTTTAAGATTTATTCATTCATGCATACAAGAACGGGATACAGGCCAGAGGCGCCAGAGGATGAGAGGACTCGCCAGAGACAGAGCAGGGAGCAGAACAGGCAGACTGACTGAAGTGCACTGCTGAGGGGAGCAGCGGGCGAGACAGGAGAGGTCTGCCACGCCATGTGGGATCCTCGCCGGCCGGCCGGGATTGAATCCGCACTGCAGAGGCTGCAGACAGCTTCACAGCGCTGCGCTCAACCACCTGCGCCACCAGGGGAGGCCCAATTTGGTAACTTTTGGCACAGTTATCCACCTTCTCAACCCCACTGTTCTCAAAAAAAAAGGACTTGAGTTTGACTTCCTTTTCTGCCCCTTTCTTCTCCTTTCCTCCTTAGCTATAAAATGGGATAATATCAATGACTAAGTGACATATTTCTAAGAGTTTATAAACCACTGGGTCTAAGATCAGTGCTACTAACACCTTCTTTAGTCTTTGCTCATCTGCCATAGCAGAAGGAAAATTCTATCCTGACTTTGCTGGGATTTACACACAAGCAAATAAATTGCGTCATCTTGTGAATCCATAACTTGGGCAGAAACTCCAGGCCTCTCTCACCCACCAGATCTTAGAATCAGATTGTCTCTGAGACAGGTCACGGTCCTCTCAATGACCTTTTCTCACTGACCATGCAGAGGTACTGAACAGAGCATGCGCATGCCCTAAACCCTAATTAAAGATTTTTTCTTCTTTCCCTCCTTCCCTCCCTCCCTCCCTCCCTTTGTTTATTTTTCTTCCTTACTTTCCCTCCTCCTCCTTCTTTTTAAAATTAGATCAACATCAACAGAGAACTTAGATTTTAAACCTTCCTTGTACTGAGCCCAATATCTTCTGGCTTCAGCTTTCCTATGCATTGTACTACCCACCGATACCCCCAGATGCACCAGGTTAACTAGCACCTCATCAGCGTCCACAGAACTCTTTGCTTTATCCCTTCCATGGGACTTAACATATGGTACACTCCACGTACACCACCTTCCCACCCATATTCCCAAATCCTACTGTCTTTTAAGACCTTGTTCTTCATTTATTTATATTTAACTGAGGTAATATTGGGGTACCCTTATCATGTATTCTCACCATAATGCACCCACCACCTGCTCATTCATATTATAGCACCATAGACCATTGTGCTTCCTTCTATTAAACCTTTCCTGATCCCCTCAAACCTAAGCAGTCACTCCCTCCTCCGCTTTTTTATCTAGTCTTGCCGGCTGGCACCCATCCCCTACAGGAATCATTTGTGCATGCGCCTCACCATCTGACCATTCTAGTCTCTGTCTGTATTCCATGTCTGCATTCTCTCTCTGCTCTCCTGTTACACAAGGCCTTACACATAGTAGGCACTCAGTAAATATCTATTGAGTTCTATTGATTTGCCACAGCTTACATTGCTTTTAAGTGGTAAAGTTAGGACTAGAACCCACTTTTTTGACTGTTCCTCCAGTGTACTACCCATTGCATGACATGACTTCACACACTGCACCATTCATTTTAGGAGCTGATCTGAGCATTTTGAACTTGATAGGGAATCAGAGTTACAGTCACGACTCATCCGAGCTTGATATCAATTCAAGCTGACAAAATAAAGCATAAAGTATGAAACTGTCCTTGGATGAAACAAAAGTTAGGATTTGCCATTTTGATATTTCATACACAGTGAAAACATGTCAGACTCCATTAGGCACCTTCAAAATCTCTTAAAGAAAGGACAGGAGATGTTTGGTGAAGTGACAGGGCTAGCCTCTACTTTTGAAGCTATTGTCCTCAGGTGAAGAAAATAAACTGCTTTCTGAAAATACTCAGAAAGCATTAGGCATGCTGTGTGTACTTTCTGATTTAATATGTGATTTAAGAAGTTAAAAACTAAGAAACTGACTTGCTTAATAAACCTGTCTTCCAGAACCAGATTAAAAAAAACAGAGTAAAATTTTGATTTATAATAGTAATCATTATTTGATCAAGAAACCTTGGCATCATTTTCATCCTTTAAAAATATGAAATCATAATCCCAACCTAAATTATTGCTGGGTTCCCTCTCCTGTTTCATTCTGAGTAATAAACAGTCATCCATAAATCTAAATTAATGTGAACCACTGAAGACAATTGAGCTGAATTTAATTTTTCTTTTTATATTCTGGGTCAAGGAAAACATCTATAGCAACTATACAAGACCATAAAATGTTCCCAAACAACCTTTATTATACACAACCCACTTACCGGAGAGGTCCGTTATCCAATATAACTCGAGTATCCCTGCTCTATTTGAAAAATTGAGGCTTGAAGGAAAGAGTTCACAATACATATTGATTTGTACAAATAACCAAAAAATCTTTTATCTAAGAAGTCTTAAGTAAGACAAGTCCAGACACTGTAGAGTATGAGTTTGAATAACAGGTGGTTTCCAGACACTTATAATCATACCACTCTTCTAGGGTCGGAGCACTTTATACCTGAGGAATGAATCCATAGGAATATCCTTTAAGTTGCTGCTGCCTGTGTGACAATTATGGTGTGGTTCTCACCCATTCTCTTTGCTTATTCAACCAAGATTTTTTTCCTTTATTCATATGGAATGTGAAATAAGTGGTACTGCCACAGATTAAGTGTTCGTTGGAAAGCATAAATCTTCTCAAAGCAAAGAAGAGAAACAGTGTCTAAAATTCCACTTAGACACTGTAGTGAGTTGAATAATGTCACCCAAAAAGATGTCTGAGTTCCAGCTCCTGTAAATATGAACTTATTTAGAAATAAGGTCTTTGTAGATAAAATTGAGTTAAGAATCTCAGAATGAGATCATCCTTGACTTAGAGTGCACCATAAATCCAATCACTGGTGTCTTTGTAAGAAGACAGAGAGGAAAATTTGAGACACAGACACACAAAGGGGAAGGCTCTGTGAAGATGGATAGAGAGATTGCAGTGATGAAACTATAACCCAACAAATGTCAGGAATTGCTAGCAACCACCAGATACTGGAAGAGATGCAAGGAATTGATTCTTTTTTTTTCCAATTGTATCTTACAAGGTAAAATCTGCTTACAACACTGTATATGATTTAGGGCTATACATTAGATGCATGCTACCACTCACAACAACCACGAAAGCATATTGCATCAGCTTCCCCCCAACTTTTGCTCCCCATCCCTCTCCCTCCCTCTCTGGTATCCTCAATCCTGTAGTCAGATTTCTAGGACTTGCTTTGGTTTAGTTTTATCTATGTTTTTGTCCAGTTTCTTTGTAGTCCACATGTGAGTGAAATCATTTTGTATCTATCTTTCTTCTTCTGATTTATTTTTAGCATAATTTCCTCCAGTTCCATCCACGTTGTCACAAACAGCAGTATTTCATCTTTTTTTATTACTGAGTATATACCACATCTTCCTAATTCGCTCATCTGTCCTTGGGTACTTAGGATGTTCCTATAGCTTGACTATTGTAAATAATGCTGCATTGAATATAGGTTGTACATATCTCTTTGAATTAGTGTTTTTGGATCCGTCAGATAGATTAATAATTGTGGAATTGCTGGGTCACATAGCAAATCTATTTTAATATTTTGAGAAATCTCCATATTTTTTTCCATATGGGTTGGATTAGGTTACATTTCTACCAAGAGTGTATAAGGATTCTGAATGAACTGGTTTTTCCTTTGGAACTCTAGAAAGCAGGCCAACACCTTGATTCCAAACTTCTGGACTCCAGACCTATAAGAAATTAAGTTCATGGTATGTTGTTATAGCCACCACAAGAAACTAATATAGACACAGCTGTGGATACTTAAACAGAAATTATTGGCACAGCAAGAAAAGTATATTTGTGTATGCTTCAGTATCTTTACACATATACATTTATATTAGTTGGAATATTTACTCTTAATCCATGATGACAATGGTGACTGAGAGGACTATTCAATAATTATTTGCTCCATGAAAAAAGAACTTCATCAGTGTGGGTTCTAGGTAGAGATGGAACATTGATCCATCTTCTTGGGGTTGGAAGAAGTCAAGAGACTACAAGTTAGTCACTTTTTCCTAACCTCTAGGGAAATTATCAAGAAGAAAAAGTGAGCAAGCTCCTCTTCCCCAATACTCCCCTAATTCTTCCTCATGACCAGTTGAAAGGCATATCTTTTATATCTGAACCTCCTCAGTTCCACTTTATAGCCTTGTGTTATAGTCAACTGTGTATGTAAGGTCATTCTCATATTTAATCAAGCAGATAGAAGGCAATTCTGCACTTCAGAGAGTGACCAAACTTCCTTTCCATTATGACCACAGCAAGTTGCATCAAGGAGTGTCTGACAACATCATCCCCACTCAGACTGGAAACTGGATACTTCAGAACAGAGTTTGTTAAAGCCTTTGAATATAAACAAGTGAGCCAATCAGACAACTGCATTCTTCCTAACTCCACAAAATGCTCCTTGGAAGACAACCAAGCCCTTGTAATTGCAGAAGGGACTTGAGCAGGGCTAGGCTGCCCTCTACATATGCAAATGGCATCTGCATAGTCACAGTCAGTCTGGCCACAACATCAAGAGACCAGTCCTTTTCTCTAGCGCTCAGACTCCGAAAACTGTTAGCATCTCATATTTTGGCATTTTCTCATTTCATCTTAATGAAGCACGTTATTACTTAATTTGGATAACTGCCATCTAGATTCTAAGTTAATATAGATTTTGAGACTTTATATTTTTCCCACCAAAGTTCCTACTCTCACACTATTTTAGGTCTCTGCCAAAGAGTTTTTTCTTGCAACATTTTGATTTTGATAGTTTATGGCACATCCAGATAGTTTGTCTCTAGTTGTCAGGTAAGCTTAATAAATTCCACTGATTTGGGCTTCCCTGGTGGCGGAAGGGATTAAGATGCAATCTATGAAGCTCACCACAACCACTGCAACACAAGTTCAATCCGCAGCCAGAGAGCTATCAACATGACGCAGCAGACTTCTCCTGACTCACCCGCTGCTCCCCTCAGCAGTGTATTTCAGTTGATCTGCCTATTCTGTTCACCACACTATCTCTGGTGAATCCTCTCACCCACCACACTTCTGGCCTGTACCCCAGTTCTTGTATGTATAAATAAATAATTAAAAAAAAAAAAAGAAACTCCACTGATACAGCAGGAAGGAAACTTATAGAAATCTTCTCCAGGGGTTCTTAATCATGAATCCATGCACACTTAGGCCCATGCGTGGCTTCAGTAATATATAACCCTCCCTAACTATTTCCACACATGTACAAGTATTGGAGAAGGGTAGTAAAGGGATTTAGAACAAGTTAGAAACAACTAATCTACTCCAACTACCTCATTTAAAATATTTTCTCTAATATGCCACTACTGTTGCTGTTACATTGAATACTTAATATGTACCAGTTCTGACATGTTGGCTTTACCTCCATTATTTCCTTTAATTCTCATAACAACCTTCCAACCTACATATTTTTATTACTGTTATTAATGAATCAATCCAGACTAAAAAACTCTGTTTAACGTCTCTTAAGCAGGAGGAGGCCACTCCACCAACTAAGATAGAGCAGGATTGTAATTTGCTGGTCTAATTACACTTTCCAATATGCAATTGCAATGGTCATTAATGAAATTTTTCCCTCTTTGTGTGATGTTATACACCACAGCAAGTCCTGATTTCTGCATGAGACTGAAGATCACCGTTAGACTCAGTGTTCCATTTCTTATGCTTTTCATGGCCATAGGTCCTGGACATGGGAATGCCAGTGTGAGAGGGAGAGAAGAGAGGCCCAGCATCTCTGAGGAGGTGGACAGACATAGGGTATTCTGACCGTGGTTCTATGAAAAAACGACAGAGCAGACCACTGGTCAGTCCCACTTACAAATGAGGACCATGATTCCAGAAGTGGAAGTGACTTACATGAAACATTACCTAGACTAGCGCATAAAGTACCAGAAGTTGCAAAGACTCAGAGGCAGAACATCCAGAATTAAGGGCAGGTGCTGCCTTGCTGGGTAACCTTAGGAAAGTTCAGGGAAGTCTTCCTGCTTCTCTGCTCCTCAGCTTGCACATCTGAAAAATGAGGAGATTGAATCATATGATTTTAGATTTACCTTCCATATCATTATGCCAGTGTGTCTAACCCAAGCTTACTTTTTAACATATTTTGAAAATGTGCTGCAACAAGTGTGAAATATTTGAACAATAAATCATGTCACAGTTTTCAAGGTCATGAAAGAGTGTGAGAGGAGACTTTTTATTTGTAAATCAACTCTTTTCAAAGAAAAGAACTAAGAAAGTTAACCAAAGTCATTATTGGTGAGATCATCAGAAAATGCGGAAGGACATAAACAGGGTAGACAATTTAATATGATGGGTTATCAACCAGTCTGTCTCTTGTCAGTTTAAAAAGCTTTCTGACTGCTCACTTTCCATTTCCAAAACTTCAAACTCAAATAGCCGTTCATAAAAAAACAACCAAGACAGACAAATTGATATAACTGCTTATATCACCACTTCCTGGTCTCCCAACTTCATCTAACTTTGCTACAAGGAAAGAGAATGCCATTTATCAAGGCACTTGCAATGTGCTCAGTACTATATAAGGCACTTAATATATGCAATCTCATTGAAAAATTTTTTCAAAAGATTTATTTATTTATGCATATAAGAACTGGGGTATAAGCCAGAGGTGTGATGGTGAGAGGATTCACCAGAGACAGAACGGGGAGCAGAGCAGGCAGATCTACTGATACACTGCTGAGAGGAGCAGCAGGTGAGGCAGGAGAAGTCTGCTGCTCCATGTGGGTCTCCTCCCTGGCCAGGGATCGAACTGGTGCTTCAGTGGCTACGGATAACTTCATAGGCTGCCTCTTAACCCCTTGCGCCACCAGGGAGGCCCTCATTGAAAATTCTTAATAACCTCATGAGAAAGTCTTTAATATTCCCATTATAATTATGAAAAAAAAAATTACTCTCAGGCCTCGCTGGTGGCGCAAGGGGTTAAGACACAACCTATGAAGCTATCTGCAGTCTCTGCAAAACGAGTTTGATCCTGGCCAGTTTGCTACACACATGGCCCAGCAGACCTCTCCTGCCCTGCCTGCTGCTTCCCTCAGCAGTGTGTTTCAGTGAATCTGCCTGTTCTGTTCCCCACTCTGTCTCTGGTGAATCCTCTCACCCCCCACACCGCTGGCCTGTACCCCAGTTCTTATATGCGTAAAAATATCTTTAAAATAAAAAATTGACTCTCAAATAAGCTAACCAGATCAATGAGTTGTAAGGTGCTAAAACCAGAATTAGAAGATGAGAATGCAGCCACTATAGGATCAGTCTCCCCAAAAGGGTCACTTTGGTTTTTCACAATATGCCCCAAGTAGGCCTCTTCGATAAATGT
This sequence comes from Talpa europaea, assembly GCF_964194135.1. Classification (NCBI taxonomy): domain Eukaryota; kingdom Metazoa; phylum Chordata; class Mammalia; order Eulipotyphla; family Talpidae; genus Talpa; species Talpa europaea. The sequence continues at coordinate 113,597,859 of NC_140070.1, read as the reverse complement.
TACCTATGTGTGAGAACTAATGGAAACCTTTGGAAGTCTACTGCCATTACTTAAAGAATGAAGATTATTTTAAGTTAAAAGCAGTAAAGACCCTATGGCTAAGAAGAACTATCTGTCCTTTGCCTTTTTTTTTCTTCAAAGATTTATTTATTTATGCATACAAGAACTGGGGTACAGGCTAGAGGTACAGAGGGTGAGAGGATTTACCAGGGACAGAGTGGGGAGCAGAACAGGTAGATCTACCGAAATACACTGCTGAGGTGAGCGGCTCGCGAGACAGGAGAGATCTGTTGCGCCATGTGAGTTGCTCCCTGGCCAGCCTGGCCAGCTGAGGATCAAACTTGTGCTGCAGTGACTAGTGATAGCATGATAGCACTGTCTTTAACCCTTGCGCCACCAGGGAGGCCCCCCTTTGCCTTTTCTTAATGGAAGAAACAATCACTGTTCTCCCTTTTTATGACCTAGAAGAATGTAGTTTGAAGGTATCTCTTAGGTTTAAGTTTATCAGTGAAAATTTCCTTCTAAGTAAGAAATCCATCTTTTTATTCTCATGTTTCCCCTGCCTCAGGTTCTTAACACAGGATATATATATCCCTGGTTTGATCCCATTTTACTTTAGAATATTCAGTCAGGTCAATTCTCCTTATGTTATTTTATTAAATTGATTTTCCTTTGGTGACCTGTCTGATGCTGTCTTGAATATTTATCCAGCCCCCTCAAAAAACCCAGAAGGGTGGGGCATGTTACCCAGTATCCCCAACATGAGTAAGTTAATCAGTAGCTAAATGGAGGTAAAATTTAGACTTGCATCTCTAGACCAGTAGTAATCTTATATTTACTTATGGACTTTTACCAGCATTATGGGATGAATTGGGACTCTCCAACCCCACCCCCACCCCAATCCTCATCTTGAAGTCATAACTCCCTCAGAATGTAACCTCATTTGCATATAGGGTCTTTACAGAGATAATCACTGTAATGTGAGGGCAATGCCTTGAGATCTAATCTAATATGACTAGTGTCTTTATAGAAAGAAAAAAATTGGACACAGAAATAGATACACACAAAGGGCAAATACCATGTGAAAATGAAGAAACACCAAATGTTGCCAATAAAACATAAAAGCTTGGTAAGTGATGTGAACAAGATTCTCCCTCACAGCCCTCAAAAAGAATCAACAGTACTGACACTTTGATTTTAGATGTCTAGCTCCAGAGCTAAAGGACAAGTAGCTTCTATTACCTATGCCACTCAGCTTGTGGTAACTTGTATGGCAGCCCTAGCAAACTAATACACCTAGTTAATTGGATATCAAGGGTCTAAACTGATTTCATGAAAGCAACAGGATCATGGTAATCCTTCATATTCAGTGCAAAGCATTTCCCATTTTTTGTTCATTAGCACTTACCACAACCCCAAAAGGGAGTGGTAAATGGTGACTATTTTTTCCTTCACTTGACAGATAAGTAATTGAGGCTGAGAAATTAGCTTGGTCTCTACCAACAGTTTAGTAACCAAGTAGCAGAACCAAAGCTTAGATGCAAGGATTGCTGCTCTGGATTCAGTATGAATTCCATGACATGAAGTCAACACTCTGGAACAATTTTAGAGTCCACTGAGCAGGACCATGTTCCCTCAAATAACAATATCACTACCCATCCATCCACATTTCTAACTTCCATTATTATAACTTGAAAGCTCTTTAGAGCTTTGAGTATTCCCTATGGAGGTGTAGCATAAAGAAACTGACAATGTCACTTTTCAAATAATTTTCTCCAAAAAAATGCCATTTGAAAAAGGGAGCTTTGTCTTTTGACCTGGCCAAGGTCAAAGTTACTGAAATGAGTCAACCCAAAGCAGCCACTCTCAATGCCTTACACATTTATTGACTACCAAGTATATTCCTAGCTCTGTGTTGTACCCTTGGAAGATGAAATATGACTATGACCTACCCCTGTTCTCAATGGCTCATAAGTAGGGAGAGATGATATATTAAGAGAATTTTCTAACAGGGCACTCTGATGACTCAGAGAAGGATTTCAAGAACATTTGAAGGCTAAATAGAGCTATCTCAAGTCCCCTCAATACTATCTCCTGGAGAACAAAAGCTTCCAGACACCTCCCAAAAAAGTTCATCACCCCACACACTGACTAAAAAGGGAAGTCAAATATCTTCCTTATACTTTTCTAAATAGTACCCACTCCCACCTCAGTGATACTGGGGAAGTTTTTACCTCTTATCAATTTTTTCAAAACTGTTCTATATTCTTGATGATCTATATTCAGGTGTCTTGACTCTGTGCCACACCCTTTGTTAAGCATTTTTCATACTTGACCTCATATAATTTCCATTTTATAGATGAGTAAACTCAAAGAGGTTAATTGATTTACCTATGGTCACAAAAGTGGCAGAGAATGAAAATTTGCTACCCAATATTTACATTATCTTCTCACTTTAAGGGATTCCAATTTTACTTAGAGCAGCAAAATACCTAACCAAAAAACTACATCCCTAGCCTCCCTTAAAATTAATGTGGTAACGTGATATCATCTCATGGAGGGTGTCAGTCCTAGGATGCTCTTTAAAGGAGTCTGACAACTGGAACATGTAGTCATGCCCCATCCTCTTCTTGGGCCTGATTTAAAACAAGATTATGTTGACTGGTGCTCCTGCAGCCATCCTGAGACTAAGAATATTCAGATCCACAAAAAGAATGATGAATAGCATAGCAGGTCCTACTTGAGTAACCACTGGCATTTATGGATGATATATTAATGATGAATGGCCCATGTCTGAATTTTTAATTGCTTGATAGAAAAATAGATTTCTGTATGTTATTTATTTCACTTTTATTTGTCTTTTTCTTACTTGCCATTGAATTCATTCTCTAAGTAAAACAGATAAAACTGTCAATGGTAAAATATTCCTTCAAGGCATCTGTCTTTAAAATTTATAGCTATGTGCAGTTTTCTTCATGTGTCCTGCCTGAGTGCATGAAATCCTCCCCACTCCCATTCCAACTTCACCATCTGTCTCCCACATATTTACACAAGAATCCAGCTGAATCCTGCAGATAAGACAATTCCACTCACAGAAGACTATAAAATTGTACTTTCTGAGGAGTTCAAAGAACTGCACAAAATTATATTTTCTTTCTCACGTGTTCCAAGAAGTTTATAGCTATCTTCTTTCATATGTAACAATTTATTGTCAGCAGGCACATTGAGATTTTTGAGCTCCAAATTCCCTTTGTAGAATGAAACAGCATACAAAGTACAAAAAAGTATAAAACAATTGTTGAATAGACTTTAGAAATGAGCAAAAAGTAAACAAAAGGCAGGGATCCTCAGATCAGCACAGTTAATGTATACCACATGATCTCACACTGGTGCCAGAAGAAGCCACAAATCTGGTTGTGAACTTTCTAGTGGAAAAGAAAAAAATTCAGTCATAGTTTCAGAGCCACAAGCTTCCTTAAAGTGATGTAGTCACACAGCAAATCTGTAGTCAAATCAATCAGGAAATTTAGGAGTAAAGTCTGGACCCTCAGGCACATTCCAATGCTATACTCTGCTTTCAATGAACCCACTAACAATCCCTTATAATCAGGGCTACCAAGAAACTGAGAGACAAGACTACTAAAATCTACAAAACAGAGTAATTCACTCAATAAACATGGAGTATGTCAAGCCCTCAGAAATTAAGATTGTTTCCAGAACTTGGTGTTCAGCTAGCATAGACAACCACTGAAAATAATAAGGCTACATTAAAAATGAGGACAGAGGGGTCACTCATTAGAAATACAGCAATGAAAAACCATTACAGACAGAAAAATGATTGGTGGCTATCCTAGCTGTATCTTGGAGAGGAAGAGCCATTAGAATCTAGACCTGGAACTTTCATTTTGTGGGATGGTCAGCTTGATGCTGCTACCATTTGATGGATAGGATTCCTTTTCTATGAGGACTCAACAGGCAAGCTCCTGAGTAAGATTTTGCTTCCCAGAGAGGCTTCCTCTGGGATGTGACACTCGTGTCAGACAGATTTATGTGTTCTGGTCTCTGTCGTCATGGTCCTTCACCGGAAATCTATAATTCTATATATCTACCTTATAAGTTTAGCTAGTCTGGATCTGCCTTGGGAAAAGACTATACACTCAGGGCATTCATAAAATCAGGACTGAGCCCACAGGAATGACAGCCAAATACCAGACCACGGCCAATTCTCTAAGGGAAGGAACATATCTTTCAGAACTCTTGGAAGAAAACTAGCCCACAGCTCCCCTGGAAGTTCCCTCTGTCTTAAGCATCAGCTTCTGCAGGGTTAAGCACTAAGGAGAGCTCAAATTTCACACCTCTTTCTTCTTCCTTTCCCTTGTTTGGGTAACCTCCATAAGTAACCTTGGTCCTAGTCACCGGTGATACATGTTACTTCTGGAAACTTGTGCCTATGTCAGACCCTGAACAGTGATGTAAAAAATCATTACATTTTTAAATAACCTAATTGCTAGTACTTTACATTATTATGCACATGACCCATAGGCAAATTTGAAAATTATAGCTCTTCTCGGGTGTTTTATGCCAGATTTAAAAGAGCCCAGCCCAGCGTGAAACCACAGGGAACTATAAAATGAAAATGGAGGCAGAAAATGGAGGATTGCCTTCATCTTCTGATTAATTGAGATGAAAAATGACTTGAGGGACACAAACAGAATGACAATAGCATGGTTCATTCGCCTGATTGTTGTTCATAAACAGATAATGGACCCCTGGAAACTTGCATAGAGTAAATCTGTTTGTGATGACCAAAAAGGACTGGAGACAACTATTTTCCTTTGGACTTCAAATACATCCCTAAAAAATGTAAGATACAAAAAAAAAAAAAGGTTAATAATCCATAGTACATCCAGAAGGAGGTCAGACTGGGAGGATACAGAACTGAAGTTATTGATCTTTCAGAGTGAAGTTTTCCAATAATCTCCCATAGAGAATCTTGGCTATACCTCCTACCCAACCCATCAGGGAGTAAGCTCTAAATCCCCTTATCTTTTTTTAGAGTCACACTGTTAAGTTGTGATACAAAAATCTGTACATATTTAATATATCCTCCTGACGATAAGTGGGAAATTATACATTTGTTAAAACCATCACCATAACCTGTGTCATACACCTATCCATTGCCTTCAAATGTTTCCTATCACCCTATTTGTTTGCCTATTTTTTGGTGAAAAGAACATTTAACTCTTAGCAAATTTTTAAGTATAAATTACAGTATTGTTAACTATAGTTTTCTAGATACTGTGCATCTTGTATACTGAAACTGCACTCTTTAATATCTCCCTACTTCCCTTCTCCTCTTGCCCCAGGAAACTAATACTCTACTTCGCTTCTATGAATCTGACTATTTTAAATTCTCATATAAGTGATCTCATAGATGTTTTTGCCCTTCTGGGTCTGGCTTATCTCACTTAACATGATAATCTCTAGTTTCTTCCATGTTGTGGCAAATGGCAGGATTTCCTTTCATTTTATGACTGAATAATCTTCCATTGTGGATGTAAACCACATTTTATTTATCTATTCACCTGTTGTTTCCATGTAAAATTTTCTGTTTGCAGATGTGATCTTATGTTGCCATTTTTGATTTGTTCTCCTGACACTTATCCCATTTTCCCTTTCTTGCAACCAATCATCAAGGGTGTCTTGCCTCTCCTAGCGGATGATCAATCTTTGAGGGAGGGACCAGGTCTCTTTCATCTATTTCCTCTATGATGGCTTCATGCCATGACCTTGTAGGTGCTTGGTACAAAGCACAAAGGAAAATGAAGACGGAAAATGCAGGAGAACTTGTGGGGTAATGGGACTCCCTCATAACTGTTTAGCACTTTATAGTTTCCAAAATACTTACACATAATTTATCCCACTGAACCTCACAAAAGCTCTGGGAGATTCAGGCATTATTTTCTTGGATCATGTCTAAAATGGGACCTATAACATAAAATTGCTAAAAATATCAGTGGAATAAAAGAACTGATTTATGCAAGGACACCCATAACAGAGCCTGACCTAGAACATGCTATACATATTTGTGTTATTACTTTGCATCGTTAGTAACTTCACTAATCTAGGATCAGAAAGCAAGGGCCTAGCTTTTATGTTTCTAAATCCTGGGTCCCCTTCAGCACCTCAGACCTGTGGCCTGACATGAACCAGGTGTATACAGGTCACTTCCTGCTGTGCTTTCTATGTCCTCATCTGTGTCACAGGTATTTAAAGTAATTATTTTCCAAGAACATGGCCTGCCAGGGTCCTCTATGGCCACTTTCATGAAAAGAAATGTACTGCTTTTCAATAGATTCTCTCTCTCTTTCTCTTTCCCTTTCAATGTTCACCTCCTCCTTCCCTGTTGTTCCTGAGGCCTGAAGTCTTCACCTCCTACTACTACATTGTGCAGAACTAACTTCATTGCATGCACCTCTGTAACATTTACCTCACTCTCTCACAGTTATTTGCTGATAAGTTAGGCTCCCCACCTTCCACCTTTTCCTGATTTCCACTAGGACAGAGAAGGTGGTTTATCATCCTTACGGGCACAAGGCCTCACTCAGTGTTAGTAATTGTGAACTAAATTCCCTGAGATCAAAGACGGAGGCTTAGTCATCTCAACTGTGTCCAGCACATAGAAATCTATTTATTATTTATTAATTAAATGAAAATTCTCAACTAGTGGCAATTTCCAAGGAAGTAAAGATGCATTATTTTTTCAAATGTACTTATAAAGTTGAATTGTAATGGCTATCAAGATGTACAGTGTATACGTGGGAGGAAGGGTTCTTGGAAAAATTTTGATTCATGATCGTCATATTTTATGAAAGTCCATTTTCTTTGCAAAAATGAAAAGTCCTTGAAGTTCATATACTGGAAAGTGTTCTTAAAGCAATACATCTAGTTCAATTCATCTCTCATAGTTGAATATTCACCCTGTGTGTGAGCACCTGTAGGGACAAAAAAACACTAATTTCTTAAACAAATAATATATTAAAATTTTAGATAGCTGTTCTGGAATCTGCTTCCTATATTAGTCCATCACTATGAAAAATCACTAAGAAGATTTTGTGGCCCAAAAGAAGATGTTTTATATAAGGGCAAGTAAATAAAAAAATAGACATGGTATAAAAGTCAATATATACACGAAAAATATGTATGTGTCAGGGCAAAGGGGGAAGTGTTAAAAGCAAATACAACAAAATTGAAATTCATTCACTCCTTTAACAAAGAGTGTTCAGGTCCTACATCTTGCTAGGTCTTCTTCTATCCATGGGTATTGAATTAATAAGGTAGATAAGCTTCTGTGGTTGGATTATTGTGATGAAATTTGTCTGAATGTTTTTTATTTTCTCCATATACCATACTATCTGACATAGGCTTATATTGGAAACTAAAATCCTATCAGGCTTACCAAGTCTTACACTGAAGGCACATGAAAAGGTTCATTATTTCTTGAATTCTGGAGATCTTAGAAAAGGTATTATATCAATAGTTCTTCTCAAGAAGAAGATGCCAAGCTTCTATTGAGGAATAAGTTGTCAATCATGCGGTGAGTATGACATGTCTGTAAGGAATTGTAAGGGAGCAAAAATCTGCCACTTCAAAATGTCTTTATGGCAAAAGGTTTATTCCATGGGAAGGGTTCTGAAGGCTTGGTGGAGCTCAAATGTTTGTGAAAGATATTTATGTGCATAAATAAACTCTCACCCTAAGGGTATCTCCCTCACGCTTTTCAACTCTTCCAGGGAAGACCTAATCTCCTCTTCTTTTTTCAAAGGAGAAAGGCAACATCTGTTCAAAAATCCTCAGAAAACAAACTGTTCCAGATATTTGGTGAAATTACTATGAACAAGAAGTTTGGTTCATCAAAAGCAGCAAGCAGGTATTCCTCAAGTGGCTACTTCTTCCTGGTTCGGTTGCCTTTTAAAGGAACTGAACTGGGACTTACATGCTCATCTACTCCAGTCAATGATAAGAAGGCCCGCATGCATTACAGCTGCATTACAGCATCTCTTTCATGAAATGCCTAGAAGGCAACCCTGCCGTTATGCCAGGGTCATTTTACCTGGGAGAACAACATAAAATTGAGGGAAGTTGTCTGATGACACAGGCTGTAGCTGTCTGAGTTGAAACTCCTTGAAAGTCAGTAAATCTATTGGAGGAACAGTATGTCCTCAATGAACTCCACCTACTGATGCTTTATGGAATGGGCCCCCACCTCCATGCCAAACAGTCCATGCACTGAGGATTAAAACTCCCATCATGCCATGAATCTGCCATGACTCTTGACTTCCTGAGGGGAGGTTTGCTGGGAACTAAAGGTGGAGTTAGGAAGCCATGTTTGATCTAAAACTGAATACATGTGTACTTGGCTTCTATTTCTTTTAGCGTATTCCCAGGGTCTCAGCCCAGACAGCATTGCCAATAGGACATAGCAGCCATTAATCCTTCTCTCTCTGTGTTCTCCCTCTGCTCATTGCCCTTGTAAACTTTTAGTAAGTGTTTTTCTGTGTGCCTGCTCTTGTGTGTCTTGTCTTGAGTCTTTAAGCACGGGCGAGAACTCATACCCAGGTCACCCATTTCTCCTTGGGGTTGCTCTGTAACAAAACTTTTACCCACAATCAAATTTCACTAGTAGTGAACTAAATATTCTTATGCTACTGTCCATGACTGACAACTTCAAAATTGAATTTTACTTGTTCTTACTGGAGTGGATCTTCCCAAGATCTTAGCTGCTTTAATAAGCTTTATGACTACTGTTTTCACAGCAGCTTAATGTCAATACAAATATGTTCTTTGGCAGAGAGAACTTTGGCAACAGCATGGATTGTCTCAGGAGAGGCATCTTTGCCTGAGGCTGGTAAGATTAGGAACATTATCTTCATTTCCACAGAATTATTTACTGACAACAAGTCCACCTCAGAATCTCACAAAATTTCTGCCACTCCAGGTCCATGCCTCTTCTCTTTATTAGGACAAGATGTGGGGGTGGCCATGGGGAAGTCATAACAAACAAGCTTTGTATACACAGGGGCCAGCAAAACTCAAAGGTTTATTTGTTAAGATCTGCTTGGAAAGTGCTCTTTTTGTATATGAAGTGGCTTTTTTATCCTTTGGCAGTTTTCTGCTTCAATTGCTTTATTATAAAATGATTAATATAATAATTCACTCATACTTGCATAGGAAAGCTCTCAGCTTGATTGGAAATTAAATAACTGTTTCTTATTGATGGCATTTCCTTTGGAATGAAAGTTCTGGAAATGGGTTCTAACTCACAAGAGTTGAAGAGAGTATTAATTGTCCTTTTTGCTATTTATAATAACAGAGTCACTAAGACTGTACAAGCCGTCCATAAAAGTAATGAGGAACAACCATAAATGGTGTTGACTCTGTGAGGAAGGTCTAGAGAGAACCAAGATGCAAAGATCAAATCTATTTCACTAAAGCCAGGATGGATGTTTTTTTTTTTGCTCAGATTCTCAGAAATTGATTTGCACTGTGAAACAGCAGAACACCTGACACTTGAAATAAATCTATTATTAAGTTAAATTGTTTTGTTGGTTGTTCTGCTAGCAAGCTTTTAGCCTCTTGCTTGCTTTCCTAGATGCAAACATGAACCTCTTCCTTTGCTGAGACCAGCATGACTCTGGAATTAAAAAGTACACTGGTTTAATTCTTTGCCATTGTCCAGAAGGTTTGGATACATCACCTAACCAGTCTCTGTGCCTTAATGTCTTAATTTCCTCACCTGTGAAATGGGATTCTCATTCCTGACATATCTGCCCCATCATGTTATTGTGAGGATCAAATAAAATAACAAATATAAAAAGTGATCTTAAATAGAAAGTACTGAGCTCCAATGTCAGTAGAATTATGTCAAGAATGTATTACTGTTTTGTAGAGAAGGAATTTTTTTTTTCTTTTTATCTATTATGGTCAATGCCTGGAACACTTGAATCAAACTGATAAAAGATTAGCAAGCGTAAAAGCAGATTTAATTACATATGTCTGCAGTCTGCATGGGCAAATCAAAGATAAATGTGGTGCAAGGAGGCAGCTGGCTAGACAACCCACAAGAATATACCATCTACAGCATCTCAGGGCAAATGGAAAAGGGGTTTGGGTTTCTGGGGGAGGGTGTAAGTTATAAAGGAGAGGTAAAGAAATATATGGTAAATAAAGGTTGTCTTTTCATGGAGATAAGAGCCTATCAGGTGAGGAGATGTTTCCAGAAGTAACTGGGGAGACATTTTTACAAATGGAAATTTCCCTTTAAATGTAAATTGTGTTTGCAAAAGGGAAAATTGGTACTCTTATTTTTGACATTTGGAAGGAGGAAATCCTGGCATCTCCTGACTCTCAATGTCATCAGCTCAAAGTAATTCCTATGCTAAAAAGGCACATTTGGGGGTAGCATGCTCTGGCACCCTTTGTCAAGGTGCAAAGGAAATCATTCCACACCCTTCTGGAATCTTCTTGGTCTGGATGAGTAGTCAAAAGTATCAGATGAATTAGCAAAGGAAAAACAGCAATTTAATAAAATACATGTGAAGAATTTACATGTTTGTAAGTTCTAAAGAAAAATGGAGATGAACAGGAATAAATATCCTGCATGTTGAGACCTGAGGTGTCAAGAAGAGAGGAGATTTCACATGACAGACAAAGAAGGGAGGAAGGGAGGTTACCTCCTCTTTACTCTGAGAGTAGAGATAGAGAAAACATGTTTACTGACAAACCTACAACTGGGATGAGATCCTCCAAACTGCGTTCTTCTAGGTTATAAAAAAAGGGAACTTTTCTGATTAGGAAAATGCAGAAGTTTGGGATTAGATGTTCTTAGATTAGCGTCGGGTCAAGAATGTAGGCAAAAATCAGAAACTTCTAGTCTTCAGGGCTCCAACTGCTCTCAATAATTTGCATTTTTAAAGTAATGATAATAGGCTCCCCAAGCCACGGGCCCTGATTAACCTCTAGTTACCATTCCAAGGTGACTAGAGGCCCAATCTGGGCATTTTGAGAAAGACTGGCCTGACTTTTTTGGGGAGACTGATCCCATGTCTGTAACAGAGACATCCCCATGAAAAGGGGAACTTCCATGTTCCCTGCTCCACCAAATGAGGGGCAGAGCCAAGCCGCCAGGTGAAGCTGACTGACACAGAAAGAAAGTGGGCTCTGGGGGAACATGAGGGAACAAGGAACAGAGAGAAATAAATATATGGAGGGAAAAGGGCACGCTTGCATCTTGGTTCTGGACTTGCACCAGGGACCGGTGATGTGGAGAAGACACATGGAGAAGACTTGTAGAGACACTTGGAAGAGACACATGGGAGGCAGACCACAACAACTTTATCTTGATTTGTACTTTGATTTTGCTCCTTTCATCCATATTTGCCTGGCTCCTTTGGCCCCTTTTCTATGGTTCCCTGCTAGAAGTTACCTTAGGCTTGTCACAACCTTTCAGGCCTCAGAGGCCCTCCTTTGGGCTAACCCTCTTTGACTGGGCACTTAGCCATGTGAGGATGAGTAACAATGGGTGTTTATTGGGAAACTATTATCCTTCTCTCTCTCTTGGCTTTGGACTTGCACCAGGGCCTTGGGGGACTTGGAGAAGACATGTGGAGAAGACACATGTAGAGTGAGAGACACTTGGCGAGATTGTTACTTTGACTTGTCCTTTGAGCTTGTTCTTTTTGTTCCAAATTTATGAGACCTGCTTCAGAACTTCTTTCCTGTTGTTCCCTGCCAGAAGGTGCCTTAGACTTGTGGCAACCTTTCAGGTCTCAACTGCCTTATCAGGCCAACCTTATTTGGCTGGACATTTACCCACAAGGGGATGGGTGTCTTTAAATGTTTTGTTGGGAAACTATTATCCTGTCTTCTCTCTCAAAGCACACAAATTGTATTAAAGTTCCTTCACACTGAGAGTCTCCTTTGTCTGAGTATGCACACATGGCCAGACCCCTTTAAATCATGTTAGTTTGCGGGTCTGGGTTACCCCTCAGTGGCAGGCTAACACTACATCTTTGAATGTGCCAAGAAAAGAAGAAAAGAGAGTTAGAGTAATATAAGCAAAAGGTACAGAACCCATGTCTGTGCCATAGACACACTGACTTCCAGAAGCAGCACAGCAAATCCCAGTGTTGAACTTTGTCTCCTATGCTCATAAAGGGTGCAATGCTGTGAGCAATGTCAATATCCTTCTAATAAGTAAAAAGCTTTGACTGCACCTTATCAATGTCAATAAAAGCGATTCTATGAGTGTCCAAAGCCAGACTTTAAATCAAAAGTTTGCCAACCCCAGGGCCCAGCAGACTCTCCAAGCCCTCACCAGCTCGAATCTTTAACACAGTATATGATTTCTTCCTAACTTGAGTTTTCATGACTGAGAAAAAGAGTTCTATTCTTTACCTCGATAGGACTGCTGAAGAAAAAGTTCAAAATAATTAGTAATAGTAGGTTTCCCATAAATGTAGGCTCCCTTCCCCCACTGTGAATGCCTGGCAAACCATGGAATTCAGGTCCTCAATGAAAGGCTCCAGCTCAGAACTCGTCTGACCCAAACACCCGGTATACAGTGAACAGATCTTTCGTGAATAAAACCCTTAATCCAAAATTAGGTTTCCTGCCCACATCCTTCAGACCCAACATCTCTTTAATGAGTCCATTACATTAAGAGTTAATTTATAACAAGTAGCTTGGTAGCTCAGTGCTTTGCTCTACTCCCTTTTCATCTGCTCAGCAAGACCACAGGCATAAACTACATGAATATATTCTGCATGTTGAAAGGAAAAAAAAAAAAAACTGTACCCCTGGATACTTATCTCTTCAAGGAAGCCTTAGACCACAGCAGCAACAAAGCTTTGGTGTGCAGGACCCCCACTGTGTTCATGAATTTTAGACGCTTGTAAGAAATTATGTGTTTTGCTGGACCCTTGCTGGGATCAATCAGCCCCTCAGTGGTTGGTGCCAATTAAGAGCTAGTGTGATGCAAAGAGGATATTTTAAACACTGTTTGACACCAAGTACTTCTCTGTCCTCCCACCTCCTTCCCTCCTTTCCTTGCTCCTCTCTCTTCCACCAACCACCTTTTCCATCATTTTCTTCTCTCACCATGACTTAGCTCTGAAAGGCAAGGAATAGAATCAGAGAAATTGTATCTGTCTCTTTTCTGAAGAGAGATATTGTTTAACAAGTGATCTCCAACTTCTCATGTAATCTCCCAACAACCTGGTGCAGGATGGCAGGCAAGCAGAGTTTAACACTGCCTCAGCCTCCTGTCTCCCTTTGTCTTTCTGGAGTCCCAATTCCTTCTCCACAAAGCTCCCAAAGTTCTGAAAATCAAATTGAATCTGTCAATCCTCTGCTTAAAATAAATCCCCAGCTCTTTCTCATTGCCCAGAGGAGAAAACCTTGGAAGGGCTGATTCCCTCCTCCTGAGTCTCAATTTTCAACACTCCTCCTGCCTTCCCATCCATTTTTGCAGTTTTCTGGATACATTATGCTTCTTTCAACTTTCCTGATCTTCCCTGTCCCTAAGCCACCCACACCACCCTGGCCATCCCATTAGCCAATTCATATCCATCCTATATGATTCAGCTCTAACATCTCCCTGTCCATGAAACCTGACCCAAATCTCGAGAGGACGTAGGCGCCCTGATGCTATCTCTTTCCCGTGGCACTAGTGCTTGTTTCTAGCATGGCAGTCTTCAGCATGCCAGCTAACTTGTCTTCACTTCCAACCAGACTGAATGCACCTGAGAGCAAGTGTTGGCTTCATGTAACTCTGTCTTCTCGCATCTAGCATAGAATCCTTTACACAGTAAGCCATGACTTTTCAACCTGAATGTTTGTCATAGTCACCTGGACAAGTATGTTCACAATGCAGATCCTCCAGACTTACCTTGCACCTCAAAAATAAGCGTATCTGTTGGGGGTAGAGTCTAGGTTTGTGTGTTTTGTTGCAACATCACTCAAATATTTAATGACTCTTTGTAAAGATACAGAAAAATTGGGAATTTGGCCCATATTATTCAAAGAAGTCTTCTGGGGAAAAATTACCACAAAAGGGTATAGAAAAGAGTCCTTCTTGTACTGGAGTCACTTGTTTACATGTTGATCACCTCAATAACTCTCAAAGATTTTGAGGGCACCGAAAAGTCCTGTTTAATTTTGGAACTTAATAAAATCCCACCCAGGCTACTCAATATTTGTAAAAGTACAACAGTATAGTATGAATCAGAAAGCACTGTTTTGAGAGTTGGAGTCTTTAGTTCTAAGCCCGGCATTAGTGACTACTTATTCTAGGACAGGAATTCATTCCTGTGGGCCTTAAATTCCCCACCTATACAATGAAATAGACTAAATGACCAAAGGTTGCTTCCAACTCTAACATTTTTTTATCAAATGAGTGCAGAAGAACTAGTGTCTCAATCTTAGTTTATTGCTACATGAAAGATCTTCATGGGTCTCCCTGGTGGTACAAGGGCGCTGTGAAGCTATCTGCAGTCTCTGCAGCACAGTTCAATCCCCGGTCAGGGAGTTAACCCACATGGCCCAGCAGACCTCTCCTGCTTTGCCTGCTACTCCCCTCAGCAGTTATTTCAGTCAATCTGCATGTTCTGCTCCCCACTCTCTCTCTGGTGAATCCTCTCACCCCTCCCCACCCTGTGCCTCTGGCCTATACCCCAGTTCTTGTATGCATGAGTAAATAAATCTTAAAAAAAAAAAAAGAAAGAAAGAAAGATCTTCACTATAACTAGGCCAGATAGAGGCCTAGAAAGAAAGTGAAGCCCAGAAAGAAAGTGACATGACATTCTCCAGAATGGAGCGGTGCCATTTTTGTGAACAACGAGTGAGATCAGTCCTAAGCACCCCCACAGCTTGCCTGAGATGCTCTTCCTGACATTCAGATCCCAGAAAAGATCTCCCACTCTGATCACATAGATCTCCAATTAAGAACTGATTTCCTGAAGGAGAACAGCATGCCAGGAGACATGCAGGGGAGGCGCATGTTCTCTGACACCCACCCAGGAAAAGCAATAACCCATGCAGCCAGAAAGATGTGCAAATCAGAGCAGGTCAGTTATCTCAGCTGATTTTCAAACCTTACATGAGGAAAAAAAAAAAAGGCAAGCATTAACACCTCTACTCTATAAATTAAAAAACAGACTCATTGCTTTTGAAGAATTTCTGCATAAATGTAGTACTTAACAGGCAGAGATGCGAAGCTAATATTTCTGGTTCCAAATGTAGTGCTCCCTTTGTTACATCACATTGAATCATTTTCTTACCTTCTTTGTTGGATTCTAACAAAAATTCTGACAAGTGAAAGGACATAGCTTTCCATTTCTATTTCATAGGGCAGGAAATTGAAGCTCAAAGGCATTTTTCAGTTTCACAGTAAATAATAGTGATTTCAAGTGTATTTATTATTACATCTCTACTGCTCTACTGGGTTTTTTGTTTGTTTGTTTAAAATGTATCTTATTATGTAATGGTACTTTACTACCCCATCAGAGAGGCAGAGCAGGCTGGTACTGCAATCCCTAATTTTCTAATAAGGAAACTGAGTTCTGGAGAGGAATAATGAAAGAATTTATTCAAGAGGAATTTATGAGTTTGGTTAGCAAAAGAATGATCTTTCCAACAATTGGAGTTGGTGTTAATAGGAATAGTCCCAACACAGAACCAAAAGATTTCTCAGATATATGGTCCAGAGGACTATGAAAGGAAAAGGTATTGGCTTACATGTCCATTAAGCTCCTTTCTGGCTCCAAGTGTACATGATTCTATGTTTTTCCTAAGCCCAACAGCCAGGATATAATCTGTCAGGATGAGAATTCAAGTCCTCTAACTCCCACTTTATCTTGTGTCTCTGAAACTCATCCATGAACCTTGACCTCCAAGGATTTCAGAATCCATTTGTCCTAGGTAGAGCTGTTATTTGAACATTAGTCAGAGGGAGATCTTCCTGTAGGTTTACTGAGTCAAATATTGATGAACTGTCCATTCAACGAATCATAATATTAAACATCAGGTGGATTTCTTGGACAGTATAAATGATAGCAAAAATCCTTAATGTACAATCTGGATCTGGATTCCAGTCCTGAATTCCACCAAATCCCTGGGGGACCTGGGCAAAGTTACTTTCCATCTGATACATTAAGCACCTTCCTTTGTATAGTGTGATTGTTGGACCAGAGCCTCTTGCAAGCTTAGCAACTAGGCTATAGGACAAGTATAAAACAAAGCTGAATAGAAGAGTCTGGGACTAACCAGCTCATCCTGGGACTGGGCTGAGAATGCCAGGCTCATCAGCAATGTTGGCTAACTCTCTTTACCAGTTCTTAATCCACTTGAGGTTGCACAGTAAAATAGCCTGGAAATAATAAAACCAGAAAGTCCCCGATGTCTCTTATGTCCTAAATTATAACGTGCCTTTGAGCTCCATCCCCCCGTCTCAGGTCTTATATCAGTATCTCTAGTGTCTTTTCCTGCCTTGGCCCATCTCCATTTCTCATTTCTAACTGCTCTATCCTCCATCTCCCATATATATCCCCCTGCTGATGTTCCTGCTATCTCTTGACTGACAATCAATTTTCCTACCTGTCATTATCAATTCCGTTCATTAACGTTCCCAACTGTCTTAGCTGAGGCCTCTAGACACCAAAAAGCATCTCTGAAAAAAAATGATTTTCCTCACAGAATAATTGAAACTTCTTGTCCATCTAGAGAACCTTTTTTCTGAAGCTCTCAGAGCCATTTATAAATGTCAGTGGAAACACACACTTATACCAGGGAGGCAGAATATGTCATTCCAGCACAAGCATACGAAAAGTGAAGGAAAAAACACTTTGCAATTAGCTTTTTCCTTGTGGTTCTCAGGCTGCAAAAGCAGTCTGACTTTTTAAATTTTATTGACTTGTTAGTTGCTTGTAAATCCTTTAGATGTGACCCCAGAAAAAGTTAATACTAGGAACAATGACGTAGAGATAAGAATCATAGAGACCCCACCTATCCACCTTGTGACTTTCTCCATGGAAATCCCATGGACTACTGAAGTGCTAAGACTTGATATGAACCTATGAAGAGGTTTCTGAGCACTGAGATGTTGGAATACATGTTGGTAAAGTCTGTCTAGTATCAGACTAGCTGGCTTTATAGTTATGACAATAACAATATCCACTTAGATGACACTTTATTATTATTTACAAAGTGTTCTCACACATTCTGTCTTACTTTCATTTGCTCCTCTCTCCCTTTGGAATACTGTTTCCTCAGATATTTATTTGACTTGCTCCTTCACCTCCTCTTGGCATTTGTTCAAATGTCACCTTTCCTAATGCTCTTAAGCAAATTACAACTATACCTACTCCACCTGGCACTCCTTATCCTCTTCCATGACACATTTTTCCTCCATGACACTCCTCACCATCTAACTTCCTATACATTTTACCTATAAAATATAAGTTCTCTGGGAACCAGGATCTTTGTTTTATTTACTATTGTATTCCTAAGTCTTAGCATAGACTCTGAAATATAGTAGCTGCTTAGTTAACCTGTGTTGAAGGAATAAAGGCATAAATCAGTGTATTTGATCCTCTTAACAGCCTTGAGGAGAAGATTTCACCATTATCAGTATTTTGCAGTGGGGTCAATGGAAGCTTGATGAGGTCGAATGACCCAGACAAGTGCTCAGCGGGGGAGACCCTGCTCTCTTCACATGGCCTTACTCTGTGCTCTCCAGAAATTTATTTCACAAAGAGGCACCATAAAGAACCCTCCCATTTAGGAAGAAGAACTAAAAGAGGCTTTCATGCTCAACTCTGTGCTCTCATCCCTGTATTAATCTTTCTTGGCATCCCATCTCACCTGACGTCCAGGGAGGTGAGTTCCCAGGCACCCACTGTATTTGATGATGGCCTGCAGGTCTAATCAACCCATTAGAGTAGAACAAATAAAAGGCAGGATGAAATAATTGCCAAGTCAACAAACCTTAGAGGCCAGCCAGAATAAAGTCAACATAGTAATTGCTCTTTTCTAGAAAAGAAAAACACAGGGATTAAGTACTTTTGCCTCTCTCTTCTCTCTTTCTAATGCAAAGCCTAGTTTCCCAGCTAGCTGCAGTGCAGATCAACGGCATTGACAGTTGTCTCACCCCCCTACCTTGTTGCTGCTATTGACAGACATCGCCCATTACTTTTCACTAAAATTCATTGTCCACACATTTGACACTTGACAAAGACACTTGAAAATGCTCTGCAAATTGATCTACTGAAATATTTTTGGAGCTAAATTAAGGCAATTTGTACTTTCTCTGCTCCACAGCAACATCCCAAGAGAGGAAATCATTGATAAGAGGACAATTATGTTTTTCTGAGAAGGAAAAGAAGTCTCATGGGAAGGAGGCAATTCAAAATCTTGGTAGCTTTGGTTATAAATGATAAAATTATGTGTGTGTGTGTGTATAATTTGTACCACTCTACTGTTTACAAAGAACATTCACTCACATTATCTATAGGATTTATAATACCCTGTGAGGAAGTTGGGGGTCTCACTATCCAATTCATAGAAGAGAGAACTCATTATTCAGACTCAGGATTTTCCTAAGGTCACACCCTGGAAAGGGAAAGAGCAAATATTTAAATCCAGGTCTTATGACTGAATGAAATACCAGTTAGAATGGCAGTAGTTTAAGAATGGGTCACTTAAGAATGGTCACTTACTGACTGATAGGGTGTGTGTATATGTGTAGGGGTAGAGGTGTAGAAAAGAGAGAGGAAAGGGTGGTTTTCTCCTCCTATCTTTCAAGTGATCTTCCTTTGCTCTCTTCCCTAGCTCTACTGTCTCCAGAAAGGTACTCCCCAACATCAGAGACTATCTGGATGTCCCCAGACTGCTGTCTCGACTAAGGTGGTTGCAGGTAAGACTTTTTAATTCCACAAGTGCCTGGTTTGTCTCAAATGCAGGGACTTAGGTGTGATAGACACCTAGATTCCACAGGGATCGATTGCTCTGAACCTCGGGTCTTCACCCCCTCCCTCAGGGTCATTGGACAGAACCAGATAAAAATACAAGTCTGACGTCTCTTCCAGTTTGGCACACAAATCAGCACTCAATGCCCAGGAGTAGTTGTACTAATCTCCCCATTTTCCTCTGCGTCACATCCAAGACATGCATTGCAGGTTTTCACTGGTACCTCTGAGATACCAAGAGACTCAGAAAGGGAGAGTTTGACTCAGATTCTGGAATCTGGAAGAGAGCCCAGACTGGGCAAATGTTCTTTCTGTAAAGGGAGCCCTGCAGTTCACACGTGCCATCTCAGTCACGCTCACGCACCCTGCTGCAGCAGTGCAATCATTCCCATGTTAGATCTGCGAGAGTTCAGCCCCTCAGATGGGAACTCACTCTCAAAATGACACAGTCAGTGGAGTTTGTAGATCTCAACCTCTGAGTTCTCCTAAACTCTCCTAAACATGTGCCCCTTACTCAGGCTGGAGGCTTGCTAAAGTTCACACAACAATCTGGCCTTTACCTCTAAGTCTATTTGACTGCAAAATGGTATTCTAAAGTCTACAGGAAAGAGCAAAGTGGAAACCCACACTCCCCTTTTTGCCCCAATGCAGAAAATAAGCCCTTCAGAAGGCTCAAGTGTTCAAATAAAAGCAAGAGGAATGGCAGCTAAAATGCAAAAATGCACTTCGTAGGAATTCATTTGGTGCTCCCACCCTTATTCCCGATGAAATTATTCCCTGGTGCAAGCTCTTTAAAGACTTTTCTATCCACTCCTTTCTGCACTGTGGTATAATTGTATGTCATCAAAAACCTAGGAATAGCCAAGATTGCAAAATTCTTGCTGTGCTCTTGGCAAAATCATTGCTCAACAGCCAATGTTTAGAAATCAAAATGCTCCCCTTAAGTGCCATTAAACACAAATATTTATCAACGCTGTGCTAGAATGTTAGCTGACAAAGATTGGGTGTTGTGCGTGTGCGTGTGTATGAATAATTAGATGCTGGTTTTCAAAGAGTACAAGATGACTTGCTGAAGCTATGGCCTTCACATACCCTCCTACAGGCAAAGGGGGTTTGCATGTTTATTCCTCAGCAAAATATTCAAAATCTCGGAAGTTTTGCCCAAATATAAGCAGGGAATTTCTATCGCTTTGCCTTTTGCACTTGTGCTATTTGTGCTATTTGTGATAAAATGGCTGGAAGACTACTGGGAGAGACAAAAATGGATGTGAAAAGATAAATAGCTGCTCAGGATCACAAATGCTGATGGGTAGATCATATTATATACTCCTACTGAGTTTGAAGAAAATGAGACTTTGAATCTGTCTTCAATTTGCCCCACACACTGCTGCTCAAGTTAGCATCTCCTAATGCATGTTTGCACTTAATTGTAACTTAGGTCAAGTTCTTACAAGCTGAACCTGAAGCTGGGATTTTTGTTCCAGTGATTTTGGTGGGGGGAGTGCTCTCTGGAGTAAGAAAGGCAGGACAAGGCAGGGGGCTATGTAGTTTCACTGGAGCTTTGGTGGTGGGTGAATGACACACATGTCAAAGTGGGAAGCTGAACTACCCAAATTATATGGCTCTATAAAAAAAATATTAAATCAGTAAAATTTGATTTAAAGGAAAATAAAGTCTCACTTGGATCCAGTCCAGGGTTGCACAAATACCCCCCAGTTAGTCACACCTGAGGTATGAGTACAGCCTTTGCCTCCCATGTCCATCAGCCAGCAGCTGAGTTCTGCTCCAGGGAAGGCTCCTATTTGCAGAGAAGCAAAGCAGCTGTGAGCAGTCAGGGACACGAGCTTGGGTGGCAGGTGCTGTCGGGGCCCCAACAGCGTCCCCTAGAGTACTTGTCATTCTTTCTTAATAGGAAACTCTTATTTCTTTTTGCAGAAAAATGTACGAACTTTTCAAGATGGAACTTGAGAATTTCTATGTTACATTCTCAATCTCATGGTTCTGAAATGGAACTATTAAATATTATAGCCAACCGATAATGTCTAAAAATGTGTTGAAACTTCCACCCAAGCAGAGTTATGGACAGACCCCTCTCACACTGCCGATGGCTCCCCGGACTTCAGAAGGAAGGCTGTTCCCTAGCAGGCCTCTGCGAGTCCCAGTCTGCACCCAGCCCTATCTCCTCTCACCTTTCCTCACAAAGCCCGACCCTTGCCACCATGCCACACTCTAGTCAGATGCTGTGTGCTTTCACCAGGACGTTTGTGATAATTTGAGATGGAATAGCACAGAAAAAGGAAATTCTTTCCAATCCACCCCTCAATCATACTGGCATTGTCGTCTGAAAGCCCATTTGTAATCATCTTGGGTTCTTCTTAAAATCTTCCCAAAAACTTTCTCTGGGAGAACCAAAACCTAAATCCCTAACATGGGATGTCCTTGGCTTGCTTTTCTGTCCTTGTCCTCTAGTTCTGACATCTATCCCTGGTTCAAATGCCACTCCTGCTGTGATGTCTTTCCTGGGCTTCAGAAACCTCCTGTTCCCCTACAGCACTGTGTTCATACCTTTTCTTAAGACTGTCTTTAAGGTCTCCCTGGTGGTATAGGGGTTAAGTCTCATGCTATCAAGCTGCCGTCAGCCACTGCGGCCTGTGCTTGATCCCAGGCCAGGGAGTTACCCTCATGGTGCAGCAGACCTCTCCTGTCTCACCCGCAGCTCCCCTAAGCAGTGTATTTTAGTATAATCTGCCTGTTTTGCTCCCCACTCTGTCTCTAGTGAGTCCTCTCATCCCCCGGACCGCTGGCCTACACGCCAGTTGTTGTATGCAGGAAGGAAGGAAGGAAAGTAGGAAGGAAGGGAGGGAGGGAGAAGACTGGTGTTTGTCTGCTGTGGACTGTAGCCTGCAGTGTGGGGGCCTGCCTCCACCATCAGAGTGTGAGCTGCCTAAAAGCAGTGTCCTCCATCACCTGACATCTTGATGGGGACACAGCATATGACAGTGCAAGTATACTGGATGGAAGAAAAGAATATTCCTCTGAAGAATGGGTTCCCGGGACAGGCCTCACAGACATGGCGAGTCTTCCCCAGGGAGCTCAAAGTATTTGAAAGGACTCTGAGAATAATATAGTAACGGGAACAGCAACAACAAATGCTAAGACTAATAGAATACTTGTTATATCAGAATTGGTGCTCAAAATTCTGCATTAATTCACTGATTTAACCATATTAGGCAGGTACTATTTTATCATCATGTCCCTAGATCATATCATGGCGGTTATGAGAGCTGTTCACTATGGCACAGCTAGTCAGTGCTAGAGTCAGGGCGCCTGGGCTAGAATCTGGGCCTCAATTCCAAGCTCTAAACCACTAAGTAATCAGTGATGGGAAGAGTGCTATAACCCTCATATTTGGAGTTAACTACCCAAACAGTGCGCAACATATTGAAAAATAATCACGGCGCTTTTGTTGTACAACAATGAAACACCATCTGCCTGTCCATGTCTTTTTTTTCAAAGGTTCCAAAGGAAATGACTAGAATGAGAGCAAATAAAAGAGGTTTTTGAAATGGATTTTATGTTACATATTTACTTGTGACTTTATTTTACTTTTTTACAGGAAGTCTCTGCAATGGAGTAGAAAGAGTACTTTCGGTTTCATTGAGAATCAAATGAAAAGTGCCTGTTTCATTTATCTCAGAACGCATTTGAATGGGTTCCCCACTCAGGTATAAACTCCACAAACACAGATATTGTATCCAACCTGTTCATCACAGCATCCCAATAGTCTAACACAGCACAAATCACATAATAGGCCTTGATAGGTACTCATTCTCTGAAGGAATGATAGAATGGGCCATTGAGGTAATGCAGGATTTCTCAAAGTGTGGTTGAGGGAATATCTTGAGAACTTGTTTAAAGTGAAGATTCCTGGGTGCAAAGACACTCCTATGCCCATTGAGATCTTTGCTATACAAGTATGTGAAAATTTTGTTCAAACTTAATTAAATTCATTTCAGATGGAGTTCTTGTCTCTCTCCACTTTCCCTTTAATCATCTCTATGTTCCTCTCTGCTTCCTCTCCCTCCCATGATTATTTATAGTTTCTGGCTGAGGAGAAGGCCTGAATGAACAGAAATAAATGAGATTCTGTCCTTCCCCAAGGATCTCATAATCAGACAAAGAGGAAACAGTCACTTACATTTGCATGTAACAAGCCCCAGAGCAGAAAAAATGTAGTATGTCACTCTTTCAACTTATCAGGATGAAGAAAGTGGTTCCCTCTTTGGGTTGAAATTCTGGCCCGTCCTTAAGTACTGTTGTTGGAATGCTGAAGATCAAAGGAATTAAGATGAAAAGTTTAAGATGAAAAAAGTCACTTTTTTCGGTTTTATTGAGATATAATTATTTTAAAGATTTATTTATTTATGCATACAAGAACTGAGGTACAAGCCAGAGGTATGGGTGGCGGGGGTGAGAGGATTCACCAGAGACAGAGCGGGGAACAGATCAGGCAGATTGACTGAAATACACTGCTGAGGGGAGCAGTAGGAGAGTCAGGAGAGGTCTGCTGCGCCATGTGGGTAGCTCCCTGGCCAGGATTGAACTCGTGCTGCAGTGGCTGCCGATGGCTTCATTGGTTGTGTCTTAACCCCTTGCACTACCAGGGAGGCCCTTTATTGAGATATAATTGACAGATAAAATGATAAGATACTTAAAGTGTACATCATGGTGATTTGATATAATTGTGAAAAGACTCCCACCAGCTAATAAACAACTCCATCACTTTACATATTTAGCTTTGTGTGTGTGTGAGAATATTTAAGATCTATTGCCCTTTCCTATTCTAGTTTTATAATACAATGTTATGAGCTAATCACTGTATTTCATAATATATCCTCAGATCTTATCCATATTATTGATAAAATTGAGAGCTTGAACCTGACCTCTATCTTTCTTCCCACCTCTAGTCCCTGGCAACTTGAGCACTATTTTTTCATTCCATGTTTCTATAACTTTTTTATTTGCTGTTTTTTTTTTTTATTCCACATATGAATGATACCTTGCAGGGCCTCCCTGGTGGCACACAGGTTAAAGACAGCACTATCAAGCTATTGCCAGCCACTGCAGCACGAGTTCAATCCCTGGCCAGCCAGGGAGCAACCCACGTGGCACAGCAGACCTCTCCTGCCTTGCCTTTTGCTTCCCTCAGCAGTGTGTTTCAGTAGATCTGCCTGTTCTACTCCCCACTCTGTCTCTGGTGAATCCTCTCACTCCCTGTACCTTTGGCTTACACCCCAGTTATTGTATGCATGAATAAATAAATCTTTTTTTAAAAATAAATAAAACAAATGATACCCTGCAGTATTTTTCTTTCTCTGTCTGCCTTAAGCTTTATAAATATCTGGCTTAAATTTCATCTATATATATCTTAAAGTTTTGTTTACTCATTTCTTTCAATCCATAAGCAACTGTTTTTTGTTATTTTTTTTCTTAGCAATCCAATGCCTCTGTCTCTCCAGAGCCTCCTTTCCTGAGTCAATAATTCCTCCTTCCAGACCATGTCAATTTTATTTATTTATTTATTTAATTTGTGCCCAGCTTTGGCACATGATAGACTAGTAAGTGCTGGTGGGTTGTCATACTTTAGATTGTAGTCAGTAGTGATGATCAAGAATATGCCTTGGAGATTCATCTTTTATGTGATGTTTCTCGTCTTTGTTTTTACTGCAGGTGGATTTTTAGCATCTTAATTTCAGGTACATAGACAACATCTGATTTTGTTTTCTGTAATCTAAAGTCTGATTACTCAAACATTTACTAGCAAATTTGGGCTTGAAAGTTTGTTAGCTTAGCCTGTGTCATAAGCTAAGCACATTATATTTATTGTTTGAGTCTATCTCACAACATACCCCCAAGGAGATATTATTATCTGCATTTACAGAAAAGGAACCTGAAGTTCAATTTCACAGCCAGTTAACATGAGTGGTAACCAGGTTTTCTGACTACAGTAAGCAAGCTCTTTTTCCTCCCACAAATACATGGTTTACTGAGGAAAACTATGACATGTGAACAGTTAGCTATCATATCACTACACTCTTGCCTCTCTCCTTTTTAATAATTTATTTTTTTAATTGTGGTAACATTCCCTGGAATTTTTGGAATTTTGAAAGTATAGGATTCACCACCAGGGTGCACCTGAACCAAATCACCCAGCCCACACCCTAGTCCTTTGTGCTTCCTTCCTTATCTGTTCATATCCCTCCCCCACCCTCTCCCTCTCAGATCCTTCAGTTCTATAGTCATCTTTCAAGGATTAGCTTTTTTTTTTTTTAAGATTTATTTATTTATACAAGCACTGGGTACAGTCAGAAGCGCGGGAGGGTGAGAGAATTCACCAGAGCTGGAGCGGGGAGCAGAGCAGGCAGAAGGACCGAAGTACACTGCTGAGGGGAGCAGAGGGCTGCAGGAGAGGTCTGTGTGCCATGTGGGGCCCGGGACCGAACCGGCGCTGCAGAGGCTGCAGGCAGCTTTGCAACCCAGCGCTCAACCGCTGCGCCACCGGGGAGGCCCTCAAGGATTAGTCTTTAGCTGACTCGTAGTTTTATTTATGTATTCCACATATTCATGACACCATTCAGTACTTATCTTTGCTCTTCTGACTTACTTTGCTTCACTCTCTTAAACTTCATCACCATAAGCCTGCAGAAGGTCTACCACAGTACCTTAAATGTAAGCAGTTTTTGAGAAAATAGATATTAAATGGATGAATAAATAAATGAATAAAAAGAGCCAGGGTAAGGGCAGGACAGGGCACAGTGCAGGATCTCTATGATCTTATGCAGACGGGTGAAGGAGAGAGAGATTCCTGGAGCCCTCAGTGGTTTTTCAGGCTTTTATTGGGATTACCAGGTACACAGCAGGCAGGGGTGCTGGGGGGCCACGAGGCTGGCAGGCCTCCCAGCCCCCAGCAAGTCTTCACTCTGTCTGGGCTCTCTGGTGAGCTCTCGTGTTCTCTCTGCTTCTTTCGTGTTTTTCCTGCTTCTCTGCTTCTGCTGGCGTCCCCGTGATGCCACCCTTAAAAGCCCAGTCTTAGCCCAGGTGAATCCCATCTACCTATGCCCACACCCTACTCCAGGTGCCCGCATCAGGCATACATTCGGGACCGCAGGTTTCCATCATCTATCCTAATGGCAGGAGGGCAGAAAAGCCTGATACTTTTCTACCTTACCCTACAGCCAGTAACCTAAGTGCAAGCAACAGAGTTCAGGAGCACTGAGGGCATAATTTTAATTGGGGAGGTGATCTGAGAAGGCTTCAAGGAGGATGTGACCTTGGGTGAGGAGGAGTTTCAGTTGCCAATGTTGTCAATAAACTTTCCAGGCAGAGAAACACATGAGAAAGGCAAATTGGTGGGCAGAGCCCAGTGGGTTGGAGAAATGAGACTAAGTGTATATGCTGCTTAAGGCACACTGAGGAAATCGACAGGAGATGCAGCTGGAGAAAGATTGAGGCTAATTGGTAAAGCATGTGACGTTGCTCCACCTTGGAAATGATGAGTTCACGGGTTGTGCCTAAGAGAGTGAGCTATAACCCAGACCCAGGAGGGGCAGACAGCCACTTCAGATCTTCACAAAGAAATCTCAGAATTCACTCTGGACACTGGCATAAAACTAGAAATTCCAACCGTTCTCAATTTCAGCAAGAAAATGACAGAATTACACAATTCAAGGCAAAATAAAACATTTCCAAAAGGCAATCAATTCCGACCCCTTTCCCTACCTTGACTGAATGAAGCCTGTGAATTCGCGCACACATTCTGAAGTGCTCCTGAGGGCCTTGTCAGAGGTGTGTGTAAGCCTCCTCATCTGGGTGACATATTCTTGAGCACTTGTTTACAAGAGAAAAACATCACCTGGTGGAATTTCATCATGGCAACAGGCTTAAAGGGGCCCAAAGTGAACATAACCAGCAGCACTCACTGCCCATACCCTGTGACCAGTGCGCAACAGATGATTGTGGGATTATGAGGGCCTCAGAGCACCAGCATCATGCTCCAGTCTCAGCGCCTTTGGCAGGTGGAAGATGACAGGCGGCAGACAGGCTGTCTCCAGGGAATCTTTAGCGTCAGACCTTCTCTCAGATCTCAGCCCTTCCCTTGGGCAGTGGGCACCAGCAATGTTTTGGATATGGACCCCCAGTGTTCAGTGGCATTTGACAACAGAAATCTGTTGTCTTGATGACAAAATGAAGGTGAGAGGCCTACACAGCTATGGAATCTGACAGAAAGCAGGGGACCTGAAGCAAATTTGATACATGTCTACTCTGCTCATCAACCACTTCATACTTTATCATGCCAGAGTCTTCAGACTCTTTCCTCCCCAAAGTATTCTGCTCTCTCACCTCATATTGACACTGGGACTTGTATAACTAAAATGACTGCCCTTCCCTGGCCTCCACATGGACATTTGCATTTTGATAAAGACCAAGTGCCTGTGGGTAGTTTGATTTCTAAGTATTAATAAAGGGTGCAGGAGACCTTGTCTATGGTTTGGGGGTGTTCCCTGCTCAGCACACTATCCCTTATCATGGATTCCTCTGTTGCATGGAGCACTGTACTGAAAGTCTAAATTCTGCTAGGATTTGAACTCCACCTCAACCATTAATGGTCTATATAAATGTAGGTAAATTATTTGTATTCTCTAGAGCCTCATTTCCTCATATGCACAGTGGAAACGATGCTTTTCTTATCTGTCTCACAATAGGAAAGAACCACGTGACTGGAGATACTCTGTGCAGATGACTTCAAATATGAGCAAGGCTCACAGAACCCATGAGCACTGATGCCTGGTCATCTTCTAGGCAGCTTTCAAGGGAAGTTTCCATGTCTCTGAGCAGAGATTGTCTCATTGGCCTGCTCTTGAATTTTGTCACTTTGTCACACTTATGGGGTAAAGTCCCTACATCTTTTTTTTTTATTTGATTTGATTAAGTCCTACACAAATTGGTCCCTATCAATCTTTACTTTCTTGTATCCTAGTGATGAACAACATCAGTTAGTATCTGCTGATGACCTACTATGGGCCAAACATTTGTTCTGAAGTTTCTGTGGTCAGATCATTCATTCCTAGCCCTGAGAGGCTAGGTCCATTTTATAAATAAGAAAATCAGTCACAGAGAGGTCAAATAACTCACTTGCAACCTCAGTCAATAAATAATTGAATCAGGTTTAAACACAAAGAGTCTGACTCAAAGATCCATGCATGTAGAGACTAACTTTTAGTGGCCCAAAAAGCAATAGGGCTGGGTTCTGATTCCTGTGTGTCCTTAGATGCAGCTGGGTCTTCTTCACCTGACTCATGGATCATAGGGGGTTGGTAAGCATTCATGGAGTAAACGAAGCAGGATACCCCAGACAAAGGTGAGGGCCCTGCACACAGACCCTCAGTAAATGTGCTGTGAAATATCTCTCAATAACAGAACCTGGACAGGCACATGCTTGTCATGGCAATGAGAGAATTTGGCAAATGGAATACATAATTAGCGATTTATTTTCAACTTACCTCCACCACGTTGAGATAAAGCATTAAGTACATCGCTCCAGATATGAGCAAGAGGTAGGCGAGAGTCAAGGTTTGACATTAGGTTTTAAAAGCTCTTAAATAATTACAGTGTTCAGAGTAAACAAGGCCTTCATGCTTCATTAGGCAATGTGTATTATGGCTCCATTAACACACTGTGGTGCTTTTCCATTTCCCATTTTTTGAAACATGCTGGGAAGGGAACTGAAGTCATCAGTGTTAATTGATAGCTAATAGAAACAAACTTCCTAAAAGGGGAATGATTTTTAGACCCTAATTTGATTAATCATTAAAACTCCTGGTACTTGTCTTGGTGGGGCAGCGGGAAAACCAGGTCATATTAATATTTATTCATGTAAAGGCACAGCCTGGATATAGCCTCAATATACCTGCATCATTTAGAGTTTGTTTTTGATTCTCCCAAGGTAAATAAAATCAGAAGCATTTAAGAATAATTTAAAATCAAATGCCATTCTCACTTTTTTTTACCCCAAATGCAGGATATACCTTAGTTGAGACAATTTGGAAAGAAAAACTCTACTTTCTCCCTGGACTATTCTCTCTCTGCTTCCCTGGTACTTCAAGGACCCACAGCACTCACTATTTTGGCTCATAATAAATCTGCAAGCTTTAATTAGATAGGATGAATGGTCATCTGCACGAATACCATTTCTTAACCTCTTGTAGTTATAGCTGTATATGTAAGTATAGATGAAGAGAGACGATGATAGATGAAAAAAGATTGAGAGATTGATAGATAATAGACCCATGTAGACATAGACAGATGTGTGTTGCATATGTATATACATATATGTATATATATTATAAGTAAAAATATATAATTATTCCCACAAACATTTGTAGGTCATTCTAGGAAGTGATTAAGATTTGGACTCTGGAGGCAGATTCCCTGGTTCAGAATCTTGCTTAATCTATACACATAAACCTTCTTTGCCTCAATTTCTTCATCTATAAAATGAAGATAATAATTGAAAAAACAACTTTATGTGATTGTTGCTATGTAAAACAGATGAATAACTAAAGAGTGATGGTTAAAACAGTTTCTGGTATGAGTGCTCTGCTAGATTTTGCTATTACTGTGATCATTATTTTCTCTGTGTGCCAGGCCCTGCTGTGGGAGAATGTAAGGATGCATCACCCCTGTTTGGGCCTTGTCCTCAAGAAATTCACCCCTTTGTCCATTAAGGCATTTGCACAAACAACTAACACAATTTAGAAAATAATATGAGCCTCAGAGAGGAATGTAAGAAAAGCATTGAAGAGTCAGAGGGAATGAGAACACTTTCTTACAGGGAGGATGAGGGATATTTTACAGATTGAGAGGACAGTCAATTAGAAGAAAAGGTGTGAGCAACAGTCTAGAAGAAGGACAGTGTGGAAGGTTGCTGCCAAGAAAACTAACACAGAATGCTAGAAAATTCAGGTTTAAGATCAAGGAGGGAGAGACAAGTCTATCTGGAGAAATGGGGTCAGCTGGGTGACAAAGTCGGAATGGGCCTTCTTAAACTCACAGTGATGGGTGGTGTGGGAAGTACTCCACAAGACCAAAGGAGTCAGGAAGGTAGGGGCCACTACCAGTGAAAGGAATATGGTCATCAGCCAAAAAAGCACAGCAACCTGACAGAGAAAGCAAGATGTGCTCCTTGCTCATCCTTCAAATGGCCCAGGTAAGACCATGGGCAATTTCCTATCCTCCTCTGGACCCCATTTTATCTTGAATACAAATGAGAAATTAGGGTTAGATAATCTCCAGAAATCCTTCCAGTCTCTAGGACTCCATGATTTTTCTAAGAGTTGAGGCGCCTTCCTCTCCACCCCCCACCAAGGCCCCTCATACACCTTTCCCCCACTTCACTTCCTTCATTTATATATAAAAAGAGAGGATTCACAAAATAAAATGATAAAAACTAATCCCAAACTGAAAAGAGGAGGCTGGAGACCAGGTATTTCTGCATACCGGATGGAAACAATTTAATGGCAAGGCCACCTTTCAGGGCTTTCCTGACTTGATAGTGAAGCTATGAAGTAGCTCAAACCACTCTTTTTTAATGAAGAGGTTCATTTGGATAAACACTTCAAGCTAAGAGGCAATGTTGCTGCAGCTCAGATTAAAGTGTTCTACAGAGCATTAACACAATCTGTCACTGTCCTTTATCCTCCCCCACTCCATGTGAAGTTGAATTATTTGAATTAGTGTTCAACCAATACCATTCTGTTCCCCGAGTTTCTTAAGACTCTACTATGTCACTTTTATTGACATGATTAACTTCTCATTAACTTTAATGGAAGCTGTGGGCGTGAAGTCCATTTTGTTCTCTGGAACTTTTGCTTCTTGTTGGTAAATCTTGGAGTCTTATTTGACTCATCACTTTAATATACATTAGTTAATGATTACGAAGGAAGAGAAGTTCCTGATCAAAATGGAACTTCTCCATCTGATTCATTTAATAAACTAATAAATGGTTAAGACTAGCAAGTCATTGAGTCCTGGCTTGTTCTGAAGATCCTTTTAATCTTGTTACCAGTAGTGTAGCTTTTGCTTTAACAGATTCAGAGGCAGGGAGTGCTCATCATGGGACAAATATCCAATATGTGTCATCATGTGTGTACAACACATGAACTCCTTCAGGCACATTCTTAATTGTATTCATGGTTCCCACTTAGCCATGAACAATTGTTTCCTATGGTTGTCATTGACCTGTTCAAGTTAAGCCCAATATAAGAGAGCAACACCTCAGAAATTACACCTGTTAGGAACATTCTACAATTGGGGACTGACCCTTAGTCTGACATTTTACAAAATATAATAATATGAGGTATGGTGACAGAGTAATAGCTCTCTTCCAAAAATGTTTGTGTTCTGAGAATAAGTTTCTTTATGTGATAAAAGGGATGCTACAAATGTGATGAAGGATCTTGAGAGAGGAGATTATCCTGAATTATACAGATGGACCAAAATTATTAACATCTTTATAAAAGGAAAGCAGGAAGGTCAGAGTCATAGAAAAAGATGAGACAATGGAAGTAGTGATTGTAGTGAATCGAGTCCATGATCCAAAAAATTGTGAGGTCACATGAAGCTGGAAAAAATTCAAAAAATTCAAGGGAATGGATTCTTTCCTGAATCTTCCAGAAATAGCAACACCCTATTGATATCATGAGACAAATTTTGGACTTCTGACCTCCAGAACTGTCAAATAATAAATTCTGTTATTTTAGCCAATAAATTATAATCATTTGTTATAGAACAAAATGAAGCTAATGCACAAGTAATCATAAAATTAATGTATACCTTAATTGGATGAATTCATCTAAGTGTGGGGATGATGCTTTATGAGGATGAATCAAACTACCCCAACTCCCAAAAGCCTGAGAGACAAACTTGATATCAATTTTCTTAACTATGTTGTACTAATATTATTTCCATCCAAGGAACCCCATTTCTAGGATCAGGATTCCTGAGAATGGACCTTTCAGTAATAAAAGAATCAGAACTCTGCTGGAGATGGTGGGCACTTCGGTGGTGGGAGAGCTATGATGCCCTCACCTGAGGGGAGGAATACCATAGTGTAAAAAAAAATTTAAACAAGGATATAAAATAACAGTAATTCAATAACGAAGAGAACTTTATAAAAAAAAAAGAATAAACTCCTTGTTTTCCACACCAAAAGAAAGAATCATAATAGAGGAAACTGAAATATCTTTTCAGGTCTTTCATCTTGTCTGACAAAACTTCATAAATCACAACCTGGCTATTGTAGTGCTTTTACTGCTGAGGTTCAGAGGACAAAGTCTCTCACTTAGAAAGTACTATAGCCATTGGGCAATTTTCCTTCTCCAGTTTTCCTTGATTATTTGTCCTAACCAGTCACAGAACATTTTTCATCTTTTATTAGTCAGGATGACACCTATATACTTCACCTTAATATGACCAATTCAAAGCTTCAGGACTACCACACATCTTAAATTAACTATAATTGAAATTGGGATTCCTTGAATTCTGGAAATCCTTGAAATAACTTAGGAAGGTCTAGGGATAAAAACTATAGTTTTACCAGCAACATTCAGGTGTAATCTCCAAATGGGTTATTTCCTAGAAACATTCCATATATAATGATTGTCGGGGTTTTTTTTTAAGTCCATTCCAGGAAACAATATTTTCTGCATTCTCTCCAAATCCTTGAATTATGCCTTATTTAGTTCTTGTGAACCCTTTTTCTTAGTACTGTTTGGGAATGGAAAAGAAATCTATATGCACATACTTTCTTCACTAAGGTATCTCAGAGCCACCATTAATTCATTACTCTCCTTAAGGTCTTACATCTAATTTGTCATCAAATCCTGTTATATTCCCACCAAACATCTTTTGACTTATTCCCTCCCTGGTCAGATCTCCAAGTGTCACCCCTAGAGATCCAAGAATCAGATTGACTCTCCCTATCACTAGGTCACCTTGAATTCAACCAGTACCCGGATGGGCTTTGGAAGTGACCTCTCCATTCTCTCTGACCTTTGTTGGTCCCAGATCTGGGTACTTACTTCTCTACTCATGATCATTTATGAGTTGATAGTGACTTTTCATACCAAGCATAAGGGATCTAACTGGCTTACAGTTCTCTACCTGGCAATATTTGTTTCTCACTCTCAATAATTATGCTCTTGAGTGCTCACCCACAGATCCTATCCAATAAGACCCCATCAAAATCAGTCTATACTGATTTCATTCCTAAGCCCACTCAAGTCTAAGAAGAGATTTCCAGGGGTTATGACTCTAATCTAATGTAGAGTTGATGTAGAAGTGTACTGCTTTGAGGACAAATTTAACTAAATTCTTGTCTGGTTCTACCACAACCAACTTAGGTCTCACTGTAAAGGAGTAATAATAACAAAACCTATTTTATAAAGTTTAAAAGATTAAATGAGAGAATGTGTGCTATTGTTATGTATAATCCAATCTTTTTAAAAAAGATTTATTTATTTGTGCATACAAGAGCTGGGGAGTAGGCCAGAGGTGCGGGGGGTGAGAGGATTCACCAGAAACAGAGTGGGGAGCAGAACAAGCAGATCCACTGAAATACACTGCTGAGGGGAGCAGCAGGCTAGACAGGAGAGGTCTGCTGGGCCATGTGGGTTAGCTCCTTGGGCAGGGATTGAACTTGTGCTGCAGTGGCTGCCGATAGCGTGATAGTGTTGAGACTTAATCCCTTGCACCACCAGGGAAGCCCCTAATCCAATGCTCTTTTAACTAGATCATGTGGATTTCCAAATAGAAAAAGAAAATAACAAATGAAACAACTCAGGATTCTGAAACCTATCCAAGCAGCTTAACCTGAAGAATATCATAAATTCAGAAAATACTGATTCCTTACTGATGACCCAGAGTCGATGAGAAGCTCCCCCACTCTGCTGTTCATTCAGTGTGAGCATAAGTGGGACTCAAGTATGGATGATTATCCTCTCAGCTGAATGAAAGCAAAGTAGGGCAGTCCACCCAACAAATATTTACAGCATAATATAAAATTAAAATAAAAATCACTTCCATGATAATTTCTGTAATGTGTCACCACATAATGCAAAGGAAAGTTTACCTTATACTAAACTCTGGGTAATTGACACTGATGCTGATTTTTTTTTTTTTTTTTTTTGTGGGACCCTCGCTGGAGGCCAGGGAACAAACAGGCGCTGCGGGCAGCCTCGCAGCCCAGCGCTCAATGCTGGTTAATTTTTGACCTCAGTATCAAGATGTGTACACAAAGGATAGACGACAAGGTCCTCCATTTAAAGGAATCTTCTCTTTCATCCTCTTCACTTATCTAAAGCTACAACAACCATGAGAGGAAAACAAATAGGAAACAAGAAAGGGGAGAGGGAAAAGGGAAGGTAGAAAGACCTAGTTTGGGGCTTCCCCTGGTGGCGCAGCGGTTGAGCGCTAGGCTGCGAAGATGCCCACAGCCTCTGCAGTGTAGGTTCGATCCCACATGGCGCGACAGACCTCTCCCACCGCCCGCTGCTCCCCTCAGAAGTGTACTTTGTCAATCTGCCTGTTCTGCTCCCCGCTCTGGCTCTGGTGAATTCTCTCATCCTCCCGTGCTTCTGACAGTACCCAGTGCTTGTATAAATAAATAAATCAATCTTAAAAAAAAAAAAAGAAAAAAGTAGTTTGGTTTAGAACTGAGAAGTGTGTGCAAAATTGAATTGAATGCTAATTTTTTTTTTTAATTAAGTGAAAATAGCAACTGCCTCACTTAAAACAATCTTCTTGGTCATCACCGACCTACTTTCAGTCAGGAATTTCAACCATAACTACTGTCTCCTATGACCACTAGCCTCATGAAATTCAGAAACTCTGGGTTTACCTCATTAGAGAGGAGTAGGTCTGGAAAAGGTCAAGTTCTAGGATACCTTTCTAATGCCAAGAAATCAAGTTCATTGGCCACAACTTTGGGCCAGTCTTCCTACTGAATAGAGAGGTTGGAAGCCAAAGCTGAGTCTGCAGCACACCAGAATCTTTTTTTTTTTTATAGAGGCATGTTATTTATTTATTTGTTTGTTTATACATGCACTGGGTACAGTCAGAAGCGCGGGAGGGTGAGAGAATTCACCAGAGCCAGAGTGGGGAGCAGAGCAGGCAGAAGAACCGAAGCACACTGCTGAGGGGAGCAGCGGGAGGCAGGAGAGGTCTGCACGCCATGCGGGACCCTCCTCCGGTGGCCGGGGAGCAGCCGGGGATCGAACCGGCACCGCAGAGGCCGCGGGCAGCTTCACAACCCAGCGCTCAACCGCTGCGCCACCGGGGAGGCCCACACACCAGAATCTTTAGAGGAGGGAAGAAGGAAACTTGTGATCCTTCTGACTCAAAAACACCTTAGGGAGGCCAAGTTCTCTGCTTCCAGTGGCAGTGTGAAACAGCCACTGATTTTTAGCCTGGCTCTGCTAGAATTTTCCTGCCTGAATCTCAAGGAACACTCAGGCAGAAGATTTGCTTCCTGTCCAGCCTGTGTTCTTCTCTTGACTATCTCTCTACCTTCTTTCCTTCATGGCAAGATGTACTAGATGAATTTTGGAACTTATCCCTTAAAGTCTAAGCTGGAATTGAACCCTTAATTCTTTGGGTTAGGTGATCCCTGACCTCCAGAACACAGATCCTCCCAGCAGAAAACACAGACA
Organism: Talpa europaea; assembly: GCF_964194135.1. Lineage (NCBI taxonomy): Eukaryota > Metazoa > Chordata > Mammalia > Eulipotyphla > Talpidae > Talpa > Talpa europaea. The sequence goes on along the minus strand of NC_140070.1, from coordinate 113,562,071 downwards.
GTCCAAGAGAACAAGTGTCTCAGGTGAGCAGCCTGGAGAGTGGAAACTGTGGTCAGGAAGAAAATCAGGTTTGTATACCTAATGCCATCAATTTCTACATGAAGTCCTTCTTCAGTGAAGCCTAGGGATTTAGGAGGTCTTGTGAGCAACTTAGGGTATTTATATCCTACAAAAAAAGTTGCTCAAGAGAGTTACAAGCAGCCATTTTTCTAATAATTTCTACTCTTCCTTCGAATCCATCTAGAAAGGATGAGATGAGCAGCAAGTCCCTCAGGACTTTCTGTTCCATGTTGCCATCAGAAATTAATAAAATTCATCAGTGTATTATTACAACTATTAATAAGTTCACCCCAAATCAAACTGATGTGGGTGTTAGTGAGTGTACACACTTGTATTTAAGCAAAGAGGAATTGTGTACTTGGTGTAGACTAAGATTTAAAAAAAAAAAGAAAGAAAGAAAATAGAATATGTGTGCATAAATCTCAGGACTGAAAAGACTCCCCCCCCCAAAGATTTATTTATTTGTTTGTTTGTTTGTTTGTTTGTTTGTTTATTTATGCATACAAAAGCTGGGGTGTAGGCCAGAAGTGAGGAGAGGTGAGAGGGCTCACCAGAGACAGAGTGGGGAGCAGAACAAGCAGATCTACTGAAATACACTGCTGCAGGGAGCAGCAGGTGAGACAGGAGAGATCTGCTGAGTCATGTGGGTTAACTCCCTGGCTGGGGATTGAACTCATGCTGCAGTGGCTATAGATAGCTTTGTGGTGCTGAGACTTAACCCCTTGTGCCACCAGGGAGGCCTAGACTTTTTTTTTTCTTCTATGCACCCTTCAGCCAAAAACACACCAAGTGAGGCAGCAGTGCCTTGTGATAGTTACCTGTGTCTTCTAAAACAAGTTACTACAAACTTGGAGGTTTATAACAAGGGTTTTATTCTCCTATCCCGTTCTAGAGATCAGTAGTCTATTTTACTGGGTCAAAGTCAAGTTCAAAAAAAGTCAGTGCACCCTCCAAAGGCTGTAGGGAGGAATCTGTTTCTTGGCCTTTTCAAGCTTTAAATCTACGTTCCTTGGATTATGGCTCCTTCCTTCATTTTCAAGTCAGCACCTCTCTTCATTGTCACTTTGCCTTCTTCTTCTGTGTCAAGTCTTCCTCTACCTTCCTTTTATAAGGACATCTGACTATAATTAGGTCCACCAAACAATACAGAATAATTTCCCATTGCAAAGGTTTGTTTGCTTGTTTTTTTCTATACATTGTAATACCAGATTCCAAGGATTAGGACCCAGATATCTTGCGGGGAAGGGGCATTATTCAATACAGTGTCCTTAACTTTGTCAGATGTGGAAGTCAGTGGAGAGTCCCAGGAAGCAGGGCAGAATGATTGACCTGACACCCTCCATAGTATAGTTACCTTGAGAGTTCAGCACCGGGACCCGAGGTCAGGAAGCCACCAGCCCCTCCTTCCCATAGCACCTGCGATGGTTATTCCAAAAGAGGTGACACTTTTCTGGAGATCCAACATGGCCTGATGGAAGAAAGACACCAGGCAGGTAGTAGGGCCTGAAAGTTCTGTGCAGCAGAACTCTCTCACCCCCATTTTCTTAGTTTTTACCCTTCCTGGAAGGATTGACCTGAATTTTAAGTTACTTCCTAAATCTACCAATGACTACTGAGCTTTCCTCCTTCTGGGTTTGCCTCAGGAAGACTGGACAAAGCAAGAGTGGTGCTGTATACTGGGTGTAATGCCACACCCTCAACTTCTGTGGATGTTTTTGAACCAGCCTCCCAGGGACAACCAAGGACAACAAGAATGACTGGATGATTCCAGGGATTCCATGAGATTCTGACATACTGTCTCAGTCCTGGAGCCATGAAGATGACATTCTGGAGCCAGTTGGCAGGCCCTGTGCTTCCCAGGATAGCTTCAGATCCTGGCTGGACTGGGCTGGTGCCTGCACCCCAGATAAACCACTTGTCTGAGCTTGTGCCACTTCCGATAGAGACCCTTAATCATGAGACCCCTGAGCCCACTTCCTGAGTGAGACAGACCAGACACAAAACGCATAAGGAGCTCCCAGAATAAGATGGCTTCCGCTTGCTGAACAGATCCCACAGCAGTGGGATTTCTACATGAGGTCTGCCCCTCTCTACTCATCCTGCCCAATACCCTTTCTCTTCCAAGTTTCAGGGAACCTTAGAGCCAGAAGAGTGCAAGGTTGAGTAGGACTGTTTCTCCTCTCTGCAAAGACCGCCTTGCCACCAAGGAGTCAGGGGGTCCTCCCACTCCTGAGGGCATGCTCTTAACTCCCTTCATCCCTCCTCATTGAACCCCCACCCTCCCTAATGTCCACTCTGCTGGATTCTGGGGCTGCATTTAAATCAAGTTTTCTGACTAGCTTATTGGGTCCGGTATTTTAATTGCCTTTCCTTTCTATTATTTGATGTCTTCTTTTTATTTAATGACTTCCAAGGGTTCCCACAGCAGCAGATTATATAAGTGCTGGGACTGATATAAAAGATGCCAGCAGCTTTACAGCTTTACAGCCCAGAAGGAAAACACTTAAAGGGAATTTAATTTCATTCTTCTTTCATCCCAGCACCCAAAGACGAAGAGAAAACAATGTAAAAGTTTTCTGTTTTTTCTCTTCCTGCAGCAAGGGGAGAATTTGCAAAAGGAAAAACTTTTTTTTCTTATTTGGTTTACTTATTTTTTAAAGGCGCTCAGAATATGGAGTGAATCTGCATAGTCATTTCTTTGTTGTTCTTAATTTGAACAATCCAGTTTGATTGCTTTTAAACACATCTCTGGGGCTTCAGCTATTTTTAATTAGTGTAGCTTTATATTTTTTTCTGCTATCACTCCACTTGATTTGTTTTCAATCTTCACGCTTCACGAGTCCCTGCCTCCTCACCTAACTCTCCTGTCTCCCCATCATTTTGCCCGTGATTTTATAGAAGCTGGTAAAATTCTGAGTTATCTGTGCTTATAAAGAAAAATGTCTCCCGTTCCTCTTCAGTGCCTGTCCTTGGCCTCTCACCCTCTTAGAAACACAATTGAAAGTTTATAAGGATATGTTCCCTCTATAATGAAGAAAACCCTATATGCTGTATCACAAAATAAAAGGATCATAAAAATTAGAAGTGAGAGATTGCAATTTTAATTCATCCCAATTTTACAGGAGGATGCTCAGGGCCAACCTAGTTAACATTAAAGGTGAAGTAAAGGTTGGGCTGCTGGTGCCTCCCATCCCCCAGATCAGCACTACTCCCATCAAAACTGCACTGGCTTAGGGCTACTGGGGGCATGCACTGGGCCCCAATCATGAATCTCAGCTCCTGTTCTGGTCCCCAGGAGCCTCTGGTGGCTGCTCCAGAATTTTCCCACCTATTGTGGTGTTACACAGCTGAAAGACTTATAACTGGAAGTCAAAAAATCTCCGTGCTAGTCTCCCCTTTGACACAAATTGCCCTATGAGATTGGATGAGTCATTTAAGACTCCAAGTTTCAGTTTACTCCCCATGAATCACAAATATTATCTACCTGGTCTCCAGCACAGGATAGCAATAAGCAACTTCCACATCTATTCTTGACTTCAGGATACCCTTCTTTTCTGGTTTCCTCACGTCCACCCCCATTCCTTTACACCGCCATTCTGAGGGTGTTTTCTTCCACCCACCTTTTAATGTGGGCTCCTGTCAGGAGTCTGGACCCCTCTGCTGCTCATCTGACTCTGCACACTCCTGGACAATTTCACCACTTAAGCTCAGTGATCATCTATGCGTCGGAATTCTCAAATCTCATTTCCAGTCCAGATCTCACTCACCATTCCCCTTGGGGGGTCTTTGCACCTTAACATGTCCACTATTTCCCTATCATGCTCTCCCTAAAACCTAATCTTCCTTGCTTGCTTGTCCTGATGAAAAGTATCCTCTGCTACTCTATACTTAGAACAAAAAAGTAGAAATCATGTTCATTTGCTTCTACATCCCAATGCACAATGAATAGACCACAATATATAGTAACTTCTTTCTCCTGAATTTCTTTCCATTTCATCCCATTTTACCCATGTTTATTGCCCAATTAAGTCTCTAATTGTCTCTTATCTAGATTCTCAGCTACCTCTAACTTGTCTTGTCTCCTTTCAGCCTATCTTCTTCTAATATGCCACCATCATAACTAACTACTCAAATATAGCAGACACTTTTTAGATTATTTTTGCAGTGCTCAAGACACCTTTTTTTTTTTTGTTAAAATAATCAAATTATTTTATTTTATTTATTTTTTTTTTATAAATTTTATTGTTATATTCCCCATACAATTGCAGCCCCCCATTCTGACCCCAATCCCTCCCCTCCCGCCCCCGCCCCCCTAAAAGTGTCTCTGGTTCATAGTTTTTTGTTGATTTTGATTTTCACTTTCTTATAGTTATTCATTTTCCTGGTCCCTTATTTAAGTTTTCTAGATTCCTTTTAACCCACAGTGGAAACCCTTAAAAACACAAACTCTCGGGCCTCCCCTGGTGGCGCAATGGTTGAGTGCTCGGTTGCAAGGCTGCCCGCAGCCTTTGCAGTGCCAGTTCGATCCCCGGCCACCAGCGAGGGTCCCACAAAAAAAAAAAAAAAAAAAAAAAAAAACCACAAGCTCTCCCTTCCTGGTTATAATGGTGGGGTTAAAGCAAATAACTGGGGCCAAGCTGAGCCAGCTAGTTATCATTAGCCAACAGTTGGGAATTTAGGCTGAGAGCTATAAATTACATATCTATGGTCCATTTGGTTCTTTCTCACTTCTTGTTCAACCCCATCATAAGACTTAGCAGAACCCCACCCCCACAATCTGTGAGCTGCCAATGCCTCCCCATCACACATTCCCATTTTTAAGTATGAAATGTGTTTCTTTTACTTGCTGCCAAATGAGTCTAAGTTACTCATCAAAATAAATTTCATGTTTATGGACAGTTTGTTCAATACATGGTGCTGGGAAAACTGGACCACCACATGCAAAAAAAAATGAAACTAGACCACTACCTCTCATCATGTACAAAAATCAACTCAAAATGGATAAAAGACCTGGACATAAAATCTGGTAAAACACTACAAAGCATGCATCTCAGTAACATCCTTAAAGACTCATTATCCAAAGCAAAGAAAGTCAAGGAAAAGATAAACACCTGGGATTACATCAAACTGAAAAACCTCTGTATAGCAAAGAGACATTAACCAAAACAGAGTGACACCCCACTGATTGGGAAAAAAAAATTTCACTCCATACAACTGATAAAGGACTGATCACGAAGATATACAAAGAACTTACATGACTCAACAAAAACAAAGTAAACAATCCAGTTAAAAAAATGGGCAGAAGAACTTAAAAGACATTTCTCCAAAGAGGAAATGCAAATGGCCAACAGGCATATGAAAAAATGTTCAACATCCCTTATCATCAGGGAAATGCAAATCAAAACCACACTGAGATACCACCTTACACCAGTAAGAATGGCACATATTAAAAAAAATAGCAACAACAAATGTTGGCAAGGATGTGGTGAAAAGGAACTCTCCTATATTGCTGGTGGGGGTACAAACTGGTCCAACCACTATGGAAAGCTGTCTGGAGGTTCCTCAGTCTACTAAAAATGGAGATAACATATGACCCAGCAATTCCACTCCTAGGGATCTACCCAAAGAACACAAAAACATTGATTCAAAAGAACACCTGCACCCTTATGTTTATTGCAGCACTATTTACAATAGGGAAAACCTGAGAAGAACCCAAATGCCCAAAAACAGATGACTGATCAAGAAGATGTGGCACATATACACAATGGAATATTATTCAGCAATCAAAAAAGATAAACATATGCCATTTGCAGCAACATGGATGGAGCTAGAAGGAATTTTGCTCAGTGAAATAAGCCAGAAGGAAAAAGAAAAATATCAGATGGTTTCACTTATAGCAGGAACATAGGGGAACCAAATAAGACAGCAGTGTAAAAAAAATAATAACAGTACAAAACACAACAAAGCAAAAACGGACAATTATAAATCAGAGACATTCTGCAGGGAGGAGGAGGGAGAGGGATCAGAGGGAGGGAGAAGCACAGGGGACTGAGGTGATGGTGCACACGGGTGCATTGGTGAAGGAAACTCTATGGGACTACACCTGGTAGGGGCGGGGGGAGCAAACATTGTTTAAAAATGAATAATGATGTAAAAATAAATCAAATAAAAAATGTTTCATGTTTAGAGTTAACATCTGCTTTTCTTCTGACTGAATCAAGCTCCAGGTCTTTTCATCTGATGAATCTCTATTCATCCTCAGGGCCTGGCTCAAGCTGTGTCTTCTCAGCAAATGCTCAATACTTGCTCTCCACAGGTCCATTTATTTATGCCTGCTTGTGAACCAATATTGTATTTGCTGTTACTCTTTGCCACAGCCTTGCTTATAAGACAATTTCCCTCCTGAGACAAGAACTCCTTTAGGGCAGGAACTCTGCTGTTTATATTTCCAGCTTGAGGGGAGAGCTTCACATGTAGTAGATAATCTGCATTTGTCTTGAATGAATGAATTGATTCTTGTGAAAAGTGCCCTGTAAACTAATAAGGTCTCTTCAACTATTACATGGAATTCTTAAAAGAAAACTATATTCTTCATGTATAAAACATACAACTTACCCTCTAATCTAGTCAACAGATGATCCTATAGGTCATCTCAATCCTAAAATTCTGATGAAAGCTTTTGCCTGAATTTTAAAGACATAATGGAGATCATCAAGATATCAACTTTCTGGGCCTCGCCGGTGGCGCAGCAGTTGAGCACCAGGCTGCGAAGCTGCCCACAGCCTCTGCAGCGCCGGTTTGATACCAGTGAGGGTCCCACATGGTGCACAGACCTCCCCCGCCACTCGCTGCTCCCCTCAGCAGTGTATTTCATCACTCTGCCTGTTCTGTTACCCGCTCTGGCTCTGGTGAATTCTCTCACCCTCCCGCACTTCTGACTGCACCCAGTGCTCATATAAATAAATAAATAAATAAATAAATAAATAAATAAATCTTTTAAAAAAAAAGATATCAACTTTCTTTAAAAATTAATACAAACATAAGAAGAGAAAAAGGAACTGAAATAGTTTGAAACTTAGAAAATTAAAAGGCTACATGCTAATGGATCAAGCTTACAGATGGTTCTTAGTCTTTTGAGTCACTCTAAAGTTGAATTGTCAAAAAACATTTTGACAGCTCGCTTCAGTATTTTGGTTTTGTTCTGGTGTTGCAGGATATAGCAAATTCTCTGTGTTTTGACCTTTGCAAGTGCTTTTCAGTTTCTGGAAGAAATTGAAAAATGCTCATACTATCTAAAGGAGAACTCCTTCCTTTTCCATTTATCTCAGGGAAAGACTTGTCTCCTTGTATCAATCACTCCACCAAAAAAGTTTAAACAAGCAGCAGCCCAAATTGTCTTTTGAGTTCCAAGAAAAAATCTAGACCAAAGTAATTAATATGCCTTGGTACTGATTCATCATTCTCAAAATATACCATATATTTTTGTACCTCTGTTTTTGCCTTCTATGCCCTTGACTTGGAATAGTATTCAGGTATCTCTGCTCTTTGCCATGCAATAAAAGCTCAGCTCTTCCAGTTCCCTTGAGTAAGAATGTCACTTCTCTTAGCTGCAATTGCTTCACACCTCACCCATGTTTAGAGTTAACATCTGCTTTTCCTCTAACTGAATCAACCTCTAAGTCTTTTTATCTGATGAGTCTCTATCCATCCTCAGGACCTAGAACTTCCAGCACTCAATCTTGAACATTCTTCCTCTACTCTTTGTTCCTTAAAGTCAAGGTCTCAGTCGTTGAATATTCATATCACCTCATTGGTGTCTCAGAACTCAGTAGTATTTCTTGCAATTAAATATATAACAAAGGAGATGCTACTCATCAGTCCTCTCTGAGAATTGTATGACACTGTACTGGGTTTAAAATTAATCCTGCTAGAATTAGAAAACTCACTTAATTCTACTCAATACATTTTAATTCAGCAGAAATAGACAATGTGACCTTCTTAACCCTACCTCCCCAAGTACCAAATGTCTTAAATTATATATATATATATATGTGTGTGTGTATATATATATATATATATATATATATATATATATATATATAACCAGACCCCTAAAGAGACCTATGGTATGTCAAACAAGTTCAGGCTAGGATCCATAGGCTATCTCCAATGAACAATTGACTGTGTAACTGGATCCACCCAGGCAAATAAAGTCTTTGCTAATGAACATCCAGGTCAGTCTTAATTTAACTCCTTTCAGATGGAGAGTAAAATAGCACATTTCAGCTTTTTAAACTGGTATCTGATTTGTTCCATTCTCTGTCTTCCCTAGAACTACCTGATGGGAACTTAGGCTAACTGGAATCAAGGGAATTTAGAAATACCTGCTGAGATTCAAAGTATTCTCTTTATAGATAATTTCCATAAAAGCAATTTCAGTGAGGCCAAATCTTGATGGGAGGAATAAGAACAGAGCAGCAATAAGTAGATGGACTTAATTATATATAAAGATTTTCAAATGTAGCAAGTTAAAATGCAAAAGTTGTTTGGAAACATGTACTTCCTATGGCTAAATGAAAGGACTGTGATACCAGCAGAATTGTTTAGATTTGAACATTTTTCTTTGATAAAGAGTGATCACCTGCATAGCTCTAAGAAAAGATCTAAAAAATATCAATGGCTTCACTGTCCTGTACAAGTTTGTAAAAAAAAATCTAAATGTTTATCAGTAAAAGAATACATAAACAATTCTGATATATTTGTACAATGAAATACTACACAGAAAATAAAATAACCTAAAAAATCAAGATACTTCAAATATATAGCATAAATTAATATTCATAAATTGTTAAACCAGAAAGTAAAACATTTTTTTCTATTTTTATTTATTCCACTCCTAGGTATTTACCCAAAGGACACAGAAACATCAATTCCAAAGAACACCTGCACCCCTATGTTTATAGCAGCACTATTTACAATAGCTAAGCTTTGGAAACAGCCCAAATGCCCAAAAATAGATGACTGGATCAAGAAGATGTGGTACATATACACCATGGAATATTACTCAGCATTCAAAAAAGATAAACACATGCAATTTGCAGCAACATGGATGGCGCTGGAAGGGATCATGCTCAGTGAAATAAGCCAAAAAGAAAAAGAAAAATACCGGATGGTCTCACTCATAGCAGGAATCTAGAAAAGTTAAATAAGGGACCAGGAAAATGAATAACTATAAGAAAGTGAAAATCAAAATCAACAAAAAACTATGAACCAGAGACACTTTTTGGGGGGTGGGGGGCGGGAGGGGAGGGATTGGGATCAGAATGGGGGGGTTTCAATTGTATGGGGAATATAAAAATAAAATTTATTATTTAAAAAAAATAAAGAGCATTAGTTTATAACATTATACGGATTTCAGGTGTACAGCATTATAAATAGCATCTGCATGTGTCACATTATGTTTATCACCAAATGTCTAGTTTCCATCCTTCACCATACATTTGGTCCCTTTTACCTGATTTACTCCCTACTTTTTCTCTTCCCTTTTAGTCGTGTATTATATATCATCGCATACCTGTATGGTTAAAAAAAAAAAACAAAAACATGAACTGGAAAAATATACTCTGAATTGAGGATAATGTTTGTCTCCAAAAAGAGAGAGGAAAGAAGACAGAGCTGGTGAGGAGATGAAAGGAGACTTCAACTTTATTTGTGAATGTATTTGACTAAATTTTTGGAATAAAATGCAGAAATTGAAAATTAAATAACATGTTCACCATAATGATTTTCTTTTAATATACCCATCTCATATTATTCCTTACTATCTTAGAATAATGTACATTTGAGTGTATACATAGTGTACATTCAACTCTACTGGTCTTTTTGATATGGGCCATTCTCACAGGTATCAAATGTTAAGTCTTTGTGGCCTTGATTTGTGTTGCTCCAATAATAAGTGATTGTGTTTTTTGTGTTCCTGTTGGCCACCCCAATTACTTTTAAAAATTTAAAAAAAAAAACATTGTTTGGATCAGACTTATGAAAAACACAGTGGTAAAAATCTTGTCACTTCTGTTGCTTTGGATAAGCTTAATATCGTATTCAGTGAGGCCACCATTGAGCCAGTTTTGTTACATCTCTCCATGCCACCTTCTGCAGCATGGCTCTTCAGACTGCACTGGTAGTTTCAGTATGGTTGACAAAATCTCTCAGGTCTGTATGCTGCTTCATCTGCAATTAACAAGAAAGAAATCAACAAGGAAGTGCTCAAAAAAGTGCTGAGGCTCAGGCCTCCCTGGTGGCGCAAGGGTTAAAACGCAACCTATGAAGCTACCGCAGCCTCTGCAGCACAAGTTGGATCCCCGGCCAGCCAGGGAGCTACCCACATGATGCAGCAGACCTCTCCTGACTCGCCCTCTGCTCCCCTCAGCAGTGTACTTCAGTCAATCTGCTTGTTCTGTTCCCCACTCTGTCTCTGGTGAATCCTCTCACCCCCCACACCTCTGGCCTGTACTCCAGTTCTCATATGTCTAAATAAATAAATCCTTAAAAAAAAAAAATTTCTGAGACTCAGTGGGAGCCCAGGCCCTCCATCATGAGACAGTTCTTCTGACCATGGGATGGTAATTTTAATAGGCTTAATCCATCCTAGTGTCAACCCTGAAAATGAAGCCACTCTTATTCCAGCCACATGACAAAGAATGTAGAGGGGTGGCTTATCAAAAGTAATTCAAGAGCCTGCTATTAGAGAAGGGAATAGTTACTATAAAAGAAGAACTGGGAAAAGAAGGAAGAGGAGGAGAAAATGGAAAAGGGGGAAGGTGGAGAGCAGCAGCAATATCAGAATTTTGCCTATTTGCTATGACTAATAATAATCTACAAATTTTTTGATAAATCAGATGAGAGGATGAGCCTGAAAGGCTGAAAATTCCAGAAGACTTTGTGAAGGCTGCAGAATTTGAGCGGTCTTACTAATGAATACCTCGTGTTAGTCCATGTATAATAACAAAAATGTTGGGGGTGAAGACATTGCTGAGTACTCTGGTAAAGTCACCCATCCTTGTTTGGAGAGCAAGTGGGAACATACAGACGGAGAATTGAGGAAGAAAGAACAATATCCTAGTTAAATTTTTAAATTAATTCATATAATATACATTTTATAGTCAAATAAATTGATACCCAAGGATAGCATTTTTAGGCTTGTTTGATGTTTTTCTTCATAAAGTGTGCCATCTGACCTTAAGGCAATTTTGGAACTACAAAGATACAAGAAAGATAGAATTAGACAGCAATTAACTGGGAATGCATTACCTTTCTTAACTATTTGAACTCTGGGTTAAATGCTATTTTTTTTTAAATATTGGTTATTTTAATAGAACTATTTAACATCTAGATAGCAATTTCACCATCTTAATGGGCCTTATTCCAGAGGCATGTGATGCTAATGGGAATGAGATGACTACTTATGTGACCTAGAATATTTTTCTGAGACCTTCAGAGGTATATAAGCTGCTGTGGCATAAAAGCCTATTTGGGTAAGATTTGATCTCATTTATAAATTTAAGGAAAATTCTCTGATCTCAAATCTTGGGCCCAGGCTGTTTTTTCACAGGATGTACATACAAGACCAGAGTGAAGAAGACTTGATCACTACCCAGCCATAAATGTGGATGAAGCAGAACTGAAAACTAAAGACCAGAATCAAAAGGACTTCAATTTCATCACTTGGTTTTGCTAAATCTTGTTGTAGGCAGGAGGTGGGGGGTTACATGGGGAAAAAAAGAGTCCTTATGGCCTGAAGCTTTAAATTTTTTTTTTTGTTTATTCATCCATCTGAAAAAACTAGAAGTATGATATTGAACATGCAAAAAGAAGGATTACAGATATTTCTTTGAAATACTGTCCCTAACAAAATCACAAAATCGAACTCCAATCACAGAACCTTAAGTCCATTTCTCATTGGTCAATGATAAAATAGTAATTTCCATTCAAATTAGGTATAGAAGAGATAAGTAAAGACAATCTGGAGCTAACCTGTACTTACTATGTCCAGCAAGTTACAATTTCCTTTTATTTATTTATTTCCCTGAGGACACAGTAGGGAAGCACTGGATTTGAAAAGCAAACAAGCTAGTCCAGCTCCCCAACTCACCAGCTGGTGATATCTTCGACAAGTTATCTAATCTCTGATTCTCAGTCTCTTCATATATAAAAGAGGACTGCTAACACCTTTCAAACTAATCTAGATTATTATGTTACATGAATGTATTTATACCACAATACTTATAATTTATTCATTTCATCCAGATTAAAACCACTTAGACTTCCAAACAATCATTAAAAAAACAGTTATCAGAATAATAAAGAAAAAATGACAGGAGTTGTTCTTTCCTGTACAAGCTTCCATTAAGGAATGTGGTAATTTTTTTTAAAGATTTATTTTATTTATTTATGCATACAAGCGCTGGGGTGTAGGTTAGAGGTGGGGGGAGTGAGAGGACTCATCAGAGACAGAGCAGGGAGCATAACAGGTGGATCTACCTAAATAAACTGCTGAGGGGAGCAGTGGGCAAGACAGGAGAGGTCTACTGTGCCATGTGGGTCATCTCCCTGGCCAGGAATCGAACTTGTGCAGTAGCTGCAGATAGCTTCACAATGCTGAGCCTCAACCCCTTGCCCCACCAGGGAGGCCCTGGAGTATAGTAATTTTTATTAAATATGTCTTACTTCCTAGACACAGTTCCTGAAAGAAGAGAGATTATCACACAAGTATTGCTTCCCAGTTCCCTGATAGTCCTTACACTAAGACACTTTCTAGGGCATTTGAAACTGAGCATCTGGAATCAAAGCATCAGTCTCACTTACTAAATAATCAGAGGTGGTCACTGAGGTGTCTGTTCCCAAGACCCATGGATGTGAAACATAGCTTCTTTGAAGGCCACTCTCCAGACAAAATTTCATTTCCTTAGTGTAAAGATTCCATCTACTTTCTGAGGCAGACCCTTAGTCTCTGCTCCAAGAGAGACTTAATGAGCGTAATTTAGTAAAAGCCCATCTCCCCTGAATATTTTTCTACTACTGATCAATTCCTTCACAGTTTCTTTCTGAAGTCTTTCTGTAATTATAGGAAGTTATTTTGTATCAATTATTTTGTTCTCAGATACTGACCAGATTTTTAGTGGAAGAGGAAGAAGTTTCAGGGACAAAATTATCATTCACATTGGACTAATGAACACTCCCATTATCTAGATGGGCAAATTCTGTGAGGGACAGTGTTGTAGAACAATCAGAATAACTTTGAGGAAGGAGAAAGGGAACCAAGATTTCACCCAAACTCTGCATCAACTTACCAGATTTCTTGGACAGATGACTTTACCTTTCCATTTATTAGACTCCGGTAAGATCATGGTGAGGAGCAGATGATCTCTAAGCTCTCTTCCTTGTCTGATATTCAGAACTGACAGTGCATTTTGAGTTAACATAAAATGGAATTGTGTGTATGTTGAGAATAGTTGGAGACAAGATCAAGAAAATTATAATAGTACTGCATTAGGATCAAAATGAATCTGCATGATCTTAAAATAACCAAATGTAAAAAAGAAAGCAAATCTCATTCTCCATAACTGGAGCTTTGTGCTTGGGGGACAGTTAAGCAAGCTCCATTAGCATGACTAAAGAAAACTAGACTGATCGAAGCTTCTAAAATTAGGAAGTCTGTTAATCACTTGCTTCAATGGTTATTAAAATCATCACCTGCTATATCTTTCTGATGTCATATTAGTGTTTCCCTATGCCATTTAAAGTGTTAAGAAAGAATGTGGTCACCTGGTAAACAGATTTGTTTGACTTGAAACTGCAAGCTCTTGAATCAATGAAGACTACGAACCTACTGGGTATAAGACACTGCATGAAATACTGAGTGTATGAAACAAGCATCTATCTACTCATTGGAAGTTCACACACAAACACTCACTCTTTTACATACATTCATACAACTATAATAAATGATAGGAAGAGAAAATAAATGGTGAAGAGAGGCAGATTAAGTACCCAGAGATTGAAGATGTCCCAATTGAAGGCACAAATCAAGAATTTAGGGAGCAAGAAGCATATTAAATAAATCTCAAAAGCTGTTGATTTGGACCTGTGGAAAAGACAAGATATAGCAAAGGCAAAGAAAGTTTGTTTGGACAGTATGGGATGTGATAACAAAATTAATACAGTAAGAACATTTAACACTAACAAACTGCTTACCATCTTCTAAGAATTTTAAATATGTGATCTCAGTGAGTTCTCAGAACTCTAAAGGATTGGTTTATGCCTATTTTCAGATGGGGCAGCTAAGGCCCAGAAAAGAAGAGCAAGTTACTTACTATTGCTGAAGCCTGTGGTTGTGGTAGGGAGGAAGGAAAATATAAAATGAAGGGTTCATTATGGCTAGATGATAAACAGGCTAGAACTTTGGATTCTTTCAGTGAATGAAACTTAGGAGGGACACAAATGAACTAAATAAGAAATAAAGGTTAAAATCTTCTGTATATTAAAAAAGAAAAGCTGTTCTCCCTATATTATCTGAAATAGTCAAAAATTAGCACTCCTTCTGCACCCCTGTCAATGTCAAAGCACAGAAGGCAATCACATCTGGAAGGGATGCGTGACATGTGCCCAGACTAGTATAACATTACTTAGAAAGGAAGGAAGAATAATGCTGAAAGAAACTCACCCTGATCAAATGTTTCATTCAATTTAAGTTTTAAATATAGAATAAATATATATGTGGGCACATAACTACATAATTCTTGCCAATTATTTCCATTTTACTACTGGGAACTGACAACTAAAGATGATACTGAAAATTTAAAATCCCCCAGCACTCATACAAACTATGCACCGCTCACAAAACAATTACGCTTCATTCTCCTCTACACTTTAATCATAATATTGTGATTCTATTACTCCACTGAGTTGGTTGGTAACCAGATGTACATAAAGCATTTAACACAGACTGGTCCCCTAAGTGGACACACATTAATTCTCTCCTAAATGTCTTGTAAATAAAACATGCATGTGTACCTCAAAGAACGTTCTGTATTCGCAGAGATTAGTAAAGTAGCTTGGATTTTCTCTTGTTTGAGCAGCTGTTTAGAGATTAACTCCCATTAAGTCACATTGATACTAAAAATGTGTGTTTTCTAATACAAATATTTTCTATAAAATATGAAGTTCCTCTTAGATGCTTACATTCTCCCATCAATAGCTTATAATTGGAGATTTACATTGAGGTTTTGTATCTATATTTGCTTGGTAATTTTAGTAACTATTCAGAAGTAAAGTTGGTGATGAAAATGCACACCCCTAAAGAGGTGTGAGGTCTTTGTGAGCTAAATTAGCCATGTTTTTTCTCTGTGTTGAGGGATACCATTGTTCTTACAATGCTAATAATAGTTATTATGCATTGCTTATTTCTATTATTTTTGGATTTTTATTTGATTCCCAGTTTATTAAAATCAAGACTTGAAATCTCTCCTTTAGTTATTCTGTGATTATGATATTGTGTTTTGATGCCTTAAATAGTATAACATTCACTGAAGAGACAACACATTTCTTGCAACCCATGTAACACTCATGATGGAATCTCATATTTAAAATATTTCCCCCCCGAGAAAAAATTTTAGGAGCTTACTTATAAAACAGAGGCAATAATTTAGCCTTGTTCAGTTGCAGAGAGGATTGTCAAATAAGATATAAAAGCAATGGTGCCTCTAAACATAAATTTTCACAAAGTAGAAGTGAATATTCTCTTTTTTTAGCTATGTATACTGGCTTCATTACACCAATTTTAGAATCTTTGTTTTCTTCCCTTTTTCATGTTATATATTTTACACACCAGCCTGCTAATTATTCAGACATTTCAATGTATCTATCCATAAATACTGATACCCATTTCAACACATGTATGATTTTCAGTGTATTTAGTCTGTGTAATTGATGCTTGTGGTAGTTCATTCCAATAAAGATAAAAGACCCAGATAATCACTGGATTAAAGATAAAAATCATAGCATTTGAAATTATTTAAGTTTGAAATGATCTAAATCATAAGGGTCACCCTTTAAAACATACCCTTTTATTACCCCCAGAGAATTTTAAATAGTATGTCTTGTGATTTGGAGTGTATATCTCGAACAAATCATCTGTAATGACAACTGACATTAATCATGTATGATTTAATGAAAAGGATTACTCAATAAAAAATCAAATTCTTGTTTTCAGTAATTTCACCATAATTTTATTTTGTATTTACAGACTTCAATTCCTAATGTAAGGGTATTGTTGAGGATTGGGGTCATTAGGGGAGAGAAATGGAGCTTGGAGGAGAGTAATTAGAGGTTGGACAAGAATAATTAATAAAGCTAACAGGATGTGAAAGTCTTCCAGAAGAAATTCTTGCAGCCAGCTTTGCGTTCTCGGGGTGCCATGGCTGGGTTTGAATTAGCAGATCTCTGCAGCTCCAGCCTCATTTCATCCTGCTCAGCAGCCTGGGACAGATCTTCAGGTTCCAGGGCATCATTCTCTGTCTGGTTGGGTTCAGACAGCAGCTCTGCCAAGAAATACTTGGCCAGTTCCTATATGGGGTGTGGAGAGAGAGAGAGAGAGAGAGAGAGAGAGAGAGAGAGAGAGAGAGAGAGAGAGAGGGGGCAATGATAGAGAAGAAGAAATTAAAATCTCAGGCTTGAAAATAGACTCACCCCATACCCAAAACCCAATTTTCACAGCTGTGCATTTTTTGGGTCACACTTATAATCAGTTAAAAATCTAAAAATAAGTGAAATTGTTATAATCACCAAGTTACACAAAAATAGTTAAAAACTGAAATCAAGTTTTCTACCTCTGAAGGCTTGAGAGAGAGAGAGAGCGAGCGAGCGAGCGAGAGAGAGAGAGAGAGAGAGAGAGAGAGAAAAGCAGATCGTTAAGACAGTTCTGCAAAGATTAAACATGTGCCAACAGTTTAACTCAATTTCCATATCATGAGATGTAAATTGGAATTCTTCTTACCATTTTTACTAAGTCACCTATGGGGAACCAGACCTTCCATATTAGTAAACATATTGTGTTCCATCTATAGAGTGCCCTTTAGCCCCCAAATCCGCTGCCTAGGAGGGAAGCTCTGCTTAAGAGGGTGCCAGTTTCAGAGTTCTGAGCTTTCAGCACCTGGGTCAGCACTTTCAGTACCGGGGATAGATGTCATCTTTGAACTCAATGACCCAGGTCTTGCGATTTCCTTGAATGCCAAAGGACTCACCTGAATGTGATCGACTGCGCTGATCAGAAGACACACACACAGAGAGAGAGAGAGAAACATAAAAGGAGATTCTGGACTTGAAAAGTTTTCCTGAGGGTTTTGGGAGCTGAGGACACAGAAAAACACTGCAACTCCTCAGAAACACCTCTTAAGTCCACCCAAAAGGGCAGGGGGAAGGCTTAAGGAAGGTTGGGGATTCGAGAAAGTGTAAAGAAGACAGAGTATTTTTACCTGCTTCCCCGCGGCAGCAGCCAGGGACTTCTGCAGGAACTGACGGAGTCGAGGATCCGAGGGTGCGCCAGTGACACCGCCCAGAGCCAGGACGATGGAGAGCGCGGCCAGCGCGCACTGAAGGCGGCAGGACAGCATCTCGGTGGCGCCGGGGAGCCAAGCGAGAAAGACGGTTTGTCAAACTCTAGGAGCGGATAGCAGGCAGCAGCGAAGGCTCTGAACCTCGCGACTCCTAAAGCGGCTTGTGTGCTCTTCCCCCTTTTAAACACTCTCTCTGACGTCAGACTAGGAGGCGCCCCCAGATCTCACCAGCGCTTTTACGCATCATTACCTTCGTGAAATCAATCACAGAAGTGAGAGGAGGCTACACAATCCAAAGTTGTTTACTTAAAAAAGAAAAAAAGAAAAAACCTGCACGCGCACAGGCCCCCATAATTGACTCCACACACATCACACTAACGACACAGTCTTTTATTCCCTCAGCGCTATGCACATACACATTCCGGATTTTCACTCATATGCACATGTGCATGCTCAATTACACACAGACGTTCCCTCAGCCCCCGAAAGGGCAAATAAATGCACTTACATACATAGACGCCTACACATCAAGGTATCCAGAAAATTTTATCTATCATCATATTCAAACATTTTACTTGGGCCAAAAAAAATTAAAAGTATATGTGTAAGCCTGTGAAGATTCAGAATCATTCCTATAAGAACAGATTCAAGAATGGAATGTGAATGTTGCAGGGACTGAGCTATCTCTTTCTCCATTGTCTTTGTCAACAGGCTTATAGATTAAGATGTAATGGGAATGTAAAAGAACTTCACTTTTTCCTCTAAAGCAGGGAAGGCACCCTAAGCTCATCCTCTATCCCCTTTTCTCAGCAACTAAGAGATTTCTGATCTAGCTGCCTTTCTACCATCAGAAAAAAAAAATGCATTTAAAGTGAGATTGATTTCCTGATGGTCCTTAAATACTTGGAACTGGAAGAACGCAATGTTAGAAACCATCTAGTTCAGAGTTTAAATCACTGATACCTACAAATAGAGAGAGCTATGGCTCATAGACTGCTCAGTGGGAGACAGGAGAGTCCTCCACTTTCCAAGGCCAGAATTTTTTCAGTCAACTCAGAGGTTCCTATTAGGATCCTGGCTGGTAGGAGCAGGATTAGGTCTGGGACTCCCAGTCAGGACATGCAAATTTGAGGAATTCCCAAAACATATATGACCACTGTTGTGTGTCTGTGTGTGCAGAAAGGAACAGCAGACCCTTAGATCCAGCAGGCCCCCTACCCACCACACACATAGGAAGGATGAGTATTTAAGACAAGCTGTCTTAGGATTCTTGTTGTGATCATTCTGATTAGATGTTTGCTGTTCAGATAAGAGTTCCAGAAGCTTTTGGTTTGTTTGTTTCAAATAATTCATTATCAAGAAAGGGCTAACTAAAATTCTATCAAGGACTCAATGATCTTTGCAAGCTTTCCAATGGCTGCCACTTTATGACCTTCAAGTTCATAAAAAGGTTTTAAAAGATGTATCTCCAAAAACCAAGTGAAGCAGGGAACTTGGCCCATTCTGTCACTAGCCATACATCATGTATGCATTTTCAGTACTTAGATCAAAAGCAAAATATTGAGCGGCAAGACAGGTCCTGAACGTTTGGATAAGTGTTGCCACTTCCTTGTGTCCGTAAGCCAAGGCAGTGAGAGAACACACAGCCAAGAATGCTCAAGTTTCCCGACTGGGCAAATCAGCAAGGCTAAGCACAAAAAAATGACATTAAAAATAGTCTGGGGCCTCCCCTGGTGGTGCAGTGGTTGAGCACTGGGCTGCAAAGCTGCCCGCAGCCTCTGCAGCACCGGTTCAATCCCCGGCCACCGGCAAGGGTCCCACATGGCACGCAGACCTCTCCTGCCGCCCGCTGCTCCCCTCAGCAGTGTGTTTTGTCGGTCTGCCTGTTCTGTTCCCGGCTCTGGCTTTGGTGAATTCTCTCACCCTCCCATGCTTCTGACTGTACCCAGTGCTTGTATAAATCAATCAATCAATCAATCAATCAATCAATCTTTTAAAAAAAAGTCTGAAAATACAATAAATCTGGGGTTGTAAAACCCAACCTCAGGAACTACATATTATTTTCTGTATATTCATTGAACCCTCCATAACCCCTGGATTAGTCCAGTTATGTCAACCCAACTGTCCTGAGGAGCCCCTGAATGATCTCACATCTCCTCCACCTTTGGTAACACCACTGAATAGAGGAGAGTTTTCCTAAAACAAGATCCAGTCAAAGAACAAATTGCAGCCCCACATCTTGCCCTGTTCTGGGAGATCTTTTTCATCCTTCTCCAGACTCCTGCCCCACTTCCATGCCTTATCCATCTGGCTTTTTCCTAGACTTATCTGCACGTCTTCCTTTCCGGCCAGGCCTGACCAATATCAGTCGCAGTGTGTGCCATTAGTCTCCCTGTTTTGACTTTCTTCTTCCCTTTCTGCTTCCTTCCTTGTCAACTGTCTCACCAAGAATCTTCATGATTGTTACCTGTCTTAATATCTACTTAGGAATTAGAAGGTCTGTTTGTCTCTCTCACAACCCTGCTAAAGGGCTGAGGCCATGGATGAAATAACTGATGAATTTTTTTGTTTTATTTTGTTTTGTTCTGTTTTATAATCCTTGCATTGTTAGGAGTCTAAGTACCACCAAAGAGAGAAGTGGAGCCAGGACAAAAGTGAGCACAAATTCTTCCTTATATATCAAGTCATCAAATTTTGCATAAAGTTTGGTTTAGCATACAAGCGCTTCCAACTTCCTCAACCTGAGTCTTCTATAGTCAACCCTCCAAGACCTCTTTCCCATGTCCCAAAGGCTGGGAGGGGAAAGTGGTTCCTGGTTGTACCAGGGGCCTTTTTTTCCTGATGTTGGTCACCAGAAACCACCTCCCCTCATCCTAATGCAGCCCTCTGGCAGGGGCAGAGTGGAGGGGTGGTCACAAAAGACATTCTCATCCAGCCCATGAGGGTGTGCTAGCCCCATCTCACAGAGAAGAAAACAGAGGTCCCAAGAATCTAAGTGCCCTGCACCAGGGCACACAGGCAGGAAGCAGCAAGGTCAGAGGAAGAATGTAGCCCCACATTAGAAATTCTTCTCCGGATGGATACCTGGCTGAAGGTATCCAAAGATACCTGGCTGAACAGACTTCTGCTAGGACACTAGCACTCTGAAAGGCATCCAAGCATCTTCCCTGTGCAACCCGTCTAGCCAGGACATATATGTTCCCTACCTCCCTGGTGGAATGTACATTTGGAGGTGAACTACCTGTCAATGTGAGGAGTAGAAACTCATTTGATCAGGAAAGTGTAAAATTTGTGAACAGGCATAGGCATTCAATATTAAGCAATGCAGGGAATTAAAAGCTGTCTGGTCTGGGAGTCCAGAGACCTGGCTTCTCATTCAACTATGTGACACCCTCTCTGGGCCATGGTTTCCTCTTCTGCAAAATAAAAGGCTCAATAAGTAGCTTTGTGAGCCCTTCCAGCCCCGATGATCACTGAGTTCAAGTTTCAAGAAATGAAGGGGTAAGGGGCCTCCCTGGTGGCACAAGGAGTTAAGCATAGCACTATGAAGCTATTCGCAACCTCAGCAGCATGAGTTCGATTCCCAGCCAGGGAGCTAACCCACATGGCCAAGCAGACCTCTCCTGTCTAGCCTGCTGCTCCCCTCAGCAGTGTATTTCAGTACATCTGCCTGTTCTGCTCCCCACTCTGTCTCTGGTGAATCCTCTCACCCACACCTTTGGCCTGCACCCCAGCTCTTGTATGCACAAATAAAAGAAATCTTTAAAAAAAAAAAAAAGAAAGAAAGAAATGAAAGGGTAAGCTAGAGTGTGCTGTAGTGTTAAAATGCTATAACTTTCTTAAAATGAGGCGTTGATGTTGAAAAAGAACCCGGTTTATGTAATATGGGGTGGGGGGAGAATGGAACGTGGTCTTTCTAACTCGTCTGCTAGAAATCTTGCTCTTCTGTCCTGTTTCTGCTACTGACCTACCCTCCCCACTCTGAACTTGTTTCTTCATCTATAAAATTGATTCACCCAAATGATTTCTACCAGAAAATATTGAGATTCTACACTGCTTGAGTGGCCAGCTGTACAGCAGTGAAGTAGATTGGCATGATCCTAGAGAAAGACAAACAGTAAACACTTCAATTAATTAAATAGTTTTGAAATTTATGAGAACTAAATCAGAGCCTGATGGCTAAGGGAGACCCGTTCTGATGAGGAAATATTGAGGGCAGAGATCTGGATGAGGGAACTAACCTAGCAAATATTTGAATAAAGATTATTTCCTTGCCAGGTAAAAGGACAATGAATGCAAAGACCCTGAAGTATGATCTTAATATACTCAAACCCCCAAAATAAAACAAGGAAACTAGAACAGAGAGGGTGGGTCATTGAGGGCTAGGAGCTGTGGCAGCAAGACAGGCAGGGTCCAGGGCTAGGAAACCATTGGAAGATTTTGAGCCAGGAAGTGACCTGATTTAACTTATTTTAGATAATGACTTTTGTAAGTGGAGAATTAACTGTAGGAATTCAGGAATAGAAGAAGAGAGGTAACTCAGGTGTCCGAGAACCATTTAAGAGAAAACAGGAACCAGGATAAAAGGGACATATATTCTCCCTTATACACTCCATGGCCAAACTGGTGGATTTGACATATAGGTTTTTATATCTCCCCAACAGGAGCTCTCAACAGCCAACCCCCAGAACCTGTCTCCCTTTTAGGGAAGGTGGTTTACGGTTGTTATTGGGCACCTTATTCCCCAAACTAGTTCAGTCAAGAGAACATGTTATTTAAGGCTATTGTGGTAGCCATGGAGAAGGTAAAGACTGGCCAAATGTGAAGTCAATTTGAAAGTAGAATTAAAAAATCCGTGCATGTTTTGTTTGGATATCGAGTTTAAAAAATGAGAAGAAAAAAATAGGAACACACAGGGGGTAATCTAGACACTCCATGAAATACCTTATAGTTCTACAAAGTCCTAAATATACAAGAAGTGGATTTCTGACAGACTTCTCCATGACATTTTGCAAATGGACAGTTTTTGTCATCTTCTTAGAAGAAAATCAGAGAATCATCCAATTTAAATTTTGGGATATGTGAATTATACCTTTAAAAAGCTATTATAAAATTTATGTCACAAAAGTTATGTCACCTCTCACTTATATGAGCGGTGAGAACATTTTGAAAATTTACTATAGTATTTAAAAAGAAGAAGTGGGGAGAAATGAAGGCAGTGGGGAGAAGCAGCATAGACTAGTGGAAAAGGCCCTGGACTGGCTCTCTGAGGCCTGAGGCTTAAGTGTTCAGTTTTCTCCTGCTTCAAATGGGCCACATAATCCTTGTTTTTTTCCTAAAATATAAGAACTGCATCAGACAATGTAAGTGAAAGTGCTGGAGAACCCATAAAACATGATAAAAAGATAAAGACCTGTGCTTGTTGTTCTGCTCAGATGGATGCAGCCAGGGCTCAGCTAAGGAGGACAGCCAGTGAGCCAGCCTTTAAGAGCAGAAGGCTCAGTTCTGATCCTCAGGCCTCATCCTCACACGGGGCTCATGGCAATTGTGATTGGAAGGTCCGGGAAGGTCTCCTTCCTGCATTTCCAGAGAAATGCAGCAGATGGGAGCGGAAATTCATCCATTAGAAAATAGTCTCTTCTCTCATATACTTCTCCTTGGTGACTATTCATGTGCATTCACTTCTAGACAATTCTAGAAGGAAGGTTTTGATTAACTAGGTAAAGGTGGGAGATCAATTTCTATTAAGGGACCCACCCAGCAGAGGGCAGACTTACTGGTATGGGTGTTGGGGTAGGGCAGGATATGGTGAAACAGAGACTTTTCTTGCCCAAGGGCAAGAATGCTTGGGTGAGAACACCTTTCTTTCTAAGGCAGCCTTACTACCATGGAACACAAGAATGAAAGCTTGCTATTGTCTAGGGGCTTCTGATGGACTGGATTTCAGCTTAAAGTGTCCCAGTTCATGTTCCTGCTAGTGGTAGAGGAGTCAGACTTTCCTGCCAAATTGACTTCCACAAAGCCTGACCTGAGGTGATAGCATTGGAGTGGAGGGGCTTGTGGAAGGAAAACTTTTTCCATGGGTGAGGGAATGGTGTGAGTGTGTGGTGAAATCTCAGCTCAGGCCTGTCCTCTCACAGTAGTCTAGCTGGTCTCCATTCTGTCACTTTCCAGCTCAAAAGCTTTCAGTGATTTCCCAGTGCTGACCAGTTCAAATGCGGACACCTCAGCTGGACGCCGTGTTTCCTCAGACACTGACCTTCCTCATCATCTCACCCTGTGCCGCTCCTCATCTCCCACCCTCCCCATTCCCAACCACCTGCTTCTCCCTGAGCACATCCTGTAGTCTCTTGTGCCCATTTTTGACATGCATGCTGTTCTGTCCACATGGTATACTTTTGACTCAACTCTGACTGTGAACATCACAAAACTTGTTCTAAGATGCTTTAGAGTATCCCATCCAGAATCAATATAGCCTTTCCTGTGCCCTAAAGTGTGTCCTTTGTGCTCCTATAGAAACATCCCTATTGTATCCCCGTTCCTGTGGACTCTGTATGCCTCATTCATGAAAGGTTCACTAACCTGGTCTCAGTCGTATTTGTATCCTCTTCAGGGATCACAAGTAGTTGAACCATAGAGTACTTGCTGAAAAATGATGGCTGAGTTGAAGATAAAGTGCCCCCTTTTATCTGAGATCTTTCCCCCTTTTATACAAACTCAACGGGCAGGACAAGCATCATGAACCTCAGGTGACTGAAGACAGTATCACTTGAACCCCAGCCCTCGGTAGCTGACACTTTCAGGAACATAAATCTATCGATCTCTTAGCGATCTCAGAGACTCAACAAGAAAAAAAAATCCTAAATATCGCTGATATAGCTGTTCCTATGTGCTAAGAACTGATGGAAATTTTCATGTGACTATGCTAACATAGTCACTGAAAATGTAAGTCTTCACATCTTTCAGAAACCTAGGGAGGATACATCCATCATCCACTGAAAAAGGTTTGTGTCCCTGGTGCACAATAGGAGTGAATAACAATGCAAACTCACCTCTGGGCAGCAACTCATATCTGATTGAGGGTGTTAATATCAACCAGACAAGGGAATCGAGGTTCTAGGTTACATAGTTAGTGCAGCCGGGCTGCTGTCAGCTCTTCCTGCCAGCCCAGCATTTCCTCTCTCACCAGAGATAAGATAACATTTTACCCTTAGTCCTCCTTTCAGTTGCCTTTCTCTCAGGCAACTGGGTCCATTGGGTCCATTGGTCTCTCCAAAAGCTTCCTGGACTTGACCTTTGATTTCTGCTCAGGCTCCCCCAATAAAATGAAATTGAGCTGTGCTCTGCCCCATGGTGCCATTCAAAGGATATCTCCCAGTTCTCTTTACCTATTTTTCTCCTGCAATCAGGAAATGAAATCTGGAGGTTATCCATGAGCCTTTCCTGTATAGTCAGCAGGGGAGGAACTATCTTGATCATCAGACTCTAAGAAATGGGGCTGGGAACCATTGATCCCATTCCCTGGAGCCTTATAGAAAAGATAGCAAAGTTCCTCTGCGGGGTGATGCTGAGCACCCCACTTTGCAAATATAAGCTAGTGGTCATGTAAATACAGAACTGTCCTTGCTTGAAAGTATCCCTGAAACAGAAAAAATTTCCTCACACTTAATCATAAGGCAATTAATCTAGACTGGTGGTTCTTAACCCTGGTTTCATGCCAGAATTGCAAGGGAAATGTTTTAAAAATACAAATGTCTGGGTCCCAACTACTAAGATTTTGAGGCATAGGTCTATGTCTTTTAAGAGCTTAATTCTCATCTGCAACTGAGCTTCTACCTCTCTAAAAAACCATGGAGTCACAAACCACGATCCACCATGGTCTTCTCCCTTCTCACTGCTCTGTCCCTTCTCCCTTTTTTATTTTTTTATTTTATTTTTATTTTTTACATTTTTTAATTTTTATATTCCCCATAGAATTGCACCCCTCTTATTTTGACCCCAATCCCTCCTTTCCCCACCCTCCCCCCACCATAGTGTGTCTCTGGTTTACAGTTGTTTGTTGATTTTGATTTTTTTTTCATATAGTTATTGTTTATCCTGGTCCCTTATTTAGGTTTTCTAAATTCCTGCTATGAGTGAGACCATCCAGTATTTTTCTTTTTCTTTCTGGCTTATTTCACCTAGCATGATCCCGTCCAGCTCCATCCATGTTGCTGCAAATTGCATGTGTTTATCTTTTTTGAATGCTGAGTAATATTCCATGGTGTATATGTACCACATCTTCTTGATCCAGTCATCTATTTCCCTTCTCCCTTTTGCCTTTCTCTTCTTTCCCACATTTGACTTGGAAACGCCTGAGGACAATGGGCTTGGCTTTGCCTTACTTGACCAAAGAAACTACCTCCTCGATTCTTCTGTTATTATTACAAGGGTTGAGGGAAAGCAGGATAGGAGCCAGAAGTGGAGCCATCCACAGACCTGAACCTTCAAAATCATCTCTCCTCACCCCTTTGTTTATATATGGGAAAACTGAAGCCAAGAGACGGGCAATCTCTCTTAAGACCACATAACTGGTATTAGAGTCAGAATGGGTGATTCTCTTAGTTCTGTTTTCTTCCTATGATGTAAGTGCAGTGTGAAGTTCCTTGAATCCCTTCCACTCGGAGCAGGTGAAATCATATCCTGCTCGCTATCTTCACAACTGACCTAAAGCAAACCCTATTTCTTAACAAGAGTGTTATCCTTTTGGGATTAATGTGCTGGGCCTGTAAGTCTCCATCCTTTTCTCTTTGTGTATTTCCTAACTCCATAACAATCAGACCTGCTCCTCACCTCCCTGGAGGCTTTAGCTGCAAGAGGAAGCGGTTGTTAAACTGAGCTCTCCTGCCCTCTGCTGGCCAGACTATTAGAAAACAGCTTTATCTGTATTTTGTATTTTATATTTTATATATTTTATATTCTATTTATTCCTCATTTCCTCCGCCAGCTTTTAAAAGCACAACTATGCAGAATACTGTGCTTGGTTCCAGAGTTTCAAATTTGAAGTTAAAAAAGAATCTTTTCCTTCAAACATTCCATTATACTCTCCGCCCAGGTCTGAAGATTCAATTTTGATGGAAACAGTCCTTGGCTGCAAAATGATGTTATCTGGTAAGTTATATAGATGTCTGTCTGACCCACAAAGTTAAAGAATCAGAACAAGAGGGATCACAAACACCTCCTGAGCCAGTGTTATTAATTATAGGCTTCCCAAATTAGGTCTAGGGCTCCCTGCATACAGGCCTTGGGACTGCCAAGCCAGTTATGTGGTTTCTGTTTCAGTGAGTTTGATTCTGTCAGTTTCACAGAAACAAAGCTTGAATACTGCAAATCTGTCGCAAAGCCACCTCTTACCTATAATCACCTGTAATAGGAATGCCCTGCAGCTGTCCAAATCTACATTCACAATCCCTGTTGAATTTTTTGCTGCTCTCACTGAGTTAATCATCTTTTCTCACCACACAATAGTGGATCTCACTCTTGTTGCAAGGTCTCTTCAGAGCAAGGGGCTCTCTCTTGTATTGAGGCCCTCTCCTAGCTGGTCACTCTGCTGCAGCTATGGCCAGCTGATGCAGGGACACATGACCGTTCTCTCAGATAAGCATTAACAAGTTTGTCTTTCCCTATTTCTTGCAATTTCCCCTCTTGTTTGACAGGTTTGTCTTCTTGCATTCCAAGGAATACAGCAGATAGAAAAGCAAGCTGGTGCCCACCCTTCTCCGTGCTGACACTTACCCCCTCCCCTTTGTAGATCCTAGCCCATCTCCCCTTTTTTTCCTTTGGATCAATACCCTTGCACCCTGCCTAAGGGCAGCATAGTTGTCTTTCAGGCATGAGTCTGCTGCCCTCCTCATTTGTCAACAAGTTAAACTGCTTTCCTTTTCCTCATACTCTGTTTCCTTTTATTGGCTGAGGAAAACTGAGGCCGGCATTTGTTATCACAGGCAGAGCCCCCTTTTCTCCAATCCTCCCCACGCCCTACCATTCCTAATGTGATGCCTAGAACCAATGGCACTTCCCTGGACCACTGCTCTCTAAAGTGATGCTCTGCCCAGCCAGCTGGAGTTCTTACACCAGTGGCTTTCAAATGTCTCACTGTAAGTTAGGTAAAAAATGCATTGCACACATTATCCCACTGATTACACACAGACTTGGACACATGCTTCTCAAAAAGATATTTAGTTATTTTATTGACAATAACCTCTGGTATTTTCTATTCTAATTCTTTTTTCTTTTTTCTGCTGGTGGTGACCCATTAAATTAATTGTAGGATCCATACTGAGTCACAACAACAGTTTAAATTGTCTTGGACCATTCTGTCCACTGAGCACTACCGGGACCCTTGGGGCATCCAAGCTGATGCTCATCTAGAGGGTGAAGGGGAATAGGCCCTGTGGGCCAAGATCCTGGTGTTCACACCTACCTCCTCCCCTTTCTCTCCTCTAGTTCCCATCCTTTTAAAGCCCCTCCCTGCTGTTTTAATAGCCACGCACTCACATAACTGTTTAAAGAGCAGTATTTACAAACTGCATTTGTTCTAAGACAGAGTATATTTCCCATAGTTCTATTGGAAAGGAAAAACCCTGAAACTATTCATATTCAAGTTATTAGCCTCCAGATAAACACCTGCCACCGATTCACTGTGTGATTTTGGGCAAATCATTTCACTCCTCTGACTTTTATCCTCACTGCCCACCTGTTATAAGGCAGCCCCGATAATGAACGGGTTGCCTGGCTGTGGGTCCTCACCCGTCCACTATTCTTGCTGCCACATGACATCTGAACCTGGTTCCCAGTTTCATCAACTGATATATAGAGTTTGAGGGACTCTCCCAAAGATATGTCCACATCTTAACTCCCAGAACCTATGAATGAGACCTTATTTAGAAAAAAAAAATCTTTTTATGGATTTCAAAATGAGATCATCCTGAAATAGCTGAGTGGACCCTAAATCCAAAGACAAGTGTACTTATAAGACACAGAAGAAGAGAATCACATAGAAGTTATGTGAAGGGCCTCCCCTGGTGGCACAGCAGTTGAGCGCTGGGCTGCGAAGTTGCCCCCAGCCTCTGGACCGCCGGTTCGATCCCCCTGCTGCCGGAGAGGGTCCCACATTGCTGGGAGCCATACTACTCATGTCGTCTGACAAAAGTCCGGGCATGGGGCAGATTTCTGAAAAATCAGGAAACTCGTTAGCTGACTACAAGATTCTCCTCATTTGTTTATGGCTAGTTTCTACCATTGCTAAAATACGCATTTAAAAGTAAAACTGGAAATACTGATCAATCACTGAATAACCAATTTGATGACAAATGGCACTGCATGATACAAATATTACCTTTTTTATAAAATTAGTAGTTCTCTGCCAAAAAGGCAGCAATTCAACATTTGGCCTTACATTAACAAGTGAAAAAACTTCTGGGAACAAAAGGCTGTAAACATCTATCAGCCAAGTCTTTGATATGGAGATGTGGTCTTTAGCGGCAGGGGCTAATTGGAGAAGGAAATTCTTTTACTTTAAAGTTAAAGATAGCAGTTGGGTGGCAGAGGCCAGCCATATTCCAAGTGTAAGAAAATTCCTGATAAGCCAGGAGACGCCATAGCTGATTCCTGTTAAATTCTTCCTGTTTGTTTAGGGCTAATTCCCCTGGATGTGACAATTGGTATGGTAGCTGTTAGAGTATGCATTCAAGAATAAGTCAACAGCAATTTTGTGACTGGTTGAGCTAGAAACCATGGCAGCACAAATAATGCACTTGGAAATAGTCAATGTTACAACCACTGACATGTCACATATGGACCACTTTTGAGAACCAAAGGCTATAACCATCTCCACCCCTGCCCCTGATGAAATATTTGTAGTTCCTTAAAACAACAACCAACAATCTTACGGAAAAGGAAATTGTCCCTTGATCTTAAAGTTAAATACGGAAACTACGCTGACTAGAAAAGTAGAGGAGTAATAGGTAGAAAACTCTTTGTTTAGATTAGGAGAATTCCTCCCTTAATTGAGAGCTGGGGGCTAGGAAAGAGTCAGTGTGGCTTGCCTGGCATTAACACCCTCCAGGCCCTTGGTTCCTTAATATAGAATTGTTAGGGGGAAAAGGATGTCCTAAAGCTAATTCCATACAGGCTTTGTGGACTCCACCCCCACCCCAGGCCAAAGCCAAAGACACTGGGAACTCCAAATCCCATCACCACAAAAGGGAAGGTGGCTGGAACCTGAGGGAGGGGTTAAGCAGCCAAGTGAGTATAAAGACAGACATGTGGGCTTTGGAGGGGTCCCCCATTTTGGCTCTCCGCCAGCTCGCAGCGTCAGACCAGCTCAGCTCGGAGAGTGCTGATCGGGTAGGACGCATTAAAGACTTTATTTCCCTATTTTCTCCCTGAGTTGTACATTTTTCTTATTTCCTTTTTCCTTGTAAATAAACCTTTTATTAACCTTTTGTGCATGCCTGTAGTGGAGTATTAATAAGTCCCTTTTAAGCGCGCGGGTGAGGACCCACAGCCGGGTAACCCGTTCAATATCGGGGCTGCCCTATAACAAAATCAATACTAAAACAATATGCTATAGGGCCTCCCTGGTGGCACAGCGCTTGAGCACTGGGTTGCAAAGCTGCCAGCAGCCTCTGCGGTGCCGGTTCGATCCCCGGCTGCTCCCCGGCCACCAGGGGAGGGTCCCACATGGCACTCAGACCTCTCCTGCTGCCCGCTGCTCCCCTCAGCAGTGTACTTCGGTCCTTCTGCCTGCTCTGCTCCCTGCCCTGGCTCTGGTGAATTCTCTCACCCTCCCGCGCTTCTGACTGTACCCAGTGCTTGTGTAAATAAATAAATAAATAAATCTTTAAAAAATATATATATACTATAGATGATGATTTCTATATAAAAACCTTCTGTTTTTTGCTTTAATCAATTAGTTATATGTTTGTCTAAACTTTATAGGTTAGTTAGAAAAAAAAAAAATCCCTTTGTTTCCCCTCCCCCAGGTAACTTCCTGCCCCTTGTTTTCCCTAGCCCTTAGTTAATCCTTCACTATGGCAAACAGAAGTATTAGCTGCAGTCACATAGGCTTTTTGCTAGTAATAAAATAACTGTTTGGTTGTTTAAGGTAAATGACTACTCTAAGAGCATTTTTGTTTAGCAACTGTGCCTTCTTTAAGACAAAGAGTAATAAATGTTATGACCTCTGCAGGAAGGCAAACAGATCCTTGGCTGCTTTTGAAAAAGATGTGATGATTGTTATCTTCCTAGTTTAATGCATATGCTTATGCACTCATGGTTTGCTTAAAATGTATAAATAAAGGACTGCTGAGACCCTCAGCAGGATGATGCCTGCACCCTGATCAAGTGTCCATGTCTCCTCACTCCCCCTTGCCGGCGCCTTCACATCCTTCAGGAACCCCTGTCACCCAGACTGCAGCAGCTGGCTCGAAACACCACATGGCGCACAGACCTCTCCTGCTGCCCGCTGCTCCCCTCAGCAGTGTATTTCGTCAGTCTGCCTGTTCTGTTCCCCACTCTGGCTCTGGTGAATTCTCTCACCCTCCCGCGCTTCTGACTGTACCCAGTGCTTGTATGAATAAATAAATAAATTTTTAAAAAGAAGAAGAAGAAGAAGAAGAAGAAGAAGAAGAAGAAGGCATGTGAAAACAGGCAGAGATCAGAATAATGAGCCATAGCCAAGATGCACCCACAGCCACCAGGAGCCAGAGAGGCAAGAAAGAAATCCATGCTAGAACTTGGGGGAATCATGAACTGACTGGCACTTTGATATTAGACTTCTACCCTCTAGAACAGCCAGAAAATGTATTTCTTGTTTTAAGCTACCAGTTGTGGTAGTTCCTTACAACCACTAACCAAGTTTCTCCTTTCCCTAAGCTCTCAGGGGTCAGACACAGCTGGATCCAGGTCACAATTTGCCTTCCTACAAGGGACCACAGCTCCTTCTCCCAATATCAAACCCTTGCATAGAGTCAGGCTCATCTTGTCAGACACTTTCTTCCAAAAAGTTGGCTAAAGAATGCTAGATTCTCTTCTTGCAATTTTACTTTCATTGGTAGACTCCACCGCATTTCAGACTTATTCTAACAGATGTGTCTTATCAGCATATTCACAATTACACACACATTGGAACCTTCTCCCCAAGATGTCCCCCAAACTCTCTATACATCAGTTGCTGAAACTGGGAACCAGGTTCAGATGTCATGGCAGGAAGAATAGTGGGTGGGGAGTGAGTATAAAAGCCAGAGAAGTGAAATGATTTGCCCAAAACCACACAGTGAATAGGTGGCAGGTGTTTATCTGGAAGCTAATAACATGAATATGAATAGTTTCAGGGTTTCCCCTTTCCAATAGAATTATGGGAAATATACTCTCAAGAGCAATAAGGTCAAGCTGTAACAGGGTGGTCCCCAGGAAAGGGGGAGGTTCCCTGCCCCACCCAAGGGAGGGTGGAGCTGAGCAGGAAGAGGAGAAGCTGGAGAAGAGACGGAGGAAGGAAGCAGGATGGAGCCAGAAGGAGACCTGGAGGAGGCGCATGGAGCCTAGAGACACGTGAAGAAACTGCGCTTGTCTTTTGGTCGTGGACTGGGTGACACAGATGTGGGTGAGACCCATGGGGAGGTGACAATGGCAGCTTTTATCTTGATGTTGATTTTGCTCCTTTCCTTCCGGGCTTGTCTGGTTGTTTCTGGCCCTTTTCTGTGGGTCCCCACTGGAAGATGCTTTAGACTTGTGGCAGGCTTTGGGGCCTTGCTCTGGGCCAGTCCCATTTGGATGGACTTTTACCCACGAGGGGATGGGTAACTTTGGGTGCTTCATTTAGAAACTAGATTCTTTGCCTTACCTGTATTGTTTCCTAATTAAAGTTCCTTCCCATTAAAGTCTCCTATGTTTTGTGTTGATGCGGCGGATGGCAGAACCCATTTAGAATAGGCAGGTTTGCGGGGCTTGGGCTGCCCCTCTTCCTGTCCTATAACAAAGCCTCCATTCCTCAGGCATAGTTTGCATGCACTCCACCTTCACTCTGTTTATATCACCATCTGCTTTGCTTGCTGAAGGGAAAACACAGTTGTCTCCCTTCTACTTTGGCTAGTTATAGCCTAATCATTACACCTTTCTGGGAAATTGATGAACCCAAGCCATACCATTGACAAAGCAACATTTGACAGCAGGAGTCATAGGGAAACAGATGCCAGCTTTGGGTCCCTAACAAGAGACTAGCACAACAGAAAAACTGTGTTCTCAGATCCAAGGAGAGGTAAGACCAGTCTAATAAGAAAAGATTACTCTAACAAAAGACAGGATAAACCTCCCAGTTCCTTCTAGTCCTCAGGTTACATGCCCATCCAGAGCAGTCTTTCTGGCCCCCTTTTTCTACTTAAAAAATGAGGCTGTGGGGCCTCCCAGGTGGTGCAGAGGGTTGAGTGCAGCGCTGTGAAGCTGTTCACAGCTTCTGCAGCATGGGTTCGATTCCCAGTCTGCCAGCGAGCTACTCACATGGTGCAGCAGACCTCTCCTGCCTCACCCGTGGCTCCCCTCATCAGTGTATTTCAGTCTGTCTGCCTGTTCTGTTCCCCACTCTGTCTCTGGTGAATTCTCTCACCCTCATGTGCCTCTGGCCTGTACCCCAGCTCTTGTATAAATAAATAAATCTTTAAAAAAATAAATGAGGCTGGGCCTCCCTGGTGGTGCAGGCAGTTGAGCGCCACACTGTGAAGCTGTCCTCAGCCTCTGCAATGGGGGTTCGATCCCGCCCGGCCTGTGAGAATCCCACATGGCGAAGCAGACCTCAACTATCTCGCCTGCTGCTCCCCTCAACAGTGTATTTCATCAGTCTGCCTGTTCTGTTTCTCGCTGTCTCTGGTGAATCCTCTCACCCTCCCATGCATCTGGCCTGTACTCTGTTTCTTGTATAAATAAATAAATCTTTAAATAAATAAATAAACAAACAAACAAACAAATAAATAAATAAATAGAATGAGGCTGTGGGCCTCCTTGGTGGTGCAAGGGGTTAAGTCTCAGCGCTATGAAGCTATCTGCAGCCACTGCAGCACAAGTTCCTTAGATCCCTGGCCAGGGAGTTACCCACATGGTGCAGCTACTCTGCCTGTTCTAGTACCTGCTCTGGCTCTGGTGAATTCTCTCACCCTCCCGTGCTTCTGACTGTACCTAGTGCTTGTATAAAAAATAAATAAATAAATCTTTAAAAAAAAAAAAAAAGGAACCCATAACACAGAGGAGCAGACTCATACATCTAAATAATACTAAAACAAGACAGATTGCTTGTGGCTTTCTTTTTTAACTATAGCAATTACCTTATTGTCTAGCAATAAGTTATTTGCATGTCTGGCTCTTGCAAAGGGCTCTCTTCTTAAGTAGAGACTATGCCTTCCCATCTTTGTTTACCTGGAAAATTGCTTGAAACATACAAGATGTCCTCAAACCACCAGTCAAATATGGAATGAATGCTGACTTTGTATCAAATAATGTCTTCATTGATCATCTTTATATAAATAATCCTGAAATGTACCTTTCTTTTGCCATACTTGTCTCCTTTTTAAAGATTTTATTCAATTCCATTAAAAAATAAGACTACAAGGGACTCCCTGGTGGTGCAAGGGTTAAGACACAGCACTCTGAAGCTATCTGCAGTCACTGTAGCATGAGTTCGATCCCTGGCCAGGGAGCTGAGCCCCATATGGCGCAGTAGGCCTCTCTTGTTTCACCTGCTGCTCCCCTCAGCAGTGTATTTCAGTAAATCTGCCTGTTCTGCTCCCCACTTTGACTCTGGTGACTCCTCGCCCCCTACCCTCTCCCCGTATCTCTGACCTGCACCTCAGCTCTTGTATGCATAAATAAATAAATTTAAAATTAAAAAAAGTAAAACTACAGAAATGAAAATTGAATACATAAACAATAAGAGAATGGGTAAATGATGAGGTAGGAGAGAACAGATTAACACAACAATGGTGATGCCCACTCTTCTTTGGGGCACACTTGCCTTCTCACATCTTATGAATTCTTTAGATATTTGTTTCTCCTGTTTCTCTCCATCACCATCATAATGGGCCACCACTCTAATTCAGCATTCTATGTGTCTCTTGTAAACTACTTTATTTATTTATTTTAAGATTTATTCAGTTATTTATACAAGAACCGGGGTACAGGCCAGATGCGCAGGAGGGTGAGAGGATTCACCAGAGACAGAGCAGGGAGCAGAACAGGCAGACTGACGAAATACACTGCTGAGGGGAGCAGTGGGCGAGACAGGAGAGGTCTGCTGCGCCATGTGGGACCCTCACCAGTCGGCCAGGATCCAACAGAGGCGCTGCAGAGGCCGTGGACAGCTTCACAGTGCGGCGCTCAACCGTCTGCGCCACCAGGGGAGGCCTTTGTAAACTACTTTAAAAACTTCCTAACTAGGCTTCCCATCATCATCTTTCCTCCCCACCTGCCACCTCCAACCCAGCCCCTTCAAATATAGTCCACGCTCTATGGCCTGATACAACTCCTAATTATACATCTGATCATAAAGGCAAATCGCTGTCTTCTGAAATCCAAAGGCAAATCACTGTCTTCTGAAAAATGTCCACTCCTTACACAGGAAGCCTTAGGGAAAATGACTCCAACTTCACCAGTTTTATTTCCCACTGATGCTTCACCCTCAAAAATGGATGCACCTCTTGTGCCCTTAATGAACCAACATGGATTCTGTGGTGGCTTCCTCACATAGGCATGATCTATTACTGTTTTATAGCCCCTTCTCCTCTCTGGAGGATGAGAGTTGGGGCTGAAAAATTCCAAGGTTCCTGTCATGCCTTGGCCTTTCTGGTGACCAGTTTCTACCCAGAAGCCATCCAGGAGCCCACTGAGGGTCATCTTGATAGGGGCTAGAGAGAGAGGGAAGGCACCACACCTAGTATAGAAATCTGCACATACTCATGGCATTGACTACATGCAAACACTATGTGATTAATAATCTGTTGAACTAAATCATCTTTGAACTAAAACTCTTGTTTTGAACTGAGAGGCCTACCGCAGTGATGACTGAAGAAGTGTCAGACATTCAGACACTGACATCATCAGGAAAACAGGCTGTTGTGTTACTGAATGCCGGTCTCAGTTTCCCTCAGCCAACAAAAGGAAACAAGAGTTTGAGGAGAAGGAAAGTAGTTTAATTTGGCAACAGACTGAGGAGGGCTGCAGACTCGTGTCTGAAAGACCATCATCCTGCTCTTCGGCAGAGGACAGGGTATCTATCCCATTACAAGGGAGTAGAGGGGGAGTGGACAAGGGTTGGCATGTTTATCCTTGCAACCAGTTGACGCCCGCTTGCTTTCGCCATCACCTGGTGGTCAGCAATTCAGAATGTTATCTTCCTAAGGATGCTCTTTTCCCTCAGACTGCAAAAAAGAAACAGGGTTGTTAAATCTAGAAGGTAAGTGAAGGAGATTGGAATGCTTATCTGGTAGGGCAGAAAGCCTTTTATCACTCTACCAGTACCTGGGTCAAGATGACCAAGGAGGCGACAGCAAACTCTGGGGACATGACGAAGAGCAGGGCACCAACCATGATAGACTGTGGTTGTGGGAGGTTCAAGCATGATTTACTTTGTTCAGTTCACTAAAAAATGGCCAGCTTGAGATGACATGTTAGCATGGGCTTTTGGTGTAAAATACCCCAGTTCTTTCAGATCACCAGTTTTCTGACCATAAAATGCATGCTATCGATTCAATTCTGTCTCTGTTGGTTTCTAGAATGGACAGCCCAATCTCAGTACAATAAAAGATGATCCTACTGTTCTTGTTATGTAGGAATTTACAAGGATTTCAGGGATTTTGTGCCTGGAGCCAGGGCAGAGACCAATATTTTCTATTTTCTCACAGCTTGCATAAAGATGGCCAAGAAAAATAAATTTATAAAATTTGAGCTATTGCTAAATTAATATAAAACATAATGCATATGTCTAACAGAATTATTCAAAGATATTTTATGAGATATAAATTGCATTGTTAATGTAATTATGAAATACTATTTCTTTAAAAAAAGTCAAGTAACTTTAATAAAGTGGATATAAGGATATGGGTAAAAAGATATATATTCTAAAACTGCAAAGATAATCAGTGGTAGACTAGATGTTTGTTGTACAAATTTCTATGGAGAAATGATTTTTAAAAGTCTAACAGTATCATAAAATAAAATAAAAATATATTTAATTTTGTCTTTATCCTAAGATTTAGAAACAGCCTTTTAAGATGTTAAGTTAATTTTATTTGGTTAACTGGTCTCCTCAGTTAAATATCTCACAATTGGGGGGCATCCCTGGCAGCACAAGGGGTTAAGCACAGCACTATGAAGCTTTCCGCAGGCTCTGCAGCATGAGTTGAATCCCCCACATGGCGAGGGAGCTACCCACATGGCACATCAGATCTCTCCTGTCTCACCTGCTGCTCCCCTCAGCAGTGTTTACAGTCAATCTGCCTATTCTGCTCCCTACTCTGTCTGTGGTGGATCCTCTCACACTTCTACACTTCTGGCCTGTACCCAAGTTCTTGTAGGCATAAATAAAAAAATCTCACAATCGAGAAAAATCATTCTGCATATTTTTGTTTAATTGTTTCAAGTTCATGAGACATCTGAGCACTGAAAGAAAAGCTGTACCTTTTCTTTGCAATGTCCTCTAGTCATAATACTGTTAGGGGGAAAGGATGTCCTGAGCTAATGCCATGCAGGCTTTGTGGACTCCACCCCCACTCCAGACCAAAGCCATCAGGACATAGGGAAAGACAAATCCCGTCACCACCAAAGGGAGGGTTGCTGGGACCTGCGGGTGGAGTTAAGCAGCCAGATTTGGTATAAAAACCAGACATGTGGGCCTTGGGGTCTCTGGGTCTCTCACTCGCCTTCTGGCTTCACAGATCCTGGCTTGCGGCCAGCTCTCAGAGTGCCATTTGGGATTCCAGATCAGCGGGTCGGGTAGGATACATTTAACACTTTGTCTCCCACTTTTTTTTCTCCCTGAGTTTTACATTTCTTCATTTGCCCTTCCCTTGTAAATAAACCTTTTATTAACATTTCGTGTGTGTCTGCAGTAGAGTATTGATAAGTCCTTTTAAGCGCGAGGTTGAGGACCCACAGTCAGGCAACCCGTATTGTACTGTTACAGGGCTGCCCTGTAACAATACCACCAGGAACAGACGTGTGGCTGAGCAAACTGGCTTTTTTGACAACATAAGGAAGGAGGATTTGCTC
The DNA here is from genome assembly GCF_964194135.1 of Talpa europaea. Taxonomy (NCBI): domain Eukaryota; kingdom Metazoa; phylum Chordata; class Mammalia; order Eulipotyphla; family Talpidae; genus Talpa; species Talpa europaea. The sequence goes on along the minus strand of NC_140070.1, from coordinate 113,524,107 downwards.
TGAAAACATGAAGTGTGTCATTAAGAGAGTGTGAGGAAAGACAACTGCAGCATGGGAGCGGGTGAAGGTCATATCAGTGAGTTGACTCCACAATGAATGCTCTCAGAAAGTGGAGCTAGTCCTGTAACAGGGTGGTCCCCAGGAAAGAGGAGGTTCCAGGTTTCCTGCCCCACCCAAGGGAGGGTGGTGCTGAGCAAGGAGAGAAGAAGCTGCAGAGGAGACTGAGGAAGGTAGGAAGCAGGATGGAGAGCCAGAAGGAGACCTGGAGGAGGCACATGGAGTGGAGAGACAAGTGAAGAAACTGTGCTTGCCTTTTGGTCGTGGACTGGGTGACACAGATGTGGGTGAGAGACCCGTGGGGAGGTGACAATGGCGGTTTTTGTCTTGCTTTTGATTTTGCTCTTTTCTTCCCAGACTTGTTTGGTTGTTTCTGATCCTTTTCTGTGGGTCCCCACTGGAAGATACTTTAGACTTGTGGCAGGCTTTGGGGCCTTGCTCTGGGCCAATCCTGCTTGGGTGGACTTTTACCCACAAGGGGACAGGTAACTTGGGGTACTTGATTAAGAAATTATATTCTTTGCCTTTCCTGTATTGTTTCCTAATTGTATTAAAGTTCCTTTCCATTAAAGTCTCACGTTTTGTGTTGATGCGGCAGATGGCAGAAACTATTTAGAGCAGGCAGATATGCGGGGTCTGGGCTGCCCCTCTCCCTGCCCTGTAACAGTCCTATAATTAGGATCTTAACAATTCTCCGACACTGAGAAGAGAACAAAGCTAATGCTGTTACTCATAAAGATATGACAGCCAGACATTGACCAGGATAGGAGGTTGTGTAGTCAAGTTTGTGGTTTGAACAATGGTCATGCTTGTGACTGTATTGGGATATGATTATGGTGTGGTCTTATGCTTACCAGATATGCCATCAGCCCAGACAGTCTTGTCTGAGGTTGGGTTTCTGTGGAATTGTTTATATTCAACAGGACAACAGCACAGTCTAGCTGTGAATGCCAGACCAGTTTCCATATTTCAGGGGCTGATTTTACTTCTTCCCATCTTTTATATAAATGCTTTGCTATGTGAAAGCATACACACGCATGCACACAAATATATATAGAACCGAAAGCTTTTTATACTGCATTTTATTAGAACATTTATTCTTGTTAAATGAATCCACTATATATGATGGATACAAACATAAGTATATTTAAATTTTAAGGAAGTAATTGATTTTTTATTGTATAAACAAATTAAAAAGGCCCAAAAAAGGAAACAGAAAAATCATCTATACTATGACTGTTCTCACTTGACTTCAACATGTAGATAATCAGAACCAGAAACCAATTATTTTCTTTCACTGATTATTAAATTAGCTTATTCATCTTATTTTCAGCATTGAGCAAAGAAAGCTTTCTGTGTTATTGTCTAAGTTAATAGTTTTGTCATTTGCAACCCAAATTCTCATTGTCCACAGAGCACTTCAAGAAATCATTCATTTCTATACCTAAAGATGAGAATTGCAACTATTCTCACCTACTTAATTAAGAAAGAAAGACAAGAGAAGGATCAGAATGAAGAACTGAATGCTTCTTAAATATTTACAAAGTGTCTTGTACAAAATACATAATACAGAGGTGCCAGATGTTTGCAGAAGGCACAAGGGAAGATTGCTATACAGCACTACCCTTTTTTTGCTTTTAAAGACAAGTTGTAAAAATGACAATAAAATATTCATTTATTATAAATCAAAGTCTGCCTCCTTAGTCTTTATTTGAGCCAAGAGAGCTATATGCACCCAACTCTACCTTGCTTTTCTCCCCTATTTCTACCTAGTAGCCCAGATCCCTCTCATATTCCATCCTCCCACCCTCTTCTGGGTCTTGGTTGCTTCACTTCTAAACATTAAATAAGCTCTGCTTCTAGGTCTTCTTCACTCAACTGGGGATTCATGCAGCTCACTCTCAGGTCCAGCCTTGATCTCCAACCATTTCTACACACCCTTCAAAACATACCCTGTGTGACCATGTGTGACTGCTCTTCTAAGTGACCATTCCTAGCCCCTCATCCCTTGATGATTAAGTTGCCCCTTGCCTGTCCAGCATGGACTAGCACACATTGTGGTCCCTCCAAGTCAGCGACTAAGTATGACTTTGTGATCCTGTAACTTTAGGACAGGTCAGGAGTGAAATAGACTGGAGTGGATGCATGTTGACGAATAAAAATTGAAGGGATATAGCTGTAAAACAATAAGATATATACCTGCCATTTCTCCAGGGGTAGCTGACTCATTTCAATGCATGTTTGGACTAGTGCCCAGGCCTCTGGCATCTCAGCACAGCATTCCTCTGCATGGCTAACTGTCCTCTTTTTTTTTTTTTTTTTTATAAAATTTTATTGTTATATTCCCCATACAATTGCAGCCCCCCATTCTGACCCCAATCCCTCCCCTCCCGCCCCCGCCCCCCTAAAAGTGTCTCTGGTTCATAGTTTTTTGTTGATTTTGATTTTCACTTTCTTATAGTTATTCATTTTCCTGGTCCCTTATTTAAGTTTTCTAGATTCCTGCTATGAGTGAGACCATCCGGTATTTTTCTTTTTCTTTTTGGCTTATTTCACTGAGCATGATCCCTTCCAGCGCCATCCATGTTGCAGCAAATTGCATGTGTTTATCTTTTTTGAATGCTGAGTAATATTCCATGGTATATATATACCACATCTTCTTGATCCAGTCATCTATTTTTGGGCATTTGGGTTGTTTCCAAAGCTTAGCTATTGTAAACAGTGCTGCTATAAACATAGGGGTGCAGGTGTTCTTTGGAATTGATGTTTCTGTGTCCTTTGGGTAAATACCTAGGAGTGGAATTGCTGGGTCATATGGAAGCTCTATGTTTAGTAGGTCCAGAAATCTCCACACAGCTTTCCACAGTGGTTGGACCAGTTTGCACTCCCACCAACAGTGCAGAAGAGTTCCTTTTTCTCCACACCCTCGCCAACATTTGTTGTTGCTAGTTTTTTTAATATGTGCCATTCTCACTGGTGTAAGATGGTATCTCATGGTAGTTTTGATTTGCATTTCCCTGATGACAAGTGATGTTGAACATTTTTTCATATGCCTGTTGGCCATTTGCATTTCCTCTTCAGAGAAGTTTCTTTAACTGTCCTCTTGATCAGGCACTCTGCAAACAAGCAGCAATCAGTGCCAGGAGTATTTGCTTGCCTGATGGTGTAAAATCAGCACACAGATGCACAAGGGACTTATAGAACAGTCTTCCTTCTTATAATACCCATAACACACTTAAAATTACAGGATATACACCGATACCAAAATAATAAGAGGCCTTTCTTGACAGTCCACATATTCCTCATGAGGGTTGGGGAACAATAATCATTTCACATAACAGTGACACTGGTACTTGAGCATGAAGTTAATCTCACTTCAAGTGTCTATAAGAATGATCTCCTAAGCTTCCTATTAGTCATGTTAGCAGATAGTTTTGTACGTTTTTCAAACATCCCCAAGTTTCTAGAAATCCAACTTCCCTCTTTGTCTGCAAGTACCATTTTGAAGTGCATCTGTAATTCAGATGCTGGTGGCTTTGCCCTCTGGGCCACATACTGTGGTCCTTGTCCAAGATCTTAGCCTCAATAGGTATCATATATTGATCCCAAACAAGGGTATTTAATTCTTAATTTCATAGCAGTTTGAACTCCTGTACCAGATTTAAACAAACCAGTTCACAGCCTTATAAAACTGGATAATTCACTAAGCTTCAGTTTCCCTTATGTAATGTGGACAATTACTGTACCTATCTCAGGGATCATTACTGGAAAATGATACATAATAGTTAACACAGTCAACATTTCTTTTCCATCCATTTCTTTTCCATTGAGGATCTCACAGCACACGAAATCGTGTGAAAGAAAGTATGCACAGAATTGTGAGAAAGAAAGTATGGTAGGAATCTCTCATGCAACAAAACAAGAATTCAGACACCATGCTTTTTTTTTTTTTTAAAAGATTTATTTATTTATGCATACAAGAGCTGGGGTACAGGCCAGAGGTGTGGGGGTGAGAAGATTCACCAGAGATGGCAACAAAACAGGTGGATTGACTGAAAATACACTGCTGAGGGCAGCAATGGGTGAGTCAGGAGAGGTCTGCTGCGCCATGTGGGTAGCTACCTGGCCAGCGATCAAACTTGTGTTACAGAGGCTACGGATAGCTTTACAGTGTTGTGTTAAACCCCTTGCACCACCAGGGGAGGCCCTAAACACCATTTTGATTAGGCAGTCACTTTTTGTCAGATGTTGGGTATAGAAAGATGAAAAACAATAAACAGCACTGGGCAGCCACATATGCAAATGAGCGGTGACCATAAACCATAAGAAACATAATTGCAGGGCCTCCCTGGTGGTGCAGAAGCTAAAGTCTCAGTGCTATCAAGCTATAGCCAGTCACTGCAGTGTGAGTTTGATCCCCAGCCAGGGAGCTAACCCACATGGCGCAGCAGACCTCTCCTGTCTCGTGCCTGCTTCTCTCCTCAGCAGTGTATTTTAGTAGATCCACCTGTTTTGCTTCCCACTCTATCTCTGGTGAATCCTTTTACCCTCCACACCTCTGGCCTACACCCCAGCTCTTGTATGCATAAAAAAATAAAATAAGTCTTAAAAAAAAAAAACACAATTGCAGAGGTATGTGAGCTGGTGATACTATAATGCCATAAACCACAATTTCAGTTAGAGATGCTGATGCTGCCACTTCATCCAATCCTGTCCCTTCAAGTATCCTTGGAATTCCCAGGGTGGACCATAGCAAGGGGCAGATTGTCCTCAGGAAGCAAGGATTCCTGGGCTGTTGACATTCATCTTCCTGGAAGTCACCAGGTGAAGGCAGTTGAGTAAGTAATACACCATGGGGAATACACTGTGATCAAGCCCAGCTGAGTATCATATGTAGTTGATAGAAGTGATTAAAGCCTCACGTGCCTGCTGGCCCAATCTTCTTCCTGTACCTTCACTGCACCCCCCCTCAAAAAAAAAAAAAAAGCCAGAGCTTCTTCCATATTGCCAAACTCTCAACACCTGCAAGTCCATGGAGGAATCTGGACAACCACCAGAACCCCCCTGCCAAAGTTAGAGAAAAGTAAAACCAACTACTACACAGTGAGCAGATGGGAGCTGGTGCCCGAAGCAGAAGATACCAGACCAGACATACTTACCTAGAACTTCGTCTTTAGTTTGCAGTCCCCACTCGGGCCAGAGTCTTTAAAATTAGGTTATAGAGGCCTTCCCTGGTGGCGCAAAGTGTTCAGACACAACCTATGAAGCTAGTCACAGCCACTACAGCACGAGAGTTCAATACCTGGCCAGGGAGCTACCCACATGACACAGCAGACCTCTCCTGTCTCACCTGCTGCTCCCCTCAGCAGCGTATTTCAGCCAACCTGCCTGTTCTGCTCCCCACTCTGTCTCCGGTGAATCCTCTCACCCCCCACACCTCTGGCCTGTACCCCAGTTCTTGTATGCATAAATAAATAAATCTCTTTTAAAATTAGATTATAGAAGAGTATGAATGTTAGGGAACAATTGGGGGTATAAGTAGGAGAGTCTCTGTTTCCTATTCCAAAGAATAACCCACATAATCTGACTCCAAACCATGAGTCAAATTGCCAAAGTCATAGCTCTGACTGAGGGAGTAAGCATAGGAAATATGCAGTCCCCCCAGTGGAGTGGGCACCTTAAAGGGCTCTGAACCCCTGTCAAGACAGGGGTTCTCTGACTCCACTGCACATGCTTTCCCTTAGTCATCTCTCCTGAATGGAGAGATGTCACCTCACTGTACCTGGAAGATCCGCATCCACAGAAATGCCTTCTCTGTCCTTTGCCTCACCTCTCTAGGAAGTAGGTCAACTACAGCATCTGCTATAAGCTATTTTCATTCAGGATGGTGGGGGACCATCTCCCTGCATCAGGATAAGTAGTGGCACCACAGCTCACATATTTCTTTAAAGCACAGGAATGTGTTCTCCAAAGGAGAGCAAGTGAGAGGGAGAGGGAGAGAAAGAGAGAAAAGGGGAGGAGGAGAAAGAACACCATCACTTTGCTGTAATTTTCATCAGCTCTTCCTTCTCCAGAAATAGGTTTAGACAGAACCGGGGCCCACAGATTTCAATCAACTAACAATCAGAAGCACAGAGCTTAGTCATTCATTTTTGCATCTCTACCACATCACACCACACCTGTTCCTGCCTCCAGAATGCTGCATGCTGTGCCTTTAAACCTGTGTGCATTTCTGATGAGTCCACATACATTTGAAAATTTCAAGTTCTAGATCAGTGTTATCTAACGGAAATTTTTGTGGTGATGTTCTTTATCAGCACAGCACAATATGGTGGCCACTAGCCACATGTTGCTAATGAGTACTTGCTGTGTGATTGAGGAGTGGAAGTCGCTATGAGGAGTGGAAGTTTTAATTCTATTTCATTTTTCATTAATTTAAACATAGATAGCCACATATGGCTAGTGGTTAACATATTGGACAGTGCAGCCTTAAATAATTTCATTCAGCAGACTCTAGCACCAGAGTAAAAATCTGAGCCTTACAGAATGGTGGAACAGGCTCTCCAGGAGAGGAACTGGGTGAAGACCCATTGGTTGACTATTGACTGGAGATGCAAAGGCTAGAGACATTGTCTTCTCCAAGGGGACAGATGGCAGGATGGTCAGAGGGAGCTGAGATGAGCTTGACAATGAGGCAAGTGCAAGACAGGATCTAATGGGTCCTAATGGGGTATGGAATATGGAAATGAAGCAAATGGATGGCTAGAAATGCAAGGTGAGGCGAAGGAGGTAGAGGGAGAAGATGCTGGGCTTAGTACTAAGGCCAAATCCAGAGAGTTCCAAAGCCTCCGGAAGACTCCTTCCCTTCTCCGCACCCCCTCACTGCATGTTTTATGGTTAAACCATTAAGTATCTTCTAGAGCAAACCTCTCATTCTGCAGAGCAATAAACTGAGCCCCACAGAGGTAACTGAGTTGCTCGAGTCTTACCTAGAAACTGTAGCAAAATCAAGACCAGTCTTTGTCATCTCCCCTCCCACCCTATGCCTCCTCCCACCCCATCCCACCCCACCCCCCTAAAGGAAGGCAGAGCTACGAAAGGAGAATTGCAGATAGACAACGAGCAGGCAGAGGGAGGCCCAGAACAGACACCAGCGAAGGGAGAAGAAGTTGTAGTGCAAGCCCCCCGGGGCCTTTGACTTGGAGGCCCCGGCAAAGGCGTAGGTCGCCTCGTCCTCCAGCAGCTTCTCGCTGGGCTTCCAGTGCACGATGCCCTCCTGGCAGGCCTCGCAGAACTCACTGCGGTGCGACCCGCTGTCCGGGCGGCTGGCCAAGTGGATGCGGTACTGGCCGCCATCCTCCTCATAACACTGCTCGCGCAGGCTGGTGATGAGGTTGTCCACCAGGCTCTCGATGTTCTCCTCCAGCATGCTCGACTCGTCCAGCCGCGCCGTGCCGCACTCGTAGCACAGCTGCTTGAAGACGCGCATGCGCACCGAGCCCATCCGCCGGGCGCGGTCCAGGTGCATGTGGAAGAGGATGACCACGTGCGCGGACTGCCAGGTGTGCCAGCACCAGGAGCAGTGGAACCTGCGGGCACCGGAGGGAGGCATGGAGATGGCCGGGCTTCCTGCCAGCCGCGATGAGCCAGGAAAGGCAGGGCCCTGTGTGCCTGCACCGGGCGGTGAGGGAGGCAGTGGGTTTAGCCCTCCCTGGGTTAATTATCACCAGGGCCCTGGGGATCTGCCCTGCGACCAGAGCAGTGTCCTCTAGAGCCTGGCACTAGAGCCATCTGGCTTCCAGCAGTGCTCTTGAGCCTGTGTGCCCTTCTTGACCTGGCTTCCCCAAACCCAACCCTGATGCTCGGAAGTGTGGGCCTGGATGCTGTTGCGCAGGCCTCCCCAGCCTCCCTTCTCCCATCTTATTCCTCATCTGTGGAATGTGGGGTGATGATGCTCAGTGAGATCCTCCTACTGAGACCTTTTGTGACTCTGCCCAGGAGTGTGACCAGCAGATGTCACTTATGTAGCCTGTCTGCTCTGGGAAGAAGAAGAACACTTTCTGCTGTGCCAGGCACAGACTGCAGTGGTTGCCTGGACAGAAAAGCAGGGGGAAGACTATGGCTTTATCCCTGCACTTTCACAAAGAGCACTCTTTTGTCCCTAACAAGACATCCCTAGATCCCTCTCCACCCTTTGCGGTAGGAACTGAAAGAGTGGACCCTGGCCTGCATCCCCTTCTGCATACACATGCATGCGCGGGCGCACACACACGCACACAGCCAGCCTTCTCCTATCCCCACCCCCTTGGGAGGAGTGGCCTGGGATTTATCTAACCAAGTCCCACCCTTTAGCCCCCTATAGTGCTTGCACACATTCAGTAATGGAGCCATCATTACCATCTGCGACGTGCCTTCCATCTTTGAGGTGAACCTCTCCAAACTCCATTAAGGAGGTTTGCAGACAGTCACAGATCCACTGGCATGTCTGCCCTCACTGCTGACTCTCTCTGGGCCCACTGTATGATGACAGACCTCTGATGAGGAATTCAATCCAATCCAAGACACTTCTGAGCACATACTGTTTGCCAAGTACCACAAAGCCCAGATTGTGGAACAGAGATGAAGCCAAGCCCGCCTCTGAGCTCTGGAGCCCAGCAAATCCCAGGGCAGGGTCAGTAGTGCAGAGCACCTAGAGTGGACCTGAGTCAGAACAGGCGCCTCCTTCCATAGTGGGCCAGACCTATGGGGTGCCAGGGTTCATGCATCCTGAGGCTTAGAGGTAGAGGAAACCTGTGCACAGATTAAGGACCAGCACAACAGTTCACCAGCCCTGCCTGGGGGCCATCCGGGGCCACAGCTCATCAGCCAGGAATCAACCAACTGTGCCCTGAGGCAAGAGAAGTCAGGCACAAGGTGCTTAGCCCCTCAATCCCTGGGCCCCTGCACCCAGAATTCAGCAGTTTGGCCCACTCCCACCAGCCAGCTCAGGAGTTTCATGTTTTCAAGCCTCTTCCTTCTACACCATTTTAAATTAGGCCAGTCAGAGTTGTTTCCCTTCCTCAAGCTGGACCTCAAATTATAAATTCCAGAATGTTAGACCTGGGTGTGGAGAGCTCATCTAGTCAGCCTTTCACCACACTGAGGCAAAACAGAGGCACAGAGAGAAAGAGGGCAATGCACACACGCATGCACATGCACAAGCACACACAGAGCTAACGAGAGCCAGATGATAACAGGCTCCCATTAGATGTTTCTAAAACTGATTTGAATTGAAATGAAACAGCCAACCAACCTCTGAATCAGCCATCCAACCTCTGCCTCTCTGTCTTTTGTTCTTAAGACAGGTTCATTATAATGTTTGCTGGCCCTGGACAAGAGTATAAATGTAAAGTCTCTGCCCACAGCCGACCTCCTATTCCTACCCTCGGCACCTGCACCAGGAGAGACCCCACATACAAGCACAGGGGAACCAGCCAATCTGTGTCCAAGTTCTGTGGGTCCATATCCATTGACCTCCTTGGTGACCTCAGGGTGTCATCTGCCTTTGAGTGGATGGAGCCAGGGATAGAGGAATGCATGACCCTGGAGGTGAGCTTGAGGGAGCATGGGCAAGAAGAGGGAGAGGCATATGGGTCTAGATGGACAAGTAGCCTTGACTTCAAGGATATCTGCTCTGTGTGAGACATGCTGACCCTGCACGGTGCAGGGCACAGGCCCTAAGAACGTGAGGGAAGTCCCACCCAAAATGAAGTCTTTTTGTCAGAAACCCATAGGTGACAGAGCTAGAAGGAACTTGGCTGATCAAATAACAACCTCTTGCTTTTGCACTTGTGAAAACTGAAACCCAGAATGGAAAAGGGACTTGCCCAAGGTCACACAATTATTTAGCTGTCGAGTTAGTTTCTAGAACATAACAGAAGGATGAAAAGTGTTTTTGTATTCTGTATTTCAAGTCAAAATGGCTTGAATTGACTGAACTGATTTCAAACGAAAGCTCGGGCCCTACGACACCTAGATCAAGGCTTTCCCCACTGGACTTGAGGACCTCTTCCCCTCGTTCCCAACCACTCATTAAGACACAATAATATATGAAAACATTGAAAATGTTGCAGATTGCAGGAACATTGACAAAAGTGTAACTCTTCATGACCACAGAAAACCAAGTGCCAGTGAGAGGACTCAGCTTGTCCAGGGCCACCAGGGAGTCAGCGGTGCAGTGAGGGTTAGAACCAAGACCTCTTAACCTACCTGGTGGTTCTTTCTCTGCCCCCTAACCTGAGCTGCCTCTAGGTCTCAGCACCAGGTTATCTCTCTGCTTGCCCTTGGAAGTCGCCCCCAGGCCCTTCTGTGTCTCACCTGCCAGAGGCGTGGTGCTCCAGGTACTGCTTCCAGCCCGGGGCCAACTCGTTGGGCTTGAGGTTGGGGTCCATGATGAGCTCCCAGCTGTCCGCTGGCTTTGCCACCTCCATCTTCTCATAGAAGACTTTCTTCCACTCGCATGTGGTCAAGCTGGTACACATGGCTGAGCTGGCTAGGATGGAAGTTTGAGCTCAAGCTGAGTGAAAACACAAGAAATGCCGTGTCGGTGCAGACAGTCTCTGAGGTCTGAAAATCCTCATCTACAGCACTTGTGAGGAAACAGGACCCAGCAACCTCCTTCGTCACCCTGGAAGCTGTTTCCATGGCAGCTGAGCAAGGTGCCAAGAACCAGGACTGGGGAGGAGGTAAGTCCCAAGGGAGAGTTCTAGGGCCCAGAGCTGGGCTTGAGAGGCGGAGTTGGGGGTAACATTAAGTCAAGTGAGTGAGGTGGGCTCACGCTCCCCCAGACCACACTCCCCCAGGTCTCCAGGGATTTCCGGGACGCAAGAACTATTTGGTGGTACTGCTGCACCCAGCTACTCTTCCAGGCACTCTGTATCCAGTGATATGGCAACTGACACCCGAGGGAGAAAGATCAAGAAGCAAGTGATGGTGAAACGCAGAGGCTGAAGCTCCACCCAGCAGCCCTCCCCTTCCCACCTTTAGTGGGACCACCATTTCCTTGTTCCAAGTACTCACTCCCTGACCTGTGTGCTGACCAAGGCAGGCATTAATCCTGTCCTTTTCTAGGTCAAGATACTGAGGTTTCTGCCCCTTTGAGTGGCTTATCCAAGGTTCAGATCCAAGTCTTCTGAAACCAAACACATTTGTTCATTTATTGCAGTACTATTGTGCTCCTAACACAAAGAGCTTAAGGGAAACTAACACAGTTCTTCTTTGCTCAGGGAGTTCTCAGATCACTTGGTGAGACAGAATGTCATGTAAGATGCCATGGAAAGACCTCCCTGGTGGTGTAAGAGGTTAAGTCGCAGCACTATCGAGCTATCTACAGCCACTGCAGCATGAGTTCAATCCCCAGCCAAGGAGTAACCTATATGGCGCAGCAGACCTCTCCTGTCTCGCCCACTGTTCTCCTCAGCAGTATATTTCAGTCAGTCCTCCTGTTCTGTTCCCCACTCTGTCTCTGGTGAATCCTCTCACCCCCACACACCTCTGGCCTGTACCCCAGTTCTCGTATGCATAAATAAATATTAAAAAAAAAGATGCCATGGAAAGCACAGCAGCAACATTGCATATCCAAAGAGTCATAGCTGGAGCTCCCAGGCCACACTCAGGCAGCTGCTGGAGGAGCAAGTCTGTTTTGTTCTGCTGGCTCCTACTGTCTCAGCTGCTGCTCAACCACCAGTAGGGTACCATGGCACTCGATGCCCAATTTAAGTACTTCAGGGACTAGAGGGGCACTTGGCTCCAAGTGGCATAATCCAAATAAAGGTACCCCCTGAGGGAAGCAACCCCGGCAGGGAAAAGAACAGGTGAATTGGCATCTTTCTCCAGTTCTGCCACAACATCTGTGTGGCCTTCAAATCCAATCACTTTCCTCAGTGGCCTTAGCCCTCTCATGGGCACAGGGCAGCCTGTGCCAGGTAGCCTCTCAGGCCTCTAGCTACACCATCCTCAGGATGCTGGGCATCGGATCCCTAGACACAAGCAGGCCTGCAGAGTGATGAGTACGCATCACGGAAAGGGCTCCTGGAAACCAGAGGGAAGTGTCAGTGCTGAGCTTCAGTGGGACTTGCCTCCCTCTGGCTTTTGCCTGCTGTGAGGTCAGCGAACACACAGGGCACCCTCCTTTGAAGTGTCTTCCACTGACATTGTACTAAAGGCCTCTGAAAGGACAAAGCTTTACCTTGCAGCTCTTAAAAGGGAGATCTAGAAGGTACCATTTTAAAAAATCTGATTTCTTCACTGAACTCTCCATTTCTGAACCTATATCTCTTGATATTGAATTAAGACCCTTGAAGCTTGGACATGAGAAACAACTTGGCCCAGGCCTCAAGACCAAGCTGCTGGCACCTGACTAGGGCTTGCTCTATAGTCAGCCAAACGGGGTGGGGGAGGAGGGCATGAGTTCCCAGGACTTGAAAGAGTTGAGTTGAAGGTTCAGCCTAGACACATGCCAGGAATGAATTTCAGAAATATTGTGCCACTGTTCCTAGGACAAATAAAAAAGAAGGAAAATAGAAAGATGGGAGGTGAAAACTCTCAGGGTTTACCTGCTTATTTTTACTCTAATGATGCAATCCCCTTAGGCCTGTGCCAGCTTTAATTTAGAGTGGGAGTCCTCTAAGCAGACAGACATCAGTAGAATTCATTTTCTGTACTACTGTGCTGTTTTTTCTCCGGGGCGGGGGGAGGGAACAAACTTGCATATGATGCAATCAATGAACATAGTTACTGCCCCAATTTTCTGTGAATGGCGCTGGGTTGCTCTCAAGAAGCCATGGCTTAAGAGCTCACCCACCTATAAATATATATAGCTGTGGCCACCTCGCTCACTGGCAGTTTCACTGCATATTACTGTCATACTTTTATTCTAGATAACACTTTTTAAAATAAAGAATTTTTTATTCCTTTATAAAATGAGGTACCATGTACCTGTATTGTACAAAATTGGCAAAGGTGAAGAGAATAAAAAGAACCATGCTCCCCTTTAATTTGTAATGTGGGTTACTAAATCCTTTCGTTAAATATTCATTATTTAAATGTTGCTTATTAGGATGGTACATTCTATGTTCCCACCTACACTATTTTTATTTATGTATTTCCCTTAGTATGGCAATTCTCCAAATAACTGCTTAGGATAATAAGGTCAGAAAAAAAAGGGGGGACAGTAGATCTAGTGAATACTGATTTGTATTCACTAAAATGAAAAAGTAATGAAGAATTGGGGAAATGAGTATATCAAAATCACCTGTGGGCTTTTGGAAACTGTATTCTCTACCCCAGAGATTTCAACATATGGTCTTAAGGGGAATGTTCCTGCTTCACCATTCCATTCCTGGAAAGGGACCCCGCTGTTGCCAGTCGTTACCAATGGGAATATGCTGTCCCAAAGGCATCTTGGGGGAACAGAAGAAAACGAAGGAGGATGCAGAAGAGGAGGAGGAGAAGTGGAAAAAGAAGGCGAAGTGAAGCTGAGTTTGTCCTTCAGGATATTTCTTTATTAATAAAGGAATCCAGGGCCTCTCCTGGTGGCGCAGCAGTTGAACGCTGGGCTGCAAAGCTGCCCACAGCCTCTGCAGCGCCGGTTCGATCCCCGGCTGCGCAGACCTCTCCTGCCGTGCCCGCTGCTCCCCTCAGCAGTGTATTTCATCAGTCTGCCTGTTCTGTTCCCCGCTCTGGCTCTGGTGAATTCTCTCACCCTCCCATGCTTCTGACTGTACCCAGTGCTTGAATAAATAAATAAATTTAAAAAAAAATAAAAAAATAAAGGAATCCAGGGAAATGCAAACTATGTCTTATTTTCCCCTCTTTCCACAATCAAAGGACTTTAGGAAATACCATAGGGCAAATCCAAAGTCTCTGCGGAATCTTTTACAGTGAGGCAGGTCAGCTTTTCATTCCCTAGGATATAGAGCCTAGAAGGAGCATGGTGCAAGCTCCATTCTTAGGTGGAGGTGGGGCATGACCTGTGTCTCAGGATGGTCATATGGCCAAACAGTTCAGGGCTCTCAAGCCGTGTAGTGAAACAACTTCCAGGCAAGATTTCCTGAAACATTTTTATGGTTTGGCAACAACCAGAACAACTGCATGCAGGCAAGAATCAGTTCCTGCTGGTATCAAGCACGGGTCCAGTTTCTATGGAACATGCTTCCTAAGCGCCCCGAAGTCAGTATTCAGTAAATCTATTGTCACTTCTTTTTGGACTTTGTTACCCCAAACAGTTATTTGGAGAATTGCCATACTAAGGGAAATATATAAATAAAAATAGTGGGGGTAAGAGAATAGAACACGCCATGCAAAGGAAAGAAGGGTTGAATAAGCGCATTAGTAGTTCAGAAGAGCCTGGTGTGGGTGGGCATCATCCAATCTGTTGGATATCTGGATAGAACAAAATTTAGGGCCTCTCTGGTGGCCGAGGGATTAATTCTCAATGCCACCACCATTACAGCCCTCCACAGTGGCCTGAGTTCCATCCCACGCCAGGGAACTAACACACATAGTGCAGGAGATGTCTGCTGCCTTGCCCACTGCTCCCCTCAGCAGTGTACTTCAGTCAATCTGCCTGTTCTGTTCCCTACTCTGTCTCTGGTGAATCCTCTCAATCCCAACACCTCTGGTCTATACCCCAGTTGTTCTACGCAAACATAAACAGATAAATCTTTAAAAACAAACAAAAAATATAAAAGGTAAGGGAGAACTTGCTCTCTCTGTTTTTGAGCTGGGACATTGATCTTCTGCACTTGAACTCTGACTTACACTATCAGTTTTCTTGGTTCTCAGGTCTGTGGACTTAGAATGGAAACCACATCACCAGCTGTCCTGGGTCTCCAGCTTGCAGACAACAGATTGTGGGACTCCACAGTTTCCATAATGATATGAGCAAAATTACTTATAATAAATCATAAATTAATATATATGTCTGAAAAGTTTTACATTTACATTATAAATCATAGATATATATATATATATAATATGTGATGTATGTAATCATATGCATATATGTGTATATAGCCTTGGGCTGGAAAGAATCAAAACTAAGCGGGGGTGGGAGCTACGGTAAAGGGGTCAACTGTATCGTGATGGATGGAAGCTAGATATTTGGTGGTGAATTTGATGTAAACCATATAGATGTCAAGTTAAAAAGCCAGGTACCTGAGACTTATGTAATGTTATAAAGCATTTATCTCAATAAAAATTTATTAATTAAAAAAAGACTAAGCTGATAACTGGACTCATCTAAAGGCTTATTCATTCATATGTCTGGTAGTTGATGCAGGCTGTTGCCTGAGACCTCAGTTAGTGCTATTAGCCAAAGCACCTTACACAAGAGCTGCCTCACAGAGTGGTGGCTGGGTTCCAAATCAACTGTCTTGGGATAATCAGGCAGGAGCTGTGTCTCTTGTATGACTTAGCCTGAAGTCACAAAGCAATCCACGCACTGATGCCCTCATTCAAGGAAAAGTCCCCACATTCACATCTATATAGGAGGGGTGGGTCAAAGATATAGAGGAAGAAAAAGATGCAAATTGGGAGCTATTGTGATTAACTCTGGAAAATAAACTTTGTCATGGCAGGTGAGGGAGTTGGAGAGGCTGCCAGGGGTGATGCGTGAATAAATCCTTGAAGAATGAGCAAGGGATAGCTAGACAAAGAAAGGGAAACAATGGGAAAAACTTAGATGATGAAATAATCTAGAAGCATTCATGAAATGTCATTTAGTACATCTGCATCAGAGAAGAGTGGTAAGAGTTAAGCCCTGAGAAACTTGAAACATGGATTAGGAAGGAGTTTTATTTATTTTTATTTTCTTGTTGAGATGACATTGTTTACAACAATATACATGACTCAGAGGTAAAGGATCACATATCTTCAGATGTTATCACACCACACCCACCACCAAGGCACCCACAGTCCTCCACCTTAGTCCATTGGGCCCCTTCCACATCCTGCTCTCCACCCTCCTGTCCCCTCTGGGGAGCCTCAATTCAACAGTCAGATGTCAAGGGTTTTTGTTACTGGTTTGGTTCTGTCTGATACTTGGCTTTGTTTATCTATATTCCACATATAAGATAAACCATCCAGTATTTGTCTTTTTTTCCTTCTTTTCCCTATTTTCCTTATCCCCTCCAGTTCCACCCACATTATTGCAAATGGCAAGAGTCTATCTCTTTTTTTATAGCTCAGTAGTATTTCATTGGGCAATATACCACAACTTCCTCATCCACTCAGAGTTTTAAATGCCATAAAGAGTTTAGATTTTATTTTAGAGAAGTGGAATGACTAAATTGTCTTACCTCCGCACTGTATGATCTTATTTGCATGTAGACAATGCGCCATTTAAAAGCATCTCTCCTAACAGCTACTCTGTTACTAAGTGTTTACCCAAGAGAAATGAAAATCTATGCCCACAAAAAGTGTTGTATACAAATGATTGCAGCAGCTTTGCTCACAAAATTGAAAACTAGAAACTGATTTGACCAGTGCTTAGCAGTGCTTTCCCAGACACTCTAGCCTGGGATTCCGATCTCTCCAGCTTCTTGCAAATCTAGCCCCCTTCGTGAGAGGGATGGAAGGAACCTTATTATCCAAAACTGCTCCATAGAGAGTTCTGTTGCCACTGCCAACTGAGACCTACTGATTTCAGTGTCACAAGAAAATGGAGAAGTAAACAGTTTACAATGTGTCTATTGGAAAGCAATGACTACTCAACATTTGAATGGTAAATGTTTTTAAAGAGTTTATATTGTCTCTATAGCTTCTATGGTTCACTCGAACAAGCAATGGATACCCTGAAGTTCCTAAGTCTGCATTAGTCCATTGCTTTTGTAAAATGAATGCAGGCACCTACAGGATACAGTCAACAATTTGTCCTCAATCTTCTACCTACTATTTAAAAGATGATATAGGAGAAGGAAAACCTTATTGTGATTTCCATAAATTTATTTAAACATTTCCATAAATTTATGCTGATAGGCAAAGGAGAAAGAGTGCATGAAGATTAATGTACGCTAGAGGATAAATTGAGTGACTATAAAGCAGTCACTGCAGGAGCAAGAGCCACACAGATTTTTAATCTGCATCCTCCCCTGCAAGGCAAGTAAAAAAGTCCAAGGAAACTCTAAGATTCAGTCCAGAATGGTTTTAATGTCCAAGGGGACTTACTGATGGAAACCGGTCTGAGCACAACACCAAACTCATGGGTAGCTGCAGGTCCCACCTGGGAGTCCAGGCCACCCTTCCAAGAGATTTTATATGATGCAAGAAATAACAGAAGCTGCAACCCAGCTCTTTGGGCACCAGGAACTGGGCAAGGAAACAGCAAATTATGTCCTCATTTTAAAATACTCCTTGGGAGGAAAATCCTAATAAACCTCAATGATAACAAAAGTTAATAATGATGTGTTTACTTTAAATCATGAATTTTCCAGAGTACTTTACATATATTGATTTATTTAAGCCACAAGAACTCTGAAGCTGATACTATAAATATTATCTCCATTTTACACCTGAGGAAACGGAGGCGCAAAAAGGCTAGATAACTTACTGCAGGTCACGTAGTTAAAAAGTGACAGCTTCACACAGTGAACAATGGATGCATCTTTCTCTGCATCCATTTCAAAAAGAAATGTGCAAAAGTTTAAATGTGCAAAAGTTTAAACTCAGTGCAAAAGTTTAAGCCATACGAAAAGGCATTGAGGAATAAACAAAAGTTCCATATTTTCTTCTCGCCACCACTTCCCTCCCTTTATTTTTTATGCCAAGTTACTATTGCTCAAAAATTTTAATTCATTTGACTATATAGAATGTATTTGGTTAAAAGTAGATCATGTTTTATAGTATGTACAATAGTTTTTCTTCCATTAATATTGACCTCTTCCCAGCCTGGTTCATAGGACTTAAGAGACACCGTTTTTATTTTTTTTTTTTTTTTTTTATTTTTTTTTTTTTTTTATTATTCAATCACTTGTTTTTATTAAGGAGCTGGGAGGGAAGAGGCTTACAAACTGATCATGAGAACAAAAAAACATGCCTTGTGAGTAAAGAAAGGCACAACTCAGATTTGGGCAAATTTCTTAATACTGTGATACTTACTTGCCTCCATGACGCTAAGGAAATGGAAAGAAGAGACACCGTTTTTAAATGAGCCTGGGTGAAGCCCTGAGTTCCCCCTCTGAGGCCTCAGCCCCTCAGCTGCAGCAGTTCCTTGTTTTCCTGTCTGATGGCACAGGCCGTCCCTTAGTGATAGAACTGAGTACTGCCTCTGTGTGAAAAGTGACTACCAAAGGAGGAAATTTTGTTGAAAACTGGAAAAAGTGGTTAATCTTACTATGAGGTGATGATTTGGTAACCACTGCTACTCTCTAAATGGGGTTCCAGTAAAAGCCAGAAAGTTTTTGCAAACATTTTTCAATTCTTGACTTGGGGAATTCCTGGAAGTCTCGACAAACATTCTCTGGTGATGTCAAAGTTATACTCTATTGGCATAAAGCCCTGGATGGAGTTTCAGAGACCCACATTTTCTTTTAAGATTTATTTTATTTTATTTTATTTTATTTTTTAAAGATTTATTTATTTATTTATTTATATGAGCACTGGGTACAGTCAGAAGCGCGGGAGGGTGAGAGAATTCACCAGAGCCAGAGGGGAGAGCAGAGCAGGCAGACTGACGAAATACACTGCTGAGGGGAGCAGCGGGCAGCAGGAGAGGTCTGCGTATCATGTGGGACCCTTGCCCGTGGCCAGGAATCGAACTGGCGCTGCAGAGGCTGCGGGCAGATTTGCAGCCCAGCACTCAACCGCTGCGCCACCGGGGAGGCCCAAGATTTATTTTATTTATTTATGCATACAAGAGCTAGGGTGTAGGTCAAAGGTGTGGGGGTGAGAGGATTCACCAGAGACAGAGTAGGCAGCAGAACAGGTAGATTCTGGACACTGCTGAGGGGAGCAGCAGGAAAAACAGGAGGGGTCTATGGTGCCATGTGGGTAGCTCCCTGGCTGGGGATCAAACTCAGGTTGCAGTGGCTGGCATCGCTTCATAGTGCTGAGACTTAACCCCTTGTGCCACCAGGGAGGCCCGAGACCCACATTTTTGTCTCAAATTTGTAATAACCCTATCAACCATTTTGGTTCCCTGAGCTTCAGTTTTCTATTTGCAAATGTCAAAAGTGCTGATCCCAGCATTCTTCTGAAACACGGAAGCTTCACAAACCTGCCCAAATGAGTTCTGGGAAGCTTGAACTTCGAAGAATGAACGAAGAATGAATGAAGACGTACTCCCACAGCCATCAATAAAGAACAACAGAAACTCAGAGTGAAATAAAGAAGTTCAGAATTTATTAAGGGAGAGAGAGTGGAGTACAGCTCCGCAGGGGAGGGGGTCTCCAGTGAGATGCCCAGGAGCTAGTTTCTTAGGCTACTTTTATATTCTTCCTAGATGGGCTCTGCCTTCCTGCTGAGTCAGGCACTTCTGAAGTCCCTTGCCTCATTTCAGCTGTTGTTTTTCTCCTTATTGTCTTTCCCCTTGGTCAGCATATCTTTTCCTCTGATATCAAATTTGGTCTGGGGTCTCCAGCCAGCAGAAATCTTCGGGTGGTTATCTTATTTTATCTTGTCTTGCTCTGCCTCAAATCTACTGGGTGCTTATCTTACTACACGTCTCACTCCCACTCTAAGACTTTGGTGTCTGAAGGTGTTACAGGGCCACCCCAATGTAATATGGGTCGGGTTGACTCTGGGTCCTCACCCGTGTGCTTAAAAGGGACTTACATGAGACTCAACTGCAGGTACACACAAAAAGGTTAATAATGAGCTTATTTACAAAAGGGGAAGTGAAGAAATTATTAACTCAGGGAGGGAGAGAGAGAGATAAATTGGTGTATGCGTCTTACTTCTTCCCTCCATCACTACCAGTTCCACTGAACTGTGAATCTTTTACAGGGCAGGGAGAGGGGCAGTCCAGACCCCGCAAACCTGTCTGCTCTAAATAGGTTTTGCCATCTGCTGCATCAACACAAAACGTATGAGACTTTAATGGGAAGGAACTTTAATACAATTAGGAAACAATACAGAAAAGGCAAAGAATATAGTTTCTAAATTGAGCACCCAAAGTTAGCCGTCCCCTCGTGGGTAAAAGTCCACCCAAATGGGATTGGCCCAGAGCAAGGCCCCAAAGCCTGCCACAAGTCTAAAGCATCTTCCAGTGGGAACCCACGGGAAAGGATCTGAAACAACCAGACAAGTCTGGAGGGAAAAGAGCAAAATCAAAAGCAAGACAAAAACCGCCACTGTCACCTCCCCACGGGTCTCTCACCCACACCTGTGTCACCCACTCCACGACCAAAAGGCAAATGTAGTTTCTTCACATGTCTCTCAGATCCATGTGCCTCCTCCAGGTCTCCTCCTGGCTCCATCCTGCTTCCTTCCTTCCTCAGTCTCCTCTGCAGCTTCTTCTCTCCTTGCTCAGCTCCACCCTCCCTTGGGTGGGGCAGGGAACCTAGAACCTCCCCTTTCCCTGGGGACTGCCCTGTTACAAATCCAATAGCACACTGAAAGCGGGCGAAAAACTAACAACCCCCAATGCCCACATGTCTCTGGTTATACCAAGCCTGGCTGCTTAACTCCCCCGTTAGTTCCCAGCAACCCTCCCTTTGGTGGTGATGACATTATGGGATTTATAGTCCTTGGTGCTTTGGATCTCTTTGGTCTGAGGTGGGGGTGGGGTCCATAAAACCTGTTTGTGGAGTTCATTCAGGACATCCTTTCCCCACAACAAATCCACTTTCACATTTTGTCACCATTTCTATGGTGATGAAAGCCAAATATGTGGATGTGGGCCAGGACATCCTCTCCCCCCAACAAAGCTACCATTTCTGAAAAGCAAAATTTGTCTCACTAACCCTATACAGATAGGCACTCCCTGTACTTACTGCTTCTCCCACCTTAACCCTCTTGTGGTGGTGTATACATATATACACTTTTTTATTAAAATAACATTGCACTATGTAAGTTTCAAGTGTGTGTCATAATGAGTCAACCTCTATATACAGACTGTCTTCCACTCTGCCTGTGCTTCAGGAGGCAAGAGAAAGTAGCCAGTGTCCACTAAAGCATATAGTTTTTAACCCACTAGTAAGCAGTTATTGACTCTGTTAGTGCGGAGTGTTGTGTGAGGCACTGAGGCTTTGAAATGACCCAAACAAGGCCCCTGTCTGCTGGAGTCAGTTTGGGGCAGCGATAGTTTACAGCCTTGACACTGCCCACCTTCATTGCAGGTCATCTTATCCCTGAACCCCCAGGTCTGCTAGAACAAACTCCTGCCCTCTTCCTCCCTGGCAACATTTTTTAAATTTATAGACAAATGGAATTTTTCCTGTTTCCCTTTTATTATTGATGTTTAATTTAATTGCATCATTTTGTGAGTTGTGGTCAGCATGTTGTCAATCATTTGACATTTTCCAAGGCTACTATTGATCTTTCTTTGTCATGCTTTTCTGTATTTAGTCCTTAACATTGTATGTTGATCTATGTAGAGGGATAGTAAAATACTAAATGAAAGCCTGAGGCTCCAGAACCAGACCTGAAATTCAATCTCAGTTCTGTTTACTACTGTCTTCATAAAATGGGGCGACTCTCTCAGTCTCCAGCTCTGTTAAATAGGATAACAATTGATCCCCATGCAATGGGTTGTGGAGAGGAACAATGAGCTTCTATTGTACAGGGCTAAGAACAACCCCTAGCACAACTAAATGCTCAACAAATACTATTTATTAATTTTTTACATTCCATTACATTGCTATTATTATATTCCATTCATAGAACGCTTGCAAAATGAAGAAATTATACAAATGGAGAACAGGTTAGTGGTTGCCACAGTGTATGATGAAGGGAGGGAAGAGGCTGACTGTGAAGATGTAGCACAAGAGGGCTTCGTGGTAATGGGGCAGTTATATATTTTGATTTTCGTGGTGGCTCCATGAATATACATGAGATAAAATTACAAAGAACTACACACACACACACACATACTCATTCATGTACACACATGTACACACAGGTCCATATGCGCACACACACACATGTATACACATACATATACACACAAGCACAAGTACAAATAAAGCAAAAAAATGTGAATAAGGTCTGTGGATTATACTAACGTGCCCACTTTCTGACTTTGATGTAGTGCACAGTTAGGGGTTGGGTACACAGGACTTCTTTGTACTATTTTTTTGTAATTTCCCATGAGCCAAAAATTAATTTAAAAGGTTTTATTTAACTAACGCAGAAGATATATATACCCATGTTCATCACAACATTACTCACTATTGCCAAGTGCCCAGCAAGTGATGAGTGGATAAAGAAGATGTGAGCTAAATAAATATACACAATGGAATAATACTTAACTATAGAAGAAAGATGAAATCCTACCATATTCAACAAGATGGATGGACCTAGAGAGTACTATGCTACCTGATACTGGAACAGGGTGGTCCCCAGGAGAAGGGGAGGTTCCAGGTTTCCTGCCCTGCCCAAAGGAGAGTGGAGCTAAGCAGGGAAGAGAAGAAGCTGGAGAGGAGACTGGGGAAGAAAGGAAGCAGGACGGAAAGCCAGGAGACCTGAAGGAGGCACATGGAGCAGAGAGACATGAGAAAAAGCTGCACTTGCTTTTTGGTTCTGGACTGGTTGAAACAGACATGGATGAGAGACCCACAGGTTGGTTAACAATGGCAGTTTTTATCTTGATTTTGCTCTTTGCCTCCCAGATTTGTCTGGTTGTTTCTTACTCTTTTCTATGGGTCCCTGCCTTTGCGTGCTTTAGACTTAGACTGCTTTGGGCCAACCGTGTTTGGCTAGACATTTACCCACGAGGGGATGGGTAGCTTTTGGTGGTTGATTTGGAAAAGGGTGCTTCCCCTTCTTTGTTGCACACTAATTGTATTAAAGTTCCTTTCCAGGGCCTTCCTGGTGGCGCAGCAGGTTGAGAACAGCACTGTGAAGCTGTCTGCAGCCTCTGCAGTCCGGGTTCTATCCCCAGTCAGCCAGGGAGATTCCCACCTGTCGAGGCAGACCTCTCCTGTCACGCCCACTGCTCCCCTCAGCAGTGCTTTCTTCTGTTCTGGTCCCCACTCTGTCTCTGGTGAATCCTCTCACCCTCCGGCGCCTCTGGACTGTACCCCAGCTCTTGTATAAATTAAAAAATAAACAAACAAAAGTGTCTTAAAATAGATGTTGTTGCCTTTAAAAAAAATAATAAAGTTCCTTTCCATTAAAGCTCTATACGCACTATGGGCCTCCCCGGTGGCGCAGCGGTTGAGCACTGGGTTGCGAAGCTGCCCGCAGCCTCTACAGCGCCGGTTCGATCCCCAGCTGCTCCCCGGCCACCGGAGGAGGGTCCCACTTGGCGCGCAGACCTCTCCTGCCGCCCGCTGCTCC
This sequence comes from Talpa europaea, assembly GCF_964194135.1. NCBI lineage: Eukaryota > Metazoa > Chordata > Mammalia > Eulipotyphla > Talpidae > Talpa > Talpa europaea. Next base: position 113,500,575 of record NC_140070.1, on the reverse strand, counting down.
CCTCAGCAGTGTACTTCGGTCCTTCTGCCTGCTCTGCTCCCTGCTCTGGCTCTGGTGAATTCTCTCACCCTCCCGCACTTCTGACTGTACCCAGTGCTTGTATGTATGTATGTATCAATCAATCAATAAATAAATCTTTAAAAAAAAAAAAAAGCTCTATACGCACTAGAGTATGTTTTGTCTTGATGTGGCAGATGGCAGAACCTATTTAGAGCAGGCAGGTGTGGGGCTTCTGGGGTGCCCCTCTCCCTGCCCTGAAACAGATTAATTCAGATGGACAAAGGCAAACATTATGACTTCACTCCTCTGTGAAAGATAAACAAACAACGAACTAAACAAAAATTCTTAGATTATAAGGACAAAACAGTGGTTGGAAAGGGTGGGGTGGGGTAGGTAAAGCAGGTAAAGGGGTCAATTGTATGATGAAGGATAGGAATGGGCCTCGTGGCGGTGAACTCAAGTAGTGCATATATCAGTTAGGAGAGGTGCTGGGTTCAGAGAACAGGTCCTTGGGTTAACTCTGCGAAAGGTTTCACTAGAGCTCCCCTTTCAGCTCCTCAGCATGTGTTGAGTTTCCCAGGCAAGTTTCCCCATAATGCAGAGACAGGTTTGTTATGAAAGAGCAGGTTCTATTATAAAAAGGGAGAGAATAGTAAAGATAACTTGTGCAGACATAAGCAGGCAGAAAGAGCTGCTGGTGAAAGGCGCAGGTTTGTTAAAAGAGAAGTCTGCATAGCCCCAGGCCGGCAGCCTTGGGAGGAGCTGCCTCTGCTGCTTTGTAAATGGAGAATATCTGTGAAGAGAAGCACCTGTAGAGTCACAGGTGGTCAGGAGGGCTGCAGCCCCTTGTCAGTGGAGAAATTGCAGATAGGGTCTTTTCTTTGGGAGGGGTTCATCTTTGTGGAGTTAACTTTTGTTAAATTAATTACTTGTAGGGTGTGACTAGGTTGATTTGTAAGGACCAGGGATTCTCTACAATGGCCCTCCATCTCCATGTCCTCCCATCAGGTCTGAGCCTCTGGATACTTTCTATAGCAGCCTGATACTTGCTTTAGCTGTTGGCCTTTAGGGATTTTTCATTTCTATAGCTGATTTAATGACTATATTAATTACTTCTACTCCCACCTCTAGCTCCTGGCCCTGTGTGAGTCAGTTTCTAGTCTTATGATGCCTCCTTCTCAAATTTTCTCTTTGCCTCTCTCTCATATGCAGATGTTGGATTAGAAGACTGTACTCCTGAATCTATGTAATGTTATGCACTGATGCTACTTTAATAAAAATCTACAAAATAAATAGAAAGTCTGTTTTTAAAAATCCTGAAACATTGTGAGTGTTCAATAAGTATTACTACACATCATTGTTTTGGTTATAGCTGTTTTTCTGCTATTTGATAGAGAATAAATTTAAATTAAATAGAGAAGAAAAGAAGTTATTTTATTTTTAAAAATGCTTTCAAAGATTTATTTATGCATATAAGAACTGGGGTTCAAGCCAGAGGTGTGGGAGGGTGAGAGGACTCACCAGAGACAGCGGGGAGCAGAACATGCGGATAGACTAAAACACACTGCCAAGGGGAGCAGTGAGCTAGACAGGAGAGGTCTACTGCGCCATGTGGGTCACCTCCCTGGTCGGGGATCCAACTCGTGCTGCAGTAGCTGCAGATACTTCATAGTGCTGACGCTTAACCCCTTGCGCCACCAGGGAGCCCCGAAGACATTATTTTTAAAAAGAAAAATTGAGCCTTAGCAAAGTTACAGATTGTTAAATAGGAACTTTGAGCCCTTTTCTACCTACTAGGCTGGAATTCTTGATAAGTAGTGTCATTTTGCATAACCCTTTTTGAATTGTGAAAATACCAAGGGGGTGGGTAGGGAAACCCCAAATCATGGGCCTGTGAATGTTGGTCCTCTGAGTGCAGAAGATGCCAGGAATGGGTACTGATAAAGGATCTGCCTCCCCTGCCTCAGTGAGTGATTTCTCTTGCAGGACACCCCCAGCAAGAGCAACCCCCATGTCCATCTCCTAGTTCCTTAGGCTACAACAGGCAGCGCCTAGTTTCCTGAATGAACTTTGAAGATTATCCTGTTACAGGGCAGGAAGAGGGGCAGCTGAAACCCTGCAAACCTGCCTATTCTATATGGGTTCTGCCATCCGCCGCATCAACACATAACAGATGAGACTTTAATGGGAAGGAATTTTAATACAAGACAGGAAAGGCAAAAAATCTAGTTTCTAATTCAAGCACCCAAAGTTACAAATCCCCTCATGGGTAAAACTCCATCCAAATGGGATTGGCCCAGAGCAAGGCCCCAAAGCCTGCCACAAGTCTAAAGCATCTTCCAGTGGGGACCCACAGAAAAGGTTCAGAAACAACCAGACAAGCCCGGAAGGAAAAGAGCAAAATCAACATCAAGATAAAAGCTGCCATTGTCACCTCCTCACGGGACTCACCCACATCTGTGTCACCCCGTCCACGATCAAAAGGCAAGCGCAGTTTCTTCACGTGTCTCTCCATGACATGTGCCTCCTCCAGGTCTCCTCCTGGCTCTCCATCCTGCTTCCTTCCTTCTCAGTTTCCTCTGCAGCTTCTTCTCTCCCTGCTCATCTCCACCCTCCATTTGGGTGGGGCAGGGAACCTGGAACCTCCCCCTTTCCTGGGGACCACCCTGTTACAATCCCATGTTGTTTTTTCACTTAAAGTGGGAAACTGAGGACCAGGGAGAGATTTTCTGACCAATGCCAGAGACAGAGTCAGGTCCGGAGCTCTCTGGCCTGGATCTCACGGCAGCAGGGCCTAGGCCTACCAGGGTTGAACAAAGGAAAAGACCCTGCCACAACTACCCAAGAAACTGAGTGCCATGGGGGTGGGGGGGGGGCAGGGCTTAGGGAGCTGCCCCCAGGCTGTCAGTGTTGAAGGCGAGCAGTGAGGTTCCCCTCCCAGCCTGCCTCTTACTAGCCAGGCGTCCATGGGCTCTCCACTCTGAGTTTCAGTTTCTTGGAATGGGATTTTTCTTCCTTAAACCGAAGGATTAAATGAACTCTTGGAAATGAAAGCCCCTGGTGATCTGTAAAGTTCATTCTACTTCTATCAGCGTCATCTAACAACACTTGCCTCCCTCCAGAGTTTCATTAGAGTTGGGCAACTTTGGCCTGAGAACTGAAATATGACCCACCCATTTCCAAGGAAAACTGAAGTCCTGAAATTCAAAGGAATGACTTTCAGAGTGGAAATTTGCACACCCAAGTAGTTTCCAAAGGAGAGATTCTGGGGTCACGGGCTGAAATCGCATCCCATAGCCACCAGTCAATTTCATTATATGGCTTCACGGGGGCGAAGAAGAGAATTATGGGACAGGAATAGACACAAAGGGACAGAAGATCTGATCAGGAAAACCAGCTCTGACTCCATTTACATATTCCTACTTCCCTGGAACCAGAAAAAAAAATCGGCCTCTGCGGTCTTCACTGCTTGGTCTAACCCGCCATCTTGTGGCTATTTGGTAGACTGCACCAGTAGAATGGCCTACAATCCAGGCACCAGGAAAGCTCTGAAACCACCTGGCACCCTTAATTATACACTCATTCTCTCACTCATTTAGCCAGTCTGTACATTCGCTCCTGGTTTTCTAGCCTGAGGAAATTCATGGGTGACTGACCTTGAAGGACAGAGAAAGACAAGCACAATATGATTTTTTAAACTTTTACTTGCATTCATTTGATGCTGAATTTATTCCTGGGTCATGAGTTTTGTTTCATTGGTTTCTCCTGAAATCTTTTTCTTCTGTGCAACCTTCTCTTCTGGTGTAGGCAAGTCTGCTCTTTTTCTGTCAGGATATCTCCATGTGCCAGGGGCACCCTACATGGGGGTAAATCAACCAGGAGCTCCGTATTTGCCCCATATCTTCGGGGATTTGTTCACCTGCATGTGCTCCACAACCAGAGAATTTACATCTAAGCCCTTAAGTTCAGCATGACTGTCTGTATTTTGAAGCATGTGCAGAGCTGCCTATCCTGCTTCCAGTCCCACTGTGTGGCCCGGCACACCTACCAGCTCCTCATGTCATGTTGGAATGGCACACTTTCTTCTGTGGAGCAACATCCTTCAGAGAATTGGTGGCTTCTCAGATACGTGTACACTTGGTGGTCTGGGCAGCTTCATGAGTGCTTTCAAAGTGAACACGAGGGGCCTCCCTGGTGGCGCAGGGGTTAAACTCTCAGTGCTAGCAAGCTATGGCCAGGTACTGCCAGGAAACTGACCCACATGGCACAGCAGACCTCTCCTGTCTTGCTTGCTACCCCCCTCAGCAGTGTATCTCAATAGATCTGCCTGTTCTGCTCCCCACTTTGTCTCTGGTGAGTCCTCTCACCCCCTGCACCTCTGGCTTACACCCCAGTTCTTCTATGCATAAATAAATAAAATAAATCTTTAAGAAAACAAACAAAAAAAAACAAAGTGAACATGAGGAGGAACTGCTTGATTTATGTGGATTTGTAGGGTTTTCTGGGTCAAGTAAGTAGTGAACCATTTTCAGAGATCATCTAAGGTCACTTACAGGAAAAGCAAACCCAATATGATTTTACTCATATATAGAAGATAAAGAAACAAAACTAACAAGCAAAAACAAACTCTTTAAGAACAAAATAGTGGTTACCAGAGGAAGGGGAAAGAGGAGTAGGAAAGTCAGGAAAAAGTCAGTGGTGATGGTGATGGAAACTAGACTTTGGTGGTGGACATAATGGAGCCTATACAGATATTGATTCATAATGCTGTACACTTAAAATCTAAATAATGTTATAAACCAATGTTGCTTCAATAAAAATAAAATTTTAAATCAGTTTCTAAATAGGAACACACCTTAGCATATCTCAAGCTTAACAAGACCTCAGGGTGATTTTCCCCAACCTGCCCCAATCCACATCACTGCCAAGTCCCATATATCTTCTACTGCATCCCCTCAGTGGTGAGCACAGGCCCCCGCCCAGCTCCACTCAGAGCTCAGACATCTACTAGACAACACTTATTCTATCCAGCTGAGCTCTGTCCTTTTGGTGCAATTTTTGCCCCTACTGTCATACCAAAGAAGTGATTTGCCATATGAAGAATGCAATCCCTTATGGCCTGCACTCAGTTCTCTGGAAATAGGAAATCTTGGCAGTGTGAGGCCGTCATCTTTGCGGAAAGAAACACGCACCTGCACCTAGATATTTGGAGAGTAGCTTCCTAGTCCTTACAGAATGTTTTTTCTTAATGTCACTTGGCTCCTTTTTATGTATGATGAAGAGGTTGGATCAGATTAGAGAGTCTCACCTTGGCTGCTTCTCTGTGGAGTAGACAACTCCTTACAGTGGGGAACTACTGCATTAGATCATGACCAAAGTAAATGCGAAATGCTCCACAACTTTTCAAAAGATGATTAACTATAATATAATAGTCTCCAGTTCTCAAGAAGAGGGCTTTTTAGCAAATCTGCAATGGATTGATATACAAGTTCTTGATGATTCCATCAAAATCAAACTGGATCTAGATTTTTCTCCCTTCTGTGTAACTGAATTCTGGGTATTCACTGAGCATGGTTACTTTGCCCCAATATACTCATCTGGGGGAGGCCACTAGTCATCAAAAGACACAACTTATTTCAGGGGGAGAGAAGTGCTGGTCTCCTTGTATCTCGTTCTCATTTGCAAGAAGTCAGGCAAACCACCTCAGTGGGGCGTGGTGAAGGTGACTGAGACCATAGATGTAAGAAATAGTATCTGGCATCAAGAAAACTCCATATCTCAATTCCTTTGACAGCAAAGAGAATGTGAAAAGAGGTGAACATGGCTCAACTTTTGAAAGCATGTCACCCCTCCTAGAAACAATATCTGTTTTTAGTTGAATTGTGTCCATTCAAATTCATATGTTGAGGGCCTCCCTGGTGACGCAAGGGGTTAAGACGCAGCACTATGAAGCTGTCCGTAGTCACTGCAGCACAAGTTTGATCCCCAGCCAGAGAGCTTCCCACATGGCACAGCAGATCTCTCCTGACTCGCCCGCTGCTCCCCTCAGCAGTGTATTTCAATAGATCTTCCTGTTCTGTTCCCCACTCTGTCTCTGGTGAATCCTCTCACTCCCCACATCTCTGGCCTGCACCCCAGCTCTTATATGCATAAATAAATCTTTTAAAAAATGCATATATTGAAAGCCAAGTTCCCAGAACCTTAGAATGTGACCTTATTTGGAAATCAGGTCTGAAACGCAGACATAATTGTGGGTCCCACTGCTCTGTGATTGGCATCTGCATAAAAAGGAGCAATCTGGATGCAGACATACTCACATAGAATAACACCATGTGAGGGTGAGGATGGAGAACAAGCAGATACTTCTGTAAGTGGGAAGTGCCAAGCCTGGCAGCAAACCACAGAAAGTGGAATAGGATTCTTTTTCTCAGCCTTCTGAAGAAACCCACCCTGCTGATGCTTGATTTCAGACTTCAAAGCTATGAGAAGTCACATTTCCATCGTTTACATCACTGAGTTGATGGTGCTTGTTCCAGTGTGGGCAGCAGCCTCGGCCACTTCCAGAAAGGGCTCCTATTGGTGACATCAAGAAGGACCAGTCTGTCCAGACAGAAGGAGGCGCTGCAGTTCCACAGAAAACAGAAAAGTCCCGGACAAGCACCAACACTGCTGCCCCAGGGCCACCAGTTCAGCGGTCTGCCTGTGGGTTTTGGGTTACCTTGAGAGAACTTTACCTTTATCAGTAAACCTTTGATCAAAGTCGCTGAATCCTCAGGAATGTCATTTATTAGCCATAACTTGATATACACTTTTGTGTTTCTTTGTGATTTTACTTCCATATTTGTCCATGTTCCCCCCCCTCCACTCCCTTCTTCCCCCTGCCCCCCACCCAATATGACTACACATAATTCGAAGGCTGGGCAGGTAGTCAGGAGACCTTTCTGATAAAAATCCTTGGTGCGACCTCAGGCATGTTGCCCTCCCCTCTGGACTTTATTGCTTCACCTGTGCAGTAGGATAGTGATCGCTGGAGCCCCTCCGGTCATGCCTGATATTTAACCCAAAACGGTAGGGAGAGACCCAACAAGCTCATCTTTTAGGTGTGCTGAAAGTCGGTCATTCAAGGTTCATGGAGTCAGATGTATTTAACAAGAGGGCTAGCCCCAAGGAGCTGGGGGTCAATATATTAGTCCAGGGGGCTCCAAGTCTCACTAGTTCCCCTCCCTAAACTCCAAGGTCTTCCTGTTTCAGTGCCTGACTTTCTAGAAGTTCACATCCCTGGTGGTTGCTGAAACTTTGTCCCTTTTTGGTGCAGGGGTATGGTCTCAGACACTGGATTGTATGTGCCACACACCATGACCAGGGCAGGCCTGGTTGCTGTGTGCCTTTTAGAAGCTTCCTGTGGCTGCTTTGGGGGTTTGGAGGAGCAATGTCTTTCCAAGTGGTTACAGTGTTTTTGGTATGCCAAGGCAGGTATCCTCCTACTTTGGAGGGATCACAACATGTCACAGCTCCCCTGCTAAGAAACCTGGACCCAACCCAAAAGTATTTAAGGGTCTTCGTAATGCCAGACACCCAGAGACCCAGGCAGCTGTGTACATTTTGCTCCTTTAGTTCCAGGATACAGGGGTTCACACAGAGCAGTCCAAGCAATGGTGGGTGATGAAGAAACAGAGGCAGGAACTTTACTATAAAGTGGTTATAATAGGAATAGAATCTTCTAGAAATCTAAGAGCAGAATTCCCCAATCAGTGACAAGCGGAAGGTCATTCGAGTTCTAACTCTCCTCCTGGGACCTCATTCTGGTGCTGTGCTATTTATGCAACCAAGATACTCTTAAAGGGTCTGAATCTTTCTGTTTCTCTTCCCCATTCCAATTCTCTTAGTGTTTTCTGAAGAATGCCTCTGGTAGAGCAAAGGACAATTTCTAGAAGGCATATGAGTGAATATTTTTATTTTGAATGTTAAATGTTTATTTTCATTTGTATTTAAGGAAACTATCTAAAAAGTCTGTTGATTTAGAGAAAAATAGTACATACATTTTCCAGGTATGTTGCTATCATAAAGTCATGATCACAAATGATGGAGTGTGAGAAACACTGCACTGGCTGGTTGTCTCTGTATTTCACTGCAAATTCTCAGGGATCTTAGTAGCCCATCTCATGAGCACCCCTATTTATAGAGCACGTTACCTGCATTAAGAGGCTACAGGCCTGCCTGTGATTGCTTGACCTTGTATCCAGCATCCTTCCTTAAACCAGTCAGTAGGTCACATGCCATGGAATAAGGCCAAGTTCTGACCTTTCAGCAGAGGACTGAGGACATAATGGTTTCTTTTGGAAAATTCTGTGCAGGTGCAGTTTGTTGTGTTATTTTGGGCCACTGATTCGATTGCAATATTGGGGTACTTCTGCTGCTCCAGAGTTTTCTGAGGTGGGTATGTGGTTTCCATCCCTCTGTAGCTTTGACCCTGGGGGTTGTTGTGAGAACTGAGTGTGCTCATCATAAGCACCTCATAAAGACAAGATATGCTTACCACTGTTAATACAGTTATTACTGAGTGATAGAGGAGAAGGCGAACACAGATTCCAAAGGGAAAAGCTCATCTTTCCCAATACAAAGAAAATGCTTAAAGTTCTACCAGCGGCCAGTAGTGTGAACTCAGACTAGGCGGCCACTTCTTAGCTGAGTGACCTTGGACAAGTCTCTGCCTTGGTTTCCTTCTAAAATGGGAATGTTGTTATTCGTTCTTCCTTCCTTCTGGGTTGGAGTAAGGAGAAGGCACCTCCTCTCCCTGTCTACTCTCCACCCAGAGCACTGAGCAACAGTAGGCAAGCTTCTTCCAGTCTTCTGCTTCTGTCCCTTTATAGGTCAAGGGCAAATTTAAACTAGATGATTTTTACCAGTACTTACCCCTCCTAGCTCCTAATTAGCTCTATTTAATTCTAGCCACCCCCTTCCTCTAGCCCCAACCCAACCTCTACTCTGGTCCTCCGAAAACTTTCCTCTCAAGATCCTACCACACAGAGAACATTGTGCGTATTTTATGTTATTTATTGGTGAAAAATTGAATTCACATCATGCTTTTGTAATAAAATTCCATATTCCCTTTGCCCTAGCTTATCTGTTTAAAGTTGCCTGCTTTTACTTTATTTATTGATTGCCAATTGGCTGGTTACTCACTCTTTGATCTTCCCTTTTGTTTGAACTTGGACGCCACCCACACTGTCTGCCCTCAGCCCCTAGTCTCTCTATTAAACAGTAATGATACATAAACAAACTTGGAGGCCCTCAGGGAGTAAAGGGGCCCTGGGCCCAGCTTTCTCGGACCTGTGAATTGTCATTCCTGAAGCCTTCTGTTCTGTAAGTTCTTCTGCCAAGTTTCTATGGGAGCAGAGGGATCATTTTCTCCCTTTTCAAAGAGCAGGGTGAGCTGAGGCCTCGAGCTGGCAAGTCCTTTAAAGTCATTTTCAAAGGAAACCTAAGCTGAAAGGCCATGTGGCTGGCAGAGGGTAGTGTCACTTTCTGAGGCTCTCTCTGAGACTTTGGGGGTCGGCTCCCATACACTCCCCAGCACGTGCTCAGAGTCTGCTGCAAGGCCCTGCCTAGGGCCACCACTGTCCACGCCGTGGCCCGAATGCCTGGGAAACAGCTCTGCTTCACGTCTCCGCCTTGTTCCCACTGCCACCCAGGAACGAGCAAGCGCGGACTTCCTCCTCCGGGCCAGTGGCCAGGACTGTGCTTGTCCTCACTGTCCTTAGGTCCTGTCAATCAAACCTGATCCTTGGGGTTCTTTGAGGTAAAATAAAACTGGGCGCCAAAGTCAGCTAGGGTGAACTTATGTCTGAATCATGCAACCATAAACAGTCTAGTTAACCCACTCTCCTCTTGGGTAGGTTGGGAAGAAGACTCAGGGGAATAAATGGTTGTCCCAACTATTACAGGAAGGTGTGACTGACTTCCACCAGAGTCCTCTGGGCAAAAACTTCTATAAGGATAGGGGTTCGCTTGGCTAGTTGCTATCTATACAGTGACTGAACTATCAGTCACTCAGTAGACAGCGGAGTCCAAAGACAACAAGGATGAAAAATGGATAGTGGGTCAGATGCCTTCACACTGCCCCCTGACCCAGAAGAGGTGCTGATGAAGCTTGGCCGAGGTTGGAGGGGGGGTGCAGCTGTGTGTGAGCCTTCTCACTTCACAGAATGCCTCAGTTCGCCAAGGTCCAGAGGAAGAAAGGACTCATAAACTTTTTTTCAAAAGGGCTAGAGCTAAAGTCATTCAAAGTTCAGCCTACAGCTCTGAGTGACAAAACAGAAAGAGGCAGGACCCAGCCAGAAATAGAAGTGAGAGGTTCATCCAGAACCTTCATCTGAGCTGAGCTCCTCATGACCAGGGCTCAGAGTCTGTGGTCCCTCTGGGGGCTGGGAGCAAATGCAGGACCAGGCCCAGCTACCAGGAACTGGGCCTGGCTCTTGTCTCCAGGACTCCACCCACCAGCAGCCTCTTGCCTCTGTGAGCATTTCCTACTGGGTTAAAGGTTGAGGAAACAGACACACTCAAGTACCCATCCCAGTGTAAGGAAAGACCCTGAAAACAGCACCAACTTGACTTTTCAACATTTTATTGTTGTATTTGTACAGCTATATTTTACAACGCGGTAATGCAGTTTAGACACAGCCAAACCCTGTCTCCGGAGTAGTTATAACACAAGCATGACGCAGAATGTGATGAGACAAACATTGCCAAAGAGAGCTTAGTTAGTGACAACTTCAAGTCCCTGTGTCTGCCCACACTTCAAAAAGGGATGGCGCACTTGTCCATCATTGAAAACTTGCATGAAAAAAGGCACCGTAGAACACGTTGTACAGGTATATACAAACCGAAAACTAGAACAAAACTACACATTTTTTCCTTCGGCTGCTTTTTTTGTTCTTTTTTTTTTTAATACACACTTTGTAAATTGTAAACCTTCACTTGCAAAAAAATACAAATACACTGAGGCATTTTAGACAAAATATTTTCTTACTTATACAGATGCAATACTTAAAATATTCTCTTAAGTGCTCTTTCTCAATAAAGATTCTCAGATCCGTGTCTGCCTGCAGATACAAAATCGAGCCTTTAACGCAGTTTTATATTTTTAATATATCTTTTTTAGGTTTATATATATTTATTTTATATATATATTTATATATTTACAACTCTGCCATATATTCCTTCACCTTTGGTTAAAAAAATTAAAGCCCTCTCTTTGATAACATACTGAAGTCTCTTCTTTAAAAGAATGCACATTTACATACAAAAGAAACATCTGTTCCCACAAAACATATACATTCCTCATTTTGCAGACTAAGTCAAGTCAGAACTTTCGCAAACTCCCCCGCTTCGATACTATAAAATTATTTTGCCTTTTGCTGACATGGTTCGCCTTACACATAGGAGAAGAAGCAATATTATTTTCTTAATATTTTATGGCAGTGGGGGAAGGGAGCAGCCCCGGCTCCCAGTCCCCATGCCCCTCCCCCCACCCCCAGCCCAGCTATGATTTGCACTAGTGGATGAAAGAGGCACTACATCATGGGATGAACATCGTAAAGTGTTACAGTATCCTTTGGGTAGATTCTGAGAAGGGGCTCGAATGGAAAGCATCAACACTCCATGCTTCAGCAGGCTTTGGGGAGCTCCGGGGGCAGGTCAGTGGCCGACACGCGGTACTGCACCTTGGTGTTGGTGATGGCGCCATGCTTCTGGCGCAAGTGAAGACGCAGCTGGCTTTTGTGACGGAAATGCAGGTTACACTTCTCGCACTGAAGGGAAAACAGAGGCATACTGTTAGGTGTCATCAACCCAACAAACGCGTCATTCGTTGCTCAAAAACCTAGAGAAAGAGTCCCCGTGAGGGCTGGGCAGCTCTTTCCATTCATAGTTCACCTTCAGAACATGCAGGAAGGCTAGGTTTCTGCTCTGGGAGAAGTCAGCTTTGTGCAAATGAGCTTTCCCTGCTTTCCATAATGTTTTGAGGTACACTTCCCTGCCTTAACTTCACAAATTTAAATCTTATCCCAAAATGGGCATTTCAGTTTTTCTACATTCAGGCATTCCTGAATCTCTCTAGGATGAAACCTCTGTAAGATTTCCAGCCTTGCCACATAGCTCTCCTGTGCAATAGCATCCTTATCTGCTGGGGAATGCGTGGAGGCCAGTGACCTTTTCTTACTAAATTTTATAATCTTCTTTGTACCTAGCAGAATATACCTCTAGGTATATTATGCAATAAATTCATTATGTAAAAAATCTGAACATGTTTGGACAGATCTTCTAGATCACAATGAATTCACGAAAACTCTGGAGTCTAGAATATGATTTAAGAAATGCAGTTATATTCCTTTTGAGTGCATATACCTTAGATAACAAGGCATTTGCAAAGAAATCTGTTTCTCACTATGAGTCAATGAATGGATGATAATACTTTTAGTGGAAAAGTCACTTAACAGTAAAACGGATGACTAAATATAATGGGGTAAACTGGATAAGATACTGGAACAGAAAAAGATTGTTTCAGGTTAAAAAAATAAGAAGATCCAAATAGGAAATTTATCATAAAATATCAGTAGTTGTGACCTATGCATCATATTAATGCAAGGTGTTACTAGGGCAAGTTGGGTGCCTGTCAAACTCTCTGTACTATCTTTGCAAATTTTCCATAAATATAAAACTATTCTCAAGTAAAACATCTGATAACATGATCATGTAGAAAATATGCTTTAAAGTAAAAATGGAAATATACTTAGAAAAATAAAAAATAAATAAAATGGGTAAGACAGTGAATGGGAAGAGCCCTGGTCTTGGGAGACCGAGGGTCCGTCTTATTTTTGCCACCCACTGCTGTGTGTCACAAACACATCCTTTTTCTCTCTGGGCCTTGGGCTTGCTCTTCTCAGAAGAACTGAGTCAATACACTGCATAGGTCACTCTTCCCTCTGATATCCTGTGCATCCAAACTTCTATGTGACAAGTCCTATATGAACATTTTAGTGAATTCATTTACTTAATATAACAACTTGTGATCGGTTTTATTATCATTTTATAGATGAGGAATGAAAATACTGAGTAGATATCTAATGTGTCCAAGAACAAAGAGCAAGAAATCACTCTGGGATTGATGGACAAGTGAGTGAAAGCAACCACATTTTGCAGGTTAACATCTGTGCTATGGGTTAATCATTCATTGATAAGTTCCATCACAACTAAAGTGATGCTGTAAATTCATTGAAGTCAACATCATCTATAATCATTTGCACACTTGTAGGGCTTGGACTCTCTTACAAATGAAATGGAAACTTGAAAGGTACAAGGGGCTGAAGTGCCAATCTGGTCCTGCCTACAGGGTAGCAGAATTTAAAGGATTGACAGAACACAGTTTGAAATCTGTTCTTCTACAGCATCCTCATCATTTATAGAGAACACCATGGCCCAGTAAGAGGACAGGGCTTGACCGAGGCCCTAAAAAGGGTGAGGATGAAAGCCAGAATCAGAACCCAGATGCTCGGTTGCCTGGCCAACATCTTTCCCCTTTCCAACAGCAATGAGCAAACTATACCGACAAAGAGTCAGACAGTGAGTAGTTTAGGCTTGATGAGCCACAGAGTGTCTCATATAACCACTCACCTCTGCCACTCTTGTATGAAAGCGGTCATGGACAATTTGTGAACAAATGAGTGTGGCTGGAAACTTCATCGATGGACATTAAAATGTATATTGTGATTTGTTTATGTCATAATATATTATTCTTTTGGTTTTTGGTAACCAATTAAAAATATAAAAACTATTATTAGCTCACAGAATGTTCAAAAAAGCTGCCTTTGATCAAGACCCTGGTCTGGAACACTATGAGTCCAGGGGTCTGTTCATGCATTGTGCCAGCCAGCAGGCCACCAGCACCTTCCTGCAATGAGCTTTTCTCTCTGAATCACAATCATGCTCCTTCTCAAATACCTTAGCTCCTTGTAAGTAGACAGCTAGCCCAGTAGAAGAGCATGTTGTAAGTGCTCAATAAGTATCTGTGGAATGAGGGAATGACTCCAAAATCTACGTCTCCATAGTTCAGACCTCTTTTCTAAGGCCAGGATCATCTAGTCCAATATACCCACTTAAAGATGAGCAAACTGAGACTCAGACCGGTCAGGCAGGGTAGCCTTGACAACGAGACCCAACTCTAGTTCCTAAAACCAGGAGCTCAGTGGTCATCCCACTGAGTGCTTGAGATCATAGCAGAGAGTTCAGCTGCCCCAGCTTTCACGCCCTGTCCCTCCCAGACCAGCCAGCAGCCACAAGAGGTGTGCATACATGGTAAGGTTTCTCTCCCGTGTGGATTCGCAGGTGACTCTTTAGAGTTTGAAGGTGCCGGAAACGGGTGCCACAGATTTCACAGGGATAGGGCTTCTCGCCGGTGTGGATGAGCACGTGGGCACGGAGATGAGCCACCTGGAGGGAAAAGCGAAGTGTGAGAGGCTCTGCAAGGGTGGGCTGCTGCCTCCCACAGCATGCAGAAGTTGAGGGGTCCTTTCCTCACACCCCTGCTCACCTGTACAAATCTGGCTCCGCAGGTTTCACATTTGTAGGGCTTCTCTCCAGAGTGAATTCGAGTATGGGTTTTCAGGTTGGCGGGCCGGTTGAATTGGGCACCACAGATGTTACAACGATAGGGTTTCTCACCTATTATCAAGAGAATGGGACTGTATTCAACGGGGAAAGGTCTTCATAGTCCCAGCCGCTGGATTTCCTAGAAAACTGCCCTTCCTGATTGCCACTTCAGCTTTCTTTCCCTCGGAAGGCAACAGAGATTCCACAAGTATCTCTCTCACACACAAGAGGAAGCTTTGGCAGAGTGGCAAGGAGGGCAGGACAACACAGGGAGAGGACAGGCGGGAGGGAGATTACAGGAAAGCCCGGAACCAGCTTTATCATAGGATTATCTGAGGGACCTGGACAGAAGTCATGTGCCTTCTCTGGGCCTCAGTTTCCCTCTCTGGAACCTGAGCAGCAAATTTAGATGACCTGGAAAGGCTTCTCTAGATCTTAATTTTGAGAAGACTGATTCAATAATCAACTCGCTCGCCAAGGAGACACAATCAGGAGACTCTAGTTTCTCTGTTTTAGAGAAACATGCTTTTTCCCTTATGGAAACTACAGTGAGATTCCATTTGCAAGAGGGGTGGGGCCTGAGTATGAGGAGATGCACAGGCACAGCGAATCAATGAAAAGGCTGAGCCTGCCTTCATGGAAAGTCTCTGGGGTAACAGACCCATTTAAAATACCAAAGAGTCAACTTTGGACAACAATCAGGTTATTAAAAGTTACCTTGTAAAGGAATATGAGTTGATAAGGAACAAGCCCTTAGAGGAAATCAAGAGGCTTTTGATTTTTTCTGGCTTTTGAAAACTCAATCTGCTTCATCTCTATCAGCCTTAGTTTCTTCCCCTATATGGTGGGGACTAACATTTCCGACCCCAGCAAAGAAAAAAAAAAAAATAGGACAAAGTATCTCAGAGGGCAAAGAATACAGGGAGTGACTAGTTGCTAAGCAAAGACAAGACCGGGTTAGATCCCTCGCTCAGGCCAAGATGCAGCCTGCTCCCTGCCTTGCCCTACCAGGTTGCATGGTCCCACACTGTCCTGTCCCAGTCATCCTGATTGCTCCTGGCAAGGTGGGGCAGGGCCATACCCGTATGGACGGTCTTGTGGCTGGCGAGGTTGCCCTTGTAGCGGAAGGAGGCCTGGCAGCGGTCACACTTGTAGGGTTTGTCACTGTGGGTCTGCAGCGTGTGCCTCTTGAGTGAGGCCTCCTCAGAGAAGCGGCAGTCACACTCATTGCAGAAGAAGGCCCCATTCTCTGTTGGAGGGGGGGAGGGGACACCATTGTCAGCACAAGGAAGGGAGAAGGGCTGCAAGGCCTGTCCCCTCTGTGGCAATTCCCAGCGCCAAACTGAATGCCAGCCCTGCCCACCCAACAGTCATGGGTGCCCAGAGCAAAGGCCCTGTGGGGACTTCATGTTTCTGAACATTTAGTCTCAGTCCCTGAAGAGAAAGGAGACACATCTGAATATTAAGGGTCAAAAGGGAAGCTCAAACCAACTGCTACCCATATGGCCTGCACCAGCTTGAGAAAAGCTCCGCAGGCTCTTCCTTCTCTTGAGAGCTTGGAGAAGGGACTTTCCTTATCAGTTCATAGTTTTATTTACACTGATGCATAAAAGAAGTCCTCCGGCAAGACCCTTCACCTCTCTGAGCCTCTCTCTGTGTCTCTATCTCCAAAATCAGGATAAAAGTCCCTGCCCTGACTACCTCACCGGAGCATATTGTATAACACAAAGCATTGCAGGAATGTAAGATTCAAATCAAACTCAATACTCTGAGGTCACCGAAGGAGGAATTGATGATAGACACGGTCACCCTGGGCACCTATCGGGATTTCATGTCTACCAAATAGTTCTGATAAAAGGAGATCAAAGATGATGCAAGAAATAGAAACAGAGGCCCAGAGAGAATGAAATGGAGTACAGAGCAAAGGCAAATGGGCGGGGGGACAAGGGGGTAGTCCCTGTTCCCAACTGTAGGTCCATAACCCTGTGCCAAACCTCTCAGTATGTGAAACTGATTTTTCCCTTATGTTATAACCAGGTGAAAGTGACATGTGTCGTGGTGGCTTAACTCTGATTAGGCATAACGGCTATATTTCTGCAGCTGGAGCTGGGGGAAGGGGTAGGCTTTTTTATCTAGTAAAAACTGGGGATGCCAAGCAGAGACTATCCAGAAACTTCAACTTAATAATTCAGTTCAACTAATCTAACTCAGGTAACATTAACTAAGCACCTACTCCATGCAAAGGACTCACTAGGACCTATGGGAGGCTCAGGAGTGAGTAAGGTCAGATGCCTCTCCTATAGAATCTACAGCCTAGCAGGGTGAACTAACAGGTGCATATAGCAGTGTTTACAGCTTGGGTCCAGAGGACTGAGAAAGTTTTGGGAATTAGGTCAGGTCCACAGCCACCTTTGCTGGAATGAAGCTGAGAGGCTGTCAGTCCCACTGCCCCAGATTAACTCTAACACCCCCTACCTTGCCTTAGTCAGCCCAGTTCCCAAAGAGGCCAAGAGTGGGACAATGGCTGGTGATTCTGAGTGTCAATGGACTTCCAATCGGGGATTCCCTCCAAACCGAGACACGGTGTAAATAAAAAGGAAACACAAAACCCATGGGCAGAGGCAGGGGCCTCCCTTCTCCCTGGGAGAGGAGGCGGGAAAGGGACTCACCACAGCTAGAATCCGAGTACTCAGACTGGGTCTCTCCCATCTCCTCGGGGAAGGTGGGGCCTGCAGTGTGGAGGCACATCTCCGCATGCTGAGGGGACTGAGAGCCGCACGATGTGCACTTGGGGGGGTGCAGGTAAAGCGGTGAGTGGCTCTCGCTGCTGCTTCTGGGGGAGCCTGTCAGGGACCTGTGGGCAGGAGGAAAGAGCCTCAGCAGCTGGAGCAGAGTGCAACATTCTGCCTGGACTCAATACCCTTCCCTCCTCCCTCTGCTGAGGCCAGCCAGAGGCCAGAGCTGGCTCTCCCACCCTGGACCTGGGGCTGCAGAGTCGCCCCAAACAGCACACACATAGAGGTAATGAGGCGCTCATAACTCCACTCCTGGGCCCAGTTTCTTCCTCTTGGTGGACTACAGTCCACTGCCTCCCTCAGTTTAGGGCAAGTATGAAGACTGCATGCCACACACAGACCCCAGGGGCTGCCTCAGCAATTCATAAAATGTTCTGCTACCATCTAAGGGAAATCTCTCTCTTGCTACGAGAAAAGACAATGATGCCTGATAGCCTTCCTTACTTAGATGAATTCAATCAATGGCCACTCAGTTCACACCTTACTATGCTGCACATTGCTGGCAAGGAAGAAACACAGCCCCTCTAACCCTTAGAAGAAGAGAACCCAGAATGCTGCCCAGGTAACCCGGCTGCAGGTCAGATGGCCCCTGAAATCACCTGTTGACAATGTTATTGAGCCTGCTGGCCTGTGGGATAGTGGAGTCCTCCCCGCTGACGCTGAGCTTAGTTGGGGACTGGAGGTCCAGGTTCTCAGGCTCCATGGGCGGCTGGCAGGCTGGCGGGGCAGTGTAGGTGCGAGGGGAAAGGCGGCCCAGCTCGGCCTGCTCTGGTCCCTCCGGTTTGGCATTCTGGTTGAGGCTGTTGAGCACGATGAACTTGTATTTTTTCCAGTTGCAGGCTTTGGGGTCGGTGGGGCTCTTGGCTGGAGGAGAGCCAGAGGTCTGCAGGATGCAGGCATTCTTGCTGCTGCAGGACTCCGTGGGTGAATTGGGCTGGCAGTCGGATTTCTGGGGGCTTTGTGGACTAACCAGACCCTTCCGGTTCATGGGTGCGTTGGGGGGCTCGAAATGCAGGGCAATCTCATCCTCTGAGGAGGGTCTTTCCTCCTCCTTGCCGGTCTTATCACAGGGGAAGTAAGGGGCATTCCGGACCGAGGGGGCGGCAGGCTTGGGGCCCTCGGCCACATTGTAGTGCATGTCACTCCGTGCCTCCTCCGGGGCCACCTCCTTGGGCGAGTAGATGGTGCTGTGGCACACACTGGGGGATATCTCCATGGCTGGCCGACTGTACTCACCAGGGACAGGCCTGGCACTATCACAGGGGAGGGCCCGCTCCTTGGGAAAGGGGTTGGCCACAGGCATCCGGGCATCTCGAAGCTCCTCATCTGAAAAGAGGAAGCTGCTGACCGGGAGGTGGCTGTACACGGGATAAGAGGCTGGTGGTGTGGACAAGCTGCTGTACAGGCCAGGGGCAAAGGCTCTGCTCTCACACCCTGGGGCATTCCTTGGTGGAAGGTTGTTCTCCACCATCTCGCGACCCCGATAGGCCATGATGTCTTGGGGCATCAGCATCCGACTGTTCAGGAACTCCTCACGGGGAGGTTTGATGGCAGGAACCATCTCTGCTTCACTGTAGAAAAAAAAAGAGAGGAGACATCGGCCTCCAAATCAGAACTGTTACCCAGATGACCTTCCACGTGATACTGGCATATGTAACCACATTTGTGCTTGGTTCAGCTAGACATGGGGAATGTGGCTTGGGAATAGGGGAATATTGATAGTTACGAGGATTTCATGCTAGAAGTCTGGTGATCTAGCCCACAGTTGGGGAAACAAGGCCAGAGAAGGAAAGTGAGTTATCCACACATATGTGCCTGCTTAGAAACAACCTTGAATGTTTAAGTAACTTATGTGTGTGAATCTATAATTCTTCCAATTGAATAGCCTGTCAAAGTTTATACAAAGTTTTCAGAGCCCTTCTCTCCTGCCCATTCAAAATCCCACAAGGACGAAAAAGCAGGTATTACTGTCCATCTGACATAGAAACAGAGGCTCAGGGATGGAAGAATTTCTGCAAGACTGGTACCATACCTTTAGAAGGTCATAGACTGACCAGTGCCCCATTGAAAAGAGGAATCATCCCAAGTGCTGAGAGTCACAGGGAAGTATACCTTGCAAAACAATCAGCATACAGCAGGGTAAAAAGCCCTGACTGTGGAGCAGCTAGACCTGATTTTCAGTCCCAGCTGTGCCACTTGGCAGTTAGGGGACCTGAAGCAAGTTACTTAACTGTTCTAAGCACAAGGCCTGATCCATATAAAGTACCTGTAAATGATGGCAATGATGAGATTGCTACCATTATCACCCACCGGAGACGGAAAGCTCTAGCTGCAAATACTTGAAGGGACATTAGGGGGGGCAAAAAATAGGCCAGCTTAACATCATCACAGTGAACAGAGTTAGAACCAATGACTGAAGGTTACAGGAGCCAGATTTCAACTTGTCACAAAGAGGACCTCCCTGTCTGTCCAAGGGAGGCTGCACGGCTGTGGAACACTGAGTTCCTGGCTTCTGGACGTGTTCAGAGGTTGACAACCCTTCTGGTTAAGAAGGGATGCAATAATCCTAGAGCAGCTGAATCAAATGGTTCTAAAGAAGGAAAGTCCTGAGTCTCTGTTCCTTTGCCGAGCTCTTCACTTTGGTTCTCAGGTTGCTCACCTTTAAATGATAGAGGTATCTTACCAGCCCTTAGGTAGGGGATAAGCCACAGTGAATTAGTGAAGGTCACTGTGTAAATGTCCTCTCTAATAAGAGTAACATAAAAGTGACATAAAATGTGAGTGAAAAAGCCTGCAGTCTGGGGGGGCTACTAAGACATATGTGTAAACAATTATATAGGAATCCAAAGGAAAACTAAAGCACACATTCAAAGAGTTAAACTGGAAGGACAGTGTGGAGGCCAGAAAAAGGCCTTGGAACACAAAGGCTGAGGGAGGAAAGTGATAACCTTAAAAATGTTCATGGAGGAGCTGGCATCCAAGCTTGGCTTTGAAGGATGAGTAGAAGGAAGAGCAGATCAAGTGAATGGAAGACAGCAAGGGGTAGGGATGCACAAGACCTATCTGTAGAGTAGCAAAGTGTCCAGTCTGCCTGAAGCACAAGAGTCAAGAAGTGCCAAAGTGTACAAAATTTGTGGAAATATAGCATTTCCACTAGTCCCACTGGCATACGACAGAAGAGCTGTTCCGCATGCATGCATTATCAAGACTTTCTGAACCCCTCCAACTCCAAGGTTTCCTTCCAGGTGTCACTCACCTGGCTTTGATAAACTTCCGGCAAGTGTCCACGACATGCTCCATCTGTAGGTACATGGCTGTGGCCATCACAGCCATTATGTTGCCCTCCCGCAAATTGAGCCGGGATGTGTACATGAAGTCCAGGAGGATGCAGAAACCCTCAGGGTTGATCTCAGGATCCAGATTGATCACGCTGAGGTTGCATTTCAACTGGTCTGTGAAGATGCTGTAGAAGAGGCCACTGTAAAAAAAAACAAAAAAACAAAACACTTGTCTCACTATAACAGACATGTAGAAATCTGGGATTAATTACTGTTATGGTAGGATAGAAGCTCAGACCCTCTCCCCTGGGCCCATGGCAAGTAATAACTCTCACTAACTGCCAGGGAGTCATATACATACATCCTCCTGTTTCCTTACAATGTGCAAGGTAGATAGTATCATCCTCCCTCTTTATAAACAGGAAGAAGATTAGAGAGGTTAAGTGATTTTTTTCAAAAGTCATAAAACCTTGTTTCCCCCTTAGTCTTAATTGCATGGATCACCAGAGTTAAATTTAGCTCTCATTTGCAGTAACCCTTTTCAGTCTCTAGTTTTGGATTAAGCATTCCCCTTCTGGATCCATCGCATTATCCTTATTTTTTAAATCCAATTGTATTTTTTTAAGAAGTGAATTAGACATTGATGATGAATCAATAAAATGATGACTACATTTATAGTCAACTGATTTTTCTAAAAGTTCATGGACTATCATCATTCTTAGATGATCCAAGTGAAATCGCAGGTCACGCCTCCCTGACCCAGGTGCCTGGTAGAGAAGAATGTATTCTGTTGAAAGCCAGGATTCTGAGTTGTCATCTCAATGCTACTCTTATTGAGAAAGTTGCCAGCTACAAGCCAGACTTTAAGCAGTAAGGAGTTATGCGACCTTGGGGAAGATACTTAATTCCCTATCTGCAAAGCAGGATGAATCATGTCTATCTCATTGGGTTGAGGCAAGAAGGAAAACACAGAAAGTAAAGACTGATGCCCAGCATTCAGTTAGCATGCTGTACTATTTTCACAATCCTATAAGCTTCTTCTCGCTCCAACTGAAAAGCAGGTGCCTGTTGTAGATGTTAAGTAAGTTCTCAACAACAGAGATCCCTGACTCTATATCATTTCATCTGTCTACCTCTCTATCTAGAAAATGGAGGTAATCGTGTCAGCCATAACACAGGGGGTACCTATGTATATCCAGAGATGATGTGATATAAAATTGTCCTGCATACTTGAAAGTCTTGTCATATATGACGAATTAGCTGGCTCACTCTCACTAACTTACATGTGCTCTGAAACACGCATGAAAACGCAGTTATAACATAAAATACAATTAGGGAATAAAAGAGCAGTCGATCTCAAAATAACTTGCATAAAATATTTCAGAACTCTCTCCATGTTTCATTTTTACATAGGTTAACTGCAGTTATTCTTCATGTTTGCCCCCAAACACATCCCTTCTTGAGATAGCATATTATTTCTTCTTCCTTGATTCCCACAAAACACAAACTCTTTTCTAAAAGTATGTACATTCTTCCTGGGAACTGATGTTGCCAAGCTACATGCAGAGATTTGGAGACAAGTGAGGCACAATCCCAAACAGCAAAAGGCCTACAGGTCCCCCTCTTCTGCCCCTTTAATTGATCTACTTTTCCCTTCCAGACACCTTACCTGCAGGCCATGAGGACTGTCTTATGGGCTCTAAACTGCTCTCGGCTCACGACGATGACAACATCAGTTAAGATGTCACGGCTCCGGAGACGATTAAGGTTGAGGAGAACATCACTGGCGTGGCGGGTGAACTGAATACAGCTATCCGCCGGTGACGCCATTTTGTCTTCACCTAAAAAAAAAAAAAATGATCAAAATCCTGTTAGTCCTCCAGAGCCTGCTTCTGCTTGTCTGAGAACAGGTGGTTGAGCCTGCTAACATGTCAGGTGCAAGCTGAGGTCCCTTGTGATAAGCTTTGAACAATTCAAGGTCCATTATTCTTTATATCTATAAGAGTTGAAATCTATGGGAATAGAAAGCCCTTTAGGGAGGAGAAGAGACTGACTGAATATTTTGTTGAGTGTTTTCCCACATACCAAGTACCCTGCCAGCACTGAGAGGGAGAATGTGTGTTACAGGGCGGGGAGGGGAGGTGGGGGAAGAAAGCACACTTTGAAGGTTAGCAAGCTAGCTTTACCTTTTGTTAGCTGAGTAACCTGAGCCAAGCTGCTTCTGGGCTTTGCTTTCCCAAAATGGGAGTAGTAATACCTATGTGGTTGTAAAAATTAAAGCTATGTGCCAGGTCCATAGTAGGTCCTCAAAAATCTCAGCTATTCTCATGTCATTCTTAATCTCATGCCATGGGCCCATCTACCATCTGTCAGCCCTACTGGGCTTCAGCATTGTTTCAATGTACCTGGCATATTGCTGGTGTATAGTAGGTGGCTAAATTAATTGTAACTAAGAAATGAGTAAGCAATAGATGGCCACACACGTGTTAAACGAGTCTAATGCACGGGTGAAGGGGTAAGGCCTGGGAGTGACAGAGAGGGACTTGGCTTTTATCTCATTTAAAGAAAAGTGGCCATGTTCACAGAAACACATGCACTGGCAAATTCAAAAGAAAACAGTTTTCCTGCAACATTTGAAAGCATAGAATTTGATCTGCTTACCCAATGCCTTGATTCAGAGTCCCAAATTTTGCTTAAAATCTGCAGGGAAGAGAAGAAAGCAAACAGAAATCGATTTAACGAATGTAAGATTGTCCACTGTCATCTTATTTTAGGATACATGTACTTAGTGTTACTTTGATAGTTGCAGCCTACCAGCTGGTGTGGTTTTACCCACAAGCTAGCAAACATTTTCCCAGCTCTGTGCTCTCACAGAAACAACAGCCACCCAAAGCTCTGCAATGATGTTTTTACCCTGAGTACTGGGAATACAACTGCATACATTGATAGCATATAAATATACACATAAATTTCCTTTCTCAAAGTAAAATACTATAACATACAAAGGGCACTTGAGTTTATGTGAAAGAAAAAAAACAAGAAAAGCGGTTCTTTCAGTATCAAAGAGGATGGTCATCCAGGGGCCTAAAAACCCTGATTGTTTTTCAGAACCTGCTAAATAGTATCTTTCAAGTCTTAGAATGATTCTGTAAGGCTGACAGGGTCAATAAAGGCTGACTCTTTATTCCTGTTTCACAGGTGACAAGACTGAGACTTGGGGGCTTCAAGGGGCTTGTTCAGGAGCAACAGCCAGGTGGGGATTCCTGACCATCTGAAGCACTTAAGACGGGATATGGAACCTGCAGAATACAACCTGAGATGGCATAGCCATGCTTTTCTTGAGAATCTTTGCCTTTTTCAAAGTTTCCTCTCCCTTCCCTCCTGGGTCTAAGACCACATACAGTGCTACCAACTTCCAAGTTTATACTTCCCCCACCTGGTGAAAGATTTAACTGTGTGGTTAGCTGAGAACCGGCCAGAGAGTACACACAAAAATGTACCCTCTCTAATGGATTTCTCCAAAACTAAATAACGTAAAGCACAGGTGTAAGACTCTTATTTAGGTCCAGATGTGAGCTGCAAAACAAAATATTTGAACCTTTCCCCCTCTCCTTTTTAAAAAGAGTCCAGTCCTTTAGAAGTATTTTCTGAGTAAAGGGGCCTGAGGCCAAGGAGGTCATGTTAGGCCACATGGATGGATGGTGGCCCAGCCCCTAGGTCTTCTGGCTCAAATTCCTGTCCCCTTTCCAAATCAGCCTACGTGCTGTACAACATGCAGGACAGCAACCCTGATGTGGGTGAATCTCATTTTTAAGTTCCTTCCCCCACACAAACACTTTGCCCCCATTCCAGGCTGCTGAGTCTTACCAAATGAGCACTCTAAAATGGGAGGTTTCCTTGAGTCTGTAACCAAACACTCTGACATTTCTCTGTGGTCCCAAGTGCCAGTCACTCAATCTCATCGGCTTCAAGGTTAGTGTGTGCATGTGAGTGAGTGGGGTGGGGGAAGAAAATGGGGGAAGGGAGAGGACAGAAAAAGACAAAAGAACCTATTTCCTCCTCTCCCCATTCTACCTCAGGATGGGTGAAGAGAGCCACTAAATTGGTCCTCACCGAACGATTCGATGATTGTCTCCTTTGAAAAAGAATACTGAGGACACAGGTGAGGTTTATAAACCTCTCCTCTCCCCTCATGGAAGAATCCCTAAGCACTTCGGGAATACCCACGGTTGTCCTTTAACCAGTTTCAACCACCAGCTTGCTTGTGGATTTCCAGTCACAGACTTTTGGAACCACAGGAAGCCCAGATTTGCCATTTCACCTTGACAAGTGGCAATGACTCACTCCAGATCGAATTGAAACAAACAAACAATTCCCCTGAGTCCACTGTCAGCCAGGCCCTGGGCTGGGCACTTTTCACCCTAAATCTCTGCCCCATCAAAGACAAATGTACATGTACGCACACTCACTCCCTCCTAAACTAACTCTGCCACAGCAAGTGAGTGTGTGGGTTTTGATGGGCAAGTGCACCTCCCTTCTAGATGCTGCAGGTGTGGAAACACCCCTAACTTGGAGAGTTTTTTTTCTTTTTTTTACAGACCACCTAGCTCTTCCCATCTATTACTGCATCCAATACTCCTAACAGCCTTGATTTACCAGGGAGAACCCTGATGTTCTCGGGATAAGTCTTCTTCCAGATCTCAAAGCTAGTTCTCAGCAAAGTCCTGGAAAAACCCTGTCAGCTAGCTTCAAGTCATCCCACCAAGGCCACACGGAGGACTCAGTCCACAAAAACCAGCGCCCTCGAGCAAGCAAGGCAGTCAGGGAGAAACTGACAAGCAAGCGGCTCCAGCCCCGGACTTCCCCCAGCCTGCCCCAGCCACAGCAGCAAACACCAAGTGAGAGTTTCACGTCGCCTTCCCCACCACGGCCCCTCGCCTTCTCTCCCTGGGTGTTTCCCTGTGTGTTTTCCATTAGACACCTGGAGGAGAGAAGGCAGAGCCTCTAAAGAAGTTGGAATAAAAAGAGGAGGGGGTCCCCCTTACATCCTTCAAAAAAAAAAAAAAAAAAGGGCAACCAGAGAGAGGGAAAAAGAAGACAAGGCAGGCAGCCTTTGGGGGAGGGAGACAAGCGTGAAGGACGAGTGGAGGTTACGAGCAAGAGGGCGCGCCAACACGAAAGCCCCCTCCTGTCCTGGCCTCTCCACTGGGAAGCCTCACCCTCTCGCTCCCTCGGGCAGCCCTGAGCCCCGCGCGCCAGAGCGAGCCCGCGCCCCTGCCCGCCCGCCCGTACCTGTCCGCCAGGCACCGCCCCCCGCGGGCGATGTGCGGGTGCCGCGGCCCATGCAGCTCCCAGCCCCGCGGGCGCGGCGGCCGTCCCGTGGTGAGGCTGTGGCAGCCCTAAATTTGGCTACATTCAAATAAAACTTTCCGCGCACCTCGGTGGCTAACATTGTGTGCGCCTCTTTTTTTTTCCCTGTTAGGCCGCCAAGGCAGGGGGCAGTGAGGGGAATGGCACAGCCCTCTCATTCCCGGAACGCAGTTGATCTCAGCTCAGCGATTTCACAGAACACTCTCTGCCGAGCGTCGGCTCCAAGGAGAAGTAACTTTCCAGGAAGCCGCCGGCCCCAGACGGCCGCCCGGAGAGCGGCCTGCGCGCGCGGGCCGCGGGGGTTCGCCCAGCAGGGAGGGGGGCCGGGGGCTCGCGGAGGAGAGCGCGCGCGTTCCTCCAAATTCCTCGTCAGCGCCCCGTCCAGGGCGCTCACGGCGCGCTCAGCCCAGCCCCTGCTGTCCCTCCACCGCCCCTCTCGGTTTGCCCCTTTTCTTTTCTAAGGGGGTGGCCGTGCGAAGCGCCGAGGTGAGAAAGATGGACCCCCGAAGCCTGAGGGTCTCCACCTCGGGAGCCCCAGCAAAGTTAGAGGAAAACTAAACCGAAAGTCCCTTCCGCCTACGTTGGCAAGAAGGGAAACCCAACTTAGCACGGTTTCCGCCCAAAGTCTTCAGAATAGGAGCCGCCAGGCCGAGCCTGGCCAGGTTTCCGGATTTTCCAATCCGATTTCTCCGAACCCACATAGACACGGTCAGGCTTCGGCCGAGGCGCGCACGGGGGCGCGCGGGCATCGCCGGGCCTCCGCGTGACTTTCCCGGGAGTTAGGACCCCTGGGTGCCACTTCCTAACTGATTTCAGTACAGGACCCAGGAGGCGCTTTCGGGGCCTGGGGTGGGGTGGGGTGGTGGGACTCGAAAACCCAACTTGTAAGGCCTCAGTCTGGTCCTAAAACTGGCGGCAGCGTCACCCCGCGCCGCGAAGCTGCCCAGCGGCGGAGGCGGGGTCAGGGTCGTGTTTAAAGACCAGGCTTTTTAGGACTCATAAAATCCTACTGCGAGGCTTCCTCATCCTTCCGCCGGTGGGATAAAGGTGTCAAAGAGGTTTGAAATCTACTAGGGGGTGGGATGAGAATCTGGAGAGGGAGGTTAAAATTAAATAATGGCACTTATTGGCAATTAGGAGTCCCGTGGATTCTGAAGCTTAAACCTAACCTTGCTTTTCCGCGGCCGACCACTAGAGAGGGCCCTGCATCCACGCCTGGAGCAGACACCCCCCTGGTCGCCCCGCCTCTCCTTCCCATTGACCTAGTTTAGACAGTTTCCAGATTTGGAAAACGCCCTCCGCCCTTCCTCCCGCCCCCTTTTCTATCCCGGTCGGATTTTGGATTATTGGTCATCTAATAACTCCAATAATTCGCTGAAAAATCCAGCGTTGCATCAGGAAGTGCAAAGCATCCTTTAGGGTCAGGTACGAAGAATTTGAATAAGGCTGGGGCTGCTGCAGTGCAACCCGCCTCGAGGCCCCCTCGCAGCCCTCAGTAACCGCTCAGCTCGAGAGCAGCTGGGGGCTAGCCGCAGTGGTGAGGCGGTAGGGGGTGGGGTTAGCCGCCGAGTTGTTTTTGTTCTAGGAGACAACACTCTTCGCGCTCTTGACTGGGGGGCGGTAAGGTGGGGAGACCACAGTAGATGAAAGCGAATTTGATAATGTGGTGGCCTCGGCAGTCGCTTGGGGTGACCGAGGTGTTCGGGGACACTATGTCCTGACTTTCATTTCTATCGCGTTTCCTGCCAACAGCGGTCTTGCAAGCCTGCAAGCTTCTAGGAAATGCAATAAAATAGAGGGATGTGTTTTAGCATCAAGATCTGAAGAGGAGCTGCAGAAGGGATATGCTCCCCATGCTCCCGGCTCCAGTCAGCCTTCCAGAAAGAGCCGGCACAATGCTAGCAAACCAAGTCCCCAGCATAGATATCTCGGGCATCCTTACTGGACCTGGCTCAGCCTTTGCAAAAAAAAAAAGGCGGGCGGGGGAGGGGAGCGTCATGATCTCCCCAAACTAACAATGACTTTAAAAAAATACGATCTGGAATGAAGTCAGCCAAGGTCTTTATTCACGTTAATGAAGATGGAAGGCACTAACTGTCCTTGGAAAGCGATGAGTCAAACTTCACCTCTCTTCAAACACGTTTCCAACCCAGATACGTTTCCAACGCGAACAGAGGCGCGTTTCTCCGACGCGGCCCCCAGCAGCTCCCCAGTAGGAAAGGCTGAATTCGATCCCGCCCGACCACAGCGTCTCCCGCGCGCGAGCGCCACGGCCGCCGCTAGGGGCCGCCAGCACGCGGGTGCGCAATTACCATTTAAGTCTGGAGCTCCAAAAAAACTTTGCTAAGAAGCTGTTGTGGCACAAATTCTACGAGGATTACACTCTGCCCGTCCATATGACACCCCCACCCCCGACACACGCATACACACAAATGATTTCTTGCCAAGCCACTAAGCAAAGTTTGGAAGGAAGGGGAACAGAGTGATTTAAGGATTCAAATGTGAGCGTCTGGCACAGCAAGGCACATCTCTGCAAGCCCAGAGAGACTGAGCCTTAAGCACCCCTTACACACGGACCCGACCCCTCAAGATCGGAGACCCCCAGTCGTCACCAATCCAGTAGGCTTTTATGTCTGTTACCGAAAATCTTAGGGTGCACTTTCTAAACCCCTCCAAGACAACTGGAGAACCGTTTCCAACTATGGAAACCTAAGAGGTTAAGATGAGGGTCGGACAGCTGCTCCTTTCTCTTACATGCCTCAAAGGGGCCGAGATAAATTCACCTTTGACTTTAAGTCACTGACCTGGAATCCAGAAACTTAAAATCTGGTCCTGGTTAGGTCACTAATTCACCACTAACAGGCCCCCTCACCAGCTGAGTTTCCTCGGTTTTAAAGAGTCCCACAGCATGCCTCACAATGAACATCCCCTGAAGAGGCCACAGCGACAGGGACCAGGAAAGAGTGTGTTCCTTGCCGGTTATTACACGGTTCTTACCCAAGGCAGAAGCCTTTAGCTGAGCGACCATGGAAAGTGCGCTCATCAGAGGACTTCTACTTTTCATGCACCTTACCAGAACTCTGGGTGGAAGTCAGATAACATCCTCGCTGGACGGTGCCCTCCCTCTGACAGTCCTAGCGCCAACTCAGGATCCTGGGGCACCCTAAGGTGACACCATCGGCCCACGGCCCAGGGCGGGGAGCTTGACCACGATCTACCACTAGGTGGCAGACTCAGCCCGTTCGAAAATCACCTCTAGGCCACAGTTTGCACACCCGACTGTTCTCCCACCTTTTTTGTCTTCTAGGGGGAGGGGGTTCGCCTCCAGAGCCAACGTAGGAAAACATTTAATTTACAGAGTGTGACTCGTTCTTCCTGACGCTCATGCCGCTAACAGCCACACATAGCACGATATCAGAAGCTGCGTTCTTGTGTTATACATTGATATATTTTTTTTCCCTTGCCCGAAAGGCTGCATGTATTGGGAAGAAGAAAGGGTGCACTTGTCTTCAAAAAGTGGAATGGCACTAGATGGTATCAGCAGAGATTCCAGCAAAGAAAAGTCGGGAATAAACTCCTTTTGATGACCAACGGAGAAAGAGGACCCTGGAGGCCAAGGGCAGGATCCTACCCAGGCTCACAGCCTACGGCAAAGCCGGGCTGGGGTGGGGAGATGTGTCTGGTCTTTGGGTGGGGCTGCTGGTCTCCGACTGGGAGGTGGGGAAGGTTGGGAGGAGCCGTTCCCGGCTTTCTGGGGGCGAAGAGCAACCGGTCAGTTTTGCCACAACAAGGCACCCTCGCTCTGATCACTGAGGCAACGTTCCCACTTGTTGCGCAGTGCAGGAAATCGGCACGCGCCACGCAGCCTGGACTCCCCGGGGGAACCAGACCCAACTAAAGACCGGTTTACCGTTGCCCGACGCCATCCACACGCTTCCCCCCACCCCGGCCCACCCCCAATAGCGACACCGTCACCACCAGTAAAACTACAATACTTCCAGTCACTGTGGTGTTCTACACCAAAACATTCCTCCATATCTGAACGTCAGACTAGGGAGCATAATTCAGATGCCCTGAGAAGTCAAATCCGAGGGAAGGGGGGGGGGTTCCTCCGCAAAAACTTGCCACTTAAAACCAGCTAGGCAACCCCCCCCCCCCCCGGCCTGCTCTCGACCCTTCTCCGCGCGCCCGCGCACATAAATACATATGGACACGCGCGCGCGCATACACACACACAACTACTTTGCCTCTTATAACAGCCTCACTGAAAAACAGTTTTTCCAGCTGCAATGTATTTTTTTAAGTTAGTTTTATCTTTTTTCCTAAAGAAAAAATAAGTCTCATAAGGTCATTTCACAATATTTTTCAAATATTTGACTTTTGCAAATAGTTTCACCCACCGTGGGGTGGCGCTGCCGCACCGCGGCCTCTGAATCTCTTAAGTTTTTCACAACAAAGTGGGTTGTGAGTGTGGCTACTTGGCAGGGGAGAGAGGGAAGGAAGGATTTTGACATCTAATCATGGCTACCATTTACTCAACCAATAACTGGAACTCTTCAAGGTTCAGCAAACGACAGCTTAAGTAAGAGTTTGGAGCTCCCTCCCTGTCCACCAAACCCAGAATAAATTGGACAGTCTTTTCAAGAAAGCACGGGGTAAAATCCTTCAAAACTGAGCACAGAGAAAAAGGTCAATTGGAGAATTCTTGCTTCTGGCTTCTTTCTCCTTTCCGGGAACCCCAAAACTGGGTTGCCCACTTTCTACAAACAGCTTCTAGCCTTATTGTCAGTATCAATAGATCCTTAAAATCGGCCAATTCTTGGGCCTACACTATTAGAAAATCTTCCAAGTAGCATATTGGAAACTTCTATTTATAAGTGGGGGGAGGGAGGAATATTTCCCATCTACAGGTTTCTATTTTGGCCTGAAGACTCAACTAGTCTTTCAAGCAAGGGAATGCCCATCTCCTGGCAATCTCTTTTCAACATTTCCTCCTCCAGAGACAAATATCTTTTCTCCAAAAAAAAAAAAGTATATATTTTAAAGCGAGAATATGATTTCACCTCGTTCCTTTGAGCTCATGTTTGCTACCTCCAGGAATAGCGTGTGGATGAGGGCCAGATGAACTTCAACTTGGGCTGCAGATTTACGAGGTTCTGTTCCAGTGCCAAAGGCTCTTGGTAGTAAATAGTGAGCAAAATAGATACCTGTCTCCTGACGGATCTTGCTGGGCCCCCTTTGATTTTTTTAAGTTATTTATTAAAACCACACACACCTTGCAAAGAAAAAGGGAAACTGGCAGTCTCTGTAGAGGAAGCCAGTGGCATCGCTCAGAGCCACAAACTGTATTTCTAAACAGCCCTTTCCCTGGTTCCCTCTCTCCTGCCCCACTTTCTCTCCCCCCACCCTCAAGTAAAAAATACATCTATGGATGCTCATTTAACTTAAAAGAGAGAGAGAGAGAGAATAGTGCATTACAAGAGTTTCCTCCTGGAAACTATAAACTGATTGAAAAATCCATTAAAAATTAAATCAGTTTTCTGGGGAGACGACCAGCTCTCTGAGGCGGTCACGGACCCAAGAACAGGACTTTTCCAGCCCCCTATTTGGGCTCATCCACATCTCCTTCAGCTGTTAGGACCCCCCCCCCCAACCAAGTCTTAACACTTGCGAGAAGGTGCACAACATAGAAAGCGTCTTTTTCTTTTCTTTTTTAATCTGTTGAGCTGTGTTTGTTTTCCATGGGGAGAGCTTAAAACTCATTGCAACACTAGTTCCATTTTTCGCCAGAGTTCCAATAACACGGCATCAGAAAGGCAATGCAATCCACACTTCTCGAGACCTCAGGCGGCGGGGTGGCCCTTCGCTCCCGCGGCCCCCAGCATCGCCGATTTCCAAGGCTCCAAGTCCCAACCCGCGCCCGCCCCGCCCCGGGCCGCCGCCGCTGCTGCCTTCCCCGGTTCCTACTCCCTGGAGGAGCCACAGGTTGCAAATCCAACCAACCTCGCCGTCCGTTTTTGCAAAATCACTCACAAAGCTCTCCCTTGGGCGCCCGCGTGCCCTCCTCGAGCCCGGTCCCCCCCGCCAAACCCACAAAGTGCCCTTCCCTGCTCCCGGGTCCAGCACGCAGGCACCCGGGCTGGGCTGTTTGTTTGTCGCCTTGCCCTGTGCAAGGACCTCAAGAATCCGAAGCCTGACGTTAGCGACTCTCAGGCCCGCGGTTGTCCTTTTTACAAAGCTTGCACCGCGGGGGAAAAATAAAATTTAGGAAAGAGGGGAACAGCCATTGGGAGTTAACCAGGAGTCACGCAGCGCCCTAAATACAAACACCGCGGCCGCCAGAAACCCCGCCACCTTTCCCGCTGGTCTGGGCGGTCCTGCGAGGCTCCCCGAGCCCCTGCAAGCTGAACCGCACCGCAGGTGCAAACGCGCACCCCATTCCCACCCCACCCCCCAAATCTCTGTCCCGCCAGCAGCTTCCCTCTTTCGGATGGGGAGAAGGAGCGCGCGGGCTGCCGACTCCCTCGACTGCCAGCAAGAAGCAAGAAAGAATAATTTCCAAAGTATCCAACATCCCCGCCCCCAGGCAAGCCGAGGGCTCCCCAAAACACAGGGGCAGGAGCCACCAAAAACACTCGGCTCTCGCTAGGAAGATCACGACTCTGAAATAGTAGCAACGACACTTCATCTGGGCTGGTGGGGGGAGCAAACCCCGAGGAGTTCGGGTTGCATTTTTCTCCCCAAATCTCGGCAGGGAGGCAGGGAATCCATCTGGGGGACCGAGGCCGGTGGAAGGGCGCCAGCGCGGCGAGCAGGCGGGCAGCTCCCTCCGCGCCTCCGGGGTGACCCAGAAGCCCGGGCGAGGGGCGCAGAGGGGCGGGGAGCGGCGCGGGGAGCGGGGAAGGGGTGGCTGGAGTGAGGGAGCAGAGAAGGCAGTTTGCAAGCGCGAGAGAGGGAAAACACAGCCGCGCGAATCCAGCGAGATCACAAGCCGAACGCAAGCAGCAGCAGAAAGAGCGAGAGCGCGAGCGCGCGTCCCCCCCGCCGGCTGCGGCCAGACAGCCCCCCGGCCGGCCCGAGGCACCCCCAAAACACGCTCTCGTCCTCTCGGCTCCGGCCGCCCCCGGCTCCCCTCCGTCCTCGCCTCCACCTCCTTTTCTCCGAGACCAAAACAACACCAGGGAGGGCGGCCAAAGCCTCCCCAAACCGGCCGATGCGCTCAAAGACAACAAGAATAAAATAATAAATATATTAAAAATCTCTATAGCCTAGAGTGGGAGAGACGTGGGGCTAAGCTTCGGTATTTATTTTAACACCTGACAGCTAGAATAAATAAATAGATACATTTATATCAATAGATACACATAGGAAACTTGGAGCCAAAGCATTTGGCAAGAGCGGAAAAAAAAAGAATTAAAAGGTAAAATAATGATCATGAGCAGCGGCGGCGGCAGCGGCACCAGCGGCAACAGCAGCGGCGGCGGCAGCAGCAGCAGCGGCGGCAGCAACAGCAATAATCACCTGGTGTCCGGCCTTTCCTAGAAACTTCTTGCATCACCACTTCTAAGAACCCCAGTTCTAAGAATCAACAGAGCTCAATTCTCGGAATTTGAGCTGCGGGCTCTACCACTGCGCCGCGGCAGGGGAGGACCCGGTGTCAGCGCCGCCGGACTTTTGCCTCCTCCGGGGCAGAAAAAGCCGCCCGAGTCGCACCGTTTTCCCACCCGCCGGGATATTTCGGGGTGCTCACGGGCTCGGGGCCGCGGATTTGGAGGTTTGGGCTGTGGGGTCCACGGGCTGCGCGGCGGCCCCCCCCGCCCGCGCCGCGCACGATGGTACGGTCCGCTCCGCCGCTGTCACGTGGCTCCGCTCTGTGACGTCGGCGCCTTCGCTGTAGCAAAGCTCGGCCTCTGGAATTCTGAGAACTAATTTGCTATTCGGTGACATAAGAGGGGGAGTGCGCTGCGCCTTCCCGGGGTCTGGGGCTAATTCCTCCTCTCTTACCCATAAACGCAGCTCCTTGAGCTAAGTACACAAAAGGGAGTGAGAGGCTCGAACCGTTGGAAAAAGTCTGTTATATATTGTAGGGTAGAGGCGAGTAAGAGAAAAAACAGTAAACACCAACAGCTCTTTCCAGCCAGAATCTTAGGCTCCACGAGAAAAATATTTGTCAAGCAGTTTTCGGTGGGTTCAGTATTTTTATTTGGGACAGGTTTTTTGGTAGCTTTTTTTTTTTTTTTTTTTTTTTTTTTTTTTTTTTTGGTGCTCTTTGGTGTGGTGGCTTGGGATTTTTGGTTGTATTTTTGGTGATTTTCGGATTTTTTTTGCTTCTGATTTTTGCCTTTTGCAAGTTTGTGATGTTACGTAAATCGTAGGATTCCCG
Source organism: Talpa europaea (assembly GCF_964194135.1). Taxonomy (NCBI): domain Eukaryota; kingdom Metazoa; phylum Chordata; class Mammalia; order Eulipotyphla; family Talpidae; genus Talpa; species Talpa europaea. Next base: position 113,466,103 of record NC_140070.1, on the reverse strand, counting down.
CATCGGTTGGATTTTGTTTTGTGGTGTGTGGTGTTTTTTTTTTGTTTTTGTTTTTCCCTATCTAATCTTTCAAGCGCTTTAAAGAAGATGGGTTGTTTTCATATTGGTACTGATGAAAGAAGCTTAATTTTTGGTCCTATGTAACAATCCCAGCCCCCCCACTTTTTCCTTTCTTCTTCTTCTTTTTTTTTTTTTCTGATTGAATTTTCTTTTTCCCCTTGGATTTTTACCGAGAGGAAGCTCTCCTGCACTGAGAGACATGGTCAAAGGATTTGTTTTGGTTTGGTTTGTTTCTTTCCAGGACAGCAATTGGTGGGTTTATTCTTTCTGTTGCTGTTGACTCTTAGGAAATTTCCTGCTGCTAGCAACGTGTGTGTGTGTGTGTGTGTGTGTGTGTGTGTGTGTGTTTGGGTATGTGTATGCGTGTGTTCTACAAAATTCTGTAAACCAAATACATGTTTGTGTTTTGCTTTTTCTTAAGGTCTTGATTCACCCCCCCACCCCGCACCCCCTTCAAGGTCGTTGTAAAAATCTCTTCTGTGTGTTTAAGAGATCAGCCGGAGGGAATTGTAAAGGCCTGCCGTGCCAGTATCACAGATACTGCGTGTATTTAGAACAGACTGTGCTACAACTACACCTCGCTGCACGCGGCGCAGTCGTCTCTGCTTTCGAGCTGAGTTGAGAGCCGGAGAAGGGGGAAATCTTTCTTTTTCTTCCTTTCTTTTTAAAGGCAAATGCAGTGCAGAATCATTTCGCTGTGGGCCTGGGTTTGTTTATTCAGAACTGCCAGTTTCCCTATTTAAATGTTGGTTGGGGTTTTTTCCCCTCCTACTCATCCCTGAATGAGGGAGACTCTTGTTTCTTTTATGTCTCTCTCTTAAAAGAAGGGTGTGAGGGGAAAATAATATTTCAGATTCCTCAAGAATTAACCCAAACTGTTTGGACCAGAAGCCGCTTTCAAAGGTCAGGCTGTTCTGAGCCTTGGCTCTGAGAGTCCTTCAGGCAACTCATTAAATCACAGATGAGTTCTTAAAGGTTCCACAAAATTTCTACACATGTTAATTTCCGATAAAGATATCTCCCCAAATAATCTACCTCTCCCAACCCCAAATTTGGTTTTGTAGTGGAGTAGCCAGCAGAGCTACCGAAGATTGTTTGAGAGGCATTTGGAGAGTCTTTCCTATTAGAAGTTCAGATCTGTCACTGAAACTGCTGTTGTTCGTACAGCCCCCTTTTTAAAAGCCTGTGTTGGTGGCTTTAGAGCCACAAGAGGTCCAAAAGAGTTGATTATTTTTCACAGGGTCTAGAGTTTAGGAAATATGCATAAGTATCTGTCCCTGTGAAATTTGAATATTTTAATACTTATTGACAGATGGATTACTGCAGCCTCTGCAGAAAAGCCTGTCTTGTGAAGGATTTTAGAAAAATATACATAGGCCTAATCCTGTCACTGTTGTTGAAATGAACATTTTACCCCCAAAGACACATGATATTGTCAAGTGCAGATTTATTCTGACAGAAGGCAATCTTTTTTTTTTAAAATTTGTCTCCTTCCCTGTCGTTTTCAGAGTTTTAACTGAATGCCACTGGATTAAAAATGACACCCTAATTTTACTGAAGTAGTTTTCTTTGCATATTTGTGTGTGTGAATTTTTTTTTGGGGGGGGTCTTTTATGAGCTGTAAGAACTTCAGGGTCTCTCAGCTGTATCTATATGGTTTAGAATGTGAATTGCATGGATATGGATTATTATTGGTTCTATAATGAAATGACTGTTATGATTTTTAATTAGTTTTCTTGTCAAATATGCCACCCTACTTCATTATAACCCTCCACCCCCCCACCTCGAAGACTCGGCTTGACCCTCCTAAATACTTTGCCACTCCAATTTTAGCCCCATGGGGGCGCTGCAGAGCAAAGGGAAATCGGCTCCCTCTGGCAGTAGAACTTACCAGAGTGGGGGCTGGAAAGGAATTTACCCTTCTAGTACTTCCACCTTCTTTAATTGTCTGCAGGGAGCCCTTGGAGGGACAACCCACCTGGCTGGGTTTACAAATAATTCACTCCACCACCGGGGACCTCTACCCTCACACATCCCACATTTCTACTACTTTTGCTTTTTGTTTTTGCCAATCAAAGTGTTTACATGGAAAGAATTGATCAGAACAGAAGGAGACCATTAGAAGAAAAGAGATATTCTAAAGACACTTGTTTAAGTCAGTAGCTTTCGGAATGTTAAGGAAGATTTGCTGCCACCTCTCAACCTCTTTTTTCAGTTCCTAGGAAAGTCACTTATCAAATATTCTATGGTTGAATTCTGCAGAGTGGCCTGCCTTCTATCATTCCTGAAATCCCCCATCAGTAGCCCTTTGGTGTCCCTGCATGGGTCTCCCTCACTCCAGCAGTTCTCTCTTACAGAATTAAAAGGACCGACAGGTCCATAGTCAAATTCCTCTAAATCCCCTTATGAAGCTCTAAAGAGAGATTCCATGCCTACCTCGGGTCTTGTGAGCGATTCCTGTAGACTGGGAGGGACTAAGCCTCAAGCTGTCCTATGGTTTAATGGTTACTGGTTATTATTATTACTCAGAAGAGAGGGCCACTCTGGCCCTTTTGCGTGGTGGACTGGGCATGGTAATAGGCTCCTAATCACAGCTGCTGGGTAAATAAAAGCTTTGCTGCAAAACAAAACAACCTGGTCCTAATACTACATTTATTTAAGGAAAGAAACAGATTTCGCATCCAGCTCCCCTTGCTAAACCTTCCCAGAAAATTCAGTCACAGCTGAAAAAGAACCTATCCTTTGAATAAGCACCGTCTTATCCTTTTTTCTAAGGGGACCCCAAACAGGAAATTGGTTTTGCCTCCCAGGAACTTCTGGTACCTGCTTGATCTTTCAGCTATCACATCATAGAATGATAGATTTTAGAACTAGAAGGAAACTTGCAGATCAATCACTCAGCTCCTCAGGGCTTCAGACCAGCAGTGTATGCGACCCCAGGAACATAACTACATGGTTTGTGTGGCTTGCTGGTCCTGTGTCATTTTAGACAATTAGGGTGATGTGACTACCTGGGTTTGGAAGTGGGTGTCTTATTTTCTGGCAGGATTTCAAGGCTGCTTTGGGTTCTGTGTAAGCTGTAAACTGGTTCTAAGAGCAACTGCAAGTCTCTGTGAGTTTTGATGGTTGGTTATGCTTGTCACCTGTGCTTCGGTGCGCACACTGCTTTCCAAGGGTCTGGGAGATGTTATCTACCTGACATGTGAAATTATACCTATTCGTTTTACGTCAAATCCTTCACTTTGTGCTATTGTAAACAAGCTGCTTGGAACAAGAAAGGAATTCTCTTGGTACGTTTTAGAGAAATTGAGCAGAAAATTTTGAGATGTTAAAAAAAATGGAAGATGATTTCCTACCACTACCTTCTGAAAAAGAAGTGTCAACGTTTAATTTTGATCCATATGCTGCCTGCTTTCAGCCTGCATTATTCTGAGACTTTTTTTCTTTAGAAACCTTTTTAGTCTTGCTCAGAGTCCCCCCCCCCCCCAACACTGATTTTCCACACTTTTCTCACTTATTTAAAATGGAAATAAATATCAGGAGCTTAAAATAGAGAAGTGATGGGGGGGCGCGCGTAATCATTTGTTTATTGCATTCGATCACTGTTTTGAATAGCAGGGTTCTCACTTCCTATGAAACCTTAGCATGAGGGAAAGCAGCAGCTGGACTACGAGGAAGATGAAGGGAGAAAAGCCCTTGAGTGTTTGTAAACGCAGGGTGGCTGGCCCACCCTCCACCAGGCTGCTAGCAGTACTTAGTTGTCTTTACTACCTAAGGCTAGAAGTGGAAAAACTTGATTTGCGTGTTGTGCCTGCGTTTCTTTTTTTTCTTTCTTCTCCACACCGCCCTCTGCACACCTGACCATGCACAAGCCTATCTGAAGCCGGCTGGATGGCAGGGAGAGCTGGGGAGCGGAAGAATGTGCAGAGGGAGGGAGTGCTCGGTACTTTTCCATTCACATCTCCACAGTGGCTTTTCTTGTTTATTTCAACCTCCACCCGCAGAATCCTTTCAGCTGCCTGAAATCGGAGTCATTCCACTGCTCCCTCAGCTCAGACTACAGATGAGTGTTGCATGTTTCCTACATGTTGGTGTCTCTGTGACATGTACACACACGTAACTCCACAGGGGCACAGTGAGAGGTAGGGGAAAAAAAAAACTCCTCTTGCCCCGAAAAAACCCTTGATTTCTAATTGCCATTCTGCCTGAACTTCTTCTGGAAGGCAGCGCAAAATAGCGTAACAGGACTCAGTTTCCTCAAATGTGTAAAGGAAAACCCCAGGTGATTTGCATGCTGTCAGCTCTAAATCCTGTACCTTTATATGTAAATGTATATTTACATAACTTTAAGGTGGGGGTCAGATAGAAAGGACCGTGTATATGTGTACCTGGGGTAGGAGAAGGGGTTAAAATTTAAACTTTGAAGTAAAGAAGGCAGTCCCAGGATCCTCACCTCTATCAATTTTTAACCAATTGTAGACCAAAGTCTGGGATTATGCTGCATGGGTCCAAAAGCCAATTGAAGATTTTAAATGTTCAGAGCGGGAGGAGGCAATTTCTAAGATCTTGTACCTTTGATCTGCAGCATTCACGATCAGATGTGACAGTCCCCAAGTGTCTTTGCTGCACTGTAGATCTGTTCCTTCTGTTTGTTTTTGGAAACTGTCCCAGTCACTGGTAGGAAGGAGATGACACTTGGAAACTGGGCAGTCTTTAAGCCACCAGGGCCCCATGTGGATGTGAGAAATATGTCATGACACACATGCGCACACACAAGAGAGAAAGGAAAAGGAGAAAAAAAAAAAAAAAAAAACCTAGAGAGAGATTCCTGGTAAGAAAATTAAAGGTAGCTCAGCCATCACTCAAAGGTAATTATTTGAAGTCCGAGGAAATAACATGAGGAGCTTACCCTTACCAAAAAACCCAGAAAAAAAAAAACTTGAAGGCAATGAAAGAGACACTTTCCATCAATATTTCCTATGCTTTTTGATCTCCATTCTTGAAGAAGAAAGGTGTAAAGTTTCTCAGGCCTGATTGTCTACACAAAAAGTTCTTTTACAGACCTTGGCATCCTCAGGAAATAATAAAGTAGGTCCTCTTTATTAGCAGTGATTGTCCCATCTCTCAAGTCATCTACTGGCTTAGACTTTTTGAAATATTGATGCTCAGGTACAGAGAGAGGTGGGACCGGTTACAACTGCTCATGTGAAGTTATTGAGAGCTGTAATATGCTAGAACTGAGGGTCCTTAGCAATTCTCCGGCCTAACACTCTATAAGTGGAAACTGAGATGCAGCCAGAATGCCATGATTTTTGTGCTGTGCACACTGAATCAGTTCTAGAACAGGGATGCCCTGCTTCTAAGTCCACTGGATTTTTTTTTTTTTTTTCATGGCTTATCATAGAAAGAGAATATGGGCGGGCAATGCTGCCAAAGAGCCATTTGTTGTGACCTCACATTTAATGAAGGCCTCAAATTTGTACTTTTGACTTAGTCTTATTGAGATTCCACATCAATCTTACATGTTGGTGTCTCTGTGACACCAACCTATAGGATGGAAAGGAGAAGACCATCCTGCACAAGTTTTGCGGAGTCCCATGCAGGACACAGTGTAGGAAGCCCCCCAGTTTCCTTTGGTACTATGATTTACAATTCTTAATGAATTTGTCATTTGTTTGGAAGGAATTTCCAGTTTATCTCAGTGAGACTGAGTCCTATCATGTCACAGTGTCAGTTAACATGACTTTCAAGGATCTATTCGGTCACGTTTCAAAACTCATAAATGTCATTGTGCCCTTTGACCCAGTAATTCTATTTCTAGGAATCTTATCTTCAAGATACAATTCAACATACAGAGGATGACATCACAGCATCCAAGCATTCTGTCTTAAAACAAAAACATTAAATGACTTACCTAGTCCACCATGACTAGGGTGGGAAAATGAGGTGGGTGGAGAATGGTTAAGTAAATTTTAATGCCATCAATTTTTAAAAATTAGAATTGAAAATGCTTATAGAAACAGATAAAATGAAAAGAAGTAGAATATATATATACATATATACATACATAGAAATATCCTATGTCCTCTATAGTGTATGTGTAGTACATATTTATAACTTAAAAGTACGCTTCATAGAAAATACACTGGATATAGAAACAAAAGTACATGACTAACAAAATATTTCTATGAAGAGTACTTTCTATTCTTTTCTTTATCTTCTAAGGTCTGTTGTTTATATGTTGGTTTATCTCCCCCCCCCTTCTCTCTCTCTCTCTCTCTCTCTCTCTCTCTCTCTCTCTCTCTCTCCCCACTTGTCTATTTAATCTATCTAATCTGTCTGGTAAGCAAACACTCAAGATACTGAAAAGCCCTAGATGATACCTTTTACATGCAAATAATTAGTCCCCTAATTCACAGTTTTCAAAGTTTGACCTAAAGCTGAAGCCACCCACATTGTTAAGGCTGACTGCGAATGTGAGAACTGCCCACTCACTCTTGGAGCAGACCTGTCACTCTGGGAGACACTTGTCTCCACACCAACAAAACATCACCCTTTCTGAGTACATTGACCGTAATGAGATTAGGCCGATCATGATCATGTAAATCTTTGATCTGTCTCCACCTCCTTAGTCTTAGTGTTCTTATCTGTTTGTTGGTATTTGACAGCATTTGCAAATGTCAGAGGGTTTCCTGGTTATTTTGCTGTCTCTGAGAGGCTACCCAGGAACTTTCTAGGTAGCTAGACCTTTTGGGAACCTTTGGGTCTACAGGAGACGTGTTATTAAATCTTATAACACTCTTGGCTAGTGAATGCTAAGGGAAAAAAATGTAAATAAACTACATCAATGTTTTTTTCTTCAGAGAATCACAAAGATGTTGGGAGGTATACAATTATTTTTCAATCGCTGGTGCTCAGAAAAAGCCATGGTAGAGACCTCAGAATCCAAAGAGCGATAAGGACTGTGGTTCTTATAGGCCTCTCGTCCCTTAAGCTACTGATGTAATTCCTCATGCTCAGCTCATTTTTTTCCCCCACTCATTCAAATTACACACAGTTCATTGGCAGTCTTTTGTAGGACAGACAGTGTGCTCTATGCTGGGGAAACAAATATCAGTATAACATGAGACCCTGACTCTGAAACCAAGGCCCAGAAATGTGCTAAAACTTGCTTTAGGTCTGCAAAAGTTAGTTCCTGAGCCAGAACTGGTCCTAAATGTACTAAATCTCAGTCCAGTATAACTATGGTTTCTTCTCAAATGCTGTGTCCTACACCCAAATCCACATCAGTGTGAAGCACTGGACAGGTTCAACTTTTGAGTTTCAGATGAAAACTCAGTATTGCTTAGAACAGAATATAAAGCAGCCACCTCAATCTCCCATCCAGTAATACCCAAAACCCTAAGTGGGAAAGTCCACAAGAAGCTGATGTATGCACATAGTTTAAGCATTCTTTACCACCATCACCACCTGGTTGACTCATCCTGTAGGCCAGATTTGCTGCTACAAACACCCACCTGCCCCTCACCACTACCACCTACCATGAGACTGGAGCCCTTTCATGGATCCTAGGCTAAGGTTTCTGCTAAACTCTTACAGTCTCTCCTCAGAGATTCTGAACCCTAATGTTTATGTCTTCTGGTATCTGATAGCTTCTACCATGAACTAACAGATGGTCCAGTATCATGCCATTCATCCCAAAGTACACAGCCTTAAGTCCTAGCCAAGGCCTGGAAGCCAAAGCCCTCAGGACGTCTCTACCAGGAACTGGACGCCTAATAGATCCTGATACCTATTCAATCCAAGTTCACCCCAACCCTCTGGGCATCTCACACCTTTGGGTAGTGAACCGACAGGTGATATCTCCATGTGCCAGCCCTGCATCCAGACCAGTTTCCACAGCACCCAAATTGTCAAAGTCCAGCCTGTTCCAGGGTTGGATATATCTGCCAGGCATTGCAACCACTTCTTTTCTGTGGCCACACACAATGAATTGGACACTACGGCACATGCACAAACATAACTCCTCCAGTAAGGTTTCAGCAATCTCATAGTTACTTGGCAGTTCTGTAAGCTTTCCGTGTCTAAACATCAGGTGGCTAAGAATAACTTTACCTTTTGTAGTTGCTGGCACTAAAATTCCAGCAAAAGGCTCAAAGAAAATGGGGCAGATAAAGATTCATAATGACATTAATAAAGGCAATAATTCGGAGAGGAATAGTAGCAGCCTTGATGATGGTGATGGTAAATCAATAAATTAAGCTTTTTGGCCTTCAAACATCTTTCCAGTCTCATCTCCCACTACAATCTTCTATACTAGCCTCCTCAGGCTTCTCCCAGGACCCATCCACTTACCTCCACTCCACACCCACGCCTGATCTTTGCTTTTCATTGATAAGCTAGGAGCTTCTTGAAGACCTTCATTTTAGTTTTCTTAGAGTTGTGTCCTACACATGATGCTCACTCATAAAATGTTGATTAAATTAAACTAGGTAGAACTGAAAGCAGATTTGATGTGAAATCTGATGACCCGGGTTCCAGTTAAAGTTCCACAACTGACTAACTTCTGTGGGTCTCAGTTTCTTGTTCTCTAAATGGCAATTTCTTTTAAGAGGCTTCTCATGAGAATCAAATACAATGGAGGGGAAAGTACTGTGAAAATTATAAGGCACAGTTCAAAGGGATTGTTCAATATTGAATGAACAAATGGACAAACTAATGAGTGAACTATCGCAGTTAACTAAAATCATCCGGTTATTTGGTAACAGATTCTGTGACTCCGGCTATATCTGCAGAACAGTGTATTTGAAGTGCCCTGTCTTGACTTTGTAACCATCCTTACATATGATTATTTAACCCAAAATATTTTAACTCTTTAAGTACAGGAAATCATAAATTATTGCTAAGGATTCATACTGATCCAAAGAGAATAAAAATGATCATCAGAAAGTCTTTTTGTTCTTGAAATACAGAATTGGAAATGTACCATTTCCCAGTAGTGGGAACTGAAATCCAGTATTAGATCCTCCTTTTTGGTACCTTCTTCCTCTTTCTTCCTCCTCTTTCTACCTTAGCCTCTCCCCACCCCTTCCTTGTACCCCAATGGAAAAAAATAATTTGTTCTGAGCGAAGTTCAGTAGTAACCGTAAGGTATAAACAAGGTCCAAATTTAGAAGGACTGTTTTCTAGAATCATATATTTTTAAGCAATTGATTTGTTGGGTGAGTTACTAAAGCAAGGAGTCAGATTAACTTTCTACCAAAGGGCTGAAGATAGGATCATCACTGGGCTGCCTCCTCTGGCTAAGAGTCACTGGCTCTGTCCCTCCTGTCTGCAGCAGATGCAGGATGAATCCCACAAATGGTGAGGTGAAAATAAAAAGAGATTAAGAGAAAATTGGTCTTGATGGGGAGGAGGAAAGGAAAGTTGAGAGCATGGGTGGTGGAGAGAAGTAAGGACTTCATTCTGGCAATGGAATAAGACAACCATTCATCAGATGAAGCAACAGATCTTTGATAAAGTTAAAAAGAGAATTACACCAGTGTCCAGATCCTGCTTGCTGCAATCTATAACTACAGGTATCTAAATGGAACAAGACACCTAGGGCACTCAACAGAAGAGGTGCACAGCAATTTCCCCAGGGGTCAGGCACGTGGGTAGAATCCACAAGTATGGAAGCCTGTCTGCCCATACTCGCCAGTTTTGCCAGCCCTCAGTCCATGATTAACAACTCATTTAGTTTTGGATTCTAGAAGTGAGAAGAAGACAATACTAGGTATACATGACATTAAAAAATCCTCCCAAATGGGTGAGCTAGGACCACATCCAAGCTGCTAAAAGGCAGTCCCCATTCCCATCACCCTCATATTTCCTCCTGTTCCCAGCACATTTTACCCAACCATACTGAGGGAATCCACGTTCCTGCACAAAGCTAAGTCTTTCTGGGGGAGCAAGCAAAGCAAAGCAACGTGCTACTAAGACAATTCCCTTCTCAACTAAGAAAACTGGAAAGGTTCTGTAAGAAAATGAAGGAGTGCTGGAATTTCTATGTATTAGGAACTGAAACAGGACATATTCAGCTGTATGTCCTTCTTTTGTTGCCCATTTGGTTAGATTTTTCAGTATGAATAAATACATGTTGTTATTTTCAAGTCTTACCAACATGTAGTCAAAGGTTATGAACTGATCGCCTACTATGTGAATGTGAGGGCTTGAAAGTCAGGGGTTACTTTCCTTTTCCACGGTTTCTTAATCCAGCCCTGACACTAAAGATTAAGTAACTTGCCCATATGTTACATATTTTGAATAAGAGGAACCCAGTAAGCTCAAAACTCAAAACTTTCACTGAACTTTATGCACCTGTATTTACCTTTCCATCCTTCCAAGTAAATACATTTACTGAGCCCTTACTATGTGTGAGGTGTGGTGTTAAAAAATGGCAGTTGTGTTCAGCATTTAAAATACAGTCATCAGGTAGAGGTTTTTATTAGCTGTTGTCCAATATATTTAGATTTATTCGTTTATATACATTTGCATACCTTCCATCCAACTCAACAAATATTTACAGTGCATTGGCTAGGGTAAGTGGTAGAAGGGGAAACCTCTGTCACTTAGTGCTCTAAGGCCAGTTCAGGAGATAAATAGCAACAAACACAGAAGCAGTGAGGAAAGCTAGTCTTGAACTACAACCAATATACTTTGATCGAATATGAGAACCTGATTGCTTTAAACTAAGTGGTCCAGAAAGTTCTTGGGGGTTTGAGCAAAATGATGAATTAATGTAAAATAATGGGTGTATTCTTGAAATAAACCTATCAAAATAATAAGCATAACCTTGAACTAACAAGAGCTAACATTTTTATGGTATTTAGTAGGTATTGTACACCTATAACTTACTCATCTTACACAACCTAATAAAATGGATGATATGTTTATCTTCATTTTACAGACAAGGAGCTACAGCACCCAAAGGTTAAGTAACTTACCGAAGGTCAAATAGCTAGCGAACAGCAGAGAGGGGTTTGAACCACAGTGGCCTAAGTCTTTACTCTTTCCATTCAGTTCTACTGCCTTAAAAATAAAGGGCAAAGCTTCAACAGGCAAGTAGAAGAGGACTGTGGGGAAGGGGGGTGTGTTGGACAGAGAAGAACCAAAACAATAGCACAGAGATTGGGTATATACTTAATAATGCTTAATTTTGTCTAGAAAGTTGTCAAGTTTGCAGAGAACTTTCTCAGCCCTTCTTTAATTTGCTTCTCATCATGACCCTGTGAAGTATGCTGTGATTTTTTTATTCCAATTAGAAAGATGAGGAAATTGTTACCCAGAAAGGGGAAGGGAGCAGCTGGGCTAGTTAGCTGTAGCGTGCGGTTCAAAACCTTGGCGTTGAACTTTGGCTTAGTGCTTTTATGCATGTTGTAGAATTAACAACTAAATACAATCCTGGTTCAGGAGCAAGGCCCTGTGCTATCATTTTCATATGTTCTAATTTCATCTCCACAATAGCTCTGAGAAGTAGGTGCTGTTGCATTTCAAAAGCGGAAACAGTTCAATTCAACTTCTAGTTGACTTTTTTTTTTTTTTTTAAATAACTGTGATTCCCTATCGGTCACGTTTGTTTTCAGTTTCACACTTTGCCCACTCTCTGGTTGCTGGAAGCTCCGAGGACAGAGTATTACCTGTGCATGTACAGTTTCTCTGAGGATGGAAAATCCCAATTCCTATCTTTGCCAAAATTTTCCAGTCCCTCATGCATTTGGCGAAACTTTCCTGTGTGGTGAAAGTCAGCGTTTAAATGTGAAACCCAGCTTCAGTTTCCAAAAATTTAATTGCATTATTAGGAATGAGTTGAAACTGGGCTTGGTGTATCTATATGGGGAAAGCCGGGGGTCAGGTTGACCGAACGCTCACGACCGTCAGCAATTCTGGGAAATTGCAGAAACTCTTGATGGATCTGGCTCTGCCCCGTTTGGCGGCATGGTCTCCAGCTCAGGGAGTGCCCGCTGTGTGGGGCATAGTTCTAGGTCCTCTGAGGACAATATAAATCAGAGGCTAGAAGGAGAAACTGGCCCGACCATGGATCCAGTGACAAGTGTGTCAAATGCCAAAGAAAGACAATCGGGCAGAGCCAGGAAATATTCCCAGCCAGCCCACAGCCTTGAGCAGCAGGGCCAGATTCTCAAGCATCAGCTTTGTTTGTGCTTATTCAGCCCAGGAACCAGGTAGGGAAGGCTTTGTGTTCAGTCCTGCTGTTTTCCAGATTTGATTAAGGTTCTTGGGAGAGTCATGACCTCAGCTGGGAATGGCAACATTTCAAAGACAGCAAGAAAAGAGAGATAAGATGACTAAAGCGCTTAGTGCAAGAGAGAGGAGAATGGATGGAGTGAAAAGGGGAAAGCTTCCACTTGCTTTTCAAGGTCAGGGATATAATGAAGGGCCTCATTTTTTTAATGCTGTTGTCAGTGCTTTCAAAGGATCCTTCTCTGTGTGCTGAATGCCAGTCGCAAGGTTTAGAGTAATTTCTCTCTATGCCTCTGCCTTGGTTTGCTCATTTGTAGAAGGGGAAAGCAACTGCTACCTCACAGTTATTCATTTGAAGATTAAGTGCAGCAAAGTACAGTAAATAGCTTGTTAACATAAATGTAGAGAAAGTTGACTGTTTGATATATCGTGGAGCAATCCCAGTCAGCTGGTAAAAAACAGGACTAGACATCCAGACTCATTTTATAGAGCACCAGAGATCAGCTGTTCCAACGCCTGACTGTGGTAGATGAACAGAAGGGAGAAGGCAGCGTTACATGTCCCAGACAGCCCAAGGGTCAGAGTCCCGGGAAATATTTGCGGATGTGGGGGAGTGAGATTCTGAGGAGCGCTGTGAGACAGCCACTCCGCTGACTCCTTCAAGACTTAATCTTATTTCATTCTGACAGCAGACACAGGCAGGTGTTTTCATTTCATAAGAGCCAGAGGTTCCAAATGGAAATAGCCTCCCTGAGATCAAAGAGCTAATAAGAAGATGAGGAGGATTCAAACCCTGGTGGAGTTACATCCAGAACCCATGCTCTTGACCTTACGCTATCTCTCCAAGTTTTCTGCTTCCTTGCAGAGACCCGTTTTTTCACCTGCAGAAAAATGTGGTGTTGTTTTTTGTTATTTTCTTAACTTTAATTAAAAAAAAAAAACCTCAATGAGTCACTGTAATCTTCTCTTATGCAGTTCAACGGTACAATCTAAGACACTTAAGTGCCTCACTGACTCAGGCCTCCTTAGTCCTTCTGTGATTGGTGGTTAACACCAAAGGGAAAATGATTCCCCTTTGCTTCCGAATCCAACTGGTACTTGCCTGTAAAAAGTACTTATTTACAATCTTCTGTGTATGTTGCTAATAGTTATCTAAGGCCAATGCAAAGAGATACTGTCCTCTCCACCCCCACTTTCTACGGGCATCATAGGTGTTCAATAAATTCTCTCTTTCACAAGCATTTAAAGCGAGTATTCTGTCAGTATCCTGAACATTGTCAGAGGTATTTCTTTGTCTTTGCATTTTTCCAAACTGTGGGCCTATTATCAATCAATCTGTACATCCATCACCCATTTGAATAAGCTTGGACACCTAACCACCAAAACCCCTACCCTTTACCATTCTTAATATACATACACATAAAAATATCTGCATGGTTTCCATGAACAGTGATTGAGCCCCTGTGCTTAGCACATAGCAAACCAGTTGTACAAAATGTCACCAGTTAAAATCTTGACTGAGATTGTTAATCTCCCAAAGAGCCATGTCATTTCTTATACCACTGCATTAAAAACAAAATTCTAATGTTTTGAAAGACCAGTGGGCTTTGCTCCCAGCAATGTTTTTCTTATGTTCTTACTGAAAATGTAGCTAACAATCCTGGTTTCTTCTAAATTGTTACCATGTGTTGCTGAGAAAAACCATTCATAACACAAGGCAACAGGTAGTGGACGACCTTCCTTTTCAGTTTTAGAATGACTCAGAACATTTTAATTACTCAGAGTCTGGTCTCTGCCCAGGTCTCTGATGTTAGACTCCTGCATTATCCATTTGCACAAATTCAGGTGACTGGGGTAGCAGCACCTATGCTAAATTATTTGCATCAAATTCTCTGAATGGACAGTCTTTGGAAAGAGCATCAACTCTTGAGGTAAAGCTGGTTTCTTCTGAGTCTGACACAAAATTCCTGTGTGCCGATGAGTAAGTTACTTAACCTCTCTGAGTCTTGGTTTTCTTATTTCTAAAGAATGGTGGAATAAAACCCAACTCACAAACATATGGAAGGCTGAAAGGAGAAATAATTCCCTGAACTGGTGCATAGGGAATAAATAGCACTTTATTTGGACAACAGCCACGTCCTTAGGAAGGTACAATCCTCCCGTGTCCTTTCTTCATGCCCCTCCTGTATTTGAAAACCCAAATGAAGGATTGCTGAATTAGTCATCGATTTTGAAACCCCTCTCTTTTCCTTGCCATTGGAGTAGATAATCTACATGTGAGTCTGAGTAATTATTTTAGCAACACACTCATGCATTCGCTAATCCCCACTATAAATGTCCACTTTTCAGAGTGTGAAGCGCTTTCCCATCCGTTACCTCATCTGATCTTCACAACAGCCCCATGAGAGCACAAGCCAGGGTTATTATCCTTCTTTGACAGATGAACAAGCAGAGGGTTAGAGAGGTTAAGTGGCTAGTGCGGGTCACACTTCTAGATTCAGGTCTGTGACTCTGAATTCCATCCATGAATTTTCTATTATAGCAAATAGCCATAGGATTTTTGCTACACTCTAAAAACAGACAAAAGGTTTTCTGGGGGAAAAAATAAAACCAGCAAAGTAATGGCTGATGGAGAATAAGCCAGCTAGTCCATCCTTCCACACCACACTGGTCCCACCTGGCCTTTGCCCAAGGTCTCTCTCTCCCGAGCACTTCTCTCTCAGCCTCTAGTCCCTTGGCCTCTGCCCATGGTTCAGCGCATCAGGCTCTGGTGCAGAGCATCATGGTTCACAGCATCCCAGGCTTCTGCACAAAGACTGTGATCAGCCACCCCATCCATTTCTTCAACTAATATTTACTGAATGCCTGGCACAGAGTCCCACAGTTTCCGAGAGTCTCCTTCTAGTGGGGAGGAACAGACAACAAGCCAGATAATGAGTATGTGCAGTATCTTTATGGTGGTAAGTGCTAAAATGGCATGAAAGCAGGGAAGAGAAGCAGGGTAGGTGTAGAGGAGAAGGGTGCACGGTGAGATAGGGTGCTAGGGATGCTGGCTCTGAGCAGGTCACACTACAGACTGAGCAAGGTGACTGAGCAGAGGTGAGGACAGGACCATTTGGGTTTGGGGGGATGAGCACCAGGCAGGAGGGTCTGCAAGCACCGAGGTGTTGAGCCAGCATGTCCTGGAGTGTTAGAGGAACAGCAGGGAAGCTGGTGTAGCTAGAACCGAATGAGGGTGGGTAGACAGTGAAAAGGAGGCAGTGAGGGGGGCTGTGATTGTAAATAACTCACAGAGCATTGGAATGACTTTCTATTACCCTGGATGAGATGGAAAGCCATTAAACATTTGGACAGAACTGACATTTTATTTTCACAGAATCCCTCTGGCTGCATTGTTGAGATGGGCAAGGTGGGAACGCAGAGACCTCTGAGGAAGTTATTACAATAATCCTGGAGCGAAACAGCAGTAGTTTGGATTAGAACATGGGGAGGAGTGTTTGAACTCTGTATATATAGTTAAGGCAGAACCAACAGCATTACTGGTAGTTCAGATATGGATTATAGAGAAGCAGGCATCAAACACAGCTCCAAGTTCTCTGACCCGAGCAACTGTAAAAAGTGGAATTGCTCTTTACTAAAAGAGGGAAGGCTGCAGGTGAAGCATATTGGAAAGAGTTTGGGGCACATCAGGAATTCTAATTTGGAGGTGTTCAGTGAGAGAAGCCAAATAGACAGTCAAAGGCAGACTTTGGAGCAGGCCGTTGGATTTCTGAGTCTGGAGTTCAGACAGAAGTCTAAGCTAGAGATAGAAATATTACTTTGTCAGTGTTCAGATTTTATTAAACTTGTGAAACTGAGTAAGACTCCCAGGGAAGTGAATACTAAACAAGACGTTGCCCACTAGCTGAATCTTGGGACACTCCCTGGCTAGAGGTTTGGGAGAAGAGGAGGATATATCAGGCAGGTGGGAGAAGAGTGGAGGGGGTTAGAATTGGGTGAGGGGAGGAGAAAGTCTTGGCTCTCCCTTCTGCAAAATCGTAACCAATCTTCTGTAGCACCTTCTATGTTCAGTTTGAGTTTTCTTGATGGAGGCTGACCAGGCCTTTAGCGTGAGCATCTCCTCATCTCCAGTCTCCTTAGCGCCCTCCTTTCTAGATGGAGGGCATCTAGAGGCCCTCCAGGTGAATCTCAACTTGTCTTATAGCTGAATCACAAAAAGTACAGGGACCCCAGAAATCATCTGGTTTTGTGATTTCCCAACTGCAGTCTTTGGAGTAAGTTAAGGAGTAATTTTCCTTCATTGTTGGGAAACCTATAAAACTGTTAGTCCTTCATTCCTCGAAAGGCTTTGTTTAAGCCACAGCATCCCGGCAGTCAAAGGCCTCTCCCCTTCCTTCTAAGAAATATTTGTGATTTCCATCAGAACTTAGACATTTCAGAGAGCTCCGATTACTAGTCAAGAACATCCACAGGGCAGAGGAGACAAGGGAGAAACACTCTGTACTCATAAGTTTGGCCTCAATTCAGACTGATTTGAAAAGGGAAGACACCATCTGCATATTCCTCCCGCTGAGGAAGGACTCAGAGCCCCAGAATCCTAGACAAGATGCTAGAGATCAACTAGTTCAACCTTCTTAGAAAGATAAGGGACTTGGGCATAGACAGTTTCTAGTATCTTTTTCAACATCATATACCAAGTGTGTTTGATCCAGGACTAAAAACCAGGTCTCAACTTGAAACTTTCTCCTCAGATTCAGATTTAACTAATCTCTGTTGGCATTTACTACATGCCTGGAAACATGTCATGCAGTTTCAAATGTTATCACTCTTATTCCTCACCATGACCACTAAGATTAATATGATTACCTTTCTTTGACAGATGATAGAATTGCTACTCAGAATGGAAAGTGATGTGTTCACGTGTCTGCCATGTTGAAAGAGTAGGATTGGAGGCCATGTCTGTTTGATTCTATGCTCTGGGAGCATCCAGCACAGCTACTGCCTTCTTGAGCAGCACTGTTTCATAGATTTCTGCAACACAAGTCACTGTCTTCCCTCCAGTAGGTTAGCCCTCTCCACCTAGCTGTGTGGGTGAGTGACTTAACTCTGAGTCCTGAGCATGGTCCCCAGGACCAAACTGCCTGGCTTTCAGTCATGATTCTGCCCTTTATTAGCTCTGCAACTTTGGACTGGAGAACTTCCTGAAGCCTCAGTTTCTTCACCATAAAATGAATGAATGCTCTACCTGCCTCCAGGGAGTTAATAATAAGCAGTATAAAGTGCAAAATCACTTAGCAAAATGTCTGATATGTATAGTAGATGCTCAATAAATGTTAAATGTAATAGGCAATAACTGAGCTATTTGGAAACATACTCTCCAGTGCTTCAAAATTCTTTTCTGGACCATGTCCAGGTAAGAAAACCAATACCAAAGCCCAGACATGGTACTTTTAGAAGTTTCAGCAACATGCTCTGTGACAATCAGGGATCCATTAGGAAAGAGAACCATCCCAGGTTCTCTGTGTTAAGTCACTCACCCTCACAGCAGAAATAAGGGATTTATTATGGGAATTAGATCTTAAAAAGCAATATAAGACCAAAGGTATACAGTGATGACTAAGTCCTAAAACCCCCTTTGAAATCCCAATGAGAAAGTGTTAATAGTAAATACACACATAACGGGCAGAAAAAAAAACACTGAAAGGAAACTCACTCAAATGTTCACGTTTGATTTTTCTGAGTGATGGGATAATGAGAAGTTTTATTTTTACTTCTCATTTACTGGATTTCTAATTTTGTATAATAAACAGGTATTCAAATCAGAAGTTATTCATTAATAGTTATTGTTCATTTGTTTCTTTATTTACCTAACACTTCATTTTAACCCTTAAATTACCTAATGTTTTTTTTTTCCTCCAAAAAAATACTTAATATACTGGAAGTACTTACAATTAAAAAGCTAATTCTGGGAAAGAGACTAGGTCGAAGAAGGAAATAGAATGGATATAGAACAGGAAAGCAAGGGAAATGATCACTTTATTAAATTAATAAATTTAATCCTCTGGATTCTGAGAGTCATCACCAGACAATATTATCTTATCTGAGTGTTTAAAAAGAAATAGTGAGCATGGCCACGCCGTGGGGCATCACACGCAGGGGTGTGAGGATACTGAGTCCAGGCCCATGTCTGAAACTGTCTGGGTCTCACCCCTAAAATCAGAGCCCTCCACACAGGGGGCTTCTTACGTCTTTCTTGTTTTATGTGTCAGAGCCTAAAGTCATGACAAAGAGAAGGATTGGGGTGAGGGCACAGGCAGTGGAAGGGGGGAGCTGGGTGAAAACAGCAAGACCATTAACTATTACCGGTAAATAGGGATTGCTCCTCTTGCCCACTGTCATCCTGGCAACACTGGCAAGAGAGAGGCAAACCAAAGATAAGAAGCTTGGGGATTTTTTGGTTTTCCTGGGTAAGCATGTTTAGACCAGAGTTTGATATTCTAGACAGAATCTGAGAACATGAGGTTTGGAAGTGTCAAAGGCCTTGAAAGTCTAACTCTCTATTTGATACATGAAACCCAGAAAGTCCAATCACTGGTTGAGACCATACAGAGCCTGCAGCCAAGCAGGAACTTGGCCTGCTTAGCTGTTGCTCTATAGCATACCTCCACCTACCTCAGCTCCCACCATGGCTGATTTTCTGATGCTGATATTGATCAACACTGAGGAAGGAAAGAGGGGCAGCTCCGGCCCTTTAATCTTAGCCTTATTTGGTAAGAATGGGACAGTTCCCCCCACAGATCAGCACAGTGAATTTGCTAGTTTTCTTCAAGACCCTGGATAGCTCACAGCAGAGACCAACTTGCAGTCAGCAGTCCTCGCTTCTCTTCCCATTGGTCCAGAGGGGACCCAGCTGGTGACCCAACAGTCCATACAAGACCAGGTAAGCCCCCAAGCAGTGATAAACAGTTTAAGTATGTTCTCTATCCTGTCCCTCTCCTGATAACAGATACAGAATAGATATATGTGCCTGCCTGCAGCTGCCCCTAGGTCTCAACAGAAACCTCATCACCAGTCTTTACTCCCAGAAAACCTTCCAACCAGTTAACTTGCACATAGCTGGCCACTCAGCTAAGACCAATAATGAGCCCAACAAAACCAAGAAGTGTGTGGTTTTGATAGAAAAGATTTTATTACTGGCATTAGTCAAGAAACTGTGGGCCAGCAAATTTTCAAAGCAGTCTTAAAAAATAATCCTTTTCCTTGATACTGAGATACTGCGCAGAGAAAGAAGGATAAGAGTATAACCTTTTAAAAGCTCAATTTTTCTTAGTTCTTTTAGTAACTCCATGCACCCAACCCTAGACTTTAAAGACTTCATCTTAAAAAGATTATAGTGTGGGAAGAGGAAACAAGGTATAGAAAAAAACATGCTGAGCCTCAGGTCAGGAAAGTGACTGTTTTGATGCTTCTGTCTATTGGGTATATAGCACTGGATGAGGCATTTCACTTCTGACCCTGGCCTCTTCCATAAAAAAGTGGCATAATATTCATACTTTTCTTTTCAAACCTTGCTATTTATAAACCTTGTTTTAGAGGATAAACAGAGCAGGTGTGAAAACATTTGGATATTATTGTTTTCATTAATTATAGTATTAGAATAAGTCCTCAATCACATTAGCACTCACTACAAAATGCAATTGTTCTCCAGATATCAATGCTTGCATTTCTGAATGGATGGGGAAGAGAAGGAGAGGGAAGAAAAAAAAAGATCATTCTTTTTCCTGGAAAGCTCTGTTGTTTAAAGCTCTTCTTGGAGCAAAAAATCCCAGCCACACTAGAAAACAGAATACAAGCTTCTCTTTGATGTCACCACTCTCCCAAAGAACTTCTCCACTTCCCCTTTTCACCAGCAGATTCAGAATC
Source organism: Talpa europaea (assembly GCF_964194135.1). Taxonomy (NCBI): domain Eukaryota; kingdom Metazoa; phylum Chordata; class Mammalia; order Eulipotyphla; family Talpidae; genus Talpa; species Talpa europaea. Next base: position 113,445,880 of record NC_140070.1, on the reverse strand, counting down.
CTGATGGCTAGCCTTCTTTGGTGAACAAGTTAAATGTTTAACTCCCCTCCTCCTACTCCTGCTTGAACATGTACCATGAGGAAAACAGAGACCAAGGAAGAGGAGAGAGCTCAGAGAGAGATGCAATTGTGTTCTTTGAAGGAAGAATGTTAATGAGACTTACATTTTGGTTTAGAGCCAAATAATTTTCTTCAAACAGAGGAGGTCACAGCAGCCCAGACAGGAACAGGCAGGAGCAGAAACATGAATACTGTTCTTTAGCTAGTGGTGTTACCTCCCATTTGTGGTTCCTAAGAGAGAACACTGAGGCAGGCCTGGCCTTAACACCCTGCCCTGCATTAACAAGCATGGGCCTGGCCTTTCAGGCACAATCCTTCTAGGGAAGGGCCTTTTTCCCCTGACTTGGGTTCTGCCTGAAGCCAGGGTGAGTCCTATAAAGATTCCAAACTCTTCCTGATTCACACAGACCAATCTGTCATGCCTACCAGTGTTGGGCCACACTCTTCCTTAACCCAACCTGGAAATCAACACATATCCAAAGAGAGAAGTGGGGATCAGAAAAATGAGGGGATCTGGGGCCTTCTAAAGGAATCAAGAGGAGAGTTCGGCAGGAAGCACCTTTGGTATCTCCTTTACCATGCTATTCTTTAACTCCTGAGTCACCCTCCACACCCCACAGTTCAAACTGAGACTCAACCGTCTTACCAGATTTGGACAGATGCTGCAAATGCTGCCTCTCCTATGACTGTGGCAATCTGACACGGTGCTCTCCCTGCTCCATTTCAGATCTTCCAGCACATCTTTCAAGCGGTCAGTTCTCAGCCGGATCGAGGAAAGACCAGCCTGGTATAAGACAAAGTCAGCAATCATTAGCCAGCATAGAGCCTTGAACGTGCATGTGCAATTATACTAATCGCTTGATTGATGCAGATTTGGTTGGGAAATACTACATTTTAAGGAAGTGCAACCTTTTAACTTCTGAGTAGGAATAGGCAGCATGCCAAGGGGAGGAGTAGATTAACTATAGAATAATCTTCTGAGCCATCGGCACCAAACTGGGCACAAACCAAACCAGGTAGGTCCAAGATTCTCAGAAGTTCCAGGGATCTGTAGGCTGGCTAGGTAATTGTCAGGTACCTTAACAAATAAGCTCGCCCCCTCCAATTTGCCAAGGCCAGGTTTAGGCAAATCACTTTGTTTTTCACAATGCTACCATCCACATTTAATCAAAATTAATACCCAAACTCCATGGCTCAGAACCCTAGAATATTGGTGTCTTTGATTTTAAAAACCTCAGTTGCCCATGTGCAGAGTTGACTTCTCTCTCTTCCTGAATAGCTTTGAATAACTCATGACCTTTTTTTTAAAAAATAAAACAAAATTTCATCACCCATATTCCTGGAATTAGTCTGATAAGATTGGATAGAGCCAGAAAATCATAAAAGTCTTGGGTTCAGAAAGACTTTGAGATTCTATGTATGAATTTTCAACATAACCCTAACAAAGTATCTTCTTCAAACTCTTTTGATATCTCTAGGGCAGATAACGCTCTACCCAGCCCCCCCCCCCCCACCTTGCAGGAAACTGGTCCATTTCACTCGTGATCAGATTCAGAAGTTGGTCAGTTTATACTTGGACTTATTTATTTGTTCTGTTACAGGAAGGCAACCATCACCAGCAAAGTAACATCAGAGGTATTTAGAACTGTGTGAGCTCAGTGATCTCAGTGGATATAAATAGGGTTCATGATCACAGGCTATCTGTACCCCAACCCCCACCCATATGTAAGTGCTTAGTCAGCAGAGTGCACAGACAAAATTGTATGCTGCATATAGTACACATCTATTGCCAGGACTAGAGAAATATTTACAAATGAGTCTTAGATATTGATGATAAGGCTTATGTGGAAATTCTTTTTTGGTCACAGAAAAGATATTTGAACTTACTTACTTTGATTTTAACTTTTAGAAGATCATGTGAAAATCAGGTCACTATATCTTTCTGGACATGAGAGGGAAGTATCTCTCACCACCTTAGTCATTTCTCTAGATTTCTCCCTTTCTCTTGCCTTAAGATTTGGGTTCATAATATGGTCTCAGAACTGAAAAACTCCTGGAATAAATATTATCTGATTTCTTCATCTTAAAACTAAGAAACAGAGGCCTAGAGAGAGGAGGCAACTGACCCAAGGTCAGTTGAGATACTGGAACTAAGTCACAGGTCTTCTAACTCCTAGGAAAGTACTGCTTTACTCTGGATTATCAATGATATATCAGTGATATGTTGAGTCTGTGAAGACTGTGATGGTGTTTCCAGTGAGCTTTGGAAAGGAAATAAAGTTTTATGGAATAGAGAAAAGGGCTGGCTGCTCCAGGCTCCCCATGTGCCAACCTCTTGGAGTAGGGACTGCTAACATGACTTTTATTTTTTTTTAAAGATTTATTTGTTTATGCATACAAGAGCTGGGGTACAAGCCAGGGACACAGGGGGTTCACCAGAGACAGAGACAGAGTGGGGAACAGAACAGGCAGACTGACTGAAGTACACTGCTGAGGGGAGCAGCGGGCGAGTCAGGAGAGGTCTGCTGTGCCATGTGGGTTGCTCCCTGGCCTGCCGGGGATGGAACTTGTGCTGCAGAGGCTGTGGATTGCTTCATAGTGTGGCGCTTAACTCCTTGCTCCACCAGGGAGGCCCTAACACGACTTTTAAAACAACTAAATACACAACACATATCATCTAATTGTATCAGTGTGCAAATATAGCAAAATTAGGTCCATCATAATAACTGCTAGTTATTGAGCTTCTATGTTCCAGACAATTTATAAACATTAACGCTAATCCTTCCTATGGGTCTCTGAAATTGGTGTTTCTATGATTGCTTTTCAGATGAATAAACTAAGACTTGGAAGACACATAGCCAGTGTAACAGTCAAGATTTGGGGCCCAGTCTTCTTGACACCTAAGCCTGTGCTATTTTCACTATAGCTACCATCTTCTCTAGATGATCTCAAACCCACTTCTGTGCCCCACCCACTAGCAAAACCCCAAACATTTTATATGTCTGGTGCTGATGTGACAAATATTTGTGGTATTTCTTTGAAATTCCTTGACTACTCAAATTAGTTATTTCATCAGTCAAATAAGAAAGTATTTTCTGCATGTATTGATGTATTTTTCATATTTAATACATATTATAGAGAACAGGGCAAAGTAAGACCCTAGCATCTGGCGGTTAGTTACAATATTAAGTATGTAAATGCAAGTAAATAAATACAAATAATAATGGTCTGAAAATATTTATTTTAGTCATGATTTTTAAAGCTGCTAATTATACTAAAACATGTTTATATTAAAAGATTATCTACAAAATTTAAAATGGGAACACTTTGCAGTAGAGCCTGGTACAGCATCTTGTTATATATATTTTTTTGTTATAAATTCTTTGCATATTTTTCTTTAATATATACTTTTTAAAAAAGATTTATTTATTTATGCATACAAGAGCCAGAGGTATGGAGAGTGAGGGATTCACCAGAGACAGAGCGGGGAACAGAACAGGCAGACTGACTGAAATACACTGCTGAGGGGAGCAGTGGGCAAGACAGGAGAGGTCTGCTGTGCCATGTGGGTCAACTCCCTGCCTGGGATTGAACTCATGCTGCAGTGGCTGTGGGTAGCTTCATAGTGCTGCGTCTAAGCTCCTTGTGCCACCAGGGAGGCCACCAATATACACATTTTTAAAATATATATTTTGATGTTTTAAATAGACAAGAAATATATGGATTAAATCAGCATTTGCTTCAGAACAATGAAATATGGACTGTCTAGGTTAGAATAGCATTTACAAGCCGAAAGCAGCTTGTGGACTCTGATAGGTGCAATGGGTGGTAAAGTAAAAGAAAGCCAATGATGTGATTCATTCTACACTGCACTTAAAGTCTTGGGTGACAGTCCACAAGCATGGAGTTTGTGGCATTCTACTAAAGAGTACATTTACACTGCAATTAAAAAACCCTGGTCTTGGGCCAATGGAAGAACTATCTTCTTACGAAGTAGTTGTTACAAGATGCACATTGTGTGATTTATACTTCTATTTCACACCCAAGTGAAAAGTAAGGATTTTCTCTTCCTTCTAAATTTCACTGAGGATTTTTCAGTTCAAGCATACAAACATTTGGAGTCAATGATAGAAACACAATAAAAACAACTAACCTTTGGACAGGGCTTTCGATAAGCCAGACATTGTTCTATGCACTTAAATGGTATTAACTCTTGGGTCTTCATAACAATTCAGTGTTGTTATCTCCACTTTTATATATGCTCAAGTTTGCAGAGCTGCTCCATAAGGGAGTCTTTGTTCAGAGGGAGGCAGTGCTACCATAGCACTGCATGGCCTCTGTAGAGCCCTGGCCAGTGAGTGGCCATCCACCTCACAGTCCCAAGCAGCAAGGGTGAAGTGATTGGGGCTAAATGTTTCAGCAGGTTCTTGGTGGTTTCTACTTCCTCAATGCCACCATCTTCCTTACAAGAGAGAACTTCCTATTTTGATAGGTGAGTCATCTAGTTATTCTTCATGATCTTCAACTGAATGCCTCTTTTAGAAAGAGCTTCTTCATGTTCAGTATTAGGCTTACCTTATTGTCACCTCTGCCAGTTTTGTTCGTCATTCTCTGAGCTTGCATTATCTTTATTCTGTCAAAGCGTGCTCTTTTGTAGATCAAAAAACACCAGCCAGTTCTCATTGTGCCAAAATGTAAGCACCCAAAGACCAGGATTCATGTCTAGTTTAGTCATTATTCTTACACCATCTGCTCAGCACATAACAGCTTTTTAAATAAATGCTGAAAGAATGAGTGAATAATGAATAAATGTTGAAAGAATGAATGACTCCTCTTTGAGGGCTTTCTAGACTCAGCAGGCCCCAACATCTGTTTTAGTATTGATTCCTTTAGTCATTAATTCAGTAAATATTTGTTAAATGACCACTACCTGAAAGGGAATATAAAGTCCAAGACATGGAATGGGAATATTCACGCTTGAAGATGTGTGTTCTTCATTCATCCATCTGTTCATTCACTCAATGAATAAGCATACTGAATATTTCCCGTGCTAAGAACATGCAGTAAGTGGAGGCATGGATATTAAAAACCATGGATTTAGACTGGAAATCCTGGTTTCCAACTTGACTTCATCACATAACAGCTGTGTAATTGAGCAACTTACTTAACCTCTCTGACCCTGTGTTTCTTTATTTCAAAAATAAAGAAAATACCATTATCAACATCCTCAGTTAGCTATGAGGATTAAAGATGATCACACATATTAAATGCTCAATAGATCTTAGCCAGCAGCTATTATTATTTCTGTGGGGAGTGAAACAAAGAAGAATTAGACATAATTCTTGTTCTCAAAGAACTGACGAACTCAAAGGAATATAAATTATTAAAATATGAGGTACAAATGAAAATGCCAGAGGTGCTCAGATTAAGATGACTTACACCAAGGGAAATCAGAAAAGGTGTCCTTACTGGAGGAGGTTGCATTTAAGCAGGTTTGGATATGCAGACATGGAGAGGAAAGGCATTCCAGGAGGTAGAAATCGCCCGACACATAAATGGAGATATTAAGGAAAAGCCTATGTTCTGGGCTTCTGAGTCATTGGACAATTAATCTGCAGGAGTACAACAGGTATCAAAGACAGAATGAGACAATCCTAGAGAAATGGATTGGAAATATCTTGGGGAAGATCTTGAAGGTCAGTCAAGAAATTTGGGTTCCATTCTTTATAGACTGGATATGTCTGTGCATTTATGTGCACTGCTCACTGTTTTCGTTTTGTTTCCAACTGTGCATGGGTAGGGATATGTTTTCAGACCTTTGAGATTTTAGGTTATTTATTCCTCATGTTTGGAAAATTTGATCCTCTCCCAATGTGTTTTAACATCCATCATGTTATTTGAAAGACCCAGTAACTCTGTGAAATAGGCCACAGTGGGACATGCAGAAACTTACATGGACAGGTGAGATAACCTGTCTGTGCCAAGAGCTGTTACTTGGATGGACTGAGATGTGAATTTTATGGCTTATTATTCCAGGAATTTCTGTTTTCTGAGGCAGGGAAATTCAAAGTTTTCCCTCAAAGGATACCTCAAGAGTAAAGCCAGTCATGTTACCTGAGTGGCAGTGGTAGGGAAGAGAAATCTTAATGAAAGGTGGGGGTGGTTTGCTTCTGAGACCACAGACCACCCTCTTTTGTTGTGATTTGCAGCAGTAAGTTCTATGCAAAATGAAATCAGCTATAGCTATATCCCTGTTCTCCTGGCTTGGCCTAATGGGTGCATTTCCTCTGGCTTCACCCCAGCTTTCTTAAAGGGCTTCAAAAGAAATTATTATTGACTGAACTCCGGGGTTATTTATAATGGAAATCCAGTCTCTCATTCCTCCTATCCTCCACAGAAGACCTGGGCTCTTAATCTGAACCTTGGGGAATCAGAGGCCCAATTTGCTTTATTTAGATTTGAGGACATTGGATTTTTTTTTTGCAAAGAGCTTGAAGTTCTACTGAAGATAAAAGTATCCTATGTTCCAATGTCTTCACCAATTTAAGTAACTCATCTTCTTCTTCAAATCCTATTCTCATATTTCCCAAAGTTGGACATTGTTTCTATTCCACACTCTTTAAGCATTTGTATAAAAGGACAGTTTGGATAAGAACCAACTTTTGAGCACACCCCAGAGGCAATTTACTTAAGTTGTACACACACATACACACACCCACGCACACACACACACAAATTTAAATTTAAGTACATTTACCTGACATTTATCCAAGAGTTTTGAAATCCAGGCAGGAGGTTCTGTGATTGTGAGTTCCATGTTCTCTAGACGTGATCATACATAATAAGTGTTTAATCATTTGTTGGTTAGTGAATCTGTCATTAAGCATGCAAATGTCTATATAAAGAAATGCAGATCTACAATCTATGGTCAATTGTAGTAGTTTTTTTTTAATTTTTCTTACGCTTTTCTGCCTGTTTCCTATCCTTTCTCAAACATACATACTGACTACTTGGTTGGTAACATTTTACCTATTTTGTGTGTGTGTGTGTGTGTTGGAAATCTTCATTGTAAACCACTCAGCACTTTTTGAAAAGTTTTATTTTGACAAAAGTATAATATTACATGAAGTATTATGTAGTAATAACAATATACCATGTATATTTTGGAAAACTTGTCTTTTTCATTTAATACTTGTGTGACCTATATTATAAAAACTAGCAACAACAAATGTTGGCAAGGTTGTGGAGAAAAAGGAACTCTCCTGCACTGCTGGTGGGAGTGCAAACTGGTCCAACTACCATGGAGGGCTGCGTAGAGATTCCTCAATCTGCTAAAGATGGAGCTTCCATATGATCCAGCAATTCTACTCCTAGGTATTTACTCAAAGGACACAGAAACATTAATTCCAAAGAGCACCTGCACCCCTATGTTTATAGCAGCACTATTTACAATAGCTAAGCTATGGAAGAACCCAAATGTCCCAAAATAGATGACTGGATCAAGAAGATGTGGTACATATACACCATGGAATATTACTCAGCAATCAAAAAAGATAAACTCATGCAATTTGCAGCAACATGGATGGAGCTGGAAGGGATCATGTTCAGTGAAATAAGCCAGAAAGAAAGAAAAATAAGAGATGGTCTCACTCGTTGCAGGAATTTAGAAAACCTAAATAAGGGACCAGGAAAAAGACTAATTATAATAAAGTAAAAATCAAAATCAACAAGTAACTATAAACCAGAAACACACTTTGGGTGGGGGTGGTGGAGAAGGGAGTAGGATCAAAACAAGGGGGGTGGGAATTATATGGGGGATATAACCAAGATGAAAATGCATACATTGTGCAAAAATGAAAAATGATGTAAAAATATATAAAGTTAAAAAATTTAAAAGAATACCTGTATGACCTTAGACAAGTTAATTAGATGCTTTGGCCTTCCATGTCCTCATTTATAAAATGGATAAAATAATAGTACCTACCCCTTGAAAATTAAATAGAGGATGGAGAATGTATTACCTGGCCCAGTCTTTGCCATAGCATATACTTAATAAATGTTTGTTAAAATGATGACAATGACTTTTTTATAATCTAAGTGACAGGATTGGCATGATGATATATATGCACTTTCAAGCTATAAGTCAACTTCCTCTTCTTTGGTAAGAGGTCAGATAAAAGAATTCAGTAAGATATTTTAATTATTCATGAATTTATTATATATAGACTACCCATTTAATCAAAGTATTTGAGATGGCTTACAATACAATATATAAGCAATGTCATCATTAACATTTGGATTAAGAAACGCATGAGTCATTTATTGAACCAAATACTTACATAGTCTTTTACAGACTACCTGATTCTTTTTCAAACATCATTCCAGTTCTTAATTTTCCAGTTCTTAATTTTTGTTCATGAAACATTATTTGTTGCTGTATCTGAAGGGGAGTATGTAACTTGCCTTACTTCTCACTATTCAGTTTGTGGTTAAGGGATTCAGAAATATCCTAGACTTCCTGCACTGCTGGTGGTTAAGGGATTCAGAAATATACGAGAATCACAGTGCCATCTTCCCCGAGAGAAGAACAGGGCATCAGTTACCCCTCAGCATTCATTTAAACCCCCAAGTTCCCATTTCCAAGGCTGGGCTATGCTGAAGGGGCAGTAAGGCAATAATCAATCTGGCTCTAGGTTTGATGTAAATTCTGGTTTTCCTACTTTTCAGTTGTGTGACCAAGGGCAAGTAAGACAGTTCTCTGAGCTTCGATTGACTAGTTCATTTAGATCAGAATAATGCTATCTTACTGATTTTTGTGAAGATAAAATGAGACAATGCATATTTTGGGGACAGAAGTGTGGAATACAGGGCACATGATGCCTGGCTATATACAAGACCAACTTTGGCTTTGATAGCCTTGAAGCCTTGGGAGTTTTTGGCTGTCACAGTGTGTGACTCAGAAAGAAAGTGTGTAAAAGGTGGGAGGGGAAGGGAGGGGCCCAAACCCAGTTCAAAAGAAAGGGAGAAGGTTTGCAGAAAGAATAAGAGTCTATGGTTGCCCAGCCCATTGGATCAGGGGTTGGCCTAAGGGGTAGGAGAAAGGAAAGAATGATAACTAGGAGATGCAAGTTCTAGATATTTTGTTGCTAATCCAATTGAATCACTTCATGAGAGCCTTCTATTTCTGGGTGGAAGTTTACCATCTGAAGAAAAATGGGCACCAGTAATCTGATTGCCAAGGTTCCTTTCAGCCTTGGTATTCCATTACAAATTCCAGGGACTCAAGGTTTAGCTGGATAAAGGGAACATGAAAGCCTTGAACCTAGCAGTCCTGGGTGTGTCTATTTTGGTTCCTAAATGCTAACTGATTTGAAAGACTCAGTACTCTACATTTTGTGTTAAAACAACTTTCCCACCCCATCCCCCAACTTCAATTATGTTCAGGCATTTAGGAAATAAAGGTCATCATTCACATTGACCCCATTCTGCATTATATGTTAGCACCAACTGGAAAAAATAGCATCTAATTCAGGCAAGGGGTAGATCCACAAGCAATGCTTAGTCATCATGTGATGTAAGTAGGAAACATGCCTAATCAAAAGATTTCCAACTGGGTTGACACTTTGATGATCAAGTTAGATCCAAATAATTGTGAGGCTTCTCAGGAATAGGCAGTGGGGTTCCTATCAAAACAGAGAGAAAAATGGAGAAAAGGAGAAGGAAGGAGAAAGGAAGATTGAGTAGAGGGAAGATAAAGGAAGAGGAGATGAAGAAGAGGAGGAAGAAGGGAGAGAGGGAAGAAGGAACTCTTGGAAGGCAATTCCCAGTTCACAAAATACCTTAACAAAATAATATCCCATCTTCGTCTTCATATCACCGTGTGATTATTACACTTTTGCAGAAGAGGAAACTAAAACTCAGAACACGGAAGCAACTGTCAAATGCCACATGAATTGATTTCATTCCAGTTGAACTTTCTTTTGAAAAATCCCTTTCTATGTTGTATTAGAGGTGTGTGATGTTAGTGTGTGTGCGTGTGCGTGTGTGTATGTGTATCCTCCCTCACTCTTCTTCTTGATCACCTTAAGGATAAGACCTGGGTTACATTTAAGTCAACTCTCCCCAGAGTATCTGAGGTTTAGCATCTTCCACACAGTGAATGCTCAGTTGCATATGTTGTTGGATTAATGAACAAATCCCCAAATATAGCGCCTAAATCAGGTATCCTAAAACTGAACTTCTCCTTCCCCTGATTTCATTGTCTCAGTGATGGGCAGGATTTGGGTGAGACTGTTCACCTGACATTCTCATTCATCTTTTCAGGAATCAGCCTAAGGACCCAGGTAATGGTGTTTAGTCACTTACGGAGCAGCTTACATGGAGTTCTATGCAGACTTTGAGAAATTCATGCCATGAAGCGGTAGAGCAAGAATTATCTGACTCATATTTTGCACAAGAGAAGACTACAGTCTGGGGAAGTGAAATGTCTTGCTCGGACTCACCCAGGGTAGACTACTGGAGCCCTGTTTTGAAATCTTCCACCCAGGCCCTGGGCCATGTTCCCAGTACTTTTTCTGTGTCTTGATACCTCTTGACTTCTCAGAGCTCAACAGGAACATTTTCTGAGTCCAAGCCACCTGATAATGTTCACCCTCATAGAATTATGATACTACAACAGCCTTACAATGTAAAGAAAGATCCTCACATCAGTATAATCACTGTTATGGATGACATAGTCACATAATACCTCTGTCTATAAAGTTCCCCAGAAGGAAAGGAAAACATTGGTCATTTGCACATACTCTTACAACTTGGTAAAAATGGCCCCATGAGGGTTGATAGGATATTACTCGAATCTACCAGTCTTCTGAACTTAGCCCAATAGACCGTCACTCAGTTCTTCCACAGTGCCCTGAAATTTGCCCTCTTGGCACTGATCTCAGAAGAACTGTTAATTTTTTTTTGGTTGGTTATTGTTTCTAAAAGAAAAAAGCTCTCCAATGCAAATTATTCTTTTAGAGAGCATATACATCATTCAGTAAAATAAAGTAGTGAACACATGTAAAAAGCTAGCTCACTCCAAATATTAATTTAATATTCATTGAATGTTTACTATTTGCCACACATACTTCTAAGCACTAGAGATACTAGGGTGAGTGAATACAACAGACAAAACCTCTGAACTTATAGACCTTATATTCTAGCAGGAAGAAACAGAAAAGACAAACACAAATAGGAACCATAATGGGGTGCTAAATGTGATGCAGGAGGATCAATTAGGGGAAGGCAGATAAAGAGCAGTGAAGGCAGACTTGTATTATTTAGCAGAGGTGAGATTTCAACCAAGGTCTGAACATACCCTGTTGCCATCCAGGAGAAGAATGTTCCAGATGGAGGGAACATTAAAAGTTTTGTGGTGTGAGTATGTTTGGGACCATCAAAGAGGTCAGGGTGGCTGGAGAAAATTCCCGAGTGGAGAAGGGGATGAGGTGAGGTCTAAGCAGCAACAGGGGAGCATTTTTAATTTGGCGGGGCCTGGATGGTGTCATGGGTCTGACTCTGAGTGAAATGGGAAATCTCTGGAGTGTTTTGAGCAGAGCATCATAGGACCTGACTTAGGTTTTAAGTGAATCATGCTGGTTGCTATGTGAGGACTAGACTTGGTGGGGTGGGCAAAAAAGAGAGGTGGGTATGATGTGAGAGAGGAGAAGGATTAGTAGCTATCCCAAGAGTTTAAGCTTAATGTGGTTGTGGTTTAGACCATAATAGTCTATACCACTGGCGCAAAATGAGGAAAAGACCCTGCACTAAGTTTTCAGATGACTTCTCTTTAAAGGGTTGAACTATGGGAGAAAGTTTAGGAAAATATATACTCAATTGAAAGTTATCTGTGGAACATAAAGAAACAATGCAAAGGAGCACACCAGAACAAGCCTTTGTATTCTGACAGCAGGGCAGAAAGAATGGAAGTTACCAGGTGGGAGGACAGGTGGGTGTAGGGGGTCTAATGGACTGTTGTGGAGGATTGCTGGTGCTCTGGTGATGGGCATAGTGTGATAACACACACTTGAAGAGGTATGAACCTCTGTACCCCTAGAATATATACAGTGTTATAAACCAATGCTTCCTGAACAAAACATAAGTAAAAAAAAATTTAAATAATAAAATAGATATTCTGTACCCTTAAAATTAAACTTAAGTAACTTTCTACCACCCTAGACTAATAATAGCATATAGATAATTTTTCCTTCCAACTGTGGAAAATTAAGTAGCATATTGTATATTATTTCTCTTGGTTCTTATATGACTTGAATCATGATGTGGATTGTAAGTTGAATACTTTAGTCAATTGTTAAGTGATGGAAGAAGCAGACAAAAATATTTCTGAGGACTTCACAGAAGTTTGTGGTAGAGTGTAATACCATCTGCAAAGCTAAAATTCTCTCAGAAAACATAAATATCGTCATTTTAACATATGAAAAGGACAGGTCACTGGTCATGGAAGAAATCTCACTTTACAGATGAAGAACAAACTCAGAAGGGAGATAAACTGTCCAAGCTACACAAAGGATACAAAGCGTGGGCTACAACCTCTTCTCAGTGCAGCGCATTGCTCCTCTATAAGAAGTTTTCCTGATAAAATACTTTGTGCCAATATATTAGAGGGGTCCAGTATATCCCCCTCAACTGCTATTAAGAACCCCAATCTTCTCTATTTCTTCAGTACCTAATAAGAACTGACTTCCAACCACACTATCCTGACCTCATCCTCAAGGTTCCTTGGTCTCTTCTCCCTCATACTCTTCAGGCAGCCCTGTGAGAATTATAGTTCTGCTCTGACAAACAATTCCTAGAGGTTCTGATAAGTCTTGAGAATCCCCAAACTTCAGTGATTTTGTTTCTTCACAAAAAAGACTTACATTTTCAAATCTTGGAATCTCCATATGTGACTGTATTCCTTTATATTTACTCACACATTCATTTTCTGAGGAAAGACTATAGTGTGAATTTGAGTCTCAAAAAATGCCAAAGATTCTTTTTATTATGTTTATGGTAACAACTCTGAAAAAGAAAATTTTAAAACAAAACCCAGCTCATTTGGAAAGGCACTAGATTACTAGACTCAGCTCTTGTCTTTCACCTGTGAAATGAAGGAAAGAGAAGACTGGAGATCATCTGGGGGATCTCAAAAGCACATTCCTAAGACTTTATCACGCACATGCAGACTTCTTCAGATCTCCAGGCACTAAATGTGCTCTTTCCTCACACCCCCAGTCCAACATCCTCCTTCACAGTCTCAAATTCTGTGACTCCCATTCAGACTAATAAATATTTACCAAGCACTGCTCTCATGCTCATTGCTCTGCTGGGTACTATGGAGCAATAAAAAAGAAATAAAAGACATTTCTTCCCTTAACAAAAACTGGAAGAGAGACCTGTCCACATTAGTAAAATTTTGCATTATAGATTTTTTTAAAGGAATGGTGTTTTAGTGCCTTTATGCACATCTTACAATGCAAAATAAGCCCAGAAATCACTGCTTAGGAAAGCACTTAGAGGAATGCTTTAATTAATCCACTAAAATGCTTTGAAATGAACAAATCAAGGACTCCTTTGTAAATGTGGGGGGGAGGGGACCAGAGTCTCAGAAAACAATTGATTCACTTACATATTTGAAGCATTTTTGTCATAGTTTTACAATACTAATGTGTTCTATTACAGAAGAAAATAGAATAGCCTAGACATTTTTGAATGGATCACATTTTCAGAATGATTGGAATTTGAAATCTCAATGAAAAGTACAATCCTACCTGAAATGCTTTGTTGCTCACTTTGACTTTTCAAGAGCCATCTTTAAAGGCTGAATTCAAATATTACCTTACTAATGATGATAATAATCCCTTCTTTTAAATATCTGACCATCCACACTGCCTTAGAGTACTCATGAACTCACCCTTGTTTTTTGAGAACCAGCCACATTTTTTCCTGTACCAGGTCTCCCTGGAATAGGTTGTATGTCTAGCTTACCTGAGATTCATATATAGCAGGTTTTTACATGATATTAGAGCTGTGGTCTTGCTGCCATACTGTGATGGATGACTTTATCAGTTATGATATAGGTCCAGCTCTTCTAAAAGACACCCAAAATAATAATGCCTGAAATAAGTTAGAAATTCTTGTTTACAAAAAAAAAAAAAAATCACTCACAAGGAAACTAAGTCTAATAGGATAGCATTAAAATATTTGGAAGCCAGACTCCTTTTTTTATTGCTGCACTATTTCTACATGTTGCCTTATCTACAAGGTATAAAATGGGCTCTCCTTCATGTCTGTATTCTAGACCACTGGGAAAACAGAAAAGAGGGAGTACTGTTCCCCTACCTCCACTGAAGGTACCACTGGGCCATTGTCTGCATTGCTTCCACTCACAGCCCACATCATAAGATGAGAACTTCATGGTATGGACCCACCTGCCTGATAATGTACTAGAGCTCACCCATAGGGCACATGAGTGCTGATTGTGATTGTGAACTTTCCTCCCAACTTCAGGTTCAGGAAGTCATGCTGACAGCTAGGAATCAGCCGAGAAAGAAGTAATATGACAGAAATTGGCAAATGCTATAAATGAAGTGATTTTTCCTTCCAGAGCTGATGGTTAATCATTTACCTGTAGTCTGCTGCAACTTAGCTGCAAGAGAAGCTATGAAATGATAAAATGCAGTCTTTTTTTTCCCCTGGATGACCAGGTGTCTAGCTAAGAATTCTATATATGAGAACAATCTTCTTATATAGAAGGTAAGAATGGATAGTTGCAAGAAATTAAAAATCTCTATAACCATGATATCATGTGGAAACAGAAAAAATGGAATTGGAAATGTGATCTTAACACTGACAGAACAGATCTGTCTCCAAATATGGGAGGTGACTGCTGTGAAGGACAGTGCTGGAGAGGTTAAACTTATTTTGTGTGAGTTCAAGGTAACAGACCCGTGGGTGGAAGTTATAGGAGCCAAACCTGCTTCCATTTTGACAGCACTGTGCAAAAGTGCAACACTAGTTGCTGCCATCATTGTGAGCATCCAGGCAGGAGCTGAATGGCCACCTATAGTGTCCCTCCAAGGAGATCTCATTATCAGTGGAGGTGAGTCTCTTCTCATCCTTCAGGCTCCAGGGCGCTTTTCCTTACCCTTCAAATTCTCATGGCTCCCAATGTTTTCCTTCACTCTACTTACTGCAGCTGTAATTATTAGTATAATATGTTGGCTTGTGTGGTCTCCTCAACTCCACTCTAAGAGTAGTGACTGTTGTCTTCCTTGCCATTGTGTCTGCCGCACAGAGCACAGTGGACAGCCACAGTGGACCCTCATTACACACTTGCTAAATGGGAGACAGAAGATGCGAGTTATTGTGTGTGAAAGTACCTTGTAAACTGCTCATGATAATTATTCTTTAAAAATAAAATATTGAGATATAAAACAGAACAGAAAGCAGGTAAAGGAAGTGGCAGCAAATATCACCAGACATCTAGGGGGAACTGAATTTGATTCTAAGCTTCCTGGAAACTCAGTACAAAAAGAGAACATATTGGGTTACCGAATTTTCTCTTTCTAATGGGACAAAACTTTTGAAGTCATTGGCAGAAGTCAAGGTTCCCTAGTGATTTATTAAAATGGGACTATTGTTTCCTCCTAGTGAATGTTTAAGCATGATCAAATCTCTCTTATCTAAAGAAAAAGAAGAAGAAAGAAAAGTAAAAGAGACCTTCCTGGGGCTGACCCTCAGAGGCTATCCTAGCCCCCACATTCCTTCAGGAACAGGCTGCCCTTCCCCCTCCATGCCTGCCAGGCCTGCTCAGCTCCCTGCAGCCTCTCTGCTGCTCCAGTTCTTCCGCGGGAGCTGCTGTCCTGATGGGCACTGTTCATCCATCTTGGTGCTCTCTCTTCAATATTTATTGCAGCAGACATTTCTTAATTATTTGAACTCTTGACCTTGCTGGATCATGTCCCTTGGTTCTGCGACACCAAACTGCACTTGCTTTCACCCCATCTTCCTGCGTGCCCTCACCAGGCTCTTTTAAGGACCACGTGCACTCTGTTCCTCTAGTAAATGCTAGCCTTCCTTTGGTTTTACCAGTTTTTTCTTTAACCTTTCCTTTTTTTCATTCTACCCTGAGGATATTTTACTTATGTTCATGGCTTTCGTTTTCTCTGGACCCTAAAGGACTTTAGATTGGGTTACCCATCCAAGTTTTAATGCTACACATATAACTTCCTGGTGAGTCTCTCATATGCACCTCAAATTCCAGCTGCTCCAAATGGACCCCCAGTTTTCCTTCCCTTTAACCTTTTATTCCTCGTGTGTTCCTCAACTCATTGAAGGGCCAGAACTTCCACCTGGTTACTCATGACTGAAATTCTGTTATCATCCTGAACTCTTCCCTGTCCTGACTATTCCACCACCAAGCCCTACCAGCTGCACTTCTTAAGTACTCTCAATTCAGCCTGTTGAGCGCTGTCTCCAGTGCCACTATCTCAGGGCAGGCTCCTGGACTCCTGCCATGGTTCTCAACCAGCTATACTCACGACCTGCCCTCCTTCCAACAGATCTGCATGAAGCAGTGGAATGCTTTGTGGAATTTCTGAGGCAACACTGTGAACTTGTACGTGCCCTGCTTAAAGCCTATCAACTGCTCTCCTGGCCTTCAGGATAAGGCCTCCATAACAAGGCTTATTAAGTGGACCTGCCAGTTCTGACACCTGCTTACCTTTCAGTCTTGTCTCTTTACTCCCCATCAGCTGACTGCATCTGTTCCCTGACACCTGGCTTTTTCTTTCCTCAGGGTCATTGCATAGTCTGTACCCTTCTCTACCCACCCCTCCACACTCCTGCTGAATAATGCCAAGCATCCAAGCATCTTTTCACTCTCATCTTAGAAGTGCCCCCATTTGTTCATTCATACAATAAATATTTGCTGAGCAATTACTATGTGCCAAGCACCATGCAGGCACTTGTAATCCAACAGCGAGCCAGGCATACATAGTCACTGCCCCATGGCCCTAATCCAAGAGGTCTTCCTAGACTTTGCAACACTCCATTAGATCTTAATGGAATCTAGTCCTTAACCATCAGGCACTGTCTGCAGTATTTTTTTTTTTTTCATGAGTCTTAAACTAAGGCACAAACCAGGCTTACAAACTTTTTTCTCTAAAGGGACAGAAGACAGGTAATCAGCATTGTTGTCTTTGCAGGACAAAACAGGTATCTATTAGAACTACCCACCTCTGCAATTTTACAAGGAAGGCAGCAAAGATAATACACAAATTGTGCCTCAATACAACTTTATTTTCAAAGGCAAATGGTGAGCCAAATTTGGCCCATTGGGCCTAATTTGCAGGCTCCTGGTCTAAATAGCCAAATTAGGATGTTCTTACTTTAACTTCTACAGTGTGAGCACATTGTTTAACAGAGTCTTCTCTATAACAGTTGGGTAGAAAATAAGTTGATGGTCAATGACCAAATTAGGAGGAGCAACCTGCTTACTTTCTTTTCTCTGAGGACATATCTCCCTGGTCACAGTATGTCCCATGTTCATCCTATGCAGTCAGTGAAACCTCAGTGAGATGGTTTCATCTAAGCATTTTTGTTCAGCAAATACCAAATCGGTAGTTTTGGTCCCTTTAGTGGTCATGGTCAAGTTTGAAATCCTTTGCGCTACCCACAGCCCCATCTCCAGCCCCCAGCACAGTGGTGCTGTTCTCCCTGGGCATGATAGTTTCATGTTGAATTTCCAGACACACTTCATAGACTCTGTTATAGATTTTTGTTATTTTATAGGTATTTTAAAAAAAGATTTATTTATGCATACAAAAACTGGGGTACAGGCCAGAGGTGTGGGGGGTGGGTGAGAGGATTCATCAGAGATAGAGTGGGGAACAGAACGGGCAGATTGACTGAAATACATTGCTGAGCAGCAGGTGAGACAGGAGAGGTCTGTGGCGCCATGTGGGTAGCTCTCTGGCCAGGGATCAAACTCATGCTTCAGTGGCTGCGAATAGCTTCATAGGTTGCATCTTAACCCCTTGAGCCACTAGGGAGGCCCCTTTATACGTATTTTTTAACTTGCCCTAAAATCTTTCTGGAGAAGATAGGCAATTAGGATATTAAAAAAAAATCAATTAAATCAACGCACAAAGCACATGGCACTAGGAGAGGTTTCAGCGTGGAGTAGGGGCAAAGATAACCCAGGAAAGGTGTTGTCACTAAGGAGGTTATAATGCAGAAAGGAGGTAAGAAGGTGAATAAATAATTCTAAAACTAGGTAGAAGTGCTAAGTCCTGTGAGGCAAGGATCAAGAATCAGCAAAGTGCTCTGGGACTTTCAGAGAAAGTAAAATTTATATTTCACCAAAGAGATCAAAGGAGGCTTTGAGTGAGAAGTAGTGACCTGGACTTGAAAGGTAGGTATTGGGGATACTGATATAGAACTGATGGGGCTTTCAAGACAGGGCAAAGTAGGCATACCCACAAGTTACTCGAAAGCGAGATTTAATAAAGCAACGTCCAGGGACTGGCTGATAAAAGTGCAGCCAAATCCCTCCAAGAAGGTGCCAAGTCCATTCTGGTCTGGAATGCATTGATAATTGGGACATTATGCTCAGAGACTGGAAATTGACATTCTGTCGTCATCTCTCTTGGAATAGAAACCCTGATCCTTTAAAGTAATTAGTACCAATTTGAAGCATGTGTGCAAAAATAAATCACAAGTGTCCAAAAACAGATACATTGAGTTCAATGATTATGAAGCAAACACTCTTATTAGCTCCGCCTATATAAACAAAATCAGAAGCAATTAGCATTTAAAAATAGAAGAGACAAAAAGAGTTCACAGTTGCCACTGGGAAATTATTATTTATATAAAATGTCCACAATGATGACTCTGCACTTGCCCTTCCTGATCTCAGTCACGTCATTTCAATGGCTGAAGGAGCCACTTTCTTTCCTGAAGGTTAGGAGGGAGAACCATGAGCCTATGGATGCTTTCCTGGTTGAAAATGAGAGCTGTATCTTCTAGAAAACAAACAGGTAGGGTTCCATGTCCTCTGCCCTGCCTCTGCATGGTGCCTCACCTCATCCTCTGCGTGCCTAAGAAAAGCATTTGCTGCACCTCAAGATTCTCAGTAGGCCCCTGCAGAGGCCCACATGCACAGAGCAATATTGCCGATGAGGCACCTGCCTGTTGAGCCAGCCTCAATGGCCCACCCTGAAGAAGGGCAGCAGTTCTCAATGTACGCTTTGCAGTGACGCTTGCTGTACTCTCTAAAAAAGACACATCTTGGAGAAGGACACAGCCTCACTTCTGCATTAGGTGTCAGATGTGGAGGCATTTTGACCATGGAACCTCTACAGTACTGAGGTGGAGATGTGGGAATGTTTTGTGTAATAAGAAGCACTGGCAGCTCTGGTTCCTCCGGTAATAAAAAGCACCAGGGCTCTGTTTCCTCCTAGCTGTGTCTAACTTGCCATGCAGACAACCACTTGCTCTTCCAGGGCTTTAGTTTCCCCATCCTTAAAGTTAGGGACTGACCTGGATTATCTTCTTGCTTTATTCCACACAGGTTTTTTTTTTTTTTCATTTCCCTTTTAAAGATGTAATGTAAGTCTTTTACCTACTCCTTTTTCTCTAGTTGCTTGGAGAAGTGTGATGAATGGTAGGTGGCAGAGTAGAGTATATCACTCTATTTTTCTATTCCTTGTTTCTGAAATGAGGAATATATCCCCCATACTTCCTTCCTTGAGAGACTGTGGCTCTGGGATCATGGAACTGGTACAGAGGACTCAGAGGGTCCTATGGCGGGCATGCAGAACCCAGGGCAAGCGCTAGGACCTTGGAGTAATCAAGAGAAAGGAAAACTCATTGCTCCCACTGGCATCCTAATGACAATTATGGTTCAGCCTTTATTCTGACTCCTCACACCATGTGCTTCTAGCGCTGCCATTAGGATGTCTGACCTGGAAGTGGGGTGATCGAGTAACATACCTCTACTTTGTAAACAGAGCAGTAGCATATTGTAGGGGCAGGGAATGGATTAACTCTGTGACTATTACTTTTAGTTAGTGTTTCACTCATTTAACCCCCACTCCAATTTTGGGAGTTTTTCCTTGTAATCGATATCAGTCGCTGTCCACCTTGCATATGCATACATTTTATTTTTTCATAAACATTAAGAGCTCAAATATCATTGTGAATCTTACTATCTGTAGCCAATCTATATTCCATAGTGCCTCATCTATTGCTTTTCTTAGCAATTATCTTAAGATTTTCTAACTTCCCAGTGGGCAGGTCTGGCTCTTCTGTTAAATGCAAGCCCTTTGAGAACTGGGAACCTCTTTGTATCCCTGTTTCCAAGTGTAGAAATGCTGCTCAGTTTTGTTAATTGAATAAATGAATGAAAGAAAGAGGTACTTCATCCTTATCCAGATGTGCCCTAAAAGCACCTCAGAGGGATGGTAAGGCTAGCAGTGGTCTTCGTTTCATCCATCATGAGGAATCAGGAAAGGGCAGAGCATGGGCAGACCTTTCCTGGCTGCGCAACATCCCTATCTCATGTCCCTTTGGCTATAAACTCATCGCGCTCACCCATGACCACTCCTGGATGGAAGGAGTACACACAGGGACCTGGCCCACGCTCAGGGCATGGGGGAAACAGCAAGACGCCAACTCTGAACCTTGGGTTGCCAGTCTGGATGAACTAGGACACCCCAGAGCCAACCCTCTACACTGTCTGGCCGGGAGCCCAGGTCTGTTCTCTCTACATCAACACTGTTCAACCTGGCCATTGGGAGGGTCCTGGCAAGGGCCAAGCACCAAGGGTGGTAGCTGCAACAGCTTTGGATAGAGCGGGAGACTGTGTGGCGTCTTTGCTCTCAGGCTTAGAAGTAGGGGGATAATACAAAGGAGCCATCTGACTCCTGTCCAGCAGTGCAAGCAGGAGAGCAAGGAGGAGGCTTCTCAAATGCCAGTGAAAGATGAATTGGCATGGGGATGGGGGTGAGAGGGAGCCCGTGTGGAGAGGAGTGACAGGGAGTGTCTGGAGTAAGTGTGTAAAAATGACAGTCAGAGGTAAGAAGGACAACACAAATGAACATAGGGAGGAAGGATGGAAAGAGGTAAGGAGGAAGGGAGAAAAGAGAAAGGCACAGAAATC
The DNA here is from genome assembly GCF_964194135.1 of Talpa europaea. Classification (NCBI taxonomy): domain Eukaryota; kingdom Metazoa; phylum Chordata; class Mammalia; order Eulipotyphla; family Talpidae; genus Talpa; species Talpa europaea. The sequence continues at coordinate 113,424,616 of NC_140070.1, read as the reverse complement.
CAGAGAGAAAATTAGAACTAGGGTGGGAATGAGAAACACTGGGGAAGAGAAAAGACAAGTGGAGAAGCAATGAAGGGCACATACTCAAGACACTGACCTCTGACCACCTGCCTAGCCTGCTCAACTCAGGAAACTCTTCTGTGAGCCTGGCATGGGGAAGATCTGTATTCAGAGGAAAAGCGCTGACTTCTGCCCAGGGCCTGTTGGAGGATAGAAACAGATCAATTAACCTGGGTGGGGCTTTCCATTGCCAGGCCTGGCACTGCCAGTTCTCAGCGTCCGGCCAGGCCAGGCCAAGGACTCTCACATGATCATTAAGCTATTAAAGGGCCACCAGCTTCAGGGCAGAATCAGCCTTTTACTCTGTGAAAAAACCTCTTTCTTTGCCAGCATCACCTCTGTTGGCCTGGCCGCTCTCTGCCAGGCCCAACCTCAGCCCCAGTGAGGCCTCTCCCCTTGGCCTGGGGAAACTGGTCTTTTGGGATCTGACCAACTTTTGAGGACCCCTGGATACCAACACAGCCTGGTATACACAGTTGGTAGAATGATCCTGGAGCATATTTGTGGGTGGAGCAGGAGGACTTTGGGGCAGATGTTCCCACAGACCTTGGACCATTGGATGTGTAACAGGGTGGTCCCCAGGAAAGGGGGAGTTTCCCTGCCCCACCCAAGGGAGGGTGGAGCTGAGCAGGAAGAGGAGAAGCTGCAGAAGAGACTGAGGAAGGAAGCAGGATGGAGAAGGAGACCTGGAGGAGGCGCATGGAGCCTAGAGACACGTGAAGAAACTGCGCTTGTCTTTTGGTCGTGGACTGGGTGACACAGATGTGGGTGAGACCCGTGGGGAGGTGACAATGGCAGCTTTTATCTTGATGTTGATTTTGCTCTTTTCCTTCCGGGCTTGTCCGGTTGTTTGTGACCCTTTTCTGAGGGTCCCCACTGGAAGATGCTTTAGACTTGTAGCAGGCTTTGGGGCCTTGTTCTGGGCCAATCCCATTTGGATGGACTTTTACCCACGAGGGGATGGGGAACTTTGGGTGCTTCACTTAGAAACTAGACTCTTTGCCTTACCTGTATTGTTTCCTAGTTTTATTAAAGTTCCTTCCCATTAAAGTCTCCTATGTTTTGTGTTGATGTGGCGGATGGCAGAAGCCATTTAGAATAGGCAGGTTTGCGGGGCTTGGGCTGCCCCTCTCCCTGTCCTATAACAGATGCACATTGTAGGGAGAAAGATTCAGCCCTAGGGAGGAATTTAACATCAAAGCTAGACAAAGCCTGGCTCCATTAATTCATAAATTTGTGATTCTCCCAACAATTCTTGAGTCTCCATAGCCCCTAGAACACAGAGATAAGCAAACATCACTGCCCTCAGGGGAGAGCGGTGGCAACCAGCTTCCTCTACCCAGTATAACTGAAGGTGTGCAGAGTTTTAGAATCCCAGAGAACTGCTTGTTTCCAAGAAAAACAAGGTTTCCAGGAAGGGGACACAGGAGCACAGCCTTAAAGGGGGAGCAGGATCCACCAGTCAAAGAAAGTGATGTGATCCCAGGAAGCTGGGAGGTGTGGAAGTGTGGGGAGGGGCATCTGCAGGATGGAGGTGGCAGGCTTGGCCTGAGATCAGGGTGAGGTGGAGGTGGGAACCGGATAAGGACAGGTGGATAAAGGTGCAGGGACACCCAAAATTTTACTTAGAAGGGAACTTAATCCAAGCCACCTTTGTCTTTAAAAAAAAAAAATGTATGGGAAAGCATGTGTGTGAAGAAGGCTTTACTGAAGAGAGTGCACAGAGGAAGGGGAACAGTAGAGCAACTCAAATAACTTCAAACTAAATATGTAATTCCTCTTAAGAGACCTATTAGGATGTTTTCATTTCATGCCTTCTTGGTGGTTTTTCAGACTTCCCTCCCCCCCAATCTCAAGTCCTCAAGGATCACTCCAGAGTGCCCCAGGCATAGTCAATTTTCCCTGTGGGGTTTTTTCTTGAGAAAGGAGGTAATCAGATAACAAAAGTCTTCTGTTTGACCAGATCTACCTTACTTAGAAGGCAGGTGTTAGCTTGTTTGTATTACAAAAGCAATACTTTAATGAATGATGCTGCCACAAACATCCTTGCACATGAATCCTGGGCACTCGGGCTATTATATATACAAAAACGGAATCCTAGAAATCAGGTTGCTAAATCACACAATTTTCACATTTTATGTGTTACTAGAAATAATATTCCATTCAAAAAGGCTGTACAAGTCTGCACTCCAGCAGACATAAGGATGAGGGTGCCTCGTCACACTTGCCTTTCAGCACAGCAATTCCTCTTCGAAGGAGGAGGAAATGGCACAGAGAGAATTAGCAGTTGTCGATGAACACATACCTGTGTATTGGCAATGCTGGCACAGAGCGTTCAGATCCGTGGTCACTATAAAATGAAATAATGCACATCAAACACAAAGGGCAGTGCCTGCAAAATCCAAGCAAGCTCTGAAAAATGTTGGTTGCTGCTTTAACAACTGAATAAGAATGGAAGGTGGATTGGAGAGGAGAGAGACAGAGGCAAGAAGGCTCCAGGGAGCTCCCTTGCTGGGTGTGGTGCCCCTTTTCTGTATAACCCCCCCTAGCATTCTGTGCCTAACTCTCCAGAGCATTAAATTTAATTAGTTGATTCATTGTTCACCATGATGCTGTCCCTGGAGGACAAGAAGGTGAGAAAGGTGTTTTCCGATGACCTATAGGCCAAGTTGTCATCAACCTCAAATACTCAATAGGAATTTGAAGTGATAGACTTTTAGGTTTAAGATTTTCTCTATTAGTTTAATGCCTGGAAGTTACCAAGGAGAGACAGTTATTACATCATACATTATTGTGTGATTTTTTTTTTTCCATGAAAGTTTCAACTTCTTAATTAAGAGGTAAACTCTATAAGTAGGGGTCCTATCTTGGGTTTTTTTTTTTTTTTTTTTTTAACCATCTCTTTGACTATGACAACTGGTGTGTTGAGGAACACAAAGGACAGATTCAATATGTCCAGAGTAGGGGAAAATAATGACAGGTTTTTGGTGAGATTTTTGGAAACCGGTTCCCTTGCTCTGATTAGTTCCTAACTGGTGTTGACTAACTGAATGAACATGTGTCTAAAAGGCATTTTCCTTTTGCAGTTCCCCTTTCCCATTCATTTACAAAGCAATGAAAAGTAGCCTCAGACCTACACTAAGAATGATGCTAGCATCTTTGCTTCACATGTTCTCTGGGGTGTGTCTAACATTCCCCAGTTGCAATTTGGGTGAACTATAAAGGAAGGTCTAGGGAAATGGGATTGTAGAAGGTAACTGCCACTGGAAGAATTTGGCCCCAAAGCTGAAGACTCCCAAATCAATATGCATGACTTTCAGAATTCCTATTTTAATCAGCAAAAAACGGATATGAAATTCCAATGTAGCTTTTAGTTAAAAAAATTACAATGTATATGATATTCATGCATAGCATTTCCTCTAAAATTCTTTTTAAGAATTGAAGAAAATAACCATACTGGAAAGAACACTAGCCTAGGCATCCAGAGATTTAGTTTCATGTCCTAAATTTATCACCTTATAGCTGTGTGATTAAAGGCAGTCAGTTTCCCCATTTTACCTCATTTACTTGTATATGGCCCGAGAGGGCTGATGTATGTAAGTTTTCTTTCAGCCACCATAATAAATGATTCCATAATTTCCTGACTAGTATTAAAGTTTAATCCATCCACCCATCCATCTACCCGCCCCCCATCCATCCACACATCCTTTCCCAAGTGTTTATTGAATTCCTACTTGTGCCATATTCATGTGATTGATCCCTTGTGCCGATACGTTGATGGCATCATCTCCCTTCCAAGCACCCAGACACAACTTCTTGAGAAAATTCTGATCTCTTCCTCTTCTCTTACCCTTTCTACCTCCAGCCTATCCTGATATCTATTCTCTGTGTCTGTCTTTTGTCCATTCTATCCCTGTGTCAACTCTACTGCTTTTCTTCCAGCCTCACCAGTTCTACTTGAGTTATTGCAAAAACTTCCCAAGTGGTCTCCCAGCTTCAGTAATCTTCCTTCCCAATCCACCATATATAATATATCCAAATTATTTCCAGGCTTTCATTGTCATCAACATTTTTTGAAGGTTCATTGAATGTTAAGACTCTGTGTTTGGATCTTTAAGGACCTCACAGTCCCCTAGGAGGACAGACAAAATTAAAGAATAAATTCAATACCATGAGGGGCAGCCATGGTGGAGGGAGACTCAGGGTTTTAGGTTCTTTTACTGCTCATAAAACCTTCCTCTTTAAGTGTTCCCTCTTTGGTGTACCTAAAGCATGGTTCTAGAATCTCACTCCTGACATCCTTTTACTGTTCATTCTCCACTTGCCCCTTTCTTGACTAGACTGTGAGCCTTTTGATGGCAATGATATGATTAATTTAAGCCATGCTTTCAAGTCAAAAACCTTGGGTGGCTCCATTGTATGAAGCCTAAACCTTCATATTGGGCACATAAAGCCCTTGAACCTTTGGGTTTAATTATCTTTCCAATTCCCTCTGCAAGCAGGCCTATTCAATCCCATCCCCAATCCTAATTCTCTCGGGCCTCCCTGGTGGTGCAAGGGGTTAAGCACTGCACTGTGAAGCAACCCACAGCCTCTGCAGCACAAGTTCAATCCCCGGCCAGCCAGAGAGAAACCCACATGGTGAAGCAGACCTCTCCTGTCTCACCCGCTGTTCCCCTCAGCAGTGTACTTCAGTCAGTCTGCCTGTTCTGTTCCCCACTCTGTCTCTGGTGAATCCTCTTATCCCCACCCCCGCACTTCTAGCCTGTACCCCAGTTCTTGTATGCATAAATAAATAAATCTTTAAAAAAAAAACAAATTCTCTCACCTCTCCTTTACCCCTAGAATATCACACTTCAGATACATAACAGTTTGACTACGCCCAGTGCCCTCACCCTCATTGCGTTTGGGTCAGCCATTCATGATTCCGAGACTCCCAATACACTCCCCCTCCATCTCCACTTCACAGAGACTTGCTGTAAGGGTCTTATTCTCTCTTCAGAATCAATTTTAAATTGTATTCTTTCCATGAACCTTTTCAGAGAATTAGATCCTCCCACTCAGAATTAATTTTTACCTGCTCCTAAATACTTCTTATACCAAATATTCTAATGCATGTGTGTTTTATCTTCTGCAGAGACTTTGTGAACCTTTTGATCTACTTCCTACATTTTGAGCTCCTGGAGAAGAGCCTGTGTCACTTGAGTTTTTGGCATTTGGGCTAACTCTGTACGGAGCGGTGGACTTATGCCAGGTACTGTGCAGGACTGGTGACATTTCATGCTCACAGCAGACCAGGAAGCTGGGCTCGGGGAGAAGCTAAGGAACTGGCCCAAGGTATCAGCAGGTGCATGATACAATTTAGATTTGAACACAGGTGTCCCTTTACAATCAGGTTCACAGCTTCCCTACCAGGAACCAAAACAAACGATGAGTGGTCTTGTAGCCATTTGGAGAAGGGAGGTTAAAGATAGACTTGACAAGTATTTCCTGATGACCTGGGGAGATTTCTAGAGGTTTTTAGAATGAGTTGGCCTCTGATCTTGCCCTTGAAGGTGGATAGGGTTTTGACAAAGGGAAAAGGGTAAGAGAATTCTAGCAAGAAAATAGAAGATGAGCTAAAATCACCCCAGAGTGAATCAAGGGTGTATGGGGGAGAAGATGGTTGCTACTTACAGGTTCACATCTTGAGGGGGATGTGAAGCATCTGAGGGGAGGAAACAGCATTGTGGTGCTCAGGGCTGTGTCTCTAGGGCCACGGCAGTGTCTAACAGAGAGCACATGTTGAATAAATATGGTGTGTGAATTAATCTGCTCAGTACACACTGTAAGCATCTTTTGTGTTCATGTAACTTTAAACTTGCTCTGGGCCTACATTGCTTCACATCCTCACTGCCTTTGTGAAGACTTTAAAAGCCCAAACCAAAACTTTAGACCCTGAAAGTGAAACCTCCAGTCCCTAGAAAGTTTCACTGACCAACCCAGTTTCACTGACTGATTGCTAAGAAACAAACATTAAACCAACAGAACACCCTATGAAAAAAATCAAAGAAGAAAAATCTTTCAGTTCCAAGAAACTTAGGTATTTTCAGTAATGTGCCTCCTGCAAGGAAACCTGAGGGTTCAAATGGTGTCGGTTTCATTTCCAGTAGAGAGCTTTGACCTTCTGTCTCCCGGAGAGAGAGGAAAAGCCCCTTCACCCAGCACCTAGGCCTGGGCCTGGATCTAAAGTGCAAAGGTAACCCAGGCAGCATCAACGAGTCTCTTCTCTTATCCTACTGGCTTGCTTCACGTCTCCTCGTTTGTACTAGAATAAGCTATCAGCAGGTCTGTGTCAGTGAGCATATTCAGATCACAACATTTCTTGAATCAGTGAGTCAGAAAATGGCTCAAAGCAGAGGCAGTGAGCGGGGAATTTGGCATGATGAAGTAGAAAATGAGTTCAGTACGAGGCAGGAAGACAGGCCTGTTCTTTCTCCAAAACATCTCATCTGGATGACACTGGGTCACCTCTCTCTTCTGGGCCTCGGTTTCCCCTTTTGGTTCTGACATATATTGGTATATTCTCTTTATGGTGGACAGGGGTGTTGCATACAAAACATCTGTAATTGTTTTTGAAAAGGAGGCATTTGTGGAAAGCTCTTGCTGCCCTTGGAATCTGGGAATTGGAGGGTTTTTTAAATTCTAACCCAGGGTTTCCAGCACTGGCACTGTTAGTATTTTGTGCCGGATAATGCTTAGTTATAGAGGGCTGTCCTGTCCATTTCAGGATGTTTCGCATCATCTGTAATATACTTCCCTCTCCCCATGTGTGGCAACCCCATATGTCTCCAGACATTGCCATTTGTTCCCTAGGGACAAAATTGCCCCCAAGCGAGATACAGAACACCTGAGAAGTATTAACAACCCAAACCAACAGAGTTCTTAAAACATGTAGCTGAGAAGGACTTGGGAGGATGCAGAAACCAGATACAGAGCCTCTCCCCACTCCTAAGGACTGGGGATGGAGCATCCCAGGGAGCTCAAGAAAGTTACATCTGCTTGGTGTCTGCAGGCAGGAGTCTGGCAGTCCAGTGTCTCCATTATCACTGTCTAGCTGTGTGACCTCCCTCATACTGCTTAACCTCTCTGGACCTCATAGTTCCTATGAAGCCAAACCTCTCTTCCATGAGTCTTCTTCCCATTCTCCCAGACTCCACACACACCACCAAAAGGTTGTTAGGAGGACTGAAGGTAATGATTGTGAAAGACACTGTGAGCTGAAAAGCACAAGTCAAATATGTGTTATCACTCTAAAGTTGTGGATTGTTGTTTTTTTCTGTGAACACACAGAAAAGGAACTTTATACAGGGTCATTTTTCTGTCAAGAACAGCAATGGTGATGTTGCAGGTGCCACCACAGCAGGAATGGAAAAAAAAATGGAGAACATTCTCAGGGAATACTGCGACAATGTTAGACCTAAGATGCCATTTCCATGGGGCCATGAGTTAGCATTTTCCCAGTAAAAATGAAAGAAGGCATTATGGTATTAGGAAGGTCGAAAAGATATCTGGAAGTAACTTGGTCCTAAGCTGATTCTTCCTTCAACAAGACTATCAACCTGGAAGATGCCTACAGACTCATGTCTTCAGCAATTGAGAATTTCAGAACTGAAATAAGCTTCTGAATGCTTGGGTGGGTCTTCAGAATGGGAGTCAAGTCAGAGTGGGCATCACAGTCAGGCTGAGAGTGGATGGTGCTCCCCATATCTCAGGTCAAGTCAGATCAGGTTGGTTTGAACTACACTCTTGAGCTGTGGGAAAGTGATAGGAGAGCAATAGCCTAGCAAGCCAGTTAGGTACTCATAACAGACTAGTAACTCTCCAAGAAGTTTCATTTGCTCAGAAACAATGGAAAATTTCAAATCAGACACCTCAAGGGTCCAATGGGCTGGATCAAGTTAGAAAGAATAATATAACTCACAAGCGTAAATGTTTTGATTTGTGGTCTACTTCCTTGTCTCCATGGATAGTATAAAAAATAGTGGCTAAGGGCGTTTACTACTGAGCCCCAAAGTACATCCTATAGGGCCCAGCTCCTTGAGAGCAGTGTGACCCAGGCACCAGGAGGGAGCTACATAAATGTCACCTACTATTATTTTTTTTCTTATGCTCTAGGTGACCTCTGAGCTGAGTGGTGGAATCTCAAGTTCACAGAAGTTCATTCCCACATAGCACCCCCATACCTTTTTTTTAAGGATTTATTTATTTATTTATGCATATAAGAACTGGGTACAGGCCAGAGGTGTGGGGGTGGTGAGAGGATTCACCAGAGACAGAGTGGGAAACAGAACAGGTAGGCTGACGAAATACACTGATAAGGGGAGCAGTGGGTGAGCCAGGAGAGGTCTGCTGCGCCATGTGGGATGCTCCCTGGCTGGCCAGGGATCGAGCTCATGCTGCTGTGGCTACAGATAGCTTCATAGGTTGTGTTTTAACCCCTTGCGCCACCAGGGAGGCCCCTCACCCCCATATCTTTTGCCCTACTCATTCTCTTTAGTCACTTTTCCTCTTGTCTATAGTATTGAAATGCCATCTGCCCCACAAATCCATTCAAATGCTACCGCCTTTCAGGGAATACTGCTACAATGTTAGCCCTAAGATGCAATTTCCTTGGGGCCATGAGTTAGCATTCAGGCTCCTCTGAATTGCAGTCTCCTCCAAGCTCCATGATATTTTGTTGGTATCCATTGCACCAGGATGCTCACATTGGCCACAGTAGACATGGAAAAGGGGAGAATAAGGACATCATATGCTGCAGACACCAATGAAGACCAGAGGGAGAAATATGGTGGAGAAGAACATAGAAAGCTCAAAAGAAGGAATCTTTCTTCCCTAAGGTCCATTCCCTGTTTCTCCCATCTGACGGCTAACATGCATCATAGAGCCTTTGAAAAGTCTTTGCTACTTTCTGGTTCAAATCAAAGCAAACTCCTTATTAGTTCTCCCCCTCCAGAGACTGCATGTCTGAGGGGGTGGAACAGATAAGTACTCACCTCCACATCCTCCACAGCACATGGTCAAAGTCTGCTTAAAAATGCATATGGCACTGAACTGAGAGAAGTTTGCTGACAGTGGGTGATGGTGCTGGATGACAGCGGAGATGGTAATGATAACAGGGGAGTTAACTGAACCGAAACCCAGCCGTCACAAAGACTGATATGCTCACGACGTTTCACTATGACTGGGAGTACAACAAGAGACCCACAAATCAGACCTAGAAACATAGCCCACTCACTCGCTGGCAAATGGAAAGGCACATGGGCGGGAACTCTCTTATCAATTTGAGCCTGTCTATAGATTAATGTAGCAGTGGCATCTGGAGATACTGTTTCCCCTGATTGCTTAAAAATGTAACCTTTAAAATCATTACAAAAACAATTATTCTATTGTTCATTGAGGGAGATGTAGAAAATATCCTAAGGTAGAGACAGATAAGAGCAACTCACCATAGCAAGTTGAGTGCTTTATAATTTGTTGTAGTTCCCTGTCCTGTATGATTTTATGTAGTTGAGATCATACTGATTCTGCTGATCATAAAACATATTTTATTAATTTATTGAATAAATAGCATGTGCCTAAAGTACAAAATTCAAATAGCACAAAAGGGCAGACTGTGAAATGTCAGTATCTTTCCCACTCCTGCCTCCTACCACCCATTTCTCGCCCAAGTCTCTGGTAAATCTCCTTGGAAAGGAGTCCTGTACTTGCCATCATTTATTTTTGGAGTCAGTTAATAGCCCTTACTCCTTCAAGGTTCTCAGGAATCAAAAATTGCCCATAACAACTAAACATGGCCTGATGTAATGTCTCTAGACTGATAAAAGATACAATTATACGAGGTCTATGCCAGTTACATAATCTGAATTATATAGTGCACCTTTCTAAAGACTGTTCCCAACTGATAAAAGTGGAGCTACTCAACCAAGATGCAATCCCTTAACAGGCCTGATATGTTCCCAGTACCCCACACTGTTTGGGGAGAAAATGCCTGGGCTGTAGTGCAAATGCCTGGGCTGTAGTGACTAAGCCATTAACTTCAGGCCCACATCCCAAGGGGCAACCCTGTCTTTCTCCCAAGATCAGACCTGGCAAGGATGTCCTCACCTTCTCCTGCCCCTGAGTGCTGGGTTGGAAGAGACGGGAAGAGTGGGTGGGGGAATTCCATTCCAATTAAGCAGTTTAAAGAAAATCTTTTCCATAAAATCTAGCTCAAAATAAAGCAAGTCATCCTATATTTATCCAAACTCTGTTCTCTTCTAAGTCACCCTTCTGCTCCAGGCACAAGGAAGTGGAGGACAGGACCAGGGTTCTCCTGGCTCTCGGGCCACGTGTGCCCCATGGACTTCACTGTGACAAATCCTCCCACTCGCGTTCGCACCGCTCACCACCTCATTGTGGATCTTCTCCCTCGTAGGCACTTCCAAGAGTTTGTCAAGAATCTGCTCCACTTTGGAAGTTTATTTACCAGAGAAGCGAATTTCCTTCTCTGCTCTCTTTCCTCTCCTCCTCGTACCCAGCTGATAAAGTTACAGAAGGCATTTGAGATTCACAACAACCCTCACCAGCCCCCCACTGAATAACACGTCGTCTGGCAACAGGAGGCGTTTGATTACATTTGGCTGGAATGCCGGCATCAACTCCAGTTGTCCCTGAATTGAGACTGATGGGCCTCACGTGCTGCAGCCAACAGTTTGCCTTCACCCACTCCCCTCTCAGAAATGAACCTTTCCCTGGGAAAACAAGAAACCTACGTGCCATCCTGGGTGAGAGACGAACAGGAACAGGAGCCACATCCCAGCATCGCATCCCAGTCATCTTAGGCAGGCGCACTTGCCGAGGGGTTTCCAGTAGCAAGCAGTACTGCCAGAATCTCTGGAAGGCCCCGCTGAATAAAAGGGTACAAAAGCTTTTTCCAGAGTGCCGTAGCCTCTGTGCTCATTTCAGCTCACAGCCATGAGTTGTTTTTTTTTAATGAGAGAAATTAATAATATTTTAATTTAAATAATTTTATTGACTTATACTGTTTATGATTTAGGGGAATAGGCTCACACCTCTTCAGATGTATGTTACCACAACCACCTGCCACCAATGCACCATAACCCTCTACCATAGGCCAAGGGGTCCTAACCCCACTTCACTCCCCATCCCTTGTGCTCTCCCTTTAGTGGCTCATCAAGTGTTTACCGTGCAGAGGGTAAGGCACTAAACTACTATCTCCTTTAACCATTCTCCAAAATCTCCCTTCCCCTATTCTACCTTATTTTCTCAATTAATCACTGTAGCCTGCAGACTAATGGCTCCCCAAATATGTCCACATCCTAATTCCCAGGACCTATGAGTACGGGATATAACGTGGCAAGGGAGAATGAAGGTAGCAGGTGGAATTAAGCTTGTTAATCAGCTGATCTTCCTGATTACTCTATGACCCCAATCCAGTCACAAAAGTTCTTAAATAGGGTAGAGAAAGGCAAGAGAGTCAGAACCAGAGTGGTAGCATCGCGAGAAAGATTCCACCAGTGCTGCAGGCTTTGTAGATAGAGGAAGGCATCCGAGCTGAGGAATGTGTGCGGTCTCCACAACTGGGAGAAGGCGAGAAAACAGTTGTCCCCCAGAGTTCCCTTGATTTTAGTCCAGTGAGCCACACTTGGACTTGTGACCTCAAGATCAGTGATATTTGTGATATTACAACAGCAGTAGGAAACCAAGGGACGTGCCAAGTTGGGTGCCAGGTTCTGAGGGAACATTCCCACAGCGTGTGATTGTATCAGTCATTGGGGCTCAACCAGGGAAATGGAAGCCGCCGTGTCTAAACACAGGGAATCTAATGTGGGTCATTGTCTCCAGAGGTGACAGAAGCTAAGATGTCACCCCAGTCATTGGAATAACAGAGATTGCTCTCAGGGTACCACCAGGCTGGTCTGTAGTGACAAAGTAAGGAAACCATGGACTGAAGTCCAGAGTTCAGAGGCCAGTGTTAGCTGGTAGAATTTGGACCATGTTAGGCCTGTGTAGCAGGGTCTGGAGTCATGGAAGGGAGAGAATCTTGCTTGAGGCAGAAAGGGAGAAAGAGATACCCTGGTTTCATCCTTTCTTTAGTCCTCTAATCTCCTGCCAGTGCCTCCCATTGCTTGTTCCCAGGTAGACTCCAGATGACCCGGGAGCTTGGGGTATGCAGGGGCCAACCCTCATGTAGTACAGAGCAGGGCTGTGGAAGGGCAGTGCATAGGTCAGTGGACTTGAGGAGGAATACCTTATTGGCACACACCTGATTTCTGCACTGATCACCAAGAATCTGGAAACATAAATTGTTACTACAAATACAAATTCTTAGCATGAATTCCAAGACTGCATTTAATCTGGTCCTTTCCTGATTTCTGTGCCCCCACCCATAAGTTCTCCCCTGCACCCATGGTGTCCCCACTACCCTGACTTTTGCTCTGTTCTCAATATGCCAGCAAATTCCATCTTGGGACTTTGCATTTATTTTTTGCAACCTCTGTTCAACTCTCCTTCCTTCCCCCCTCCCTGGGTGAACTGGTTACTTTTCATTATGTGAGTCTCAGCTTAGTTCATTAGCTCGGATCTCCTCGCTCAGCCCCCATCTAAAATAGGCTCCTTCATTCAAGTCACCATCACACTTTCTTTCTTTCTTTTCTCCAGAGAGCTTATTATTATGGTTACATGTTTATCTTAACTTCCCCAACTGTAACTCCTCGAAGATAGGGTTGCTGTCTTGCTCCATGCTATTTCTCTGTTATCAGATTTGGCTCAATGGTCACCAAAATCTGCTTTTTCTTGCTAGAAACACAGCAAGGTTCATTTCATGTTCCTTTGCTGTTAGGTGTGAGTGTGTTCTAGTTAATGGCACCTGAGTGGAAATGCATGTTACTGCTTCCAGGCCTGGGCAGCAAGACTTCTCATGTGCACTCCTGCATGCCTTTCCCCTTCTGCCAGATGATGACACAGCCCAAAAGGATGGTAGAGGCACAAGATAAAAGGAATCCAGGTTCTTTTTTTTTTTTTAATTTTTTTTTTTTTTATAGAGGCATGTTTTCTTTCTTTCTTTATTTGTTTGTTTGTTTGTTTTGTTTATACATGCACTGGGTACAGTCAGAAGCGCGGGAGGGTGAGAGAATTCACCAGAGCCAGAGCGGGGAGCAGAGCAGGCAGAAGGACCAAAGTACACTGCTGAGGGGAGCAGCGGGCGGCAGGAGAGGTCTGCGCGCCATGTGGGACCCTCCTCCGGTGGCCGGGAAGCAGCCGGGGATCGAACCGGCGCCGCAGAGGCCGCGGGCAGCTTCGCAACCCAGCGCTCAAACGCTGCGCCACCGGGGAGGCCCAGGAATCCAGGTTCTTGATGACTAAATGAGAGTTGTCCCAGCCACCTGCATGCCCATCCAGGACTGCATGTGAACAAGAATATATGTGTTTTGTGTTGAGTCATAACATCAGCCTACCCTAACTAAAACAATCCCCAAGGCCAACAATTCCCAATGCCTTGTCCAAATTTGGTCCTCAATAGTTATTGAATGATTGCATAGTAAACACTCACTAATTATTTGATCAATAATGGAATGTCTTTTTGTTACCTTCACTCTGTACCTACCAAGCTCCTGAGAAAGGGGAAATGTTATAACAATCTCTGAATTCCTGACACCATGCATGAAACTTAAGCCTTAATAGATATTCAATGAGCGTATGTTGCACTGAATTTCTAGGTGGCATAAGGGCGACAACGATCAGCAAAGACTGGCCTAGAATCCTGACTCCAGGGCAGAGTTCCACGCGTTTGTGCCTACCAATATTTGTGCACCTCTTTAAAGTTTACACAGGACTTTTCTCTTGATTCTTAGGATAACTCTGAAGGAAAATTACTATTAGGGTTCTCATTTTACAGATGGTGAAGTTGAATTCACAGGGTTAATTATCTTACTCAAGATCTTACTTTTTCAAGCCATGAAGCTAGCATAATGTTATTGTTCAAAACCATTTATGGAGTGCCTGCAGTGGGCTAGCCTGGACTGAAGTTTCTGTACCTAATCAGGTCACAGGAATGATGGGAACCCAAAGTTCTGAAGCATGTGAATTACCTCCCAGAAAATAAAAGGGAGGCCTGCAGGCTTCCCCCGAGGATGGGACCGAGAGAATTGCCGTTGTGGTGTGGTGTGCTCAGCTTCTGTGTTTTGCTGGGACACTGCTGTTGCTGGGAGCCTTAGTGCAAATGTGTGGGTCGTTTGCCAGACTTGCCTGGAGGCAACAACATGGCAGTGTTCCTCCAGCAGCAATCCTGCTTGCCCAAGCTACCATCTCTGGATTTCTAAGTCTGCCCTTTTCCATACATTCTTTCCTTTTTTCTGTGCCAAGATTTCAGGAGATGATTTCGAGTGGGTTCCAAGCCATTTAGCTCAGTCAGAGATTTGGGTGAAAGTTTCCTCCCACCCACCCCAGACCTCAGATAACCCAGAAGGGTGTGGCAGCCTGCAAGGAGGGCAATGAAACGCCTTGGAGATTTTCAGACACAGGACTGGAGCAAAAGTTCCTGCAACTGCCGCATTTATCCATTCCAACCTGACTGTACCGAGTGTGTCAGTTAGTTGGAAAACTTTGGACATAAAACCCAGAGGAACTTGTCTAAACAGAGATGGCAAAGACCCCTGGAGGGTCGCCTGCAGGCTGGGTTATTTGCCCATGCAAAGAGCGTGCATGCTAGTGTCTGAAGGGGCAGGTGTCTGAAAGAGGAAGAAGACATAGCCAGGTCTTTGCCAAAGCTCAGCCTTTCCCGGGCTGACGACACTCGTCTCCATGCTTGGGTGCCTCTCTCTGTAAATAAATCCAGGCTGCTCTTACAGTGCAGAATGTCCCACATACCGTACATCTGAGGTGGGGTGAAATACAAATATGCCTTTTCATAATAGCTTTACACCTGGAGCAGCAGAGGACTGGTTTATTACCTTGGTAAACAAAAGTTAGAATTCAAGCAAAGTACAAACTTTGCCCAAGGCACTTCTGACAGTGCACCTTGTGTTTGTGAAGTGAACTTGATATATATATGATGTGAAGCAATGGAAGGCTGGGTTTTTTTTTTTTTCTTTACTTTCCCCCTCTCTCTTGTCTGATTTCCAAGGTTTAAAAGTGTGTGTATGGTTAGGGGGAGGGGGGACGGGGGAGGGGGGAGGACAGAGAGGGAATTTGCTTTGGCTCCGGTGTTTTTGAGCATTTTTAAATGCTGTTTAGTGTGAAAAAAAATTCGTGAGTTAATTTATATTGTTTTCTGGAGAGAATATGCTTCTTGTTGCTCTGAAGGTGACAATTAGGGCTTGTGGGTGGGAGACAAGGGAAACCAGTTTGGGGAGCGCACAAAGGAGCCAGGATTTGCATTGAAAACTATTTCAAAAAGATAATAAATATTTACTCAGCGCCTGTTTAGTGGCAGGCACAGAATCATGAACTTTCATGTTAATCTTCATAAGCTCACCGTGTACGAATTATTGATCAAAACATCCATTTTACAGGTAAGGACACTGAGGTTATGGTTGCTGAAGAGATTCAAGCCCCCATTTTCTAATTCCCCAATCAGGAGTTTCTGTACTGTCCTCCAACTACTGTCCAGGGTCACAGACAATATTCTGACCTGCCACTTAGCTTGTCTTCCTTGTACACCCTATTTTTCTGTCTCTTTTTCTGCCTGCTCTTGGGTAAACAACTGATCTCCATTCTCTGATGCATTTCTGCTTGAGCAACCACCTGCACATCTGGGCAACTCTTTCCCCAACCAGCATCTCCATGCATTCAAATGCAAAGGATTCAAAACATGTGGATTAGATTTCCCCTGAAAACACACATAAACTTAAAAGTAAAGGCAGCAAAGATGGAGCAAGAACACATTTTGGGTTCAGTCGGCTCCACAAAAGCCCTGCGTTCTCCCATCCCCAGCTTGAATAAATCAGATAAGCTTCAGCAGAAGCATCTGAACTTTTTGGGTTCCTTTCCAAAACAAGCCTTTGAACCTGAAGAACTTTGCCCATCTCTGTTTGCGTGTTTGCTCCTCAAATGTCCAGCTGGGGCTTGCCTATTGCATAGCTCACGCTGGTAAAATTTTAACTCTTTCACCCACAAATTTGTGCCCAAGTCTTCTAAGAGTGACTGCGTTAGGCTGAATTTTAAAAGATGCCTGTATGAATGTGTCAATTCATACCTGTCTTCATCAATGAAGGAGTCTTTGCTGCAACATATTAAACTGAAACTAGAGACAGGTGATGTCATTAAGACTTTGTCAACTCAGCGATTTTGGGGTACCAATGCTGTGACTGCTTGCACTTAGCAGGATTTCAAGGATAAATCTAGACTCCTTCAATTTTCCTTTCACCCTTCACCCTACCATTAATGCATCTTTAATTGCAGTTCCTTGAGGAATGACTTTGGCTGTATTTATTGCAAGCTTTAAAAAAAAAATACTGGAATGCAAATACACATTGTAAAGAAACAAATTTCACTTGAAAATGGATTAAATGCCATCCCTTTGGGGAAGAGAAACGGGGATCTCTGGGCAATGAGACAAATCTTGATCAAGGATGCTTGCTTTCAGACTCTGAAATCCCAGGCAAGCCAAACAGTGGATGGTTAGGCTTTAAATAAACTTTAAAAAACATCTAATTCAACAACTTTCTTTTATATAGGAAGGAACCAAGTCTCAGAGCAGAAAAAAGTTTTACACAGCCAGCCAGGGACAGGTCTTTGCAACTCCTGGGCCAGGGGCCACAACATTTCCCCTGTGCCATCTTTCATATTGTGATGAAAATTAAAGAGTGAAAATTAAATAAAGAGTGACATTAAATAAAGACAAAAGCCTGGTTCTAAATCCTGTCCTGGATCCACTTATCCTGACTTTTCATTATTGATTATCAATACATGTCCATAGATTAAGTCCATGAAAAGACATGTACCCTGAGATAGAAGAGTGATGAGAAAACCAGCATAACTCAAAAGTGTTGATTGGCGATATTATTCGAGGGTAAGAGATCTTAGGTGTATCTTTTCATGGCTACGATTAAAGACCAGATAAGCTGTGCTAAAAGGTGATCTATATTCTTTTGCTACCTTCAATTTCATTCTCATTAGCTTTTTTAATTTTCATGTTGGTGAGTCTAAGTACAGACTCTACAGGTCTCTGTCACTAGAAAGTTCAGTCAGCCCATGATTGGCTGGTAAATTGTGATTGCTAGATTGTTCGGGGGATACTCTGGACCAAATTCCTCAGTTTACAGGTGAGTATAATGGAGTTGACAGAGGGCAAGTGACTTGGGTTGCTAAACCCACATCAATAGACTACAGCCATTGATTCTCCCAACCGTGTTGACGGAAGTTCCCTCCATCTAAAAATGGCAAAGTAGTTCTCTTTGTAACAGTGTTCTCAAGTGTCTTTTATGATAATTAATGGCTTGTGCCCAACTCCAGGGAGAGGAGTACTTATTGCAACCTATGTCTGACTAATCCACAGGCATCTCCATGAAGAATGGATTATGAGTTATTCTTAATATCTTTTGTTTCATGGAAGGACGAGTATACAGAAGTCAGGGGAATTTTCCAAGATTATATGATGAATCAGCGAAGGCTCTGAGGCAACATGCTCTTACTGGATGAGGAATCAGAAGACACAAATCCCAGTCCTCACATCATCTCTAACTTCGTGGGAAATCTTGGGCAATTCACCTTCCCTTCTGAGGCTTGTTTTGCCCCTCCATGGAAGAGCTTTGCTGCATGACCTCTAAGAATCTTTTAGTTCTGGTGGCCCATGGGTCTAGAAAGAGGGCTTAGATCTATTTCATTCCTAAACATGATTGTATGCACCACAACGACACACTCCAGGATTCTCAAATTATAAGGGATAAACCAGTTCTTCCTACAAAATAGAGTAACAATGTCTTTTGGCAATTTGGGTGCAAAAAAAATAGTTCAGTTTTTTTTTTCCCATGAATTCTCTCATCTAGCTCTTTGCTCCTGTTATTGCTTGCTGGCTTGCAAGGGCAAGCATGTAACACAACAAATAAATTACTACAGACAAATAGCAAAATCAAAACTCAGAAATATTATGTTCTTATCATTTTTACTTTTTGAGGAAAAGGAAAATAAATACTATTTATTGGACGCTGCCACCATGTATAAGCACAATCTTATTAACGATCTTTAAACATTCAATGTAATCATGTCCCTTTTACAGAAGAAGACACTGAGGCTCAGATAAAATAATTTGCCTGCTAAACACACAACTTTTCAGCAAGAAAACTCTATGAAACCAGCTTTCCTGATGCCAAAATCCATGTTTCCACAATTCCAAGTTGCATACATGAAGCGAAGTCATATTATTATTTAGAAAAATTGCTTTTCCATCAAAGAGGGAAATGAAATATATTAACATCACATGTTAATGACTTCCCAGGACTCCTACATCTTCGAAACCAGGCAAAAGAAAATGAGGCATTCTTCTGTCCCCAGTAATTCTGGAAAGAGGGGATACCTATAGCTAAAACCTTTCTAATCAGAAGTATTTATTGATCTACTCATAGGATTGAAGGCCAGATGGAATTTTCTTGGTTTAGAATTCATATTATTTGCACCAGTCTTTTGTCAGGACCCCCTCCCTAGGTATTCAATCCTGTAATCCCCCCAGGGATATAAGGCAAGATTAGAATGGCCTTGAAGAACCTGTTTCTGATTTAGTCACCCCTAAGAGGGGAGGCTGTATGGTGCCTCCACAAAGTGGCCCATATACCAGTCTCCAAACTTGTGGAATAACCTGGGACTGGATCCACACATTCTTCACCCACCATTTGTTAACAGTCTCTAACACTTCTAGCACAGCACAGGGCTAGTGCTAGGAGACAAATGGAATTTTGCTTTGATAGTGTCTTGACCACCTAACCCAAGTCAGGCCTAGGAACCATCATGGAAGTCACATCGCCCTGTGTCTGCTTCTGGGGTCTGGAGATGAACGGCAAGCGATGTGGTGAAAAGCCCTGTTTTTTCTGTTTGGCTTTCACCAGAATGAACATTGCTGAGCCTGTTTATCTTCTTTTAATTGTCAGAAAATCAGAAATGTTAAAGCTTGAAATGACTCTAGAGATTTACTTAACATTTTGGCTTAAATCCTTCCTATCAGAGATAAGCTTACAAGGAACAGAGAGCGGAAGTTGTCCAAGATCACTCATTGAGTGTGGGGTAACATAGGATCTGAAACCCAGGTCTCCTGCACCCAGGTGCAATGCTTCTTTCTCTGTTATTGTCTCATTGTCTGGGTGGTGAGAAAGACGTTAGCTTAGAAGCAAAAGAAGTCAGACTTTGTTTTATGAAAAATTGTGACCCAGTGGATGGATAGATTTGCACTTCTGCAAACAACAGCGGCTCTTGGCTATGTTGTGACCTAGATACTGCATGCTGTGGACACCATGTGTTCAGGTCCTGAACATACCAGGTCTTTTCATGCCCTGCCTGGCCTAGACATGACCTCTTCTTGGCAAATACTCTTTTAGATCCAATTTCATTACCTCTTCTGTGGAAATGTGGTGGATTTGTTCTGAATGAGCAGAGGTAGCTGTAACTATTTTTCCCAGGCTCCTTTTCCCCACATTGTCCATAGTACGGTTGGCCACAGGAGACATTTTGCACAATATTTTGAATATAGAAGTGAAGATACTATGTTTCACTATTTTGAGGTTGGGGAAGGGCACCCGATATTGCAAAATCTTGTATTGTCCATGAGTTGTTGGCTCACCGTTGGCATGGGGTAGCAACTGAGTCCTTGGTTCCTCTGTTCCCACCAGATATTGCCAATCCCTTGCAACCTGGCCAGCATATAGAGATCCATGGAGAAGTTCAGCTTTTCCTGCAGGTCACCAACATCTTCACCTGGGGGAAGTGAAATGAAGAAAAGGGCTCCAGTTTGTCTTTGTGTTGGGGGAACAGAATGTCCTGAATGAATTCTACCCATGAAAGTGAGGTCACAGTCATCTCTGGCCCCATATTTCAGGGCCCTTTCCTGTTCCCACCTGCCTTCCCTGCTGACTACAAGTCCAGCACCCAACTCAGAAGTAGCAACTTTGCATCAACTGATGAGCCAGTTCCTATGATTGTGAGGCTTGAGTCCTAAAAATAGATCTCTGGCTCCATATGACATGTAGTGCATCTGTGACTCTGATAAGGAGACTACAGAGAACACCTAGTCCCCCAATCCATCATTCCCCAGCTATGCACTTCTGTGAAATTTCATAACACCCTGTCCTGAACTTTAATGATGGACAAGTTTCTCTCTCATTAATGGGAATAACGGACATGCAATATGCTTCCTTTGTGCCAGGCACTATTCTGGGTGCTCATTGAATCTTTCTAACAACTTAAGGAGTTAAGTGTTTTTCTTATTAGAGACAACATGAACCAGAAAAATTCAGTGACTTACCCAAGCTCTCACAACTAGGACGAGGAAGGTCTAGGATTCAAAGCCAGGAAACCTGATCCAGGGTCAGCACTCAGACCCTCCCTCAGGGGGGCTATTGAGGACACAAGTCTCCCCATGACAGAACCCTGACACTAGAATGAATGAGTGATCCATCTACTTCATCCGAAGAGAATATGACTTTCTGCAAAGTTCATGGAGATCTGATGAAAATGGAAGCTTTGGAACCAATGGTCCCACTACACCTAGCATACATCCAGACTGGAAGGTGAGGTTATAAATGGTCCACAGTCAAGGTCTCATTAGTGGAGGAGAGACTTGCTTGCACACCAAGTATGTGTCGCCTGAAAGTCATCGATATGCTCTCTGGGAGCAGTAAACACTGACATTGCTGCGCGCCACCGGACGAGCCTGCTTTTCTCCCCAGCCCAGGCAGATGCCTCACCCTGGGTGGGGCTCTCTCTGCCCTGTGAGTCTCCCTGCATGGAGAGCCTGGTTGGAGGGAAGATTCCCACACAGGTGCCAGCAGGCAATTAGTGTTTAACACTTCACTTTTTATATGCAATGGTGAAACGTGACCTCAAAACTGTCTTTTGTTTATAGTAAACATGGACTGGAACTCCATGATTTAATTTTTCATATGGTTGTCAATTTCTAGATATCAAACTAGAATAAAGGGTAAAGTTTAGATTTTAAATCAAATCTGTTGTTTAGAAATCAAATCTGTTGTTCAAGATGAAGTGGAATATCCCTGTCAGGAAGGAATACAGAATGCTTAAGGCCTCTAAATTATGTGTGGCACAGCAAAGGTTTAAAAAAAGGAACAAGAAGGAAAGCAGGGAGTAATGGAGGAAGGGAGAAAGGGAGGAAGAAAAAAGAAATTAAAACATTTTAAAATGGTAAGAAATAAAAAAAAAAAATCAGTGCTACAACACTTAGGTCAAATGCTTATGTTTCTCTTCCAGGAGACAGAGGGAGGCAGGTAAAGGTCGAGGAGCATTGTGCAAACTAAGTGTTCTGAAATTTTCACACGAGAACATGCATCTTTCAAATCTGCATGAGCCAAATCACAAGAATGGGTTATGGTATTTGAATGCAGGGCTCTTACTCAGGAGCAGACTTGGAAAGGACCTCAGAATTGCTGTATGATGCATCCAACTCTTCACTTCACAGGCAAGGGAACTGAGGCTCTAAAGACAGATTCTCCAAGTTCCATTGATCCTAGAAGACTTAAGAAGAAGCCCAGAGCAAAGGTATCTGGGAATAAGTCAGCAGAGACCTAGGGTTCAGTCCCAGGATCTCACCTATCCTCTTGTGCAGGATGAGCTCTCGAAGCTTCCCAGAAGCCCCATGGCTCCTTTAGGATTTGGAGTTTGCCGATCTAAGGACTCACTGGCCATAAAATCCTGTCACCCAACTTATGGTATGTTCTAATCTTCCTAAGGCTTTAACCCAAGGTCTTAAATCCTTTTCATTCTTCCCACACCTCTGAGAGCTAGTTCTCTAAACCAGTCCCTGTAACAACCCCAATGCCCCTGACTGGAACTTCACAAGAGTTGATTTTTCATTTCAAATCCAAATCCAGTGACTGGGGACAGAGCTGCTAAGATTTATTTCCCTTTCTCTTATAAATCTTCTTTCCATTCGGCAATCTTTCCTCTAGAATAAAATGCCATTAGCACAGAGGGCTGCCACAGATATTCTAGTTCAATGTACTTGTTTATTGGATGAAAATGAGGTCCAGAGGAGGGGAGCATGCCGCCAAGTGTGTGCCAGGATTGAGGGCTGTAGGGGCCTCTGGTCCCTGGGACTGCCATTGGTCCTATGTATCCACACAGGTGGGCATGCATATGTGCACGGACGTGCATTTGGTGCCAGAGACCAGGATCGCCCTGAAGAGTTGTCCTTTATAGTATGGAGGGATGGGGAGTGGAGGAGAGCAAAAGTGGCTATGTTTGCAGGCAGAATCAAAAGGACTTGCACATGGGGCCTCCCTGGTGGCTCAAGGGGTTAAGCAGAGCACTGTGAAGCTATCTGCAGCCTCTGCAGCACCAGTTCGATCCCCGAGTTGGATCCCTGGCCAGCCAGGGAGCTACCCACATGGTGCAGCAGACCTCTCCTGTCTTGCCCGCTGCTCCCCTCAGCAGTGTATTTCAGTCAGTCTGCCTGTTCTGTTCCCCTCTCTGTCTCTGGTGAATCCTCTCACCTCTGGCCTGTACCCCAGTTCTTATATGCATAAAAAATAAATCTTAAAAAAAAGGGCTTGCACATGGGGGTGAAATTTCTATCTCAACAGAACCCACCATTTTGGCTACTATTTATTCTATTTATTTTTAGCAATCATTAACCTGAAAGTAATGCATACCTATTATAGAAAATTTGGAAGTTTAAAGAAATATAAAAGAATTAAAACTACCTGTAATATCCCACAACCTAGAAATGCCTATGTCAATGTTTTCACTTATATTCCTCAATGTTAATTTTTAAATAATCATGCCAGTATATGACATTTACAATTATGCTGATTATATGGCATGCTTTATTTGATCATCTAATATTAGTATGTTCTAATAAAACTTATTTTCACAATGCTACTTTTCCATGGGATGTTCCTAATGGCTGCCCAGTTATTCCATTCTATTGATCATTCATCCTGTTTCTCAACTTCTGATTACTTTGGTAACTCCTCTTTTTTTTGTGATCATAAATAACAGACAGATAAATATCTCCAGGTCTCTGTTTATTCCTGGATGTGATTCTTCAAAGGCCACTGGCAGAACTAGGAGAATGACACTTTTGAAACCTGGCATATCTATTTCCAACTTATGCTTCAGGAAACATGGGTCTATTTACATTGCCAGTAACATGGTAGCATATGAGCACTTGTTTCTCTCTACCTTTTGCTCATGTTTTCCAGAATTCAAAAAAAGTTTAGAAATTATTTTAATTGCTGGTGTGTAGGCGTTCACTATTTTCCTCTTGTTTTTTTATAAAAATCATAAAATTAAGCAATACTACAAAATAAGGGCCTCTCCTACTTTATCTGGTTTGAATTTAGACCTTTCTTAATAAACATGAGTTTATACACAATTGAAAGAAAACTCTAATGGGCAACTTAGTATTCTTTTTTTATGAATAGTTCTATGAAATGTCATAATGTGCATACTTGACATTTTAAAACTACAAAATAGCTTAAAAACACTGTAATGATCCAAAGTGTAGATATCCTGTTAGTTGGTAAGCCAGGTGTCTATTTTTGAGTATTTGAGTTGTTTGCAATTTGAATGGAATTAATAGGTAGAGAGTATGAAGATTTTCTTAGTTCCTAGGGATGTTAGCATCTCACATTGACCTACACTCTGTGTATCATTGGAGACAAAACAGCCTCTATTATTGCTCCTGGATAACAATTTTTGTAGACATTTTAATTTTTATATGAAATAGCTCTTCATTTTTTCCTCCCACCTCCAAATCTCTATTTTGCAGTTTATTGTGATCCTGAAAAATGAAAAATTGAAGAAGGTATTGAAAATAGATTTATGTATTTATCTGTATTTTAAAATTATTACACAGATAATAATATGTTCTAAGTAGAAAGTTGAAGGCTAGAAACAAAAAAGAAGCAAATTAAAATATTTCATAATCCATCACACAGAGATAATGCTACTGACATGACAGTCTTTCCCCTGTGGAATGATCCATTCGCTTTCATCCACAACTCACGGTGGTAACTTGTGCCTATATTGTCACGACAATATGTCAAATACATACTTTTAAACAGCTTCCTGGTATGTGCCAGGTACAGAGACATGCAATTATGGTCATGCAAATGTGACCTGGTCCTCAGACAACACGCAGGCCAAGTTGGGGAGAATGGGAAAGAACATAGACTTTCTGAGCCCCAGTCTAGCACCTTTCTCGTGGTTTATTCTCATTGCCAGGTAAAGCTTGACCCCCCCCCGTCTGTCTGTCTGTCCATCTATCTGTCTGTCTATCTATATATCCATCTATCTATCTATCTATTACAATCAGCATTTTTGGATCACACTTCTCTTAAACTTGTCTTTAGATCACAGAGGCCTAAGTATTTACTTTTGATCTATAAATAATCAAAGGTCTTAGTCATACTGCCTTCACAGAGTTGTGACCTCCACAGAATGGCAGAACGCCGTTCCCTGAAGCTGTGGAAGCAAATCTCTCCCACAGCAGGTGCTGCCAGGGGTACTCCTAGTCGAATTGGGCTGCACTGTGGGTGTAGCATCATGGCAGCCAGAGAGGGACTCCACCCGTGTCACAGAGGGCTTTCTGCTCCTTAACACTCACAATCCCAGCAGGCTTCTGGGAGGTGGGTCTTGATTCCCAGGAGAAGCCACGGCTTGGACAAAAGGAGCAATGTGGTGGGAGACCAGCCTGGGAGAGATAGAGTGGGACCAGGATGAAGGACCAGCACATGCTTTTTCTGCTCTTCTCTCCCACTGATGACAGAGCTTAATTGACCAAAGAACATGAAAGGGTCAAAGACAGGCCACTACTGTCTGCTCTTCTCAACATGCACGTGTGAGCATGTATACACACATACACACACACATCCCTGAAATGCACACAAGTGCACTCATATAGAAACAAGCTATCGCAAATAAAATGCTCCTGGGCATCCATACCACCCAGGAAGGATCTGCCTCATCTTGTGGTCCTAGCACAGTTGCTGGAGCCTGATTCATACTTAACTATTGTTTGGTCCAGACCACCCACAGTAAAGGTCATCTCCAAACAAGCCAGGATCCCTTCCACGGGAGTTTCCAGCCCTGCATCACATGTGCCCGTGGGGCATACTCTCTCTGATAGACAGGGGTGAGAGGCACAGTGTGATGAGACCCAGACAGGAGAGACCCAGCGAACACCTCTGAAGAACAAGATGCAGGGCAATGCTGTGAAGAGGGCCCCGGCATAATATAACACTCTAGAAAGCAGGAGAATGATGTTATCACACTATATATTGATTGTGTTTTATGATTCATAGGCAGTGTCTCACCTGCATGAGCTTTGCATGAAGGATGTGTTTTTAATCACATTTAACAGATGAAGGTGCTGAGTTTCAGAGAGTCTCTGACAGAGCCTAGTATAGAGTGAGTTTCTCAGCTTGGCTCTAAGTCCCAGTTCTTCTGAATCCAATCCAATGTCTGCCACCTTCTTGAACATTGACCCAAGATGTTACACGATTCTCAATTCTCTCTGTGACCCAGGTGGTGAGCTTGGTGAGACTCACTGTCCTCATTTATCAGGTGAGGAAGCAGGTTCCAAGAAGTGAAACAGCCACAATCACCCGGGACCTTGTGGTTTCACCTCTGCTGATTCTCCCTCTTCACCTGGTCCCTGCTCTGGAATAGCTCTCCAGAAAGCAGATTATGAACAGCGCAAGAACAACCGAGATACAGAGCAGATTGCAAGCTCCCCAAGAGGGCTTGCAGACAAAAGCTTTAGATCCACCTGCTGAGAACCAACTGCTCTGAGAGCGCCCTCAGCCCCTGCCCAGCATGTGGGTGTAATGTGTGTTTTGAGGTCATATCCGTTTCCTCTAAGGTGTGTTCCCCAGTGATTTTCCCTCTGGTCTAGGCCAGGATGCCTTTCTTTTGGCCCGACATGGATTCCTGCTTTAGATTGTCCAACTGTTGTTGAACAGTATGTTCTTAGAAGAGAAATGTGAACAGAGCTAGATGAGGCAGAAGCTAGCAAGAGAAGACAGGAAGACACACTGGCTTATCTACTGCCTGTTCTGGGAAAGTGTTATAGGGCATTTTACATTGGTCCTGATCTGTTCCTTTTGTTTGGTGTAAAGCACAGCCAAGACTTTTGTAGTATGAGCAGAGTCCTCAGAGTAGAGACACTGGTCGAGAGTGACAGGGGACACCGATTAGGAGACCATGGCAGAAACCAACTGTAACATGATGGGGACAAAAAGTGGCCTGAGATAACCTCAAGAATTCACAGACAGGGCCTCCCCGGTGGCGCAGCGGTTGAGCGCTGGGTTGCAAAGCTGCCCACAGCCTCTGCAGCGCCGGTTCGATCCCCAGCTGCCAGGAGAGGGTCCCACATGGCGCGCAGACCTCTCTTGCCGCCCGCTGCTTCCCTCAGCAGTATACGCTGTCAGTCTGCCTGTTCTGCTCCCCGCTCTGTCTCTGGTGAATTCTCTCACCCTCCCACGCTTCTGACTGTACCCAGTGCTTGTATAAATAAATAAATAGATAAATCTTTAAAAAAAAAAAAGAATTCACAGACATTGCTACAAGGATCCTCTTATCAGCCACTACAGATCTAATAAGGAAGGCTTTGGGAAGGGGGACTGGGAGAGTGTGGGCTATATTTACAGAATCAATAAAGTAAAAAGAAAGATAATTCTGAGTAAGAGCAAGTTGGTTTCCCTGAGCCCCTTACAGCCTATTATTTTCATGGATTGTTGGGAGCAAGCCCCAATGCCACATTGGGAGTGACTCGAGCATCTTAAGTTAGAAGACCTGAATTTATTATTATAAATTATTAACTGTGTGGTTTGGGGGCAAAACATTTAACTCTTCTGATCTTCCTTATTTCTCTATAAAATTACTGTCTTGTGAAAATTCTGTGTAAATGAGAACAGGTTGTCCATCAGTAAATTATCAGTTTAATATGTCATACCAATAAGCAACTAATTTTGTAACTGAAATTAAATGCTTACCAATTTGAGAAGCTAAAGCTTTAAGGAGGAAGTACTAACAGATTGGAAAAACCCAGTGAATTTTTCAGACCAAATTATAGGAAACCCTCAGAGCTCCAGCATCCTGTAGCAATGTCTTTAGGGAAAGGAAGATGTAAGAATGGAAGTCAGGGGATGTCCCACCAGCCTCTTTACCCCAGCCCCAGCTCACCATCAGTTGTGCTGTTTTCATATGATATAAATCTCTATACTCTGTGGGTGCTGTGTGTGCTGCTGTGCACAGCTGTATGTCATTCTGCATGACCTTGGGTCTCATATAGGATTCAATTTGTCACCTTCCTGGGTATCAGCTGTTTACCATCACTCAACAAGTAATCATTTAAGCATCAACTCTTGAGGCTTTAACAGGGGCTAGGGCTTATATTTCAATTTAATGATTAAGATATCCTGTTTATGAGTTCCTCGGACTTTCCAGGCACTGAGTTATGCAACGAAGATAGAATGCTGAGCCCAACAGGAAAGTTTCTGCCCTCATGAAACTAACTCCACCAAATTTCTGAGCTGGAAGAGATCTTGGAGACTGTTTGGGTGTATGTAACAGGTGAAGAAACATGAGTTGATAGAAGAAATCAGAATTTAGACTGATGCTTCAGTGTTAGTCACCTGTGCAAAGTAGGACTAGCTCATGGGCTGCAAAATGAGACTTATGATAAAAATAAGAACTGCCTTCCTTGCAGTATACAGTGAAGAAAAAATAAGGATGTGCTTTGCAATAGGCAAAGTATGGGACATGAAAGTCATCATCAATGAGATATTTTATTTTTTATTTTTATTTTATTTTAAAGATTATTTATTTATACAAGCACTGGGTACAGTCAGAAGCGCAGGTGGGTGAGAGAATTCACCAGAGCCAGAGCAGGGAGCAGAATAGGCAGACTGAGGAAACACACTGCTGAGGGGAGCAGTGGGCAGCAAGAGAGGTCTGCGCCGGGGATTGAACCAGCGCTGCAGAGGCCGTGGGCATCTTTGCAGCCCAGCGCTCAACTGCTCAACTGCTGCGCCACCAGGGGAGGCCCTGTTTTATTTTTTAAAAGGGAGTGAAGTGAGAGAGGGAGGGAGGGAAAAAAGGAGGAAGGGCCCCTAGTGCTGTTGTACATACCTTGAAAAAAATGCT
The DNA here is from genome assembly GCF_964194135.1 of Talpa europaea. Lineage (NCBI taxonomy): Eukaryota > Metazoa > Chordata > Mammalia > Eulipotyphla > Talpidae > Talpa > Talpa europaea. Next base: position 113,396,203 of record NC_140070.1, on the reverse strand, counting down.
AAATGCTTATCAAATTCTTCCTGATCATTCTACCTTCTCTTGTCTGTATTTACACTGGTAACTTGTTTACCAGAAAATGACTCAATCAAGATGGTCATATTTATGTGTACAATAAAAGCCAACATGCTTTGAAACAAGAGGCGACATGTTTTCTGTTGGTACATTTGTAATGAAAAACTCCAAGAAAAATGAAAACACATAGAATTGAGATGGTTGGTGTCTTTCTTGTTTTTAGTACATGGCACCTGAGTGGGCCTCCTGCATTCTGATGCTTCATCAAGTGTCTCTTGTCCTGTGTTCAGTTGAGCCAAGAATTCTGATGTGAAAAGCTGGAGAGATCAAAGAGTAAAAGGTATGTGTGTGGAGATATTTAGAGGTTACAGAATAAACAGTAACATTTGTGTTCACTTAGAACTGAAGACAGAAGGTAGTAAATCCCTTGTGTGGACAAGGAAGAATGTTTATTTCATTAAAAAAATGTTTTTAAGAAAACAAGACACATATATAACCAAACACACAAGTATATTTCCGATAATTTTCTTCTGTGCATCTGAAAAATGAAATGCATGTCTTTCCTGTAAGTAGCTATGCTTTGTTTAGAATATCAGAGATGAAAGCATGGATTTCAGTAATTCTAGAGTCATATGACTAAAGTATGTATTTTTTGATCTTATACTTACATCTCTGACCTTGGAACTGAGAAAGTCAAATCTCTAGCTATGTCATTAAAAGTAAAGGGCCAGTACCTCCTCAGTGGAGACATTATGGGACACATTTTCCACATGCCCTATTTCATATTCTCATTCATCTTTGTCACTTGCTCTCCTTGTCAGGGTCTTTAGACATGGGGCTCTCCATGCCCAGCACACTTTTCTGGACCCCTGCTGTTACCTCACAACTCCTGCCTCTGCTCACTTCAGTCTTCTCCCAGGCAGCTTTCCCCTTCAAAATGCAGCCTGGGCCCAAGTCTGCCTAGGTTTTCCCCTTCCATGTTTGCTCAGAATCCAGTTTTTTCTCTCGCATTATCACAGAGTCTAACATTAACCTGTCATTGGTTTTCCTCACTATTGGGTAAGCTTCATGAGACAGGGCCTTTCTCTTCACTGCGAGGAGCCCCAGGCACGGGCGTTCTTCACATATGTAAAGTCTCCTACGATGTTAGATGAAGGAACTAATGAATGAATGATTGAGTACGCTAAGTATTAGTAGTCCCAATTACCCGATAGGGTTAGTAAGTGATCACATACCAACAGATAGGACTAGGCCTTGAACCACCATGCCTGGCCTGTTCTCTCAGTTAATACCCACAAGGTAGGAGAATCCTGAAGTCCTGCCACCAATCCTCTCCATACTCACATTGTTGGTCTGCAGTTTGAAAACATGACTTAAAAGCAAAGGCCTCAAAGCATCTAAGACCAGCTTATGATGCAGCAGTCCACGATTAACCTTGAACCTAGGAACACCCAAAACTTCTGCTAAAGATAGATTTAAGGGATATGAAATTCAACATGTTTTTTTTTTTTTTTTTTTTTTTTTCAGTGTGTGCTGTGTTTCACCTGTGCTGTGAGCTGTGGGGAGTTTGGAGATGGGCATGAGATAGTGTTGACCCTCAGACTGCTTTTGGGCTCTCCAAGCTGATAAGATGACACACACCGGGTGAAATAGTCCCAAAGCAGAGGAGGCAGTTAAGTGGAAGAGAAAGACCCCTGACTGGAACCTGAAGGCCTGCCTTCTTCTCCCATGACCTTTGGAGAGCCACATACTTCCTTCTTGGAGTTTTAGTTTCCACACCTGCAAAATTTCACAAGTAGACTAGAACCAGGGCAGTTTGCACGCCATATTTGACCTATGGGTTTATTTTTGTCTTGCCTCAATGTTATAAATTGAATTATGTTCCACCAAAAATGTATATATTGAAGTCCTAACTTTTAGTATCTCTAAATATGACTTTGTTTGAAGATTGGGTATTTTCAGGGAGAATCAAGTTGAAATGAAATCACTGGGTGAACTCAAATCCACTAGGACTGGTGGGCATACAGGGAGAACACCAGGCACACTGAAGACAGCCACCTGTAAGCCAAAGAGAGGGACCAGGGTCAAAGCCTTGCCTAGGCTTCTCAGAAGGAAGCGGCTCTGTCAAAATCTTTATTTCAGACTTTTCATCTCCAGGATAGACAATGAATTTTTGTTTAACTTATCAGTCTATACTACTTTGTTAGGGTGGCCTTAGCAAACTAATACATGGGATTTTTTGTTGTTATTGTTTTTACTTTAAGTGCTTTTAAGCTTTTTTTTTTAATTAGTTTGTTTTTTATATTTTCAAAGTATTTATCTTTTCAAGATTCTTCAGGCATTTAATTCAGTCTTGCCTGGATGAGACATCCCAAAGCCCTCCTTGAGTGTTCACATTTCATGAGTATTTTCTGAGATTCTAAAGATTAAGAGGGAGGGGCTACATTCCCCAAATAGGTCTAATTCAGGTCCTGGTAGACCAGAGAGAATATCTCCATGCCAGGGTGTGATGGTGAATGCTAATCAACTCTCAGGGGTGGGCCAGGGGAAGTCCTGGTTTGTAGTCCTTGTCGATTTCCCTCCGTGATGAATTTCAAGTTTTGATGTCAAGTAGAGATGGGAGGATTGTGTGCCACTGGCTCTGGGAGCAAGTGGGAATGACCTGCACTCCATCGCCACTGAACTCTGGACCCAGGGTCAGGGCCCAGGACTCTTTGCACTGATGAGCCAATGTCTGGACTTCTAAAACCACCTGATCCGAAACTCAGGAAGCCAGGATCTTAATCCCGCCTCTACTTTTGATTCATTGAGTGATTTGGAATAAGCCTCTAGGCTTCAATGATCATCACTGATAAAATGAAAAGGTGTGAACAAATGAAAGGCTTATGGGTTTAGGCGCTTGAAACATCCATGCCACTGAGAGAGAGGAGAAAAGCCAGGCAGACTAGGCACACATGACATGCTCTTACACCCATGGTGCTTTGATTTTATAAATTTTATACATTGCAGATCTAGATCAGGTTTTTTGGGGGGGCAGTGAGGAGACCCTACTATTTAGAAAAAGGGGTGATTTCTGAAGCCCCTCCAGCTGAAGTGCTTTGTATTCCCCATGAATTTAGGTCAAAACTCTCAGCCCCATCTGCAGACATTGATAAGGAAGCAGAGAAGGGCATGTTGGAGGGAAGAGGAACCAACTCGTGGCAAGTTCCAAAGAATAAGGCAATGGGAGGGGCAGGCCAAAACCAGTGAATGGGTCCCAGAGTCTCTGTACATTTCTTCAGTGTGTTTCTTCCAGAAGGTTCCTCTGACAATTTATGTGAAGAGAGGAATATTTTTACCTGCCCTTGGATGGCATCCAGATCTAGGGTGGAAGGTGGCAGCTGTTTAACAGCCTACAGTAACACTGCACAGCAATTAGGACAGGAAGTGAAGAAGGCTGCCTCACACTGAGGCTGCCGAGGTGGAATTGAGGTCAGGAGAATGCAACTCCTCCTGATTTCAACCTTCTGCCCAACTGGATGTCTTTTATCACCGAGGCAGCTGGGAGGAAGAGGGTGGCTCCTAAGGAGGCAAATCTTCCTTAAAGCGGTGGTCCAACATAGATATCGATGTGCAAGGACAGGGAACGGGCCACAGAAGGCCGGGACAGAGGACACCACTGTGCTTGCTGGCGGGTGCAATGCAGAAGGTGGGTGGAGAGGGAACGTCTGGGGTAGGGAGACCAGTTAGCACACCATAGCGATTGCCTAGGGGACAGATCTTGCGCCTTTGCCTCAGTCAGGAGCAATGACAAGGATGGTGTTTGTTCTCAGGAGACCAGACACTTCACAGGAAGTACACTTCCTCACTCAGATCTCCCTTTTGTTGACACATCTGGCATCTCCATTGTCCCCATGGGGTGACCTCTGGCCCTTGGCAGTTCCTCCCATTGAGGGAAACATAGCCTTTTGATATTTCTTTTGTATTCCTTTCTTGCTGTATTTATACCTGGGCACATAATAAGATTGAGTAAACATTATTCCAGGAACCTTGGACTGTGGATTGGGAGTCACAAATACAATGTGGGCTTAATATTCATATTGAGAAGCAGCACTCTTGAGAGAAATTGGTTCTATGAATGCCAGAGCAGCATCCTGTCTTTCATTCCCCATGGGGGCAGGCAAGTTCATGGAGGCAATGATAGGGTGCCAGTGGAGTCAAAAAATTTTAGGGCTAGAAGGAGTCTAGAGATTGACTTTTTGCCCAAGAAATTATGTTGATTGCTCAGACCTCCCACCTTTAAAATACATGTCCAGAATCAAATCACTGTCACCTGCTGCAGATACGGCTCTCTGGGTAGCTGAAATCACCTCCAGCTGATCTGCTTCTACCATGTGCTCCTCAGCATATTCTCAACTCAGAAGTCAGAATAATCTTTTCTAAATATGCATAGGTTCTTCCTCCTCCTCTGGTAACATGCCTGCCTTGGTGTCCCCTTTCTGTCAGGGAGAAATCCCAAGTCCTCAAAACAGCCTCTAGGCCCTGGTGGCCTATGGCCTTCCTGGACCCGTCTGAATCTCTCTCCTTTAGCCACACTGACCTCCTGGCTATTCCTAGAATATGCTCCAGTCTAAGCCTTTGCTCTTCTGGGTGGTTTTCCTACACATATCTGCTTGGTTAACTCTCTCCTCTCCCTCACGTCTGCTCGAACCTCACCTTCTCAATCAGCCCCACCTGGACCGATGACACATCACCCTGCAGTTCCCTCCCCAGCACCCCAAACCCAGGCTTCTGCTTCTCCTTATGTTGTTCCACCTTTTCCCCATAAGACTTAATACCTTGTAACACAAAAGACACTTACTATATTTATTATGTTGATTAATACTCGCCTCTGCCTGTGAGGATGTAAGCTCTGCAAGGGCAGAGATCTTCCTCTCTTTAACAGATGTATGCCTGCCTCGTGAAGACAGGGGTGCCCCAACGTGAATGTCATTAAAGCAACTGTCACTTTTTTATAAACATTTTATTTTGAAGTAACTTCAAACTTCCAGAATCATTGTAAAAATTGTGCAAAGGGTTTAAATTAACTTTCATGGTTATGTGTTAACATTTTATGACCAAGTTGACTTGGAGAATGTTTAATAATATTAATATTAGAGTTAATAATGATAATAGTAATGGTGTGTTGCTATGGTCTGAATGGTTTTCTGACCCCATGTTCACTGGCTGAAATCCTAGCAGATGAGGTCTTTGGGATGTGACTAGGTTGTGAGGGGTAGGACCTTAAGAATGAGATAATGGTTTCTAGGTGCTTGTTGATTTTGATTTTTACTTTATTATAATTAGTCTTTTTCCTGGTCCCTTATTTAGGTTTTCTAAATTCCTGCTATGAGTGAGACCAAGCAACTGTAAACCAGAGACATACTACACTGGGGTAGCGGGGGAGAGGGGAGAAGGGAGGAGTATCAAAACAAAGGGGGGGGTGGGAATTGTTTGGGGACTATAACCCAGACGAAAATGCATACATTGTGCAAAAATGAAAAATGATGTAAAAAATATACAAAATAAAATTAAAAAAGAATGGATTCTAACTCACCTGTGGACACTCTCTCTTCTACACAGTGTTACCCATAAACAGCCTGATTTCTGGCCCTCTGCTCTCACTATGGTGACTGCCTGGGTCAAGAGTGACTCTGACCCAGCGAAGATGGCAGCTCTGTTACCAGGCTGGGATGCCCCTGAACAGCTGTGACCACACTACAAAGGGTGTGAGTCACCCACATTCTTGTCCTCTCCCCTGCACGTGCTCCCTTCACTCAGTCCCTCTGCCCTCTGCCCACGTGTCAGTGAAGGAAAGGGTCAGCCTGCCCAGGGTTGACCGCAGGGTCCTCTGGCGCCCTGCAGCCTGATGGCTCAGATGCCATCTGCCACCCAGCACAACTGCATCCAAGCTGACCCCAGGACATGGGAGGATGGGAGCATTAGTGTAGGTGAACAACATTTCCTGTCTCTGGTCCAGCGCTCTAGCTGTCTGGATGGGGTAAGTGACTGATTCTCTCCAGGCCTCAGATTCCTCAAATGTAAAATGGGGAGAATAAATTGTTCTGACTGATCATGATTTCTTGATCCTTGGTTGTTTTAGTCCATGATTTCTATATATTCATGGAGAAAAACTGCAAACTCTGATGCCCAAGCAGTAAAACTGCCAGGATGTAAGTTGTCAGTGGAGATAAAGTGGGAACAAGAAATGCCCAAAGGTGAGGGATCTGGTGTAGAAGCCACTGCGAGGATCAGATGAGTTCAGGTATATAAAGCTTGTTGTCTCTGATCAAAAAATATTTGCAATAGCAATGGTGAGAAGAGCATCTGCCCTTGAGTCTCCCTCCATGCTAGCCACCCTGAAGAAGGCACCAGTATTCTCACTTTTGAAATTCTGTTGAAACCATCACGATCGGCTTCCCTCTCCAAAGCCATCTGCCCACTGATGTCAGAGGACTTTCCCTCAAATATAGTCCTGCCACGCATCTCTCTTCTGTTCCAAGCCTTCAGCAACCCCACAACCTCCTGAGTTAAGTGCAAGTGACTGATCCTGCCAGTCAATTCCCTCAAAAAACAAAGCCTGTATCTCTTTCACTACATTCCGTCTGCTCCCCCATATCTGTGCAACGCTTCCTTAAACCTACTGCTTACTTCCCTCCAGAGAGGCACTAGCTGTCCATTCTTGTTGGTATAGTAATCGAGGCATCAGGTTTTGGGTCAGAAAGTTTGAGCAGCTCTGTGGCTTTGGGTAAATTGGATAACTTTTCTGAGCTTCAGTTGTCTTATCCACAAATAAGGACTTAGTGGTCCTCCTCTAGGGATGCTTATGAGAATAAATAATAAATATTAAAAAAGCATGGAAAGCAATTGATGTACAGTGACTGCTCAATAACAGCTTCTCATTATTTAAACCTTATTCTCACTCTATCCTTCCATGCCATGCCCATGCCACTCACCAGTTAACATCCTGGCTGCCTAATGAAAGTGTCCTCACCCCCTCCACTATCTGAGGCACTCCCTACTTCCCCCTTTACTTAATAAGGCTTGTTTCCACCCTTCTCCTGACTGTGAAATCTTCAAGGGCAGGGAAGAGATGATTTCTCGGAAGTCTCTCCATCTTTCTCAGGATCTAGGGCAGCACCCAGTGCTTAGATCTCCAAAAGGGCAAGGTGAGTGAAAAATAAACAATGCGATGGTGGAAGGCTATTAACATAAGAGGGGACAAATAAGTCAAGTTTGGGGAAACATCCTTATCATCTAGGTGTATGATGTGCAGTTTCCCCAATTGGGGGGCGTAGCGTGGACTCTGGGGTTACAAATGCTTCCCTTTCATCACTGTCCCAGGAATAAGTCAGCCCAAGGAACCAGACTGCAGTGACCTTCTCCTTCCAGAGCCCTGTTTTACTGGAACAGGTGTTGTGTGTGAAGAACAAGCCCTAGACAAGGCAGGGTGGGGGAAGAGAGTGGGGCTCTGTTCTAGTCCACCTCTAACTTACCAAGATACCTTGGAAGTGTCTTTGGGCTAGATCAGTGGTTCTTAAAGTGTATCCCTAGAACAGCAACATTAGGATCCTCTGAGAACTTGTGAAAAATACAGAGTATCAGTCCCACCCTCAAGAGACTGAATCAGCAACTCTGCGGAAAGATGCAGTCATCTGTGTTTTATCTAGCCCTACAGGAGATCTGAGACACTTGCTCAAGTTTGAGAAACTCTGGGTATGATTGATGGGGGCTTTCAAGGTTGTTTGCTGTATTTTTTTAAAATGTAATCTCAATAACGTTTCTTCATCTCAGGCTGATGTCGACTGTGTAAAGCGAATTAGGAGCAGAGATCCTCTCCCTGATGGTGGGGCAGACCTCACCCAGCCCTGGCCTTCTCTCATGCACACTCAATTGGGAAGAACTTCTGGCCTAGGGGGACTCCAGGAAGCCCAGGGTATAGAATTTAGGGTGGGCTGTCCCTCCCAAAAGGTAATTCTGTGGACCCTGCTCAGGGCCCCCAGCAGATACATCTGTGTGTCCAGGGGCCTGAGATAGCGGGAGTCAAGGCCTCAAGGGGGCTGGCACTGAGGCCTGGGCTGACCCTAGGTCAAGAGGGTGGCCAAAGCTTTGTGGTATTGTCAGGGTGGGTATCTGTCCTGAAGCTGCCCAGCCAGCGCTGAGCCATGTTGGAGCACATGAAGCAAAAGCTGCCCCGCGTCTCAGGGAGGCGGCAGTCACACTTCATTTTCACTCTTGCTGCTTTTGGAGACAATATGGCACCACTCAGATTTTTATATCTTCCCTTTCATGAAGCTCAGCAGATCGTGTGAAGCAGTCAAGAGGCCTGCAGAAACACTCATCTGGACCCACACGCTCGCTCTGCTTCTCCCCTCCTGTTATGCGGACTGATGAGTCACTTGAATTTCTTTTTCATTTCTTTTTCTGAGATGAAGACGATGGTGAAGGGGAGTGTGCGGGTGGTGGGGGAGGTGTTGGGGAAACCCATGGTTACAGAACTTCCCAGAGGAGGCCATACTGTTGGAGAAGCAGAAGGGAGAGTGCTGAGGGACAGTTCTAAAGAGTGGCTGGTGGCTGCCTTCAAAGGCAGAAAACTAGAGAGGGACCAGAGGTCATGTCCTTGATCAGAAGTGACTTAAGGCAGAGGCCACACAGCAGCAGTGGGAGTGTGAGAAGAGAGCTGGTGCCTGACTCCCCAGTTGATGTGAAAGTGACCACCTTCCTGATTCTATCCCAGGATGTGTGCCCTTCACGCAGCTGGGCAGAAGGAAACCTTTGTGGTCTAAGACACCACCCAGTTAGTTACGTAATAGTGTCGTTCTCAGAAGGAGAAGTGTTATGCTGCGGACAGGCTCTGCCATCCCCAGCGCAGACACACTACTCAGGTCAAGCACTATGGAGCGTGACCCATGTCCCTTCACTCTCTGTGCCTTGATTTCCGCCTCTGGAAATAGAGAATAATACGATACCAATAGCCACCGGTTTCAGAAGAAGCACGTAAAGGAAGCTTGACGTTAATAGCACCTCCCTTTTGTCTAATGTTACCAGTTAGTAAGTACTTCATGCCCATGATCTCATTTGATCCTTAAATCAAGGTTGGGTCCAAGTTGTGATTATTATAAGGAAACAGACTCGGAGAGGCTAAGGGTTCCTGAGATCACACAGCAAGCCAGTGATGACACAGGTTCCTGGTTCCCAGCTTACTGCTTTCTCCTAGATTCTGCTGCTTCCTCATCTGTGCAATGCAAAGACCTTTTAAGAGACTGACTCCTCTAGCCCTGCCAGTATTGTTTCTGGTTGTTCCGAATTCTTGCAGTCTTAACAAACTATATTACATTTCCTTCACTCCTGGAACTCAACCCTTTCCTTCCATAAAGACAGGCTCCGTGCTTTCTTGGGACAAGCTGGCAGGAGACTTGGCTGTGGCTTTTGCCCTATTTATCCCTGAGCCCAGACAGGATTCCTTGGGATTCCATGGGGCTCATTCCATTTTCTAGTTCTCAATTACAGTCAGTGGGAAATGTTGCTTTCCTGTGGATTCCAGGGGGCTTGACTGCATGACTTCAAAGTCTGTCTAAACACTAAGATTGTGTGACTTTCTAACTTAGAAGGGAAACACCCGCAGGCTTTCCCAGGGGTGGTGGGATCAGTGAATATGGTTGGAAACATGAGTTACGATCTGATCAGGTAGTGTCAGCTCAGGCGCTGGGCAGATCTGGAGCTGGGGACCTCTCCCATCTGCTCACATGGTGGTAGCCCCTCACCTGTCTCTGAATTCCCTTTCCACCACATTTCTGAAATAGGGTGGTAACAGCTGTGTGTGAAATGCTTTGTGACCAGGCAGAAGGCGTTGTACTGTGGCCAAATATTATGGAACAGATGAGCTTTGTCTGAACCCATCTCAAAGGCATTTGAGTGTGGAATATTTGGAGGAACACAAAATGCCACTGCTGGAAGGGATATTATAGCTGTTATGTAGCCAACCCATCTATTCTCTAAATGTATGTCCTCTATACCACTCCAAAGGAGGGATGGGTTCTCCCTCTGTTTGATGCTTCCAATGACAGCAAGCTCACTACTCCAGAAGGCAGCCCATTTCTCACATGTACGTCTCCGACCACAAGCTCTGCTTTATCATGAACAGGAAGCTGGTTTATTTTAATTTTTACTGCTTTCCTCTAGTTTTGTCCTCTAGTGGTGCCCCAAAGTAAATCAAGTTTCATTCCCTATCCCTACCCTTCTATGTTAGCTGTACCACAGGCATCTTCATTAGCCTCAAGGAGGTTACCTCTGACCAGGTGTGGTTGTCATGTTCAGGGGAGGTGGGCAAGGTGGCCTTGAGGCATTGGGCTCTGCCTTTGTCTTTTCCAGTCCTTGAGGACCGGGAATGAGGCCCTTCCCATGCATCGTCACCTCCCTGACTCCAATAGGTGTACAGCAGACTGTCCTCTTACTATGCAGCTTATCATCAGAATGCTGTTTATTGCACCGCCACACAAGAACAGTCAAACATTAATAAGAATATAAAAAAAAAAGGAAGGAAGGATTCATGGACCAAGTGGGGGATGGAATGCTTTTATGATGGTTTCAGCATTGAGGCGGAAAAGAACAAGGCTTGCTCTGTGGTGCACACCTGTGGCCCTTGGAAGGCTATTTATCACAGATGGACTGGGCTTCTGTTTAGTCATCTAGGGATTAGAAGCCACTAGTCCCTCCCCGCCATGCTCAATCCTCCAGGCTGCAGGCTTATACAGAACAGCATTTCCAAAACCCCAAAAATGAGGCTATTTATTCTTTGCCCATGGTAAAGAGTTTCTGATAGCTCAAATGCCTGACATTCTAGGATTCTTTTTGTGTTTGAGGAGAAGAGTGGGGAAAGATTATGGGATTTGAACCCAAAAGTCTGGATTTGGATATGGGCTTTGTCACTTCTTGGCTATCTGATTATTGAGTAAGTCACTTCACTCCTGCAAGTCTGTTTCTGAATCAGTAAAATGGAGACAGGAAAATTTCTAAACTCTTGGGATGCATATGTATGCATTCAGGATCAAATGAGCTAAAATTTCTTCTGTGAATTGCACTGGCTCTTGTCAACTTTAAAATGACCTGCTCAACTATAAACCAGAGACACACTATGGGGGTGGGGGGGGAGGAGGAGGGTTAGGGTCAAAACAAGGGAGGTGGGAATTGTATGGGGAATATAACCAAGATGAAAGTGCATACATTGTGCAAAAATGAAAAATTATGTAAAAAAAATAAAACAAAAACAAAACAGCAAGATTTTTTAACTAAACAATGTATCAGGGGCCTTCCTGGTGGTACAAGGGGTAGAGATGCAATCTATGAAGTTATTTGCAACCACTGCAGCAGGAGATCGGTCCCTGACCAGGGAGATACCCACAAGGCACAGTAGACCTTTCCTGTCTCACCTGCTGCTCCCCTCAGCAGTGTATTTCGGTCAACCGCCTGTTCTGTTCCCCACTCTGTCTCTGGTGAATCTTCTCATCCCCCATGCCTCTGGCCTGTACCCCAGTTCTTATATGCATAAATAAAGCTTTAAAACAAAAACAAAAACAAAAATAAAATGACCTGCTTGAATGTCCTTCTCCTGTCAGCCAAGAGAGTAAATATTAGTTCTTAGGGAAACAGGGTGACAGCTTTTTATCGTCCTCAGATTTGGGGGCAGTTAGATCATAAAGATAAAATTTTGAGTCTCTATGAAGAGGTCAGTATATATTAAATTGTAACATCAATCTGAAGATTTATAAATCTTTCATAAATATTAGGAAATGGAATTCTTATCTTTCATTTTAATTTGAAATCTTTGTAATATAGTACAAAACCACACCCTGATAGAGTCATAATTTGCACCTCTGGTCACTAGAAATGGGTCAAGTTACATTCTCAACCTGGGACCTTTGTTTTACTTCCCCACCCAACCTTTCTTTCTTCCATCCACTCATTCATTCATTCATTCATTCAATGACTACCATTGTCTCTGCAATGAGTTGTGAAGGATCCAATGTGATCCTTTGTTTAAAGAGGAGCAGCAGAGCTGGGAATAAGAGAGATGTGCACACATAACAGCAACATGTGGCAGTGTGAACTAATTACTACATGATATTTAAAACAAGCTCAGTGGAAACTTAGGAAAGAATAACTTCATCTCCCCATCAATAGAAATGACAACTAACTACACCTCCCCATTAATATGGAGATGGAGAAGACTTAGTGAAGAGTTTACCTGTCCAAGCAAGTAAAATGAAATCAAAATCCATTAGAGAGATAGCATTTGGGGTCCCCATGGGTGTGGTTACTTGCTCCCCATTTCCTAAAGGTGTGGCTTTGGGCAGTGTTCTTTCCCTCAGCTTTCTCGTAGTAGCACCTACCTCCTGGAACTGTCATGAAGATTAGATGAGATAGCACAGTGTCCTGAATGTTGCAAGAGGTCAAGAAATGTTAGTTGATACTATTCTTATTTCATGCAGGAGGTGGAAGTTGAGGTGAACCTTGATGGATGAGTACAATCTCAAAATATAGCAAAAGTAAACAAAGAAGCTCCCGGCAGGGGGAACAAGCTGAGCAAAGTCCAAGGGAAGAAAGTTTCCAAAGAAGATGACCAGTCCTGTGTGTTGGCACACATAGTGTGTGGGAGTTCATGGGAATGGGGAGGGTTGGTGATGGCTGAAGGTATGACTGAAGAAGTAGGTCACCAATCTTGGAAGGCTGAGGAATCTGATCTGATAGATAAGAAGTTTCCTAAGAGGATGGCTAGCATCCAAGAGGGTATGCAAGTCATACTGGAAACTACATCGCTATTTACTTAAAAGGAGTCAAAAATTCTTTCTATTTCCTGTATAGGTTGACTGTGGGGCCTTATTGGACACTATGTCAAATGACTTCATGTCCCATCTCCAGCTAAGGTTATTCCATGGTTGGGGGAGGATTCCATGCCCTGGAGGATTCCATGCCACACTGCTATTCTCATTTAGTTACTTTCTTGAATCTATGGATCTTTACCTATACTTAACTAAACAAGTCCCCGCAAAAGTGGACAATTGGTTTTAAAAAATTCCTGCAAAGAACCCGTGGATTGAGAGTGAAACTTATACTAAATACAAGCAAACAAGAAAGTGGCACAGCTGTCTTTTCTCCAGCTCTTGACTTTCCATTGGCCACATTTCATGGGTCAAGGCCAATGATGATATAATCAGCTATAACAAGGGGTAAGCCAAAAATAAATCTCAAAATTCTCAGGAAGCATGCTTGAAATATAAGTTTACTTTCACTATTATTAATGATGAACTCTGCCAGAGTGTTGAATATACCTTAAGATGGTAAAAAACAAAAACCAGTGTGATGTTATGAAGATGACAATACATTTTATTCTTTTTTTATATTTATCTTTTTTATCATTTCTTTTTTGATTTATTTTTATAATGTGCATAAAATATTGGCATGGTTTTACACACATGCATACACAAATATTATAAATATATTGAGAGACATAGACAATTTTTCCTTTTACCAATGGGGCTACATAGAGAAGTTTAGCGGCTGCTGATTGAGGTCATGGGAAACCACTATTGGAGGCTCTTGAGCAGGAGGCATAATCAGAGCTATGTTTAGGACTGACAAACTTCATCATATTTTCTCAAGAAAAAAATAAGTATTGCATAAGGAATACAGGGAAGTAGAGTCTGGGAGAGCATCCTTAAACAGCTTGGCTCTCCCTCTTCCAAATATGTTGTTCTCTCTTCCTTGCTAAGGTAAACCATGGACCTCCTCAAACCACCAGCAGGAGCTATGTAGGACATGGTCCCTGAGCCAGGTTTTCTCTGGCTGCTTGCACAGGAAGAAGACTGCCGAGAACACCCTTTATCTAGTTTCCTCTCCTCCATATTTCTTGGTTTTTTTTTTTTTTTTTTGGTTTTTTTTTTTTTTTTAATAGAGGCATGTTTTTATTTATTTATTTATTATATTTGTTTGTTTGTTTTGTTTATACATGCACTGGGTATAGTCAGAAGCGCGGGAGGGTGAGAGAATTCACCAGAGCCAGAGTGGGGAGCAGAGCAGGCAGAAGGACCGAAGTACACTGCTGAGGGGAGCAGCGGGCGGCAGGAGAGGTCTGCGCACCATGTGGGATCCTCCTCCGCTGGCCGGGGAGCAGCCGGGGATCGAACCGGCGCCGCAGAGGCCGCAGGCAGCTTCGCAACCCAGCGCTCAACCGCTGCGCCACCGGGGAGGCCCAATATTTCTTGGTTTTTAAGAAGCCTATCCTAAGACAGTCTTCAGCTCTGACTCACACAATGGTGGTGACTGAACTTGTTATGTGACGTGGGTACGAGGCTTTCCTACCTGATAGAGGTTGAATCCCTGAATGGTCAGAGGAAGGGCTCTGAAGTTAGAAAGTCATGTCTAAATCCCAGCTCCACCAGGTATTCCTGAACTCACCTTGGGTTAGCCACTGATTTTCTTTATGCCAGTGTTTCCTCCTCTGTAGAGTGCACATAGCCATCACACTTGTGTGGTAGCAGCAAAGAGTAAATAAGATAATAAGTGTGAAAAACAGACTACAGTTGCTGGCATAGAATAAATTCCCCAGGAATGTGAGATTTTCTCATTACAAAGGAATGAATTGGAGCATGGTTTGTAAAGGGCTCCAAGGAAGAAACAAGGATGGAGGCTTCCAGGAATACAGATCCTTTAATCTCCTTAAAGCAATATCCAAACAAAAGTAAAATCTCTATGGAAGCCAGTAAGCTCAGGGATGCCAGTTAGGGGGACTAGGATGGTTGCTACTGAGTCACCCTCTATCCTTGACTCATCTGTCACTGCTGTCATCTCTAGCTATTGTGAGTTTCATGTCATAAATTATGAAATAAATGGTCTGCACAGTTGTATCTGGGTAAACAGGAGAAACCAGGCATGTGGCCAAACCTCCATGTGCTTTAAACATCCTTATGTTTAGTTGACTCTACATGACTTAAGTTCCCTAAAGGAAAAAATAATATTAATCACATTTAGAAGGGCTGGGAAATACAAAGTTAACATTTGGAGACTACAGGGTGGGATTTATCCAAACTAAAAAGATGGGGTGGGTGGCAGGAGTAGCCCTGTTCATTTGTAACCACTCCCATTTGCCAGCAAGAGACTGGAGGATGAAGACAGGCAATTGTGGTAACAACTGAGTTATCACACCATTAACTTGGCTTATTTATACAAGACTAGAGAATTTCAAAAGTGCTTTTCACAAACAATCGACCTGTGGATGATATCAATGAAGGTAGTAAGAATAATTAAAAAGCAATAATGTAATTGTTTTCTTGACTCTTTATCACCTCCTTTCTCTTTCAATCTCCCAGCAGTTTCTGCAGATTATGAACTTCACTTTACATATGATAAAAATGAAGCCCAGAGACTCTGAGGAACATGATCGTAGTCACACAGCTGGATAGGAGGAGTGTCAGATGAATAGCCAGCCCTTTAGGCCAAAGGTAGAGATTTCTTTGTGCTCTACCACAACACCCTTCCCATTTTGTTCATGGGAACTTCCTACAATACTCCATTTCCCTTAAGTTATGGGAGGAAGTTTCTTTTCTGTCCTGCCTTTGGTCTTTCCCAGACAGAACTGGCCCTTGCATTACCACTGCCTTGCTGATCCCTCTGTGATAGCCTGAATACACCCTAGGATATTTTTATGAGTGTCTCTCCCACGGGATTGTGATCTCCTGAAGAAATGGGATGCTATCTGACTCAACTATGTGTATCCAGTACCTAGCTCAGAGTTCGGCATGTTGTAGATGCTTATCAATTGAATGATGACTAAATTAATGCCTTCAAACTAAATGTCCTGTGTGCATCTTTCTGCCTCTTCTATTCTTATCTGTCCTTATGGCCCATGATGGTATCTATCTCTTCTAAGCCTCTATAGAATCATAGACTCTCAGCCATATTCTTAGAATGTATACATCTTATCTCTTTAGCCTACAGAATTCCTGAAGGTAAAGATGACATCTGAGTGTCTAATGGATCCCTCATGGGATCTAGGACAGTTCTAGGCATAGTGGGTGTATGATAAGTTCCTGAGTCCACATTCACATAGTTGCCTGAATTTTGGCAAGAGCCAGTGGGACAGGTTGGTGTCAGAGCCCAAGATGCCTGGCAGAGATCTAATTGGTAAGAGACAAAAAACAGATGGCCAGGAGCCCAGTCTTTACCTGGCTTATCAGTGTGCCTCTTTCACAATCACTGAAACTGTTCTCATGGACACTTCTGCAGATGGGGAATTCCTTGAAGCCAGACAATAGATCTTTGATGTAGTGAAGCTTCAGACCGAAAAGTTACCACTGCAACTTATTTTTGTAAAGCAGATGTGTGAACCAGAGGTCCATTTTCACAAAGGAGCAAATATAAAGGACTCTGTTAACCAGGTGGATCTGAATGGGAATAAACCAGGAAGCTGGAACCCTGAATTAGTTAATTAGTGAGATAGTGAGGTAGGTAAGTCAGTTTGCTTAAGTGAGAGAGCAAGACTGTGATTAGAAATAAATTAATTAATTAAAAGAGGTAACAACCAATAACTTCATCAAATTCTCATCATTTTTGATACAACCACTATTGGACATTTATATAGAAGACTAATCCCAATATAAGAACAGAGGGGTAGAAAGGGGACTAACAAAGTATTATTGATAATAGCAGTGAAGTAGAGATACCATAAAAGTCCCACAATAATGTTGGAATCTGATAAAAACAGCATTAAATCCATTAAAATAATATTATGAGACCACTGAAGTAGTTGATTATAAAGACCACATTGGAATTGTTCACTGTGTGATGCTTATGAAAAAGATCAGAATGCAAAATTACATTTGTGTTGCATGTCCAACACTGAGAGAATATGCTTTTTTGGAAAAGACAGGAAAGAATGAAAATAGATGATTTGTAAAGATAGTAAGAATGTGGGTGGCTTTTTATTTCCATAATCATGATATTATGTTTTTGTATAATATAAAAAATTATGTTAATCAGATCCTTTTGAAAAGTTCACCTCAACAAAAGGTATGTTGCTCCCAGCAGTCATTTCAGAGAAGCTTTCCATCAGGCATGTTCCTTCATACACCCTCATCTTCAAACACAGGCCAGTTTAGATTTCTTTCACTGGTAACACGTTTAAAATTATGTTCTTGAAAGTCAGAAAGACTTTAGACACATAACTATAGATATGGATTTATAGATGGACTGTGGGCACAGATATGAATATAGTTTCCTTAGCAGAGAGACCTCCTGTGTCAAAAGTCTCATACGAAATGATGCCTGCATAGGAAGAGCAGGGAAGCCTGTGAACATGTAGATTTAAACGCCCTTCAAAATCAAGCAACCTTAAAAATCAAGGGAGTCATGTTTAAGGGATCCCAGTGGATGAAAGTTCTGGTCTTTTCAAGTGTTTTCTAGACACCCAGAAATCACCTCTCTTCTTGTCACTTAGTCTGGGAGTTAGCCCTGCTAAACATCTTATCAGCCATCACTGAGCTCACAGGAGATTAGCAGTCGGTGTTTTCAGTAAGTATCCTGTCAACAATTAGAAGGAAATCATTACAAACCAAAAACAAAATCACTCCTTCCACATCCTTAAAGACCTGGAAGTCTGGCTTTTGGGGAATCCCATTTCTCTAGCTCTCAGAAAGAAACTCCAGTTCTTTTCTGGGGTGCATAATGCCAGATTACCTTTTTCACCCACTTACCTTAGACAATAACAAGGGTAATTGATAATAAATTATTAAAGCAGTATTTAGAGGAAAACATGGACCAGTAAATTTTTCCTGTTATTTTCAATTATTGTATGGTCACGTATAATGAAGTCTTACTATCACAGAAAGCAATTATACATCTCTGTTACCCACGTCACAATTTCCCAGGCCTTTAAAGTTCTAAAGCCCACAGTATTTCTTTAACAAGTTTATTTTTTTGAATTCCTTTTTTTTAAAGGTTTATTTATTTATTTATACAAGCACTGGGGTACAGTCAGAAGCCCGGGAGGGTAAGACAATTCACCAGAGACAGAGCGGGGAGCAGAACAGGCAAATCTACTGAAATACACTGCTGAGGGGAGCAGCAGGCTGCAGAAGAGGTCTGCACGCCATGTGGGACCCTCGCCGGTGGCTGGGGAACGAACGGGCGCTGGAGAGGCTGTGGGCAGCTTCGCAACCCAGCGCTCAACCGCTGTGCCACCAGGGAGGCCCCTTTTTTTTGAATTCTTGAATATCGTATATATATATTTTTTAATTTTTAAAAAAATATTTATTTATTTATTTATACAAGCACTGGGTACAGCCAGAGGCGCGGGAGGGTGAGAGAATTCACCAGAGCCAGAGCAGGGAGCAGAGCAGGCAGACTGACGAAATACACCACTGAGGGGAGCAGCGGGCGGCAGGAGAGGTCTGCGCGCCATGTGGGACCCTCGCCCAGAGGCCGGGGATCGAACCGGTGCTGCAGAGGCTGCGGGCAGCTTCGCAACCCAGCGCTCAACTGCTGCGCCACTGGGGAGGCCCGAATATTATATTTTTTAAAAACACTGAAGATACCAGTATGTTGCTCAATTTGTTCAAGTTTTTCTTTACTAGAGATTCTACCTTTATCAATAATGGTCAGAAAGTAGATTCTACGGTTAGTTTGGGATTGTTTGTGCATGAATCCTTTCTGTCTAATTTTATTTTCTTCTAACTTTATTATATCTATTTTTGGAATGCCACTTATAGTGCCTATTTGACATGGTAGTTCTCAACTAAGAAACACATTTTTCTTTTTTAAGTCTTTTCTCAAATTTTATTGATTTGCCAATCATTGACATGACTGTACAATCTCTCGAGGACAACTTCACACGTCCATATGTGCAAATGTGTCATCTTCCCTCCAAAGGCCCTGTGCCAATGCCTTGTCCCCTCCTCGCCCCTGTCATTTCCCTCTTCCCTGCAGTCCTTTGTGAGAACCAGTATATTGTACACAGTCTAAGACTAATTCTTACTAAGCTTTCTCAGTTTGTTTCTTTGAAAACCATTTTCTTTAAGTAAAGAATCTTTAAAAGTAAGTCAAACTTAGATCTGTTTGATTGTAATGTTTGTCAATAGTATTAACAGCAAGAAAAAAAATCATATCAAATAATAGGGGAGAGTGCAAATTCAAAATGTGTTTTATTTTCCTTCAAAGACCAACAGTCAATGTTTCTTTGAGGATCTTCTACTGTTTTTCATATTCCTTCTGGTGTATTTTGTATTGTATATTTATTAAATCTAATGGCTTTAATATCATTCCTCATCATTTATTCATGAATACATGTTGGGTCAAATTTGATACGTTTCTTCATCTTTAGGCAAGTTAAAGAAAAATACAAAATAATATCATTAAATTGTTCCAAAGGATGTCATTTCAATGAACACAATTGAGGTTGGTCTTCCAGTAATAAATTTAAGCTACATACCACATAAAGCACAGACGATGCTCCTAGATTTTGGTGTGAAATTCCAGTTTATATAGCTTTTTCCTTATCATTCATGTTACCGCCATTCTGTGCTTGCCTGTATTTTAAACTACTCTGTTGAGATATAATTGGCATATAAAAATTGTATATATTTAATACATACAACTTAATGAGTTTGGAGATAAGTGTACACCCATGAAACCATCACTAACATCTATGTCATAAAATATCCATCCCCTCTAAATATTTCTTCCTTCCCCATTATTATTAGTAGTAGTATAAAAAG
The DNA here is from genome assembly GCF_964194135.1 of Talpa europaea. Taxonomy (NCBI): domain Eukaryota; kingdom Metazoa; phylum Chordata; class Mammalia; order Eulipotyphla; family Talpidae; genus Talpa; species Talpa europaea. The sequence goes on along the minus strand of NC_140070.1, from coordinate 113,376,407 downwards.
GATGTTTAACAGAAGATCTATCCTCTTCTCTAACTTTTAAATATACAATATTGTGTACTATAGCCACCATGTGGTACAGCAGATGTAAAACCAGGCCTCCTGGTTGTCTAGGGTTAAGTCTCAAGTGCTGCCTCATGGCTGCTGCCTGAGTTCTATTTCTGGCCAGGGAGCTAACCCACTGCAGGGTAAGTGATTTTCTGGCATTTCTGTTCTCCACTATTGGGATTGCCCTGCCTGACTGGGAGGCAGAAGGGGAAAGAGAGAGAGAAATAGAGAGATCACCAGAGTGAAGACTTGCCCAGGGCTTGGAGGCCCACTGGCCTCCTGACCACCCCCGCAACCCTCTGTGGTGTACCTGTTTGTTACAAAACATGTAAAGCTCAATAAAAGCCTGAGAAAGCTACGGAGGGCTCCAGGACTCTCCTTTACCAGTCTGCATAGGATCTTAGAAAACCTGCTCTGCGCTCATCCTGCCACTACACCCAGTTATAGCACAGCAGACCTCTGCTCTCTGGCCCGTTGCTCGCCTTAGCAGTATGTTTCAGTCCATCCTCCTGTTCTGCTCCCCATTCTGTCTCTTGTGACTCCTCTTCCCGCTATCCCCATCTCTGGCCTACAGCCCAATTCTTCTAGAAATGAATAAATAAATATTTTAAAAGAGAGATGTAAAATCTATGAAATCAATTTTGATTTCTTTTTTTCCTATCTGATAGAGTTCAGTGACATGCATGATAACTGTTAGCTATTCAATATGACTTTTACCCCAGAAACAATCTAATTGTATTGAACATTTTCTTTTTAAAATTTTATATATTTTCCTATTTTATTGCCCACTTAATTAGTAGTCATACCTTGAGTTAGTCATCTCAAATAATGAAAATTCATTCTGTTATGTCATATTCATCTTTCATGTTTGTAACATTGCAAATAATTCTCATTCTAAATAGATTCTGCTAGATCCAGTAATTTTCGAAAAGATTAACCTATTTGTGCCGTGAAAAGAATCATTGTATCGACTAGGTGTTGGCTAACTTACATTATTCCCAAAACTTTAAGCTTTTGCTTTGTCTTTGTTCTGTCTTTACCAGTTGCTATTTTTCTCCTGCCTTTCCTTTCTAGTATACATAATGACAAGAAGGTTTTTCTGCACTCAATTTGTTCACTTTCATTATTTCTCTTTGAAAGAACTAGTCAGGCTACCTCTTTACCCTTTTTCTATTCAAGCTTCCTTTCTTCTTTTCAAAGTTCTTCCTGAGGTTGTTCTATTTCTTTTATCATCTAGACTTGTTCTCATTATCAATGATCTAATAATTGCTATACAATCTAACAGTCACCAGACATGGATATTTGAATCTATATCGATGAATATGTAATAAAATTTAAGTAAAATTTCCTCAGTTGCATCAGTGATATGTAGCTATAGCTATAGCTAATGCATGCTTGGTAGCTATAGGTGTCTGTGAAAGCATAAATGTAAAATATTTCTAACTTAGCAGAAAGTTCTATTGGTTAGTGTTGATCAAAAGGAATAGAAAACAAATAGCAAATATACTCAAAGTCTGTACAGTCTGAATATCTTGTCATTAAAAATGCCAATAAAGTAAATGTTAAACAATAAAATTACTTTCCATAACACTTTCAAAAAATCTCTTTAACTATATTTTAATACTAAATATTATTAAAGTCAAAAGACAACTACAAATAAGTTATCATGAATAAACATTAACATTTTAAATAATATGAATTAAGTAAAGCTAATTTTAAAAATTCAGTTAACTAAATCCTATTTATACTTTTTAAATTAAGCTATTTATAACGTTAGTTGTTAATGCCTAGTCAAAAATTTTATGAATTTTCCTATAAATTATGTCTCAACCTACATATATACCAATTTTGAGGTAATATGAATTGCTTAATTTTACAGAATATTCTTCAGTTGCATGCATAGCAGTTGGGGAATCTATGCTAACTCAGGATTACCGCTGCAGCCATGAATTAGAGCATAAAGAAAATGGACATTCAGCACTCTTCTATCAAGGATATATTATGTTCATGCTATCTAAGAGGAAGAATTTGACAAGTTAAGTAATTGTTTTATTTCTCTTACCTAAGTGCTTGACCATTCAAATGCTCCCTGTTATCAGCATCAGTACTCCTCTGCAAAGTTGGTAGTGACCAACCCCCGAACTTTCACAGCATCCAGGGATACTTCTCTTTTGTTTCAAGAACTTAGCGTAAAGGATCTAAAGATCTGGGAGCTGCATGGTGCTTATCACAGAATGAGTGTTTTGGGTCATGGTTCTTAATCTCAGTAGCAGGTCCTGAATGACAGAAGCGCCTGTATCTTCTTTTTAAAATGTGCTTGTTGTCATGTTTGTGATATGCAATGACATCTATTTTCAAGGTCAAGTAAGGAGTCCTCCTGGCTGTGCTTTTTTTTTAAAGATTTATTTATGCACACAAGAACTGGGGTGTAGGCCAGAGGTGCGGGGCGGGGTGGGGGGGGAGGCTGAGAGGATTCAGTAGAGAGAGTGACTGAAATGCACTGCTGAGGGAGCAGTGGGTGAGACAGGAGAGGTCTACTGCGCCATGTGAGTTGCTCCCTGGCAGGCAAAGGATCCAACTCGTGATAGCTTGATAGTGCTGTGTCTTTAACACCTTGCCATCAGGGAGGCCCCTTTCTTGGCGTGTTTTAAAACTTTGTTGTCTTGTGAAAATGTTATGAATCTGTATCACATTTTTCATCTAGATTACGCACAATTAAAAAAATTAGAAGGCCCTTCATAGGCCTAATCTACAGCAGTTGGACAGGCCTCTGGCTACACAATTGATGAAACACTATCATATGCTATAAATCAGGCCCTCCTCAAGAAGCTTAGGGAAGAAGTCATTACTATCCTGCAGGATCCTTTTACAAAGGGCAAATGAAGAGCTCAGTAATGTGCTCAAGAAAATATAACAAATAAGAGACAAGGTTCAAAACCAGGATTACCTGTAGCCAAAGCTCTTTACTTTACTCCTCTCTCCCTGCCCATGGGGATGGTTGAGACCCTTGAGCCACTGGGTCTGGTCATGTGAAGGGAAGCTCTTTCTGGGAGGAGGTTGGTGCTGAAAGCTGCCTTATTTTATGGCTGAGGAGAACAGGGATGAAAGTTAATGAGAAGAAACTTGAGAGTGTGGACTCTGGAAGGAAGAAAGTTGCTGCTACCCCCACATATATCTATCCACTTCTGTACCCAGCCTAGAAATCCCCATTGGTTTCACAATGCCTTCAGCGAAGTCAGCATTTCTTGCCATCAGCTAATACCCCCAGTGTCCTCCACTGATCTACTCAGCTTTATCACGTCTGCCACCCTTACCCCTAGTATAGCCCCATTTTTCATCTCCTTGAGCTCCATATCCTCAGAAATTTCTTTCAACCTTCTTGCTTTGGCGGAAGATCTTCTGGTGCTCACAGACACTGTTTCTTCCCGCTTGCCTGGAGAGACCTTACTCATTCTTCTGTGATCGTTCAAATGTCACCTCCTCTGTCACTTTTCCTAGACCCCCACAGAAGGCTGGCCACTCCCTCCCCCAAAGCCTCTAGAACTTTCTTCAGACCTAAGTTAGAGCCCCATCACTACAGCAGACTATCGCATTTGCTTACATGCCAGTTTTCTCACTTAACTATGTGCTCCTGGAGAACAGAGGTCATTTTTATTGATCTTTGCTTCCTCTCCATCCCAACCACCATGCTCTGCGCATAATCCCTAGGATGCAGCAGGCCCTCAAGTGTTGAATGAGAGGACAAATAAGAGACAAGGGCTTTGTTGGAAGACTTGGTGTTCTGAGAGGGGCCATTGCCCTCAGTACCCTGACCTCCCCTCTGAGCAATGGCCCAGCCATGGTGTTGAGCCACCATGTGGGACCATCACACCAGCAGGAGCTCAGTCAGGGTGGGGCTGGTGTGGAAACAAGCAAGGAAGACAAAAACAACGGGTGTGTTGAAATCTTTAAAATGTTCTATTCCTTGGTGTTCAAACTTGCCACACCTTCTAGGTCAGGTGGATTCTTAGTTGGTGTGTTCCGAGGAACCATTGTAAGTATGAGGCTTTGGGTCAGGGTGGCGGGCAGGGAACAGGCAAGGGGATGTGCCATTGGTTTCTGTGTTTAGCTGTTCTCCTTGTACTGCGTTTACCTTTCTAGACAGAAGAAACCTTGACCTTCTCCTGCTTTAATCACCTAATTATTTTGACACCTTGGGTTGTTGCATCACCACCACACATTGTTTTGTCAAGAGCACTACACTGGAGTGTATCTCAGTTTAGGGAGAGGCAACTCACAGGAAACAAGTTCTGACAGCCAGGGAAATGTGGTGCAGAGGAGGAGTTCTACGGGGCAGAGAAGGGTGGTGAAGGAAGAAAGAGGAAATGTTTGGCATAGTGGGTAGAGAATATCTTGGGAAAGGTGCTAGCAAGGTTAGCAAAACTGGTTATCTCTGGAAGAATTCCCAGATTGAGCTTCAGGGAGATTGTACGCAAGCAGGCAAACCAGAATTCTACAGGTCCCGGGAAAGAACAAAATTAGAGAGCTCAGATTGTTGTTTTAGGGCCTAAAACAGTCTGAGAAGTGTCCTTTCTTCTGAACTTCAGTTTTTTTCTCCTTAGAGAGAGGGCCAGCCTTGGAATTCTTTTCACAACTGCAAGAATGTTCCTTAACTAAATACTCTTGACATTAAGAAAAAGAAGATATAATCAAGACAGTCACAAAGTCCTTTACAAATAATACTAATCAAATAGTTAATATTGAGGAGTCTGAAAACAAAAATTGAGAAACACAACCCTATCAAAGCTTGCATTCTAGCCTCTAATTATCGATAAGGAAACCAAAGGAGCAAATAGAGAATCTAAAATTTGAAGATCTCGAAACTTGAGGGTAAATCCATGTGTTGCCATGGTATGAGTCTTGGGTGGGGCTCAGAAGACCCGGGTGTTACACCAACTCAGCACTTGTTATTTTACAGATGTGAGCCCAGATTTCTCAACTGGAGACTAAAAGGATGACTCCTTGCGGGGTTCCTGCTCCTCTGGGTGGGGTACAGGATTATGCAGGAAGATACTGGAGGTCACAGGTAAATAGGATGCCATCTTCCTAGAAAATCAGTGTGACCTGATAGCAAACATTTTGAAACACTATTCTTCATTCAAAAATTAATTCACAGTTGAACAAACAATTCTTGAGTATTTACTTCATGCCAAGTACTATTTTATGCTCTGTTTTAATATCAAAGTAAACATGAATGTATTATGGATTGATAAACATAATTTATGTGATCTGAAGTGAAACAAGGGTCCCTAAAATGCTTTTTCACATGCAGAGGCACTTGTGCTTGTGTCCATCCACTATTACCTCCCAACAAATAGTACTATTTGTTATTCTTTGCCCTGAGCCCACTCTGGTGGATAGTCGAGGGAGTGACCTTAAGCCTCCTTCCAGAAGAGATGACCTATCGAGTCACAACAACCTGAAATTAAGCAAATCTTCATTGTTGACAATAGGCTGGATATTCACATCCACCAGACAGAAGTAAGGAAAGAGAGCTAACTTTTAATATCTATCATTACTTGCTTACTTGTAATAAGTATATTAGCTTTTATAAAACTATGTATACGACCTTCCCAAACATCTACCTGCAAAGTCAATGTCTTTGGCTCCATTTGAAAACTCAGGAGAGGAAGCAAAGATGCCATCATTTTTCCCAGTCATCAATCCCTTTTTCACCCTATGATCCTACGCTTTCAAGGTGATGGTGCTCCTGCTACTTTTCCCCTTGAATATCTCTGTCTCACTGCTTAGCTACATAATCTTAGACTCAGGTGCCAAGGGCACACTATTAGAGAGAAAATGCCCATGACCCAATGCACAGAACCACAGCATATCAAAAATGGGTCATAGAGACTGCCAGATAAATACCTTTGTTTGCAGAGAAGAAACTTGGGGTCTCAGGTATAAAATAAACACTTGGGAAAAGAAACTCTGATGTCGTTAAGATTTATGTCAAATTTCAGCACTGCCAACTGTCCTTGGAACCCTGAGGTCTCTTAACCAACCCCAAACTCACTTTCCTTCTCTCTAAAATGGGGATAAAGTGGCGAAATAATGCCTCATGCAGAAAGCTGTTGCAAAACTATCTAGTCATGTATGTGCAAGATTTTTAAACCCTGAAGTGCCATGTACAGATGTGAATGACTCACCTAAATTCTCCCAGCTCAGACCAGTACTCAGATATAGACATCTTGACTCAGTTCAATATTCTCCCCACTGCCCACAGCGCTAGTGATTCTCCCTGATGCAGCAGAGAAGCTGCAGCCGCCCCCCCTAAGCTTCAGGACCGACTTCACAAAGGAGTGGGTGAGTGTACGCTTTTGTAACCTGAGAAAATGGAGCAAGCAACCCGGGGTCTATCATTACCCTGAGATGCTCCCTGTGGGAGGAAAACACACAAGACAAACAGCATGATTGAGCACCAGGAGTGAGCTGGGCGCTGTACCCAAGGCAGCCAAGTCAAGGTCCCTGCCCTCCAGGAACAAGTCCAGGCAGAGGGAGTTCCCCAGAGGAGGTGACTCACTCAGGGAGTGGCCTTTGCTATGGCATGCGCCAGGCCACATCTGTTTGATTACTACAACATGAAGCCTGTAAACAGTGGGAACATTGAGTTTCCCCCACCTCCCAACCACCCACCCACCACACCACCCTCAGTTTCTCTCTAGGCCTTCTCCTCTGAATCAACAAGTGAATTCATGGGCAGAACACTCTGCCTGGTTGCACCAAACATACCAAAGGCCTTCGGCTCCTCTGAGGCATCTTCTCCACATTCCCCGAGAGCAATGCTGCCCTTGCAGCTGCAGCCCTTGAGAGGAGAAATTGGGAAAAAATTCATAACCTCGTGGTATCATTAGAGAAACTAAAGCCCAGAAAAGATCCACCGCCTCCCTGAGAATGATATTATGAAACTAGAACCGAAGAATGCTGGTTCTTGCTTCTGATCTTCAGCCACCAACCCCTGCCCACTCCATGCCTGGTGGGCTCCTGGGGAGCTGTGGCACGGTTTGCATAGGCTGGGGAGTCCAGAAGCACCTCCTAGCTCCAGGAAAGGTGCATACACAGCACTTCACCCAACACTGGTCAGTGATTGAGACACCAATTTACTTCTCTCTGAGCTTCCCGCTTCCTGTTTTCACCTTTGTAAAATGCCAGGGTTCAATTAGGTGGCCTCTGAAATACTTTCCATCTCTCCAGGCACCTGTAGGCAAGTTGAGTACTTTAAGTAGGCAAATGGGAATAGTGGCCATCAGAATACGAAAGTAGATTGGGGTCCCCAGGATTGATGGAGGGGGTGCAGGGGTAAAAATGAAAGTGGAATCTAAGCCTCATGGAGCCCACAGCCTGGGGCAAAATAACATTTTCACCACAAATGGACACAGACAGGATGGGCTGCTTAGTGGAAAGAGCCTCTGGAAGCTTAGGGGTCAGTAACCTGGGTTCCCGTGCAGAACCTGACTTTGTTTAGCTGGTGGCCCCTGGGAAAATACCTTCCTTCTGCTGGGCCTCATTGGTTTTTAAGTCATAATTAGCCTTTCTTTTACCACATCATGAAAGATTTTTTCCTCCGCTTCCCTAACATTGGTGCACCAAGAAAATTTCTTTTCTAAAAGTCTCTTCAATATATGAGTCACCTGCTGACATCAATAAATTTTACTTGGATATTGTTTGGAGCAGGCATGAATTTGGTCCTTCCTCCACATATACAGAAGTTTATAGAGGCCTGAGTATGTTCTAGTGCTTAATCTCCTCCAAACATGTTCCCTTTCCCATCCTTCTGTTAACGTATTTGATTAAACACCTGGCAGAGAGGAAATTACAGACTCCTTGGGGTGGAAATGACCTTTGGGTCTTTACAGCTTGATGTTTCCCCACTTCAGCTCTGTCTGAATATCCTCAGAAGCAAGGGTCTCGCTGTCTGTCAAGTCAGTTAGTTCCATCTGGAGAAGCTCCACTTACTAAAAGAATGTTCAAAAGGAAGCTGACAGCTTCCTTAATTAAAACAAGTGTCATTCCTTTGGATCAGTTCACCTGCTATTTTCTGGGATTTGTCTCCAGCAAACAGCTGGGTTTCCCCCAGAAGATGACTCCCCCACATGGTCATAGTTACAGGTGTATTGTCTTGAAAGGTGTTTCCACCTCCAACATTAAATCTTTGCCTTTAGACTATAGACATATCTTGAACATCTCCACTTCCCATAGTAGCTTGTCATTTGTTAAATAATGTTTAATTTTGAGATTATTTTTTCTCCCTCTATTTTCTTCAAGGGAATCTGTCTTACAATTCCATACAATTCATCAGGTTTGCTCAAAGTCTTGGTTCTGGCATCCTCAGTAGTAGTGTGAGCTTACTCAAGTTACTTAGCCTCTCTGAGTGTCAGTTTCTGAGTATAAAAAAAATTAATATACTTACCCAGTAGGTTGTCTTAATTAAATAAAAAAAAATAAATAGCCCAAATGTCATAGTAAGAAATTGCATTAAGGAGATTTCCTTTCCTGACAATTCATTTTCATGCAGAGTCCAAATCCATGTCTTGGTAACAGTCACTGTCTTCGTGGTTCTAGTTCTACTCTCTGAGACCATGAGGAGTAGGCCTCAGTTCTTCCAAATATTTCCATTTGACCACAACCCCCTTACATGGCAAAGGGCCTCACCCGAGAAACTGAGATGGGATAAAGTGTATCCAAGGCCTCACCACAATCTGGAAGGAGAACCAAGAAATACTGACTTGCCTGCCCTGGAATGACCACTCCAACATCTGCCTTTAAGAAGAGTGGGGTAAGCCGGATCTTCTGGAAAATTCTACTATGACAACACATGACATAGAAGTGTTGAAACTTGCCACTCTGAAGTGGCATTTGCTCATGGTAGTGCTTTATTTTCTTAATTTAGAGAAAAAGCACAGATTCTAGAATTTTTAAGGTAATAATAAGTGTGGTGGTACACCAAAGTTTTTCAGGAAGTTTTTCCAGAAGAGCAGAGTACCTAATTCGGTAACATTTTTTTATGGCTATGCAAATTCAGTTTTTCTATTTTGCAAAGACCCTTCTTTAAAATTGCTGCCTTACTTTTCAAACTATAAACTACTGAATCCTTGAATGACTACTGTATCCTGTCTAGTTGAAACAATTTCTACAACAAGGCAGCATTTAAAGAAATAAATACTTAAATTTGATTGCTCTATTTGTTGAATGGAGATCCTAAGAAATCTATTTGCTGCCTTGGGATGTGAACATTATTTGATGCCATATTTTGAACTCAGTGGGATGAGACCATTAGATAAATGCAAAGTATAACTTTTTTATTTTTTTTCTTTCTTTTTTTTTTTAATAGAGGCATGTTATTTATTTATTTATTTGTTTTGTTTTGTTTGTTTGTTTACACATGCACTGGGTACAGTCAGAAGCACCGGAGGGTGAGAGAATTCACCAGAGCCAGAGTGGGGAGCAGAACAGGCAGAAGGACCGAAGTACACTGCTGAGGGGAGCAGCGGGCAGCAGGAGAGGTCTGCGCGCCATGTGGGACCCTCCTCCGGTGGCCAGGGAGCAGCCGGGGATCGAACCGGCACCACAGAGGCCGCGAGCAGCTTCGCAACCCAGCGCTCAACCGCTGCGCCACCGGGGAGGCCCAAGTATAACTTTTTTAAAAAGATTTTATTTATTCAATCATACAAGAACCAGGGTACAGGCCAGATGTGTGGGAGGGTGAGAGGATTCACCAGAGGCAGAGCGGGGAACAGAACAGGCAGACTGACTGAAATACACTGCTGAGGGGAACAGCAGGCAAGTCAGGAGAGGACTGCCGCGTCATGTGGGTATCTTGATGGCTGGTCAGATTGAACCTGCACTACAGAGGCTGCAGACAGCTTCACAGAGCTGCACTCTTAATATCAGTGAGGATGGCTTCTTCTGGGAGCTCTGAAAGAGAATCTGTTTTTACCTGTTTGCAACCTGTACCCCCTTCTTCCATCTTCCAAGAGCACTACCCCAATTTCTGCTTCCATTGTCACATAGCCATCTCTCTTATAAAGACCATTGTTATGATATTGGGCCCACCTAGATAAGCCAGAACCCTGTACCCATTTCAAGATTCTTTTTTTTTTAAAGATTTATTTATTTATACAAGAACCAGGGTACAGGACAGATGTGCGGGAAGGTGAGAGGATTCACCAGAGACAGAGTGGGGATAGAACAGGCAGACTGACTGAAATACACTGCTGAGGAGAGCAGCGGGCAAGTCAGGAGAGGACTGCCGCGTCATGTGGGTATCTCGATGGCTGGTCAGATCGAACCTGCACTGCAGAGGCTGCAGACAGCTTCACAGAGCTGCACTCAACCACCTGTGCCACGAGGCCCAAAGTATAATTTTCATCTGCTAGTGCCATAACAAATTCCATGGGTGAATTTCCTATCTCTGGATGCTTTTCAAGCTTGGACTATTAGTGTGTGCCAATGACTTATCAGAAACTAATAAAGGGACCCTCATTATCAGGAAGGTTGGACTAGAAGCCTCTTAAAGATACTTAGAACACATGGAAGTTTTGTTATTCTAACCAAGTGTTAAGACAATTTGTATTGGAGAAAATGATTTGTATTGGAGAAAGTGAAAACTTTCTCCTTGATAATAACTAAATTGATTACACAGAACGCCAAATTTAGAGTACTGTTATGTTACCATCTGTATAATAATGTAAATAGCTCTATCCTATGAAGGGCAGTTTGATCAAGGTCAGGTCAATCAAGGGCCATAATAAATTTTCTTTACCAATCTCAAGGTCCAATTCATTGATTATTTACCATGCAGAATAAATCTGGTAATGATTTTTATTTTCAAATGTACAATATAGTTTTAATATTATAGAGGCATTTGAAACTGATCATTTTTTGGTGGAAACCCCTTCCTTGTGACCTGGAAAACCTGGGCTGTTCATCCCTGCCTGATGCCATTGTCCATATGGGTAAGAGCAGGTATAATTTAGAAGCCTTAGTTAAAAATCTCAGAAGTTCCGTCACATCAAATGGGCAAAATGTTCTCACCAATACACTTCCCTTACTGTCCTGAAATGGCCTTCACCTCAGACGCCATTAATTCAGCTCAGAAACAATTGCCTCCAGGAAGCCTTCTCTGATTCCTCACATTCCATTACTCAAGTTTGAAATAATCTCTATTCTCTGAATACTCACAGCTCTTGTTCTGTATTTTTCTTGCAATAATTAACAACTTTTGAATCTTGGTCAGTCATGTGACAACAGATATACTGGAATGTGACCTTTTTTTTGATGGGTTGCAGGAATGTCCATGTCTTATTTGCAATATCTATTAAAACATTCCTGATAGGACTTGAATTATGAAAGATGCTCAATCATCTAAGTGAAAGACAAATTAACTCTGCACTTCTCTTTGCTTTGGTCACAAAGCACTTACATCTGATTATTTTGGTAATTTAAGTTCCCTATGGAATAATTTTGAGGGCATTTGGGGTTTTCAAAAAAACTGAAAAATATGGCAGTTTATTTTGAATTTTAATGACATGATCTAGACAAAAATAAAAATAAATTGAAAGCATTACACTTTGCTGTTTTGCAGAGAAGTACTATTTGAAGCACTGTTTTATTTTTTTAATCTATTGATATAGGAAAAAAACTCTAAATAACCAATGCTTGGAAATGCTTTGAAGAGTTGTGGTTAATTTGACTGGTGGAATTTTAAATTGACACTTAAAAAATGCAGTATACAGAGCCATAGGCTGCCTGGGCATATTTCTATAGCCATCCCATTCGGAGAAATTTTAGAATTCATGTAAAGTTAACAATTTAACAACAGCAACACAAAGCAAAATATGCAAATGTTCATGAGGCATTTACTAAAATAGCAAAAAACTAAGGAAACAAGCAGACAAATGGAAGACAAGTCAAATGTGCCAAAGTAGGAAAATATTTTAATTATAAAGCAATATTAAAAATTATATTTTCAAGTTATTAAAATACAAACTTTAAAAAGAAAATATTTATTATATAATGTTAAGGAAAAAAAATCAGGCCATTAAATGAAATGTGCATCATGCATTCACTGCAATGACGAGAAATGAAACAAGTGCAAAAAATACAAGTAGTTGAATGTGGTGGAGGATTCTGGCCTGTTTTCTCTTTCAAAGTCATTACATCATCTTTTCAATGACAGACAACATTTTAAGTAATTGAAAACAAAGTCTCATTAGCCTGTCCTTGTATAAATTCCCAGAGAACACACATTATTCTTATTCATTTCTACCTCTGCTACTTGTCTTTGATTTTGACCTGCTCCATCCTCTTCTCCCACTTTTCCCTCCCTAACTAGACTTTGAAAGCCCCTCATCAAACAAGGGAGCAAAACACACTAAGTTTAGCAGGAGCTGTGTATTCAAATTGGCAAACATCAGAGGACAGGATCTGATAGCTTGCCCCCACCATTGTAAGGCAGACCCAGATTCTTCAATGACCACAAGTGGCCTTGATTTAACAAACCTTGCCAACAAAGCACAATGTTCTTGTCCGCAGGATCAGACCCCGGAAGCGCTTCCAAGGACCCATAAAAGTCTGCACTCTTGGAAGAATGTGACAACTCTGGCAACACACACAGATTCGTCATTTTCTATAATAAGAGAATGTTCAGTTGCATCAGGCTTTTTAGCAGGGTCAACAGAGTAAAATTTTGAGGTTGGCAAAATGAATTTTTCCCTAGCCCAAGACTCCTTTCCCTCCCTCCAAATGATCAATCAAATCATGGCATATTACAGTTTAAAAAGCCTTTTCATATCCAATTTTTCACTTGAATTTGCAGCTGCCCAGTGAGGTAGGTAGTGTTATGAACTTTACTTTTCAGAAGAGGCTCAGGGCAGTGAGGCCACACAGAAAGTTAATGGCAAACACAAGGTCACTCCTGACTTCTGCTGAGCATTCCTACCTGTAGGGTAAATGGTTTGGTGAATGGTTTTCTGGCTTTCTTGCCCTCCCACCATTAGGATTGCCTTGCCTGATGGGGCACCTGCAGTTGTTACAGTGTTGCAAACTATCTTGTTTACTTCTGGGGCCATGGGTGGAGTATTGAGAGACAGTCACTAGGAGAGAAGCAGGAGACAAGCAGAAGCAGAAGAAGCAGAAGAGAGGTAGGAGAGAAAAGGAGAGAAGGAGGCCAGAGAAGCCCAGAGTGAAGACTTGCTGGGGGCTTGGAGGCCTCCTGGCCTCCTGGGTCTCCCACCCCTCCCCAGCCTGCCATGTATACCTGGTTGCTGCTCTATATGTAACAGCTCAATAAAAGCCTGAGAAAGCCACTGAGGGCTCCAGGACTCTTCCTTTACCCATCTGCTGGATCAGAAAACCTGCTCAGTGACCATCCTGCCCCTACACTACCACTGTCTCTACATGTTATCCCTTCTTCCATCCAAGGGAAGAACTGATGCTGCACCTACTCACACCAATCCTCAGTGCACTGTTATGTCTGGGTCACCCAATGTGTTAAAGTTACACAGAATGAAAAGGATGGTATTCAATTGTGAAGAGGTGAGTCAAGTGGGATTCATTTCCAAACTAGTCTGATCTACTGGCTACTTTGCCTGAGATAAACTCAAGGAAAAGCACTAAGAAGCAGAGAAAGCTTCTACTCAAGGTTCATCCTTCCATTCTCAGCTCCCATTTGAATGAACTGCTGCCAATGCAGATGGCGGTTTGTCCCTTCAGCCATTTTGCCATTGGAATTACTGAATGGAGTGGTATCCTACAACCCAGAGAAATGGAAACTCACAGGCTAAAAGAGAAGCACTAAAATTCAAAAAGAAAAACAGAAACTATTACAGATTCCATAGGAACTAGAGATATTGGGGCTGACAGAGCAAGAAAATATATATATATTTCAATTTTTTAATTTTTTTAATATAAGAACTGGGGTATAGGCTAGAGGTGCAGGAGGTGAGAGGATTCACCAGATAGAGTGGGGAGCAGAACAGGAGGATCTACTGAACTACACTGCTGATGGGAGCAGTGGGCGAGACAGGAGAAGTCTGCTGTGCCATGTGGGTTAGCTCCCTGGCTGGAGATCAAACTCGTGCTGCAGTGTGGCTGCTGATAGCTTCATAGTGCTGTGTCTTTAACTCCTACGCCACTAGGGAGGCCCAGTTTTAATTTAATTTTTATATTTAAGAAATTAAGAATGAAAATAGTAATATCTAATGAAACAAGGCACCATAAAATAATCAAATAAAAATGTTAAGTATGAAAACATGATAGTTGAGATAATAAGCACAATAGATGTTAACTAGTACAATAAAATTGACTAAGGAATGTATTAACAAACTGGGAGATGAGACTGAGGAATTCTTTTTAGCAGAAAATTATTTTTTAAAATAGAATATAAAAGTTAAGATTTAAAAGGCAAAAGAAGCCCCATAAGGGAAAAGCAGATGCAACTGGAGAGGAAGAAGTAATTGAAGAAATAATAGAAATTACCCCCCCCCACCAATTAATGGGAAATAAAAGGATCCAGAGAAAGTAAAAGAGATTAGGAAAAGTATAATCCTAGAAATAAATTGTGTTGGAATTTAAGAATATCAAATATAATATTATAAAATCAGAGAGAGAAAGATGATCACTGAGCAGAGAATGAGAATTATATTGGTAACAGATTTTTCAACAAGAAAGGATGCAAGAAGACAATGGAAAAGTATATTTAAAAAATTGTAAGTACAGAATTGCATGTACAGCTAAATTTACTATCAAATATGAATCCCTTGTGATAGTATTCTGCCACACAAAGACCCACACATACGCCCATACATAAAACATAATATAGTGACGTTCTTATATAGATGGCAACAGACCTGAGGGGTGATAGAAGAGATATGTGAAGGTGATTACATGTCTTTGCCAACTTTGAAAAAGTGAATAGCATTTTCACTGGGGTGAAAGAGAAGAGAAAGTATAAGAGAAAGTGAAAATCCATGAACTTGAACAGGTAGATGAACCAGTATGATGGAGTAGGAGGAAGGTCGGGGACATCAGAGTATATCAATGTCCACCTAAATAAGAGAAAACATAGAAAAAAGAATAAAAGGAATAAAACACAAACATTTCTACAAATTTCAATAATTAACAAGCTACAAAAGTCTTAACATATGAGTAACTACTGTACATAGAAAGTATGCTAACTTACCAAATAAAAAAAAAAAAACCCAGGTAAATAGCTGGGTCATGAGATACATTGTAAAGCAACATACAGGCAACAGATGGAAATAAAAGGATGAAAAATGATTTATCAGGTAAGTAAAACAAAATTAAACTGGTGTTCATATACTATCAGTTAGTATGAAGATCACAACACTTATACTAAACCAAAGAAAGAGTTATAAGAAAGAAAATTACAGAATTATGCCATTTATTACTATGGGTATAAACATTCTAAAAAAAATTTTAGTAAATCAAATCCAATAGTGCATTAAAATAATTGTATAGTGCATTGGACTTGACTGAATTATATGAGAATTGTTTTAACATTATCAGGAGTGGGATTCGAACCCACGCCTTCAGGGGAGACTGCGACCTGAACGCAGCGCCTTAGACCGCTCGGCCATCCTGACTGCAGGAATTGTTTTAACATTGGAGAATAAACATAATTTATCACCTCAACTAAATATTGGTAGTGAATTTGAAAGAAAGTAAAGAAATGTGAGATTTAAGAATTGGGTAGGAGGAAATAATATCACCATTGTTTTCAGATAATATCATTTTTCTTTTTTGGTGAGAAGTGTAGCTGTGGCCAGAGGTGAAAGTTTATAAAACCACTTAGAAATACAGATTGCAATTATCCTACACAATTAAGCTTTATGGAACCTATAACCTAGTAATTCTACTCCTATGACTATGCTTAAAAGAAACCTTTGTATATATGTGGCTAAGAAGGATGTTCATGACAATACTGTACATATAAATTAAAAAAAACTCCAATCAACAGGAAAGTTGATGAATACGTTATGATATATCAAATTAAAAGAACTATAATAACAAGCAAAAATATGGATAGTTTTCATAATGTAATATTAATCAGAAAGCAAATAAAAATCATTTTTAAAAGTACTTAAAGTAATTAATAACATATGCTTTTAAAGGAATACATATAGATGGGATAAAATCATTTGCAAAGGAAAGCAAGGGAATGATGGTTACAAGATTCATGATATGATGGTACTTGGGGGCCAGGTGGCAGGGGGTGAGTAGGGGACGAACACTGGAGAACATGTGGTCAAGTTACTTTTAAAGTTGTAGTTTTCACAATCAAGTGTCCTCTGTCAATACTTATTATGTTAACTAAGTGAATAAATAAAGTAGTGCCATCTGTGAATCACACATTATGATCAATTCAGTTCGAAGACCCTGAGACCTGAAAGAATATTTCAAATGGGAAACTTTGGACACTGAGGCCCTGGAGGTAGCAAATTCTTTGAGTTGTCTGAGTCACACATTTTACTGGCCATTTGCTCCATTAGGCCTTGTGGCCTGCTTAGTTCCTTAAATATTGGCATCACACCTGTTTTAAAGATCATGGGCAAAGACCCTAAATTTGCATGGGCAGGCACCTGATATTAACCAGAGGCAAGCATTTGCTTCTCCTGCAGCAGTAGTATCTAACCAGTCTCTTTACCTAAGCCCCACCCACCCTTACTGTCCTCCTCCATACTGCCTCCAGTGTTATTGCTAAATTGCAAAGCTGCCAGATTGCTTTTCTTACATCACTATCCCTAGAATCAAGTCTTCAGCTGAGTGTAGCATGATCTTGTGATCGTCCCCAGCAAAGTGCATTACTAAGCAATCCCTGGATACTTCTTATGGTTTCACGCCACCATGCCTTTACTCGTGCTGTTGGTCTATCCAAAATGCCCTTATTCTTCTCTGTTGACACTTCACTCATTTTCAAATTTCAGCTCATAGTCCTTCCTTTTCTAGGAAGACCTAGAGGGTAGGCAGTGTTGTGACCATCCAGAAGTTTAGGGATAATTGCAATTTAAAACATGGACAAACTTTAGACAGAGAGAGTTAAACCAGTGACAGAACCTGCAAATCACACCAGTGTCCAACTGAGGAGTGATTCTGGTAACACACCCCTGCCCCCCCACAATAGGACCAACCTAGATAGACCTGATACCCTGATTTCTTTTTCCGTCACCTGGCGATGGTTTCTAGACAATAATGTGGAAGGAGCTTGGGTTTTAGAGTCAGGCTGACTTCAGTCAATTCCAAATCTACAGTTTAAAGTGCTTTGAAGAGAATTTGAATATCAACACTCTGAACTATGAGAAAACAATTTAAAAGTGTACATGATTCTATCCATCATTGCATTAAATTACAGTT
Organism: Talpa europaea; assembly: GCF_964194135.1. NCBI lineage: Eukaryota > Metazoa > Chordata > Mammalia > Eulipotyphla > Talpidae > Talpa > Talpa europaea. The sequence goes on along the minus strand of NC_140070.1, from coordinate 113,358,950 downwards.
AGCAGACATTCCCCAGTAAGCACCCTAGAATATGCTGCTTAAACAAAACCGTATATATTGTGCTTTACTGACAAATTCAAGGATTTTCAAGATAATTTTGACTATAGACAATATTTACCTTAGTCACTGATTTTGAATCCTAACACCTGGGTGAGATGTTACTCCACTGTATGAGCTATGTGAACTTAAGCAGGTCTCTCAATATCTCTGAGCTTTGATTTCTTATTCGTGATTTTTTTCTAGGCATATGGCAGGCTGAAGTTTCCCAAGCTGACCATAGGGACATCTGTCATCCTACTTGAAATCTTTTCCCAGAGTGGAATTTCTGTCCCTTCCCTGCAATTTGTGTGGACCTGTGACTTGCTTATAACCAATAAAGTAAAGCAAAAGGAATATGAAGTGACTTCAGAGCGAGGTCACAAAAGTTAACATGGGTCGTTTATTTGTTTGTTTGTTTGTTTTGAGCACTGAACCTCCATATAAGAAATATGATTACCATGCGGCCACCATGCTGTGAGGAAGCACATATAGGTGCTCCCATTCCAATAGACAGACAGTAACAATTGTCAGACTTGTGACTGATTATGTCTCCAGATGATTCCAGTTCACAGCTGGTGAGCCTCCCAGCCTTTGCATCTTCCAGCTGAGATATCATGGAGCAAAAATAAGCTGTCCCTTCTGTGACAGCAAAAATAAGCTGTCCCTTCCTGAATTCCTGACCCATATAATCAATGCCCATAATAAAATTATTGTTTTATGAAACTAAATTTTTGGGCAGTTTTTAAAACACTGTAAAAACTGAATCAAGGGTTTTTCTGTGGACAACTGAAGCAAATTATTTAAAGTACTTAACATCAAGCAAGTGTTCATCATTGTATCCTATGCTTGGCCTAGCAACATTACATCAGTCACTCTATTTTTCTGGGTCTAAGGATTCTCTTTAAGAATACCTGCCTGAGGGCCTCCCCTGGTGGCTCAGCGGTTGAGCCCTGGGCTGTGAGGCTGCCCGCAGCCTCTGCAGCACCAGTTCGATCCCCAGCCGCAGGCGAGGGTCTCACATGGCGCTACAGACCTCTCCTGCCGCGCCCGCTGCTCCCCTCAGCAGTGTATTTCGTCGGTCTGCCTGCTCTGCTCTCCACTCTGTCTCTGGTGAGTTCTCTCACCCTCCCGCACTTCTGACTGTACCCAGTGCTTGAATAAATAAAAATCTTTAAAAAAAAAATACCTGCCCGAGCAATTCAAAAGTTTGTGGTACAAATGTTCACTGCAACACTATGTACAATAGCCAAGTTATGGAAATAACATAAGTGCCAAATGAAAATGAGTGGATTAAGAAGATGTGGTATACATACACATGGAATACTACTCAACTATAAAAAATGATGAAAACTTGCCATTTGCAAGAATATGGATGGAATCGTAGGGGATTGTGCTAAGTGAGATAAGTCAGAAGGCAAAAAATAAATACTGCGTGATTTCACTCATATGTAGAATATAAATAAGCAAAGCAATTTAACAGACAAGACTAAACTTACACAAACCCTAGGAATCAGACTATAAAAGTGAAGTTGTAGAGGGGGAGGGGGAGGCTGTAAGGTGGGGAAGAGGTCCAGTGGTCTTTGGTGGAGGTCTATGGGTGCTTTGGTGAAGGTGTGATGTGGTGACATCCATCTGAATAAGAGTGAACCTATACCTATAAATCATATGGTTTGTAAACCAATGTTACCCCAATAAAAATAATACAATTTTGTAAAAGTTTGTTGTGAGAATCAAATAAGATGGCAGATGTGAAAGCTCTTAGGGAATTATAATCAATACAAATCAAAGAAATTCTCATATTTATATTATATCCACCCATGACAGACTCAGGGCAGGAGGGCTCGCTAATAATCAGTTTCTGTCAGAGTCTGAAATCCTGAGGTCAAAGGACCTTGGCCTGGAACCCCACATCTGTTTCCTGTTAGAGATCATTCATTTCATTAATCAATCTAATAAGCTTTTATTAAGTACCCACAAGACGAGGAAAAAATGTTAAATGTAAATTTTCTGAAGAAATTAGGATATTCATTCTAGTCCTCTAAGTTTGGGTATGTAGGGTAAATGGTTTTCAGGCTTTTCTGCCCTCCCACCATTAGGATTGCCCTGCCTGATGGGGCACCTGAAGTTACATTGTTGTAACTTGTCTTGTTTACTTCTGTGGGCCATGGAAGGAGTATTGAGCTAGTCACCAAGAGAAGCAGAGGCAGGAGAGAGAATGGGAGAAAGAAAGCCAGAGAAGCCCAGAAGGAAGACCTGCAGGGGGCTTGGAGGCCTGCTGGCACCCCTGCCTGCCGTGTACCTCTTTGCAACACTACATGTAAAGCTCAGTAAAAACCTGAGAAAGCCACCAAAGGCTCCAGGACTCTCCTTTACCCATCTGCAGGCTCATAGACATCCTGTCCTGTGCCCATCCTGGCACTATGGGGTATTTAGGAGGAGAAGAAATAAGAGTAATGGCATGAAGGTGGAGGTTATCTGCAGGGGTAAGTTAAAGGAGTTGCCTAGAAATGAAGAAAGAGATCTTAACGTGCCAGGAACTGGGCCAAACTCCTTGCATATATTGTCTTGATCATTTTTCACAATGGCTCTCTGAGATGGGTTACTAGTCACCTTTACAAATGAGAAAACATTTGAGGAGATGCTTGGAGAGATCGCTCATCTTGCCCAAGCTCACAGCAGTAGTAAGTCAGCACTGAAAATCAGGTCTGGAGACCCCATGTTGCTACACTTGAAGAGATTTTTCCTGCCTCAAAGAATTATTTCTCCACCCAGACTATGACAAAAATCCTCATCTAAGATTCAAATATTTGCCTATTAGATAATAACATTTCTGTCCCATTTTTCCTTCTGAAGGTTCACCTTTAAATAATTAATATGAATAATATCCCATTTGCACAGAACTTTATCATTTACAAAATGTGTTCACGTCTTTTGTCCTCCTCGGTCCTCCAACAGCCCCATGGTGGGGGGGAGCATAATATTTATACTCAACATCCACAGATAATAAGTGAGGAAGGATTTCAGCTAGTTTGCTGCTACAATGTGAGATGAATAATAATGGTAAATTTCCTTAATGGTAAATACTTTGTTTCGTGTGATTCTAGACATAGCTGATATGTTCTAAAGGATTATTAGGTTGAAGATTTACAAATTAGGATGTCTCATCCCATTATTGGCACAATACCCATCTCATAACAATATTCTCACACACACGGTCTGTACAACTGTGGATATAATTTTTTTTTCTTTTTTTAATATTTAATTTAATTTAATTTTATTTTATTTTTATATTCCCCATACAATTGCAGCCCCCTTATTTTGACCCCAATCCCTCCTTTTCCTGCACCCCCCCATAGTGTGTCTCTGGTTTATAGTTGTTTGTTGATTTTGATTTTTTCTTTCTTATAGTTACTCTTTTTACTGGTCCCTTATTTAGGTTTTCTAGGTTACTGCTATGAGTGAGACCATCTGGTATTTTTCTTTTTCTTTCTGGCTTATTTCACTGAGCATGATCCCTTCCAGCTCCATCCATGTTGCTGCAAATTGCATGTGTTTATCTTTTTTGAATGCTGAGTAATATTCCATTGTGTATATGTGCCACATCTTCTTGATCCAGTCATCTATTTTTGGGCATTTGGGTTGTTTCCAAAGCTTAGCTATTGTAAACAGTGCTGCTATAAACATAGGGGTGCAGGTGCTCTTCGGAATTAATGTTTCTGTGTCCTTTGGGTAAATACCTAGGAGTGGAATTTCTGGATCATATGGAAGCTCTATCTTTAATAGGTTGAGGAATCTCCACACACAGGCATGTGAAAAAATATTCAACATCACTTGCAATCAGGGAAATGCAAATCAAAACTACCATGAGATACCATCTTACACCAGTGAGAATGGCACATATTAAAAAAACTAGCAACAACAAATGTTGGCAAGGATGTGGAGAAAAAAGAACTCTCCTGCACTGCTGGTGGGAGTGTGTATATAATTGGTGGACTATGGGTGTTTTGGTGGCTGCAGTGCTATGGTAACAGCACCTGAAAGCAAGGGCGGGGAAGAAAGGGTGAGGGGAGTGAGAAGGTGGGGGGATATTATGCTTCCAATATACAAACAACAATGTAAAACAATGTTACCTTATTTAAGAAGAAATGTGAAAAAAAAATAAACCAGCATTACCACCATGTAAATAATAAATAAATAAAGGAATAAAATCTCTTTCAAAGTATCTTCTTGATAATTTCAATCATTTTTTGGTTGACTTCTTTTCAACTCAGGTTAATTGGTCATTGCTTTTTCCTAGAAATTGGCGAAAGAGTTTTTACTAGGATTGAAAGGGTCAAATCTGCCATGTCTTTGTTTTGTTGTGCTGGCAACAGATATTTTCTTTAATGCATTCCTTGTGGAATTTTTTAAAACAAAAATAATTTTTAATCATATGAGTTCATTTATCTTTTGTCCACAGATCTATTTGATACAACTCATGTAAAATGAAGAATGACATAATACAGTGACAGCTGAAGAAATATGAGTGTGAAGACCACACTGTTCTCCCTTCAAGATGTCTAGGTATAAGGATGCAATTGTCTAATGCATGTATGGTCACCAGCATGGTCAGTAGCACCCACCCACTCATTAAACTTTGGTAAAGATTTCTTTTTTTAGGAAATATCAAAATAGAAGTTCTTGGTGGTTACACAAATCTACACATGTGAAACATTGTATCAATGATGCACATACAAACAAGGATTTATAAATAAAAATTGGGGAAATCTGAACAAGTTCTGTGGGCTGCACCAATGTTGAATTTTTTACTTCTGATATTGAACTGTGGTTATGCAGGATGCTACCACTGGGGAAAATTAGGGTGGGTACAATGTGATGGCCTTTTATTTTGTTTTTGCAGCTTCCTGTGAAGTTATAATTATTTCATAAGTAGAGTTATAATATTCTTTTGGCATCAGAGGGTTACTGGGTGCACCTCAAAACATGCCCCTTTTCAAAACCATGGTTCTCGCTCAAAGTCAGGTCTGGGAGAAGTGGTTTCTTCTCTTTAGCCGTTAGTTCTCTCATCTCTGAAATGGATATATTGACTCAAAGCTCCATTCAGCTCTAAAATTCAGTGATGTCTTTAAGGACTTGACTACATCCACAACGGGGGGGAGGGTGGAAAGCAAAAATAAACAAATGGGGCTACATTAAACTAAAAAGCTGCTGCACAGTGACTGAAACTATCCTTAAAGTGAAAGGACACCCTATTGAATGGGAGAAAATATTTACACATCATACATCCAACAGAGGCTAATATCCAAGCTCTACAAAGAACTCAGACAACTCAATAACAAGGCAATAAATAATCCAATCAAAAATGGGCAGAAGATCCAAGCAGAGACTTCTCCATAAAGACATACAGATGGTCAACAGGCACAAAAAAAAACAAAAACAAAAAAAAAACTCATCACTTATCATCAGGGAAATGCAAATCAAAACCACAGTGAGCTTCTGCCTCACAACCATGAGAAAGCCCCATATCAAAAAGACCAGAAACAAGTGTTAGGGTGGAAGTGGAGAAAAAAGAACTCTCGTTCACGGTTGGTGGGAATGTAGACTGGTCAAATCTATGAAAGTAGTATGGAGTTTTCACAAAGTATTAAAAATAGACCTACCATATCTACACAATGATCCTTTCCTAGGTATCTACCCTAAGAATAATAATTTTAAAAAACCCCACTAATTTGAAGGCTTATAAGCACTCTGTTGCTCAAAACAGTACTATTACAATAGCCAAGTTATGGAAATAACCCGAGTGCCCAACAACAGATGAGTGGATAAAGATGTGGCATATGTATGCACTGGAATATTACTCAGTGAAGAAAATATAAAATCTTGCTGTTTACCGCAATTTGGATGGTACTGGATGAGAATGTGTTAAATTAGAGAAATCAGAAGAAAAACAAATATTAGATGATTTTGCTTATATGTGGAATATGAAGAAACTAAACAAAGGGACAGAAAAACTAAACCAGAACAAATCTTTGAAATCTGACTATAGAATTGAGGCTACCAGAGCAGAAGAGGAAGGAGGCATAATGGACCATTGTGGAGGATTATGGGTGCTTTGGTGGTGGGTGTGGCATAAAAATACACATCTGAAGAGGTGTGAACTTATACCCCAAAATCATGTACAGTGTCCTAAACTGACAATATCTCAATTAGGAAAAAAATTATGGGATCATATATGCACAATTTGGTGGAAACACAAATCTCTCTGAGATTATAGGATTAAGGAACATCTCTAGCTGGTAGAGGGAAATATGATCAATTTTTTTATATCAAGTCCTCTTATCTGTAGAATGGACTTGAAGCCCTTGACCTTCTAGGATCCTCTCTTGAAGAAGCAAAGCTCAGAAAATTTGCAAGTATTTTTATCCACATCCTTGACTAAAGCATCACAGAAACTGGATTAAAGGACAATGCAGAATTAACTGGATCTTTGGGGTTCATTTGGAGTTCATGGTAACTATGATCTGCTTCCACAGCCCATTCAGGCTGCCCAGATGCTAGTTGCAAAGGAAAACTCTCTTTAAGCAGCCAACTTGGAGGAGATATAAAGGGCTGTGTAAGTAGGACTCAAGAGTCTTCAGTAATTTGTAAATGTCAACCTGACATTGAGGAGGGAAAGTTGATAATTAAAAGCTCATCCTTGGAAAAAGTCAAGGGGTGGAGATTTATCTTTTTCACATTGTAGACAATCTCCTGACCCTGGTAACCACTCAATTTGGAATCTACATTAACCTTGGACATGGAACTGGAAACAGTAATTCTTATCATGGTTCTTGTATGGTTTTTTTTGGCTCAGGTCTTAGAGCATTTTCAGCTAGGTGTCTTTCTTTGACTCAATCATTTTCTCCTTTCTCTCTCTTTTAAATAGACTATTTTTTTTTTTTGGAGGGAGAGGTGGGGAGGGGAGTGAGGGGTAAGTGAAATGGGCAAATGGGATCAAAAGGGAAAAACTTCCAGTTATAAAATAAATATGTTGACTATGTCCCTCCACTCTCTCCTTGCCCATAGTGTTTCTTCGGAGAAGTCTGATGTCAGCCTGATTGGTTTTCCTTTGAATGTTATCTGTTTCTTCCCTCTTGCCAGCTTCATTATTTTTTCCTTGTCCTGGATTCTTGGGAGCTTTACTATTATGTGTCTTGCTGTATTTTTCCTTTCGTCGTGGAAGTTTGGTGTTCTTCTTGCTTCTTGTATATCAATTTTCAGCTCCTTCTTCACGTTTGGGAAGTTCTCTTCAATTATCTCTTTGAATATTTTCTCTGTTCCTACATCTCTCTCCTCTCCTTCTGGTATTCCTATAACTCTTATATTTCCTTTCCTCATGGAGTCAGATAGTTCCCGAAGTCTTTCCTCGTTCTTTTTCCTTCGTACTTCTCTTTCCTTTTCTGTTTTGGTTCTTTTTATTTCTGTGTCTTCAAGATTACTTATTCGTTCTTCCATTTCATCTATTCTGCTTTCATTGCTTTTCCCAGAATTCTTTAGTTCTTCCATTAATTCTTTGATCTCCTGCATTTCTTTTACTTCCCTCTTTAGGGACTCAATTTCTTTCTTCTGACCATTGTTTTCCCTCTCTAGGGACTCAATTGCATTCTTCTGATCGTTGATTATTTTTCCCTTATCATTGTTTTCCTTTATGACTTCTGTCAGTTTTTTAATCACGGCAATTTTAAATTCTCTTTCTGGAAGGCTCAGAAATTCTTCCAAGTTATTGTCGTTGCAGTCTGGGGGCTGGTTTTCTTTTTGTGGTGTGCTTTTTCTCTGGAGAGTTGCTAGGTTGCGTGTGGTTCTTCTCCTCCCTACTGTCTGTTTTCTAATTTGCCGTATGCGTTGGGACACTGTGTTGTTGGGACTGGCCGTCATCTTGGGTGGGCTTCTCTGCTCCCCTCTGGTTCCTCCAGGAGTCATCTGTCAGTTTCAAGCAGTCTTTACTGGAGAAAGGTCCCTGTTCTAAAATGCCGATGTGGGGACACACTCCCCTGTGCGCCTGGTCTGCCCCGGCGGTGGGTTCCTGCTCTCCCTCTGGGCTTGGACTGTAGGCCAGAGGGGGTCTGGAGTGGGCGAACTTCCCCCGCTCACCTCTGGCTCCTGAGGAAGCCTTCTGCAGGTAGTCTTTACTATTAAAAAAACTAGCAACAACAAATGTTGGCGAGGGTGTGGAGAAAAAGGAACTCTTCTGCACTGTTGGTGGGAGTGCAAACTGGTCCAACCACTGTGGAAAGCTGTGTGGAGATTTCTGGACCTACTAAACATAGAGCTTCCATATGATCCAGCAATTCCACTCCTAGGTATTTACCCAAAGGACACAGAAACATCAATTCCAAAGAACACCTGCACCCCTATGTTTATAGCAGCACTGTTTACAATAGCTAAGCTTTGGAAACAACCCAAATGCCCAAAAATAGATGACTGGATCAAGAAGATGTGGTACATATATACCATGGAATATTACTCAGCATTCAAAAAAGATAAACACATGCAATTTGCAGCAACATGGATGGCGCTGGAAGGGATCATGCTCAGTGAAATAAGCCAAAAAGAAAAAGAAAAATACCGGATGGTCTCACTCATAGCAGGAATCTAGAAAACTTAAATAAGGGACCAGGAAAATGAATATAAGAAAGTGAAAATCAAAATCAACAAAAAACTATGAACCAGAGACACTTTTAGGGGGGCGGGGCGGGAGGGGAGGGATTGGGGTCAGAATGGGGGGGCTGCAATTGTATGGGGAATATAACAATAAAATTTATAAAAAAAAATAAAATAAATATGTTATGGGGATGTAATGTACAGCTTGATGACTAAACAGAATTTATTTTTAGAGCAGTTTTATTTAGGATCACAGTAAAAGGAGTCGAAGGTAGAGATTTCACATATTCTCTGCTCCCACACTATCCCCCATTATCAGCTTCTCACACCTGAGAGGTCTGTTTGTTACAATGGAACTAACGTGTGATTACCATGCACAGCCTATAGTTTACACTGAGTTTCACTCTTGGTATTATATGTTCATGGTTTGGACAAATGTAAAATGACATGTATCCACCAGGATAGCACCCTACAGAACAGTTTCACTGTTCCTAAAATCCTCTGTGCTCTGGGTGTTCATCCCTCCTGACCCCTAACTCCTGACAGCCACCAGTTGTCTACCTAATTTTGTCTTTTTTGTAGTCACATCAGTGGAATCACAGTCATGTAGTTAGAACGCTCACTTAAGTTTCCTCCATATGTTTTCATGGCCGATTGCTCATTTCTTTAGCACTGTTCTGTATTTCATCATGTGGCTCTATCACAGTCTATTTGCCCACTCACCTATTGGTTGCTTCCAAATTTTAGTAATTTCGGTAAAACTGCTATAAATGTTTTTGTTCAGGTTTTCCTGTGGACACAAGTTTTCAGTTCATTTGGGTAAATAACAAGAAGCTTAACTGTTGGATCACATAGTAAGAGTATGTTTAGTTTGTTGAAAACAAAACACTGTTTTCCTAAGTGGGTGTACTAGTTTGCATTTCTACCAGCAATAACTAAGTGTTCCTGTTGGTCCATATCCTCACCAACATTTGATGTTGTCAATGTTTTGGATTTTGGCAATTCTAATATGTTCATCATGGTAGTTCATGGTTTTAATTTTCAATTCCTTAAGCACGTGCTATGCAGCATCTTTTCATATGCTGCTTTCTTGTCATCTGAATCTCTCCTTTTGTGAGGTGTTTGTTCAAAGTTTTGACCTATGTTTAATCAGGTTGTCTGTGTCCTTATTGTCGAGTTTTAAGAGCTTTTTACTATTTTGGGTAGTAGGATAGTTCTTTTGCTAGTAGTACCTTTTGCAAATATTCCCCTGTCTCTGGCTTTTTTTTTTTTCATTCTCTTGACAATGTCTTTCACAGAGAATAAATTGTTCATTTGAGCGAAACCCTGCTATTTCTTTGAAATATACCCTACAGAAATAATCATGTTAATTAAAAGATAAATATATATGCACGTTTACTGTAGGAGTATTTGAATTTTGAATTGTGGTATAGTTATATTATGTCAGAGGTTTTCCAACTTGGAAAATGTATCACTAAATGCAGGAGAAATAATAAAAGGATGATACATTTATTTATATTAATAAACATTATAAAATATGAATTGCAATATAAGAAAAAGATTATTTTAACATAAAAAAATAAAAGGAAAGCCATGAGAATAAAGACTGCCTTGTAAAAGAACTGTAAAAGAATTGGCTTTTGGCAACTTATGCCAAAATATTTGGGGTTGGGATGTAAAGATTGGCATTAATATTGTATCACTGCTAATTTTTGACAGCGGTACTGTGGTCACATGAGAGAATAACCCTGTTTTTAGGGAAAATGAACTGAAGTATTTAGGTAAAAAAAAGACATGTCTATAGTTTACTCATACATAGTTTGAGTTTAGAGAAACTCATAGTTTAGTTTAGAGAAAAGTTAACTATATTCGTAGAGACTGAGTGATAAAGCAAGTATAAAAATGTTAACATACAGGGCATATGGGAGAGAAGAGTATATGGATGGAATTCTTGCGTTGTCCTGCAATCTTCTACAAGTGTGAAAGAATTTCATCACACAAAGTTTACAATGTACTCCGTTTTGATTTAGATGCAGAGACTTACACCATTAGGAGTTGGGTGAGGGTAAATGAATTACCAGGCTTGTTTAGGCCAGTCAGCATAAACAATCAATGGTCGGCACCTATGATCTTCACGCCTCCCATGATTCTGGACACCTGGGCCCAAAGAGCACGGGTGTGCAGATGTGTAAATGCCATGCCTGAGCCTAGAGATGAGGGATCAAGGCAGGGGCGGCAGCACAGCAGGGAGAACCATGGATGACAGGAGGCTGAGAACGCCAGAGGAGGCAAAGATTGATGGGAGGCTGAGTTGTCCGCCTGTTTCTCAGCCCAACTGGCCAATCCCCCTGCTCAGCCTTCCTGACTGGTCTGCCTGTTGTACCTGGGTCCCTGCTTCAGCATTAAAGGCCTGTAAAAATCCACGGAGGGCTCCATGATTCCTTTACCCATGTGCCTGAATCAGCAGTGAACCTGACCCGTTCATGCTTGCACAACAGATGCTCTAGTCATGTTCCTCTTGGTATGAACTTGTGCAGTACCATGTAGCGTATCTCATCCAACTAGTTCTGGCTCTTATTTTTTTTACTTAAAAATATTTTTAAAGTAGTATATTAAAAACGGAAGCAACATTTGTGACTATGTCACTCAATTGGTTGATTCTTGGCACACAAAATGAAGCCAGGAAGGATTGCTCCTCACAGCAGTTGCCTGCTCTTAGCTCACAATAAACTCACAATGCTTAACGTCCAAGCTCACAATAAACATGGAAACAAATGGCAAGCCTGGTGTCTGTCTTGGGGTGGCAGAGCAATTTAAACAGAGAACAAAGGGAAATTCCCATTGCCCAACATGGAACAGGAGTTAGACTGAAATGAGACCACCTGCTATTTGGGAGTACATGAAATAGACCAGGTGCAAACAATGGAACCCCTGATAGCCTGAAGTGAGCGGGTATATTTACTTCTGCTGTGCAGACATACAAGTTACTAAGAACCTTCTGTTTCCTCCTATGCTATACATCACATCCAGATTAATTTCCCTAAAATGTTTCCTGGTCCTAACCTACAAAACCCACCCCACCCAACCAACCTAATGTCTAAGGTCTTCCACAATATGGATGCATTTATCATCCAAAATTATCTGTCTCTTGCTATTCCCTAACTGAAACTCTAGTCCAATCAGCCTCATCTAGCCATGATCCCCTGAGGACAGCATGTGCAGTTCTACCTCCAGGCTACTGCTGGTGCTTGACCTGTGTCTGGGATACTCGTCCTGCCATTTTTTCTAATCTGCAAATTCCTACAAAGGTTCATCCTCAGGGCAGTATATTCAGGACATGGGTAAGAACCAAGAAGAGGTTAGATTTTTATTTAAAACATATGATCTGTAGATTTCCCTGAAAATTTTTTAAAATATTTATTTTGCATGGAAGAACTGGGGTGTAGGCCAGAGGTGCAGGGAGTGAAAGGATTCACCAGAGACAGAGTGGGGAGTAGAACAGGCAGATTTACTGAAATACACTGCTGAGGGGAACAGCAGGGAAAACAGGAGAGGTCTGCTGTGCCACGTGTGGGTCAGCAACCTGCTTGGGGATCGAACTCAGGCCATAATGGTGTTAGCACTAAGACTTAAACCCTAGGCCACTAGAGAGGCCTCAGATTTCCCTGAATACAAAATACACAGACACTGAAGAATAAGTCAAAAAGATATCAAACAAAATGATTAGAATATAAATAGATATATTTGGCACTAGAGACAATCATTCCATGTCCTAGTACTTCACATCTGGTAAATTTTATTAATGTCAAGATTACGCCACCTACCTCTAACCCTGTTTGTCAACAATATCATTGGAGTGAAGTAAAAAAAAAAAATCAGCCCTATGCACATGATAACCCAAATTGTCCAAATGCAAAGTTTTGAGAAAGATGAATTTCATTCTCACTCCCTCTCAGTCCTATCCTTTCTCTTCTTTCTTTGCTTCCACCTAACAGTTTCTTTGCCTAACACTTCTTTCTTTGCTTCCACCTAAACAGCTAACATAGTAAGAGATGTACATTCTAGCTACTAACAAGGCAAAAACATCATTTTCTATGTGAGGCAGCACCTCCTAGAATAGGGAAGTAATTGCCTGAAGCCATACGGTGATAGCATGTGGCCTCTAAGATGCTTCAAGATCAGTTTGTCTTGCTCAGGAAATATTGAGTTAATAGAGACTGAGCTAGCTCTGGAATTTAAGTCCCCACCACCATGATCTTTTTCCAAAAGATCATGCTGTCTGTGGTCTTGAGTCTGTGTGCGTATGTTGGTGTCCCTCTTTTAATGTCATTTCTGGAAACAGGTATCATGCCTCATCCATCTTAGTCTTACTCCCAACATGGTGTGTATCTGGCTGTTAGATTTTCAGTAAAGATATATTAAATAAATAAGAAAAAACATAATATAAAATTAAAAGAGATTGAGTAGCTTTTTCCTGGTACAATTGTTTCATTACAAAAACTCTTGCCAACCACACGTATCTACACAATGGTACTAAGGTGGGCTCACTGTTATTACTTCTGGTGTCTTTCACGATCATGCCAGATGTCACATAAATATTCCTTTTCCCCAATATCTCAGAACATCTTGTCATGTTGTATTTATTACATTTTGTGTCTGTAATTATGTGTTTATACAGCTATTTTTGCCTCATGGAAATACAGTGAGATTTTTGGGTTTAGAACCTGTGTCATATTTATCTTTGCAACTCAGCATTTAACATTGTACCCAACATATTGTAAGTACTCTCTTTTTTAAAAAGTTGAATGATTTTGAAAATGAAATATATATTTAAGAAGATCCTAGAATGTATACATATAGAAGGGTTTTGCTAGGCAAGAGGTTCCATGAAACCATATAGTAATTTGATTTTTGTTGTTGTTAAAGTGACTGGCCATTTGCTAAATCACCCATATGGCTTGATTGATCGTCAGTGTGAAGTCAAAGATAATTTCCCCGGATATTTGCTTGCTGCTCAACCCTCTACTTCAGAAGCCTTCATTTCATTGGCCATTTTAAAGCAGGAATTAAACTCCAGATTTTTATCATCAGCCTTTGTGGATCTCATAGCCTTTAACAGAAAGGCTCTACACAACTCAATATCGAACCCACCATTCTTCTCTGCCTTTTGAGTAAAGGATAAGTTAAGAAATCATCAGTATAAAAATAAATGAGCATAGTTCAGATGATTCATAGTCCATCTCTCCAACCTCAACTCCTCCCCACACACATATACCCAAATCTGTAGTTTGTGTTGCCTTAATTCCACAGAGAAAATAAAATTTATTTTACTTAATTCAAAGTAAAGGGACACATAGAATGACGCAAGGAAATGACAGGACTCAAAGGTGTAGTGACTGCTGTCTTCAAATACCAAGATCATATATAAATGTAGGAGACTGAAATGCTATGTGAGAACCCAAGACTTGAATAAAGAGCAGTAAGTGAAAATTACTCAGACAATGTTGGGCTCATAATAAGGAAGAGCTTTCTGTCAGAGAATCATTCCAAAGAGGAATAGGCTGCCTCAGAAGCTGGGGGAGGAGGGTCACTAAAATTGACAACTAGGTGATAGCATCAATCCAATCAATTAAAAAAAAATATTAGTACCTGCTACATGTCAATGTTGTTAAAAGCACCAGAGGTACATGGAAGGGGTATAACAAAGTTAGTTTTCTTAAGAGAAGTCACAGAGCAATTTGATAGATGTTCCATGAGGGGTGGAGATAATGTATCACAGTGTAGGGTAAATGAATGAATCTGGCTTTTTATGCCACTAGCCTCTGTGGCTATCAACTATGGCCTTGACCGTGTTAATGCAGAAGGTGCTTGGCAGCATGAGTGTTGGGTACATGTGTCTGATTGTGGACTCCTGCAGTATGGGTGTGCATGCATGTGCAAGTGTGCACACCTGAGCCTAGAGGCCAGGGCTATATGGATGGTGTCACTAGGACACCTGCAAGAGGATGAGGGACTACAGAAGAGGTGAGGCCATGAGAGAACACCAGAGAGAGCCCAGATGTAAGTGCTCAAAGAACTGAGTGTTTGAAAAGGGTGGCACTTATTGTAAGGTATATGTCAATAAGCCTGTCTTAAAACAACAATAATAACAACAAAAACAGTCTGTTCCCTTTAACTGCATCTTTAGGTATTTCCCCATCCCTGTCCCCACCACACGCACTTGCCTACTTGTGATCCATCCAGCTCATCAGCTTTATTTCCCTTTATCTGTGCCTGTTCTCCAGTCTCCATGTCACCGTTCATGGCTCTCTTGCAGTACCTTTGCACTTTACCTGGAGTTTTCTTCTCATTCTCCAGCAATCTCCAAACAACTAAATCCAACACCTTTTTTAAGGCTAATCCAAACACTACCTTCTTCCTGAGGAGGAGGCTCTCCAGACAGTGTTTCTTAGGAGGAATCTCAGCCACTGGTGTTTCCCCTAATCTTTTTTTAAATGGAACTTTAGAATCACAGCAAAACTAAGCAAAAAAGATTTCTCATATATGATCCTGACTTCCCCATCCCACCCTTCACACAGCCTCTCTACTGTCCCCATTCCCAGCCAGAGTGGTGCATTGATTACAAATGATGAACCTACAACAACATATCGTTATCACTCAAAGTTTATAGCTTACATTAGGATTCACTCTTGGTATTGTTAATTTTGTAGGTTTTTGGTCAATACATCTATTATAATGATGTATTCATCATTATAATATCTACTGAGTGGTTTCACTGCCCTAAAAATTCATTGTGTTCTGCTTACTCACCCCTCTATCCCTCCCTGAGCCTCAGGAAACCAATGATCCTTTTACTGTTTTCATACTTTTACCTTTTCCAGAAATATGTAGTGTTTTCAGATTGGCTTCTTTCATTATGGAATACACATTCAAGTTTCCTCCTTGTCTTTTCATGACTTGATAGCTCACTTCTTTCTAGTAATGGAAAATATCACATTGTCTGGATAGTCTGCAGTTTACTTATCCATTCACCTACTGAAGGACGTCTCAGTTGCTTCCAAGTTTTGGCAATTATAGATAAAGCTGTTGTAAATACCCGTTGACAGGCTTTCCTGTAAACATAAGTTTTCAATTAATTTGGATAAATACCATGGAGCTCGATTGTTGGATCATATGGCAAAAGTATGTTTAGTTTTGTAAGAAACTGAAAAACTGTCTTCTAAATTGGCTGTACCATCTTGCATTTCCACCAGCAATGAATGAGAATTTATGTTGTTCTGTATCGTCACTGGTATTGCCAGCGTTTTGAATTTTTGGGCTATCTAATAGATAGGAAGTGGTATCCCATAGCTGTTTTAATCTTCAATTGTCTAATGACACATAATGTAAAACATCTTTTCATATACTTACTTGTCATCTTTAGTGAGATGTCTGTTTATCTGTTTTGGCTTTTTTTTTTTTTGTAAATTGAGACAAGATTTGTTTACAATACTGCATATGCTTTAGAAGTATAGGATCACACTATGTCTATGTTACCCCACTACAGCCACCACTAAAGCGTCTATAGTTCCCCACCATAGTCCATTGTGCCCCCTCTTCAGTTTGCTCTTCTCCCTCCTCTTCTCCCCTCTGCAGACTCAATTTTACAGTCAGATTTCTAGAGTTTGTTTATTGGTGGTTGTATCTGACCCTTTGTTTTGCTTCTCTATATTCCACATATAAATAACACCATCTGCTATTAGTCTTTCTCCTTCTGGCTTATTTTGCTTAGCATAATCTTCTCCACTTCCATCCTGGATCTTGCCAATAACAAGAATACTACTTTTTTCTAGCTAAGTAGTATTCCATGGTGTTTATATACCATATCTTACTAATTTACTCATCTCTTTTGGCACTTATGACCATTTTTTAATATATTCATTCATTTTTTTATTGCTGAGTATTAAGAGTTATTTACATATTTTCAACACCATCTTTTATCCAGTGAGTACTCTCAAATGTTTTCCAGTCCTGTGACTTGTCTTTTAATCCTTTTGACATTGTCTTCAGAGTAAATTATTTTAATTTTAGTGAAGTCTTATTTATCAACTATTTCATTAATCATGTTTATCTAAAACTTCATGTTATATCTAAAATAAACCCAAGGTCATCTAGATTTTTGCCTAGCTTGTGTTATAGTAATTTTATAATTTTGTATTTTGCATTTAGGTGTAAGTTCTAGTATCCCTAGAACTGGCCTCACAGGCAAGTGCCAGGAATGATGATTGATGAGATTATTTCTGTATCAGAATTTTTGAATTTATCATCTTGCACATATCATACACATGCCACATTTTCACTATGGTACTTGACAAATGTGACACAGCCTCCTTCCCTGGGGGTAATCACCTATCTAGATACACTAGGTTGAGAGATGGTAATTCACATCCATGATAGTCAACAAGAGAATATCATGTTCAATCTGGCTTCTGAGATTCTAAGATACCATTATGTCTACAGAGTGCATTGATGATTTTGAAGTAAAAGTATCACATTATTTATTCATTAAAAAATTGAGAAATGATTATCTGTCACCTTTGATAAAGATATAAAGATGAACTGAACAAATATTTTTGTCCTAAAGGAGCTATATAACATTCACAGAGATGTGATATATAAACACAATTTGTCCCATTTTTTCTTCACAGACTTATGCTGCAGCAAGCAAATTACCCATTCACTATACATCAAACTTCACATGGTTTCTTTGCCTCTGTTTATAGTCTTTACTCTGATTGGCCTCCTTTTGTCTCTCATGACAATTTCATTGCTAAAACCAAGCTCAAATGCAAACTCCTCCATGAAAATCTTTCTGATACGACCAGTGAGTGTTCTCTCTCCATTTTCAGGTTCTTTCTATTGACTTTGTAATGTCATATCTTGTATTTGAGTTTCCTGGGAGTTGTGAGTCTGAAGCCAGGGTTTATGTCTATGTGCTGAGAATCAAATCATTATTCACCAAATATAATCAATATACAATATTATTTTAATATGGCATGGTTATTTCCATAGCTAGTGTTATGCCTGTCTCCCCTTCATGCTCTTTGCAATGAAGATTAAGACATGCAAATACTTGATATGGGTCTTAGGTAATAAGAGCATAAAACACAGGACAAAATAATAATCTATGTTTCTTTTTTACTATTTGTTTTACAATCCTTAGGTTTGCAAGCAGTCCCAGACTTCTTGTGGCAAAAATCATCCTCCTAGTTTCTAAGCAAAATCCCCCAAGGAATAGAAAGATTGGGCAATATTCTGTTATGGAATGTCAGAACTGGAAGGTAGGTAGCTTAGGGATTATCTAGTTTAACCAGCTTGTTTTAAATATGGGGGAAGAGGCTTGTCCAAGGTCACAAAGTGATTCAGAGGCCAACCTGGACTTAGATCATGGGTCTTTTGGTGGTTACTGCAGTGCCTCTGTCTATACACAAGGCCATGCAGACTCTGCCATTGCCCAACACTCTGTCTGAATTTTCTTCCTGAAATGAACCTAGTCCATAACAAGCATTTTAAAAAGCATGTCAGAAGTTTGCTGAATAAGATTATTTGCTCTGCCTTAATAAAATTGAAGAACTTTATAATAAAGGAAGTAGTTGGACATGTCACCAAGAGTCCCAAGGGAAACACATTATGACCAACATGAGACTAAACCCAAAGACAGCAGCTGGAACTGTAAAGGGACTGTGCTTTAGACTGATAGGCTCCTGGAGCTGGGCAGAACCATGGAGATCTTCTAGAAGAGAAAGCAGCACTGAGGTATGATTTGGGCCTCTTGACTTTCAGAAATAACACTGCTGTTTACCTGCATTAGGTAAATTATTCCATCCTCTCAAGCTCTCAGTTTCCAAATGTCTAAAATAAACAGATTAAATTAGGTGATACCAGAGATACTTTTCAAATTGAATACTTTTGCACTCTATAAAACATCCTGTTTCTAGTTTGACAGGTGAGGAGACAGAGGTTGATGGAGATTCTGTCACTTGGCTGGGGACACACACTAAGTTTGTGGCACTCTAGCAACCAGAGCCCAGGTCAACATTTTATCTACTGTCTCACATGGCTATGAATCAAGGCTTCCAAACTCCCTCATGGCCTTGTGGTGAATTGTGCAATTACTGTCCCAAGGCTGTTGCAATTGCCCTCTTCTCCATCCCCTGGGGCACGCTGGCACCAGGCAGAGGGTTGTGGGAGAGGGGTCTCTGCTCTGAAAGTGGAGCAAGGATCAACCAGTTCTTTCTTCCCTCTCTGGTAAAGTAAAACCCAAAGCTCCTTAACTTTGGGGACAGAGAAGCTACAGGAGAGCCAGCCCTCTGCCTCACTTGTGCAGAGCTCGGGTACCACTCCCCCTGGAGTGATGGTCCTTTTTCTAGGGGCTGGTAACTGAGTCTCTGCATAATGCAACTGGGTCACCAGCAGAACCAGAGCAATGTTCTTGATGCAGTAGAACAACGCTGAGCCAAGGTGCAGAAAGACTCTATCCAGCCTGGCTTGGAGATACACTTCCTGTGTGATGTTGAGTCATTTTACATGGGGGGGAGGTATAAAGAAAGGCAAAAGAATTATGTTTTAAACTTAATGCTACCTTTGAGACTTATGATTTCTCTTGGGGCCAGATTCAGAAAGCGCTTTCCTCACTATTTCCTTTGTAATACAGTAGAAAAACTGTTTTAAGAAAGGCAATTGAAGTGAACCAACACTGAATATTAGACATTGTTATTAGAAAATCTGATGGATTTATTATCTTAGAGGCACATGTAACCAAGATCTTCTGCTTCTTCCTTGAGAGGAAGCCACATGGCTTCAGAAACTCAAGCCAGGGGAACCCTCATGATAATCCTGCTTTTGATGGGACTTGCCCAGGGCCACAAAAAAAAAGAAAGAAAGAAAAAAAGAAAGAAAGAAAAAAAACAGCAGCAGAGACAAAGATGACACCTCAATTGCCTGCCTTCGTTTTCCCAATCCCTGTTGTTGGAGGA
The DNA here is from genome assembly GCF_964194135.1 of Talpa europaea. Taxonomy (NCBI): domain Eukaryota; kingdom Metazoa; phylum Chordata; class Mammalia; order Eulipotyphla; family Talpidae; genus Talpa; species Talpa europaea. The sequence continues at coordinate 113,339,256 of NC_140070.1, read as the reverse complement.
GCGTAATGATGATAAGATAAGAAGCCGGTGTTCCAAGAGACATAATGGCTATTTCTAAGCCTTTTTTAAAAATAGGCTTTAGATAATCAGGAGTTTGAGGTCAGAGGATAACTTAAGGCCATCAAAATTTGGACAGATTGGACTTGGGTCCTCTAGAGAATTCTGTCCTTTGGCAGTTAGACACAGTAATGAATGCCAAGCCCAGCCTGTGATTCGGGCGCAGCTCCAGGCTCCAGCCCCCTCTGAGCCCAAGCTCCCATTAGCACAAGTTGCTCTGGAACAAGTGGGTCCATTCCTGAACATACGCTTTTAATCAGAGACACTGGGATCTGGAAGGGACCTTAGGCATGATTTCATTTCTCTCACTTTGCAGATGTAGAAATCGAAGGCCAGACTTGGGGACGCGGCATGGAATGCTTGCACAAGGTCACTTGGCAATTGAGAAAACAACATAGAGGGGTGGGAAGGGGTAGCCATGTGGTGGTAAACAGGTTGCAAGTTTACCTCTTATAAAGTGGCAACTCAACTCAGAGAATTCAGGTAGGACACTTGATCTTGATGTTCCTGAATATCAATAAAACTGTGTATGGGGGGAAGGGGAACCATAATTACATTGCCTAAATTATAGGATTGTTATGATAATTAAATGAGTTGAAAAATATCAAAGGGATTTGTAAACAGGAAGTCATTATTTGGAATGAATTTTTCTTGAAAGGTTGTATAGAATTATGTGAAACGACTTGGAACTGCTTCATTTTGAGGGGTCCTTTTTTAAACAACTTCTTGTGTCTTCTATGGTAATTGATCTATTTAGATTTTTTTTCTTCTGACTCAATGTCAGTAAATTATACTTTTCTAGAAAATTATTCATTTTATTCCTGTTTTCTTTTTTTTTTAAGATTTATTTATTTATGCATACAAGAACTGGGGTATAGGCCAGAGGTGGGGGGGTGAGAGGATTCACCAGAGACAGAGTGGGTAACAGAACAGGCAGACTGACAAAATACACTGCTGAGGGGAGCAGCGGGTGAGACAGGAGAGGTCTGCTGCACCATTTGGGTTGTTCCCTGGCCAGCCGGTGATTGAACTCGTGCTGCAGAGGCTGCAGATAGCTTCACAGTGCTGTGCTTAACCCCTTGCGCCACAAGGGAGGCCCTACTCCTCTTTTCATATAGGATTTCCTCTGTATTTGTAGACACATCCTTCTTTTAATTCCGACAATGTCCCAAGGAGGGCTTCCACCAAAAATCATGATGGAGAAGGGTTTAATTCAGGTCACATGCCCAGCAGGATATACACATGATTTTTCACACCGTACCCTACAATCCTGAAACCAGGGCTGGGTATCCCATCCCCAAGTCAGATTTGGCTCCTCCTTTTCTCACTCACCCTTTTTATTGAATCGAGTGGCTCTTGCCCATCGAGGCGAGGACAGGATGCTCATCTTATGTTTGTTTGCCCAAGAAAATAACACAACACTTTAAACAAGATAAATATCACTTCAAAATAAATGAAATAAATGAATATTTCTTTTTAAAATATATAGCTTTATTGAATGATAATTGAGGGGGAAAGGACCTGGGATTTATATTTGGAATCTACCCACTTTCAGCTAAACCAGAGGAAGATAGGAATTTTCCAAGGTAACTAAGTCATACAGAAAACCTGAGTTTGTAAATATTTTCAAAAAAGAAGTTGAGTCTATTGGATCTAATCTGGCAATTAATAGAGAGTTTTTTGCTGGCTTCCATAAACATCTCTGTTAGTTTTTCACCAAACAACTGATCTGTCCAAACTCTAATTTCAGGACCTTTCCTAAAACTCCCCAATTAAACGCCCCCGTTGCATCACCAGTTGAATGTACTCTTTTGGTACTACGCTGCTCATAAATTTTCCTGTATCTCTTCATGAGGGGCGTTGACTATCAATAAAAGACTGTGCTTTTTAACTACTGCACTGCGGAAATAACTGTCTCCTTCTCCAGAATATGAGACTCTTCCTTCTGACAGTGTTGTGACCTTTCCTCCCTTAACAGACTACATTTTTAAAGATGACCACAACATTGTCTTCCATACCACAGATTCTTCTAGAAACTTGCCACTCTTCCCATCAAAAGGTGTGGCCTGTCCACCATTTGAATCTGGGTTGGGGTTGTGATTCTTTTGTGATCTTTTCAGTTGTACAAGTGATGCTGTGTGATTTCTGGAGCTACATCATAAAAGGTGACGATGCTGATTCTTCCCTGTTCATGAGAAATCCTGAGCTGCCCAGAGCTGGAAGTCTGACTTCCAGAAGGTACCATACTGTGAGGAACCACATATACAGAGGGACCACATGGAGGGATCGCTGAGATGCATGACCTGTTCCTATACTGTAGTACCCCTCCCCAGCTCTTCTAGCGCCAACCATTGTCTGCAACTTCACCAGAGACCTTGAGTCAGAAATGCCCATTCTAGACCCTTCCAAACGCTTAACCCACAGTTTAAGCCACTAAGTTTTGGAGTGCATTGTTATACTGCTTTGGCAACTGGAACATAGCCCTTGCTCCATCCTGCAGTCTAATATATTACAGCAGCACAGACACAGGCCAGGGCACCTCTGGCATCAGAGAAAACATTTAACGCTGCTCCTTGCTCTGCTAGTTGCTAGTAGTGAAGCATCCTGACTGTCACCTACCAAATGTGTGCTCCCAGGAAGGCCTCACTTTCAGACCTTGTTTCCCTTATCAAGGAAAAGAAGAATCAGAATGGTTGCCCAATAGGACCATCTGTAAGTGCTATACAGATGCCGATTTCTCTAACATTCTATACTACTTCACGGATTCCTGAGAAAATTCACATACATTCTCTCACTTTAATCTATATAACAACTCTGTGAGGCAGCTAGAAAGATACCATCATTTCTCGTACAATGGAGGAAAATGACATCCAGAGAGGTTGAATGACATAGTAGGTCCAAGGAATACCTGATCCAGTTACTGCTAGAGTCCAGATCTCCTGCTTTCTGGAAGCTGACTCTGGACTGGACAATCACATGAAACATCAGGGTTTCGAAGCTGTTCAAGTTTCCACTCCACTTATAGCTTATCTGTTGTCCCTAAGAGTCTGCTTTCATTTTGCCTTTTGCCCCTAACCTATCCACTCTCCAGCTTTCACTCTTCCAACTTGGTAGAGACTCAGTTTATAACAGTTTTATAGTGGGTCCTTGGATCACCCCTTTCAAAGGAACATGAGGTACATCCTCTTGGAAAGGGGTTCTGTACTATCTTTTAGATTTCCATGAATCAACAAAGTTTATATTTCAGAGCCAAAGTGAGAATCCATTTAGAGCTTTCCTTTATTCACCTTGTATTATTTGAGATTTTAACCAACCCCATAAAACATCTCTTTTGAAAGTGAAAAAGAAATGGAAGGTTATCTGGTCCTACTGCTGACTGGCCCATGTGGCACAGTGAGATGATAGCCACTGCTGGCCTTCATCTACAATGTTGTGCCTTCAAAGTTACTACCTGTTTTACTCCTTGCACTGAAGCAGAGAAAATTTTGGCAAAAATTTTGCTCACCATTTCCAGTGGGTGATGGTCATCATGAAGCAGAACCTGGCAAAGAGTTAAGGAAAAACTCAGCCTCTAATATGGCAATGTCATAGGTCTCAACACACCCTGAAACCTAAGTAGTACCAAATCTGGAGCCCAAAGAAAAAGGCTCTCCTCAGGGTGCTATTCAGTGTCTTGGGTGGCAAGAACTTAGAGAGCTTGGGGATAGTTTCAAAGGGTAGAATCAAGATCAATTGTTTAGTGTACCTAAATTTAGAAATCATAGGGGCATGAAGTAAAGATATGACTTGGAGGCAACCAACCCCTCTCACTTTCCTTCCTTTGTAAAGGGAAAGTCAGTTCTACCATGTTCTACTGTGTTATTCCGGAACGTTACTTAATCTCTGAACCCCAACTTCCACATGTGCAAAATGGGAATAATAGCTATAAAATGGGGTAGTTGTGAGAATTAACTCAGGCACTATGCCTTGAGTGGCTTGTAAATTTTATTTATCTTTTACCACCTTCTTTCCCTTGCATTCTAATGTTCTCTGCTTTCTGACCAAATTTACCAGAGAGTTGCTTGATTTTTTTCTCATCCTGATCAAGTCAGAGAAGGTTAGTGAGGTTGTGATGCATAAACCATTCTGAGGGTCAAGAGTGAGTTTTAGGTAAATTGTGGTTTAAATGTTTGAGAAAGAGCTCAGAACTCGTGGGGGTTTCCATTTCTCGGTGGCAAGGTGCAGCAAGCATGGGTTTGCAGCAATGCACAGCTCCCTTGCTCTTGGCAGACTTGTGGGCGAAAGCCCCTGTTTTCAGATGACCATGTTAGTGATTAGCAAAGTATCATTTCTATTTTTAGGTCCACAGAGAGAAAGGCAAGTGAAATTTGTTCCTCCTCACCATCTCCAAATGGGCAATATTACTGTACAATTATTTCATGTCTTCACAGCATCTGGTTTTTATATTTTTAGGTTCATATTGAAAGTGCAAGTTCATGGTTAATCCAGATGTCTAAAATCCAACACCCAGCTGGATAGTCTCCTTATAAAAACTTTTCCCCTTGTCTAGAATCAGAGTGTTTGTCACTTTCCGCAACTCCAATCTTGAGCGAAGAAGAGATTAAGCTGGAAAATTCCATTTCAAACATAATGATACAGATGATGATAAGAAGAATTCACACTTGTAGCGCATTCTATTGGTGGCAAAGAGCTTTCATTGCTATCATTTCTCTTAAGTCTCCCAACCACTCCGGAAGGTAGATATGGAAAGAAATTTTATCCCCAAATGACAGATGAGAAAATAGAGTCTTGGGTTTACGTAACTTGCCCAAAATCAATCTGTATTTCCCAAGCTTGAGTGTCCCAGCATGTCGTTTGACCAGCTTCAGGATGGGGCAGATGAGTTTATCAATTATAAATCTCCCAAATGTGATCGGCTGAAGAAACAGGTGTAGAGAGACTTGGGCAGAGCCCACTGACTTACTTAGAAGGTGGGTGCAGGATGGGAGGGATAAAACAGGAGCCTGAGTGCTTGGGGACTGGGGAGCTCAAGAAGGAGGTGGTCTGTGAGTTTCCTATCACTGCTGTAACAAATTTCCTATGATTGCTCTTACAAAAATCCACAAAATAGATGACTGAAAACAACACAAAGATGTTTTCCTCTGGTTCTGGAAGCCTGAAGTCCAAACTTAGTCTCTCTTAGTGTCAGCGAGGATGGCTTCTTCTGGGAGCTCTGAAAGAGAATCTGTTTTTACCTGTTTGCAACCTGTACCCCCTTCTTCCATCTTCCAAGAGCACTACCCCAATGTCTGCTTCCATTGTCACATAGCCATCTCTCTTATAAAGACCATTGTTATGATATTGGGCCCACCTAGATAAGCCAGAACCCTGTACCCATTTCAAGATTTTTTTTTTTAAAGATTTATTTATTTATTCAAGAACCAGTGTACAGACCAGATGTGCGGGAGGGTGAGAGGATTCACCAGAGACAGAGTGGGGATAGAACAGGCAGACTGATGAAATACACTGCTGAGGGGAGCGGCAGGTGAGACAGGAGAGGTCTGCTGCGCCATGTGGGATTCTCGCCAGCCGGCCAGGATCGAACCTGTGCTGTGGACAGCTTCACAGTGCGGCGCTCAACCACCTGCGCCACCAGGGAGGCCCCATTTCAAAATTCTTAACCACATCTGCAAAGTCCCTTTATCACGAAAGGGAGCATAACTATAGAGCATAACTATAGGACATGGGCATCTTTGGGGCCATTACAGATGGATGGTGGCAGCCGTTTTTTTTAATTGGTAAACACATTACTTGCACGGTTCTGTTTGCCTGTCTGAAAGCCACACTCTCTGCCACCTGACTTGGAAGGGCCAAAATAGAACCCATGTCTCTGATTCCAAGCGAAGTGTTCTTTCAGGCACATCATACCCCCATCTCAAAACTATATTTATATTCATTTTTGCAAATAACTCACCCTTGTATAGATGGTAATTAATATTTGCATAATGTTTTAGCGTTTATAATGTCCTTTTTTATTTACATGAAGTCATTTAAATCCTAACAATAACCCTCTGAGACAGTTATTATTAACATATTTTACATTTATGAAGAAGCGAAGGTGAGAAGGGGTGAAGTGATTTGTCCAAGGTCACCCAGCTGGTAAGGGCAAGACCACAATGCAAATCCCCAAAGTTCCACCATGCACTGTGTTAAATAAAGAAATCACACTTAAGTCCACCAAACTACAGGTGGTAGTTCATCTTTTGGGGGATACTCTGAAGATACCTGGGGTCTCCAAAGTTTTTTTGAGAGAAAGTGAGTTAATAAATGTGAAAGCTCTTGTTGGCAGTGTGACTCACGGTTATAGAAAGTTACTGATGGCATAAGCTTCATTCTCCTCCTTCTCCTCAGCTGCCCTGGAGACCAATAGAATTCAAACAGGTCCACACCTCTAATTGCTGTGTTTGGAACACTGACCCCCAACTGTCTCATAGTCCCTGGGGAGAGTGTCATAATAACTCCTCGCAGGGTTCTGTGGTTTGGGGGCCACCATGCAGGTGTGGCTGGTGGGAGCAGAGACCTGAATGGATAAGTTATTTCTATATCCCTGCAAATAAACCAGGCAGCCCCTTGCTCTGGGAAGCAGGGATGCCCAGAAAATTCCACTCCACTCAGTATGAAAGAACACCAACTCGTCTAGGTGCCTGGTAATATTTTATAGCTCATACTGCCTTCCCCCACCCCAACCAAGGTCTTTTTTCTTTTTGCACTGCATTTCAGGTGTGTCCAATTTGGCGGGGATAGAGATTTAGGGGGCGGAGTCATTGACAGGAACTTTCCAGAGTGCAAGACAGGAGCACAGGGCTGTGGAAACCTGCATCCCTTTGCAAGTGGAACTCCACTTCCACACACATTCTCGCCCCACTCGCTTATTTTTTTTAATATTTTATTTTATATAATTCTTTTTTTTTTTGTTTGTTTGTCAACAGTGTTTTTATTTCTAATAGTAGGAAGTTAAACTTGCGATTCCATCACTAGAATGTGCTGAAGAATAAAATATCAGGCAGAAGTCAGGAGCTGTAGACTAGATGCACATAAATCAACATGGATAGTTCTTAAAAACATGGATTTGAGTGGGAAAAGTCAGAAACAGAATAGGTTTTACTTCACAATGCTTTTTAAATAAATTAAAAGTTAAGCATTCATAAAACAACTCCAGTTATTTTATATAATTCTTACATCATTTTTCATTTATACACAATGTATGCATTTTCATTTTGTTCACTTATTTTTAAAGAGCAGCATCAGCTTCTGAAATTTGCAACTTCACCAAAACCAGACCAGAGGACAACTGAGAAGGAATAACCAAGGCTCCCTCCAAGTGTGGCTGAGCAGTCAGCCGGCCCCCACTTCATTTGAGTGAGACCGCCAAGAGCCTTCACGTGGGGTCCTGGCCACAGGACCACAATTAGGAAGCGCTCCCTGCCCCTCACAACGGCCACCCTTGCTCACCCGGTGCGGGGGGGGGGGGGGGGTGCGGGGGGGGGGACGGAAGAGAGACAGGTGCATTCAAATTGTCCTGGTTTGACCAAGGGAAATGAGGCACTAAAGCAGCTTGGTTCCACAATGAGTCAGGATGGGGGCAGGGAGGGGCGCCAGAGCTCTCTGACCCTTCTCGGGAACTTGTCCTGCTCTGGGTCGCCAGCCCCTGGAATCCCTGTGTTTGGTGCAGGTCTCATGTCTTGCTCCCCATTGCTATGGGACTAAAGGCACTAAACTACCTGGACTCTCGCTTCTGGACTCTCACTTCATAGTTGGTTCCACCTGTCAACAGTGTTGCTAATTAGACACGTTCTCTCCATCTGCAATGTATCCCCAATCCCTAACAACCGCCACCTCCACCTGGGCAAACCCTACCCTTGCTTCATATTCAGATCCTACCCGGTTAAGAAGCTTTCCTTCATGCCTCTAGCTAAATCTAGGACTCTCTCTGTCCTCAAACCATCTCGGTCCCTTCTTTCAAAACTTATGTATCTCTTTTTAAAAATGAAAATTCTCACATATTAAGTCAGGCATCCTGCTAAGCACTTTCACACTTGCTCTTTAATTTGTTGTTTCACTCCCCCGATATTAGACAGAAACTCCTTGAAGACAGAGATTGTGTCTGACTCATCACTTCATCTTCCACCAGGCCTATGCTCTCAATAAATAGTGGTTTAATAAATTTAGAAACCTATTTGGAAAAGATCAAAAATTAATTGGGACTGTAAGAGTAGAGTGACCTATTTGTCCATGTCCTGCTCAAAGAAACCAGAATGACTTCAGGGAGAACATAACCTTTGGGAGTCCCTGCCTGCATGGAGGTCTCTGTGTCTGAAAAAGGCCAGCAGAGGGGCCTCCCTGGTGGCACAAGGGGTTAAGACACAACTTGTGAAACTGTCTGCAGCCACTGCAGCACAAGTTCGATCCCCGGCCAGGGAGCAACCCACATGGCGCAGCAGACAGACCTCTCCTGACTCGCCCACTGCTCCCCTCAGCAGTGTATTTCAGTACATCTGCCTGTTCTGTTCCCCACTCTGTCTCTGGTGAATCCTCTCACCTCCCACCTCTGGCCTGTACCCCAGTATGCATAAATAAATAAATCTTTAAAAAAAAAAAAGGGCCAGCAGATTACACTCAGGTAGCACCACGGGTCTTCACCTAGCCCCACTCCACACACCTCCCCAGAGACTCTCACTTGGTTCTAGTTTTGGGCATCCTTTCTATCCTGAAGCCTCTTTAGTTACTGCCTCCAGTCCCTATTTCTCTGCCAACTACCACCATTGTCTCCCAAAGCACCCCACATCTCCAGTCACAGGTGCTTTTGCAGAAACTTAAAACAGTATGCTCAAGAGGGAATTCCTTCTCTCCTAGTTTTACTAAACCTATGTCCTTGTTCAGCCTAAGTTGATAGCTTTCATATCCACCTTTACTTCTAAAGCTAGAAATCACCACGCCATCGTCACTTTTTTCCCTCACCCTCCTCAAGCCAGTTATTCACAGTCTGGGAGCTTTGCCTCAGAACCAATACCTCTCAACCTTTCTGCCTCTCCATCCACAACTCCCTGGCTCAAGCCCTCTGTGGTGGTACTACTGCCATATCTGCTCTCTTCTCCACGTTTCCTCAGGTTACCTGCTTACAAAGCAGATCTAACCAAGACAAACTAAACTCTTGCTTAGGAAATCCAGTTGATGATCATTGCCTATAGAATTGAGACAAAATTCCTCACTTGGCACCCTTTGCAATACAATTCCAAGCTTCATCTCCTTTCCCTAGGCCTATATAGGCACCCTAAATTTCTTAACCCATCATACTGATGTCTTTCATAATTTTTGACTTTTGCACATGCTGTTCCCCTCTTCTGGAATATACTTCTTGCCTTCTCTGTTCAAAAACCTCACTCATATTTCATGACCCAACTCACTTTCACCATCTCTGTGAGATCACACCTTATTCCTTCCTGGCAGATTTATTTGCTATGTCCTGATCTCCCACAGCACTTGTTTATCTCTCCATAATCACACTTACTACATTGTACTATAATTTTCTTTTTCAAGCGTCAATCATTCTGTTATACTTTCAAGATGCAGGCAGTTAAGAACCTGCACTTATTAATTTTTTATGTCCCCCGGGTCTAGCTGAAGATTTAATCATAGTGAGCCCTCAGAAAAATACATATTGAACAAATCAGTGAATATACTCAAAGGTTCTCTACACCAAAGAAAACATTACACCAAAGCAAATTGACGAGGGATGCCAGTCTTAACCTATTGTTAGTGGTTAAAAGGAAGATGGACTTTGCAATCACCTGTCCTGGCATTCCATGTCACATCTACAACTTATTAGCTGTGTGATCTCAGGCCAGCAAATTCCAACTCTATATTTTAATTTTCTCACCTCCAAATGGGGATAATAACTACCTCGTGGCATTGTTAGGGATTAGCTAAGTTGAGAATGCAAAGTGTGTAGCACTGAGTCTGCAACCTAACCCATAGTCATGATTATTGCCATGGATGGAGAGGACTGCCCTGGCCAGCCTCTTCTGTTCCCTGGGCCTCCTGGATGCTCCTTGTATAAAATCAAAGTTTAGGTTTTCATCCCTGAGGTTCTTTCAAGCTTGTGGTATTATTGCAGTCCGAATTTGCTGTGTTACTCCACTTAGTCCTAAAATTTACCCTCTGGTAAGATGAGCTCTAATTGTTTCTTGGGCATAAGCTTTGCTCACTACAACCAAATTCAAATTGATCCACCTTACCAGAGCTCTTTAATGGTGCAAACTAGTGCCTTTGCCTTTGCCTGCCTGCAGCATCTGGCTTAAGGCTGGGTGCAGAGAAGGTACAATCTTCTCAATAGAAAAAACATTGAGTCAATAAGATTCCGAGTGACATAGCGTGTTCCTCACTTACACGGCTTTGTGAGCTTATTTCGCAATCCTGTGTTTATCTTCAGCTCATCCTTATTAATGTCCTGTTAACAGTTTAATTTGAGTTGTGACCACTGCATTTCACATGAAGGACCTACACGAGTCTATTTAAAATTTCTTTGGATTCTCTCAGACAGGAGGTGTCTTTCTCCCACATTTGCTCATTGAAAATTTATTTGTGACATCTGAACATGATTATTTTTGTTCTTAAAAGTAATGGAGTAAAAAAAGAAAAATAACTGGTTGAGTTTCTATCCCCAATATTAAAAACGGGGAAAATAGCCAATTTTTGGAAGCCAGTTGTTTGGAGTAAGATTTGAGGTCTTACTGAGTGAAATAATTAGGCAATTCTAAAGAATAAAGTAGCAGAGAATCATGGGAAAGCCAGGCACTCGGGCCATTCAGCAAACCTTGAGTAGCTTTCATATGCCAGGGCAAGAAATAGCACCAGAGTCACCAACATAGGGAAGGAACATGAGCATTGGGCGTCACTCAGACGTGGATTTCACCCAATCCCTCCCACTTGCCAGTTGTGAAATTCAGGCCGTTTCTTCAATTCTATAAGACTCAGTTTCTCCATCTCAAATGAGGATAGCTATAAGTACATACCTCATGGTGAAGTTGAGAGAGTGAAAGGAAATAGTGCATGTCATCACATCCTTGGTATCAATAAATATAATAAGTTCTAGGATGACAGCTTATAAGGATATGAGTGGAATGAAGCTACTTAAGATCTTTTCACCTGACCTTGTTCCACAAAGGAATTTAGACAATTTCTACTGATGTTTTTAATTTATCATAGTGAATTTAATGCCAAAAAAAAAGGAAAAGAAAGAAAGGTAAAGGAAAATCATGGTGATTCAATAAGTTGGATCCAAGATATTGGTTTGTTGTGCAAAATGCATGGAGTGCTGTAGCCATCACGTACGCACATGACAAAGCCCAGTGGTCATGAGGTAAGCTGTCACTCCAGAAAAGCCCAGCTCTTCCTGATTGAAAAATCAAAAATATTTTTTTTTCTTATGGCAAATGAGCACTAGGAAATAAAAGGCCTGACTTTACTTCTCTCCTCACAGTTATTTAACTGTGTGACTGTGCAAACCACTGCTGCCACTCTGGACACCCATCTCTTTGCTTACACAGAAGATGGGACAAGATGAACTCAAAGGCCTTGCTGGCCTTCACATTTTATGACTTGGTTCTCTTCTCCAAGATGTATACAACTTCCTCCTCAAAACACTTGCAATTCATGTGATAGTCTCATCAAAATTCATCCGAAAACTCTAATGAAACTATTTCTTCATTTGGAAATGTAGATTTATTTCCTTCAGTCCTATATAGGCCTCTTGACAGAACTTAGGGATCCAACATTCTCTGCATAATAACCACTTGTTATTTATCTAAACTTACAATGGAACCATTAAAAGCCATTAATGCTACTTTGGGCAGATCTGGGTTTATTCAGAGTAAAGATTTTATTCTCAGCATTTTCATCTTCACCGTCAGTATCTAATTCTGCTGACCTCTCATTATATATTTGTTATGGCATTTGGGGGACAGTTTTCTTTGTTATCATTGGGAATGTCTAAAGGTCTGAGTAATAGTTTAGGGCATAGCTGATGAAGACATTGCTCGATATACTCTGCCCATGAGAATCAGTTGGTCAGAAGTTGACTCTGATCTGATTCTTTAACCATAACTTCTTGACATATATTCTAATTCATAACAGGAACTCAAGTGAATTGGCATTGACTTAAATGGAAGGGTTGCATGGAGAAGGGAGAGATTCTGGACACTAGGAAAAGTCTATCCTCTATAACATCTTCCTCATCTACCATTTTCTGTTGTTCCTGAGACTATCCTCCTGCAAAATCTTCTCCCAACAGGAAAAACTATGTTCCTCCCTCCCACCTTAATGTCCATGACTTTCTTCACGTGCCCTACATTCTTCCAGATTCTGTGATACCTTGCTGATGGCTATCCCTCAGACAGGGTATCTCACTCAAGCACAGAGTCCCTAAAAGACAGAGATGTTCCAATTCCAATCAGCAAAACCTCAAAGCCAGCAACTTAATCCTCACTGTTAGATGGACTCTTCAATTGAATTTTATACTAAACTCGCCATAAAACACTCTCAATTTCCCTATTAAAATGTCTTTCTCTTTTTGTGTTCGTCTCCCAGGGCTCCTGTTATTTATTCTGGTTGGCCTCAAAGTGATTTGGACCCTGGAGATCTTTAAAAATTTCAAAAGCTTAGGATACACCCCAAACAAATCATAATTCTTTTGGTGGGAGAAGATGGGATACAGTCATCAATATTTTCTTAAGTTTTCCAGGAGATTCAATGTGCACATTTCTACTACAGTTATAATGCAACATAACTCTACCTTGGATTATAAATACTGTGATTATTAACTGTAGGCTATGAGAGAGCAGAAATTTTATTTCATTTAAGTTTGTGCTCCCAATAGCATCAATTAAAATATTATGATTGCATTTTTCTAATTTAGGTTCTATCAACTTAAATGAACATATACAAATTGTCAATAGTCCAAAAGACAAGATTTAAAAATTCTGAAGTTTTGAATTGTTTCTTGAAGTAGAAAAAGGACAAGGAATTATGATGACTTCAGGTAAATATAGAAGATTGATAAATATGCTTATCAATTTTCTTAAATCACTAGAAAGGTACAATGAGAATAGTGAGTCTGTATTTTTAATCTCTGCTAAGGAAATGGGTCCAGGCTGCCACAGAAGCTGACTGGGTTACACCTTAGGAACCAACTCCTGATGACCCAGAATGGAAAATTTTAAGATGGTGACAAAGAAAGCCTCAGAATCATCCTGTCAAGAGAGGTTTAATAAAGGATGAGACCACATGTTGCTTTCAGTTCTTAACTGAAGAGGTTGGATAAAACTTCCACTATGAACTACAAAGAGAATTTTATTTTTTCAAGCTGGCAATGTGGTGAGTTCCTGATTCTTTCTGGGGATTACAAAACAATCCATTGTATGGGGTCCAGGCTATAAATTCAGGCTTGCAGATTGCTCAGAAGGCAGTTCGAGAAAGCAAAAGGCAGATTGTCCAATCTGGCTGCTCTGTGTGCCAGGAGTTATTAATTATGTCTGTTCTAATAACAAGAGCTGGGAAGCAGCAAACTCAAAACATGCGGGGAAAACAAAACAAAATAAGATGGTGGTTTGCCTTAATGAGAGGAAGTACGAGGCAGCAGCTACAGCACCAGACTCGGGAAGCTGGGTACAAATCCTGCCAGCGACAGATTTTAGCAGCCACTGGGCATGATCACCATAGTAGCTACAGAGGTCACAGAATCCCAATGGACTTCCTGACATCTGCCCAGTGACCGATGAGATCACCTTCTTTTCTCAGCTTTTCTGGGATGGGTGAGAGAGGATGCAAGAAGTCTTTAAGAGGGACAAATCAGCACTTGCTGTTCTGTGGATCATATATTATCAGAATTGGAAGGGACATTATAGATGAAATAAAAAGCCCAATACTATCTATCTCTACACATGAAGAAACTGAAGTCTGGAGAAGTTAAGTGACATACCCAGGCCACCTTACAATGGCAGACCAGGATCAGATTTTTTAAACTTCTTTTTTTTTTAATTTTTTTTAAAGATTTATCTTTATTTATTTATTTTATTTATTTATACAAGCACTGGGTACAGTCAGAAGCTCGGGAGGGTGAGAGAATTCACCAGAGCCAGAGCGGGGAGCAGAGCAGGCAGAAGGACCGAAGTACACTGCTGAGGGGAGCAGCGGGCGGCAGGAGAGATCTGCGTGCTATGCGGGACCCTCCTCCGGTGGCCGGGGAGCAGCCGGGGATCAAACCAGCGCTGCAGAGGCTGTGGGCAGCTTCGCAACCCAGTACTCAACCGCTACGCCACCGGGGAGGCTCAGGACCAGATTTTTTTTATCTCTTCATCTTCTTGCTGGCTAATAGTAGCCTCCCTTTCTTCCTACCTAAGAAACTGGCTTAACTTAGATTCCCACCATCTCCCTGAAGTTAGCAGCCTCACTTGTGCAGGTGCCTAAGTATTTATGTCTCCATCTTAGGCATGGCCCTGGATCAGCTCTGCTGCGTGGGTGATTATCTCTTACTCTTCTTAGAACTCATGGTTTACATCTTAGAAATTCAAGTTCTGGGATGCTTTGACTTTTTTTTTCTTTTTTTTTACAAAATATCAGACAGTAACTTTTGCTTTGTAGGACAAAGTTTTACCAGTGAAGCATATGTACAGTTGTTTATACTAAGGACTATCAGGTTCCCTGAAGGTGTAACCTCCTGACTACTCACCCAGCAAAAGGAGCTCTGAGAGGATGGTTCTCCTTCCTGACCTACTGGGTCCTAAATATATTAAAGATATCGAGAGCGTAAGCTGGGTCTTCTTCCTCTTCACATCTTGCTTATCACTTGGAAGGTGCTCAAAGCATTGAAAGGGGAAGCTTAAACTGGAATGCTCTCAGAGGAGGACGGCCAGGGCTGTGAAAATTTGAACAGTGTAAGGGGATAGCTCAAAAAATGAGCTAGACAATTTGGGAAAGAAAAGACCCACTGGAGAAGTGGTAATCTTCAAAGAGCAAAGGGCTGTCTTGGGAATGAAGAGTGAAAAGTGAAGCTACCTATGTGGAGAAAGAACTTACCTACCTATGTGGAGAAAGACTTCAGATGGCCATGAGAAGAGACTCTGAGGAAGAAGCTAGCATCCCTCTCTAGTGAGGACCCTGCCTTGATAGAGAAAAAGTGGAAGGGAAGAATCAGCAAGGGTGGGAACCAGCTCATGATTTCTAAGTCTAAGGAATCCTGGCCACTTTGAAATAGAGGATGCTTGGGGGCATTTTCAATGGAGAAACAGTGAAGCTACTGGGGTGTCTGCAGTAAAATGAACTGGAGACACTGGCAGAGAAACACTGAGTTTGAGGGTAGGGCAAGTATGCTTGGCCCTCTTTCTATAATAATACTACTGGTTATGGAGTGCTTCTATTTGCCAAGTGCTGTATTATAACTTTAGCTTGACTGATGATAATTCCGATATAGCAACAATCAGGAAGCCCCATTTCATACTAGTTCAACTTGAAAAAATAAAGGAAATTGATTTTTAAAAACATCCTGGCAAGGTTTCTATAAAACTGGCACACTCATGCATAGAACACAAATTGAATACAAATTGAAACAATCCTTTTGGAGAGCCATTTGGCAATACTTTTCAAGAGCCATAAAACTCATCTAATAATCCCACTCCTAGGGATTTACCCTAAGGAAAATAACTCTAAAAGAGAAAAAAAAAACCTGTATGTTCAAAGCTCTTTAAAGTATCAAAACCTGGAGAGAATCCAAATTCCCAACAATTTGGGAATGGTTAAATAATTTATGATATATTAACTCCATGGAAAATTATGTAGCCATTAAAATGATAAATGGGAAGACTTTGTGGCAACATGAAAAGAATATGACAAATAATGTTCAAGGGTAAAAGTGGAGCACAAAATTGTATGTGTGTTCTGATTATAACTGTGTAAAATCACTCCTGCTAGAAATTAAAAAGGACAATAGAAAATAGCAAAAAAGATTGTATTTTACGAGATTTTGTGTATAATCATTGTTTGTGTACTTTGAAAAATGAAAGCAGAGAAGAACTCTTTTCCTAGCAAGAGAAATTTTAGGCACAGAGCATGTAAGTTGGAAAACACCTTCTAAGTCCCTCGCTAACACTCTCATTGTACCATTAAGGAATCTAAGCCCTGGAAAACTGTTTGCCCCATAGCTGCTTAGTGACAGAGCTGGGACTAGGACATGGAAACAAAATAGGGGATCCCTGCATGGTAACATTTCGGAGACTGATCATTTGTGATCAGTCTGATCACATGAAGTGACGAGGGCAAGAGGAAAGAGAGGGTTATCTGACATAAAAATTCTCAGATGTGGGTAGTAAATCTAGTCAGTTAAGAACATAGCCTCATCTCTGTCTACTTTGAAGAAAAGTCACCATCTGCTCATTAAGTACATAATCAATCTGGAAAGGGAGGACCTGTTTTTCTTCCTTTAAGGCCATCTCTTTTTTTTTTTTTTAAAGATTTAGTTATTTATGCATACAAGAACTGGGGTACAGGCAAGAGTTGCAGGGGGTGAGAGGATTCACCAGAGACAGAGTGGGGAGCAGAACAGGCAGACTGACTGAAAAGACACTGCTGAGGGGAGCAGCAGGTGAGAGAGGAGAGGTTTGCTGCGCCATATGTGTAGCTCCCTGGCCAGCTGGGGATCAAATTCGCGCTGCAGAGGCTGTGGATAGCTTCACAATGTTGTGCTTAATCCCTTGCATCACCAGGGAGGCCCAAGGCCATCTCTTCTTCATCCTCATGACCATTTCCTTAGGCCAAGGTCTCATCAACCATTCTGTGAACACCTTGTATGCACAACTTCCATCCCATGGAAGATACAATGGTGGAGATACAATGGTGAGGCAGGCATAGATAGCTCTGCTTTGATCATGCCCTCACTTTAGGATTGGAGACGGACAATTCCAACACCAACCAATCAGGTGATTTAATACAGTAATGAGTACTATTATAAAAATTAACGAATTTGTGAAGAATAGATGGAGAAGTATGGAATGGGGGGATTATAAGCAAGGAGGTGACATAATCTGATTTATGTGTTTGAAAGCTCACTGGTTGGTTTTATTCCTAGGACAATTGCCCCCTCAGCAATCTGTCTCTTTTCACCATGGCCGAAGAGCTCTTAATAAAATCTAAATCTGGGCCTCCCCGGTGGCGCAGCGGTTGAGCCCTGGGTTGCGAAGCTGCCCGCAGCCTCTGCAGCTCCAGTTCGATCCCTGGCTGCTTCCTGGACACCGGAAGAGGGTCCCGCATGGCGCGCAGACCTCTCCTGTCTCCCGCTGCTCCCCTCAGCAGTGTACTTCGGTCCTTCTGCCTGCTCTACTCCCCGCTCTGGCTCTGGTGAATTCTTTCACCCTCCCACACTTCTGACTGTACCCAGTGCTTGTGTAAATAAATAAATAAATAAATCTAAAAAAAAAAATAAAAAAATAAAATCTAAATCTGATATTGTAGTGCCCCACCTGAAAACTTGTGAACGTTCCTTGCCACCCCCAACATGAAGTACAAGCATTCAGCATGTCTATGGCCATCTCCACAACAGGCTGCCATGTCACAACCCCTCCACTCAGAGATGTGTCCCATACCCCACACCATACCACCAATTCAGGGTCCCACTGTTTGCAACTTCTCTCTGGGCATGCTGCACACTCTCCTGAGGAGAACTCTTTCTCTTCCTTTAAGGTTTGGTTTGAATGTGTCCTCTTCTTAAATGTCTCCCCTCAGGTTTCCAGGCAGAGCAGATTAGCTACCGCCTCTGTGTGCTCATAGCAGAGCATGCTTTGTTCACACCTGCATTAGAACATATCACATTGAATCATTTTTTTTATGCATGAGTGTGTGTGTGTGTTATAAATTTTCAGTGAGCAGGAACAATGTCTTAATTATGTTTTTATACCTGGAGCCAAGTACAGACTGGGGACCTAGTGTTAATGGATATTTAGCAGATGATTTGGAAGATAGATGATTGGATGGAAGAACAGGTAGGTGAATGAATGAATTGCTAAACAAATGAATAAGTCTAGCCTCCTCATTTTGAAAGCAAGGCAATTATGATTTGCTTCGTCATCTGTGAAATGGAGAATCAGACTGGGTGACATTTAAGGTTACCTCCAGCTCTGACGTTCCAAGTTTCAAGAGTGCATAAATCATGACTGGTTATTGCACTGAAATTAGGGAATCTTCTTAGCTTGACTGCTTGAGAGAACTCAAAAAGATCCCAGGTTCATGACTGAGGAGCAAAAATATTGTGGAACCCTGCTGCACAGGGATAAATAAAGCCTGGACACGGGCTAGGTGTCCTCCTGTCCCAGTTGGCAACACTCACAATACCCCAACATACCTGCTGAGGGAAGAAGCCTCCAGCAAAACAGGTTTCGAGCTGGCTCGGCAACAGCACAGCTATACATTCCTGTAAATTTCCAGGGCCGGGTGAGGGCTGGGACAGGCAAGCACGTGCCGCTATGTTAGATTGCTCCAGTGGCTACCTTTGCCAACCCCATGGTCTGTGGGTGTGTTTTTCAGTATAGACTTACTTGTATAGATTCAGTTCAGAGGTGAGTCCAGAAATAATCTCTAACTCTGCTTCGATGGAGGAGAAAGGAATGAGAACATGACATTCTCTAACAGGTCAGGAAAAATGACGTGTTCAAACTAGAGGACCTGTCTTGATTGCCAGTCACATGACCAGTTTATGTCAGATGCTATGAAGACTCCAAAGAGGGATGAGATGGGTCCTGTCCTCAAGGAGTTTATACTCTTGTGAGGGAGATCAGTAATGTACCTAAGATGATACAAGCACATTCTTTGATAAGCAGAGAAAAAAGAAAGCTCAAATAGATGATTGTTGGAGGTGGGAGAAGGGTGGAGGCACTTCGTGAAGAGTGCTTCACAAAGGAGAAAGTGCTTTCAACAGACATAATACTGATGAGGAAAAGTACTTGAACTATGGTATAGAAGGGAATGGAGGTGGAGTTGGGTGGACGGTGTGATTGTCTATGGCAAAAGGTATATAAGAGAAGGAAGCCGGGGTGGGGGGATCACCATCCTGGAAGAGGTGGGACAAAAGGGGCAAGCCAGATCTTATAGAGCTGAATGCTATTTATTTAAACAACATTTACCCAGTGCAAACAGGCCCTGTTCATACCTCTGAGTGCCAGTCTCCAAGGTTTAGAAGACACACTAGAGGCAAGGGTATCACTGGAGGAACTTGAGAGGGGCTGCAGGAGAAGGTATGGAGAACCCTGCTCTCTGACCTCTAGCCTTTCTTACCTAGATGACCATGGCAGAAGTGGTTTGGTCTTGTAGACCTTCAAAACTTGTGGAGAGCTACACATTTTGTAAACCCTTTCTACCAGATTCTGTGATCACTTATCCATTTATAATAAGCACAGGCTCTTATAGAAAACATCAGGATCACATGTACACACATGTGCACACACACAGATCTCTGAGATGTCTCCGGGAGCTAAAAAGCTGTGATCTAGTAGCTGTGATCTCTACTGACCACAGTAATATTAGGAGTTGGGTCCCTCAGACCCTGGCATTGATCTCACGTAAGGTCCTCTGTGGTTTCTCTGGTGCAGATAACCCATTTGTAAGCCCCTGATGAAAGTCAGGGGTGAAAGCACAGAGCATGGTAAGAGGAAGAGATGACTCGGATTTTGAAATTAAGGAAAACACTTCTAAACCAACAGAGCAGCTCATTTTAAAGAGATTGCATCCTGCCTTTCAAAATCACAGTCAGCATTAAAATTGTTAATTTCCTTCTTTCCCTTCCTACACAGGGAGGAATTTACCATAAATTAATTTGGAAGTTCAGTGAAAACAAACCTACCTTTGAAAGTACCCAAGAGGCAGAGAGAGGAATGAATCAAACTTCAAAAGATAGGCAACACAAGGAAAGAGCTAGGAATTTAAACCTGTCTGGTCATTTTGGATAAAGTGACTCTTGCAGATGTCGGGAGTTGTATGACTCTTTGCTTTTTTTGAACAGTTTTCATTTTGACTGGATTCTGGGGACTGCGTTAGTCCTCTACCCAGTGATCTGTCTCAGCCCAGGCCCGGGTTTCTCTACACCAGAAGACTTCGATGACCTTCAAAAAGTATTGAAGGATGAGTTCCTAGAGTTCTTGAGCAAAAGGAACATTTCTTCTCCACCTCTGTTTCCTGCTGTGCAGTGACTGTTTATTGGTGGAATCAGACTGCTAAAAAGAACCCTGGTCTGAGTCCCAGGAGACACAGGTTCTCCTATCCCAACGACTCTGACCCATAACAGCCAAGAGACCGTAGCCGGGTCGTGTGTCTCTCTCAAGCTTTCTTTTCTTTTACGAGAATTAATGGAACTAGGCATGTTATTTCTGTGGCTCCTGCCAGACCTAATGAATAGAACTATGAACTGAATTTATTCAGACATGACACTGGTCAGTTAAATGAATTAGAGGCTTCTCTTTTTGCCCCGATGTTCTTGAGGAAGAAAATAATGGTAACACAGTAACATACCATGTACCAGATACCATGCTAATATGTTTGTTTATTTCACTTGCCAACAAACTGGCATCAAGGATGAAATGATTCAACTAAACCACAAGCAACTCCAATGGCCTGGTTGGGAGTAAATACAGATTCAGCTCAATTTTTCACACCTGCATTTCCACCCAGGATCCCTGAAAATCAGGTTGCAAACTTAATGCTGGTATTGAGGGCTCACAGATCCTGGAGTATCTCAGGAATTATCAAAGAAAGTGTAATTTATTCCAGTGTATAATGTTCATGTTTAGCAAAGTGTATTGTAATTTATTTATTTGGAAACCAAGAATCTGTAAACAACATAGATGGTAACCAGACAAACCAGAATTTTCCACTGCCCAGAATACACCATTCCCTAGCCATCTTCGGTAAACAGGATTTTACAATGGCATTAAATAATAATAGCCTACAGGGACTAGATTCTGGTAGTCTCAGGCTTGCCAACTGTCCTGCAATGTGTCACTGCAGAGATCACTGTCCACTCTAGCTGGGCATTACTGACACCCAATCAGAATCCATTTCAAAAATCATGGGCGGTGTTTCCATGGAGCTCTGCCCGAAAAGAGGTGATCTAAATCTTGCATGAGAGATGTACATCAACAGGGAGCTTTGCCTAGAACACTGTGACCTAAAAAATCATATTAAGGAACTCAGAATGCAGTCAGTTTCAGAGGCACCGAGTGACCTTGTGCAAGGCACCTTGCAGATTGCCTAGTAGACTCCCCTAATGAATGGTGACCGCCTCCGTGAGGACCAGGGCCAGCGGCACACCCTCACCAGGGGCAAACATTCTGATTTTCACTGCCCTATTTTTTAAGGGAACCTGCTCCTTCTATTAATCATCTTGCTGTTTATTTAGTTCTGCAAAGGCAAACACTGATTCACAGAGGGAAATATCACCTAGTGGTTAGACTGGCACAGTATCTTTGCTACATCTCCTTTGAAGATTCAGTCCATTTTAATTTTTTGATATCCTTTAAAGAGGTACAGGATTTATTTCTTGTGGAATTGAGGTCCAAGAAGTATTTGGCTCCTGAATCCATAGCTATTTTTTATTTGCTAGATGAGAGGAGTGCATCATACAAGCATTTCCCTTTTTGTCTGAGCTTCTGGGAAGCTCAAAATCATGCTATATGCTTCATTAAAATCATGCTGATTCTGAGTTTTCCTTCCTCCTTCTTTCATGACTGGGCCTTAATCTTCTATGTGTATGTTTAATGATACTATTACCTTTATTCCCTGTGTTAGAAATGGAAGTGGCATGCAAATAAATCAATGATGTGAACTAATATGCTTCAGAAGAGATTTCCAGATGAGAAAATATGGAAGATGACTGCTATTCTGAGATGAAGTCTGAAATTCCACTCCTAACACAAATTAATTGTTAATATTTAAAAGCTTACATATAGTAATGACCATGAACCTTTGCATAGTCCTTACCATTTAGAAGATAAATGCTTTCCCATATGCATTCTCATTTTGTAATCAGAGTGCACACTTTACAGATCAGACAAGTGAGGTTTAGAGAGATTAAGTGGCTTGCCAGAAGTCAGTCAGTAAATTCAAAGCCTAACCCAAGTCCTTTGTTGCTCCTCCCCTTTAACCAACACCATCTTGTCTCTCACTGACTTCTCATTTAAGCCACATTTTTCTCATTCATCTTAAATGAATTGTGTGTTTGATTTTTTTGTTTGTTTGTTTGTTTGTTTTTGTAATGTGTTGCTCAGAATGAAGTCAAAAGCTCATCTTAGTGGTTCTTTCTCTGTCTGAGCTTGTCTGTGGAAAACCTGGAAACAACTGACCGATGGTCTAAGGGGTCAAAACTTAAAATGGTCACTTCTAGAATAGTTGAACTCCCGCTATCTTGGATTTTCAGGCTCTTCTCAATCTTACATATCACATACATTGCCATTGAGGTATACAAAGAAAATGGTAGAAATATAATCTCTAACCCACTTTCCCTTCTAAGTAAGTTTTCTAAAATACCTCTCTTAGGCCTGCCTGGTACCAAATGGAAGGCAGAAGACCAAATCCACAGGTAGTTGGGCCTGGAAAAAAGAATGGGTCCTTTCTCCTTAAGACCTGTTAGTATGAAAACATATGGGATCTTTTATGCTTTGAGTCTGATGGCTACCTTGTGTCCCCGAGGGGGCTGGTCAACCAACCTGTTTTATCCTGCCTCTGAAATGAGGGAGTTGGTCAGTACTGCATTTAAATTCTTATTTACCCCCACTGCAGATCAACCACGTGCATACCAACTGCAAGCTGAAAAGCTTTTGACACTGTTCATCCAGGAGGTCCACTAGCGTAGGACCTTCTGAAAGGACAAGCACCCTGAAAGAGATGTGCAACTGACAACCTTCACTCTGATCTTTCTCTCCAGGGTTGTCAGACCCAATTCTGGTTTCCCATTAGGCCTCAGATTCTACCCACAGTCTGGGGGCTGGAGAGACTAATCTCAAAGGGTTCAAAATGAGTCAGTTTCCACGCTTAGCTTCAGGCGTGCGGCTTCCTGAAGCACAGACGAGGAAGCTCTAAATTTCAAAGAGCAATTTTTTTCTTTGCATACCATATCCGGAACTGAAACCACCAATTCATTTCACTTAAGATCTCACACTACACTCAGATCATCAATAACATTCCAGAGGTAAGACACCAAGTCTTTATCAAACGAGTCATTCTGTCTCCTTCTTTCTCTTCTTCTGGTGGTGATGTTATTGGCTTCTTTTTCTTTTCTTTTTTTTTTTAGTCCCAACAATACAGAATTTGTGGGTCTTTGTGTGCATTTTTTCCTTTTGCAGATGTTTTTGAGAATTAGGAGCCAAATATCTAAAACTTTACTGAGCGAGAGGCAGGTCTTCCTCTTTTCCCTGCTCGCCAACTTCACTATGTCTGGGTGTCGTCAGCTCATAGATTCAATTTGCCCTTCCTGGGGGGAGTCAATTTTGCTGAGAGCTTCCACGCTGAGGTAACAGGTCACCTCACTAACCCGTGAAAGTGGTTTAAAGATGGAGTCGTAGAGTGATTCATGCAAACCACCCTCACGAAACAGGAAAACAATGAATAATATGCACATCTTCCTGGTGCCAGCCATAGATCAACATACTAGGAGGGGCACTAACATTTACACAGAAACTTACAATTTATCAACCATTTTCACATCCCCCTTTTCCCCCCGCCTCACTCTCAACTCTCACCAGAACTTGCAAAATCTGCCAGACAAATATTACCCTTCCCATTTTAGAGATGCAAGGAATCGGTGCAAATAAAAGTGAAATGATGGGCCCAAGAAGTGACAATGGGAAAGCCAGGGGCCTCAGATTAGAAGCCAGTGCTATTGATTTCAAGTCCGTCCAATATTCTTCAAACTGCCATCTAACCTTATATATAATATTACATCATCATCCATGACCTAATGTTACAGAGTCATTTGTTGACCTTTTTAAATTTCAGGTTTCTTGTAGGTCAGGGCTAATGGCCATTGGTCATTACTTTTCTACAATCCTTCTGGGACTCTGCTTTCTTTATTTAAAAAATAGAGGAAAAGTATTAAGTTCTATGTTGCTTTCAGCTCTAAAATTCTGTGGATGTCTGTGTCAGTGACTTCAGAATCCATAGGATTACCCAAATGTGTTACCCAAAGTGCTCACTATGGAAGATCATCCCCTGAGGGTATAGTAGTCTTAATTGAAGATGGTTACCATGGTCAAGTAAGTTAGAAAAAAGGAGGATTATTCAAAATGAAACAGGATGCTTTGCTTCAGGCCTCCTGGAGACTTTTCATGCAAATCTATGAGGGGAGGGGAGCTGTGGATGGTCAACATTCCTCTAAGTTGGTCCTGACACCTGGCTCTCATACAGGTAGTATTCCAAGGAAACTGTGTTGATAAAGAGTGGGACACTCTTTTATAATCCCATTGGTGTTTCAAAGCAGCAGCACAAATTCCAAAAGAAACTTTACAACCACCCCAGCACTGACCCTTGTACCTCCAACCTCACTCCTCAAACACATGCCACACTGAAGGCCATGGAGGTGGTACCATCTAGCCTCACACAATGCCTGCTGATGATCTGCTTCATATCACTTCAGCCGCGGGACCCAGTGTGCTGGAAAAAACCCTCAATCCATCTTCAGGCAAGGATTTCCACGTTGCCTGACTATAGATCTAGAGGCAGTGCCTTAGATTGCCTGGGGAATTGATGGCCCTTCCAATTCCCTGAGCACAGGATCCCCTCTTCCTCCTATTATGGGAGAAGAAAACTGAGGCCACCCAAGGATTTGTCATTCTGCCTGCTGTCATCCTCACAACCACAGCTCTTCCAGCATCCTTCCTCTTTGGGAAAAGGAATTCTAGATTCTCATAGAGACTCTTAGGAATGTGCAGACCACATGGACTTTATTTCACCTGTGGCCTTCTCTTAGCTTGACTCTTCCCTTCCAGAAGCTGCCCCACAGCCTCTGTTGAACAGCTGCCAGGATGAGGTGCTCACTTTTTCAGAGGCAGCCTGGTTCCATGGTTTAGCAGTTTAGATTATTCGAAAGTTATGAGCCATACACACTCTATCTCATGAGAACTTCGTCATATTTTTGGCTCCAAGCAAGTCTGATCCTGCTCCACAAACATTTAATGTGTCACTACCAAGCTGACAGGTGACTCCACTTGTCTTCAATGAATGTTGTAAAATTCCCAGTGGTGGCATGTATTTCCCTTCTCAAGCCCAGCACGTCTGCTGAATTAATCTTCAATGATCGCTTCCAGTCTCCCTCACGCCAGATGGAAAGGCTCTGAGGTACCAAAGATATTATTTACCTGTTCAATTGGGGATCCTCTATGAAAAGCTTAGACTTCCCACCCTCAGTTTAGGCCAGCAAACATCATCAAAATGTTGATGTTGAGTTTCTGCTTTGACCTCAGCCACTTGTGTTTGGTTGAAGATTATTAAATATATAATAGACTCTGACAAATTATCTTTAGCTCTAGGATGACAGAAGTTCCTAGTACTGAACTCTATAAAGGAAACTACAGGCCGAAAGAGGACACATCAATGAACAGACTTTTAAAATGGCATTAGGAATTCTGTTTGATTTGCAAGAAGTAAGTCTCCTTTTCCCCTCAACTTGGGTAGATGTTCCATAGTCTTTATCAACCACCCAGCAGCTGTTTGAAGCTTTTGCATGAATATTTCACATTCATGATCTTATTTATTTATTCCCATATCAATCTTTTCAGGTCAGATATTATTGTATCATGTCATTATGTTTCATGAGAGCACTGGTGTTTCTGAGGCTGTGGTTATGGGCTAGCATTTTAATCTGTTGTGCTATTGTTAGACTCCTAGACTAAGATTCAGAAGCCCTGGGTTCTCACCCTAATATGACCTTAGAAAAGCCACTTTCTCTCTTTGCTCCTCAGTTTCTTCATCTGTAAAATGGAAGAGGTGTACTAGATGAGCTTCGGCATCCCAATCCTGTCCAACCTCTTGCAACTGTTTGTCTTAGCTCACAGTGTGAACAGAGACCAAAAATACAAGCTGGGACCAGGAGAGCTAACCTTTCTCCACTACTTGCCACACTCACAGTGAGTGAAAAGTATCATTTCATTATCTTTACATCTAAAAGGCCAACACACCCACCCACGATCATTAATTACAACTGGCACAGTGCTGATTATTTTTGATTGCAGAAATCCTACTTGGTTCAGGTAGAGAGCTTTTTTTGAGAGAAAGTTCAAGTTCTGAAACTGCTAATGCCTTCCTGTGACGGCCTGTGGAACGTGGTGGGGGTGGGGAACAATAAGCCAGACAGTTCATCTTAGGGGTAACCTCTTTGGTTTATGTAAAATATATGACTCAAAGCAAATTCATTCTTGTCGCTGCCATGCCTGAAAGAGGACAAAGCCTCACTCAGAAGAGATTGAGTCCTCTCTACAATTAATCAGATGCATCTCTGTGTAGTGTGTTGCGATGTCTAATTTCCAGAGGAAAGATCATTTTCAGACCACATAAATGATGATGCTTTGGGGAAAAAAGGCAACAAAAAGGAAAACCCACCTCTCAGAAATGTAAAGATTTCGATATGAACTCGCCTATTGTTTGTATTTCACACCCACAGTCTTGAAGCCTATTATCTGTGAAACTATTTCAGTTTCCAAAAATCATTTCAAACACTCCTACACCGGGGCTTTTGATAAACAGTCCAGCTTCTACAGAGAGAAACAGTTGTGTGTGTGTGTGTGTGTGTGTGTATGTGTGTGTGTGAGAGAGAGAGATAGAGAGACAGAGAGACAGAGAGAGGGGGAGAGAGAGAGAGAGAGAGAGAGAGAGAGGAAGATACAAAGTGAGTTGTGAGGCAGAGGGAGAGAAAGTGAGAGCATACTTGTGAACTACACAGCATGGCCACCTGCAAGACCCGAGGAGGTTTTTACTGTAACACACAAAGAAATTCTGTGAGTTTGAGTCTTCCTTCCATACCTCTCTCTTTAGAGGTTGCAGGAAACTTTTGGGTAATTTCACTTTTGGGTAATGCTAAGAATAAAAATAATGATTAATGTTTTTGAGCACTTTCCATGTCCCAGGACTTCTTGAGAGTTTAAACACATATGAACTCACATATGGCTCACAATCCATCTAGGAGGTTGATAATATTATTATCCCATTCTGCAGATTAAAAAACAAATTGCAGACAAGTGAGATCCCCACTTGCTGGCTCATTAGCACTGATTAAAATCCTATGTGACGGCCATCATGCATGAAGGGGCCACTTTCCTGCACTTTCAGCCTGATGGAATCTAACACTGCTCTGAACAGCGCAGAGTTTTCTCATAACACCAAAGTCACCGCCTTAAGCTACAGTAACTGGGTGCATGACAACTCATCTCTGTTAAGACTCTCAATTCCTTATGATTAGGGTAGTATTAAAATTATTCTGTTTTTCTACAGCCATACAGAGTGTCTGGCACTACGTGTTAGGAAATATAGTTAGGAAATATCAGTTGAGTAAATGAATGAAGAGACCCAAGTTCAGACCTGAGTTCTCTTAGTCATGTTAGAAAAATCAATATAGCCAGTTCTCCCGGGTCAAATCCAGCTGCGTCTTGAGACACCAAATTGTGACTTTCAAATTCAAACATCCTATTTGATTTTGGCCCTGTGGGACTTTCTTCTGAATTCATCTCAACTTTTTGGATGCTTATGGTTGGGTAGCCTGTTCATCTGACCTGAAAGATAAGTTTCTAAAGAATTATTGTTAAGAGAGAAAAAGCTTAAGGCATGTCAAGTTCTGACATTTGTTCTACTCCTCATTGCTGACCTTGAAGTTAACCTCAAACAGGTTAAACTGATATAGTTCATCTTAGCTTTCAAGGAGTTCCTCATCCTTTAAAAAACAAACCAGAACCCTATGAGAACACAGACCAAATCTCACACCTATAGCAGAGCAAGACCCTATAGAAAAACTGAGATGTAGCAAGGTTGCTCTGGTAAATGTGTAACCTTTTAAGAGCTCATTAAAATAGATAATCCCCCAAAGGTTACCTAATTTAACCCTCTCATTTAGCAGCTGGAGATAATATGGTTCTGAGAGAGGAAAGGAGTTATCAAAGGTGACATATCAAATAAATAAAACAAGTTGAAATAGAACCAGGACCGCTAACTCCTAAATCCTCTCTCCCCACCATAGACTTCGTGACTGGGTTACAAATCAGTAAAATTCTTAAAATAAACCCCATTTGGGATAAAAGTTTGATTTGGTTTTGGGAAAGTTTTTAGGGTTAACAAGGCTTATCTTAAGGGGCTAGATGACAGGAGGTCTGTAAGTTTGATCATCCTAAACATTTGTAACTACCAAATTGTGGTGGGAGAAATTACTTGGTTGGCTTCAAAAGAGTGTGAGTCATTTTTCACCAGTGATAAATCCAATTGCTGGCATGGAATGGACCCAATGCAAAATGACAGCTGAGACTGGAGTAGGCTGATCTCCCTGTACCTGGGGTTCTTCAGTCCCTATCCATGCTGGTAGAAAATGTTACATTGTCCTCACAGTAGTGGTCACGGGTTTTAAGGTAGTTATGTTGCTGATGCCTGAAATTTCAGCAAAAGTGAATATCTGGGCAGGTGCCAATGACAAGTGGTGAAGTCCCAGGGTTGACCATGACTTTGGACAAGCCACATGCCTCTATGGGCTTCATTTTCCCCTTCTTAAAACTGCAAGGGTGGAGCTGGAGACGTAAGGGTCTCTTCCACTTCTAAAATTCATTGAACTTATAAATGCATCAATTCTTTCTTTCTCTAGTGCAGGTCTGTGGGTCCTCAGATGAACAGCAGCTCAGGAACTTGTCAGCTGAGCTAACAGTCCTGACATCATCAGGTAAAGTCCATTTGGGGTCATGAAAACTGCACCAATCATATAATCAAAGGAAGGGGCTCAATTCCAGTCTCAGCTTTATGCTTAGGTGATTTTGATCTTGGTCAACTTCAATTCCCTTTCTGAACCTCCAGCTCTTCCTCTGAAAAATCTGAGTAATAATACCTATTTCACAAAGTTGTCTTGTGGGTCAAATGAGGTTATGAGTGACAAAATGCTTTGTAACCTGAAAAGCATAAGGGGTTGTGTGGGTGCAGATGAAGACATAGATGAGGAGTTAAGAGCACCTTTTGATTTTCCATAATGATACAAATGAGCTATAGATTCAGGGTCAACAGATAAGGGTCTGGGGAGATGTTCCATCTGAGCTCCCATGCTCTGCCCTCCTTGAGATCAACACCAGAGGCTGCTACATTAACCCTCTCCTAGTCACCACTATCACCCGAGGTCTCCCAGTGCAACAGAAAGTCTCACTTAAGTCTTGTGCCTTCCTTCCCCCACCCTCCTCAGTGCAGACCCAGCTGGAGTGTCAGCTCAAAACCTCTGTGCAGATATTTCACCCTCACAACTTGACTCTCCTCGACTATCTTTCAGAAAAAAGCAGAGGCGGTCCCTCCACCCACGCATTTCCCTTTGTTTTGAGGGCTGTGGCAACCTGGCCTTGTGGCAGTTACAGCTCTGGCCAGAAAAGCTGCCTCGTTTCCAAGTCTTCTCTTGGCAGCAGAGTTCTGGATGTTTGCAGCAGATTACCTGTCACTTATCTGGTGGTAAAGCATGATGGTGTCTGATAGGAATGCCACCACGTCAGGTACATAACATGGCTCTTCACTTGGGCCCGCAAGCTTATGGAGATGCAAAGAACTTCAGGAACTTCCTGGCTCCCCCCTGTTATTCGCTGATGCACAAGCTGAGCCCTAGAAAAGAGAAGCAACAAGCAGTGCCCCTTAGAAGCAGGACCAGAGGGCTCTTTAAAGAGCATCTAGGTCAATTTTTTCATTGAACAGGGGAGGAACAGCCCCATGAGCATTAACTGACCTGCTCTTGAGTTAAAGGACTAGTATTGAAACCCATCACCTCTAATTCAAAGTTCTGCTCTCAGTTCATGAGACCACACAGAAGGTACACCGAAGTTGCCACATCCGGTTACTATGTACATGAGATCCGGGATATGAAGATATCTACATAAGATGATAAGTTATTTATATTTATGTAAATTTGGGGAAAAAAATTATATCCATATTTTGAAATTTCCATTTTACTCTACAAGAGATACATCATCTATCCTTGTGAATCAGATAAAATTTAAGTTTAGGATATTATGGGTCAAGGCATGACTTTTACTATAACCCTGAAACCCAAGTCTTTAAAAGTCAATTTTCCATCACTGAGAAGCAGCTTAATTATGATGGTCCAAAGCTCAGTCTTACTGAGTGGAAGTCAAGGCTGGATACTGCCGGGTATATGTGTGTTTTGTACCCAAAACCTGTTACTGACCCAAGTTTTGTTTGACTTTAGGGCCAGAGCAGGGGTGTGTTGTTTTATGTTTAAGAACTGGCTGTAGAGGAAGGTGTATGGTGACAGGAAACCCTCACTGGTTGTGTTTTCCAATATCCTCAGTATAAATATATCCACCATGGCCACTTTCAAGCTACCTTGCAACATGGTTGACTGTGGATTTGGAAGAGATACATGACAGCACATAATTTTAAACTATATCTAAGAAATAGCTAAGAAATAACCTCAAGAGCATATATAACAATCAAATGTCCCTAAATAGATAGGAAGTGGTAAGTTTTGATTATTTGTTACCAATGTCTTAATGTAACTTATTTGTATGCTTGTAAGATTTAATTTTTAATAATGGACAGCACTTGCAAGCAGTACACAGCATTCCTGATGATTTAACAATCACTTTGTATAAGTTGGAAAAAGTTATTTCCTGATAACCTACTGGACCAGACAGATCTGAATTTGAATCCTGGCCCATTTTTCTGCCAGCAGTATGAAGTTGGATAAGGCTCTGAACTTCTTTGAGTTTTATCTTTTTCAAATGTTGAAGGTAATACAATAATAACTTTATGAGATATTGATGATGCTTAATGTGATAATGCTTAGCACATTATTATATATAATAGATGTTACATAGTCAACAAGTCACTACTAGTACATTCCAAAGTCAAGTTCCTTCACTCAGAAACATTTGGCAGTAATGTATTTTAGATATGCTTCCTATCGTATAATGTCTCCAATATTAGGTACCTCCGAGGCACAAAGTGCTGCTAGCATTACTCTCACCCTGTGTTCAAAGAGGTCATGTTCTAACAGAGTGGGACCCAAGACACAATAGGTACCACCCAGAGCAAGCTATGATCAGCTTGTTCTGATCATAGAACTTGGGAAGGCAAAGAACTTGGGAAAAACAGAAAAGGGAGAGAAGATTCATGGAAATTACACTTGAGTCATTGATTTCACAACAGATTGGGTTATTCAGAGATGTCTGGGAATGGGTATTCCAGGAAAAGAGTGTCAAAGGCACAAAAGCAAAGACAGAGGAACAAGGAGACCTAGACCCAAGAGTTGATAGAACACAGAGTATTAAAGGGATTGCTGGAAGGCAGGCAACTTCCAACTTGAGTGCTGAGGAATTTGCTTTACATTTACTTAGGTAATGATAGGCCTGGGAAAATGTTTCCTTCTCGAAGTGACACAGAATGGAGTTTCTGATTGTCTATCACCTTTAAATACTTGCTCACTGAATAAATTTCTGTGCTTCCTGTTCTTTTCTTTAAGAGGAGTAGTTAAGGGTTAACTAGATAGCAAAATACAGTTTTCAACAAAGTGAATTTCCCCAAGGAAAAAAGAGGCTGTGTTCAGGGATAGAAGAAGGTGGCATTATGATTCCCAGTTGAAAACAAAATCATTGTTTAAAGCCTTTGATAAATATTAGGAAGCCTCAAGCCAGTGGCAGGATTTCATGAGGTCTGAATTGTCTACTGTGTCTCTCTTGCATTATGTTTCACACACACAAAAAAGTCATATGACCTACATCTTTATCTACTCCAGTCTTAAGCTTCTATATATAGGCTTTGGTTATGAATGTTTTTTCCTATGAAAAGGTCAGGCCTTGCACATGTACCATCAATGCAAAGCCCTGCTTATTAAAAAGCAGGCAGGTGAGTTTGTAAGTCACTGAAATACTACTGATGTGGGGAAAAGCTTGGCAGTTTGCTGAAGAAGAAATGGCCTCCAAACGTTCCCTAAGAAGAAAGGGAAAGCCTCTATCTGGTGATTACAGAAGCATTTTCCTTCTGGCTGAAGCAGCCTGTACCTGTCTGTGGCAAGTGCCTACAGAAGCAGACGGGGGCACTCCCACCGCAGCTCTCTCATGCATGTGGGTGGACATACTCGCCTCCGTCAGAGAGACACCAAGCTCTGTTAACTCCTCCTCCACACATCAAACCCCCATGGAACATCTGGAGGTGGAGCTGGGGAAGCTACCTCGGCCAGATAGATGCAACCCCAATTTCGGGTTTCCGGTCTTATACAGAATGCAGCAGCCACTGTTGGCCAACACTGCAACACCAGAGAACTTCGGGTGAGTTGAACTCTTACTTTTAAACCAAAGTTCACAGGTTCAAATACCCCTTTAATGTCAGTGTCTCCCTAGGGTTAAACTTTGAGTTTGAATGCTCTGAAAAGATCAAACTACTTCAGGAAAGAAGCTGTTGATTTGATTTGGATCTTTCTTCAACAAGAATAAGCTCTTTTCCAGAATGAAAATTTTAATGACTATGTGAAATGGAGGTGCTATTCCTTTTCTTTAACAGATAAGAAATGGAAGTTCAAAGAGTTAAGTGACTTCTCAAGTTCACTCCACAATGTCAGACTTCTCATTTGACACATGGCCAAGGAACCAATACTCAGATGGGTAGTTTTGGCACATAAAACTGTACCTCACCTCAGTTAGTTAACATCTACCTGTTAAGACAAGCCTCACACAGAAAATCTTACAAAATAGGGATTACCAGGTTAGAGTGAATAAAGTCTAAGTGGAAGATCAGAAGAACTTCATTATGCTTTTGGATCAAATGCTATCAGAAGCTTATTTACTCATTCATCACTTCTTCAATGAGTATTTATTGAGAGTATGCCAGTCTTTATTCTAGGCACTGGAGATACAGTGCTGTGAACAAAATCAGACATAGTTCCTGACCTCTTGGCTTCCTTCCCATGTGTACACTGCAGATTTTTATATAGGTTTCTTTCTTGGTCACCCCTTCCTCTGCGCTTAGAGTAAAAGTCCCTCAGAGATAGAAGCCAAGTGAAATCCACTTGGGAACCTCACTGCCTGGCACCTGGGAGGTATTCATTGCAGAAATGATCTGTGAATCTTCCCAAGTCATTCATTTAAAAGAAGTAAAGTTTTCTTAAAATGAATTCAAGCTCAGATTCTTTTAGGATTCTTCCTGAGTCATTAATAAGTGACTCCCAAAGCCCACTTTGAGCTTTAGCTGAAGAGGTCACACAGACAGTAGCTCCTTCTTGTCTTCTAGCTGGAAGCACCTGTCTCACCTGCTTGGACTTCCTTCCCCTAATATTTTTAAGTCTGTGTCTTTTAAGGTGTTTGTTCTGTCTTCAAGTCCCAAGTTGGATTCAGGTCCTAGGATCCTCTCCCCAACTTTCCTTGATGACTACTCAAACAGGTTTAGGCCTTTGGGGGTCACCAACATGCCGACACATTGGTCAGTCTTAGATTTGAATGAAACAGTGCTTCGCACTAAGAACTTAAATAAGAAAATCAGGAAGACTCACTGTAGGAGCAGAGGCTGTCCAAGGAAGGCTGGGGTAGGTTGTTCTACACCGAGAGGCTCATGGAAAGAGAGGCAACCCCCCCACCCCCAGCAAAAGAGTGGATGGAATCAAGCTCAGGATGGGGACAGGTCACCCTTGAGATGCCCTTCACCCTGTCTTCTAGGAGGATCTACTTAGGGAGAGTCCATTTATTCTTTAAGGTGCTTTTTTATTCCTCCCTCTTTCACAAATATTAATTCTATTTTCCCTGTATAAAGTACTTCAGAGTTTACGAAGATCTTTCATATTTGTTTTCACATTTAATCATCTCAGTGACATGGGTGGTAGGTGTTGCCATCCCCAGAGACTTGGCATTAAAGGTAAAAGCAGGGGGAGCGGGATGGTAACAGGCTCTTAGAGATTCTGCTCATCTGTCCTAAGTGTGTTCAGCTAGAACAGGTCCCTCCCCATCTGGACCAGTGGGCCCAGAGGCTCTGTCCAGCATGCGGCCAGATCAGCCTCATCCCTCCCTAAGGGAAGCCCTAAAACCCAGATTTTTTTGTGTTGTCCCTGCAGGGCCTACTGCTTCCCAGGTGAGGGGGATTTACTGGCCTCACTCACTCCCTGGAGGTTTTGCGGTTTCCTTTTACCTCTGCTGCAGATTATTCTGTGACCTTTACTCCATCTCCGTATGCAAACCTTTCTCACTGCAGGACCCCAGATAATGTAACACAGAAGCCAACACCCAAATTCAAAAGGATATTGGAGATCATTAAATCTAACCCCTCAAAACCATTTTACAAATGACAACACTGAGTCCAGGAAAGGAAATTACTTGTCCAAAGATGCCAGTCGCTTATGTGCTTCTCAAAGTAGGGCCATGCCAGGTACTGGAGAAATGAGGACAAGACACTGAACTTTCAAGAAACACATAGTCTAGTAACTACAGTCTATTCATAGTATTATCTCAAATACCTGTAGCTAACACTCACATGCATGCTTCTTGAAGAAATGAATGAATGAAGAAGTGAATGTCACTGGCCAGTCACTGATTAATGGGCCCAGATTACCAAGTTGGAACTCCTCTCTGCTCACACTTTCCTGTCTTCCCATGCACATTCATTTCATAGTAAAGTCTAAAGAAAAGCTAATCAATGTGCCCAAGGTGTTATGTATAGCCAATGCCCATCATGTTGGTTCAATACTCACAAGCAGATTCCAGTCATCTTGTAAAACAGATTCCCCTTTGCCTCTCTCCTGAAGCAATGAAAACTATGCAGGGAGGGATGCAGAGATTCAGCAGAACACCGACATGGACAGGCCCCGAACCAGCCAGGTAGAATGCCAGTGCTGTCTAAAATGTTCTTGTGCCTTTGCTATACAAATGGTGCCTATTGACTCATGTGGGACACAGTAACATTTTCCAAATGTTCCTAGTTGACTCAATCATAGACGAGCCAAACTGGGGAGGAGATAATCAGGCTTAGTTACTACTTTTATAGGGTAGATGGAAAATTGAGAGTCAGAGAGGGAGAATGGCTCATAGTCACACAGCAAGTCAGTGGCTCAGACTATCCTGGAACTCTGTCTTCCAGTTAAGATTCTTTCCATGCCCCGTTCTGCTACACTTGGCAGACTGCCAGTGTAAGCTGCTCAGAAGCAGGTTGTACATGACTTACCTTTCCCACTTGCACTGCTGGCATAATGCCTTGTGCTTCATAGAAACTCCTTCCCTGTTCAGCTCTGTGGCATCCTCAGTGAACTTATATGCTCTTGGCCCCCATTCTATATATCAGGGAGCCTCAGGTTTCTCTAAGGACCAGAGGACTGATGGACTCAGAAAAACAGTAGCAGAACTTGAACCCATCTTTGAGAACCAGTTCATGCCTTCTCTACACTGATAACCAAACCGGTAACTATTTGCTGACAAAGTGATTGAATGATAATGGCGTTAATGAGTGAGTGAGTGAGTGAGTAAATGAAAGATTGACAAATGTAGAGTTAAATCAATCACTTTTGGGAAACAGATTTAAAAATGTAACTAACCTTCTCTCTGCCTCACTTGACATATCACCTGTGTGTTTAAGGGAAGACAAAAGTCTAACACCTGTGTTCTTTAAGGGGGCAACTTCTCTCATGCTTACTATATTCAATTTGGGTGATCTTGAAAAAGCACTAAGAAATTTAAACCACCCAAGCATCACCAACCAGAGATTATCAGTAGTCAATATGTTGGTGACCATTCATCTTTTAAAGTTCTTTTGTCAAAGCATATATTTAGTTTAATAGATTCATCCTAAACAAACTGCTTGGTAATCTGTTTTTTGCCATTTAAACATAAAGTGCAAGTATCTAGTCAGGTCACCAGTGGATCAAATGGGAAATCAGCATAATGTTTTGACATTTCATCTGTTGAGTAATGCATTGATATTGAAAACCCCAAACATAGCTTTCCATTGACTGTCTAGGGCCCCAAAAAGCCATTTCACAACACTATCTCTAAGTTTAACCGTCTCCAAGATGACCAGAGCTTTAACATTGCTAAGTCATGAGTAATTATAATTGTTTGGAATAACAGCTTATGATGTGCTAACCTCTTTTACACACACACACACACACACACACTCATACACCTTCATGCACGTTTACATGTAAACCAGTGTGCTCAGTAGTTAAAGAGGGAGTCTGTTCCTTGTCACAATCCTGAAAGAAACACAGGACTCACGTGGTTATTTTTTATTTTTTATTACTATATCATTTGTCTTAAAGATGAAGACATTGAGAATAATGGAGATTACATGGGCATACCTGGGGTCTTTGTTTTGTTTTGCATTTTTCAGAAATAAAATAAGTAAATAAAAAGGAGCCACTGTTTAAAGGAAGTTTCTTATATTTGAAGATGAGTGGATTTAATTCATTCACAGTAGACTGGATAGTTGGACCCTTTGGGGGGTTTTTCATTTAGACTGCTTTTTACACCATGCTGCTCTACCTTCTGGACTTAAAACACGTTTGAAGGTCTAGGTGATTTCTGTTTATTTCATAGAGTGGGATATATACCGGTGAACTTGTCCACCTCTAGCAGCGAGTGCTGACGGTGCATTCTGAGACCTCTACAGATGGGCTGACTGCCTGTCACGTCTGCGAATGAGGTGTAATTTGATTAACTTGGGCCACTGGGCAGGACAGCCTCCCCTGCTCAGTGAGGCGAGGCCCACCGGGCACGGCTGGCTAAAGGGCCAGAGAGAGATTGTGATTCATTTCTGCCCCAGGCACCCACCTGGCCCACCCGGTGCAAGGACTGTGGGACCCCGGGGAAAGTGAGAGGTGCAGGCGTCCTGCCTGGGAGCTGGGCCTTGGGAGTAATAGTGAGAAGATGGGTGAGAGTAGCAGCTGCTGAGGTTGATATTTATATAATGACTCTCTGTGTTTGAGGCAGGAAGTGAAACCAAGGTTCTGCTGAGACACTTTCCTTCCCCCACACCGCTGCCCACGGGCGGCTCCAAAGGGGTGACATGGGGAGCGCCGCGGGGGGTTATGCCCAAGTGTGTGCAAAGATGTGCCAGGCTCCAGGGGTGTCACGGTCCAGGTTCTGCCTGACCCCAGGAGCCCCTCTCTCAACGTTCTTGCCGTGGGGCCCCTTCTCTTGCTCCCTAGTTCCGATATGATGGGAAGAGTCCTGTTGCTCCTGCCCAGCTATGCAGGAATGCTGTGCGGATGCATGGGATAATATCCACAACACACAGGCCAATCATGCATCAGTGCAAATTGAACATTTAAGCTCATTGGCACTTTCCTATGACCAATTCCATCACCATCACCTATAGTTTCTATGGAGAGATGTTTCCTGATTCTCTGCCTTCCTCAAGCAAATTGTTTCATTCCTCTTCTTCCCTTTCAAGCTTGAATACATTTTCAGACTCAGCCAGGATTTAGAGCAAATATCCCTGTCAATTCTCACTTTCCCTCTTGCTTCAGCCCAGGTTTAAGAATTCTATTCTTACTTCTTCCCTCACCCCCACCCAAAAGGGTACTTTTATGTAGATGACATACTGTTTAGAGAAGCCTTTCTGTATATTCTGCTGCCCACCTTAATATTGGGAATTATTTGAATCATAAATTGTTCACAGCTGTAAAGCACCTTCAACTCATTAGCTTCTCAATGAATGAAGGACCACCAATTGCAGTAGCATTGAAGGGCTTCTTAGAACTGTAAAATCTGAGACCCCACTCGAGGCTTACTGAATCAGAATCTGCATTTTAGCAATGACTCACAAGCCCATTATACTCCCAAGATGCTCATTCACAGGTGGGGGGAAGGGGAGGTGGAATATTGCCTCAAAGAGGGAGATTGACTTCCCAAGGTCACACAGAAAGAGAATGCATTAGGGTGGAACTCAGCAGACTGTCTAGTTAAAATCCCTTTCCTCTGCACGAAGCTCTAATGAATATGTCGTTCCGATGCCAGCTCTGAAACAAGCAGGGCAATCTCTTTCCTCTTTTTATTTTTATTCTAAATTTTATTTATGGGTATTTTTGCAATTTACTTGACTAATAGAGAATCAATACAAACGATTTCCCATCATCTCCTTTGAGCTCTTGTGGTCTAAGTTGCCATTCTAGTTGCTGAGTTCCAGAGTCTAGTGTGCTAAATTAGGGATGTTCACCTAGAGCTTATTTGAAGGAGAGCTTCTACATCTTGGCAAGGAAAGAGAGATGTGCTAGCAGATATTGCAGCTTCTCCAGTCTTGCCCCTAAAGTCCTTGCCTGGAAGATCTATGAATGAGAGCATACTTTAGAATGACAAAGCTGGAAGGGATATTAGAGATCATCTCATCCAACCACTTCATGTCTCAGATGAAGACATTAAGCATAGAAAGAAATGCTTGCGGAGGTTTATCCAACAAGTGAATAACATATTTGGGGCAAGAGTTTAAATCTCTTGTCTCTCAAGTCAGAACTTCATACTATGCTCTTCCGCACTCCACTCTCCCCGCCTGAACTAAATGAACTGGACAAATTAAATAAACAAATCACCTGGACCAGATGGCATTTGCCCCAGAATTCTGGAGCAAATGGAAACAAACTGTGGAGCTATTGTCCAGAATGCATATTGTCATTATATCAGTCACTGAGCCAGAGGGAATGTCACACTGCCAGTGGGCTTTCCACCATATGAAGAACTGCCTGGGAGTTTCAAGCTATTAAATCTTACTGCCATGTCTGGAATCCATACAAAGAAGTGGGATCGTGGAAACATAACAACCTGTTATGGGAGAAAAAAAAAACCTAAAGGACTTTAATAAACCAATGTTCTCTAAGAGATTAGAGGCAGAATTTAAATAGGGGACTATTGAAATGCACTACAATCAGATTTCATAGATTCAATATATATCTGTATGACTGAATTTTTACACCAAAGAGCAAATTAATTCCAGAACTGACTGGCAGCATACCATGTCATCTTTGATAAGGCTTGTAGAAATGATATGAAAATATTGCTGCAACCTCCCTGAAAAGACAATAGTAACAAAGAGAGCTCCAGAATCTGAAATCACCTGAAATGGGTGTTACTTCCTATTATAACAAAGGGTATGGAAGAAGGAACACAAGTAGTGAAACCTCCACTGCTATAAAGTTTACTGAATATTTGCAGTCATCACAAAGCCTAATTTTCAGACTACCTTGGCTTTCACCATTCATATTTCTTCTGCTGCTCAAGAAGCCCCTGTCAGGGCAGAGTAGAGGTCTAGCACCACCTCTGGGGATGGGGGCGGGTGGTCTATGCTATGAGAAGTGGAATCTTTTTCAAACCTTACATCACTCAAATCCCTGTTGGATTCCAAATCCAGTGCTCCTTCCACTATAACATGTTGCTTCTGAGTAGAGAAATAGCACAGTTGGGGTGCACCAGAGGAGTTCTGAACATACTCCCCTGAATCACATGCAGCACTTAAACTAATGTTACCACAATAATAAAAAAATAAATAAATAATAAAATTTAAAAAGGAAGAGAGGAGGAGGCGGAGGAGAGGAGGGGAGGCGGGAGGGAGGGAGGGAGGCCACAATCTTAAGCAATAGCTTTTAATACCTGCACATCTTTTTAAAGTAACACAGCACCTGCACAGCTCTATGACATGGTCGGGGTGGTGGTGGGGGGCCTTGCAACTAATTGCTGGGAAGTTGCTTTGTGTGAGCAGGGGCTGTATCAGAGACTGCACATCATTGTCTCATTGCAATTATGACTATGAGTCTGAGGTGGGTGTTATATTTTCTTTCCGCACATTGGGAGGCCGGGCAAGATTAAGCAACTTGTTCATGGACACAAAGTTAGAAATTTATGGAGCTAGGATTTGGATCCTGAGTCCTTCTGAATTCCAAGTTTGTGTTTCCAGGTCAAATGTTCTACTCTCTCAATGTTACAGTTGAGGAATGAACTCAGAAATGTTGATGAACCAAAATAATATAGCTCATAAATCAGAAAAGAAAGGTTCAAGCTG
Source organism: Talpa europaea (assembly GCF_964194135.1). Classification (NCBI taxonomy): domain Eukaryota; kingdom Metazoa; phylum Chordata; class Mammalia; order Eulipotyphla; family Talpidae; genus Talpa; species Talpa europaea. The sequence continues at coordinate 113,298,936 of NC_140070.1, read as the reverse complement.
GAGCTCCCTGACTTTAAATCTCAGGGACAAAAAATACTCAGAAAAATGAGAAAAATATATAGCAAATGAGTTTCATTTTGAACGAACATAAAGTTGTGTTCTTAGGTAAAATATACCTCAATATCTATTTATAAAATGATGTACTCTAATATATCGTAAGTCAGGAAACACATTTACGTTTATTTGATTACACTTGTATTAGCAGATATTGAGCATAGGCTGAACCAAGTACCGGGGAGATAATTTGCATGGATCGTCTCTTTCTTGAGTCTCTTAATAATTTTTGAAGTATAGGTTTCCACATTTTACAATGAAAAATTAATGACTCAATCAGGTTTATATAGTTAATAAATGGAAGGGCAGAAATTGAGATCATCTCTGACAATTCTAAATTCCAATGGCTGATTAAGCTAAGACACTCGCAAGAATGTTGAATTTCATTAGAAAGAGTATGGAAGTCAAATCAATAGACATTAGCCCATGTTCCAATGAAAGCAGTGTGTGGGCTCAGGGAAAATAAGGTCATTTTACTCATGGACCTTCAAGAAGAATTCAGTGGAGTTGGGGAAGTGGGGCGAGGGCAGAGAACTATTCAAATGACCAATAAAATGGAGCTTGTGGTATAAAGACAGCTTTAACTAAATTAGATTTCCTCAATCAAAAGAAAGAAGGTTGAGCGGGGTTACAGCAATGCTTGCTAGAATAGAACTATGTCCTTAATCAGCAAATCTCAGAAAAATAGAGCTATCCAAACTCCCCTTACCCCAAAGTTTGCAAGAGTTAAATTTAGAGCAAATATAAGGAAGTACCACTTTACAATGTAGATAGTAAACTTAATGTATTCAAGAGTAGTTACTGGCCCGTTATGCACGTGCACGATTACTTTCAGAAGAGATTATTTAAATGCCACAAATAGTCATTAATTCTGCACATGTTCATAAAAGATATAGGACACCTTGAAGGTCACTTGACCCAACTGGTTACTTTATGAGCACCCAATTGATCATCTCTGACGTCAAAGAGCTCAGTTATTCCCAAGGTACATCATTCCTGCTGACAGCTCTGCTTGTCAACACATTCTTTCTTCAGTTTAGACAAACTTACTCTATTTTTTACATCTTTTTGGTTCTATTTCTGCTTTTGATTTTTTTCACAATAATCTGAAGATGCTTCCTTTTTACATCCTTTCTTATTTCTAGTTGTTGAAATCAATGTCATGAGCAGAAATCAGATTTTTGGCAGCTATTGCTTAGAGGGACTTTTAAAATTCTCAAAATGTGGCATTTCCAGCTTTGAAGAATAAATCCTGGACTGGAAATCAGAAGATCTAGGTTCTAGTCAGATTCTGGAACTTTTTATATGGCGTTCAGGTCACCACCATACCTGCCATTAATTAGTACATGGATATTAAAGGACAGGGTCTCATACTTCTGGACTTCAGAGTTTCTCTCTCTCTCTCTCTCTCTCTCGCTCTCTCTCTCTCTCTCTCTTTCTAAATTCCTCTTTTGTTTAGCCTCCACAATCATTTTCTAACTATCTATTGGATATCTTCATTTTCTTACCCAATCAACAATTTATACTCAGAAAGTCTCACACCAAATTTACCACCTTGAACCCCCATCTACATTCCTTTACATTCCCGGCTCCAGCTTTATTGAGATATAATTGATATAAAACATTGTATAAGTTTAGGGTGTACAAAGTGTTGATTTATATTACCAACTTTCTGCTACACCTGTATCATGTCACATAATTACCACATCACTATTAACATTTTAGGTCTACTTTCTTAGTAATCTTCCCTGCAACACCTCCTCTTTTCTCCCACCCTCCAACCCCTGGTAACCAACATTCTAGCCTGGTTCTGTGAGTTTGGCTCTTCTAGAGTCCACATGGAAGTGAGATAATAAAGTACTTGCCTTTCTCTCTCTGACTTACATTTCACTTAGCATAATGCCCTCTAGGTCCATGCATGCTTACACAAGTGGCAGGACTTCCTCCTTTTTTGTAGCTGAAAAAAATTCCATTGTATTTATATGCCACATCTTCTTTATCCATTCATTCATTGATGGACACTAAAGACATATTTTCCTGTCTGGGTAATTATAAGTAATGGACCATAGCTCAAAACTGTAAGCTTAAGAGGTTAAGTAAAACTGTGTTTGTTCTTCCTCTGTCAATGATTTTCTGGCTTGGATTTAATTAATCAGTGGTGTTTGTGAGACCCAAATCAGAAATATCTTTCACTATACCATCTCTGGAAAAAAGTTTTATTAGTCTCTTAAGATGAACCAACACAATTGGGTAGAAATATCATTGAGAGGAGTTTTGGTCACTAATTTCCCACCTCTACTCCATGTGAAAGCAGTTCATCTGAGGACAGAGCAGATTTCATTAGATTTTTGTTCTTTTGCAGTTAAGCTCCTTACTAGTAGCCAGGAAATAAAATTTATAAGTAGAAAGCAAGCAACAAAGAGAAAAAACAGCTTGAGATTTAGTTCCACATCTCAGAACTGATCCATAGGACAAGGATCATTCAACAAATATATTTAGGATGAGGGACCTGATCTTGTCCCCACACGAGTGAATTTACATGAGCAAAGGAGTTTTCTGTCTATGAAAACCCACGGTTCACCAAGCATTTGTGCTGAAAAAGGTCACACTAGCCAAGAGGCAGTGCTGGAAAGTACTTAGTGTCCAAAAATCCCAAGGACTCCCAACTGGTTAATGGCACACTAAAACTAGACCAGCTTCCCTGGTGGGTGCTGAATTCCAACTTCTTACTTTATTAAGCAGCTACTACATGTCAGGCTCTGTGTTAAGCTCTTTAACACATGTTGTCATATTTAATCTGAATTATAATATAAACTCTAAGGGAACAGGAATTTTAGCTCTCTTGTTCATGAGTTTATCTCAATCTCAAGAACATTACCTGGCATGTAATTACCTGGAGCTTAATTAACACCTGTTAAATGAATTTACATAAGCAAATTAATAAGGTTTAGATATTACCAACATTCCCATCTTAAAGATGAGGAAATTTGGGCTCAGAAAGATAAATTGACTAAAATAAAAAAAGGTTAGGAAATAGCAGAATCTAGGTTTTCTGACATCAAGTCTAGTGCTTTGCTCAGTAGGACGTAACTGCCTCTCAGCTTAATCACCTTAAAAACCTAAAATAAAATTGAGGTTAATCTCTTCGAAGCATAAAGTAAAATTTGTAGAACAAGCATTAATTCTTAGTGTTCATTTTTTTTTTGTTTGGCCGTTGAAAACCCTCAGATGTAAGTGGTGATTGTAAATTCTCTAACCACAAAAGCAACATTGAATACATTTAAAAGGATTCCACTAAATCTAAAAAAAAAAAAAGCAAATGAGCAAACAAAAAATGAACTGGCAGATTTCTTGGATATTGTGAATGTCTTTCTTATGGGAGATATATTCCCCCCAAACTTGCCATGCTTGGGGGAACGATGGTTTAGAAGTTGAGTAGAGAAAGAGTAGTTGTTTAGGAGTGAGTTCCAGCGTGTCTCAAGGGGCGCCAAAGGGTTCTTCACCCCCGTCATCTACCTCACCCATCCCTCCAGCCACCATCTTGAAGCAAGGGAATAGGACACAGCTCCAGTCCTCAAGTCAGGAGACATGACTTCTAGTCAGGGTGCTGAGAGTCACTGACTCCGGAACCTTGGATAAGCCCTTTGGCCCTCCTGACTTTCCTTTCCCCTTGTGTGAGATAGAGGATTTAGCCCAAGTGATCCTCGGGCTAAAGTGGATCCTTTGCTCTCTGATAGTCTCATTACATTATTCCTTCTTTTCTTCCTCCCAGCTACAAACAATGCAGGCGCTGGTGGCCCAGTGTGATTTCGGGGACTCCCCACCACTGCTACTGCCGGAGTCTCTCCATGCAGCTGCACACCGGCAGCTGCCTCGTCCTGCACTGCTGGCTACTCCGATTTACCTATGCAGATGAGGTCTTGAATAAGCCAGATCTGCAAAAAGTGAAAAGGCCCTCATTCTTCACATTCATCTCATTCTTTCACTTTCCCTAAGCGAAGAGAGGCCAAGAGGAGGTCCCATTTCAATACCTTCATCCCTTAGAGACTCAATCCTGCATTTTACTTGCACAGGTATTACAAGATTTGGAGAAGGAGGAATTACTTGCCATTTTTCAATAGAGTTTTCTATGTTGTAGTTTGGATTAGCCTTCTCATTCACCACACACACACACACACACACACACACACACGCCCCAGGGTATGCTTTTTCAGCCATTCTAAGACATAAACACTAGCAAGTCAATATCCATTGGTTCTGGAAAAGATGGGTCAGCATTATAGTCCCTGGTGCCCCCAACTCAGTCAGGTTTGCCTTCCTCAGATAACCTCCCAACTTTAATTCATACCACAATTCCTTCTCACCAACAACTTGAGACAGGTGGAAATCTGGCCCATTCTTGAAGCCTCTGCTTCTCAAGCATATTCTCCATAAAAATCTTCCCTCTTCCTGTCCTTGCCTCCCCCTTTCTTAGATTGACCTAATTCCTTTCCGTAGCCAGTGGTACATGTTCTATGCATTCTTCCAGCACACTGGACGGCTTTTTCATGATCATCTGGAAATGTGTCATCTGTTTCCAAAGATATTACAAATCTTTGGCAGCAAGGGTTGTGTCTTGTCCATGTTTACATTCTTCACTGGCCTGACTCAAGCAAGGTAAATGAGAATGAATTCACTAACTCTTGATGCCGACTCTTTCCTGTAGCTTTTACAAGGGTAAGACATATGTGGCCATTTAAGGGTTAAATGGAAGTTTTGTGATTCATCTAGTCCCACCCTAGATGCTTCTTCCAGCTTTTGTTGACTTCTCCCTGTTACCAGGCATAAAACAAACAGAGTTGTTTTCCCTCCTACCTATTTTCTTGGTCTCCTGGGTTGCTCTCCCTTGCCAGGCTCTTTTCTTTCTGATCCACCTTTCTTTGGATGTGTTTATTTGCATTTCCCTCAACACCTGCCTCAAAACAACACCATCAAGTTAATTTTGGTTTTATGGTTAACTTTGTTTGAAACTTAGATGATGCAGCTTTTCTGTCTTCTGTCCCAACAAGCATTCATTCTCACGTCTTTATTAATTCATCGAATAACTAAATAGCAGCCAGGATGCTGAAAGTGTCTTGAAAGTGATCCTTTTCCTGACCGCAAGGTGATCACAGAGTAGTAGGGGAGATAAGACAAGCCAGGGAGTCATTAAAATACTAGGGAAATGGCAATAAAAGCCTGAAAGGAGAAGGTGAATGGAAGACCAGCACTACCTACACTCAGAGGCGTGAGGTACCCTCTTCAGGGGGACCAAGAAAGATGTCACAGGACAGGTGGCATTGAGGTGGCTCTGAAAGAAGTTGGATATGTACACATAGGGAGAGTTGAGCAGAAGGGAAAAAAAAAAACACCAACAAATACAGGGCATGGAAAAATACAGGAGCAGTAAGAGTGAGTAGCTCACTGGGCTGCAGCGCCGTGTGTGCAGGTGGAGCGCTGAGGAGTGTGGCTCCGCAGGTAGGTTGGGGTCCACGTTGGAGGGAGAAAAGGGAAAAAGAGCAGGAGGACATAGGAGCAGGAAGACCAGCTACAAAGCATTTGAAAATCCTCTGAGCAAGCAGTGAGAGGGTGATGGTACTGCAAAGGGAGGGAAGGGATGGGTGTGGGAAGTGTTTCAATAAAGATGCCTCAATTCCTCTAAATCTCCTTGACTAATTCTCAACAACTTCTATACCTATTTTCAGTGCAGGCGTCATAGTGCCTTCCCCGCCCCTGTTTTGGAAGCTTATCTTTTTTATCTTTCAGGTGCATGACTTGCCCAATTACTTGTCTTCAACCCATCAGAGCAGGTCAACCGTGCAGCTCAGAAGTCTCACTGTCACACTTGGCCTAGGCTGCTCCCGGCATCGTCTCTGTGCTCAGCGCTCTCGTCTGGTCTCGGAGAATAGTAGACTAAGCCTCTGTGCTGTCACATGGGCGTTCTGTGGGAGGGTGAAACGTGCAGTAGAACTTTAGACAGGACAGGAGAGGAAGTGGCAGAGCAGGTAAAATGGACAGCTAGTGCACTTACCCTATACTCAACTCTACACATCACTCCACACAAGAAGGACTAAGATGCCAGAGCCTGGGGCAGAGGAGGGAGATTGAGAGGAACCAAGAAGGACCCAGTTGGACTCAGAGTTAACCCAGCTGATGAACCAGCACTGGTCCTGGGTGTTACTGCAGAGAAAATCAGAAATAGGAAGGTAAGGACACTGTTTTACCTCCACTGAGCACTGTGACCTTGGGCCTCCTTTGATTTCTGCTAGTCAGTTTTGCTGTATAAGATGGGGGGAGGTAATGATGTCTACCTTATCTGCCCCCATTGACAGTTTGTAAAGCTAGAATAAAGTGAGTATGGAACAACTTTGAATATGAAAAACTATTTGACAGGCTTATTCTCTTTCATCTCAGACCCCATTTATTAGAATAGGAGACAGGGGGGAGAAGGGAGGGAAACCCAGATGCCTGGGAGCCCGTGGAAGTTTCTGCTTTCCACAACAGATCTAAGGTAATGACCTTATGAAAGATCTAGTCCAGTCTCCTTGACAGATGAGGAATTAAGGTCCAAAGAGGGGGAATGAATTGTTCCTGGTTATAAGATGAGCCAAAAGACATAGGATCGCAGACCAGTCCTTTGAGGCTCCACAACTGAAGCCAGAATGGAGACCACTGGCGAGAGACTGGGTGTGTTTAACTCCTACCTTATTGCTGAACATTTGCATAATTGGAACTAAAAGTTCAGTGTGAGCTGAATCAAACCCCATTTCTTTTCAAATTGTGCTTAGAAATAGATTTCCTAAGATCCAGAGCATTCACATCTGGAAAACAAAGACTCATTTCCAAATTTGGGTTTGCTATCCCTCTTCTTCCCCAGTCACTACTGGCCCAAGATCAGAGAAGACAGGATGACTCTTCCTCCTACCTAATAACTGACAAGTATCAAAGCCTTAGGAGGTGCCAACCTTCCAATAAACATTGTACATGGACCTCACCTTATTTCATATTCACAACAAGCTTAGTTGGTAAGTAATCTCAGTGTCCCTGTTTTCAGGTTAAGAAAACCAATGAGGGCCTCCCCTGGTGGCGCAGGTGCTTGAGCGCAGCACTGTGAAGCTGTCCACAGCCTCTGCAGCACCGGTTTGATCCAGGCCGGCAGGTGAGGGTCCCACATGGCGCAGCAGACCTCTCCTGTCTTGCCCACTGCTCCCATCAGCAGTGTATTTCATCAGTCTGCCTGTTCTGTTCTCCGCTCTGTGTCAGGTGAATACTTTCACCCTCCCGCACATCTGGCCTGTACCCGGTTCTTGTATAAATAAATAAACAAACAAACAAACAAGCAAACAAATAAATAAATAAATCTTTAAAAGAAAGAAAGAAAGAAAACCAACGAATGAAAGAACAAACAAACAAAAGTACTGAGACTCAGGTAACTCAAGTATCTTGAGTCACCAGCTATTGGCAAGTTTGTGCCTAAGAGCTCTGAAGCTCCAGGGGAATTTTCACTGGGGAGCTGCAGTTTCTGCTCCGAATCTTTTCACATGGATCCCTCTGCCATGAGCTGTCCAAAGGTGTGATTTCCCCCTGGGAGGCGATGAAATATGCACTCTGCTTCACTCACTAGTATGTACAATTCTGTCTCTCGGTCAGCTCATCATCTCACAGAGTTTTCTGAGGATAGCACTGGACTGAGACCTGAAATGCACCCCTGCCCTCAGGGTTTTGAAGGTTGGTGAAGGTGGAGGTGGAGAGGAACATTGTGAGCTCCAATCAAGGGAGGCCCAGGTTCTGGGGGTGTAGAAATAAGAGAATTAGGAGGGAATCTGTCCAGACCCCCAGATGACCCATGTGCTCAGGGAAGGCAGGCAGGTCTGGGCTGAGGGTAGGATGCAGAACTGAGGAGGGGGCAGAGTTCAGGCCAGAAAGTCTGGGGCTGCTCCCAGAAGGACCCTGGAGCTGCACAGAGATGCTCGCTCCTTCCCAGTTTGCCAGTGCAAACTCCATGGAAGTGGAGGGCTAGTGTGGTCTCTTTAAGCCTTGGTTTCCCCTCCTGTGAAATGGAAGTCAAGACTGTTGCCTCTAAGGTAGCCGAGTGAGGGGGTGGGGGGAGGGAAATGATGGCAGAATACATTGAGCTCCTCCAGGGTAGGATATGAAGAGAATGCAAATCACAGATATTTATAATTGTAGCAAACTGAGACTGAAAAGAGATTGCTGCAGGCCGCCAAGCACTCCCTCTGGAAATCCTGGAAACCTGCTGCCGTGGGGCTGTGCCCAGATCCCAGCTGGAAACAGACTTATCTCTTCTCAGCTCCTGCCAGGCTCTTCCTCATACAACAAACACTAAGCTCCCTGCATAATTCCACCTACAGAAGAGCAAGCTCCCAGCGCCTGCCCTCCCCTTTCAAAGAACTGGACTGAGTTCTAAATCCCCCCGTCAGGACAAGCTCCATTTTTTTTTTTTTTTTAATCAGTGACTCACCAGGCATCCCTGCCAAGGCTAGACCCTCAGAAGACAGAAGGGCATGGCTTGGGGGACAATGTGATGTCCCACTAGTCGCTTAACACGGCCTCCCCCGCACGAGGCCTGTGCTAGGCATCCTGGCAGGAAATGCAAGAGGCAGGACCATGTGCCAGGCCTGGCCCCACAGGAAAAGACAGGAGTAGAGTCTCAACATCAGTAGGATTTCCTCTTCTACCAGAGGAAGGAAAATAATACATTAATTTCAACATTTTTTTTTCTTTTTTCAATGCAAATGAAGTCAGTTTTTTCAAACGTTATCTTTTTTGGAATCCCATATATACAACTGGATAACACCCATTGGTGACCCCCTCAGGGGCTTCGGAGGCATCCTAGGCCAGTGCTCTCCAACTTGAGTGTGTGCATGACTCCGTGGTGGATCTGGTTAAAACAAGGTTCTGATTTAGAGTTTGGGTTGAGCTTGCGGTTCTGCATTCTTGATCAACTCCCTGCTGATATTGGTGTTGCTGATTCATGGACCACACTTCAAGCTACAGGGGTGCAGTGCACTAAGAATTGCAGTTTGAAAACTATGGATCTTTAAGCTAGAGAGACAGGGAGCTTTCCTACTCCCCATCCCTGGAGACAGGAAACCGAGGCTCCCAGATTATATTCTCCTCTGGATTGAAGTCAGCTTCAGCAATCAACTCCAAACCATGATCCTAGGATTGCCTCCTTCATACCTCCCTCTGGCATGGGTGCATATCATCTCTATGCACTGGGAAAATTCCTAAGAGGCTTGACCATAAGGAAGAGGTTTAAGGCGTAGCTTTTACTCTAACAGAAAAGTACAAAATGTTCAGGTCAATCCTCTCCACTTCCGCAGGCCGCCCCGAAACACACAGGGGAGAGGCAGAGAGACAGAGAGATAGCCCGTGATGATCCCCTGGCTCTTGACAGGGATGGCCTGTGACAGCCGCCACCTTCCCGACCCCTCCCAACCCTGGCTGATCAATGATTGAGTGGCTCCCTCATGCACTCCCTGTGCCTTTGACTCACCCTTCAGTGCTGAGGTGCTTCCATTGCCATCAAAGGCATTTTTAGCTGTGCTCATGTGGACCCATGCTTGGCCAACCCTCCTTGGACATTAATCTTGGATTCCACAAATGCCAGGTCTTCTAATCTGAAAGGCAACAGGGAAATGTGAGTGCAGTGGAAAATGCACGTGGTCTTTTGAGGGTTTTGCCCACATGTTGTGCATGATAAAAACAACTGTAACATGAAGTGTTCACATAACGCTTCAGCATTTTCGACTACTTCCATTGGCATTGTCTCTTGATCTTCCCAAGAGGCTCATGGGACTGATAAGACAAAAATGATTCTTATTTCTACTTAATGGAAGGACTTGGTGAAATCACAAAGCTAGTAGCAGGCAAACTGGGGTCTCAGTCACTAGATCCAAGTAAGGTACTCTTGATCATACAGATACCCAAGTGACCTCAACCTTATGCTTCTCCCTCTAACTTGGTTTTGTTTTTTGGTTAAACATTGCAAGGAGCAGTATCTGTTGACCTTCGTGTTAAAGCCTAGGGTCATAAATGCTTTTCAGATGTGAAAGACTTGAGTCAAGGAAGAATGAGGCCACCCTCTCAGTCACAGGCCAGGCTGGAAGCAGAAGACACACTCAAAAGAGGGACCAAAGGGAGATTGATTAAAGGATAATTTACAAAGGTGAGGGCAGGGTAAAGGAAAACCAGGAGATGGTGATGCACCCTGAGGCTAACAACCAGTGGGAGCTCTTTCTTGTCTTCAGGCTGAAAGGGTAAAGGGAGAGGCAGTAAGTGGAGCCTGCAAACTGTTATGTGCTGGAGGAGAGGCTCCGCATTAGGAACTGTGGCCTTGACGGAGCTCACAGCCACTGCCAACCAGCAGCCTGCAGATAGCATGGTAGAGGAAGAAAGAGCCACTCTTCTCCCATCTCTCACCTTCCAGCCATTTCATTCATTCTAGGCTGAATCTAATATGAAGCCAGAGGACCAAGGATCAACCTCCTGGAGAGAGTGGAAGAGAAGGAGGGGGAATGGGATTGGAGGGTCGAACAGAAAACACCCAACAAACAGCTGCTGCCAGCAAAGATCAAGAAATGGGGGGCAGGGAACATTGTCAGAGTCTTGGTGGTTGGAATTTGGAGGGGAAGCAGTGACCATGACTGCCCACAAATGGGGTCACCCCAGCTGCAGTTCTCTGGGAGCCAATTTGGCCCTAGGCCTCAGGGGAACACACACACACACACACACACACACACACACACACAAAGACCAGAGCGCTCCCAAGAGACCTATTAACCCTGCAGGCAGGGTCAACCATCCTGGTGCCTGGGTGGAAAGCCCAGTTCCAGCTTTTTGCTTTGTATAACCCCAGACAAATATGTAACCTCTTTGAGTCAGTGTCCTTGTCTGTGGAATGAGCATAATAGCGCTAAGGACTAGGCTGCCTGTCTCGGGGTAGATCAGCAATTTACACACCGGGAAACCATGTGATAATGGCACTTAAGGAAGTCCCAAAAAATGCCATGAATTCCATGTGGCCTGGACCACCTAAGCCTCATTTGCTCTCTGAACAACACAGCTCCTTCTGCCTCGATTTGGGAAGGGTGAACAACGAAGGAGCCCTAGAATCATCGTGCCTACCTTCTCTCATAAAAAAAGGCTGAGAAAGAGGGAGCACCGTTGGTGGCAAAGCTGGGAACTCAGAAGTCTTCTCTCACAGTCCCACCTGCCCTGGCATGAGGCAGGTCCTGAGCGAGAGTCAAATGAGATAATGGACGAGGAAGTCTTTGTCAGTTGTATGGGCAGCTGTTGTACTTGTAATTAATAACCATCTTCCCCCCCATAAGTCTATGCCAGGGCTTGAAATCCCATCATTAAATCTGTCTTCAGGGCCATGGTGAAGCGTGAGTACCTGCCCAGGACAAGCATGCGAGTTGCCAAGAATACGCTAGCAGGTGTCTGCATCAGAGCATCGATGGAGAAACATTGGTTTGCAGGTCCTGAGGGCATAGGTAAGTCGTGATGAGCAGCAGGTGGCAGGAAAGGCTGGAGCTTGCTATGTTTTCTATAAATCAAGGAACATTCTGGTGAGGACATAGAGATGGGGGCTTAGTCCCAACTACAGCTGGCTGGAAGAGGAAAGCCCAGCCCAGAGCTGCTGGCTGTTTGCCTCCCTGTGAGCTGGCGGAATTGGGCTCAGCATTCCAGGCTCTTTTTTAAGCAACCAGATCCTAAGGGGTGGTGTCAGCAGGTTTGTGGTCCCCAAAGAGTTTGTTATAAGGGGATTGCATGCCACATTGCAGCTTTTAACAAAAAAGCCACAGTTTTAACTCTTAGTGAAGGTCTTCAGCTTTCAGACTGTCTGGTCACACTTCGATGATCTTATTCTGTTCCTTTCAATTCCCCATCACTTCACCTGCATCCCACAACTTTCCTTCTTCCAGGCATTCCTCCAACATCGCTTCTCCCCAGGAATACAACAGTGGAACCCTGTCCTCACAAAGCTGACCATCCAGAGGAGGTTGAAGTTTTGCCATTTGCAACACCATGGATGGAACTGGACAGAATTATGCCAAGTGGAAAAAGTCAGAAGGAGAAGGACAAATACCGTGTGATTTCACTCATATGTGGAAAATAGAGGAACAAAGGAACGACAATACTACACCAAAACAAGCCCTAGAAATAAGGCTGCAGAATTGAGGCTGCTGGAGGGGGATGGTGGGTGTGGGGACAGATGAGGGAGGGGGCTCAATGGTCTGGTGGATGTGGTCTGGGCACATCCATCTGAGGAGGTATATGATCCTATTCCCCTGAATCATATACAGTGTTGTAAACCAATGTTACCTCGATAAAATAAAATAATTAAAAATAACAATTAGATCGGGAAGCCCATGTCCAACTCTGAGTACAGTTTCCATATGCCAAGTGTTTAATAAGCAGTCACTATTACTGGTAAACTGAGGCCAACGGGGGACTTGACCCTTGTGTCTCTCATCCAGTTAGGAGCAGATTCAGGGCTGGAATTTAGATGCCCCACTATCAGGTCAGTACCTACTCCCTTCCCACGGGAATCCACAATGTGAATTTAGCCATATCCCATTTGAATGTTTAAACAAACTAGGAAATTTGAGATTGTATTACCATGCAGAGCCATTCTCATTCAGGCCACTAGGAAGGTTAAATTTCTTCTACTCAAGTAACCCCATTGCCAGCAACCAATCATCTGCCGCACCCTCTTTGCTAAGGAAACTGAAGCCTCTGACCTACCTCCCTGGCTAGCAGTCAGGGCCAAGTATTTCCTCCCAGCTTTATCTCGCTGAATCACTGTACCCCTGCAGCCCAAATCTTTATGGTTACTTCCCCATCTCACTTCTTTGCTCAGATGGAGCGATGTTTTCACGACCCATTGGCTAGAGGTTTGCAAATAGGTACAGAATCTGTGAGTTCCTGATGTGACTATTGGGGCCCTACGATGGGTCAGCAAATCCACCCAGTTCACAATTGGCTGCGGCTGTCAGTGCCAGAGCTCAGTGAAATGAACAGATGCAGGGTATTTGTGTGACACCAAAGCATATTTAACAGCCCACTGATACTCAGCCTCGGCTCTAACTACTTACTGATTCTACTAAATCACAAAAGGTCAAAGTTTGGTGCAACTTTAGAAATGATTCACTCTGATCTGAAATCTTTTTGGTAGGACTGTTAGAATATTAAAGTGGAAATTAGAATAGAGTAGCAGAGTGGAGAGGCAGAGTTTCAACCCTTTGGTCAAACTGTCTGTGCTCAATGCTGGTTCTACCACCTGCTATGAGGACTTGGCCAAGTTGTCTCAAGTCTCTGCACCACAGTTTCCTCATCAATAAAATGAGGGAAAGTTATATACCTTAGAGAATTGTCATGAGAATTGAATTAATAGCTTACAAAGGGCTTAAAACAGCACCTAGCATATAAACTATTTAAAATTAATTAAGAAGACAGTTGACTGTATTATGTCAATCAGTTACCTGCCCAAATTGGAGGCTCACAAGTTGGTGGCTCACAGATGGCATTAAATGGCCTCTAAAGGCCCTTTCCTTGCTGGAAAAGTTAGACCTGAAAGCCCTATTCCTGGCTACCCCCTGGGATGTCAAAATCACTGCATGAAAATACTAAGGAAGAGCAGGATGAATGACATCAGTATAACTCACCCGGGAGAGGCAAAATGCTCCTCAACTTTCATTTCTGCTTCGACCATGGCCAAAGCCAATAGAGGAGCTTGGAAACAGGGGATTTGCCCATGAGAAGTCTCCAGGGGGCTTCTGAGGTGCCCAAAGGATATCTCTGTGCTAAATGTGGTAGGGTCCTCATCCTCCTTCTGTTTCTCTCTGATGCACACCTTGTTTAATCTCTTGAAGATGACTGAAGACTCAGATATCCTCTCTCTGGGTTCCGCCCAGAGCCATATTTCTTTGGCTCTTCTTTGAGGTTTTGGGAGTGACAAAGAAAAGGTATAAGCTGGATATGTACGAACACATCCTAATTTGGAGGGTGCACTGCTCACAGATGATGAGCAAAGGGCACCAGTCACCTCACTCACACCTGACACAACATGTGAGCAGCAAGGGAGCTCTGCAAGTACCTGTGCAACCTCTTCAGAGTACACATTGTTTCTATATGCTTCATTCTCTATTTGTCAACCATTTGATGCTGAAGACAGGCATTGAGTTTCAGATTGCTCCCCTAATTCTCCTTTCCCCTCACATCCCCAGCACAGGGCCCCAGCACTCTTCCCTTATATTCTGGTCTCAGACCACCTCCCTCACCTTCAGTCCTCTCTGTGGTTCACCTTCCTCACTACTAAATGATCACTCCAAGACCCAGCTTCTGGTTAAGAAATCTCCCTACTCAAACACTCTTCGTTTCCCTGCAGCCTACAGGACCAGGTCAGACTCCTCACAGGCCACAAGCTCCACTGGTATAACTCTCCAACCCCCCCCCCCCCCGCAATCACAATGACGCTGTGCTTTCCCACACCCAACTGTCATCCTTATCCTCCACTAAGAAAGCCTCACCTCCACATTTCCATGGAAACCATGGGCTCTAATCATGCACTAGTTTGGGTGGGCCTGGGAACTTACTTAACTTCTCTGAGTCTCACAATCTTCACCTACTCATGACACTATGAAGTAAAGAGGGGAAGGCTTTCATTAGGAGGAATTAAGGTAATATATAAGGGCTTTACATACTATTTCAACCACATTAAGAGCTCAATGAGCTAGCTACAGCAGCAACCATAATAAAGATGATGATGATAGTGATGATGGTGATTCCATCTCCCATCACCTCTTCTACACAGTCTTCTGTGATGTTCCAACTGAGCTCTACTTCTCTGTTTGAAGCTGCCATGTACCTGGGGCATATCACAGTCTACCTGGTATTATTGTGAATTTATCCTCTCTGTGACTGACCCATCTCTGGACTCTGTCTCATCTAAAAATGGATCCTGGCATATAACGAGTGCTCAAAAAGGCTTCTGTCATTTGCATGTTGCTCTGGATTCTAGAGGGAGGGTCAAAGAAAGTCAGTGGTGATCATGAGCTTCTCTGGAAGTCTCTGAAGACTCATTTGGAGTCATTTAGAGTCTTCAGAAATGAGGATGGGTCTGTCACTGTGGGACAGGCTGCCTGCACATGCACAGCACAGCCTGACAGCCAGAGGGACGAGATAGCTAGCTCTGTAGACCTGGCCTTAATGCCCCAGGACTCTACTTCCCAATGCCTAGACCAGTGTGATACTTGGTCACCAGAAAGAACGGGGGAAGTGAGTGAGTACAAGAAAGAAAGAGTTGTACTATCACCAAGACTATGTTTGGGAAGTGGCAGAAGGGGAGGGAAAGAGATTCTACTTTCTAATACTTGGGGAAGGAAATTGGGAGTGTGAGAGAAATGATCTGTGGTTTATGCTCACCCAGGCCGAGAGGAACGATGCTGTCCCTATAAGTGAAATTATAACTTTTCCTAGTTATACAGAGTTCCACAACTTGATGAGGATGAACTCAACCCCCTTTGAATGGTCCCAGTCTTCTGGTTCATCTGAACTGTAAGCCTTGGTTGGCAGGGACACAGTGCCCCAAGTTGACCTTATTTGAAATTCCCCATATTTTTATCATGCCAGAGCTAAAGCCTGGTCATAGGACTAACTTGCTCTAGGTTGTAGGTCAGTTCACTCACAGTAGCTGTCCTATCTGAATTCCAACAGGAAGAGATTGGCTGGTCTGTCCCGTACCTCCTGGGACTCTAGATCTAAAGAGCCCCAGGGATCATGCAGTCTAGTCTAACCCAGTCCTGAGAGAAAGGGTCACATCACCGGCCCATGAGGGAACCAAGCTTTCAGTCTTGCTCTGTCTTCTCCAAGATGGCGCCAGTGGCTGTTCAATCCAAGGACATAACCCCTGAGAAAGGAGGAGGTTGTGAAACACTTCCACTAGAAGGCTTGGGCTGGCTGAATGCCCAGATGGTTCTCTCCCAAGCCTCCTAACCTAGCTCACATCAGCAGTTTTCATCCCACTCGTTCATGTTAACCCTTCTCCATAAGGCCAAGGCCTGTCTTCCAGTGGGCAGCTGACTTCTGCTTGTACCCTCCACTTAGACACTTCCACTGGCAAGACCTTCCCATTGAGCAACTACCTTGTGCAAGCTGACTTCTCCTTGCCCTTCACAATTACTTGGCAACTCTGCAAAACAGTAACCCAACTGTTTATTTGTATTTCAAGCTCAAGATTGAAAAGCTAGCTATGTAATTTTTTTCCCTTGAGGAAATTACTAGGAACCTTAAGGATTTAGGGGTTGACTGCTGCCTGCGAGCTTGACACACCTCCATCTTTTCCAAGGCCCCAGTTTGTGCCAGGTGACACAGGAGATGGCAGGGAAGAAACCAGATACCCCTCCAGAGGCAAAATGTGCCCCCAATGAAGACTTGTCATTCAGTGAATCCTTCCTCCACCACACCCATGCTCTGGACCAGCAACGAAACTGAGTGTCCACTGCTTCTCACCAGCCAGGCCCACAGTCTCCCATGTTTTTTCCTGCAATTTTAAAGTTCACAGAGCATTTTGGTCATTGCAGATGACATGCAGGACTTCCCTGAAGGGTAGGAGGGGCAGGTTTTCCTATTAGAGAGGAGATAATCATGTATACTTATGCATATACCTGTGACTGACCTGACCAAGCTTATACGGTAAGGGAGCAGAATAGTCAACCTCCAGACTCCTTGTCGGTGCTGTTTATCTTCATATTATCCATCTTACACACTCCGTTAAAGGGAGCCTTCAAGGATGTCATTCCTTCTGACTGGACTATTCTCCCATTTACAATGCTTTGGAGACTCCTAAATGTCTGCAGGATGAAATTCCAATGATTCAGCCAATCTTTCAAGGCCCTGCACCACGTGATTCCAAAGTGCCTCTCACAATATTTCCTCTGCCTCAACCTTATGGTTCTATTTGACTTGCCTGCAATGCCCTACATACCTTTTAAACCATTGACTCTTGGCCCTGTAGCTTCTTGGGCTTCTTCACACTTCACTATAAATCTGTTTTTCAGGACCCTGCCTCCCGAAACCTGTGCCCCATTAGAAGTGTCTCCTGGATGCCCTCAGTGAGCTCTCCCTTGGGAAATTCCACAGGCTGTGTCAACCACACTGCTCTCTGTTTTCAAGAGCAAACCTAAATCAGGCAGGAATTGAAACATGCTTTTACCTGCCATCTTCCACCACAGCCCAGGCCTGGGCTTTGCATAGAAGGCATGGGCTGGTCACCAGCATTGATTGACGAGGCTCTTCTAAATATCAGGTTCAAGAAAGAGTTTGGGGTAAGGTTTTCCTTCTCATGATTAAACAAGTAAGAAACATTGAAGAAAAAAAGTGTTCGCTCAAAGTAAAGTAGTTCATTCAGTCATTAAATGTCACCTCCTTCATCAGAGAGGGAGAAGGGTGAGGAGGAGGGAAGAGCACTCGAGAGGGATGGTTCAAGTTCAGAGCAAAGGGGTTTTATTCCCATGTGTGGCTTCTCAGGGCTCTATCGCGAGCACGTTACACTCTGTGAGTAGAACCCCTAATACTAGGGGTTATCCTTGTATATAAACAGTCACTAGGGTCATCCTTGTAACTCTTCACCTCTGAACATCAGTTTTCTCAAATAGAGAATGTGAATAATTCCCCCTTCCAGGCCAACCTCAGTGGATAATAGATGTGAATGTGTTTGATAAGTGTAAGCAGTAGACTTATATGAGGGATGGTTTCCAAAGTACAGGTCACCCCCTCTGCTCCTCCCTTGTTCATTGTCTTTGCTCTGCTAAAATCTCAGAGATTTGTATATGTGGGTTTGTATCTACATTTGGATCTTTAGTGGAGCAAATTCTCCTTTTTATACCTGTGCCGTTGACGGATGGCCTTCTGATGCTGGAAATGTCCCATCATCCTTGAGCTATTATTAGGGATGCTTAATTGGCAGAGGGAGGCTATAAACAGCCAGTATGGCCATTACTAACTTTTTGGTTTCTCATTGCAGGAACCAGTTTCAATATAAAACCATCCCTTTAAAGAGAGTGCTTTTCTGTACTTCTTCATAACATGCTGAAAAGAAAGAGCATTGCACTTTGCAAGATTGGGGAATTTGGCTCCCAGGAGTTTGTTCAGTCCTAGTCCTTAACCTTGGAACATTTCCAAACTGTTACTTGAGCCTTGAAGTTCAGCCAAGATGGGTGGCCTTCCCTGTGCCTTCACTGCTGGCCTTCCTGAGTCTCAGTGTCCTAACCTGTGACAAATATCCATGATTCCAAATGAGACAGAATCTCGGGAAACAGGGGGTGATGGAAGGAGGAGTTTGGAGATGATAGATTCTGGGTTTCTTGCTCCCAAGACCATGACTACCTTCGAGATACCCCTGGAAACTTAAACACTCCACAAATTCATCTTCAAAACCCTTGGGTTCCAGCCTCCATGGCCGGGCATACTGCAATGAACCATGCACTTAGCACCCCCTGCACCTCGCCACCCCGCCAACACACATTTGCAACTTCGCTTCATTTACCACCCCCACCTCTTCTAAAGCACCCAAGATATTTTAAAACCCTTGTTTTGATCTTTGCATATCAGTTACACTATTTCTGAGTGTGTTTATTTTTATTTTTTTTTCCGGTGGTGAGCCCGTTGCTTTGAGTCCTGTACTCGCACGTTTCCACTTCCTCTCACTTTCCTGTGCACTGCTGGGGCCTCCAGGCTTGTGGCTCAGGCAAGATTGGATGATTCTAGTGGGTCTATGGCCTCTGATAGGAGCCAGGGGAGGAAGGTTCTTGTACCACTGGTGCTCCATTGCTCCTGACATCTGCAGTGGCGAGATAAAATTTCACTTATGTTTCCTTTGCCTCATGTCCCAAGAAAGCAGTTTTGAATACCAGCTGAGGAGAAGGAGGAGGGAGGGGAAGGACTCTGGACTGTGCATCAGAGAGACCAATGTATTAGTTTCCCCTTTAACATTGACCTTGAGAAAATGCTCTCCCCACTTTGGGTTATACGAAAATATCTAAATCTCCGTTTGGCTCTAACTTTCTAGGGTTCTCATCAACATACAGACTTGCTCTAGTAATAGCAAAATAACTTCTTTACTGAGGATCAGCTTAGGGCAAGGTTCTGAGACATGCTGGAGATGCTGTAAGGATTGAGGAATCCCCCTCCCAGGGAGTGATGGTTGAGATTTGTGGGATGAAACATTCCTTCATGATAGGATCGTGTGCAGTGTGTGCAGTGTGTGTGATGGGACTTTAAAAAGCCTAAGCAACACCCTGCTAGTGATTTATGACATATGCCTAAGCCCACATGCTTCCCAACGTCTTCCGTATCATGGCATACTTAGAAAACGATACTGTCTACACAGCATATTGGGCAAATGAACAAGGCTGTTCTTGCCTGGTGGCAACCAACTCATTAATTCTGGCAGCACTGGGTCTTTCCTGGCCATTCCAAGAACTAGAGACAATATTTGGATCCATTAGGGTCCAGACTTAGGAAGTGATGGTTGAAAGGATTAAGACAACTCCTTGCTTAAAAAAAAAACAGTGGCATTCTGTCTGAGTTTAAGCACAAAATTCTAGAGAAAACAGAACTGGTAAGAAAGCAGGTCCTAAAACCAGACCCTGGGGTTCAGAAAAGAAATCCACCATTTGCCAACTCTGTGCCCTCAGGCAACACTGACACTGAGTTTATTCTCTCTTGGAAATGTTTTCAACCACCATAGACTAAATAAGGTAATGCCCCTCAGCACATTCTAAGCACTCAATAAATGTTACTTGTTATTATTATAGCTGGCATGAGAGAGGAAATTCAAGATCATCTGATCCAGTCCTCTTATTTGAGGAAAGAAGAAACTTTGACTTGATCAAAGTCACAGAGCTAGTTAGTACCTGGACAGGGACTGAAACCAAATTCTTCTGGTTTCTGTCCTGAGCTTTTCTGTATAAAGAGAATGAAGCCTTGCTTTGTATTAAAAACCGTATACATTCCTAAGTATTTAGACTGGGTCTTTCTTCCCTGGTGATGTTTTGAAGGTAAGGATATTCATATTTGTTTTAAATTGGTTTACCAGTGACCCTGCCATAGGTAAGGGCATGAAGAAGGGTTCTTCCTGGAGGTTGCTCATATTCCAAATAAGGGCGGTCTGTGAATGGCCACAGAAATTCTACATCCGCTGTCTGAGATGCTAGAGGCACCAGCTCATCATAAACCCAAATTTCCATTTTACGTACCGAATCTCTGATTCTCTGAGTCAGTTGTCATGATCAACAATAAAGTGAACTCTAGAACTCGGATCTCAGACCGGCTGCTGGTGTTCTGTCCATGAAGCTCACAAAGAGAGGTAAGATTCAAAACTCTGTGTCTGCGTACACTTACCACGTCACCCAAGCCTGTGAACATGCTGACGTATCAAGTCAAACTCATTTAAATGGGTTTTCTTCCTTGTTTTTTCCAGCCACAAAGGATTAAGGAAATTTTTAAGAAATACAATCATAAATAATGAAGCATGCATAAAAATAAATGATTAGAAATAAAGTAAAATCTAAAATTAGAGTTTGGAAATAAACCGTATCAGGACCATGCTGTGCAAGGTAGTCAAGCAAAAGCACATGCATCTATTTAATTGATATTAATTAAAACTAAATGCAATAAACATGTATTTCCTCGGGATTGCTGGCCACATTTCAAGTGTTCAATAGCCACATGTGGCTGGTGGCTACTTATTGGCCATTGCAGATACAGAACATTTCTATCACTTTGGACAAAGCTGTTTAGACAGGCAACCAAGTCCTACAGTCCTGCTAGCAATAATTCAGTCAAAATTTTGGCTCTGAGCTTTGTGCTAGCAAAGTCAAAGAAAAAAAAGAAAAGTAAAGTCAGTTACATCATTACCAGTTCCTCAAGGGAAGTACAGCTTTTTCAGCTCTTAGACTTGAAAGAAATCCTCCTAAGCAGCTTTATAGAAAAGGTCATTGAGTGACATGGCAAATAATATCCTTAGAAACCACAAGGGACAATGAGTCATAAATTTCAACTTCAATTTTTATATTGACTTACAATTAAAATTTGACAGTATAATTCAAGAAAATTCAACTAAATGAAAATATTTCTCCTGAGGTGGAGATAGGGCACTTACTTATTTGGTCCAAGAGCAGAATTCCTTAGTATCATTGGTCAGGTAAATTGGCTCTAAGTGAATGATATTTGTGTTGAGGCCTTAAAGGCAGGCAAGAGGAAGCAGTCATTGATGATGGTAGAAGAGCATCCAATAGAAGAGAATGCACATACAAAAGGCATTAGATTGGAAATTACTGGCATGTTTGAGAGAGAAAAGTGCAAGTTGACATCATAGATGAGGCTGAGATTGAAGGGAGATGATGTGGGATTGGAAGCTAGTGGCCAGGTCCCAAAGGGTATATAGATCATTGAAAGAGGGCTTAGCAGAGAGGTGACATTGTGACTATGGTTTTAGGGATATCACTTGGCCACCACATGAAGGATGGACAAGAACACAATGGTAGCTTATAATAAGATAGTCAACAGTGTAGATGATGAAAAATAATTTAGTGACTTATTTTTTCTAAAAGTGTTTTGTTTTTTACTGAATCAACAGGTTTACAAACTGTATGTTTTAAGAGTACAAATACAGGTTGCCATACCACAGCCACCACCACCACACCAATAACACTCCACCACATTCCACTGGACCCTCGTCACCATTCACGCCATCCCCTCTCCCTGCCCCATGACAAGGAAGATTTGGAGACGAGGAACTGAGTGTGAGGGAGGGGTAAACCAATTGCCTGGTTTAGGTCATGGTGGATGTGAAATGCCTATCTGAGATACAATGAGAGTTATCAAGTCTGGAGCTCAAGGGAGAAGTCAGGTGGAGAGATTGGAGAGATATATGTATAGATAATACCTTGAAATATGGAATTCAAATGAGTTCATCTAGGAAGATTGTATAAAGAATGGCGGCTAGGACCCCACAACACTCCAAAATTTGATGTATGTAGAAGAGAAAAGAACAGACAAGGAGATAGGAGGGGAGGGTAATCCAGGTTAAGTGTGAAATCTGGAGTCATTCTCTTAGAAAAGATAAGAAAGGTCAACCCTGTTGAATTCTACTAAATCACCCAGTCAGTCAAATACCTTTGGGTCTTTGAAAACATGTAAATCATTGTTGAACTTGATAAAGGATTTTTAAGCGGTGAAATAGGACGGGAAAATTTGAAGCAGGGTTATGGAGAGAATGGGAGCTGAAGAAGTGGAGACAGGAAACATAGATCTTACTTTTTAAAGATGTTTGCAAAGGCATCAAAGAAAATGCTTGCAAGTGGAGGAACAAGTACAGTCCAGGGAGAGTTCGTTATTCTTTTTTGAATGGTCATTATAAAGGCACATTTGTAAGCTGTTAGGATGGAGTAAGAAAACAAGATGAAAGGACGATGCAGCAGAGAAGGTCGTGAGAGGAAGCAGACTCCGAGGACAAATGAAATGGTCCACTTTAGAAGTCATGCCACTTCCTGCACTATATTAGGGAGGTAGGACAAGATGCAGGTGAATTAAGGAGTTATTGCTGGGAAGATAGATTAACTATCCTCTGAGAGCAGGAAGTCAGGTAGGACATCTTCCTGGGAGATGAAGAGGGTGAAGCATAGTGGAGACTTAAGGGGAGAAGCAAAGTTGTGACCTGTCCAGAGATGGAAAAAGTAAATTTTCTAGAAGTATTCCAGAGCCTTCTGGCAGGGTTCATTTGAGGCTTGTGGTCACAAATTTAAAGTGAGCTCATGAGCATGGTCTGCAATATACTTAATGGCAATCTGCTGCTCAGGTGCAAGCAAAGGAAGAGAGGACAGTTACATTCACCAGGACTGGGCTTTTGCCCAATGAAGGAAAATGCAGCAAGGGAATTTAGGGTTTTGGAAAGACAGTAATTATAGTGCAGTGTAGAAGGAATTATGGTGGGAATAGAAGTGAAGGCTAGCCAGAAATACAACATCCCCGGACTCCACATGTATCCCAACCCACCTGCCTGTACCCATCACTATGTCAAAAGTTTTCCTTCCCCCTGAGAAAGGAGCTCATTACTGGCTTCCCTTGGTTTCTGCCACATCTACTTCCCCCGCTTCAAAGGGTTATACAACCAATTAGCAACTAAGCATTGGGCACCAAGCTGTATGGGATAGT
This sequence comes from Talpa europaea, assembly GCF_964194135.1. NCBI lineage: Eukaryota > Metazoa > Chordata > Mammalia > Eulipotyphla > Talpidae > Talpa > Talpa europaea. The sequence goes on along the minus strand of NC_140070.1, from coordinate 113,275,617 downwards.
CATTTATGAGCATAAAGGGGGTACTTTTTTCTAGTAACACACTGCAGCCAAATTACAGCACATCACTTAGATCTAGGAGACAATGTGGTTGGCAAGGAAACACCACAGACTTGCAGAGATACCTGGGTTTTGGTCAGTGTCTATTACACTTACTAGGTGAAAAGTTCCCCTGCGCTCAGTTCCCTCCCATCATAACTCTGGCCCAAACTACAACTTGTTACATAGATCTGATGAGAGGGTGAATGTAAAACCATCTCAAATGTAAGGTATTATGGAGATGTGAAAAATGAAACCATTATTATGACTCTGTAAGGTGGCAGCACCAAATACAAATCTAAGGCATTTATTGCTATGAGAATTTGATTTCAAATATCGACAAATATGGGTCCCCATGGCTCCTAAGCAATTGGCCCTCACATTGAAAACTGATGAAATGCTCACAGTGAAAAGCAAGTGCATTTCAAAACAGAAGCAATGGGAAGCAACTTTCATTTTTTGTGCAACATCCTATGAACTCACGGTTCTCACAGCCCAGGATATTGCTGCAGCTGCCAGCCTCTGTATTTTGAACAGCTAAAAACTAATGCCTGAATCATGGTAATCCTCATTTAGTGACTTTACCTTCTAATACCTCAGTCATCTTCTCTGTAAAGTGGCAAGAATTGTACCATCTCCTACTCCATTTACAGGGACATCAGGAAGATTCATTAGATTTTTTTAAGGGGGGGAAAAAAAACCTTTAAAGTACTCTTGGCTACTTTGAGAAGAGGTTGGTATAAATGTGAAGTGTCACTATTATTAAGTGTGAGGCAATCCTTCCCACCCATCATGTCCCAGGGCTACAACGTGAGCTGTGTGACAAGCTATTTTTAAATTCTCATTTCTAGAAGCATATGGTACAGCACCGTGCCAGAGAAAACTGACCTGCTTCTGTTTGCTTGCTTGTTTGTTTTGATCTGATGGCACATTTTCTATGTTCCATTAAAGATCATCCTTTCTCCCCTAAACTTCTAAAGTGAGGACTTAAGTTTTGCCAGTACATAAACTGAAACAGGTGATGGCAATAAAACTTGCCAGTGCAACACAACAATCAAAGACCACACCAGGACAATGGAGTGTTTACACAGATTTTCTTCCCTCTGTACCAATTAAGAAGTTTCAGAAATTGTCTGGTTGTTTATTATCATTTTTTTTTTTATGTGTTATTAATATCCACCACTATTGACTGAAACCCTTTTTGCTCCAAGTAAACAGTATGTGTAAGCTGCATTATTGCTCCCCTCTCTAGTTGACCTGACTTCACCCCTTCTGCTTTGCTATTTGGCAAGACTGTTCTGAATAGAGTGAAACTTCCCTGTCATTGGATTTGATTTCTGACACCAAATTCCTGGAAAGATATCCAACTGAAGAGTTGAAAAAGAAAAGAGATGAAAACACCTATTTCATGGGTTCATGAGCTCTGACTTCTGTGCAAGGGCAAAATAATCTCCCAGTCAAGGTAAAAAAAGATGGATAAGAAGAATCCCAGAAGTCTTTTTCCTTTTTTATTTTTCTAATTTTTCTTCAAGGTCAAGAATCCAACTCTGTCATCTTTGGATCAAGTGATGAATCAAAATAGAAGTGATGAGTTTTTTGTTTTGGGGTTTTTTTTTAGAAGTGATGAGTTTTTATGGCACTTGAGTCATTCAACATAAAAGGTAAATTTATAAATGAGGGTGATGAGGAAAACTGAGTAAGCCAGGCTTGCATCTCCAATTTAATGGCTAAATCAGGAATAATTAAGTGGAGTTTAAAATGTTATGTATGGCAAGAGGGGCCAATTAAGAGGATCAGTCAGGAAAATTCACAACAGCTCAAAGTTAAACACTTATAGACACAACCTACCGCAGAAAGGCCTTTCTCAAGCAGCAGTGAGCTATCTTCATTTGTGAGGTTCAAGAAGAGTATGGATGAATACTTGTTGGCAATATTGGAGCAAAAATTCTTAAATCTGCTACATGTGTGACCAAGCAACATTTACGATCTTGTTCAGTTCTGGAACTTGGAATCTATGGCTCAGCCGGCAAGTTCAAATCCTTTTTGACAGATAGACAAATAGAGATCAATTTGGGTTTTCAGGAATCTCCCAATGTACATAAAAAGATACCCTTGTTTTTCCTTCCTTGCCCATCTGCCTCAAACTCCAAAGTTTAGACACCAAAAGAGAAGGAAAGGTTAATAACATGAATTTTCCTCTCCTACAAACAGAACAATCTTACATGTATTTCTTTCTCTTACCACTTCCTTTGGATACTCTAGAACCATGTCATACCCAGTTTAGATTCTAAAGTGGTGCTCTCCCCCTGTAACTCCCTGTGAGTCCATCCTTAAGATGTGAGTATTCCTGAATCATCATTTTATAAAAACTTACCATTGGTCTAAATATGACTTTGATTTTCCCTTACCTAGAACTCTCCTCAAATTCATAACTTCATCACTGCAGTTTAACTGGGAGTTCTAACTCCAAGGAGATTCATCTGCCAAGAAAACCCTCCACTTATTGACTCAGTCATGCCACATCCACAAGGACATTCTCCATCTTTGCTGTCTGCTTCATCACCCAGCTCAAGCCTCGCCTTTTCTGGGAGGCATCCCCATGTCTCCAATCCATCAGCGTCCTCCCTCTTTTCTGCACTTAGTGAGGCCTCAGAGTCTTTAGCCACCATTTCAGTTATAAATTCAGTTATAAATATAAATTCAGTTAAAAATTCAGTTATAACACTTTGGGTGTCACATATCCTCATCTAGGTATTTCATTTGGGCGTGTCTTGGCTTCCCAACACAAAGTTGCAAATTCCTGGAGAATATAGACCATCTTTTACCATTTATTTTGCAACTTCCCTGTTGCCTAGTATAGTGTTGGGCACAGATTAGTACCAATAGTCCTTTGCACTCACACAGGCTTTAGAGTGCAAACTGAAATTCCAAGTTCCACTTTTTTGATGTGCTCAAAAGCTGGGTGAGGTCTGTAAGCAAGATATTGAATTGTATCTGAGGGTAAGGAAACTGAGGTTCAGGGAGCTTGTTACACCTGCCTGTGTGACAGGTTTTCTAGTCCAATGCACTCCCAATGACAATAAGTAAATGAGTAAACAAATGAACAGATCTTGCAGTTAAAAAATTTGTGGGTAGCCAAAGGGAAGTGGCTATGTGTGTGGCAACTGTTCCATTTTGTTGATGAAGGCTGACCTCCAAAATAGGCCAAAGAAGCCACTTTGTGTGAATGGATTAGTCTGAGGAAGAAATGGTCCATGTCTCTTTGACTTGGTTCTATTCTGCTAATGAGAAGAGATTCCAATGAGAACACACAGATGATTTGGAATATGTTCCATTAGGAGACTCAACAGAGATCTGCAACCTCAGACATTGCTTTGGGCAACCTGTAGGCCTACCTATTTTAAGACTTCAGTACACTTTGACCAAAGCAGACAGAAGGGACCTGTCTGGAAGAAGCCATAGGCACCAAACAGTCCTTAACGCCCTTTACTTCTTTAACTACAAAAGTCACCAAATCACATTGAAATATTTTAAAAGCCTTTGGAAATGTGTTTCTGTTTCTCCAGAAATTACCTCTGAATTTTCTAGTAAAAAGTCTGCCAGCTTTGTTCAGCCAAGTTTCTTTCCCCTTCTTTTTCTTTGACAATGAAAGCAGCTTTAGTGCCAACGCTCAGATCTAGCAGGTGTTTGATGACACATGTTCTGTGATAAATGTTTATTACATAAGTTCATTCACACTAGCTACCATAGCCTTGGAGGTATTGTGGCGGCCCATCATACAACTGTCCTTGAAAACCAGAAACCCAAGAAATTCAGCAAGGATGTATTTTTTTCTTTTTGGTTCTCTGTATTCTCTCCGTGTCTGGTATAATAGAGAGAGGAGACAGAAGTTAGGAGTGGGTGCTTGAATCTTGATTCTGTCCCAAGGTATTTTGACCCTGGTGAAATCACATCTTAATTCTGTGTTGTAGGTTACTTTTTGTACAATGAAAAGTTGGGGGCACTGACTTCCCAGGTCTCCCTAACTTTTGACATGTCCTGATGACAGAACAAGCTGTTAGGAAAAAAGCAATTTCAGTCAAGTTGAAATATACACTGGCCTTTCCCTTCCCAGAATGCACTTTACATAACTGAATTTGCTTCCTTTTTCACTGGCTCATTCTCTATTCAGGAGTGAGGCGAGCAAAGCTGCCTACACAAGCTTGTGCAGGGATCTGTATCAGGAGGGGACTACGCAGGTGAACAAGGAGGTGTAGACACCACTAATTACGTCAGTCTCATCACACTCATTTCTGTGATTATATTATATTAGAACTAAAGTTCCTTGGGGGTAAAAATCAAAAACCTATAGGAGAATTATTAAAAATTTTCCAACCCCATGATTATTCCTGAAAAAGCATTCAGAAACTCTAATTCTGCAAATTAGATCATTTTTGAAGAAAAAAGTAAGAAAACAAGTTCATAGTAAGAAGCTGAAAATACCATTTTGATATTCTTTTTCCCAAAAACTTTCAACTCACCCATGTAGAACCATCCTATAGATTTTTTTCCTTGCATTTAAAGTTTGTACCAAGAGAAGTTCACAAACATTACATCACCTGAACTTTGAAACAGTCCCCTGAAAGAAAGTATTTGTCAATATCTGCGTTTTGCACGTGAAGAAACTGAGGCTCTAGCAGGTATAATAGCTTGTTGGTACATACAAATCACAGGAATAAAGCTGAGATCAAACCCAGATTCCTTGCCTCTTGGTTGAAAATCTGTCTGATACTGTGCCTTAGGGCCTTCTCCCCACTGTCCCCCAGGGAGTTCTTGTTGGATTCCAACAGAGAGGTGAGTCATTTTCTAGATCCTTTGTCTCTAAAGGACTAATGTAGAATTACAGGTTATCAGAGGAGCAGCAAATCCCTCCCTGTACACCCCCCCCCACACACACACACTAGATAGATGCTCTAGAACAAATTAGTGGCAAAATCAGTTTTAAAATCCTTCAATTTTCATATTGTATTTTTCAAGAGACTTGGTGTTAAAAACTAAAGTGATTCAGCATGTCATTCACTAAATACAAGATCAAGAATTATTTTGTCATGCCACTTAACAGGTCTTCTGACCAGGAACGGACAGAGTTAAACTTTACCTCAGTTTCCTCAGTGACTTTGATTAACCAATACAATGTAGAGGGACTAAGGTGAAAGAATGTGACTGTCCATGAGTTATTAATTCTTGACCTTCGGCATATTTTGAAAATGTGTTGTGAAATGCTTACCAATCAATAATTCCATCACCGGGCAGTAGAGCAGTTAAGAGTTGTGCAAGAGGGGAAAGGGATGCGGGTCATCCAGGAGCCTCCAAATTCCTGCCCAGACCAGAACCTATAGCAGGACCCAAAGACCCAAGATCCCTAAGAAAACTTTAAAGACATCAAAGAGAGGACCAAGGACAAAAGGGGAGTGAAACGGTGATCCAGTTCCTTGCACTACATCAGTAGCGAGAAGCGAGCCATTACTTGCATGTATTCCCAGGCTAGCATGTCTGTTCTTTTCTGCGTAGGGCTAAGTCCAATGTCATACCCAAGGCTTCTACATACAATCCCTCTTGGGTCCACAGTTAAGTCACTGAGCTACAGGTACTGCAGGGTCCTAAGAGAAGAAGGACAAAGGAATACAAAACAAGGAGACAGAAGACCCTTGTCGGCCACTTGCTAGACTGCTGAACCTGGGACTGGTCACATCACCTGTTGGATCATCAATCCCTTCCTCTCTACCAAGGGTGAAAGCATCTGTCCCACAGACCACACAAAGCTCAGAGGTGATGAGGGAAGTGAGCCCACTAGCAAACTATACAAATACCAGGGACTATTAGCAGAAACCCATTGTCGATTTTGCAAGCTCAGACAGAAAGAGCCTCATGTTTTAGGAATGGCATGATCCCATGAATGAGGTGTAACTTGTGGTTAGAGGCAAATGTCAACACCAATGATGGTCCCATGCAGATGACAGAGGAGAACTTTTGAACTCTTTGTACCACTCGCTGTGAGCTATGAGTGCACTGGTAAATGTTTAACAACTAGCTCTTCGAAACAAAAAAAAAAGCCCAGAATTGCAGCATTTGCTGATTTTCATGGTATAAATTCTTGTGCCTTGGCTGACTTCAAGCTACCGAGGTGACATGAGTAAATCATGAAGAGAAAAGATGCCCACAACTGGTTCTCCTAGCGGGAGCAAACCAGCTCCGGCACACCACAGAAGGTTTACTAAAGGCTTAGATTTGTGTAATGAAGGCCAGAAGCCTTCTTGATACCTGAGACTTGAGTTTTAACATATAACCACAGTGTACGTTTCTCCGGTAACTCAGAAATGGAAATTTATATTTTTATTTAGTATGAAATACTACTGCTCACTGACATTTGATAAACACCATCCTCGATTTAGTATTACTGGACATGATTTAAAACTTTATAGGCTTCTTCTTAATAATGAAAGAGAGGGACAGAGGGAACTCAAGTCTCTATTGTGGCCTCTGTTTTTCCTAAAGGACATGCTTAGGATGCAGGGTTACAAAAAAAAAAAAAAAGAAAAAGAAAAAGAGAAAGAAAAAAGCAGTTGGCTGCTGAAGATTTGCTCAATTTGATGAGTCCAGAATATATTTTCCCTCGGTTTGGACTATTTTCTTGGCTCTTTGATGCTTGACTGTAAACACTAAGGTTGACAAGTGTGTCTTACTCAGAACACAGAGGAGTTACCCCACTTTTGTACTGTTCAGTGTGCAGAGAAGTATACCACATTAGGAACAGCCCAGTCTTCAACTAGCAACACTTACTGGGTTGCTCAACAGGCTCATCTTCCAGTTATAGCAAAAAAAAAAAAAAAAAATCCCACAATGCCTGCTGTGCAAGATACCTGGAGACACGGCAGCTGCTCTGTGCTGATGAGCAAATCTCATGGTGTGGCAGGTGCTTCCAGTCCCAGAGCAGGAGCATCATGTGGCGTATAGAGTCCAAGAGGCTACAGCTGCTTTACAATTTTACAGGAAATTATTCCAAGAGGTATTGAACACATTGAAGGAAAAATTTGAGGTAGCTAAAAGCATATTGACTGATGCACAAGAAAGGATGGTGATGATTCAGGGAGAGGAATAGGATTTTATAGATATGATTGTGTCTGCATATAGGATAAAGTTCCCATTGATAATTGAGGAGAATGAGGCCAACTTCCAGCATCTGTAATTGTGCATATTCAACCTGAACTTGAGAGAAGCCAGTCTGAATCAAATGTTTGAGTTTGCAGCTGAGCTAGTGGGGATATCCTTGGTAATGCTATAGGAACTAGTGAGTTGGGGAAACAGAACATGAATAAACTGTAGGAGAATAAAGCCAGACTTTCAGGGCCTCCCAGGTGGCACCAGGGGCTAAGCATTAGCACTATGAAGCTATCTGCAACTACTGCAGCGCAAGTTTGATCCCCGGCCAGGGAGCTACCCACATGGCACAGCAGACCTTTCCTGTCTTGCCCACTGCCCACCTCAGCAGTGTATTTCAGTCAATCTGCCTGTTCTGCTCCCCACTCTGTCTCTAGTGAATCCTTGTACCTGTGGCCTGTACCCCAGTTCTTGCATGCATAAATAAATAAATCTTTAAAAATAAATAAGTCAGGTTCTCTGACAGATTTGCAGTCTCAGAGCTAGAGAAAATCATCTCAGAGCTAGAAATGAAGTGTGGGGATCCACCTTACTGTTGCCCCAGAATGCAAGCTATCCTTTGGAAAGGATTGAGCTAGCTACTTACTGCTCCAGGACCCAGAGCCCACCTAAATCACAGACCTGAGTTGATGCTGCCTAACAGGAATGAGCAAAATGCTAAAAAGTGTTTCAAAGTATGTAGACATCAATGCATAATTACAGGCATTGTAGGATTTTTTGCTATAACTGGAAGACGAGCCTGTTGGACATCACAGTAAGTGTTGTATTTGAGAATCCAGTGACCATTTTATCATGAATCAAAGTACAGTTCAGATGGCTTAAAGATTTAAAAAGATCAGAGAGGCCAATATGCTACACATATTAGCAGCTATCGAGAAATAATTGCATGACTTTATGTTGAGAATCTTTCCAATGTAAATCCTTCACCATTTTCCAAACCCTGAAGTGCAATTGCAGGCAGATTATTTTACTTGAAAATTCTAAACTTGTAAAGAAAAAAAATGACAATATGGCTATATATATATATATATATATATATATATATATATATATCCTATCCCACAGTGCTGCCTTTTCCAGAATGTCCTGTCAATGAATTCATGCAGTGTGTGGCCTTTGGAGTCTGGCTTCTTCCATTTTGCATAATGCATAAGAGGCACATCCATGTTGTTGCCTGTCTCAGGAGTTTGTTCTTTTATGTCATTGTGTAGTATTTGCTGTAAGAATTTATTTATCCTTCTGAAATTCCATGGACAATTGAGCTGCTTCCAACTTTTTGTTAGACATGTTTGCTTACAGATTTTTGTGTCTACATGACTATTTTTCTTGGTAGAATATGTAGGAGTGGGAATGTCAAATTTGCTTTCCAAACTGGCTATGCCATTTGCATCCCCACCAACAATGCTGGAGATAGTCAGTTGTTCTGTGTCCTCGCCAGCATTTAGTATAATTAATTTTTTTGTTGTTAAAGCTAACTTAAGAGGTCAAAATATGCACTTAGTATTTTTAGCAAATCATAATTGCAAATTTCTTTTTGCACATTGTTGCGCCTTAAAACGTAGTTCTATTCTCTTCAATAACATTCCTCAGCTCTCAAATCTGATCATGTAAAAGACCAGAAAGCGAGGTGGAATGGAATAAAGCTTGAAAATGGAGTCAGAAAACCCGGGATCAGGTGTTACAATACCATTTGTGTGACCCTGTATAAGTCACCAGTCTCCTCTGATTCTCAGTTTGCAAGTGTACACAATGGGTTGGCCTGCCTCACAGGGCTATTATAATATCAAGGGAAATTTATGCAAGCTAAAGGACTTTGAGACTAGCAGTTCCTATTTGGCTTTGAGTTATCACTGTTTACTTCAAAAATTGATTAGGGGGCATTGTATTCATGATAATACCAATCTGTGCTGCACTGGCCACGCCCTACAGGAGCTTCCTTTCTCAGGAGTGTTAGCAGAGTCACACTCAGGTAGAGCCTGTGCAGCCTGAGGAGAATGGCCCCTGGGCCTGGGGGGGTAGTTAGCTGTGCTGGCGTGGGCCTAGGGCATCTGAAACTCCATATGTCCATGCTCCTTCCCACCAAATCACCAGTGACAGTAAAAATTTGATGGAATCCAAGCCCTGTCAATCAAGAGATGTGAGCACATGACCCAGAGCTAGGCAAGGGGGGCCTGTGTGAGAGTATCACAGCCAAGTTTGAAGGAAGGGTCTGTGTGAGGGGGATGGCCTTGAGAATCTGCCTTTTTAAAGTATCAGATGCCTTGGGGAAGGAAATTCTATGGGGATTCAGTCTGAGGGGGTGGGGGGAAGAAATATTGTTAAAACATACAAACAAACAAATAAATAAATAAATGATTAAATAAATAAATCCACAGGAAAAAAATTAAAAAAAAAATGAAAGTATCAGAGGCACTTGCTAAAAACTCTATAGAGATGCAAAACATGATGCAGTGGAGCAAGGAAAGGATTCCCCCAGTGATTCTCCACCAGCTACTTGATAGGAAGCAATGCTTGTTAGGAAACCCTCGGGCATGCAAGGAGACACCCACACCATCCACTCCCTAGTTGGGCTTCTCCCTTTTCTGACTATACCCACCCACCCAAACAACAGGATGGTCATGATATAGATTTGCCTGTGTTGGGCACACAGAATGCCAGCCACCAAGGCCTCTGCAAACAGCAAAATCACTTACTGCTCCCACCAGTTCTACCTAGAGTCAACACTGAGAGGTGATCTCAGAGGCCAAGCTAAAGTATTGACTAGCCTCCACTCCCCCAGATCTTCTAAAGGAAAAGTTCTGTTGATCTGGTGGTACCACTTGTCCACACATTCTAAACTCAACTTCTTGATCCATAAAACACAGTGGTCTATCGTTTCATCCATTCATTTGGTTAATACATGTCTGCCAAGCTCAAACTCTATCAGACATTCTATCTACTCAGAGCTGGAAATCTAGGATGAGTGAGATTCTATCTTTAATGACTTAATAATCTAGGAGGATTCAGAAATGAAGCAAACCTTTATTAGCACCATGTGGTTACTATTACGGAGATATACTGAGGTTCTGGTGAATACAACGTAGGGGAATGCTAATTCTGTTGTGTTTTGGAAGGGGATCAGTAAAGTTTCCCAGAATAGGAGGACATAAGGTTTACAAAGGAGGAGGGGTTTCTAGGAAGAATGAAGAGTCTACTGAGCATGGAGGCATGAGCGATGATGTGTGCTAAGGGAGCAAGTAGCCCTGTTAGAGAATTTATAAGGACAGCAGCAGCAGATGAAACTAGAATCTAAGCAGGTGAAATTCCTCATCTGCCCAGGTAGGAGTCTGTATTTCACCTTACAGGCCATGGGCAACCTTAGGGAAGTTCTCAGAAAGATTATGTTTGCATTTATTTATAGATCAGTTTCTAAAGAGGCTGTGTGGAGAACAGGCTGAAATAATAAGGCGAGTTAAAAAGCCATAGCAATAGCTCAAGTGAGAGATGGTTAAGGTTTTGAAGGAAAGCAGTGGTGATAGACTTGGAGAAGAGAGGAGGGATTTAAACACAGCCTAGGAGACACAGTCCTCCAGGACTGATTTGGTATGGAGTGAATTGTAGAAAAGTAATCTTGCAAATAACCTAAGATTTTTCTAGCAAGGGCAGCTTGTTTGTGTGATCTGATCAACACAGAGGGATGAATTAATTTCAGAAAGAAGTTGAGTTTGGAATATGTTCGGTTTGAAATGACTCTGGAATATCTCGGTGAAGAAATTTAGTCAGCAATTAAAATGGACCTAGAGTTTAAAAAGAGGAATGAGACAGAAATATAGAATGTTCCTGCTTTAGATGTACAACTCTTGCTAAAGAAATAACCTCATAACCTCATTAACCTTGAGGGTTACTCAGTATTAAAACCCTTTTAAAATTAATAACAGGAAAAAGAAAAAAGCAATCAGGATGCTCCTTTCAACCAGAAGAGGAAAATTATTTAAGTCATTATGTATGCTTTTTTTGCCCTGCCTGCCAGGAAGCTGAGAGTTACCATCAATGCTCAACTGCAATAATTTGATTAAGTCTCATAACTAACACATTCGTTTTCTTGCCATTTTTATGTTTCTAATTTTTTATTTATAATTTAATATTCCCAGTTTGTGTCTCATATTGTAATTTGCTTTATTAAACCTCTTTGACGATAAAAGGTATATATGTTTTCACTTGATATTATTAAATCGAAGTAGAGCCCTACCACTTCAAATATTTTTTAGACTCCCAAGGAATTTTTCTTCTCAATCTATGACTATTTTCCCACAGGTATAAGAAAGAAAACAAAAAAGCCCTCTTCCAAAAGAGAATTGATCCTTGGGGACTAGTTAGAGAGAGCTGAGGGGGCTAGAAGCTTACAGATCTTTATAGAAAACTGGAGCCATTGACTAAAAAAGTGCATCCCAAAGGTATGAGGAACAAAATCTGAGTGGATGAGTTTCAATCCAGCCCTTTTCTTACTTTCTCAGCCAAATGCCAAACTTTACTCCCAAGTGAGTCAGGGTCACAACATAAATAGTATCCTGGAGGGTTTGGGTAAATTCCTTTCAGGCTATTAAGGGCTACCTTTCACCTTTGAGGAAAGAAGACTACATCATCATAATAGCAATTGTTACACTGTTTAAATGTGCTTACATCATTACCTAAGTTAATCTTCTCCAGTGTTCTGACAGGCAGGTAGGGCAGCTGTGGTTATTCACACTTCATAGCTGCGTGTCCTCTTGCATAATATTTCTTGGACTGACCCACTTGCAGGAGCACTCAGCTAGGCTTACTTCCCTTCTCTAAGACCAATCACAGTGAAGGAAGCATAATAATAAGCATATAAGTGATGCTCCTTGATTTTTTTCCAGAACACTGTCACCTCCATTAAATATGTAACCCTCGAAACCTCCCTGCCTGTAAGATAAGCTGGGTAGGCTTTATCTGCTCCATTTCATAAATACAGAAACTGAGTTTCATAATGTCAGTGTAGTAAGTCCTGCTCCCTCTGAACTGAATTTGTAGAGTTGAAAGTGGGGGTAGACTATACCAAGACCCTATGTTCCTGAGACCTCGCCTACCATGCCCCAGAGCTTCAGGCTTTCAGAGGGAGGCCCCACTTCAGGCTTCAACAACTCACTTACTGGCATAGTGAGATGCTAATTATAGAAACCACCAGATGGACGTTCTAACTAATCGGACTTCCCTCTTCACTAATGAATGCAGCCCCTTGGTCCCACACAATCAGGAGTTGTTTAGGACCCCTTCTTTTCTTATGCTAGAATTCACCTTTCACCAGATGATAGGCCTCAGAGCAGCCAGTCAGTAAAGCAGCAATTTAAGCAATTTTTAAGGGAGTCAAAGAAATTTAGAACAGTGGGTCTCACTAAGCTAGATTCACTAAAGAGATCTTAGTCATGTGGCCTAAACTAGTCACTTCACTTCTCAGAGCTTTAGTTCCATCTGCAAAATTGGTCAAGAATAACCTCTGTCATTCCTTACCTCACAGGCTGATTATGAAGATCATAGTGTGTGTTACTAGTATCTTACAAATGTTTCCTCAGAATATGAGGAATACTCAGTATTATCTATGCAGGAAATTCCAAACCTTTAAGTCAAGCATCAGAGGGGTAGCAAAGAGAAAGTGTGGCTCCACAGGCCAGGTACTTCTGGATCTGAGAAGTGCAATCTGCCTTGGTGCGGGTGACAAAAACAACTACACAATCATTCCCTTCTACATATATCCAGGCTGCCAAAAGTCATCAAGAGATGCAGTCAGAAATTCCTTTCAAGGAATTAATTAGTACAACAATTTTATTCTCCAGGGAAGATAAAATGTATGCACTTCTTGTAATCAATCCCACAAACTTCTGAAACTTTAGTCATAGAATTTGCAAAATGCTAAATAACACACTTTTTAAAGGTGATAGACTGGAGGTGGGAAGGGAACACAAGGTCTTTTAATGCATGTAAATGAAAACATCATTGAAAAGCCTGAAGTGGGGCCTCCCTCTGAAAGCTTGAGAGGACTTGGTCTTTAAAGATTTGGGAGGAACTCTCGATTTTCTACTAGGAAACCGGAATTGAAAACTAGAAGGCAATAAAGTCATAAAACCTTTCAGAGACCATTTTTAAATTTATATTCCCCCCACCCACTTTACAGAGGAAAACTAAGACTCAGAGAGACATGACCTGTTTACAGTCATATCACAAGGGGGAATCAGATAAAATCATGACATACCTGCCTTGTGTTTAAGCCAACACACATTTATTGAGCACGGACTAATTTCTTGCTGGGAAAACAAAGATGAATAAGCGAGAGAAATCATCTTCAAGAAATTGAGAGTGTATTAGAGGTGATAAAATGCTAAGCAGATGATGTTGCATAAAGAGGTATGTGAGATACTAACAATGATACAAAGTGTTGGGGACACGCAGAATCTAGAGTGGTCAGTTCTACCCAAGGTTTTCAGAGAAGTCCCTACCTGGAAGTTGGCATTTAAGTGTATTAAATGGAAGAACATTCGAGGCAAAGAGAATAGAGTGAGATAAAAGCAAGGGCATAGGGAGAGACTCAGCATGAGCTGGGAGCCACGCACAAATACCTTGAAATGGCAGGAAGATTTATTGAAAGTGCTTTAGAACAATCTCAGGGGATGTCAACAGGTCTCAGCTGCCATCCTCCACCTCATTTGGCACACTCCCTGGGGCCGTGGCCTGTGTCCACCTAATGGGCCAGTACAACACCTGGCCAAGTGCCGATGGCATTGTGGGGCTTAATGAATTCCCTTTGAAGATGAGAGGATTGTGAGGGAGAAAAGAATTTGCCACTCAAGTGAGTCAGCTGGAACGGAAGGTGTGTCCTGGATCCTCAGGTCTAGCATTCTGGGCTAGTCAACCAGACAGCCAGGGTCACCTCCCCTGGGGCCACTGGGTTCCACTTGGGAACATCAAGTCTTTTTTTTTTTTTTTTTTTTAGCAAGTCGTTCCTAAGCCACAACAGTTCTGGCTCACCTCTTGCCTTTGTAGTTTTACCAGCATAATTGATCCCAGAGCTCGGTTTCCGCCATACCTGTTGGTTTCCTAGGGAGTGGTGGTATATTCAGGCTCCCTGAGAGCACCCGCGCCGCACCGGGCTCCTGGGGGACAGCAAGGAGGGATGCGTAAGAGCCAGACATAAATAGTCCTGAGGTGTGTAGTCATCCTTTTGGGTGCTCTGAGCTTCCTGTCCTGGGCTAAGGTTTTCTCTTGGGGTTAGCTGAGGCACCAAGTGATAAACAAAGATTCAGAGTGGCTCTCCCTACTGAAAAGCTAAAAACACTTCTAAGACACTGCTTTTGCTACTTACTGATGAATATGTCCCAGTATTCCCTTTATCACACCTTCGTAAAAACTCTCCAGTGTCTGTGAGGAAAGGAGAGACCACTTGATAAGAAAATTCTACCAGTTGTCCTCCCAATTATACTGGGTCTACCTCATGTCAAAACAACCAGATAAACCAGGCCAGAATTTATAGTGGCAGAGGGGAACAAGTTACCCCAGATACTCAACTCTGAGCAGCCCAAGCAACCCTTAGTGACTAAGGTTTTTTCCACTTACCTCTCACTCTTCTCATTTTACCACTCAGTTGTATTGGAAAATGGGATCCTTGAGTAAGCAAAACAGGTCCTTTACAGATCTTTTGTATGAATACATACAGCCTACTATAGATATTTATAGTCAGGGAACATCCGTTCACTTTTCAAAATACCCCTTCAAGAGACTTTCATCATGTTTTTATCTGATCTGAAAAATCAAGTGAGTGCACAAGCAACCAGTCAGTCAGTGACTTGCAGGAGAATGAGGAGTGGTCAATGAGCAAGTCACAGATGTATTTACAACTTAGGAAGCTGACAAAGGATTAATACTCAGGATATAGGGTGATACCTACTCATTTATAAGAAGAAAAAACAATAGAAATAAATTGGCAAACTACATGAACATGAAAAGCACAGAAAAGAAAATGATCCTTAGCATATAGAAAGATAGCCAACTTCACTAATAATCACAGACTTGCAAATTGAAATATTAAAAGATGCCATTTCATGTCCATCAGATTGGTTAAAATGTTTAAAGCCTGGCAAGATATATTTGTTTATATGATGATATATAGTGATGGCAAAGGACAAACCCACAGGTGATAGATTTGTAAGTGGGTACACTCACTTTAGAAAGATGTTTGGCAATATCTACTAAATTTAAGGTTACATAAACCTTTTATTCTAGCAATTCAACTCTCAGATAAACAAACAAGAAAAATTCTTGCATATATACACAAAGAGTTTTGTACAAGAATGTTCACTGCATCACAGGGAAAGGCAATTTTAAAGCCCATTAGGGAAATCCTATTAAATTGTGACACATTCACAAAAAAGGTTTATGACTTAGAAGTTAAAGTGAATGAATTAAAACTAATGCACCCAACTAATGTACTAAACCTAATGTACATCTAAAGCAACAACATTGAATGAAAAAAAGCAGAATAAATCATTATTTTATTATTCATGTAAATTTTGGAAACACAAGACAACACTCTATGCTGTGATGGACACATACTTGTGGAGTAAATATATGAAACATGACGTATAACATCTTTGGGATGGCAGTTATTCTGAAGAAAAAGGAAGGGCTGGGAAGAGGTGAAATACACAGGGCCTCGGATTTTTTTGGTAATGCTTGTTTCTATAAAAAATTGAAGTAGGTATAACATTCTTAAAAGTCAGAGTGGTGGGAATATGAATATAATGGTCAGTATATGTTAGGTTTTGATACAGTAACAAAACCTCAGAATCTCAGTGGCTTCAAACAACAGTGATTTCTTTTTCGCTCAAACGTGGTACTTTGGCAAAGAGACCTGCTATTATTGTTACTCAGGGGCCACTGCTGACAGAGTGAACCTCCTTGGTGCTACTGTACCAGAGAGAAAGAGGAAGCAATTACATGCTCCAGTCTTGAAGTGACACAAGTCACTTTTTCTCACAACTAGTTGTCCAGAGCTATTTCTGTGGTCTTACTCTGCCCAAAGAGGCCAGGATATCCAATTCTATCACATGCTCAGACATGAAAAGAAATGGAAATATTTGCCTAACAGCAAGAGCGTTTAACTGCAATGTGTGTCAGTTAGAGTTCTCATCATCCTTTTGTACATGTTCAAATTATGTTTCCATTACCCCCTCTTCAAAAACAGACCTCCCCATAAATGGTCTGAGCAGGTTGACCATCCTTGCTTTTGTTTCTTTCCATGGGGACTGAATGAGCAATAGGAAACCTGATACAATGATATGGCGCATATGGGATAGAGCGTAAAGTCCAAAGGCTTAAGTAAATCCCACTTCTGCCACTTTGCTCATACTTCCTGTCACCTTGGGCAAGTCACCATACCTCCAGGGTCTATATTCCTCATCTGTAAAATGGCCATAACAATAACACCTACCTCTCTGAATAGTTGTGATAAACAAATCAGGTATGTAAAGCAAGTTGTAGCTGGAACGTGCTGTATAGACACTCACTATTATTAATGACCTAAATTTTGCTGCAAGGGAAGCCTCAGGCCAGATTTGCATTTCTGGCCGACAATGACTCATACAACTTCCCTCACCAGAGCCACCTGGTTGACAAAAGAGGCCCAGGCATCATCCTGTGGTCCAACCGCTTGAAGAATCTATTGATTTCCTCTTGTGAAAGTGAGTGTTGGAGCAGGAATTCAGTGTTACTGAAGATTCCCTAGGAGAATAGGGTGGTAAAGTAGGATTCCTATGAGCATTGCCTGGATGGGAGATGTTGTGGGCCTAGATTGAAGCCTGGGTCCCTGTATTCATTGACTATTTGAGCTGAAGTGTAGAGAAGGGTGAGAGCAGCTTTTCCAATCCCCTCATTTTCCAAATGGAGAAATAGAGACCAGGAGAGGGAGAAGGATGTCCCTTCTCAAATGGTAATAGATAAGAATCAAGAGACCTGGCATTCAGCGTGGGGTCCTCTATGAACTCAGTCACCAGGGTCAGCCCTTTCCTGCCAAACACTTCAGTTTCTTCCTATATAAAATGAGGGAATTGAACTGACCCCCAAGGTCATTTCTAATGCCTGTTGTCTTAGAAATGCCCAGTTCCATCAAAAATAAAATGCAGGGGGTCTCCCTGGTGGCACAGGGTTAAGACATAGCACTATGAAGCTATCCACAGCCACATCATCACAAGTTTGATCCCTGACAAGGGAGGTGACCCACATGGCACAGCAGACCTCTCCTGTCTCACCTGCTGCTCCCCTCAGCAGTGTATTTCAGTAGATCTGCCTGTTCTGCTCCCCACTCTGTCTCTGGTGAATTTGCTCACCCTCCCCCCCTGCACCTCTGGCCTGTACTCCAGTTCTTGTATGCATAAATAAATAAATCCTTAAATACAATAAAATAACATGCAGGAGAGATCTCTCTGAAGGTATGCTTTCTGCTCCAACTTTCTGCTCTCAGTAGTCATCTTCTTTTTTCCCCATATACCCTGAATGCCACCTGTTAGCCTTCTTCCATGTCCTGCTGAAAGACTGCTTCTTCATGTCTGGCCTGTTTTCTGTTGACCCTTAACTTTATCCTTTCTTGACAAATATCCCAATCTGCCAGTATCGCCTGGGGATGGGAACAGAAAAACCTTTGCTGGGCAGCAGAGAACACATGCACCCAAAAGAGTTCACAGGCACCCAAGTGTGGCCCCAAAAGGCACTCCCAGAGGATGCTTTGCACAGCAATATTGCTGCTGATAACAGAACTGTATAGCTTCACAGGAAGCTATACAGTCAGAGTCAGGTGGAAGTCTGACCCACTAGCCGCAGGTGCATCCTGCTCTGACAGGAGGATCTCTCGTACTGTGTTACCTGGGCCTGGCCCCTGAGACCAACACAGCTCCCTCCCCACAGCTGCTAAGTCATTGTGCCAGCAACTCCCAGATGCAAATACTAATGTCTCCATCTGTAGTAACAAGAGGTGGTCATTACACCTCAAGTCACTTCACCTGTGAGGCATTTTCATACCCATTAAAAGTTATTTGATTTTTATGAGAACTGAGTCAGCCACAGTAGGGATTACACTCTATGCGCTACATGAGGAAGCTCATGCAAGACCTAGAAGGGTTGAAGGTCTCAGTCAGATATTTTTCCTCCCATTGGGGTGTAGGCCAGAGGTGCAGGGGGTGAGAGGATTCACCAGAGACAGAGTGGGGAACAGAACAAGCAGACTGAAATACACTGCTGAGGGGAGCAGCGGGTGAGACAGGAGGGGTCTGCTACGCCATATGTGGGTCAGCTCCCTGGCGAGGGGTCAAACTCAGGTTGAGCGGTGATAGTCTTGAGACTAAACCCATAGGCCACCAGGAAGGCTCCAGCTCAGATCTTCTGACTCTGATTCAGATTCTTTACCTGAGAGACAATGAAATTATCATCATCCCATTATAAAATAGTATTAATGACCAAGATGAAGGACCAGTATTTAAATCATTCTCAAATATGAAGGTACCCATCAGCTCGCGTCTGCCCCTCAATAAACAAGTCAGGAGAAGAAATCATTTCTGAAACCAGAACAGCATTTACATTGTGGTTTATGTTGTATCTGGTTTGTAGCATCCAGGCCTTTACTGTCGTTCTGCGCCCCCATTCACTTTCACCCTCTAACTGGACTGTTCCTCATGCTCACAAGTCCTACTTGCTGTACCAGTTGTGTGTGTGTACATGTGTGTACTCGTGTGTGTGTGTTTATGAGCAACCTCAGAATATCAAAAGGACATGGCAGGCTGAAGGTTATTGCAGGAGCACCTAGCACCTCCCTTCCTACTCTTTCAAACCCTGCATGAGTCCCTGTTCAGAGCCATCCACAGACCAGAAACATCGGCATCACCTGGGAGTTTATTAGAACTGTGGCTTTCAGGCCCTACCCCAGACTTACCGCACCAGAATCTGTATTTGAAAACATCTCAGGGATCTCAAAAGATTGAGGAACACTGATGTAAAGAATATGACCCAGATGGCTGACTCTGCTGGTGGAATCCTTAGTCACTCTGGCCCTCTGAGATAATTCTCAGCAGCCCCTGAATCCTCACACATACCCCCTGCCCTTTCTTCTACAGTGATCACTCCCTCTGTTTTTTCCCCTTGACCAAATATTTCCGTTCTTTGACGTGCAGCCCAAACTCCACCTCCTCCAGAAAGCCAAGCCAGATCTTCTCACCAAGGAGTGATCTTTCCTTGAAAGGCCCTGCACTTTCTCTCTTGGATTATAATTTGTACGAGTGTAATTTCTCTCTCCATCTCTAAATTATTGGCCTTTCAAGGTCAAAGTCTAGATCTTATTCATTTCTGTATTTCCCAAAGCCACACAATACTTTGCAAAGTTCCTCCCACAAACTGGTTCCTCAATACATGTGTCTTTATTCTTTCTTTGTCTCTAATTGAGGTACCCAGAGAGATTAATAGATTCAGATTATTGTTCTTGTTATTCTAGACGACCGACTATCATCTAGACTTGGAAACGCTTACCTAAAATATTCAGTCACCATCATAAAAAGCCTTTCTATTGACACCCTCCCCCCACACATCCACTTTGTTCATTTCATTTGTGCTTCACTGTTAGAAGAGCAATTGGCCAGAATTTATTGAAAGTCAAGGGGAAATGACTGCTCTACACATGATGTGCCAATACCAGACTGATTTAGAATCTCACCAAGAGAGAGTAAAGAACTCGATCCTATTACAAAATGGAGCATTGTACCCAGACCCCAAAGTCTCTATCAGGACCTGCATTTGGGACAAGCAAAGGTCCCCTGGCCCTCATTCAGTCGCTTAATGGAGAAGCCTCCAAAGACAAAGCGCCACTGGTATTCTTCCAATTATAGAGTCATCTGATTAGAATTACAGTAAATGCATAGCTCAGTTTGCATTGTCCTGAGGTGAACCGCTAACCAAGCTGCTTTGCGTGGAGCTTCTGAGGGTACTAAACTCCAAAAGTCCAATGCCTCCTCATGGAGGGATGGGGGCCACTCATACAAGGACTAATTAGTTCATCTGGAAGGGGCAGACACAGCTAGGGCACTCCATTTCTAGCAGCCCTGGAGCTCTAGGTGTCAAGGCTAGATGTAAACTTTCATTAATATTTGGAAGGAAAACTTAAATAGCAAACAGCCCAGACATTAAACCAACCCAGACCTTTGGAAAAAAAGGTTTGTCTTTGAGATAATTTTAGAATTAATTATTCTAGTTTATTTCCAGCCTGTCAGCATTGAGCCTCGAGATGCGGTCTACAAATCACAAGTTTTTCCAACCAAATGGGGTAGTATTTTAGTCCATGGCTAAATGGACTCTGTCTGGCTCTTGTTCTAGTAGAAGAATATGGCAGAAATTCTATGGAAGAATCACAAACCCATGCATCCCCTTCCACCTATCCACTTACAGTGTGAGGTTTGGAAATCATTAGGGTGCTGGATCAAACCTGACTGGTGTGTTATTGTTGCTTTTAATTTAACTCCAGACTGTTAAGCATTACTGCCCCAAACCCAGCTGGGGGTGGGTACCACACTTTGAAGCCACCAACTCAAAGTCCTATTGGATAAAACTTTGCTCTACTAGACCATGAAATGGGACTTCAAAGGGATAGATCATGACAGACACGTAAACTGTGACTAAAACTGTCTCACTAGTGTGGCAATGCTCACAATGGAGCAAAAGGAAGCTTCCATGTAATGGGAATGTGCCCAAGTCCACCAGAACAAAGTATTTTCTAAAAGCCCTTAGTGTAGAAGAGATGAGAAAACCCTTCAATAGTAAGACTTTCCTATAGCATTAAAGCATTTGCCATTTTCATTTTCTGATCTGCACCAACCCCAGGTGTATGGAATCAGGAGATATGCAAGAATTAAATCAGAGAAAACATATGTACATATATACATATGTATACATAACATATGTACATATATACATATGTATACATACACATGCACACACATATAACTGTAATTTTTTTTTAAACTTACCAAATTTAACAGGCAAACTCTTAATTGTCAAGGAAATTTGTTCTTAGGAGCAGGGAAGGAAAGCATTGGGCGATGGGGGTGGAGGAGAAAGCTTTAACTACTGGTTGTTTGGACCAAACCCAGTCTGCCCATCCCTACCCCAGCTATTCCTGATGGCGCTATCCATCACCTTTCACTTGGCCTAGCCTGATTGATCACTGTGCTGCCTGTATTGTAAATCAAACTTAATTTGGCATCAGTTCAGACTCACTGGGCCCTCATTAACAGAAAACCTTGAAATTACGTAGAAGCCATCTGTGAAATGCTGGTACTGAAATTGTGGTTGAGAAAACATCTGTGCAATTGGGGATTAGATGATAGGACATCCTCAGGGAAGAGACCAACAACATAGGCAACTAACATAGGCAAATGGTAATTCAAAATGGGCTGAAATACTACCCAGATTCTTCCTAGTAATACAACCAGCCAGGGCTATCAAGACTCAGAAATCTTGGACCAACTGCTTTGTTTTGGAGATCAGGGAAAACAGTTTCAGTTAGGACAGTGACTGTGTCTAAAGTCACACAGCCCACATGTGGCAGATAGAGACCACAGGCCCAATGCCCGCTGACATTCTGAGGACAGTCACTGCCTTGCAAGCACTCAGGGATGGGAACTTATTGAAAACATGGATGCATTTTCTCATTTGTCTCTGATGGTTGCAGAATCTAAGGGGTTCTGGTTCTTGGACTACAAACCGAAAACTCTGCCAGGGCCTTAGCTCTCAGAAAGTGGCAGTTCAGGGCTACGGAAATCTGGATCCTACTCCCAACTCAGACACTAATCCCTGTGTCTGATGTGCTTTGGCTCCAAACTGAAGGCCCTTTGTAGCCCCAGGAAGAAAAAAGGTTCTAAAAATTAAGAAAAATAAAGACAGCTTTCTAGTTTCAGGAGTACAGCCATGGTGTCAGGACTCAATGTCTATTCAAGGCCCACCTCATCATTTAGAGTTAGGTGGGTAGGAAGATGAAAACCCACACGTGTCTGTTATGGACTGATATTATTAGTGCTGGACTGCATGTATGTGTGGGTTTAATTAGCATTAATTCCAAATTGAGAGTCCTGGAGAGAATACCTATAGACAATTTACATTTGGTCACTTCCAATTAGTATCAGTATTTGGAAAGGTACATAGGTGTGTTCTATTCCACTGTTCTATTCCACTCTATAGATGAAGAGGCTGAACACAGAATGAACATCCTAGTCACAGAATGAAACCCAAGGTAGATGTCAATGAGGGATCCAGGTTCAGGGATCCACCGCTGTTTCTCAAGAGGAGTACAATGAGGGGCTTCAAAAACTGAATTCAGAAACCCCCCACAAGATGTTACCCTCTTTTAGACCACCCTGCACTGACATTTTGCTTGAATGCTTATTATAGCCTCTGTCTCCTCTTTGTCAATGCTATTCTTCTGGAACACTACTTCCTGCCCCATCCCCTGTCTTCACTACTCCCTTAGCACACACACACATACGCACACGTACACCAGCTAATTACTCCTATTTGTTTTTTTCCCCCATATTCAGCTTAACTTATTTTTTCCAAAGATGTCCTTCCTTACCTTAACCACGCAAAACTAGGTTTCCCTGCCTTATGGTGTCTTACCCCGTCTCCATTTCATTTTCAATGCTCGTCAAATTTGCAAACATCATAACTCAACAGTTATGACCATCTCATATGAGTCTCTTACCTCCTTGATGACAGGAACTGTCTCTTCATTTTATCCCAAACACCTAGCCCAGCACCTGGTACCAAGGAAGCAATAAAAGGAGTGATTCCCATATAGAGCTGATGGGTCAACAGAAGAAGAAACCAGCTCTCGAATATTCAATAATTCTTCTCATGTTACTTGGGGCTTAAAAGCTTGTGTCGACAATTTGATATTGACCCAACATCTACCAACCTATGCTAGTCCTCCTTTATAACTTTGTATGTATTCTTGAGGCCTTAGTCCATCCTGGCTTCCCCACCCAGATTCTTTGTCTATGAAACCCTCACTTCTAACAGCATTCTAAAATTTACTCTCAGACATTTTCCTTGAGCACTCCATAGCATATAAAATATCCCTACCACTGTTTTACTCCCCATATCCTATGATCAGTATCACATTGTCCCAGGGCTGAGACCCCAGGTTATCTATGTCCATTGTCCCCATGCCAGCTCTGCTCACAGGTGGTACTCAGATAATAATGAGTGAATAAACGAAAGGATTAAGGGTTTCTACCATCTCCAGAACAGGATGCTCCTGTTAACCACTTCTTGTGCAGTGTTTTGCACATAGTAGGTATTCAGCCATGAGTTGACTTGAATGCCATCTTCCCCCAGAGATGATGCAGTGGTCATACTGTGCACTATAAAATCATTCAAATATATCTGCATGTGACCTTGGGAAAATTAACCTCCTGAGACTCATGTTCCCCATGTGAGGATAATCCACTGCCCTCAGCCACTGTGATGGCAAGTGGATGCTATCTGTTCAGCATTTGCCTGGCACACCAGAGGCACTTCATCCACACCTGTTCCTTTTTCTCCCTTCCTTCATAGAGATCCAGAGACAAGTCCAGCTTCACTCCTCCCTCTGCTCCTTGAAGGGATTGGACCCCAGAGTCTGGGGTCCTCCTCCTTGTTCCTATCTGGCCAACAAATGGCAATACCTTTTGCCCAATGGCACCTGTCCAAACCCTTTCCATTCTGATAGAGGAGACAACAACATGAATAGGCTCAAAAGATGACTCAGCTCCAGTGACTAAGGTGAGGGGGTGGGAAGGGCATGGGGGCTGGAGAGGAAATGAGTGAACACTATATCTGATAAAAGAAGGCTTTGAGAGAATGGGGTTTTGCTCTGGTAGGCTCTGACCTCATACAGGCAAGCAGGAGTCTGAAAGCTTTCCCAAGCCCCCCCCCCACCCCCAGCCCCCATCTTCCCTCCTGGTAAACTCTCTCCTGGTTCGTGGAGACTCTTCCAGAGCAAATGCTAGCCACCTTCTGCCCACTGGAGTCCTTCAGACTAAGTCCTAAGATGCTTCTGAATACTGTTTTTGATAACTAGATTTTTAAAAGTGTTCCAATATCACCAAAATCAATGTGCATGTGTTCTAGTCCTGACAGTCACCTGATTTCTGGCTTTAGCCTCCCCACTGGACTGCAGACTGTGTTCTCCGCCCATCCCACCATATTGACATCCCCAAATCAGCTACTTCTCTGGTTGGCTGCACCATCATCTCTACCCAATCACCCAACCTAGGCCCTGAGACATCCTGGGCTCTTCTGCCACCCATACTCATGACGATTCGAAGATCCATGCCAATTCTAGTCCCTGAATTTCCTCCTCTCCTTCTTATTGCAGTTGACTCTGGCCAGGCCTTCATCATTGTTCACTATGACTCTTTCTGGTATCTTCTAACTGCCCCCAGTTAGAAGACCAGTCTTTCCCTGGTCCATCTTCTAGACTGCCTGCTGAGTGATGTGTTCAAATCCCATGTCTAATCTTGTCACTACTCTCCTTAAACCCTTCCAGTGAGTTCCCAGTTCCTACAGGAAATAGTCCAGACTCCTCAGTCTGGTGTGTAAAGTCCCTCATGATTGAGTGCCCAGCCACCTTCTGGTGTCCCTCATTCAGTCTACCCACAAACTCATTCACCCAGAGACACACCCTAGATTCCAGGAGTCCATACACCTCCTTGAGCTCCTCCTACCTCAGCATCTTTAAACATATCCTCCTTCTCACGGGTCAGTACTTCTCTGCTTCGGCAAAACTGTTTATCTTTCCAGACTCAGTTTGAATGTCATTTCTACTGTGTGGCCCTCTCAGACACCCAGAAATGACTTGGTTGCTCCTTCTCTGAGCTCTTTTGAAACATGGTCGCTCTCACTAAGCATCTGCTGGCATTGTCACTTCTTAATTGCATATGTCTCCCTCTGTTAGACTGGTAGATCCTTGAAGGTCTTCCACAGAATACCTTCCCAACAAAAATGCTTTAATTAAATGAGACATTAAATCATGAAGTGATAAATAAATCTGTGTTTGTCCTCTGATCCTCAGAATTTGCACCCATAAAAGAAGGATCTGAGAGATACCTTACAAATTTGCTGGCCTCAGATTTTATACTGCATCCTCCTTCAAATGTATAGCTCACACTCCTGGCCCGCTCACAGGCAGCACATATTGCTGAGTTATTTTTCCCAAGGAAAGAGTGGGACTGTGGGTTCACCCGCATTATAAAATGGTCGTCCTGAAGGTCCAGTTGAAGTCATGGAACTTCTCAAATCCAGTGCTCTACATCGGTGTCCAGAACTCTATGTACCCAACACAGTCTTGGGAATCAACTTCTGACAGGAGTGCTCTTTTGCAAGCACTCACATAGGCATTGTTGCAATCCTCAGACAGGCACAGTGGGTGACACATCTGTGCAAAGCAAGCCACCCACACAGTCTCACCTCCCCTAGGTCACCATCTCCATGATCCCCACACCTCCCAGCACCACCCACACACTCCCACACCCACAGGGTGTCAGATTGTCTTTCTGCAAATCTGAAGTTTTACCCATCAAACCACAGCATCTTTCAGCAGGTGAGACAGGTGTGCTGGTTTTCTGCGATGCTCATCCTCTGGCCTCCATCATCAGCTTGGCCCTCAGTGAACAGTTTCAATCTATATACTGGCCTGCAAAGTATATCTGGGAAAATGGTTTGATCTCCTTAAGCTTCACTATTGTCATCTATAAAACAAAAATGGAGGTCCTGCTTACCTTCCTTACACAGATTTTGCCAGGATGCCATGAACTAAAAAAGTGTGTGAACGTGCCATGTCAACATAGGTACAAATGTGCTGGATTCAAAGAATAATGTTTCTTATGAAAAGCAGATTTTCAAATATAAAGGACAGTTTAAACGCAAATATTTATTGGGCACATACTATGTGCCAGACATAGCACAGAGGATATAGCTAATGTAACTATTCCGTAGCTGAATTCAATAGTGCTACATTTCAAAATTTTATGTCTACAGTCAAGATGTTTTATGTTTCAAGGTTTTAATATATATACATGCCCAGGCATTTTACACAAAGGGATATATTATAGAAACAAAATGTACATGTGTAGAAATGTGTGTGTGTGTGTGTGTGTGTGTAAGAGACAAGACTATTTACCTAGGGGCATCAGGAATAAAGTATAATGAGAAATGCTTGCATTTTGGAATAAGATATAAAGACCTAGCTTCAAATCCTATGGCTTACTAGCTTTATGACTTGGGACCAGTTTTGAAATCAACGCAGCCTCAATTTCCCCATGTTAAAAATAGAAATAATGGAAACTCTCATAGGTTTGTTGTGCAAATTAGGCAAACTCACGCACAGAAAATATAGAAGAGTGTCTAGCACAGAGAGGGCTCAATACATGTCAGTGCCTGCATTCTGTGTTCTAACTCTGTTCCACCCCTTCTCTGCATGACCCGGGGCAAGTGGATCCCCTGTAGCATCCCCTCACCCTCAACACGCACCTATTTTCTCATCTATAAAATAAGAGGGCCAGATCATTTTATACCTTTCTTCCAGCCTCAGATGCCAGTGTCATATACGGAATATCCATTATACACGTGCATGCAGATTTAAATAACAAGGTTGGCCCAGGGAAAGCCCTCTCAGCCTGGAGTTTTCTTCCTTTCCAAAGCATTTCCTTTCTCTGAACATGCCATTTGCTGGCTCTCATATTTTCAATACAGGGCCCATTGATGACTACGAAAAGGAATGTCCAGTGCAGCTGCGGGTCCACTTGAGCCCTCTGAGCAAGCGCTCTCAACACTGCTCTGTCTGTGAGCTCTGTCTTTTCAGAGTCTGTTGTTGCAGCGATGTCTGGAATCCTCAACACCTGCATGTCAGCTTCCTGGGCATTTCCACTCCTCTCCCCTTGGCCCCCCCCACCCTCATCTCCCATTTGCATCTGAAATGCAGCTGCTGGGGCCCCATTGAGGGGAGCCAAATGGACAGGCCATCTCCTTGTTTGGTTACCCGCCCCTGAGTCAAAATGAATCTGAAGCTCCTCTGTGCAGAGGTCTTTTGTTGCCTCGTCATTATGTTTAAATGAACCTCATCTGCAGCAGAATTTTTTTTTTAATAAAATAAAATAAAACCACCACAAAAGACCAAAGCAGATGACATCTGTTCTTTCGATGAAAGCTTTTTCGGTCCTGAATTAAAGTAAAAAAGAAGAAAAGGAAAAAATAAGAAGAATGAGGCTGGGCCTCATTTGTACCATTCCTCCCATAAAACAAAACAAACAAAATTAGGGTGTGCTGGGGGCTAAGGGGGATGGGATGGAGAGGACAAACAAAGAAGCTCTTCCCTCTCCTTCAGCAATTTTGTCCTCATGTCACATAGGGAATATTCAACCGGTATCACTTGAAATACCATGTATTTTATTTTACTTTTTTTAACTTTTTTTTTAAAGATTTATTTATTTATGCATGCAAGAACTGGGGTACAGACCAGAGATGCGGGAGGTGAGAGGATTCACCAGAGACAGAGTGGGGAACAGAATAGGTAGACTGACTGAAATACACTGCTGAGGGGAGCAGTGGGCATGACAGGAGAGGTCTGCTGTGCCATGTGGATTGCTCCCTGGCCACCTGGGGATCGAACTCATGCTGCAGAGGCTGCGGATTGCTTCATAGTGCAGTGCTTAACACATTGCACCATCGGGGAGGCTCAAACCAAGTATTTTAAAAGAAGATTTAAGTGTATAGTCTGTGTTCACTTCAAGGGCAAAATATTTAGCAACTCTTTAGCTGTTCTCCAGGCCTTCTCCAGTAATCTTTGTTTATTAAATGCTGCAGCTGGGTCTGATGTAGGTGGTAACTGGAACATCATTTGAGAAATGGACAGGTTTGCTACAGTTTTGATAACCCCCAAGTCTCCATTTCTACCTTCCTCTGGAAATTTTGGTATATTTCAAAATCCATAAATTCATACTAGGGAATTTGTCTACAGCTTCAATGTCATATCCAGGTCCTTCCTAGCCCCTGTCTACTCAAACTTTGGTGCAAGTTCCAAAGAAAATACTCCTTCCAGTTTCAAATTAATGTGGTAAAGGAAGAACCTCACATCCCTCTTTAAATCCCTAATACTGTTTCCCACCTGAAGCTTTTCTCCTCCATCTTCCTCATAGCCCCTGATGTTTACCAGGCCCTTTCAACAGCACAGAATGTATGACAAATAGGCAGGTAGCACAGGGAAGCCACTAACTAGCCTTGATTGTCAACCAAATGCCAGGTGCTCTTCAAATCTCACATAATCTTTCCTAATGACTCTGTAAGAAAGAAGCCTTTTCCCTACATTTTCCAATACGGAAACTATGGCATAGGCAGGTAAAGTGACCATGGTCACTTAACGATGTATCTGACATAGTGCAGGGTACTATCACCTGTAAATGACAGAGCTGACACGTGAACTCAGATCTACCAAGTCAAATTGGCCTACTCTTCAATTCCAGGCTGGCACCTTTCAAGGAGTGGAAATCCCGGAAGAAAAATCTGGCACAGAGCTGGAAGCTCTCTCCCAGCCTGAGAACCTTAGTAGAATTCTGCATGGCAGACATAGGAAAAAGCCAAGAGAGCAGAGCCAAAAATCTACTTCTATTGGAAGGCATACAGTGTTGGAGAGAAATAGCTGGTTCTCACCCCTTTCAAATGTTTTCAGCCTAGTCAAGTCTCCCAGGCAGGCATCATATTGTCCAAGGAAGACACTTGGTCTTCCTCCTGGAGTATATTTCCACATCTCCCATCAAATTAGGTTCTCACAGATCAGGAAACTTACTGTTTTAAGGGAACTGATTTTTTTTTTTCAAACCCCCTGATTGAGAACCCATTCATTGAAATGATAACCCATTCTCTAGGCCAATGTAAGAAACTTAAATTTCTATTTTTATGTTGGGATTAACAGTGGGTTGGTTGCATCTTCGTTTTTCTTCTGCCCATCTCACATTCTTTCTAGGATTCTCTCCCTTAGGAAGTACAGATGGAATATGTTTGCAAAATCCCAAGTTGGAATGCTCCAAGCAAAGATTGCTTTCTTTACTAGATTGCTAGTTATGAATGAATGAGGAGTTTGAATTTGCTTACCATTAAAACCCATCATATCTTGGCAATCTAGAGGCTGAAATCTAGCACACCTATAAGGATGAGACGCCTCTTCTTCTAAACTCAACCTGTTTTCCCACTTTCCTGACAAACAAGTGGGCCAGCTGTAAGGACACTCTCCTCCCACTCTGGGCTGAAGAGTCACATGGACTCTGAAGGAACCACAGAAGAGTATGGAGAAGCCAAAATGGCAACTTAATAATCAGTTAAAATTCTTGATGTTAGACCACTACCTATGGGATGTAGTCTAATATGTACTATAAGATTGGTGTTTTGAACCCCAATTTATATCTATAAATAAGTCAAAGTTCAGAGCTATATACTGGCTTTCCTGAAGATGAGTAGCTCCTTTTGACTCATTTTATTCATACCTGCTTTCACGTTTGTGTATTATCACAGGAGAAATTCTCTTGGGCTAGAGAGACATCAGAGCCATGGAATCACACACGGAGACTCTCGAGGCTCTGGCACCTCAGGGATGGGAGCAACAAATGGAAAGGGAAGGCAGCAGAAGGCCAGGGGACTGGACATGGAGTTTTTAAGACGAACTTGGGAGAACACTGGCATTAGGCACCTAGCATCTTCTTCAATGTCTTGAGCATCTCCTTCAGCAACTCCAAGGTTATTGAGACAAGAAACACCTAAAGAACGGAGGAATGGTGAACAGTGAGTCTTGAACTGCAGACTTACATATTCCCTAGGATTTACCTGGCTTCTTAAAGGCAGAGGCAATGAAGGGGATAAAGAAAACAAGATGCAGTGATGGTGTAGTTAGCCTTGCCCCTGTTATGGAATGAAGAACATGGGCCACATCTAATTCTTATGATAAGACCAGTAAACTTTGATCAGAAGGCAAAAGACGAAAACCAAAACCATGAGCCTCACATCCCTTCCATGATCAAGGTATATCTTAATATCTCAAAGATGAAGGGAATAAGATGAATGCCGTATCTAACTGTGGAATAAAGATGATTATCACGATCTTATGGATAAAGAGTTTTTAATATGAAACTCAATAGGCTACCATTCCTTCTTCTAATAAATATTAATTGAGCTTCCACTATATACCCAAAACTTGATTTAGAGGCAAACAAAGCAGACATAAAGCTTACAAACTAACATGAAAAAACAGATAATGAACAAAAACTAAGCACAGAAATAAATATTAATTTTAAAATTATGATATACTCAAAATCAACAAGCAACTATAAACCAGAGACATTCTGCAGGGGTGGGGAGAAGGGAGTAGGATCAAAACGGGTGGAAGAGCACAAGGGACTATGATGATGATACAGAGGTGAATTGGTAGAGGGAATTTCATGGGAACTATAACTGAGATGAGAAAGCATACATTGTAAAAAAAATGAAGAACAATGTAAAAATATATTAAAAATAAATATAATTATTAAAAATAAAATAAACAAATCACGTTATATTAATGAGAGGGAAAGCAAAGGAAAGTTGGAGGAAAAATAATAGAAGGAATGGCATAATTTACATGGATGGGTCAAAGTAAGTTTCTGTCTAAAGACATTGTGTTATGAGCTGGGAAAGGAAAAGAAGGAATGTAAGGCAGCAGTAACAGCTTGTGCAAGGGCCCTGAGGCTGGAATACCAGTGCCCATTTAACAAAGGGGATGGAGTAAGAGAGAAGGTCAAAGGGCAAGGTGGGAGCATAATATATAGATGTTCTAAACCTTGGCAAGAGCTTTGACCTTTAAGTGCTGAGTTTAATGAGAAGCCATTGGAGGCTTTTAAATAGGGAAGAGACATGATCTGATTAACTTTAAAAATTATTATTTGTGGGCAATGGGTTGAATGAGGATGGGAGGCTAAAGCTGAAGTGCCTCTAAAATTGATTAATCGAGCTCAGGGTAACAGAAGTCCTAGTCCTTGACTCAAATCTCTAGTCTTTTTGGTAAAGACCATTATGTATGATTCATAATCTTAAAAATATGTCATTTTATCAAACAGACTCATTTTTTTCCCCCAAATTCCTGATTAACTAAGATGACCTGAAGTCCTAAGTGCTTGCTTTAGAAGAGCATAACATGTAGATGTCCTCCCGGTACCTTTTTCTACTTTCCAGGTTTTCCAAGAACAGTGGTTGAGAAGGGTGGCCATAATTGGGGAATAAGTATATAGGTCATTTGTATCCGATTCTCTACCCAGCCTCAACCTCATTACACAGCAGCAGCAACAAATGTCAGTGACAGGAAATACACAACAAAAAGAATTAACCACATTTTTTTTTCATCCAAACTTACACACACACTATCACACACATATACAGTTGGTTTGAAAAGGGGTGAGGGGAGATAGCCAGCCTTCTCACATTTTTAACCAATAGGATTGCATATCAGTCATCAAAACAACAGGCTTTCAGTCGGTTGACCTTTTGTGATGGAGAGTTTTGTGGGGGAGAGGAGAGAAAGGAGAGAAAAAATTTGGACTTTGCATCATTTGTCACCCTAATAGTTAAACACGGAATCAGTCTTATGTTGCAGGCACATTAATTTGATTAAGATACAATCCATGGGTCATTCAGGCATACAAAGTACTCTTGCTTAATTGCAAAATTAACAATGGAATAGAATAAATCGTTATCAAAGTGGAGGCTATTCTGGGACTACTGCCCCCACCCCTCCACACACACACACACATACCACATACACATACTCAATTCATTTCTCCATCTAATCTGTTTTTGACATTTAGAGGAAAAATCTGCATTAAGGCAACAGGATGGGGCACACCAGCCTTCAACTCTGAAGGCGTGAGCTAAAGGAGCTCAGAACAGGAACTGCTAGTAGACCCATCCCACTTGAGGTTCTGAGAGTCACTCAGCCTCCAAAGTGCTCACACCACTTCAGACACACAGCATTACAGGAAGCTATCCGTAGCCTTGAAAAATTCACTTTGCAATCTGAAGACTGAGATCCCAGTTTCCGTTTTGACGCCATTACGCCTTTCTACCATCTTTTTCTGTTTCCTTAGGAACAGTCTAATTTTTAAGCCCTGGACAATTTCTAATAAAATATCTACTAAATGTCTACCACATTCCATGTACTGTGTTAAGTGAGGAAAATATAAAAAACAAGACTTGGGATTCTGGATCTGGATTCTGGATGTGAGCAGCTTCCCTCCTAGCTCTAGCTAGCGGGTCATTGGTGCTCCCCCTTCTGTGATTCCAGGAGAAACGCCTGGCTGTGGCTTCCTGCCTGTCATGTGAGATGGCACGCCAAGGACCGTGGAGACATAGAAGAGGAAATTAACCAGGGGGCGTAAGGAGAGCAGGTGTGATTTGAGTTGGCCTTAAACTGAATTAGGAGGAGTTGTTCATTTGGAGAATGGGAGGGGAGGGTATTCCCAGCAGAGGGGACAGAATGAATCCAGGCAGGGAAGCCTGGATGCACATGAGGTATGCGGTCATTACCGCGACAGCCAGGTGTTTTTCCCACCTTGGGAAAAAGCCTAAGTAACCAAACATATCCTCCAAATATGAGAGAATTAAGCATTAATCCCATACAATATAGAGGAAAGCACTCCGAACTGGTTTTCGGGAGAAACTTCTTTCTCGTGTGTCTAACACAAGATGTGATTTCCATATGATTATTTCACTGCATGTGCCTCAGTTTGCTCATCTGCAAAGTGGGAATGAAGATTATGTCCCACCCATTTCACAAGGTGCTTTGGAAGGTTAGGTGGGAAAATATATGTGAAAATTTAACTTCAAGCCTTTAAATCTTCTTTGATAAGAGTATAAAGAATTGACTGCAAATTGAAGAAGGTGCAATTAGTATTACTTTAAGTGGATATTTCATGACAAATAAGAGGGATCACAAGTCATCCAATGACTGAAATACAGGCAGCAGGACTAAGACAAGCTTGGAGATTTTATATTTCCTTCCATTTAGAAATGTGGGCTTATTCACTATCTTATTCACTTAACAGATTAATAAAACTGTTTCATAAAGAACATTCAAACTGAAAAATAGAACTGAGTATCTAAACTACTTATTCTGTGTCCTTGCAAATGATCCTATCTCTAGACCAATAAGCTCACTCACTGAGAATTTCTGAAGGCCTCTGGTCAGATGAAAAACAGGCATGATTTGATTCAGAAAATAGTTTGGAAACTCTTTCCAATCCTAAGCATGTTTTGAAGCCTAAGAAGGTTTCCAAGCCTAAGAAGTCCTCACTGACCAGTACAGGGGGCTGCAGCCATACCCCACACAGATAATCATTTTAGAGTTTTTAGATAGCAGACACTGGGTAATCCAGCGTATGGCTCAAAAAGACTGGTGTTTATGTTATGGCTATAAATGCAGACTATACACTCCCTAGAAACTTTGTGATAAGACAGGGGAATTTCTAGATATGTTCTTTGCTGGAACCCCAAGGGGTTTGGATAAAACGAAGGAGTAAGAATAGCAAACTCGTCCATAGGTTGAAGGGAAGATTCAGTCGTGCATGACGCCTAAGGTCAGAAGACACTGAAAATAAGAAAGACCCAAAAAGTTTACTCTACTTTTGCATCTTTTCTGAAAAGCTTTAAACAGTTTATAAACACAGATGTTCATTACATTATTGCTAAAGTACTTTATCTTTCCGAAATGCAAAGCTTCCCCTTCCCTCATTTTAAGAGATGTTGAGCAGCTCGAGTGAGAAAC
Source organism: Talpa europaea (assembly GCF_964194135.1). Taxonomy (NCBI): domain Eukaryota; kingdom Metazoa; phylum Chordata; class Mammalia; order Eulipotyphla; family Talpidae; genus Talpa; species Talpa europaea. The sequence goes on along the minus strand of NC_140070.1, from coordinate 113,241,491 downwards.
CCTTTGAAACCTACATGTCTGCGGTGATCACCACTTAAAGATGGAGCTGGTTGAGGCAAGCCTTGACATTTGTTCCATCCCTCCAGACAGAGATTACATCTCTGTGTTGTTGGGCTGTTTCATGGAGAAGAAACGGCCACGCTGTAACTCAGGGGCTCTGCGGAGGTGCCAGCTCTGCTGTGTGTCCTTGAGCAAATTAATTTACATTTCTGAGTTTGAATCTTTTTTCATCATTATCCTCAGGAGGTAGACATGACCTCTAATATCCCTTTCAGTTCTGATACTTTGCAAAACTAGGATTCCTCTTACTGTGCTCTATGAATTGAGCAAGAACCAAGAGCCATGAAGAAGATCATAGCCAGCACCTTGTCCTCCCCTCTGAAGTGAGTACGATCACAATCACACCTACTTTGCCGAGTGGCTGGAAAGATTAGATATAATAAATGCAAAGTTGCTAGCACAGTGTCTGGCACCCTGCAGGTGCCCCCATATAGAGCTTTTTAAATCAAAACATAAAGATTTCCAGTTTGAACCTCTGCTAGTCTGATCTTGTGTATTCATAGTCCTGGCATCCTGTGGCCCTGACTTACTCCCAGCCACCGTGAGCTCTAAGTCCAAACAGTAGATCAATGTTTTCAACTCTTCTATTCTATCCAGAGACCACCCAGAAAGTCTGAAGTTTTCTGTTTCTTTTGAATGGAACCTTGTTGGCCACGAGTGCCAGTTAGCTCATGTGTCTGTGAAATAGTCCAAGAGGGCCTTTCCAAAGACAAATCTTTTGCCCCAGTGTGCTTGAGCCTGCAAAATCTTTGTCCAGCCCCTGTGATGGCCAGAGGCGGGCATCCAGGGAGTTGGAAGCCCCATTCAGGGATCATCACATCCCTGTGCATCTCCTTTGCCGAGGTGTTATCCTCTCACAGCTACAAGCACCTAGGAAGGGAAGTCTTCATCCCAACATCATGTCCTCGCAGGAAGTGTGCTAAGCTGCAAGTGTAGAAATAAGCCTCACTGGCTCGGAGTCCCCACCCCCTTCAGAACCTGAAAAAAAAAAATCAGAAAATTCCACTTGCTTTTTCCTATTTAATGAGGTCGAACATTCTTAAGGAATGAAAAGCACAGCTCCAGCCTAGGTTTTAATTAGCTTCAGGAGCCCTTGTTTCAAACTAGCCTCATTCCCAAAGCTATTCTCTCTCTGCTCTGAATGAGGTGGAAATTCAATTGCATTCGCCCTGTCAAGTCATAATAAGATGCTCCCCCCGCCCCACACCCTGCCTTCCAAGGTCACATGGGGAAGACACTCAGGAGCCAGACAGACACCACGCTTTTTGACCCCAGCAGCACACTAAAATCTGAAAAAGACAGTTGAAAGAACTCTAGTGGAGCTGGAATTTGGTGTTGTTTTATCGTAACCCACCACGTGAACCTGGGCCGGCTTCCTCCATGTGCACAATGGAAAAAATAAAGAATTTCAGAGCCAGACAGACCAGGAATCCAATCCTGCCTTCTTGTCTGAGCAATCTCTGCGAGTTAAGTACACTCTCGCAGCTCTGTCCCTCGGCTGTGATGCAGGCATCAATAGCCACCTTGTAGGATACCTGGGAGAGTCAGAGAAGACTGAGTAAAGCATTATTTCCGGGGCACAGTAGATAAATGAGCATTGTGCTTCACTTTCCTCACATCTGTACAACAGAAAGTCACCCCCACCCCTTTGCTGGTTTCACTGAGCTGAATTAATAACCCAAGGGTAAGGAGACTGGGTTTTGTAGTTAGTAGGAGGCCAGTGTTCAATCCCCTGTCCTGCCCCCTCCTGGCTGCGTGACCTTGGGCAAGTTCCAGACCTCACAGTTTCCTGGTATTGAAAATGGGGAAAGCAACAGTAGCTCCCCCATAGGTTTACTGTAAGATCTAAGTAAGAAAGTGTACAAAAGCCCTTGCCTAGCACCTGGCACATGGTAAGTATGTAATAAATATTAGCTAATAATGGCAGTCGTGGCATCTGAGAGTACATTGTAAAATTTAAAAATCCTCTAAGATGTCCATCTCCAATCCTTTTTGGAAAGAATATGCCAATGATACTGGTGCTTATGTAAATGTAAGTGGTTATTATTTATGTACGAGAACATTACTGAGTATTATGCAGGAAGAGGGAGCGAACAACGCAGAGGAAGAAAAAATTTATGATGGGCTTCAAAGGGGAAAGAGGAGGACATAACTTCTCACCCAGCCCAATAGAAGTGGCCCCTGTAGGTTAGCTCAGAGTTGCCTGAGTGCAAAAGTTCTATCAATAGTCTTCTCTGACGAGAGAAAAAGCTGGAAGGAAGGGAATGGAAAATGGGAAGAAGCCCTCATTCTATTTCCTCTAAAATTAATCCTAAGGCTGTATTTATCCAACAAAATCTTCCTAAACACCCACCCCAGGGGAGATGCAGGGACAAAGCAGGCCCAGCTCTGCCCTCAGGGAATCTGTAGTGTAATGAGGACCTTACAACAAGGACATAAATAACTAATTAAGGGTAGAAAGTGAAGTGTCAGGATTCATGATCGTCATCATTATTAGAAGTCATTTTTATGTAGCTCTCTTTAGTTAGTATACCATTCTTTTTTCCAAAAAGATTTTTGGAATGATTTATAACATCAAAGAAAACAGACACTGAAGTATAAAAGAAAAAATAGTGCTTGAAATTTAGACTAAAGCAGAAAAGAAATGGCAAAGGTAATATGACTATTGAATTAAGCCTCAGAATCAGCTCTGAGCTTCCTGGAAGTCAGGATAAAATGGAAAACACGTTGTTATAATTGAAGATTTCTTAAATGCCAGCATTCTCTTAAACAACATGCAGAAACCTAGATGAGGTCTACCTCAGTAATCTTGCATCCGTGTGTCTATCGACCAAGGCAAAGTCACGGATGTCTGTGAAATTTTGAGATATTCAAGTGGGCACTGGCCATTACAACCTTTCCAATCACTGTTTAAAAAAAAAAAATGTATGAATTGCTAAACTATATTTTGTTTTTTCCTTTCCCTTAGGCCTGTTTCTCAGCTAGCAGCTATGCAGAACTCAAGCTGTTTCACTTACATTTATCAGGAAATACATACTTTAAAACACTGAGCAATCTTTGTATCATTATGCTAGACCTGCTAATTTTATTTTCAACATGATTTCAATGCTGCCAGGGCTTTGATCTGCCACAGGGCTCTTGGGTTAATTGCCTCTGTTTTCAAGTCATCTCCATTTAGACAGGTAGGTGGGAGTGAGTAGAATTAGCCAATTGTACAGAAAAATCAAAGACACTTGCTTGCAAGGGTACCTACTTCTGAGAATTACCATGAATTTTATATGCCACTGACTAAGAAAGGAAGGAAGGAAGTGACATCTTTAAGATCCTGGGCTTAGGTGGCCTGTGGTGAACAAGACCAGCTGTTATTTTTCTTCTGGCAGGTTTCTGGCCTGTGGTGATGTCTTTTATAATCTGGGAGTACTTGAAACCTGTTTGCAAAGATCATGGTTTGCCCCACACACGCACTTTTTTTTTTACTGTCATCCTTAAAAGGTTCAGGAGCTTAATGAGGAAGAATGAATGAATGACAAACAGAGATGGGGAAGAAGTGCTGACCTGAAAGGAAGAAAAAGAATTGCCAGATAAGGAGGGAGACCAAGATGGTCAGAAGACATGGTATCTGACCATTGCTCCCGGCGCTTCACGGTTCCTGAAAAAGGGTCCCAGACTTCCATCAGTGGAGAGCAAGCCCTGGGCTGGCACAGGACTGGACAGGGCCTGGTAACATGTGTTGGTCAATACCACACACATCTGTTTGATTTGGCATTGCTTGTGACCAGCTGCTGGCCCAGAATCAGAAGGGGCAGGTGGGAGTGTTGGGAAGGGGGAAGGGTGGGGAGAGGGGATTATCCACAGTTGTTCAAAAAAAAAGGGAAAGGGAGGAGGCCAGTGGAATGAGGCTGAGAGAGAACCGGGACAGGCAGGGGCAGGAAGCCCACAGCTGTGGTGGGGCGTAGGTGCTAATCGCCCTCTGTGGCAGGTGAAGGCATTGAGTCAGGGTGTAGAGCACTGGGATGTGGCTTCTGTAGAAATTCAGGCACTATGCCAGCTTTGGGCAGAGTGTCAGGAAAGTGTTATCACTCTCCCCTTTGACCCGTCCATAGTCCCACTAAGAATGAACCTTTCCAGACTTCCAAACTAGCCATCCCATGGATTCCCTCTTTATCCCACAAGATGAAACCTTTTGTTTTCTGCTTCGAACCAAGTATTTTTTTTTCCCTCTCTTTTTAAGTTCACAAAGACACCTTCTCTAAGCAGTTTAGATCCTTCTAACTCCTGTAAAGAAAGCTGGATAGAATAAGTCTGCCATTTAACAGAGGATCCAGGAAATACAAGCAATACACTGGAAGTCACCTGGCTGTGCCAGGGGAAGAACTACTTTGACAGATGCTGAGAGTCTTCCACCTTAGCACCATTTACTCTGCCAAAATTAGCTCTGGTTGAAAATTTCAACCGTGCACCTAAGGTTGGAGTTGATGGGTGGTGAATGTAGGCACCAGAGGGGAAGCATGTGAAATCTTATACAGGGGTAAGTTCTCTGTTCACCATTGATTCAACATGTACCAAAAACTTGCTCTTTCTCTCAAGAGCTGACCCAGTGGGCCATAGCTTTCTAGGTCTTCATCCAGTATCCTTTACCCGAAGAAAATCCATTCAAGTAACTTCTGCAGATCTGAAAATCTCACACACTCATTACCTTTGTTTCTGGAAAACGTTCTTTCTCACACAGTGTGACATGTGAGAAAAGACAAGAAGCCACACTGCAGTGAGATTGAATCCTGCATCTGCTCACTGGAACAGCAGGATCTGCTTACTGCTAGGACACTATCAGGACCCAAAAATGTCAAAATAGCAGGACAAGGGATTGTTGATATTCCATGTCAAAGAATGAAAATTTCATCTGGTTTGTCCTAAGAATAGGGTCGCGCTGAAGAGTGTCTGAGGCTGTGTCTGAGGTTGAAATCCTCCCTCTGACACTCAACAGTAGGGTGACCTACCTTCTCTGACTTAAATGGAGGGTGATAATAGAACCCACCTCATGAGGTGCCTATAGCCAGTGAAACCCCCAGGTGATGGCATGGACTCAGACCAGTGGTACCCAAGAGTGGAAAGGGAGCTTTGTCCTAGATTGGACATCCCCATTCCTGGCATACCACCTTCAGCCGCTGGCCTCTCTTCTAATTATTCCCTAATTCCCACAAGCCCTCTGTGCCCCTGCAATTCAACATGCATGCACGTACTTGAGAAATCAGTGACAGTAAACATTCCTGCTCAGGAAAGCACATAAGCCATCTATAGATAAGAAATGCAAGATGTTCAATCTGATTTCTCAGCAACTTCATGCCCCCCAGGCTTCCCTTTCAAGCCAGTGCTACATTAACCTCCTGAAAGACGTTCAGGCTCTTCTCCAAACTGTATCTCCTTGCTCCTCCATCTTGCTCCTCCAAGAAGGCAATCTTCTGGTTTTCCTTACATGATTCCCAACTCTCCCTTTCTCCTCTGGATCTCAGTCTTTGGCTTCCCTTTCTGTTCAAGTTCTGGACACTTTGTCACATCCCCCTCCACCTTACTCTCCTGGATCTCCATCTTCACAGTGACTCCCCAGTCCATCCCACCTTCAACCTTCATGCCTGACACTGCATAGCTGTACAACAGCCACTGCCATAATGATATAATAAATAAATGCACAGACAATGAGAGCTTCCTGTAGAGTGCCTTCCCCAGAAGTCCCCACTGCTGCCCAAGACTTAGAAATTGATAACTCAATCCATGCTCAGAGAGTTCCCAACTTAATGTTCAGTGCTGAAGGCCTTACCATGACCCAGCATCAAGTCCAAACCTTTCTGACTTTGCACCTTTGGTCCCATAACTCAGCTTGTCCTTGAAACTGAATCCCTGATTTCATCATCTACCCAGTGCCCTCATTCCTACAATTGGCCATCCCAGGATTGGAGTATCTACCAGCAGCCTCATATCCTGCCTGGTACCTCCAATAACAGATGCTCCCAGGTTTCCATGGCTTGATGGTACAGTAGAAACAGATTTCAGATTTGAATTCCCATTTCACCACTTCTTATGTGATCAGCCATTTCATCTCTGTAGGCCTCAATTTTCTCATCTGTAAAATAGGAGGAGAGGAAAAAGCCAACCCTGGCAGAGATGCTATGAAAATTCATGAAAATAAAGGAAGAGAGGTTGATATACAGTATTGCCTCGTGAACAGTGGCTGTTTTTCTTTGAATGGCCATCTCCTATGGCCAAGTTCACGCTGGCTGACACCTGGCCTGTCACCTGGTACCGTCACTCACATACCTAATCACCTCATCTGGTCTGAGTTCCAACTCTTCCTGCTCCTTCAAGTGAGTTCCACTGTATCTATTCTGACTGCTCACTGCCTATATGCTAGAGTGGCTCCCACCAGCTCACAGAGCTGATCATTGGCATCCCTGCCCCCACTCCTGTTCAGTGACTACCATGTTGGTAGCTTGACATGGATACTGGTGGGGCTATTTACACCAGAGTAATCAGCAAACCCAATAATAGGACTCTTCCCCCTGGAGAATTGTTTGTTTACAGCATTCCAGGACAGACTCTCCATTCTTTCTGTACCTTCTATGGACCTGGTCATCAGACCTGACACACAAGAGTAGCCTTATTAAGGGAAAACTTCTATATAAAAAAACTCCTATGAGAAGTTTTCTTACAGATACTGACCAGTCTTGCATTTCTGTGAGTATGCAGCTAACTCCATGCCAAAGTCTACAGAGCAACTCTCAATGCAGGGATGGAAACATGACACCAGGAAACAAACAAAAAGTCTCAGGCATATACATTAACCTCAGGATTAACCCCACCACTAATGAGAACTGGTCAGTACAGCCAAGACATTTTCTTCCTGCTGGGCTCCCTCCTGCTGATGCAGGCTCCAGGGGTGGAGGCTTTCACCTGCGCTCTCTGATGGAAATCTTTCAGGCCTAATGACCATGTCCTTCACATCACTCCTTGGTTACCTCTGGCTTGGCAACACTGCTTTCCCATCGCAAAGAGGATGTGAAAGAAGATGAGTCCTTTACAAGAGAAAAAGGGAGACCTGACTTTCCTTTTTTTTTTGTAAAGGCTCTAAATCTCACAGCTGCTAAGGTGCAAGCCTTTGAGGACTCAAATCCTTTTCCAATTTATGCCCTTCAAGGTCTGAGCAAGGGCTTTGTCCCTCAACAATGTTCAGTTCAGATTTTTTTGTATGGAGGACCACATTTGAAGCTTATAATGGGCCACACTTACCTTTATGCCCCTTTGAAGAAAGACTGTAAACAAACAGATGGGTAAGCATATGTGCGTTGGGGTGGAAGGAGGCATATTTTTTCCTTCTAAGGAAATGTGTTCTCATGGGTGTTAAAAGGCACACCATCATCTGCTGTAGAGGAATTCTGTCTATCTACACGTGTCTTCTTTTTACCATATTTTGTTCCTGCCTGTATGTAAAAGGACTCCCATAGTCCTTCTGCCCGTTAAACTTTAAATCCACTTTCTCCCACAGGATTCATAAACTATACCCATTTTCCTCTTTTTGCAATTCCAGACTATCTACCAAATGGGAAACATTTCTCACTGCCCCATTTCTTCCCATGTGCCCACCCCTCAACTTGCTGCCTCTGAGAAAGGGACATTTTGATGCCTTAATGATAATTTTCACAGGAACATCAACAGAGTGACAAATGTAGGGTAAGACAAAAATTCCAGATTCTCCTCTACATTTTCCTTCTCCAGGTCTCCTGCCAACACTAAAATGGAAAATGTGAGTCCATCTTTCTAGCAAGACTTCTTTGTCTCCTTTATTCTCTCCTGTTGCCTTCAGAGCAGTATGTCCTGTGTCATCTGACTACCACCAGTAATGCAGATCACAGAACTTACAATCACTTTCTCATCCATTACTTTGGGGATCTTCAGAACCCCTCTAACCCCAAGGTATTCGTGTGCCTGCCATTGTTTCAACAGGTCAATAGGTCAGTAGTGAAGAGTGCCAGGTATATGTCAAGTCAGAGCCTCCTACATCTCTCCCCCTGACCCTTAGAAAGACACACACTTTTCTATTTTCTACCCAACTGGCAATGGCATTTGTTGTTGCCCAAAGACCAGATACTGCCTTTCATTTTGACATAGTCACAGGGCATATCAAACTGGACATCCAGATGAACTCTTGCCATGTTTCCAAAATGTAGGTTTGAGCCAGGTCTGGATCAAGATTAAAATCTGCCATTATTCCACCACTGGCTTTTTATTTCTTGCTTTATGCTTATTTCTTTCTTTGTGTCTTCCTCCTCAATTATTTAATTCACAAGTACTCCAAACCACAGAACTTCAGATTCTCTTAATTATTGTTCCAAATTTCTCGTCCAAGTTAACAGAAATGTAGATCCTTCAAAAACCAAATACCTCATTTCTACTCCATGTAGAGTAAAACAATATTAATTTAAAATATCATTCAACTTAAATTTTATGCTGAATTTCTGACCTTTATAACTAGATGACTTTTCTTTCCATATAAGTCAGGTAACTCTATTGCTTCAGCAGATTATGGAATGGAGAGGACCAGGGGGCTGCTTGGTGCCAAGCTTAAGAGGTCATCTTATTAATCAATTGGCTAGAAAATTAATTATTCATTCGACACATACTTACTATCACTTAACCTGAACCCCTATAGTACTTGAGATGCAGTAGCACATATTTAATACGAGTCCATTATCCACACCTTCCAATTAAATTGTGAGGTTCTTCAGAAGGATCTGGTCTCAGTTTGTCTTAAAACATTGGGGAGCTCATTTCACTTCTCTGAACCTCAGTTTCCCACTGTGGGAGGTAGGCCAGCACTGGCATTCTAAATCCACGGATTCTTCTGTGCATTTAATTAAGCAAATGTGGCTTTAAGTACAGAATATAACAGCTACTAAAGGAGCTCAAATAAGGAAGAATTAAGTGTTATTTAAGAATAATCAGGTCACTGTTGAAGCTTAGAGATGGGTACCTAGAAGTTTATCACACAATTCTGTACATTGCAATGCATATTTGAAAATACCCCTGCTGAAAAAGAATTAAAATAAATAAAAGGAAGCATAGCAGGCTTCCCTAAGCAGATAGCAGCTGAGCAGAATTGAAGCAGAGGTAGGATTTCAAAGAGCCGACTGACTAGGTCAGGGGCCATTCCAGGCAGGGGACAGCATAAGCATAGAGACTGGAAAACAAGGTGTTCACAAAGAACTGGGAGTGATTATGTGTGGCCGCAGCCCAGGGTGCAAGAAGGGAACAGTGGGAGATGAGCTGGAAAGGTATCCTGAGGTCAGAGGCAGGACCCAGAGAGGGACGGTGAGGGGCATGGGCTTAATAAACTTCCAAGGGAAAATGACCTGACTGGCAAAGCCCAAGCTGGCCCTACCCTACCGTCTGGGCGCAGGCAGGCCTGGGAGAAGGGCATGTACCAGAAACTGGCAGAGGAGCATGCTGGCAGCACCACTGGGCTTGTTTCTTAACCAGGAAACAAGGTTTCCTGTAACGCAGACCCATGAATCAGCATTTCCTCTGTCAATAATACACAGCAAGAAATGCAACAGCACAGGGCTTGGGGGAATGGAAGAAAGGAAGGAATATTCCATGACACAGCTAGGCTCTGCCCTCTTTTCCTCTCATGAAACCCTCCTGATAAGCTCCCAAACAACACTCAGGTTTCATAAGATAAGTTTCTCAGAGAACCTCTCAGAAGCTTGTGCAGATTAAATCCTGAGGAGTACCCAGCTCTCTTGTCATAGCGTTCCTCTACCACCATGAGGAAAAAGAAGATCCCCTTCTGAATTCTCTCATTACTTGACGAGTAAATATTACCGAATTCGTGTTCTTCCCTTGCAGAAGTTTGAGTGTGTGCGTGTGTGAGCTGCCTTTTAGTTTTGACACTTCTGTGTCTAACATTTGATTTGATTCGCATGATAATCCTGTGAGGTATACAGGGAAAATCATACCTTTTCTGCAAGCCCAGATACCCAGGCAGGGAGATAAAATGCTTCTTCCCAGTCGGATTCTGTTTTGAAGAAGTAAGAACTGACCCTACCTCTTTAAATTCCAGTCTTATGTTCTTTCCAAGGTCACAGGCATGAAATAAATAAGGAAACAAATAATATATTAAATATATTTAATGGTTATTAAGTTAATTACTAACATATTTAATTCACAATAGAAAAATATATATTATATATGACTTCCCTAGTTCCAGAAGAATGCCACTCACTTCCTTGTTTCATTCATTCATTTATCAAATATTTATTGTCTATTCTATCTTAGACTCTGTTCTAAACACATTCAATAATGAACAAAACAGACAAAAAACACTGCCTCCATAAAGTTTGTATTCTAACTGAGAAACTCAGACCCCAAATGTGATAAAGGTTGAACTACAGAATATGTTATGAACTGAAGTCATGCTTTGAAGAACCGAGAAAACAGAGAAGAGGGCAAGAGGCCTTGGGGGTGGGAGTGATGCAATACGGCACAGGACGTTCAGGGAAAATCTCCCAGAAAAAGTGATGTTTAAGTCAGGACTTGAAGAAGCAATCAAAACAGCCATGTGTATATATAGGGTGGCGGGGGGGTCAGAAAAAGGAACAGCAAATGCCAAGCCTCTCAGGTAGAACCTATTTGGCACATCCCAGGAATAGAAAGGAGTCAGTTGGGAGGGGAGGAGAGAGCAAAAGGGAAAAGTGTGAGGAAGCAGAGTGGAGACTGGGTGTGCCTCCTGTAGGACATTTAAAAAAATTGGGATTAGCTTAGAACATTTGCTACCCTTTACTTAAAGTCAAAACTAAAACCAACAAACAAAAGAAGATAAAACAAAAACAAAACAAGATCAAGGAGTAGAATACAAAACAAGAAAAGCATGAAGGGTGGGGGTCATATAGGTAAGGAAGACAGGGAAAGAAAAAGAGGCACAGGTAAAGAGAAAGGGAAAATATGGCCATGTTCCCTTCCCTCATGCACAGTCTCTCTCTCTCTCTCTCTCTCTCTCTCTCTCTCTCTCTCTCTCTCTCTCTCTCTCTCATTTGGAATCCTGACCCAGGATCCAAACCCTCAAGTCAACTGCTATGGCTATTCCCTGAGGAAGCCTTGCAGAGGGAAATTCAGAAGGAAAAACCTATTTCCAGAAGTTTGGGACCACTAGGACCTGTCAGGCCTCCTCCTGCTCACGACACAGGCTAAAAACAGAACAAAATCTCCCGAGTTTCTGCTCTCCAGTCTTCCAAGGAGAAAGGCCTTCCAAGCAGAGCCAACTCCCAAGCAGCAGGGCCAGAACATCCCAGCGATTAGCTCAGCCCTGTAAATTCCCTGTCCCCCTAACTCAGGAGTCCATAATGCCCTTACTTTTGACCCTGACTCTTCCTTAAGGGTAAAGCATGCATATTAACAAGACCAGAGGGAATAACCTCACTCTGCAGACGTCTATTCTCCCTCAGTTTTCTTCTTTTTCTTTATTAATCCAATGGATTTAACAGGCACACTCATTCCCAATTTATCCTGTTCAGCCTCCACTATCACCTCACCTCCCCTCCGCCTTAGAGAGTTTTGGAAAATTTCTTTGTGTTTGTTCTCTAAACTTTGACATTGGGACCAGTAAGTAGGTGGTTCAGTCCCTCAAAATCTTTTATGAATGTGTCTTTCATTTGCCTCTGGAAGTCATTGAAATAGATTAGAATGGACAATACTCCAAGTCAACAATGGACACTAGGTGGAGAAGTCCCTCACCATTTTATTAAGTAAGTGAGCAAACAAGAGAAGCTGTCAGTCAGAGACATGCCCGCAATTCCAGTCGATCCAGACAGATCATGACTAGGGAGGAGAGAAAGAACAACTAAAACAGCTCTTTAAACTGCATCTACCTTTCACATCCTCTCCACCAAGCCCTCCTGCACTCTCCTAAACATCCCCAGAGCCACTAGCATCACCCTAGTTTGACTCTCCTCTGAATTAGTTTTTCAATTAAACTTCCTCTTTTGAGGTACTTGTCAATTCACAGGTAGTTGTAAGAGATAATACAGAAAGGGTCCATTTACTCAATTTCCCTCCATATTAACATTTTGCAAAGCTCTACTACAAGATCATAATCAATATATTGATGTTAACATCAAGAGAACATTTCCATCACCACAGGATCTATTCTGTTGTCCTTTTATAGCCAAACCTACTTCCCTCCTGCTCCCACCCCCTCCTTACTCCCAGGCAACCAACATTCAGTTCTCCATTTCTAAAATCTTATCAGTTCAAGAGTGGAAATCATGACCTATACCTAGCCTTCCTAGTAGGATAATTCCTATCAGGAGATTCATGCAGGTCGTGTTTGTAGTATCATTAGTTCCTTTTTATTGCTGAGTGGTATTCCATGTCTGAATATACCACAGCTTATTCATCCACTGAAAGACATTTGAGTTGTTTCCAGTTTGGGACAATTATGAATAGGCTTGCTATAAAAACTCATGTACAGGATTTTTTAAATGCTCTGGGGACCCTAAATGTTCATTTCTCTGGGACAAATATATTCAGGAGCACAATTGTTTGGCTTTTGGGTGCTTTGTGTTTACTTTTTTTTTAATTTATTTATACAAGCACTAGGTATAGTCAGAAGCGCGGGAGAGTGAGAGAATTCACCAGAGCCAGAGCAGGGAACAGAACAGGCAGACTGACAAAATACACTGCTGAGGGGAGCAGCAGGCACGACAGGAGAGGTCTGCACGCCATTTGGGACCCTCGCCAGCAGCAGGGATCAAACCCGCGCTACAGAGGCTGCGGGCCACTTCGCAGCCCAGCGCTCAACCACTGCGCCACCAGGGGAGGACCTTTGTGTTTACTTTTTTTAAACAATATTGCCAAACTCTTTTTCCAAAGAGATTATATCATTTTACATTCCCACAAGCAATGTATGGATGAACCAGTTTCTCTACATATTTTCTAGTACTTCATGTTCTCACTTTTTAAATTATTTTAACCATTCTGATAGATACAGAGTGGTATGTCATGTGTTTTTGTTTTCCTGATTGCTACTGATCTGAATATCTTTCTATGTGTTTACTTATGGGTTTACATACTCTTTGGTAGAATGTCTCTTCATGTATTTTATTTCAAATTAGATTGTTGTTTTATAACCTTTGAGTTTAGAGAGTTCTGAAAACATTATATATATCATGTGATATGAAAATATTTTCTCTGTAATTGGTAGCTAGTCTTTTCATCTTATTAACTAGTCCTTTTGCAGAGCAAAATTTTTTAATTAGGATGAAGTTTTACTTAACTTTTTTTTTCTTTTATGGTTCATATGTTTGATGTCACATCTAAGAACTCTTTGCTTCATTCTGTTCTAGATCATGGAGATATCGTCTTAATTTTCTTTTCCTGTAAGCTTTATCGTTTGATGCTTTATGTTTAAATCCATGATCTATCTTAAGTTATTTTTCATATAAGGTGTGAAACAGGTCAAGACTTTTTCCCTTGCCTGTGTGTTTTTGCCTATGGATGTCCAATTACTCTAGCAACACTTGTGAAAAGGCTGAAATGAACTACTTTGAACCTTTGTCAAAAACAGATGGGCATGTTTGCATGAGTCTATTTTTGAGCTTCTATTCTGTTCTACTGATCTGTGTATCTATCTGCAAATGTCATGCAGTCTTGCTTATTATAGATATACAATGTCTTGAAACTGGGTGGACAGATTCCTCTGTCTTCATTCTTTTTCAAAATTATTGTATTTATTCAGTTCCCTTTTCCTTTCCATATAAACTGTAGCATAATCTTGTTGATATCTACCAAATATATTACTGTGGTTTTGAGAAAAAATTTATAGGTCTATATATCAGTTTAGGAAGACATTAACATCTTTACTATTATGAGAGCTAGTCCCTCAAATATCTCTATATTCTAATCCCTGAAAATTGTCACTTTTGTTACCTTACATGGCAAAAGAGTCTTTGCTGATGTGATTAAGTTAATGACCCACAAATGGGAACGTTATGGTGGGTTATTCAGGTACTGATTCGTAAATTCACAGGGAGTCCAATGTAGTCATAGGTCCTTATTCAAGGGGTGGAAAAGGGACAGCATCAGTAAGAGAGAGACGTGATGATGCAAGCAGAGCTGTGTTGTTGAAATCTCCAACTATAATAAAATTTATCTATTTCTTCTTCCAATTCTACCTATTTTTATTTCACATATTTTACAGCACTGTTTTGTGGCATATACATATTTGGTATTGCTAAGTCTTCTTGAGTGTATGAACTCTTTGTCATTATTTAATGCCCCCGACATCTTATCTGTTGTTAATACAGCTTCCTCTGCTTTCTTTCAATCAAAGTTTGAGTAATTAGCTTTTCCATCCTTCTATTTTCAAATCATTGTATTTGAGCACATATTTTGATCTGCTCTGTTGATTTCTGTTTTGTATCTAATATTAACAATCTAACATTTATTTATTTAAGATTTATTTTTATTTATTTATACATACTGGAACAGGGGTGTAGGCCAGAGGTGCAAGGGGTGAGAGAATTCACCAGAGACTGAGTGGGGAGCAGAACAGTCGGATCTACTGAAATACACTGCTGAGGGGAGCAGAGGACAAGACAGGAGAGGTCTGCTGCACCATTTGGGTTAGTTCCCTGGCCAGGGATCGAACTCATGATACAGTGGCTAATGATAGCTTGATAATGCTGAAACTTAACCTGTTGAGCCACCAGGGAGTCCCTGATCTAACATTTAGATCATTAACATGTAAGTATTTCTATCTTATGACATAAATCTGACACTTATTTTTTTTGTTCTTTGTTTTTATTGTTGTTGTTAATCTGCCTTTCCTCCCTTTCACTGTGTAGGTTTTGAACATTTTTTAAAATTCCATTTAAATTTTTGTAGTGTTTTAAATGTATCACTTTGCTTAGTTTTTAAAATGTTTGTCTTAAGTATTTCACTACATGCACATATGCACATGTCACAGTATACTGATATCATTTTACCAATTAGAGTGTGGAATGCTAATATCCATTTACTCCACTTTATCCTCTTCCATGTTAATGTAATTGTCTTAGATATTTGTCTAAATACATTGGCAATGACATAACATAGTGTGTCTTTTCCTTCAACCACAAGCAGAATTTAGAAAAGCGAAAAGGAGAAGGAAAGACATTTGTATTTAGCCACTGATTTGCTTACTATGTTCTTGCTCCTGATATTCTACTCTTACTCCTCTCTCTTCCACAGGCTCACAGAATTGAATTCCCACAAGGCATTCCTTGCACTCTGTGCTTTCTCACTGCCTCACCTTGCAATTGTCATTCCCTACAGCTAGAATACTCCACAATTTCAAAATTTTTGCCTTCTCAAGCAAGGAGCAATCAAAAATTGAAAGCTACCTTTCCTCTTTCCCTTTGAACTCTCCCAGCATAAATTATCTGTGGCAATTTTGTGGTATACTGCCTCATGTAGAAGTTATTTGTGAATATAAACTGTTTCTTCTATTAGACTGTGAACCCTTTCACGAATAATAACCCTGTGTGATTCTTCTTGGCTTTCTCTAAGGATCTTGGAATGCATAATGGTAAAAAATATGTGTACAAAGAACATCTAAGGAATTAACTCACATGGGTCCTCATCCAAGTAGTCTTTTTGACTGGACATCTTCAGATATTTACAGAGCTGTTCTCCAGATGAGCTCTTGAAACAAGGATTGACTTACCTCCAAAGAGAGCTGGTTCCTTGAGTAGCTGCAGGGAAAGCACTACTCTTAGCACCAAGCCAGATCTCAAGGGAAAGACATGCCATGGTTTTCAGAGTCATAAAGACTGTCTCACAGAGTTACAGGTTCATTATGAGGAGATGGAACAGAGCCAGGACTCCGGAAATCTACCAATTTACAGAAATACATCTCACCTTCCAAATTAGTAGTTCAGACTCTCCTTAGCAGCACCATACTAAAGGGGAAAGTATTAAGGAAGTAAGATGGAAGAATGATCTCCATCTATTCCCAGCTCAGCAGGCATCTGTATTCAACAATACCATTGGGGGTGACTTCATATCAAGAGTTCCCATGTGGGAATGAATATGCTCTAGGGAACCCTCCCATTATCACATAACCAGAAAAGGTAAAGTGAATAGGAAGGGATACAGAGAAGGGAATGAGACAAAATGGGGAGAAGGAGCCAGATGTTCCACCCCTGTGACTGTCAAGAGCCACCTCTTGTGTATTTCATTGTCACTCTCCTAGTCTGAGCCTTGATGTCTGCCACCATGTGATGTGCTGGACTGTTATACTGTCTTCCAGCCTGTGTGTATCCCTGCATCAATCCACCACAAACACAAGCATCAAAATGATCTCCATAATACTTAACTCTGATCTGCCATCTATATCTTTATTTTTTTTATTTTATTTATTTATTTTTTTATAGAGGCATGCTTTATTTATTTGTTTGTTTGTTTGTTTGCTTGTTTGGTTATACATGCACTGGGTACAGTCAGAAGCGCAGGAGGGTGAGAGAATTCACCAGAGCCAGAGTGGGGAGCAGAACAGGCAGAAGGACCAAAGTACACTGCTGAGGGGAGCAGTAGGAGGCAGGAGAGGTCTGTGCGCCATGTGGGACCCTCCTCCGGTGGCCGGGGAGCAGCCGGGGATCGAACCGGCGCCACAGAGGCTGCAGGCAGCTTCGCAACCCAGCGCTCAACCGCTGCGCCACCGGGGAGGCCCTGCCATCTATATTTTTAAAGAAAGCTTTGCGCATTCTCTGTTGCAGAGGAGTAATGCTGGCGTGCTTGCACCAGGCATTCAAGGCACCTGGCATGTTGTAACTTCACCTCTCACCATTCCAATTCTACATCAAGCGGAGTGGAAAGGATCAAGCATCTAGAATCAGATCTGAGTTCCTATCTAGTTCTTGTAATAGCTCCATGGTCTTGAGTAACTTAACTTTGATAAGCCTCAGTCTCTTACTGAAGATAATGTTTAAAGAACAATCACTCCAAGGAATGTTATGAGAAATAAACCAGGTAATAGATGTAAAGCACATAGCATAAATAGGTGTTTGACCAGCAGTGGTAGCTATTTTTACTATGCTGAAGCATAATGAGTAAATTCTCCATTCCTAGAACACCCCTGAGTCTTCTCTCAGGTGTAATGGCCCTGGCAAGTTTACCCAATGCCCTTGCACAAACAGTAGTAGAGAGAAAGGCCTAGCTGATGGTAAAGGGTGGGGTGAGTGAGCATCCACATTAGGTAAGTCGCTAATTATTGGAAAGAAACAATAAACAGAACTCTGAAAAGGCCTGTGTGAAGCACAGGGGAGACAGAGGTTCTAGAAACTCAGAATTGCCTGGCAGAGTTGAGCAGTTTCAGCATCTGATTTTCTTCCCGAAGTATCAAAGCAAGCCCAAGCTTGCCTTTCCACAGCTGATGAGGACACATCGCCATCTCTTCATGTAGAAGAATTGTCTATGTCTTTTAATAGAGACTTATTAGAATGCTAAGACCAGCACAGAGGAGAGGGTAGTGCCGGGCAATTCAGTGTGGGGTTTAGATCTGAAGCAAATTCACTACAGTTTGTGTAGTTATATACCCATTACGTATGTGTGTTATTATAAGGGGCTCAAGGAAACAGTGTCAAGAGACTCACTTGAGAAGTTCGTTTATTATTATCTCCGCTGTTCAAGCCGCACAAAATAAATGTCTGGCATTTCCAGAAATTGCTATCGATTCAGCAGCAGATTTTACAAGGCCAATCAATAACAGTTTCCTCTGCAACCCCCTCCCCCCAGGGTATATTTATTTGTGATCAAGCTTTCTGTTCCTCTTGTGCTTTCTAGTGCTTGTAATTCGTCCAAAATAAGTGGGTGATTTCATCTTTTTCCAGGAAAAAAAGGCAGTTAAAAAGCTATTCTATCAAAAATATCTCCCTCCCCCATCCAAATTCAAAGATGCATGTGTGTTTTTGTGTCTGCTTTTGAGTATGTGTGTGTGTGAGATTGAGAGAGAGAGAGAGAGAGACTGCATTCAAGTCTGCCTGCCAGGGTGAGACCCTCAGCACAAATTACCACAATTTGTGGTCTCTTCCTTCCACCTAAGCCATGGCGTAGGAGGAGAAAGCCATATAGACTCTTCCAGTCATGATTTCTTCTATCATGTTGTCTTTATATCTTACAGTGTCCGCAATTTGTAACAGAGGCGTTGAGTAGGCTAGAACTTCAAAGTTCATCAGCTCAAGCCCCCTGTCTTTATAGATTAAAGTACAGCAAGTCTAAAAAAAGAATGTGGCTCTCAACTCAGGTCTCATGACTCAGAACGTGACATTATTCGCAGATAGGATCTTTACAGAGGTAATCGAGTAAAAATGAGGTCATTAGGGGGACCCCTAATCCAATATGACTGGTGTCCTTATAAAAAGGAGAAATTTAGAGACCGAGAAAAATAGACACAAAGGCAGAACACCACATAAAGATGAAGGCAGGGATCAGGGTGACATTTCTTCAAGCTAAGGAATGCCAGACTACTAATAAATCACCAAAAATTAGGAGGAGGAAGGGACTAGATTCTCCCTGATGGGCCCTCAGAATGAACCAGGCCTGCCAACACAGTTCTCAGGCTTCAAGCTTCCTGTGTGGTGCAAACATACGTTTTCTATTGTTTAAGTCACCCATTTCGTGGCCATCTTCACGAATATACTCCTCTTCCTCAACAGCAAATGTACAGGAAGCCCAACACTGAGGAATTCAGTTAAAAACCAGAAAAGTGTTAAAATTTTTAGAAATGTTAGAGGCTCAAGAGCCATCTTTGATAACTCTCCTCCTAATATGTACAGTGTCAGGAGATATAGGTAAACATGGAGAATACAAACTTCAAGTTCTCAGACAGGAAAAACATTTTTTGCAGCTGTGGAAAAAGTAAAATAACTGCCCAAATTACATAAAATCATTGCCTGTGTCAAAAAGTGTAAGTCATGCTGCAGTTTCCTCTGTGATGCTGTAAAGTTCATGTATTTTTCTTCAAGGTAGAATATGAAAGTCAAGAAAACCCATGAGCACCTTGACAAAAATGATACTAAGATCCCACAGGACCTGTTTCACTTAACTCTTCCTAGGGATACAGGTAGACTAGACTTCTCATTCTCCTTTGCAACTAGAATATACTACGTGACTGGTTCTTACTAATGACTATAAGTAGAAGCATGGGAATAGGTTCCTTTCATGCTCTCTCTTCCCTTTCCATGGAGACCTTACAAGTCATACATTGAGATAGGGGAGATACAAAATTAAAATAAACTGGATCCTTAAGTCAGTGATCAAAAGGGAGCTGGCTTGAGAAACCATCTGACCTTCAATGAAATTCCTTGAGAAAGAAATGGATATTTACAATATTTGGATGTTTACAATATTGCTTACAATAATCCAACCTGATATGTAGGTATAACTCTACTGATACTTTGGCCTCACCCTTCATCTGTATTTGACAAGGAAGCTACTCAAAAACAAGTGGCTCGAAAAATATGAACTTGAGGGCCTCCCTGGTAGTTCAGGCATTAAAACAGAGCATTATCAAGCTAACAGCAGCCACTGCAGCACAAGTTCGATCCCTGGTATCCAGGGAGCAACCCACATGGTATACCAGACCTCTCCCATCTCTCCCGCTGCTCCCCTCAGCAGCATATTTCAATAGATCCTCCTGTGCTGCTCCCCCCTCTCTCTGGTGAATCTTCTTACCCCCCACACACCTCTGGTCTACACTCCAGTTCTTGTATGCATAAATAAATAAATCTTTAAAAAAAAGAGAAGTATGAACTCGGAATTTCTCACATTTCTTATTGCTTAGTAAACCACTTCAGCAAACCACATCAACTAAATCCACATGATCTCCTATGAAAACTTGGACCCTGCTCCCCACAATCCTTTTTAGCATTCCTGACTACTCCAGCAGGAGACTGAACCCTCAAAGGAAAAATAGCATCTCCTACCTCATAAGGCAGCCATTCTTGGCACAACTCTGATTACTAGAAATGTATTGCTTACGGCCATCCATAATCACACTCTCTGTTACTTCCACCTACTGACCCTAATTTTACCCTTTAGAGTTCTGGGATAACAAAGAACAAGTCCATACTTCTCCCAACTGTGCTCCCCTAGGCTGATGTTTTAATCAAAGGAGATTTCTTCCCAGAAGTCGTGTTAATCAGGTTGTCACTCAAATCCTTAGAGAATGTAGGCCAAAGTATTTTCTCAGTTATTTTGTTTTGTTAGGATTTCATGATATAAAAAAAAAAAAATATTTCAAATAAATGGAATTCCACCTGGGGTCTAGCATTCTTTCTGTTATAGAAACATTTGCATCATAACAATGTGTGTTTTATTAGGATTTAACCTGTCCATAGTTCAGCTGAGTGCCTGAGTAGGAATGTGGGAAATAGCTTTCTATCACCATCAACCTAGAAAAAAATGTCAGTGAAAAGCAGGCAAATAGATTATGATTGCATCGACAGCTCTTTTCATAAGCTAATGGGCTGTCTAACCTATTCATGACTGCTGTCCCCCATTGGGTCTTGTAAGTACATTGCTAAGGAGTTTGTTGAATTTGGCAAATTGATACACTGAGCTTGTTTGACTTCCCATTTCTATAAATGATTGTTAGGTATTTTAACGATATGTGAATGTGCTTAGAACGCCTAACGGGGCATTAGTTAGGTAAATAAGTGATTCAGCTGAGAGCTGTAGTGTTAACACAGAAAAAAAATCTTCTCTCCTTCTTAGCAATGGATTCCCTCCATATTTTAAGTAGTATATTTTAAATGTATACACAAGTGATGATTCTCAGTCCAATAATTCAGCACTCTTACAGCAGATAGAACATACAAACTTACCTCAAGGACTAGGGGATCAAATTAAAATGAGGTTTAAGAAAAAGAAAAATTGAACCTCTCTTGTAAACAAAATCTCTTTTTTTTTACATTTCAAATTAGAATATCTGGTATTGACATGAGTGCGGTAAATATTTTTATGTATTCTTATTGAACAATTTATGTAGGGGCATAAATTGAGGGGACCTTTCTGAAAGGCACTTTGATAAACATACCTAAAGCCATTAATGTGTACATCCTCTTTGATCCAATGATTTAATGCCTAGGAATTTATTGTAAGAAAATAATCCTGGGTGTGTGCTGCCACACTATTTATAATAGCAGAAATTGGAATAAAAACAAATACCAACAACAACAAAAAGGAGCAGGGCTGTTTAAAAACGTGAATCATCCATCTATACAAGGTTACATTACACAGGTCTTTAATATTGCATTATAGAGGAATTATTAGTATGGAAAAAAATCACAACATGCTGTTAAGATAAGAAAATTTTCAAAATAAAAATTTTAGGATATCAATTTTGTGAACACAAACATAAAGACCTCAAAATTTGCTCTCTCGGCCTTATCACCATCTTCTCCGAAGCCTCCGCACCATGAGAGCCGAGGAAGAAGCGAATGCGCAGGCTGAAGCGCAAAAGTAGAAAGATGAGGCAGAGGTCCAAGTAAAGTAGTGACACGCATGAAGCCATGGAAGCCGAAATAAGGAAAGGTGGAGGCCAGGGACGCTGGTACAAATTGTTGGACTGTATGCTACTGTCAGGAACTTTGTCTTAGGGAATCTAGAACATCTGTCACCATCTGATCGCTGCTAACACCTTTGAGAGACCCACCTTCCTCCTACCAAAACAGGTCCTTTGCCCTGGACCTGTGACATTCTGGACTAGTTCTGTTCTCAGTTGGCTGATTGTAACACGTGTACAATAAATCATCCCTTCTGCTGTTTTGGCTGAAGGAAAAAAAAAGACATCAAAATTTATCAATCCTTTTTATTAAAGTTTAAAGATTGGGATTGTGGGTGGTTTTTATTTACTTCTTTATCTCTTTTGAATTTTTCTAAATGTTTTGCCATGGGTACATAGTATATTTGGTATACAAAAATATTATAATGAAGTTGACTCCCATGACTAGAATCCTAATAAGTAATAACCAATCTTGGTTGGAATCAAAGTTAAAAATTCTTTTTCACTTTTTGTTTGTCTTATATGTGTAAAGTAAAACATACACTCATACACAGAATGCATAAGTCATAAATATGCAGCTTAATATATATTGCTTCAAAATGAACCCCTATGTAAGCTTCACCTAAGCGAAGTAACAGGACACAACCGGCAGACAAAAGGCAGAAACATACCCATCCTCCCTTATGGAGTCATTGCTCTCCTAACATTATTGTGATCATTTCTTGGACTTGATGTGTAGTTTGACTACATAACTAT
Source organism: Talpa europaea (assembly GCF_964194135.1). Lineage (NCBI taxonomy): Eukaryota > Metazoa > Chordata > Mammalia > Eulipotyphla > Talpidae > Talpa > Talpa europaea. The sequence goes on along the minus strand of NC_140070.1, from coordinate 113,219,086 downwards.
GCATTTTTGAACAACATAGTTTACTTTTGAACTTTATATAAATGGAAGCATACAGAAAAAAATTGTTGTGGATAATGGATGTAAAAAATTTTGTCAAGTCTAATATATACATGAGTGAGTGATATTATAGTGATCCTATTATGTGGGGGCATAGGTATTGGATTTCAACCCTCCAAAGCAGGTGCCTAGTCTCACAATGTTGGCACTGAGTCATTTCCAACCAGATCTAGACCTCTTCATCTTCCCAGATGGTGAGCACAAGCTCATGCGCAGGGGCCTATCAGAAAACTGTTTGTGACTTCTCATGTCACCTGGATGGAAAAATACTCACCTGAGGTTGAGGGGTCTGTAAAATACCTGCTTTGTTCATAAATTAGCAGGCTTCCCTCTGTTGAGTGAGTTCCCCAGCTATTATCAAGGCTCTAAGGTCACATCTGGTTAATTGTTGGCTAGAAATCAATACACAGAGAGCGATGGTTTACGATAAGGACTTATAATAAGCAAGTCCAAGTTCAAGAGATTGGCTGTCTTTCTGCTCTTAGATGCTGAAACGAAGGTTCTGACCTCGTTTTGTGTTGCAAAAATATATAATCCCACTCATGTTGCTACCTAAACCAAGAACAATTAAACACACACACACACACACACACACGTATATCCCATCCCTCTTTGGCCAGTTCATTGTTTCCTTAGGCTCACTTATTCAAATGCCACCTAGCATTTTTTTCAATCCCAAGGAAAAGCATCAACTTACTCTGGTGTCACAAGACCTTGGAGTTGCAGTTACCCTTTGCCCTAGTTCTGGAACTATCCAGACACTCTTTGATGTTAGTGACTGCCTTGTGAATTGATCCGTGGTACTCCCAGTGCCCGGAGGGTCAGTATCACCATGGGTTTCCCAGCTGGCATTTGATCAATGCTTGCCATTCCTCCTGTGCAACCACCCATGCATGTGTATCTAAGCACATGCGTATGTTAATGGATAGGTGTTCAAGCGTGTGTGGGCATACTATCTGCTCATTCCACAAGTAAGCAGCATTACCATGGGCTGTAACAATAATAGTAAGAACGTCTTTCATGTAGTAAATATTGGGTGAGTAAGTGAACAAATGAACTGTGCTCTGCCTGGTTTCCTACTCCAACATTCCTTCCTCTTCTTACATCTGAGATTACCTGAATTCTGCATTCAGACTCAACACTGTACCATTGCTAGAACCAACTTAAGACTTAGTCAAGTAGCAGTCCAGACTCCCAAAAGACTCATAATTTAGTGTACCTGACCTATTCTCCCACAATGATATGTAGTCTGTATTTGGATCACCACATCGTTCCTTTCTCATAGCTCCCACATGCACTCTAGTTTTAGTAGCACTTCCACATCCTTGGTCGTTATTATCTCCACTCCCAATAGAAGCTGGATGTCTCCCTCCTGTATCCCAGTAGCTAGAATCCTGCTTCCTGACCTCTTATGATACTCATACTTTGCCTGTTAGCATGTGGCATTGCCTCATCACTAGCAGATATTTTGTTAGAATCTCCACCTCTCCCTAGTACTCCCTGATTCTGAACAATAGCCACCTCTCACCATACTCTCTAAATGCCATGTCTATCTACAGAATTTCCCATCCCACGAGCAGCTGGACTTGTCCCCAACTCACCACAATGGGCATCTCTAATCTCCATTTCCACTCTTGTCCAATCAACCCTGTTCATTGCTTACTGAAACATATTCTGACTTTAAATGAAAAATATTACGTTTTTGAAGTAAGCTAATTTCAAATTAAGCAAAAAGAAAAAAACATACTCTAATGATAAATTTTGTTAAGATCTTAGTGCATCTTAGTGCCATGGAGAAATATGCCATGTTCATGAACTGTAAGACCCATAGTTAAGATGCCAGTTCTTCACAAACTGACATATCCAACTAAAATAATTCTAATCAAAAACACAGCAGGCTTTTTTGTTTGTTTGTTTTGTATACATAGCAAAACTGATCCTAAAGCTTATATGAAAAAGCAAATGAAGCAGATTAACTAAAACAAATTTGAAACAAGAGAATAAAGTTGCATGATTCAGCCTACCTGATTTCAAGACCTACCATAAATACGTCAGAGAATGGTATTGACAAAAGGGTAGACATATGTGCACCAGAACACAATAAAGAGTCCTTAAATAAACTAACAAGAGATGGCCAAATGTTTTTTATTTTTAACAGAGAAAAAATATAACTTATTTTCAAAATCATGTTGGAACTATTGAACATGAACCAATTCAACCTACATCTCACAGTTTATAGAAATAAATGACTAAAAGTAGATTTTATGCATAAATATGAAATGTAAAACTATAAAACTTTTCAAAGAATTTGTAGAAAATCTTTATGACCTAGAATTAGGCTAAAATTTCTTAATCAAGACATTAAAACACAATCCATAGGACCTCCCTGTTGGCACAAGGGTTAAAATCTCAACGCTATTAAGCAATCAAGCAATTGCCAGCCACTTGAGCATGATTTCCATCCCCAGCCAGGGAGCTAACCCATATGGAGCAGCAGACATCTCCTGACTAGCCCGCTGCTCCCCTTAGCAGTGTATTTCAGTACATCTGCTTGTCTTGCTTCCCATTCTGTCTCTGTTGAATCCTCTCACCACCGCCCCTCCACACCTCTGGCCTGCACCCCAGTTCTTGTATGCATAAATAAATAAAAATAAATCTTAAAAATAAAATAAAAACACAATACATAAAAGAAAAGAATAATAAATTAATTGGAATTGATAAAATTAAAAACCTTGTAAATTTTTTTTAAAGATTTATTCATTTATATATACAAGAACTCGGGTATAGGCCAGAAGTGTCAGGGGTGAGAGGATTCACCAGAGACAGAGTAGGGCACAGAACAGGCGGATTGACTGAAATACAATGCTGAGGGGAGCAGCTGGTGAGTCAGTAGAAGTCTGCTGAGCCATGTGGGTATCTCCTTGGCCGGGGATTAAACTCATGATGCAGTGGCTGTGGACAGCTTCATAGGTTGCATCTTAACCCCTTGCACCACCACAGATGCCCAAATTCTTCTAATTTTAATTTTCTGTAATTTAATTCTTTTATCATGCTCTTGATAGTAAGAAAATGAAAAGAAGTTGAGATGGGAGGATATAGTAGCAAATCAACTAGCTGACCAAGAACTTGTACCTAAACTATATAAAGATCTCTCAAAGCTCAGCCATAAGAAAACACACAATCCAATTTCTCAAAATGGATAAGAGATTTGAATAGACACTTCATCACAGTTTACATACTAATGGCAAATAAGCACATAAAGAGTCATCCAATATCATTAACCATTTGAAATGAAAATGAAAACCATAATGAGACATCACTATAAATATATTAGAATGACTCAAATATTTTTAAAAGGAAAAAAATCTGACAGTATAAATCATGGCATGAATGTAGAGCAACTGATACTCCTATTCATTTCTGATGGAAAAGTATAAATATAGTAAAACAGGATGTAGGTTCTTATCCAGTGAAACATATACTTACCTTATGATCCAGTACAATATGTCATCATACAAAAAGCTGTACATAGGGCCTCCCCAGTGGCGCAGCGGTTGAGCGCTGGGTTGCAAAGCTGCCCACAGCCTCTGCAGCACTGGTTCGATCCCAGGTTGCTCCTCTGCCACCAGAGGAGGATCCCGCATGGCGCGCAGACCTCTCCTGCCGCCCGCTGCTCCCCTCAGCAGTGTACTTCAGTCCTTCTGCCTGCTCTGCTCCCCACTCTGGCTCTGGTGAATTCTCTCACCCTCCTGTGTTTCTGACTATACCCAGTGCTTGTATAAATAAACAAATAAATAAATAAATATTTTTTTAAAAAAGCTGTACACAAATATTTGTAGTAGCTCTATTCAAAGTATTCCTAAAGCAGAAATAACTCAAATGTTCTTCAACAGGTAAATGAGTATATCACCATAAAATGGAATACTATTCAGTAATCAAAAGAAAGGAAGTTAGTGTTCTATTTCAAAGTTGTGCTGAGTGAAAGAAGTCAGTTTTTTCAAAGTTACATATATATGATCACATTTATATAACAATCAAGAAAAGGCCAAACTATAGCAGCAGAGAGCACATTAACATTTGCCAAGGATTAGGGATGGAAGGAAGGCAGAACTCCAGAGGACAGCACAAGGCTTTTTGAAATGCTGGAACTATCTTTTCTGATGATTATGGAGGCAACACAAATTTATACATAGTAAAATGCATCCAAGTCTACAGTACATTACTTTAGATCCAAAACTAAAAAAAAAAAAAATAGTCTTCGTATACTCCACCTGAATCTTTCCTGTATGGATATATATTAATAGAAGTCTTCTATATTACATAATATTATATAGCTCATTTTAATTTTGAAATGTTGTAAATAGCTTGTAATGTAATTAAATATGTATTTACAGGTCAATTTGTAATGGCTGGTTGTGTCCCATTGAATGGATATAGCACAGGTCGTGTAAATCGTCTCCTGTTGTTGGACATTTGGGTTGCTGCTGATTTTTCAACATTAGAAATGATGCTGTGATTATCATTCTTATTAAGCTAAATATTTGCACAAAATCCTAATTATACCTCAGTAAGTTTTTACAAGTTGACTTGCTGGGCCAAAGGCCTGAACTTTTTTTTTTTTTTTTTTTTTTTGAGAAGGACAGAGTGTGATTTATTTATTTATTTTTTTTCAAGGTTATAGAAGACTTTATTTTTTTTTTTTTATAAATTTTATTGTTATATTCCCCATACAATTGCAGCCCCCCATTCTGACCCCAATCCCTCCCCTCCCGCCCCCGCCCCCCTAAAAGTGTCTCTGGTTCATAGTTTTTTGTTGATTTTGATTTTTACTTTCTTATAGTTATTCATTTTCCTGGTCCCTTATTTAAGTTTTCTAGATTCCTGCTATGAGTGAGACCATCCGGTATTTTTCTTTTTCTTTTTGGCTTATTTCGCTGAGCATGATCCCTTCCAGCGCCATCCATGTTGCAGCAAATTGCATGTGTTTATCTTTTTTGAATGCTGAGTAATATTCCATGGTATATATGTACCACATCTTCTTGATCCAGTCATATATTTTTGGGCATTTGGGTTGTTTCCAAAGCTGAGCTATTGTAAACAGTGCTGCTATAAACATAGGGGTGCAGGTGTTCTTTGGGATTGATGTTTCTGTGTCCTTTGGGTAAATACCTAGGAGTGGAATTGCTGGATCATATGGAAGCTCTATGTTTAGTAGGTCCAGAAATCTCCACACAGCTTTCCACAGTGGTTGGACCAGTTTGCACTCCCACCAACAGTGCAGAAGAGTTCCTTTTTCTCCACACCCTCGCCAACATTTGTTGTTGCTGGCTTTTTTAATATGTGCCATTCTCACTGGTGTAAGATGGTATCTCATGGTAGTTTTGATTTGCATTTCCCTGATGACAAGTGATGTTGAACATTTTTTCATATGCCTGTTGGCCATTTGCATTTCCTCTTCAGAGAAGTTTCTTTTAAGCTCTTCTGCCCATTTTTTGACTGGATTATTTTCTTTGTTGTTGTTGAGTCTCATCAGCTCTTTGCAGATTTTTGTGATCAGTCCTTTATCATTAGTGTTGGGTGCAAAAATGTTCTCCCAGTTGGTGGGGTTTCTCTTTGTTTTTGTTATTGTCTCTTTTGCTGTGCAAAAGCTCTTTAATTTGATGTAGTCCCAGCTGTTTATCTTTGCCTTCACTATCACTGCTTTGGGTGATGTGTCTGTAAAGATGTCTTTGATGAACTTTTTAAAGGCTTTTAACATGTTTGTCAAAATGTCCTTCAGAAAAGTGGTGCCCTAATGTCCTTTCCAGGGTTGAGAGGTCAATGAGAGTGTTTCCTTCCCAGTGTGTGCCACTGTCACCTTACCCACATTTGCATGCTATGTGGCATTAAATCTTCACAGGCCTTCCACATACGTTGCAACCATCTTTAAACAATAAAACAACTCACAGAGCCTACCATATTGTCTGACACATAAGAGGAAATATTTAATATTTGGTTTCTGTTTGTTGGCAAGAAAAAATGAATGACCTGCTTATTCTTTGATGATGAATTTTCCTATATACCAATAGCACTTGGGAGTAATGGCATGCAGTGGCCATGACTTCAGCTCCTAGACAGTGAGCCCAGGCAATTTTCTTAATTCACTCTCAATGCATTTACAAAGACTCAGAAGTGAATATATATTTTTTAATTGAACTAACATTACATCATAACATTATATAAGTTTCAAAAATGCATCATTGATAATCAACTTGTATATACTACCTAAGTTTCATCAATAAAACTTGAATTCTATCCTTCACCATACCATTGTCCAAAATATTTTTAATCAAACCACACCCACAAAAAATAGTCATCATTCATCGCAATAGTTTTGTTTATATTTGGTATACATATTCCTATCAATCTATACAAGTATAATTTATTTCTTATTTGGGGTTAGCAGAGGCATAAATGAAATTTTAATTCCTTCTTCCCATGCTCCAAAATATGGTTCTTCACATCCCCCAGACTGTGTTCCTTTGAGAGATCACTCTTCTGGTGGCCGAGATCCCCCTGGTCCATACAGGACACCATGGAGAACACAGCATTGGAGAACACCATCTTGCCCTTGAACAAGTGCTCGAACAGCTTCCCAGAGAATAGAGTGTCCTGTGAGAGCAGGGGAAGAGAAATTTCTTCCTATTATGAAAGAGGAGAGCGTCTTCAGGGAAAAACATGTCACAAAACAGGGGGTTTTGTGTTCTGTGCCCTGAGGAAGCCCCTCGTTGGCCAAGATCTACTTCAGCCTCAGCAACACTACAGGATGGGGTGGTGGCTGTTAAGCAGGGAAGTATCTGTACACCTGCCATGTATGGCTGTTGGTGGGTTTTTCTTTGTGCTTCACCCCCCGTCCTGTTTGTTTAATGTATTTTTTTCCTCCTGCCTTCAGGACACAGTGACACACATTTCAGTTTTGGCAAGAGAAAGTGCCAGTGGGAGAAAGAAGCCCCTAGGCAGATATGTCCAGACTTTGGCAGGCTAATGCCAGATGCTGCTTCACTGTCATTTTATTTTTAGATATAAAACCAACACTTCCCAGAGCAGGAAGAAGGACAGGTGATCCCTCCAGCCCTTTTCCACTTCACTGACTCTGAGGTGCCCAAGAATAACTAAAACAAACGAAAAATGTATGACATTAGAGGCATAGGACTTCTTATATCCTTCTAAAATATGAATGGGACTCCATTACTACTCTGTTTAACAGTTCCAATGAGTCTCTCCTGCTCATTGGAGGAGAGACTAGAGATTCTAAATTCTAGAATAAAATCTCAAATTCTCCCTGTTAGCATTCAAGACACTTTGAATTCTGGCCTTTACCTGGACACCTGCTACTTTCCTCCTACCTTCACCAGACATGCCAAACCATATGCTCCTCCCTGCACATACTGCCTTTATCCCCGACGGCAGCTCAGTCAGCTCTCTACCACCTACCCCATCTGTCTAAGACCCACTCACCTTCCTGTCCCAGTTAAGAAGTCACCATCTCCGGGAGGTGTCCCCACTCCCATCTGCCACCTTTCTAGGCAGAACGAAACACATTCTCCTTTGAGTTTCTATTATCTTTTTTTTTTTTTTCTGTTGCTATGCACTTTTCTTAACCTGCCTTGGAATACAGTCAGTTACAAACATCCCTATCTCTTACTTATAACTAAACATCCCTATCTCTTACTTATAACTAAAAACTGCCTGAGTATAGGGTAAAATGTCGAATCAGCTTTTTCTGCTACATAGCAATTCATACCAATGAAAGACAAGACTGCCTTGATAAGTGGAGGCGACACTCACCTCATCTTATGAAGCTGCTTAAATTGTCCTAAATTCTAGAGATTCGCTCCACGCTGGAAGAACAGGTTAGGCAGGAAATGAAGCTTCAAATTTTGTTTTCACTTCTTGTATTGGTAGTTCTGTGGGACTCCAAGTGGTCATGTCCAGTGGTATTTGGGTTATACTTAGCTGGACTGGGAAAATGTAGCAATTCATTGCTTATGAGCATGCAGATGACTGTGAAAACAGTGAGAATCTATGAGATTTCCAGACAAGGTATAAGTAAGAAGTGCATCAAAGACAGAGCCTAAAGGAGTATCTTTATTTTATGGCAAGGGGAAATGTCATCACAAAGGAAAGTAAGAAATTGTATTTTTTTTAAGATACAAATAAAAACTAAGATTTGAAAGTTTCAAAGAAGAAAATAGAGGACTAGAATTCCATAAAATCCAATGCTGAAAAGTATTCCTGGAGTTTGGTAGTTGGAAAGTCCTTCATGATGTCAGTGAAAGCGGTTTCTATATGGTTGAGAACTGGAAGACTAAGGTTACCTTGGTGGTGGGTGTGGTGTGGTGTGGTAACATATACCAGAAAAGGTGGATGTTATGCTTCAGAGTCACATACTGTCTTGTAAGCCAATGGTACCTTAATTTAAAATAAATATAAGATATATTTTTAAAAGCCAAAAATAAAATACTTACGCTTAGTTACTTCCTTGTTAAGAATGAAACTTGAACATATTATTAGCTAAAGGAAAGAAATCAGTAGAGAAAAATATAGAAGATATAAGAGAAAGTGGGACTCCAGCAAAATATCAAAAGGATTATATACCATCATCAAGTTGGATTTATCCCAGGATGGAAAGTTGTTTCAACCTATGAAAATCAATGCACCACATTAATAAAGAAAAAAATGAATATTTTAATACACAAAGAAAAAGAATTAGATGAAATCCAACCCCATTTCATGATAAAAACATAACAAGTTAGGAGTAAAAGGGAACTTTCTTACCTGATAAAAGGGATCTATGAAAATCTGCAGCTAAGATAATGTGCAAATATTGAAAGGTTTCCCCCTAAAATGAGGGACAAGAACTCCTACTCATTACTTTTTCTCAATGGTGTCCCACAAGTTTTAGCCAGAGTAATTAGGCAAGAGAAGGGAAATAAAAGAATCAGATTTGAAATTACCTGTAGCCACAGATGATATGATCTTGTATACAGCAAATCCACAAAACGAGTATTAAAGCTGTTAAGTTCAGCAAAGTTGCATGATATAAAATCAATGTACAATAATCAGTTTTATCATTATACACTAACAATGGAAAATATCTAAAACGAAATTAAGAAAGGACTTTCACTTTCCATATTAAAAAGAAACACTTTGGAATAATTTAACAAAAAAATATTGTTTTCCTTATTCAAAACTATGAAAAATTGCTAAAAGAAATTAAAGGTCTAAATAATTGGAAAGATATTCCATGCTTACAGACAAAAGATGGAATATTAAAATGGCAATACTTTCCAAACTGATCTACATTCAGTACAACCCCTATCCAAATCCAAGCTAGTTTTTTTTTGCAAAAATTGATAGTTCAAACTAATATTAATATGGAAATTAAAAAAAAAAAACCAGAATACCAAAGCAATTTTGAAAAAGAGCAAAGTTGGAGAACTCACATGTCCTGGTGTCAAAACTTACTACAAAGCTACAGAAATCAAAGTAGTGTTTAGTTAGATAAATAATTAGGTCAAATTAGATCTATAGCTCAATGAAATGAAATTGAGAACCCAGAAATAATGGAAATAAAAATTGACAGCTATTTTGTGATGGGGTTTATTTGTGAAGATGAAAGTATTACAAAATTTAATAGAAACTTTATCAATATATTAAAAAAGCACTGAGTTTTTTTCTTTAAACCGGGGAACTTTATGATGTGTGCATTATATCTCTATAAAGCTATTGTTACAAAGGAGAAATAATTGTTGGCAAGAAGTCCTAGCAAACATAAGGAAGACTAAGCCTCCCTGCTGTGCGTGACTCTGAGAAGAGGAAGAGAGGATGGGTACGAAGGTAGGTTTGCAGGTGTTGGAGGAGGGGAAGATGGAAGCACCTCCATTTTCTGGAAATTGGAGGTGAATTGACTTCTAGAAGAAAGGAGTTGGGTATTGGGTAGAAAGCTTGAAGAAAAAGATGACAGTTTACAAAGTTAGAGGAAGTCCCTGGGAAAAGGGGAGACAAAGTTGTCTAAGAATAAACAAAAGAAGGAAGCTGGTGTTTGCTAAGACTTTCTTTGCATGGCATCTGGCTCTTGGTCAGGCGCAGCCTGTTTTCTTTTTTTCTTTCAGCACCTCTGTAATCTCCACAAGTGGCCCAAGAAGACCGCACTGCTGGGAAACTGTTTAAACAAGCACATGGGTAGGGCTGCGCATGTCACCATCTCCAACATCACTGACCAAAGTGCAACAAGGTCAAGTACTGCAAGTATTTGTGTTTAGGAAGAGTCTTTCCTTCCAAACTTGCTCTGAGATAGATCTGCCAAAAATAAATATTGAAACAAGGTATCGATAGCAACTGGAAATTCAAACAAAGCCAGTACAGGGCAGTGCCCTGAGCAGTAGGGCCATCGAGCAGCAACCAGACCACATCTGAGACCTGGTTCCATCCCCCTAGGGGGCTGAGCAGGGTAGACTTTGTGCCCCTTCTAGTTCACTGTTGGATCTTGACGTCTTCAGCCATCTTCACAACCCAGACCACATCTCCTCTGAGCCGGCTGCTAAGATAAACAGTATAATGTAAAGGAACACTCAGAACTGTTGGGAAGCGTGTTTCATGTGACGCCAATGTCCCCAGGCACTGTATTATGTAGTGTCATGGTTGAATAATGGCCACCCAACTAGATTAATTCTTAAATGCCTGAAACTGATAAATGTTACCCTCCTTTTTTTTTTTTTTTTTTTTTTTTTTTTTTTTTGGAAAAGAGTCTCTGCAGATGTAGTTAAATTAAGCATATTAAGATGAGGGGTATTATTCTGTATTATCTGAGAGGGCCCTAATGTCACCGCAAGTGTTCTGTAAGAGATAGGAAAAAGAGAGTAAGTAACATTGACACAGGAGCAAGGTCAGATGGAGACTGAAAGAAGACATTGCTGACAGCCAGAAAAGGCTGATGAGGCAAGGACCAAATTCTCCCCTGAAGCCTCCAGGTGATACAGCCATGGTCAGTCAGTGGGGAAATAATGATTTGACTCATCATCTGAATCTAGAGATGGTGAGAAAGCTCATGTGGTCCTGCCTGGCTGGTCCTCAGTTCTGGAGAGCTGCCAGTTTGCGGCTCCCACACAATGAGTGACGGAGGCCGAGGCCGTGGCAGAGCCCAGCTATGGCAGAGCCCAGCCCTGGCATGAGGGAGGATGGGTTGTCTGAGCCGGGGGTGGCAGGAGATGCAGGGGGTCTCCCCTGAGCGAGTTGAGAGCCCGGGGGAATAGGTGGGGACACTAAAATGGAGCAGCACATAAATGGAGTCCAACCTTCATGTGAAACAGACTTGAGAAATATTACCCTGGCTGCCTTTATTGCCTCCTTTTACTTTTAAACTTTATTGTCTTGAGCAATTTTAGGGGAATGACCCACCATTCTTTCAGGTGCATCAACATGTCCTTTGTTCAGTTACGGCTGGTCTCAACTTCAAGAATCAGAACCAAATCTAGTAAAAAGATCTTGGTGAGAAATCAGTTCTCACCTAGGCAATATGGCAACTGATTGTAGAGCCATAGTCAACTAAGTCTTACACATGTTGTCCTGGCGTTGCCTGGGAGGCTGAAACTGGGACAAGATCTGGTGAGCAAGGAGGTTACTGGGGCAATGAAAGAAGGAGGACTGGAGAGCAAGAGAGTCTAATGTGCAGTGTGGTTAGTCTAAAGCTGGCACAGCTCTTCTGAATTAGCCTGGATTCAGGCAAGGGGCAGACCTTTGTGCCCTATGCGATTTAGACATGGAAAGTGAATTGTCCCCCCCATGGAGGTAAGGCAGCTCTCTTCAGCCTAAGACAATTTCTGGGAAAAGACTCAGTTGTGATCCCAGAAGTAACATTGGGAAGGGGCACCCTCATGCTCAAGTGGAGATCAGGTTGGTGTATCACGGCATCCATGGCAAATATGTGTCTGGAGAGAGGAGGAAGTCGGGAGCATCAGCCTTTTCCCTGATCCTGGATTTCCTTTGTGGATTGCATCATGTCCATGATCTTCACAGTTCCATTAGTAAGGAGATTTTTCCTTCCCTTCCCATATCTCAGTTCCCATTTCAAGGTGTGGTTAAGAAACTTTGATAGTTTTTAAGATCTGTTACCTTCACCCTAGCCCCTCCACAACTCTCCCTCTCCCCATCCCCAGAGGAGGAGGTCAGGAGCTAATCTAACCTGCAGTCTGTCAAACTCTGGACCATGTGCTCCTCCGGACGGGCTCTCTGGGCACCGGCTGCTTGAGCCCCAAACCTATAAAACTGGTCCTTGGCCTGCTTCTCCTTGTCTCTTGGCTATTTGCTGCAAATGTCTTCTAGAGGCAAAGGACTTGCTTCTCTTCCCTGTGCACTTAAGAATTGCTGGGATAGAGCAGGAGACCCTACATTGGTCTCACCTCCAAGCTACTTTCTCAACAAGTGACCAGAAGCATATCAAGGATGACCGAGAAAACGATAAAAATCATTTTAGTTTGCATTTGACTAGTGACCTATGTATCAATTTTCTACAGTTTTCATTCATGTCACAGATAATTATGAAGCATATTTCATGTCCCAGGCCCTGTGCTAAGTGCTGGAAAAGTGGCATAAACAAAATAGGTAAGAGTTCTGATTTTACAGAGTTCACATTTTATTGGGTATAGAGAAACAGTAAATCAATCAGCAAACAAGCAGATTTGAAGAGTGCTTAATTTTTTTTAAAGATTTATTTATTTAGGGCCTCCCCGGTGGCGCAGCGGTTGAGCACTGGGTTGCGAAACTGCGCGCGGCCTCTGCGGCGCCGGTTCGATCCCCGGCTGCTCCCCGGCCACCAGAGGAGGGTCCCACATGGCGTGCAGACCTCTCCTGCCGCCCGCTGCTCCCCTCAGCAGTGTACTTCAGTCCTTCTGCCTGCTCTGCTCCCCGCTCTGGCTCTGGTGAATTCTCTCACCCTCCCGCGCTTCTGACTGTACCCAGTGCATGTATAAACAAAACAAACAAACAAACCAGCAAACAAATAAATAAAGCATGCCTCTATAAAAAAAAAAAAAAGATTTATTTATTTATACAAGAACTGGGGTACAGGTCAGAGGCACAGGAGGGTGAGAGAATTCACCAGAGAGAGCGGGGAGCAGAACAGGCAGGCAGACCAAAGACACTGCTGAGGGGAGCAGCAGGCGAGACAGGAGAGGTCTGCCGCGCCATGTGGGTTTCTCCTTGGCCAGCCGGGAATCGAACCCACACTGCAGAGGCTGTAAACAGCTTCACAGCACAGCACTAAACATGCTGTACCACCGGGGAGGCCCCTGAAGAGTGCTTTAAATGGGAGTGGTAGCACAGGGCTGGGGGAGAATTAGGGGTGGGATAGCTAGACTAGGTGGTGCCCTGTGGAAGAGGATTTGAACTACCACCTGCATGTCTAGGAAGATCCAGAGCAGAGAGAGCACATAGTGCAAAGGCTCTGGGGTAGGAATGTGCTTTGCAGGCTGGGAGAACAAAATGCCCCATGAGCCTGGTGGGCTATGGTCGAGAGAGAGGAGCAGAGCCTGAGGTGAGGGAGAAAGGCAGGGGCCAGGTGAGAAGGATTTTATACACACTCAGTCATAGCATTTGGCCAAATGCGCAAAGCACACCAGTGGTTTGTGCAGTTAATTGGAGTGTTACGTGTGTAAATATTTTAGCTGCAATAATTGTAAATCTACTTTGGGACATATTAGAAAAAATACAATGAGCATAGCAAAACGATGGTTTCCCAGATTATATTTTTTAGGTGAAACCAAATGAAAAAGCAAAGAGAAGACTGTAGATCTGAGGCTCTAGAGGGAAGAGGGAGAAGAGGAGAGGGAAGGGAGAGGAGAGGAGAGAAAACCTGGAGAGGAAAGAGCAGTGGAATGTGGTGGGATCCTGGGCACCTTGGTGGTGAGAAAACGATGGTGACTGCACCTCGGGGAAGAAATCCTGTATTGTGAAAAAATAAATAAGGATATTGAAAAACAATTATAGTGCAGTGTGACGCAGATAGAGCAAAAGTCTCAAAAGTGGGGTTTGCAGAGCTGAGTTTGGTTTACACACTGCTTTCCAACTAAAAGCAGGAGGGGGCCCCACTCTCAGCCTGTAACACTAGCTGCTCACAAGTGAGCTGACCTACTACTGCCCTCCAGGAGGCCCCCACCCCGCCCAACCCCACTAGGTCAGCAGATGAACTCACATCACTGTGAGATGAGACCAGAGCAAAATGGAATGAGAGGGGTGGGTGTCCCTTCCAGACAGCGCCCTCTGTGCCTTCTCCCACTTTTCCCTCCATCTTTTGGTGGAGAGGGCTCCACTGCCTGGAGGTGGTAGAGATCCCAGTTCGCAGGAACCTGGGGCTCTGAATCATCAGAAGGGTGGAGTGGGGGATACCCACTGCAATCTAGTCTCCTTCATGTTCTTCCCATCCTATCCATTCTCAGCTGCCAAAACATCAACAACAGAGAGAATTAGCTCATGTTCCTGCTTACAACCCTCTATGGCTCCCTATTGCCTTCTGGAATGAAACCCAAACTTAACACAGTATCTGGGGCCCAGCTTCATTGCTAGCTCTTCTCTCGCTCTCCTTTTCCAAACATGCCCTGTCATAGCAAATCGCTTGCTACTCCATTCACAGTCAGAAGTTTCCTACTTCCATGCTTTTGGCGTGTGCTGCTCCTCCTGCTTCAAGTGCCCTTCCCCCTCTTGTGCCCTTGTAATGTGTTGGTGATCCCGCCGGGTTGCAGCACAAGTCAGCTCTTTTCTCCTTGTGGCCGCGTAAATGCCATCGTGTGGGCATTATGGATGTCACATTTTTCTGTCATGACTGGTTTTAGCTAAGAGTTGGTACTGGGTTGGGCCTTCCCTGGTGGCTCAGCGGTTGAGCACTGGACTGCACGGCTGCCCGCAGCCTCTGCAGCACCGGTTCATTCTCCGGCCGCTAGCGAGGGTCCCACAAAAAAAAAAAAAAGAGTTGGTACTGGGGTGATAAGAAGCTCACAGATTACTCATGTACCTGTGTGGCTTTACTCTGCACTGTTTGAAGGTGGGCTCACAGCAAGGGCTTGGAAATGGTTAACCAATGGTCATTTATCGAATGTCTGCCCCATTTCAAACTTGATGAAGAGTGTGGTGTGGAAAAGGACTTCCCCGAGGCAGCTGATTTCTGGACTCCAGTTCCAGCTCACCTGAGAGTGAACGGTGGCCTGGGACAAGGCTGGATAATAACATCTGCCCAGCTGATGAGCTGTCAGTAGAGAGAGCAGGAGCCATCTGGCCCAGTACAGGAACTAAAGAGGTGCATTGTTTGTAGGAGTTTAAAATCAGAGACTAACTAAAATGCAGCCTTCTTTTTTATTGTTACCTTATACAGGTAATTCTAAAATCAACAGGGATAAAGCATTTCTCTCTGTTGGGGCAAACCACTCTCAAATCACACTTGTTTAGAGCACCGCTGGACCATAGTTTAGACCATAAACTATGCTGGACCATAGTTTAGAGCACCGCTGGACCATTTCAGTCCAGTGTGATAGTGTGGCAGCCCCACACTATCCTTCAAAAGCCAGCCAAGGTGTCACCTCTTTGGCAAAGACCTTCCTGGACCTCCCCCCAGCCCTCTGCTCTCCACCCCTCAGAAGTAATGCTCACCTCCTCTGGACTGCCTGTGCTCCTGGCTTCCGTTTTTATTTCCTGGCCTTGAAATGCTGCGTTTCCCTCCTGTTGATGAGTCTGTCTCAGTGGATGCTGATTTCCTTGAAGACAGAGGCTATGATAGATCTGTGTCTTCCTAAAGCTTAGCACAGTGCCTGGATGTCACAGGGGCTCCGGAAAGGAATAAGTAAGGAATGAATGAGCCCAGTTTGAGCTCTTCTGAGCACTGATTTAGGCATGATGGGTTTCCAAGTCACAACCAAATTAAAAGCTCCAATTTATGTTTAGAATGTTGCTGCAGGTCAAGTCTTAATGTCCTGGCTGGGGCACCTCTCCTTGCTGGAACACGACAGGAAGGCATTTGGGTGGTATTGAAATGACTCAATGCCCCGGCAGCTTAACAGGATTACCAAGGGGCTCTCGTTGCTCAGTGAAGCATGGTGGGGGCCCCCCAACAGTGCCAGCCAAGTTAGCAACCTAAGCTGTTATGCCCCCCAACAGTGCCAGCCAGGTCAGGAGCCTAAGCTGTTATCTGTGCGACTGCTTCTCTGGTGCCTGGGGACAGAGGAAATTAAAAAGGCACTATAGTCCACTAGCTGAGAAGAGAAAGGTTCGAAAGAAACAGCCAGTGCCTCCCTCCCCCCATTGAAGTTCATCCCATCTGCCCTCCAGATTCCAGAAGCCCTACCTGGGAGCAACTTTGGATAAAATCTAGAACAATCTCATCTTGCAAATTGGGAAGCTGAGTCCAGAGAAAGGTCTAAACTACTCAAGGCCTGACAGCTGGCCAGTGAGGGAACAGAGAGTTGAATCTGACACTTTCATTCCTCGTCCAGGAAGGGAACTTGTGACCTGCAGCCAGGGGCAGGAATACAGAGCAGAAGGCAGGGGGAGGAAATTCACACCCAGATTTTGGTTTTTAGGTCGGTTCCCCTATTTTTTAAACCTGAACTGAAAGTCACGTGACATAAAATGTACCATTTTAAAGCCTACAACTTAGAGACATGTAATACAGTCCCAGTGTGATGTAACCATTCCTTCTAGTGATCCAAGACACTTTCATCACCCCCAAAAGGACACCCCATGCCCATTAAGCGGTCACTCTCCATTTCCCTCTCCCCTCAGACGAGCAGCCAGCAGGCTGCTGTCTGTCTCTCGGGTTTGCCTTCACAAACATGTCCTAGGAATGGAATCAAACCACATGACTTCTGTGTCTGGCTTCTTCCACTCAGTGCAATGTGTTGGTGATCCAGCCACGTTGCAGCACAAGTCAGCTCTTCTCTCCTTGTGGCCACGTAAATGCCATTGCATGGGCATATGGATGTCACATTTTTCTGTCATGACAGGTTTTAGCTAAAAGTTGGTACTGGGGTGATAAGAAGCTCACAGATTATTCATGTACCTGTGTGTAGCTTTACTCTGCACTGTTTGAAGGCGGGCACACAGCAAGGGCTTGGAAATGGTTACCCAATGGTCATTTATTGAATGTCTGCCCCATTCCAAACTTGATGAAGAGTGTGGTGTGGAAAAGGACCTCCCGGAGCCAGCAGATTTCTGGACTCCAGTTCCAGCTCACCAGAGAGTGAACGGTGGCCTGGGACAAGGCTGCATAAAAACACCTGTCCAGCTGATGAGCTGTCAGGGCTGGTGGGAGGGTAATGAGATGATATCTGCAAAAGTGCCCTGCAAACAACTCTTCATTGCGTGAATTTTTATCTCATTAAAAGCAAAGCAAAACAAAACTCCCCACTAGCCGCCTACCCACAAGAACATGGCTATTGATAACAGAGGGAAATCTTATCCACCAGAATTCCTTTTGGAGAACAGGTATTTACTTGGGGAAAACACCAATGATACAGAGGGGCTTGAACCTAGGACAGAATTATTGAGAACAACAGGGGAAATGAGTTGCTGGTTGCTCAGATGAGGTTGAGAAAGAGGTGGGGGCGGGAGTGGAAGGATAGCAAGAGATGCCCAGGCTGTGATGGAGGTCACCTCCTGACCCCCATCTTCAGAAAAGTTAGCAGATTCAGAGGCCTGGGTACAAGTAGGGAAGGAAGTGGGCCTTGCTCCTCGAACTGATTCAGGGCAGACTGAACAGTGCTTTCAGACAAGAGGGCTGATGCTGATGGCACACGATATGGGCACCTGTTGGAAACCAAGCTATGGATTCCAGACTCTCCCTGGGGTTTGGGTCAAGTTTTAATGGATTCTCTTAGGACCTTAGCTGACACCTGGGTTGCTCATAGCTGGCCATCTGCCAACTGGACATCTGTGCCCATGGGGAGTGTCACTGATGAGGACCATGGAGTCCTTGTACCACTGAGTGACTTGCATGCCTGCACCCCACGCACCTCTCACCCCTATGACCACAGATAAGAAATGAGGTCTCAGAACTGGTTTACTTTTGCTCCCAGTCAATTATTAGTTCAGCGGTTCTTATAGGACAGCTTCAAATAAACAACCTCTGCAAATAAGACAGACCCCTGGCAGGGCACCTGTGTATATATGCTGCTTTCAAAAGTAGAGAACTTACACAGTAACGTGCCTCCCTTAGGGCATAGTAACCCTCTGCTCTTCTGCTCAGTTGCCAGGTGACTTGCTATTTACTGACTTAGAGCACTTAACCCATAAGATCAGTATGAGGCTTAGAGCTCTGCCAGACACAGTTAGCTTTGTACCAGGGGAATGCTGCTCCTCATAAGGATGTCTGTATCCTTTGGCTAAATCATCTCCCTCCTTGAAGTGGATCCTAGGGAAATCAACAAAAACACAAAGTGAAATAGCTTAAGATATTCTTTACAAAAATTATCCATAACATTAAGCAGCCGGAGATATAAAATTACACATATAGGTAAAAGCAAGAAATGTATTGTGAATCACCACAATGACATTTTTGCCACCATAAAATACAGATTGGAGCAATATGGCGAGTGTTTATACTATGAAGCAATAACACAGACTGTGGATAGTGTTTGCTATCTGACTTCAGCTATATAAAAATGTTTATTGTATATGGACAAGAAGATTGAAGGGACTTTGGGAAAAAATTGTTGCAAAAGACAAAGGAACCACAGGTAACTTTTCTTTAATATTGTCTCTTACTTCATCTCGGTATTTAAGTGAGTTCAAACCTGTATTCTTATCCTGTTGTTTATCTACATCTGTTTTCCCCACCCAGTTATATTTCACACATCTGTTTCTATCAAGATATTTATAATTCTGTTTGTGCTGACTTGTTCCTATCTCACTTACCATGTAGATCCTTCTGTAAGTGAAACCCACATGATATTGGGCAAGAAGCAGCTAAACAATTATGTTCCAGGCTGCTGTTGCTTGGGAGATGTTTAATGATACTGCACTGGAAGTGTCACTGTGTGTTTGCAAATGGGGGATCATTTTCAGTTTGGACTCTGATCAGAAAGAGACTCTTCCCACCAAAGAGGCATTTACAAGCCTTCCCAGCAATAAGCAAGCAAAGACCAAAGCTGCCAGGACTGATGAATCCTGATCCTTACCGAGAAAATGCAGCTCTAGCACCATCGTGAACAAGATAGCACTTGTATGTGATCAGTAAGCAAGTGGTGCTCCTGCGTCATCAGTGAACAAAGCAGTGCTCCTCTGTGATCAGTGAGCAAGAAGGTGCTCCCTCCCATATGATCACTGAACCAGACAATGCTCCAGCATGACTGGTGAGCAGCTGCGGTGTTAGTGATCTTCCTGATTCAGAGTGAGCAAATACAGACTTAATCTCTGATCAGTAAATAGAGGAGAGCACAAGTAATGGGCATTTCAGTCCAGAGGAAATGCCTAAGAGGAGACAGGGAAGCAGGGCCCACACTTGGGGCTAACACCACAGGGATCCTTCCCCTAGTCACCTGCATGCCCCCTGGCGCCATCCTTGACATTTTGGTACTGAAAGTCACAATACAGTCTCCATATGATTCATTTTCAGTAAGGTCATGCAGGGGGTGGTATTTAATTCTCATTCCAGAGAGTTTGCTCAGGCTTCCCAGCATATCTTCATAAAGGGTCAGGCAACCCTACAGGGATTGCGCGACAGACACCTGGGTCAGGTTTGGGCTGACATCAAGAATAAGAGTTTAGTACCCCAAGCAGGCAAACCTGCAAGAGTAACTGAGCCTAAAGAATTTTGTTTGAACAGAATAACTTCTTTCTGAATGAGAGGGAAGTCCTTGAACACTAATTCCATAAAAACATTACAGAAGAGTGAGATTCATAGGAAAACAGTCCGTTGGATTGCTTTCCAGGAGGACATCAAATAAATGGGAAAAGATAAGAGGAAGGCTTCAACTCTATTCATTTATACTTTTTGATTTTTTTTTGAACTAGTCATTACCAAAGCAAATAAATGGGTGAATAATCATAAGGTAAAATTAAATTAAATAAAAATCTCCATAGATTGCAAATGACATGTCTCTAGGTTAGGCCTGAAGTTAGCAGACAATTTAGTTGTTGGTAGTAAAAATAGAAGGGTACCAATAAGATTCCTGCTTCATATAATGAGAACCTAACCATCATCTGAATTTGCTATATGAGATTCACTCTTCAGAATTAAGATAATATTGTACCATAAGATGCTCACTTATGCCCTTAAGAGGGAAGAAAAAATCATTTTCATTTAATACATATAAAAAGTGAACCACATCTATCAGAGGGGCAAAGAAGCATCCAGTTCTTCCATGGATATCCGTGGTGCCAAGGGTCAGTGTTTGCATTGTAGAGTAAGAAAAAGTTGGTGGCAAGCCACATTTGCTATGGCAATTCACAGTATCACCTTCTCAGGTTCAGCCTTCACGACCATGAGACAGGACTCTGGTGTGAGTCTCTAAGTCATCCATGATTCTGTTGCAGAGCTGGCCATGCTGGCCACTGGGCCAAGGTCAGCGTACTGACCAGAACCCAGGGCTGGACACTGGGTAAGCTGGTGACTAGGCCCGGAGCACCACAAGTATCCTCCAAAAACAAAGTGTTATTTCTGCTTCCAAAGGGGCCAAAGACACTCTGCCAAGGCCCTATGCCTCCTTGGGCATGATGGGGGCAGGCCTCAAAAAGGAAGGAAAGGAAGCAGCTGAGAGAACCATGGTGAGGAGACCGCAGGCCTGTTATCTGTAGGAAAGCTAAGTCCTGGGTGGGACCAGGGAGGCCTAAGGAGGTACAAGGCCTCTGAAATGAGGTGGCATTGCTGTGTCTTTTTGCCTTCCAACCTGCTTTGCTATTTGATAACCTCCTGCCAAAAAGGGCAGAAGATAAGGTTTCTTAATCCCATCTGAACCAATCCACTTATATTCAAGAAGAGAAATGAATCAAAGCAGACAGTCCTAATCCTGTCCTGGGGGAGGGGTTGCTGGTTGTTTTCAAGGAGAATTTGAAATTCTGGGGTAAAGGGATCCTCCAGAAGGTTGGGCCTTCAGCTCCTGGGAAGGGGAGTTTGACCCACCCCATGTTCTGCTTGAGGAGAAGAGCTCAGTAAAATGGGGAAAAGGAGGCCTCTCCCTCTGCATCTCTCCACAGATGCTCTCAGACCACATGCCTAAATCACAGCCCGGGCACACCTCTCTGACACGTAGGTGTCTTCTGTGGCTCCTGCCTGTCTTTCCTTTCACTCGGCCCTTCTGTCTCCAGGGTTCCCTCTCCTAATTGCACACCCAACTGGGCCCATCTATTTCAGGCACAGAGCCTGTCCCAAGCTTTCCTGCCACCACAAGGTAACCTCTGCTAGCCCATTCCCCTAGAAACCATTTCCCCACTTTCCAGTCTCCCAAAATGTCACCCTTTACACTCTTAGCTTTTCTGCACCCCAAAAGTCATCTCTTTGACAAAACATTTACTCATCCACTGCCCTGCACACTATGTAAAGAGGAATTTCTTCATCTCTACCAAGAAGAATTTTTCCTGTTTTTCTCAGGGTTCATCACTTTCTCCTTTGCTTTGTGTTATTGTGGGCTTGACTCTGAGTGGTCCCCTCAGGGTGGTCTGTAATGCTGATGCAGGGGGCTACCTGTAGGTCCTGGAGGGACTGCTTGAGAAGCCGAGGTAACAGTCACCAGGAGAAGTAGGCTGGCTGAAGGGCTGCAAGCATGCTTTGGGGGGGGGAGAGCTCAGCCTGGCTGACCTGCTTCCCTGTGGCTCCAGGGTGTCATGCATCTGTGAAGCTATGAATAGTCGCAGCAAAGGCCACACTAAGCATCTTTTCTGGTCCTACCCCCAATCTCAGGTTCAGGGAGATTCCTTGGAGATCAATGTTTTAAATTATCACTCATGGCATGCTGTGCAAAGGCCCTCCTTGCAGGAGCTGTCTAATGCTGACAGCCCTCTCCCAAGGCACATGTGGTAGCTTTTAGGGCAGACTGTTTTTTCTTGTTGTGCCCTCCTGAGTTTCCCAGGCCCTCTGGCCTGCCTGGCACAGGTAGGGCTCTGAAGAGAGTTGTCCTTGTCCTGGTGTGCTCCAGAGGCGCCTGCCCTCTTGGGAAGATGGAAAAGGCACAAGCACCTGGCTTCTTCCTTCCCACTGCGTCTCAGGTCTGGTGTCTGCATCAGCCAGAGCCAGGCCCCTGGAGTGCTGTGGTCACTGGGTAGAGAGGACAGGACCCAGGGTAAGGAAGAAGGACAAAGAGTGATCCCTTTACTCTTGTGCCCTTTTGGGGAGAAAAGAGGGAGAATTTTACAGGAGCCTGTTTTCTGGGCAATTCGGCATCAAACAGCAATGAGGCCTGGAATCTTGCCAAGTCTTTGTTTTGTTTTGTTTTTTTTCCTTTCCTCCAATCAACCCAGGGCGTTGGGAGCTGGAGGGCATGGAGGGGGTGGGGGTTGCACGCACACTGGGGCTGAGAGAGAATGCTGAGCCTGCAGAAGCAGTCCATTGAAAGCTCCAGCTCTGAAAGGCGGGGCGGGGGACACCTCCAGCCTACCACCACAAGGGCAGCTCTGTCCTGTGGGCACAGGGCTCTGTCCCAGCCCCACTGGCTGGGAGAAAACAACATTTCCTTATAAGGCCCCGACTGCCTTGCCAAGGCTGGACGCTCCGACAGACTGTAGCTTTCCATTCTCCTCGCCCAGCTCCAGTGCAGACCTTGAATATAGCCCTTGTTGTCAGGCCCCTCCTCTCCTCCATAGCCCCCACCCCATCCACTTCCATTCCCTGTCAGAGCCAGCCCCAGCGAGCAGGATAAACAGCCCAGAGCCTCTCCCACGCAGGGCTCGCCTCGGCTCAGGCCTGCTGGAGGCAGCACAGGGTAGCAGAAGGAGGAACAGCAGCCCACAGTTACCTTACCTGTGTGCCTAGCTTCAGCAAAGGTCCTGACTTCTGTGGACCTGTTTTTCCTTCTGGAAAGTAGGATCTAGTTGCCACAGGGTCCAAATTCTTTGCATTGCATTCAGCGCCCTTCCCAGTCAGTCTACCTCCACAGCTTGACCCTTATTTGCTACCCCTATCACTGGGTTCCCCAAACTCCTCCCCCTACCCAATATGCACTCTGTTTACACAGGCTGCCAGGGCCTTTGCCTGTGGAAGCTAAGTTAAATACCTACAGAAGGCAGCTATGCTCGCTACTATACCACCAACACTGTACAATGACCAGGTCATGGAATCAGTCTAAGTGCCCAACGACAGACAACTGGATAAGGAAATTGTGGAATGCATAGTCAATGGAGTACTACGCAGCTGTTAAGAAAGATGAAATAGTGCCTTTTGGGACAGAGTGGATGGATCTCAAACGAACTGATTGGGTTAAGTGAAATTTGAAGAAGAGATGTTGGATGGTTTTACTGATTTGTAGTATATAAGTAACAAAAAACATATACTGCCTAAAACAATTCTTAGATTTAGTGAAAAATGTACTGGTTACCAAAGGTTCAGGAGGAGAGGACAGAAGAAAGAAGGGCTAGTCGGGCACTGGCAGGGAAGATTAGTGGGGAAGATTAGTTCCCCACTAATGGAACCCCAAAGTGATAGAGACATGTAAATGACTAACGAATTAGTGAAAAGCAATAATTTTTTTAAAAAAATGCCTACAGAGTTCAACTGACAGCACCCCACCCTGAGTATGCCTTTCCTCCCTTCCCCAGGAAAATTAACTCTTTCTTTTCTCCCCATCACTTACGTGCACCCATTTTAGAGTCTTTCTCATTTGCCATTGCAATGATTGCAATGATTGGTGTATTGCCTGTTTCCTTTCAGCCTGTAAACTCTTTAGGCTCATGTGGTCTCCTTTGTCTTTCTATTCCTGAGCTTTCTTATTCTTATAGTCATAGGCACATAACAGATGCTTCATGGAAGATGGGTGCCTAAATGCATGAATGCATAATGTTGGGCAAGTTCCAGAGACCACTGGCATTCACAATGTAAACTATAAAGTACTGAGCACCTGCGAAGAATAATGTCTGTATCATGCTGCCCTCTATCCAAAATTCTACCCTTCTGTAAGCCATCTTACCCCTTTCACTGTCTGCCCAGTCCATATCCTGAATTCTGGGCTCACTGCAACCCCTCTGGGGGCCTAACATCCAGCGCTAAGACTTTACTGTCCTTAGGACTTTACTCGTCCTTTACTGGGCTTTACTGGGCTCAAAGGGTTTTTGGACATTCTCCAGAACTTTTCACACTGACCTCTTCCATGTATGTATCATGTGGCCAATAAAGCAGGTTAAATAAAGGGACTTGGAGGACGCAGCCCTGCCTCTCTTACCATTTATACATGTTAGATTCTCACAACATTCCCAGGAAAAGAATGCAGCGGCTTTAGCAGTTAGAAGCACTCTGATTACTCTAATGTCAGCATTGGACTGTTGAAGAAATGAGCCCCTTCAATGAAAAGTAGAATTCCTACCAAAATCAGAATCAGCAGCATACCTGGCATCCCCGACTCTTGCCCACAAAAACACTTACCCTGCATAGTTGCCTGTTAGAACAGGATGATGATGGATGTAGCTGTATATATTGTTGAGCTGAGTTCTTATGGGTCTGAGATGTGTCAAGTTCCAAATAAAAAATTTCAGTCTCTGCCAGAACAAATCTTTCTGAAATGGGGATTGGGCGAATTATCAGGTGAGGGATTTGCAAATACAGCATAGTTAAGTACTGTAGGGAGATTCTATTCCCCATTATCCTTACAATACTTTTAAAGAGGAAAACCTTATCCCAAGCTGAAACGCCCTATCCATCACATATTCATTTTCTCAGAGATAATGTTTATAGAACAAGGCTCACCGTTGATCATGAACCCTTTTTGAACACTATTTGCCAGAGAGCCAGATTCAGGATGTAAGGTGGGGTCTGCCTTGGGCTCCATCCAAGAGGATTTAGTTACTCAAATACCAAAAAGAACTTATTATCATAAGTGTTCTCCTAGAAGATGCCTAAGGGCAGACCATGCAGGAAGCAAGAAATAGAAAGAATAGTTGAACAGGAAATAGGAGATCAAGCTCTGCTCCCAACCTTGACACTGTGAAACCTCCAGCAAGTCAACTGTCTCTGTTAGTCTTACAGTTCTCAGTTACAAAATGGGAATGATATTTTCAAAATCTAAAGACAGTAAGGATGAGATCAATTAAGAATATAAAGATGAAAGTGTTTTAGAAACAATAACAAAAAAATCTATATGCTGAAATAAGGGCTAGTTATTAATAGGTGGTAGTTCTCCCCTTGGGGCAATTCTTCTGGGCACAGAAGAGAAAACAGCTTCCTTTTCCAGGATCCTGCAAAGCTTGCTCCATCCCCCAGCTCTCTCATAGCCACTGGCAGCCACACTATATTGCTGATCACTTTCCAGGAAATCAAGAGGGGGTGGGGCTGCTCCTGTTAAGGAGTCACTTAGAGAAGCTGGAGAGCAGACAAAGGGAACCATTCTCTCAGCTGGTCTTCACCTCCTCTTTCTTCCCAGGTACAGAGAGTAGCCTTTTGCCAAGTCTAGGCTCAGGGCTAAAGCTCTTGGTAAATCTGGGAGGTCATTTCTCTTCTCTGAGCTTCCATTTCCTGATATCTAAGATAAAGAGGTTGAATAGAATGTTATTTAAGTTTAGAGGTAACAATGTAATTTATTGCCAAAAAAAACCAAAAAAAAACACTTTTGCAAGTGAAGACATTTATAATGAGCACCCCATGGTGGCCACTACCAGTAAGACTGACCCAGACAAACTGCACGAATGGACATTTATACAAGCCTATTTCAACTTGCATTATTATAGGGGAAACAAATGACTTGGGAAAAAATAGAAATTTCAGTTCCCTCAGTGTTGTCTTCACCACATTGAACTTTTGACTAGTACTAAAGGTTGTTTCTACATTGTACTTGGTCACCAAGAGCAAACTCAGTGCCAAGTTATACATATATAATAGCCTGCAGGTCGTGAAGCATTTCTACATCCTTTATCCCTGTGCAAGAGCCCTGTGACGTAAGCTTATGCAGGTATTAATTCCAACTTAAAGATTAGAAGATGAAGACCTTGAAAAAGTCAAGAACTTGCCGGAGGTAATGGCACAAAGGGAAACATGAGCAAGTCCTAGATTCTTAGCCCTGTGCTTGTTAGATTAGGCCAGATTAGTAAGGGAGGCACTTGATTTGCAATGCAGACTGAGGTTCCGTGCAAAAATTTCTTCTCCTTCCATGACAATGATATGCAAAGTACAGATATTTTTTAGACCCACTAAAGCTGGAAGTTTACCAGTCTGCTGAATTTGTAGATGAGGAAACCAAGACCGAGAGAATGAGTTGTCCAAGATTTCCCATCAAGACCCACAACCAAGTAGAATTTAGATCCTCATACTTCTTCTTTAGAACTCTTTCATATTAAGCAAACATAAATATACATAGGAAATCAAACATAATTTATATCCCTTCACTATCTTTCAAAGACTCATGAATAACCTTTTGATTTGCTAGTGTTGAGGAGCCTCAAGTTAATATTTCTTTCCTTTAGTTTGGAGAAGTGGCAGTAGAATACATTTAACTATAAGACATTACCACAGCCACTTATTTCTCTTCCCTCCTCCTCCAGTGAAGATTAAATTAACTGAAGTTTCCTCGTGGGCAAAGCTTCCATAATTCAAATGTTCCAAGACTCCTAAGAGCAAAACCAAAGGGAGCTTGCCATAAAGGGATAAGCACTTGAAAAATGAAGAGTTATGAGTTGAGGTCTGATACAGCTACTCCTTTGCAGCATAATCTTGACCAAGTTATTCCCCCTCTCTGGATATCAGTTTCTTCATCTGTAAAATAAAAAAGTTGGCTTAGGTAATGTCAAAAATTTCTTTCAGCGCTAACAAGACATGAGTGTACAAACTGCTAGCATAGATGTTTTTGAGTGAAAGACTGATCAAATTCTTTTCTGTCCATTAACCTTCATAAGAGTCACTGCCCAGGAGAGTTTTCACCATCACATCTTGCTGACAGATATTTCCTGCCCCTTTGCCTTCTGTGCCTTTGGCCTACTGCAGGTTAGCACAAGGGAGCTAAGAGAGGCAAGGGAGTCAATCACCCTCTCCACTATAGACCAAGGTGTTGAGTTAAATCAGAGACCCTAACCAAGATGTCTAATTGACTGCTCCCTCATAAATCAATACAGTACTAGAAAGCATTGCTCAAAGTCTGATCATTTATTTGCTTACTTATTACTTGAGTTTACTGCTGTATGCATTTCTCTAAGGAACTGTAACTACAAGGCAAAATAATGACTCCACGACATTCACTGATGTCATTGTTTTAGTCTTAATGTCCCTAAAGGTAGACAGAAATTTTCCAAAAGACATATATGACAGTAACTTGTTTCTAATGCTGAGCACCAACAACCCAGCTTGTGATTCTGAAGGTTCAGATCCAAGATATTCATTCCGTCCATCTTTTTTTCTTTTTCTTTTTTTGAAGTGGGAATGGTAAAGCTGATTGGAGTTAAATTCTCCATTTATTTGCCCAGCACCCTCTCTCTTGCTTCTCATAAAGAAAGCTCTTACTTTGTGGAAGAGTAATGCACAGGACAGATTCTTCCCAGATAACCAGAGATACAAATGTAGATCCTAGGCCTGATCCACTACTGCATCCCATATCTATCCTTGGCCACAGAGGAGATAAATGTGAGACCAATGCGAGTCAATCTAATTCATTGCTATGACTTTTTCGCTTTTAGAGAAGATAATTATTTTTCCTCACTGCTTTTACTTAATTGGTAGAATGTGAATCTTGTAGATGACTATCCTGCCCATATATGGAGAAAACAGGAGAGAGAAAAAAAAAAACCTTATGGTATTGTGTGAGCCCCTGGACTCAGCCAAACCTAAAGCCAAACTACTCTTAGACATTTTTATTACTTAGCTAATAAATACCCTTTGGGTTTAGGCTAGTTTGAGTTAGATTTCTACAGTTTTCAACCAAAAGGAATCCTGACTCATGTTAGCTTCTTATTAAATCCACCATAGAATTTTGAATGCCAGAGTTAAAAGAACTTCTAATGGGTTCCATCCTGCCTATTGTATATGTGAAGATCTGTTCAGTGTTACCCAAAGAAGTTACAGGACTAGAGCTTTCCTGGTGGTACAAGGGGTTAAGACGCAACCTATGAAGCTGTCCGCAGCCTCTGCAGCACGAGTTTTATCCTCCGGCCGGCCAGGGAGCAACCCACATGGCGCAGCAGACCTCTTCTAACTCGCCCGCTTCTCCCCTCAGCAGTGTACTTTGGTCAGTCTGCCTGTCCTGTTCCCCACTCTGTCTCTGGTGAATCCTCTCGCCCCCCGCACCTCTAGCCTATACCCCAACTCTTGTATGCATAAATAAAAAAAATATCTTAAAAAAAAAAGAAATTACAGGACTAGAATGCTGAGTTAGTCTAAAGGTCCCATTGAGGTCACTTCCTTCAATCCTCAAGTAGATTCTAAAGTGTAAAATACAGGATACTGAGTCTCAATTTCAAGCATCGTTCTTTTTAAGAGTCTTAGTAATGTCATAGCCCTGAGTCTCCCAAAGTGTTCTGATCATGCATTTGTGACATCCTTTTATTTTCAGTAGTACTTTTATTGCTCTTATGATTCCAGAATAAAATGCCTAGGTTCAAATTGTGTCCACTGTTTACATACAAGTTGTATAAACTTGGACAAGTTAGTGATAGTATTGTCACAGTATTGTGCAGCCGTTTCTTCATCTATGAAATGAAAGTGATAAAAATAGTGCTCACTTCACAAAACTATTGTAGCATTTACAAAAAAACATGCAAAGCATTTAGCCCAAGGCCTGTCAAAGAGCACTCAATAATTTTGACTATTACTCTTAGTTACGGTTTTTGAAATAACACCAAGAGACAAGAAGCTTACAGACAAGAAACACAGACCAAAGAGGATAAAGGACATGCCTAAGGCCACATTGCAGTTAGAGGAAGAACTGAGACCAAGTTCCAACTCACATGATCTTGCCCTAAATTGCGTTCCATAAACCAGTTGGTAATTTCAGATTGTGTTTATGCATTCATACTTTCTTTGATTCTTCTTTCATTCTTTCATGTACTCATTAAGCAAATATTTCCTGAGAACTGCTTATCCCTTTCTGCCCTAAGATCTATCATTCAGAGATCTGAATTCTAGTCTCAGCCCAATGAAGATTGTGTAAGTATTTTGACCCACAGTGCTTAAAAAGACAACTTTTAATAACTTAGAGGTTTCTCATTAAAACGCAGATTTCTGGTTTCTTTTGAAAAAGCACAAGATTAGCAACACAAGCTGGAATCATTTTTTTAGCTTAGCTATCCTTTTAACTGTAGTAACATTAAGATTCTTTCCACCAGGCTGGAACCTTTACACTGGCATCTTAGACTTACTCTTTTAGAGGGGATACATCCTCCTAATTAGCGGTGAAAGTTTGCTTCAGCTCTAATCAGACTATGAATTCAGGGGAAAAGTCATCATAGCTTATTAATCATGCAAACTTAAACATGTTTGCTGGAAGAGGGGTCAAAGGGGAACTGAATGTTTTGTAATAACCTGGAAGGGGGAGAGAGAGAAAGAAAGATTTTGCTATCCAAGATTCAGCATGGTTTGATATTTTGGGGGGAGAAATGGTTCTAGACCTGAAAAAATATTTTAAAAATGTTATCTTCTTTTCCCCTAAGGGCATTTGAGTTGGTAAATCTGGATCTTACTGTGATATACTGGTAACCTAGCACTCTGAAGACAGAAGTCCTGATTGTAGAGCTTGCTAAATTCTATGGGTGAGTATACTTTCACCACTGCCATATGCAAGGATAGTTTAACAACTGATATAAAATATTTTTAAAATTTTAACAATTTACTCTTTTAAGTCAGGATAAGTAGCTTAGCACACCAGGTCTAATTCTGGTACATGGAAATACAAAAACCTTTTTACTTTTCTCAATCTCTGAACTCAACAAAAGAGACAAAAAAAACCAACCACCATGAAATATAATCCATGTTGCTTTCAGGGAAATGTTGGTCTAGTTCTGGAGATAAAGTAACACCTTTGAAACAATTAGAGGACCTGTTAAGAAGAACCAATGCTTATCCGACATCTCTGTCGGAATGTCCAAAATAGGTTTCTTAAATTTCCTGCCAGTGCTGTATTATATTCCCTCAAACTTTCTATTTTTAATAAGTAACTTCCACCTAGTTCTTAAGCTAGATGAATAGGGGTTGCCCCTGATTCCTTCCTGTATGTCAACCCCGTCCCCCCATAGAACAAGTTTATTTATCCACCTCCAAAATTTAACTTGAATCTCCTTTTTTTTAGCATCCTACTGTACAACTAATTCCTGTCCCCATTTTTACCCCTGTCCCCCTCTAGGTATCTAAATTCTCTCAGTTCTTCCTTACACTGGCTATTTCTTCTTGCATCCCTAAGCACTTGCCACAGCAGATTTCTTCTCCTTCAGACACCAATGTAAATGCCACCTCCTTTTAGAAATCTTCTCTTCCCATGCTATTGTACGGGCAGGATGGCTCCTAGGTCCGAGCATAGGCTTTCTCAGGCTTTTATTGAGCTTTACATACAGTGTGGCAAACAGGTACACTGCACACAGGGGTGTCTGAGGGCCAGGAGGCCAGAGGCCTCCTGGGCCCCAGGTAAGTCTTCACTCTGGGCTTCTCGGGCCTCTTTTCTCTCCTTCTCTTTCCTGCCTCTTTCTTGCTTCTCTCCTGCTTCTGCTTTTCTCCTGACTACCTCAATACTCCTCCCATGGCCCACAGAAGTAAACAAAACTATTTGCAACAATGTAACAACTGCAGGTGCCCCATCAGGCAGGGCAATCCTAATGGTGGGAGGGCAGAAAAGCCTGAAAACCATTTACCAAACCATTTACCCTACAGCGATATAAAGTAGCACTAACTACCTGGCCAGTAATTCTGCATTCCCCCAATCCCCTTAATTATTATATTATTTTGGCTACATGTTTATGTTCTATCCCTCTCCCCCACACTCCACAAAATCCACAAAATATAAATTCCATGAGGGTAGGGACATTTTATACTTTGTTTTTGCTCTGTCTTCTGCCTAAGAAAGTACTTAGTACACAGTAGGTATTAAATATTTGTTAAGCGAATAAACAAATAAGTGAATGAATGAGTGAGTGATAAAGGTGAGGTGAGGAAACTTGACATTTCAAAGTTCTGTTTTGATCTTAACATTTTATTTTTTTTTAATAGAGGCATTTATTTATTTATTTATTTTTTATTTGTTTGTTTTGTTTATACATGCACTGGGTACAGTCAGAAGCGCGGGAGGGTGAGAGAATTCACCAGAGCCAGAGCGGGGAGCAGAACAGGCAGAAGGAACGAAGTACACTGCTGAGGGGAGCAGCGGGCGGCAGGAGAGGTCTGCGCGCCATGTGGGACCCTCCTCTGGTGGCCGGGGAGCAGCCTGGGATCAAACTGGCACTGCAGAGGCCGCAGGCAGCTTTGCAACCCAGCGCTCAACCGCTGTGCCACCGGGGAGGCCCCTGATCTTAACATTTTAAGAGCCTTGACTGAGAGTATAATTTTGTGCCTTCTGATGCACCAGCTCTTAGCAGAATTCAGTGGGAGGTAGATGAACAATGTCACCAGTAGTCAGTAGTAGTTAGGGAAGACTCCCTGGAAGAGGTGGTAGATACACTGGATTGTTTCAGCCTTCATAATTACTTACACAAAAGACATCTGTCACCTTACAAAAGTTTCATCCTAATCTTCATTCAATTGTAAATTACTCTGCAGCATTTCAAATGTGTTTGTGTTTATAAAAACTTGATAAGCACACTTTCAGGAACATCTAGCTTCTAAACTGCTCTGACCTTGAATATCCTGTGTTTCTCTCTCTGTGTGTGTGTGTGTGTTTGTGTATACCTGTGCACCACCATGATTATTACTAGGTTTAATTTGATGCAGATAAAGAACATGTTGAATTTGCCCAGAGGTGCATAGACTCTGACCCCCTTGGCTGGCCTGATATCTGAAGGAGTGATCTGTTCCACACCCCAGAGGAGACCCACTTAGGACAGGAAGTGAGTCATCTGTGTTCCACAGAGGACCTATCACAGGTTGGACTGTACTAAATGTGAAACAGATTAAGTTGGAACAAAATCATGACATATCTGTTCCCTCCCACACTGTGGGACATTTCATAAGCCCTTGGTACTTCACTCTGAAACTTTCGGAGCTGGAGAGGTCTTCAGAAATCACCTGTCTGATCTCTCTTTTCTATGGAAGGCTGAGAGAAGGCTGGCAACTTGTCCAGCGTCACACAGGGTGATTAGAGCAGAGCCAGCTTCAGATCACTGTCCTAAAGCCAATAGAATAATGCACATATTAGCTGAGTTTTTAAAGAAAACATCAATTTTATTATTTTCTTTAATCTTCACTTGTAACTTGATGAATTACTGATTGCAAAATAAAGCTTTAGCAAGTGACATCCCAATGGTATCAGCTTAAAACACTGAAAGTTTTCTTCACATAATGAAATGCAAGACAATACACACCAATTTACAAGAGGTTAGTATTTTAACAATCAGCAAAGAAATATGACATTTTGAAACAACAAAAAGAACAGATTTGTCTCATTTTAAACTGTAGTTAAGGTGTAGAGATGAGGGTAGGGAACTCAAAGTTTGATTTAAGCAACTTAAAGTTTGTTCTAGATGTGAAAGCCATATGAAGAATTCATGCCAATCTGTTCAACTGTTACACGTGATATACTGGAGACTGGAGGAGGGAAAGAGGAGTTCATGTGTGAATGTTTTCATCTGTCAAATGATCAGCTGGAGTTCAGAAAGTGTTTCTAGACAGAGATACATTTAAACATCATGTTGCCTGACTGGCAAACACATATCTTTTGTCCAATTCCTTTACTTTTAGCCTGAAAAGATACAACTGTGTGATAAGTCAAGTCCCAGTTAAGAATTAGAAACAAAACTTCACTCTTCTGAGCTCTCAAATTTACCTTTCTGTATCTTTCACCATGGCCATCAACTTCTTGGGGCCTCTGGAGACAGAGAGAGAGGAGCCTTTCTGCAGAATTTATCATGCATCAACTATGGGACTTTTGATCAGTGTTTCTCAAAGTTGGGGCATATAGAAATCACCTGGGGGTACTCAGTAAAGTGCAGATTCCTGGATCCACTTCCAGAGCATATAGTCTCATAAGTCTGGGATGTCCCCAAAGATCAACATTTTAACAAGCACTCCCATTGATTCTGATACAACTAGATAGTGGAATAAACACACTGAAATCCTGACGATTGTAGGTAATTTTTCCTCTTTTCTCTGAACCCATGTGTGAACTGGAGGATATTGGGCCAGAATCATCTCTAATATCTCTTCTTGAGTAGGCCATGGCGATCTCAAGATTTGAGAACTGCCTTGCCTCTGGGTTACCTTGGTAACCCAAACGGGCCATGTGCCTTATTTTCTAGCCAAACAGGCCAGAAGCATTAAATTCATGTTATCATTCAAGCAGACCTCAATGTGAACCTGGGAGGGACTCAGGAGTTTGCAGTCAGTGACCTGTGCTGCCCAGTGTTCTCTCTGTGACTTGCTATCCCCTTCAACTGGCCATGGCCATCACTTCAGGTCCTCAAATAGCACCCCACAATAGTGCCCCACAACCCACTGGGCAGTAATGCCTTGGAAAAACCTAGTTCTCCAGACCACTGTTTCTATTTTATAACTTGAGCTCACCACACCTACCCCTCAAAAGCTCACCACACTAACCCCTCAAATTCACTACGCAGGATGAATCTCCAGGTTAATCAAGTTGAAAAACCTGCAAAAAAATCCTGAAAAAATAATTAATTCCTTAAAAATAAAGGACTCTAGACAGAGGAGATGGTATTTTTTCCTTCTTTAAGATCTTCTTTAAGATGATTACATAAAGCAATTACATATTTTTCTTTCACATTTGCAAATCCTCTAATTGGAGAGTCACCTGTTATAACTTAGACCTGAGAAACAGCATGTTCCCAGCCCATGGCTCTCCTGGGCAGTGGATCTTCTAGCTCCTTCCAATGCCCTGAAGTCACACTTGCCCTAGCCATGGCTTCTCCTACCTATAATTACCAGCTTTTCCCCAGTGGGCTCAGGAGTGCTCAGCAGGTCCTCCCTAAGGTCAAAAGATTCCACAATTGCCTAATTATTTCTGCATCTTGACTCTGGACCTGTCTTTGAAGGCATCTTGAGTCTTGCATTTTAGCTCCAATAAGTTACTCAACTTGAATCTTCATCCTCCTTCAATATTTATAATCCCATATCCTTTTTGGGGTAGAGGTTAAAGCTCGAGCAAAGCACAAAATACATGGCAGACTGAGAAGGTTGCCATAAAGTCACCACAAGTTGCCAAAATATGAATTCCCAAGTGCAATGGAGTGCCCACTGCCTCAGAACAATTTGTAGTGTACAGGTAATGACCATTGGCTGGAAGAGCCCGGCCAGGTTTACCACTTCCTACTGATTTTCAGAAGGTCTACCATACATTAGCTTTCCAATCCCAGATGGAACAATGTATATATGTGTATCTACACATATACCCTATATCTATATCTATATCTATATATGTCCTATTTGTCAAAGAAAAAAGTGTTAGAAATTAGGGTTAAAATGGATGTGTGTTGTTAAACTAACTTCCTTTTCCATTCTCCACTGTTCCCAAACTGAGCTGCTATAATTTCAGACAAGTGCAAAGAAACTGGTCATTAGAATTTATGATTTTAACACTAGTAAATGCACTGCTTCTGTTAGGCTTTTTGAAATACTGAGAACATTTTGAAGACACACCTAATTGGTTATACTGTAGAATCAATTCCCCTCTTCTGGTTACAGGGCTGACCCCTTTCCTTTAGCTATACTCTCCCTCTCCTCCCCCCACACTACCACCACCACCATTTTCTAGAGTTTCCCCAGCTCCAGAAATGGACTTTAAACAAGTCAATCAGAGTATTGATTTTGGCTACAAGGTCTGTTAACTAATAGTGACCTCTGAAAACTAAGCTGAGAATTCTTTTTGAGAATGCTAGGGAAGAAATAGTCTTCATTTTTCCTGGGGTTGCTACCAATCAGATTGCCACAAAGAGGGGGTAAAACATAAAACCAATACAGAAGGAAGCAAAGTTGAAAGAAGGAGAAGAGAGGCTGGCAACAACTCAAGCACCGAGAAGGCAGACCAGAAGCCAGCTCATACCCCAGTAATATCCCTTTATTTATTATAGCCAATTTGAGTTGGACTTTTGTCACTTTACAACCAAAAGTACCCTTTCTAATCCCCCTCAGCTTCATTGTGCCCTAAATAGATGGGACCCAGGGAATCCTGGCTGGGAATCATTTACCAAGCACCAAGGAGATGATGGAAATGTGTTTGCTAGAACTGTCAATTATGAATCCATAACTAATTAAAATCTCAGTCTTGAATTCCTCAGGCCACTGGTTCATATTTATTGAGCATCTGCTATGTACAGAGCTCTCCCGGAATCTGTGAGCAGATAACTGTGTCAGCTCCCACCACCCTCACAGACCTAAGAGGAGGACCAGGGAAAGATGAATCATCTGGATGAAAATCTAAGAAGGATTTATAAAGATAATTCACAAGTGATGGACTTGTGAATTAAGGGTTCAGTGGATCACCGTTGAACTAGTCTAGAACCCATGGCCTGCCTTGTGTGTGGTTTAATATTCAGTTAAACCCAACAGGGGTGAGTGCTAATGCAGGTTCAAGTCCTGAAGGAATAGGGGACATGAGCTGTGGATCCCCCAGGCCCTGCTAGTTGGTCTTTTATGGAGATAGGGCCACCCAGCAGGACATTGAGGGGACAATAAGGCAAGGGCTACATGCCTGGTAAATTTACTTTAGCATGTCTAAGAATCATAAAACAGTTGGACATCACAGAATCACTAGCAGGGACCTGGGGAATTAAGCTGTTTGTTCATTTGACAGACAAGGACTAGGAACCTGAACAAACCAAGGACATGCCCATGAGCATGCCCGCAGAGTTATTCCCAGAACCCAGAACTCTGACCAACTGAAATAAGATACCATCATTGTCTCAACTCCTTCCCAGCAGGAGTGAGAGGAGGAGTCTTGAATTGCATTTTGATTGATGCTGCCTTTTATCTCAGATAGCTTCCTATGACTTGTCTTGCTTCAGCACATCCCTTGATTTTAAGATGGAATGAGCCTCTCCTGAGGCTGAGTCATGCAGACCTGGAGGGCTCTCATTGGCTCTTTAACCAATGACCATTGCTTCACTGGCTTCTTCGCCAGTAACTGCAAAAGCCCCAGAGGACAGCCTCTGCTGGAGAAGCTCTCTTCCTTGCGCTCCATCTGCGCTCTAGTGAAATGTGGATGATGCCATATGATGGCATTTGAGGATCTGGTCCTACTGCTTGCCAAGCCTCTCCTGCAGAGTCTCTGTAACACAATGAATGGAAGAAACAATTCTTCTAAATACAAAAGGAAAATAAGTTATATCTATGGGAAGGCTTTTCCCAAAACACATGACGTTCCCAGGGTAAGGTAAAGCAGGGGCTATACTCTGTTTTCTAACAATCTTTGCTGCACTTTAACCATTCATACCTATCTTCGTCTGACTTTCAAAAGCCTTGGAAAGAAAGCAGGAGTATGTTATTTTATGTCTGTTTCCCAGGTGAAGAAACTGAGACTTAGAGAAAGGAAGCAATTTGTCCCCTGTCACCAATGGGGTGGTCAGAGCTCAACCTGCCCTACCAGGGACTGGCACTCATCTCTCAACATTTTGTCCCCAGCCTGCTCTGAATGACCTCTAGGGCTGACAGAACATGGGAAGCCAGGGACCTTCATGGAAAAGACAAGGGAACTCAGGCAGTAGGTTCCTCTGTCCTGCTTGATGACCCATGCCTGACACACATAGCAAAGCTGCTCCTTTATAGTAAAAGACCTGACAGAGGTAGTGGAAATAGTGGAAATTGGCAAAAGACATTGGATGAGTGAATGAATGGATGGATGATTCTGTTCCAGCTAGGAACTGAAGATGGGTCTCAGACCATGTCTAATATCTGCTCCTTGCCCCAGAAGAACACATGTTCTAATGGGGGAAGAAGCAGACACACAGACAAAAATACGACCACACACTCTGACGAAAACCAATGTGCAGGTATATGCTGTGCTGAGAGCCAAAGGAGGAGGATGTGACTAAGCATCCTTCCTATACCGTCCAGTTTGCAGCTCTCTGTCCGCTTGAGCTTCCCCAGAGTTGCAGGGACTGGTGCGACTCATCTTTCCCTTCCAATCTGACATTACACTGGGAACCTCTGAGATCACCAGTTAGAGCTTGCCGAATAAACTTTCCTAGAGGAGTCATAAAAGGTGCTGCATTGCAGGTGACCTAGATCAGGTGACTGAATCTGCAAAGCCCCCACGTTGCCTGTGCAAGTCAAGGACCCCAGCCTTCTCTGGGATCTGTGCTCAGAATCAGCTGGCTCTGAGTGTTCTCTCACCTGCCAAAGTTATCTTAAAAGGTGGAGTAAGATCAAGGCATAGGGAACATCACAGAGGCAGTAGCCCTGCTCATCCATCAGGGCCAGAACACCTCACCTTGAACAAGGAAGATAAGAGAATAAAATAATGCCTGACACAGACTTATCACCTGATAATACAAACTCAGTTTTTCCATTAAAATAACAGAGAGCCATAGTCCTGTACTTTGGCTGATAAAGAGATCACAGGAAACAAAGCTATTAATTTTTATCTCTGCTCTGCCATAGCACATGCGAGTGAACAGGATTTATCCAAGGGGCAAAAAATGCTTTTTCTGACAGTGGAAGTTGGATAAGAATTCATTTTCTCCTCTTTCATTTCTCATTGTTCATCCACTAACCTCTAGGAATTTTTAATCACTGATGTATTCAAGTCAGTGGTACCAACTCTGCTATCATCATTACATGATATATCTGTCTCCCATGAGACCCCCATCCTCTGAGGATTTGGTAGAAATATTTATAATACAATTTAAAGAACTTGAGCAAGTTAATTGTTCCTCTAGTTCTCAAGTTCCTATTTTTAAAAAGAGAGGTATAAACAATTGGTCTCCGTATTGCTTCCAGCTTCAATACTCCCTTCAGGGTCCCCTTACTGAAGGGGACGCAGAACAGTCCTTTTTGGATGACTACTGTTCACCATCTAATCAAGAGAGTTGCCAGATAACAGTAGAACATAGCAGGCAACCACCACCTCTGCGCTGGGCCCCCAGCCTTAGGGGGCCCCTTTCTGGCCTTCCCTAAGGAATGGAAAGTTCATGGG
Source organism: Talpa europaea (assembly GCF_964194135.1). Taxonomy (NCBI): domain Eukaryota; kingdom Metazoa; phylum Chordata; class Mammalia; order Eulipotyphla; family Talpidae; genus Talpa; species Talpa europaea. Next base: position 113,180,603 of record NC_140070.1, on the reverse strand, counting down.
GTTCATGAACATATGTCCCATGCCCCCCTTCCAGAACAGACCCTGGTACCTGGGACCCTAAAATTCCCTGTGCAATTGGCCCAGTGTCTGTTTGCAGGTCTTGCCTGATCTCTCCCTGGGCTCCTCATGACCAGAGCAGCTCACAGTCCCCAAGTTCACATGGCTACGACTGAGGGTGAGTTGTGAGTCGCAGCTCTGCATCCTGGCCTTCAGACATATTCAGGTGGGAAAGTTTGAGAAGCATTTGCCTTTGGGGTGCCAATGCCCATCCATGTCAGTGTGTAACAGACCTGAGGATGGATGAAAACAGCTGCGACTTGGGGGTGGGGTGGGGGCATGTATGAATAGCAGCCTCCATTATTTAAAAAAATTAATTTATATATATATATTTAAGATCATTGTTCATTTTTAAGCAGTTTGCTTTTTTATCCCTCCCCCTCAGGTGTAGTCCCCATAGAATTTCCTTCACCAATTTACCCATGCACCATCACTTCAGGCCCCTGTGCTCCTCTCTCCCTCCCTCTGATCCCTCTCCCTCCTCCTCCCCTGCAGTAAGTCTCTGGTTTGTAACTGTCTGTTGGTTTTTGCATATATACACACAATGGAATCCGACTCAGCCATTTTCAGCAATGTGGATGGAGCTAGAAGGAATTATGCTCAGTGAAATAAATCAGAAGGAAAAAGAAAAATATCAGATGGTTTCACTTATAGGAGGAATATAAGGGAACCAAATAAGACATCAAGGGGAAAAAAATAATAACAATACAAACAGAACAAAACAAAGGCATCTCCTTTTCTACTCTTACCTGAAAATGGGAGAGGACTGCTACAAAGAAGCCCTGGGGCTGGAGGAGGGGAGGTGGGGGGGAGAAGGGAAGAGTAGGCTGCTGAGTGGCAAGGTTGCTTCCAAGCAGAAGCTGTCTAAGATGTATCAAAGGCTGGCAGGCAAACCATCTCTTTTCCAAACGTGCCTCAGGCCTCACCTCTGGAGGAACTGGGTTTTGTATTTTAACTGAGTCTTAGCACCTCTCTGTTAGCTTCAGAGTAAAAGCTATCTCAATTGGTTTTCTTATCATTGATATCCTATCTAAAAAACCCCAAAACATCAAACAAAAAAACAAAAAACCTGGAAAAGATTTGTAGTTAAAGCACCAGATGGCTAACTAGGCAGACCTGCCACTGTACAGAAGAAAGGAGCTAATCACGCCAGGAACCTCTGACACGATTTGTACTAAATATAAGAATAAAACAGCACCAAGCCTCCTGACTGCCAAGACAAAAATAGAAAAGTGATGACTTACCTGGATTTTATTATGTGACCAAAAGAACCAATACCCATTCTTCACAAGAGACAACCATTGGAGGAAGCGTGTTCTCACCTGCATTCTTACGTAAGAGCACCAAGTACCGTAAGGGACCAGATCTTCCAGAGAGGTTTTGCAGGCAAAGCAGAACCATTTTCCATTCAGCTATTTATCATATTGACACTAGATAAAATCTGAGGACACAATATTAAAAAAAAGTTGAGAAGTCATCGCTCTACGAATCTGAGCTAATACTGACTAAATGACCAAAGTTGACATTATAACTCAGAAAAATCAAAGGATTGGTCATTTAAGTAAACATTTCTCAAACTTCTCCACCCAGTATTTTTCATAGCACCCAAGGCCAAATAGAGTGAAATCCTGCTTCCCTCCACCTCTGGGCCAAGGTGAAATTTATCTTTATAAATTTTATCTTTAGAATTTATTCAATTTGATGCCACTGCTTGAGAACCAGTGAGGGTTCTGCTGTGGTTACCCCTCTTCAGTCACCCAACAATATCCTCTCTCACTCCATAAAGCATGCCCTGGCCAACAACCACCATGAGGAAACTCGACAGCTTAGGACCTGCCAGCCAGCCTCACCACTTGCAGCTACTCAAGTCTGCAGCAGTGGAAACGTTAATGGCAATGCTAAGAATGGCCTGGAGCAGTAGCCTCCTCCTCAGTCCACACAGAAGACATGGTGAAGATGATTTGGGATACACAACAATAATCTGGGCAGGTAGCTCAAGAGGGAATTCTCACCGTGACTGCCCTTCCCCACAAGAAAGCAGACAGATGATGTGTGATGTGGACACACACACCAGCAGAAGAAGTTGCAAAAGGAGAGAAAGAAATAGATGCTTTGAACAAAAGTGAAGACTGGGTGGCCCAGTAGACATGAAACTTCTACCTGTGAACTCTCCCTCCAAGTACTCCATTCATTCTATTTCCTTAAGCACGAGGAAATGTGGAGTCAAGGAAAAAGGGGGTATTTTCTCTACAAAAGTGTGTAAAGTGGTCATTCCATGTCCCTTCTCATGTTTTGGCCATAGGGCTAGGGATCTAGATTAGAAATGACTAATGAGCCTTCTGCAGCACTTATGGAGGGAAAGAAAATCTCCTAGAAAAATGTGTGACCTGTGAAGTTGTATGTTGTCTCAGAAGTTTATTTGAACTTGAGACTGTAATAAGCATGACTCAATCTACCTATTTCTACTAGTCCAAGTTTCCATTAACTCTCAAATCCAGTCTTTCATTCAAACTCTGTTAAGGAATTTCACTAACCTTATTCCCTTTTTAGTCTGCAAGATTTTTCAGAATTTCCTAACAGAGTTTACTATTGTTTAGAAATTTGCAAAGACTTCTTTTTTGCAAATGCCACCAGCAGATTATAATTTTTTTCAATGCTATTGTCTCCTTTTAGTACACCAGATTTAGACCTGCCTCATTTGTGATACAGTTTTTACTCTGGTAAGACAACTAACCCCCCCGCCCCACCCACAAGATAAGATTAGCAAATGATATAAATTTTGTTGTTTTGCTTTGTTTTTCAAGACAAAGGCAAATATGTCTGTGACCTTGAATTTTTACTTATTAAAAAAAGAACAGAAAAACATAAACAAAAGACATAAGAAAATCTATCCCAAACAATAAAAAATTATTCTAAACAAAAACCTCAATATTAACAAAGTACTTTACAATAAACTGTGCTTCTTTCAAAGTAAAGTTAATTTCCACAAAATCTTTCCTAAAGTTGACATCCCAACCAGTAACATTATATTATGGTTTTAAGTACTCCCCAGCAACATCAAGTATCCCAAATATTTGGAAAAGTATGGTTGACTTAGATTTCCCCTTATCTGTCCTATAACAAAATGAGGCAGGTATTACCTGTTTTTATGAATGGGGAAACTGAAGAACAGAGAGATGAAGTTATTTTCTCAAGTAGCATATAGCACCAGAATATATATTTGAATAAGACCCAGATCTCCTGACTATAAGGTCAGTCCTTTCCCCTGACTTCCACAGTGCTAATTTTATCCTTTAGGAAATAATCAAGTTGTAATTAGATGGTCCAACTAAGATTTCTTCAGTCGCACGACTGAAGTACAAAATCCACTGAGTCTTTGACGGTAGACATTAGTTATGTCCCCTGAACCTGGCTTCCAATGTCCCCACAAATTCCGCCTTGGCATCAATAAATATTTCCTGATTCATTGACAGATTCCTCCAGAGTGTGAATCACTCCATGCTCACATTTTTCTCTATCACCAGTTTATATGTCATTAACCTTATAAGCAGGAGAGAGGATTCTTGTCTCCCAGGGCTCCTGGGCACATGTCTCAATCCTTTAAAACAGCGATGGTAAGTCTTCCGTCCTCCTTGGAGCAGGTCATCGATTCTGAGATGTGCGTGATGCAATGGGCAGGCTGGAAGGCTAGAAGTCTGGCAGCTTGAGTCCTGGTTCTGACTCTGCCTTTGGATGGTTGTGGGAAAACCACTTAACCCATTGGTGCCGGGTGTGCCAGGGAATGATAATGAGAGCTGTCCTCAGCCTCCCTCCAAAGAAGATGGTGAGAAACAGTGAGATAATGTCTGGGAAGCTCTTTGAGCTCCTCAGAAGCAAGAGGCTACATAAACACAAGGTGTTATTACTTCCAAGCCCACATCAGACAAGGACATCACAGTTAAGTTTCCTACAGAAACCTCCTCTCTCCCTGTACATGAAAGGATTGCTGATCTTTCAGCTTCTCAGTCAGCTGAAAATTCCCATCTTTGGCGGGTTTGGGGGCAATTGATCATATGATTAAAGAGGAGGGCTGCTATTGGAGTGAAATTCAGATCTCACAATCACAGACCCTCACAGCCAGAAAGGATATCAGTATATTTACCCACACTCTTGATTGAAAGGCGGTATCGACTCAAGAAGTTTCACAACAATTCACATTCCCTGAACCCTATTAGACATTAAATGTTGGGCTAAGAAAATGACTGGATTTTGCTCTTTGACTTCACACACCTCTATAAACAGTAGGGGACACAAGCACATTTACAACTTGTGTTCAATGTGATACGAGCATCTCTGCAAAGTGCCACCAGGCTGATGACAAAGACTGAGCTGAAGTTTTCCTGCTGTCACTCATCCTTGGACAAATTGCTTCAACTTTAAGATTCAGGAAAATGTAAGCAAGAGTAATGACATCACTCCGTAACATTTTTATTTTGTCTGACAGCTCCCTAATAATTGCATAATCCTGGCTGGCGTCATCCTGATAAGAGAGCAGGGAAGAGGGCATGGCGAAGGTCTCTTCCTCTGCAGAAGCAAAACTTGAGGCTTTGAGGAGATGGAGGCCCAGGCATGTGATTTGTAAATAAGTCATTTGGAAAAGCAGGAAGGTAACTGGACCCCAGTTACCCCAGTGACTGGTGTCACTGTAGATGAACATCAGGGATTTCTAAGTAATTTGTAGCATTGATGTTCAATGGTACTGAGGAAGCTTTGGGTAAGTATTGTACTTGTTATCATCAAAAAAGCATGAAAGGCGTCAACATGTTGCCCTCTAAACCACAGCTACCAACAAAGCATTTCTGAATACAAATGACATTATGTTTTATATTTTATGTTTTAATATTTTAAATGATACATCTAGAATGTGAACATACTTTTACCGTCACTGAAATATCTACAAATAAATGTCCCTTTGACTCCTCTTCCTGATCCCAATCCCTACTCCCAACTAACTTCCAACCCTCCTCTACCTCTTCCTCCACTTAACAGTGTCATTTGAGCCCTTCACCCTATGTAACTTATGTAACTAGCCATACTGTGAACATATATAGAAACATCTTTTTTTTTAAAGATTCATTTATTTATACAAGCACTGGTTACATTCAGAAGCACGGGAGGGTGAGAGAATTCACCAGAGCCAGAGCGGGGAACAGAACAGGCAGACTGACAAAATGCACTGCTAAGGGGAGCAGTGGGCACGGCAGGAGAGGTTTGCCACTCCAGGTGGGACCCTTGCTGGTGGCTGGGGAACGAACCGGCGCTGCAGAGGCTGCAGGCAGCTTCGCAGCCCAGCACTCAACCACTGTGCCACCAGGGGAGGCCCAGAAACATCTTGATTTTCTTTGCAGTTTCTTTCTTCCATAAAGGATCTAATGTTGTGGAGTTAACCATAAGTGGAGATTGGGCCATGTTAGCTGCCACAGTTGTACTAAATTCCCTGGCATTTCATAACATCACTAGACCACCATTGAGCCATTCCCCTATCAATGGCCTTTTAATGATCTCTATCTTTTTCTCTATTATGAACAATGCTGCAATGAATAGTTTTGTATGTGCCACCTTAGAAACACACATACTATGCACTACATTCTAAAATCTAATTGACAAATTTATCTGCTAAGGTATTGTGCTGATTTACAGACCAACCAACAGCATGAGAAGACGTAATTTCTCACACACTTGTAAAACTTGATATCATCAATCTTTTTATTTATATTTTTGCCAATTAGATAATAAAAGGAATATGTGTTACTGATGTCAATTTGCATTTCATATATATTTTCCTTTCAAATGGGAACTATTAAAAAGTGTTAACACTAAAAATGTGTTAACCTTCTCCAAAGAAAACATGCCATATTGAAAGATAGAGGTCTCTGAGGTTGAAAAACCTGGGTTGGCTTCTTAGACTTACCACCAACAAGTTGGGTGGCCTTTGGCAAGTTGCTCAACCTCTCTCAATCCCATTTTCCTGTCTGTAGAATGTAAGTAGGCAGTGCTTTGCCTACATCCAGGTTGCGAAACAATTGTCATGAAAATGCTTCATAAATGCTTAGTTCTGTGCAAGTGTTAGATATTACCTGACTTTTATAAGATGAATAAACATAGGCTCAGTAAAGAGGTTACATATTCCCAAGCACCAAGAAATCTTTCCCATACAGTGAAAAAACCCATTTTTATGTTGAAATATGTTTCGCCAGACTCCATTATCAATCTGAAAGATTAGGCTTTTGATGTTTTGTTTGTTTTTGGTTTTGTTTTTCTCACTTTCTATTCCATAGAAGTACGTGAAGAACAAAGCTAGTAGTTCAATAGTGGAACATTATATTACCTAAGCCCTGCCCCTCCAGTTTACCTGGGACCACACTCTAGTCTCTTCTGAGTTCATTTCTACTATCACAATTTCTACTAGACTGTCAAGCATGCCCCTTAATTTGGGGAGATGGAAGATTTTAGACATAAAACTCAATCAAAGTATTATCAGAGATGGGAGCACTGTGAAATCACACAAGATTTTTTTTTTTTTAATTGTGGCCACTAATCCTATTTCCCTTACCTAAAAGTATCCCATTCTCAATCCAGTGGGCACCCCAGCTCTGGAGTGGAGCACTTGGCTCAGTTGGTACCAGTTAGCAAGGCACATGATACAAGAGACCCAACCTGAAACCCAAGTGAACCTGGGACTTTTTGCAAGAAAACTGAAACAGACAACTTTTCTATTTCCCCATGCACATGATCCTGAAAGGATTTATCCCTGGAAACTTCTAGTAGCATTCTTGAGAGAAAATAAAATGCTAGGATGGAGGTAATATAAATGGAGTGGAGGTAACAGATAAAGTGAAGCAAGATCCCGAGAATGTTGTCAAAACCAGTTGACCTCCTGAACATCCCAATTGCACAAAATAACATATCCTAATAATATATCCTATACACAGACACACACACACAAGCTTTTTTGTGCTAAATCTCATGTTCTGTCCCTTGTAATCACTGACACCTTTGACACCACAGACACCTTCATGCTCAGTGTTTCATTCTGAACATGGGATGCAGCCTGGTATCATGACCCAGAAGTCAGGAAGCCTGGGTGGGTCACTGGCTTTGTCTCTTTGGGCCTTTGATTTCCACAGCAGTAAAGTGAGAGTTGGATAATAAGTCAGGACACCTTCCTGCTCTGACACTTTCTGAGTCTGTAAACTTGAAACTCTTGGAGCTTCTGTGACCACTGGAAACTGAGATAGTCAGATACTAACTCTGAGGTATTTCATTCATTGTGTTAAAGCAGGGTTTAATGGCCACCAATGGAGGGGACCTGAAAAACATAAAACAATTAGGTTCTCTGTATCTCCACCAGAATTGGCTCCAGAAAAGGGTCAGGCTTTGCAAAAACACAGAACATTTTTCCCTCTGGGTTCCTTGGGAAAAGCTCTCAGCACCATGGAGGGTGTCTCTCTCACTATTCATGGCTTGCCAGTGGGAACAGCCAAGAAGGAGAAGGAGTCACATGGCCAAGACTGCTGCCGGCACAGAATGTTCTATGCAGCCAATGACTAGGCCAGGAAAGGACTCCCTGGTCCCCTACCGAGACTGCCGTGAAAGGTGGGTCCAGGAGTTGCCAAAACATATTCTACAACAGTCTCTACAAAGGTTCCTATAAAGCAGGATTCAAATTCAACATTTAATAGTTGTCTCTTTTATATGCAGCACTATTATAAGCATTTTCATAAGCATTCCATTTTAAACCTCATGCCCTTAACATCACCTTTATGCTATAGATATAGAAACTGAGTCTCAAAAGAGGTGAAGTTGAATCAGCTTGTCCAGGGGCCCACTGCAACAGAGCCACAGGTAATATCATTGAATGAAGACAAGACAAAGGCTGCATAGCCTTCTCCCACCCCTCCACCATGTCATGGGCAGGACCCACAAGTACTTTGTGTATGAAGCATGTGTTCCAATCACTGCCCTTCTCACAGATGCTTTTGTAAACACCCTGGAACAGAGTGTTCTGGGCATTTATGTGCACATCACCTTCTTGACAGAACTGTGAGTTCTTTATTGGGGTCTGTGTAAATCAACACTGTAGTTCCCATCATTTCTTGTACAAAATAGGAATGTGAAAAGCAGTCCTCCCTGGCCAGCTACTGATACTAGAAGAGAACTGAACTCAACCAAAGTTACAAGCTGAGTGCACTTAGGGACCAAGCAGGCATTGAAAATGCAAGAAATTTTGTGAGAGACAGTAGGGAGGGGTAGGAGAATAAGGGAACAAAATGTGCAACACCAAGACATCCAGGTCCAGACATTTAAGAAAGTCATATGAAAAAAAAAAAAAACACCAAAAGCCACACACAGGCTGGGCTCAAAGCCAACAGTCTATAAACCCTCTTGTGATTCCACCCCTCAGCACTCTGGTTGGCATGGAGTTGATTTGTGTCCTTCCTACACTGTGACAACCATCCTCCAAGATGGAGACTGTGGTTGAGCCTTATAGGCTTCTCACTTAGCACAGCAGGTGGCAGATAGTAGATATTTATTTATTTATTTATTTATTTTTCTTTAGATAGTAGATATTTAATAAATGTTGGTTAAATAAACTTTAAAATATCAAGTCAATGTCTACACAAACCACTATAAACCAAGGATACACTCTGTTAAAGAAGCTATTGACTCAGTTTCCACTGCTCTAGGCAACAAAATATTGATTATGTGTGGGAACCACCTACACCTGGTATCTCTATATACCATTAACTAGAAATTATTAGAAGAGTAAAACAGTTCATTGAGTGGTCCCTGTACTCTAAATGAGAGATATACGCAACTCATGAGTCTGACACTTTTGAGTCAATCATCAATTGATTTATGATTTGATGATTTGATGATTGACTCAAAAGTTATGACTCACTGGGACTGTAGCAGTGGCCAAAGCACAGAACCTCCTCAAGGGTGTGGAGAAAACGGAACCCTCATACATTACTGGTTGGCATGTAAACTGGTTAGCCCCTATGGAAAACAGTATAAAGACTCCTCAAAATACTAGAAATAATTATACCATATGATCCAGCAATTCCACTTCTAGGCATCTAGAAGGAAACCTGCACTCCTGTGTACATTGTAGCACTATTTACAATAAGCAAGTTATGGAAACAACCTATGTGCTATTGACAGCAGTGGATTAAGAAAATGTGGCTATATATACACAATGGAATACTACTCAGCTATTAAAAAAAGACAAACTCCTGTCATTCGAGACAACATGAATGACACTGGAGTGGCTTATGCTAAGTAAAATAAGTCAGATGAAGAAAGACACATACTGGGAGACTTAACTTATATGTGGAATGTAGAGAAACAAGACAAAGGAACTTACAAAATTAATTCAAGTCAAGAAATATGAGTACAGAATTGAGGCTAATAGACGGGGAGGTACAAAGAAGGTGGAAACAAAAGGGGGGGCCTCAGTAGTCTAGGGTAAGAACTATGGGTACTTTAGTGATGGGTGTGGTGTGGTAACACACACCTGAGGAGGTGTGACCCTATCCCCCTAAATCATACACAGTATTGAAAACCAATGTTAAGTCAATAAGCAAACAAACAAAAAACATAGTACTTCCTCTGATGGAATGCAAAGTCTTATCCTCAACTAATCACATAAACTTAAAATCACCGTGCATATATGCTCAGACACTTTCTATGTTTTGAGAGACCTGGCTTGGCAAAATAAAGGCAGTGACACTTAACTTGGTTAAAGAGGGGAAGGGCAACATAAGTCAAGGTCCTTGGAAGATGTGGGCAATGAAAAGGACATGCAAGGTCAGAGTGACTGAGCAGAGGAGTGAGTCCATGGTTTTAAACGTTGATTGAGGTTGGACCATGGCAGACTTGTAGGCTATGGTATGAATTTTCATCTTTATCCTACAAGCAATCTGAGTTATTGACTCTTTAGTGAAAATAAAGAAAAAGAGATTAGTTGAATGAGGCCACAGCTCCCTGCACTCTAACCTGTACTAGTGTTGTCTGCTGCCGGTCTCTGTCCACGGGTTCTGTGGCAAGGGAGAATTCTGAGTTTAAAACTCTTTTGGATGGAAAAACTTATTTCATTCTTAGTATCTGAGCTGCAAATGTGATTTCTCCTTCCAGTGTACCGTGACATTGCCACAGTAACACCATTAGACACCCCTGTGGCAGCAGGAGCTCAGAGGCCAACTATTAGTTAGTTCGTGTCTAACATCACATAAATCAGCAGTTTTTCATCTTTTGGATTATGCAGACCACATTTTCACTGAAAAAATATCACAAACCTCTTACCTGACACTAGTTATGCCTTCAAAATTCTAATGGCATAATGCCATTTATATTGAAGTGAAAAAAAGAAATATTTAGGTATAAATTTAGCAAAATATGTTCAGATCTATAGAAGGAAAATCACAGGACTGTGATGAAAGACATTAAGGATGAGATTTTCCACATGTGAGGGTTGGAAAACTCAATATTAATAAGAAATCAGGGGGCCTCTCCAGTGGCGCAGCGGTTGAGTGCTGGGTTGCGAAGCTGCCTGCAGCCTCTGCAGCACCAGTTTGATCCCCGGCCACCAGGCAAGGGTACCACACCGTACGCAGACCTCTCCTGCCGCCCGCTGCTCCCCTCAGCAGTGTACTTCGTCAGTCTGCCTGCTCTGCTCTTCCCTCTGGCTCTGGAGAGTTTTCTCACCCTCTCGCGCTTCTGACTGTACCCAGTGCTTGTATAAATAAATAAATCTTTAAAAAAAAATAAATAAGAAATCAGTTCTTCCCATTTGAGCTATAAAATCAGTGTGATTTCAATCAAGGAATTATTAATCCTAACATATTATTTTATGGACATCAACAAAATGATGCTAAAGTTTATATGGAAGGGCAAAAAAACTGATGCAATATTAAAGAACAAGTTGGAGGACTGACACTATACAACTGCAATTCTAAAACTACAGTAATCAAAAAAGCAAACATTGTTTAAAAATGAACAATAATGTAAAATATAAAGTAAAAAATAAGGCAATTCAGCGGAGAAAGGACTGTCTTTTCAACAAATGATACTAAAGCAACTAGACAAATATATGCCAAAGGAAAAAAACCCATGAATCTATACACAGACTTACAACTTTCATAAAAATTAATTAAAATAGATCATAAACTTAACTGATTCAATACTATATATTTCCTAGAAGACAAATAGGAGAAAAGTTTGGTGATCTTGAGTTTGACAGTGACTATTTTGGGCCTCCCTGGTGGCTCAGGCGGTTGAGCACGGCACTGTGAAGCTGTCCACAGCCTCTGCAGCGCCGATTAGATCCCGGCCAACCAGCAAGAATCCTACATGGATTCTCCTGTCTCACCCACTGCTCCCATCAGCAATGTATTTCAGTCAGTCTGCCTGTTCTGTTTCCCGCGCTGTCTCTGGTGAATCCTCTCACACTCCCACACATCTGGCCTGTACCCTGGTTCTAGTATAAATAAATCTTAAAAAAAATGACTATTTAGAAACAACACCAAAATCACAATCCATGAAAGAAAAATTGATAGATAGGTCTTCATTAAAATTAAAAAAATTTACTCTGTGAAAGATACTGTTAGAATGAAAAGATTATCCACTATCTGGAGAAAATATTTACAAAACCTCTGTTATCTGAAGTGTGCCAAGAACTCAATAATAGGAAAACAAACAACCCAATATAAAAATGGGCAAAAGATCTGAACAGACAATTCACAAAACGTGTATACATATGTGTGTATACACATACATATATAATATTGGTAAATAAGCATATGTCAATATGGAATTTCAAATAAATATGTCAACAAAAAATTTCAACATCATATGTCATACAGAATTTCATATTAATGCAACAATGAGATACCTCTCTATATATCAATTAAAATGACGAAAATCTCTAATACTGATAATGCCAAATGCTGATGATGAGGTAGAGCAACAGGGACTCTCATTCATTGTTGGTGGAAATGCAAAACTTGCAGCCACTTTGGAAGACAGTTTGGCAATTTCTTACAAAAATAAACATGTTTTACTATACAATCCAACAACTGAATTCCTTGTGTGTGTGTGTTTTTCTCAGATGAAGTGAGAACTTATATCCGCACAAAACCTGCACATAAATGCTCATAGGAAAACCTTATTCATAATTGCTAAAAATTTGGAAATAAACAAGAGGTCCTTCAATAGGAGAATGGTACATCCAGACAATGGTCTATTTTTCAGTCATAAAAAGAAACAAGCTACCAAACTACGAAATGGCACAGAGGAATCTTATATGCATATTGCTAAGTGAAAGAAGCCAATGTGAAAAGATTGCATATTGCATGCTTCTAACTATATGACATTCTAGAAAAGACAAAACTACAGAGATAGGAAAAACTTCAGTGGTTCAGGGGAGGGAAAGGAGACATGAATTTGTGGAGCACAGGGGTTTTCAGAACAATGAAACTATTCTGTGTAATACTATAATGGTAGATAGATGTCATTCTATGTTTTCAATACCCATAGAATACACAAAAAGTAAACCCTAAAGTAAACCAGAGACTTTAGTTAATAATGAGGCATCATTATCGGCTCACCAAGTATAACAAATATACCACATTAATGCAAGAAGTTAATAATAGGAAGATCTTGGGGGAAGGGCAAAAGGGTGTGTGGGAACTCACTGTACTTTCCATTCAAATTTTATGCATGTGGAAAACTTCAAAATTAGTGTAAATTCATTTAAAAATTCTAATGATTGGTAAAATACATGATGACAAAGCACCATGGTTTTTAGAGCTGTTTGTTCAATTTTTTAATTTATTTTTATTTTTTATTTTACATATATTTTACATCATTCTTCCTTTCTGTGCAATGTATGCTTTCTCCTCTCAGGTGTAGTCCCCATATAATTCCCACCACCATTTCATCCATGCACTATCACCATAGTCCCTTGTGCTCTTACTCCACTATTCTGTTCCCTCTCCCTCCCCCACCCCTGCAGAGTGTCTCTGATTTATAGTTCCCTGTTAATTTTGTTTTTTAATTTATTGTATTTTTTTCCTCATTCCTTATTTGGTTCCCCTACATGCTGTTTTTGAGAAATACAAGTACCTATATAAGTAATATAGGCCTGTCTTTTGAAGTCTCTAGACAATCCTGAACATATATACAGATTCAGAGAATTTCTTGCAACAACTTCATAAACTTAAAAGAATTCAGTTTGATAACCATTGCTGAGAACTTCACATACATTTCTTTATCAGTGCATGAAACATGTTTTCTTGAAAGATGAGAACATGAGCTACAGGTTGAGTGTTACTGACATCAAATCGCTCTTGATTCTAGGATACTGGGACTACATAGAAGAGAGGATTAGTGAGAGATTTCATATAAAAAGCATCTAGCGCCATGCCTGGCTCATTGTGCAGCTCAGTAAATATTAACTATATTGGAACCTGGTGTAAGCAGATCAGTCAATCATCAGGTGTTGGACTGGACTGGCTAACATTTGCAGTACCTTCCACTTGAATCAGTGGCTCAGGCTCCAACCACTATTTTAATGTTTTAGGACTGAATTTTTATTCCAAATTAAAATTTTTCAGGGCATGGAAAAAAGCTATAAATAGTGGTAGAAGGAATCTTGGAATGGCATCCCACCTGACCCACTCTCCCCCAGTTTGCCCTCATTACACCACGTTGTCATATGCACTCAAAGTATGAGACCCAAAGGCAAAACTTTGGAGGGATTCAGTATATCTTAATGTTGAAGAAGGAATATAAAGTTGACCTATCCCTCCATAGTGACATAGCAGCTGAAAAATTACTAAAGAATGTTCAAAAGTCCCAATATTCTGAAGGAATGGAGATAGATAGATGACATATAGATAGACAGACAGACAGATAGAGATGTTATTACATTTATTCATCCACAGGATTTATTCATTTAGTTCCAAAAGTGTGCAAGGAACTGACAGTGTTGGCTACTGGATGAACCAGCTCTAGTCTATGTGACAAAAAATTCCTTTCCTTACTGTTCCTTGTAACTTTAAGTACATAGACATCCAATCATGCCCATCCTGCTCTACTGTTGTTCTTAGAGCATCCACTTTCCTTGTTTGTTGGGCGAGTTGCTGATCTTTCTCTGGGATGGTAAAAGGCCTGGCCATGCATGAGAAAAATCAAAGGGACTGGAGAGTTTTAGTCTGTTATGAGGAAATGCAGGAGAGACTTAATTCTTGATTTCACATACTTAAAGTGTTATTACAGGTCCTAGTATAGGGATTGTTTATTTATTTGTTTGTTTGTTTATTTATTGGTGTGGAGCCAGGAACCAGAATTGCAAACCAGTTCTGGAATAGATAGGTGACATGATGTCAACTCAGCCAGAGAAAGGACTTTTTAACAGTGAAAAGCTTCAAGTAATGAGGTAGCCAGCCATGGCACATGTGACTCCTCTTACTGCAGGTGTTTAAAGCTCAGTTGTTAAAAGTCAAGGAGTTTGTAGAGGAGATTCTTTCTGCAGACTTGGAAACAATGAGATTGATACTCCTTCTTGGCCTTTTGGCTAAGATCATGTGAAACAGTGGAGCTAATTTTAATGACGATTTATGTTCCAAATTTGTTTCTACTGGCATTATATCCATTGATCTCTGCATCATGGATCAGATAATACTCTGCCTCAGTTCTGTGTATCTACACATCATTTAGAGTTTACAAAGTGTTTCAATTACACAATCTCATAAACTCCTCAGGACAAAATTTTGAGAATACTAATGGAAGAATAATTACACTTGTTTTAGAGTTAAGCAATCTAAAGAAAAGAACGACTAAAAGAAACAAATTTATGAAACAACCAAAGGAAATGATGAGGCCTCTAGGGGCTCCTCTTCCTGATATGGAATCACAGGTTGAGAGCTCATTCTCAGAATGAAGAGATGAAAAGGATCAGATTATAGTTACAGCAGACATGTTTTCCAAGGGACTAAGAAACTCTCACTGGTATCAAAGAGGGACCATAGCATTTTCTTCTTAGTTCAAAAAGCAGAAGATACTTGGTCTTTGTAGTTGACAAGTTTTTACTAGTGGATCATATCGCACTCCTCAGTGGGACTATGGCAACCAGTGTCTAGTTGTGAAGGAAACAAGACCTTATCTCAAGAATGAAAAGAAAAAAGAAGAGAAAATACACTGATATAGGGATGATTTTCCACTGAGAATGTCCCAGAGGGTAAGCAGGAAATCAAGAACCACCTGTTTCTTCTCATAAGAATGTTTTGCATGTGGAAATGCAGTCCAGTGACCCCCAAAGATTGAACAAACAGAGAACTTCCAAAGGCTGATGAAGGGATTAATTCCTGTGTAATAATCATCTTGTGTTCTCCTCCGAGGTCTTTCATCTGTAGATCTCTGAAGGTTTTGCAAACATCAATTAAGTATTACAACATTCCTTTGAAGTAAGTATTATTATGTCCATTTTCCAGATGAAAAAACTGAGAATCTAAGGGGCTTGCCTAGGGGTTACCCAACGGAGATTCTAGGAAGCCAAACATTTCAAACTTCAGCTGTGCAAATGCTGTCCTCAGAGGGAGAGAGAGATTAAGACAAACTAACAGTGCTATTCCCAGATTCTGAGAAAGATTCTGGAAGAAGCACTTCCACACTGGTCTACCAGCTCTGTAAGAACCTGGGAGGGCTTTTCCCTTATCAAAGGGACTGGATCCAAGAACCATTCAATTCAGAGATAGATAGATTCCATGAATCACTCCTCAGCCCTGCAGGGGGGTGTCATTTCTCCTCTTCAAAGCTGTCAAAAACCATTGTTGTTGCTTCTTTTATGGTCTACCTTGAATTATAATTATTTATGTTGGCGTCTGTTTTTTCTCATAAGACTTCAGACAAGAAAGTCTATCTTACATTATTCTTTATGCCTGGTACACAGTATGAATTGCTAAATAAGTATGTTTTGATTTTATTTGAAGTAGGCTTGGTGGGGAAAATTCAGAACAGCAGACAAGTTCTACAAGACTCATGGACCAAAGTTGGCAACATTTGTCCTCACCAGAGACAAGAACAAACCCTCCCAACAATCCATATTTTCATGTGAAAAAGTTACTTTTGGATTTTTGTGACTGCCAAAATCTCTACTTTTACCCTATGAGGCAACATTCAGTTGGGATATTCAAACCTGGCCAATCTTCTTCAGCGAAAGAGCTTTAGGGAAAGTCATGTGTGATAAGTCTACTTGGTAATAACAGACCTTTGTATGCACATCAGGCTTGACAGATTTTACAAAGCATTTTTATAAGCACTTTCAAATTTGATCCTATTAAAACACCATGAGGTGGGCAATAAAGATGTCATTATCTTATTTTATTGATGAATGTTGTCAAGGTTAAATGCCAGGTTCTGTCACACAATTACTAAATAACTCTGTATTCCACAACTTCCTATTCTTTTCTGGCCTTCCAAAACTGTATTTTATATATATATTTTACATCATTCTTGATTTTTGTACAATGTATGCTTTCTCCTCTCAGGTATAATCCCTGTGAAATTCCCACCACCAATTCACCCGTGCACCATTACCACAGTCTCTTTTGCTCTTCCCACCTCTGTTTTGATCTTTCTTTCTCTCCTCCCCTGAAGAATGTCTCTGATTTATAGTTGCCTGTTGATTTTAATTTTTAATTTATTATAATTACTTTTTCCCCCCAATCCCTTATTTGGTTCCTCTACAATCCTCCTGTAAGTGAAACTACCTGATATTTTTCTTTTTCTTTCTGGCTTATTTCACTGAGTATAATCCATTCCATCTCCATGAATATTGCTGTGAATGGCATGAGTTTATCTTTTTTGATTGCTGAATAATATTCCATTGTGTATATATATACATCTTCTTTACCTGGTCATCTATTTTTGGGCATTTGGGTTGTTTCCATAGCTTACCTATTGTAAAAAGTGCTACAAAAATCAGGGTGCAGGGGTTCTTTTGAATTAATGTTTTTGTGTCCTTTGGGTAGATTCCTAGGACTGGAATTTCTGGATTGTGTGGAAGCTCCATTTTTAGTAGTTTGAGGAACCTCCACACAGCTTTCCATAGTGGTTGGACCAGCAAAACTGGATTTTTTTGTGTGTGCATTTTTCCTTGCCCAATGCTTGCAACCTATGCCCCAGGAGGGTCCATGCTCAACACTTTTGGCCCTTTGGAGCCTTCATCATCCTGTGAACAGTGTTGGAAATAAAGTTACCTGAATGTGATTGTGCTTTGACTTTGAAGAAATGAGCAGTAACAGCAATTTTGATGGTTTAGGAAACCAGTTCAAAAAAAAAAGCAAAAGTAAAGAAGCGCCCATAAGAAATGCCCATTGAAAATCCATTTGAATATTTTGGTTTAGTTTTCCAAAGCCAAGATGGAGAGAAAGGAGACTTTGGTTCTATTCCCAGTGCCACCAACCTGCTGTGATATGTCCTGGCTTCCATTCTATAGATATTTAACAAGCCTATTATATGCTGAATATGATGCTAAGTGTTGGGACACAGTAATGAATAAGATTTGTTTCTTACTCTCAAGGAGCTAACAGTGGATTAGACAAGAGAGACAAACAAGCAGATGGAAACATTACAAGGCAATGTAATGGAGGTGTAACACTTCTGAGTAGCTTCCCAAAAGGGAAAACTAAACAGCGCTTCCTTCTGAGGCAAGGCCTGTGTGACCTCACAGGTTTGCCTTTCCCAAGTCAGTCTTCCCTGTGAGGACACAGCAAACCTTCATTGTTCAGTCTCTCTTCAGAGGCGTATAACACAAGTAGGGAGCATGGAATGCAGATTCTCAGGGAATTAGGGGTGACCAGGTACCCCCAGAGAGGAGAAGCTATGAGGGAGATGGAAAGTAGAGCAAAGAGGTCAATAACCACTGTGGAAGAAATCCTGAGCAGGGACAAGTTGGGCCTGGGGCAAGCAGATTGACTGGGCCTGGGGAACACAGCAGTGAGGGGCCCCAACAGGTGAGAAGGAGGAGGTGGAACCAAGGCATGGTAGTAATTTCCAGAATGGGAGCAAACTTTTTCTGTTACCTGAGGCCCTGCATCACAGACACAAGGAGCTATACCCTTAATTTGTTCATTATGTTTGGCTCCCAAAACCTGAGGTAAGCAACATTTATCACTCTTGCAAATGGGACAGTTAGTCCTAATATATAAATTGCTTTGAAATGCTTATAAAACATCATGCTTTATGCAAAGGAGACTTGCAGCTGAAAGGCAACACTTGCAGCCAAAACAAAGACAAAATTAGTCGTGCAGGTGGGTGAGGACGTAGGCACAGGCTACTCTCAACAGTGTTGTCTGCACCTTTCAGAGACCGAAAGTCCAATCATTGTACCCTCAAAACCCTGCCTGTTCTTCAGACTTCCTCTGTGAGGACAGGAAGCACAACTACTTGCTAATTCATGGCTCTAACTCAAGGGTTAGCCAGCCCACTTTCTGTTATTCCACAAAGAGCTTTCCCTCTATGCCTTTGGGCCAATCAGCTTTATTTTTTTCAACTCATTAGCATGCCATCAATAATTACAGATTAAACATCAGCAGTTTTCCCCCCTCTAATAACCCTAATATTCTGGTTATCTGTGAAGATAATTAACCTTCTTAAAGTGCCCTAGGAAGCTTTCTTCGACACAATCAACAATTATCTTCGTTAATCGCCTTTTTCTTTTATTCTAGGATTAGTGTTCAGGTTAGTCCTCCTGTGCAGGACATGATGACAGCTCCCTACGATGCTCTCCCCATCCTAAATCTCATATGATAGTCATTATCATCCCAGCATGCACTCAGGAAGTTGCTTTCTTCTTGCTACTTGGCAGATAATTCCAGAGACCTCCCAGGCAGCAAACTGCTCACAAGCCTGTAAGGCAGATCAGATGCACCTCTCCAGAGTCCTGCTGAGGAAGGAAAGAAAGTGACCTGGACAAGGTCTTGGAGCAAGCGAACACCCTCTTTTGATATCTGAGCCACCCAACTCCGTTCCAAACACAATATGTCTTTACTCAGTAATTTCCTCTCCGCTCCATGACATTAGCTTTGTACCCACCCTGCTAAACCCCGATATTCTGACAGGAAGAAGAGGAAAGAAAATCATGGCAAGTGTGCCAACCAGCGCTGGATTCAGCTATCCATGCTGCTGGTTCTTTTGTCCATCCATCCATTTCCCCCTTTTCTAGGAGCACCCCTCCCACCCCCTTTTCATGGGAATTAAGCTCTCCTTCAACCGCCAACCGCTGCAAGAGTCCACGGGCTCTTCTGCTTTAGAATTGCTTGTGTGCTGTAGAACTTTGCTTCTTTGTATTCCCTGCAATAGTGCCTAGTGCACAGTAGGCACTTAATCAGTGCTTGTTGAATTAAATATAGGCTAGATACATGAGACACCTAATAGGAAGGGGTGAGATTACTACAGCTACAATCATGGCTATTAAGTGATAAGAATGACTGACATGACAACAGCAAAAGTAATTTTTCCTAAGAGCTCTCAGTGTCTCTGCAGCAACTATGATGCAGACAGAGGTGTCCTTGTTCTTCTAAGCAGAGTCATGCTCTTCCTTTTAAGTCTGGATAATGTGGCCAAGAGCTATCCCATCTATCCTTTTATCTCAGCCCTTCAACAAGTCAGTAGGATAGGCATGGAAAGGATGTTTATCTCAATTTTCCCAAGGTCAGACAAGAAAAGCAACCACTCCAGATACAAAAGTTAATAAGCGGTGGAGCCTGCACACAAACCCTCCATCCTTGGTTTTGTATTCTTGGTGTAAAACATGCCTATACACTGTTATAAATCACAACCATTATAGAAACCCCCAAATCAACAGAGCTGCAATTAAATATGGGCTTATTTTTTACCTGCAAATATTTTTTGGTAACTCCCCAAGTGAAGTTAATTTGTATAAAGCTAAATTGGGCCAGATATTTGTTAATAGTGTGTAATAAACACAGTTACACCGTCATGCAAAGAACACAGGTGAGGAAGGGTTTGCTAAGGTCATTTGCATTCCGTTATCAAAATAAGACATGAAAAATATCTCATGGGAAAAATCAGAACTTTTAAACACTGAAGATTTCACAGGTCAATGATTCTTAATAATTCTAGAGACTCAGATGCCTGTCTTTATGTGCAACTGCTCTTCACACACATTATATTTAGTTGGAGAGGATGCTGATGGATAAACAAAAGCAAATTACAACCGACACACAATATCAGTTCAGATTTACGCTCCAGCAACTTGAGGACACTTTGTGGCCAAGCTCCCTTCATTGATCATGTCAAGGTTCCAATCTATTTCAGTTTAGAGGAACTTTGCTGCTCAGTTTTATAATATGCAAAAAATAATTAGAACTGGGCATGCAAATTACCAAGTTACTACATTTTCAATGAAATTAGTAAAGATCATTTATATCTTTTTATAATAATCTGAAACTAGGTAGATATTGAAGTCATCTTTTCATCAGCATTTAATTATTTCTTTCCCACTAGAATGTGTTGAGTTTGAGGTGTACACATCACTGCATGTGTATTTGGATCCTGTTCTCTTTCAAATCCTATTCAATGTAGAAGACCATTATCTCAGTCGGAATTGATAAGACAACTACAGGTTAGACTTAATTTCCCAAGCAAGTGTTTGTCACGAAGGGATGACCTCTTCCCTACACTGTGTTCTGATGGTTCCTTCAGTGTAGGGAGCTACAAAGGTGGGGTACTCTCGGCCTCTCTGTACCCATGCCTGGGTACAGAAAAACAGGATGACTTCTCTCATGGACCATTTGGAAGTGGGGTGATAGCCGGTGCCGTTTCTCACTTCCTCTCTTTTTCTGTCCTCAGCCAGCCTGTCTCAGAGAATAGCTGTTCTCCACTGCACTTGCCCCAGAGTAGACCCAGCAATCAAGACTAGAGGCCACATAGGAGGCCCCTACTAGGCCAACACTGCTGGTGGCAGGATGGGAAAGTCAACATAATCCTGGAAGTACTAGGAAGTCCACTTACCCAATTACTCAAACCACATTCACCAGGGAGATTAAGTGACACAGTCATGGAACACAGCAGGTGGGGCCGCTGGTTCCTCATCAGACCTGAGGGCCTCAAGATGTCGACATCACTCTTAACCCTCCAGCACTCCTCACAGGGTCTGGCACAGAGGAGGCACTCGTTACACACTTAGTAAATTTTAGTAGAAGTCAGGGGACACACTTGCATGTCTCCACTATTGGCTCCTTGACACCACACTGCTGCTATGGTGAACACAGAAACACATTGTCGAATGTCTGTCAAATGCCACACACACACACACACACACACACACATGCATGCAGACATCCATATACACCACAGACATACAGACAGACACAGACGCACACACTCAAAGGTGCGGAGCTTCTAGTTCATGGCCACCCTGTAATAGAAAGCAAGGTGGCTGGCCTGGGATCTGTCCTTCCCACAGGCTTTTTCTTCCCTCTTAGGAAATCTTCTTCTCCCCTCCTTTCACCACTTATCACTAAAGGGGTGACTCTTGAGCCATGTCTCTTTCACAAGTACAAACAGAGCCTCTCTAGGCCACGCCTCTGCTCTTCTAGCCAGTGCTTCCCCATCCACCACAGGAAAGTCTTTCTTCATCCGGCTTTTTCCTTCATGGACTCACACGTGAGCCCTAAAGCACTCTCTCAGACCTAAAGCCCTCAGAGTAGTGCTAATGACAGCCCAAATGAAAGGCCAAAAAAGAGTTTCACTTTGTAGTGGAATTACCATCACAAAGAAACTATTTCATCAGCCCCTTAAAATCCTTGAAAATGCCCAGAAGTTACTTTGAGAAATTCTACAAAAGTCCCTATAGATACCTTCAGTTTCTATTTTCCTCAAGTACCAAAGGGTTACCTAAAAACTCAAACAAAATACCACCCTATATTTTAAATTACTAGAATGTGTTTTGCTATTTTTAACATGAACATCTTATGCTTCAATTATATTAGGGGCCCAGAGATTTTAGAGAGACGCACTGGAACTTCACTCATCATTTAAAGCATCATCCAGCAAGCAAGACCTCAGTTGTAAAGCATGAACTCAAAACACCACGCACCCAGCACAGGTGAGCTGTGCCTGCTTTGTGATACTCACAGGTTCCTCAAGGAGTTCTGGAATGGAGCTGAAACATGGAAATGTGCAAGCTAATTCTTTGAGTAGGATGAGCCCTCTCCTAAAAATGGTTATTTATTGAACTCAAGCACACAATTTATACAATGATAGAGTAAATCAACATCTTGAATGTTTATACTATACTTATTTAGGCACTGTGTTTCACACTGATCTGGAATGTTCTCAAACTTCCTGTCTGATTGAGGGGCAGGAGCCATCTGCACACTCATGCTCCCAAATCTGTAGTCTGATGAATGGCATAGTCAGTCGTAGTGATGGCCAGTGGGTCCCTTTGTTGTCACACTTGTTATGCAGCATGTAGTGGGGCTGAGGACATGGTATGAGTTATGAGCAGGTTTATTAGGAAAACCTACTAAGTAAAGGTCAGCAGCAGAAGGCATATAGATATATCTCTTACTTTTCTATGGAGAGGCATGCTGGGGCCAGGACACCTGGCCAGTTGTGCTCTGGGGGCATGTTCCCCTTTGAAGGTCATGCTTGAGAGCATACTTAAAGCAGGGGTGGGGGGACTGTGGATGGCATGAGTGCCAGGCTGTCTTACTGTTTCATGCCAGTGAGTTTAGATGTTTACAGAAGTTACCTAAGAAAACTATCTAACACTGAAAAACCCAGGGATCATAGGAAGTTGAATTCAACAACAGACCCTCCTACCTGGGTGAAAAAAACCTCCTGCCAGGTCCCATCAGAACCTGAATTTGGGTGTAGCTCCTCCTGCTGGGAGAAGGGGGAGTCTCTGGCCGCAAAGAACTACCAGAATGAGTCCCCAGGGACATTTTCAGACAACCGTACTTGTTGCACCAAGGTAGGACACTAAAAGCAGTCAAAATGTGTCAGTAGAGAAATCTAATATTTACCACCTTCCATGACGCCACCTTTTTCAGTGACCATTGAAAATCATTGCATCCATCCCCATGACTCCATTTTCTTTCTTTTTTAAAGTTTTTTTTTTTAAAGATTTATTTATTTATGCACATAAGAGCTGGGGCACAGGCCAGAGATGCAGGGGGATGAGAGGATCCATCAGAGACAGAGTGGGAAACAGAAGAGGCAGACTGACTGAAATACACTGCTCAGGGGAGCAGTGGGTGAGACAGGAGAGGTCTGCTGCGCCATGTGGATTGCTCCCTGGCTGGCTGGGGATTGAACTCGTGCTGCAGAGGCTGTGGATTGCTTCATAGTACAGTGCCCAATCCCTTGCACCACCAGGGAGGCCCCCTCATGACTCCATTTTCCTGGTCACTCCTCTCCCTCATGTGACAATGATTTATGTGTGGCCTATTGCATTTTATCCAAACTGTTTTTCTGCCTGTGACCTCTCCAAAAAAACCAAAAAACAAAACAAACAAACAAAAAACCAAACAAACAACCTATTTTGCACACCACAGTGAGCTTAATGCTCTTGAAGTACCGACCTGACCTTGCTACTTGAAGCCATCAATAGCAACAGACAATCCCATATGACATCCAACAGCGAAGGCTTATTCCTACCTTGAAATACCCGTCATTGCATTGCTGGGGGTTCAGTTCCACATCACTATTATCGTCATTCAAGACCCAGGCTTGATAAATCAGCCACCATCTGAACCATGGCTGAGGCTGTAGACACAAGAAAAGAGAACTCAAGAGGATTCCACATTGATCATTGGACATTTGCCTGGAAGTGGGAAAAGTCACTTCTATTCACGGCTCCTGAGGCAGAGCTGATCTCATGGCCCCGCCCATCAGTGACCAGCAGGCAAATCCTGCCACACGTCCAGATGGTGCAGACCCAGAAACATTCAGTGAATGGCATTAGCGACTAGCATATTATTCTTCTGCTTTAAGAGCCGGGATCCAAGGCAGCTAACTTTGCATGTTTTTTTTTTTTTTTTGGATGAAGTTACAGTGTTTTAGGCTTTAAGATTTTCTATCTTCTCTAACCTCAGGTTCCTGATTTAGCAGTACCTCCCACCTCTACATCACATTTCAAGAGTAAACGACTCCAAATTCACTGTCCAAAGGGTTCTTGGGGCATCATGGCCACACACTATACACCTTTGCTCCTGCTGTTCTCGCAACCATTTGTCCAAGCCAAATTCAAAGCTGTCCCTTCTGTGAAGCCTCCTATAGTTGTCCCTGCCAGCAACATTCTCTTCTCCATGCATTATCTTTCCAAGAGCCCAATCTGTGCCTCTTACAGTGCTTAACACAATTGCTCTCCTCTTATAATGAAGAATATTTATAATTTAGTCATAGATTAAAAGGGACTTAGGAGGTCATCTAGTCCTTATATCTTCCATAGACCACTGCCAAGTGTTCTGTCACCTGTTTTAAAATTCGCAGATTGGGGGAACTTGCCATCTCCCAGGTAGCCTGTCCTCCCCTCCCATACTGTAATGATTTCCAAAGCAACAATAAGAACATGTTCTAAAGGCCTTCACCATACAAAGGGAGTACCAACGTCTTTCTTTTCCACACAAGGAAATCAAGGCACCATAAGAGATTAAAAAAGTTTTTTAAGTAGCAGGGAAAGTTGTGGTTTAATTTATCTCACTGTGTTGCTCAGAGGCTTCTCAGCTTCTGAACTGTGATGCGGATAATCTCCTAAGAGACCGAGAGGGATGGAAAGACACCAAGGCAACCGCCCTGCCTTGTTTACCAGAGAACTCAAGGGTGCCTTTTGCACAGCTGTGCTGAGTGGAAGTGTTTAGACAGAAGGCTGTGTGGTCCCGGGCAGATGTGGCTGTGCCGCCACTCACTGTCAGGCTGTCAACCTGCACTGCTGGGAACACCACACGCATGCTCTGAGTGGCCTGAGCAGAGCAGTAGAGGAAACCTGCAGAGGAAACCCCTTTGTCACCAAGGAAACATGAGGATAAAAGCTGCCCAGCATGCTGCATGGCCTGATTGACTTCTGATGGCAAATGACACCATCTCTGTCTAGAAAGCACCTTTAGAATTTTCTGGTCCTTCTCCAGTTTCCTATGAAAGGACACAACTCTTGGAAAGAACACAGACTTTAAAGTAATGGCCATCTGAATGGCCCTGGATGAGTCTCTTCACTTTCATGAACTCCCCTCGAAAAGGGGGTGAGTATTACTTTCTCAGATTCTAATATGATCAAATGATAAGCAAAATGTGCCTTGCCATGCCTAGCTGGGCAGTCATACCTCCCTCCAGTCACATTTTATACCACAACCTCCCAGTCTGTTTGCCCAGCAGACCTTGTACTTTCAAGGCGCCAGGCTCAAAATTGACAGTGAAACATCAGCTAAATGAATGGTGCCCCATTAAAGACATCTGTCCTTTCCAGTTCACTCTCATTATTTGAAGGACTTTCCCAGGCATTTTCCTGTCCATTGGGTGGGGATTTCACAGGACCCAGAGAACAGTCCCACAGAGTCACTGTACACTTCTAAACTATCCTCCATGAATCAGGTACTCAAGAATTCCCTGCCCATGTGACTCTGAACCCATTCTTAGGGACATGCTTCCCCAATTCTGTCATGTGGAATGTGGATGCTAGGGTGTGCACCCCTAAGTCAGAAGACTGCTGTGTGCAGGGCATAGCAGTGGCCTGGAGTAGGGATTAAGTCGTAAGTGGATCTTTGTCATTAAACTGGAGTTTATACACACATGTATCAGGCACTTGAAATGCATCAGCAAGCAGGGGTGGGAAAAGAAGGAGGCAAGCTACAAGGCACTGGGTACTCATGTCTTGGATGTCACAATTAGAAGGTGCAGTCCTTGTCCCATCTCTCATCCTTATTCCTAGTCCTAATCTAATCTAATCCTTGATTCTAAAACAACAATATGTACCTGCTTCCTTTTTATGGCTGAGTAATACTCCATTTTAGATACATACCACATTATGTTTGTCCATTCATCCGTTGACGCACATCTGCTTGTTTCTATCTTTAAACTTTCGTGAATAACACATTTATGAACATTGGTGTGCAAGTATCTGTTTGAGTCCCTGTTGTCAACTCCTTGGGGTATTATTGGCTCATGGTAATTCTATGTTGAACTAGTTGAGGGACTGCTAACGTTGTCCACACTGACTGAACCATTTCCTATTCCCATAGCCATAAAAGAGGGTTCCATTTCTCTACATCCTTGCCAACATTTTATTTTTATTTTTTTATTATAGCTACTCTAGTGGGTTGGAAGTGGTATCATGTTGTGGTTTTGATTTGCATTTCCCTAGTGACTGACAATATTGAGCACCTTCTCATGTGTTTGTTGACTATTTGCACATTTTTGGAGCAGTGTCAGGAATCATTTTTAATGAGGAAACTAATATTCTAGGGATTATGAAAAGGAAGCAAATAACGTAAAGTTATTACTTCTAATATATGTGACAGAGAAGCCTCCCTTCTTGCTCCTGGCCTGCCTCCTGCAGGACAGAGTTGTAGCCCTGTGTAAGCAGAATCAGTCAGGCATTTCCATGCTTTAGAGGTTGGGTAATCTACATATCATTAACTACACACAACTCATTGAACCCACTTCTCCCAACACACACACACATATAAACACACACACGCACATACACACACACAAATTTCAGTCTCATTTTCAACCTAGGACCACATAGAAGCTGGGACATGGATTCCTATGCAGCAGTCTAGCCCTTAGTAAGTGGTGGCTTAAAGTAGAGTCCAACACAACTTCTTCCAGGATGCACACTCTGCAAAGGCTAACTCTGAGAAAACTCAGAGTTAGGCAGCACGTGGCTGTCACATTCATGCTGGTGGACTGTTCCAGGGCCAACCCCATTCTTTGTCATCTCGCCACACATAATTTTTGGTACAGAGAAGGCACCATAGAGGGCAATGGCCTATACCCCTTCTTGATCCATTGACCAAAAGAGGACACTGAGGCTTAGAGGGTGAAGCACTTGCCCAAGGTCACCATCCAACATAGGTATAAAGCTTGTGCCTTTAACTTCTCACACTTTGCTCCTGAGACACAAAATAATACAACAAATTCTTAGGTGTCCCAATGCCAACACCACCAATTCAGGCCATGATTTGAGTCAAAATCAGTGTATTATGTGCCTTGATTTTTCTCACTACAAAATGAGGCTGGCAATAACTGTTCTGTCTTTCTCTCTTACTTTACTAATGAAGTGTGTGTGTGTGTGTGTATACATATATATATATATATATATATATATATATATATATACTCACTGGAAGGCAATAGCTATATAAATATATGTGTATGTTTGTACTTACACTTTTTTTCTTCCTGACCTAGTTGAGGTGGAGAACCATTTTGGGACTGGGTGAAAATGGCACATACTAATTCTACCTGTTTCTTCCTGCATGGTCTAGTCTAAGATCCCAAGTAAAATGAGTCCCTTTAACTCTTAAAAAGGAAGTCAATTTTGTCCTGTCAGGTGCATTCAACATACTACAGTTATGAGCCCAAGGCTGTGTCCACATTTGGGAGTGGGGTTATGTCAGTGAAAGTGATACCTGGGGTGGGGGGGGCACTGGCATGCAAACTGGTGCTCTGCCAAGAGCCCCAAACTGGTACCAGAGACCAGAGTTAAGGATAAATGGGCCACCCAATAGCTGGACTAGAACCCTGAACAAGTCACTCTCCTGCTTGGGATCTTGGTTTTTCCGTGAGTAAAATGAAGGTGTTTGACTAGACTAGCAGATTTCCAATTTTTTTTTTTTTATCCGCAAAAAATCCTTCAGCAAGAAAAAAATCAAATGCAGATCTCCAATGATTAAAAGCAGGTAAAAATGGAACGACTCTGAGTGACAGGCCCCTCCTTCCTCCCCACCTGGAACTATTTGCTCAGCCTCCAGCTCAGTGGAGTGAAACTCTTCTCATTAAAATATTGTATGGTTCTATGTCATGAGAGTAACCATTTAGATTTAGAAAGAAGATAGGCTTAATTAGGTAGAAGGCTGACAAAGGCAAGCTCTGTGGAGATGGCAGTGGAGCTGCTAGGGAGAGGGTGGGAAAAGTTTTAGCATTGATGGGGTTCTTAGACAGCGGCCTGGTCTTTCTCCTCAGATTCCAAGAGAGAAAACTGAGGCCAGACTATTAAGATATAAACTTGGTAACTTTTTGACCCAGGAAGTTTTGAGAATCATACTAAGGAAATGATTATAGCGTGCTTTGAGCTCTTCAGAGACAAGCAGTATTTAAATACAAGGTATTATTACCTCCAGAGAGCTTTCTTTGATTACTACTGTGCTTGAAAATGTGGGCAGACCACTTTTATTTTTCAAAACTCAGGTGTTTAAAAAAATATTCACATGTACAATACCTAGGACCCTCTCCCCACCCCCTTAAGCTAATTCTCAGCTTCCACATCATTGGATAATTTAAATGTTCAGAGAGATATTATACAAGCTTCGACAGTGCCCCAGTAAAAAGACATTTGTCCCTTTCAGTTCACTCACCTCCCATTCTTTGAAGGACTTAAACTGACAGCGAAAACAATATTATATTGGGGATTTTATATGTCGGTGTAAAGTCAGGAACGGGCACAGTGCAGGTTTTCTGATCCCATGCAGACCGGGTAAAGGAGGAGTCAGAGTCCTCAGTGGGTTTTTGCAGGTCTTTTATTGGGGTTCACCAGGCATATGGCAGGCAGGGGTGCTGGCTGGGGGGCCGGGAGGCTGGCAGTCCTCCCAGCCCCCAGCAAATCCTCACTCTATCTGGGCTCTCTGGCATTCTCTGATTCTGCTGCTGCTTTTGCTGCTTCTGCTGCTGCTTCTCAGCTTCTCTTTCGGCTTCTGCTGCTGCTGGCGTCCCCGTGACGCCGCCCTTAAAAAGCACAGTCTTAGCCCAGGTGAATCCCATCTACCTATGCCCACACCCTATTCCAGGTGTCTGCCATCAGGCATGCATTCAGGACCGCAAGGATCCATCATCTGTCCTGATGGGATAGCTACTCTATCCCATGGCGGGAAGGCAGAAAAGCCTGACATTTTTCCTTACCCTACAGTCAGTATCAAATAACATTTAATATATGTACGATGTAGGCACTTATCTTTAAGAGACTCTGAACAAATCAGCTTAATCCTAGGATATTTGGAACTTTTGACACAGGACTTTGTGCTGAATCTCAGAAGTCAACCCCCAAATAGTTAGCATGGTCTTCGTTCAGAACCGTCAAGCCTGAGTATCCAGCTGTACTGGAAGAGCACAGGATTCAAAGTCAAAAGATGTGGTTTAAGTCCTACTTTTATTGGGCACAGGTGGTTGACCTTGCCAAATGATTCACCTCCCTGATCCTCAGTTTTCTTTTCTATAAGTCAGGGTAGTCTCCCTGACTTGTCAACTTCACATGGCTGCTGTGAGAATCAGACTCAGAATGAGGTGGTACAGAAAGCCCCGTGTGACCTGCATGGGAGGAGGCTGAGAGCAGAGACTGAGAGCACACTCTGGACTTAGACATCAGTTCAAATCCTGCTTCTGTTACTTAAACAAGTTGCTGATCTGCGCTGAACCTCAGGTTCCTCATCAGAGAAAAGAGACTATGAACAGTCTTTTTCTCATGGGTTGTTTTGAGGATTTAAAGCAAAAAGCCTTGCCTCTTGCAAAGGCTCAATTGGTGTTGGCACTTATTAAAAAGCTGTCTACATGTGCCCAAGGGGGTTACTCTTGTTTCTACCTAGTTCTGCTTTCAGTGTACAACAAACCTAAAGATAACCCTACATCTATTGTCTCTGAATCGCCTGGGTGCTCTTACTCAAACGAAAGGAAAAAGGAAATACATCGTGGCCCAGAATGGGGCTCCAGAGAAATCCAAAATGAGCTGTGGTCTAAAAGCGACTTCTCTCCAAGCCTATTTTTAACCAGCTGTGAACTTCTCTAATACGCAAAGAGTGATGCTGGGCTCCCTGAATAGCTCTGCTGACGAGCTGCTGCCCGCTTCTGCTACTATGTGAATTTATGGAGTTCTGGTCTCACACTTCATTAAAGAAATATACGATGGTGCTGAGACAGGGGGCAGACACCTATAACTCTTGTCCCAATCTTCACTTATAAATCTTAGTGCCTCATTGACTGAGTGAAGAGGAGCAGCTGAAGAACTGTTATCACCTGCTCCTTTGTTGTGGGCTCTCCTTGTTAAGCCGTTTGCAACAGACAACTTTATTAAGAGATCACCAAACACAGGGCCTGGTCAAAAGCACAGCCCCAATTTGGTTAAGAATGCTTTCAGTCACAAGTAACAGAAAACTCACCTAGAATGACTTATATGAATAAAGTTTATTTTTCTCACATAAAATAATCAGAGGTAGATGATCGTTAGTGCCACCATCTTTGAGTTTACGGATTCAATAAGGTTACCAGCATTCTGTTAAATTGAAATCATCTGGATTTTTTCTCATGGTTATATTCTGGCTGCTGTTGCTACAACCATCATGTATAGCATCCAGTCAAAAGAACGAGGGAAATGGCATCTATACGAGGAAATCCAAATATTCCTGGGATCCCTGAAATAGTCTTACCTTTTACCTGCTGACTGGAATTGGGTCAAGAAGCCCCACCTCCACATCTTCATGTCCTGCTTTGGTCAGCACACACAAACATGTCCTGGGAAAACCAAGCTGCTGCATGTTACCAAGCTGTACTTTGGCTAACAGAAGATCCACATAGTATAGGTTTGCACTTTTAAATCAAGATAAGGGTTAGTAAAAGAGATCATGCTGTTCCTGATTCTTGACAATAAAATTACATGTTTGATAACACAGACTTCCCCTTAAGTGACACCTAAGTAAATGGTGGGATGCATGTGCGTGCTGTAAATGAGGCTGTGGATGTGATAGCTCTTGGTTCTTGTGCACAGAGCAGTGTCTCTCAAACCTGTGCTTTCCCTATCTCCCTCCATGAGGCTAGCACTGTCCCCCAGAGCAGTGTGCCCAAGCTGAGAACAACTGTGACCTGATTAGAGTATTGGGTATTCTTATTTTTTCCCACTGTGGTGCAAACACAAAATTAACTATCTAAAGTGAACCATTCCGTGGATTTTCCTACACGTCTATCTAGTTTCATACAATTTTCATCACACCAAAATGAAACCACCTTCCCCTTCAGCACTTACTCCACATCCTGCTCTCCCTCCAACCCCTGACAATCACCAATCTATTTTCTGTCTGTAAGAATTGACCTTTTCTAGGTATTTCATAAAGATGGGTTCATCCAACATGAGACCTTTGCGTCTGGCCTCCTCCCCTAGCGTAATGTCTTCAGGATACATCACCTGTGTTGCAGTGTGGACCAGCATCTCATTCTTTCTATGGTGGAATAACTGTCCACTGTAGGTATATGCCACAATCTGTTTACCCATCCATTTGTTGATTGACATTTTGGGTATTTCTTCCTTTAGGCTTTTGTGAATAGTGTTTTAAAGAGTTCTTAAGGAGATTAAAAAAAAATAAACCAGTGATTCTGGTTTATTCAGATAAATCATGAGATCAATGAGAGATCAATTGATCATGAGATCAATCAATCAATCATGAGAAATATCCAGACAGCTTTTAAAGCATATAGATTCTAGGGCCCTGCTGTAGATACACTGACTCAATCCCAGACGAGGCCCAGCTAGTTGAAGGGAATGCACCACCGTTCTGAGGACAACAGGTCTAAAACTACATGAACAAATATTGTCTGAGTAGGCAACGACCTCACATGATATCACTTCAAAGTTGAAGAAGGTAGCACTCCTTCTTATTGATGGATGGCCAGAATCCCTTTAATAGGAGACTTTGATCCAAGAAGAATAATGAGTCTTGAAAGATAAATCCCCCAGGAGAGGAACAGCAATAAAAAAATCAATAACTGATATCCTATGAGAGTAGGTCTAGAGAGGAGACTTAGAGAAAGTGAGGTGGGTATGAAAGTCCTTTGGTTCTGACCAAACACCAAGGGGAGATAGTCTGTGAGCCTGACATTAGTTGTTGTCTCTCATCTGTCCCACATACTGTGTTCTACCTAGTGAAAGGATAAGAATTTCTACAGAAGGACTCTGTAGTGAGAAAGCAGCCTGTGTTCTAGCGCACATGATGTCACTGCCTCTCTGCAGACCGATCCCAGGCCACACACCTCATGCCAGAAGACCACGCACAGGAATGACGCAGCTCTGGACCCCACAGCCATATTTCCCAGCCTGTGTCCTCTCTGCATCTTGCATGAAACATATTCCTTCCTTTATGGGACTAGCTAGAATATCTTTTTTTTTTTTCTCAATGAGGCAGTGTTGTTTTACCACACTGTAGTGTGATGTAGAGAAATGGGTTCATACCTCCTCAGATATATGTCCCCACACTACTGCCACCATCAAAGTACCCTTTATCCTTTACCCTAGACCATTGGGTCTCCTCCCCTTATTTCCTCATCTCTGAATGAGAAGACACTCCAGGCATGGAAGGTGTCCATAGATAGGGTAGAAGTTCCCCCAGGTTCTTTTCATAGCCCCTCATTTCCATTAGAGCTCTTCTCACAACCCTTTGCTGGCAAGCTGGCATGTCTGCATGGTGTGTTGACCTTCCCTCAAGCCCAATGTCTGCTATTGAGTCATTTCTCTGGGGTGGGTACTGGGGTGCATTGAGGAGGAAACTCCCGCTTCTCTCACCTAGTCATGGCCCCGGGATGAAGGGCAGGTATTTGTTATTAATCTGGCATGATCTGTACTTTTTCACTAGTCAGGATCTAAATCACTGATTTAAACAGCCATTTGTCGGTTACTCAGAAAGGAATGTTCCAGGATGTCCAGTAATTCATGGTGTGGCCAGTGCTCCTAAAGCAGTGACCATAATTCCTCTTGGCCAGCTCTGAACTGCCTTTTAATCCATTGTTCTTCTCTGAAAAAAAAAATAAGCTTAAAATCAATGCATCAATAGCCAAGCACCCAAAACTATGTGTTCTTTCAGCAGTAGGAAGTATAAAAATTATGAGAATAATATAATTGCATTTTGTCCATATCTATGGGTAAATACTCATTCATCCACTTTGTGGAAAATCAGAAACAAATATTTCACCTTGAGTCAATTTCTTTCAGACACAAGCCATTGAACCATGGCTTCCGCAGATGTTCATATATGTGGATTTGGAATTATTCACTATTTGTCGTCATGTGCTATGGTTTCGCCACCCTCCTGCTGCTTTCTCCCTGAGCGTAGAATGGTAAGTTAACTGCAATGCTATTTCTACCTCTCTCCTGCACCCCCACAGCATCCACTTCAGACTGCCACTGTGAACTCCAGACTCTGGTGGCAGAATCTGGAAGGAGAGCCCGAACTCTCTCTGTGATGCTAATTTGGGCAAAGCACTCCCTACTCCCGCTGTAAGGTAGGTCACCTGCCTGTCACCTTCTCTGCTTTCTGTTCCTCCTCAGAGTAGCAGAAAAGAAAGAGGTCATGGCCCTGCTCAGCTAGTTGTAGCTAAAGAGATCAGAAACGCCTTTGGAAGCTTGGGGGAGGGATAAGAAAGGCAGGCTCCTTTCTTTAGAGGGGTCCTGGTAGGAAATGAAGCTTGACATGGGAGTGCAGCGTAGTAATAAAAAGAGATGAAAGGTGAGACAGATCAGTTCGTTCTTCAACTGCATTCTTCATATCTAGACCCTGCTTCCCTCCTGTGGCAGCCTCGCAGCTGTCTTTTATTCTACCCTTCACTTCTCTTTCTTCTTTCCCTGAAACACATCTTAGAAAGAGAAAGACTTTCTAATGAGGCAAGACAAGCAAGACATTAGCCCCTAGCACCAAATTTAGCATGGGCAGTTGAAAGCATCCCAGTTAGTAAGTGAATGCTACCTGCAGGGCCCATCTGCTCACCTTTTGAAAATGTTTGGCCCTTGCTTTAAAAATTATTTTTTATATAACCAAGCAGTCTCTTTATCAAAAGGGCTCTCTCTGGCTGAGAGGCAAGAGGTGGAGTTTTCTAAATAATCCTTTGCTCTTGGCAAAAGAAGAAAAGGATGTTTCCTAAATTTACAAGGTGTAGTCCTTCATAGCACCTTGTTTGTCATTCACTGCCTGAAAGTCTGAAATTCCAAAGTGCTAGAGGGTGGAGCTGCAGAGATGAATTAGACACAACCCTTAGCTTTTAGAGTTTTTTGTAGGTGGGCAGAGAATGGCACCAAAAATAACTTTAATACAAGATGGAAAACGAATGCTTTGACCGTCGCTGGGGGTTAGGGGCAGAAGAAATGGGACCAAGGAACATTCCCTGGAGCCAGCTTGGAGTTATTGCAAAACAGAATGAGATCCTTCTTTCTTGAGCTGCTGACACAGAATGATTTTGTTTATTTCTTTATTGGCTGTTTGGTTAGTTGGTGGGTAGAAAGGTCTGAGGATCCTCAGTTTCTACATAGACAGACAGGACAGATTTTTAGGGAGATAAGTAAGTAGACAGATACATATATACAGACAGACGGACAGACATATAGATAGATACATACATAGATGTAGAGATATCTATATTTAGAGATGTTGATTTCTATCTAAATCTATCTCCATTTATCTATATGTAAATAGGCATAGAGATATATAAACAGATATTCAAATGCTACAACATGACCAGGCAGCCATGGGAACTAATGTAACCGATTTCATTCATTTATTCATTCAAGAAATATTGCTGAGTACCTATAATGTCCCAGACTCTGTGCCATGGTCATACAAGAGTGACCAAAAAGAACATGGAAACTACACAAGGATTGGAGGAATCATACTCTAGTCAAATAACTATGCAAATAAATATATGAATACAAAGAGAAAAATAGGATTCTACAGGATCATAATGAGCCGGAGGAAGGGCTCCCAGCTCGGATACACAGGGAAGGGTTTCAAAAAAGCTTTCCTGTATAAGTACCCTTTGTAACAGCTCCAAAAGTTGTGTAAGATTTGGAATTAAATGTCAGGAGGGAAAGGGAATTCCATTTATAGGGCAGAGTATGATCAGGGACAGCAGAATAAGAAAGGGCAGGGCTCAGACACTGGGGAGTAATAGGAGAGCCACACAAGTTTTCTGAGATGCAGAATTATTAGTTAAATTTTAGCAAGTCAGTTTGACAGCATTGCAGGAAAGAAGAAAGGAGGGAGATATCACATCAGTGGAAGGCAACTCCCTGGGAAGCTACTAAATATAAAACAGAGGAGCGATAGCAGTGGGGAGGGTAAGAAGGAAATGGATGGACAGAAGAGAACTGCTAACTTAATCATTTGTAGAATTTGGCAATAACTAGATGATGAGGGGAAACAGCGTGAAGGAGATGGTCAAAAAGGGAGCAATGAAAGGTAATAGCAACTATTCTAACCTGGCAACAGAGTAATAGAGATCTTGGGGTAGAAGGACAGTGGATTTATAATGAAATTTCCATTTTGGAAAGCCCAACAAGACAACACAGATCTTAAGAATGAGGAGCCACATCTTTTTGATCCAGTCATCTATTTTTGGGCATTTGGGTTGTTTCCAAAGCCTAGCTATTGTGCATAGTGCTGCTATAAACATAGGGGTGCAGGTGCCCTTTGGAATTAATGTTTCTGTGTCATTTGGGTAAATACCTAGGAGTGGAATTGCTGGATCATATGGAAGCTCTATCTTTAGTAGGTCAAGAAATCTCCACACAGCTCTCCATTGTGGTTGGACCAGTTTGCACTCCCACTAGCAGTGCAGGAGAGTTCCTTTTTTCTCCACAACCTTGCCAACATTTGTTGTTGCTAGTTTTTTTAATATGTGCCATTCTCACTGGTGTGAGATGGTATCTCATTGTAGTTTTGATTTGCATTTCCCTGATGACAAGTGATGTTGAACATTTTTTCATATGCCTGTTGGCCATTTGCATTTCCTCTTCGGTGAAGTTTCTTTTTAGCGTTTCTGCCCATTTTTGACAGGATTATTTTCTTTGTTTTTGTTGAGTCTCATTAGCTCTTTGTAGATTTTTGTGAATAGTCACAATGGAATATTACTCAGCAATCAAAAAAGATAAACACATGCAGTTTGCAGCAACATGGATGGAGCTAGAAGGGATCATGCTCAGCAAAATAAGGCAGAAAGAAAAAGAAAAATACCAGATGGTCTCACTCATAGCAGGAATTTAGAAAACTTAAATAAGAGACCAGGAAAATGACTAATCAATACAAAGTAAAAATCAAAATCAACAAGCAATTATAAACCAGAGACACACTGGGGGCGGGGGGATGGGAGGGACAGGGAGAAGGACTAGAGTCAAAATAAGGGGGGGGTGCAATTGTATGGGGAATATAACCATAATGAAAATGCATACATTGTGCGAAGATGAAAAATGATGTAAGAATTATATAAAATAAAGTATTAAAAAATAAAGTTGGACTCATCCCTATTAAAAAAAAAAAAAGAATGAGGAGCCACTCTTATAATCCGTCCTTATCTTTGTTTTCATTGTCACTATTTAGCACCAGTAGTAGAGAACAAATTGCCAAAATTTTGGATACATTAGAAAATTTACCCCAGAATATGATCAGTAAAGTCGCTTCCAACCCATCCGATATTTTTCTTTTTCCTTCTGACTTATTTCACTGAAATAATTCCTTCTAGTTCCATCCATGTTGTTCCAAATGGCATGAGTTTATTTTTTTTTTATTGTGGCGGGGGTGGGGGGAGAGCAAGCATTGTTTAAAAATAACAATGCCATAAATATATATAAATACTACTAATATATATATATATATATTTTAAAAAAAACCAGTAGCTTCCCTCCCAGAGAACAAGTTAGCAATGAGGAAGGACACTGGTTCAGTCAGCACCCAACCAAGTACCTTTCAACATTGACCCCTGTCTTTCTGTCAGTGCCTGAGCAAAGACAGTGACAATCAGGATGGGAAGTCATAACCCCCACAGGGCAACTGAGCGGAGAGATACGCTGGGAAAATGTTAGGCTAAGAAGAAAGGGTTGGAAGACAAGTAAGTGACATGCTGAGAGTCTATGTGCTTTTACTGTCTGCCAAAATCAGGTTTGATATTTGAATTCAGATCCTGAGAAATCTGTTTTGGAGAGAGAAGAAAGGTCTGTCATTACTGTGTCAAGTATTTGCTAATTGCCTCCTGACATCCAGTCTTTCAGCTTTAGTGACTACCTTGGTTTCTGCTGGCCACAAAATCAGTCCTCTAAAAGACTGGATTTCCCATGTGACTATATCCTAGTGAAAAGTCAGAAGTATGTATGACTTCCAGAAGCTTCATCCTTTATTCTACACAGATGTAAGGGCTGGAGCTCCAGCAGCCCTCTTTGTGTTTGAGGTGGTCTTGAGAATGGAAGTTCTGCCACAGAGCAAGAAGAAGGAAGGAACCTGAGATTCTGATCTACAGGCCTGTGAATCCAAATGTCAATTGCTTACCTCAGATGTCTTTTAGGTAATTGCATTAGTTTCTTATTGCTGCTCTGACACACTACCACACACTACATGGCTTAAAGCAATGCAATCTTTTTTTTTTTTTTTAGATTTATTTATTTATTCATACAAGCACTGGGTACAGTCAGAAGCGTGGGAGGGTAAAAAATTTCCAGAGACAGAGCAGGGAACAGAACAAGCAGACTGACTAACGATACACTCCTGAGGGGAGCAGCGGGTGGCAGGAGAGGTCTGCGCGCCACGTGGGACCCTTGCCCGGCGGCCGGGGATCGAACCGGCGCTGCAGAGGCTGCGGGCAGCCTCACAACCCAGCACTCAACCGCTGCGCCACCGGGGAGGCCCAATCATTTTCTTTTTTAATCCTACAGTTCTACAGATCAGAAGCTTGCCTTGGATCCCACCTTGATCTCAAGGTGTCAACAAGCATTCCGTTTTGGGTGATAAAGGAGACAATCTATTTCCTTCTCTTTTTCCTTTTCTAGAAGCTGCACACATGTTGGATTATGGCCATCTTATCCTATTTTCAAAGTCAGCATCAGTGAACTGGTCCTTCTCATGTTACCATACTCTTTCTTTCTTCTGATTCCCTCCACTGCTTTTAAGGACCTTTGGGGATCCCTGGGCCCACAGAGATAATCCAGGATCGTCTGAATAATTGAAGGTCAGTTTATTAGCAACCTATAGCAACCTTATTTGCATCTGCCTCCTGAATTCTCCTTTGCCATGTGGTTGTGGAGATTAGGACATGGACATCTTTATGAGGCCATTTTTCTGGCTGCCTAGCACAGTGTAGAGAAAGAAACTTTATCTTGTCCACAGCATTGTTCTTAGGTCTCATACCCACAGCTGAGCTAATGCATTCTGTAATAGACACCTGCTGAATGCCCACTCTGTGTGTATATGGCACTGATCTGCCATGGTGTGCCAACTGTGCTCTAATAACTGTGGATGATTCTGATACTGAAGATCTTTGAGAGGCTTGAACCCCACCTGCAGCAGCACCTGGCCCCACATGCCTCCACCCATCCTCAGTGAACTGATGTCACTTGATACCACAGGAGCACAAAGAGGTTGTGCATCTCTAAGTTGACCATGACCTTCAGACTTACCTAAACACAGACAAGGAAATTAATGCCCAGAGTTGGGAAGGACTTTCCCAAGTTCCCAAAGCAAGTCATATTGTTGCCAGGACTAGAACCAGGTCTCCAAGTACCTCTCCTATACTACATTCTCTTTCTTAAGCCATTCCAGGTATTTCCAAGGAGGAGGTGTATGGCCGACTCCCACAGTCCATGGCACCTGGTCACACACTAGTAGAAGCCAAGGACCATGCCCAGCTCTGACACAATAATTCTAACAACACCAGGCTTACAACTGGATTTTCTACATTTTCTTTCTACCTTTGGGTTATGCTCAGTGAAGAGTCCTGGTGTACAGATTATCCATTTCCCTGTTCCTCATATCTCATGCTCCATTTCTCATACTTATTTAATGAACTCCTATTAGGATTTAATAGATCTTACCAGCTAATACAGATATAAGAAGTTAGGGGCTTGGGAGGTTATGCAATCCAGTGCCATCGCTGACTTTGCCCTCATCCCTCTGGGTATCAGCATTTCTATCTTAAAAAAAATAGGGAAACAGCACATGTGCTTCAAAATAATTGCAAGGAACAGCTAATGAAAGTTATTAGAAAGCACTTTAGTACTATACACAGTGTCATCTAACTGCTAATAATAAAACATTGAGCTACTGGGAATCTAACTCACCCCCATTTGGTTCTGAGTCACACTCCCTGGTAACATTGAGTGAAAGTGAGGGAACTAGAACCGGGCCATGATATAAAACCTGCAGGTGCCTGGCAGCCAACCCAGCAGAGATGTGCCTGAAACCAGTGGATTGGTAAGAACTTCAATAAGCCATCTTCTGAAATTCTTTGCCACGCTGTTCTTTAAAATGTAATTTCTTTTTTTAAAATTAATTTGTCAGTCATTTACAGTTCTATCTAATTTTAGGGGTACATATCCACACCTCCATATGTGCACATGCTTCACTTAATCCCCAACGAATAGTCCCATGCCCATAACCTCTTCCTTTCCTGCCCCATCCTCTCCCACTCTCCACTATTCACTCTGGTAACCAGTATATATTTCACAAAGTCTAAGGATTATTTTTGTTGAGATATGCCAGTTTGCATTCTTCGGTTATTTATATTTCACAGATCAGTGAAACCATCCCATATCTACTTTTCACTTTCTGACTTCTGTCACTTAGCAGAATCTCCTTTTGTCCCCCAAAGCACTATTTCATCATTTTTAATAGCTGAGTACTATTCCATATACTCCTTGTTTGTTTTTATTAACTAATTTCTATATTAGTTAACTTTTAAGTAACCATATATAGCCACTTTCATTGTTGTAGCTTTTATTTTCATTGTCTGATTTGAGTCTCATGCAGACCTGTAAAGTTGATAGAGCTGTCACTATAAGCAGGCCTCAGCCTGAGTAGCCAGAAGAACTGCCTAGAAGCCCCATCTCTCAACTTCTGTTCCAAGTGTGGGTCCTCACACCCACACCTGGGCCTGCCACAGGGATTCAGGGCACTGAGCATTGCCACTGTTGTCTGAGGAAGAAGTTAAGACAAATCAAGGTCAACTGATTAGGACTCAGGTCATAGAGTTTATTTGTGACAAGGACAGATCAACTTTGAAAAAGTGGACATAGAAGCTTTGTTTTTGAAAATCACCCTTAACTCACTCCAGATCATTCATCTAAAGAGACTTGGAGACATAAATTGAGTTCCCCAAGACCCCTAACCACTATCACTGATTCCCCAATCTGTCTTTCAGAGCACTGTGAGCACAATAGATATTTTACTATTAATAACAAGCCAAAGAATGAAAACTAAGATCTATTTCATTACGAAATCAGCCATTTCCTCCATATGGAGCCACCAAAAACCCCAAATAGCCAAAGCTCTCATGGAAAAAAAAAGAAGGGGATGGAGGCATCACACTCCCAGATTTCAAACTATACTACAAAGCCATAACGATTCAAAATTGCATGGTATTGGAACAAGAACAGACACACGGACCAATGGAACTGAATAGAAAATCCAGAAATAAACCCACAGGTTTACAGTCAACTAATCTTTGACAAAGGAGCAAAGAATACACAATGGAGCAAAGAAAGTTTGTTCAATAAATGGTGTTGGGAAAACTGGGTTGCTACTTGCAAAAGACTGAAGTTTGACTACTACCTCACACCGTGCACAAAAACCAACTCAAAATGGTTAAGGAACTAGATACAAGACCTGAAACCATTATAGATAGATAGATAGATAGATAGAGAGAGAGAGAGAGAGAGAGAGAAGGAAATACAGGCGAAACACTCCATGACATACACCTCAGCAACATCTTTAAAGACTCATCACCCAAAGCAGTGATAGTGAAGGCAAAGATAAACAGCTGGGACTACATCAAATTAAAGAGCTTCTGTACAGCAAAAGAGACAGTAACCAAAATAGACACCCCACAGACTGGGAGACAATTTTTGCCCACAACACTAATGACAAAGGATTGATCACAAAAATCTACAAAGAGCTGAAGAGACTCAAAGAAATTAAATAAACCAGTCAAACAATGGGCAGAAGAGCTAAAAAGTAACTTCTCTGAAGAGGAAATGCAAATGGCCAACAGGCATATGAAAAAATGTTCAGTATCACTTGTAATCAGGGAAGTGCAAATCAAAACTACAATGAGATACCATTTTAAACCAGTGAGAATGGCACATATTAAAAAAAAACAAAACTAGCTACAACAAATGTTCGCAAGGTTGTGGAGAAAAAAGAACTCTCCTGCCCTGTTGGTAAGAGTGCAAACTGGTCCAACCACTATGGAAAGCTGCTAAAGATGGAGCTTCCATATAATCCAGCAATTCCACTCCTAGGTATTTACCCAAAGGACACAGAAACATTAATTCCAAAGGGCACCTGCACCCCTATGTTTATAGCAGCACTATTTACAATAGCTAAGCTATGGAAACAACCCAAATGCCCGAAAATAGATGACTGGATCAAGAAGATGTGGACATATACACAATGGAATATTACTCAGAAATCAAAAAAGATAAACTCATGCAATTTGCAGCAACATGGATGGAGCTGGAAGGGATCATGCTCAGCAAAATAAGCCAGAAAGAAAAAGAAAAATACCAGATGGTTTCACGCAAAGCAGGAATTTAGAAAACCTAAATAAGGGACCAGTAAAAAGACTAATTATAATAAAGTAAAAATCAGCAAGCAACTATAAACCAGACATATTGGGGGGGAAGAAGGGGGGAAGGAGGGATTAGGGTCAAAATAAGGGGGGTGGGTATTGTCTGGGTGGGTATGAAAAATGACATAAAAATATACAAAATAAAATAAATTTCCAATGCAAAAAAAAAAAAGAAATCAGCCATTTCCATATTGCTTTGTGCTCCCAACTGACAGATCACACCTGGATTAGTAATAGTGACATCATCTTCCCAAGTATCTTATTAATGATTCTTTGTCCCTCAAATGAGTATTGGGTAAAACTTTTTAGTAAAGAATCCTAAGGTGGTGTCTCCCTCGTGGCACAGTGGTTGAGGGTTGCGCTGTGGAGCTGTCCGCAGCCTCTGCAGTGCGGGTTTGAGTCCTGGCCAGCCAGGGAGATACCCACATGGCACGGCAGACCTCTCCTGTCCCACCCGCTGCTCCCTTCAGCAGTGCTTTGGGTCTGTCTGCCTGCTCTGCTCCCTACTCTCACCCTCCCGCATCTCTGGCCTGTACCCCAGTTCTTGTATAAAAAGAAATAAATCTTTCAAAAAAAAAAAAAAGAATCCTAAGGAAAGCCAATATCAATTAAAGAAACTAAAAAGCAAAACAAACAATTTTCTCATCCTTTCTCTGAGATCTCTGTGCTTCCATGCTTCAGCAGTACAGCCTGTCTCTGTGCCCTAAAAAGATCCAGCCTTTCCCACTTGCCATCCTTTATTCATGTCTTTATCTCAGCCTGGAATACCCCTTTTCCTCTTTCTTAATCTCTCAAACCTTGCTTTTTCTTATGGGCTAGTTCAACATCACTCCACATGAAGCATTTCCCCAGCCTCCTCCACCCCCTGTTGGGATGAAGCCCTCCTTTCTCTAGATCTGATTTCATTAAGTCTTGTAGAGTGGATTTTTTAATTGCTTTTCTGTATCCTATATAAAATTGTGACTTCGTAAGGA
Organism: Talpa europaea; assembly: GCF_964194135.1. Lineage (NCBI taxonomy): Eukaryota > Metazoa > Chordata > Mammalia > Eulipotyphla > Talpidae > Talpa > Talpa europaea. The sequence goes on along the minus strand of NC_140070.1, from coordinate 113,137,713 downwards.
CCCAAATCAAGTGGGATTCACGTGGGCCGTGAGCATGGGCTCACAGTGTGCATTTGACATATGTTTATTGAATGAATAAAATTAACATCAAATGCCATTTCCTCTTTTCCCTTTTCTTATCAGACATTCAAAGATATTCAACATCTCAACCGTCTTCCTGCTTACAATCTGTACCTCCTTTTCTACAAATATTCCATAAGGGGTAAGCAAGCTGCTACTGTTATGAAACATTTGCCAGGGATTGCTAGAATGGTGCACAGTTCACTACATCCACTAAGTCATAGCCTTCCTTTTTGTTTTTGCTTTTGTTTTTTATTACAAATCAGCATCAGTTTTTCTCTCCTTGTTAAACACTAAGAAGAATGCTCACAAATTTGACATCACCAAAGGAGAAAAAGTAGTAAAATTAGTAATATATTCCCCCATCCTTTTAGCAACAGGAAAACTGAGCCTTAGAAAGAGTAAGTTATTAGCTCATCATTGAATAGCAAGATCCTAACATCCTACGAGAAGTTCAAGATCTTTCGGCCTCCCCGGTGGCGCAGCTGTTGAGCGCTGGGTTGCAAAGCTGCCCGCAGCCTCTGCAGTGCTGGTTCACTCCCTGGCTGCTCCCCGGCCACCGAAGGAGGGTCCCACATGCCGATGGGCAGACCTCTCCTGCTGCCCGCTGCTCCCCTCAGCAGTGTACTTCGCGGTCCTTCTTCCTGCTCTGCTCCCAGCTCTGGCTCTGGTGAATTCGCTCACCCTCCCGAGCTTCTGACTGTACCCAGTGCTTGTATAAATAAATCTTTAAAAAAAAAAAAAAAAGAATTTGGGTGCCTGTGCCCTGGGGAAGATGTAGCTGTTTAAAAAAAAAAAGAAAAAGAGAAGTTCAAGATCTCCTGTCTTCCAGTGCTCTCTTCAATTTGTCATCTGGTTTCATGTCTAAAATAATATTTGTCCCTATTCCTCACTCCCAGTGGTAAATTCCATTTCTACTTTTAAGAAAACCCAATGCTCTGAGACATCCTCCACTAGCCTGAAATTCACAAGGCCCTCAGGGAGCTCAGCAAGGGCAGGCCTGACTTCATGCAGCCTTACTGCTCTTTGCTATAGTCCCACCCACACCAAATAGCCCCCTTCTCATTGTCCTGTAATCTCCACACACACCCCACTCCAGCCTCTGAGCCTCTGACTCAGTTCTGTTGCCAGGGAATCCCTTTCACCTTGCTTCAGATTTAGGAGCTCATTTATTCCTCAACATAAAGGTATAAAGCATGTAACCATCTTATCCCCATGTGAGAAACAGAGAGGTTAAGTCACTCGTTCAAAGTCATACAGCTTACAAATGGTAGATATGGCAATCTAGGTTTTAAGGGTGGAGCAGAAGATGAACCCAGGTCTTCCATCCCTAGGAGATCCCTGCTCTTTTATATTCATTTCTTTCTTCAAGAGGCAACATCACTGGTTTCCAAACTCTTTTTACAAGAGTACATTTGGGGAAACTAGTTTTACCTTTGAGAGTCATTTCCTAGGGCAATTTGATATTGAAGCATCAGTCTTTTGGTCTGGGATTTTTTTTTTTTTTCAGCTAAAATAACAAGCACAGTCATGACTTAAAAAAAAAAAAATCTCTAAATTGGATATTCGCGTTTCCTCACTAGAAAAATTCACCTTTAGGGTAGAGTACTCTATGGAAAATTCCAGCGGGGAAAGGAAAATTTCTCAAAGAGTGGTGAGCAATCACAAAGAGGAATTTTGAAACAGAACAGGCATTGGTAACCTCTGATATTTATTACTGCAAATGCTACACCTTGCAGAGATAATAACTTCAGAACCAATGAGTATGTTTGTCAGACTTAAGAGGGATTTTGCACAGGCCTTGGGTATAGCCTTTCACAAGGAAAACAGTGTCTGATGGCCCAGTTACCTAAGTTGTGTTCTGAGATGGGCGAAGATATTGAAAGGCAGAATAGAGCATCCTTAACTTAGAAGTGTATATACAGCACTAGCTCTGAGAGTGAGAACACTCAGTGTTTAATCGATGAACACCAGCACCCCTCAGCTGGAAAATTTCAGAGGAAAAGAAAGAAGAGAGAGGGGACTTGGGAGGCAGAGTGAGAAGAAGAGAAGGAGGGAGAGAAGAAAGAAAAGGAAAAAAAAAAACAGAAAAGGGAAGAAACAGAAGAAAATCACCAAATGCTGTTTCTATCTTTACCTCTTTAAAATATTATCAATTATCATAATGATAAATTCTATTCTAAATTCTATGTTTCATCCATAATATTAACTTTGGTCTCCAACACACAAAGCTAACCCAGGAAAGGACTAACATACATATATACATAAAATCACCCAACAAGATGTTTAGTCTATTTATTTGAAAACATCAGTGGTATTATGACTTGTAGCTTATAAAATATTTACATATGAACAAACACACATATACATATGTGTGCTTGGAGCCAAGACAGTGTTGTGAACCTTCCCAAGGCCAGGCATGGTATGAGATAACACTGTGCATGACCTGGCTGGTGGTCTCTAAGTTCAGCACCAGTGTCCACTGTCTGGAGAGGGGAAGATAGAACAGAACCGCAGTGAAAAATAGGAGGTGAAATCCGTAACCAATGAGTGCTCCATGCTGAGATGCAGAGACTGGGCTGAAGTTCTAGCCAAGGACATGTCATCACTCACCTTGTGATCATAGGCAATCACTCCCCTTCTCAGAGCTCAGGCAAATGAAGGGTTTGGACAGATGATTCCTAAGATCCACTTCCAAATCTAATATTTAATGGTGTTTGTGATTCAAGTCAAATCTTACACTATTTCCTCACCTAGAATATGGTCAGATTTAACCAAATGACCTATAAGTGCCCTCCAGGTCTGAGAATCTATGGATCTATGACTGAATCAGGACTCACTAAAGAGATGTGAAGTTAGAGGTTATAGTTGCCAAAAGCCTATGGTATATCAGGCTCTGCCTAACATTCTAGCTCAGGCTAAGACATGAGGTTCTCCAGCACAGGTCAGAGGCAAGAGGGTGAGACTCTCTGCCACTTGGTCACAGAATGGGAGTTTCTGGTGTATGAAGTCACATTTTCTCCCCTAGTCCCTGCCTGCAGATCTGCAGGTCCAGTAACTGCTGCTCAGAAGACTAGGGAGACAGGTTTTGTAACAATTTAGTGTCCCTTCTAGGACATCAGAGGTCACCAACTCCAAACTTTTGCTTTTGCATTCCTCATAAATTGTTTTCCAGGTTCTCCTTGAAGGCGACTTGATTGACTGTAAGAAATATATTAGGTCAAGGTCTACCTCTTTGTAACATCTATCATGTGTCAGGTCTGCCCTTTTAGGCCTCCTGTGACAAGTCGGTCCTCTCCTTTTCCATGGAATTCCACCAGACATTGAAGACAACAGGCAAAGCCTAATTAAGTTTTCAATGGTATAAAAGACTCAGTACTTCTAATGACATATCTTTTGCTATCTTACTCTCCTGGTCTGTAAATTCTCCAAATTGTTAAACATGGTATAGGACTTGGGGTGATTAAAAAAAAAAAAAAAAACCAAAAAAAACCTGGGTTTGAGATTTGTGTCCACAAATGGGCTGGCTGTAGTCCATGAACACAGCAGAACTGAACAGTTTATTTAGGATTAATAAAATGTGGGGCAAAGAAAGCTTTTCAATGATGCAGTGCAGCATAAAAAGTTATTATGGATACTAGCTATTCCTACTAACAAAACAATTACTACTATGAATCAAGAACTTAGTCCAGTTGTCTTCCAAGAGTACAGGGGAATGAAGGGGGATCTCCACTCCTGCTCTAGATATTTCATATGCATTCAGCTTGACACCACTGCAGCTATTTTGGTAGCATGTGTCTCAGAGTTAGCTCATGCTGAGCTTACAGACAACTAAATACTGCAGATTTATTACACATGCTGTTGTCAGCCTAGGTTTTCCCAGTTCTCATTATTATAAAGTGGAAGAATTTACATTGTCTCTGACATTTTACTTGCTTATTTACCCTTTTCAGATACTTGTAGACTATACTTCAGTCATCAAAAACTGCTTTCCAATCGTAGCTTCATATCAGAGTCTCCGTGGAAAATTTTTTAGCATACATATTTCTTCGTTTTTAAGATTTTGGTTCAATGTAGAGGTCAGAAAGCTAACCTAAAACAAGTATCTTAGGTAGTTACCACTCAGCTCATCAAGCTCCACCAGCCATATCAGGAAGTCTGGGCTCCACTTCCACCTCCCCTGCTCAGTAGCACCTGCCCACTTGATAAGCATGATTTTTCTCGGGAACAGCCTGGAGGGTAAAAATTTATCTATTTGGAAAGGCAGGGACTATTTCATGCCTTTTGCATTTTGTTCACATTGTTCTTTATAAGCCACTTACTTCTTCATTCTATAAAACAATGACGATAGAACAACCTATAGGTGAGTAGGGCATAAGTGTTATAAGATACAGAAATACTTCAAAATGCCCTGGTTCTTTTCCATCAGGCAGTGTTTGCCTGTCATACCAGAATGTGCAATCTTGCCAAAGAAAGCATTCTATCTCAGCGCCAAGAGAAGATGGCCATCACCTTTATCCATCTCCACCTCATCTTTCCACTGAAGTCCTCACTTTGAATAACATTTACAAGGCCCTACATGCATACATCTTCTGGCTAAAGAGTGTTCTGTGTGACCATTTCTCACTTCAATGCCCCTCCAGACATGGCCAATCAATCACAGCTCTTTTTCTGACTAAGCCTAGACATGGCCTCCAAATCCTTCTCAAACTATAGCTCAATTCAGCCACTATCAATTGATCGGAGTAGGCCCATAAGTTAAACCCTACTTCCTCCTCTTTCCCAAACCTAATCAACACTTTCCCCTTTCACTTTGCAGGAGCACCCCAGAGAATTTAATTTTAATTTACTGACCAAATTTACACAGCCTTCTCTGAAGTGCTGAGGCCAATGTCTTCATTACTGTTTCATGATTCATTCATTCAGCACACGGGTGCTGGTGATCCTCTGTGTGCTGGGCAACCATTGTTGGTGAGGGGGGGAGAAAAAGAAAGGAATGAGACTAAGCCTGAAGTCTAATAAGGTAAGACCCACTCACAAATAATGACTGAAGGTAGATGAAGGTGAATGTCAAAGAAGCCCAAGAGCAGGAAGAACCACATGATCTTCAATCTAAGGAAAAGTATTGTTTTCATAGTTCAATTAAAAAACACATAATTTACCATAATAATAAAACATGTTTAAATTCATGCCAGTATCCATGTGATCCGTTCAAATTTTTTGCAAGGTTGGAGCCGTGTCATTTTTAATGTCTCAATACACTTAACAGAGGACCTAAATTTCACCACTACCCTAGGCCTAAATCTTCTTATACTTAAGGTCTGGGCATATGAGAGCACAGTTGTGTTAATAAGGCCTTTTAAAATGTCTTGGCTCTGACTATCGAACTTCACACGTATCTATATTAAAAGGCTTTTTCCCACATTACTAAGGCTGTGGTCTACCTCTTATATACCTCTGAGACAATAGTCTCCTTGTTCTATAAACCCAGAGATCATTTCTCTGGCCTGTTCAGGTCCTCAGAGCCCTACTCCAAGTCCCTGATTCATTGTTTTCAGAAATAAGCATTTTCTGAAAACAAAATGCCATCTTATTTCTAGGGTTAGAGCTCAAATCTTTCTTATTGCCTCTAGTGATATGAAATTCTGTTTTCCTTCCTCCATTTAAGTATAAAATATGCCTTAAAGTATGTGCTAATTAATACCTATTTGTCTTACAGAGCAGTTGAAAAGCATCTATTTAAACTGTGATTCACATTTTTCCTTTCAGCCTGTCTGCAGATTTTTGTGCATGAATCAAATGAGGAGCCTGATTGCACTACTATTTTAAAGAGCTAATTAAAAAGTTGATTAAGTGATACTGGTGTGTTTTAGTGCAGGTAATAGAAGTGTAAAGTTATACGTGGTATTAACAGCCTGGAAGGTACAACTGGATTTGATGGCAGAATACATTAATTTACCTTTCCAAAGTAGTCTGACAGGGGAGACCATGTGTATCTTGTGGAGGCAGGCTGTGACACTTTGTGCCAGGCACAGTGAGTCCAAAAAGGCAAGTCTTGCATATATATATACGTACCCAGTTCAACGACAAAAGCTTTGTGGTCACCTTTACAGAAGAAGGGCTGACTTGTAAATTCACCAAGTCTAAACCACATGACATGAATTTGGCCTTTGAGTACTTGCTCCCAGATCTTTGAATTGTTAATGAATGAGGTGCAGATGGAGGAAACATTTATAGGTCAGATAGTTCAGACATCACCCACACATGAACCAGACTGTTCCTAACATATGACCTTGGCTGTAGATCCTGCCTATTGCCCAAGCTCACTTTTCAGTCTCCCACTTATTTTGTGAAACTTAATATCACTTTGAAATATTACCTTTTCACACGAGATAGCTAGCATCTGTTTCAGTGGCTCACAGCCAACAATTCTGATTAATTCTAAAGGAGATGTCTCCTCCTTTAGAAAGCTTAATGCCAAAGGATGATAAAAATGACATCTTTTACTCAATCAGGTAGAAACTGCTAACAAAAGCTTTCTAACTGCTGTACAAAAACGGGACCAGCTACCACATTAAAGTAATACATTTCCAGTCGCTGAAAAAGTTGAAATAAAGAGGAAACAGCCATTTGTCAGGGAAGCTTTGAAAGGGAATCCTGGACTTCACAGTTTAATGAAAATACTTCCCAAGTGCTGGAGCGCTGCGTGAGGTCCTTGTCCAGCAATGCCCCTCAGCTGGTGTCAGGTAGGAAGACTGAGAACTTGGACTAAGGAACAGTGGGAAAGATTCAGTTAGCTCCTTGAGACTGAGTTCTGAAATCTGGATCAATTGGCAGGAGCAGTGAGCCACATTCTCAGAAACAAGTGGCTAATCTCCCTACAGCCATTTTTGTCTAACTCTAGGTGGTTTCTTAGTGGTTTCTTTATATATTCTCAGGAAATACCTTTTTTCTTGGTAAAGTTCCTGGGATTGGAATCTTTAACCAGAGAATCCATAAGGTAGTGAATTCATAGGCATTAATAGGCACATCGTCTATAAGGTGGACTAGACTAGCCCAAGATGATCTACGAGACTGAAAAAAGGTTCAGAGCACATTTCAAATTCAACTCTAAAGGACTGAAGTCTACAATCAATAAATAAAAATATATAATGATGCACAGCCCATCTTAGCAAGTTCCTTAGCCCTCTGTCAATCTCCCTTTAGACCTGAGAAGTTGGAGGTCTAGAGAAAGGGACAGTGTCTGGTTGAAAATCACAAGGTCTACACTAGAAGGCACATTGTGGCACCTCATGACACCTAAGGTTGTGCTCTTCCTAACTGTCTCCCACCACATTCCTTATCACCTCTAGCCCCACATGGCAGGCTGCTAGCTTCTCAGCAAGACTGAGTGGGGCTCTACTCACACCCCTTGAAGAGGTGTCTCTGACGCTCATGTGTGGGGGAAGCTCTCACTACAGTTCCTGCTTATGCCAAAAACACCCCGGGAATAAATAAAGGTCTCCACTCTAACACCTTCTACTCATACCAGCTATGCACGTGAAAATAAAAGTTTAAAAATAAAACTCACAGAGGTAGGGATTCTCTGCTTTTGAAAGAAATTCCTTCACACACATTACTCAGGTAATAATTTAACTGAATCCATGGAAATATTTTAGATGTAAAATAAGACCTATGAAAGTAAGTAGTCTAAATCCTTTTATTTACAAGTAGATGCTCTGGAGCTCAGAATGAAAAAGGGAGTTTGGTCAATTCAGTGGACTTTTTGCTGAATTAGAGCATTGATTTCCCTTTTTTGGGTGGTGGGTATTTCCAAGTATGATACATTACAAGGCTGAAGAATATGACTTTTCTTTTTTTTTTTTTAAAGAAGAAATTGGGCTAATTTCACCTAATGTTTTCTGTATGGCTGTTGTAGTAAAAGGTTGGGATTTAGAGCCAGATTACACCTTTTAGCAATGTAACTTGGGACAAGTGTGCCTCTTGACCTTTCTGCAAAACAAGGAGAATAAAACTGGCTATCTCCACTGTTATCGCAAGGATTAATGAAGATAATTTGCAAAGCCCATAGCCTAGTGCTTGGCATGCCTGGAAAGATCAATACAAGGGCCTTCTTTACTGCCCCCTTCTTCCTACGTTGGTGGGTGCAAAAAAACTGGAATGGACACCGCCAAGGGTGGGGGGAGTGCTTTTCCTTGTTCACCCAACTTGGAAGACATTTGGCCAAGGATATTCAAAGATCCCTGAAGGCCCTACATAAGTATGTTTGGTAGGACGATATGTACATCTGAAAGGCTGATGAAGTTCAGGTGCCAGGTTAATAGGTCAGAACAAATGTTCTTTATGTTCTAAAAGAGTTTTGTACAAAGTATTCCTCAGTCTTTGGGAAATCAGATGCCATAGGCCACTTCTTTGAAGACAAGATTTCTCAGAGTATCAATGAAAACAACAATTTTACTTAAGATCAAAGAGCTGAGCTTTTATAAACTCCTTACAGTCACCCGAGATGTTGGATTATCCAGCCTCCTGGAGTCTCATCCACATCATTAGGGACATCTTTGGGGTTAGGAGTTGCCAATTTTATGACAGTTATTAAGTTTAAAATATATAGATATTTGTATTTTAATGTAAGCTACAATCTACCTCCTGCTGCTTCCAACTTTTGATTCTACTTCTATACTTCTGGGGTCACAAGGACAAGTTTGTTCCTTTTCTGTGGATTGCTGAAGGATGAAAGACATTGTTTTTCTAACATTTGGGGCTATAAGAATGTTAAAACAGGTCGTTTTATTCTCTTAAAAAATAATCATGAATCTCAGTGGATGGTAACCATGACAAGTAGACAAGTGGGCAATTATTTACATTTGGTGTATAATTGTCTTGTGATTGAGTTGCAACTCAACAGTTACCAGTCCCAAATAAGATTGGCAAGGGTGAAAGCTCTGAGTCTATCATACCTAAAATTGTGTTAGAGCCTTGCCCAGGCTGAGTGATCTCAAGCAAGTATCTGAGTTCAAGTGCCTCATCTGTGAGAAGTGGAGATTACAATGGAGCCACAGAGTCTCTTTAAGAAATATGCAAATCTGGGCCTCCCCGGTGGCACAGCGTTTGAGCACTGGGTTGCAAAGCTGCCCTCAGCCTCTGCAGCACCGGTTCGATCCCTGGCTGCTGCCCGGCCACTGGAGGAGGGTCCCACATGGCGCGCAGACCTCTCCTGCCGCCCACTGCTCCCCTCAGCAGTGTACTTTGGTCCTTCTGCCTGCTCTGCTCCCCGCTCTGGCTCTGGTGAATTCTCTTACCTTCCCACGCTTCTGACTGTACCCAGTGCTTGTATAAATAAGAAATAAATAAATCTTTAAAAAAAAAAAGAAATATGCAAATCTGGGCCTCCCTGGTAGCGCAAGGGGTTAAGTCTCAGCACTATAAAGTGATCTGCAGCACAAGTTTCATCCCCAGCCAGGCAACTAACCCACATGGCACAGCAGACCTCTCCTGTCTTGCCCGCTGCTACCCCTCAGCAATGTATTTCAGTCAGCCCACCTGTTCTGTTCCCCACTCTATCTCTGGTGAATCCTCTCACCGCCCTGCACCTCTGGCCTACACCCCAGCTCTTGCATGCATGCATAAATAAAAATAAATCTTTTTTAAAAAAGAAATCTAAAAATCTGAGTTCATAGGAAAGGAGGGATGGTATATGGAGGGGGATCATATACTTATGCTAGTTTCTATTTGTCAATGAACTGTTTGAGCTATATTAGTGTCATTCACATTTGTAGCCACTGAACACTTACTTTCAATGAAATCTTAATTAGGTCTTACATATTTAAAAATAGATTAAATGGAAGGTTGGAATAACGGCCCCCAGCTCATTTCTAACTGTGATGGCAAGTTTGATAACTCCTGAATTTGTGGTCCTAGTCTGCTCTATCAAGTTTTTGTACCAAATCATAAGGAATATTATAGTTAACATTATATATTTGGTAAACTGTAACTGAGCTCTAAATGTAAGGATTATTATAGATCATTTTGAAAAGAAGATTTTTTTTTGTCACTCTTCAGTGTTTAGCGATCTCACCCCATGAAAAGCCAGTGCCTCTGCTGTGGAAACTGTTCCTCAGAATCAGTTACATTTATTTTTTGTGGTGAGCATGTACCTACATGCTTATAATGTTAAAGTGGTCACTTTCATTTCAGAGTGTCTCAATGACCCAGAAAATTTATTAACAGTTCAAATATCTTTACTGAACTAAAGGACAGATTTTTCTTTCAGTAATATGCATTATGTATAAGCTAGACTTAGCTGTGTAACCACCCAGTCCAAAACTCAGTGGCCTGTCACAGTCATTTACTAGCTCACATTCTCCTGGTCAGTCACTGAGGCCAGGCGCAGCTGGTTCATCATTCTGCATTCAGCCTCACAGCTCTAGTTCATTGTCATGTCACTTTGGGGCTGCTTGGTGCTGGCTTTTGGCCTTGGTCTTGTGTCCCCAAAAGAGACACATGGCAGGCTAGCTCAGGCTTTTTCACATGCACTTGAACTACAAACACAGCAAAAAAAGGTAAGAACAGAGGCTGTAAGTCTTCTTGAGGCCTAGGTTCAGTTGTGGCAAAGCATTCCTTTTGTCCCATTCTTCTGTTGGTCAAAATCACCAGCCTAAGTTCAAAGGGTAAATCAGTAGACTCCACTTCTTTATGGGAGGAATAGCAAAGTTATTTTGAGAAGCATACAAGGACAGATGTCACAGAATCACCTTGTATGCAAACAAGGACAGATGATGTTACTGTGGCCATCTTTGCAAACCTGCTACTTCCCCAATACAATACCATGTTTACCTTAAACATATTAAAGTTGATTTTATTATTCTCCCATATTTAAACAATATATAGCCTATGAAAAATGCAGTTGGGGAACTAAAATGCATACAAGTTGTAAATACAGTGAAAAAAAAAACTGAGTCCTTCATTGATCTGTGATATTGTGAAGCAAATCCCCTGCCCACAACTTCCTCATGTCTGGTCTGTGCACTCACTCGCCTCACTCATCTGAGGTTTCTGTTAGGATTCCAGTTTGTCACATGTCACTGGGAAATGAACCATGAAATTTCTTCTGCCGGGGGACTCTCAGCCCACACCATGGCATGACTGGGCCAAGGAGCTTTCAGAAATGCTCTGTGCTTGCTGTCTACTGACAACAATTTCATGGTCCATGAACAAACTTTGCCATAGAGGAAAGAAAGTGATCAATCATTATAAAAACATAAAAATGAAATAATGCATGTATAGTATGTATGCTTCATATATTTCACAGAAGGGTCTGATTTATTAACCTAAATCAATTAATTCCCATAAGTCCTGTGAGAAATCATGTCATTCAAGTATATGCATGTGGTTATGCTCCACATCAATAGGATTATGTGCCTATGCTTTTATATATTTAATCAGAAAGCAGCTCCTGGGCACAAGCTACCATAGGGACAATAGCAGCTGACAGACACAGCACATTCCAAGTGCCAGGCACGCCTAGCACTTGTATGTGCTGACTCATTTAAGCTCACAAGAAGCTGAAGACGCAAGTACTATTATATCTCCATTTACATGCAAGTTCACAATAGTTCATTGACTGCTCCAAAACCTGCCTTTCAAGTGGCAGAGATGGAATGTGAACCCAGGCAGTCTGGTCCTTCATTGATCTGTGTTAGGAGTCTAGGCTCCTAACCACTATGTTCTAACGTCGCTCAAACAACATGTGACTTTCGCTTATGGTTCCTGCCCTTAACACAGATGTCCTTGGCTCCACATGAGACTTTTCATAATTACAGATACCCCTTAGACCCCGATTCAATGGGCCTAGGTTAAGTGTTTATACTGTATTAGAGAATATAAAATATGAACAAGGATAAAAATTTTAGAAAATATAATAAAAATATAATAGATGAGGTATAGGAAAAGTGATATTGGAATTCAGTAGAGGAAGATATTTCTGGCAGGAGAGGTAGAGATCTACAAAGGTTTTATGCAGAAAGAAAAATTTGATTTGAACTTGAAATATTGAGATGATATATGCACATAGAGAATATAAAAATTGAATATAAAAATTGAATATATCTAAATCTCAACAGCAGTGTTGACTTTTGGTCTCTGTTCTGCTTGGCCACAAGAAGTATCAGGAACAGATCTATTTTGATACTTAATTACAAGACATTTGAAAGTCAACTCAACAGCCACTGATATGAATTCTAGGAAATAATGTGGCATGCATGTATATGGAAACCGTCCAGATACTGTAACATTGGAAATAAATGCTAGTTATCTTGGTTATGGGAGGTAATCTGTTGTGTATCATCCACTGCTTACAAAGCATAACTATGTGTTTGACAGATCATCACTGCAATTTCCAGTGAATGTATTAAAACTTGGTTATTTAAATGGAACTGGACATAGAACAAAGTGGTACTTGCCTACTCAGAACTAGTGTGAGTATACTTAATTATTGATTGTCTGTCATGATGAGGGGTTCTTCAGAAGCTGGATTACTGAGTCATGGTGGTCCATGTACTGGAGGCAAGGAGAAAAGTTAATTGGGGACAGCTGTGACTGCAGAAGGCAAGCCTCCACTTGAGCAGGCAAAGAGATCAGAGAGAAAGACTTTGCTTTAGATTGTTCTGGAAAAATAATAATGCCACAGTGGTGATGTGAAAATCAAGAAAGAAGCAGAATGAGCATTCTGTAAATAACAAAGCATTATTAATAAGTATGGTACTTTGGTATTATAATATTTGAACCATAAAAGCTGAAGCCCCTATAAGTCAGTTTGGAAGGGGCCTTCGAGAGCTCTTAATCCAAGCTCATTTCTTCTAATTTTAGAGCAAACAGTTCCTCTGGAGCCAAGGAAGCAAGTTGTCCAAGGTAGGATAGTGTTGTTCTAAATAAAGAGCGTTACAACATGTTCTTTTGGTGTTTTTTTTTTTTAAAGAAATGCATAAGTATTTTCTTGGGATTTCTATTTATTTGATACGTAAACCATTGGGTTGCTTCAGTAACTAAATTCCAAACATTGTTGCACAGCTCATAAATGATAGGAGAAGAGAAAGCAAGACATTTCCTCAAGCTTTTGGAGTGGCCTAAAGCCCTAGGGCAATTTATTATTCATTTAATAATCACATATTGCTGCTTCTCGTAATCACAGTATTTTCAAAGCACCAGAAGATCTTGAAGAGCTCACAGTAAAATCGGTATAATAAAGGTATTTAGAGAATGACTATTACTATACTAGTAGTGCTAACACTATTAATAATATGTGATATAAAGACCTGGAGAGATAATACAAAGTTGAAGAATTAGAAGGATTAGAATATCAGTGGTTCTCACCATCAGATAAATCTTCATGAAGAAGGTTATCGCCTGAATTGAAAAATGATAGGACTTATAGCCATCAACATTTTGAGTGGCCCGAAAGAAGCAGATTTCCTAGTAATGAAACACATTGAGATAGAATAGTGTGAGATAGGTCTATTAGAACACAGAGCGTGAGGAAGAGAACAGTGAGAGATAATACTGGAAAGGAAAGCTGAAGGAGAATTATGCATACAAGTGAGGATTTGCTTTCCTGTTTAGGTATTCTTATCATGATAGAGAACACTTTTTAAGGTTACTTTTGTAATCCATAATAATCAGCTCATTCAAGAAAACTTGAAAAATATAGATTTCAAAAGAAATAAATTGTATTAGTTAATAATGTGCTCAATTTCCTCCCAAATTTTTTTTTTCAAGCAGGCATTGCTGTTTTGGTTTTTTAAACATTGTCTTAATCATAATTAATTGGTTTTCTCAATAATATTGAGACATGAGAGATCAGTCCTTCAAGAGAAATTTTTTATGTCCAATTACAGTATTAGTCTTATAAAAGATGAAAAGTCACAGTGAAAGGGATAAAAGGAAAGCCTTTTCCCAGATGCAGCTGGGAGAGCTGTTATCTTCACTGTTATCTCAGAGGCATAGTCCTGCTTGTTCAGTCAAGGATGATCTTGAACATGCTCCTTAAGGTCCTCTGGAAAAGAGGGACCCCTGTGGAGGTCACTGAGAATTTTGCCAGTCATTAAATCATCACTTCACTCTTCCAGAGTCCTTAACTTTGGTTCCATGTTTGTCTGTTGGGTATGTCTTAAACCAGTGTTTCTCAGATGAAATGCACATCTTAGGAAGTACTTAGGGATCTGGTTAAAATGCAGATTCCAATTCAGTAGCTGTGGGTTGGGTCAGAAATAGTGCAAATTCCTAACTGATGTTGATGCTGCTGGTTCATGGACCATATTTTCAAAATTAAGGTCTAAGGGTGTTTTCTTTCTTCATACCTGAGATGTCTCTTTGTTGCTTTCACATGCTTTCACAACAAATTCACTTGGTCAAACCTTTCTCCCACTAGTCTAGACAAATATTATTTCATTTACTTTCAACATTTCTCTGTGGCTAAAAAAGCTGAGGCCAATGTGATTGTTATTCTTTTCTAGGTAAACTTTTTGCCACTTTAATATTTAAAGGATTTGTTGTTTTTGTGGCTTTTGCTTTGCTCATGTGCTACAAACATTTCACCCTAATATGTCATTGTTTGAATCTCTTGTCTTCCATTTTTATCTTGAATGCAGTGTGGACCTTTTGGCTTGCTGTACTCAGGTAAACCCTTAGCAGCTCAGGGCAGTTTCTTCTAAATGTGACCTCAATTATTGTTCCTGTCCAAGGTCCTACTCTCTTCTGAAGGCCCTTAATTCTGCTCAGGTTGTACTTTTGGCGCCTCTCTTAGTAGCTCATTTTCTTATTTTATTTTAATCTCTGTTTTTTTCTCTATAACCTAGAAGAGATTACCAAATTAATCCTTTGTACTAGATTACAGACTCACAGACTAGATTATTCAGGTCATTTCTGTTCTTGGTTCTTGCCCCCAAAGTGGATGTTAATTCTGATGTCAATTTTTTAAAAATTTCCTCAAATATTCCTTCATCATATTAATTTCCTATTTCAGCTATTCTATTATTTTTTCATGTGTGACTCAGCTACTTGTGCTCTTGTTTCAAAAAGACATTATCTATGTTTTTTGAGAATGCTAAAAACATTTTTCATGATTTTTACCTGATTCCTTTAACAAATCATCTCCAGAAGGTTGTTCTCCTAGTGTCATTTGTATGTCAGCATCTGAGTCTTCTTTACTCTGCCTATGTTTTGGAGAAAATCCCAATATTTGAGCAAGGCTTGTCGTCCATGTAAAAACCGAAACTGCCAGAAACTCAACTTCTATTTTACCCTGTCAATTAAGGCACAGAAGTAGATTCTGGTGGTAAGATGTACCTGCACCGGTATCGAACTAACACAAATGATTCAAGGAAGCAGAGCAGAGCTGGTTTCAGAGGCAGGCCTGGCAGCAGGGGTAGCAGCAGTCCCCAGGGTGGGGAATGTAAGTTGTATACGGAGTCATATCCTTAGTCATTCATGGCATTGGGACTGTCACCATTGGATCAGTTAAATACTTTCATTACTGTTGTACATTCTCTGAAAATGTTCTTCAGTCTCTAGGTTGACCCTAGAAGATATTCAACATCTTTTTAATGAGATGTCTGCTTATACTGTCAGTCTAATTCAATTCTTATAGCTACGAATCCTTCCTGATATAATCAATATATTTTAAATAGACCCCATAGGGGACCTTTTTTGGGGGGCCTTACTGTTCCTCAGATGAGTAGTCATGTGCTACGCTAACACAAGAGACTCCTGATTCCAATCTGTCCTGGTGGGTTCTAGTCAAAACCATTTCCAGAGGAGAGCTGAATGTCATACTCCATTTCCAGCCCAGTTCCTGGGTCTTCAGGCTTCCATCCCATGAGATCCTTTGGTTGGGACTGGGATTTTCTAACTCTGAGAAAACAGAAACAGATGTCCGACGGGGAAATAAATAACTGTCCAGTACCCTCTCATGTACAACCTTCCTTCAGAGGCTGGTTCCTTCACCTGTTAAATTGAAGGATGGGATTCAATGGTTTTTAAAGGCACATACTTGTGTAGGCTTTCAGGGTGATGAAGCAGGCAGACAGGGAGCAGAGACAGGAAATGAACTTACAAATTCCCATGGCCCACTGCTTAGAACAGCCATCCTGAGAGCAGGCAGCTCTGGGCAACCCATTCTCTGCTTTAAGAATTCTCCATGGACTTTGGATAAAGTCAACATCCTGTGCAGATTGCTTGCTCTGCTGCCACACCCTCATGCTTCCTTGTTCCTTTCTCTGAATTATTTTCCCCTTCTTGTCTAGGTCCAAATTTTGACAACTCCATTGTCTCCTCTCTCATATGCTCATTTTTCTTATTCTCCCCATAATAAACTACTTATAAATCCTTGATCCTCCAATGATCTCACGATTCTCAGTCTTTGCTTGTTTGCATCCTTTGCCTGCAACATTTCTCCTTGCCCTACATTCTTTATTATTATTATTATTTTTATTTTATACATTTTTTTACATCATTTTTGCACAATGTATGCATTTTCATCTTGGCCAGTCCCTAGACAATTCCCACTCCCCTTGTTTTGATCCTACTCACTCCTCCTCCCCTGCCCCCCCAACCCCCCCAGTGTGTCTCTGGTTAATTGTTGCTTGTTCATTTTGCTTTTTACTTTATTATAATAAGGTAAGTAATGTGTATTCTTCCCTCAGAAGCTCTCATTTTACCTATTGTTTCTTTGAGCAGATCTTCTGTGCCCATCACTTCCTTAGGGCCTGGATTCCCCTTCCAAGGTTTCCCTGGACACTGACTCATCCTTATCCTAATACTATAGTAATGATGTGTATGTATGTATATATATTAATAACCCCAACTAGCCTCTTAGTAACCTCCTTGGCAGTGCCTTACTTCCATTTGTATCCCTAGTAGTCAAGTGCTTGCCTTGTAGCATAACTTGAAAATATTTGTGAAAGAATAAAAAAAAAGTTAGAAGTAATTCCTCTCTAACTCTAAACATGCATAACACTTTGAAATACAATGACTGGGCCTCCCCAGTGGTGCAGCGGGTTGAGCACCGTGCTGTGAAGCTGTTTGCAGCCATTGCCGCACGCTTTGATTCCTGGCCGGCCAGGGAGATTCCCACATGGCACGGCAGACCTCTCTTGCCTTGCCCGCTGTTCCCCTCAGCAGTGTCTTCGGTCCGTCTGCCTGTTCTGCTCCCAGCTCTGTCTCTGGTGAATTCTCTCACCCTCCTGCGCCTCTGGCCGGTACCCCAGTTCTTGTATAAATAAATAAATCTCAAAAAAAATACAATGACTTTCTTCTTTGTGTAAAAGTATTATATACAACTTATTAGATTTTGTTCTTTGTTATTACTGAGGTAATGTTGGCTTACATTGTTGTTTGTATTTTGGGAGTACAGAGCCCCCCACCCCTTCAGGTGTTATTACCAAAGTGCACGCCCCATTATGATCCACCACTACCTTGTCCCAAGGTGCTCCTTTCCCTCCTTGCTCTCTCCCCTCCCCCTCTGGATTTATCGGTCTAATAATCAATTTTCCAAGATTAGTTTTTAAATCTAGCTTTACCTATTCCCTTTGTTATGTTCTCTATATTCCAATTATAAGTGCCACTATCCTGTATTTCATTATTTTTTTAAAGTTTTTTTTTTTTTAAGATTTATTTATTTATTTATACAAGCACCGGGTACAGTCAGAAGCGTGGGAGGGTGAGAGAATTCCCTGGTGGCCAGGGAGCATCCGGGGATGGAACCGGCACCACAGAGGCTGCGGGCAGCTTCTCAACCCAACGCTCAACCGCTGCGCCACCGGGGAGGCCCCTGTATTTCTGTCTCTCTTTCTCACTTATTTACCTTGGCATGATTCCTTTCAGCTTCATCCACATTGCTGCAAAGAGCCTGAATTTTAGGCTCTGTTCTTTTAGAACAGAATCCATGACTGGGTCAAATAAGTGTCATATTCAGGGGTATCGACATGACAGATGTTCAAGAAATATTTACTTGAAGAAGTCTTTTGCTATAGGGTAACCAATATAATAATAATAACAACAACAACAATAATAATAATAATCACTTAAATTGGCCACATTTGAGAGCGAAGGTAATGCTATTAATAATTACCCTGAGACAATAGGCATGAGTTGGAATTATCCACTGTAATCAGGACATACCTGACCCTGTTTAGCAACTCACTTTTGCCAGATCATGAAGAGTTGTTTCTGTAGAGTTTGATTTAAATTAAGGTGCTGGGTAAGGGACTATGGTGATGGGACACAGGTGAATTTGTGGTGGGAATCTCACGGGGACCACACCTGAGAGGAGAAAGCATACATCGTACAAAGAAGCTCAATACCTTTGAGCACTTACAGTATGCAAGGTGCTTTTATATTCATTATTTTATGTGATCCGTGCTATAAAGTTACAGATAAAGGTGGGACAGTAGATTTCCATCCAGTGGATGAATGAATGAATGACTATGGATGAGGCCCTGGGAAAGAAAATGATGTAATATATACATATATATATATATTCATATATATATATGAAATATAAAGCAAATTATATTGGGTCAGAGGGAATTATACTAAGTTTCTGGGAGGACATACTGAATATGGAAAGTTATCATTTCACAGTTAAACTGTAAGTGTGAGTCAGTGACAGGAACAGATAAACTGCCCAGGATTCTTGCTTCTCTTTATTCTTTACCTCTGTGAATGTTACTTGGCTTTTGATTAAGTGGGAGCATATGCAATAGGACACATTAAAATTTTGATAATTTTGAACTGTAATAATTAGTCATTATAAAATAGAAGGAAACAAAATCAAATCTGTTTCTTCTTCCTACCTCTGCCACAGTGATCAAGCATAATCTTTTAATTGTAATCAGAGGTAGGAATAAAATGTCAAAGTCACGTGCTTTAAAGAATTTAAAGCTATCATCTCAACGTAGGAACTACTTTTTTCCCCTTAAAGAAAAGCACTTAGATTACTTAGATATCAATTCAGTAAATTTAAGAGATTGATTTTGTAATGCCTTTCTTATCCATGCTTTATTTAGGAAAATCAGCTCCCAATATACGCTACATTTGGGTCAGTTTGATCTGCTGTTACCAATAGGTTGGTAAATTTGAGGTTAAACAGACCGTGAGAGAATACAAAAATTTGAGTTTGGAAGGAGTGTTAAAAAGGTTGAGTGGGGATAGGAAAAGCAGTGTGAGGAATCATGAACACCAATATCTTTGAGCACTTGCAGTATGCAAGGTGCTTTTATATTAATTATATTATGTGGTCCATGCCATAAAGTTACAGATAAAGATAGAATAGTAGACCTCCATCCAGTGGATGAATGAATGAATGACTGTGGTTGAAGGCCCTGGGAGAGGAAATGACTTCCTCAGGGCCATGCCTTTATTAGGACAGTTGAGACTAGACCCAAAGTCTCTTGCCTCCTACTCTGAGCCTCCTTCCCTGTGCTCAGTTGTTGAGTACTTCATCTGGGCATTGTATAGGAGACTTAAAAAAATGTTACTTGCCTACTTGGAATTTGCAAATGCCACAAGAACATTTGTACTGCTTATATTTCTGTTCAAGAAATAATGATACAGTTCTTTCCCTATTTGTCTATTATGCAAGGTGCCACAGGCAAAAAAGTTTGCAACAAACTAGCCAGCTGAAAGGAGCTTTCTCAGTGTCCTACAGATATCTGAGCCTCAGGTTATACGGTCACTCCCACCTGGGTAATCTGGAATCAGAAGGGATTAGGATCTTAGGTGAAACATTAAGGTATTGTGCAACTCCATGAGTCAACCTGGCTGATGAGCTGATACTGTGTGCCTGACTAATGTTGTAATGTTATAATGGAAGGTGAAGCTAATAGTCCCTTTGATTTAAAAAAAAAAAAAAAAAATTAGGGTTGTGAGCATGAACAACTAACTGATTATTCTCCATGGACATCTATTTTTCTTCTTCTTTTGTTTTTTTTTAGAATTGTAATGATATTGTATATTCAAAATTTATCTGAATATTCCTGGTGACCATAAAGTAAAACCTCATTTAATGTTAATGACAGAAATGAGCATACACTGGAAATTTTTTAACGAAATTATTCCTGAAAAATACTGTGGAAGGGGCCTCCCCTGGTGGCACAGTGGTTGAGCGCTGGGTTGCGAAGCTGCCCACAGTCTCTGCAGCACCGGTTTGATTCCCGGCCACCGGCGAGGGTCCCACATGGTGCGCAGACCTCTCCTGCCGCCCGCTGCTCCCCTCAGCAGTGTACTTCGTCAGTCTGCCTGTTCTGTTCCCTGCTCTGGCTCTGGTGAATTCTCTCACCCTCCCACGCTTCTGACTGTACCTAGTACTTGTATAAATAAATAAATTAATTAAAAAAAATACTGTGGAAGGCGGCATGTGGAACCAACACAGTCCATTTTCCCTCCAGCTTTGGGACTAACTACTGTTTATTAGTTGAGTACTAGAAGAAGCAGGTAGCTTTTAACTAGTCCATTTTGAATAGACAATGGGCATCTTTAAACAACAGAACCAGTGAGGTGAGAGAGTACATTATGGAAAGTGGGCAGAGATTGGGAGAAGCAGTGTGGGATAGTAGGTTCCCATCTTAGGTTGCCTACTCATATGAGCCCTGCTGGAGAAGATCACCAACAGCATTTAAATCATTATCTCTCCTCTCTCTGTTTACACATGCAATATGTAAATTTTAAATGCACAAATGGTGGGAGGTGCACTCCCACCATTAGGTGTAATGAAAACCTAAGCTCAAAGAAAGAGAGAAATTGGGGATCACTTTCTAGGGCAGAAATGGCCAGATTTGACAACTGATTGAAAACACATCATGAATGGCCTTAAGGGGGCCTCCCTGGTGGCACAAGGGGTTAAGTGTCAGCTCTATGAAGCAAACTGCAGCTATTGCAGCACGAGTTCAATCCCCGGCCAGGGAGGTGACCCACACATGGCACAGCAGACCTCTCCTGTCTAGCCCGCTGCTCCCCTCAGCAGTGTATTTCAGTCAATCTCTGTCTCCAGTGAATCACCCCCACACCTCTGGCCTGTATCCCAGTTCTTGTATACATAAATAAATAAATTAAAAAAAAAGAATGGCCTTAAGTTGTGACTGGTGAAGTTGGTGGAATACAAGTAGGGAGATGAGAAAATGGAAGATGGCAGCATGTTCAAGTTAAAGACATGTAAGTTTGGGGATTCTCAAAGGTTGGATAACCTATAGGGGATACTAATTTTAATCAACAACTCAAAAGCAGGGAATAAAAATTTGAAAATTGTCCATAATTGGGACCTTAAAGATAAAACTAAAGTTATTCTGCAAAGTAGGAGAAATCTAGTGGCATTCAATTTGAGCTTTACCCCACCTCTTCTCAGGAAATGCACACACAGAATGTCTTAGCTAACTCAGTGAGTGGAAGGCCAAACTTTAGAAATATGGGTAAAATCTCATCAAACTTATTTCAACATATTATTCCACACAAAACATCAAACATGGGTTGATGAAAAGATTCAAGTGTCAAAAGAAGGACTGCAACTTTCCAAATTTTGGGGGGTTTTGTCTTAAAAAAGAAGAGTCTTATTATCTTCATCTTATTATAGACACATAGGAAGATTTAAAGTGATATGTGCTTATCGTAAGAAAAAAATAGGTAACCATAAAGAAAAAAATCATCTTATTGTTTAAAATTAACCACTTTTAAAACATTGGTGGATACACATTCAGTTTCTTTTCATTTTAAAGTACCATGTACACAAGAATAATGGCAATATATGACCACACTCAGAACTGTACATGAAATGTGCATAATGGTATCATTCATGCCGACCTAAAAGTTGAAATATTCAGCTACTGATGAATTGATAAATAAAACGGGTATATCTAAACAATGAAATATAAATAATCAATATCAATCAGTATCAATACATGCTACAACATGGATGAACCTTGGAAACATGCTAAGTGAAAGAAGCCAGAGGCAAAAGTCCATATATTGCACAATGCCAGTTATAAAAATTGTTCAGAATAGGCAGATCCATAGAGACAAAGTAAATTTGTGGCTGCTTGGGGCTGCAGGTAGGAATAGGGAATGAGGTAAGAGGGTGCAAGATTTCCTTTTGGGACATGGAACTTTAAATATTAGAAGGCAGTGAAGGCTATACAATTCCAAACATTTACTAAAAATCACTTGTACACTTATTCTGAATAAATTTTATGGTATTTAAGTTTTATCCCAGTTAAGCTGTCAAAATAATACATCATAGACTTCTTTTCATTCACCTAATATACAGTTGAAAATACAAATTTAATCAAATCCCTGTTGCTGGGCTGAAATGTCCTCCATTGCCCTGATGTCTGCTGTGATATCAGGAGGTGGAGCTGTGTGTTGCAGCCATTAATGAGGTAAAGTATGTCCCAAGATGCCCAGTCACCAAGAATTAGCCCAACTTCTTCAACAGTCATGGAACTCTAACCAATTTCATAAAGAAGCTGGGTCAAGATCAGATCAAGGTCACAGAAATCAACTCTTTGGATATCATTATCTCCTGTGATCTTGTATGAAGACAAAAACCTACACTCCATGTTTATGTTCCCTTGACAGACCCTGGAACATTTCTTTAGCCTCATTGTTGCGTGATCCTTTACCATTAAAGGTAATGAAGCTAATCTAGTTCATCTGGTAGTCCATGGGGAGGTCTCAGCCAAGCTATCTCAACAGATCCCTTCCATTGGATTTGCTATAATGTATTGTCTTTGTGTAGGATAGGAACCATATCTGGTTTTCTTAACATTGTATTCCTAATACCAATATATTTAGTAGTTACATAGACTTTCCTTGTTAAAATATGGTTTAAACTATATCCCTTTATGTTTTAGCTGCTTTGGAACTTTTCATTGATAGCTGGCCCAAGAAGGATTAAATCTCCATTGATCAATATTTCCACTACTGTGGATGGCCACAGTCAGCCTGCACTTTCTGACATTGCTGAAGCCAATGAATATTGGCTTCCAGGTATGATCATAGCTCTCCTATCTCCAAAGCTTATCTGAAGTCGAAAGGTAGCAGTCTTGTGCAGAGTGCTGTGCTGTAAGAGGCTGAAATACATTCAGATAATCTGATACTGTGATCTGTATAAATGCAATGCTTACAGTCACTGACTGAAAACCGGACTTGGAAACTGAATAAAATTGTGCAGAAACTCATGGGCAGATAAGGTCATTATTGCTTCATGTGGGCTTGATTCCTCTAAACAATAGAGAAAGAAGCTTGTGACATAATTTTTCCCTCCAGAAAAGACCTAGTACTCAAAAAAATGGAGAATGTATTCATTTAGGAGGTCTGATGATATAGTCTTTTTTAAATATGGAGATCATATTCTCCCATTGTACAGTGGGATGTGAAGAGAGTGAACAAACCATTTATAAACTGTTTCATTTTCTTTAATATTGCATTTACCAAAACTCTACCTTTACTGTTTCCCATACTAAGTTTTCATCTGTTTACAAAAATCTGATATTTATCTGACTGAACCAAAATCACCACCACCCAGAGGTCTTGTTCATATCACAAACTGGTACAATAGTTTTGAAAAAAGAACTAAGCTTAACCATACAGTAGGATACCCCAATATGAAAACTGTCACTTGAGTTTTCCTGGAAAAGAGATAAACTTGAGTATTATATATATATAAAAAATTTGATATAAAGTTGCAAAAATCCATTGCTTTAATTCCATGTTTACTTCTATAACAGAACTATAGCCTTAGATAATAGATTAGTGGCTAAATGTGAGAAGGCCTGGAGCAGAACACACAAGGCACATTGTAACAAATGACAAATAGTCATACTTTTCCTTTCCCTCATTCTCCCCTGGCCTAAGATAGCATGACCAATCAGTCTTCCAGAGAGGGGCATTAATTGTGTTGCTTTTTATTCAAAATGAAGGGCTCACTCACTCATTCACTGGAGGACATTTGGTCATAAGTCTGTTGACTGCTGTGGAGAAAAAATTAACAAGATATGTAGACTGCCATCAAGGGTTTTACATTAGAGAGGAGATCAAACACATTTTGTATGAAAAACTACAGTGCCAGGGAACAATCAAGTATATATCTTTCCTAGAGATGTACGAATTATATTCAAATCAATGGAGGAGGTTTAGAGAGAATGAATAATAAGGAAGAGGGCCCTTGCATTGGCAGGACAGGTAAAATTTGCATTTGTAGAGATGGGTCTGGAAATGTATTTTAGGAGAAGAACTTAGATGAGAAAATGCCCAGAGGCAAGACACTGTGTGTGTGTGTGTGTGTGTGTGTGTGTTGATTGTAGAGATTCTGTCAATAGTTGAAAAGCCTATTAAATGTTGATAATCATCACATAACAGCAGGGCACAAGTTGTTATCATGGAACCTTTACACGTTTTTGAGTATAATGGGGTGGTGTGTTACACTGTGTGACGATGCCTTGGAGGATGTTGGAGAACATCAAATCTAAGAACCTAATAGTATAAAGAAGCTGAGACCAGAGAGGAAGTGCCTTCATGTGAGCTTACACAGCAGTTTTACAGTAGGGAGAGGACTATAAAGCTTTTGCTCCTTTATCTTCACAATGCAGTTCTGGTTCTTCCTCCAGGAGTACTCTAATTCTTTTTCTTCCTTCCCTCTGTTCTGTTTGTATTTAGGACTCAACTTTTGAGGACATTAACAGATTGTATGTAAATACCTTCACCATTTTCCTCTGCCTTTGAAAAGGGACAAGAGAAAAACAAACAATAAAAACCCACCAATGGAATGCCTACAAACTAAGGGAGGCATTATATTGACTCAGAGATGAGTTAGACTCTTCAGTTCACAGGAGAGAAAGACAAGGCGACCAATGACATGATCCAGACTGAGAGTAAGCAGGGAATGGCAGGCTTGCTCTGCAGGGACACGCATCTAAGCAGGGACACGCATCTATAGGGCAGGAGGGCCTCACAGAGGACATGACATTTAAGAGGAGGCTGAAGCGGTTATGTAAGTGTCACCAGGTAGATGAAGAAGGAATAGAGCTCCCAGGTGAAAGAACGTGTGCAATGGCAGGAGAGCAGGGCAGATGAGATGTTTGGGAAATTACTAGAACTTCAGTTGACTGGAGGGTGGGGTCATGGCAGACAGAGTGGCAGAGTGAAGGCTGGTGCAGACCATACTAAGGAGACTGGCCCCCAGGATTTTTTTTTCTCTTTGTTTTTTTTATTTTTTTAAAGATTTATTTATTTTTATACAAGAACCGGGGTACAGGCCAGATGCACGGGAGGGTGAGATGACACACCAGAGACAGAGCGGGGAACAGAACAGGCAGACTGAAGAAATACACTGCTGAGGGGAGCAGCAGGCGAGACAGGAGAGGTCTGCCTCACTGTGTGGGATTCTCACTGTCCGGCCAGGTTGGAACCTGTGCTGCAGAGGCTGCGGACAGCTTCACAGTGCGGCGCTCAACCGCCTGTGCCACCAGGGAGGCCTGGCCAAATGGATTTTAAGGTAGGAAGAGGCGACATCAAGTAGGTATTTTCTTTCCATCTGCTAGTGCTGCTGTTGTCCTTATCATTTCTTTGTTAAGTTCTTCATATACTTTTCTCTTAGTTTGCTGTGGGAGATTATAAATTCTGCACTTTGGACTGTTTCAACTGAGACCAGATGGTCATTCAGTAATGTGTGAGCAAAGCACCAGGCTGCCAGCACTCAGGGAGTAATCTCAGTTTACCTGCACACAAGCTCTGGATTAAGATCAAGTTACTTAACCTCTCTAAGGTTTACTGTCCTTATGGGCAAAATGGAGAAAGTAATGGTGCCAACCTTAGAAGTGTTTGTGAGGGTCAAATAAACTAAATAAACTCCTTGTAATATTGCCTATACATCGCAGGCACAAAGAAAGCAGTGATTTGAGCTTCTTCCTGCCTTCTGTGCCATCATTGGAGAAAGCTTTGGTAGGCCTGCAGGCCATCGGTGTGCAATCCTTGAATCACATGTGCTCCAGCCCATCTGAAATTCTATGCTTCATTTAGTCTTTGAATTGATAAACCAGTATTTTTCTAGCATTGAACCTGCAAATTGACACTGCCTTTCCTTCTCTCTCAAGCCCCTGCACACAGCAGGGATGTTGAGAAAAGTGAGAAAAGGGATGTCTAGAAAAGTGTGAATACAAAGGAAACCAGATCAGCAAAGGAGAATGAGGTTTTTGATTTGGGATTGCACCGATGACAATGCCGCATGCAGTTTGCCAAGCATCCAATTTACGACTTTGCCTCTTATATTCCTGGTGAGTGCCTCATGAGTGGAAATTATCTTTTGTGATTAACTGCATATAATGCTTGTGTTAACATCATGCTCACCTGAGCAATTCATAAATATTTCAAGAGGAGAAACATAGTGATCTTCCCGAACACACCCATACAACAGTTTCAACATAATTAGTAGCATTTCTGGATCCAACACAGCACTCTTATAATGTGTATGATGGAGGAAATGAATGACTCTAATTATACCTTATTAAATCTTATTAATCCTCATTAGAACCCTATTATTCTTTTTAAGTGGGTTACTGGGGAAAAGAACAAAGAAATGCTGGTCAAGTCCCGTTAGAGCCAATGAGGACTGAGTACATTCATTCCTACTTTGTGTAATACCAGGATATTTTCATATTATATAGTAGCACTCAGAAAGTGGGTTTGCAGATACGCTAAAGATAGAGTAAGTGAACTGTGTTGTAACGGGGTCTGATCTTTTTAAAGCCCTAGAACAATCTCTTTAAGAGTTCATAGCTAATATTTCAAAGAGAAAAATATTTCATTATTGCATGGAATAGATATTCTTGACCTTTTCTCTGTTACTATTTTCATGATTTTGTAGGTGTAGATGAGAGGAAGAGAAATTAAGTTACTTGAACTCAGTAATGATTGAATCAGAGACCACAGTGAAGGTGCTCAATAGATGGTAAAAGTGAATAATCCATTAATCTAATTTTTGGTCCAAAAAATTCCCCCACATCCAAGATGAACTAAGTTTTGGAAATTTCGTGAATAGGTAACTCATAGTGTATTCTCAACATTCATGATTGGTAACTAGGTCCAGCTGGAGATTGGGGGTGGGATTGTTTTGTGGAAAAAATCATGGGATTGGTCATTTGACCTGGATGGGGGGAAAGATGAATTCAGGTACTTTTATATTGGTCTGGTCACTTGCTAAGTTTCTTTCTGAAACGTACAATGGGGACTCCAATTAGTCCTATTTAACAGGGAGATCTAATAAACTACTGAGAAAGTGATTTTTTTTTGTGTGTGTTAAGTCGAGGAATTATTATTTTAGATGTGCATAGGCTAGAGTTGCATGGAAACAGAGTCCCCACCCTTGGAGTGCCTTCCAGCAAAGGCTGCTGCACATTACAACCCCTCCAGAGTAAATGGTGGTTCTCCTGGCTGCTCATATATGCAAATGTTAGAGGACAAAAATTCCACTCAAACCTTCCAAGAACAGGTTTGCCTTTACTCAAACCAGTTTACCCAGTTCGAAGATTTTTTTTTTGAAGTTTTAAATGCAAAATAAAAGTTCTCTGCTTTTCTCACAGTTCTGTGAAGTAAATGTTAAACTCCCGGGGTTCATTTGTTTGAGTAACAGACTGAGGAAGTTGCCCTGAGGCAACTGGTCATCCTGGCTCTTCAGGGCTCACTGTCAATCAAACCTTCCAGGAATTGACCAGGGGCTTAACTTCGAAATCTCTTTACAGGGTGGTCTGCGTTGCTTACTGCGAGCTAACCTGATCCACTGCTCAGTGGGAAGGAGTCAGGGCCCTCGGGGTGGGGCAGGGGTGGGATGGAGAGGGTGGAGGGCGAACACCCGGGTCTCCCACGTGGATCTGTGGCGTGCGTGACCCTGCACAAGCCCTTTCTCTTCGGAGAGTCCCTGCTGTCTCATATACGAAGAGGCCAGATTGGAAGTCAATCTTGGCCAGCTCGACTTCAGCATGTTTTGAGTCTTGCTGGGAATCCAGGGCGGGGCTCACGAGCAGGCTCTAGGAAGGGGATTCCAAGGCTGGATCTCTTCTGCTCAAGACTGCAGCCCTAACTTGGCGCCTGAAGAGCAGACACAGGTCCCCCCACTTCCTCAGACCTAATCGCTTCCTCCTAGTACGTCTCCTTCCTCTTCCTCTAGGGCAGGCAAAGCCTCCACACCTTCCTCGCCCCCTTCCTCCTCTGCCAGCTCCCCGCATCCCCGCGTCTCCTCCTCTTCCTCCCAGGAAATAAAATGCCTTCTGCGCGCCCACCTTTTGGCACAGCGGCCGGCCGCGGCGGGCGCCCGGTCCCCCCGCCCTGCGCGCGCGGCGCGGCGGCCCGGCGGGCACACGCCTTCCCATACCTTACATGGACAAATGCGTGCAGGCAAAGTCAGGAATTCAGGCCCCTGACGTCAGCCTCCAGCTCTCAGGGCACCGCACGGGAGACCGAGGGGAGGGGGTGGGGACCGTGGGGAGGAAGGAGGGGGAAAGGCACCAACCAGCAGCCGCTCCAGCCCTGCCGAAGTTTCACTTTTTGTCTGTGGGTTCGCTCCCGGGCCCCGCGCGAGCTTTCCCGGGACAAGTAGCTTTAGCGAGCCGGGGACAGCCGGGCGCTGCAAGGTAAGGGCTGGCGGCGCGGCCCGGGGGCCCCGGCGTGGGGCGCGGCGCGGGGCGCGGGGCCGGGCCTGTCCGGGACTGGGGACAATGGGAGGGGGAGTGCCCGGGCACCTCCTCCTCCGCCCGTGCCTCCGCCTCCAGCCGCCGCTGCCACCGCCGCTGCCCGGGCTACCTCCTCCCAGAGGTATTGTTGCAAATCCTCCTTCCTTCCCCCCACCCTCAGCCGCGGGCGTCTCGGGAACCCCCAGCCCTCCCCGGGCGCGAGCGCCTCCGGGGCGGCAGGCGCGCGGGGCGCAGGGCGCGGAGCGCGCGCTCTGCCGGGGCCGCGGGGCCCTGGGTGCGGAAGTGCCGGCGCGGCGCCTTCACCGGGTGCACGTCTTGGGGGATGGGGACCCCGAGTTTTGGGGAAGCTTCTACAGTGGGCTGGGCGCGGTTGGAGCCCTTCGCTGCGCGGCCCCTGCCCGGGCTTTTCAGGGCGCTCAGGGGGCGGGGCCACACCCAGCCGCGGAGAGCTTTCGCGGAATCACAGTTGTCACAGTAGCAGGGGCCTAGGAACCCAGTTATCGGAGTCCCCCTTTTTATGGCTGAGACTACGAAGACCCGCAGAAAGGAGGTCCCCCCTGGGAAGCAATCATTCACTAGAGGCTGAGCCATAATTAAAATAGAAGGCTCCCAACTCACGTTTCCTTTTTTTCCCAAGAATTTCTGGAGCACCCACTGTGTGTCAAGCTTTGTGCAAGGTTGGAGAGGCAGATGGGGCCCTTCGGCTGCCCTCAGGGAGAGGACGGTCAACCCAGGAGACAGCTTGACCTAAGGTGGAAAGTGCTAAGCTCTGGGGAAAAGGCATGAGAAAATTACAAAGGTGTCAAGGAGTTTGATTTCCAAGTTCCACAGAGAATGTGCTAGATTAGGGCTTTTGAAGGATGGAGTCTTTTCTGAAGCTAGTTCGTATTGGGGGAAGATCACTTGCACTTCTCTGCAGACCAGAGAAGACTAAGCTGTGGAGAGAAGAAACTGTAAATGTTACTGTGTTGGGGCATGGGGTTGTGTGTGTGTGTTTGTGTATGTGTGTATGTATGTGTGTGTAGATATACACACACATACATACACACATATATGGTGGGGGCTGGGGGAGGGGGGAAGGGGTTGCAAGGGAGAGGACATAATCACTGCATCTGTGTCTAAGTTCTTGGACAGAGGCAGTGTCTTTGGGACTCCAGAGTGCTAGGGATACTGAGAGATCTCTCTGGCTTCCTTTCTTTTTTTAAATTTATTTATTTATTCAAGCACTGGGTACAGTCAGAAGCGCGGGGGGGGGGGGGGGTGGGTGGGGGGGTGGTGGTGGTGGTGGTGAGAGAATTCACCAGAGCCAGAGTGGGGAACAGAACAGGCAGACTGAAGAAATACACTGCTGAGGGGAGCAGCGGGCACGGCAGGAGAGGTCTGCGTGCCATGTGGTACCCTCGCCCGTGGCCGGGGATCGAACCAGCGCTGCAGAGGCTGCTGGCAGCTTTGCAGCCCAGCGCTCAACCACTGCACCACCAGAGGAGGCCCTGGCTTCCTTTCTTTACCCAGGCATCCCCTGCTTTCCGATCCCTCAAAACAAAATTCAGAAATTTAAGGTCATCTCTGGGTTACTATCTTAGTACCAGACTCATTTAACTGTTTCCAATTCTCTTTTTCTTCCACCTCAACCCCCTTTTCTGAATGTCTTGCCTCCCAATAAACCTCATTCTTACTAAAATGTTAGTGACTTAATGGCATAGCTCTCTCACCACTTGGTCCTTTTGAGATAGTCTTTAAGTGGAAGGAGGGAAAGCAGCTAATTCTCTCACTTCCTAGTCTGAAGTCTCCCTCACTCTTAGAGAAGCAAAGGGCTACAGAAGGTGGGCGTTACACCTAAATAATGGTGGAATGTGGGGGGCCAGAACTTACAAAAGGATGTTATCTACCCTGTGACCAGCATTCCTCCTTCCAGGGTTGCAAGTGACAGGGGACCGTTAAAAGGAAGAGTATGTATTTTGCTTTTAATCATTTGTAAGGCAGTCCCCAAGCCCTATGCCCGGGCCTTTATAATCTAGAACTTAAGTCTCTAGAAGAGACATAAATAGTTGGGATTAATTGTCTGAATCGTAGGGCCTAGGCCAGGGGCCTCTGGGTGAGGCAGTTCCCTAGAGTCATGTTCACTCTAAGTACTTGGTGGGTGGGGTGGGGAGGGGGCCTAGATTTGGCCCTGGTGGTAGGCAGAGGAAGAATCTTAACTTCTAGTCTGGTTCCTATGCCTAGATTGAGCAGCATCATTCTTGGAGTGACGTATTTTGGTGGAGAGGTCATCCTTCTGGGGGTGGGAGACAGTGAGTTCCAGGCAGTGGTTGGTGGGAGAAGAGCCTTCATTATGTCATGACTTAAAAATACCAGGCTTGGGAGTTTGGATATGACTTGCAATCCTCATCGGAGGGTTTGGAGCAGGCTGGGACACGATCGAGAGAGGAGGAACTGGCATTGGGAGGCCTCTTGCCACCCTGGTATAGTGCAAGATGCAGTAATTTGGCCTAGGAATATTATCAGTGGGTGTTCATTCATTTCCTCAGTGTATTGTTGAGTACCTATTATGCATTATTGGCAAATAGGAAAATTTTATAACAGGATCCTGTATTTTATTGAGACAAATAAGTTGGGTTTTGTCAATTCTAAAATGCCTCTTTTCATTTAAATATGAATGAAATCGGGTTGTCTTATAATCACAGATGTGTCATAGATGAGTAGTTTTTCGTTCTCAGTCGATTATGGTACATCTTACAGTCAGTGGTTTAGATTTAATGAAATTTGTTAATCATATCTTTTATGAATGTACAGTGCTTTTTACTTTATATATTTCCCCATCAGATAGTCCATTTGAATCTCAAAATTCCCCTAAGAATTAGGCCTGCTGACACTGTCATCTCCATTTTAACCCTTGCCCAAGGTCACACGGCTAATTAGAGATGTGCTCAAAATTATAACCCACAGAGAACTTTGACTCTTGGTGTTAATGTGTGACATTACCCTGCTGTGTGGAACTTGCCTTGGTTAATTGGGAATGGGGAAGAGTCAGTTTGGATGTGATTTTCAGATGGCTTAAGATGCTGGCATGGTGGTGGTTTTCTGACCAAGGGCACAATGTAACTCGTGAGGGTTGAGAAGTCCCCTTATCCCATAGATTTGCTGCATTAAAGAGAGAATGGGCAGAGAGATAGAGGATGCCAGGTAACTTAATACAATCAGAGGTTCGAGAACATAGCTATTTTTATACAGGAAGAAAAGGAGCAGTGCATGAGGCACACAGGTTCAGGAGTCTCCCTCTGTGAACCAAAAACTGACCAACCTTGGGGGTCAAACATGAGGAGGACATGGTGGTGCCTGAAGTTGAGGAACAGTGGTGTGTGTGGGTGTGTGTGTGCTTGTGTGTTATAGGGGTATATTTTGGCTGTTGAAGAGTCAGCTTCAGGGAAGCTACCACAGGAGCGGTGTCTGAGGAGAATCTCAAGGTCGAGTAGGAGTTGTCCAAATGAAAGGACAGAGAGGTGAGTCTGTTAGGGGGACACAGATGTAGGGAAGAAGGCTTATGGCTGAGGAGGCTTTGTGAACGTAGAGGAAGGGGAAGGATGTTTTGTTTTGCTACGTAGATTTAAATATATCTTGTAGGCTGTGGAGACCATTAGATGGTTTTCTAGAGATAGACTCGAGAACGAGCCTGAGCGGGGGATCTGGAACCATCCCCAGATGGTTGGGTGTTTGAATGGGAAAGCAGGAAGCATAGCAA
This sequence comes from Talpa europaea, assembly GCF_964194135.1. NCBI lineage: Eukaryota > Metazoa > Chordata > Mammalia > Eulipotyphla > Talpidae > Talpa > Talpa europaea. The sequence goes on along the minus strand of NC_140070.1, from coordinate 113,105,190 downwards.
CATGTTTAGTAACTTATTGAGTGAATCTGAGACTTTGACCTTGGGCAGTAATTAGGAACTCCTAGTGTGGTGTATGCATTGGTGGGTGGGGATTTTCCCTGGAATGTGGCATTGGAAGGCTATGACCACGGGGAGAAAGGCAGGGCTAAAGCCAGGCTGACATTGCAAGCAGGAAACTATAATCTGGGTCGAAATCTGTGGTCTTGAAGGTGTGCGTGAAGCAAAGGTGAGGGCAAGGGAGGAAGGAATGGAAGTGTGTTGAGGGAGTCTGTTATCTGTCATCTAAAGGTTTGGAGAAATTGATCACACAGATCATCATGGACAGCAATGTATTGATGATGAGTTCACCTCTTTTGACTTTCTAAATTGGGTAGGTGTGTGGGTGGGATCCATTCTTGGAAGTAGATAAACCACAGAATTGAGGGTAGAAAATGTGTATCTTCCTGTATTTCTTAATCATAGCAATCAGAGTAATTTATAATAATAATATAAAGTTGAGCATTTTTTCAATGCTCACCATGTGCTAATATAATTCTCATACTGATTCATTATAGTATCTTTTATGATCATCAGTCTCATTTTGCAGATGAGAAATGAACGCGGTAGTCCTGTAATAAGATAACAGGACTGCTAAGTGACGTGGCTGAGATTTAAGCCTTTGCTGGCTCTACAGCCTCACCACCACTCTTTTCTTTGCCTAGAGAACAAGAAGTTCAAATCAACATTGTTTTTCACTATTATTCCTTGGAATTTAATTAGTACATGTTCTTTGGGTCTTGGGGGGGATCACTATTGAGAGGAAGCGGATTTCTCAGTTCTGTACTTGGTGCTTCTCTGGCCCACTCTCTCCTAAGATGCCACCATTTGCTCCATTCTTTGAGTAGAGTCTTCTCTCCCCAGCCTAACTGGAGAATACTGAGCCTCTGTAGCAAACCATCTGTCTCCCACCCCAGTCCTCTGTTGTGATAGTCATTGATACAGCTCTATAGAGAGGCAGTTGGGGCAATAAAATAACAAAGTAGGGAAGTGATGGAGGGTTTCCTGTGGCCTTCCAATCTCAGGAATGCATTTGCATTTCAGTGATTCACAGATAATGGCATTTTCTGGTGCCAGAAGTCTGACCCTAGGGCAGGCACCCAGGATTTAAATAAGACCTTGACTTTCTCAGCTTTGAATCCATCTCTTCTCTGATGTTCTCAAGATGTCCAGTAACTGTTAGCTAAATGAATGAACAGTGTTTACTGATGCACTGTGAGCACAAATCATCACTGGTCACTGATCTAGTTTTTGTCCCCCATCACTTTATCACTTTAAAATAAACGTTATTAATGCTGGGTTCTTGATACCCAGAGGAGTGCTTGTTAGATGGTAGGTGCTCCAGAAATGAATGTTAGATGAAGAAAGAGATTGACTTAGTTCACTCTAGTCACATGATAGCAGTCTTGGGGAAAAGGGACTGTTTTCATGACCCAGAAGCCTGATTCTGTGGAGTTTTAGGACTGAAGTGAGAATTACCTGTCATGAGTACACTGGGCAGTCCCACTGACAGGGTCAAGATTAGGGGACCAGGCCTGAGGCTCTAATCTAGCTATCCCAAGAATTATTGCCATTGCAGCTGCTCTTCTGTCTTTCCTTCACACAGCCAGGAGGTTGCATTGTCTTTGACCATTCCTCTGTTTTCTTATTAATGCCTTTGTGCTGTGTTCTCTACCTGGAGTTCCATTGTCTCTGCCTGTTGTACAACTACATCTTTTAAGTTCAAAGCCAAAACCCACCATGTGACTCGAAGCTATTCACAGACTCCTTGCCCCTTTGACCTCACATACACCTTAATCTCTTTTAGTCTAGCATATGTGTGCTGATTTCCACATACTAGTCAGTAATGCTTGTTAATGGCTGAGAAGACATCTGAGGCTCTGTCTTCAAGGATCTCCATTTCAGCACAGGGGAGAGTCTGAAATAGAACACGGCAAGGCCCTAGTTCTAGACTGCTAGAAAGGGCTAATGGGAGAACTAAGAAAGGCGTGACCAACGACCTGGAAAAGCAGATGAATACTTCTGGAAAAGAAGACATTTAGGTTTGATTTTGAAGAATGTGTAGGAGTGCATATGCTGGATGGATTGGAAGACCTTTCCATGTAGAGAGATCTTGACATATATGCACAAATGTGTGAGCTAAGAATGTTTGGGAAATAGGAGTGTGTGTTTGGATGGCACCTTGACAGATGGGGCAGGCTAGGGAGGGTTAGATAGTAAAAGGCTGACAGGATGAATTAAGGATGGAGGGCAGTGGTCAAGGGGCAGGAGGGCTTTTGTTAACATTTTGAGTAAAAGAGGGCCTTGTCGGGTGTGTGTTTCAAAGAGTTCTGGTGGCAGAATGATAGTAGGTTAAGCCCAGAGGTGAGGACCCTGTTTAAATATTTGAGGGCAGGAGGTACCGGGCCTGAACCAGGTCAGCAAAACTGAAAGGGAAAAATGGATTCCAGAAGCTAATTGCAGTTAGATTCATATTAAACAACTTAGTTCCTAATCTTGTCCTAATAATTTGCCAGCTTATCAGCCTTGGCTGGGAAAAAGAAAAAAAAGTTCGTGGGCAGTAGAAGCAGCAAGCTGACAGTGGTTTCTGCCTTAGAAGGCCTGGCCTCGGCCTGGGTGACCAGAGCAACCTGAGCCCTTGTCCTACAGGGGAGGAAACCAAGACATCAGGGGAAGGGCAGACTTGCTCAGTCACACTGTGGGTTGAGCTGAGTTGGGTCGTGACCCTTCCTCTTGTGTCAGCCCTCTTTCAAAGGTATTTTTTGATTTGTTTCTGGGTGTCTGGCCTGATACAAATGTCTTTTCCACCCACCTCCAGCCCCAGGGCATTTGGTTGGAGAAATTTGGGAGGGCTTATGACTTGGAAATCATTGTAACCCATCTTGAAACTTATAATTTGCATTTGCAAAGTACTTAAAATGGTTCAGTTTAAGTGTGCCTGTGCCTGTGTAGGGGATTTATTTCTTTTGCTGCCATTTTAGGTCTGTTGCTTCTTTGCAAGAACCAAGTGTCCTGCAACGATAACTCCAAGGTTCCTTGCTTGTGACAGCTCATCCTCCCCACTCCCTTTTATTTTTACTTATTTTTGCTTGCCTGAAGGTTTTTAGGCTGCCTGTATTAGATCCATTACGGGGTAAGTCATCCTCATTTTTTTCCCTCCCCTTTAAATCTTCCCATCACAAACCGTCTCCCAAAAACCATTAGTGTTTCATAGTCTTCATAGCACTTTTTGTATGGTGAGTGTTTTTTGTAATTGTTTTTATTACTTAGCTTCCAATTTCAATCCAAGAGAGGGTTCTGCAGGATAAGTCTTGTCTCACAGAGTGTGGGCAAGAGTTCAGGGGTGAAGAAGCCTCCTCATGTGGAAGATAAAGAAACAAAACAAAGACACAGATAAAACCAAAGCAAAACAAACCCTTGGAATCCAAACTGTAAGGCCACCAGAAGGGGAGGGTAAAGATGGGGTTAAGGAGGGGCCCAATGGATTGTGGGTGCTTTGGTGGGTGTGTGGTATGGTAACAAACATTCCAAGAGGTATGAGCCTGTGCTCCTAAAACAAACACATACAATGTTGTTAGCCAATGTTACTCAGTAAGAAAAGATGCAAAGAAACCTTCCATGGGATGCTCAGCCTTAAATGGTGGAGTGAGACTCAGACTCCTGTCTCCAAAGCTTCTGTTCTGCTTCTTAATCTCGGCAAGTGAGCATGAGATAATTGATGTGAAAGTCCTTAGCAAACCCAATTCACAGGAGAGAAACTATTATTATTATTTCATTGTGGGCTAATTACCCGTGTTAGCAGCCGGTGCCTGCAGCTGAGAATCAGATTGGAGACCCTAAAGCCCTGAGGGTCCGAGCTTCACCATGACAAGGGGAGTGCAGTTCCATCAACAGTTTTTGGTGGGGGAAAAGCAGAGCCCTGTGTTTGAGCCACCCCACTACCCCCGTGATCTTAAGCAAGTTCCAGATCATCTCTGATACTCAGTTACTTTCGAATTAAAATTGCATGCTATACTGCAGTGCATTTAGGAGAAGCAGAGACATTTCCATGACAGTGCTTTATAAACCTCAGTGAAGTGTGTAATGTGTCTGTGTGCTGTGTGCATGTGGCCAATTGCTGGTGCCCAGCATGGCATCTAGCTTACAGGAAGAGCACCTTAGCCTGTGATGGAGATTGTGGGATTTAGACCCAGACACCTCCAGGTTCAAGTCTTAGTTGTACCACTTAATGGCAGCTGCTCCCTAGGGTGATCACAAGCATGATTTGGTTTATGACTTACTGATTTTTAGACATCTTATTAACGAGGGCACTGCTGTTGAGAATAGTGCACTCTGCAAATTGGGGTGAGTACCACAGATGTTCATAGGAATTTCCAGGCTGCGTGAAGAGATGGCTCATCACCAGTGAATAGCTGTGCAGTGTCCTTTCCTACACTGTGATTGTCCCCTTGTCTCTTGGGTTTTGTTTGTTGTTGCATGAGTTCCTTGGCATTTTTAGTATTCCACATTTTAGATGTTAAAATATTCCTGTCTAAGCCCAATTTCTTTGTCTTAAAAATGGCTGTAGAACAGTACTTTCTTCACAAGTGGAGGGACTGTACTTTCCGGTTTGCCCAGGCCAGCCCTGATTTATGCCCATGCCCCAGTATTAATAGTGTCCCCATTCACTTTCATGTTCTGATCAGGGGGATAAATTATATGTTTACCCGACTTGTATGTTAGTATTGCATGAGGTGTAGTATAAGTAATATGCATAAGTCCCGACTAAGTTAAAAACTGAACATCTACTGTTCTTGATAGAGGAAATGCTAGGTTCTCAAGAAATATTTGCTCATGAACTCCTTTAATAAAGGTAGGACCTGAGGGTGTTTGAAGGGGATGTGCAGATTAGAGTTTATTAGGCTTGATAACAAGATGTTAATAGTTGTTTAGAATATAAGAGTATGCCACAAGAATGGTACAAGAAAAGAACTGATGGAGCATCTGAGTTCACTGGGACAGGTGTGCAGAGGCTTGTTGGGAGTGATGGGTAGATTTGGGATAGACACTAATGTCAGGAAGGCTTAGTTCAAGATGTGATGGGGCAGTTATAATTGCTCTGCCTGCCAGTGCCCAAGAAAGTAGATCAATACTCTGTCCACGCATGTACTTTAGCTGGGTTTTTGAACCTATGATTTTCTCTTGGTTCATTTTGACAATACTCTCTCATAGAACTGTGGAAGCTCAGTGTGGTAGAATAACTTACACTTACTCTTCCAAATGAATTTCCACTGATGATGGCTCTTGTTTAGTTCTCAGAAAGGAAAAAAAAAAATGTAGTTGGCATCTTAAACTTTTGTCTTGTTTGCTATGAAAACAAATCATTTTCAGGAACTTCAGTAGGGAGCTGGCACCCAGCAGGCAGGGTGTGTCCTGACTCGTGGGAAAGGCAAACTACAGTAACCTGTGGGGTAAGTGGCACTTATTTCTTGGAATGAGGTGAAACATAGGTCAGCTTTTCTGTACAGTCATTTCTAACCTGGCAGTCTCTCTTGTTGGTCATAGCCTAGCACTTTTAACCCCTTGGAGAATATTAGGGTTCCAGTAATGACAGCCGGACAGGACTCTAAAGACACATCTGTCTATCAATTTAATGCTTTTGTGTGTTACTTTTTTGACATCATGTGCTGGGTCCACCTGTGAATGAATGAGTGAGACTCTGATCTGGGTTTTGTTTGAATGGAAACAAGAATGTTGGGTGATCCGTCCTTCTAGGAGGTCATTAAAGACTTAAGATAGCATGTAAAAGTATGTATAAAAAATATCTGGCAATTGGGGGAAACTTCCCAGATGAAAAGACTATCATTTGATTGAGCCTTGAAGGATGAGTGGGAATTTGCTTGATGGACTATAGGAGAGGGTAGTTAAGCAAGGGAAATAGAATGGGAAGTTACAGGGAGGTGGAAAAAAATACCTTGAAACATTGGAGTCATTGGGACAGACTGCATGGTAGAGAAGCTATGGAGATGAGGGTGAAAAAACGGGTGGGACTTAGATTGAGAAAGGTCTTGAATGCTGGCAGAGGAGTGGAGACCTCACTATGAAAGGTAATTGGATCTGTGCTTTGGGAAAAGAATTAGATGTGATGTGCTACATGTGTTGAAGGGGAGAGGTACTAGAGATGGTGAGATGCACTGCATGTAGTTCTAGCAAAAGAATTAGGGTTTTAGCTGAATTAGGGTTGAGGTAATGGATATGAAAGATGTGTCACCCAATCTTCCTATTTACTTAAGAGAAAACCCAAGCCCTGGGCACGTGGCACAAGTCTACAGCCTTGGTTCCAGCATACCCCTGAGGTGACCCCATCCTCTGCCCAATGTCTTAGAAGAGTAAACAAGTGCACAGTTGTTGAGATAGCCATTTGTCCACCCCTTTTTTATCTTTTCAGAATAACAATGAAACCTCTCAATTGTAATTGCCTCTTTCTAGAGTTTTGAATCTTTCATCACTGGAGATGTTTAAGCAGTGGCTGGTTGGAATGTAACAGTGAAAACACAAGCCTTGATTGAAGATTTGATCTACAGTGTCTTTGAGGTTGATCAGTCTTGACTGCTTGTTTCCTTTTCTTTTTTTTTTTTTTAATTCCTAGGGAAAGATACATTATGACAGTCTTCCTTGGAGTCTTCTGTTCACTTCTTTCCTCAGTGTCCTTTCAGTCACATTGAGCAAAACAGAGAGAGTTGAAAATGGATGATCAGGCAATAAGATTTGTGAGCTATAGTTCCTGCAGACCAATGAGGGGACTGCTTGTTTCCTTTTCTGTCTTTTTTTTTTTAATTCCTAGGGAAAGATACATATGACAGCCTTTCTTGGAGTCTTCTATTCACTTCTTTCCTCAGTGTCGTTTCAGTCACATTGAACAAAACAGAGAGAGTAGAAATAGATGATTAGGCAATAAGATTTGTGAGCTATAGTTTATGCAGAGCAATGAGGGACCACCACTTTGGTGCCAGTACATTAAGGTCAGTCACCAGGTTGAGTTTCATGGCCTAAGCTGGTTGCATAATCCTTATGGAATCCACCAGTACAGTTATGACTTTTTATATCAATGGCCATTTTTAAAAAAAGATTTATTTATTTGTGCATACAAGAGCTGGAGTACAGCCCGGAGATGTGGGGGGTGAGAAGATTCACCAGAGACAGAGTGGGGAACAGAACAGGCAGATTGACTGAAGTACACTGTTGAGAGGAGCAGCAGGCAAGTCAGGAGACGTTTGCTGCGCCATATGGGTTGCTCCCTGGCCGCCCTGGGATCAAGCTCCAGCTGCAGAGGCTGCGGATTGCCTCACAGTGCGGTGCTTAACCCCTTGCACCACCAGGGAGGCCCTCAATGGCCATATTTATACTGTTTAATGGTTCATCACATATTTTCCTATAAACTAGGGGTAAACCTTCACAATAGTCGTCCCATGAATGGTTAATTAATATTGTCCAAGCTTTACTGATCAGGAATGTGAGGCTGAGAAAGAATCAGAGTCTTACCTAAGACCCAAATTAGTAGGTTGTTGAATTCTCCATGAGCACAGTTTCAGGTTTGCCCTGCTCTCAGCTGGTACAGATCCTGAGACAGGCTCTAGCTTTTGTTCATATTCATATTTTTAACATCCGTTGCAGATCCTGACATGTGGTAGAATTTAATAAGTGTTTGATGAAAGAACATGAATGAACAAATAATGAATAATACAAGTAAAGAAATAAACGACAACTTGAGTTTTAAGAATGTCTTTGGTAATAAAAAAATCTAATTGAGTTCCTCTAAATATTAATCAGCCTGTTATCAAGACAATGAAAAATAACTCATTTAGAATGCATTTACTCAACTTCATTTAAAAAACAAACCAAAATCTTACTAAAGTGCTTTCATCTGAACACTGTCCTCTGCTCTTTTATGAGACCATAACCCCAACCTTAACTTCTCCAATTGCATGTCTAATTTTCAGAATGTGTATAATGTTTTGTGTCATTTAATATTCAAAAAAACCCTTTCCCTGCCCTCTGGATTTTATCTTTTACATGCCTAAACTTTGATAAAATCAATAAATGCTACTCTGAACATTACTCGTGTGGTCACAGGATAGTCTTCAATTTTTAGAAAAATTAAGTGCAATTCAATATATTAAGATATATAGTGTAAACAACAGTGAACAGTGAGCTTTTACTTCATTCTGACTTATTTTCCAAAGACTATGATTTCTGCAGCACTTCCACTTTCCCTTAAGTGATTACCATTTTCTTCCTGTGTAATGTGATTATCTGAATCTGATATGGATCTTCTTTCCACAGAGATTTAGAAAATGCATGGGGGGTTTGGAGAGTCAGATAGATTTGGGTTCAAATCATGGCACTATTACTTGTTCTGCGATTCGAACTTGTCTGTGTGTGGTTACCTAGCCTCTCTGATCCTCTATCTCCTCATCTGCAAAAGAGGATAATAGTAATGTGATTTTGGAAGGAATTCTGTGGTTAACATAGTAAAGCACCAACATTTGCCCTGCAGTGCTGCTGAAAAATGCTTCATCTGTCTTCTTTGCTGTTAACCAACCCCATGGCAAGAAACCCAAGATCCTTCCCCGTCTACTTCCCCATAGCGCATCACCCATAGTAGAGAGACTGTAAATAAATGTTTATCAGCTGGCTCAGTAAGTTTTAAGTTCTTTCAGAGGAAAATTATAGGCACAAAAGTATCAAATATTTCTATTAGTTTTCATTCCAGTTGCCATTCAGTTTCCAGAAAGATTATCATAAATTACAGGCAGCAGTGTTGTGTGAATCTCCTTGTTTCCCTATATCATCCCCAGAATTTAATTTTATAACATCCATTTTCTTTGCTAAATTAAATTGTAAGAAGTGGTATTCATTAATTTAATTTTCATTCCTTTGCTTACAAAGCAAAAAAATTCAACAACAACAAAAAAATTCCCAGGTAGTGGTTTAGAGTTTGTGCTATCCTTTTGTGTAAATTTTCAAATGGCAATAATTACAAATGATCTGGCCTAGAGAAGCATGGTGTGAAAGGCATAAAAGGGTTTAGCCCTAAAAAAGGTTTAGTGTTTTGAATTGCTTAAAATTTAGATTACTTATGTATTATTTCTTCATTCATTCCTTCATTTCAATTAATGTTTATTGAATACCTACCATGTGCTGGATTCTGTTTATTGAATACCTACTATGTGCCAGGTTCTGTTTTTTCTTATAGTACATATAAGAAAAAAAAAAAGTGAATGAAGTCAGTGATTTCAATCCAGCCACCTTATTTAGCATGGTGGTAGCTGAGATTTAGAAGAGTGGTGTTCATTACCCAAGGTCATGCGACTTGTCCAGTATTAAGTCAACAGTTTCTTTGAACAGTAATGGATTTCAAATGTTTCATATCAGTAGCCTTTCAGACCATGAAATGTCCTGGAAATTTCAGAATTGTCATGTCTAAACATCTCCAAGTTGTCTCTACATAGAGAAATCAGAGTCCTGATTTTTGGTCAGAAAATAGGGTAACCTAGTTTTTTCAGTTTAATATATCACTCCCTCCTCCAACTCTACTTTTTACATTTATATTCATTCTTAAATGAATATTATTATTAAAACGGAAAGCAAAATAACCCCATTCACAGCTGTTTAGACCAATAGTGAACCTTTATGGATATGTTTTTGGTAAATGGGAAGAACAGATGACATATTTCTCTATCAAGTAAAATAGTCAATTTAGATTTAATAAGGCAGTTATCTTCAGGTAATAAAAATTCAACTAACTTGCCATAACTATCTTGTTTAAAGTCAATTAAGAGTCTCATATTCCTCACTTGCTGGGTAAAATTTAATAGAACTTCAGTTAAGCATTTATTGCTTATTTAATTCAAAAATTAAGTTAATCACCACAGTTGGTAACAACCACTGAGTATTTAATTAACATTCAGCAAACTATCTTATTAAATCTAAATTAGATACAGACAGGTCTTATTTATCCCCATCAGTTTGCAAACACCATTTCCCCACCTCCTACCCCAAAGGTCCTTTGGTTTCCCCATGACTCTTCTCTTCTGACTAATCGTTTTCATTTTCTTCGGGTTCACACCCAAGTTGGGTGAGGAGAAGAGGCAGAAGTACATTATGTTATGGGAACTTCTGGCTTGGGGTTTGGTTGAGAAACTTTTTCTTTCCATGCCATGCCATGCCATTCTTCAACAGTTACTGAGCACTTTCTCTGTGGTCTGTGTATGATATTCTTTTAAGCACTTAGAAAGATACAGAGGAGGTCATGTTGACATAGTCACTTTTATTTTCTCATCTTAGAAATGAGATTGAGTCCAGTTCTTTGATTTAGCACATAGTCATTGCCTTACAATTTATAAGGCACTTTGCTGGATAAAAGGAATGTCACAGTGATCTGAGCAAGGTCCTTGCTCTTAAGTAGAGGCACTGTCTAGTTTGAGAGGTGTAATAGTGGAGATATTCAATAAGGTGCTGCTGTGGGAGCACTGAATGCAGTGATTCTGTGAGACTGTTTCCCAAAGTGCTCAGTGTCCAATACTACAGTTTAGGACTCAGTCTCCGAAGACCACGCTCCACGTCAGATGCCCATCTCAAGTCCAGGCTATTACCAGTACTTTTGTCCTACTGAGTTGATATCAGAATTGTCCATTAATGTTCAAAGAAATGATTGACTCTAATACTGAACAAAACCCACTACTCACATTTGATTAACTTGTTCATGGAACACAGGAAAGCCATTTACACACCAGATGACCAATTTATTATGTGGGTTATCATTCAGGATCAGCCAGTTGGAAGAGGTACATAGCACAGGAAATAGGCAAAGGTGTGGCGCTTCCATTCTCCCTCTAAGCCCACCTTTCTCCCCAAATCTCCATGTTTGTACCAATCCAGAAGCTCTGGAACCCATCCTTTGGGGATTTTATGGAACTTCACTACTTAGGCTTTCTGGATTAAATCGTAGGTCATGGTTGACTGATTCAACCTCCAGCCCCTGCTCCATGGAGTGGGACTGGAAATATCAACCCTCTAGTACTTAATTGACTCCAGTGACACCCATCCTTACAGGCTCCCTAAAAGTCACTTCATTAACATAACAATTGTCACTTTTATCACTCCACATACTTAGGAAAAAGATTTTGGGAGTTGTGAGCCAGGAACTGTGAAGACCAAATATATATGAAAAAAATATATATTTGTTTATCTAGATGACATATATTTCCTGTAAATTAAAATATCACACCCTGTACCACCCATTTCCTCCTTCCTCCCTGTCTTCCTCTCCCCCCCATACACACACACACACACACACACACACACACATTTCGTGGGCTTAGTTTATTTTACTATCCTTTGGGAGGCTGCTGTGAGTCATGGGTCCTGTCTACCAGCACCTCAGCCCAGAGGTACTCAGAATGATACGGGACTGCAAGCTGTAATTTGTATGAAAAACGTGCAGATAAAGTGGCTGATTTCAGACCTAGAGATCTCTGACTGGGATTGAGAGTGGGAAATCTGAGCAGACATTCCTCCTGGCCATGGCAGAGAGCTGGGCTTTGAGAGAGAGATAAAATTTGTATCAACAGAGAGGCCTGGAGGGTTGCCAAAGTGTCATTGGGACCAGAACAACTGTGAAATTCTGACATGACTGATTTGGTTGAGACACCCTAGCACATAAATACAACTTAGATCAATTTCTGTTATAGCCTAAATCTGGAGAGGTAAGAGACAGCAGACTTTTTGGTACAGAACTCTCTCCTTTAGGCCTCGTTCCAACTGAGTGACTGCCCATCTGCAGAAGTGATCACTTGGGTAAGGCGCTCTGACACTTTGGCTGGGGCACAGTTTCTGCCTTGTGAATCACAATCTCTTTTAAGAGCGAGTGTTGGCTCCTTCCTGGACAGCTTCATTCTAGCAGTCCCAGTTTCCATTTGCCTTGTCACATACCACTTTTCTCGACCTTTTCTTCCTGCGTGTTCATGTTACATTCTTATCCATCTGTATCATCCTTTTTACCTAAGGCAAGTTACCCTTTTAGATTCTTTTTGAAAAGTCATCTAGATCATTCAGAGCAGTGCTACCAATTTTCTTCTCTCCTACAGCGGGCAGGTGGGGCATCCTTCATGAAATGGAGGATAATCTACAATATACAGATTACTAGATAATACACTGGCCACACGCTGTGTTCTTCCATAATCACCTTGTTATCCATATTTGCACAGAAAGGAGAACAGGCAGAGGAATAGGGTGATTTGGGTTTTGTTTCTGACCCCATTTTGGACATGAGTTTTCTTCACTCTGAGCCTCAGTTTATCCATCTGTAAGATGTTAGCAATAGATTATGTGTACTCATACGGCACTTTCAACTGGAAAATGTTGAGTGTCAACATTTGCTAATTCAGCATGTATTGAAATCAACCTTGATTATATGATCAGACATATTTCTCTGAACCTGGCAACACAAAAAAACAGGCAATGAGTTTAGCTCCATGTCCACACATGCAATGTGTATAGCTCATGTGCACACATACTCCTACATTTTATCCTGCTTCTCCTATACTCTGCCGCCTTCTGGATTCATTTTCTTTCTATATACTGTTTATTGCATTTAGTTGCATCTCCTCCTGCTCTGCCCCTCTTCTTTGTCTAACCTCTCCCTGCTATAAATGTTCTTCTTCATTCCCCAGCTAAAGATGGATTCCTTTTTCCTCTTCTAGCTGTGTCTGAGGAGAGTGTCCACTCTGGAACCTTCTAAAGAACAACAGTGAGGTAATTTTGCAAGGTGGTAGGTGGAACAAGACATATTCCTGACCAGCTGCAAATCTTTCTAGGAGACTGAGGTCTTCAGAACCATCTCTTTAACGAATAAATATTGTTCTGCAAATGAACCAAGTCTTGTCCTCAAGGGGTGGAGACGACAAGCTCTCCAACTCCTCTTTGAAACCATAGTTGTTGAAGTATTTTGTACATTGATGGGGAGTGTTTGTTGCTTTCACAGAAGTGGGCAATGTGCTGTTATGCTATCGGCATGAATTTTTGATTATCTTGGACTTGGAAAATGGAGTTATTTTGCAGACTTGGAAAAGGCAGCCTGCATGTTTCATTTCAGTGACTACCTGGCCAGACACTTCGGGGATGAACATTTCAGCAGGCAGCCTGGTAAATGGCAGAGGAGAGGGCATCACATGGGCTGGTGGTACAAATTAAGAATAATGTGGCAGGGAGCGCAGGACATAGCCTGGAATGTTGTTCACAAGCAGAGAGGCAGTTGGTGATGGCAGTGAGGCTTGGTTCTGCTCCAGTAAAGATTTTCAGGTTAGCAACTTACCATGAGAATACTTCTTCCTTTTCTTTACATTGAATGGTCTACCTTTTGGTCCTTGTGATGAGTTTCTGTATATTCCTAGATATAGATGTGTGTGTGTGTGTGTGTGTGTGTGTGTGTGTGTGTATATATATATATATATATATATATGACTGTTTGAAAAATAAAGAAATATTTTGAAAACTGTGGTCTAAATGCTTAAGAGCATGGCTGCTGGAGCTGGATTGTAGTAGTCTGGCTCTACCTTTATTAGCTCCACTTATCACTCAACCTCTTTAGGCCTCTGTTGCCTGATCTGTATACTAGGAATGAGAAAAATGTTTGTCTCATCAGGATTAAATGAGTTGATACATATCAATTCCTCAGGGCATAGTGGCACATGGTAAGCCCGTTAAATACTCGCTACTGTTATGTGCTTTTAGAGTCAGAAAATTGTGATTTGGATGAACAGTTATTTTCTTTGGGTGATCTTTTAAAATAAACTTTTAATGTTGAAATAGTTTTAGGTTTACAGAGTTTCAGGCTGGACAGAGAATTTTTATCCATCCTTCATCCAGTTCCCCTCACTTTTGACATCTTAAATTACCATGGTGCATTTGTCAAAACCAAGAACTGATATTAGTATGTTAGTATTAACTAAATTCCAGACTGCATCTGAATTTCACCAGTTTTTCCAGTAACAGCCCTTCTTTTCAGTGTCTAGTCCAGGTATCACATTGCATTTAGTTGTCATATTGCTGTGACATTTAAGTTTTTTTTTAATAGTTGGAGAAGGCTTCTTTATAGAAAATGCTATTACAACCCATAATGCTGAATGAATAAAGTGTAGATGCTGTGGAGAAAGTGGGTCAAAGCTGGGAGCCATCTTTCTTGTCCTTCCCTGCTTTTTCTTTTCGGTGAAACTGGCAAAGCTGGGCTTAAAAGTCATCACAACCCCTCTACAGAGGAGACTGAGGCTCCAATGTGGGGAATGACAATGCTGGGTAAAACTGGAAACCCAGAGCAGAGAAGGTCAAAAAAGGATAGTGGCAATGCCCTGACACTGTCCCTGATGTCGTATGACGAGTGAGCAATCCTCAGGGACTCAGAACCAGTGGGTTCAGATCTAGACTTTTCCACTGTTCTCCTCGGTTTTTCTCCCCGTAATGTGGGATCAGTGTCCTTGACACCTCTCAGTACTTCATGCTCACAAACTACCCCCATTTCACCTGTGGAAGTTAAGAGAGTCGAGGTACTCAGTGTTAGCACAGCACATGTTCTCCATGAGTGTTTGAAATAAGATACCTTGGAAATTAGGAAACTTTATACTCAGAACTTATTTCAATGCAAAACAAGCAACACTCATTCATAAGGAAATCTGTGACATGCCGGAAGGGAAGGAGTGTTGGAGTTTCTGATAAGCAGGATATACTGTGTTTTTATTCTTGGAGGCTTTTATCATACAATACTACATTATGTTGCAGTCTGACTTTCACACAAATTGGATCCCAAAACTTCTTACAGGAATTAAAAATACAAACTCGTGGGCAGTATGTGTTTTATAAATTACAGAAAACAGTAGTGTAAAGACATGGCATAGTAAGTGCAGTTCAGCCTGCGGCAGGCGCTGATACCGGGAGGCGGACACAGATGAGGCAGCTGAGAAAGCGCGGGAGCCGGGAAGCAGATCCGGGGAGCAGGTGCTCAGTATCGCGTTCATTCCAGGAGAGATGGAGGGGGGCCTTCTCCCCTGGGGAGGCTGGCTAAAGAAGCTGAGGGTAGCGAAGGCAGTAGGAGAACCCTGGAGATATAAATGTAAATCCTTGAAACGATTTTTTTTCCAATTTTAAAGACTTTTTTAAGAGCAGTTTTTAGGTCTAGAGCAAAATTGAGAGAAAAGTAGAGATTTCTCATATCACGCCATCCCCTCACACATGCAGAGACGCCTCTCCCTTTAGCGATATCCTCTCCAGAACAGACCATTTTTAACATTGATGAACCTATATTGACACATAGTTATCAGCCAACGTCCATTGTTTATATTCAGGATCATGCTAGGTGCAGTGCTTTCTGTGGGATTGAACAAATGTGTAATGGAAGCACCCATCATTATATCATAAGAGTGTTTTCACTGCCCTCTGAACTCTCTATTATCCAATTAATCATCCCTCCTGCTCCCACCCCAAACCCTGGGAATCATTGATGTTCTTCCATGTACATCCTTTTGCTCATCCCATCGATGGTCTGCGTAAGTGGGACCAGCTGACTTTTGGAGCCTTGTTGCCATTACTCTCCTCCCTCTTGCCTCTGTCACTGAATTTCCTCAGTCTGAGTTGCTGTTTCCTGTACCACACTTGCATGAATCCAAATCGATCTTCAAGAGTAAACCTCTGATGACCTCCCATGCTTGTTTATCCGCAATAATTGCAGTAAAGGGTACTGAGCACTTTCCACCTTCTTTTATAGTTATAGGTACGTATCTTATTTTAGGCTTTAACTTCTTTATGACATTCATTCCTGCCTGGAATCTGGCAGACATATAGCAAATACTGGTTGAATGGATGGGCAGGAGCATGGATGGATGGGTGGGTGGATGATTTTAACATTGCCCACACTACATGCCAATTTAGTTCCTTCAGTGTAGGAGTTTAACTTGCTCATCTCTGTACCCCCGCCCCGTTCTGCGCCAGCACTGAGAAGATGCCCTTCTCTTCATTCGTTCATTCACTCACACATTTCTATACACAGTACACTTTCAAGCACTGTTTCAGGACTGTAGTAATGAACAATCTATTTGTTGATAGTCTGCACAGAGAAAATAGTACTCTTTGGGATGTGTTTTCATACCGGTAAGGCTCATCTGGAATTTTTTTCTTTTTATATGTATGAACTAAGAAGAAATGGTCTGTTTCAAGTATTCCTGTGATTAGTGTTCAGACTGGCTTTGTTCTGAGGAGAGGTTGCGGAGCTTAGAATGGCACTGTCTCTCAGATTATTTGGCAGATCCTTACCCACTTGCCTCAGGGATAAATCCCCTTTCCAGTTTTCAAAAGATGGTGCCAGGAAGCCACAGTGCTCATGCTTGGGCTTCCTTGCTAATGTTTTTACTTTCATTTTTTAATTTAGTGACAGAATGCATACTGCTGAGGTGGTAAATGGAAAAGAGAAGTGAAATGGAGTAAACTGTCCGTTTCTTGGGGCCTGTTGGATTAATCACAGGAGGAAGCATCAGACAAGGACAGATGAGAGAGCCAGCTGACTTCAGTTCATGCCAGGTTGGAATAAGAGTGGTAAAATCGGGAGGACTCTGATGACACTGAATTGTGGAAGCTTAAGGTTCTCAGAGCGGTGGAGCTGGAATGACCTGTAGAGATCATCCAGTCTGGTGGTTCTCAAACTCGGAGGAGCATCATAGTCATCTGGAAGAATTTGCTGGCCCCATCCCAGAGATTTTGATGCAGTGGGGCTTGAATTTGCATTTCTGCCTAATTCACAGGGGGTGCCACTGCTTAGGAGAATCACGACCCCCTCTAACTGCTGTTGGGTTTGTTTTTTGTAGATGGAATATGAGAGTTCAAGATAGGTGGAAAGAGCCTGCCCGGAGTCACCCAGATGTCAGGAGCAGAGCTAGGGTCACACCTAGCCGTGTGCAGAAACAGTATTTTCAGTTATGTGCAGAGTGATAACTGTAAAGAGATAACTGGGTTTCACTCTCTTTGCCTGATCTGTCACAACCTTATTTTCCAGGACCTTCCAACTACATTTTCATATTAAGTTAACCCCCATTTTTGATGTACGCTCAGAATTGTATTTGAACTAGAGGTGGTGTAGCACTGTGGGAGTCTGAGTAAATTACTCTTTTATTAGTTCATGCCAAAGTGAGGACAGTGATACCTCCTGCGGCTGCAGGTGAAGCACTGAATGTATACTTGACCTTCAGTGCACCCTTAGTGCCTTGAGTATTAGCTCTTGTTACCATCATTATTACTTAAGAGACTAAGATGTGCCCCACCCTCTTTGGTGCAGCTGGCTTCCTGAGTGTTGCAATAGAGAGAAGCTGGGATTAAATGGAACAAACATACAACCTGGAATGAGAGAGCTGGATTCAAGCCCCAGCTTTACCATTTATTAGCTGCATGTCTTGGGCAAGTCATT
This sequence comes from Talpa europaea, assembly GCF_964194135.1. Classification (NCBI taxonomy): domain Eukaryota; kingdom Metazoa; phylum Chordata; class Mammalia; order Eulipotyphla; family Talpidae; genus Talpa; species Talpa europaea. Next base: position 113,087,669 of record NC_140070.1, on the reverse strand, counting down.
TGACCTCTCTGAGCTGTAATGTGAAGTGCGTAGACTTAGTCCAAGCAACAGGAAAACAGTAAAAGCAAAAGGAAAGACAGAAATTGGGAAGAGGTAGAAATATGATTACCAGGAGCATGTTTTGGGTTGATAAGAAATGTATGACTGAGGAGGAGGCCAGTACATGAATCTGAGTTTGACGTGGAAAGGAAAGAGGCCCGGGGATTGTCCAGTGATGGTTGCCTGGGCCTGGCCTGGGATCTTCAACCCAGAGAGGGGCTTGTTCATAATCCAAGAGAGCTGCCTTCACTGCCATGTCAGGGCCCCCAGTGGATAGCTTCACGCTGGGAGGTAAGGCTGGTGGAAGTGAGGTGGATGCCAGTGTTGGAACATGACTGGGAGCCTGGCCTGTGTGATGGCACTGCATTTGAACTGTGACCTTCAGACATATTCATAGTTCTGCATCCTAGGTGTAGAGTTAGTGATTATCAGGCTTTTCTGCCTTCCTGCCATTAGGATTGATGATGGATCCCTGTGATCCTGAATGCATGCCTGATGGCAGGCACTGGAGTGGGCTGTGGGTATGCAGAGGTGCTACACCTGGGCTGAGACTGGTTTATAAGGGCTGTGTCACTGGGACGCCAGCAGGGGAACGGAACCAGCAGAGGAGAGAGAGAACGAGACTACGAGAGAACGCCAGAAAACCCAGAAAGTGAAGATTTCTACCTCCCCGGTGCCCCTGCCTGCTGTGTACCTGGGTAAACTCAATAAAAGCCTGAAAAAGCCAGTGAGGGTGCTCTTATTTGTCTGCATATGTTCATATATTCTGCATTCCGTCTGCTCTGTGTCTTCCTGCCGCTACACTAGGCCAGCACAGAGGGTGATAGGCAGTGCAGTGATAAGAACCCAGGAAAGGTCTTGGCACTTCAGTTTGGGTTTAGTTAGAGCCGTGCTAGACATGATTGCTATTTCATTCACAATTGGTTTAGGAGCCAGAAGAGACCTCACTAGAAGTTGAGGTGATCCTGGGGAAGATAAATATAAGGTTTTTCATAAACCTCAGCTTCCTCATCTGTAAAATGGGAGTGGTGATGGTGATTATGTTGATGTTATCTATTCTGTCTGTATTAAGGATTAAAGTAGTTGTGTGTGAGAATGCACTGCATGGTTACACAGTGTCAGGGAAGCACCAGAGTTGGATGAAAGCAAGGGTGGAGGGAGGAGCTACTCAGAAGACTCTGGGGAGTCATCCCTGGGGGGATGGTGCCAGTGCTACCCAAGGCTGGCCAGAGGTGCTGGGAGGATGTGGCTGTGTGCTAAGCATGTAGGGCTAGGAGCCCTTGAAAAGGTTGCTAATCTGGGCTGGCACAACATATCCTCCTATCCTTTGATTCCCGTAGAAGCCTTAGCAAGGATGGGCCTGGGGACCCTGAAGGGGCAGCTGCTGGGCAGGGTCAAGTCACAAATGCAAGAAGAGTGAGGATCTCAGGACAGGAGTATCAGGGCAGTGGATGGAGCTTCCAGGGTGTCCAGCTTCTCTTGTTGCTTCATTGTCAGTGTGCGTTGGAGACTCAGATTCAGGTCATGTCACGGATGGGGAGAAGAAAATGTGTTGGGTGGCCTGTCCTCAGTGGTGCGCAACTCTGTGCTCTTCACAGAACCCTTCACCCCCCTCCCCACCTTTATGCTCTTTCTCCTTTCACTCTGGAAACCTCATCCTTTTCCCACACCCCCACATCCATGTGCCCCAGTGAGGCTGATCACCCAGGTGTTAATGCCCCTCCACATGCTTTAACGCACCTAGCTGGTTACTGACGCTGTTTGCTTTTCTAAGTTGGAATCTCCCTTTTTTCAACTCATAACTCCAGATGCTATGTTACCATTTTTCCAATGTTTGGCTTCCACCCACTGCATCAAACTGCTCTTCCTTGCCAATTAAACCCCTAGTAATCATTTACCTCTGTGGTTCCCTTCACCATACTGTTGGTTAGTCGGTGAGAGTCCAATAGAAGTTTTGCTTTTTGCAAAAAGAGACTCATAGCAAACTTGGGGAGCAGTGAAGGGTATTTGATCACTCCATGTTTGTTGTCTGCCATTTCAGGGGAAGGCTGAATGAGGTGAATAAGGCACTGTGTCAGCCCTCTAGGAGCTTGTGGTCTACACAGGAAACTGACATGCAAACCAAATTGGGGCAGCGGGTAAAGTATCGTTATGGTCCTACATGTGTGTTCAATGTGCAGAGAGAGAGTCTGGCAGCAGTGCAGTGGAGAGAGCCCATGGGGTTGCAGATTCCTGCCTCTGCAGACAAGTTTGGCCACTAAAGAAAAGAGACATTTTGAAAGCCCTGCTGCCTGCTGTGGGTCCTATGTAGCTGCCATCTCCCCACGCGCCCATCCCCTATCCACCAGGGAAGTATGTTGACACCCAGGGCTTTTAAGAGTTGTTCTTCAGGGTCATGCCGAGTCTTCCATAGCAGCGTAGGGGGTCTTCCCTCTATGGCACTTTCGTCTGCCTCTGGCGGGCAGCCCTCTATCACAGTCCTCCCAGTTCCTGCCTTAGCTCTCCAGCTCATTTTCTTCCTCGGCCCCAGGTGCTGGGGGCTTGGAGAAACATTCAGCCTGGTTTCGACCTGTGATTCCAGAGTCCTTGCCTCCTGGAGCACACTTGTTTGCCCAACCCATGTTTGCACTTATAGTTTCCTCCCTTGCTCTCATATTTCCATTTAAAGCCCTCTTGAGCAGGTCTGAGTGTCTCCTGCCAGCAGCATTCCTTCTGCTTTACTGGAACACCATTTCTCTTGTTGCCAGGAATCCAGCCACGAAGGGGACTTCAGCACAGCCTCTCTGCAGCCTCTTCTCCAGCTGGAGGCGTGACCATCCGGACCTTGTCTGGCCCTGTCCTCATTGCTCCTCATGTGTGAGACTTGCTTCCTTTCCCCCACTTTCCTCTCAGCCTCGCTGATCTTAAGTTAATTGGACAGACCATGGCACCTCTGGTTTGTTCTCCTTTGCCTGACATCCGTCTGTCCCTATGATCTCAAGTAACTAGTGAAGCAAAGTAGAGGATTGGTTGGCTCTACTTTAGGGAGTGAGTCAGAGTGGCCAGTTAGTAATACTTGGGATAGTAAGTCAGTTTGACTTCCTACTTAATTTCATAGACATAGATATATGCACAGCCCTGTTAGAAGAAAGTTCAAAAGAATTGTTTTGCGAGTAGAACCTATTGGAAGATATTTACCTACCCATTCTCTTCCTGCTCTGCCCATCACAGGCTTCTGTGATCCTGGCTCTGCTTTTGCTTTCCAGCTGGCCTTCTGCCTTCGCATTCACCATCTCCCATGGCCTGTGGGCAAAATCCCTCCCTAGCATATCACCTTGCCATTGCCTGACCTTGTCTTGGTGCCGAATTGTCTCCTGCCAGTCACACTCTGCTTCAGCTGCCCTGAGTATGATTCCCGTCGCACTGCCTGACGTGTGTGTGACTTAGCATTGCTTTCCTGTCGCCCCCAGGGCCCTTCTCTTTGTGTCTATCTAGTGACTGTCTGAACATCCCTGAAAATGAATCACACCTGTCTCTTCCCTTTGAACCTCCTTTCGCTTCCTCGGGAAGAACTAAAAGCACAAACAGCCCAAGTTTTTATTGTGTATAGTATTGCTATAAAAGTAGTATGAGCTCACAATAAATTATTTTTAAAAAGCTAAACCAAATAAAGAGGGAAATGAGGATCATATATAAATATTCATTTGATGCAAACACTTTGTTTTTAATGTTTTAAGGTAATTTGTTACTTATTTATACATGTGTTTTACTTCATTGATCTCTTACTCTATATAGTTTTATATATTGCTCTTTCAGCAAATGATCAAACAGGAGCAGCTTCTCACGGCATTAAGAATCCTTCATTCAGCAGTCTAAGTGCCCCTTGACCTACTATTGGATCAATAAGATGTGGTATTTACACACTAGAGAGTATTATATAGCTATAAAAAAGAATGAAGTGTAGCCATTTTCAAAAAAATGGAGGGAATTTGAGGGAATTATGTGCAACAAAGTAAGGATAGAAGGATAAAAAGACATCCTGGACATTTACATAGCAGAAAATTTAATAATACAAAACAATTAAAAAAAAGCAGTGGACATCAGTAAACATCCCGAGGGCTCTGATTTTAAGAGGGGAGAGGAAAAGGTATAAGGGGATGCAAGCGATGGTGGTGGGGACAAAAATAAATAAGAATATTCAGTGTGGTGATACATGCTAACCTATACTCCTCAGATCTGTATTTAGAATGCAAAACACAAAATGACATGTACTTTGGTCATCTTATATTTTAAGAAAGGAACTCTCCATATATTCATTTTTGTTGACTGCATATTATTCCATCTTAAGTTTTTTTTTTTTTTTTTTTTTTTTTTTAACCATAGACTATTAATCATTTATTTTTGGTAGCTGGCATTTGAGTTCCTAATTTTTCATCATGGTAAATAGCACTGTGACAAACATTTTTTTAATGAATTTTTTTATCTGCATTTCTGTTTATTTTTCAAGATGTGTTACTAGGACATGAAATTGCTTGCTCAAAGGGTGAGAACTTTTCCTCAGCCTTAATTTCAAAATAACTCATGGTCACCGAGGGAAAGAAACAATATATGGGAAAACAAAAACACTAAAAACCACCTATAGCCACTTGTAATTACTAGTGTGAAATTTGGTATATTCAGTTGTATGTGCGCATCTCTAGCTTTCTTGCCTAGTGGCCAGTAGACATTTTCTCTAAAAGGCCAGATGTTAATTAAATGTGTTAGGTCTTACAGCCTTATTCAATCTCTCACATATTCATTTTTTAAAAGTCCTTTAAAAATATAAAAACAATCATGGGTAGTAGGTCATACAAAAAGTTTGCTCATCAGTTTTAGCCTCCAAAGCAGGACCATCCTGTACTTATTATTTGTAATTGCTATTCTATGTAATTTAAGTTCTTCCTCATTGTTCCCATGGTTCTCGATTTTACGCTGTCCAAATATTATTAGTGGCATCTTGCTGAGATACCCATGGCACCTTGGCTATGGATCTGATATTGAATTTTAAGACTATCTTATTGTGAGATATCTTTTTTATATCTTATTTGACTCTGTCTTTCCTGCCCCAGCGCTATGCCCGAGTGGTGCTTAGTACATGCTTTGTCAGTTTGCGTGGAAGTGTTGCCTAGGCTACATGTTTACTTTTCAAAACACCTATGCTCTAAACATGGCTATTCAATGTGTTCTTGATCTAGTAGCATCAGGATCACCTGAAATTTGTTAAAAATGAGGAATCTCAGGCCTCCCTGGTGGGTCAAGGGGTTGAGCACAGAACTGTGAAGCTTTCACCACCCACTGCAGCAGGAGTTGGATCCCCAGCTGGCCAGGGAGGTGACCCACATGGCACAGCAGACCTCTCCTGTCTCGCCTGCTGCTCTCCTCTACAGTGTACTTCAGTCAGTCTGTTCTGTTCCCCACTCTGTCTCTGGTGACTCCTTTCACCCCACACCTCTAGACTGTACCCCAGTTCTTGATGCATAAATAAATAAATCTTTAAAAAATGAGTAATCTCATCTCTACCCCAGTGTCTGTGTCTTAACAAGTTTCTCAAGTGATGTTTGTGCATGCTAATATTTGAGAAGCATTATTCTCTAGCCCATGTTTTGGGCATAGACGTAACTATAGCCATCTTGTCCCCATTCTTTTCATTGCAAAGCGACCCCCCTGGGAATGGCCATGAGTATTCACCAGTCCAAGAGTGCACCGAGTAGACCAGCATGTGGTGTTTAGGAGCCTATGTGACTGTCGTTGCTTTGGCTGAAGGTAGGTGTGATGGTGAAAGGAACAAACACGTAATTAGTACTTGTGTGTGCCAGCCCAATGCCAGCTGCTTTCCACACATTCTACTGGGGGTGAGCATGATAATATTAACTGAAGGCCATGTAGTGATCTTTAAGACCCACGGTCCTGAACCATCAGAATCATCCGGAGAATTTAAAAAATGATATACATCCTCTGTTCTTACCTGAGAGGTATGCCTGGCTCTGAGCACTTAGAAAAAGTTCCCTAAGTGTTTCTGTCAGGTCTCCTTGGTTTAAAGGCCAATAGTGCAGGTCACTGTCTTGTTGTATAGCTGAGCAATGTGAGGCTTAAAGGGGTCACCTGGGCTCTCAAGGTCATAGAGGTTTTAGTATGACTCCAGGACCAGGTTCTGTGTCTTTTGAGTGAGGACACACTTGTCAGCACTCTGAGCTGCTCTGTGGCCTGTAGTGGGATAGGAAGTGGGGAGGCTGTGTTCTGTCGCCAGGGCCGTGAGCAGCCGTGTTACAGTAGGTGAGTGACGTGGCAGCTTGGGTGTAGAAAAAAGGGTCATGCACTGCTCTTCCTTTGCCCTTTCCCGTATTGCCGTCCTTCCTCATGCCTCTTCTGGGGCTGTTATCGGAGAGACATGAGCCTTGACGGCAGCCCCAAATCACCTAGTGTTGTCTTCACCTTGGCAAGTGGTGGACAGTGGCCTTAAAGCCAGTAGTGAAAGAATCTGTGTTCACTTTGCTTTTTCACTGACCCCTCAGCTCTGGGGTTTTTAAGGGGAATCCTTGTCAACCTGTTTCCAGTGGTGCCAGCCAGTGGCCAACAGACGGAATGTTGACTGAAGCTTTGCAAAGACATCCTGTGGAAGGTTTGGGCCATTACGGAGAAGCCAGGGTTGTGATTAGTGCTCTGATTACGTGGCAGACCGGAATGGAAGCAGGAATGGAGCTAATTACTGTGATAGCTGCCATTTATGGAGTTCTCACTGTGCCGGGCTGTCTGCCTGAGTTATGTTTCCGTTACTCCTTTCACAGTCACAAGGGGCCTGGGGAGGTTTATGCCTTCTCTCAAGTGAGGACTGGAGCGTGAACCCAGTTATGTTAATTTCAGGCTCCATGGTCTTTAGTGTCAGGCTACACGCCCCTCTCTCCCCCACAAGCTAGCTATAGGCTCCTCTCCTCTCACCTGCCGCTTAGGGCTTTCACCTAAAAAAACCCAGGTGAGAGATTGAACTCAATATTTAAGGACAACAGTGTAAGTGATAATAAAAAGTGGAGTCAGCTGTGTGAAGGGGTGAAGGTTTCTGGTCACTGGAGATGTTCAAGCAGAGACTTCTTGGTGGGGTGTTTGATAACCTAGCTGTGGTGAATCTTATTGGAGGATCTAGTCACCAAACAAGAAATAGTACATTAAGTAAAAATGTATAGATTGGGCACTGACGAGATAATATTTTGATTTTGTAAACCTTCCAGCTACAAGAGCTGGGCTATGGTGATGTGGAGTGCCCAGTGATGCTTCATTACTGTGATGTTCTGGGGGTGTCCTGGCATGGGACCTGCCCAGAGGGAGCTCCCCACTCCTAGTGGGAGGACACACTCCGAAGGAAAGACAGGCAAAATGGGACAATGTGTGCTAAGTGGACAAGAGTGTGTCTTGGGAGCATAGAAGTATGAGCAGGGATTTGTACTTTTTTAGCACTGGTCTGAGTCCACTGAGGTGGGTGCTAGGGATGGGAAGGGCCACTGGTGGTTAGGTGTTGACCAGTGTGTCTCCTGGCCTTCTTCCTAAAGTTAATAGCAATCTGTTAAACCTTATTTTTGCAGAGTGGTGGAAAAAGGAGGAAGTGATGTCTTTAATTCCATAGCATTTGCTGAGAGGCCACTATGGCTGAAGTGAGCACAGCAGAGCCACCCTCTAGATATGGGCCAGAAAGAGATGTGGGGCAGGGGCCTGTCATATCAAAGATCTGTGTCGGTAAAGGGTGGATGAGATTTGGTTATCTGAGTGGGGTGGAGGGGTGTAGGGTTAAGTGAAAAATTATCAGGCTTTTCTGCCCTCCTGCCATGAGCAATAATGATGGATCCCTGCGGTCCTACATGCATGCCTGATGGCGGACACCTGGAGCAGGGTGTGGGCATGCATAGGTGGGTACACCTGGGCTGAGACTGGGCTTATAAGGGCAGCATCACGGGAACGGAACCAGCAGAAGAGAGCAACAGAATGAGAGTATAACCAGCAGGGAGGCAGAGACCACAAGAGAACGCCAGAAAGTCCAGGTAAGAGTGAGAATTCTCCTGGGGCTGGGAGGCCTACAAACTTCCCGGCCTCCCTGGCACCCCTGCCTGCTGTGTACCTGGTAAAAAGCTCAATAAAAGACTGAAAAAGCCACTGAGGGCTCCAGGACTCTACCAGTCTGCTCAGATCATGGAGATCCTGGTCTGTGCCTCCCTGTCTCTACAAGGTGTGTAAGGATCACACAGCTCTTTGTTCTCCTTTATCTTGGCAGAGTTGGTGTACCTGGATTCAGTGCCTTGTGTGTAGACCCATAAAGAACTGGGAAATTCCTACTACTTTGTTCTCTTTGTCTAGCACTTTCTAGTAATAGGGAAGCTAAGGAGGAGGAGGGAATTGAAGCTCTTGGAAAAAGTTCCGCTTTATTGCTCTCTGTTTTCCATTCAACGTGAAATAGGTTCCATTGTGTACTAGTATCCTATCTTCTTCCCATTACTTCTAGCTGGGAGACTGAGAGATCTGAAGAGTAGATTTTAGCTTTCTGTTACAATAATGCAGAAATGCTGTTACATGGCATTTTGCATGCTGGTGAGGAGACTGATGGATGGCATGGTGTTAGCTGTCTTAATAATGTGCTTAATAATGTACTTGTCTATGTCCTCCTAACAGGCTGACTAGTTTGAGGGCAGCCTCTACATGTTATTCAGATTTGTGTCCAGGCACTTAGCACAGCAGAGTACCTACACCAACTAATTGCTCAATACATTTTTTACTAGGTGTGTGAGTGAAAGATTTCCATCACCTGCCTTCATGTGCTCAATTCCAGTGTCGGTTACTCCTGTTACAGTAGATGGCCTAAGAGGATGGGTGAGAGAGTTCGTGGAAAGTCCCTTTAAGGTCACGGCTGGAAAGTTTTGTAGAATTCATGGGAGTAGCTGGTAGCCAGGTAAATACTTGCTAATGTGTAGGAAACATAGAACATGGGCCAAGACATGTAAGAGTACACCTATACAGGTTTTCCCTGCTCTTCAAAAGTGAAGTGTTTCTGTGAAACCTCTTGAAAACTGAAATGGTACCGTGAAGTGGAGAAGCAATTACCATTAATTTATATGGAAACTTTTTTTTAAACATTTATTTATTTATGCATACAAGAGCTGGGGTGCAGGCCGGAGATGCAGGGGGTGAGAGGATTCAACAGACAGTGGGGAACAGAACAGGCAGACTGACTGAAATACACTGCTGAGGGGAGCAGCAGGTGAGACAGAAGAGATCTGCCGCGCCATGTGGGTTTCTCTCTGGCTGGCTGGGGATCGAACTTGTGTTGCAGAGGCATAAGCTGCAGAGGGTGTGAGGTGCCTTAAGAAAGACTGCTGCAAAACCAACACTGCACTTTATTTTTGTTTTTCTCTTTGTGTAAAAGTGAAAATTCTCTTGGATTTCTTTTAGATAGTGAAAATAGGTACTCATAAAAGTAAAGTGGTGTAATGCAAACTTTTGAAAAGCAGAGATTGCTTGTATTTAAGTAGCTAATCTCAGTGTAATCCTCACTTCAGGTTTCATTATGTTCCAATAAATGACCAAGGACATGAATATATAAGAAGCATTGAGGCAAAAGAAACTGATCAGTGGATGTGATCAGTGAGATGTGAGAACAGTCCTCAGACTTTTTTTTTTTTTTTTTTTGTTGAACTCCCAACTGAGTTTCTTTCATGTACTGAGAGCAAAGTGAGGTTCTTAAGTCATGGAACTACTACTTGTCATGGGGAAACTGGTGCACCTAGTAGCAGAATTGCACCTCAAATCTTCGTTTTGTGAGAAAGTCATTATCCACTCCTATTTGATTTACTTTTTTTTTTTTTTTAAAGATTTACTTACTTATGCTTACAAGAATTGGGGTACAGACCAGAGGTGTGGGGGGGTTGAGAGAATTCACCAGAGACAGAGTGGGGAACAGAACAGGCAGACTGACTGAAATCCACTGCTGAGGGGAGCAGTGGGCGAGACAGGAGAGGTCTGCTGCGCCATGTGGGAAGCTCCCTGGCCAGGGATCTAACTTGGTACAGAGGCTGATAGCTTCATAGTGCTGTGCTTAACTCCTTGCACCACCAGGGAGGCCCTACTTTTTACTTTTAACATTTTTTTTAATTGAGGTACCATTGGTTGGCATCACTGTTTGTGTTCTAGAAGTATAGCATTGCCCTCCTTAGGTGGTGTTACCACACAGTACCCACCACCAAAATACCCACAGTCCTCCACCATCATCCATTGTGCTTCCCTCCCCCCCCCCCCCCCGCTTTGTTCTTAACCCCTTCCCCTCCAGCCGTATTTGAAACCTTCCCTGCCCTGTGCCTCTTCCTCCCAAACAGAGGAAATTAGACCACTCCTGACAAGTTTATAGGGAAACTTTTAATGTATATGTAGGGAGAACAAGCAGATGAATGCAGATTTCAGACGACAGAAGTTCTGTGCATGTTTGCAGAGAGACATGGCAGCTAGAGTGAACCTAAGAAGCCTGGTGGCACTTGGAGGGTCTCAGGTGGGTGGATGCTGAGCTATATGACAAGGGTGCCAGGCTGGAGGCCCACCTTTTCTAACCTCAGGGTTATGGAGCTCAGACTTGTGGGCTTCTGCTGGGCTTTGTTGCATGATCTTTTCCTGGTTTTTGAAGTGAGGATGCTGTGGAGTGTGACAACCTGGGAGATGAATACACACCCGTGCCTATATTTTACAAGGCTCTAAATGCTGAGCTTGTGGCAGCTAAGGGGCTGGACAGCATGAGAAGGAGTCAGTAAGCACAGGCACAGGCACTGTGTGAAATTTTGGAAATCCTGAAACATGGAAGTTCACCAGAGTGTGGTGGCTCCGAGCTCTGAGAAACGTTTGCAGATAGGTGTAAGGGCATTTTGCATCATTGCTAGTGAGGAGACTGGGAATCAGGTCTGGTGGCATGGTTTTAGCTGGCCTATCTTCCTACCCTTGTGTGCAGGCACCTTTTCCTACTCCTTGTGGTGGTACAGAAAAAAATGCCTTGGGTTTTTGAGCCAAAGAAGCTTGGTTTTGACTTTGTACCCAAGTTACTTTATAGCTCTGTGACCTTGGGAAAGTTGTTTTCCCTCTCTGAGCTCCAGATTCTTCATCTGTAAAATGAGGAAAATCTTATCCTGCAGGATGGTTGCAGGGATTGGAGAGAATGTCCAGAGTTTGTGCTCGCACCTGGGAGACCCCCTCAGTGAATGAGTCATGAACGGTCCTCTTCTTACCTGCCCCTGCTCCATCCACCGTGGAGCACTGTCCTCTCCCATATGACTTTCCGCTGACTTTGTGCCTTCGCTCATGTGATTTCCAACTTCTGGAAAGCCACCTTCCCTTCTCAAAGGCAAGTGTTTTCCATTTGTTCAGGTCAAGCCTCTGTGAGGTTTCTAGGATGCCCTGGCTGGACATCCCAACAAGGAGTAACCTCTCTGTTCCTTCTCTTGTGATGTGGATCATTTTTTGTCTGGTACCCTGTGCTCTGAGTCAGTTTACGCCCGTCTTACCTGTCAGTTCCCTGAGGTCAGGGTTCAGGTCTGCCCCATCTCTGCCCTTTTCTGAGCCTGAACCACTAAGTGGGTCATAGGTGATTGTAAAAAAAAAAAAAAGGACCTGGCTGATGGCTGGCATTCCCTTGGATTTAGAAACCTGAGAGGACAAGAAAAAGTGATTCAGGAGTGGAGAGTCAGGACTGCGGGTGCCTATTTCCTCATGCAGGATGCAGGTTGGGATTGCCCGGAGCCACGGTTCCTTGAGACTTACCACCTCAGGCCTAAATCTGCCTCCTCTAATTACCTCCTTTCCAGGGAACTGGAGTCCTTGTCGTCTGCCCAGAAGCAGCTAATTATAGCTCCCACCTCCAGGCCTTGGTGTGCTTCTAGGCCACAGGACTGCACGGGACTCTGTCTGTTGATTTTTGGGGTTTCCTCAGGGATTCTTTACATGTTCAGGTTTTTGTTAGGGACCTCTTTTTGTTTTGAAGCCAGTGAGGAGAGTTAAGCGGCATAGAATGTTCAGAGTTTTATTGGGGGATGTTTTAAGAGCGTTCAAGAGCTTGGGAAAAGAAAGGGAAGGAGGGGGTTTTTAAAGGGGGACAAGGTGACTTTCTTTAAAAGGGGACCTCATGCATTCAGTGTTAGCCGCAATAGGGACATTTGGTTTTGGTTTTCCCAAGAAAGCCCCTTCACATTTGGCTTTTGTCACCTATGGCTCATGCTATTTCATGATTTCCTTTTCATTTAAAATAATATACATTATATATAATATATATAATATACATTATATATTTGTATATATAAATATAAAACAGACATTTTACATGTAATAAATATGTAAATAATATTCCTTTACTATCTAAAATTTTATTTAAAAATAAATGCTCATAGTGAAAATAAAACCAAATACCATAGCAGCATCTATATATTTAAAACCACAAGAGTTTCTTGCCCCATCTCTCCCCATCCCAGTCCTCATCTTCACTTGTAAGCATGTTTTGATTTTAATTTTTCCATTGGTAATTGCCCTTTCCCTAAATAATATGCTCATTGGCTTGTACGCTTGTTTGTTGAGTCTTTAGTTGTAGCTGTCCATTGACTTTCAGGATAGGCCAGGACCAGCTCGCCTGCTCGCGTCGCTCCTTTCTCTGCTTTCCCAGATCATGACGGTTTAATTGCGGCCTTGATTGTTCATTTTCTTTATGTTCATACAATACGCATAAATCTTCGTTTCTTGCTATTTCAACTGCTGACAGTGTCTCTTCACCCACCATTTTCTAAAACAATCTGTCAATTGTTTGTTAACTTTGCCCTCTCCAGCTTTTAGAGTGCATCCAGGTAAATGTGCACTTGTCTGGTTCTGTAACCCTGTTTTTAGTGCTGTCTGTGGGTTGATTTCAAAAGCTGAAAACAATCAACATTTACATTATGATTTCTAGGTAAATATTGCTCAATGCAGGGCTAAGTCATGTGCTGTGGTTTCATTTCCTTTTCTAGGGTTCTGAGGTCACCACCTTTAAGCCACTCACAGCGACTGAACTTTCTCTTAGCATCGAGTCTAAGAGATCCTTCCAATTCTCCTCTAGTTGTTTAAAATCCCTCCCAAGTTTTTGCTTGTTTTATTTCTGCAATGAGTTTCCTGCCTTTTTTTTAAACAATAACTTTGGAATTTAAAGTTATATTTTTTTTGTTTTGAGAGGAAAATTAAGTACATTCTTTCATATCTTGTGTCTCTTCTTCCTTCCTGATTACTCTCATGTCTGTTGGAGGCTGTTTTGTGTTTCTTCATTATGTGCCACCAACTTTTTCTTTTGTTTTGGACTGGTTTCCCTCAATTTGGGTCACAGATTTTTTATGCAGTCTTTTTTTTTTTTTTTCCTGGAGTTTCTGATTGCTTCCTTTATTTAAAACCCTGTGTCTTTATCACAGCTTCAGATATTTCTAGGCTCTCATGGAGGAACCCTGAGTCATGTCATTAGCTGTTAGTCATCATTATAATTCAAATAACAGTATATTATAAAAATATTATCCATCAATCTCTTCTTAAACATTTTTACAGTTTTGTTTGCTTTTATTTTCCCTCCACTGTATATTCATAACATTTCCAGGACATTTTTAAATACTCATATTTCCAATGGTCATTGTCATATTCCATTGAGTGGATATAGAACTATTTTAAAAATATAGTCATTTACATATTTTGTACAGATTAGTGACTTTTTTGGCTCTTATAGAATTGTTATGAACATTTCCATTGATTTATTTTATTTTTATTTTTTTAAAAAGATTTATTTATACAAGCCCTGGGTACAGTCAGAAGCACGGGAGGGTAAGAGAATTCACCAGAGCCAGAGCGGGGAGCAGAACAGGCAGACTGACAAATTACACTGCTGAGGGGAGCAGCAGGCGGCAGGAGAGGTCTGCGTGCCATGTGGGACCCTCACCTGGTGGCCGGGGATTGAACCAGCGCTGCAGAGGCTGCAGGCAGCTTTGCAGCTCAGTGCTCAACCGCTGTGCCACGGGGGAGGCCCCATTGATTTATTTTACATGTGTATTTATATTTAATAGGGAATGAAAACTGGGAAATCTGTGTAATCATGATTTTGGGACCATATTCCGTTCACTATGCTTGTATTGGGTTTAAGCAGGAATCATTGGATACTTATTGTTGAACTTTTTTTTTTTAAAAAAAGATTTATTTATTTATGCACACAAGAATGGGGTACAGGCCAGAGGTGGGGGGTGGTGAGAGGATTCACCAGAAACATAGTGGGGAACAGAACAGGCAGATTGACTGAAATACACTGCTGAGGGGAGCAGCGGGTTAGTCAGGAGAGGTCTGCTGCGCCATGTGGGTAGCTCCTTGGTCGGGGATCGAACTCGTGCTGCAGTGACTGCAGACAGCTTCATAGTTGCTTCTTAACACCTGGCGCCACCAGGGAGGCCCCTGTTGTAGAACTTTTTTGTGGAGAAGGCATAATAGGAGCAGGAGAGAAGAACTACCTCTGAATCAGCACATTGAGTTTTCTTGGCAGCTTTAAGAAGGTATAGTGTGACTTTCAGCAAACTTGGTGCTGCCTAGAAATGGAGTGAATATCACCATCTTTAGAGGAATCCTCCAGGGTCAGCTGAGGCTCTGGGACTTAGGCCCATGGTGCTCTTATCACCCAGAAAGGTTATGTAATTTTTTTTTTTTTTTTTGGCAAGTATTATCCAGCATGGTCATCTCCAACTGGATCATCTCCCTTATTCACTGGAATTGTCATCAGTGACTGCTGTAAAAATCAGAATCATTCTCAAGAATCAAAGAGATATTCCTATTGAGAATATTCTATAAGATCTAAAGTTGCTTCTACACATAGTTTATAAGAAAGGAATTTGAGGAATGGCAGGATTATTAGAAGAAAGGGACTGATGTGAAGAAATCCACAGTGACAGGAAATCTAAATTTTGATATATTGGAGATTGTCTTATTGTCACCCTGTGACGTTGTACTATTACTAAACTTCTCATCAGTCTGTCATTTGCTCTGCAGTAATTAGGAAGTCTGAGTGACATAACTACATTTGAATTGAACCCTTGTTTTTGAAAAGCTTTGCAATTCATTGATGGGCATTAATCAGATTTGCAGTATAGAAAAATATGAGCTTAATGAGTCACAGCCTGATTATTTTGGATAGTGCGTGATCGTATTATATTGAAGGTGCTGATGAGACACATAGAGTATCAAAGACTGGAGAGGTTCTGATGCAACAGTCCAATTTTAATATGGGAAAATGGGACCTGGAGGGCTGAAGGACTCACTGAATGTCATACAAGTAGTTAGTGGTCGAGCTAAGTCTAGATGTCATACCTCCTGACTTCTTGTCTGTTGCTCTTTTCTTATGCCATGTCTTATAATTAAAAACATCTGCAATTTTATTTCTAGGTATATAAACTGTATTTCTTGGGGCTGGATATTAGAGAATTTTGTCACTATATAGAGAGGTATAGTGCATTTCATAATCTAGAGAATATACTTGCCTGGAATGAAATCAGGAAGAATTTAAGCTTTGGGACATAAGGAATCATTTCTGAGATGGAGGACGTGGTAGGTGAGCCAGGGCACTTCTTAGGATATGATTGGAGCCTTGCTGTTGTTTCTGATCTTTGGGGAATTTAAGATTTTTGTTCTTGTACATTTATGAAATAATGAAGTTGAACCTGATGGGCTGGATTTTGTGGAACTCTTCAGCTCTGGGCATCCTGAGTCCATGATTCTGAGTCATGCCCCATGTCAAAAAAGACTTGAGGAAAAAAAAAAGACTTTGTTGAATCACTGCCAGTGCCACCTGTTTGGTCTGTCTGGGAAGTAGGTCAGAGGTTTGCAAACATGAAAATGTGGTTGGCTTCAGCTGTGAACTCTGCCTGGCTTCCCCTTGAAGATACCTGTCTCAGAAAGGATCTATAGGACAAGATGGAGAAGGGCCTAAGGCATGATGGGTAGAAGAAGGAGGCATTTGGGTGTGGGAAGGAGATGTAGGAGGCACAGCTAAGAATTAGAGGAGAAAAGGAAAAGCAGTCATTTGTTGACTCCTCTTTTGTAACACTGGCAAACATCCATTTAAAAAAACACTCCCCAAACACACTGGGAAGAAGGTGTCATTATTTGGATTTTGAGGATGAAGAGATTGAGGCTTGGAGAGGTTTAGTTATTTGTCCATGGTTAGGCTGCTGGTAACTGAGGGCGGAGGGAGTCAATATTGGGTTTGACATCAAATCCCCCTTTTCTTTGCACAGCACATCTGTGCTGTGCTCTGTTCCAGCTGCTGGGGATAGAGTGATTAAGGAGCTAGGCGTAGTCCCTGGCCTTACATGCTTGCCCTCTGGAAGGGGAGGCGGACAATAGGCAAGTAAACATATCCCTGTTTTCAGAGAGGGAAAAATACCATGTGGGATACAGAAGCTTTAGGAGACAGCAAGTGACAGAGTTGCCTGTTGTATTTTCACATCCTAGTCTATAAGATTGCTCTTTGATGATAAGAGTTGACCTGAGAAATCAGACAACTCTGGATTGAGGTTTTGAGATTAGAGTTTATCGCCAGCCGTGATATAAACCAACTGTGTTAGTTGGAGACTAACCTCCCATCATTAAATCAAGGAAAATAATCCTTCCCTTCCAGCTTCACTGGCCGATGAAGGGGAAAAAAGTGAATTAATTTGGTGTGCAACTTTTTTGAAATCTCAATAGGTTTCAGACATCAGGAACCAGTTTTAATAGCTTTGGTTAACTTTTCAAGGGATAACTTCTGATACTTTTTTATTGCTTTCTTTGGACCTTGAGGAAACAGGTTTCTGGATTCTTCAAATGAGGTCAAGAATGAGGACCCCGTGCCAGTCCCAGGGGAGTATGAATTGGATTTGTCAGCATCGGGACCCATTGAAGAGTTGAGTAGAGAGTTGCGTTTACTCAGGTTTTGTCACTGGAAGGCAGAGACGATGCACTGTAGGCAGGAGGTTGAGTCAATGGATATGGATTGAGTAGGTGGGAGAATAGGGAGTCAGAAAAGACCTAGCAGTTACATAGAGTAGGGTAGTTGGGCAGTCAGCCAGCAAATACCATTGAAGGCCTACTATGTGCCCAGAAGAGCTGACAAGGGAGAGACACAGGGAGCATTGTGATCAATTCAGCATTTGCTGTGAACTTGCCCTGTGGAGAATATTCTTGATTTTGAGGAATCATGTGCTTCTGGCCCTCAAGCATTATCTCATACATGAATTAGTACTGGTCTTATTCCAAAACATATGTAAGTCAGTATTTGGTATTTAGTGCAATAGCCTATAGTTTGTCCATATAGGTGGAGATGATATTTGAATGTATATAATACCTTGTACTAAAGGGACACCAGCCTTATTGTTGGTAATCGTATTACTGTTGAATTGTGCAGAGGATTAGGGATCCTAAGGGAGGGATTGAAAAAAATTAGGGTGGTATCCATGTACTTCGGGGCCTTCAAACAGAAACTCTTTGCCAACAGCAATGGCATACTTAAATCTTTTAGTAACCTGTGTTTCTTTATCTCTGTGTACTGGTGAATATCAGCTTGGCATGTGCTTGCTCAATTATATTTTGGTAATCAGTGTAATCACTCATGTGCCCACAAGGCACAGAGGTGGGAATGATAGGAAAAACTTTATGGGATCAGTAATTGAATTGGGCTTTATAAGATGAATAGGAGTTTGGTAAGCAACTTTCTGGGAAAAAGGGAGAACATGGGCAATAGTACCCATGTGTGATAAAATATTGGACTTGACTGGACAGTTGAGGGGTTGGAGTTAAAGGGATTTTTGTGCTCAGGTGGCTGAATGCTGAAAAGAAAGAAAGAAGAGCAGCACATCCATTTTCTCTCTCCCATAAAGGAAGAGAGAAAAAAAAAAAATCTGTGGGCAGGGGGACCAAACAGTTTTTATTGTTTTGTTAAATAATAGCTGCCACATTTCATTAAATAATAGGCAGTTTGCAGGCACTAATTTCTCAGTTATGCCCTGAGCTAATGATTTGTATCCTGCTTCACTTTACAGGTTAAGAAACCTTCTGGTTTCAGCATATGACTTATATAATGTCATACATTGGCAAGAACAGGACTTGAACTTGGATTTGTCTGACTGCAGAGCCTGAATATTGCCTCTCTGTGCTGTGAATTTGTAATGATACCCATGAGGAAGGGGTGTGTTTCTTGCCTAGAAATAGAAATTGGAGGCATCAATGTACTCATCTGCAAAATGGGGTTGAGTTCTTGCTGCAGTCACTAGCTGTGCTCGGAGAAGAGGGGCCCTCCCTCCAGCCCCCTCAGCAAGACCATTTGTGGGAAGCTAACTGCTTCACTCTCTCTCTCTCCTGAGACTTTGACTTGACTTTCATTTTTTCCAAACCACCTGCTGATGGTGATAGTTTTCCCATCATGCAGACAGTGCATATTTCTGGTCTCGTGAAAGACTTTCTCAGAGTAAATCAATAACACTGTTCCTGGTTTAGGAACTCTAAGTTGACTGTAGGGAGGGAATGTGTCCATCTTGCCAAGAGGGTGTGTCAGTCTATGGACCCATCGCATTTCTTACTGTCCTTTAATATTTGTGTTCTAGTGTCTCTCCCGAAAAATAAAAGCAAGGAAGACAAAAAAAACCAATGGAGAAGCAGTGTGGTGTGGTGGTGAAGCACACAGACCTTGACCCAGATTGGCTAGATTCATTCCAATTGTCTAGTCTGGCTCCCTGTGCCTCAGTTTCTCTTCTGTGAAAAGGGTTGTCAGGAAGGTTCCATGAATGAATACTTGTACAGTGCTTAGATACTTGTTTGATGCATAGCAAATGCCCTAAATGTGTTTGTTAAACAACAGCAAATTTTTCTAAACTGGCCCCACCTTCCAGTGCTGCTGAGAGTATTTCATGCCAGGATATATTCATGCATTCCGATTTTTCTTTAAGATCTGGCAAGCAAGGGTCCACATCCTACTTTTGCTATGTTCAGGCACAGAGGGGATCTGGTGAAAACTGGTAGTAATGGTTGCTTTGCCACGGGACCTTTATTGGCTGTGGAAAATTTGAGTTTGAGAAATATCAAGTGCAGTAGTAATTTATCTTTTGTTAGAACAGTTTGGAGTAAATGGTGTTTGCAGCTGAGTTTATCTATTTTTAAGTTTTTCCTGGTACTGTAGTCTGTGACCTGTGTCTCAATAGTTTTATCTGGATAGGTCATTTCTTATTTGTTAAAATTATTAAGGATCACATAAAAGGAAATGTAGACAGATTGCTCCTGACCGAGAGGGTTTAAGGCTCCACTTTACTGCTCATATATCTTGTCTTCAGGGACAAGACCCCCACCCCCTCCATCACAGGGATCCCACCAATTCTTCTTATTCTTGCTGTTTCATCCCATGTAACCAGGCACACTCTTCCACCTCTGACATATGTGTGTGACTCTCATTCTTGGTCAGTGAACTGCAGATTTGCAGAGAACATGTCTTTATAAGGTCTTTTGGTGACCCTGGTGAGCAATAGAGACAAACTGATCTTTTTTTTTTTTTTCTTTTCATTGTGCCTTTAAGGAAGTCCTCACTTCAGCTTCTTTTCTAATCGCCCCAATATTTCTGTGTGTGATGCTCAGTCAAGTAGAATACAACCACATCATTAATATCACTCTGCTCTGGAGGTTGGTTAGGAGGAGAAACATTTTAACTCCTAAGCTATAAGTGATGTTGGTGCCACACCAACACTTTCTGCATCTCATCTGTAGAGTGGTGACTGAGCCCTTAATGTTCTCTCTCCTGGCTTCTGTAGGTCCTGTTCCTACACATTTAGATCTTCACTTTGTAGGCAAGATTTACCTAGTTCTGCAGACTTCAAAGCGTGATAAGTCACTAGTTGCTTTTCCCTAGGAAAATTCTCCTGTGGTTTTCAAAGGGAGAGGGGAATAGTCATGCTGAAAATTAAAGTAGAGATGTTAATGGAGCTACAGAGAGTCTTATTTGTTCTTGTATATGTGTTTATCAATGTGATCGATGTGTAGAACATTATAAACACATAAAGTATATATTTATGGAGACATCTGGGTGATACCTTACTTCTGGATAATACATTAGTGTTTTCATTATTTTGAGTTTTACAATGAATCTATGAGATGTGTGGGGTTGGGGTGAGATGCCCATTTCATAGAAGAGGGAGTGGTGGCATAGAGAGAGAAAGTACTTGCTTGACATCTATGCGAGTCTTCTAACTAGTGTTTGATAGATTTGTTTTGCCCCGAGAAAATGAGAGACTGACAATGTTTGTAATTTCTGAAGGAAGAAAGGAAGTTTAGAAGGAATGGAGGTTATGCCATTTATATTAATGTTATGCAAAAACCAAGGCTCTAGTCATAATATGACTCAAGATTGGAAACTTATAGTTGGTAGAGGGAAAGAAGGCATGCAAGGTTTGTGAATTTTCTCAGTGGAATGACAGTTCATCCATCCTTCCACCCATCATCTAGCCATTCATTTCATCATGTTAAAAAAATGTTGTGCAGTATTCCAGTTACCGTGCTGAGCCCTGATTCATCACAGTTAAGTCAGAATGACATGTAGCTGTTAAGAATTTAAAGTGTGGCCAGTTAGAATTGAGGTTAGGCCTCCCTGGTAGACTAGGGGTTAAGTCTCAGTGCTATCACCTCTATGGCCTGAGGTCAATCCCCCGCCAGGGAGCTAACCCACAGAGGTCTAGCACAGCAGACCTCTCCTGTCTCACCCACTGTTCTCCCCAGCAGTGTATTTTAGTAAATCTACCTGTTCTGCTTCCCGCTCTGTCTGTGGTGAATCCTCTTACCCCCTTGCACCTCTGGCCTGTACCCCAGTTCTTCTATGCAAAAAAAAAAAAATGAGATCAGCTGTAAGTCTGTAAGTGTTAAATTCTCATCAGATTTCAAAGGTCTTGGAAAATATGCTATTAATAAATTGTATGCTTATTACTCATGGAAATGATAATGTTTTGGATACATGAGCTAAATAAAATATATTGTTATATTAATGTCTCTTATTTTTAAGTGTATTTTTAAAAAATGTGGCTGCTAAAAATGAGAGCTGCAATGGCTGCTTGTGTTGTATTTCTGTTGGACAGTACTGCTCTTGAAACTTTTTATCTAGTACAGGAATTAAGATAATGTCCTAGGATACCGTCCTAAGATAATATCCTCGATATCATGCCTCTTCCTCTTCCTTCTCTGCCCTTGCACTTGTCTCTACATCCTCACCGTCTTTGGGTTTTTTAACCCATTTAAGTCTGATGGAAGCTGCTTTTACCAGGTCTATGGGGGACAAGTTCATTTCTTTTCAGCTCTGCTCTGGCCTGTGTCCTGTTGTCACTGTTGACCATTCTTGTTTCGTTGGCTTCCTTCATTCTTCCCCTACCACTCTGGCCTCTGCTTTGCTGGCTTTTATTCCTGATCACCTTGCGTAAATGTCACCTTTCTCCTTGTGCTCATGACACCTGAGGGCTTTATGTTCATGTCGTACTCCTGAGCTCCAGGCGCATACATGTAAGTGCCTCTTGGATGCTCCAGCTGGGAATCTTAAACTTTCCCCAGACTCACATGTCTTTTAGCAATGTCACCTTGGCAAATGACGTCACCATCTAGCTATTCAAACTGGGATTCCTCATTCTGGATGCCTCCTCCCTCTCCTTCCCCCTTCTATTGCATCAGCCATGGCCATTCACTTCTACTCGTATCTTCTTCACCTCTTTGCCCACCTGGGCTCAAACCCTCAGCACCTCTCTCCTGTGGTGTTTCAATGATTTCCCACTGACCCTCATTTTCTGTTCTGACCCTCATTTTCTGTTCCCACCCTCCTCCATTCCATTATTGGTCCTTCCACAGTGATTTTCCAAAAGTGCAAATGCATTCATGCATATCTGTTTTTAAAATCTTTGAGTGGTCAAATCCAAAATCCTTTGCATCAACTGATAGATTTTTGGTAATTTGTCCCCTGCCTCTTTCCGTCCTCATCTCATTATTCTCCGAGACTTCCTGAATTCTAGGAATATACGTAGGATTCTCTGGCACCTCCATGACTTAACACATGCTTTCCCTTGTGGAAACATTGCTCCTCTCACCATCTTACCAGGATAGCTCCCCTGCAGCTTTCCCGTGTCACCTCCAATTGCAATATACCTCTGACCTCTGATATTTCTACTTCCCTCATTTTGGCTATTGATTAAAGTTGATTACATGTCTTTGAGGGCAGGGATCATTCTTTTCATTTATGTTTCTTCCAATTCAGAATAGGTGTGCCAGAGATATTTTTTGAATAGATAAATGCCAAATAATAAGGCATTGTGGGAGTTGTAATGGAAGTTCTAGCTAGGTGGGGATGGGAGCGGGGAAGATCCCCAGAGGGGTGGCCTTTAAACTTGGCCTCTGAGCTGGTGGTGTTGGGGTGGGAGGATGCAAAGGAGACCCCAGGTGCCACCATCCTGCAGGACACAGGATATAGAAAAGGCCTGGGCCCTGGCCAGTGCCACCATCACCAGAGTAAAATGAGAAGGGTGATGAAGGAGTCCATCTGGGCCAGTGTTTGTCCTTTGCTCCTGAGTTGGGTTTACTTAGCTCGGCAGAGCCTCCTCCCTCAGCACATGGCTAGCAAAGCAGGCAGGGACCCAGTCCTGGCTTGTGAGCGCCCCTGAAGGAATGGAATGAAGACTGGTTGCTGCACTTTCATCTTTATTTCTCTGGAACTGCCTTTCTGGATAGCAGAGAGGTGACCTCAGCAGCCAAAGACAGGAAAGAACTGAATGAGTCATCTGAGGCCCTAATGAGGTGCATGAGGGACCCTTCCTGGGAGTCAGGGTCAGGTGAGGTTGTGCTATGCCTGGGGCGAGTTTTGCCTCAGGGCTCCAGGCGGCACCAGAGCAGAGCCGAGCTAATTTTACCCATAGGAGCTGACTGTGCTGAAGGGCAGAGCTTATGACATTGGCCCTATCACCCTGTGATACCCAGAGATCTCCCAAGATACAGCCCTGTTACATTCAGGCTGTTTTTCCTCTCTAGGTGATACATTTTCCATTAGGTGTGCAAGTCAGCAAGCAGGATGCTGAGGTGCAAAGAGCTATGGATTGATTTGGTGAAAGGCCATGGAGCTGGATTTGGATCCTGCCTCCACGCCTGGTTTACTAGTTACCTGACCTTGGGCAAGTTACATAATCTCTCTGAGTCAGTTTCCTCATTCGTGAAATAGAACTTGTGTGTCCTAAGGTTGCTTCACCTTATTCACTAGGTGACACTGAGCAAGCCATTGCTCTATGCCTGCCACTGCTATAACTGCTTTACTCACAGAGACTCACTCATCACTTCTAAACAGACCTGCAAGGAATTTACCTTTATTTCTAGTTCTATTTTATGAACAAAGAGACACAGACAAGAACAGACATTTCTGGAGGCCAACTCTGTGGGGCTGCATGGAGCAGATGGGCGAGGTGTGCAGCGGCAGGACTTGAAGTTTTCAAGTGTTCAGTGGCCGATCTGGAAAAACAAAGAGGTCAAGCCAAGAATTCTCAGGAAAGAGTCAGTAATTATGCTGCAATCATGCTTCACTTTATATGAGTTAGGTTCACATTGACCATAAACTAGTTTATGTTGTCTAATTAGCATATGACACCTGCTATCAATGTCCCTTAGGTCCGCTTGGCTTGCTACAGCAAAGTGAGATATTATTTTTCCCTTTGCAAGGTACAGGAGAAGGTCTCAGATATAGCTCATCACAGGACTTACTTGAAGAGATCAAAAAATAGAGGCATGGGCGATCAGTTAATTCATCTCTCCCTTCCCCAAGCCCTAACCCCCACATCTATCAGGCATAAATACAGGAAAAGCATACCCTATAGTTCAAGTGCAAAGGGATCAATTCAGGGAAAGAGATGCAAACAAAATTGTTGCAAAGGCTGGAGCAGTGGAAGTCAGCAGGCTGCATTGGACTGTTGGGTTTAAGAAAGAATGAAGTCATAACCCCACAATCCTGGCATAAAGAAAATGGTATAGGAAGCCCCTGCTGAGGTCTTTGAAACTTTTCTCAACATCCTTGGAGTTGGTGTGGGACTTTGGATTGCCAAGGAGAGTAGCATTTTGGCTCTTTTCGTTCCATGACGTTGCCTACCTGGGAAAATAGTAGCAGGAAGATTTAGCTTTGGTTCCATCTTCTGAGTTTCACACAAGTATATTTTTTTGCTGGACCCTGACTTACTAGCTTCATGGGAGTGTGGGGAATGTAGTTTTTAGCAACCTGCACCTGCAGGGTAGGAAGCCACTTCAGAGGGTAAAACGGACTCTGGTTGAGCCAATGGAGACACTATATCTACCAGCAACACATTCATTTCAAAATGTCTGGGAGTTATGATTCTGAAATATTTGATAGGCATAATTAATTGTGATACTGTAATATAGGTATAATATCCTACTTAATATTTGTTTATTTAAGATGTATAACATTAATGATGTTAATATCCTGAAAAAGCAGGCCATTTGCCCAGTTTCATTTCGGAGTCGGGTTCTCTTTTTCTGACGATGATGGTTGATTTTTAATTTTTCAGTTCATTTTAATCTCCTCCTGGGAGTCATGCCCTGGACTGTTGTCTTGTTTACATAATTTGTTCACAGGCATTTATGAAACACTTACTCTGATCTTGACACTGTGCTACATTTGGCTTTGTGGGCAGAGCTAAGTCATGGATTCTTCTAAAGGGAGCCCTCCCTGGGAGGGGAATAGGTCAAGAACATAGACTAGACATGATTGATGTCCTGGAGAGCAAATTCAGGGAGGCAAGTTCAGAGAAGAGAGATTATTCTAATTTCTTTGAGAAGTAGGGAGGATTTGTGTTAGGGTGACGGTAATCTTATGATTGTCAGTTGGGGGGCAGAAACATTTACTTAAGGGGCATTTGCAAATGGGCTAGTGTGTTTTTTTGTTGTCTCAATGCTGAAGGCCAGGCTGCCCTTGGCATTTAGTGGTCAGGACCAGAGATGTGATATCGCCTGTTATGCCTGAGATTGGAAATGGTCTTCAAAGGGCAATTTTGCACCTGCCTAGAACTACCAGTAGGCCTTGAAGGATGCGTAGAATCTCTATATTTGATCTTGGGTGAGAGAGGTCATAGGACAAGCAAAGGGGACAAGTCAACTTAGAGTACAGTCGGAATAGAGCAAGAATGTGTGCTGAGTGGAAGGGGGAGGGAGTTTATGGCAGGCCTAGAAGGTTGAGTCCCAGTTATTGAGAAACTTGACATGTTAGATAAAGCACTTGAACTTATTCTGTTGCCATTGGGAAATCACTTAAGATGTCAGTGCAGGGTCCTTGAGAGCAGAAAACTAGCCTCACCTTATCACTGGACATCAAGTAGGCATATGTGATGCTTTTTGAATGAATGGCTATTGCAGATAAGTTGTCAGTTACAAGAGTTAGGTACCTGAATTTTGCCAGATCAAGGGCCCTATGGTTCTGGGAGAGCCCGGCAATAGCACTCCAGGAGACAACACAGAGGGGGGATGGCCTCCGCCACACAGATCCTGTCTCTACCGTCCAAACAAGAGCATTGTGGTCAGGCTGCAGGAGTAGGTGCCTGCACTAAAGAGAGAAGCTAATGTCTTCAGAAATCTTGATGCAAAGAGGGATTCTCCCATGGACCTCCCTTTTGGAGCCCAAAGATCAGGAGACATTCAGGCGCACACTGCACAGTCCGCATTAATGCTCTGGCATCTTTAGCTTATTAAAAATTGCCAATCAAACAGCAATTTGCTGACATGCGCTGTGACCATGACTGCAGTTGTTCGTGGGGAGCGGCTTGCTCGTCTGCGTGGTGAAACCTGCCCCACGGCGTGCCCAGTGCTGTCCTGTTGAGTCACGGTGACTTTGACATCGGGTCAGTCCTTTCTCCTTTCCTGGAGGCTTTGGAGGTTGGGAGGGAAAGCTGCGGGAGGGAATTGGCCCAACACAAATATGAGGTATCACCTTGTTAGTTCCTCTCTAAGGTTTCATTTCGGGAATCTTTCAGCGGGAGGGGGATGGGGTGTAGTTGTGTAGGGCCCTCATATTTTGTATCAGAGAAAGAAAGCAAGTTGTCCAGCGTTGTGCAGTGAGCTAGCCACCCCCAGAGGCACTTTTTGCAGCAGGCTTCCATTGCACTCTGTGCTGGGGGAGTGAGTGTGGTGGCACGGGCTCTGGAGCTACTGGCTAAGCTACTTAACGATATTGTGGATATTATTTGTCAACTGGGCATCGTGGTCATATCTGACATCACACATTTAAAAAAGCCTTGTTAACCACAAAAAATGTGAACAGCTTTGTTGTCCACAAAAAAGTACAGAATATTCCTTCTTATGTTGTGGATATTTATGGACCATATTTTGAGAAAGGATACTGACCACACCCCCGTCACAGAACACTCTCAAGGGGTTCATTCAGTTCCCCATGGCACAGGAAAGCGCTTTTGCACTCAGATTTAGAGGCACGCTTTAGGGAAGCGTGGTTGCATCTTGGTGTTGCGAGGGGTTGGGAGTACACTCTAGCCTGGAGCTAGGGATTTGTGTGGCGATGTAATGGAGCTCTGATTGGAGAGATGGGTTGGGGCCCATCCTGGAGGCTCTGAATGAATGACCGATGGAAGCTGGGCACCAGTGTGTGTACAATTTAGTGCAGTGGTGAGGGATCAGCTGAGAAAGCCATGATGAAGTGGGGATTAGCCTGGCAGCACCTTTAGGATGTGTGAAGAACCTGTGGTACAGCTCAGGCAAGAGACAGGGGGTCTAGCAATTGGAGCAGGGGTCTCATGACAGAATAAGTTCCAGGTTTTAGACCCATTATTTGTTGTTTGCAGTGGTTCAGCATTTTACTTAGGGCTTCAATAAAAATAATATCCTGTGATGTTTTTAAGTTGGCTCTTCACATTTTGATGGGGAGGTAGAAGGTGGGATTGTGCATATTTACAGGTGAGGAAAAGGAGGATCAGAGAGCAGATGGGGTTTCTCAGTGGGCAAGCAGGAGCTGGGATGGTAGATCTAACACTCTCTTTTATGAGAATGTTCTGGATCTGTGGTTTTCTCAAAGGTACTTTTTCCACCCTTGATTCCTTGATTATCTTGGTTGAGATCCTTGGAAGCTTGACATACCCATGATTTTCAAAGGTACCAGAAACAAGCTGTGAAATTTTCAAAGATGAGCTGTAGGGAATTTGGGACACAAACTGTGTTTATCTCTCTAGCTCTTATTGCTGTCATATTGTTTATTCAGGTTGAAAATGTTCCTGAGAGCAAAGGAGGGAAGAAATGGGCCCATTACTGATGGAGCATCAGGACACAGTGCTCTCTGCTTTTCCATCCATGGACGTAAATACATTTATAGTGGAGGAGTTCATAACACAGTCTTTATTGTAAGATTTGGCTAAGCAATTTAGGCACATTCAATTATTTAATTCTCATGAAAACCTTATTAGCTAGATAACAGTATTATTTCCCATGCTGCAAGTGAGAAGACTGAGGCTTGGAGAGATTAAATAACTTGTTTGTGAGAACATAGGTCCTAAATACATTGTCATTCAGCTTTCTAACTTGAGAACTCTTTTTTCCCAGCTACACCATAGATTGCTTGTCTCATTGGTAAGAATGCCAAAGCTGCTTATTAAGGAGGGATACTAGACCTTGGGGGTTATTAGAATCAGAGGTGGAATGTTGGAGGAAGAGCTTAAAGGCTTTTGTTTTCAAACTGTGCTCCCCTGGCCTTGAGGCTGGGGTGGGGAGGCTGGGTCAGGGAGGTGAGTTAGTGGTGAGAAGAGCAGGGGAGCAGGGGGGTGCTGGGGCAGCTCTGCTCTTCTCTATTTTGCAAGCTGAGCATCTGCAAAATATTTTGTTTAAAGGAAAAGCTCTGTTGCTAGGGGGGAAAAGTTTGAAACCACAGTGCTCACCCAGTCCTTTCACCACAGCTGAGAGTTGAAGTAGTGTCTCAGCACATGTCACAATTAAGAGGGGTGCCAGGGGCTTCACCTTTTTGTCAAGGAAATGTGCATAGTGTCTACCTCCCTCTGAGGCCTTTGATCCCCTGGCTGCAGGTCCAGGCTCATGCAGCTTGCAAGTAGCTGCAAAACCTGCAGGCTACCCCATGCACAAGATCCTTGATCTGTACTTTTGACTTGGTTCCATCTCCTTTTTGGACCTTGGGAACCTTGCTGAGATTAGTTGTGTTTCTGTGCAGAAGAGTGTGGAAATTACAGCCAGTATTGTGTTACTTCCCTGGCCCAACCTTTGCAGACTTTGTCTAACTGTAATTAACAGGTAATTATTGAGTGTCCACAGTGTTGACAGCACAGGCAAGGTCCCTGACTCCCAAGGCCTAGTGGGGAGACAGAAGCAAATGAGGAATTTTGTCAACTATTTTTGGAAATAGTTATGTTTGGTTCCTATGATCATTATGTGTGATAGTTATGTGAGGATGATTTTATCTCATCTGGGCAATTTGAAGGAAGAGAGATGGAAATGTGAGTACAGTGGAGAATTGTAAGGGGGTTGAGTTTGCACTATGAGTTACTTAAACCTAGTCTCCCACTCATTGTCTATGGGTCTTGTACCCATTACATTTTCTTTAAGTCTTCGTACATTTCCTCAGCTATAACATGGCAGTGAGACGCCTTACTCCTAGGGATATTGATAGGATAATGCACACACCCTGCTTAGTACAATGTCCAGCACAGAGCAAGCAGCCATTAAATTGTTGTTATTAATTGACACGGTGGAGCTGTTTTTTTTTTTTTTCAAAAACCAATCAAAGGTGTGATCTGGCCTTGCTTCTCAAAAAACCACTCTGCTTTTAGAAAATGAATACAATCCTGTGAGCCTACAACCATTACTTGGCTTTAGTTTACCTTGGATTTCCTCTGTTTCTCTCTACCTCTCTGCCCTTCTCTTCTCTCCCATTATCAGCCTAGACATCTGGCAGCTTGTGTTCACTGGACATAGCTCTCTATTGCCTGGGCTTAAATCTTTCCTTTGACCAGGAATGTCATTTGCTCCCTCACCTTCCTTGCCCTACTCTCTTTTAACACCAAACTCAAAAGTCTTTTCCTCCCCTCAAGCGAACCCTACTGATGTCTGCCTTTGGAAGTTAACACATCTTGACCTTCACTATAGTCAGTCTCTCTCTTCTCCTAAGGTTGTCTGCATCTTATTGCCTTTGCTATGGTATTTCTGGGAATTAGGAAAATGCTCATATTTAGTGCTCCCACATCTATGTAATGGATTAATTTAGAACCTTTCTCCATTGTTTAAGAAAGGAAAACAATCATCCTTGAGCTGTGCGCTCATCAGCCTTGGGAATGGCTTTTTGGGGAAGATCTGGCCTCTCCATAAATGACATTGATGATTTGGATCTTTGCAGCTATTGAAGAGGAAACTGACTAGTGTGCTGGGGGAAGCCTGAAGGAAGACAGAGCAGTGCCTGCACTTTCAGAGCCTCTTGGGTGCCCTCGTACTCCCCGGAGACCTGCAGCAGGACCCCTGGTATGTGAATGATTTTTCATCTGCTCCCAGAATTCCAGGTTCATCCTTTGTGAGCTGGGCTGGGAAGTTTATTGGGCTGGAGTTTCTTTTTTTTGGTACTGCAACTTGAAATATTCTGTATCCTTGATTAATTCATGTTTGGGCGCTTCCTTAGTGCTTAGTGTCTGGTAAAGAGCTCCTTACTGTACATTTATTTCCCCATGGGCTTATTGAAGAGAGACTGGAGCCTGTGCTTCTAACAACTTCTCCAAGGAAAACATTGCAGGCCATGTTTCCGGAACGGAGAATCTCAGAGGGTCTTGCAAATGTCCCTCTCTATTACCTCTTCTTGGCCTGATATTTGCTTACAACTGAAAAGGCAGAGAGTTTGTCTTGAGAAGTCCTATAGACAGATGTGACTTGGGGGTTGAAAACCTGACAAGTGCTGCTGAACTTCAAGTGTAAGAATGAGTAGCATATAGACATAACCCTGTGCAGCCTCGACTCATTTTCCTTTAATTCCCAGAGCCTTAATGTTCCTTTGTCTATGGAATGACCTCACTGCTTTTTGTGTTTGTAATGGAATGCAGAGTCATTTACAAGTAATCACACAATAATCCCTTACACTTTTGTAACGCCTTCTCATTTTCCAGAGGGCTTTCGCTCGCATTATATTATTTGATCCTCCAAGCTACTCTAGAGGTCGGCAGAGGGGCTGATTTAATCTCTAATTTTCAGGTGTAGAAACTGAGGTTTAGGAAAGTTAAACTGTTTGCCAGAAGTCAAACAGTTAGTATGTAGCAGACTTGAATCTAGAATCTCAAGTAGTCTATCTCCTAACTGACTCCTTTGTGCTACTTGCTGTTGGTGTGACCTTGGAAATAAACTAAGCCTCTCTGTGCCTGATATTTGCTTATAGCTGAAAAGGCAGAGAGTTTGTCTTTGCCTAAATAGGGTGCGCTACTCTAGGGGTAGTTGTCAGTAGGTATTAAATGGGTCTGTCTGGGAAAGCATTTAGTAAATAGTAAAGCAGACTACGAATAAGAAGCATGGTCACTACATGTACCTTGAATCCAAATATTGCCATCAGAATTGTGGCAAAACATTTTTCCTCTTTCCCTAAAGACACAGAGGTCCAGTATGGTACTGCAGTTGTCGGGGATCATGATTTCCCCACTGTGTAATCAGCAAATCGGCCCTTTGGTCCTGTCTGCAAGCCACTTTGTTATTCGGAGGGCACTTGTGTTGCAAGCTTCTTTTCCTACCAAACTCTCTCTCTCATTATTTCTTGGAACTGCCTTGTATCCTGGAGACAGTTTTAGATCTGACAGAAAGGAGAGCAGGAGCAGGGAGCTGGGAATGGGATTTGAATCCCTGAACTTTGTGCTCAAAGCCTGGGATGTGGCATGGGTGAAAAGGCAGAGGTGGTGAAGAACTGGTACCTATCTTCTCTCAATGGCTGGGATTTAACAAGGTGCATTTTGTGAATCAATCAGGCCACTAGTACATATGCAAAATGGGTTGCTTAGCAAGAACACTTATTGGAGAAACCCTAAAAGAGTGGATTTTGAATTGGCAACAAATGCATTAGAAGTTAATAGTGTGAGATAGTCAGGAAGCAGCCAATGTGATCGAGGGATAAGACCTTGAATAGATTTGTTTCTATATCCACAGTCACCTACAGAATTCCAAACCACTGAGACAAACAAGGGTTGTCTGTGTGGTTCTAAGAGGCAGAACGAGGAGTAGGATGTTGAAGACCAGAGAGCTGGTTTTTGTTTCCATATAAGGAAGAACTTTCTGTTGGAAAGATGGAATTTGCGGCTGCGGGAGATAGTGATTGCCACCTCACTGGAGACCTCATGGGTACCATGGGGCACTTGAAAACGGGGGGCATTGTGCTCATTTCTTCTCTTGAGATCCCATTTAGTGGTATTTGTCACTGATCTAGAGGAAGAGACACAGACATGTATAAAGTAATTGTGCATGTGGAAACTGATCTCCACTGCTATTTACAAATGGAGAGTAGATGTGTAGACTCTCTCATTCTGACTTGCACACCCATCCCTGTAGCTCCCTACTAGGTCTCTGTGGTTCAGAGTTCCCAGGCCATCCCTGCGCAGCCACTCTTCATGGAATATCTCTTTCTGCTGCTGAAATTCTCATGGTGGGGTATTTGAAGGAACTCTGAGATCCCGAAGGATGACAGTCTTCTATAGAACAACTGAGGCTGATGGCTAGTCTAGTCTGCTTGGGTACAAAAGAAGACCGTGCTGTGGCCCTCTTCTGGGTGACCTTGCACCTCCTAAGAATACTGAAGTGGCAAGAATTCCATACTGAGTTCTGTTTCTGTCATATAGTGGATGGTTCTCTGATCCTATATTCTCACCTAGTTTAATAGTCATTTTGATCTGTGTTCATATATTAAACTTGCAATGAAGAAGAGCTGTTTATTCTTCTTCAGGTACTTGTAACAGGCATGCAAACATATAAAACAAGTGAAGTAAATGTGTCATGACTATTTGGATAGGCCAAGTAGAAACTGTTTAGAGCACACAGTTGGGTAATTGAATATCACCCGATTTGTGTGTGAGAGAATATAAGTTACAAGAGAAATGATTTGTCCAAAATTTTAAGGAGTAGCTGATCCTGCTTAGGACCTTCTCCCCTCCTTGCTCCCTGACCAGTGCTTATTGTTTGAGGATTCCCTGGGGCAGGGCAAGCAGTCTCATGGTACAAGTCCCAAAGCTAGGGCTGAAAATGATTCATTTCACCTACAAATCTGACCCCAGAATAGAACAAGATCACGCTATGAAAATGAACCACTAGGAGGCCAAAACACATGTTTCCCTTTCTGATTATACCCTCTTCTTTCCCTGCTCTTTCCCCAGCAGCCATCTCTCTCTCCTTTCTCCCTCTCTAGTTCCATTTGGAGTCAGTTTAGACCACATTCATTTCCAGTTGACTCAGTTGATCCAAGTTAGGCATGGAACATCTTTTGGTCTTTTAGGATCAGAATTAATCTTAAATAAAATTAAATAAATTAAATAAAATTGGGCATTCCACCCTCTTACCCACCCCCCATACTGGTGTTCTCTTGAAAGAAAGGACTCATTCATCTATGGAATGCAAAATTACGAATCCAAAATAAAGGTTATTGGAAGTCCTTGCGCCTGGGTGTCTGTCCTATGAAGAACTCACACAAAACTTATTTTCTAGGAAGATTCTCAGCCCAAGGGAATCGGATTGGGGCTGAGGGTGGGGGTTGTTTTAGGACTCATCTGCCACCAGCAGAACCACTCACTGCTTTCTTGGCAATCAGTGTCTGTGCATCCCCCACATGCCTCCCCCGAAACGATATATTGCCTTCCTAAATGTGCTTGCAATCTAGATGGCTGCACTCTAATGGTGACCTGAAAGACTTTCAGATGGCCACTTCCTTCTTTGGGTGGTGAGCCTTTTTCCTGTAACAGGACAGTGTGTGGAACACTTGAGACACAACTTCTTTTTGGGGTTAATCATTTACTCTGAGTAAAGAATTCTGTCTTAAGTGGGGTATGTTCTTCAAGTGCCAGAGCAGAGAAGGGTGATTTTTCTGACATCCTCCAGCCTGCTTCTCCATATTTGGAAATGTTTACCCACCACAGTGATCTATTAGAAGAGGAGGAGGTGACTCAGGGTTTAGGAGAAGCAGGATTTGAATTCTTGTTTCCAGAAGCAAAGTCGCCCCCTCCCCCACCACTCCCCCTCATTCCTTGGCCCCTTGTTCTGGAAGGGGAGGAGAGACTAGCTCAGTGCTGTTCCCCAAGGGCCTCAGGACCACCTCGTGGCAGTGGGGCTGGGGCGTGAGAGGGAGTGCGGGCCAGTGGAGGGCCGGCTGTCTGTCGGTGGGCCTGACGTCGGTGAGTACATCATTATTGTCGCAGCGAATGGCATTTCTGCTCACAGCCCCCAGGCTTCCAGCCCCAAGGCTGGCTGGCTGGCAGAGTGATGGGACTCATGGCAGGGAGCAGTGACCACTTTAATTTGAGCTCTGGACAGCTGCTTTCTTAAGGGAGGTAGACTCTGCGGAAGGAAAAGTTTTATTGGAATGATAAAAAATGAAACAGGTGTTTCCTCCCACCTGAGGCCTAGCTTGAGTTGGGCACAAAGTCAGTGGGGCATTGTTATCTCTCTGATTGTTAGGGCAAAAGCTACCAGTGAATGATATTTGTGGAGACTTGTGGTGGGATGCTTTGGGTTTAAAAGCAGAATTATGACTGGATTTAAGAGTATGCAAAATATTGCTGTATTTGCACAGCACCTGCAGTCTGGGGTAAATTCCTGGGTACGGGACATTGTGTAGATTTGATAGACTGTCCTGGTTGGAAGGAATCTTAGAGGTTGTCCGGTCCAGCTGTCTCATTTTACAGCTTGATATTGGCAGTAGAAGCCCAGGGAAGGGAGGTAACTTGCTTTCAGTTTCGTGGCTAATTAGGAGGGATTAGACCCCAGATCTTTTTATTTTCACTGCTGCTAGACTTAGAGCCGCCTCTTCAGGCCAAGGCAAAGAAGATGCCCATTTTGCAGAGGAAGAAATTGGGCTGCAGAGATGCCAGAGTAGCTCACTCTAGCTGATCTAACTGGGAGAACTAGCATCAAGTTCTCCCAGTTCACGTCTGTCTGTCATGTCATATGGGCTCAGATATCTGAAGTTACTGTTTCTTAAAATTTAATTTTTCCCTTCTTTGGTTTCTACTTGCTGTTTTTCTACTTTCTGTCACGTGAATATTGTTTGAGTGTGAGCTGTTCCCTTCCTATCTGCTTTTTTGCCTAAATCTTTTCTTTTCCTGAAAGGGATCATACCTGGTCCAGAGGCAGGACTGACTAGTAGACCTTTTATTTCAGTTTTATCCTTGGCAGTGAAAATTATGCATAGGGCCTAGAAAACAACTGAGTAGGAATTTGTTTCAACCTCCACTGCTATTCTTGAAGCTGCAAGTATTCTGGGGTATTATTTCCTCCTTGTTAAAGGGGAGCCCTGATTCTTAATAGATCTTAAAAATGCAAACAGACATCTATGTATACATGCACACACATTCACACATGCACTCATACATACATACATGTACGCATTCACAAAAGCACACACACTCTCATGTGTGCATTTCCTCATCTTCTTTAATGTGACAGCAACATGTGACTGACACAGAGGACATCACCCTGTTAAGAAGTCCATCATGTGTTACACGATCATAATAACTCTTAGTAGTCCATTCAGTTTCTAACCAAATTGGGGCCCTTTTCTCCAATGCAGGGAAAGTGGGGATGTGTTTGGGGAAGTACTTTGAAGTCTGTAGCATTTGGTGGCAGATCATAATCGAGTAGAGTAAGCACTGTCAAACCTGCATTTGTCCTGGTTCATGACAGAGGGCAGGACAGCGGCTCTCTAAGTGCTCCGAAGTCACTGGGAGGTGGGGGTGGGAACTCGCCTTGATACCCAGGAACTTGCATGCAACCAACCTGTCCCCTCCATCACCTGTGACTAAGTAGTGAGAGTGGGCTCTGCTTATGAGCCAGGAGTGGGCTGCTTTCACAGGAAGATTCAGGAGGTCTGCCACTAAGGGTAAGAGCCAGATGGGGCTAGGGGCTGGTATTCCCATTGTGACTGCTGCTACTGTTAACACAGGGAACTGGTAGGGGTTAGCTGTCTCCTGGCTGCCACACCCAGGGCTGAGCACTAGACCTCAATGTTCAAGTCACCACTGCAGCTACCTGTGATAGGTGCTTTTTTTAAAATTTAATTTTAAATTTTGGTAAGACTACACATAAGGTAGTGTGTGCATCAAACCCATTTTGAGTGCTCAGCTCAGTAAAGTAGGTCCCATGTTGTGTAACTGAGCTCCAGAACTCTTTTTATCTTGCAAAACTGAAACTCTGTACTTATTTAAACCATCACTCCCTATGCTCCCCTCCCCTAACAGCTGCCTTCTACCTCCTGTCTCTGTGAACTGACTACTCTAGGTCTCTCACTTAAGTGGAACCTTGCAGCGCGTGACCTTTGACTTTACTTAACAGCATCAGGGTTCATCCATGTTGTAGCACATGTTAGCATTTTCTTTCTTTTCATAAGGAGTACGTTTCATTGTTTATCCATTTAGGTTCTGTTTTTACCTTTATCTTTTAAAGTCTTCCAGGGGTTAAGTAAATTGCCCAAAGCCCGCAGTCAGTGGTGGAGCTGGGATTTGCACCCAGGTGGTGTGACTGC
Organism: Talpa europaea; assembly: GCF_964194135.1. NCBI lineage: Eukaryota > Metazoa > Chordata > Mammalia > Eulipotyphla > Talpidae > Talpa > Talpa europaea. The sequence goes on along the minus strand of NC_140070.1, from coordinate 113,051,836 downwards.
AGAGTGCGTGTGAGGGGAGTAAGCAGATACCGGCTTTGAGTTGGCAAAAGGGTGACAATCCAGGGTGCTTCTCAACTGCATAGTGGCACATCCTCACACGTTGCTGTGACATTTCAGTAACCAAGTGTCCCAAAAGACTGCACCCAGGTGTTCTCTTCCGCTTTGCAATGACCTCTGGGAAGCTCAGAGTCAAATTTTAAGTCCGCTTCTAGCTAATGGTGTGAGATGTATGGCCCTTCATTTCTGTCACTCTTGTTCTTTTCCTTCACCTAAAACTCATGAACTGTGTGCATCTTTTGCCCAGGTGCTTTCATTCCTTTCTGGAACAAAGCAGAATATGTATATCATTGACGTGATATCAGGTGTTTGTGTTACTATGTCTAAGGAATAGCTGGTCTGTGGAGCAGTGAACAGAGACTGAAGAGGTGATTTTCTGACCATGCTCTGCTGCTAACTTAGTGCTTACCTTGATTGGTAATGCATGTTCCTTTTTAAGGCTCAGTTTTCCCATCTAGGAGATGGGCTTGTTGGATACGACAGTGAACTCTGATCCATGTACTCCACGCCTTTCTTTTTTACTTTTCCCTGGACTCCCAAAGGCAAGGTATCCTCATGACCTGAGAACACAGAGGCCGAGAGAAGTGGGAAAACTTGTCTAAACTCTTTTAGTCTGGAGCGCAGCATTAGGGGTCTGTGTCTGACTGCAAAGCCTGGTGACAGTCCCAGTGCCAGGCCGTTTGCCTTTAGGTGCTCTGTAAGTCTGCTTCCGTCATTGGTGTGTCTTCATATTATTTTGTCAGATCTTTATTGTATTCCCACGTATGTGCCTTGCACTGCTTTGGGCGCCAATCCAGCACTGGGTTTAGAGGAGCTTTCATTCCAGAACGGATGTGTGGAGGAGGAAGATAATACATGAACAGAAAATAGGAGAGAATGATTAGTAACATTAGGAGGATTCGTGTAATCCTCTGGCTGTGAGTGAATGGAGAAAGGCTCTGGGAGGTGAGGTTTAAACTGTGATCTGAATGAGAAGCCATCAGCCATCTTAATGTCAGGGGAAAAGGGGAAGAGCATGACTGGCGAGGGAATGGTCATTGCAAAAGCTGTGGGGTGGGAATGAGCTGTGCTTGTGGAACAGAAGGGAAGTGCTAGGAGGTGGTGAGTCACAGAAGGAGAAGCAATAGACAGGCGGGTAGTAAGCTACAGAAGGGGCTTTGACCTGAATCTAGATGTGAGGGGAAGCATCTGAGTTATATTTTAGGAGCATCATTCTGGCTTCTGTGAGGGGGAATAGGTTGCATGAAGGGGAGCAAGAACAGAAGCAAGAAGGTTAGGAGAGTCTTTGATTTGGGCAATGGAAGCAGGGTTGGGAAGAAGCAGATGGGTTCATGACATGTTTTAGAGGATTGTCTACAAGATGTCAGGTGAAGTTTCCTGTAAGGAGTGTCAAATTCAATGGGCAGGAATCTGGGAGATGCTGATGGAGATGAGAATGTGTGCAGTGAGGGATACACAGACTTGCAGCAGACCTGGACTGAGCAGTGTATGTGCTCCCCACTTTGGTTTCTAACCTTGAGCTTCTGGCCAAGGAATGGAGGGCAGTGGTTTCCTGCTTCTGACTTCCTGGCTGAGAGCTGCTGGAACGCCCAAAATAAGCCTTGCAGAACATGTGCTTCCTTTGCTCTCCCTGAGTATTTTTATAAAGCATTCTTTCCCACCAAGAATACAGAACTTTCAGAGTGATGTTGACTTTATGGGCCATATTTGACATATTGTTTTTCCTTGATGTGTTGTCTGTTCTTGCAGAGATTCCTGTGTCCTTGCCCTTAAATCTCTGGTGAGGAGGCTTCAGTCACCCTGTAAGGTGGATGTGGGAGGTTTAGGGGAACCCAGAAGAGTGGGGCCTTCAAAACCCCACCTTGGCTTGAGAAGATCCAAGGACCTTCTTGTTTCATTTACATTTGAATTCACAATTGCTGGCTCTCTGTGATTCCTTTTAATGGGCTGGGTTTTTCCTGAAATGCTCCAATTTTCAATGGAGAAATTGGTCTCAGAGAAGATAGTCGATTTAGTCAATGTAAGGAAGTGACCAAGTCAGGCTGGGAATCCAAGAACCCTGACTAAGACTTGTGCTCTGGCCACTAGGCCAGAGAACTCCCATGTGACCTCATGACCTTTTATGTCCCATGGCCATCTTATAGTAAAGTTGGCCTAAGCCTGGAGAGGCTCAGAGATCGTAAAAAGAGTCATTGGAAATTCACTACTGATGCTTCTTCATGTACTTCTCTTCAAATAATCTATAGTTACCAGTTTTTTTTAAAACTCTAACATCCTGTCTTAGAAATGTTTTGTTTTTGTTCAGTTGAATTCCTTTTAAAATTTCTTTCATATTGCCCATTCATTTAGTCAACAAACATTTATTGAGTTCTTACTGTATGCCAGGCATTGTGCTAGGTGCTGGGGATTGATTCAAAGATAATTTGGAGGCGTATGGAAGGGGAGTGGATAATTACAGCACAGTGAGATAAGTGCTATAATAGAGGGATATATAAAGAGCTAGAAATAGCACTATGAATAACATCTCCGAACAAATTGCCTTCTTTTCTCCTTTTGGATTATTCCCTTATGTATATTGCCCAAAGTGGGATTACTGGGTCATTTAAAAGATGAAAACAATTTGGCACAAAAAGATGTAATGACTTGCCTAGGGAATACAGCTCAATTTTCAACAGGGAGAAAAACTGTTGACAACTCCATATTTAGATACCTCACCAGGAGGATCGGGTGGTTTTTATACTACCCCATCAACATGGTGGCTTTTGGGGGAGGGACCTTTTGAAACATGTCAGCTGCCTGTCGAAACACGCATCCTTATATTTAATCTCACAAATTAATTGTTAATTCTCCCAAGAATGTAGCGCTATGTAAGTATGATTGTTTCCATTTACAGATTTGGAAACTGTGCTTTCGTTAAAGTGAAGTAATTTACTCAAGATTCCACAGTTAATTAGTGGGAAATCCAAGAAACAAGTGCAATTCTTTTGATCCTATGATTCCCATGCTCTGTTCATGAGTTGGGGGTACTTATGCTCCAGCTAGGGCCTCAAATTTATTTAATGAACTATAAGGACTTTTCTCAAGAAGATCAGGACCTATGAAATATGTAAAGAAGCCCTAGTACCCAAGGTCATAGGCAGGGAACAGTGTCCCTCCTTACACTGCCCTGAAAGGCGTGAAGGCCCCACGATTGCTGACCCTGACCCCTGGTGGATAATGCATGGCCCCAGCCCTGGGGCACAGAATCCCAAGTAAAGCTGAAACCATGCCACAGTTCTGCTTTGGTTCATTTATTATTTTCCTAGTAAAAATCTCTGGCCTCAGCCCCCAAGACTCATCATAACTAACCAAAAAGACTTGTGTACTGTGAACTTCCTTCATGGTCCTACTCACTGAACCCTAAGTCAAACCTATTGCCCTGCCATTCCCGAGTATGCCTTGCATTTTTGCACCTTCATGCTTTAGATCATGCCTCTGCTGTCCTGAGATAACCTCTCCCATCTTCATCCTCAGAAGGTGCCAACTATGCAGAAGTTATCCCCGATCATCTGCTCCCCACCATCCACATTCCCCATGCTGACAGCAATCTCTTTGTTCTCTGCTCTGCTAACTCATACCACAGTAGGCTGTCAGACATACAGTGTAACCATATGATGCTCATGTGTACAGGATCTGGATTCACATCCTGCCAGTGGTTCTTCCTAGCTGTGTGATCTCTCAGGTCAGTTTACCTCATCCTCATCTGTCACGTGGATATAAATAATCTCACCAAGTCACAGGGTTGTTATGAGTGTTTGTGTTGTTATCCATGTTTCTTCAATGGTGCTTGCTGTCTGCTTCTTTAGGTCAGCAGCAGGAAGGGAATCTTGCCCATACCTCTGATGTATGGCAACTGCTACCAAGACACCTGTAGGGGAAGGAGGATTCCATGCAACCTAACTGGTGAAATTCATGCAGGTTAATTACTGGTCACAACCCCTAGACTCACAGTGACTGGCCTGGCGAGGTGATCTGTGATATGGAGTTTTGGGCACATATAGGACATGCTGAAGAAGCCTCTGGCTCCTTCGACCTGAGTGACAGAAGGGAGGCTAGAGCATGTGTCCAGACTGTGTTCTCTGATTATCAAGTTGGTGTTTTCCTGAAGGCAGAGTCTTACTTTGATAGGAGACTTGGTTTCTTTCCTGAGTCTCTTATGGGTGGCACTTCCAGACTTAGAGGAAAGTCAATGGAGGGTGGGTTGGGGCAGCTCAGAGAGTCACCTACTCCTCCAATCTCTCTGTGGGTGGGGCAACAGGGAAGGGGTCCCTTCAGAGGAAGCTTGCCTTTAGATACTGCCCCTCTTGTTCTGTGTGGACACTGATCAGAAAAGTGGTTCTTAAAAGGACAGTCTACAACTTAACTTTCTTGTGTGTCATTTCCCAAAATGCTTTACTCAGGAAATGCCAGATCCAAGTGTTTTACCCTGGCACAAGGTCTTCCACGTTCTGGCCGCAGCATTCCTTTCCAGCCTCATGTCCCACACATTCCTCTATGTCTTTTGCCTCTGGTCTCTCCAGATTAGTCACTTGCCCTGAGAATACCCTGAACTCATCGTCCTCAAAGCCTTGGCACATCATGTTCCCTGGGCCTGCTTGCTTCTTCTTTGTGCATGGAAATCCTCTTGCTCAGTTCAGAAGCCACCCTCTGCATGGTTCTAGGCCCTCAAAGGACACAGCATGAATCATTATTCATACACTTTTCATTCTGTCATGTGTGTCCCCAGTGAGAGCCCAGGGCATATTTAGCTAGCGCCTGCTCCTACCAGATCCATGCTCTGCTCCTTACTAAGGACTAGAAATGCTAACAAATGTCTGTGTTGTACACTTCTGAATGCAGGACACTGGACATCATGTCACTTAACAGTGGTGTCAGAGAGGTGTTAAGAATCTCACGCTAGGGTTACCGATGACTTGTTTGTTGATGAACCCAGCCATTTGAATTTCTCTTTCTGAACTGGCCTGATGATCAGCTCACTTTTTTCAGGCCTGCTTCCCACATACTCATTAGATATGTGCTTAGTGCCTGGTCTCTGAGTTTGTTATTTCACTGAAATAACAATGTGACGATAAGGTGAAATTTAGAAAGGATCTACCTGCTTCTAACAGGAACATTTTTTAGCTTGAATATTCAGGCTTTGTTTTTTTTTAATCCCAAAGCTTCTTAAAATGTGAAAACAGCAGAACAAGCTTTTTAAGGTATTATTTCTACCTCTAACAGAAGAGTCGTCCATCTATAGCACAGTTATAACTGCAAAATAGTGAAACCTTGTTATGGAGCTTGATTTTCAAGATTTGCGTCTGAGATCTTGCTTTCCCATTTCCTAGTGCCCAAACCTTGTCTGATTGCCCTCACCCTCAGTTTTCTCAGTGATCAATTGGGGATTCTTTCTCATAGGATTAATAGAAAGTTTAAATGATAGTTTGCATATTAAGTTGGGATTTTTATTTCTGTGTGCTTCATATACCAAATGTAAAGGTCATCTTTATATATATATATATATATATATATATATATATTTGGAGAGAGAGAGAGAGAGAGTTTATATCATTGTTTATTTTTGTACAGTATTTGATTTCTTCCCTCAGGTGTAGTCCCCATAAATCTCCCATTACCACATCACCCGTGAACCATCACCAGAGTCCCTTGTGCTCTTCCTTCACCTCTTTTGATCTCTTTCCCTCCCCCTCCCCTCTAGAAAGTCTGATTTATAGTTGCCTGCTAATTTTATTTATTTATTACTATTATTATTATTTTCCTAATCCTTTATTTGGTTCTCCTGTATTCCTACCTCCTATAAATGAAACCATCTGATATTTTTCTTTTTCCTTCAGGCTTATTTCACGAAGCATAATCCTGAAGGCCATTTTTAAATAGCAGCCCTAAAAAGTTTGATTTTGGAGGAAAATGCTTGGATACATAAAATTTGCATATACTTTTTTTTTCTTTTTCAAATGACAAATGAATTTATAGTCAGGGGACATACAACATCTAACTGGTATAGCGGACATACATGGCTTATAAGACTGAATTATAGTCTAAATAAATTAGAATCAAAGACCCATAGCTTTGAGAAGTTATAGAAATCTGGTACAATGGCGGGGACATTAATTAATGCATATTGCATGGAGGGTTTTGTGTATGCTGGATATGGAATTCCAGGATATGACTTTATTAATCATTCCTTAGTGGGTAGGTGATGTTTGCCCTGTTCTGTGGACAGGGAAGCTTGAGCTCAGAGAGATTAAATATTTTACTCATCCTAATATCAAAACCTTGAACTCCTCCTTGTTCCAACAATGGTCCCTAGAAATCCTTTCCAGGTACAGATGTGACAAAATTGCCTTCACTTTGTTGACCCTTATCTTTACTACATGAACAGTCTCTAAAGCAATGGAAATTTTCAGTCTTGATGTCCCTTAACTTAACAAGTCCAGTGTCTTGAATTTTCCTGCCAAGAATCTGCTTATTTTGTATCCGTCGGCCGTACCTACTCATCAACGTTGACTTCCTTTACTCCCTTTTGTGAAGATATTTGCCACCTCCACTTTGAGGTCAGTAGTGTATTTAAAGATGACTAAACTTTCTCTTAATAAACTACAGGAGGAAAAGGAAGTTTATCGACTAGTTCTAACATTCGTCAATCAACGTGCGAGAAGAGGTAGCACAGCTGGGAGTTAGGGATTGTGATTTTTGATTTGAATCTGTAACTGACCAAAGAGAGGACTTTGGGCCAATAGTTTCTTTTCCTTTTGGGGTCTCAGTGTCTTCATGTTTAAAGAGTGAGGGCACTACAAGGTGACTCCTAAGCTTTTAAAATTCTGCATATTTTGCAGTGTCAAGCCATCAATTTCTGCTGAGCTGCATAATCCTGCAGCTGTTTCTCTGATACTTTTCAATCTTTAGATTTAATCTATTCAACAATGTATAATTTTTTAAAGGGAAGCTTTTATAGACACTTTTGAAATATACGGGTGGGGGGGATAAATGGATGTTAAAAAATAGAAAACAACCAATTAAATAGTATATAGCATGTAATTCTCCTTGGAAACTTACCACGAAATTGAAGAGCACTTTAACAACTGGTAATTTAAATTGAATTTGAACTCTGCTAATGGTTTGTTTGCATGGGAACTTCAATCATTTCACAGCGGTTCTTTAGCAAATCTGCTTGTTCTCTTTATGGAAAAGAAGAAAAATATTAAAAAAGAAGTTGACTATGAAAAAAGGAGACCACTTTCATTTGTGCATGGAGGGAAGCTGATGAATGTGTGAAAGATTTCCCCAAGGCCAAAGGGTGGAGAGTTTTGCAAAGTATAGAAATAGTGCTGTTTACCACTGTTGGAGAAAACGTCCTGATTTATCTCTCTCTGGAAGGAGAGATTTGGGTTTCCTGGGGATTAGGACTGAGGCTGTGTTTTTGATTTATATGAGATTGCACTGTCCATGGGTCCAATATTGGCCTCCTAACAGTTCCTCAGTCAGATTGAAATTAGGCCTTTCTGTCATTTCAGTCCAGTGGCTTGGAGAATTCTAATGTCCTTGACAAGCAGTAGCTGTGCTAGTGTTTTACTGTGTTCATCTTGATCATGCTCTGTTTTCCTAATTTACTTTTTTTCTCCTTTTGGGCTGTACTATGAAGACTTTGCAGCAGGTATTCAGAGGCCTGGGCATGTGATTGACTGTGGGACTGAGGACATGTTCATCTTTCTATTAAGTCTCTGTATTCTACTGGTAAAGTGGCAGTCACTGGGTTCAGGGGTGTAAGCCTTGGACTAGAGCACCACAGTGCCTGCCATAAATGGTGGCTCCTGAAGTCACCTCCTCCCTATGCTGACCCCTAATTTTCTTGTCAGTTAGAAGAGTTGAGATGGGTCATTTTTAAGGTCCCTCCTGATTTTCAGTTTATATGGATATTTGAAGATTGAACGAGATATACACAGAATAATGTATGATTGGTCAAATATTGTCTAAGTTAACAACAATGAAAATGGGAGTAGTAACTCAGTGGATTTCTCCTATAAATGGAAAAAACATGTTTCATAACCTTCCAATGATTAGAATACTTGTCTGATGAATACTTATTGCACGATGTTTAGCAAAATAGTAATAGTTCTTAATGAAATAAAAATCTGTAATGAAGACGCACCAGAGAGTGTCAAGATTGTCCTGCTCTCTGCTGCTCACTGGTTTTCATTTTTCAGGCAAGGAAACTAAGGTTTGGAGCGATCATTAGGTTCCATACTTAGTTATTTGTCTCTGTTGTAGTTCAGATTTTGCTGTTAATTCTACTCTTGCTTAAAGTGTTTCTAACCAAGTGACTTATCTCTTTCACCTTTGATACTATGATGAAGTTGTTTTTCCAGGAAAGCTAAGGTCTGCACATTGGGGCGCCTGAATTCTCTTTCCTCAACTTTCTGAGACAAACTAATGAAACACAAGTGCCAGGAGCTAACAAGGCGCTAGGGAGGTAGAGCGATAAGGCCCTGGATTTGTGGGTTTCCAGCCTGGCATCGTTTCTAGGATGGCCTAGCTAGTGAGTTCATTAATCTGGAAGCTCTAGTGCTGGTAAGTTGTGAGCTTCTTAAGTAACCTCCTTCTCCTATTTTGCGTAGGTGGGAACACTGCGACTCAGAAACAGAACCAAAGACAGAATCCAGTCATCTGATTCCCAGTCTTGTTCTTTTTTGGCCTTATTCTACTCCTGGGCACTCAGAAGAGGGAAGGCATTTTTCCTCAACTGGTGAGTCCTATGCAGAAAAGAACTTTTCCCTTGTTATCAATATGCATGTGTCAATGAGTTTTAGCAATCACTGCTTTCTGTTTAAATACCAATAACTGCTGTGGACTAAGAACTTGAAAGGAACCAAAATAGTCTTCCATTTTTTTTTTCTCTCAAGTAGACTTCACTGGCAGTGGATGAAATATAATAATGCTAATATAATGTATGGCAAGGCAAAAGCAGGATTCAGCTCTTGGAAGGTGGCATGAAGAGAAATTAGAAGGAAACTTAGAGTAATGAAGATTTCAGGGTGCCAATAATTATATTGCTTTCTTAGTCCTTTGGCACTCTTGAATTGCAAGACCAAAATGAAAATGTCCATGAACAGTGTTAGGAACATTTGTGAGGAAAGTAAATAATATTTGAGTGTTTACTCCCGTTCTTGACACTTCTTCTGTAATCTTATTCTAGTTTTACAACAACCCTTTGAGGTAGGGGAGGCTAAATTTGCTTAGGCAGGACCTTTGTTTAAAGGGTCTGCTGGAACTCCATAGGGATCTGAGTTGAATCCTGTTCATACTTGAGAGGGGAGTGGTGACCAGGTAAGGTAAACTTTACCTTGTGCTTTTAGAATTTCTCTGTGTTTAGTGGGTAGACTAGAACATCATGTTCTAAAAATGGGGGTGGGGAAAAATTTAATAATACGGGGTGCCCTGGACTGTGGAGGGATCCGAAGATGATGGGAGAACTGGGAAATACTTCCTTTAGAATTCTAGATCTGTGGTGTCCATGCTGAGTCTGGTCTGTATGTGCCCCAAACACTGACCTTATACTGAATAAATTATGTGTTTTGCAATGTTTATGGTGTCCTTTTCCAAAATGGAGCTAGGATGTAATTGAGAAAACTTAACTTCCTTTAGAAGTGTCACTGAGTTTATAGTTACATTTTGATGCCTTTCATTTCTTAATGTATCTTAAAAGAATAATTAACCCTCTATATGCTCATAGATGTTCGTGGGATAAAAGGTTGGAAACTTTTGCTTTGACTTTGAAGCATTTTAGTATGTTGAAATTTTTTTTTTTAAGGATTGATTTATTTATGCACTACAAGAGTGGGGGTACAGGTCAGAGGTGTGGAGGGTGACAGAATTCACCAGAGACAGAATGGGGAACAGAACAGGCAGATCGACTGAAATACACTGCTGAGGGGAGCAGCAGGTGAGTCAGGAGAGGTCTGCTGCTCCATGTGGGTAGCTCTCTGGCTGGCCAGGGATCAAACTTGTGCTGCAGTGGCTTCATAGGTTGCGTCTTAACCCCTTGCACCACCAGAGAGGCCCAGTATGTTGAAAATCTAACATGGTCTTGAAACATTTACCCCAAGCATACATTTAAGCATCAAATGTGCATCTTTGTTACCTACTTTGCCTCCTAATTTTTGGAATTCAAAATTAAATCGTGGGGCCTCGCCGGTGGCACAGCGGTTGAGCGCTGGTTGCGAAACTGCCCACAGCCTCTGCAGCGCCGGTTCGATCCCTGGCTGTTCCCCGGCCACCGGAGGAGGGTCCCACATGGCGCGCAGACCTCTCCTGCTGCCCGCTGCTCCCCTCAGCAGTGTACTTTGGTCCTTCTGCCTGCTCTGCTGCCCGCTCTGGCTCTGGTGAATTCTCTCACCCTCCCGCACTTCTGACTGTACCCAGTGCTTGTATAAATAATAAATAAATAAATCTTTAAAAAAAATAAAATATTAAAAAAAACAAAAAAAATTAAATTGTGATTGAATATGGAGTCCTGAACTTGGATTAAAAACAAAATTCCAATATAGAATGACAGAATGGGAGAGAGTGCCTTAATAGGAGCAAGTTGGAAGAGACTCAGAAGTTTTCGTTGTCAGGAAACTAACTCTGAGCCAACAGTGGCTTTTGCCTTCTGAAATGCTGATGCAGTCTTAGACTGCAGTAAATTGAGTATGGCGTCTAGAACACAGTGAACATATGGGCTCCTTCTGGGAACACGCACATCCACAGTCAAGTGGGCTTCAGGTGCAGGTTGAGCAGGCTTGGCTCGGTTTCTCTGCAGTGCTCCTTGCTCTGCCCTTTCCCTGTGTGGACATTTTCTTCGGGATGTGTCACCTCATGGTCATTATGTAGCTGCTTGCGGTCACCAGGCTGCGGGTCTCCTTCTTCCCATTTGAGGTAGAGAGCCCTGTTTGCCATATTCCCTTAGTCTTGATTCCCTGCACCTACCTGGCCCAGTCACTGAGACTGTGAGGATGAAGCAGTGCTGACTGGCATGTAGGGAACCTGGATCTCTCTTGCATCAAAATTTGGAAATGACCTTACCCAAACCTCATGATAGCTACACAGAGGAGAAGAGGTGGTCTTTCAAAAGGATATCTGATGTAAGGAGGTGGAGAGAGGAGTAGAGCTACATGAGTGACCAGAAATCCTACTGTTAGAGCTCCCCCATGGAGTTGGACTTGAATTCTTGTCTCATTCTCTGAAAAGGACATTAGCCAACCAGATTTGTGGCTTAAGGATACTGGGAGTACCAGGAACCATGTTCCCCAGGAGCAGGTAGAAGAGTAAGACCCTGGGAATGCAGGATGCTTCACTTACACGAGGTCTTTAAGAATATAAAATCTGGTCAGAAGAGGGACAGCATCTCTGGATCATGTCTGTATCCTCAGAGTCTAGTGAGATATCTGGTTTGTAATAGATGCAAAGTGCCATATCATGGAAAGAAAGAGTAAATCCAAAGATAATGAGTGTCCCCTGCTCTAAGGGTATTCTGGCAGGTATTGTATAATTCTCTGTTGGAGAGCTTTAGGAATTTTAGCACAACGAGTCTGGACTTCTTGGTTTTATCAGAATTAAACATGACTGGACAGAAAGAGGCTTTGGGGACTAGAATGACTCAGGAAGTTTGTGAGTGGTTAAAAAGAGAGTGAGTAGGGTGGGCCAGGTCTGCCAATGAACAGATGTTCAGCCCTAGAAAAGCAGCGTTCTTATCACCTTCTTCTTCCTGTCTACTCCTGTTTATTTAGAGCATTTGTGTTGTGGATAGAAACCAACCTGTTTTGCAGACCATAAAGTGTGGTCTACATATGATATGTCATTGCAGTTTTTTTTTTATTTAAAGACTCATCCTAAATATAAAGAAATACAAGACACTGTAATGTTCAATTGTTAGCACTGTGCTTTGTGCATGGTGTATGCTCCATGTCTGCTCTCCCTCCCAGCCTGCACCCCCATCACCCAGGATTACATAGGCTCTAATTTGCCCTTAGATTTGAAAAGTTGCTAGATCTGGAAACTTGCTTTCTGTTGTTGATGGTTGAAGCTGAAATGAAAGTGCATTCTTATTACTTTTCATGTTTCCTTTTTCTTTAGGCAGCAGGAGGTAGATTCATAGACTGAGTAAGTCTCTATGCTCGAGAACCCCCTAGAAGCCACAGTCTAGCCCATTTGGCTCTTGCCTTGTTTGATTAGATAATCACACCTTCTGCTCCAGGCATGACTGGCCCAGTGGGAGTCAGGAAGGAAATTATTTCCCTCTGTTGATACTACTGTACAATTGTTAATGGTAGCCAAGGGCTTTCAGTTTTAATATTTCCTTTTTGGTCTTCAGAAATATCAGGTATTAGTCTCTGCCGGAAGCAAAGCATTGGTCACTTCCGTCAGAGGTGGCTTTCTTGGCTCCCTGCAGTTTCTTGGTCAGGTGGTTTCTGGGCACGCTTCTTGCTTTCATTGCTTTTATGTGACAGCTTCAAAAATCACAGAAGGATTTTTTGGGTCTGAGCAGGGATCCAAACAGCCTCCTGAAGCCCTGCGGCTCTTCCCTAACCTAGAGAAATCTTGTGGGAGGTGTTTGTGGTCCATGAAAATGAAAGGTCGTGCTGTGTCCCCTTTTTCTCCTTTCTTCCTTCCTCCTTATGCCACATTCTTCAATTTCCTGACTTCAGCATAGTAGAAATAACTACTTTACCATGGGGAGGCCACAGGAGCCCTCAGGTTCTCCTCATTGGGTTAATGTTTGGTAGAAGGATCTGATGCCCAGTGAGTGGAGAGCTCCCAAGTCCTTCAGAGATTGCTTCCAGGTATTTACCCACATTTACAGAGAATCTCTCCCCTGTGCTTATTCTCTGCTCTCAGCCTGGTATTGACCTGATCCTAATATTGACCTTATATAGTCAGTGAATCTCAGGATCTTTCAGACAACATAGAGTCCCTAACCTTGAGAAACCTGAAGTCTAGTTGGAGGGAAAGATACCCACATGAGAAACACACATTAAAACTTTACTGTTTATAACACGTTTATTAATCATTAGATATGTTTCAGACCTCATATTAGGTTATTGGGAAATCAAGGTAAGTTAGAGTCTCAGATCTCGGGATGGATCTGTGGACACTGTTTGGCCCACTAGGGCTGGTCTGGTCCTAAGGGTGCATGGTCTGTGTAGCAGATATACCAGGTGTCTGGTAAGGAGTCTCTCATTTGTCTACATGTGACTCAGTTTCCAGTTCATTTCCATTAACATGCTGCCCTTGAACTTGCCATGTTATTCTGATCTGCATTAAAATTATTTCATGGTTATCTCTAAGTGCAGGTCAGAGCATGCCTGAGTATATGTCACCAAACTGGAAAACATCTCTGTATTCTGGGGGATACTGGTTCCTTCAAGAGATCTTATGCTCTGCTTCCTAGGCCTCATGAGAAATGGTGGAGTTGGCAGGAGCCATTCAAATAACAAAGGAGTGAACCTCTCCAACTTGGATGTTGTCCTTTTTATCTGTTACTGTGTAATAAATTACCCCAAGCTTAGCACCTTCCAACAAGAAACATTGACTATCTCACAGTTCTGTGAATCAGGAGATGGGAAATGGCTTACTAGGTACCTCAAGATCCTTCTGAGGTTGCAGGCCAGTGTCTGCTGAACCTGTGGTCTCTTCTGAAGGCCAGCTAGGAAGGATCCACTATCAAGCTTGCTCATATGATTGTTGGCAAGGTTCGATTCCTCACGCATTATTGGACCCAGTTCAAATAAAAACTTGCTGACTGTTAACTGGAGCTGCTTTCAGTTCCTTTCCATGTGGGCCTCTCCATGGGGCAGCTCCACATGGCAACATCCTCGGACGAGGTAGCAAGAGAGTACTCCAGATGTACACCCCAGTCTTCTTGTAACCTAATCCTAGAAGTGACACCCCTTTTCCTCTGTCTTATTCTTTTTGCTGGAAGCAGGTCACTAAATCCAACCCCACTCAACAGGAGGAATTGCATACTAGGGGGTGGAGTTCTAGGGGCCTTCTTGGGGCTGCCTACCACAGATACCCTGGGGTACATGGCATGTGCCAAGGTGGAAGTAGGACTTATGTGGAGCCACTGTATAAACACAGAGCTCCTCTGTGAATCAGTTTTACTTGGAGTGCTTTCTTGGGGGAAAACTCTACTTAAAATCTGAATATAAACATTGATATATAATTGCATAGAATGCAAAATTGGCATGGCTTTTTGGAGGAAAAACACAAGTTTTCAATTAATGATGTGCTCCCATACCTCTCGTTTCTACTCTCCTTTGCAGTTAGAGCTACTTTGGTGGAAAATTTTGAATGTTTTTGCTTGACCTCTTTCCTATGCAGGTGAGACACTAAGACTGGGAGAGCAAACTGATGCTTTCAGAGTACAGACCCGTGGTTGACCATGGGGGACAGGCTGAGGCTTCTTTGAGTCTGGCCCAGGTTTTCCCCTCTACCTCTCTATAGAGCTTTTGCTTTGTAATCACACATTCATACAACTTGATACTCCATACAACCTTTAGGCATGTTTTCTCTGCTTTTTTCAGCCTTATATCTTGTCCCAAAAACAGACTAGAGAAAGTAGGTAAAACTTTGGATTCTTTAGTCTTCATATTGTCCCTTTTATTTAAATCTCAGGGTCTATATCTCCTGTTGGGTCATGTGGTGCCCTGAAATGTTGCACAAATCAGTATTCCTTGGCTCAGACAGTGTGTCTCTGCAGTTATGAATAACATTTGTATTAAGAACAGCGAGCCAATACACAACATTACTGTGAGACTGACAGGATCAGACATAAAACCTTAGCCAATACCTTCTGTCTGGCAGAAAGTTCCTTTCCAGAGCATCCATCTCCAGTCTCCCCCCGCCCGAAATAGTCTTTTTATAAAACCCAACTCGGCAGTACATTTTATGGAAGATGACAGGTTCCCTTAGAGGCCACCTTTGCATTCCTAAAAAAATGAATGGAAATGCAGGGCTTAAAACTATGGTCAAGCTCATTAGCAGCCCTGGTCTCTGAGACTGTCAGTAGCCACAGCATTAGCACTACTTGCTGCTCCTTTGCCCTTCAATCACAGCGTTTTAAGACTTTCAGAGCTTTTAATGTATTTCTTATTCATTCTTCACTTTTTATTGAAAGTTTGTGTTAGGAAATAGTCTATAAATTGGGTGAAGGCAACATAGTAAAGCAGGTTTGGAGTAAGAAGGCATATTGGTTACATAGTCTCACTTTAGTCACTTAATCTTTTTAAAACAGGTTTTCACATCTGAAAGAGATGAGGTGACTAGCAGTTACCTCTTCTAGTCTTTTTGTGCACAAAGCAGTGCAATGTATATAGAGGACCTGCTGGGTATGGTCCTTAGTATGTGGTTGGTGCATATTCAGTGTCAGTTTCGGACCACCATCATCACCTTAATTGTCTGTAGCTGCTAGAAAGCTACAGAGAAAGTTCTTTACTTTGTCCGACCGTTATCTCTCTCTCACTTCATGCTCTTGTCTCAGCTTGAGCCACACCGGCAGCATTAACATATCGGTCACTCCAGATTTGATGTTTTCCTGCAAAACTGAAAGCCTTAACGTTTATAATTCTACTTAGTGGTTCCCAAGACATAAATACCGACATCATAATATGCTCATGTTTTCTGGTGGTTGAAAATATGGGAGTTCTGGGAACAAAATATTTGTACACAGTGCTTCCTGAGAAGGGCCTTTTGAGTGTTGGGGTTTGAGTAAGGGTTGGTTTTCATGACGAGATGGCTAGTCCAGAGGGTGAGTGCCACTCAGCTGCCATCAGCCACCTCTTCCTTATAAATGGAAGCTTCTCTGGGACCTGCCCAGCACTGACCCTCTTTGGTTCCTCTTTGGATTTCTCTAGGATGACATCACCTCCCTCTGCCTCAATGGCGACTGACTTGAGTTATATCAGTTATTAAAAATGATCTAATATTTTCCTTTTAAATCTAAGGCCTGGCTCATTCTATGATTAAGCTAGTGATTTATTTATAATATGGTACGAGACGGCTGCAGCCACTCTATGATGTAATCTAAGAATGACATGAAAACAAAATAGGCTTTTACATAATGAAAGTGTTCCTGTAATACAGTTTATAGCAAGGCCTTTTTCCCCCTTTGCCATTAAGAATGGAGAAATACTCTTTACTTTCCCTACTCCACTCTTTTCTTATGTTCTTTTTCCATGTATGAGTCTTTTGCTTTTCTCATTTATACATCTTAAGGTCTTTGAGTTAATTAAAAACAAATCAGGTTTTAAAACTCCACAAAGACTGGTTTACTCATTTAGTCATCTTAGTTCGCCCTCCTCCACCATCCTCCATGGCCTGTGTCATGGCTAGTACTCTGCTTAACAGCCCCCAGGTTCTGCTCATCTCACCCTTCCTTTGCTTATTCTGTTCTTTTCTACTGGCAGTGCTTCCTAGACCCTGAAGCTCCTTTTGCTAAAGACATGTATTGCCTCCCTGGTGGCGCAAGGGGTAGAGCACCACACTATGAAGCAATCCACAGCCTCTGCTGTATGAGTTCGATCCCCGGCTGGCCACAGAGTTACCCAAATGGGTAAAGCAGACCTCTCTTGTCTCACCTGCTGCTCCCCTCAACAGTGTATTTCAGTAAGAGGGCCTGACTCTGTCTCTGGTGAATCCTCTCACCCCCCCAACCCTCACCTCTGGCCTGTACCCCAGCTCTTGTATGCATAAATAAATTAAAAAAAAGACATATAGTACATTGGTTCCTACAGAGAGCACTCTTCAAGCCAGCTCAAATGCAGCAAGTCTTCTCTGAAGCTTCTGCGTCCTAAGTAAAAACCCTTTATCTGTACATCTCATAGACCTGAATGCAATAACTAGATCCTCACCCCCACTCCAAGGAATAATCACAGAATATTAAAGTTAGAAGAGATGTGAAGTAGTGGAGCGGGGAAGGGCTGTTGTGCTTCTTGCTCAGCTCTGGACACTGAGACATGAAAAGGCATGTCTGCTTGGTGTATTGGCAGTGGCTCCTTGAGACAGTGTGTTGAGGATTCTGAAGCAGTATCCTGTCTGAGTAGGAGGGAGTTCATGAACATTTCGCAAAAAGTGCCATGATTGTGGGGAGTGTGGAGGCATATGAGAGGTCTCTTTGCTATTTTTGGGTCTAGTTAATTTGGAGCTCTCTGTTTGTTTTACCTTCTGGGATACTTTGAGATGCTGACAAGGTTACACAGCAAGTAGTGGCTAGAACCTGATTCTCAGTTCTAGAAATGGTTAAAGACCAGGTACTCTAATTTCATGTTAGTCCCTGCAGGCTGACTGTGGGAGCTGAGAAGCTGGGATAAGCAGGATTGGAAGGTTTGCTTGGAGACACAAGATCCCCTAAATCTGTGTGTCCTTCAGAATGGCAGGGATAAGGAGATGTCTTCCACCTCTTTGTCTTTTTGCCTCCAGAGACTTAAAATGTCTGCACTATTCCAAATTATGTCAAAGATGGCATTTCAAGGTCAAGATCAGAAAGGCACAGGACTCTGCCAGGATCTTAGTGGGTTAGGATTTACGGAGTTAACCCATGAATCTTTGGGATCGTCTGTGTTCCTCTTGATCTGAGACGAAATCCTTAGCTCTCAGCAAATACTGAGTTGCTTGAGCACCAGCTTATCCCCTGTTCTCCCCCAAAATGCCCTGGGATAGTTGAGAGAAAGAGATATAGAGAAGAGGGTAGTCTAGGATGACTGATGGCACTAGAAACCAGAGCTATTCAGAGGTGTCAGAAAGAGTTTTGGGAGCAGTGGTGGGATAATATAAAGACTCTATCAGAAAAATATTCTTATTATCAAGATTAGACCACATATGGGCTGTATAGTTTCAGAGGATTAAATATTTTCCATCATGGCAGCTAATTAGGTAGACAGATGCTGATGGGTCCTTTGCAGAGGTTGAAAGAAATTGGGCTGCATGTCCTTCAAGGTTCTCCCTGTCCTGAGGTTCAGGAATATTCTGAAGACACAGTTTGTATGCACTTAGATAATTTCCATTTTAAAATGAAGACTTTGTGGAGGATAGTGATTCTTCCTTTCTTCATGCTCTTGGCAAACATAAATGCTGACTTATCTTGGGCAATCTTTTGTCCCACTTAGCATTATTGATGAGGGAAAGAGGCTAACTGAGGATGTCTTAGTACTTTTTTGTACTGAATGTATTTTTGAGGATGATGTTTGTGCTTCTTTTCAAGATGGTTCCAGAGAATTCTGTTTTGTAGGCCTTCTCTAACTTCTCCCACCCACCCAACCTTGGCAATAGTTTGCTTTTTCTGTACTGTCAGAGTGCTTTTTTAAAAAAGTTTTTATTGAGGTACATTGGTTTATAATATTATGTAGGTTTCAGGTGTGTAGCTTTCTAGTTCCATCTGTGTGTGCAATGTTCTGCTCACCACTGCCAGTCTAGTTTTCATCCTTCTCCATAAAATTGACCCCTTTTGCTCCATTTCCCTGTCCTCTTGCCCCTTCTCTCTAGTAACCACAATTTTGGTCTGATAGTCTAAAGTTTGCTTTTATTTGTTTGTTTGATAGTTTAGTTTCTTTATCTTCTAGATATAGATCCAATCAAATGGTGTTTGTCTTTCTCTCTCTGACTTATTACACCAAACATAGTATACCCTCTAGGACCAACATGTTGTTACAAATGGCAGGGATTCATCTCCATACTGCTGAATAGTTTTCCGTTGTGGATATACACAGCCTCTTTTTCAGTCATCTGCCAGGGAACACTTAGGTTGTTTCCAACTCTTGGCTATTGTAAATAGTGCTGCAATGAACAGGTAACTCTTCAAGTTATTGCTTTTGTATTCTTCTAGTAGTTGCCCAGGGTGGTATAAATGGATCATTTGGAATTTATATTTTTGATTTTTTGAGGTATGTATTTCCATACCGTTTTCCATAAAGGATGTACCAATTTACATTCTCAACAATAGTATACAAGGATTCCCTTCTCTCTCCACCCTCTCTAACACCTACTGTTTCTTGTCCTTTGGATTATAGCCATTCTGACAGTGACACCTCATTGTGGTTGAGATTTGCATTTCCCTAATAATAAATGATGAGGAACATCTATGTTGGCCTGTTGGCCATCGACATGTCATTTCTGAAGAAGTATCTGTTCAGATTCAGAGTATTTTGTTTATATACCTAGTAGAGCATTCATGTCACTTTGTTCTGCCACATGATCAAACTTTGTCTGCCTTCTCCACTAGATTGTAGAAACTCAGAGTGTGATTCCTGTCTTATTCCACAAGAAGATCCATGAGACTTAGTGTAATGGTTTATAAATAATAATGATAACTCACTAACATAACAATTTATTGAGCACTTAGTATGTGCTGGACATAATTCCAGGCACTAGAAATAGAACTGTGAACAGACAAATCTACTTAATGAAGACTCAGAATATGCACAATAATGAATATCTATAATATTTAAGGTTTGATCTATTTTCAGAATAAAAATCAAAGGGTAAAGGGCAAAAAGGGTGGGAAGGACACAGGTTGAATTTTATTGGTCAGAGAAGTTGTTGCTGAAAAGAGTACTGTGAAGAAGAGCAGGGGTCTGAGCTGGAGTGGAGTGTTGTGAAAATAGTTGCTAGTGAAAATAGTTGCCACACCATATTTATTAAGAACACACTAAAGAAGCTCTGAAAAAGAAGCCTATTATTTAAATAATCTGCAGAAATCTAATAAAAGGGCAACAAAGGGTATTTTTTGGCTTTTAGCTTTGAAACAATGGAGCTATGGACAGGCGGCTAGGACAGTGGTGCTGGATAGCTCACAAGTCCAGTTGCTGAGAGCCCTTGTCTGCATCCTATTTGCACCTTCCAGAGCAGAGACGCTCCATTCTGATTCTCTTGCTCTTCGGACAGGCGCACCTGCAGGAGGCAGGGGCCCCGCGTGCAGATGGGCAATTGCATGCCTAATCACCCATTCAGACACCCACTTATTTGTTTTCCACATGCAAATATGGGTTTTTTTGCAGATGGATTTAATATATTTGTTGCTTCCCCATTTTATTTAAAACCAAACAAACGACCCAGCTTGTCAGTTTAGGGCAGCAAATAGAAACATGCATATTTGCCCTGCGTGCTGATTACACGGATGAGAGGGATCCTAGGCAAATCAGTCTTTTCTGTGCACAATTTTATTTTTGCCTTAATATTGCCCTTTATCACTCTTATTATTGGTTTTAATAAAGGTTTTAAAAAGTGTGTCGTATTATTTTCCCTAAATCATTATCTCAATATTTTAGTCACCCTGATTTTGCTCTGTGGTTTCCACTTTCACCTTTTTAGTTTCTAAACGTCTGGTCTATTGCTTAAAACAACAACAACAACAACAACAACAACAACAAAAAAAAAAAAAAAAAACAAAAAGGGCATCATGGAGTCTCCAAAGGCCATCGGCAGGTGGTGTCCGCAGTTCCTTTAACTTGGAAATAAACAAATAAACAAACACAAATTAGAAGTATTTGCCCTGTTGATGTGCTATTATTATTTTTTGTGCAAGCTCATGCAAAATGTCACTTCCATTTACCTGGGAGTCTGTAGGTAAACACTGATACCAGCTAGAGGGCTTTGGTGGGTGTTTGCTTTTATTTCTAACGAAATTTCATAGCTCTAGAGTGGGATGTCAGAATTGGTACATATTTTGGCATTTATTTTATCCCAAAAGCCTCACTTTACACTTAGGGAAACTGAGGCTAAGGGAGGTAAAATGAATTTCCGAGGTTAAATCAGAGAGTAAGAGGCAGGGATTGGCCTTGAGCAGCTGGAATGCCTATGCTCTTGACCCTCAGCCCACTTGGCTGGCAGATGGCTGCCTCTGTGGATCTGGGCAATGAAGAGACTGGTGGAGCCTGCAGGGCATCTCATCTCAAGGTGAGCGCGTGTAGAAGTGGTGCCTGTGCGTCTTATTTTTCTCTCATAAACTAATTTAAAAATCCTTTTGGTTTCAATTCTTAATCTGAGAGGCAGTGATGGGAATGTGGGTAGGAATTGCTTCCAGCTTGCCTACCAAGATTGTGGACTAGATAAGAGGGAGTGGTTGGAGTCTGTGTGTGTGTGCGCGTACATGCGCATATTCATGTATGAGTGCGTGCGTGAGCACACAGAGAGAAAGAGGGTGGAATGGGAAGGAAAAAAAAATAAGAGAGAAGGCAGATCACTTGACAGTGGGAACTTCATAATTGGGCACAGATTTTCTGAGCCAGAAAGAAGTATATAGCTTGCTAAATGAACTTGATCTTGTAGAAAAGGAAACTGAGGTCCAGTTTGGTCTTGTAGAAAAGGAAACTGAGGTCCAGTTTGGTCTTGTAGAAAAGGAAACTGAGGTCCAGTGTTGAAAGCCTTGCTTCCAGTCCTCCAACTGCCAGTATATAGATTGAGTTTAGTAATGTCCTGTGGTAGAAATTCTTATTTGGGAAAGCACCATCAAATAAGTATTAATACCATCAAATAGTGCTGACAGATTAGCCAGTAGGCTGCTCGTAGAGATGAGGCATCTGCCTTCTTTAGTTTTTTTTTTCCCCCTCAGACCTGGCTTTGACAGGAAGAGCATGTGGGGAGAACTTTCTCTGCCTGTGCACTTGATATACACGTAATCAGATCTCAGATAACTCACTTCCCAGTGGCTTGTTTACAGATGGTTCTCTGAAAATGTTAGGTTTGGAGATCAAGGCCAGTTCAGTAACATTTTATGGACCTTTTGTATGTTCTTAAATGTAGGACCCTTGCACTTTTAAATGGAAAATGCTAGGACGCTAGGTCGCAGTTTATGTGGGCAAAGTCTGAGGTGATATTTTTTGGAGGCACCCAAGAGCAGCAATGTCCGTATTTAGGAAAAGGCCACCTTTTGCCTGGAGCTTATTCAGAGACTGTTTATGTTCTGTGTAGTGGCTGCAAGAATGAGAAATGGCCCTGAGGATAGCCATGATTCTGAAGGAGCCGAGGATGGTAAGCAGGGATAGACCATTGCAATAGCATGAATTTAACCTGCTGTGCCTGTGCTCCATGCAGGGGCCTCTCTGCATCTGCTTGCCCTGAAGTACATGCTGTCTGTTTCTCCTGCTGATACTGCGTAGTTTGATATAAGTGCTTCCCACTGTGTGCTAGACAATTCCAGACTCCAATGGCAGCCTCTGTGTCTGTGCAGACACAGCGTGGTAGGGGTCTAATTGTCTCCTTATTTGTCCCCTACGTTTCTTCTTTGTCTTCCGTTCCTACCCCCTCCGACCTCCCCCTTTGGAATAAAAGTCATCAGCATTGTTTGAAGGTTCATTTATGTTGATTTGTTTGTGTTTTGTAACTAATTTGTTTCCTGTTCATATCTGAAACTAATTCATTTCATGTGATACCACATTGTAACATCCTTGTGTTCTCAGTGACTTTATGATTATTCTTTTACTTAAAAAAAAAAAAAAATATTCTCTCGCCAAACCTCTAGCTTTCTCATCTATAGGGACAATCTATTTTTAAAGAATCTTTAGGGATTTGTTGACTTTGTTAGAACTATTACTATAGAAGTAATTCAGATGACAGAATCCTAAATTTAACTTGCTTTTCTAAAAACAATTTATTTTTCCTTTAGCTTCAAGGATTAGCAGTGGGGAATAGGGCGTTCTGAAAATCAGAAAAAACATACCAGAGGAGTTGCTGCTTTCCAGCGAGGCGCATGGAAAATAAGGTTTTTATTTCAGTGACCTCTCTGCTCATTGGAAAACTCTGGGCTAGTGGATTTCATGATCTGGAGGCTGTGATGCTCTCGAGTTACAGTGAATGACGAGGGTCGGTTGTTGGGTAGAGGATGCTTTCTTACCGGCCTCAGGAGTGTTAAGGAGGCATTGCGTCCATTCTCATTAGCACACGTCATTTTTTCCAGTTGGGTCATGTTTAAAGAATACCTCCTCCAGACCTCCAATTGTGTAAAGCACAAAGGAATGCAGAGCTTTTAGAGTCAGCTTTAACATGGGTTGTAGTTGTAGCATGATCAGTGGCCACACTTTGATTCCTACAAGGTATGTTTAACACATTTCTTACAGACAAGGGTTCTGTGTCTTATGCCTCCCCGCTTCGCTAGTGTTTCTCTATTCGATTCTTCTTGCCTTCAGTTCTGTGTGGCATTAAAAATAACACTAAATAGGAGGGCAGAGACCTGCGCTGAGACCCCAGTTCTGCCACAACCACCTGCAGAACTATTTGCAAACATTTTCATTTATTCAACAGAATTTAAATGAACACTTTTTACATGGCAGGTAACAGAGATAAAAAAATGTACGGGACATGGCTCTTTCGCTACTTACAGTCAAGGGTCGAGAGAACTAAGCACACATACACAAATAGAACATGAAGTGACTTCTTCTTTCTGGATCTCTTTTGCATATGTAAGAGCCAGAACTGGGCTAGGTGCTAGCCAGGATCCCTTCTGAGGCTAGCTTGTAGTCATTCATATGAAACTTACTAAACATCCAATAATCACTCATCCAACTGAAGGTTGGCAAATATTTCCCCTTTCCCCCCAGTTTCTTGGGGCTGCCATTGAAGATGAATGAGGCAATATCTACAAAATGCTTTAATAAGCAAGTCGGAGGAAGATATTATATAAGTTTGATGTATTATTATTAATGGAGAAATGAAAACAAGGACTGATGTTTTCAGAGCCAGAACAGATGGCTCTTTTGTTTAGAATTTGAGTATAAAGGAGAGAGAAAAAGAGATGCTTGCCATATTGTTTAGGCCCTGACTGTGAGTGACTTTAAAATGCCAAAACAATCTGGTTAGGAAAGTCCCCTGGATTCAAAATAGCTCCTACACTGATCAAACTATAATTAATATAACAAAAAATGACAGTAAGAAAAATCCTAATAAGAAATGCCACGGTGACAATTGACATAACCTAACAAAAACTCCCATTTTTGCATCAACTCTAGAAACTTAATTTTTCCTGTCTTCAGGAGTTATACCACACAGCGGAACAAATTAGTGGGAACGGATTTAAAACTGTTTCTTTCTAAAGTCATCCCCGCCCCCCAAGTTATTTAAGTTTCCCATGACTCATAAAGGAAATCTTCAGGATTCACAAGAAGTTGGCAATCCTCTCCCACCTGTGCTGTTGGATACTGATAGAAAATGGTGTGATTTGGGGCAGTTTAATTAGAGAGTGACCCTCAGAACACTGGGCGGTGTTGCGGAAGGCTAGATCTGGGAGGGGCCTTTGAGAAGCTTTGTGAAGTGTTGTGAAATGGTTTCTTTCTCTCTCTTCCTTTATTTCTTAATTTCATTTGACCCTTCTCTGCAATACACAGTTGATTTACTTACACTTTTGGCTTGATGCTTAGCCTCTGGGTGCCCATCACTCTGAGATGTGGGTCATAGGCCCCTAGGCTGGGAGTGTTTGGTGAAACATACTAGGCCCTTAGTCCAGTGTGCTGTCTGTCCTGTGGTGTGACCAGTCAGGGAGACGATGTCTATCTGGGCCTCAATTTCCCCATTGTGGAAAAAGGAGGTTTGCTAGAATGCTTATGCTGGTACTTACCTGAGTTCAGATTCACATCATTTTATATACAGCTGTAGAAAGGCTGGAATGACTTTTAATTGGCGGAGTGTTTAGAAACAAACATGCCCCCTCAAGACAACAAAAAGATGAGGTGGCAATTACCCAGATGGAAGTAGCAATCCAGGCCTCTTGCTGAAATGACTCTCCACTCCCTGCCAGCCTGGGGCAGCAGCATGGCATAATTGGGGTGACCGTCCATTCCAAGGTCCAGAAGGCTTGAGGAGAAACACCCGGATTTCTAGGTTCCAGTCCTTCCTTTGTTGTGAACCCTGTGTTACCTTCTCCAAGGTTTCTTCCAGATGGAATTTGCTGATTGGGCTGAATCATTAAAGCAACCTGAAGACTTTCTGCCCTGCCTTCAAGGCTGAGGCTTTGCTTAGAATACTCTAAGAGGCTCCCTGTGGTGTGTTAACTATATCTCCATTAGAGCCTAATTCCTTTGACCTTGGATTTGAGCTGGCAGTGTTGCTGTCAGCTAGAGAGGCACCCCTTTCCATGTCATCTTGGTCACTCACCCTCTTCCCTCTGAGTAACCCTCTCTCTTTAAGCTTTTGGTGTTCATAGCTCTCCTTCGCCTTGACTATGCTGCGTGCTTACTCAGTAGTATGTGTTTGTTTTCTGTCCTAGACTGTCAGCTCAGCCATGTGCCACTGGTTTCTGAAGCCTCAGCATGTTTGTAGGTAGCTGATAGGTAGTTCATTTTCAATATATGTCAGTTGAATGAATGAATGGTGGATGGATGACCCTTTCTCCTCACTAGGTGGTGAGTTCCTTAGGGGCATGGGCCATGACTAATAAGTTTTTCTCTCTGAGAGCATCCAGCCTAGGATTTGGAACACAGTATTTAATCAACTGCTGCTTGGTGAATTGTGTGAAGAAGGGTGGAGATGGATGCAAAGCAGAGAAGGCATACTTAGATGTAAATAATTTAGCTTGGTCACATTCAGTATGTTTGGAAAATTGTGCAGACAGAGGACATAGAGCATTTGTGGGTCTCTCATTGAGCACTCTGGGGTGGGGGTGATTGTTCCTGCCCCTTTCCTCACTCACATTAGGGACCCTTCACTGGCTGGGCTAGTGACTACTGGTCTCTCATTCTTGGTGTGTTGCTCTTGTCAGTTTTTTCCCCTCTTCCTTGCACTCAAAATTCGAGGCTTGAATAACGGTAACTTGTTTGCAAAATTCTGCCTCATTTGATTTCAAATAGTTTGTGGGTAGGGCTGTTTTTTTCTCCTGATTGTGTTCCCCACGGGTTCTGGCACAGAACTCTCCACAGAGAAAATGCTAGTAAATGTTTGCACACTTGACTTTCCTTCCAGTCCTTTGCCTTCCTATTGCCTTTCACCCGCTTAGGAGCCGGCTTGTATGGTGATGGGGCCAGACAATATACATGGCAAAATAAACTTAGCAATGAAATAACAAAACTTGTTTCCTTCTTCAATCTCCGTATTTCTTGTAGATCAAAATAGCTTTGCTTTTGGGTGTGCCTTGCCTAATTAAAAAAAAAAAAATTAAATAATGGTGAATATATTGTGCTACTCTTAGTGTTCTCCCTTGATGACATCTTGATATGTTAGGGAAACAAAAAGATTTCTGCTTCATGACCTTGTTTGTTGAATTATCTATTCAAAGTTTTTCATTTTACTTCTTGCCTGATACTGTAAAATAGTGTGAAATGATGTGAAGCTTTTCTAAAAGAGAAATGACTTAGAAAATTCCCTGGATGGTCTATCTGCTGCTTAATTGTTTTGTCATCTAGAGTGAGTTTCTTTATCCTTGTGATTTCTTTATTTCTAAAATGAGAATGGTGAACACAATGATGTTCATATCCTTTTTATTTTGTATATTAACATTAAACCCATAATTCCAGAGGACTTTGGAAACAGTTATTTCAAGGTATGTTTCATTTTTCTGCCCTTTAGGTGGGAGTGGTCACCCCCAAGTCCCTATAATCATCAACCTCAGTAATTTTTAAAAGGTCCAGAAGCAGACACCCAGAGAATCTTGTACCTAATTTGTGTTTAATGTCCTTTGCCCCTTCTTAGATCCAAAACTCAGGTTTTCATATTTAATTATAAGAACTTCTTTCCTTCTTCATAAATGATGTACCAACTGTGTTTTATTTTTATTTCCTGAAATCTTCTCTGAACTTTCCACATCTTAGTAATTTAAGCAGACAAAATAGGACTTGTGATCTCAAACATTACTTTCTAGTTCCTACACTTGTTACCTCAGGATTAACTTTTTCCCTGGAAGAAGGTGAAAACCTGTGAGGCTCTGAGGCTCTGAACATAGGTGTCTGGAATACACCCACTTTCCTACCCTCTGAATACATGAGATACGGTGGAGGGGCTCAAATATTTATCTAACTAATTCAAGCAAATTCTTTAATTCTCACAAAACTAATCTTCTTACTTTGTGATTGGGAGAATGAAGGTGTAGAGGCTATAAATATCTTGCTCAAAGTTACTAATCCATTAAGTGACTTAACTATTTACCTCAGCACCTTCTCAAAGGAGAAATTATGTGATCTCAGTCTCTTTGGCTAGAGATGAATGAACTTAGAGCCTAGAGGGGTCTCCCACTATGTCAAGGGGATTCCGACTGTGTCAAGTCACTCAGGTAAACCCGAACAGGAACTATGTTCAAGTCTATACATAAAGATCTGACAGGAAAGCCTGTGATCTTCAGAAGTCAGAGAGTGTGTCAGTGTGGAGTGTGGAGACCTTAGTGTGACTGAACTCAAATCAAGTGAGCATTCTGAGCCTCATGGGTCTTGTCTGTGAAGTGGGTAAGGACCTCTTTTCTGCGTGATGGCAGTTTGTCCAATCTCTGGAGAGTCTTCCTACCCTAGGATCAATGATTCTGTGAATAAACACAATCCACAACCAGGTACAAGTTGCCAGGTACTTTGGTAGGGAAAAAAATGTTGAGGCTATTTTTATAGCCTTAAACTATTTATAAATTAGTTGGTAGAACAGTATTAATTCTGAAAAGGTAGGTCATACTTATATATAGAGGAGGTAAATTCCAACATTCATGCTTGCAAAATACTTTCAGTGTTATTAATTTTTTTCTTTAGAAATTGATTTGTCATTTCATTTTATAGAAACTGAATCACTGAGAGAAATAAAATGCTATCAGAGTCCATCTAAGGACACTGTAAGGCAGCAGATGGTGAAGATTTTCCTAGAATTTAGGAGCTGCACAGACATTTAGAATCTTCCAGTCCAGTGGTTTGCAACCTTGTCCACCTGCTCAGATCTCCCAAGGAACTATTTTAAAAGCCCTTTTTCCCTAAGATGCACACCTGAATCACAATGTCTGTGGGTGGGACCTGAGCTTCAGTTTTATTTTAACTCTCTTTGGAAAAACCATTGATCTAGCAAATCATGAGCTTTGATTTGCTTCAGTGACCATGACTTGTCTAACATCTTACTCCATGGGCCATCTTCTGGGTGTTCGCATCGCTGATACCCACGTGAAAACTGCTGGGTGATAGAGAAATGCACTCAAACAACGTGCATGCACTAGACACTACTTAAAAAGTTCCTAAGTTCTGTGAGGACATGAAATAAATGTGTAAAGGAAGAGAAGAAGTTAACATTTTTTACATTGGGACGTGACTTCTTTTTATATTTCTAAGAATGTTTACAAATGATAGCACAGAATATATTTCATTGCTTTTGTTGCTCAAGGTCTTTTTAAAGTATGTGTAATAAAATACCATTTAAACTAACTGACCTTTATATTTTAATGCTTTTTGGAAGGGAACAATACCTAGTATTCAGCTGCAGTATAATTTTATATTCCTCCATATATATATCTCCAGTCAGCAGAGTGCAAGTGCCTGTTTTGGAATCAAAGGGCTGAGAGTTTTGCTGCCTTCCCAGATATTTTACCTGTTTCTGTTTAAACATCAGCTTCTATTTGGTTGATGGCTCTTGACCTCATAATGTCTAACCTTCATATCTTTTTTTTTTTTCCCCTCTCTAAACTTATCCAAGAAGGAAACTTCAAGGCCTCATTCACTGATTTTTCCTTCTGCCGGGAAGTTCAGGTGTTCGATACAAGGCAGCACAGGTGACCTGGTCCATATTTTGACAGTAAGTGTCCCCTGCCCTGCCCCCCATCCATTTGGCAAAACCAAGCCTCAGAGGACCCTGCTGGTAGATTAAAAAAATTAAAAAATAACTGAAATATATCTTTTTAGTTATGGCTCATTTCCCAACTCTAACCTTGCTGCTTCCTGGGGTGAACTGGAATTTCGGAGGCTTTAATCGACCCCTATAGATCTGTAATCCTAGCCATGGCTAGATGCTCACCGTGGCCTTGTCAGGTGTTGCTCTCCCCCAACAGTTTTAGAAGCAGACATTACAGACTTTTTCCATGTTAAGAAATTAAAATTCTTTGCATGGCTATAAAATGTATATGCACATAAATATTCCATGAAATGGAGTAACTTGGACTGAATTTATTTATTTTCATATCCTCTTCAGAAATAGAGCTAATTCTTAATAACTACTTTTTTCACATCTCTTTCTCAGGGGTTATTTTTTTCTTGAACTTTTTATTGTAATGATTTTAAACTTTTTAAGAAGTGACAAGAATGAGAATATATTCTTATTTATAGCTTGAAGTATACACATGCTTTTATATAGATTCATCCTTTGTTAACATTTTCCCCAGTAGCACATACACCTTTTCAATATATGTATAATCTCTATATGTATTTATAAACTTGTTCTAAAGTGTTGGTGAGTGAATGGCTACATACTTCATGACACATCCTGGCCCTTTATCACTAAACACAATGTAGACTTTGTAAGAATGAGGACACCATATTCTTGACATACTTACTAACTTTAGGACATTAACATGGATTCAGTTCTTTAACTTACTGTCTATACTCATTTTGTCCAGTTTCTTTTGCCACTAGTAGAGTTCAGTCTAAGGTCAGGGAGTCAGTCTAATCATCATGTCTATTTAGTCCCCGTTAATCTGAACACTCTGCAACCTTTACTTGTGTTTTATGGCATTGACACTTTTGAAGAATACAGTGCCCCTCCCCCCCCTTTAAAAAATGTAGTATTTCTCATTTTGCGTTCGTCAGTTATTTCTCATGTTTAGATTCCATGGTGCATTCCCTGGTGATGTTTTTGTCCTCAGGTTCCGCCCAGGGAGGCACATGATGTTGATTTTGATTTCCTGGTAAATATGGTGTTCCATCTCTTCATCATGCAGTCAGTCTTTTTCCCCATGCAATTGTTAAGCAATCCATGAGGAAATGCTTTATGCTAGATGCTCATCAAGATTTCCCCACCTAAATTTTTGTTGTACCAACCTTTCCCACGATGGCTGCAAATTTATGACTTCTCATCTTTAGCTGCCCCTTTGCACTTTCTTTCAGCATTCTGCATTCTACTCTAAATAAGGTCCTTCCCTTCTCTCTGTCTCTCTCTGTGTTACCAGCATAGGTACGGACTTCCAGATTTCTCATTCAATCTTGTCTAATTCATTGGTGTTGAATTTGTTAGTGCTATAATTATTTTGATGCTCATATTGTTCCAGATTTGTCTAGTGGGAATGCCCGTAAGTTGGCTTCTGTGTCTTTGTGACTGTGCCTGTCTGTTGTTCTTAGCTTTTATTTACCTGCTAGGATAAGAAGATGCTCTAGTTTCATCTTGTTTCTTGTCTGTCCCAGCTCTGAAGTCAACCATTTCTTTTCTATGGCCTGAATTTGTTTAGGTATAAACTTAGTATTTTATTTTACCTTTAAAATGATATCCGTTTTCAGTTTTCTATGGTAAATATTAAAAGATAGAAATTCACTCTTTTCTCCCAACTGTATATCCAGTAGTAACAGAGCTATTTATTAGATAATTGATCCATTTTCCATGTAATTGAACTATCACAAAAACTCAGCAGCTGCTTTTATGTGAACAAACTGATCTTAAAGTATATATCAGAGATAACTACTATTACCAAAGAAGAACAAGAGACAGGCCATGATAACTTACCAGCTCTAAAAAAATATTATGAATAATTAATTTTTCATGGTATTTGTATCAGACAGGACAAATAGGTCAGTGGCACGGAAGATCCAAAAATGATACCCAGCATATAAGAGAAGTAGATGTCCTGTTTTGATTTTTTTCTTTTCTTGTTAGTGGAGGATAGTATTGGGGACCAATATTTGAGTGCTCGGTTTGCTCTTTGCTGTGGTGGTACTTTTGGCCCTACTTAGGCCCCTTCGGTGACCAGAGTCAGGAGCTTTGAGACATGAAAATACAGAGGAATATGCATCTGTATGACACCTACATATGCACACAGACCTGTAACTATATGGATGTGATACATAAAAGTATATCCAGTGAACAGTAATTTTTTGTCCACATCACTGTACAAAGCAAACTTCATAAAAAGAGTTCAGGAATTGTTTGTGATGTCCTTTCCCTAAATTGAACTGTACCCTAAAATTGAGGGTATATTGTTAAATACTATGCTCTTGAATTACCTTTATGAACTAACTCCCCACCCTCCTGTATCATTATGCCATTATCTGAAATATCAGTGGACTTCATTGTTTTAGTTTGCTTTCAGTTCTACTTTCCCTCCTTCCCACCCATGCTTTGTTGACATAATTTTGCTTTTTGAATATGTAAAATATTAGCATACTTCTAAATGTCAAAACTATGCAAATAGGTATATGAGACAAGTGCTGCTCCTTCCAAAAATATATCTTCTACCCTTTTACCCTCTATACCTCTTGTAGATAACCATCCTCATTGTTTGATATGCATGTTTTCATTTTTCTCTTTTCTTACACAAAGGGTAATATAATATGTGCATGCTCTTTTGCACTTTGCTTTTTTTTAAAGAATTCTTTTCTACTTTTCTGTCACCCTCCTTTCCTCACTTCCCTCTTCCCTTCCCTCCCTTCATTTTTTTCTGTCTCTCCTGGTATCTCTTTCTTTATGCCTTTTCTTCTTTCTCTCTGTCTCTGTCTCTTGTATTCAGCTCTTTTCCTGTGCTTGGACAGTTGAGTAGTTTCCTTCAATTATGCAAATGTATGTCAATATCTTTGGAGTTGTATCTTTAGACTATATTCTTAGACATGGGAATGCTGAGTCAAAGGCTAATGTTTTATTATGTAAGCAGTGCCTAGTTTACCCCTTTTCCATGGGGGTCTCCCACCAGCACTCTCAATCACAGAGTATGTTGTCAAGCTTTTGACTTGTTGCCAATAGGATAGGTAACAAATGACAGCTCGGTTGGTGTAGTTTTCATTATCATATATCCTACATCTTGTTTGTGCTTGAAGACTATATTAATATTATAAATTCCTTTCTTTTTGGTGAATGGTCTATTCATGTCTTTCACCCATGTTTTTATCGGACTTTTGGCCTGTTATCCTCAAAAAAAAAAAAAAAAAACCTCTTTGTAAAGTAGGAATATTAACCCTTAATTTAAGAAATATTATTTTAAATATTTCACAGTTTGTTATGTCCTTAGACTTTGTAGTTTTTTCCCCTTTTTCTTATGCAAACTTATTACATTTATATAGTCAAACTTAACAATCTTCTCTTTAATTTCTGCTACATCTTGATGATAGTTATAAAACATTTCCTAAGGCCCATGTTCATGCTTGTATTCTTCCAGTTCTTGCATAGTTTCATTTTTCACAGTTAGATCTCTGATTCATTTGTGGTTTATTCTTATGTGTGATGTAATAAATGAATCTAATTTTATCATTTTCCAAATGGCTATCTAGCGTTCCAACAACATTTAATAAGAAAATTCTTGGCTTCTGTGATTTGAGATTGGCAGTTTTTTAGCCTGCACCATGACTAGGTGTGAAGGAGAATGAATGTTGGTGAACAGTGGAACAGGATGATGCGAGGAAAACAAGGGTATAGCTAGGTAACCTGATCAGCTGGGGTCTGATCAGAACCCACATCTCCTGACTTTTTACCTAGAACTTTCCCCTTTATCAGCCAACCTCTCTGATACATTTCTCCTTTCAATTAATGGATGCCCATATTTACAACAAATGGTGTTTAAAATCAAAGAGGTCTTTAGGGATTATCTGTGCTTTCTCTCTTCTCAGTAATCCGTATCCACTCCTCCTCCGGAAATAGATTATGGAATTTGGTGGCACAAGTTTCTGTTGTGAGCACCTGTGACTCCGTGTCTGTTGACACTGGCTTTTGGTCACATGTTGATTAATCATTGTACCCTTTTGCCAACAGCTCGTGTTTCAGTGATGCCTGTTTGTAGGCCTTGGCCTCATTGGTTGAGAAGTGAACTCTAGATTTTGGCTTTTTGGGGAGCAGAGGCTGGTTTTACAAGTCCATAATTTTCTTCTAAGTTAGGAAATATACCAAAGTGGCTAACTTCTAGGTTTTGGGGAATGAGAAATTCAAAATAAGTTAGATTTTTATTCAAAGCTTAAGAAGAATTTATTGATTTTCATGAAAAACATAATAAACATCCCTGTTTTTTAATAAAGAACTTACCTAATTATCATTTAATACTGATATGGTTATTATGTGCTTGAATTTTGTGAAATGTCAGTATTCTCTGATCTGTTGATTGGTATTTCATGAAAAAGGTCTTTTTTTGTGGTCAGACGTATTTGGGAGATGCCAATTTAAGCATATTAATGTATGTCTTTTTACTATAGGACTTCTCAAATTTATTTGACCAGGAACAAAATTCTGTTCTCCTCCCCCTTCCTGTACCCATAAACACATTTGATGCTTTGATCTGCTTAGTCAAGTTTATTAGGGCTGAAATAATATATAGAATTAGGATTCCACATTTGCTTTTTGTTATATTATTTCTTCCTAAATTCTAAAAAAATAAGCTATATAAAGGTATATATTGTGTCTGTTTTAATCAATACAGATGTACAAACACCTACCATAATGCTTGGCATACAGTGGGTGCTCATTTGAGTATTTCAGAGCATGAAGCTTTCAGCTATCATTTAACTTGTTGCAATGTTTGGATTCTTCTTCCAAATCTATATGCTTTTACAGCAGTTTCTTTCTTTTTAGTCTAAATATGCAGATAAACATATTTGCAAAGAATTATGTATATAACTTCCTGAGCTCTCTAGAGGTATAAAGCTTAATTATGAATCATTATTAAATACATTATTTAATCAATGCTGCTTGTCACCCAGGAACGAGGCACACAGAATTGTCCTTGGGAAAAGCATCTAGTTCACAAGGTAATGTCTGCAGTTGGAAGCTTGACTTTTATGCTTTTTCAATTAGGAAATTGTGCATCTTCTATGCTTGAATAGCTTTTCTGATCAGCAGCCACTTTGATGTACTCTAGTTTCAGCTTCTCTGAGAGATGACCTTTTATCTCCTGAAGCTTGCCCAACCTTCCCTGCACCCCCTGCATCCCAACCTGGATCCCACAAAGAACCCTATAGTTTACCTTGGTTGTTCTCAACCATATGTATATATGCACTTAGGTACACACACACCCCTTCTGAGTAAGGAACTGGGTTATCAAATATCTAGGTTTAATACAGGAGCTTTCTGGTATCTCAAATTCTGAGGCTATTAGTTTCATTTTCTTTTACTTTCAATTTCCATCTTTGGAATATGAGTGCTTTATTTTCAACATTTTTTTGGTGCTTTTTTTGAATATACCATTAACTTTCATTGTCAAAAAATTGGAAAGCATAAAAAAGTTTAAGGAACAAAGTCTAGATTGCTTGTAATTCTATTATCCCAAAATAGTGTTATAGTGAATAGTGTTCCTGTGTGTGTGTGAGCGCGCGTGCATGTGTGCGCAACACGTGTGTGTATACACTGCAGACTACTGCTCTTTTTTTTTTTTTAAAGAGCAACTCATTTCATTCTTTTTTTTAAGATTTATTTATTTATTTATACAAGCATTGGGTACAGTCAGAAGCGCGGGAGGGTGAGAGAATTCACCAGAGCCAGAGCGGGGAGCAGAGCAGGCAGAAGGACCGAAGTACACTGCTGAGGGGAGCAGCGGGTGGCAGGAGAGGTCTGTGCGCCATGCGGGACCCTCCTCCAAGACTGGGAAGCAGCCGGGGATTGAACTAGCACTGCAGAGGCTGCGGGCAGCTTCGCACCCCAGCGCTCAACCGCTGCGCCACCGGGGAGGCCCTGGGACTTGCTTTTTAAGTCAGTCCTCCATCATTAAATGTGTTCTGAACTTTTAAGATTAAAATTAATATTATAATATTTACATATTGCAATGTTCAACAGTTAACCATTACTTAGTGCCTACAAGGGATATTATTGTGTATATGAGTCAGTGATTGTATCTTCATTCATCTTTGTGCTTCAGGGTCTTACTTAGGAACACATGTACATGTGGTCTTTGCTCAGTAAATGCATGATGAATTTAAGGGCTAGACATTAAATAGATAGGCAAGAGTGGACCTGCCTATCTGTTCTTAAGAAATTAAACTCTACAAAGTATGTATTCCAAAATTACAGAAGAAGACAAGAGCCAAATAGATGAAGCAGCCCTTATAATGAGCGGGGAGAATTCATTAAGATTTTACCCATTCAGTAGGTATTGCTTATGGGGATTGGGGATTGGGAAGTGCCTGCCAGTTATGAGACATGGCCTCACTTTATTGTATGGTCAGCTCAGTTTGCATCTGGTCCTCATTATTTTAGACTGGGAACTCCCCATTCTCCTTTTCAAAAATAGCAAATCAGGGTTTCAATGGTGCGATAGGGAGGAAACTGGCTTGCCATAGTCAAATGCAGAAGGCAGCCCTTGATCCACTCCATGCCATTTTCACACATGCCTGGGAGCAAACACTCTGCATTAATCGACTTTCTGGTGTCTGCTGTCTGCCTGGGATGCTGGGAAAATGGAATTGGCTGTCAGAGGCATTGCAGAGTGAAGGAAGTATCAGAGCAAAGGATTTGAAGACTCTGAAGAAGAATATTTCTTGCTCCACAGGCATCTTCCTCTTCAGGGCTCCAACAACCTCGTGCTTACCAGGCACAGTGGGTAGAAGTCCTTCAAGGCTTCTCTTCAGGTGAAAGATGTGGCATGTATAAGTTGAATGATCAAAAATCGCCCAGGGCAACCATTACCAAAGGGTCATTACCTTCCCGCAGTGGCACCTCCTAACAGGACTCCGAACAGAAACTGCTCCTAAATATTTAGGCACCCAGAAGCCTTGTCTTTTTCATACTCACCAGTCACAGCAGAATCTTTCTTTTTCTGTGTTGTGTTGGATAAACATTTAGATAAATCATCCCATCTAGAATTATTCCTACCTCATGTCAGGGAAGTTATAACATGTTTGAGTGGCTTGCTTAAGTATTATTCCCGTCAAGTCTTCTTGGGAATGCATTCTCTGTCTTGATGAAGATCTGGAAAACATCTTGTTGCTGCAGCAACAAGGTTATGAACCATTTTGTGGGACTGGATACATCTTTAGTTGGTTGAGCTCATTTTCTATATGTGGATTCATACTGGAAAAGGCGCAAAGAGGATACAGAATAGCATAAAGCCAGAGGCCGTGCTGGCAGCTCTCATTGTCTCATCTAGTCTTTTTACCAACCAATCACAATTTAGATGTTTCCCTATTTTACAGAAGACAAAACTGAGGCCCAGAGTATTTATGTTA
Source organism: Talpa europaea (assembly GCF_964194135.1). Taxonomy (NCBI): domain Eukaryota; kingdom Metazoa; phylum Chordata; class Mammalia; order Eulipotyphla; family Talpidae; genus Talpa; species Talpa europaea. The sequence continues at coordinate 113,015,495 of NC_140070.1, read as the reverse complement.
CCATCCTTGGTCATAGAGTAACTAGGCACAGAACTGAGACTGAGCACTGGGTCTGGATAGCCTTGGGACTGGTGACTTTTCCTGTGCATCATGCTATGGGATGTGTGTTCCAGAGTATCACTCTTTCTCTACTCTTGGGCATGCAGCTCCATTTGGGACTTGGGTGTCCTTGTGTGAAGGCTTTCCTAATGCCATACTTCCTCCTCCCCGCCAACACACAATCCAGTACAGACCTCTGTGATTGCTGTTCTGATTGGTTGTGCATAATTGTCTCCAGCGCTGCATGGGGAGTGTGTCCAGATGCCTGAGTAGAGTGTTTGATTCATGGTGGGCTTTTGATACATACATATTAAAAATTCCAGTTGTTGCCCCATGTCAGTTTCCATGCTAAGACACTAAAGATCTAGAAGTGCCCAATTGGAATTAGGTAACTCAGTTACTCTTAAGAATGCACTGACTTTGGCTTTTGCAATTAATATTTGGTCTAAAGTTGCTTGCATTAGCCTTTGGAAGGGTAAACTAGCCAGGTGCCTATCAATGACACTTGTACCACATAGGTTTCTGTCACATCAGTAATGCATTTCATATTTGTTTATTTTGGATACTACCTTCCAGATAATATCTGGATAATTAAGTTCATTTCCAGATATTAATTTTCAAATATAAGTGAAGCATTACATGTAATTTAGAGTGCAAAATCTTACGTGCATTATTCCTGGGATATTCTCCAAATCTATTGACATATAAAGGTATTTATCATGAGTAAAATGCTGTAAAATTTAATGGTGACTGTGAATGCTATCAGTATGGCTAATATAATTGCTAAGAACTTCTAAATAGTTAAACAACTACAAAGATAGATTAACAGGTAAAATAGTATTAGATTAGTTTAATGTTGGTTATTGAGCATAGTAGCTAGATAACTGGGAAGAACATCACTTAGCTAACAAATGTTTATAAAAATATATCACTGAGCTATCAAGAGTTTATAAAAATATAAATTGTAATAGAGGTAATACTATGAGATTACATTGTATCATAATTATAATTATTAGAGAATTGCTTGGTGAATGCATTTATAACATTATACAGGAGTACCATTAAAAACTGTTTTCATGTTTTAACTCTTTAATTTTATTTAAGATCATAAATCGTTCCAGAAGAGACTTTCTAAGAATCTTTCACATTTTTGAAGATAAAGAGTGTTCCAACTTTGTCCCTTCAATGTTTCATGTTTAGGAAAACCTCAGTCCATCAACATCAATGCGAATTATCTTCAACATAAATAAATTTTATATTTGTTCTTGCATCAAGTAAGTTTAAGTGATGGTGTAAAAGATTTCAGCCTCAGCTTTGACTGAATATTGATTATAACACACAACTATTTGGCATTTGGCCCAAATAGTTAATGGGTACAAATCTCCTATCAGTGGATCTTTATGCTTTTGTACTGGGAGTTGACATATGGGTGTATCAAAGTCAGACTGGAACAAATCCCTCACATTCATTTGGTTCAGATTGTTTCCATGGACACCGTCCACTAATTCTCCAGTAATCTTTAAGGAAGTCAGGGAGCATCACCCTAGTAGAGAGAGGGAATTTATGACTTTAAGAGAGGTGAAGGACACCTGTAGTGAAGGGCACCGTGTTGTGATGAATCTTGCACACCTGACACCACTTATCCCCCCACCCCCGCCGCCACAGTGCTCAGAATCCCACAGACATTGCTTTTAGTCTTGTCTCTATAGCCATCCCTGGCATTGGCAGAATAAGGCATGTCATTTCCATACTGCCAGTCTTATAAGAAATGTTCGTAAACTCATTAATTTAAGTCTGTATTTATAGTTTTATTGTGACCACTAACTAATGACTTCTTAGTTTAATAGAACTGGCCTTCATGAGTATGGACGTGCACTTGATGAACCCTGTGGCTCCAGGCAAGCCTTGGTTTCCTTTCTTATCTGCACAGTGTGGAGGATGGCCATGTCACCTCCGGTGTCCTCCTTTTAGTTTTGCCGTTCTGTCCAACGATAAGGGTTGAATAGAGGAAAGGCGAGACCTAACAAGTGTTGAAGTCCAAGACAATTTGTGTTTGCTGAGAAGCATGACTCAGGGCAATAAATGGACATCTAGTTTTAAACAGGCTGGTTTTAGTTGACATTGAGGTGTAAATAGTACTTATGCCTGGTTTATGAGATATGAAATTGGTTGTCTACTAAATATACTTCTCATTTTTGTCTTCAGTTTGTGGTTTGTTCATGGAATGTAATTTTGGAGATAATTTCAGGTTAGTTTATATGCTCAACAATAAGAATATAGCATTTGCTGTCACTTATTGAACATGCAGTGTGTGCCAGACATTCTACACACACCATTCCTAATTCCAAAAGAATAACAACACGTAAGATACAGATTCTAATTCCCACTTTCACAAAATGGGGAACTTGGGATCAGAGAGAACAGCTTGGCATAAGTTCCCATAGAAAGTGGCAGAACCACTTGCCTACTTGCAAAGACATCCCCTACTTAAATTAACAAATAATGTGGAAGGCTGGAAATGAATGTTCTCATCCTCTTCCTTCTCCCTGTCCTGTTTCCATGACCAGCAGACTTTGAAATGAGCCAGTGCTGGCTCCTGCTGCCCAGGTGTCCTTGACTGGAGTTCTGATGTGGGGACGCATCTTCATGGATGATGTGATGGTGATGATCCTCCTGTGGCACCTGTTGGCAGGCCCAGGGGATCTTGACACCCCTCTACAAAGAGCTCACCTGGATCTCTCAACCAGAGGGAAAGCAACCTTGAAAATGAATTGGTGTGTGATGAGGATTCCTGTGATACTTCACCTGAACTGTCAGTCAATTCTTCCCTTGTGCTTGACCTCATGCATCCCTTTGAACATTTTATGCAAACTTTCAACAATGATTGTCCACCCTCAATCTACATTAAAACCACCTGGGGAGCTTGCAGTGATAACCATGCCTGGTCTCCCCCCATCCGGACTCTTACCCTCATCTCTGTGCATTCCCTCTACACCCAGTCATTCTGATATGAGTGGGTTGGGGTGGTGTGTGCTAACTACTCCAGGAGGTTCTACTGTCTGACCTGGGAGGAGAACCAATGTTTTAGGGGCAGAAAGCCCTCTCTTTACTCTTTAATGGTGCCACATCAGTTTTTTTTTTTTTCCTTCACCAGGGAACCCTCAATCTTATGATGTCTTTATCCCATTGAGAGTTAGAATTCACTTAACAAAGACATTCATGCGTGTTGAGGAGGCTTTGGCTGTGGAGAGGGTATTACAGGCATGGACATAGATGCTGACTTTAGTGGCCCCAGAAATGAGCTGTTTTGGGTTGAATCACCAGGAATAACGAAAGACAGATTCTTGGCTTTTGCATCTTCCCTCCTAATTTTTAGTATCTCCATCCCAACCAGGTTTTCACCATTAAGGGTCTGTACTGTAGTTTGTGCAATGTTCATTGTCACTTCCAAAGATTTTACTTGAACATATTACAGCTTTTTTTTCCCACTAACTGGAATATGGCTTTGGAGTCTCTTTATTTTTTGTTTGCTAATTTAATGTACTGCTATATTTAAGAGGAAACTTCTGTTGAAATAACCACATTGGCACACAGTAGTCATCCGAAGGCACCACCTTGCTCTGCTGGAAGTACACCCAGACCCCCTAGCCTGACATTTTCGTTCTCACCAGCATCCCATAATGCAGTCTTTGTCTTCAAAATTAAGGCTGCTCTTTGCTGTCCTGAGCTCCAGCCCCCTGAACTGTACCCTGGACCAGGATCTGTCCCCTCCCTGCCTTTGTTCCTGTGTCTCATCCTGCTGAGACATTGACTCTGTCCTGAAGCCTCCCCTTATCCCAGCAGCTAGAAATAATCTTTCCGTTCCTAGAACCCCCACCCTGCATTGAGCGGGAACACTTTTAGACTTGTCACATTGTACCTCGAGACATTTTTATTTATGCGATTATAGTTCCTCCCCTTTGTGAGTTTCTGGAGGGTGGGGCAGCCTCTTAATTTGGGTGTCTCCTGCTGTGCAGGAATATTGAAGGCATTTCCTAAATGTTTTTTGATTCAGCGTGTTACTTTTAGCTCAACTCAGCAGTTGTCCAAAATTAACCTCATGAGATATTGGTAGCTGTGGAATAAGTTTGGAGAGGTCTACGGTGATAGAGTGAAATCCAGTGACCTAGTTACAGAATATCCCCTGCAGACCTACTGGTAAGGTAGGCTCTTGTTTAGACTCTGTGAAAGGACAGTCTGGCATATTTATGGTGGTGGCTGTTTGCATGTATTTTCAAATGGTACTCTTTTTTTTTTGAATTATAAAAGCAATGCATATTTAGGTAGAAAATTCAGAAAATGTACATGGGGGCTAAAGTAAAAAAAAAAAAAATGAAAATAACCTCTAGTACCTCCACCTATTATTACGAAAATCTATCCAGTTTTAGCAGGACCATGATGTTGTAGGGGTGTCCTGTGATTGAGCAAGGAATTTATTTCATTGTATTTTTGATTACTGGTGGCAAGGCTGGTGTGTCCAATGATGGGCTGTTATTATCATCCTTATCACCGTTATCAATCATTATCATCATCATCATCACCATCATCACATCACTGAAACTAAACCAAAATTGATACTGTCACCTCTGCCACGGCCCTTAGAAGGACTTCTCAGGCTGTCTCGGAATGAAGGACCTTATATTTACAAAGTGCTTCTGATCTTTTTTTAGCAGCTGTGCCTCAACAACAGCTGTGTGAGGGAACACATCACACACAGTCGGTGGAGCTAACCCAAAAGGCAGTGTTTCTGGAGAATATGGTGATGTCCCAGGGTGTGGGGAGGAGGGGGTAGGTGGCACCTGCCAGAGGCCAGTGAGAGGCAGGGGCTGCCACCTTGTCTGGTGGAAGCCACGAGTGTGCTGAGCCTGCACCTGAGCATCCCTTCTCTCACAGCACTTTTTAACAAACTAATAGGTTTTGGCTAATTGGGGAAAAAAGGAAGAGGTGACTTTAAAAAGTGAGGGACCCCCTCCCACCAGGGTGTCTTGTATATACCAGATATGGTTGGGGGGGAAGCTGGTGAGAACTGCCTACAGGGTATGCTTTTATTTATATATATATAATTTTTTCTTCTCTTTAGGTTTTCTTTTGTTCTCTTTTGCTTTAAAATACTTATTTAAAAATGCTTTTCTAACAGTGAAAATAATTTGAACAATACAGAAAAATATAAAGCAGTGAATAAAAATTTTTCCAAATTCTTTCTTCAGTGATACTCATTAGTTTCAGGAAATACCTTTGAAAGTCTCAGTCTCTTTATGTCTCTGTCTCTATAGATATGTACATATATATGTGGCATATATATGAATGGCTGCAGTTACAATTGTATGAATAAATGTAGGCTTTACTATGATGTACCTTAATACTCAACAAGCATGACTTGAAAGACATTTTTATATCAATAAATATAGATCTCAGACTCAGTGTATAATTTTCTTTAGAACTGGTGGTAATGTTTTAAATCTTTGTATATGTGTATTTGTATATATATGTACATATCTGTGTACTCAGATCTTTGTGATTTGAAAAACAATTAAATTCTTCAGTTATCATTGGATACTATCTGCAGTTACTACTATAGTAGTTCCTAGCAGGTTCATTTAGAAAATATTGACCAGTGTGTAGAACAGGATGGACACTGCTGGGTGCTAGAACTCTGAAGTGAGGCATGTTGATGCCTCCTGTGCCCTCTGGGCTCAGACTGTAGGTATATGCGCACCAATAAGCTGCATGTGCCACTGGGGTGCTTAGGAGCACAGGGGTGGTGATGAGGGTCTCCATTTCACTTTCTATTTATGGAAATGACAAGAGTGCTTCTCACATTGCTATTGAATATTTCTTGTCAGGCATGTTTCTAGGTATTATTAAATTTGTTAATAATAATATTAGTGTTAAAACAGTGTGCCTTTTTTCCTCAGTGGAAAAAACCAGAAAAGTTAGAAAAATGAAAACCACCTTTACAGCTGCCTTTACAGGTAGCTACTATAAAGTTTTATTTGTGGAAGTGTGTTTTGCTATGTGAGCCTAGATTTTTTTTTTTGAACTCACCCTCTACAACCTAGTTCTCAGCTCTACTTTACATAACATTTCTAAAGGATTCGAGATTAAAAATAAAATATCCTATCTCAGCCAAAATGCACTTGCATTTCTTTTGACCCCACCCCCTCAGCATCCTCTCCCGCCCCCACAAGATACACACTGGGAATAGTCACTTAATTGAGAGTCAACCTCTCATTTTACAGATAGAAAAACTGAGACCTAGAACTTTTTTGAGATCTTGTTGAAAAAGAAATGGCAGCCAACACTCAAAGCCAGGCCTCCAGGCCCAGTACTTTTTCTATTCCACAGTATTACCTCCTTACTAGGTCATAGAAGCAGGGGTAGAGAGAGAACAGAAAACATGTCAGTTCCAAAGAGCGCAGCTTTTTCTCTTGTGTCCTTTAGCAGAGCTATTTCGGTGACTATTCAGTGCATGCACAATGCCGCCTCTCGGGGCCTTCTGGCTAGACTAAGAGGCCATTCACCATCTACTGCAGCCATTCTGTCCCTCCAAGGCAGGCTCCACCGTGTCCTAGGCTGGGAAACCGGATGGGAACAGACTATTGCAATATAAAAATCAAATTTCAGGGTCTGAGTGTACACAGAAAAATTTACTGCTTATCCTGTTGGCCTGTGTACATCACAATGAAACAGTGATTTATGAGTATGTAACTATCTAAAAGGGAGGCTGGTAGGGAATAGTGTTGATTCATCTCTTAATTTCTAATCCACTCAGGAACTCTAATAAGTCTTATACACTAATACAAATTATTCATTCTTGAAATGTGACTCTATTGTTTTAGCTTTTAAAACCCTCAGTTCTTTTTGCATATAGAACAAGCTTGGACTCCTCTGTCTGGTATTTAAGGGCTTCTATGATCTGTCCTCACAGACCTTTATATATTATAGAGATGTAATCATGTATTGAATAACAGTTAAGAGCCTTTAACAGTACTGCTTCACCACAAACTAACACTCTAACTGAGCAGGTTACTCAACTTCTCCATGCTTCAGTTTCTTCATGCAGGAAATAGGAATAGGGTTGTTATGGGAATTACATGGCTGACCAGTGACCATGCTATTATCCATCACGTAAGAATGCTAGATGATTGACCCTTAAACAATGCATGGTTAGGGTCACTGATCCCGTATAACTTGGACTCCCACAAAACTTAACTACAGTTGTCACTTGGCTCTACCAGAGATTGGTTTCAGGCCAACCCCTCCACCCCCTCATCCCTTCCCAATCCAAAATCCCAGGATGCTCAAGTCCTTTAATGTCAGCCATTGGTGTTGAAGATTTTCGACATCCAGGGTTGGCTGACTGGGCAACTTGCAATAAATGGACCCTCACAGTTCAAATCCACGTTGTTCAAGTTCAATGGTAAAAATATGAAATGAATACTTTTGGAGCTTCTCCAATGAGAGCATTTCCTTTTTGACCTACATTTCCAGTCATTCCTGCCTCTGTAGCTACGACCTTTACCTTCGAACTGTTGGCACTCTCATTTCTGCCTGTTCAAATCTTAGGCAGCCTTTTAAAGCTGGGCTCAAATACATCTTTATCCACTTCTTTCTTCATTCATTCACATAATCATTCATTCCTCCTTTAACAAATTTTTATGGAGGGTCTGCTGTGTGCCAGGCGCATTATCTTGGAAGGCTTCCCAGGTTCCCCGAGCAAGGGGAACGGCTATCACTTATGCCTGCCTTGGATTCTGATGACTTATCACCACTGACAGTGCTTTACATTTTGTGGTGGGCTTGTTTGACCCATTCTATAGCATATTAGCTCTGTGAGTGTAGGGTACTTATAGTAGTGCTTATTAAGCTTTATTTAAAATGAATAAATGAATATTTACCTTTGTAGGCATTTATTACCTTCTAATAAAGGCAAGAATAGGAACAAAACTGTGTTTGTGTGTGTGTGTGTGTGTGTTTGTGAGAGAGAGAGAGAGAGAGAGAGAGAGAGAGATTTTTAATTGGCTGGGTCTGAGGTTAAATGATCACTTCTCAGTTGAAGAAAGGCAAGAAGACAGGAAGGAGAGGAGAGCTGCAGACTTAGAGAGAAGCAAGATGAGAGAGAGGGTTACTCTCTGAACCATAAAGCATTCCTCCAAGAAATGTTTTTCCTTAAGTGGTATGAAATGTGAAGTGAATTGGGTCTCACTTTTCCTTTCCCTCTTTAGGAGGTTAGAGCTGGTTTTTAAAATGAGGTGGGGGAAGGAGGTGGGGTTTGGAGAAGGAAAGTGAAAATTGCTTTCTGCAGTCTCTTTGCCAAATAATTCTCTGCCGAGAAAGTTTAGAGGGAGGGCCTGCCAGAACTGATCAGCAGCACTTAGGCCAAGTTGCTATTTCTTTCGTCATTGTCCTGGTCACGCTCCATTCCCTATGCTCCCCTTCTAAACACCTTTTTCTTTGTTCTCCCTCCCTCCTCTGCCCCCCCCACCTCTTCTCCCCTTCCATCTACTCATCCTTTCTTCCATCCTTTCTCCAACTTATAAATACTTAAAGTGAAAAAACAGGTTAAAAAATCAAAACAAAACACAACGTAAGCCTATGACTTCAACCTACAGTTATTTGCCAGGTTATAAAAATGATGTGTTTCACATTTATTTACACCCCTCCTCATTTAGTCTCCCAACCTTCCACCCACTTTCTGACTCAAAGCCGAGAGCAGACGAACAACACAACCAGATTTGAGAAGGGAGGATGGGCTGCTTCCATGAATCGACTGGAGGTTTAGCATGAGCAAATTCTTGGCCTCTTCCTTCTGAAGACTTTTCAGTTGTTATTTTTATGTCACTCAAGTTTACCGCTAAAGATGTTTTCGGGTGGAAGGCACACAAGTTCCATGACTGAGTGCTTGGTATGTGCAGGCCCCAAGCTGCTGCAGGGTGTGGCTGCTGAGATAGCCAAGGAGGACCTCTGACCACCAAGGGCTCAGAGTTTTAATGTGTGCAAGTGTCCCCTGTGGACACTCTGAGGAGACTGGTTGCTGGGGGAGAGTGGGCTGGGTGTAGGTAGGTAGGTGTGCTAGTAAGTGGTGCGAGCCTGCAGGCAGGCTGCGAGGTGATTGGTACAGAGTACTAGGCACTGAAGGGCATGACTTCTGTTTGCTGCCACTGGGAAAGTCTTTGCTGGGGGTGAGTGGGTGTCCTAGGTCTGGAAAAACAGGACTTTAATAAACACGGAAGAGAAAGTTTAGCCTTCAAGACAAAGGAAACGGCAGAGGCATAAGAATATGTGGAGAAATGGCAAGAGGCAGGCCGAGTCTGGAAAGTGCAAGGAGGTGATACATTCGTCAAATCAGAGAAGTGTTAGGTGCCCCCCTACTAGGTCCAGAGCTCTTTTCTGTGAGCGGTAAGGAGCAGTTAGGGGTTTTGGAAGGAGCAGTGATAGGATTACAATGGCACGTGTGTGCGTGCTTGGGTTTTGTTTTGCTTTTACTCTTTTTAAAATTTTTTTTTGAGTCTTTTTAGGAATTGTTAGGCAACTTTTACTCTGGGAAGTATGTGCTGCCTGTCTTTATATGTCTTTTCTTCTCTCTTCCTGCCTGGCTCAGCTCCTTCTCAGACTGCTGATAATGAAGTGTGGCAGTGCTGGCTCCCAGGAGCTGCTGAGAAGTCTCTGAGCAGACCCCGTGCATGTTCTTCACTGTTGCCCATTCTTTCCCCCCTCTCTTTTTCGCTTCCTCCTCTCTCTATCACCACCCCCACTACCAGCAGCAGCAGCACTCCCCTCCCTAAAATAAATAAACCAGTCACTCCAAAAGGTTCCAAGCACATTAGTCACATATCCCAGAAGTTTAATACAGAATTATTTTGACAGCGAGAACAAGAAGTGTTTTCTAGTTGAACGCACAGAACTTGCTTCTTCCAACTGGGCTTTCTGCCTCACAGACAGATGATATGTTTTTTAGATGGATCGGCCACGCAGGAGACTGCGTCGCTTCCCTTGGAAACATGACAAACTGCTCACTACCAAAAGTGGTTGGGAAAAGATGTGAAACAAGAGAGAGAGAAAAGAATGAAATCGTGTTCTTATTGGGAACATAACTTTCTCCCTAATAACTTTAGTACATCACTGAGAGATTTCAATGTGTTTATTTATTTATTGGCCTGCCTCTGGGGCTGTCAAGTCCTTTTTTTAAACCTGGACTCGTGCGTGTTCTAAAAGATGAGGGCAGATCAAGTTATTGCAATGCGGGTGGCTCTCCAAGCATTCCATTTGAATAGCTCTTCCAGAAATATTTCTTGACTCACTTATTTAGCACTTTCTATTGCCGTTACTAAGCAGATTGAAGAGTCTTCTCTGTGCTTTCACCAGACTATGCAAGGGTCGATATGGATCCTCTCAGCCCTACTCGGTGTTTTGGGGAGGAATACAAAGTTGAAGTCCACTGTTGCCATGGGAGATCCTTACCTGAGGTGCCAAAGCTGCATCTGAAGAGTCAGAATAAAAGTTGGCTTTCCCTTTTTCCAGCTATGGCCTTTTACTCCAGAGCCCTACCACCAAGCAAGAGGACCTTTCCTCGAGGGCAGTTCACTTGGGTGTGAAGACCCAGAGAGTTGCTAAAGGAGTTCCAGGCCCGGGAAGCCATTCCCCCTGGCTCCCATGCTCCTTCACTTCTGGCTTCACAAAATCTTCTAGAGATTTCTAGCCTTTTTAGGGGGCTGGGTTGATCTCATTTAATTGTAGTGCATGTTCTGTGGAGCTTTATTAACTTCTCATTAGCCTCTTAGTCCCAGGCCTGCTCCCTGTATGTTCCTTGCATAAACTGCCTTATGACCTTGAATGTCAGACTCTGTGGACCTTTTCTCTTGTGCAGTACTTTTTCAAACCTCTCATGGAATGTGATGTGGAATTCCAATATACAAAATAACCAAATGTAGGAGATCGAGTAGGCTTCCACCTGAGGCCAAGTCATCTTTCCAGAATTCTATGCTTCTCTGGAACCCACTTTGAACACCACCGTACTGGAGTTAGGACAAGACTGCTGACAACTCTGATGACGTGGTTCTGCCTTCTTTAGGCCTCTGTCCCTCCATATCTCGCTTCAGGTTGAGAAATGAGCCCCTGCACAGATGGGGACAAGGGCCCAGTGGGAGATGTGACACATTTGGGTTTCTCACGGGGGCAGGGTTTGAGATTCCACATGACAAGCCTTTTAGCTTGTTCACTCAGGTTATTCTCAGGTGTCCTGCCATGCCTGTACCTGAGACCCATGCTGAAGGGTAGACTGAGTAAATTCTTGTTGCCATTATTGGTGCTCTGGGCCCTCTCTTTCAAGACCTTTTCTGAGAGGAGTAATGCCACATGGCATTCAAGTTCTTCTTAAGTGGACTTTGTGTTTAAGTGCTGAGTTTTTGGTGTGGAGACTAAAGCATGTGCCTCCTCTCATTCCTCTGGGGATTTATTTAGCACCTACATTCATATGACATGCTGCTCTTCCCCAGTGAAGGTGCTGCCCTTTATGATCTTTACATGTTCACATCCTGAGACAATTCTTAAAGAGCTTTTCTAGCTAGGCTCTCATTTGAGCCTTAAAACAGCTCTGGGGCAAGGGAGACTCAATGAGCTGGGAACTGCACAGTCACAGCAGGGTACAAATGTCAGTGTTAGATTGAGAGGAATGGTGGGAATTGAACCTCCTGTGCCATGACACTAAACCATCCATCTACCTTTCAGCAGGAATTTTGAATGGACATGCTTTTAACAGGTACAGTCTATAATGCTAAGTGCTTACTTGTGTGTCAAACACTGCTACAAGACACTATGTAAGGAACCCTTTTAATATTCTTAACTATAACTACCCTGTAAGTTTGAAAAGATTATGTCCAGTTTGCAGATGAATCACTAGAGTGGAATTGTTGGGTTGTATGGTTTGGTTTTCTTCTCCTCCTAAGTTTTACATGTCTAGGGAATGTCTTTATTGACTTTTCTTTGTATAATTCTTAAAAAAAAATAACTTTGGAATTATAGATATTTAGTCAATCAGTTCTTGTTTTAAATTGATGTGACTATTGCAGGTTATCCCTGTTTTCAGGGAGATTTTTCTGCTTCTGAAATGCAATTTGCAAAAGTTTGAAAGCTAGGCATCACTTGGAGTGATAATTAAGTCACAAGAAACATAAATGCTTAATTTATAGCCAATTCTCATTGGCTATCTGGTTATTTCTTGATTTTTCAGTGGATTTTCACTTTAGGCTAGAATGACTCCTCTCCTCTCCTACGTTAGAAAAACCTCCTCCTTTCTTCCCATAACATGCTTGCATGTGTACCCATGTGTGCATACACACACACACACACACTCTCTCTCTCTCTCTCTCTCTCTCTCTCTCTCTCCTCTCTCTCTCTCTTTTCTTGGGACTTTCCTATGTTTGTTAAACTTACTACTTTCTCCTGAGAATCTGGTTAGCATACCTTTGGGTGAGCAAAAGGAAAGTCTTTTTTTTTTTTTTTCCCCTCCTGTGCCAAGTTCAGGGTGTGAATCAATTCTCCCTGCCTTTTGCATTTTAGTAAATGTTTCCTAGATGGATTCATCAGATTTCCAGTAAAGACAAACAGCTCAGAAACCAGATTGCATTCATATCCGAGGCCTCAGTTGTGTGACCCAGGCATCGGAGCTCAGATCCATATATGGCAAAAAAGGGAGCAGGGGCAGGGAGTTGTGGGAGAATACCAGACATACAATGCATTCCTAAGACACGTGCCTTCACAGTGGAGCCAGCAGGCCCTTCTTGGTCCCCATCTTATGCAGAACATGTTCTGCAGAGTTTTGAGAAAGAAGCCAGTGTTCCAAACATCTGCCAGAAAGAACAGTTTATTTTCTCTTTTCTTTTTGGTCACATGTAGGTTTAATTTGGAGTCAATGTTCAAGTCAATGCTAGCATGGAAGGAGGACTAAGAAATTATTCTTGGAGTGAGCAGATGTGGGTTCTCAGCCCGATTCCACTGCCATCCAGCTGTGAAATGCTCTTTCTGGCTTGTTTTTCTTCAGTGTCAAAGTGGCAGGGCTGAATTTGATGATCTCCCAGATCTCTACTATTTCTGTTTTCTTTGGTTCTAATTTTGCCTAAGATTTTCCAGTTCCTGTGGAATTCCCCACAGAAAGTAGTTTCTAATTCTTCCAAATACTTCCTGTGGTTTGAACTTAAAAAGACAAAATAAAAACCCCAGTCTTGAATTTTTCTTTGTGATTTCCTTGAATATGTTTTGGATACACCACGAGCCTTTACTTGGCAGATGCATTCTTGAGCAGGGTGGAGACCAGCACATTTATTTAGCTTCCTGGTCTTCCCCTTCTGCTGTCCCTCCTGAAGAAGAAATGGGGGTATGTCCTACACTGAGTTATACAAGCAGGTGTCAAATGCAGACTTCTGATGACCTTGTTAGTTGTTTGCCTCTTACAATTCTACCTTATCTGTGGGAGAAGTGGGACCAGCAGGAGGCAGATCCCACAGCTTCCTCACACCTTGGGAAATGGAACCAGGGATGTGAAATGGAGGTGTCGGTTTTCCAGTCAGTAATTGGATGAGTCACTTGCCTGTCACAGATGTTAAGAAGGTTAAAAAGAAAGAGAAATGCAAAACTCTGGCTCTCTATAGTGAGGACCACAGTCATTTCTACTTCTCAGGACCAGTCATGATTTCCTAAGACTTCTCTTTGTGTTTACGGTTCTTTTAGTCTTTTGTCAACAGACTACAATAGTTTCACTGCAAAAGTTTATAACCCTCCACTCTTTTTGGAAGGAGTTTTAGCTAAAGTTGTCCTCCCATCTTTTCTTTCTGAAGGCACAACATTTGATTTTCAGCTGAGATAAAGGGAGATTTCTTTGCTTCTTGATAAAATAGTCCAGCCTTTGGACATTAATGTCTGGTGGCAGCTGTGCCCACCAGCTCACTGAGTCCTTGTGGAAAGTTATTGCTCTTAGAAAGCCACGTTGGCTCAACTGGCACCCATAGGAGTCCCAGTGCTCACTGCTGAGACCCAGGAACCAGGTGCAACTCTGCTGTGCCTCATTGGGGTGGCCTCTGCTGGGAGCTGACACTGCCCAGCTGCTGAGTCTGGGACAAAGAGGAGATGGGCATTAATTGCTCCAGAGACAGTGGGAGCTCAGAGGTCTATGTTCTGATGACAGCTTGCCCTGTGACTTGGTCAGGATGCTCCATATCTCTGGATTTTCATTCTCCATCTTGAAAGCAGGCCTTGGTTTGAAGGTCTTCTCTCGCCCTTAAAGCTTGAATTTAATATACCTCCAGATTGCCTTTTAAAAAATTATTTTATGTATTTTATATCATTTTTCATTTTTGCACAATGTATGCGTTTTTATCTTGGTTACAGTCCCCATACAATTCCCAGCCCCCTTGTTTTGATCCTACTCCCTTCTCACCCTTCCCACCCCCCCCCCCCCAGTGTCTCTGGTTTATAGTTGCTTGTTACTTTTTTATAATTAGTCTTTTTCCTGGTCCCTCATTTAGGTTTTCTAAATTCCTGCTACGAGTGAGACCATCCGGTATTTTTCTTTTTCTTTCTGGCTTATTTCACTGAGCATGATCCCTTCCGGCTCCATCCATGTTGCTACGAATTGCATGAGTTTCAGATTGACTTTTCATGTCTGATAGACCTCCTACTTGGTATCCTGAGTAACACTGAGCTCATCACCTTGCACAAAGTCCTAACCATTCCATTATCTTCTTTAATGTCAAATGGAACAGAACCAAATGTTCCCTTTGTGGGCTCCAGCTCACCATATTATAGCTACATTCTCCAGTATGGCATTCAGCCCCCTTCACAGTCTAGTTTCAATGGAGGGTTTTAGTTTTAGGGATTTGAGGCTTCAGAAGCCTTTCTTCCATCTGGTGCTCATCTTGATGTGGAGCTCTCTGGAGCCCTTTGGTGCCTTGGAGGTTGGTGTGCTTATAAAATGAGGAAACTGCACATGATAACATGGCAGAGTTACTGGTTGGGGGTGGAACTTAGAAGAATAAATCGTGATTTAGGGTTCTCTGTTGATCTCTATAGGTTAGGGGAGATTTAGGGAAACTGAATAGAATATACCTTCTGCTTTATAAATGCTTGGTGCTTTTATGAGAAAAACCACAGGGAAAGCCAATCATGCAAACAGTAATAATTTATTGACCATGACTAATCCTTTGAGGAGTGTACAGTGTGAGGTATATTTATACGGACTTTGCAGTGGACTAACCTCTTACACACCCATTAACCCACGAGATCCTCATAAACAGGTCCATGAGGTGGCAGGCAAAGGAATAGCACCTCATTTTACTAAAAAGCAAGTGATGCTCAAGTGAAGAAGCTATCAAGTGAAGAAGCCATCCATTGTCATGTGTTAAAGGGATGGTATAGTAATGTCTGGTCTAGTGCTCTTCTGCCTGACCATGTGTTTTGTCTTTTCCAACTTCATTGTTGCTGGTAAAATAAGACACACACACACACACACACACACACACACACACACACCCGCCATCAGTGCATCAGTGTATGGTATTTAATTTAATCAGTGGATAGTAATGAATTGTGTGAGACATAATATTTGGTGAATCATTCTAGGTGATCAGAGAGGTACTGTGTCAGTCAGCTCGCTTTCACAACTGATTTGTCAACAAGGACAGCAGGACAGATAACAGGAATGAGGCTTTCTGGTTTCTGACTGTTCATTTTTACAGGTGTGCTTACATTTTGTTATATAATGAAGAACTTATTATTATTGAATCTTTACTACTGCCATACTTTGTGCTAGATGCTGATCAGTAGAGGAGAACTCTAAACCAAGGGATTGTGAAGACTTAAAAATTTATGTAGAAAGCCCCATCTTTCCTCTTCCCCTTCTTTCTCTCTGACATTTTAGCCAGATGATAAGCCCTGATGTACTTGAATACTTTATGGGATATATTTCAGTGGAGGGTTGTCCTCCAAAGGCTGTAAACTGTCATGTTTAGAGGTATACACAGCTATTTGTAACTTACATCAATGGTCATTTGTGAATCTATGAAGTGGCTTTATAAAAACTATAGTTTTGTCTTAAATGTATATTTATTCTTCTGAAAGTAAGATTCTTGGGTTGACTACCATTCTTGAGAGAGATTATTAATTCCCATTTATTCTAAGATTTCCTTTCATGTGATTTGGGGCTGCTTATCTTGATTCTGCAAACTGAAAATTGAGGAAGTAACTGCTGGCTGTATTCTTTCCTTTTGATTCCATTTCTTTGGGACTAGAATGATATCTGTGCTATTGTTCAGATTCTGATCTACGTAGGACCATATTTCTGCACGAACCTACTTATTCTTTCTTACAACCACAAAATCTTTAACTTGAAAGAGACCATAAAAGTTCTTTCAACTAACACTAGACTCTAAATTCCTAGAGGTCAAGAGGTGTGTCAGATTTATTTCTATACCTTGTCTTGCTGCAACTCCAAACACCTAGCTCAGTGCCAAGTGGTTTCAATAGATGAATGTTGGATTGAAATGGATATCTCATTTTTTTTTTAAATAGAGGCATGTTTTATTTATTTATTTATTTGTTTGTTTGTTTTGTTTATACATGCACTGGGTACAGTCAGAAGCGCGGGAGGGTGAAAGAATTCACCAGAGGGATATCTCATTTTTAAAAAAAGATTTATTTATTCATGCATACAAGAGCTGGGGTACAAGCCAGAGGTGCGGAGGGTGAGAGGATTCACCAGAGACAGAGTGGGGAACAGAACAGGCAGATTGACCAAAGTATACTGCTGAGGGGAGCAGCAGGCGAGTAAGGAGAGGTCTGCTGCGCCATGTGGATTGCTCCCAGGCTAGCCGGGGATTGAACTCATGCTGCAGAGGCTGCGGACAGCTTCATAGGTTGTGTCTTAACCCCTGCGCCACCAGGGAAGCCCAGATATCTGATTTTAAGTGCTTTCTTTGCCTCTTACTCGACTTGTCCAGTGCTTGGTATATGGACCCGTTGAGTGTGATGAGTAAGTAAATCATGTGGTTTGCTGTCGTCCACTCGGGCTTTAGCCATGTTTAGATTTAAGAATGCTGAGTAACTAATAAAAAGTGATTCCAAAGCACTCTGCAGATGGAAAGTGCTTCATGTGTAATAAATAATAATGGTCTCTCAAGATTAGGCACAACCACAGAAAGAAGTGCCTACCTTGCAGGCTGTAGAAACTTTTGATAGACCTTGTAGTGAAAAGTGGATAGGTTGGTATTGACTCCTGTCATTGTTTTGTAATTAGCACTTTCATCTCTGAGTTGTCGTGTATTCCTCATTGTGGGAACAGCTTACTTGCTGAACTCTGGGAGAGGGATTGAGGAATATCATGGAAATTAGTAAGTACGATTTCTAGGCAACATTTTGGTCCAGTCCTTTAAGTTTAAATCCAGTCCTTTCTAGATTTGTCCTCTCCTCTATTGGTATTTCTTTTAAGGAGTCTCTAGTGACTTCTATTTTAGTTCCAGGGAACACGATATTCTCATGGGGTAGAAATAAGCTCCTTATTCCAAAGGAGACAGTGGAAGGATCAGGGTTTGAAACTTCATTTTCAGAGTATATGATCACTTGCCTGTGTAGACTGCATTTTCCCAGATACCCAAGAGTCTCTGCTTTTCCTTTTGGGATTTTATAAGGTGAAAAATTGGGGGATCAATCTGATTTAAACCTGGTGATTCTATGACCGCTGTCACCAGGAGGCAGGAACTGTATCTCCCCTCTTGCATTTCCTCACTTTATTAATGTGGGAGAAATATAAACTGAATCTGGCTGTTTTTCATGGTGACTTTAAAAGTGTCTTCTTCTCTTCACCTGCAGCTCTAGCTGGGCATTATTCATTCATTCAAGAAATATTTATTGAGCATCTACTATATTCCAGGAACTCTTCTTAGTTCTGGTTAGTCAGCAAAACAAAGTCTTCTCCAGCTAACTTGAAAAATTTAACAGAAGTATGATTTTAAAAAGTGACTTGACAGAAATATGCTTAAAGAAATAAACACAGAAAACAAGAAACAAAACAGTTCTTTCCTTCTGTTTTTTCCTCCTACTTGTTCTCTGACCTCCATTTTTTTTCCTCCATAAATCAACTCCATACTCCTTATTCTTTCAGTCTGCCCTATGAAGACACCTGAACTTTCTTGTCAAACACTCATTTCTTCCTTTGTCTCCTCTCCATGTCTGCTGTGCTTTGTAAGTGGGGATACAGCAGGTAAGGCTTGATGTTGGCTTGATCCCAGCTCCATATTCATCTCCGAACTGTGCCTGTGCTCCCACCCCCAGGTCTGCTGTGTGGGCAGATACCCTGCTGTGAATCACCGCCTTGAGGCAATCAGGTCAGTGATCTTGGGGCTCTTGCATGTGGATCCAGCACCCCAGCATCGTCAGCATCACTCTGAAGACATGAATGTGGCCCCAAAGTCTAGGCAGTCCACATCTTTTCAGTTTAAAGGGAGCTCTCTTAGGAAGCAGTCTTGATTCTCTTCTCTCTCTTAATTTCTATAATGTGCTTGTGTCAGAATAGAAGCTCTGTAAATCTTTCCCTTCCCTGAAGTCTCATGTTTCTTGATCTGGACTTCACTGAATGTAACTTATTCTGATATTGTCTGTCTTTGGCTCATTTTTTACTGCCCCAGGAGGCGTGGATGATGTCTATGTGTACAAAGTATGTGAAGTGAATTGGGGGTGGAGGGAGAAAAGTTTCCTGTTATGAAATCTAGTTTGTTTTTTGATTAGGACCTTGGATATCCACATTAATATTCTGCAGACGCACAAATGCAGCGAGCTAAACTCCACCTTGGCTAAGTGGTCGGATTTCCAAGTGCTCCCACGTTTTCACTCAAACCTGAGATTTGCAGGTACCTGACCATCACTGGGCTAATGTTATTCACCCCTAAACTAGATATTTGGTAGTGGGACCAGTGATGACTTCTTAGTAGATACTAAGTGGAGCCTGTGGGGTCGGTGTTTCCTTCTCTGCCTCCCTGATCTGGACCCGAATTTCCAATCTGCTTATTGTCCTTTGCTTCTGTATTGGATTTTAGTTTCTCTTTAGGTCATGCAAGGTCAGCCTGATCAAGTTTACTACATATATACTACATGTTAGACACTGAGTAAATTGCTTTCTGTACCCCATTCCATTTAATCCTCAGAGCCAGCCTGTGCAGTGGGTATGAGTATTATCCATGTTGGGTAAAATAGTTGAGGAAACTGAGGCTTAGAGAGGTTTGCTCAGTATCACACAACTTGTAATTTCAGGCTCAGAGTTAGATGTCATATCTCCCTGACACCAGCTTCTGATTTCTTATTCTACTCACCCCTGGTTTCCTCTCCTGCCCTTCTCAGCTTACCTGGCCTGGAGTAGGTTCTTGTCTGCATATACAAACCAAGGACCCTTGTAGGTCTGGAGGGAGTGCTCTTCCTGGTCTCTTTCTCGTCTTGGCACCTGTAGCCAGAGCCCTTCAATGTATGCTATACTTTTCTGACCTCTCACCAGATTCTAAATTGGCTCTCAAGACTGAATTTGCTGACAGGCACCTTCTAATGGGCTCATTGTTTTTCATGGTTTACTTGGTTTATCGTCGGCTAGGGATAGCTTGACATTTACTTTCCTGTCTCTTGGATTCCGATCTCTTCTCAGTGTTTCTCCACACTTAGCAAAGACTCTATGACCATATGAATTCACAGTGAGTGTGTTTCTGCATAGCCATCATCATACAATATGTTAACCAAGATCCGCGAGCATACTTGCTGATTGGGAGTGGTCTAAGAAGGAGTGTGAGCTTTGCAGAGAGGAGTGGCCTTCATATCTCCTGATGGATGATGGTGGACACAGCCTAGCCACTTGAAATTATTATGCTCTCCAGGGAATGTTCCAGCCTGAGGCACTTATATTATTGGTGCTTAGCATTTTTGTATTACTTTACATTTGCAAAGCGCTTTCCAGTGATTTATTAGCTGTTCTTGTTTTAATAGTCCCTGGAGGTAAGTTGATATTCAACCTTCTGAGAACATAAATGCATAGAGAAAGCTTGTCTCATTAGATATTATTGGAACTGGGGTCAGGACTCTGAACTCCTGGGATAAGGCCATTTGGGGTCATTGGCTCACGTGGATTAGGAGGAGATCAAGTGGACTTAACTTTAGCTCCAAGTGTCCTAAGGCAGAGGTGGAATGATGACAGCTATTTATGGAAATTGCAAAGAAGCCATTATCAAAAGACCTGGATTCCAGTCCTGACTCCGCTGTTGGCCAGCTGTGTTGACCTTGAGTAGTCACTTTTCCTATGTTTGTCTTAGATTCACATTCTGGTAAAACAGGCGTTATAGCCCAAGTCCCTCTTGTGTTAAATATAATTTTGTGACTTTGGATCTCTTCTCTGGAAGGGATGACCAGTGAATTCTATCATGGGGAACATGCGTATAGCGCTAAACCACTAAAAGCTATGTAATAAAAAGATGCTCATCTTCCTTTTTCTAGGATCCAAGGACTGACGGACAGTGATCCACCTTTAAATTCATTTCAAGAAGCACATAATCCTCATTTACTATAAAGAGTCAATAAGATAGTGAGTCAAGCTGCTACAGGAAAGTCAGACTAGAGCCAACACCATCAATTCTGTATCTTATGGGTGTTGTAGAAAGTAATTAGCAGGCTTGATTATCTCACTGGTTCAACACACGTTTTAGGGATGTGATGTAATGCGAAGAAACATTTAGTTGTCAGATTTTAGGGCTGTATCAAATTTACTCTTGCAGGAAAAGTCTAGTTGTCCTGGCAACCTGAAATTGATTTTCTTTTTGCTCTTGTCAGCTGAAACTGGTCCCCTTTGAATCATTCCTCTAATTTAATATAGAGAACTGTATGTCCCCACCTGGTGACCGAATTGTTCTTAATGACAGGTAACTCCAGCAAATGGTTCCTCGTTCCTGCTTGATCCAGAAGCTATAGTGTGTTATTGCCATCTCCCTGTATTGTTCTCTTTGTGGTTATTTGCCCATGGAGTCAGGTGTAGAAGTAAAGTGGAGTTCAATTAACTAAGTGTTTAATCTGGCCTGTAGAGCAATGATGTAATTGGCAGCCAATCACGGCATTTCAATTTCACTTATCTCCTGGGCAGGGGTGGGATTAGAATGGGCTCCAGGACAGGGAGTCCTTTTGTGGGGATGTTTAGCATTTCTTCTACTTGGAAAGGGGGATGTGACCGCCTACATGTTGCGAAAGAAATGAAGCTGCCTTGCTGTTTTCTGCCCATGAGCTGTCTCTAACAAGGGAAGGGGATGATCTTTAAACTAGGAAGGGTAGAGTCTATATTAAGAAGAAATTGATGCCCACGATAGAGGAGGTTGTAAGAGAGCAATACACTTACTAAGGGATTGCGAAGGTTGCAGGTCACGCTGCATCCCAGACTGTGGGGAACTTCTGATGGTGACTGTGGAACCACTGCCAGTAATTTTGAGGAAACCTGGAAATCAGCAGAAATGCCAGAATGAGAGATGAGGAAATAGTTATCAGTTATCAAGAAAACAGGTATCCGGAGTCTAGAATCTGCTGACTTTATTGTGATTCCTGGTATAATTCTAGACTGGCTTACGAGATAGGTGATTTATGAGTCTTCGGAAGGAAGCTGTGTTCACCAGGAGCCAGAACAGGTCGCTTAGCCATTTTCCTTTTGGTTTGGGTTAACCAGCTGGTGGGGGAGGAGATGATATCACAGACTCAGTGGAGAGAGCGCAGGCTTTGGAGTCAGATTGTCTGGGTTTAAATCCAGGGTCCTATGCTTAATAGCCATGTAACCTTAAGGAAGTTGCCTTATTTCTGTGACTCAGCTTCCTTTTCTATAAAATGGGGCTAAAGATAGGACTGGAAAAGGATGCTATGAAGACTAAATGAAATAATGCATGCCAACTGCTTAAAACAACACCTTGCACATATTAATATTCAGCACAGGATGCGATCATTACTCTTAGTAGAAAGGCATTTGAATTTTGTAAAGCATTAAAAAAATCTGTATATCTTTTAAATAACAAGGAGACATGTAAGCTGGAATACAGACTAGATAGTGAATAGATTTAAGGATCCATGAATGCACACACACTTAGTAAAGTGGCTGGAGAAAGAGTTGCCTTCTTGATGGGAGAAGCTTCACGTTATATTATAAAGGTGAGAATATAGGTGGGAGGGAATAGTTTTTTGTGACCATTTTTTCCATTCATCAAACCCTTTCTCTTCTGTCATTTTTGTTCCCATGAAATAATTATCATGGACAATTTGGTATGTGTCTGTTTCTCCCATGCATTATATTCCTGTATATGTGTTTATTTTTGATTTAAAAAACTAAAATTTTATTTATACAAACTTTACTTTTTCTGTTTTTTTTTTTTTTTTAAAGATTTATTTATTTATTTATACAAGCACTGGGTACAGTCAGAAACGCGGGAGGGTGAGAGAATTCACCAGAGCGGAGAGCAGAACGGGCAGACTGATGAAATACACTGCTGAGGGGAGCAGCGGGTGGCAGGAGAGGTCTGTGCGCCATGTGGGACCCTTGCCCAGCGATCGAACCAGCGCTGCAGAGG
The DNA here is from genome assembly GCF_964194135.1 of Talpa europaea. NCBI lineage: Eukaryota > Metazoa > Chordata > Mammalia > Eulipotyphla > Talpidae > Talpa > Talpa europaea. The sequence goes on along the minus strand of NC_140070.1, from coordinate 112,992,804 downwards.
CTGCGGGCAGCTTCACAACCCAGCGCTCAACCGCTGTGCCACCAGGGAGGCCCAAACTTTACGTTTTCTTTCATAAAATGCCAGGATGACCAAAATTGGAGCAGTCACTTGGAACTGTACTGCCATGTTTGACTTGTGTGTCATTGTCCTTTACTCCGAGGCAGTGTGGTCTTTGTATTGTTTTCCCTTCTCATTGTCACCCTGGGAGGATTTTTCTTTTTTGCTTCCTTTGTACTTTCTTTTCTCATACCTACCTTTTCCCTCCCTTGACCACCCTTCCCATCTCTTCCTTTCCTTTTCTCTTCCTTCCTTCCTCTCGCTCATTCCTCCTTCCATTCTTCTTTTAGAATATCTTGTCCTCAGCTCCCCATGGATCCTAGTGTCCAGGCCTTTGCCTGATGTTATAGGCCCTTGGTGAATCAGACTTGGCCATCTCATTCCAGCTTTGAAATGTCAGCTTGCTACCAGTATACTTTCCTCGGCTTTGGTTTCAGTTTCTCTGACATTGGAGGTTGTGATACAGTTGTCCAGCCTCAAGAGGACATGTGGGGCATGAGTGAGCCACATCTTACATAGTTTCCTGTCCTGCATGCAGGTTGGCAGAGGGTTGACTAATATATACTTTCCCTACGGAGGATAGGTTTGGTTTTGGTGGAGTGTCCTTGAGATCAGTGAGTCAGAGCCTCAGTCATGTGACTTGTGATGTGTGTTCTTGGTTCTTGGACTCTGACATAAGTGGTATCTCTGCTCAGGCCCTACCTGACCTGACTTCGGGCTACCTTTCTGTCTGTTCCCTTACTCCTGTCTACCTGTGGTCATATTCCTCATCTCACGTGGAGGGCCATCCTGCCTGGCTGGGTTTGCAGGCAAACACGCTTTCATACCAGTCCTGACTTCTTCTCTTCAGGCATTCCCATTTGGAATCAGTCTCTTCCCTCCTATATTTTGATCTCATGACTTGTATTTTCAGAAACACTGACCCTCTTCTTTTGGAATGGGTGGTATCACTTTCTGAGCAATGATCGCCAAAGACCAGGCATCTTTGAGACTTCTAGAGCCTAGTTCAGTGCCTGGCATTTATAGGCACTCTGTAAATGTGTATTAAATAGAATTACTATGGAGGCCTGAGGGGTTAGAAGGTTAACTACAGTTAACCCAAGGAGCTAGAGGCCCCTGGGAATGTAGAGGAGAAATATACAGCATTTATGAGCAGTTAACAACTTTCCCCCAGGCTCCTTCTTACTCCTGTTTCCCTAGAGGCAGCAGTAAAGGTGGTACTGCAAAGATGCTGGTGACATTTCCAGTGAGATCAGATCAAATCTCTTCTTCTAGCTCTTAAGTTCTCAAAGTATCACATCCTTTTATTGGAACAGCTTAGCTTTGGAAGAGGAGGAAGAAGTTGACATGATGGCCTCTGAATTTCTGTGATTACTAACCTTCTTGGAAAAGATTTTACGGTTGCCTTTTACAAGCAAGGTAGACATGCTGAGGTGCTGCTTTTGTGAAATTGCGGGGACTTTCAGTCTTGTGCTGAGACACTGACCTTGGGGAGCCAGCCAGGGTTAGGCTGTGCTCACATGGCAGGCTAAGTTAATCTACTCTCCACCATTGCCGTTGGGATTTTGTCTCCATTGCAGCTTGTGAAACGCCCTTTTCTGACTTGCAGTTTGGATTTTACGTCTACTGAATGTTGCTTCCAGTGACTCATGCACAGAAAAACCCTTTTGTTTAACATGTCACAGATAAACTGAGAATTTAGGTGAAAAGAAAGTGCGTGATGTAGATGAAGAGGAAAGAGAGTAAGCTCACTGCCAGTCCCGATTCTTTTCCAGTGCTACATCTGCATCTGCCAGACACATATTGTGTGACCTGGAGCCTAGTGTTCAGATCTGTAAAATGGGGACACTAATCATTATCAGGAAGGGTTGTTATGACAGTTACCTGAGATTATTTAGGTAAAGCATCTGGCAGCACACCTGTTCTTTTCCACAGTTGAGTGTCTCTGAAGTTACAGGATTGGTTTATGAACCCCAGCTCCAGTAACTGTTTGAATTGGGATGATTTACATAACTTCAATGAGTTTCTAAACCTGTCTGAGGACCACTTAAATGGATTTCATTTGGGATTAAATATACCTTGCATGCTAAATTGGAAAGATTGGAGAGAGTTTGTAAAAAGCTAGCACAGTGGTGTCTCTCAGTCTTGGATGCCCGGATTGATGTATTACCTGCCCCCCCCCGCCACCTTCTTGGTGTGGTAGATATGCTTATTAGGGTGCTGTGCCGTAGATGTGTTGATTGAAGTCCCCTCGATGGCCTTCAAACCTCTCTGGATAGACACCAGACCTGATGAACAGACCTAGTGATGGAGATGTGATTTTAGAAGGATATAAGCCATAGCATGTATGGATGGAATGGACAGCCACTCTAGTGGTGGGTATTCTAAGCGCTTTCACATGAAGAGATGATAGAAATTTACCAAGAAAGAGGCACTTAGAGTAGAGGGGAAGGTTGAGATGGGTGATGGAGAGATGTCTTAGTGTTTGTCCAGGTGGAAGTTACCAGACCTAACCTAGGACAGTGGCTGGTGAAGATGGAGAAGAGGCACTGACGAGACGGTCAGGGCAGAAAAACAGGGGAGGAAACTAGGAGGCCCAAGGCAGAAGTGGAGGGTGTTTTCAGAAAGTTGGGTGTAGGCATGGAGACTCTACATGAACTCCCAGGGTGTGGTTACTGTGTTCCCAGGATCAGAAAGACAGGGGCTTTTTGTTGTTACCATCTGCCAGGTAATAAAATTGCCCCAGATATGTGCCTGCCTGCATGCATGCATGTATGTGTGTGTGTGTGCGTGTGTGTGTGTTTATGTGTGTGCTTAAGCATGAGTGTTAGTAACAGGACCAAAGAGGTCGGGGACTTACCCAAGACTATAAAACTAGGAACCATCTTTCATTTGCTTAAAGTGCTGAGTTTAGTAATGACTGTTAGTGAGAGAAATGGGCAGGGGGAACCTGTAGGGAAAGGGCCTTGCCCCCACTTCCTCTCCCTCCCAGCAGGTAGTGAGTAGGAGTTATAAGTTTCAATGTTTGATAGCACCACCTCCTCTGCTTTCCCAGAAATTATTCCTCGAAGTATGACTCGAATCGTTACTCTGTTGGGAGATGTCTCAGTTCAGAGCTGACTTTCTGCTCCAGTTGCTTATGAAAGAAATGGTGGCAGTGGCAATTCAGAGGTGACCTAACCAAGGGGAAAAAACAGGGCATTTTGGGTTAAGGGCACTGGTTCTGAGTATTGGCCCTGCTTTTAGAGACTTTTGTGAATTGAACAAGCAAATCCACTGGTTAGTGTCAGACTTTTCTCCTGAAAATTGGGGCATAATGGTTCTTTTTTATTTATTTATTTATTTTTTATTTTTTATTTTTTTTTTAAATTTTTTTTTTATTTTTTTATTTTTTTTTTATAGAGGCATGCTTTATTTATTTGTTTGCTGGTTTTGTTTGTTTTGTTTTTTGTTTATACATGCACTGGGTACAGTCAGAAGCGCGGGAGGGTGAGAGAATTCACCAGAGCCAGAGCGGGGAGCAGAGCAGGCAGAAGGACCGAAGTACACTGCTGAGGGGAGCAGCGGGCGGCAGGAGAGGTCTGCGCGCCATGTGGGACCCTCCTCCGGTGGCCGGGGAGCAGCCGGGGATCGAACCGGCGCCGCAGAGGCCGCGGGCAGCTTCGCAACCCAGCGCTCAACCACTGCGCCACCAGGGAGGCCCGGCATAATGGTTCTTGCTTGATAAATTTGTTGTGACAGTGATTTACAGAATTCAATGCCAATAATATTATTATAATGAAGACATGGAGGTATCTGGACTGGGCTTCTGTGTCTATGTGTGTGAAGCAGTATGGGGAGGTGGTGGATTGGTCAGCACTGTGGGTGGTGCAAAACTCTATCAATATGATAATGCCACCATCTTTTATTGGGCGTGAGGGGTCTTAGAATCTTGTGGCTAATGCCAGTGGAATCAAGGCCCTGCTGATTTTACCCTGCCTTGGGCTATCTACCAGCACCAGCTCTGCCTTACCCCAAGCTGTGGGCTGAGTTTCTAGCTCCAGAATTATCTTGGAAGAATTTCTGAGCTTTTCTTCATCTTTGATGAACATTACTTCCTCTTTGGCAAAAATGGGCTAATAATTAGCTCATTTTTGCTTACACTGTGAGAAGTAGTCAAAGAAAGAGGTGTGACACCCTTTGTATGTGTATTGCACTCTTTGTATTTTTGGTGACCATTTTTTCAGTCTTCTCCTTTCTACTAGTGGCTGAGAGATCTCTTTGTTTTTGAAAAGATGACCATATCTTTTCCAGCTAGCATATCTATAAGGTATGGAGGAAGAAATGGGGGCTTCTAGGGGAAAGTGACTTTCCAGGACCTCAAAGTGGATTGGAGCCGTGGTGTCATTTTTGTCACAACATGTCATATTTGATTATTTCTGAGAGAGACAGAAGTTTCTAGAAGGAGCATCAGCTTTTGAACCTTGAAGAGGTGGGAGAAGTCTGTTTGTGGCTGCTATCATGGGCACTGAGGTTCCTGTACACCTCCCTGTGTCCAGCAGTGACTATTTACTTGGGTATTTGGGTTTGGGTTGAGTCATCAGGCCCGTGACCCAGAGGACCTGTGGTGTGCTTAGTGTAAAGACTAGAATTAGTCAGAGGGCAAAATTGCTCGTCCTGGCTCCAGAACTCATGTACTCTGCATGTATGAGAAAGTCCTTTCTGATTCTCATTTTCCATATCTATGGTAATTTCTGGGGGACAGGTTTTTCTCTCTTGCTGCTTCCTGGGGTTGGTAGGGAAATCAAAGGAGAGAAGAATTTGTTTCTGTAAATAATATTGTGGTATTCGGATATCATAGGCTTCTGCTGCTCAAAACAGGCAGCCAACTTCTTTTCTTTACTCCCTCTCTGAGTAAATGTATTGATACCAGAAAAAAAAAAAAAAGCCAGTTAAATTATTGAGGACAGTCGGTAAACAGTCTAGTCTTTTTTTGGTGTCTGAAATTCTCTGAATTTTAGTCTGGACTTCTTGAAATATAAACTGGGGATATATAGAGGAGACCATGAAAATCACATCACAAATTTAAGATTCTCAAATTCCCAGCTAGCATATCTACCGTGAATTACAATATTCAATTCTCCATTGACACTGGGGCTTGGCCCAATTTTTTAAGGTGGCTTGAGGAGAGTAGCTGCTCATGGAGACTTGATGATTGAACTCCAGGTCAATCTCAACTCAAGGTCTCTAGGAAACTAAGGCCAGGCAAGGTCACACATTGAGGAAATGGCAAAATCATGATGAGAAGCCAGCTCTTTGGATTCTCAATCCTCTGTTCTTTCTGACACATCACTCTTCCCTCCTGTCAGGTGAAGAGAGAAGCCAGATGGTTTGACAAATGGTTCTTGTTGCTGTCAAATCTGCCTTCTCTTTTTGCTCAGAGAGACAGTTCTTACCTTCCCTTTTTGGGGGATTAGGTGGGGTGGGAGAGAAGGAGGGAGGATGGATGAAGGAAGAAAAACATTTTATTGCTTGGTTCTTTTTGTGGCAGAGATGACCAATAAGCTCTCATTTCTCTGTCAAGAAGCAAAGCTTAGGCAATGAGTAATTGTCACCTTGAATTTAAAGCACATAAAGGCCTAGAAATGGCAGGTTGTATTAGTAGACAACATTGATTTCATATATATTCATCTTAAAAAAAACATGTTTAAGATGCCATATCCATAAATACTAATAAGGCTGTCTGATTCCAATTTTCAGGTGAGATTAGCATTTTATTGAGTATTTTATCTGTCAGATTCAATACTCAATGTACCATCCTCCCAGGCTTATTAGCATAATTGCTGTGCTTAAGCAACAATAAAAAATTCAGCAGTAAAATAGCAGTTAGTGCAGGCAATTTGTTATCAAAAGCTTTTACTTAAGGACAGCTCCAGCCTGCATTTATTAGCAAGTTAGGGTTATAATTTATTTTTATTTGGAAAAACAAAAGATGGGGGGAGGATTTTGCTTTTTTGTTTTGGGAGTAATAGAGAAATGAAAAAACATTGCCTCTCTGGAAAATTGTCCACATCCCTTCTTCCTTTGCGAAAAGCAGCCTGTGATGGGAATAGATACCACTTGTGTTAGGCACGTGACATAGACAAAAAGTCACTCTCTTAGGCATTGGAATAAAAGGGTAGTATGCCCATTTGTGTCTGCACAGATGTTTCTAAAATCCTTTCATATCTCTTGTTGCTTAAATCTCATACCAGTCCTGTGAGGACTCCATTCTGAGAAAAGATGACTGAGTTGAAATGACTGTTCTAGAAGAAACAATGGAAGGGCAGGGTCCAGCTAGGTGACCTAGTCTTTTAGCCCCTAGACCAGTCTGCATTGTGACTCTTCACAATGGTGCTCCAAACTCCTGGTGTGGACACCATTTCTTCTGCCCTGTGGTGGATGCCTTTCATACTAGCTCTGTTCTGTACATGGGGGTGTATGTGTGCGTTCAGGCGCATGCGCACACACACACACACACACACACACACACACACACACACACACCCCATGTCCCAAATTTACTAATATGTGCTTGTAACTATTTATCCTTTGAAGGGTTTCTGCCATATGAGTTTTCTCTTGTTATCAAATGTCTTCCATTTCGTGATAGCCCTCCCCCCTTATGATTGACTCAGGAAAGCACTTGTGATTACCATCTCTGAATGACCTGGTGCAAAATAAAATGATTTTATAAGTAACATGACTCTGTCGAGCAGACAGAGATAAGATTTAAAAATGTGGGGATTGAGAAATAATTTTTTTCTTTATTTCTTGAGAAATGTCTCAGAATAAATAAGAACATTAAATTGAGGCTTTTTAGTGTGGTTTAGGCTTCAATTATGGGTAATAATTTTCAATTTGAAGATAAAATTTTGGGTGAAAATGGACAATTGAAGCTCCCAAACTTTCAGAGAAGTTACCTTAGCATCTTGGATTTTCTTTCCTTGGGAAAAATCATATAATCTTTAAATCTGGACATTTTTAATGTGCAGATTACTGTACTGCCACTGTGGAGATTGTAGATGAGATCACATCAAATTGTGAGACTCTGATATGGTTAGACTATTAGAGAGGTTATTAATCAGAAGTAAATATTGTTTTGTTTGAGCAGCTTTTATGTGACAGTAGCTCTAGTAGGTTTTTTCTTAGATTACCCCCCCCTTTTTAAAAAAGATTTATTTATTTATACAAGGACCAGGGTATAAGCCAGATGTGCAGGAGGGTGAGAGGATTCACCAGAGATGGAGCGAGGAACAGAACAGGCAGACTGACCAAAACACTGCTGCGGAGCAGCGGGTGACACAGGAGACGTCTGCCGTGCCATGTGGGATTCTCGCCAGCCTGTCAGGATCAAACACGCGCTGCAAAGGCTGCGGACAGCTTCACAGCTTCATAGTGCCCCCTTTTAATCTTAACATTTCACACACATTTTCAGAGTTAGACTTTATTGAGCACTTATTATATAGCAGTCACTGTGTTTTTTTAAAAAAAATAAAGATTTTTATTTATTTATGCATACAAGAACTGAGTTGTATATAAGTCAGAAGTGCAGGGGGTGAGAGTATTCACCAGAGACAAAGCAGGGAACAGAACAGGCAGATGTACTGAAATACACTGCTGAGGGGAGTGGCGGGTGAGACAGGAGAGGTCTGCTGTGCCATGTGGGTCACCTCCCTGGTGGGGGATCAAACTTGTGTTGCAGTGGCTGCTTATAACTTCACAGTGCTGTGACTTACCCCCTTCTGCCACCAGGGAGACCCCTCTCTACCAGTGTGTTGTATGTATCATCTCAGTTATTTTTTATAACAATCCTGTGAGATATTCTTATTGTTCTCATTGGTTAGATGATGAAATTGAGGCAAAGAGAGGCCAAGTCACTTTTCCAAGTCACACAGCTAGTAAATGGTAGAATCACTCTGATCTTCTTGTCTCCCAAACATATGTTCTTTTTACTGAACTACTTGGCAAAAAATAAATGAATGGAGAGAGAGGAAGACAGTGCCAATGATGAGTAGAGCCCAGTGTATTCACTGTGTCAGAACTCAGCAGAATCTGGATGTTTATAAGAGCCCTGAACTTCAAGTTGGACAGCGCCCTCAATCCTGATATGCCTTTTAGTATAAGTGAAAACCTTGCTTACCTCTTAGAATCTTAGTGTCATTCTTTGAATTAAGGATAATAATATCTCTCTCCCAATGTCAGTGTGAGAATAAATTAGAAAATGTATGGGAGTGTCTCTAAAGGTGCTTTGTCAGCGTGGCTATTGGGCGAGTATTGGAATTGCCCACAAAGAGGCAGCTTTGTGTACTGGTTAGCAACAGCCACCAAATTCAGTTTCCCAGGCCTTGAGTCCCTTTTACCACATAATATTGTATGGCGTTGGCAAACAATTTCATCTTTTTGTGCCTCCATTTCCTTACTTATAAAATGGATTTACTCAGAGAGTTGTTGTGAGAGTTAAATAAGTTAAAAAATGTAAACCATGTTGAACTGTGCCCAACATAGTAAGCATTGTATAAGCAGTCACACTTATTACTCCAACATACCACAATGATGAAGGACAGGTATGAAATGAGCAGTTGATGACTGTTTTAGGACTATGATCTGTTCACTCAAGGCAGTGAACCACGTTAGCTTAGAACATAGGTGCTATATTGGCTCAGTTGTCATTGGCTAATGACCTTGGAAAATTCCTTGGCTTCTCTGTCCTTGACTTTTGCTTATCTGCAGATGGTAGTTGAGAGAGTAAATTTCGATGATAGTATGTGCAGCAGGGAATGGAATGCACCCACATCTTTGATAAGCTACTTCTTGGAGAGTTGCCCTGTGACTATGACTACTAAGGATCAGTTTGCTGGTCAAAGATGGCTTGGAGGGGGGCATTGCTTCTGTGTTATCCCAGCAGGTTCTGTCTTTTCTCGGTCTATAAAATCCCTGGTCCGGACCTCAGAGCTGTTTCACATTTTCCTCCTGTGTAAAAGGCACCGATATCCTGTGGCTACCTCCTCTGGGACCATTTTTCCTGTCCCAGAGAGAGGTGGGTGAGATTGCTGGCACACCGAATATTTTTTTTTTTTTTTAAAGATGGGAGATGTCTCGCACTTGTTTCCAAGATTTATTTATTTATTTATACAAGCACTGGGTACAGTCAGAAGCACGGGAGGGTGACAGAATTGACCAGAGCCAGAGCGGGGAATAGAACAGGCAGACAGACAGAGGACACTGCTGAGGGGAGCAATGGGCGTGGCAGGGGAGGTCTGCATACCATGTGGGACCCTCGCAGGTGGCCGGGGATTGAACCAGTGCTGTAGAGGCTGTGGGCAGCCTTGCAGCCCAGCGCTCAACCGCTGTGCCACTGGGGAGGCCCACACCAAATTTTGAAAGGTGATATGCTCTAACTTATAATTCATGTACCTTCAAAAATAAGAGTACATTGAGAAGTACTCAATTTTAAAGTTGTACTGCTGAAGGTAACCCTAAAATGCAAGATTCTTCAGCAGCATGCACTTTCTTGGGCTTCTTCTCCTGAAGAACAACTCTCCATACAAAGAGTGAGTGAGTGAGTGTGTGTGTGTGTGTGTGTGTGTGTGTGTGTGTGTGTGAAACTTCTTGGAATTGGTCATGTTGATTTTGGGGTATTTCTTTGGCTTATACAAAATAGAAACAGAAAGGCAAAAGTTTTTGTTCATGTCATTTAAAAAGGTCTTTAGAGGAAAGGACATTAAGATAATACCTTATGTTTTGATGGGGCTCTGTGGTTTTCAAAGCACTTAAATATACATCCTCTTATGTACATCTCATGGCATCCTGGAGGTAGGAAAGGTAGAGCTTGTTATTTTCCTTTTAGAAATGATGTAACTGAAGATCGGAGGAGTGAAGTGAGTTTTTTTAAGCAGTGATGGATGCAAACCCAGAACCTTTAACTCTGAGCTGCTTTTGGCTTTACCACCCTGATTTGGGCACCATGAGGTCATTCTTACCAAGTACTACCTGGGCTCTGTAGATTTGTGATGTCTTAAAGACATTTGCCTTTCCTCCCTTTTTCGCGTGGTTAAAATGTTACCTCTGTTTGATAGTAGCTTGTTTCTCCCCAAGTATAAGCAGCAATGAATCTCTAGGACTCTCTATTAAACCTGCCTGTGTTTTTCATAAATTAAATGTCAAAGTATTTCCTGAAACTTGCTTTAATGAACAAGTGAGGTAAAGATAAAATTCATTTTTTGCATGATGTAATTAGGAACCAGGATGTGCAACCTTGCTATAGGAATTTAAAGAGGCACACTTGTACTGATGTACAAACTGGATGAGTTTATTATAAAGGGTTTCATGCTGGTAGAAATTTTCAGTGAAAGAAGTTTTCATTAAGCATATCAGTTGTTTTTGGCTTGCATAGAAACCTAATGTCTTCTATGAGTTGGATCCAACAGGGTTATACATCCCTACACTCCAAAAAATAGAAGTGTGAGTCAGCCAGAATTTTAGTTTCGATTGTATAGTGCCTTTATCTGGAAGCTTGGGTGTGTCTTCAGAAGACAGAGCAGGCTCATGGTGCTGTTGAGCTTCTAATGACGAGGAATCAGTGCTATGTGTGCTTGGGGGTTGGAAAGGACTGAATTCTCTTTGGTGACTGTCTTGACTCCCTTTGATGTATGGCACCCCATAAGCCCATGGCTGCCTCATGTAACAGAGTATGGGTTAGATTACATGTATTTTTGTAGACCTGTTTCTTTCCTTCACATAAATAACTTCTTAGGTGGCAACTTCTGTTGTGAATTGCCAGCTTTCTGACAGCGTCTTGAAAAGTATTTTTTAGCAGGAGGCAGAAAGTGTTTCAGTGGACAGATGACTCCCATTCTCCCCGCCCCCCCCCCGCCCCGCCCCAACCCTTGACTTTCTAACTCTGATGGTTTTCTTTTAGGTCTATATCATCTGGGAATGTTACTGATGTGGGTGTCAAATTGACTCTGATTTATGCCCCAGGTACAGATTGGTTTGTCCTGTTTCAAACAAAATACACATGGCTATGTATTCTCTTCATGAAAGTCTATGTACCTTCTATACCTGCCATGTAATAATTAGCTCCTGCTCTATATACAAGGGGAAAGATGAAATCACTAGCATGGCAAGCCAGATGTAACCAGCTGCAGCTTCCCTCTTATAAAGTTTTGTTCATGCCCTTAATACCTTAAATCACATACTGATTTTTTCTCTGTGTTGGTTTGTTCTTTTGCTAGATTTTGAACTCTTGTAGCACTGGTGTTATATCTTATTAATCATCATAAAGGTGCCTGGTACATTTACGGTGTTTCTTACTAAGTAGTTGGGTCATAGCTGAAGAAGCTGAAGCGTGATTTCACCTGAGAGAGATGACTGCAAGTGTTGCTGGGTCAGTACATGGCAAACTGCTGGGCACCTTGGGAAGGCAGAAGCATAGACCCACCAAAGCTTCTCCCTTAGAGAACCACAGTCTAGCTCTGTCATGTCATCAGAAGTGCTTTGTGAACTGCGGACCCTTGCCGAAGTGGATCATCTCCATGAGTTGTACAGTTAGAATGACTTAGGCTACAATTCCTTGCTGTCTCCTCCCATGTCTGAGAAGCCCCTAGCCTTCCTTACATGTGATGGGGTGATCATGACTGGGACATCAAGGGCTCTAGTGCTGCAGGCACAGGTTTGGCAGGTGCACTGTCATTTGGGGCAGATGCATAGAGTCCGGAGGCCTCTATTGAAAACTGCCACTGCTTTTCCAACAGCTCCTGCTGCTTGGGCTGTGGTAGGAAAGTGCTCTGGTTTCAAATGGATAAGCAAAATGTAGTGTATACATCAAATGGAATATTTTTTTCCAGCAATGAAGAGGGAGAATATTGAGGCTACAATTTGAATGAATCTTGAAAACATTATGGTACATGAAAGAAGCCCGTCACAAAGACCACATATTATATGATTCCATTTATTTGAAAACTCCTCAATTGGGAAATCCATAGCATCTATAGAGACAGTAAACAGATTAGTGGTTGCTGGAAGGGCTGGGGTAAGGGATAGGGAATGACTGCTAATGGGTATGGGTTTCTTTTGGGGTGATGAAATGTGTTTAAATTAGTTTGTGGCAACAGTTGCACAACTTTGAATATGCTAAAAACTGAATTGTAGATTTTAAATGGGTAAATTGCATGGTGTGTGAATTATACCTCAATGAAGCTGTTCAAAAAATTAGTAGATTGCCCTTCATGATCTTTGAGGGTTGCTTCAGAGAATCAAACCAAGTTTTAAACTCATCTTGATTTGCTTTGGGCCAAGTTATCATGTGCACTTAATAGTGATGACCACGCCTAAGGAAAAATTGACAACCAATCCAGAACCACCAAACTTGAATCTTACTTCCCCTCAATTTCACGCACGATCATTTAAAAATATATAATTCCAGAAATGTTGAATAGTGAGATATCCAATAAGAAATAACAGGGTACTGACAGTCCTGATTGTATAAATAGGCGTTTGGGATTGTGTTCATGGTTTGCTTGTCAGTACAAGAGAAATGTGTGATTATGTTGAATGATGGTTAATTTCCTTATCCACCCATTTAAACATATAAAGATATGCGGCTGGAAGACAGGTGCCCAGGAAAAAAATGGAGCCTTGCAGCTTCGATGAGAAACCCCAGCAAAGAGCTGGGAGAAACAAAATCCTATTTAAGAGTTGCCATAGGTTGATGGCAGACTCTGGCTGATGTTAGGGAACTTTGTGCCTCATAAAGGCTTTTTCATGTACTCTTGTTTTGTGTTTGTCTGGACAGTGCCCTCCTTTCTCAAGCCATTGACCCACCCTCTCTCACTAACGTTTTGTGTCAACAGAGTTACAAGAGCCGCCAGGGGACGTGTGCAGGGGCTAGAGGACAGTTGTGTTTTCTAGCGCTGTATGTGAACGGTTCATATACAAACACTTCTCTTTGATTAAGTATCCGGTGAAACCAATTCGTATGAACTCCAATTAAACTTTAATGAACAAGTGGGTGTATTAATATCAGCTGAGTAATGCAGGCAGCGCGGATTCCAGTAAGTGACTCACTTCTCTGAGCTGCTCATTCCCCATGCACGGTTAGAGTTACTAGAAAGCTTCCAGCTATATTTGCATGGATCTGGTCTGGGCCTTGTAATTCTAGCAGTCCTCAGGGCTTGTTATTCATCTCATGACAAAACCACAGTTCTCCAGACCTTGTTTCAGAGCAACCATGGGGGTCGGGGTGTTTGTGTCGAGCGGTGAGACCCTTCCTGGAACAGTGACCATCTGGACTTTTCTCGGGTCTCCTTTTTTTTTTTTTTTTTTTTAAAGTGAGAATTCTTTTTCTTTTTAAACCTAGAGGCATGTAGGTAAAGATTGAGATAGTGAAGGTACCACCCTTCATTCTGAAGTGAACTTAGCTTCCCTCTGTGCCCTCTGAGTCTTACTTCCTATCCCCATCTGTTTTGTGCCCCAAATCTACAAACCTCCCCATGGTTATACTAGAGACAGGAGGCTGGGCTTGAATTATGAGCCTTTTGAGCACAGACTCTGTTCCTTTTAGAGAATGATTACCGTGCCAGCTTCATAGGGGAGATGAAAAAAGATAATGAATACTATGCTCTTAGTTCCATGCCTGGTGCATAATAAGTTCTCAGTAACACTAGTTGACTTGCATTAGCAGAGGGGATTTGAGAAATGAATGGGGTCTTGTCATAGCAATGAAAGAACTTAAGACTTTCCTAGAGATTTGACTTACACTTTAAAATATCTGTGTAATTACAGAAAATAAAGACCAAAAACTGGGAAGAAGTAACACACAGCAAGGTTCAGGGAAGGGAGAGACCCCTGGATCTGAGAATGTTGAGCCATCTTGATCTGGGTCTGGATAGGGTGAGTAAGGACTTGGGAAGGGAGTGTGAGGATAAGTGGAGAGTATAGTGAGTGTCAGTGAAGGCAGAGACCCTGATGTTCCCAAGGTACAAGGTAGGGATACAGTCAGTGTAGTTAAACTGCATGTTGGAGCTTCAAGGGCTTAACTAAAACTGAAATGAGCCTCTGCCTGGTCCCCAAGGCCTAGTCCCAGACCCATTTGCAGTTCTGTCTCCATTCTTTTGTACCCATCTGCAAACCAGTTTAGAGTGATTCAGAAGACAGGCAGCTGGAGATAAAGACTGGGTTGTAAAATGGAATGGATATTAGGTTTGTTATTTCAGTGGGCTTGTTAACACAGCATCCCTGAATTAAAGTTGCCCTTCTGACAGATAACCTTGCCTGTGACAGCTCTGCATGGCAGGGGGCGGAGGAGGAGGGGGCCTCTGCCTGAATAACTCCTTATCTTCTGTAGCAGGGACTATATATTACCAGCATTCCAGTTAATCCCAGAGACTGGGAGGAAGGGGCTGAGTTGCATAGTTTCTTCTCTAAACTCATAAACTGGGTAACTCACTCCTCCCTTGAGACAAGGGGGTGGAGGGAGACCAACATGAAGGCAAAAAAGTAAGGTAGCGTGGAGACATTTTTCCTCCATCAAGTGACTCACCCCCGGCTCTCACTCAAGCCCCCAAATAGTTCCTTTAGGGGGAAAAATGGGAGGCTGGAAGTTAGGACAGGGCCATGCGGTGGACGTGTGGAACAGTGTTCTGAGCAGGGAATGATGTAATTCAGTTTGGTTAATCAAGTAAGGAAACACCAATTGAAGGACACACTCAGATGCTTCAGACTGGAGTAAACAGGTCTTGTGTAACTCTGTCAAGGTCTGTTATGCATGAATCAGCCCCCGTTTCAGAAATAATCACCCCTCAGTGTGAAACTAGTGTCAGTGGGCATCACACATGAATATCAAGCTCTTTGCTTCCTCCCCAGATTTCTTCTTAGAGAATGCCATAGGATAAAGAAATTCTTGAGGTTAAGACATAAATTCCACAATGATACCAGAACTGGTCAAATCTCGATAAATTCCATTTTTGGAATTTTGGGTAAAGCAAAAAGGATTCTTGCAACCAGGAACTGAATAGATTGATGATGTAAATTAGGAACTATATGTTGCTTATCAAAAAGAAAAGCATGTATATTAGGTTTTAAGATACAAATCAATAGTTTATTTAGCAATTAGAGCTAGGTATTTCATTATTTAACAACTGCATACAGCATTATTTCTTTTTATATACTGCTGAGAAAAGTCTGTTATTCTCATTTTACAGATGAAGAAACAGTAGACGAATTTAAAGATCATTACCCAAGGACACTTGCACTAGGTTTTATTAGCCAGCTCAATCCTTTGTTTTATACTGGATGTTTCACACTGAAGTGAAACAATGGGCTTTGTTTATAGAGGTCCACAAGACAACTGAATTGAGCTTCATGTTGATATTTAAAGGGATTGGGGAGGTGTAGTTCTATGTTCTCTTCCTTATTTTTGCTGAAACTATTTGTCATTGGAATTTAGTGGCCATGATTTGATTCTTGGGGTGAGGGGTTGCACAACAAATTCCTTCCAATTCAGGATTTCTACAGAGCAGAGGATATGCTCATGTACTTTCACTTTTCCAAGATAATGAATCGAATATATTGTATAGATTATTTAGTCTTCCTTAGGTGAATACCTCTTAACAGCCCCAATCCTGCAAACCAAAATCCTACCCAAATTTTCTTTAAGTCACTTCAAGAATTCTAAGTCGATCGTCTTTTCTGGAGATCTTTGACAGCTGACAGTGCTTTTCTCTGGGGGCAGCTTTCTTCTATCCTGGGACACCTCTCTGTCACCCAGATTTCTCTTTATTCCTCCTTTGCTCCCGCTTGTCCACTTTGAGCACTGGTTACCCCTGGCCACTCAATTCTTCTGTGGACATTAGCCTGGGCTGTGCATTGCTTGCCTCACCTTTGGTTTTTTTGTATCCCCATCTTGATGGCTGCTTCACATAGCAATAGACTGCACCTGAGTTTGTGGGTCAGCTTCACTTAGAGAAGTTGTAGCAGAATTCAGACTTTCAGTCTGCACTTTCAGTGTTTGTGTGTGGAATCGGGCATTCAACTTGAAAACCTTTTCAGGCAGTTTCAGTGGGCACCATGGCTTAAAATCTTCAGTTATCCCTTTACTTATGATGTGCAGTGCTTGGAGTAAAAGCTTTTAAAAAGACGTTTAATCCGTTGATACCAGGATGAGAGAGACACTCACGGCCTGAGAAGAGAGAGAGAAGGTTTCAAAAAGGGTGTGGTCTCATCTGGAGAGGCGCTTGGATGATGCTACCAGGGAACAAAGACTCATCTGCTTCTTTTATACCCTAGGCTCATTCCTCTAATGAGTATTTATTCTGCCAGCAACATTCTTGTTCATATACGTATGTGCTAAGGTTTCTGTTCTAGAAGTTTCCACAGGTAAGGGAAGAAGAACTGAGGACAGGAGTTCTTAGTTCAGCTCCATTAAAGTTAAGCTAATCATGAGGCTCTATCTATATTCTTTCTGCAAAGACCCAGCTTCACTTTTTGCCCTAAGATCTATGCAGGCCTAGCCCTTTCCTATATATATATATAGTCTCTTCATCATTAATCTGTCTTACATCTTTGGTAATGTACCAGATTTTGTCAGAATCAGTTAACTCTTTAGTGGAAAATCCAGAACAGGCAGATCTGTGATTTGCTCTGGCAGAGATGAAATGGAGGCCCGTCTTCCTTCAAACAGCATTTATTCCCCTGGGAGGTTCTGAGTGTATTATGTGGAATCAGTGTTGGGACTTTTCAGTCATAGTTTACCTATTTTAAAACTGCAGAATTGATCTCACCACCTTACTGGAGTACACATCGTCAGTATGTTCTAATGGAAAAACCTGCCTGATGAATGAGGCAGGAAGATGTCACAGCAGCACTGGTGAGTCATCCCAAGACCAGCTAGATTTGAAGTGTGGTGCGTCTTGGACACTGACTCTAAACCTCCTTCAGTGATCTGTCATCTTAAGCAGCTTTCGAATCTTTGTCTCTGATTTCCTTATCTAGGTCACACTGTCTTTTCAAAAATTGTGCTTGGATATCCCCTTAATAGATTGGCCTCGTCCTCTTAGCATGATTGACTTTGTATGTCTATTAAAATAGACATACGTTTTTCTATAGTAGGATGTTTCTGTCCTTCCTAAAGAGAGGTCTTCTCACTGTGGTGTGAGAGGTGAAGAGCCTAGGTGGTCTTATATATGCAGTATATTTTGGTTAACTAACATGTTTTCCTTTTATTTACTGTTTATTGAAATATAACTTACATAAATTACACAAATCTTAAATGCACATCTCCATGAATACTTACCAGTATCCTTATGCAAGGTAGTCTGTTTTGGAGTCCCTTGAGGGGAAAAACAAAACAAAATACCCCAAACAAAATGCTTTTTCTGAGACAGATAAATGGACATTGTAAAGAAGGTAGTGGAGCACCAGGAAACCTTGAATCAGGTCTGTTCTGTCCTATTTTGCTTTATGACCTTGGCTGCTGGGATGTCAGTGGGGAACCTTGAACCCTTTTCCCTGAGCTGTTGAGTGGATGAGTTCAGTCAATGCATATGAAAATATTCTGAACAGGGCCTCCCTGGTGGCACAGGTGGCTGAGCGCCGCACTGTGAATCTGTCCTCAGCCTCTGCAGCGTGGATTCAATCCTGGCTGGCGGAGGAGAATCCCACAGGGCGCAGCAGACCTCTCCTGTCTCACCCGCTGCTCCCCTCAGCAGTTTGTTTCATCAGTCTGCCTGTTCTGTTCCCCGCTCTGTCTCTGGTGAATCCTGTCACCCTCCCGTGCATCTGGCCTGTACCCCGGTTCTTGTATAAATAAATAAATCTTTAAAAAAAAAAAGAAAATATTCTGAACAGAGGGGAAAAACAGCAAACTATTTCTATTTTTTTAACCATAAGTAGGTACCAGTTATTTTCTAAAAACAAAATAAACCTTTTTCAATTAAAAAAGTTATGTATACTTGTTTTAGAAAGTTAAAATTCCCAGAAGTGTGAAGAAAATTAAAATATCCTTAGCGCATCATACATAGATAACCACTGTTTAGTTTACCTGTAAACAGTATAACCACACTAGTTTTTCTTTAAAGGGGTGTCATCTTATTTATATTTAGTTTTGCATGTTTTCTTTATGTAGTATTATAATGTAAGCATATTCACATGTTAGTTAACATTATTCAAAAGTTTGCATTGTAATCACTGCATAATATTATGGTATATTTACATATATTGCAAAATATTTGACACTGGCTTCCATTATTAAGTACTAACTGTTTATCCTAAAAGAGCTTGCTTTAAAACAAGGCAGGAACATTTGGCACTTTTTCCAGTGGAGAATTGGACTTATTTTCTTTCATTATAATTAATATGTATTAGGCTGCAGTTCAGAAGTACTTTCTGTTCTCAGTCAAGGTAATGTTAGACCCACAATACTGTTCATTTAGAGAAAATCTCCACTATACCAAAACCTATTAAGCCAAATGTTATAAATTAATGTAACATTAATTAGAGAAACATTGAAAATTATATGGGTAGCTTCATGAAGGAAAGTATGGGCAGTCTCTAAAAGGTACCGTTAGATAAATTGCCTTATGCCTTTGGGAAGACTTTTTATTTCCTTTTATTGGGAGGATGTGGTAAATTTGTTTTGCCAACGGAGTTTACCTTTCTTTGCTGGGCATATATATATAATACTATAGTTACCACATTTTTGGATATGATGACATATGATGAAAAGAGCCCTTTGGATATGTTTTTTTAAAATACAGATTGAATGGGGAATAGGCTAAGAGAAGAAATTGTGTTACTATTTTGGTTCTGGGATTGAGCAGAACCTTGTCATCTGCACTTATGTCAGTCTGCCCTTGCTGTTTGTCCATATGCCCACCCATCCATCCTTCCACTTGTCCATCCTATCATCCATCTAAACAGCAATCCTCTTGCCCTCCTTACCCACTCCTCTCATTTATCTCTCTCCATCTTCATCTGTCAGTCGTATCCATCTATTCTCCCATCCATATCTATCTGTAAATGAACAGAATATTTTGATGGGGCATATGAACTACTTATTGCATTTTACAAAGGAGTTCATAGGGATGAAGAAAACAAGAACTCCAAAATGAAAATGACTAGAATTTGACCATTTGTGTTTCTCTTCAAAATTAGGAGCCTTCTTCACAAGTGGCCTGGCTGTCCATTCTATGATGCTCATAGGAAATTCTTAATAAAATGTAGTTTGGGGAACGTTCAACTGATATTTTGCTAGAAATCAATCACCAGAAGATAGAATAAACAAGAACTATTGCTATAGCTTTGAATAGTACATTCAGAAAAGAAAATAATTTTCTTGAGTTTGAACAAAGAAAGTCAAGCATGTACTAATACCACCTCTCCAAATTTATTGACATAAAATATATTGTAACTAAGAGGGAGATTAAATATATCATACAAAGGTATTTTCGAATGTTGCACTTATTTTTGAACAAAATGGAAGAAAACAAAATGTTACTGAAAATCTGTTTTCTTCTCATTCTGAGAAAGCTGCTTTACACTTACCTATCTTACTTAATTCTCACATAAGCCATGTGTTGTAACTCATATTATTCCTATTTTGTGGATAAGAATCAGAGACTCCAGGAGGCTAAATGATTTGCCCAAGTTTACCTGGTTAACTGGTGGCGAAGCTCCTTTGAAATCCAGCCTTGTTTGACTCTAAAAGTGTTACCCTCTGCAGTATGTCATACTGGCACTATGCAGAAACCTTGTAAAACCTTTGCCATCTATCAGCTCTTCACTTTAAATTTTACAGTAACTCAGTCTGTGAAGAAGATCCTGCAAATAGTAGTTTTCAGTTCTTTTCTTGAAAGATGAGCTGGCTTTCATATGAACATGGTAAAGAAGACAGTTCTTAGAAATAGATATAAGATTGAGTCTGTAAACATGACTTTGGTATTTGACAGAATGAGGTTTCCCTTATGTGCAGCTGCATGTTTGGGTTTGTATTAATCCAAGTCTCGTTGATCCAAAAAACACAAAGTTTCCCTCTATAAGATGCATGTGATGAAGGCAAACAAATCAATGAAATACAGTTAACAACTCTCCCTAAACTTCTTAACTTCTTTAAGCTCTAGAAACCCAGAAAAGACAACTATTATAGTATATTTTGCCAGGTCAGCTGTTATGATCACAAATAAGCCTGAAATAGTAATGACTTGAAGATACAGCGGAATTATTTAATTCTTTCCATAGGTTTGAAAGCTCATCCCCTCCCTTTTTATCATGCTAAACAGTAGCATTGCTAGTAACATTCTATGCGGGGTAGAAATTAGTTTTGGCATTTAAGGATGAAGACTGAGAGAGGGTAAAGGAGATTCTGCCATAGTGCCTGTGTACATGATCTTATTCTCACTTTCTATCTTTATTTTATTCTCTGAGTTACAAATTGCCTCCTGCCTACCAGGCTATGTGCTATATGGGAAGGATATACTTAGAACAGAGGTCAGCAAAAGTTTTCTCTAAAAGGGACGATGATAAATATTTTAGCCTCTGTGGACCATATGCTCTCTGATGCAACTACTCACTCTGCTATAGATAATAAGTAAAATACTGAACTCTGCCACAGACAATATGTAAATAATTGAGTGTGACTATGTTCTAATTAAATATTATTTACAAAAACAGGCAGTAAGTCAGATTTGGTCTGTGGACCACAGTTTTTCTACACCTGTACTAGAATTTCCATGAAAATAGTGAAGTTTGTCTTGTATGTTGCTTTGTAACTGATGCCTCCAACAATGCCTGGTGTTTGGTAGATTTTCAAATTTTTTGTTGAATAAGTGAAGTAACGAATGAATGAATCAGATTCCTCTGATCTCTGAGTTCATCATCAAATAGAAGAGGTAAAAAAAAATATATATATATATATGAATAAAATATGGGTATTTAAAGAAAATGCAGAGGACTACAGGAAGTAAACAGTACTTTGCTGGAGAAGAGAGGGTGGAGGGTAGTGTACTCAGGTGGCACTTTAACTTGATCATGAAAGGTAAGTAAATATATGCCACCAGCCAGAGATGGGAGAAGCACATTGCATGCAGAAGAAATACATGAATGGGACAAGAAGCAGGACATAAATGGTGAACAATGTGCAAAGTTGTTCTCTAATAGAATTTCCCCGACTTACTTGATCATCAGAAGTACCTGTTACTAATAATTCATATTCCTAGCATCCTCCCTAGAGATTCTGATTTGGTAAGGCAAACTTGGCCAATACTAGTTTCTAAAGATATGAAAGGAAGCAGTAATGGCAGCTCATTTGGAAAGATAACTATTACAAACAGTATCAGTCTTGAATAATGGCAGCTGGGTTTGTAATTACTCTGTACTTTCTGTGCCACACAATGAAGAGGATCTTGGTGGAAATTTACCCTACTTGCTTGCCTTCCTGTGTCCCCTAGTGCTGCTGTGGTAGAACTCTAGCCTTTATGATGAAACAGATTGAAATTTAGTCAGTTGTGTAAGTTACCATGAAAATACCAAATTTTGTGTAGCTACTAGATTTATTGCTTTTGAATCTCTTGGTTGACAAACATCTAAGGCAAATGGATTCAACGGCTGTAACTACTTCAGAAGGTAGTGTAATTAATGCCTAAATTTGTAGACAGTGACCACTGTGAGGCCATATGTCTCCTTTTTAATGAGGGGAGGGGGGTACTGAAGTCTAGTACATAGGCAGTGACTTGCTCAAGTGCTGCCACCAAATTATTGGCAGAACCAGGAGTATAATGCAAATGCCAAGTTACTCAATTTAGTTTTCTCTTCAAAGTGCTAAGACACATTTATCAATAAAATTCCTAATTTATGTACTTTCTCTCCCCCTTGAATCGCACATTCTTTTGCCCATAGCTCTTCTATGCTGCTTAACATTAAGTTATAATGTCTTCTCCTGGAATAGTGCCCCACTGTTACCCCAATGAAGACTGAGCTCTCTTTCCACGGATATCTTAACATATTTCCTGACAGTTAGCATGTGTTCAGGAAATAATTGTAGACTTGAAATATCTTGACCATCTTTTCCTTTCATATGTATTTCGACTCAAGTTTCTTTGCAGTTATATTGTTAGAAAAGCAAAATTCTTCCAGAATTTCTGAAACAAAGATACTACCTCTTAAGTGTCCTTAAAAAAAAGTTGAATTCTCCATTATGACCTACACCTTTCTTAACAGCTCTTTTGATATTTAAATATCAGCAGCTTCAAAAAAATAATGTCAGTAAATTATCTGATAAATAACATATTAACTTGAGTTGATATTTTTAATTGACCACTTAAAATAAAGATTATAGCAAAATGCTAACAAATTTCATAACTTGCCCTTTTCTTCTAACTGCCAGGCCTTTTGTTTTGTTTTGTTTTGTTCATGTCTCTTTGGAACTTAATTTTTATATCTTGTGCATTGTGGCTCTGTATGTACATTTGTCTCTTTCAGTAAATAGCAACATCAAAGATTTAAAAAGCTGGTCTCTGAAGCCCCACAAAGCTTAGGTGCATACTAAGTATACATTTACATAAAGAAACATGATTAGAAAATGGTAAATTTTATCTTTACTTTTTCACTGTTATTTTGAGTCTGACTCTATGCCATGATTTTTTGCTTAACATTGGTTGTGGAGTTGTTTTGAGACTGGTAATACAACAGTGAACAAAACATAATGATTTCACTCAGGGAATTCTAGTTGGCTGACAAATAAAATGTAAATATGCGATATAGAAATCTGAGATAGATACAAATAACTTGTATAGAATGTGGAGGCAAGTTAATCCTGACCAATGAGTCAAGGGAGTATTGAGCAAACATAATGTTGGAAATGAGCCTGCCTGAGTCTTGATCCTCTATTTCAGTAATTGTGTTGAACTTTGTCAACAACACACGCACACATACACACACACAAACACACATACACACACAGAGTTATGCTTTTTTAAATTTTCTCTTTGTGGCCTGTTTGTGGATTTAAGACCAGAACTGTCTTTACATGCATCCCAAGGAAAAGACAAGCAGATTTCATGTCCAACCTGCAGGTTTCTCAAAGTCTGAATGACACAGCTGCCAGAAATTATTGGGCCATGTTGGCATGAACAACAAACACATTGACCAGAGAGAGATATGTACTGTTCTAAACTGTATCGTGGTGACTTCTCCAAGAATTTTCCTTTGTTGTTCTCCTCAGTTGCTAAATCCATTAAATAGTTCCCTAAGTGGAAGTGCAGAGTATGGTAGACAAAGTTTTGCTTGTGATGTCAGACAGTTCTGGTTCCATATGTAACTTGATCATTTATTATTTAAGGACCTAAGACTGTTGATTTTCCTTTCCAAGGTTCATTTTCCTTATCCTTGCAAATGGTGATAATGGAAAGTACTTCACAGAGCTGTGGAATTTAAGGAGCCAGTGTTTGCTAAGCTCCCGTGTCAGTGCCCAGGCCCTGATAGCTCGTATGCCTACAGGGCCAGAAAAGCATGAGCAGGTGACATGTGCATTTTATGATTTTGATACAGACACACTGCATTTGCATAGTTAATATATAACTGTTCTTAACTTCCAGAAAGCAATGCTTCCAGTCCCTTCTCTTGAAACACAAAACTCTTTTATCTAGTTTTCCTCTTCTCACGTTTGAGTCTTGGATTTAGGGGATGTTTTGTTTTCCTTTGTTCTGTTAGGGAAGATCACAGTGGAAATGAGGAAAGACATGTGATGGGTCCTGAGCCTGAGCTGCTGCAGGGAGTGGTGGAGGACTCGGAGCACCTAGAGGCTCTCGTGGAGAAGGGTGGCAGCCACCTGGCACTCATCAGTTGCTGCCATGTGAGAATGCATTGACAGGCTTTAAAGTGAAATGTGTAGATTTTTAAATGTTGGCAATTCATTCAAATATTTTAAAAACACTTCAAAGAGAAAAACTTCATAGGAGAAAAATGTAACTTATGATCACAGGTGTGTCAGCCATCACTCAAAACAACAATGAAGTGCTCTTTAAAGTCCACGCTGTACATGGCAGATAGTGCCCATCAAAGGGCCATATTGGTCCCTCCAGTCCCTATAGAAACTGTAGCCCTCCAGTTTCTATATTCTGTGGACATTTTTAACTGATAAAGATAATAATAAATGATGGCCAACGTTGAGTCCTTTCTATGATGAGACACTGTACAATGGATTTTATGCAATTCATTAAATTCTTACAGTAACCTAAGGAGGTATCCATTAATTTTACCCCATTTTACAGATGAGGACACTGGTTTGGAGGCAGTAAATATGTTTCCTGGTATCACAGAGATGATATATCATATGAGTTTCAAACTCAGGCCTGTTCACCTGAAAACCCAAGCATACCTGTGGTATGTTAGAATTACTGGCATATCCTTAAAAATATTGTTGCTCAAGCCTACCTCCAAACTAGATCAGAATATATAGGAGTGTGACCTGGTATAAGTATTATTTTTAAAGCACCAAATAAGGGCTGGAAGTAGAAGTGGTAAAGATAACTCCTTACCTACATGAAGCACTTTCTAATTCCTGTACTTATTTTATTTTTCTTTAAAGAACTTGCTGCTTTCTGTAAATTATGTTTCTTATATCTGTCCACGAATGCTATGGCTTCACCTTTGGAATGCATGAGCTATGACTGTGAGTACTTAGTCTTTTATAGACTAAATCCCCACTGTCCAGATAAGTGCCTCACACATAGTAGGTTTTCAGTAAATATTTATTAGAATAATTAGTCCTTCACAACAGGGATCTTATTGTCTAGTGTAGGAAACAGACAATGCTTACTTGATTCTATGAGTTAAGCTGTTAACAGTGCTCAACAAACTGATGTCATTCAAACTTGGGATACTCTTGTTTATATTTTAGACACTGTCAGGATAAATTGTCTTGACATGTAACAAGTAGACTCTGGGCATTTTGGATCTCCAATAGTGCTAGACAAGATCTTTTCTGCGCTCTACTGGGTGTGTGTACACACACTCATAAATTAAGTAACAGGTGACATACTTGTGATACCTGTTATTGGCATGGCTTTTCAGCAAGAAGCTAGGGATTACAAACAGGACATTTTGAGTTTTTAATACCCAAACAACAGTCTATAGAACATATTCAGGTCTGATGGCAGAAGTTTATACAGCTATTCTCTTCTCTTTCCAGGAAATCAACTTGTGTAGGTCACTCTGCCACCACCCTCCTGCAGTAGTCGTGTGTCTTTATTCACCCAAGACTCTTATGGTGGGTAATGTTTGTTCATATAACAGTAACTTCTGGGCTGTGGTAGAGGGAAGGCAGGCAGTGGTGAAGTAGATATTTGGAGGCCCATCTATAACTGCTTTTGTTCACCCATTTAAGAAAATGGGAGTGCGAGTGACCATGTCACAGGGATCACCTTGAAAGAACACTAATTTCAAAATAAAAGTGAGATCATTTGGAACTGTAGGACTTTACCAGTGATTAGTAACAGATCACTTGGGACACATCTCATAATTGGTCAATGCTGGTGATAATAAAAGTATTTAACCACTCACATGGCTCAGGTACTAAACTATCAAAACTCACCCCAATGTTAATTGTGCCACTGAATCCGAGCTGACAGCAACCTTGCTGAGGGAGTCACAGTGTGTCATGGTGAAGCTGCTAAGAGTCAGCAATTTACAGAGGATTGAGGGAGACTGCAGACTGGTCTCTGTGGGCAGTGCAGAGGGTAGAAAGAGCCCTTTAACCTTAAGAGTTTCCAATTGCATTGGAGGGAGAGTGATTTTGATGTTCCTATTTCCCAGGCTTCAAATGCTGGTTAAGCACCTTTGATAGAACTTCTCAGGATGAAACCTGAGGGAAGGGTGATAAGTAAGGGATTGAAGACAATGGTGGGTTTTCTCCTGTTGTAACTGACTCCCCCTGAATTCTCTGGTAGATTTCACCCAGATTGAGTGGACTTTGGAGAGTATTTGATGGTTTCCTGTGCTTTTCTAGAAAAGTTATGTCTTATGGAGTCCAAAAAGAAAATTTGGGCCACCTGTTTCAGGCCACAGTTTAATGCAATCAACCATGTCTAAACAGGTTTCATGCCTATATGATATTCATGAAAAGTGCCATGTCTGGCTATTTTGAAAATAGGCTGATTTTAACAAAGGGGGAAAATTGGGATTTGTTTACTGTAAATTACAAGTAAGAAACAACAGAAAGTTGAATATTAGAAGAAGTTGGCTATGGCAAAACCACACACTTTCACATCAGTAAAACATGGAGTTCTGATCTGAGTGAAATGTGAAACTCCTTACAGACCACAGAGAGTAAAAAGGAGTACTTTTGTTTCATTATTAATACCATTGTCCTTATTTCTTTAAATGAGAATTGATAGCAACCATAATAGTCTATCTCAAAGACCAAATACAGAAAGAAAGAAAAAATAAAGCAAAATAAACAAACACACACAAACCTCACTAACACCATCCCCTCTCACAAAACCCAGTGCTAAAGCTGCTTCATTTCTGACTGTCCCTTGTTAAGTCATCAGGTTCTACAGAAAGGGACCCACATTTCTTTCTATCAGGACAGAGTCTCATTAAAATTTTCTTGCATTCCTTTTCCCCCTCTTCTGGCCTTTTGTTAAGTTGAACAAAGGGTCATTTTGATCACTAAGGTGCCCACAACTGGGTGTTTGCTGGGATTGTCTGTGCTCAAGGTGGGAAGAGGCTAGGGTCCTGACTGAGGGTGTGTGCAATAGGTGCTTTAGAGTAAAAATGGCTCTCTCTGGAGGTGAGACATATGACCTTTAAAAACAAGGGACAGGGCCTCCCCTGTGGTGCAGCGGTTGAGCGCTGGGTTGTGAAGCTGCCCGCGGCCTCTGCGGCGCTGGTTCAATCCCCGGCTGCTCCCCGGCCACCGGAGGAGGGTCCCACATGGCGCGCAGACCTCTCCTACCGCCTACTGCTCCCCTCAGCAGTGTACTTTGGTCCTTCTGCCTGCTCTACTCCCCGCTCTGGCTCTGGTGAATCCTCTCACCCTCCAGCGCTTCTGACTGTACCAGTGCATGTATAAACAAAAAACAAATAAATAAATAAAACATGCCTCTATTAAAAACAAAAACAAAAACAAACAAAAGAAAAAACAAGGGACAATGGAACTGAGGGACAGATGCCCATTTCTTGCCAACATGTGCAATGAGGTAACAAGTCTATGGAATGGAGGGCAGTAAACTTGATTTTTCATCCCTTTGGCTACCACTTAACTAGAGTTGACCTCTGTTCATTTTTCAGTGAAATGTGGGAGTTGAAATACATGTTTTCTAGTCATTCTCCTGACTGATATTTAGAATTGATGATTACTTATGCTTCTCTTGCTTCCTGGGTACTTGGAGTGTTTTGCCAATGAAAGGGAAAGCTGAGGCCAGAAGGGCTGAAGTGGTTTTGGTTTGAATGTATGTGGATGAGCAAAGTATCATCATCTCATCATCATCACATAAAGGGCTTCTTATTATTGCTACTTTAGGAAGAGTTCTTATAGTGGTGGGAGCCAATACTAGACTTTTATTCCTTGCCAGTCTTTGGGCTAGGTGCTTTCAATGTAGTATCTCATTTTAATTTCCACAACAATCCATTGGGGTGTATATTTGACCTTTCTGTTTCATAACTGTGGAAACTGAGATACTGCAAAAATAAAGAAGTTCCAAAAATCAGAAATATGAAGTAGCAACATTAGGTTAAACCCTGATCATACTTGTCATTCTCATTCCCACATGCCGTGCTAAACTGCACAGGGGGAGACTGCAAACCATCTAGCCATCTTCTCCTTGCGTTTAGTGTTTTCATTGATGCATTGTTGTCCAGCCTTTCTTAAAAAAAAAAAAAAAGCAATTTAAATAAGCAACATAAAAATATAGTACGATAGTAAAAAGTCACAGAACATGTAATGAAAAATAAGTCTTTCTCCTATCAGTGTCACATCTCTTTACTTTTCCCACCCAGAGACACTGTTATCAGGTCATTATAACTCCTAGAAATAACTGCTTATAAATTATATATGTATTCCCTTATATTGAAATGTACATAGAATATTTACACAAAAGAGAGCTTACTACATGTATTATTTTGATTTTTTCCATATAATCCTATATCTAGAGGATCATTTCTCTATCAGTAACTTGTGTCTGGTATCTTATAGTTTTAATTTTCATTTTTTTGTTATTATTACTGTTTTTGGTCATAATTTTATTTCATTTTTTTTAAAGATTTATTTATGCACACAAGAACTGGGGTACAGGCCAGAGATGAAGGGGGGTGGGGTGAGCGGATCCACTAGAGACAGAGTGGGGAACAGAACAGGCAGACTGACGAAATACACTGCTGAGGGGAGCAACGGGTGAGACAGGAGAGGTCTGCTGTACCATGCAGGTTGCTCTCTGGCAGGCTGGAGATTGAACTTGTGCTTCAGAGGCTGTGGATTGCTTGATAGTGTGGTGCTTAACCCCTTGTGCCACGAGGCAGACTCTGGTCATAATTTTAAACAGGTTATGCCTATTTATATTTCTTTTTTTATGAATGACCTTAGCCATTTTTTTCCTTTTGAATTGTTGTACTTTTGCTTATTGATTTTTTACAGTTGCAAAATTGGTCCTTAGTCTGTGATACCCCACAGCTTTGCAGGTTTATTTTAGTTTGCAGCTAAAAATTAAAAAAAAAAAAATTAGTCTATAGTCAATTCAGTTTTCATGTTGTGTGGTTTTTGGATTTTGTGTATCACTTAGAAGTATTTTTTTCTGTTTAGTGCTATTTAGTGATTATTTAAAAATAACTCCAACTTTTACTTATCTGTTTTTTTTTCTCTGTCTCATCCTTTCTCTCTACTTCTGTTTCTATCTGTCTCTCATCAACTGATCCTTACTTTGATGAAAGATGAGATATGGATCCATTTTGATATTTTTCCAGATCTGCCACTCCAAATACTATTTATTAAGTAGTCCATCTTTTTTACACTGATTTGAGAAATCACCTTTATTATATATTAAATCCATTAATGCTGAACAACTTTAAATATTTAATACTCAGGAAATTGTATCATATTTTGAAATCTTCCTTCCACTCATCTGTTGCTTCACATAACATTATCATGCTTTCAATTATGATAGCTGTACAATATATTTTATTATCTAATAGGGATTCTATACTCTCATTAGTTCTCCCTTTTCCAAATTTTTCTATTTTTAAACCACTTGCTTACTTTCTTTGAGCTTTAGAATAAACTTGTCTAGTTCTAAAAATAATGCTTTATGATATTGTTATGAAGACTGCTGTCAGTTTATTCATTACATATTATGCATTTATAAAGACGTTATTTCTTTTTCTTAGAACACTGTGGTTTTCTTTTTCTTGAAGTCATTTTTTTGCGTTCAGGAGCATTTAAATTTCCTTCACTTAGACGAGAAATGTTTCTTATTGGTTTACTTTCCTAGGAATTTTCTGCTTTTCTAGTTTAATGGAATTATTTTTTATATTATCTAATTTGTGTGTGTGTGTGTGTGTGTGTGTGTGTGTCCCTTGGGACTCTCCCTCCTTTGCTCCCCAAACCCTATCCCCTCCCTCTGGTAGCCTCAGTTGAGAAACTTTTTTAGATTTTTCTCATTTGTCCTGTAGATTTGATTAAATATATTGATACCTTTCTCAAATGTGAAATCATGCTAGTGTTCTTGGAATAATGCCCATTTGGTCTACTTTGTGTATAATTTTTAAGAGTTGTTGGACTCTAGAGGTCAATAATTAATTAACAATATTATGTCACCTTTTGTAAGTGAGATTACTTGAAAATTGTGTATGACTATGTACTATTATTGTCTGATTTCAGTATCAGTGTTATGCTTAAGTCATCTGAGATTAATTTGCAAGCTTTTCATTTTGAAATAATTTGAATACCATTTATGTGCTCTTAGTTCTTTTCTTTTTTTAAAAAATAATTACGCATACAAGAACTGGGGTACAGGCTAGAGGTGCGGGTGAGAGCATTCACCAGAGATTGAGTATTGAGTGGGGGACACAACAGGCCAACTGACTGAAATACACTGCTCTGGGGAGCAGCAGACAAGATGGGGGATGTCTTCTGTGCCATGTGGATAACTCCCTGGCTGGGTGGGGATCCAGGGATCGAACTTGCGCTGTGCTTAACTCCTGGTGCCACCAGGGAGGCCCTATGTGCTCTATTTCTTAAGTGTTAGAATTCCCTATGAAACTACTTTGGTCTGGTGCCTTATTTTTGAGGAGTGAAGATGCTTGCTCTTTGACAACTTTTAATATTTATTCTATAGTACTGTAACAATTTGCTTTTATATATTTTCTGTGAGTGCTTTTGTTAATTGTGTTTTAGGTAAATTGCCTATTTCAAATTGATTTGCGGAGAGGTAAATAATTTCTTGTAATGATTTTTATTTTCTCTGTTTATGGTTATGTCTATATTATTATGTAAAGTTTTGTGAATCACTGCTTTATTTCTCTATCTTCCTTTTGATTAAACAAATATTTAGTTACTATTTATTTAGTTAACAGCACTGACATTTATTGACTCTACCATTCTTTATTTTCTTAAATTTTCAATAATGCATTTCTTCTGCTTTCTCTGGGTCTTTTTTTTTTTTTTTTTTTTACTGTTTTTCTAATTGAACTAAGGATCACTAATTTAACTGTATGTCATGTAAAGTGATATTTTGAAATGAGTTATTTTCTATGTACAGTTTTTTTTTTTTTTAATGCCATGTTCAATTAGAATGTATGCCTCATGGGGGCAGGGACTTTGTTTATTCCTTTGGCATCTACCCTAGTGCCTGCCATATAGTATAACATGGAATTAAACTTTGGCCTTCTGGGGCCTCCCCGGTAACACAAGGGGTTAAGACGCAACCTATGAGGCTTTCTGAAGCCTCTGCAGCAGGAGTTCTATCCCAGGCCGGCCAGGGAGCAACCCATATGGTGCAGCAGATATCTCTTCACTCGGCCACTGCTCCCTTCAGCAGTGTACTTTGGTGCAGCAGTGTACTTCGGTTAGTCTGCCTGTTCCGTTCCCCACTCTGTCTCTGGTGAATCCTCTCACCCCTCACACCTCTGGCCTGTACCCCAGCTCTTATGCATAAATAAATAAATCTTTAAAAAAATAAACTCTGGCCTTCTGTTTTACATCTAAGCTTCACCTTATATTTTTGGTGTATTTAATTAATAGACTTTTAAAAACTCTGCTAGTACAATTTCTTCAAAATTAAAGTAAACTTGGGGAAATAAAACTTTGTAAAGATTAGCTCAGGAGAAAACCATGTTTGTGTAGAATCAGAATGTGGAGTTGATGGTTTAGCAGAGATTATGTCCATGGTTATTGTGGACTTGCATCCTTTGTTCAAGATAAATATTGTAGTGGCCCAAGTCCAGAAGGTAAATGATAAAAACAGACCAGCTTTAGTTTAGGGGCGGTAGAGTTTAGGGTGTAGAGCCAGGGAATCCCAAAATCCTGATATTGGCTTTCTTCCTCCTCACCACCTCACATGTCTCATTTAAAAACCAATAATTTTAGTTTATTAACTTGTGATTTTCAGATGAGAACAAAACCAAAAATGCAAAGAAGGCAAATGATTAACTTATAGTTGCTCAGTGAATTGGAGGCATAAGGTGGGACTACAAATTCTGTCTTTGCCTCTAATGTTATTCCCAGTCTCCCAGGAAGTCTATACTTTGCTCCTGCTTGCATTTTTTGATGGACCTAATATTTGCTTACTTCCCTTGGTAGGTCCAACAATCTTTGCTAAGGCACAGACTGCATAGTTGCTGTTCCCCAGGGGGAAAGCTGTGATTCAGGCTCTGAGGTCTAAGAATTGCACACTTAGTTTCCAGTCTCTTGATGAAACTGCTAATCTGAGTGCCAGTGGTGTTTCTGCTACACGGACACCTGCCCACACAGCATGATTAGAAATTATAATGATGACGACAGTGAGTCTTCCAGGACACCCACGTTCTTTGCAAGATATTTCTGCTAATCATCTCTACCAGAATCAGTTGAAGAACATTTTTTATTTTTGAGTCCCCTCCCCACCCTCCGTAAGTCAACTAAAAATGCTGGTCTCATCCCACCATAAGTTAAATGCTTGTCCTCACCATTACTGGGATGCCATTTTTTGTGCAGGGGACTTCCACACTCCAATCCTGGCAGTGCAATGGAATGGAGAGCATCCTTGGGTCAGATTGGAAGAGATTTAGAAATGTTCAGATTCCAGCAGTGTCTCTAACCTCTGATTTTTGCAACTTTGCATCCCTTTCTGTTAAATGGGCATCCAATTTTGTTGTGCCTA
Source organism: Talpa europaea (assembly GCF_964194135.1). Taxonomy (NCBI): domain Eukaryota; kingdom Metazoa; phylum Chordata; class Mammalia; order Eulipotyphla; family Talpidae; genus Talpa; species Talpa europaea. The sequence continues at coordinate 112,960,384 of NC_140070.1, read as the reverse complement.
ATTTACTAGGGATAAGTAGGAATCAAATAACTAAATGAGTAAGAAAATGGAGGAAATACTCCATTAACTACACTGTAAATCATAAGGTTATTATTGAAAATATTTTTATATTGTTGATATCTTAACCTGTTAAGGTTATATTTTGTGTAGTACAATCAAGCAATGTTGGCATGAGACTTGGGAAGGCAGATCATGGTATTAATCCAGCATTGGGGAAGTCAGGGCTGATTAAATGCTTAGGATAATGCCTGTAATGGTATATTATTTGGTTTCTAAATTGAATAGGAAAAAAGAAAACTGCCACAGTGGATTGGTAGACAGGGAGAAAAGAGAGGAGGAATCTCTGGAACTGGAAACCTCAAATGGAGAAATACAAATTAAAATTAGATGTGGGTGAAGGCTTGAGTCAGGGTGTGATAATAGAGTAATGATCTAGAAGTGACAAAGGCAATCAGAAAAATGCTGGAACTGGCTTTGGACCCTGTGTGTCTGGAGTGTGGGAGGACAAGCAGAAACAAATAGAGTGACTGTAGGGAAAACAGCATCCTTAGAGAAGAACTGTCTCCAAGAAAGCCCTCCAAATGTCCTCCGAGTAGGGTAGAAACCTTCTCAAAGCACCTAGGGCCAGGAGAAGCCTTGTCTTATTTATTTGTCTCTGTGTCCTGCTATTTAGCACAATTTTTGTTTGCAGTACTTGCCTTTGTTTGTTGGTTTGCTTTGGGCCTTGCATTTTAACTTCAGTTCTGAAAATCTGAAAGAACATTTAGGAAGGTTTCTGATAGGAAAGAGCTGAGTTAGGTAATTCCGTCTCTGTTTTTTGTTCAGTTTCTTCATCTGAAAAGTGTCAGACTCCATGACTTGGCTTTTGTAATACTCATTGCCTTTGTTGAAAGGAAAATATTTTTCTCTAGACCTAGGATTAAAAGAACAATCACTGAATATGTTGATATTTGTATTATATGCTGAGGGTTGGGGAATGGAGTGGGATATTTTCTAATATCCATTTTCTTTAGCAGTGGACTTGAACTTGTAAATTGAGTTCAGATAATTTTACCTTTTAGTCTTGTTTTCAATGTATGTATGTATGTATCTATGTATGATGGTGTGTATATAGGTATGTACCTGTCTCCCTACCTACCTACCCTGTCTCCCTACCTACCTACCTATCTATGGAAGATGGTAGAATTAATATTAATTTTATACTTAGTCTTTGGTTGGTTTGCTGAATCAAGTAAACTGAATTGAATAAAAAATTGGTTTACTGAAAGGAAAATTTGGAAAAAGTATCATGATTCTTTGAAAAACATTTTTCCCAGGTGAGGTTATATAGTTTTACAGATACCCGGGATGGGGACTAAGAAATCTGGACACAGTAAATCTTTGAAATGTGTTGGCTAAGCTTTTACCTTCTTAGCACAGATGGAGACAGACTTTTTTTTTTTTTTTTCAGTAAAACAGAGCCAATACAATCTTTGAAACCTTCAAATGTGATTTGGGAAGATGATTCCTATATAATGCCAGTCCAAATATAAAAATTTTCAACAATTAGCAAAAATGTGAATTTTGCAATTACACATTTATTTTTTGGCCAAGTTGGCCTTTTTTATTCTATTTATTTATATATTTGCAATTATTTGTATCAGTTTAATTTGGCTAATTTCTTAATTCCATTGAACATTTTAACTGACTAAATGTATTGGAAATGCATTTTAATTTATTAGAAGAAAAACAAAAATTGAAAAGTCACTTTATGTAATGTCTTTCCTATGCCTTTGGTGTTGTCAGCTCTTTTCTTGATTGAGTTTTGGTTTGGATGGAAGTAGCCTGAGTGTGTTCACCTCCCAGTAATATTTATCTTTTGCTGCTGATGAGTTACTTCAATAGTAGAGAGTTTGTGTATGCCTAGCTTACTTTAAAGATAATGTTCTCTATAAACACAGTTTTTCAGAGTTAATGAATTATCATCAGCCTAACAGGTATAACATGATTAATTAAATTACATGTGTTATTTGGATTTCCATGGTTTTTCCACTAATACCTTTTGTCTGTTCCATGATCCAATTTCAGATAGTACTCTGCATTTAATCATTATGTCTTCTCCTCCTCCTGTCTGTAAACACCTTTTCTCAATCTTTCCTCAATTATCATGACCTTGATACTTTACTGGGCAGATAATCACTCAATTTGAGTGTCTCTGATGTTTTCTCATGATTGACTGGGATTGTGGATTTTTGGGAAAGACCACCTTAACAGTGATGGGCCCTTCTGCTAACTTCTCATCAGGGAGTATGTGATACTAACATGACCTCTACCAGGATGTTAGCCCTGTCGATCAGTTTTGTTTTTCATGTTTTAACTAAAGGTCAATTGTCTAGAGTTACTAGGACTCTGATATCTTTGTAAATTAGTGGTGGTAATCACTGACTATTCTAAAACCTACTATTTGTTATAATGGGTGGTGCAAAACTCCTAAGCAGGTTACTCCTGTAGCTCAGTTTGAAAACGCAGTTAGGACTTGATATCCAAGCTGGGACTTGCTACAGCCCTGTCTTCAAGTTATAACCCTGAGCCATTCCTGGAGGACAGCTGAACTGCAGTGCTGGTTTTGGTTATTCTTTACCCAGAGAACAAAGCAGGAATTCAGACTAGTATTAGAAACCTAATCTCCAACAGAAAGAACACCATGGAAAGTGTGAGAGATGAACTCCACCCTTCTTTTCCAGTGATTTCTGGAGATGATCTTTCCTTCAGTTAATATGACTTGTTGCATATTGATCAATTGACAGTCAGTAAAATCATCCCTTTTATTATGAAGCTAAGAAGTGATAAAGAAATTTGACAATTCGGCCCATATGCATGGATATAAACCAGAAAGTATGAAAAGGTAAAGCTTTTCTTACCTCTTTTTCTTGATAGCTTCATGCATTAATGTACTATATATTTACTAAATTATTACCCACCCTGTATTATTCTCACAGATACACAGTGGTGTTGGGAAGAGGAAGTATTGATGACTAGAGGTGAACAAATGAGCCATGGGTCAAGACACAAAATGTGTGAGGGTAGACTCTGTGGTCATGCACATGATGATTTGGTATCTGAGTGGGTAGAGTGACTAAATTGCCATTATGTTGGGAGTTATCCTTGGTCCTTTTTGATTGTCTTCATACTCACATGTTTCTGTATGATTTGCATTCTCAGTGTCCTGTAATCTCTTAATCTTGAGATAGAGCAGTAAGATAAATACCTTGCAATAATGGGTGGGTTGGGTCTGCCAGTGGGAATTCATATATTAATAACTATTATAAAACTTTTCTCCAATGAATATTTCACTCTTTTCACTTACTGTCCATTGTGATCACTACTAGGCACATGGGACCACTGAGTTCTTGAAATAGGGCTGGTGCCCCATGTTGAAAGGATAATACTTTGGATATATTTGTAAAATAAATTTCCTTTTATTATTATTAAGTGTGGCAACTGAGAAATACAAAATTGTGTGTGTGGCTCACATTCTATTTCTACTGGACAGTGATTGGAGCCTGGGAAGAATATGAAGAATAGTCAGTTGACCTTGTGTTCTCCTCTGAGTTCTAATAATGTTGGCATTAAAGGGAAAGCTTCAATAGTCATAATTTTCATTAAAAGAAATCTGATTCAAAAGAATTGGCTCATTTTACATTATTGCTTGGACTGGAGAAGAATCTGACATTTGGTATTTTCATAATTGAGAACATAACTTGCTGACTTAAAAAAAAAATCACAACATTTTGTGCTTGGCCTTCGGTACGAGACTTGGAACTCTTTGAAAACATGAATTGTGTTCTTTTCTCTTCTACCATCCTTTCCCCCCAAACTACATACCAACAAGCACATAAAAGGTGGTTAACTGGCATTTGTTGGAAAAAAAAAAAAACCTTAAAAAAGAAAATTTGATCAAACGTCCCTGTATTTATGGTTGGATGAGAAAAATACCCACATTTGCAGCCCATTTTGTTTTAAGACAGTACCCAAATTAGACAACTTCTACTCAAGTGTTTATTTATTTCTAGATTTAATTACATTCTCATCAGGTGTCCCTGTCAGCTCTGCTTATGATAAAGAATCTTTTCAAAATGCTTAACCTCACCACCCTCTAGGTAAAATGAGACAGAAAAGGATCCTGTTCATACATGTTAATCCTTACCTTGTTTAGATGTTATATCTAAGGGCCTGGAGACTGGATTATTCTTAATTTTCCTCTTCTTTCCTTTCCAATATCTACTTGTACAATGAAGGATATGAGAATAAAGATGGGTGACTTTAAATTTGGAATATATTAATTTTCATTTTTTAAAAAATATACCTCAGGGCCTCTCTGGTGGCGCAGCGGGTTGAGCGCAGTGCTGTGAGGCTCTCCACAGCCTCTGCAATGCGGGTTCGGTTCCTCGCCAGACAGGGAGACTCCCATATGGCACGGCAGACCACTCCTGTCTCGCTTGCTACTCCCCTCAGCAGTGTGCTTTGGTCTGTCTGCCTGTTCTGTTCCCCGCTCTGTCTCTGGTGAATCCTCTCACCCTCCTGCACCTCTGGCCTGTACTCCAGTGCTTGTATAAATAAATAAGTAAATCTTTAAAAAAATAAAAATATACTCCATAATGAGCCAGAGTGTCTGTTGTACACATGACTTACAGGCCCAAGTCTTGCATTTTGTGGACACCCCAGAGTTTTCATTTTTCTGTACATGCCTTGAGGTTTGGGGGGAGGGAGTACATAGTATGTGGTAGTATTTGGTTAGTCTTCTGCTGGTAAATTCAACAGCCTCCATGTCTCCATGCTAGGAATGGTGCAGATTTAAACTGATCCCTGGATTTGGCCATTGTCAAGAACATTTGCACTGGTCAGAGGCAACACTTACAGTAGTTATGGTATCTTTGTTTCTTACTATTCCTTGGGAAAAAAAAAAAAAAAAACTTTGAAAGCGAACTACTGGTAATGTACATTTTTATTTCTAATAAATATTTGATGCTTTGATTCTTCTGCAGAATAGAATGGAAGATGGTGGATTCTCTTGGAAGTGTGTACAGGGTGGCTGTAGTGACTGAGAAAAGCATTGGCCTTTTTTTACTTCCTGGCTTGGCAGTTTTCTTGTTGTTGGCTTCTAGACAAGTAACATATCATCGCTGAGCATTAATTTCTTCATCTGTCCATACTGGAAAATATCTACTTTGCAAGGTTGTCACATGTGCATGTGTGCTGGGCCTATTTTGAGGACCCATACGTCATCTTAATAAGCACTAAATGAATTGGTTTTTCTCAAACATCTTTTGAGTTCTTGCTGATATACCATCTTCTCTCTCCATTTTGGAGATGGGGGAGGAGGGCATGGGGTGATTGTGTGGTAAGATCCACTTTAATTCTAGCTGTGAGAAAAGATCAGGGAAAATGTGGTAAGCAATTGCTTCTAAAAAGCTCAGACTAAAAGCACTTGATGAATCTGTGCTGGCTTCCCGGTAGACTCATCTCTGTACTGCCCGCACAGCACAATTAATAGTTATTACTCAAGAAGGAACAAATAAAAAAAAAGAGAGAGAGCAGGCCTCACAACATCCTTTCATCTTCCTAAAGATGGTCCCCTTTGTCAGGTCCGTGGAGCCGTACCTGTGAATCATCCTGGGAAAGCACTGTGTGGGTGACTAGAAGGAAGATTTTGTGGTTCATTTCTTACCCACTTCCTGGGCTGGGGAAATGGCTGAGCTCATCTTTCTTATCTCCTGATGCCTTGTCAATATCCACTACCGTTCGCCATGCATCTTCACAAATGAGGGCCTCTTTCTCACATCCTCTCTCCAAACACATCACTCTGTCCAGAGCCAGGTACTTTCTAGGCAGAAAAAGTTGTAAAGCAAAAGCAGAATAAAGTTGAAAGGATGATCATGGGGCCGGGAAAGGACACTGACGCAGGAATAGAAAGGTGTAAACGTAAGCATGAGCACAGAAACATGCAAGGCATGCTTGTTTGATGAAGGTGAGAAATGAGTCATAGTTTTCCTTCAGGAGGCCTCTTGACCTTGATCCTCCATTCTTATGCTCCTGGAGTTAGGTTTAAGGTTTGCCACTTGCAGTCTTGAAGCTTAGTCAGATTAGAAGGAGCCCCTGACTCTGATGATGAAAGCCTCGAGTGAGAATTTAATTTTCTTACAGATTCAGTTTATTAGATAGACTGGAAGTGAAGGGCATGGACTTTAGGGACTCTTTCTGTGTTTGAATCCAACTGAAGCATGGGTGGTTTTGGATGAGACACATAGTGTCGCTATCGTTGTTTCCATCTGTATAATAGGAATAGAGTTATTTTCAGAACTGTGGATAGGACATGTTGTGAGCTACCTGGAACAGAATAAGCTCTCAATAAATGACTGATGTTGTTGTTATTATTATTATCTGTAGACAGTCATTTTTTCCCAGTCATGTTTTAAATGGATAAACTGTGACTACAGGAAATATTAGTTGTTACTGTGCCTCGCACTAGAGAGGTAGGACCTATCTAGTGAAAGACTTCTTCAAAGTAAGTTTGGCTCAATTGCAGGATCTTCTTTAGTCTTTTTCACTCATAGGTCATTTATTCTCAGGCCTTGAGTGTTGCTTTTTTGCAACATTTCTTGGATTTTTCCCTCTTTTCTCTGTTTTAAGTCAAGCTCTTACTGCCACCTACATTCCTGGCTTTCTGCAGATTCTCCTTGAGTCCTGGTTCTCATATGTGCTTCATGGGCAGCATCATCACCATCAAACCTCAAGCTTGCTAGAAATGCAGCATCTGAAGCCTACCTAGGCCTGCTAAATCATGGATCCTGTGTGTACATGTGTGGCCAATGCATATGTGTTCTGCTTTCAGGATATATCTTGATTTTGATTGTTTTCATCATCTGTCTTACAAGAGGTGGTCAAGAAGGTAAACTTGATGTTATGGAAAGAGCACTAGGACTCAATCCAAGTCACCATCTGCTACATTGACTTGGTGCTAGCCTTTCTGAAAAATGGTCCTGATACTTTGATGCTTTCACCTTGTGGTCCTTCTCCATACTGCAGCGAGATCTTCTGAAGTTATTAAATATGTTAATAGATAAATTATAAAAGTATAAATTAATATGCAAATTAAATAAATACACTGCACTCCCACACACCCTACTTTTAAATCCTACACCAGCTTTCATGGCAGGATGTTCATGGTAGAAACCTTCAAAAGACCTTTGTGGTCTGTAAGACCCTGTGGGATGGACTCTGTCTTTGTCTCCACCTCTAGCCTTTAGTCAACTGTCGGTACACTAAAAAAAGGTCTTCCTTTTGCTCTGTACAAACCAAACTTGTTTCCACCTAACCTTCTGCCTCTTCTGTACATGGCTGCTTTAGAGTCCTGTTTAAGGCTTAGTACAAATGTCATCTTAGACAAATCTTCCTTAATCTCTAGTCAAAGTAGCACAACCCTTTTCTCCCCATTGCTTTCTCTCTTCATCTTGTTTTCTGGTCTGCTTATGGTTCTCTGAGAGTATGGATAGAATGATGTTGTTTTCTTTCTGTACATTGCAAAGTGTTTTGGTGAGAAATATCTTAGTTATGATAATAGTAATGACAAAGTTTTGTAGAGTGCTTATGATTTGCTAGGCACCTGTGCGTTGTAAAACATAGTAGTTTATTTGGCTTCATTTAGATTACCTTTCCTCAAGGAGTTCATTTGGATTATTTCATTTTCTTTAATGGACTATTTAGTTATATCTTTGTCTTCCACTTATCTTTGGATGTCCTCTCCCTGAAGGTGGGGACCTTGTCTTTTTGTTTCTGTTCTATGCCCAATCTGCAAAGATTACCTGGCATGGAAGTGCTTTCGAATGATCATTTAGGAAATGAATGTCTCTACGAGGATTATCATCTGTGTAGAGTCTACCTGGGAGTAAAGAACAAAGTCTCGCTCTTGCCCTATTCCAGATATGTTTAGGAGAAATGCTCTTTAGTTCATCTTTGTCTTTAGTCTAAGACAGGGAGCAGGTGTTGACTCTGCTTTCAGATTTACTCTGGTGGCCTTGGGTGCAGACACATAGCCTGATGATCTGGGAGAGAGTTACTTGAGTGGCACCTTCCTGGGAACAAGTCCTTTCTAAAGCATTAAGCCTGACATTTGGTGGGGTTGGAAATACAGGCCTTCAGATTTTTGCGTTCTTTGTGCGCACGTTGTCAATGTGCGTATGTGAACCTTTTATTATTATGGACTCAGCTGGCAGTAACCATGGTGAGTAGACCTATCACACAGCATTTTTCTGAGTCAGTTTAAAATGCTGACAATTAAATATACCGTACTCTTTTAAGCGATCCATCAGTCTCCCTTGTTGTCATGGTGACTGGAGTATATTTAGAAATGTGACAAGTACACTGAGTTCAATTGCACTTTTGCCAAAACATAGTTTTGCAGCTAAAATTGAATTTCCTGATTGAAGATCCAAGTGCTGTTAAGGGGGCATGATCATTTCTATACATTATTCTGGAAGCATAACTTACATCATTCTATTAAATCAGCAGTTCAAGCCTTATCAGGCAAGTAAGATATTGACACTTGAAATGGTTGTGCTTAGAGTTGATGAAATAAAATGAAATAAAGATGCCATTATGTTTTTTCTTTAAAATGAAATTAGGCCTCATCAATATAACTAGCTTAATGATTAATTAGTTTATTAAGACATTGTGAGTGTGCGTGCATCTGTTTCTCCTAAGTATATTTTTAATCTAAAGAAATATGTCAAGAATCTCCTCTCTCCTACTTGTAATCTATTCTTAGCAATGTGAGGTCATCCTTATTTCTTTTGGTCTGACCTCGGATTGTGAGCATTCTTATTTCTTCCCAATCTCATTTCTTCTGGTTTTCAAATGAAGTAGAGTACAGAGATAAAATGAACATGACTTTTTGTTCAACCAGAGGAAAAAGTGAAAGTCTTCTCTCTTGTCTAATCAGAAACTTGTAGCAATTCCTCTGTTGTCCTATCTCCTGTCAAGACGATGCTAAAAATGATGAGTACAAACTGCTCATTTGACCATAGAAAGTTTACAAATTTATGCGGTGACTTGGTCATTATTACAACCCTGCTTTTGTTCCTGGCCCAAGAAAGATTCTCTGCTCTTGAGGTGAGAAACAAAGCCTTCTGCATATGATTGCTTCTCTGTTTTCATGAAGCTGAGTGCTTTAGCCACTGGGCTTGATTTTGATCCCCAAATAATATATGGCTAAACTCTTTCTATTTCCTTCGTAAACATTGTAAATAGTCTATTTCGAAAAGAGATTGCCTAGTTATATTAACTATGGGTAAGATTTACTGAGTTTTTACTATGTGCTGGGCATTGCATACAGTAAACTCTGAAATGGGAAATTTCACTAGAGCTATTTAACAGGTCCTAGTGGTATTCTCATTTAGAAGTAGGTTAAGAAAGATTCTGTAAGTTCCTCCCTGGTGGCGCAGGGGTTAAAGTCTCAGCAGTATCAAACTACTGTCAGGCACTGCAGCATGAGTTCAGTCCCCGGCCAGGGAGCTACCCATGGCCCAGCAGACCTCTCCTGTCTTGCTCCCTGCTTCCCTCAGCAGCATATTTTAGTAGATCCGCCTGTTCTGCTTTCCACTTTGTCTCTGGTGATTTTCCTCACTCCCCAAACCTCTGGCCTGGACCCCAGTTCTTGTATGCATAAATAAATAAAATAAATCTTTAAAAATAAAGATTCTGTACTTGACTAAGAGTATACCTCAAGTAGCAGTGGAGTGTGGATTCTAAACCACCTGCCCTCTGAATCAGTGCTTTCTTCACAGGAGTATGCGTATTTATTTATTTTTTTTAGATTTATTTATTTATACAAGCACTGGGTACAGTCAGAAGCGCGGGAGGGTGAGAGAATTCACCAGAGCCAGAGTGGGGAGCAGAGCAGGCAGAAGGACCGAAGTACACTGCTGAGGGGAGCAACAGGCCGCAGGAGAGGTCTGCGCGCCATGTGGGACCCTCCTGTGGTGGCCAGGGAGCAGCCGGGGATTGAACCTGCACTGCAGAGGCTGCGGGCAGCTTCGCAATCCAGTGCTCAACCGTTGCGCCACTGGGGAGGCCCAGTATGAGTATTTTTTGATTTTGGATATTTCTTGGGATGGGCAAGTAATCAAAACAGCATCAGACAGGTGAGCAAAGGAAAAACCAATTTAAGAATGTGCATGGGCTGGAGGGTGACAATGTTTATGCAGGCCTAAATTTCATGGAGAAAAGTGATATAAATACTGATTCCAAGGATTTGGGAAGCCAAATACAAAGGAGGGGGAAAACTTCATGTGACAAGAAGGGGGTAATTTCATGTGACAAAGTGTTGCCTCTGGATGTGTGCCTTGCCTTCAGATAGGTTTCTCTGAAAAAATTCTTGTTTTCTGGAGATATCCCTAAATCTAGGTTATCTGCATTCTTTAGTGGTGGTAATGTTTCTCCAGAGGCCCAGAGACCCTCAATTGACCTTAGTTTCTCTTACCAAGGCGACACTAATTGGAAAAATGCCTATTATGGTCATATTAAGATAAGTCTTAATTGACCCTTTTGGGAGACTGACTCCACAGTAGTTACTAAGGTTTAATTAAAATGTGATATCTGAAATCAATATTTATTTTTTAAATACTCTGTTAAAATCCATTGCTCTGATGATCATTTTGAGTAGAACTCCTTCTATGATTTTGTTAGATCATGCCTTGGTCCTTTGGAAAACATTATTTACTTATGAAGCTTTTCCTAATGTTGACATGTTTCATTCTTTAACATTAAAACATCACATTTATTAACATAACCATGGATTTTATCAAGATGATATTTTAAGTATTTGGTAGATGTCAAATATACAGTTTTAGGTTTGCGGTTTTCAAAATTCTAATAGTTACTTAAAATTTGAATTTTTATCATTGGCAATAAATGTTTTTAATTATTTTATTTGAATTATAGGCCTTCTTGGTTTATTTTTCAGAATATGTCCAGCAAAACCCAAGTCTGGATGACCTTAGTTTTTCAATTGTTCTTTCAAAAAATGGTGTCCTACACAAAGAACTATGAGTTCAACTCTCATAGCAATCACACAAAGGCATTTCTTGGAGACTACCATTGTAATTTAGGATTCAGCAGAAATGCTTCACACATGCTTCCTATTTGAAATCACAGAATATTAAAATTGTTTTCTCAAAGATTAAGTTTTAATAAAACTGGTAAATTTCTGTGCATGAAGGATAGGCTTAAGTGAAATTAGCCCCCCAATTTCCTTTTTAGTGTGGGTGCCTGGTGTTGAAAAGTATATCAGTACATTTTGGTGCTACTGCCTTGATTATTATGAAAACTCTACTCATTTTAATGCAATTAGAGTTGCATGATTGGTGTAAATGTCAACACAGTGAAAAGGACTTATTACATCTTAGTTGTATTAGGAACTTGCAGATCCTTACTTAAAAAGGCTCAGAGAACCCCAGTATGTTTGTAGACACCGAGAGCTACAGATCTAATCCAGTCCTTCATTTATAAAAGAGGAGAGCTGTGAGAGACCTACCCAAGACAGCTGCAGTAGTTAGTGGTGGGCCTGGGACAAGAAGCCAGTTGTTAGTGCATTCCTCTTTCTTTTGATTTCCTGTTTAAATTTCAGCAATTTTTGAGGTAGATGTTTATAATTCTTGACCTTATTTGGGAAGATTTCCATATTTTTCTGCATATAAACCCTTTGCATATTACCCCTACTGTGCACTCCATGCACATTGCCCTCTCTTCTGCTTTTAAGTAGGAACCACTGCTGCTCTTGAAAAAGAACATGCTTTATTTTTGCCAATACCAAGAGAAGTTGAAGGAGCGGTTGATGGCTTGCTCATTTTCTGGTTTAGAATTTCTGCTTTGTGGGGGAAAAAGGATTAGTGAATTTGGGTTGAAGCAGCCGCTTCTTCACCTAATCTCAGAAAGGATAACTATTCACAGCCATTATCTTTTATGTTACTACACATGATCTCATGGTATAACTGTCCCTCACTGCCCTTCTCTATTAAAACTACTCTTTTTTTCCCTATAGAAGGGAGATTTTCCAGTAAAAATATTTCTTTACTTTTGTTTATATTAATATGTGATGTTTTCTTTGAGAGGAACTGGTCAGACTGTGAAATAATAATGAAGAATTCTGAAAAAGACAATAGATGGTTCCACATATTACATTTTCTCTTTACTGCCTTTATTGAGTTTTAGAGTAGATCTTTGTGAAGTTGAGAGTTGAGAGGTTGCAGTGTATAAAAATGAACAAATCTGGCAAACTGTGAAAGTAAGCTTGCAGATTCTCAAATGTATTGTTCTATCATTTTCAAGAATGTTGAACGTTCTTTGCAAGATCTCACTTTTTGTTTCTCATCTGACATTTGATTGCCTTCCTCAACCTATGAGCTTTTGAGAAAAACTTTGTTTTCTAACATTCTTCTGTTTCTTTCTCCATGGCTGTCTTCATTACCTAAAAGTGTGTACTGATTTGACCTTTGGCCTCCACATGAATTAGCTTCCAGAAACCTGGTCCTTTTCTTTCCACAAAACTGATGTTTCTTGCCCTTAGTTACCTGCAAACTATTTCAATTTTTTTTTCTTTTTATACTTCTAGTTACAATTTTTCATAGCCATTTATTAGACTTACAAATTGCCTGGTAGAAATTCCATTTTAATTCTTCAAAGTGTTTTTTCTGCCTCCTAGTCGAAATTTCTAGAGCATAGTAACTGCTTGTGCTTAGCACCTTATAAGAACTCCACAGATGTGTTGAATCAATTTTTCATTTATTCAGGGGTCTCTTCAAAGTGTGTTCTTGACATGTTTATATAGAGATTGAAACTTTTGTTTCTCTCTCAATATTGGGTAGGTAAGTCTCTGAGACATAGAACCGCAACGACCCATCGTCTAATGTGGACTCCCCCCTTGCCAGGATGTGACACATGGCTTCCCTGACAGATGGTCATTTAGCCTCTACTTGAAAACTTCCAACTCTTTCCGAGGCAATTTGTTCTACTGCTGGACAGCTTCACATTTAAAGTTCTTCTTCCCATTTGCTCTGAAACTTGATTTTCCATGACTTTTATCCATGTAGTTGTGTATTTTGCACAGCTGTAATATGGCTAATAGATGACAAGTCCTCAGATACATGTAAAGAGTTTTATTGACTGATTGATTAATTGTAAGGATATAGTTTTTTAAAGATTTATTTATTTGTTTTGTTTTGTTTGTTTTGTTTATTTGTTTATTTATTCAAGCACTGGGTACAGTCAGAAGCGCGGGAGGGTTAGAGAATTCACCAGAGCCAGAGTGGGGAACAGAACAGGCAGACCAACGAAGTATACTGCTGAGGGGAGCAGCAACGGGCGAGACAGGAGAGGTCTGTCATGCCATGTGGGACCCTCACCCGGTGGCCGGGGACTGAACCAGTGCTGCAGAGGCTGCGGGCAGCCTCGCTGCCCAGCGCTCAACCGCTGAACCACCAGGGGAGGCCCCTGTAAAGGATATTTTTAATTTATTTTTTATTGAAGTAACATTCCATTATCACACTATAATAGTTTGAGGTGTGCATCATTGTAAATCACCATCATGCTATAAAACTACAATCACACTAAGTTCACCATCAAAGTTAGTTTTATCCTTCACCATTAATTTGACCACCCCTCCTCATTTATACTGACCCCCCTTCTTTCTTGCAGCCACCAATTTGTACTACACTCTAAAAGCTTATCTTTCTTTCATTTGGTTCATTTGCCTGTTTGGTTTCTCATATAACACATGTGAGTATAATCATACAGAGCTTGTCTTACTCTGATTTATTTCACTAAACACAATGCCCTCTAGGTCCATTCACGTTGTTTCAAATGGAAAAAGCTTCATCTGTTTTTTGACAGCTGAGTAATATTCCTTTGACACACTGTATCTTATTTATCCAATAATTATCAGTGGGCAGTTAGGTTGTTTCTTGTTCCTGACTATTGCAAATAATGCTGCAATAATTATAGAGGTGCATGTATCTCTTTGAAATAGTGTTCTGTATTTTTTTAGTAAATACTCAAGACATGGGGTAACTGGATCATATGGAATTTCTATTTTTGTTTTGAGGAATCACCATGCAGTTTTTCATAATGGCTACACTCATTTACAACCCACCAGCAGTACACAGGGTTCCCTTCTTTTCAGACCCTGTGAAACACATTGTTGCTTCTTTCTTTTTGTATAACTCATATGTGAAGTGATAACTCATATTGCTTTGACTTGCATTTCCCTAAGAATAACAGAAGATGAATATCTTTTCACATGCCAGTTGGCTATTGTGATGTTTTCTTCCTAGAAGTGTCTGGTCAGATCTGAAGATAGCTTTCATTCCCCAACCACTTTCTGTCCTCTTTGTCTCTCTCTTGCTACTTACATCCCAGGGTTTTAAAACGTTTGGATGTTCATAATCTTTATGTCTTTCTTATTTCCACATCACTTTCTAGACTTCTATCATGTCACCAAATTCTAAAGTCCTCTTGCAAGCCTGCTTCTTTTCTGTCTTAGTATACTAGGAAAATTATCATTTTATGGGATAATGAAGAGCTATGAATTCTAGTACATAATAACTTAGTAGGTGTGTGGTCTTGATGATATTAACCTTTCTATGGTTGGTTTGCTCAGATGCAAAATGGATTTAATTATGATTACCAAGAATAGTAGTAAGGTTTAAAGTATGTAGAATACTTTCCTCTATTGCAGAAACATGAGTGTTTAATAAATATTACTTTTAAATTAACTTTTTTTTGGCCCTTGATCTATACAATTCTTTCTTTTTCATTTTTATATATAGGACCTGACTTTTAGAATTCATTATTTCATGAATTTGTTCCTACCTTTTTCTCTTTCTCTGTTCTTCCCTTTTTTTATTTCATTCATGAAATCCTACAAAATGAATTCTACAAAAATTCCCATTTTCTTTAGTTTGTTTCCCCTTTTATTTTGTATTTTGTACCTAGTTCATAACATGGATTTCAACAAATAGTTTTTCTCTCCATGAATTTTCTGAACTTCTGTCTGCATTTCTGCTGATATGTTCGGCCTTTATTATTTTTTCCTATGGACACATTATTTTAACTCTATTGAGTTAATGAAAATGGGTCATTGCATGCTACTTAAAACCTCACTGAACCACTCACTCATTAGGTTGTAGAATTATTTAGATAAACAATATATTTTTAGAAGTAGATGTGTTAATAATTTCAATTCAGTCATCATTTACTAACAATTATTTTATGTACATTGAGCTAGGTGCTGTAGAAACTACTTTGAACACTTTTACTTGATCGTGCACTCATTCAATAAGCATTTTCTTGAGTGTTTACTAAGTAGTAGATTCTGAATTTATATTTTGGATTCAAGAAATTGAGTTAGACAAAGATTCTGTCCTTAAGACACACAATCAAATAATAAGACACACAAATCAAATGATATCTTTTTATTAAAATGATAAAACAGTGTGGGAATTTTCATGATCTTGATACAAAGCAGGGTGTTGTAGTCTTAACAAAGGCTGCTTCACCAAACTTCCGGGTCAGGAAAAGTTTCAGAGCAGGAGAGTTGCATAAAGGTTGAGAAGGAGATCAGAATCCAGTGGAACGATAAGATCTGTAATAGGGTTTGTTTATGCTCAGTTATAAAATGAACCTATAGATTCCATTCATTACCCTTGAATGTTGTTCAAGGGTGCCAATTCATTCCCCACCCAAAAGTGCATGCAACATTTCCCATTCTGTTTGGTTTAAGGACCTTAGAACCAACTGAATTACTGAAAGACAGATATGATGACATGTGTGATCACAGGCTCACATTTTGGGACCCAATTACTGCATGAATGCATATTTTTATATTCAAAATTATGAATATCAACCTAAGTACATAAGAATAATCTCATCATGGTAGGAGACATTACAAAATATTTCTGTATCATTGCATTATTTCTTATAGAAGAGCTTGGTGCTTGTGGGTTTTTAAGTGTCTTAAGCACTGTTAGGTATAGATATTAGTACAGGAATTAACACTGAATAATTATGTTTGAGGATTTACAAGGAATTTTTAATCTCTTTATTTCCCAAGTGATCATGATATATTTTCTGACTTTCTTTAGATCACAAGACCAGACCTGCCCATAACAAGGTGTCTAGGAAAGGGTCTCTTCACCATTCTGTGCCCAGCTTGGCCACTTGTCAAATATTGTAATTATTTGACATTTTGTAATCATTTTGAAAATATTGTAATTATACTGCTAATAGCTCCAATTTGACCTCACTGGATTTAGGTGGAAAGTAAAATCATTGATCTGCATGAAATTATATCTGGCTGCAATTGTAATACAATGTATACCTTTTGAATGACCAAATAGCTACCTCCAGTCAGGGTGAGTTTAGCTTGCTTAAGTTTTACCTGTTTTTCCAAACTTTCTGAGGTAACTGCATGTCTTACTCTCTTTTATTTATTCAAAACTGATTGCTGGTAAGTGCTAATATAGTCAGTAAGCACTTGTTGATTGAATTTTTTAAAAAGTACTGATCTGTTAAAGTACTGTGCTGATAACTTGTAAGACTTGTATATTTGCTTAAGACTCCTTTATTCTTTAGGACTCCTAGAGTCTCTCATTTAATTTCTAGATTATAAGTTCCATTGATAGAACTTTTATAAATATCACATTAAGAAGTTGAGCATTACCTGTAGGCCAAAGCAATTTACTTTTTAAAAATCTGATTAATTTCAACACAATCAGCCAGGATGTCAGAAGATCTCAGTGCCTCTGATAGATGCTGACAGGTGAGGAAATTAAAATCAGGGAGGGAAGCAATTAAATGCTGGCAAACATTACTTTAATGAGACAACCAAATCATTCATAAGCCCTGGAATATGTTGTATTTTTGATAGGTATTTTAGGGAAGAGGGTGAGAGAGTGCATATAAAAATTCTTTGTATGGGATTTGATGATGGGAGTGGAGGACAGTCCATGTTGTCCTCTAATGTCTTTGCCCTAATTTAATATCTCAATTGCCTTTGGAGGCAGTCTTTCTAATAATGATGTTTAAGATGATGACATTATTTAATGCAAACAAATCTTAGGAGAAATAATCCTTTTACTACATCCTCTACCTCTGCATACAATTTACCAAAATGCACAAAATCTAGATGAAATGATTTAGGGAAACCAAGGTCAAAACCTGTGAAAATCGACCAAAAATGAATATTTCATCCAACTTCCAATTTAATAGATTTGGGAATTATAGTGCTAAGAGTAAAACCCAGGCCCTCAACCAACACCTCCCCTCTTCAGAAAGAAACTCAGGTATCACAGAACTGAAGACTTACATTCATTGGTTTACTGGAAGTTTTCACAAGACTGTATCATATTACTCATTTGTATGATAGCACTTGAAAAATACCACATATCATTAGATATCTTTACACTGGTCTTAGCAATTCTGATGGCACTTGGCTGTAATTTTTGCTCATGCATGTTAGAATCATCATCTTAGAGTAATGTTGCTTAAAATGTCCTGAGATGCAATGGTCAGCTCAGAAATACCCTGGTTAGTGAGATATATGTTGAAATAAATAGTTTTTTCTTTGTTCATTGCACACATTCTTTCATTGCTTTTTTTTCTTTATCCCCTCTTACTCCTTGACTTTATGCTCTCCCTTTTCCCCCCCAGAATACAAAATAAATTATCTATTATCTTACAACCGTCCCAACTACATTTGGTGAGTTTTGCTTTTACATAGATTCTAATTAGTGGGTAAAGTTATACAAGTTAGAGGATGATTATAATTTTTCAAATCTCTTTTGTTTTGGTTAAAATTGCTTCTGGAAAGGATAACATTTTTATTGGGAAGGGATGGGTGGTCTGACTAAAAATGCAACTCTGCCAGGTTCTGGGTCAGCAAAAACATGGAGAGAGAGTCAAGGATAACTGAGTTCATGACTCATACACTAGAGAGGATCTATCCTGTGGACCAGGTATCTTTCTGGGTCTAGTGGAGAACTTGCTTTCATCAGGAAATACCCAGGACTTACCTAGCACACTAACACAAACTATGTAAAGAGGGCTGGAAAACTTCTTAGTGTGGGAGGTTTCAGCTTTCCTACTGATTAAGGTGAGACTTATGGATGAAAATCCCTTTGCAAAAATTCAGTGGTGCCAACTTCTTTTGTTTTTATGGCTTGTGTTTTGATAGCTTGCCCAGGGATGTTGTGTCTCTGAACAGGGGAGAGCTGAGAGTTTTCGTGGCATACTTGCAGTGAACATTTCCTTTTGCTTCAGCTAAATAATGTGTCACCTTCTGGTTAGACAACAGATCTGAAGGCTACTTTCCTTATTTTACTTGCCAGTGAAGCAGAACCAAATAGTAAGTGTGCTTTGCTGCTTGGACAATGACATATACTCATTGCTCCATTCCCTCCATGCAGAGCACTTTTTAATGGTGGCTGCATCATGCAGTAGGAGGGAGCTCACTGATTTGGGGACCAAGAGGCAAAGTCAGATTTTTATTTACCTCATATTAATTGTTATATTTGAAGTTTGGTTTCCTTGGTAAAAGTGGAGTAATAAGGTCTCACTGGGGTTATCCTGAGAGTGATTTGAGATATAATGGTCATGTGATACTTTTCACACCATAAGGTATATGCTAAAAGGTGATGAATGTTTGGATTTTGGTAGTATATGATAAGAATTTCTTGACTGTATCCCATCAACAAGTCAATGTTCTGTTCTTTATCTGATTTGTGTCCTACATTAATGTTGGGTATTTTAATAAAACTTTCAAAAGATTTTATATTTACCAATAAATCTATCCATTGTGATAAATTCCCTTGTTTTTGAAGTGTTTTGGAAACACTATTTCTTTGAAAACCTAAGACAATATAGAGACTCAACATGTAAAATGATGTGTAACACACCTTCAGGATTTTCACTTAAAGCAGTGTCTCTTGCTTTTTGAGTTGAATAACACTCTGTTTTTTACATTTTGAGGCTTTGTCTTTTGAAACATACAGTCCCTTTGCTTTTATTAGTTAAGACCATATGAGGTTGATATGGATTAACATTATTTTAAATCTGGGGCTATAAATCAAAGATATGCCCAATCCAGAGATATTTTCTCATTTTGTATGCTTATAACACCATTCTGTGATCATATAAATGGACTCAGAAGAAATGTTATCATTTTATATGTCACTACTGTGTGTGTGTGTGTGTGTGTGTATGTACATATATATATATATGAAGCAATATATATGTATATGAAGCAATATATATATGTGTGTGTATGTATGTGTGTGTATATATATATATATATATATATATATATATATATGAAGCAATGGAAGATATTCTTCCAAAAAAGTTTAACTGAGCTTTACCTGTAAAATAGCTATTATAACCCTCATTTACATATAAGGAAATCTGCACTCAGAGTTTAAGTAACTTGCCTAAGGCCACTGGTAAGAGGAATTCAATTTTGAATGGTTATAAATCCCATGTGTTTTTCCCATTTCCTTGTGTCAATCAAATAGCTGGTTTTATTTTGTTATCCCCTCTTCCACCAAGCCTAGTGGATCAAATCAATGACTTGTTTGTCTTTCTGATTTCCTGACCTAATATTCCAGGAGAACTAAGCTATAAAGGAAAGATTACTGGTCCTACACAGAGTTAGAGGGTCCAGCCTCACACCCTGCACATCTGTGCTATGTAGTGGTAGGGATGTTACCTTTCCTGAATTTCACTTTCCACATCTTTAAAAAGAGGACAGTAGTGCTCATTTTTCATGTTGTTTGTAAAGCTAATCAGAGAGAGATGTTTGTTCCTGCCTCATCTCACTTATTCCTCCATGACCTTTGGTTTCCTCACTTATGAGGAAAAATAATCTTTCTTCCTATTTTTTGTTGGGTTGTTATAGGGTGAAACGAGATAATGAATGTGAAAATGTTTTGTAAATAAGAAATTGCAATTAATATAGGATACAGCTTATGTTTACTAATGGATATCTGGAGCTTAGTACCTACTAGTAACTTCCACTGTTCTGTTACAGACACTGCAGTTTGCTGAACCTTTTGACAACTGACTGTTCCATAGGCTAACTGTCTAAGGTAAGACAAGACTGACATCTTTGCATTTATGATATGTTTACAGGCATCTTAGCCAATACTGCATAAGGTTGATTTCACTCTCAACAGAAGAAATACGAGGGCATTTCAAGAACTACAAAAACTGAAAAATGTCAGGTCACAGTGATCTTCCCCCTTTTGTCTTCTCGATTTGAATTTCCCTTTGTGTTTTTAGCCCATAAGGTTTAGTACCAAAAGCGCAAAGTCTGGGCAGTGCAGGAGGTCCGGGCTTGGTGAGTATGCTTGTGTCCATGACATGCTATGGAGTGGGACCTTATTATTATTGTCTCCCCAGCTAAGGTGTTGGAAGGTCTTTCTACATACTTTCCTGACCCTTGGCTGAGTGTATTTTTCACTACATTATCCTCAAAGAGCTTTCTTTCTTTGAAGGGGCCAAACTTCACTAGTCTAGTCCAGTCCATCATTGTCTCTTAGCTTCCCAAAAAACATCTCAAGAAGACATAATCCATAGCCACAAAAAAAAATCTATGAACAGAAAATAAGTCTTTTGAATCCCAGGACCTCTAATATCTTCATGCCACTCTCCTGTGTGGAGACAAGCCTTTGACAAAAGAATGCATCCATTTTGAGTTTGTCAAAAAAGTGACCGGAAAATGTTAAATGTTCTCCTGCCACAAGGAGAAAGAAAAATACCAGATGGTGTCACTTATATGTGGAATATATTGAAACCAAATAAAGGATCAAGGACAAACCATAACATAAACCCTTGAAAGCTGGCCATAGACCTGAGGCATCCTGGAAGGGAGGAGAAGGGGCTGGGGTGAAAATGGAGGAAGACAGAGAGCATGTTGGACTACGTGGAGAACTATGTGTGTTTTGGTGGTAGGAGAGCTACGGTGACCACACCTGAGGGGAGAAATCCTTTATTGTCAAAGAAATCAGCAAGGATGTAAGGAAATGATACTTTATTAAAAATTAATGATAATAAAAAATTTGAAGTTAGTATGCTATTTGTGAAGTTTTGTGAGGTGTGAGTTTTCTCTTGCAGCTAACCACCTAATCTTCATTTCCCAGTTAGCTTTGCTGCATTCTGTGTCTTCACTTAGAGGTCTGAGGCAAAAAGAACTGAGGAAGTCTATGGTATTCTAAGGAAAGGTCCAGTAAAATAGCAACTTTATGGATATTTTATTACAGCTCATTTAAACTGCTGTAAGCCTATATACTGCTGATGTTTTTATAATTCCTTTGGCATGTTATTTTCAGGACCTGGAGTTGAAAACTTGACTCTAGCTACACAGACCTTTGAAAAATTAAAGTTTGTTGGCACTGCTCCGTATTTGTAGGATTTGGTGATTTAGATTTAGTGGAAATTTGGCCTCGCTGGTGGCGCAGGGGTTAAAGACAGTGCTATCAATATATCACCAGAAAAATATTGCCAGCCACTGCAGCACGAGTTAGATCCCCGGCCAGGGAGCTATCAACATGGGGCAGTAGACCTCTGCTGCCTCGCCCGCTGCTCCCCTCAGCAGTGTTTTTTAGTAGTTCTGCCTGTTCTGCTGCCCACTCTGTCTCTGGTAAATTCTCACACCCCCCCGCACCTCTGGCCTGTACCCCAGTTCTTTATGCATAAATAAATAAATCTTAAAAAATAGATTTAGTGGAAATCATGGTGTTAATATATTTTTAAAGTTGATATTCACCATTCACATTGAATAAGAACACCTCATCTGTAAATAAGGTGGGTGACATATGGACACAAAATTCCTCTAGAATTAGGCATAGTGGCCAGTTGTGTTAAATTGATTTTGGCCTCATTACTACAAAAGAGAGGGCTATAAAAACATTAGGGACCAAAATTTCAGAACTGTCTCCTGCTCATCTTTGGGCCCCTTTCTATGCCACAAATTGCCTTGGTAGAAATTTCTTTCTAATATATTATTTTAACAGATTAATATATCAGAAAACAATGTACTGTAGACCTGCAGTATCATAATTCTTGATATAATTTTATTCGACAGGTATAACATGTTCATTTAGAAACTGCAGTTATTATAATTTCATCTAAATGGCAATTGTTAAATATTAATAAAACAAACTCCAAAAAGTGGTTTGTTGTGTCCCTTGGCTTCGTTGTTGAAACCTACCTTGGAACTACAAAGAGGTATTTAAACAAGCCGTGAAGCTTATGAATGTTTGTTCTTGAAAAAGAAGAATCTCCTATGCCTGTCTGTTTATCCATCCATCTATCTATCCTATATATTTGGAGCTGGGGACTAGTAAGGAGGAAAGATGAAAGCTTCTCAAATAGCTTTGGAGGGTGGAGAAGTGAATATTGTGGGGGCATGCAGTAGAAATTTAAAATAATCTTGTGGTAATAATTGGTATTAGTGGCAGTAATGAAGAAAGAATAACAGTTTAAATAAATAATTAGACTTGACAGTAGATGTGTCAACAGGTACCCACTTAATGAGTGTAATCATTGTTTTTCTCTGCTTTCAACATTGATCCACTGACTGTGGTGTGTTCCCTGTCCCATTTCCAAACCAAATCTATTTAAAGCTGCACTTCATGGAATCTGAAATAGTATACCCTGTTTACTATTTAGAGCTGATACCCAATGTTCTTTAATAGACAAGATCTGTACTTGAACAAGAACAGACTTCTGGCCTCCTGTAGATGGTTCATTATCCCTGTTATCCACAGGATGATTCATTAGCAAGGATGAATAATACCTAATTAATTCTCTTGCACTTGTCTATATTGCTAGAGTGAATTGTTTATTATAATTCAATGGAAACAGCCCTAATCCCCCTTAAATCAAATTATTCAGTTAGTGGTTTTTTTTTTTTAATGTGGAGGTATAGGCTGTGGTTATAAATGAAATTATTTTTTTAGTTACCCAGATAGTCTCATTGTTTTTGGGTATGAAGTAATATGTTATATGTTGTTATGTGAAACAGAAGACATGGAAATCTAATTAGATTCCCATTATTAGAATCCCATTTCTGGTTGTATCAACTTGGGCAAGTCACTTTCCTTCTCCAGGATCCATTTTTGGCATATAATAACAGACTGATTTGGAATAGTTGATTATGGCAATTATTCGATTGTGCATGATTTAATTACTTAGTTTATCCTTTCTCCCTCCTGCTGCCACTTTTCCAAAGTCATAGCAAGTCCTCTGACTACTACAGACCAGTATACGAAAATTATAATTCTTTTCTTTGACTTCTGATTCTTTTTTTTAAAGTTTATTTATTTATTTATGCAAGCACTGGGTACCGTCAGAAACGCGGGAGGGTGAGAGAATTCACCAGAGAAAGACGGGGTGCAGAACAGGCAGAGGGACTGAAGTACACTGCTGAGGGGAGCAGTGGGCCTCAGGAGAGGTCTGCGTACCATGTGGGACCCTTGCTGGTGGTCGGGGATTGAACCAGTGCTGCAGAGGCTGCGGGCAGCTTCCCAGCCCAGTGCTCAACTGCTGCACCATGAGGGGAGGCTCGACTTATGATTCTTTTACACCAGAAGAGCAGTTAGTGATTTGGATGTTATATGCACTAGAATTGGGCATTTAGCAGTGGTGCTCTCCTATCTCAGGAAACATTGTTTCTGGTTAGAAAGGGGTAAAGTTCTATCTTCTTCCATGGCCTTCATAATCTGGGTCTCATTTTCAGAGAATCTGGCAAACTTATCCATGGGTAACATCAATGTGTTTCTCTTCTGTTGTTTGACTTTTCTAGGGTGAGTCATTGACCTATAGTGAGAAGTCAGAATGTCAAAGCCAGAGGGGACTTTAAGAATCAGTCTAGCCAAATCCTGTTATTCTAGAGATGGAGATTTTGAGGTCAGGGAGGGGATCTGATTTGTTTGAATATTAGTGACAAATCCTAGTGTAGAATTCTTTTTATAACTCCATAGACATATTTCTGTGTTTTACAGGAGAGAATTCTTCCTATAAATTGTCCTTTCTTTTCTCAGTATTTAAAGAGCCTCATATTCTAAGCAAAACCAACCTTCGTGTCAAGGCAGGGATATGAGATACCCTCAAAACATAGGACTCCAGTCGTCTTCAATAATTTCTGTGGTGCAGTAGGATGGAGGGTTATGGCCACTTTCTGTCCCCTGCATCTGCTAAGAGACTGTGGATTCCCCGTCAGCCTTCCTGTAAATTATTTGACCCTGACATCACCAGTTTCCTTCACCTGCCTCCTGCCCTTTTCTGGTCCAATGAATTATAGGAAACTAAGGATGAACTCCCAGCTGACTATTTACTGCACATAGTTAGGAACATTAATAAAGAGAAGACGGATGAAGGAATAATATGTAAAAGGACAGGAGAGTAATAGCCAACACAGCAAATCTAGTTCAAGGCCCGCAATTCCCTGTTGCTGTGCTACACAAGATTAATAGCAGCATTTCTAACTCTTTCAGACCTTCTCTCTGTCTTGTTCTTGTGGGACTCAGCTGGGACTGAGAAACAGCAGGATTCACCTTTGCTGAAGCCAAACTCATGTCTTCATGAGATTTTCAGTTCAGAGAAGAGAGTAGTGATTACCCCTTACTTAGGAGATAACTTAAAGGTCACTGAACAGAAACATTCATCTTGGGTGTTATGATAGAGAGTATGGAAACCAGTTTTTGAGTCTGAGGTTCAAATCCTGGCTCTGAAAAATTTGCTTTGACTTTGGCGAAAGCATAACTGTCGCTTGAACCTCAGCGCCTCCATCTATGAAATGGGAGGAAAGCAAAGAGGGTGGGAGAGATGTTAAAAGTTCCTTGTCTGTCTCTTTGATTTATCCAAGGTCTACTAGCAAGCTTGTAGCCAAGCTGAGTCTTGAATTCAGAGCCCCTTTCTCTGGTTTGAAGTGCTCACCATGTTTTGTGTTTGTTTCCCACAGACTTGGCATATTTGATAAACCTTCTCTTTCAGTTGCCAAGTCCCTTTCTGTTAGGGACTTGGAAAAGGCAGTGGTTCTTAATTTGTGTTTGTGTGCCTGCACACAGGTGTGCATGTGTGTATGTGTCTGGGGGTAGGGGAAAAGATTATGGAGTATTTGAAAACTCAGACGAAATCTATGAAATCATCAGGATAGGGTCATATGCATAGAATGCTGTCTAATTTCTAAAGGTTTAGAGACCTTCATACATAGATTCTAGGTTTAGCAAGAGATGTTTTTCAATGTGAGAAGTCTGATAGGACATTTGGACAATGTATATTTCTATTGGATTTTTGCCACAGTTCATCTGTTGTCCTGCTTGGAATGTCAGCCTCATTTATAAGTGTGACTCTGGGCATTTATATGGTTCACATTGTTGAGTGGTGTTTTAATATTGAAACTCTTATCCCACTTGCTTTTACTCACTCACTCGCTCTAATTTTATCCCTGAATCTGATAAATTCCAGCCATTATCAACATTATTTCACTTACTCATAAAATAGAAAATTATTTTTTCCATTTTTCTTATGCTGAAACTGTGCTCAGAGAACTTGAGTGATTTGTCCAAAGTCATACAGCTAGTAAATAGCCATGTCTGAATTTAAATCCAGGTGAGCTCCCAAATATATGATAACACCACAGATCATACTGAATGTGAATACAGGCAATAATATAATCCTACAATCCGTAGAAATCTCTGGTAGAAAATGGTCAGCAGTACCCAGTGTACCACCCACAGTAACCCAGTGAATGGGCTGCGGACATTGAGAACACCAAGATCACCTATCCTGAATAATTTATATAATTCATTAATGAAATGCTAATCTGGTACCTAAGATTATGCATATATCGCAGATAGATCAGCACAAAGGCTGATGGGAGCAATGAGAGTTTGGGTAATGCCCAGATGTGATAACTGCCACATGTGTGGCTCCATGCTCAGTGTTGGTGACCCCCTATGAGTGCACACACAGGATTGATAGCCAACATCAGGATGAAAGAGGCCCTGGAGACAGTCAGGGGCATGCTTTCACCTTATGAATGGGGAAATTGAGGCTCAGAGAAGATTCAAATTATGGAAATTGAAGCAGTGGGCTTATGTCTGAACAAGATAGGTATAATACCTGAAATCTACAGTTATGTTTGCTTATACTTTCTGTCTTCCATTGGGTTATGCTCATACTCATAGGCTTGTCAGCGTATATCTCTAAGTTGGGAACCCAGCATTATTAGCTATCTGATCTTGGGCACATTGTTTGATTTCTTTGGGTCTCAGTTTTGTTGTCTGTAAAGTGGAAATCACACCCTCCTGACAGGACTTCTATGAGGCTGAGTGAAATTCCATTGTGAGGTTCAATACACAGAAGCCAGTGCAGAGGAATCAGTATTATTACTAGACTTCATCATAGCCTAATGAGCCAAACACAGTGTTTCCATTTTTACAGATTCTGTTTCCTAACTTTATCTTCATACATATTAGGTCCTCCTTGCTCAAAGTTTGTTCTGAAGGCCAGGCATATCAACATCACTTGAGAGCGTGTTAGAAATGTAGATCTCAAGCTATGCGCCAGATCTCCCAAATCTGAATCTGCATTTTTACAAGATCCGCAGGTAGTTCTTGTGCTTTTTAGAATTTTAGGCTCAAGACCAAGTTCCAGGCTGTTGGTCATGGCCTGCTGACAATGACTGGCACACCACCAGCATTCTTGGGCGTGCCGTACCCCTGCCTGGAGATAGCAGGAGGCAACCCTGTGAAGTTGCTCCCTGGGAAGAATGGAAGAGCTGGGTAAAGGGAATCCAGCAGGCTTTATCTTTTCAGCGCCATTCATTTTCTCAGAAGTTCTATTTACCAGGGGTCAAGCTGGTATTGGCTCCCAAGAATTTCTGCTCCCCAAGTCCATGTTCTTTTCATTAAACTCTGATGTCTCAGTCAAGAGGAATGCTGGGCTGAGTGTAGGATAACTCTTCATTCCCCATAGTGGGAATATTTCCACACTGGCTGTTTTACTCTATTACTCAATTCCTAGAGGGGAAGAATTAAAAAAAAAAAACAAATTTAAAAAGCTTGAGTTGAAAGCCAGGATCCTGCAGCTTAATCAGTTATTTTCGTTTTTTAATGAGGGTGACTATTGTGAAATAAGTAATTATTAATTACTCAAAACTAATGAAATATTTTAGTTTCTTTGCTCAAAAAGCATATGGAAGCTAAAAGAAAGCATATGGGTGTTTTTCAGGAAGCATATTGGTGAATGGACAAATTACAGTGGTGCCAATATGCCTTTGCTGTCTGGCTGGGGCCATCACTGCGTGTGCTGGCA
Source organism: Talpa europaea (assembly GCF_964194135.1). Taxonomy (NCBI): domain Eukaryota; kingdom Metazoa; phylum Chordata; class Mammalia; order Eulipotyphla; family Talpidae; genus Talpa; species Talpa europaea. The sequence continues at coordinate 112,932,979 of NC_140070.1, read as the reverse complement.
TCTAATTCCTCCTGTGTTTAAAGGGATTTTTTGAAATTCCCATCTGATATGTGCCTTGGGTTGCCTCTGGAGTTACACAGCTCTGTCTCTTAGATCTTTCTGTTGTGCTTTTGCGCTGCCATTGCTGGGTAAATGTGATTCAGTATAAACCCTTTGCTATTGGTGGCTACTCTGCTCTTCCTTTCCACGTATCTCTCATCCTCTGCAGCAGCATCAAAAGGTCTGCCTAGCTGATGGCTACATATTGAGACTTTCCATTTGCCAGTTCCCCAAAGTAGTAAAAGCAAGTGCACATTTTAGACTGCAGAACTGGACTTCCTCATTCCATCAGGACTGGGTTTGAGACTCTATGTCAGCCATTGCTTCTCTGTATTGCACACATCTCCCCTGTAAAATTGAGTTGATGATCCCAGGGCTGCTCAGCTCATGGACACACTTGTTTATCTAATTTGTAGTCCATACCCTTCTCCTTTTCTTATTGTCTCTTTTCACTTGCTACATATTTAGTCCATTTAGCAAATAGTTTAATGAAATCAAGGGTGGATGCAGCTATTTTGGCTTCTCTCTGGTTTCACAGAGCTAGGCTCTTGAAAATCAGGGGCAGCAAGATGTTTGAGAAGGTACTTGGATGAGTGTCAGAAAATGGAGGTCCAAACCAATCCTACTCAATAAGCATTTAACTAGCACCTACCAAGCAAGGAGGCTTGCTGAGACATTGAAAAGGAAAGCAGTAGTGTGTGGAGCTAAGTTTGACTGAGGGCCAACTAAGACTCAGTGCAAAGTGTCAACTCAGCAATTAAACTGTGTGAGTGAGAGTGTTTGGGGAATACTTTCTGCCTGGAGGTTTCTTGTAGGACCGGGTACTAGAATTGACTTGAAAGATGATTAAATGGGCTTTGATGGGAAATTACAAGGAGTTGAAGAGTAAAATTCTGGCAGGTATGATCAGCTTGAGGCAAGACCCAGATGCAGGTGAATTCCAGCCATATCCAGAAAACTGGGCATAGAATGACATAGAGGTGTAGTTGAAAGGAATCGCTTCTTTTTTGATGGGCTTCAGCTTCCTCGTTTGGAAGCATGAACTTTGGATAAGATGAGTTTCAAGAAACCTCAAGAACTCCAGCTGGAATTCTACAAGCTATCCTGTCCCACATCCAGATGAGCCGCTAGCTAAGCTATTGTCAGGTCTGAACTTACCATGGCATGGAGTAGTGCCTGAACCCAAGAGTCTTGCCCCTGTTTCAATGCTTTTCTGACAACCTACCTGACGTTATGGTTAGAGGCTGACCATAATTATCTTAGCCTTTAATGTGACACAGCATGATAAAATGATCTGAGACAAAAAACAAATGAGACATTTAACCATACTAATACTGATGTCCTTTCTGCCACAGAGTGCCATCTTTATAAAGTGCCACCTCCCTCCATTTAGCCTGTGGGGGCCTGACTCTCCAACCTGAATGGGCCAGCCCTGTCCCTCCTCTGAGGGAAGCCTCCCTCCATCTGTTGGCTCTGAAATAGTCTTAATATTGGACTTTGTCTCATAATTAACATTATTTTCTATTACTGTCTTTTCCTGTTTCCTCTCACCCTTGCTTCTCCTGCTCTCCACACCTGTGCACACATTATAAGGTTTCTGAACGTAAGGACTATTTTTTGCTTTTCTGATTTTCCTTTAGCTCTTGGCACAGCGCCCTAGATGTCGTGCCCCATAAAGAAGCACATAACTGTTTTCTTCAACACAGTTACCTTCTCTGCTGCGATTTGATTCTAAGATGGATATGAGACTTTTAGGATTATAGAATTTTACAACTAGAAGTAAACTCAACCCTCTTCTTCTGGTTAAACCTCCCACCAGGGAAGAAAGGATATACCCTATATAATCAGCCCTGTGAATGGTTTCCACCTGTGATCCAGCAGATTAGGATGTCTGGGGCTGAGCTTCTGCTTGCTACTCCGCAGGCCTTGGTTGGAACCCCCTTTCCATGAAGACCACAGGGGACATAGGTGGTGCATGTGGCTCTGCTGCTGTGTGAAATAGATGGAGGCAACTAGACATTTCCTGGCTCTCTGCTATGTCTCAGGCCCCATGCTTTTATATACTTTTTTAAAAAAAGATTTATTCATTCATACAAGAACTGGGGTACAGGCCAGAGGTGCAGGAGAGCGAGAGGATTCACCAGAGACAGAGTGGGGAACAGAACAGGCATTCTTACTGAAATACATTGCTGAGGGCAGCAGTGGGCGAGACAGGAGAGGTCTGCTGCACTGTGTGGGTATCTTCCCGGCGGCCAGGATTGAACCCGCGCTGCAGAGGCTGCGGACAGCTTCATAGTGCTGCACTCAACTGCCTGTGCCACCAGGGAGGCCCTTGCTTTTATATACGTTAGCTGGGTCCATTGTCCTAAGTCAAGAAACCCATGCAGCATGAGGGAGAGAGGTTGGTTGTAATCAAGGCAGTTAGCAAAATTCTTCCCTAACTGCTCGGCAAAAGCGTGCTTACCTCCTAGAGCTAGCTTAAGCCACTGCATGGTGGCACCTGTGATGACGCTTAAGGGGACTGATTGTGAAGACAAGTGAAAGCAAGCGAGGTTGTGATCTGAATTGAATTGGAAGCACCTGTGTTTACTGAGCAGCCTTGTCTCCCCACTCTCTCCTGCACATCTCCATGTCTATGCAGATCTGGGCCTCGAGCGTTTCTGGTATTGTCTTGTACCTGCTCTCACTGCATCTTCTTTCTCTCCCCTAGCCTCCAGCCCTGCCGAGTACATTTTGCTCCCTGCTGTTCATTTTTCTCCTTCCTCTTTCCTCCTTTTCCCAAGTTAACTGTGAGTGGCCTAAGGTCCTGAAGACTCTCCAGTGGCACCTTTCCATGCATCGGACTATGAAAATGCTGGCAGGGAAGACAATACCCAAATCTGTTAAAGACACAGTAAAAATAGCTTATGATCTATGGGACTCGGCATTAAGCAAGATGATATTAACGAGGTTTGAGTGCTGTTCTGAAATGTGGCAGCTGCATACGCATATTGGCCGCCTTTCCTCCCTACCTCTGGCAGCTTGCTAGCAGTGTTACCATGACACTCCTTGGGCTCTGTTTAGATCAGCTATTTTCTGAAGGAGTCCCTGACCTTCCCCACAATAGAAACAGTTGATGTGGTCATGTCAGTGCCTCTTTAGAAGTTGTGTGATTGGCAGGCCCCCAGTTGTCATTTGGAAACTTGGGAACTGTAGTTTGGGACACAGACATTGAACATTTAGGAACAAGGAGAATTTTTAAAATATCCTGAGCTCTCATTTGATGGGGAAGAGATAGAGGCCCAGTGAGTGGGAGTGACTTGTTTAAGGTCACAGGGTGATGGAGGGACAAGGCTGGGGCAGGAACTCAGATCTCCTCACTCCCAGGGGCCCTTGTCAGTCCAGAAGGCTGTGGATGGAGATCTTCCAGGCCAGGGGACCCATGGGCAGAGAAAGTGAAGAGGAGCACATTGCAGCAAGGATGAGGGGATGTGAGGGAATGAGGGGGAGTTACAATTAGTTTGGGGGTGATAGATGCTTGAGGTGCCATCCAGTAGTACCCATCCATGGAGACTCTTCTGAGCAGAACTTATTAGATTCCACAGATTGGCTCCTTGGGAAGCGGAGGCCTAAAGTGGGGCAGGGGAGATAGTGTCATGTTGTCTATTGCACTGAACCCTTTCTCGACCTCACGTAAGGTCACCTAAATTTGCCATAGCAGTCAACACCAGGACCATCCTTTTTGTTCTTCTTTATATACAATGTTAAGTAATCAGATAGCTCATATGTGTGAAATACTCTCCTTCTCAAGATTATAGCATCCTAAGGGACAGAAATTATGACCTAGATGGTCCTACCTGCTTTCCTTTTTTTTCTTCCTCCCTCCCTGCTTTTCAGTCCTCACATCTGACACATGCCTAAATCACGTGTGATGAGCATCCCATAAATTGTGTTGAGATGAACGCAGTTGAATACAGATGATTTCTTAAAATGGTCATTGATGGTGAAAATAGGCAAATTATGATTGTTGGAATGTTCTGACCAATTTAGATTCTGTAAGATTTCTTGTACCTTCTTAGTTAATTTCCATCGAACCTGGTATGCTGTCGAGTATTATTCTTCTTACAATGAAGAAATGAAAGTCAAGTGACCTATTTAAATTTACTGCATGTGATGGATGGTGGCAATTTGATTTGCATCTATATCTTCTGTTTCCAGATGTTGTAATGTTACTTCTGCTCTTCTCTCTACTTGTGGAAGGGTGTTGTTCCACAGGCAGTAGTCCAGCCTTCTGCAGAGGAGTGTCCAAGCTTTTTAGGTTGTAATCTTCCCCCATAAGAGTTTGCAAAAATAATTATGAGGCCCTAGGTTCAAACAGATTGATTATAATGCTTGGGGCAACAAACTGACTTTTTTTTTTTTTTTTTTTTTGCCAGTAAGCCAAGAGGAAAGTCATGCATTTCTATCCTTTATTTCCTTAGTTTGAAATAAACTTGAGAAGAGTCTATAATAATCCTTTGAGTTTTATTAAATTGGTTGCATCCAGAATGTGGGGATAAAAGGTTCTCTATCCTAATTATCCAATTTAGTTGAGAAAAAATTAGATCACTTTTATTTTGATTACAAATGAAAGATATAAGAATTTCAAATGTTGCAGCTAAAGGCTAGATTTTAGTTGTTGTTTTTAGGGTAATCTATTTGCCATGTTTGTTAGTTGATATCCATTCTCCTTTACTAACTTTTATAGGATTTGGATGAATTTGATGGATAACATTCTGTATCCTGTCTGAAAAACTCTATGTGCAGAACGGACTTCTTTTTCTATGTATGTCCTCAGAAAGAACACTGTTACCTTATTTAAATTTCAGTATAGCAGCAAAGCTTATTCATAGTGAGTATAATATCTTGATATATATAGACCTCATGTTTTCTTTTTGTATCTAACCTTCCAGGTGTTTGCGGAAGAAGATGAGTTGAATAATAATGGTGTACTGTCCAGAGAGAAAATTGAATACCTAAGACAAAATACTTCTTTGTCTAGTTCTGTTCACTCTTACTTTCTCTCATTCTCTCTTTTGATAAAGTTTTCTATGCCATGAAAGTACACAACTTTGGAGTTACCAAGGAAAAAAAGCAAATTGACACTTGGATGTTCAGGGGGATGAACTTTTTATTTTATTTTTGTTTTAAAATTATAGGTGAAGTGAAAAGTTAGAATATTGCATTGTTTGGCATTAGAGGAGAAGAAGAAATCACAGTGCTCTGCACCTATTTTGACTACCCAGAGCAGACTGCTTCCCTTTAGGATTTCATCTACATGTCTTTCTCTCTCTCTCTCTGAGTGGGTGGGAGTGCCCTGAAAACAAGAGAAGTGTTTTATTTATGTTTGTGGCAAAGATTTTGTGAATTCAGGTACAGTAAATTAAAACAATTTCTAGAATATACTTAATTTGGAGTTGACAGGCTTCCTTAGAATCTCTTTAGAATCAGTTACTTTTAAAATTCCTCTGCTTCATAGACTTTCTGTAGCATGAACCAATGCCGTCCATCTGCCTACTTGCAAGAGAAATGGGTAGTTTAGGAGTGCAATAGCCTGTTTTCATACTGGCTCAAACTGTCACTGTAAGAAAAGGTTTCATAGATTGTAAAATGTTACAGAGCTAGGAAAAATATACACACATAATATATAGAGTGCATATATATATGTACATATATATATACATATATATATGATCTGTTCCTTGTCACAATATTTAACCCAATGTGCTATTTACAGTAATGAATCAAAATGTCAGTTTTAAAAATATGAAGTGTCAAAGTGTTCCCACGTTGCAGGAAAGTTTGATGTGACAGTTTGTTAATCATATGACTATTATATCAAATGTGTCTCACAATTTTTTTTGCTCAATGCTCTTTCTTTAGACTCCTCACACTTTTTTAGTGAATTCCTAGTTCAAGTTACTAACCCGAGGAGCACGTTTAGGGTACATGTCTCTCACACCTCACACAAAGCTGCTATGTTTTCTTGTACTGAATGGATTTCACATCACTTTAGAGTGGTTTGATTTTGTGCCTGACACATTTATGTAGAGTAGCTAAAAACAATTCCCCTGCTGTAATTTGTTGTTTTCACTGCAGAACCATGACATGAAACTTGAACTTCTAAAATGGTGGTTCTGCATTTCTCCAGGCTGTGTTTCCCAAGGTATGATTTTGATGTCCTTACTTGTGCTTGCCTGCTCTTTAACCTTGGGCACATGTTTGAGTTTTGCTTGTCTTGGCACATTGGTTATACCTTCTTCATCCTGCTGAAAGGGCAGAATTGTAGAACACACATATTACGTGTTTGGAGAAAGGCAACATGGTTTCTTAGAGGAGGATGTGTCTGTGCAACCCAACCACTCCAGGCCTGTGGACCTCACTGAATCCCTGAGCCTCAGTTTTCTCTGAGGAATTGTTATGGTGGAAATTGGATGAGGTCAGTGAATTTTTAAGCTTATGCTGCAAGGAGTCCCAGGGTTCTAGGTTGATCCACAGCCTCAAGTGATGGGGTGAGGAGAGAGTAGTAAAGACTCTGGGCCCATAAACCCAAATAGCTCCATTCTTAGGTATGTTTTTATTTAGTTTTATGGAGTATTTATTTCTTTTAAATAAAAAGTTCCACTAGTTAAATGACCAATTTACTTACCTGTTGGTAACCACCCTGCTGGATGATGTTGGTTGAGAATTCTCCAATTCTGGCTCATTTCCTAGGGGTTGTCAGTGGATAATCATGCCAACAGTTATTGGCTAATCTGGCCTCAGCTTCTGCTTGTGAGTCCTTGAGGTTTCTATAGAAGTCCTTTCAGTGAAAATGGACTCTCCAGACTGGGATTTGAGGGCCGCTAACTGGAGATCACATCTCTGTCTAATTTTAATCCATGTATCTTTTTAGTCTTAGTAAACTGTCTTCCTAATTTACCAGATTTTCAAGTCAGCAAACACCATTATTTAGAACAGTGCAGACGCAGGAAGGTATAAAGTTTCAACTGGTGTTTCATCTGTTTCTGGTCAAACGTATGTATGTTACTCCTTAAGCTAGAGAGTTTCTGCCAGTTTGGGGAGGAAGGTGAGCAATAACAACTGGACTTTTTAATTCATTCATCACTTTCCCTTTTACCCCATATACCTATAACCACCACCACCCTGATCCACCATGCAGGATATGTACCTCTGTCTATCCCCCAGCATGGCAGAGCAGAAAAGTGAAAGTTCTGAATCACAAATCAAAGTATAGCTTGCAAGAACAGTAGATGATCAAGGGACGTGAAATAATGACACTATAGAAAAGCATTGAAGTATGCACATAATAAAATCAAATTGGAGGAAATCTCTCATGGATAAAAATTGTGACCTAAAGATGGGAGGGGGAAGAATGTTTATTTCACTAGGTGATAAAGCATCATTTTTAAAGTTCCTTAGAAATCAAATGATGGGACTAGTTTGATTTAACTCTCTTAAGAGCTAAAATCTGGAAGGGAGGGAATGGACCAAGTTTCTTTCTTTTTTTTTTTCTTTCTTTTTTTTTTTTTTTAAGATTTATTTATTTATTTATTTATTTATTTATTTATTTATTTATTTATTTATTTATTTATTTATACAAGCACTGGGTACAGTCAGAAGCGCAGGAGGGTGAGAGGATTCACCAGAGCCAGAGCGGGGAGCAGAACATGCAGAAAGACTGAAGTACACTGCTGAGGGGAGCAGTGGGCGGCAGGAGAGGTCTGCGTGCCATGTGGGACCCTCGCCAGTGGCCGGGGATAGAACCGGTGCTACAGAGGCTGCAGGCAGCTTCGCAGCCCAGTGCTCAACCGCTGCGCTACCAGGGGAGGCCCTGGACCAAGTTTCTTGTAGTGAAAGTTCCCATTCGTAACAAATCTCATGAAAACTCTGAGCAGCTGCTTAGTGCCAATGCAGAATTTTTTTTTTTTTAATTGAGCCACATATCAGCCACTGGGAATGCACCTGGGTTTATTGTGGTAGAAGGATGGACAACCCAAAATATATGTATAATTAGGAAAAACCCAGGAGTGATTCCCTGCTTGTTCCCTGAAGCAGTTTTTTGAGGTGAGGCAAAAATCTCCTAAACATATGTTAGACTAAAAAATATAGTATTAAATAAAATAGGAAGGATTTTGTGTAGAGTGTTGGTCAATGTAGAATGGTATGATAGATTGTTGGGTTGCAGGGAATGACATGAGGAAAAATACAGTAAAAGGTAACCTGTTCATTATCTTATTTTTCTTTGATGCCCTTTTTTCTTTTTCTTTTTCTTTTTTCTTTCTTGTGGAAGTGTAAGGACCTTTACTCCTGAGACTCTAGCTGCTATCTTCTCTGTTTCTAAGCAGCCTGGAATCATATGTGGCTCATCTATGAGCTCAATGAACATTTACTGAATGGATGAATGATCCTGAAAGATAGCATTCTTGTGGGAAGAAATATGACATAAATCTGGAAAATTCTGACCTGGCCACTTATAAACTCCCTGGGATTTTTACTTTTAAACCCTGTTTTAGTACTTTGTATCACTAGCTTACTTAATCCTCCCAACCATCCTCAGAGGAAGGATATTACCACCATGAAGAGATAAGAACCAGAAATGTTATCCATCTTGATGGTTGCCTCAGCCTTCATGAGAGGCAAAACCAAGACTTGAATGTCAGTGGTGTGACTGCAGCAGCAATACTGTTAACCACTGAGCTCCATGGTCTCTGCACAATAAGTGTAATCACACCTCTCTCTTCTACCTGCTAGCATTTTGTGAGGCCAAAACAGGATGATAGGTGTGAACTTATTGGGGAAGGGGTGAACCAGCTGGTGAGGGTGAGGCACCACATAGATAGCTGCAACTTAATGCAGAAAGTGCAACCTTTCGATAAAGTTCACAGAATGAAAAAGAATACTCATTTTCAATTAGGTGGAAGGCAGGATCTCTAGGAAGCCTTCCTGGGGAAGTGACTTTTGTGTTAGTCTTGAATGAGGGTTTTTTTTTAAAGGGGGATACTTTCTAAGCTGATGAAATGAACAATGGGATAGAGGCACGGATGTGCAGGTGGTAAAAATGCAGGGTTAAATCATCTAACATTGGTTAAGTTAGGAGATCCTTTCTAAAGGATCCTTTCTAAGGGGAATGGGGGAAGTGTCAAATCTGTGAAGCAAGGGGAGGAAACTCCTGTGTGGAAGGATGGAAAAGCATAGCAAAGAATTGGACCCATACTTCCCAGGTATCTTGAAATCGACCAGGCAAATCATTGATCACTGGCTTATAGTATGCTTGAACTCATCACCCATGGTCCCTAAATACTAGTCAAAGGAGACACCACTCCTGAAAGAGTGCTCCCATAAGCCTGGAAATGCTGCATCCTCTGGTGCCCTCTTAGGTATTGGCAGTATACGTTAGCCTGCTCAACCTTTCAGGCAGTCCTGTGGGGCAGCAATCAATTTTGCTTTCATTTGACTCAGAGAGGTTTTTTTTTTTTGCCTTTGAGCAGCCCTGGTTCACTTCCCCTGGAAGATGTATCAGGAGACCTCCTCCAGCCAACCATCTGGACGGCTGTGTCCACTTTCCACGAGATCATCTAAGAATAGAACTAGATCCATTTTCAGGGGAGCCAAAAGGCCCATTCTGAAAGAGGAAGTTAGAGCCCCTTTGCTTATAGAAATTGTTATGTGTCATTTAGAAAGAAAGCTGTGCTCTAGATAACAAACTTGAGAAACAGCAGCCACTTTGAGAAAGTAAAAGTGAGAAGCAGGAAGTGAAGGAGCCTCAGGTCTTGAAATGGCATGTGCCGAAGAACTATGGTTACCAACCACAGGGGCTGCCCTAGCAGGCTGCTCTGCTAGCTGAGCATTTTATGAGAAAACTTGATTAAAGTCGGCGTCGGCACTGGCCAGCTTGCCTGGGAAAGGGCTTGATGCCCTTCCTATTCTGTCTCACTGGTCTGATTGGGAAAGGAAGGCAGTGGACTGAACTGCCGGGCTGGATACTACCCTTCGAGGGTAGTGCCGTGTAAAATTACCTGATTTCATTCCCTCAACAATCCAACTGCATTGGAAATATTATTCTTTTCTTACAGAGATGAGGATAGCAAATCTTAGGTGTCTCACCATGTTGAATAGATCACACTGTTTTCCATCTCAGACCTCTGCCCTGTTGCTTTTCCTACTGGCCTGTCTTGGGAACCCCTGTCCCAGGCAATTTCCCCTAAGAACCTCTGAACCCTGTATGACCTCAGAATTGCGTGACGATCTTGTTCCTTATGGCTACATGCTTTCCTGCCTTAAGATTCACAGCTTGTCTGACGACTCTCTGAGTCCTTGTGCTTACATGGCACAGCCCAGCCTGCGCTCAGCGTTCTCAATTGTATGATTTTATCGTGACTTCTGGGATCCAGGCCATCATAGGGTTCTTCTTCTCCAGACCATTGTTCAACCTGCTTTGCCGACATATTTTGAGATTTCTGGATCCTGGGCCACCTTACCTTAATGTCATTTTCACCATTCCTGGAACACTTCTTCGCTCAGTTCCCTTGCTGTCTGCCCAGCCCCCCTTAACTTCCAGGCAGCACTCTTCCATTTGATGCATACTTGATTCACCCGGGGATCTCAGCCTCAGAGATTGTGGCCCAGTAGGTCTGAGAACATAGTGTGGGAGAATTTGTTATTTCTAACAAGCACCTAGATGATTGTGAAACTGTCAGTTTGTGGGCTCACTTTGATTAGCGTGTCTTCAAAGTACAGTTCAAAACCCTGTTTTCCAGGAAATTTAGCTGTCTTAACCAAGTGATTTTCTTTCTTTCTCCCCTTACTCCCTTTTTCTCTTTTCTTTCCTTTTCTGACCCCCTCTACTTTCCCCACCTCCCTTCTGTGTTCTCATGGAACCCATTTGATGCCTTATCTAAATTAGATAGATACCTTTCATTCATGTTAATCTCATTATGGACTCCTGACAGATAAACAAGACAACTTGGTTCATATAAACAAACACAAGTCTGGATAGTGAATCTTGAATCCTGAATTCACATCTTGTCATAGCCTCTTATGAGTTGTGGTACAATTAATAATTTGCGGCATTGAGTTTCATTATCTCTAAAGTAATTATTCCAAATCGTGCTGCAGTAGCTCCTAGACAAGATCACACGAAGTGGTGGCTATATAAAGCTGTGCAGTGATGTTCATAGTAAATTACTGTTGCTGTTTTGATGGGTGAGTTGATTTCATTCATTTTATTATTAATGAGAAAGACATGAAGGAAATGCTGTTGGTTTTCGATGGGATGTGGTGAGGCAGGTGGGACTAAAGGGATGCAAGGATTTCCGGAAAACTCTTTTAAGTTTCTGGAAATGATCCTCACACCAAGCATTTTGAGCCTGTGCCTAGGTCAGGAAAGCAATGTTACATTTATATATTTATTTTCTTTATGTAGATAGTATGACTATATAAATTATGTTCCTATCCTGAGCTTCCTATGTAAAATTGAGGAATGCAATGAAATATTAGCAGAAGTTTTCATTTGCAAGAGTTTGTAGGGTGATTGCTAATGGGTCAATTTATAATTCTGTTTTCTATAATATTACCTAAAATAGGAAGGTCTTCTTCTAGGTTTTCTTAAGAAAGCATATCTATTCTTTAAGTGTCTATATTATGTGAAGCCTAGATCTGGTTCCAAAGAACAGAAATGTAATTAAATGTCATTTCTTCTTCCATGGAGCTTACAATACATTGGGAGAAATAGACACACAAAATAACTAGCTGTTTCACAAAGCAAAGTGACCTTGCTGACAACAGAGAGGTGCACCTGGCATGCTGTGTGGCTGTGGGGACCTGGAAGAGAGCTATGGGGGTGCACATGCCTCCAGGGAGGCTTCCTGAAGCAGGTGTTGTTTGAGCACACATTAAAGAACTGAAGGATTTTAGTGAATGTACTTTAGATAGGGACATGCCAGGTAAAGAGACAGTATTTTAGCACTGCATGTATTTATTTCCTTTGAGTTTTATAGGTGAGGCTATGGAAAAGTATTGATACATAGAAATAGAAGAATATTTTCATTGAAGATCCTCTGCTATAGTCTCATCTGACACTTAATCCCCTTTTTTCTTTGTGTATTTTATTTTCGTTAGCCCATCCAGTCCTCTACAAGACAACCCTTTTCTCTGCTTTTCATGAGTTTTCTTTCCTGATCATTAGCCTCTTCTGCAAAATTGACTCACCCTGCTGCCATGCTCCTTCAGATCAGCTCTTTCTCTTGTCCACAAATATTTGATTTATTTTTTTGGTTTTAATTTAAATTTTCTTTTTTTATTATTTATTTTTTATATCATTGTTCATTTTTAAACAATATTTGTTTCCCCCCACCCACTCAGGTGTTGTTCCCATAGAGTTTCCTTCCCCAATGCACCTATGCACCATCACCTCAGTCCCCTGTGCTCCTCCCTCCCTCCCTCTGATCCCTCTCCCTCCTCCTCCCCTGCAGGATCTCTCTGATTTATAATTGTCCGTTTTTGCTTTGTTGTGTTTTGTAGTGTTATTATTTTTTATACTGATGTCTTATTTGGTTCCCCTATATTCCTGCTATAAGTGAAACCATCGGATATTTTAAATCCTCCCTCCATTCTGTACTCCTTAGCTCTTGTTCTCATTTGTAGTGTTATCTAATACCTCTTTTTAAATTTCTCTGTATTATTTAGATTGACGTATTTACAATATAAAGACACTGACTTTCTCTTCTCTGAGCTCTGGATCATCAAGCCCATAATGCTGGGAATAATCAGTACTTATGTGCATGCAGTGTCTGTTGTGGAGAGAGGAGATAAGGTCACAGTAAAGGGAAGCAGGTTCTTAAAATCTGTTGTAATGAAACATCAGGTGCTGGGCTTGTCTGAGAATCCAATACAAATTTCACATTCCATGGCTGGCATGTTTAAAGTTTTTTTTTTTTTATTTTTGTTTCTAATGACTTCAACTTGTTTTTTTAAATTTTTAAATTTTTTTATGTTAGAAGTTTTTGATGTTTGGAACTTTACATTTTGATACTTGTAATAATGTAATATTAGTTTGTATCAACTGAATCTAGGCAATTTCACTATCCACTACATTATTAATTCCAGATGGGAAAATTCATTAGGGCTCAAATTTTGTTTGAGGCCCAACTGTTTCTTAAATTATTATTACAATTATTATCTATTTATTTTTTTTACAACTGATGGGAAGGGAAATTTAACAGCTGTGTGATTAGCAGGGCATGAAATTAAAAATGTTTTGCACAGAAGCAAGAGGTTGTTTACTACATAATTCCTCATCTGAGAATTAAGTATCATTAAGATTGGCCACAAGATGCTGCCTTTCACCATTTAAGTTCGGTTTTTTATATCCAGTTGTTTGCTGAAAGGCCTTTAACCTTTTCTGGAAGAAATATGCTAGCCACATCAGCACATAGCATTTTTAATGTTAACAGTCAGGCTGACAACCACGTTTCTCTCACTCACAAAGTAAAGGAGCCACTGGAAGTTCAGCTTTGCTGCTCTAAGCAAAGAATGAGTAAGCTCCACCTTGAGGAAACAGATAAATCAGAAAAGGCTGCAGCCCAATGAGTAACTCCTGTTTGTTCCTCTCAAACTTCAAGAATTTCACCTTTCTGTGAATATACTCACCGTTAGCTACTTGTGAGATGTCACTTTTAGGGCTCTCTTGCCAATGTCCTCTTTTGATTGGGTTCTAGAAAGTCTGGGTCTTTCTTCCTTTGTGCAGGGTGTTGGCAGTATGCTACAGAAGCATTAGAGCATAGAGGGCAAGCACATTAGCTGGAGTCTCTTGGCTGGAATTTGAAGTCAGTTCTCTTTGGTTGGGCAAGTTACATGAACTCATCCTCTTAAATGAGTGCTGTGACACAGTAGCACCTCCAAGGTTACTTGGAGCATTATCTGAGTTAATACCTGCCAGACCAATGCCCATGCTCAGTTAATGCTAGCGACTTCCATTTTCAAAGGCAATGTACTGTTCTTCCTGAAAAGTTCGTCATAACAGTTCTGACGTGGACTTGCTGAACTTCTAGTCTGGAATCCTTCATCGATGCTTATCTTCTTGTCTTTATTAGAGTCTTTCCTGTATGAGCATTATTTCATCCTTGTCTGGATTTTCTGTAGACAGATTTTATCTTTATTTTCTTTGAATTCAACCAAACCCATTCTCTGAGTTATGCAATTTTAGGGGGAAGAGAGAGAGGTGGGTGCAAGCTTATATAGATAACGCTCATTGTGATAGACTAGAGTGAGCTCCAGTAAGTCTTAAGGTATTAAATTCAAGTACTGTCTCTGTTTCTCAGAGCTATAGTTAATTGAACTTTGGTTTTTAGAGGAGAGACATATTACTTTTAGTTAGTATTAGAAGCAAATGTAGTTAGTAAAGGAAGTCTTACTGGAGGAGAGGGGAATTGATCTGGGACCTGAATGCTGGATAGTATTTAGTCTGATCGGGGAAAAGACTTTCCAGGCTAAGTGAAGAATGTGAACTGTTCTGGTCTTTTTTCCATTTCCCTCATACTGCCCTCTGGACACTCTCCAGTCCTCTGGAGAGCTGTTATTGCAGCTGGGACCTCCATTGGAAAGTGTGTGAGTGTGTGTGTGTGTGTGTACACGCACGCGTGTGTGTGCGTTTGTGTGTGTGTCTTTCATAGTCTCCAGGTCCTGTGTATGAAGTGGAGGAGCCAGCCCCTGGGGCATTCTAATAAATGTCCTTTAAAGGGATTGCTTTTATGTGGGGATGTGTGCGAAGACGAACAGAAGGACAAAAGCAGAACATGTTGAATGTTTGTAGAGGGATTATAATGAAGGTTTTTTGTGAGATCCTTATTTTTTCTCAGGTCACTTTCAGGGGTGATATAATTAGCTTTGGTCTTTTTGTTAATATCAAAGTGTCACTTTTCTCTCTTTAACTCTGCTTTTTCTTAGGAGTCCATTTTAAAATCACTTGTCCGCTGTTGTTAAGAATAAAGCTGGGTGCTTAGGTAAGATAGCAGCATTTCCTGGAATGTATTATATGTAGGGCAGTAGATGTGGGGGTTTAGGTACCTTCCCTGTAGAAGAAGGTCATTACAAGTAAGGGTGCCACCAACAACTCTGTGGTGGTTGGTGAGTGTGTTTCAACACTGTGGCTGCCCTGCCTCAGCCCACTACCATGTCAAAGTGGTTTTAAATTTGCTGTCACCTTTAGCAAGTGACCTGATGAGGCACTTTAATGTGCACATTGTTGGCCAAACATTACATGGTTGGCCAAACATTGCAAAATCGTGAGACTGGAGCGTCAGCCAACACCCTGCAACATGTACTTGCAAGTAGTAGAATTATCTAAGCAGTGTTCCTTGGATTACCATTCCAGTACAGAGAGCGTTTGTTTCTCAGCTGCTGCTATTGCACACAACATCCTTGGAATTGCTTAGGAGAGAATTGCTTTGGAGAGAATGATGCATTACCCAAAGAATTATGGAATCATAAGATGTGAGACCGTGAAATCCACTTTCCTCTTTCTAACATGAGAGAAATGAGGTCCATGATAAATGTTGATGTGCATGTTAGGGTCACATGCTCAGGTAGGGGCACCATCATCTTCCAGTGACCTTGCTAGCTCTTTGTCCAATGTTTCCTCTCTCTGCATTAGTGAAAGTTGATTCTTAGTCAAGTCTATGAATGAATAGAAAGAGAAGGTGGAGGGGTGGATTTCCCTTTTGCATTGCCTAATATCACAGAGTGTCTTTAGCATATGGACACCTGGCGTGTCCTCCTGCTGTGTCCTCCTGGAGTGGGACTTGTTTATTACAGGAAAGACTCAAAAAAAAAAATTCCCTTTTTCAAGATTTTAGTTGTTTATTGTTGCATCTATTATAAAATCTGAGTATAGATAAAGAGTTCAACATACAAATTCTTAATTGTATTGTTTATCTCTTTCAGGAGGGAGGAGCTGTCAGGATAAACTACTTTGCTACTTTTTGGTCACAATCAGTTGTCATTTTCATGACAATGTTTCCTAAGATGTGCTTCATGGACTATTTCCTCCACCCATAGTGAAGTCAGTTTGGGAACTGCTTGCTCTTGTGGCACCCTTTTTGGAGATTTTTCATGTATTTTAAACAAGATTTTAAACATGCATTTTAAACAAGACTCAGAGAAGTCTCATAGGTGAAAATGACAATAATAACATTGCTTTCTGTTATGTTAAATTCAGGTTTTGTCAAATTTACTTTATAATGGAACCCTTTTGCAGATGACTTCCCAGACTTGTGTTCTGTGGAGAATTCTTTGGATCACATGGCTTTATTGTTAAAACTCTTAAGGTTCACATCTGTCATCTAGGCTGCACTTCTGTTGTGTGAGAGTCGGGCTAAAGCAGAGCTCTCCAGCAGCCCTCCCTTCTCCATAGAAGGAATTACAGGTTTATTTCAGGATCACACACATTCCAAATGAAATGTTGTCAGGGAAAAAAAGAACCCTTTTAGAGACTAATAATTGCAGAAGGAAGACAGTGTTACCAGCCAAACCTTGTTTTGTGAATTAAGGCTTTATCTAGCAGAGTTATTCCTGAAAATAGCTTGTTTTTAAGCAAAACTTTGTTGGCTTTGGTGGTGGCCATTTCACTATCAAAGACATGAATATGGTGATTTTAAACTGTGACATGTCTCTTGCTCTGAAAACCAAGGCCTGTAGAGGAAATAGTATTTTCTTGAAATTTTCTGAAAAAGTTACCTTGACAATCATGACTTTTTTGTTTGTTGATATAGGACCTTAGTTATTTTTTTTTAAAAGCTGGAATTGTCCTGGACAATTCTGTTTAAGGCCCACTGCTCACATGAGAAAATAGAGCTTTTGAAGATTTAATAATCGTTTAAGTCTCTCTACTAGTTAGTTGCAAAACCAGAACTAAAATCTAGCTTTCACTTACGCGGTACCTTTCTTTATTGTACAATATATTAAATATAAAGGAGTTATTGCTCTTTGATTGAACTTTTAGATGGATTGATAGATTTGTACATACATTCGTGTATATAGGCATGCACACACAGACATGTGTGTATGTGCATGCCTGCATACATAAACACATATGTGCTTGACAGAAACCCCTAACTGAAAACTCAAGAAGGCTATCCACAGGGGTTTCACTGACTCATTTTCAGAAGGACTTTATTCACCTCAGAACTGGACCTGGCACAGGTATGGTGATTTTTTTCCTTGAGAAACTGATTCATTTAACAGCAGAGAGATGTGTGGGGCATGCCCCACATTTTATCGCTCTGTCTTATTTCTGGCTGAGAGATTCACTCCAGCCAGGCGGTGTTTAAAGTTTTCAACATAAGGAGAAGAACTGGCTCATCACCAAGTGCTTGAGGGATATGGCTTAGTTATATATCATTGTGTGGTTATTTCTCTCCCTCTCCCCCTTTCTTCTAGTTTCAACCTCTCTCTCCTCTCTCTGTTGCTCAAGTCTTCAGAGGAGGATTATCTCACTCCAGTGCCAGGAAAGCAAGCTCAGATCCAAGGAAGGTCTTCCTTCTGCTAGGTTTAAACTCAGTCCTAACAAAAAGCATGATTCAATTCTTCTTTCTCTGAGTGTCTTCCTTTACATAGAAGGTTTTGGTAGATTAGTGATTTGGGAAATTCCCCATAAAGAATTTACTGCATAATTCGTAATCTAGGGGTAGCCAGATCTGTGGGATGGCGTTGTTTGAAGGGAAGCACATTCGTCTCAGTAATAGAAAATATAGGTTCCAGTTGCACTTTTCTGCCAACTAGCTGGGAGATCCTGGGAAAACTGATGAACCTCTCTGAGCCTCGTTTGACCTACTCTCTTCATTAGGACTTGGAGAGGTATGATTCCTGGAGTACTTGTGCAGAAGTGAACTATAAAAAGGCTTTGTGAGCTACAAAGCAAAGCACCTTATAGATAAATGTAAGGCATGACTATTATCGATAATAACATCGACACGGACACACTGCAGCCTTTGTGCCAAGTACGGTTCTAATACTGTAATCTGTGAGTCACTCAGTTCTGCATGCAGCTTGAGTGTGTTAGTAAAAGCTGGCTGCTCACGTGGCTCCATGGGCGATGCACTGTACCATCATGAGCACGTCCCTCCCTGCCCAGGACCTGAGTTGTACTTTGTGAAAGCGCTTGGACTCCAGTTGAATGTAAGGGCTCTTCTGTTCTGAAATTTGGGAGGGGTAGGCTCACAGGCTGATTCACTGATTATTAATAACTCATATTCACCAAGGACTATCATCATCTTCATTTTTCAGAGAATGACACAAGCACAGAGATCTCATATACTTTCCCAATGTTGCACAGCCATGAGCAGTGGAGTGGGATTCAAGCCCTATTCTGTTGTCCCCCCAGAACCATGGCAGTTGGGTAGATTTGCAGAACCCTCCAGTGACCCAGGTGTGTCAGATTCCTTGTCTAATCAGCATCTAGATGATTTAGGTTTTCAGTTGTCATTTAACACCATAATTATGTCCCTGGCATCGGGAGGCAGGTTTTCAGGACTGGGTTGTGTGGTTCTAGTATCTTGCACAAGGGATGCCCCATGTGTTCCCTGTATGTGCAGATTGTTTTCTGCCTGGCCTTTAGTTTCTCTGAAGCCCTCAGGGAGCCCGCCTTTGGCGTCCATCAGAACTGTGCCTGGCAGAATGACCGTTTGGCAAGGCAGGAGGCTGCAGAGCCATGACTCTGGACAAGTCTCCACAGGGAGACATGTTCAAGTTGCCGCCCATTTTTTTTTTCCAGCTTGGTGCATGCTCCTGGCTTGCTCAGGGGCCCTAACTCTACTTTTGTCTTTAGGATACTCAGCTTTGTTTTTGCTCCGCTGTTCTTTTATTTTTCTAAAGCCCTGGATTCCTTGGGCCCTGCTTGGGTACGATGTAAGAGTTGTAACCCATTTGTTTCTGGGAGAGTCACACCAACTGAAATTGGGAGGAAATGGACTTTTAGAACTCAAGGAAATTGACATTAGCCTGAGACCATGTAGTCTTCTACTTCTTCTTCTGCCTTCTGCCTCATGCGGTGGTGTTCCAAGATCTCTTATTGGGACCAGCTTTCTTGGAAGGTTGATTTTAACTCTGTTCTACTCAATGTGCCTATTCTACGATCCGGGCACTGTGGGTAATCTCACTTTAGGACACTTTGATCTCTAACAGTGACCCACTTTTAGTCCATTTGAATAAATGAACTGAATCTGAATAATTCGTTTGTATATGAATTATGTGATATGACCTACTTAGTGGATACTGAGCCAGGCACAATAGGTACTGATAGATGAATTAGACATGATCCCTTCTTTCCAGTACTCACAAGTGTTATGCTGGGGAGATCCACTAATTAAATCAACAATCAGCTCTGGGGTGCCTACTATGGCTGGCTTTGGGCCCTGCACCAGTGCTGTGGATGCCAGGCACATACAAGCCCTCTCTCAGGGCTTCTGGTCTGGGAGCAACAAACACCATGTTCTTAATTTCATGGGTAATTATGCTATTATGTTTGGAATAGGTGACACAAAGGAAGGTACAGGGTGTTGTGAGAATATTAAATAGTCACTTTTTTCTAGCCTAGCTGTTGGTGAGAATATTTCATCGGAGAAGTACAAAACCAGGTGAAAATGATCTTAAGCGAACAGGCTTGGATAGAGACACCTCTCAAGTAAGGTAGAAATGGTCAGTGCTCCACTCAAATATTGTGGAAGTTGAAAGAAGAAAGATTATTTTAAAAATGAGATTGATGGTAAAACTCATTTCAGTATATATTTTTTTGTGATCCCCTCTAAAATAGTGAGCTTTCATTTTATCAGGACCTGTTTTAGTAATTATAAATTGACTTAAGAAAAAAGTCTGCTTTTAATTACCCCCAAACGAATTATTCAAATTCAGTTCATTTATTCAAATGCACTAAAAGTGGGTCACTGTTAGAGATCAAAGGATCCTAAAGTGAGATTACCCACAGTGCCCGGATTGTAGAATAGGCACATTGAGTAGAACAAGAGTTAAAATCAACCTTCCAAGAAAGCTGGTCCCAATAAGAGATCTTGGAACACCACCACAAACAGTAATTCACTGTATTTCATATGCACACCCAAGGTTTTTGAATCCATTTAGTAAGAAAAATACTTCTCATGTCATTGTTAAATAACACAAAAAATAAACAACCTGTAAAGAAAACCCAAATACAAGTATCTCTGGAATCCCAGAGAGTCTTGCTCTAAGAAATGATTTCAGACTTACTGTTTTTCTTGTGCATGTATTTACTTATTTCTGGAGAGCGATTAAGTATTTTGCTGGGCTGTCAGAACTGAGAAGGGCATAGGCAGAACTGCTTACTGCTGTTCACATTGTATCCTGAGCAAGGACTGAAGGACAGGTGAGATGCAAGTTCTGTTTTCCTTCCACTCAGCAAACCAAGACCAGCGCTTATTTCTATTAGGCACAAAAGAATCTAATGTTTAACTGGATCCTGGATATGGGCATGTCAGACCCCAGTTTGTTTTTCTCTGAAAGCATTCTTAGTTGGTGGGGAGGTAGACAAACATTTTTAGTTGGTGGGGAGGGTCTAACAAACATAATCAGCTTGCCAGCCCAAATGTAATGTGAACAGAGGTATTAATAACATTCTGAGGGGGGGGTGGTCCTTACTCTGGCATAGCGTTAAGTTCCCTGATTTCTGACTTTGGGGACTGGATGGTGCCATTTGGTGAAATAAGTGATACTTAAGGAAGCTCCACTTTTCTGTGGGCTTGGAACACAATGGGGAAGGATTTTTTTTTCCCCTCAATCTTTTGAGATTTGAGAGTTTTGCAAATGAATTGCTGGATGTTCAAGGTTTGAATTTAGGAAAAGGTTAAACTTAGAGTTGGGAACTGTCACAATATAAGAAAAGCATGGCAGTAGATGAGATGACTCAGGAAATTTTAAAGAAAGGGAAAAAAAGACCTGATTCATCCTTTTCTTCTTTAATGTGAAGACTTGCTCAAGTCCCGTTTTGCCTAGGTAGCCCTTACCAATCAGTCCTAAAGTAGACAGTGTTCACCAGTCTCTGAACTTTTGTATATCTCCTTTTGTTCTTTAATCATCTAGGTCACTTGTATATTTACTAAAGCTGGAATGGAGGTGGCAGGATAGAGTGGAACTTATTTGTCTAGAAATCTGTAGATCTGTTATTTGAGGTCAGCCTTCATTATGGACTATTAGTGTGACTGATTTTTTAAATTTTTTAAATTACAAATCTTTAAAATGAGGTTAATAGTATTATTGTCTGTCCTGTCTATTTCACAGAGTTAGTGTTCATATTCTGACTACAGTATTGTGTGAAGACTCTTTAAAAGGAGTCTTTCAAGAAATTCTTATCCACATCGACTACATATAATTTATGAAGTTTGTTTTCACGCCCCAGGTAAATTCTGAGCCCCTGTGGATTTATATGTACATTTTCTTTTTTAGCCTCCTTGGTACCTAAAACAATAAATGCTTTGGGAATTAGATGCTCATGTACACACTTGAAATTAGGGTCTTATTTCTTTCTTCTGCTTTTTTTGGGTGCTGTTTTTACTGTTATAGTTTGTTCTTGAAGAGATTTTCCAAGAAATAAGTGGGATGTTAACTTCTCCTTAAAGAGTTTATTTTTTAACTTTCCTGGCCCTCTCTTTGGTGTCTTACCTTCTGTACCTGTGCTGTCCTCCTCCTCATCTCTCTTTCTCTTTTTTGGGAAGATTTATTTACTTGTGTATACAAGAACTGGGGTACAGGCCAGAGGTGGGGGTGGTGACAGGATTCACCAGAGACAGAGTGAGGAGCAGAACAGGCAGATCTACAGAACTACACTGCTGTGGGGAGCAGCGGGTGACAGGAGAGATCTGCTGCGCCATGTGGGTCTCCTCCCTGGCTGGGTATTGAACTCGTGGTGCTGCAGTGGCTGGCCATAGCTTCATAGTGCTGAGACTTAACCCCTTGCACCACCAGGGAGGCCCCCCCATCATGTCTGTTGGTGCTCTCATTCTATCCTTTTTGTGTCTGCTGTGGGAACTTACCACCCTGTGGGGACATAGGGTCCAAGTGCCTCATAGAATATTAAGACCCAGAAAAGATTTATCTTAGTTATGGGTGCTGGTTTATGATCAATGTCCATTGTGGGCTTTCCACTAAGTCTTACTGGTATTTAACTTCTTGCTTTTTAATTTTTTTAGATGAAATTACTGACTTTTAAGCATTGATTTTTTTTTCAAGAATTCTGTTTTTTAATCCGATTCCATTCTACTCTAGTTCAAATTGCATACTCTTTCTACCCTGTTAGAGTCCATTTGTTCCTAGACATGATCAGGGATGACAATAAAAACAGAAGATATTTGCCATGCATTAGTGGAAATTTAGAATGTTTGTTTCATCATGTCAAATGTAGGCACATGCGAACATATAATTGATTTAACTGATTTTTCAGTTAATATTATTTTCAATTTATCTCCTTAGCATGGCTTGCCAGAAATAGATAAATATTTCATTTAATAAAATGTATTTTATAAGCACTATGAAAGATGTTTTTTGAAATAAAAAGATGATTAAGGAATAGTTCCTACATTCAAGAAATGCAGGTGGAAGAGAAAGACGGTTTAACAGGAAGGTTCTAATAGTAGCTGGGCTAGGACACTTCTAACATTAACGCTCAAAAGTGCACATTAGAAATAGTGATCAGAAAATCTCAAACTTGAGTGGGGACACTCATGAAGTTGCATGTATACTCATCTTTCACTGTATATTTAATGACAATATTCTTTTCTCCCTGCCGAGTTTATTCTATACAGGGTATTTTATATTAAGTATATTATGTATTTTTATATTTTTTATATATATAAAATGAAATTTTACCTAACTCTGTCTTACCCCAACTCTCAATATTAAGTTTTTATTTTTTGTTAAAACATTTAGAAATTCTGCCTTCAATGAATAATGCTTAAATCACAATATGTGTGTGTGTGTGTGTGTACATTTATTCTTGACTGTATTTTATTTGATGTCTTTTATCTTGTTCCTTTCTAAATAGTACCTCCACTGGGACCTAATTAGATCCCCTCAAAATTTATAGACCTTTAGAATACATGTGTGCTCCAAATTTTATCTTTAGGCATTAAAGAATATTAGGAGCTAATTATGGCTATCCATTGTGTATCCAGGTATATAAACGCTTCTTCTGTTCACTTTGTTGTCAGGCTATAGTGAGAAAAGTTGAAGAAATTGTTCTCATTAGCTTTTGAATTTTGAAGGATTCTTTCCCCTAGAATGATAATGCTGCAAGTTGAGACTTCTTAGGTGCTAAAGTAAATGTCCAATCCAAAGTTTACCTTTATATTATTGATAGATAACTTAGCACTGAGTAGTACAGCTTTATGAGGATAAGACTCTGCTTTTGTAGAAAAGATATACTTTGATGTCCTCTACTCTGATGAATAGCCACATTTAGAAAAGAACTTAATTTTAACTCTAACTCATCAAAGCATTTTGTAGTATTCAAAAAATATTGAGGTGACATTACTTTAAAACATTACATAGGCTTCACGTATACACCATTATAATTCAGCGTCTGTATATCCCACCTTATAATTGCTGCCAAAAGTTGGTTTCCACCTCCATGCAATTGGTCTCTTTGCCTGATTTTTAAAGCGGCATTCTCTTAGAGAATGTTCACCTGTTTAGAGTAGGCATAATAAAATGGAAGACATTAAAAGATCCCAAAGTCAGTTTGCCTTTAGGAAAGAGACAACACAAAATACTATGTCAGTAATGAAACTACCTCTCAAGCCTAGATACCTGGGTTCTATTTCTAACTCTGTGAGATTTCATCTGAGGCCTTCAGAAAACTCACTTCACATACCTGAGCTTCACTTTCTACCTTTAAGAAAAAAGGAATTGCAAACCTTAGATTTTGAAAGCAACTAAAATATGGCTCTCTCTTTTTAGAAAAGTTTTTATATAATGCTGCAACAGTGTATTGAGCTCAGATCATTTAGAAGAAAATATGTCATTCATAATTCTACCATCAGGGTAAGGGCCAGTCTCTCATTTTTGTCAATTTCTTTCCAGTACTTAGCCATTAGCGTGAATTACTCATAGTGCTATGTCATTTAACATCACATATGAAGCATTTTCTAAATTGCTGCATATTCTTATATATATTTTTATCTATCTTACGTAATTCCATTATTTTTATATATTCCTGTGACTAACATGTTTATGCATTAAGTATCGCTTACTCACAAAAATTCTTAAACATGATGTTGGAGGGTTTGATATCAGGGTCAGAGGTTAATATTTGTTCAAACGCACTGGTGACTTACGTTCTAAGAGAGATGTTTGTCTAGCTCTGCAGAAAGAATGTGTGAGTCAGTGTGCCCCAAGTATGCCAGCTATAGATTTGATTTTTTTTTTTGTTGTTATTCTCATATCTTTGGTTTTGGTAGGTTAAACATGTCTCCTCATGTTTCATTTCCAGTTATATTTTGTGTATGGCATTTCAAATTGAGTACTTTGGGATTTAATTCCCAGCAAATGAAAAAGTAAACATTTTAATTAGAATTGTGCATGGCTTGTAGAAAGAGGTTCTACAACTTTAAGTCATATAAACAATCTATTCAATAAATTGGAAACAAATACCTTATACCTACAAGGAAATATTAAGGTTTTTAAGAAGTTACTTCCCTACATTTCATATAATCTCAGCATAATGTCCAAGTCAACTGTTCTCGAGTATTAAAAAACAAAATCTGAAGTTGCCTTTCATAATAAACAGGCTTAGCTAAGAAAATTTTGAAGAACACGAATAATGAGGAGTATGGATCATCCTGGCTACATGCTAAAACACATTATAAGCTAACCTTAATTGAAGTGGTGAAATTTTGGTGCTGGGATAAGTGGAAATCATTGCAGAAACATAAGCTACTCCAAAACAGAGCAACATATGTAATTCAGTGACCACCTCTAAACATTGCAAAGAGGAACAATTATTCTAATGGCGCTAGGATAATTACTAGTCATTAATGAAAAGGGGTTGCATCCTGACTGTATATCTGGATCCTGATATGAATTAAAGATCGCATCAACAACAACAAAATTATAGCAAAAACCTAAGAAACAAGAAAAGATTTATTCTATCTATAGTAATTGGAACAATATCTTTTTAAAGTTTAAAATTGGGGCTTGTATAGTTTTTCTGTTTTAATGTAAAGGGATAGGTAGTAAACACTTTAGACTTTGAACACCACACAGTCTCTATTACAACTACTTAATTCTGCCTGTCTGTCATGGGCAATAAGTCATACATCTAAGAAAAAGATAGAGGATACATCTGCTTATAAGAGGAAACATAACATTGTGTGACTTTCTCCATACATCCATTCCCAAAGTGAATTTTATGGATCTTTAAATTTTTGTCAAACTCTGTAGGATAAGTATTAGCTCATGCTGTTTTAATTGGATTTTCTTGACTACTATTTGTGTACATGCTTGTATGTGTATTTAATTTTTAATTTTAATTTTTTATAATGTTTGCTTGTCATTGAGGTCTCCTCTGGTGAATTATAAGGTTAATTTCTCTCACCTGATGTCTTGAAGTCCTGGCACCTCTGTGCTATCGCCAGCCCAGTTTAGACCAATAGGGCCCATTTTATTTAATGAACATCTTGTGATGTTGTACCCAAGGGTCTATAACTTGATTTTTAATTCAAGTCTTACCTGTGTCCTAGCCTGGCTGTTTGCTAATAGTGAAAATATGGAGGACTGCTTTGCCTTTCTCAGGCCTGACTATAGTTTTCTGTTTCTGACCCTACCACTTAAATCACCTTCAGCTCCTGTAGAGTTATTTGTTGCCTAGAATTACCTGGACCTGCCTATGGTCTTTGGAAGCTGAAATCCATCTGCAGGCAAGATGGATCTGCCTTTGTATTTCTGTCCATCTGGATGAACAAACATAGAGTAGGGCCTTCCTCCCTCCAGTTATGACAGTTATTTTTATTTTCCAAGAGATATGACTGAGAAAGTGATGATGTCATTTGCACAGTGCCAAACAAGAATTCTTAGAGGACACACACTCTGAGATTATTATAATTGCCGCAGTGTAAATGTCGTTGTCTTGGTCCAGTGTCTACATGTTCTTGGTGTGCGGCAATCATGAAGGTGCTCTTGCCCCTCCCCGCCAGCTTTCCATTGCTGTGTCTGCTACAGGAACTGAGACAATTATGACAGAGCTGTGTTGGTTTCTCTTCTCTTTTGGATATCATTGTTTGTCACAATTCTGATCACCATTTCTTCCCCCCACATTATAAAATGGTAAAATCACTGCTATATTTATATTTCCTCTTATTGTCTGGAGTTGAGAAGTGCCATTCATAGCTTTCCTTTGAAATTCCTTTATTAATAATCTTTCTTCATATATATCTCATATGCTATTTGCCAGACGCTCATGTCCAGTATTTCATTTGAGCCTCCTAAGTACCTGTGATATAGATAGAGCAGGGATTATTGTCTCCATTTTATAGAAGAGGAAATGAAGGCCCACTAGGGTCTGAAAGACCTTGGCCTGAGGCCACCACATAGCTGGTACCAGAACTGCCAATAGATGTATGACTTTGTCCCTCCTGACATTTTTGTCATCCCATCCACAAAACTTTTTCTTTTATGAGTTTCAATGATTTTTCATGTCTGAGACTTGAGGAAATTAGTGATTTTTCTTGAGACATCTAAGCATTACTGCATTTGCTGGAAATTTCTTTCACTCTATTGATCTGAGTACTTTATGTGAAGACAGCACATGTTAATATTCTGCTGCTCTTCAGCCATTAAAGCAGACATTCTTAAAGAAGGCAGAGACCCCGAAGAAAATGTATTTGTTCTGTGATGTTCTTAACAACCACTGAAACAGTGTTGGACTTATTCCCCCTAAGGCTTTCCAACTGTAGGCTGCCACAAAGCCTAACATTTGGGGGTCAGTGATTCCTGTTCCTATTTTAAACTATATGAGGTCTGTGTGTTAAGTGACCTTTGTGTTCTGACCTTCAGATTGAGGGGACTGGAAATTTAGGAAGTTTTGTTAGGACTTGAATCCAAGTAAATTCCCTCATGAGTACAAAGACTTATAGTGCTGTGGAATGTTCGAGTTTAAAGGGACTTTCATCCAACTGGCCTCTTTGATTAAAACACACCCGGCCAGTTAGTGTTTAAGCTGAGGCTAGATTGAAGAGATTAGATTAGATTTGGCTTCCCACTGGCTTGCTCCATATCACTTTGTACTGACCCTGGATCCTGTTCCTTCCTTGGAGCCCTCAGAGGACAGTAGCTACTGTGTCTGCTTCACACATGGCTCTGCTCCTCAGTGATGGTCAGCACTTTCTATAGGCACTCAGGATTTGTTTGCACAATGAATGATTCGTACTCCTTCCTGTTGATTTAAAATAGTATTGCCTGGTGCTAAACTAAATATTTAAGGATATTGAGGGGGCATTAGTCAGGGTTTGCTGTGGGACAAACTGATTAGATATTTTAAACAGAAAGGATTTAATACAGGGTATTAATTAGGTGCTTCAAAAAATTAGGATTGCGTAGAACAGGCTCAAAGTTGAGGTTCACTAATGAATGCCAGAACCTCACAAAGTTACTACATTTTTTCACTATCAGGATTGTAGAGAATCATGAGGCCACCACAGAACTGACATTCAAGGAATCAGTGCTGTACTTGTGAATGAGGGATTAAGAAGCTGCAATTGAGAAGGTGGCAATGGGGCAATGAAACATGGCATCCAGCTACCTCCTGTGCCACAGCTGCTTCTTGATAACCACAAAAGTGAAGACTGAATATGGGGGTGTGGGTGCAGAATAAATCCTATGCTTCCAGCAAAAAACATGCCAAAACAGCAGGAAGATGGCTTCTATCTTACCTTTTTCTTCCAGAACTCAAACCAGTACATATATTGCAACAAAGTCTCTTTTGCAGTCAAGCCCTACCTGCAAGCAGTCTCTGCAATATGGCATTTGATTTTCAATCTGAATTTATATCCAACACAATAAGGGTTATGGCTCTCACATTTCAGGCATGTCTCTCGTAAGCCTCTGTGTGTAGTAGATACTAAATTGAGGATGGATTAGCAATTATGTTCATTAGATCTCTTTTTGTCAGTGCAATTAATTATATAACAGAAGAGAATGCAGCAGTTTTACTTTAGGGAATCCCTAAGGGGAATTCTTATTTATCAGACAAATGCCATAAGGAGGGAAGATCCTGAACTCGGAGAGTATTCTAAACTGTTTTGGTTTCAAGTGTCTTGGAAAGTACTATAAGTAGACATGCAATAGTATGATATAACAGTGCTTACCATATCTGGGGGGAGTTCCATCTTTGACAAGTGTTGTCAACTTTCTATCTTATGTGCTTCCTTCCCTTCCCTGCCCTTATGGAATATACATTTAGAATTTGCAATTGAAATCAATAGAAAATCATTTATTTAAAATAAATTAGACATGTGGCCTGTGGGCCTGAATTTAATTCTTTGGATTTCATCTTCTTAACTTTCATGTACATGTAACCTCTATGTAGAAATATAAAACAATAATAAATAACTGCCTCCACCTTTACTACCCTAGTGAATAAATTTAGATACACTTTATTTCTGTTTCTTGACCACTCCCTTATTTTTCCTGTTCTAACTTAAGAATCAGGCAAACCTGTTTGTTCTACTTAAAAACAAGTAGACAATCTAAAATTACTGGTAATATCAGTGGGGGTAGGGGATAAGATTGGGCAGATGGCAAAAATAAAAGTGAACTGGTTTTCTTAGAAAAGGTGATAACCTTAAAGAGAAAGGCCAGATTAGTAGGGTAGTTGAGAGTAACTTATGCTAGATTTCTGCTTTATTGGTTTCTACTCCTTCAGTATCATTCTGCTACTCTTTTTCCTTCTTACTGTGGAACACTTGCTGTTGGAGCCTGAAAGCCACCCTCCTGCCCCCAAATCTCCTCTACTTTACTAATCGTGCTGTTCTCTTAGTGACTGAAGTTATAAAGGTATGGGAGGTCTTCTGCTACATAGAGCCTTTGGCATAGGGCCCAACTGTATTTATGAGTCTCTTGGACTCCGTGATTAAAACCTCATTGTCACAATATTATAAGTATAGTGATTGCATAAGTTATCCTCTAAACTGGAACAATTTGGAGAGTGAAAAGGGGCACTGTTAATAATTACACTGAAACGTTAAGTATAAATTGGATTTATGTTCACCTGGTTATGAGGAATTGTGGGGAACAATGTTTGAAATGTGGATTGATGTGATTTCCAGATCTTAGGGCCTCCCATGTCTTTTATTGCAATAATGAATTACTGGGTATTGATGATGGGCAGATTCTGTACTGGACCCAAAGAAAATAAAGATGAGGAAGACACCATCTTGGTTTTTTATTTACTCACACTTTCATTTACTCACTATTGTGATATTATTTTAGAGCAATAGATTTTCAACCTTATTCATAGCATGCGAGGAGGGCTAAGGAAATACTGCATTTCATGCTTCCATACAAACTGAAGTATATTCTACTGAAGTATGAAGATTCAAATAAAGTCCAAGGAACTGTTTTATTAATTCATCTATTGTATGCTTTGGATTTTCTTTAGAATTTGGCATAAAGAAGCTGTATATGAAAGCAAAATGTATTGAAAGCTACTGTTTCATGATTTTAAATTTTGTGTTATTATCCTAATGCTGTACAGTTAGTTGAAAAAAAGGGAAATAAAGCCTGGTCTACAGAAAAACTAAACTGAAGAGGAAACTAATAACATTGCTTTAAATATATGGAGGGGGCCTCCCCGGTGGTGCAGCGGTTGAGCGCTGGGTTGCGAGGCTGCCTGCAGCCTCTGCAGTGCCGGTTCGATCCCCGGCTGCTCCCCGGCCACTGGAGGAGGGTCATGCATCGCGCACAGACCTCTCCTGGTGCCCGCTGCTCCCCTCAGCAGTGTACTTGGGTCCTTCTGCCTGCTCTGCTCCCCGCTCTGGCAAATTCTCTCACCCTCCCGCGCTTCTGGCTGTGCCCAGTGCTTGTATAAATAAATAGATCTTTGAAAAAAAAATATATATGGAGGACTGCTATGTGGTAAAAGGGCTTGTGATTCCAGAGGGAAAAGGTAGGATTGATAGTGGTTCTTGTAGGAATACAGGTTTCACACACACATAGCCCGTTATAACTTTGCTGCCATGGAAGCAGCTACCTTTTGGATATGTATAAGCAAACTCACAGATGGTAATAATATTTCAACTTGAGTTCCCCATTAGAATAAATATCTTTCTCAACAACTTCATAGCTCTTGGACGTTCAGTTTCTGTATTGGTGAACATTATGTCATTAGCTACTATCTACACATGTCTAAAATATGTGGGTGTGTTTTTTTCCCTAAGATATATTAGCCAATGATAACATTCTTCAGTACTGATTTTTTTTTTTTTGCATGGTGGTCTATAATTGATAAAAATGCAGAAGACATACCACCAATACTCTCACTGAGAGAAATGTAAAAGGGAATAACATCCACCAATGTCATTCTGAAACTGATCTCAAATAGCCTGACTCGTTTTCACTCTGCTGCTATTGGTCAGTGCTTCTACAGAGTTCATCTCTGTTTCAAAATCTAGAGATAAAAGTGGAACAACTTCCAACATGATTTACGAAAAGGTCACCAGTTGAAATGGTTTCAATTGTTTTGCTATTAAATGTGAAATTGCAAAACTAGCTTCTCTTACATAATTTGAAGTTATAACACATTCTAATGAGAAGCCTGTCTGTTTTTCATACCATTTCAAACACTGAGAAATTTCTTCAGGCTCTTGGATTGGTGTTAAATAAAAATTATTCTTTCAAAGCATATAAAGCATAAAGTCAAATCTCTTTGTTTTCTAAAATTGCATCTCTTAGTTCTTGAAGGTTGAAATGTTTATCTTACCTCCCTTTCCTTTTATTTTTCCAGTATCTGATTATTTTAATCTAATTTAACAGTCTTTTATTTATTTTAACCTTAGAATAAAATAATTTGAGCTTAACAGAAATTTAATTATGTAATTAGAGAAACAGTGATTAAATTGGAAACTTTATGATGCTCTCCAAATTCAGTAATAATACTAATTTAAATTTCAGTGTCCAAAATCAATCCAAAGGCTTTAAGGTAGTTTACAATCATTAGCTGTGGCGATACCATACAAACAGCATAGGTAACAGGGTGTGGGAGCAGTATGATGTCTAGAAGGCCGAGGTGTAGTAGTTAAATCTTTGTCTTGTTGCTATGATTATCCTTGGCAGGTAATGTGGTCTGATTAAACAGTTTCAGCATGTCACGTATAGTATTGTCACATGTAAATATGACCGGAGATTTGTCAATAGAGTAGTTATTCACTGAAGACAAAATTGAATATTTTTACTTTTTTAATGTTATAACCAAAAATAATTGTCTATTTTATGAGAATATTAAAATGAATTTGCAATAAAAGAAAAATGGAAACAAAATTATTAAAAATTTAAATCAAGGAAGCTATCCCTCAAGTGTCAGTAAATTTCTGTGGCCTGTCTAAAGGGCACAACAGGCTTGTAAACAGATTACCGAAACACAACGCTAATGTGTTGTGATACGAGTTTGAACAAGCTGCTGAGGGAATTCAGACAAGCAAGCAACACTTAACTGTGGACCCATCCGCTGAGCTGTGGGTTTAGAACAGGGAGTTTCTGGACACCATCAAAGAGATTTCTAGGTTTCATTTGAGATTATATTGGTGATTTTTCCCATTGTCACATTTTCATCTAGTGAGGAATAACAAATAAACCAGGATTTCAAAACTCTTATGATACAAGCCCTCAGAATCTAGTCTTTATAAATCCAGATTTCCACTTTTGAAAGTAGCTTTCCAGGTGTTGTTTGCCTCTTTCTCTTGGCCTTACACAGAAAAGCAGTTTGCTGGCATCAGAGGAGTGAGTGCTCAGCCTCCGTATGGCCACACTCTGCAAGCCCAGCCTAGACTAGCCTACTGTTATAGAATAGAAAATGTTGTTTTAAGGGGGATGGGAGATTTGGAGATCATTTTTACATTTATTATTTTAGAGGTGGAGAAGTTGAGAACTAGAGAGGGAAAACATTTTCTTTGCCACAAACCAAGAAGAACTTTTGCTATTAAATGTGACCTAGATTACAACAGGGAGGTCCAGTGACTTCTAATTTTCAGTGACATGTTCTGACTCTTTTGGAAGAGGGATTCTTTACTTTTATGTCGGTTTCTGTGCCTTTTAACCACTCTTTCAAGTTATCACTCAACAGTCAGTGGAGTTACCAGCATGTCTAATGAAATTTATCTACTGCAAATGCCTTTTGGAAGCAGAATAACTGGGTTTTAATACATCTTCATTATTTACTCACTGCTGTCTTATCTTGGATAGTTTCTTCAGCTTCTCTAAATCTTGATATTTGAATGTTGAAAATTGAAGAAACAATTCGTTTCCTAAGATTTCTGGGACTCTGTGTGACCTGTTGGTCACTGAATAGCCTGTTCTGGCCGTCAACTATGCTTGTTTTTCTCCATGATTACTAGGGTTTCTGCGAAGACCAGTTAGGAATTTGTTTAATTCCATTTTCTCCCTTACCTTGTCCTGAGAGTCCTAGTGCTCCATCCTGGAGTATCCTGATTTGAATCCACCCTGATATGCCCTTCTGGCTTTCCTCTGACTTCCATTATTTCCCTGTCAGAATTGATTGTTGTCTCTTCATGTGACTTTGTGAATTTGAAGAGAATGTCTCATATGGAAAGATGTCTCTGTTTTGCCTTACTTCTTTATCAGAGTCAAATGTTCATTTATGGATCTGATGCCTCTTCCTTGCTGTTTCTTGGTTTATCTGGGATCTACAAATGCAGTGGGGTTTTTCTTGTCATCAACAACGTTGCCAGCTATAAGAATTACACCTGCTTTAATTTGTATTCATACTAAATCTGTGCAAGGTAGGTTGGCATTTAACATGTCGATTCCTACCCTACTTTCCTTCACTTTACTCTCTCTGGTTCGTAGAACTCCAAGGAATTAAGAGAATTTTGTACAATAAAATATAACCAAAAAGCAAATCTAAAAAAAACCCCTTAAGATCCCTCAATTTAGAGCCTTGTTGGAGGAAATACTGAAGGTGAGAGTTGGAAGGAATGATAGCAGGTATCTAATCTTTAGTTTACACAAAGGACAAGACAATGAGTCCCAAAGAAGTTAAGGATTGAAGTCAGAGCATCAATTTTTGATTGTGTTTGAAATTACTCCCAGGTCTTTGCATCTAGGTCCAGTGCTTATTCCAGTATTTCCAACTGTCTCTCAGATAGCCTATATAAAGGTTTGGCATTTCTGTAGAGTGGTTTTTCTAGTCACCCCTTCCGAGTAGTGCCAGCTGTCCATGCGGAGAGTGAGGCAGTCAGCCAGTGCTGGGCCAGAGCTGCCGGTAAGAAGAAGTTGAGTGAATACATTGACATTTCAGTCCAAGGCAAATCCTGATTTACCCTTCCGGCTTTCCTCTGACCTGATACTTCAGAGGAAGAGTGATTACATTTGCTGTTCAACTAACAATTGTGTGTAATTTTCAGCCCGCCTTACTTATTCTTTAACGTTGTCTTCCCACGCTTCCATCACATGTCACAGCATATCTGCTTTGTAATTACACTGGTAGGGACTTACCTACACCGTTTGGAAAAAGGTTTGCTTAAAGTACTTATTTACTTGTGCATAATAAATCTTGATTGATACCTTGGTAATCTCTGAGATCAATCTAAGATTCCCTCCCACAATGGGAGGATTGAAAAGTCAGGAAAACGGGTGACAAAAAAAGAAGAGATAAAAAGAGCACTGTGCTTCCCCACTGATGAGCTAAGAGGAGAATTATAGATGATGTACAATCTCCAACGGCTGAGTTTTACTTGCTTTTGACTAGCTTTACTGTCAGGGACTTTCATAGAATTAGGAGTATGTGAGTACATTTGTCAGTAGTACTCATTTAATCCTGTCACCTTATTTTCCGAGGAGGATACTATGATCCCAGAGAGAGCAAAGGTTGCACTCTGAGTTCATGGCTGGACTAAGACTGGGAGCTGGGTCTAAATTCAGAAGATGAGGTATTCTCCAGCTGAATACTGAGATGTGGAAAGGACTGATTAGCTGTAGCCTAGAGAAGGAAGTACCTTGTTCCATTTTAGGAAAGATCATTTACAAAGCAGTTTCAATATTCTAGAAAGACAGTTTTATATAAAGAGGAAAGTGAGTGAAATACCTCCATAGTATCAGGAAAGTATTATTTAAATCTTAATTGTTTATTTAAATGCAAAAAAAAAATATTGCTAAGGGACATGATTCCTAAGCTCTAGTTTGGGATCATCTGCTTCTGGATTATAAGTCACATAGAACATTAGTCTAAATTTTTCTACCATTAGGATAGCAATGTAAATACCTGTCTCTTCCCTTAGTATCATTCATTTCTTCAGCAAACGTTGACCGAGAGCCAGGTCTTGGGTTAGTTGTCAAGGGCAATTTAGGGTCTAATAAACATGATTTAGAGATTAGTGTGTTTTAAATCAGTTATTTTCTTTTTGAAAAAAAAATTTAGTAAGCTCATATTGATTTACATCACTGTGTGATTCAGAAGTATAGGATCCCAACATTTCAGATGTATGTTACACACCAGACCTACCACCAAGGTACTCATAGTCCTCCACTGCAGTTCATTGTGCTTCCTTTCCTCTTACTCCCCCTACCCCAAACCTCAGTAGCCTCAGTTTTATAGTCAGATTTCTAGGTTTTTTTTTTTTCTACTGAGAAATTATTTTCAACCCATGAATGAGAATATATACATAAAGATAAAGTTTTGAAACCACTACTTTCAGGTTGTTTTTCAATTTTGATGATTTATGTAATTGTTTAAAGAAGAGTAGAATATTGATTAAAATAAGAAAATCTTGGACAAATACTAGTTAGTTCTGTCTTTAAGAATGATGATGACTTGGCATTTACGTGCTCTTTTTTTAGAGAGGACTAGTAGCTTTTTTTTTTTTAAAGATTTATTTATTTATTTATACAAGCCACTGGGTACAGTCAGAAGCGCGGGAGGGTGAGAGAATTCACCAGAGCCAGAGTGGGGAACAGAACAGGCAGACCAACGAAATACACTGCTGAGGGGAGCAGCAGGAGAGGTCTGTGCGCCATGTGGGACCCTTGCCCGGCAGCCAGGGATCGAACCCGTGCTGCAGAGGCTGCGGGCAGCTTTGCAACACAGCACTCAACCGCTGCACCACCAGCGAGGCCCATAGGCCTAGTAGCTTTTTTAATGTCACTTTATCTTCGCCCCTAAATTTCATCCCCCTACATAGAAATGGTCTTGGTAATCTTATGGTCTTGTGTGGATGTGAGTTAGTTTGGTCAGACTATTTGCTTCATCATTTTATGATCATGTGGTTCATGATGGTTAGGTTTGAATAGAGCAGACATCATGGCAGCTAAGATCCTGGAGCTAGGAATGGAGCAAGTAGATAGGAACTAAATATATTGTGTCCATGTGACAACTTTCTTTGGCTTGTAGTGTTTTCTTTTCTCTAGCACCATGCTGGACTAGGCTTGGGGTTGGAGACCTGTGTATAAATTTCAATTTTGCTTTTTATTAACTGTATATCCTTGAACAAGTTACTTAACTTTTATAGCCTTACTTTCCATTATTTGTGGAGAATGATAACCCTACCTCATAGAGTGGAGTGATTGTGTGGTCATTTGGAAATTGCTTGGAATATGATAAGTCCTCAATAAACAGTTGCTATTTATTGTCTCTGTGGTTTTCTTGTACTTGCTGAACAACTATGATAAAAACATAGAAGAGCAATTGCAAGGGTAATCAGTGAAACTTTTAGGTTCTTAATGACTTTGCATTTGATAATAGTTCTTAAAAGACCAGTGCTTAGGGACCAGCAGCTTTCTGACTCTTTTGGGCCTTAAGTATCTTGCTTAAAGAAGGACCATTTGTCTTGTTTTCCTTTCTTCTGATGGTGTTTGTATATTTTCAGAGCCTCTGTGGGGATCTTCCCTTTCACTTCTTGCTTTCACGATGATTATAAGTTTAGAGTGAAACTGATCTAGTACTAGAGGAAGTAAAGCAGGGTAAGTTTTGGTCCAGCAAAACCAGCTTTCACCACTGCTCAGCTCTGTGTTTACATTGGGTCTCTCTGAGAAACTGAGAAACCCCAACCAATATGTTTTAGTTCAGCCATTCACTAAACTAAATTTGTGAGGTTTCCGCAAACCCATTTATCAAAGTGAATGACTGTAATTTACTTTTCGTGAAGGAAAATACTATAGAATATTAGAGTTGGTTGGGACTTTACAGACATTCATTTTGCAAATGAGTATAGTCTCGTTAAAGGTCACACTGGTAAAGCTGAGTGTAGGAGTGAAGCCGTAGAGACCTAAGTCCATAATATTGTATTTATTGTCATCTTAAAATCCATCCTTCGGGCCTCCCTGGTGGCACAGGTAGTTGAGCGCCGCACTGTGAATCTGTCCACAGCCTCTGCAGTGCCAGTTCGATCGCGGCCAGCTGGGAAGAATCTTGAATGGTGAAGCAGACCTCTCCTGTCTCGCCCGCTGCTCCCCTCAGCAGTGTATTTCTTCAGTCTGCCTGTTCTGTTCCCGCTCTGTCTTCAGTGAATCCTCTCACCCTCCCACACATCTGGCCTGTACCCCGGTTCCTGTATAAAAATAAATAAATATTAAAAAAAAATCCATCCTTCGTGGATTCATTTTCTTATATAGAACTTTAACTCCTGTTAAGGTCTGCTTAAAGATAAAAGTTTTAGCTTCTAGTTTCTCTACATTTTGATCTGTAGAAAGCCCATTTTCTCTTTTAAACTTTCCCCCTAAATATTCTTTTCCCCAGAGTCCCTCATTGAAGTGTAACTGGTCTGCTTCCTGTCCCACCGAAGTGTCTGCTTCTTCCCTGAACTCACAGTGATTTGAGACTTTATCCTTATTGCTCTCCTTTCAGAGCCACTCAGCTTTCAATGTACTTAGTGAGGGCACCTCTGCTAAGCCTTTGCTAGCTCCTGTGACATACCTCAGTACCGTATGCTCTCTCTTTTTTGCAGATATAAATATATCTTCCTCAGGTAGGTTTCAAGCTCCTTGTGTACAAGATGAGAATATGATTCATTGATACTCCAGTGTCAGGCCAATAAGTTCATTCATTTTTTATAGTAACCAAATTTTTATTGAGGACCTACCATGTGTTAGGTTCTGGGGTTGTAATTGATAATTACATCTGCTCTTAAGGATTCAAGTGCTTAATTAGGGATACAGCAAGCAGAAAGGCAGACGTCATCAGTTTCATGATGGCAATATTGGGTGTGCTGTGGAAATCCAATAAAAAGTACATAACTTTAAATGGAGGATAGAGAATTGTGTTTCTGAGGACTATTAGAAGTGATGCACAAGATCTAAATGATTCATAGTAGATGAGACATCATTTTTAATCAAGAGGTACCTTGGTTGAAAAGGAGCAGAGAGAGATAAAACCTGAGGGAATGGATGAATTTCTAATATATTGTAAATGCTGAAAACAACCTCAAAAGAAGCAAAAAGGTATTGTAATGATTATATAAGTTATTGGAAATATGAGTAAGATATTTAAAGAAGGTATCACATTTATATGAATTTATACTGAATTATAGTAAATCTTTAAAGATTGGATAATTCTAGTCTTATCTTTAAACTAATTCAAGCAGTTGAACGGGCTACATAGCCCTAATATAAAATGTAAAAATGACAAGAGATACAACACTACAGAATGATCCTATTTTTAATTATATGTGTGAAACTTCTAAATAAATAGCATATTTAATTCCTAAGTATATCAAAACCCTGCAACTGTCACTATGTTGTATACTTCTTTAGAAATGCAAAGATGGTTCAATATCTGAAGCCCTATAATTGTGTTCCATTGCCTTCCCAAATTATGGAAGAGGGAAAGAGATGATTATATTAAATGGAAGTTAGAAGAGAAAATAGATTTTAGAAAGGGATCAGTAGCTAAGGAAATCATTCATTCATTCATTCAATGTATAATATATTTTTCTAATAATTTATTACAAAAACATACTGCTGATGTAGTAAGACCACTCAGGAACTTCTAGTTTATTGGTGGAGTTAGATAGGTGAGTAAGTAGCGCCTGTATAGATTATTACACACACACACACACATTGCATGAAAGAAGTGCTAGAAGAGTACAGGTATTAAGCATAATGGGAGCTGGGAAAATGTCCACAGAGTATGGGACCTTTGACCTGGTTTAAGGTAATAAAAACAGGGTTTGGTAGAAACTGAAGGTAATAAAAGGGCATTGTAGATGTGGGTATGGCATGAACAAGGGTTCAGGATGATTAAAATTCATTATAAATCTTGGGTATCATTAGACCACTGTTGACATGGAATAATAGTAAGAGAAGATGCTGTCAAGGTCATTTGTAACAGGTACTTGGACATGACTCAGGGTATGGATCCAGAGGTGCCTCTTGGGGAGGGCAGTGTCAGTGTATTATATGGAACTGGGAATAATGGGTCAGATAATGGAATTAGTGATTTGGTGTGGGTGACTGTTTCATGTGTCATACTCTCAGAGAAGTGTCCCATTCTTTTCTACCTATGTCATATCTAAAAACGTTAGGATTCCACAGCTAATTGGCAAGGTGGAATTGCTCTGGAAATGGGCATCATTGTGTTAGGAATCACTACAGTCTACAAGAACCCATTTTTTTTTCAAGTTCTATTTTGGAATAACTTGAGATTTACAGGAAAGTTATAAGGGTAAGAATTGCTTTTGTAAAAATGTATAAATACAATTTATACTACAAATGTACATAGCGTATTAAAATTTTCAAACCTCTATTTTTTTGAACTTTTCCTTTCACTTACTCTCTCTTTAGTCATGTTGAAAGCAGAACACTTTTCGGCCTCCTTGGTGGTGCAAGGGTTTAAGTCTCAGCACTATGAAGCTATGAGCAGTCACTAAAGCACTAGTTAGATCTCTGGCCAGGGAACTGACCCCCATGGCATAGCAGACCTCTCTTGTCTCTCCTGCTTCTCCTCTCAGCAGTGTATTTCAGTAGTTCTGCCTGTCCTGCTCCCCACTCCATCTCTGGTGAGTCCTCTCACCTCTCCCCTCGCCTACACCCCAGCTCTTGTATGCATAAATGAATAACTGAGGAAAAAAAAAAGAAAGCAGAACTCTTACCTCCTTTTAGTGAAAGTCTGAGGCACAACTAAAAAAAATATATAATGTCTCTTTCAATCCTGAGAGATGGGTTTGGTTTGGGTATTTATTTTAAATCTTCTCAAATGCTTCTAAATATCCAGCCATGCTTAAGACCCATCAGTAAATCAGACATTCTTGGAATTCTTGGTTGGTTTTATCTATTGGTATTGTTCTGGGCCTAAGTGGTGATTTAAGGATATAAAATATGGTCACTACTCTTTCAAGGAACTTGCATTTAGCAAATATATTACATATACACACATATATTACACATATATGTATATACATGCATATACATATATATACACACATATATATATACACATACATACACACACACACACACACATTGCAACTAGAATGAAAAGCCACTGTCATCACTGGCTTTAGTAAAAGAAACCACCTGATTCTCAATTTATAGTCCTCATTGATTTTTGAATCTTTCATTGAGAAAACTGTGCCTCCAACAATATTCCTTTCCTCATTTTGTATAGCATTTTACAATTTATAAAACACTAATATTATCAGTTGTCATAAAAACTCTGACTTAAGGAGGAAAGGGCTTTTGTCTTAGTTTTGAGGGTTTGGGAGGTACCTGAGGCACTGGGTGATAGGATGGAGTCTGCTCAATGTCATGTCACTCCTCTTGCTGCGAGCTCATGCTACTTGGGCACTCCTGTGCCTGTTCTCTCCCCATTCACTCTATTATTTATTGCCATGCTGTTTGCTGAGGCCTTTTTTTTTCTGAATTTCCAGTGCTCTTTGTCTTTACAGACATCTGGGGGTAATCATGCATCCCTCTCAATTAATTCAGTTCAATTAATAAATTACTGAGTAGATTTGGGGCTGGGAATGGGTGTGGGGTGCTTCCGGGCCTCCCTGAGCTGGAGAGCTCTTGCAATCAGGCTTGGAGAGTCCTCCTCAATAGCAGTCTGTGAGGCTCAATCCCAGCCCGCAGGCTGCCTGGAGTGAATGACTTACCCTGAAGTGCAAGACCTCATTTTTCTTTACTCACATGGTGTACTGTGATTTAATGAGAACAGTACCTGGGCTGGGTTGGGATGGTTTATCCCTACTCCTCCTCAAGTTTTTTTTAAAGGTTCAATATAAAATCAGCTCAGCATCGCTCCTGATAGAGCATATATTTGCTATGTGGGGCAGAGCTGTGCATTACAGGTGTTGCATATTCTAGCTCTGGCCACTGAATGCCAGTAAATTTCCTAGGCATTATGACAATGAGCCAAGTCCAGATGCTCTTAGATGAGGGGCAGAACTCCTCTTGTCAGGATGGTAATTTTATTTATTTATTGTTTATTTATTTATAAATTAACTTTTCATCAAAGTGCAATTTATTAGATTTTGCTCCTAGTCACATATTGACATATGCATGACACAATAGCTAAAACCTTTATTTTTCCTTATTTTTTTAAAAAAGGATTTTATTTATTTATGCATACAAGAACTGGGGTACAGACCAGAGGTGTGGGGGGAGAGAGGATTCACCAGAGACAGAGTGGGGAGCAGAACAGACAGATTGACTGAAATACACTGCGAGGGGAAGCAGCGGGCGACACAGGAGAGGTTTGCTGCACCATGTGGGTAGCTCCCTCGGTGGGGATCAAACTTGTGCTGCAGTGGCTGTGGATTGCTTCATAGGTTGCACCTTAACCCCTTGTGCCACCAGGGAGGTCCACCTTAATTTTTGTTTTAATGAAGAGGTACCATCATTTTACCTCTTCATTAATATTTTGACAATATAGGATTTTTTTCCCTTAGGTGGTTATTATTGCTCATCCACCGCCAAAGCATCCATTGTCCTCCACCATAGTGTGTTGTTCTCTCATGCCCTTCATCCCTTCATTTTAAAGTACCCTGCCCTGCATTCTCTATGATCTTGTTTCAAGAATAAACTTTTGGTGGCTTCTTAATGCCTAAGGAATAAATTCAGCACTCTCAAACTTGAACGCAAAGTTGTGTGTGCTTTTTGGCTCCTTTTCACATTTTATTTCTTTTGCAAGCTACTTTTCCTTATTTCCCCTCCAGCCACACTAAGCATAAGTGCTATGCATGTTCTGCTTGTACAGCTTTGCTACAGCAGTTCAGGACTGGCCTCTACTTACACTCATGCCCAACCCGAAGCTCTTCCTTTGTATTGCTCTTAGCAAAGAGCAATAAATAAATAAATAAATAAATAAATAAATAAATAAATAAATCTTATTTTTTCCTGCATCCTGTCAACACTTTTTTAGACCCCATTTAGATAACTATCACCTCATTTAGGTAACAAATCACCTTTTAATTGGTGTGTTTAATAGATTATTAATAAACCTACAGCTTTTCTCTAACCTTACTGATACAAGATTCTCCTACCATTTAAATTCCTTCATTTAAGTATCATTTCTTACTCATGTCTATTTCCTAAAAAAATGCTAGCCTAAAATAGGAGACTGTTGGAAGAAAAATTTCAAAACTAGTTGTTAGAAATGTTCAGTTTTTCTCCTGCTACTTCTCTTCCTTCTTTCTCTTTCTTTTTTGATCTTCTCAGAGAGATTTTTCAAGAAGTCCCTAAATATAGAATAAAATGAAATAAGAATACAAATTTTTTTCCATTTTCATGCATCAATTAAAATAATTGCATTTGTTTCTTTTAATTCTAGATTCCAACAATGTCTCACCCATCTTGGCTGCCACCCAAAAGCACTGGTGAACCCCTTGGCCATGTGTCTGCACGGATGGAGACCACCCATTCCTTTGGGACCCCTAGCATTTCAGTGTCTACACAACAGCCACCCAAGAAGTTTGCGCCAGTAGTTGCTCCAAAGCCTAAGTACAACCCATACAAACAGCCTGGAGGTGAAGGTAAGTGAGATTTCAGAGTTGGATGCCCATGTGGGAGAGTTCAATATAATAAAAGTCATTTATGGTACAATATATCTGAAAAAGGTAGCTCAATAACTTGTAGTGGTGATCATAGGACTAAAGGACTTCTAGGAAATATCTTGATCATCCCTTCTTTCAGCGATCAGGACATTGAGAAATTGAGAACTCTTTTTTTTTTTTTTAAACCTTTTTTTTTTAAGATTTATTTATTTATACAAGCACTGGGTACAGTCAGAAGTGCGGGGTGGGGGGGGGCGGTGTATGTGTGAGAGAATTCACCAGAGCCAGAGCAGGGAGCAGGACAGGCAGACAGACCGAAGTACACTGCTGAGGGGAGCAGTGGGCATGGCAGGAGAGGTCTGTGCGCCATGTGGGACCTTCGCCAGTGGCTGGAGATCAAACCAGCGCTGCAGAGGTTGCGGGCAGCTT
The DNA here is from genome assembly GCF_964194135.1 of Talpa europaea. Taxonomy (NCBI): domain Eukaryota; kingdom Metazoa; phylum Chordata; class Mammalia; order Eulipotyphla; family Talpidae; genus Talpa; species Talpa europaea. The sequence goes on along the minus strand of NC_140070.1, from coordinate 112,890,266 downwards.
TGCAGCCCAGCGCTCAACCACTGCGCCACCAGGGAGGCCCGACATTGAGAACTCTTAAGAGTTATAATGCTATGGGTAAGTAGTGAACTAGGATTTGAGCTGAAACTAGAACACTGGTTTCTTCCTGCATAGTGCAGAGCCCTTCAACTGCCTTCAACTATATACCCATCACATTGTCTTGTTAATGTGTATATAGTCATGAGTCACTTAACAGCAGTCAGTCAACAATAGACATATATGAGAGAGGTCCCAATAGCCTGTACCATATAGCCTACGTGTGTAGTAGGCTGTACCATCAAGGGTTGTGTAATTGCATTCTATGTATGGCCTTCAAACAATCACAAACTTGGCCAACCTATCGCCTCCGTAAGCAACCATGACTGTGTACCATCCAAGAGTCCCACTCTCTTGATACTGCCAAGCATTGGTCTGATGAAAGACCCATAGAAAATTCAATTAATAATTCCCCTAGAATTTTCTTGCCTTTCCAGGTTATTTTTTTCCCCTAGCTTGCTATAGGATAAAATTGTGTGAAGATCTCTATGAGATCTGCATTTGTTGAAGATCACTGTCAAGTTTCACTGAAGCCAGGTTAAAGTGGTTTTAATAGCAGTACATTTGCTTTATATTAACAGGACTTCAAAGATCTGCATGAGTTCAGCATCTCAGGTGTTTGCATGGACACACTCATGTACTGAACCCCTCAGGCAGCATAAAGAGAACTGTACTGTCAGGTTGAATAGGGTCTCCATATTTTTACCAATGTCAGCTCATCCAAATTCATGAAATAAATTATAATTTACAAACAAGATCTTTAGACTTCTGATTGCTGAAAGAGAAAAGACAGTAAAGGAGATTCAACATCCCTTTCTCTATTTTCTCCTCATGTCTTACTTGAAAAAATGACCTTACCCTCTACATGTTTCTCATTGTTACTTGGATTATTTTAGTGTGTTTCAATAATTTTCTATGAAAATATTTTGCACTTTGATGGAGTTGTTTCTCTTTTCGTTTTAGTCCTTCCCTGCCTTAGTGACTACTTCACTAGTTTATTATTATTTTAGGACAGAAGCCTATTCCACATGGTCAGGGTCTATATGGTAGTTGGGTGCAGAGGCAGGTGGTAGGGAAGACAGACATTGGCATAAATACCTGAGCTGTGGCTGTGAGTTTTTGGGTGTCCTTTCTTCAGAAAGAGCTATAACAAAGCCATCAGAAAGCTGCTGTGAAAAAACAATAAATGAAGCCCTTGGTGTTCTGCAAATCTCCATGGCAATGCTGGAAGTTTTATTGCCCTTGAAGGAGATTGTATCTTTATAGTTAATTAGAGATTTAGTGAAACTGGTTTTCTTTGGCTCATCATTCCTTGGTGATTGCAGGACTCAGAAATGGGATCTGGAAGAGAATCCCTCTTCACAAGGAGAGGAGATATGAGTTGGTTCCTCATTTGCTTTCTCTGTTTCTCCTCTTGTGTACTTATTAGGGGAATTGTAGTTTTGTCTCCTATTTTGGAGAGAGCGAAAAAGGACTTCTCTTTAGTACAAAGGGCATAAAGATCCCTTACAGAGTAGGATGCAATGTAGTAGGTATGGCTGTCTATGAGTGCTCCAGGATCAGGTTGGGGGCAGGCTTCCTATATAACTAGGCTAATAAGTGGAACCTATGAGAAGGAGACAGAAGCACATAATGGTCTCCCTTTAGTCCTGTGCACTCTGGGTACTATGAACTACTATGAATTAGCCCTCCCTGCATTGAAATGCCTCCCCTTTTCACTATACAATGTGAGGTTCACCCACTGTCTCTTATTCTCCAGGCATACTGGCATTGTCTCTGATACTCTGTAGCTTTTTGTTCAACTCTGTGCTTTCATAACGTGCCATCACATACCTTTTTATTACCTGTCAAAATCCTATTTATATCAACTTCTCCAAAATATCTTGGCATGGTCTAAATCATTAGTAATCACTCCCTTCCCTGGGTTTCCACATACATCATAGTCTAGGACTGTCAGATTTCTGCTTCTTTTGTACTGCTTCTGCTGCTAGTGGGTAATTGTCGCACATGTAGTCAGTGTGTGGCCTGTGCCTTTCCATTATCATTTTATTGTCTTCTCTTACAAACCTATCAAGTCAGTGTTATTTTTTTTCACATAAAGAAATGGAAACTTAGTGAGAAGAGGTGACATTTCTATGGCTTTGTGGCTAATGTTTCCAAAGTGAGACTGTTGTCCTTGAGCAGCATGCCATGCTGCTAGACCTTCTATTCATGGCGTCTGTGGCACTCAGGCCCCATATGATGGTGATACGTCCCTCTTCCTTATAAGAATGTAAGCTTTGTTTCCCCATTTAGGCAAGAAGGCTTGGTTTCTCACTCATCCTTATGTTCCTCTTGGCTCTTATTATGCTACTGTGTTTTTAGTAGGAATGATTGTGTATGGTCAAATGTATGTCTGTATGTTCTTAAGTATATATATATTTGGATGGATGGCGGATGGCTGGATGGGTGAGTGCACTGCTCAGTAATTCTTGCAATAAACAGTTTGGAATATGGCACCCTCATTTGAAGAAACTCAGTCTCATTTAATTTCTGAAGTCTTGATTCTTTCTTGCAATTCTGCCAATCTCTCTTTTTTTTTAATATAACCTTTTTTAAATACGTGAAAGAAGACATTTCCCTTGCATATATACATTTTAAAGACAAATATAGGGAAAGGTTTATGGATATTCAGACTTCTTTTTTAAATGAAGCTACATCTCTTCATTTCTTATATATTATGACAGGATATTTGTTAGAAGTGTAAGATCTGCTTTGCTTTACATTTAATTTAAATGTGACTGTATTCTCTGGTACTCTAAACATTTTTATAATTCATGTTACTTTGCTTAAGTTTGTATACATTTTTATTTTATACTCATTTTCTTTTTTGTCCATTTAGAATGTTTTATACCATTAGGGAATCCTGAGATCTAGGTTACAGTGTTATTCACTGGCAAATTGATGATGACAGTGTCTCGTGCCTCAGCTCATGCTATTATTTCCCTTTAGCAAACATGTTCCCTCAATTGCTGGCCCATAATGTCTCTTCATTCATAGTTTAATTCAGATCCTGACCTTTACGAAGCTTAACAGCAAAGACAAAAAGTGATAATCAAAAGCAGAGTCCACCTTTTTCTGGCATAAATGTGAGAACTGCAGTGCAGGGAGTGTAACTTTTTAATTTTTTTTAATTGAAGTAACACTGCATTATAACATTACAAAAACGATAGGTTTGCATCATTGAATAGTAAGGTGTATACTACATTAAGTTTGCTGTTAAAATCAAATTCTTGGGGTCTCTCTGGTGGCCCCAGGTTTAAGTCTCAGCACAATCAAGCTGTCACCAGCCACTACATCACGAGTTCGATCCATGGCCAGGGAGGTGACCCACATGGTGCAGCAGACCTCTCCTGTCTCACCAGCTGCTCCCCTCAGCAGTGTATTTCAGTAGATCTGCCTTTACTGCTCCCCACTGTGTCTCTGGTGAAACCTCTCACTCCCCCCGCCCTCCCATACCAGTGGCCTGCATCCCAGCTCTTGTATGCATAAATAAATAAATCTTTAAAAAAATAAAATCAAATTTTATCCCTCACCTGGCAAGTGTCCCCTTTTACCAGTTTCCCCACTCCCTTCCCCACATCCCTTCTGGCAACCAGTAATTGGGCTTATAGTCCACAAGTTTATTTTTTTTTAATTTAGTTTATCAGTTTGTTTCTTTATATACCTCATATCTGTGAAATCAGATGGTAGTCTTTTTCCTCTGTTTGGCATATTACTCTCTAGGTTCATCCATGTTGTTGCAAATGCAGGATTCCATCTTTTTTTTTTAACAGCTGAATAGTATTCTATTTTGTATATATACCACACATTCCCACTGATAGAGGACTGTAGAGTGAAAGCTCTTTGCTCAGAGATACATAGTCATCTCAGGGCCAGTTGGCACTAGGTGTCAGGTCCCCTCTGTTGAGGTTAGAATTAGCTAGAGAGAACTCTAGTAAGAACTGCTTTTCACTGAACTGTATGTCTATATGCCTTTAATACAATTCTTATCATAATGTGCCTTTGAGTAGGTTTTCTTGCATATGAATCTATCTGCTTCAGTAGACTTGGGACTTTTGGAGGTAGGGGCCACCTTATTGATGCCTCTGCTCCCAACAGCACCCAGCAGTATACCTATCCCATTGTAGGTTCTCAATAATGTGTGATGCAGAGTTAAACTACAGCAACATAAACCAGGTTCTAACTCCTCAACTACCAATTGACTTTATGGGTCTGCAGCTTAACCTGCATGTTTGAATTGCTTTTACCCTCCTTTATCATTGCCTGAACATTTGAGTCCAGGAGTTGTTTAACCACTGGTATCTTGATGCTACTGATTACTTTTTTTTCACCTTGATATTATGTCTATAGTCTCTGGGATTTGATTTCTCTATTTTAATTTGACTGTGAGGTGGAATGATATCCACATGTTTTTCACATCAACATATTTATGGGATACTATATGTAACAATTTTCTTATACACGTTTTTTTGCTAATAACCTTTCTCTAAGGGGCTTTGGCACTCTTTAAAGTGAGGTGTGCTTGTTCCCAGTTAGTTGCTCTTTAGGCCTTAGGAAACTTTCCTTTGACTACATTGTTCTCACCTTTTCACTAATTTTTTTGTTAACAATTTTTGTTTCATCAGTTGTCTTGGAGTCTTCCTGCGCTTTTGAAAGCCTTTTTGTATCCTGTACTTTATACTTGTGAGCTCATTTTTAAAAAATAAGTTTTGTTTCATTACAATTTTTACCATGTTAAGTATATCATTTTTTGTGGGATGGTTTTATTATGTATATGTGATTTTTCCCATCACCTTCTACCCTAGAATTGATGAGAGCAACTAAAGAAATGTGATATTTCTTTGGTCTCTGAAGTATTGACTGATAGTTTTCTTTACTTTATAATTTGGGTATTTTTTCAACTTCAGATTTCCAAAAGAAGAAAAAATAAACACTAACACCTTATACTTCGATGGCAGAACAGGGTACAGATCTTTCTTTTTCTGCTCTTGGTAGATACCAAAGTAAGTGGGCATTCCTTTTGTAATGATGCATTTTTTCTTGAGATAGCTTTGTAATTTCCTTGTTATTACAACTTTGAGAGTTATGAATTCTCTCTCAGTAGTTTGACTAAATTAAATTTGATAATATTTTCCAACACTATGATTTCTCATATGTGGTACATAAAGAAACAAAAAAAATAAGTGAATTAAATAAAAACAATCCTAAACTTTCAGACCATAAAGCCAAATTAATGGTTCTCAGAAGAGAAGTGGGGAATGGGAAGGAGTGGGTAAATTGGAGAAAAGGGACCAATTGTATGGTGGAGGTTAGCGCTGGACTTTTGGAGGTTAATTTCATGTAGCATGTGCAAACTTTGATAAATACTGATGCACAACTGAGATTTGCGTTATAGTGCAATGTTACTTCAATTAAAGAATACACTAGATTTTCATATAGGGATGATATGTAAAATTTATGTTTATGCAGCTGGAGTTATCTTGTGGCTTGGAGTTGATTTTCTCCATTCTCTGAAGTTTCTTTTAAAAACAGTTTTTATGTAACATATGAAAGTAGTGAATTGTTAGGGTACAAATTCATGGTGATGCTTTCAAATAAAATCCACTTATATTTGTATAATCTTTGATGGCTTGTTCAATACATCCATATTCACTGTTTTTTAATTTTCAAAAGAGATTCTGACTGTTGCTGTCTGAATTAGGTAGAACAGATGCTATTGGGATTTTACTGAGTGGCAAACTACTAGAAGTGGAATAACCTATTCAATAAGCATGCAACTAGGAAAATAGTAGAGTTAGGCTCTTCTCTTCATCTCTAAGGCCCTTCAGATTAGAAATGGTTCTATTTATTGGATGTTGGGCTAGTGTAGCCCTGCCTTTCTAACTTCATTATTTTATTGCTTGAAATTGATAGTTTGCTTGAAATTAATTTCACAAACTTTTCCAAAATATATTGCCTTATACTTGTTTATATAATATCAATAAGGTCTCTCTTTTGAAGCTTTGCCTATATTACTTTACTTAGATTTGTAAAGTTATATCAGCATAGGTGAAATAGGTTATGTTAATGAAGGTCATAGACCTGATTTTTTTTTTTTTTTTACTATATCTCTCTACGCTTTCTGTTACCCCGAGGTTATTAATCCATTCCATAGAGAGGGAATAATTATAAGTGATTGTTAATTTGGTAGACATATGAACTGGAACAAAACACCATAATACACAACTGAGTTTCCCATGATGGAGATGACAGCCAAGCTTCTTTCCCCTCTGCTTTCATGCCAGAGCCATTCTTCATGCACTGATGGGAGAGTCACTGAGCAACAGAGCTAGATAAGACTTTGAAGTTAATCTTGTCCATTTCTTTCTTTTGTAAGATGTGAAAACTCAGACTGAGAGGGAAGAGAATGGCTTTCCCAAGATTACCAACAAGTTTTGGGCTGAACTCTGTCCAAAAACCAGGTTGCCAATTATATTGTTTACACAGTGTCACAACCACTCACATTGGGAAAGACAAGACTGGGGCTTGGTTTCTAGTCATTGATAAGTCCCTGATTAGTGACAGTTGATGAAGAACTAGGCTTTAATGATGTGAAGGATGTAATCTGTTAGGCAGGATACATTTGTTTTCTCAATAGAAAGCTAAAATGTGAGGGAAGTGGAGGCTAGGTAGCCTATATATATGACAGCATATTTAAAAGAATAATTTAGAATAGATTTTCCTTACTGCATTTTATGGTGAACATATAGGTCATTTTGTGTTTCATCTCTTCATAGTAGTGAAAGCTTTCTCTTTTAAAGATGGAATAATCAGTGTTAGAAAATGTATGAGGGCTGATAGTGAATCCTGCATGGTGATATCTAAATATTTAGACTCACAGTGTTCTCTCCTGTCTATGGAGTCCTGTCATCTCTGTTCCCTGTTGTGAAAGGTAAATCTGACTGTGACTTTAGGGGGGCACAGAAGGGAAGCATCTTTATAGGTAGCCCTGCCAGTCCTGTGAAGTTGCCAGCAATCACAGACGAGCAATTGCCACTTCCCAGACATTTGTTATAGTTAAGCATGGTCTGTCACGAGGACAGTCACAAATTCACCAGGAATTCTAATGAGACTCGAGTTTGAGTAGCATGCCCCTCTTCTGGTTCAGGGTAAGCACCTTGAGCCTCATTTATCACTGTGGAGTCTAGGGCATGAGTTTTAATTTTCATAGCCCCAGGGGGAAAAACGTCCAAGCTGTTCATTCATTAAAGGGTCAGATAATAACTGTGTTAATTTGATTTTTAGGTTACATCCTCCTGAAAAGAACTTTTATTTTTTTGGAGGGGTGGTATCAGATCTTTCGGGATTGTTATAGGCCTTCTTGAAACTCAGAAGAACCAAGGTCCAGTGCTGACTTGGTGGTCAGAGACTTTGACTTCAGGCCTCAGTTACACTATTTGACCTTGGGTATGACACTTTCCTGTTTCACTTTTCCCTTATTTACAAAATTAGCTGGTAATATGTATTGTTTTAGAAGATTGTTTTGAGGATCAAATATAATAATGAGTGTGAAAATGTTTAATAACCCATAAAATACCTTGCAACGTTAACAAACTGCTAATGTGTACTTATTTAACAATCATTTACTGAAATAGATTTTGTACCAAACAGTCTTCTAGGAACTGAATTATAGCAGCTGTTAAAAGATAGTAATCTCTGATCTCCTGGAATGTATTTCTTGTTAAATAAACATAATTAATTATATTTCTTTAATAGTAATATTGATAACTTTAAAATAGCATTTAATAAATGCATAATCTTACATGTGGAATAATTATTATAAATGATAATCCTATAGTATAATGCTAGGAAATATATAGTAATACAATTATTATTAACAGTAGTATTCATAATATATTGATCAACATTATTGCCATCTAATAACAGTGATGGGAATTATAGAGCCTTCTTATTACAGTAAGTATAAAATCTAGAACTAGATGAGTCTTAAAATAGATCTAATACTATCTCTTCTTTTTTTTTCTAGTCAGAAATAGTTAATTCACTAACATTTCTAGAAAATTTAATCATTGACTAAGGAATGCTATAAACTAACAAAAATTGGTGAATGCAAACAGGGGTTATTACCACTGTTTTGATGATTCAGGGAGGTCAGATGACTTATTCAATATTACAGAAAAGTAACTGGCAAGGCAGAGTCTTGGTTTTACCAGTTCCTTCCAAGGAAGCCAAAGTTCTGTACCACCAATATGTTTTGGGTGACCTGTTTAGAAGTTACAGTGATAGAATTAATATATGTACATAAAGTAGATTAGATTTTTTAGAAAAAGAAGTTCATGTACTTTTGACAGCATCTCTTATTTTGTATGTAACCTTTCAGCTTAATTAACTGCTGAAGTGAATACCTTAATAGTTATAGATTCCACATCCTTGTCTGACTTCACAAACAGTAAATAATACATTGTCATGTTGTGTGGCGCTCTTCTTTATTTTAAATTATTTAAATATATAATACTACTGTCATTCCTTGGTTTTAATCTATGCAATACTAAGTTTATTTTTTGTGAAGAAAAATAGATGTCGAACCATACAAGACATCACAACACAGGTAGGAGAACAGCTGAAAAAAATCACATGCTGGCGAGGATGTAGAGAAACTGAAACTGTCAAATATTGCTGATAAGAATGTATACAATAATATAACCACACTGGAAAATAATTTGACAGTTTTCTACCAAAGGGAATATATACTAACCTTATGATTCGGCAGTTGTACCTCTTGGACATTTAATTCAGAGACATGAAAAATTTTGTTCATAGAAAAATCTGTGCATGAATGTTCATAGCACCTTTTTTCATACTGGCAAAATACTGGGAGCAACAAGAATGTTTTTCAGTCGGTAAATGCTTAAACATAACCCTGATATCTTCATACAATGGGATAACACTACTTATCAGTACAAAGGAATGAATGACTGATCCAAGAAACATCCTGGATTGGCCTCAAGGGTATTGTGCTTAATGAAAAAAGAAAAAGTCAATCTCAAAAGGTTCCATAGACTTTACAATTCTATGTATAAAACATTCTTTAAATGATAAAATTCTAGAGATGGAGAACATATTAGTGGTTGCTAGGGGACAGGAATGAGGGAATGGAATGGGGTCAGGAATGGGTGTTCATCAGGGATAAACCACATGGAGTCAACTGTGGTGGTGATGGTGCTGGTGGTGGTGGTGGTTACATAAATCTACATATGGTATAAAATTTCAGAGTACTATAAACACAAAAATATGGAGGCAGGTTAAAAAATGGTTCAAATTGTATAAGGGCTACTTAAGAGCAACATAACAATGTCTAGTCCTTGGCTTTGACATTGTATTGGGCCTATATCATATGTTATCATTGGACCAGCTGGGTTGAGCAGTGCATGGGATTCTTCGTACTATTTTTACAACTTACTGTCAGTCTGTAGTTCAAAATAAGAAGTTAGTAATGATAAAATAAATTTGTAATACAGATTTCTTAAATTTTTTTCTCTTTCCTAAGAGTGACCTTACATGCATGTCAGGTTGCCTTTACTATACTTTGGAGATCACTGATAGGAGTATGGTTTAAATCAGTGCTTTTCTAAGCTGGCCGGTCACTGGAAAGACTTGGGTAACATTTTTAAAAGTGAAAAAAAGAAAAAAAAAACAAACAGGTCCTTGGGTCCATATAAATCCTACAGGATAAGAATCAGGACCTCCCTGGTGGTGCAAAGTGTTAGGTCGCAGCACTGTGAAGCTATCTGCAGCCACTGCAGCCTGAGTTCGATCCTTGGCCAGGGAACTGACCCATATTGTGCAGCAGACCTCTTCTGTCTCACCCACTGCTGCCCTCAGCAGTGTATTTTAGTCAATCTGCCTATTCTATTCCCCACTCTGTCTCTAGTGGATTCTCTCACTCCCCACATCTCTGGCCTGTACCCCAGTTCTTGTATGCATAAATAAATAAATCTTAAAAAAAAAAAGAATCTGAGGGGAGGGGTTCCAGGAATCTGATTGATACTTAACCAAAGTTTGGGAGCCTTTTGTCTATTTTAATAACTCCAAAAGCCCATGTTTTATTGACCTTTGGTACTTGTTGGCACACAATTTCTCCGTAGATAGTGACAGTGTCTCCTTAGTTAATGACAGTGGCTCCTGATGTCTTGAGCATCTTTTATTGTATGAATGTGGAGTTTCAGGGATGCAATCATCCTTAGTTGCTGTGCTTTGTCCTCTGCACTTTCATTGTAACACCAGTTTTCTGCATGTACTGTCCCAAGGAATTTTAATTGGGAACCAAAAACACAACAAAGAAGACTTAAAAATAATACAGATTCTTCTAGAGTGTCTCAGCAACTCCCAGGTTTCTGCATTATAGAACACTTGCTATTGTGTTTCTTCAGGTTGTGATGCCGGAAATTCAGCTGGTTTTTGGGTCAGAGCAGGCCTATGTAAATCATCTATATATGGATTCATTATGGATATTATAAAACTAAATCTGACACCTGCGCCTTTGGGCATATATACCACATAAAGAAATCATACACTGGAACAATGATTGACCCTAGGAGCTGTAAGGAATAAAAATCCTAGTATTATATTTTTATCCTTTTTCAAATTTATTGTAGTCCTCCAGAGATTGGAGAACTAAGTAAGTACCAGGGATGGAGGAGGACAGGTCCCTGAGATAGTATACCTCCTGATGCTTTGACCTGCCAACATTCTCCTTTATTAGCCATTCTTTTTTTTTTTTTAAGATTTATTTATTTATAAAAGAACCAGGGTATAGGCCAGATGTTCTGGAGGGCGAGAGGATTCACCAGAGACAGAGCAGGGAGCAGAACAGGCAGACCGTTGAAATACACTGCTGAGGGGAGCAGCGGGCACAACAGGAGAGGTCTGCTGCACCGTGTGTGACCCTCCCCTGCTGGCCGGGATCGAACCAGCGCTGCAGAGGCTGTGGACAGCTTCACAGTGTTGTGCTCAACCACCTGCACCACCAGGGGAGGCCCTATTATCCATTCTTACATTGTTTTGTTTGTTGTTTTCTAACAGAATTGACATATACTCTTAAAGTTGCATTCTGTAACTTTGAAGTCATGAAGGACATGTTGTGGGAGGATTGAGGACAGCTTTGCAGAAGAGGGGAGGCCTGAGTTAAGTCTTGGAGAATGAAGTTGTGGTTAGCTAAGCAGTAAAGGGCAGTGGACTGCACAGCATGCCAAACATGGGGGATGGAATGTGCAAATGCAGGGAAAACTACCAAATATGACCTGTGTAATTTTGTTTTTGTTTTTTTTTTTTAATTTAAATTTTATTTTTATATTCCCCATGTAATTACAACCCCCTTATTTTTATCCCAAGCCCTGCTTTTCCCCGCCCTCCCTCCCCCCATAGAGTGTCTCTGGTTCATAGATGTTTGTTGATTTTGATATTTTCTTTCTTATAGTTATTCTTTTTCCTGGTCCCTTATTTGAGTTTTCTAGATTCCTGCTATGAGTGAGACCATCCAGTATTTTTCTTTTTCTTTCTGGCTTATTTCACTGAGCATGATCCCTTCCAGCGCCATCCATGTTGCTGCAAATTGCATGTGTTTATCTTTTTTGAATGCTGAGTAATATTCCATGGTGTATATATACCACATCTTCTTGATCCAGTCATCTGTTTTTGGGCATTTGGGTTGTTTCCAAAGCTTAGCTATTGTAAACAGTGCTGCTATAAACATAGGGGTGCAGGTGCTCTTTGAAATTGATGTTTCTGTGTCCTTTGGGTAAATACCTAGGAGTGGAATTGCTGGATCATATGGAAGCTCTATGTTCAGTAGGTCAAGAAATCTCCACACAGCTTTCCATAGTGGTTGACCAGTTTGCACTCCCACCAACAGTGCAGGAGAGTTCCTTTTTCTCCACACCCTCGCCAACATTTGTTGTTGCTAGTTTTTTTAATATGTGCCATTCTCACTGGTGTAAGATGTTATCTCATTGTAGTTTTGATTTGCATTTCCCTGATTACAAGTTACGTTGAACATTTTTTCATATGCCTGTTGGCCATTTGTATTTCCTCTTCGGAGAAGTTTCTTTTTAGCTCTTCTGCCCATTTTTTGACTGGATTATTTTCTTTGTTTTTGTTGAGTCTCATTAGCTCTTTGCAGATTTTTGTGATCAATCCTTTATCATTAGTGTTGTGTGCAAAAATGTTCTCCCAGTTGGTGGGGTTTCTCTTTGTTTTTGTTATTGTCTCTTGCTGTGCAGCAGCTCTTTAATTTGATGTAGTTCCAGCTGTTGATCTTTGCCTTCACTATCACTGCTTTGGGTGATGTGTCTGTAAAGATGATTTTGATGTGCATGTCATGTAGTGTTGCGCCTATATTTCCTTCTATGTATTTTATGGTTTCAGGTCTTATATCTAGTTCTTTAATCCATTTTGAGTTGGTATTTTTGCATGGTGTTAGGTAGTAGTCAAGCTTCATTCTTTTGCATGTAGCAACCCAGTTTTCCCAGCACCATTTATTGAACAAACTTTCTTGGCTCCAATGCATATTCTTTGCTCCTTTGTCAAAGATTAGTTGATCATAAATCTGTGGGTTTATTTCTGGATTTTCTATTCGATTCCATTGGTCTGTGTGTCTGTTCTTGTTCCAATACCATGCAGTTTTGATGATTATGGCTTTGTAGTACAGTTTGAAGTCTGGGAGTGTGATGCCTCCATTTCTTTCTTTTTTTTTTTTCAGGAGAGCCTTGGCTATTTGGGATTTTTTGTGGTTCCCATATGAATTTCATCAATAATTGTTCTATTTCTTTGAAGAATGACCTTGAAATTTTGATTGGAATAGCATTGGATCTGTATATTGCTTTTGGTAGGATGGCCATTTTAATTTAATTAATTTAATTAAATTTAATTAATTTAAATTAATTTAATTAATTTTAATTAATTTAATTTAATTTAATTAATTTAATTTAATTCTTCCAATCCATGAGCAGGGGATGTCTTTCCATTTCTTTGTGTCTTCTTCTATTTCTTTTAACAGTGTTTTATAGTTTTCTTTGTATAGGTCCTTTACCTCTTTTGTTAGATTTATTCCCAAATATTTGTTTTTTTTTTGTTTCAATAGTAATAGGGATTTTTTTTTTTCATTTCTTCTTCTTCAGATTTATTGTTGGTGTATAGGAAGGCTACTGATTTTGCGTGTTGATTTTGTATCCTGCCACTTTACTGAACTGATTGATTAGTTGAATTAGTTTTTCTGTGGAGTTTTTGGGGTTCTCTATGTATATTATCATATCATCTGCAAATAGTGATAGTTTGACTTCTTCTTTTCCTTTTTGGATTCCTTGTATGTCTTTCTCTTGTCTTATTGCTCTGGCGACCTGTGTAATTTTGGCAGCTCTTTATTGATGTCTTTAGGCAATGCATTTGGGCTCCTGGAATAGCTTTGCAATATGAGCAGAGGAACATCACAATAAACAGAGTCAAACATCTAGTATGTTTTGAGACATACCTCTAGGAATAGCTCCAGGAAGTTGGGCTGCTACAAGGAGAAAATACAGAGAAACAAAACAGCCTGATATTTTCACATTGTGAGCAAGAAACACCTTCCTGGTGGTCCTGGCCAGAAGGATCATTACTATTTCTCTCCAAGCATCTGTTGTGCACGAGAATGAAATGTTTCAGATACTAAGACAAAAAGGAGGAAAAAAAAAGTTTCCCTCTCAATTCTCCTAAAATTAGGGCAGACCCATCATTTTACCTAGTGAAACACACACTCTGAACAATGTGAGATATAAGCCAGCTTGAAATTTTTGTTCTGCTTTGCTTTCTCACTTATCCCCATTTTGAGAAAACAGGAAGCAATGACAGAAGTATTTTATTATGAAATATCTTTACAACTTGCAACTCTAAAGATGTGGGGTGTGTGTGTGTGTGTATGAACAGATTTCAAAGCACGTTCCTACATATTATCTAATTAGTCATCAAAATATCCCATAACATCAGTATGCTATTAAAACATTATTTTAGTTTCTAGAGACTAATGAAAAACCTCAGATTCAGAGGCCCTATGGTAAACTTATTAATGTAGAAGCCACATTTGACCAAATTTTTGTATTTTCCAGTAAGTAAAATATTAGTAGTATAGAGTGATTGCTGTGTAATGATCATTGATTATTACTATTACTAAATTTTTCCGGTAGACTGTTGTCATAAGGAGATGGAAAACTTTTTCATTGATTTCTTAGATTATTTCATCTGAAATCTACTCTGCTTGACTGCTAATTAAACTAAGCAGCTCTGTTGTAAAAGATAGGTATTAATCACCCTCAATCATCAGAGAAAATAGAGAAAAGTGAGAAACTGTTATAGGACAGGGAGAGGGGCAGCCCAAACCCCGCAAACCTGCCTATTCTAAATGGGTTCTGCCATCCGCCGCATCAACACAAAACATAGGAGACTTTAATGGGAAGGAACTTTAATAAAACTAGGAAACAATACAGGTAAGGCAAAGAGTCTAGTTTCTAAGTGAAGCACCCAAAGTGACCCGTCCCCTCGTGGGTAAAAGTCCATCCAAATGGGATTGGCCCAGAGCAAGGCCCCAAAGCCTGCCAGGAGTCTCAAGCATCTTCCAGTGGGGACCCACAGCAAAGGGTCAGAAACAATCAGACAAGCCCGGAAGGAAAAGAGCAAAATCAACATCAAGATAAAAGCTGCCATTGTCACCTCCCCACGGGTCTCACCCACATCTGTGTCACCCAGTCCACGACCAAAAGACAAGCGCAGTTTCTTCACATGTCTCTAGGCTCCATGCGCCTCCTCCAGGTCTCCTGGCTCCATCCTGCTTCCTTCCTCAGTCTCTTCTTCAGCTTCTCCTCTTCCTGCTCAGCTCCACCCTCCCTTGGGTGGGGCAGGGAACCTCCCCCTTTCCTGGGGACCACCCTGTTACAAAACCAGCCCCAGGCAATGCTGGAGTTTGAAGCCTTGCCTCCTCACTTCCCATCTAGAGCTCTTCCTCAGCATCATGCTGCATGCCATGTTAATGCTTTCATTATTTTTTATTAAAAGAAGGAAATTTTTTTAGGTTATTTTCCTCAATCATTACCATTCAGAGCTGTTTGAAAAATTTTTCTCCTTGCGAAAGTTATTTAAAATCACCTGTGCAAGGGTGTGTATGGGATGACGATGTACAGAAGTATAAAACAACCAAAGTTATCTCAATAAGTCATTATCAAGATGACATTATTTCTAAAAAGCCTTGAAATAACCATTTGAACTCTCTGTGAATTCAAGAGAATGATGTCATCTTGCTTAAACTTATTAGATATGACTGGTAGTTTTATTGACATTAAAATGATATTTAAATTTACTATTTTTGATATCTAGCTGTTCATGTTATAATAGTTTGGATTTTTATTAAGTGCTTCCTTTGTAAAGAAAAATTACTGTGAAAGAAGTCTCCAAGTTATATAACATATATCTAAAACTATTACTGTTGGAGCTGACCTTGAAGCTTCGTACATGTCCAGTCAATGTGGTTCCCTTGGACAGATTTTACTTTTTCTTACCTCATCCTCGTTATTTACTGCACTTCCTTTTCTGGAACCAGTTCAGCTAGATCTCATGGCATTTTTGAATATGACCCTATACCAGAGAAGAAACAAGTAACATACAATATATGTAGCAAATAATGTGTGAAATGTTACATACATTTTATGTGCATCCAAAAGTCATAAAGTCACAAATCTTGTTTGTAAAGTGGCTCTGTGATTAACTTCTCAGATGACTCAGACAATTTTTCTTGGGACCAACCAGGATTAGGAGTGAAAAGCCCAAAGAATGAACACTCCAGAGAGAGTGGTTCAGCACTTGGAATCACATCCCATAGGTCTGAGTTGAATATTTTACTTTACACTTCACTTCTCTAGAACTTGGGTGGGCTAAGGTGGTTAAATACCTACTGAAGTGCTCTCAACTTCTTTTTACATTGAAATAAAGATTTAAGTGCCTCAAAGAGTTGTTTTCAAAATTAGGTGAATTGATGGCACAGTATTTGTTACAAAGTAATGACTAAATTGATGAAAGGTGCCATCATTATTTTGGCTATTATTATTATAGTTAATGTATGGATATTGGCCCTGGAAGTCAAAATTGACAGGTTTTTATCAGTAGATTTTTAATCATAATTGTCCAAAGAAAACTCATGCTGGTCAATTTTGAAGTTTATTCTTTCTGGTGTTATGGTAATGGATGTACTAACTGATATTTTAAGGCTGGTTTGTCTTAAGTTTATCTCTGCTAGAGAATTATGATGTGTTGGTATGTCCTTCTTTGAACTGCATGACAAGTTTCTCGGAGAGAGACTTTGTACGAAGTGTGGTTAATGTGAAAATAAGGCAGATTTATATATTACAGTATCTCCCGAAGAAGGATCATATTTATTACTGAAATAATATTACAGATAATAATATAAGCAAATACTATCTAAAGCAAACATATAAAACTTATTAGTAATTTTTATTGTTTTTAAAATATTTTTGTTCAAGATATTAAATGAAGCAGAGAGATTTAGAGATGTTACTATGTCATCACAGCAAAATAACAAATTAATTTCATTAGGAATTTTATCTTGAGTCCCGTTCATCTCTGGGATTCATTCTTGGGAATCAGCCAGTTTCCTGAAATTGTGTTTAAACTTAGTCCATGTGTATGCCTTTTTAGGGGGAGTGTCCGTATATCATTAGACCCTCAAAGAAATACTTAATTTACTCATGAGGAAGGTGGCATCCCCTGGCCAAAGAGGTCACCAGTCTCCAAGCTAGTTGTATTGGAGCTGCTTAGACAAAAGCTCGCTTTTCATTTTCCTTTCACCGAATTTAGGAGGCAACATACTCAGGAATATTCAGAAGTAAATATTTGGTAGTGGTATTAGTTGTGGGGTTCTAATAATTATACTCAACAATATCATGTGTGCAATGTTACATATATGTTATGTACACCCTTATATCCTGATACAGGATTTGTTCACACCTATATTTTCACATCTCCTTTGAGCAATGCATCTATCAGCAAGGCAAGGTGTGGAGATGGCTAAGACATGGGTTCTCTCCTTTGAGATGGAGGTCAGGCAGAGATACTTATCCCTTGTCATAAGGCTGTCATAAGAATACTCCTCTGGACAGTTGAGGAGCTGGAGTCTCAGTGATGAGATTATTTGTACCTGATCCTACAGGTCAAAAGTAGCCAATAGAAGATGCAAGCATGACTCCTCTGCACCAAAATCAAGTTCTTTATACTGAAACCTGCTCTCTGTTGCTTAGCATATAACTATTACCCATATATTTTTACTTATTTCTCTTATATGTAAATTTAAAATGTCATATTTGTTCTGCTTCCATTATTGCAGTTTTGAATGATGATTCATCAGTGCAGTGGCCTATTTTAGTGAACCACAATAGCTTGGGTAGAAATACAAAAAAAAAAAAAAAAGATTCAACGTACTCAGGAATGGAAAGCAGCCATCTTTTTATAGCTAAAATTGCAAACATCTGGCAATTACTCTATTCTACCTCCCTTCAAAAAAGAAGAATCATCCCCTCAACTGGAGTCTGCCACTGTGTTTAATCAAGGCAGCTATGCAAGCCTCAAGGAGCAATAGATTTTGATTCAAGGAGGTCATTGCCTAACCCAGCTGGCCGGAGTATCTGTGGAAAGTACACCAACTAATGCTCCCCATATGCTACTGTGTTATATAATGATAATAATGGTAATATGTCAATTAATGGATGTAGAAAATCCCATTTTGCTTTTCTATCCTGTCCCATTTGTGGTAGCTTTCATGGTAGCATTTATATTTTGAAAGTTAACTGGTCAGGTCAGGTTTGCCTCTTTTTATCCTCTGAGGCTCTTAATACTCAACAGAAGATTCAGCTACACTCCATGCCACCAGTTATTGCCAACTTGACTTTATTATAAATTGATCTAGTAAAATGTTGAAGGGACAATTCCATTTCTTCTCAAAGCCTGACAGTGATCTTATAATAAAAAAGCAGTGGTTATAAATCTTTGTACCCCACCCTTGTTTCTTATTGTGATAATTGTTTGTGAAACTAGTTCTTCCCTCACTAACAAAAGTCAACTCTGTTGGCAGGGGAAGTGAGAATGACTGATGGTTTGAAATAAGGGCTGAGAGTCAGAACTTCTGCATTTTTCTCTTGGGGTCAATACCAGCTTTATTCTGTCCTTGCATTTACCTTTCTATTCTGCATTTGCCTTTCTCTTTCTCTGTGCCACTGAAGAGTCAAGGAGGACCTTTGCCTTCCCAGATTCTGCCAACCTTGTTACTGCTGCTTGCTTTTGCTGTAGATTATCCTGGGCAGTAATCTTTATTAATTGTGAAGAAAGGGAAGAGATGCAATAGGAAAAAAAAATCAAGGTTCCATGGCATGGTGATTTTCAAAAACAACCTGAAATTCTAAAAAACAGGCTGCTTTCTGGTGTTAGCATATTATAGTACTTGGAAATCGCAGACGTTCATTGGGGGCCTTGAACTTACTTTATATTCTTGCTTTTTATTTTTATGTCTTTGGAAAAAGTGTTCAATACTCAAACCTCCTTGATAGGATACTTTTGCTTAACCGTCACTTCTGCCAATCTTCCCAGAATTTTGCAAACATCTCATTAACCTAAAAGCAGCTTTGGAATAGGTGAGGTTTTCATTCAGGAATTTTCTGCTTGAAAAGAAATGAATGAATGGATGAATGGAAAAAACAAACAAACAAACAAAAAACAAATGAATGAAAGAAAAAAGAACAAGAAATCCTAACAATCTAAAGTACATTATAGCTCTAATGTGTGTGTCTAGATACAGTAATGGTCTCTGGCATTTTAAAACTTGTGTGTCCCCTTTTCTTTGTTTGCATCTGATGAAAAATTGTCATCTCTGGACTTTCTCCCTGTTGAGCCCATCTTAGAATGTATACTTGTTTATTACAACCAATACTGTAACCCATTTGCTTTTCCCCTTGAAGACTCTGCTAACGTGGAAAACAATTATGCCATTATCCATTACTGTGTTCTTTACTTTAGGGCTTAAAATCTATTAACTTTCTAGATGACAGTGAGCACTTTACTCAGAGGGCTTTACCTGTCTCTCAATGGTTTTCTGCCTATACAACACATAATGACCAACTGGATAATTTCGAAAATTAGCAGATTTGGCCTCATGCGCAGATATTCTAATATAACTGGTCTAGGAGAGAGGCACCATTTTGTGAAGATACGTCCCAAGTCCTAGAACTACGGAGGTAGATCAACCTCTCATCTGACACTTGAGTCCTTACCATCTCTGAGAAGGTATTTTTTTGTAGACTTTTGTGGATGTTTACAGTGCAGAAAACTGAAACCACCCTTCCTATCTTGGGATAGCTTTGACTTTTGGGGAAAGTTTGTCTTTATTTTGATTTGAACTCTCTCTGTAAAATGACTGTAAAATGTGGGCCTATTATTTTAGTCTTATAAATTTGTTCCCTCTAGCCACAGAGTCTAGATAGTACTTAAAATTTTAAGCACCTGCCTTACACACACACACACACACACACACCCCACACACACAAAAGAGTTTTCATAATTTAATCTCATCTTTCTGAGATCCAGTGCTCATTAAGTGGGGCTTCTCTTTCCGTCTTTGAGTTATAAATCCCTGAGAAAACAGTGAAGAGCAAGTAAATAGGATAGTTACTCCAGTAAGGCAACATCAGTGATACCTTGTCAACAAGAATATTTGACTTCCAGAACTCTATGTTGGTCATTATTAAATTCTTGGTGCCTGACAAGGATGAGGCTGGGAGGAAGGGGTCAATGAATATTTTTGCATAAATTATGAGTGTGAAGTTTTTATAAGGTGGCTCATGTCAAATTAAATACTCAAAAACGGATAGTTTTAAATGTAACAATACTTCAAAACACAGAGTGGGAGAAGGTCCATTTGGCAGAGTGAATAATACTTAAAATACATAGGCACAAATTTAATATGAAATATGGGGGTTTTATATCCAAACAACAAATCCAAATCCTGCATAGATATCCCCAAGGGCTTTGGAAAGACAGAAGATTTAACTGTAGCAATCCTTCTGGTGTAGCTGTATCTTCTCTGGCAATAGTAAGCTTGCTTTAGCTTGAATATTTATAGTGAGACTGTATGTTATTTACAGGGTCACCCATGCTACTTTTATATTTAAAAGGTATTACCTCATATTATTGTGAAACCTTGTGTTCCTCAATTCTACCTTTGGTCCTATTTCTGCCCTTACAGATTGTAAAGAATAAGTCTTCTTCCTAACATAATCTTTTTTTTTTAAACTTTTTTAATAGAGGCATGTTTTTATTTATTTATTATTTATTTGTTTGTTTGTTTAATTATACATACACTGGGTACAGTCAGAAGCGCGGGAGGGTGAGAGAATTCACCAGAGCCAGAGAGTGGAGCAGAGCAGGCAGAAGGACCGAAGTACACTGCTGAGGGGAGCAGCGGGCGGCAGGAGAGGTCTGCGCGCCATGTGGGACCCTCCTCCGGTGGCCGGGGAGCAGCCGGGGATTGAACCGGCGCCGCAGAGGCCGCGGGCAGCTTCGCAACCCAGCGCTCAACCGCTGCGCCACCGGGGAGGCCCTTAACGTAATCTCTTTAAACCTTGTAAGATAGTGAGTGATATGTCCTTCACCTTACCTTCTTCCCTTTCTTCAAACTGAAAAATTAGTTGCAAGGTTTCTAAAATTATTCTTAAACTATTGCCAGGTTAAGTTTAGTCAACACATCTCTACACATAGTTATTTTTTCTCTTGTAATGAGAACTTTTAAGGTCTGCTCACTTAGAAATCTTCAAGCATACCATATAGTATTGTTAGCTGTACTGCCTTACTGTACATTACATCCTTAGGATTTAATTTATCTTGTAGCTGGAAGTCATACTGTAAAATCCATTATCCTGGAAAACCTCCTTTTTTGGTACACAGAAGTATGCTTAATCCCATACATGGAGAATGACAAAATTTTCCAAAAGATGCCCTTTTCATAAAGGAAAGTGGAAATACTAATAATTGCTTTTATAATTTCAGGACAAGTCCTCCTTTAAGGGATTTTTCTGTGTGATTATTAGTTTTTTTTTTTTAATTAATCAGGTGTATCGTCTTGAAAACACTTTTCTCCTTTCTTCAGAGTGGTAAAAAATACAAGTCTTAGCACGTACTAAAAACATGAATTTAGACCTCTCCCGTGATTAGATGCAGTAGCTTGATCAGTAGGAATAGATTTTACAGTTGAAGAAATGAACTAGAATTATTGTAACCTAAGTAAGTCTACTTTTTTTTTTTTTTTGTGAGGGAGGGTTTTTTAATATATGTTCTATTTTATATATTTTTACATCGTTTTTCACTTTTGCACAATGTATGTATTTTCACCTTGGTTATAGTCCCCATACAATTCCCACCCCCCCTTATTTTGACCGTAATCCCTACCCTCACCCCGACCCCCCCAGTGTGTCTCTGGCTTATAGTTGCTTGTTGATTTTGATTTTTACTTTATTATAATTAGCCTTTCTCCTGGTCCCTTATTTAGGTTTTCTAAATTCCTACTATGAGTGAGACCATCCGGTATTTTTCGTTTTCTTTCTGGCTTCACTGAGCATGATCCCTACATCTATAGGAAATACTGGAAAGTTAGAGTTGAGAATGAGTAATAGCAAAGGTAGAATACAGATCACTAAGAAAATTATCAGAATTACCTGTGTGGTATTTTCAACAACTACCCTAGCTTATTTTGTTCACAGGTTTAAATTGTCTCATAGCTCTTTTATTTTTTTAAGAAAATAGGATAATCTCCTTTCTTCTCCCTCTGCCAGTTAGCGATTTGTTATCTGCATTTGCTTACATGCCATCACTAACCAGGGGATGGTCTGCCTAAAGCATAAGTTGATTGGAAAAGTAGGGGAAAAAAATCTTAAAATTCAACTTACACAATGAAATAGCAACAGATATTCCGCAGTTTGACTTAACCTTTGTCACTTATTATTCTGCATGTTTATTTAGAATGTAATTAGTATATAGATGTAGCTGGTACAATATCCTGGACTGGACATCTGGAGAGGAAACATAGCAAGAGTATCTCCTGGAACTTTAAAAATCATTCTGGGCCAACCTGAGAAGGATTAGGCATAATTTAAGACCCAGTAAGGTCTAATTCAATGAAACGGAATAAAATTGATAGCACTTTTACACCATTACGATGATTTTGAATCCTCTGCTTCCCCAGTTTAGACAATTTGGAAGATATATACATTTTATTTGCTCTGGTGTTTTCTTCGATTTATTCAACCATGTCATAATTATGTTCTTTTTTCTCTCTGGTTTCTTGGATTCCAAGTAATTTTTGTTTCAGTGAGCTATATGCCTAGTTACCCTTGAAGATAGGGTTATTTTATGCATCATATTTGCAAAGATTGTGTATATAGTATGCTCAGTAGTTGATAGTATTTGCACAGTTTGCTCTATACTGGATATAGACCAGATAATAGCTAACTTTCATGAAAATATAGTTGGTTTTATGCTAAAATTGACATTGAGAATTACCACTTTTTTATTTTTAAGATTTATTTTTTCATACAAGCACTGGGTACAGTCAGAAGCACGGTTGGTAAGAGAATTCACCAGAGTCAGAACGGAGAGCAGAACAGGCAGAAGGAACGAAGTACACTGCTGAGGGGAGCAGCAGGCATGGCAGGAGAGGTCTGCGCACCATGTGAGACCCTCGCTGGTGACAGGGGATCGAACCAGCACTGCAGAGGCTGCGGGCAGCTTCACAGCCCAGCGCTCAACCGCTGCACCACTAGGGAAGGCCCATGGGAATTACCACTTTTTATGCTGGAAAGCAGTGTTGTCCTAAGTTTGAGGAGACATCTTAGGACTTGTATCCATTTGGGGATACCAAAGATATTTTTCTTCTGTAGACCAGCTGCCAGGATACCTGGTAGTAATAGTTCAGTGTTTTAGTTGGGATTTTTACTGCAAGAGGAGGGCAAAACTAAAGACACAGAGGGAAGCTCAGGATAACGGGCTTGGGTACTAGGCATGAAGTACCCTTTAAGGAACCTGTTTTCCGAAATAAACCCAACCTTAGTAGCAGGTTCTATTTCTTCCCAAGACAGAGTATAAAGAATCACATTTCCCAGTTAATAGCTAAGATCTATCACAAAATTTGACTTTGTTCTGAATATAGTCTCAGGATTGTGTATGAATACTCAGTCAAAATGGGAGAACAGAAGTGTTTGCTGGAATCAGGATAATTTTATCATAGTCATGTGAAAAGGAGGTGGTGCCAATCAATATAGACAGGCACTGCTCATGAGCAGAGCTAAACGGAGGGAGGCATGGTCAAGGGCAAGGAATCCTCCCTGCACAGTTAAAGCCTACGTGCTTCAGGTAACCACTCTGGCTTGGTTTTCCCAACTGTCAAACAATGAGATTGAACAGTATTATCTCGTAACTTCCTTCCTGCTCTGAAATTGCAAGGAAGTGTGAGTCAGCTACAGAAATTATGTAAAATTGGTTACTCCTGAAAGGCATGGAGTAAAATAGTTCCCATAGAATATCATGTATTACTTAGGCTTTGAAATGGGCTATAGTCTCTGCAATCTATATGCCCTCAATGTGTTCTTCCCCCACCCCTATGGTCCCCAACTCTTCCATTCCAGGCTACTTCCATAAATATTATTTTCCCTAACCAGATCAGAATATAAATTCATGTTCTTAAGTTCATGTTGCTCTTAAGCAATCTAAAATATTCTTATTCCTACTATCTGCAAGGTATCTGACAAATTATAGCATCATTTGAAATTTGGCACCAATATTTTCAGTGTTCCTAAAATAATAATAAAATGAGGCACAATGAGTTAATAAATAAGTTGCTGATGTCTCATGGTTAATAAATAATGAGTATTGTAATTTTTTAAATGATAAATAATGAATCTTTGATTTAACTTCATCTACCTCTGAACCAAAATTTCATGATCTTTCTATGGTATTTTGTATAGGATAAATAAGAAATATTTGTTAAATGTATATCTCTCTATATATCAATATGTATGTATCTATATCTACACATATCTATACATTTCTTTTGATCTATTTTATCTTGTCTATCTACCCATCCATCTATCCAACCATCCATCTATCCATCCGTCTTCTCTCTCTCTCTCTCTCTCTCGTTCTCTCTCTCTCTCTCATATCATCAGTCTAAGAAAGGTCTATATCATTGATAGAATGTCAAAATCAAACCTTGCAGAAGAAATTCTATTATTAATAGAATCCAGAACCTCAAGCTGAAGGCATGAAGTTCTAATGATTAAAGTTTAGGTATCAACTTGGATTGGCACTTGGAGGGCATGATTCAATATCTTTGGATATATGCTATAAATGATACCTGAATTTGACCTTTTGGAAAGAAAATTGTTTACATCCCCAATTACCCTTGTGATCCAGAGAAGAATAAAATACACACATGAATGAATATTTGACTAACTATAAGTCTCTTGCAGATATTATAAGAAAAATACAGACCATGGAAGATATAGTGGATAAGGAAGCAAATTCTTTGTTGCTTTCCTACATTTACTTTGTGTGTATGTGTATTCATAGTCTGTTTTGAGGGCATCGAAGCCTTAAAAAATGAACCCATAACTTACTTGACTTTTCCTTTTACTGAAATGTATGTGTGGGAGGGATTGTTAGGAGCCTTAAGGGGTGGGAAGAAGACCTTAATCCAAGCACTTTTATTAATTCACTCAGCGAATATCCATCCAGCACCTAGGATATTGAAAATGTTCTGCCAAGAGCTGTGTAGGACTTGAGATAAACAAGGTGTGGATTTATTTGGGCTGTGTACTCCACAAAAAGAAGGGGAAACTGGGGGACACTAGCTAAGAAGCTGTTTATGAAGGATTCCTTGCAACCTTGTCCTTATCCACACTGGAGATTCACACAACAGTTTTTGGCTTGTTTATTATCTGCAGAAAAAAAATAAAATGAGGGGCTTGGGATTTATTTCAGTAGGAATAATGAGTGCTGTAATGGTGCATAGAATTGATCCTTCACAGCCACTGTTTCCAAGGTAAATGGGGGAAATGTTCACACCTTTGCAAATCTTGGTCTGATGGCTGTGAAAGGGTTAAAAGTGTCCATCATTTTGTACTGGGGCCCAGCGATCTCGTATGAGCCATGTCAGGATGTTGTTTGCACGCTGTCTTTGCTGATCACAGTAATCGGGTCATAAGAGAAAGAGAAGTAATAGAGTGTCTCTTAGCAACCAACCCCAGGAGGAAAAGAAAAATTACTCAAACCCGGCCATCCAGCCAGGGTAGTAGAAAAAAAATATTTTGAAAGTCTACTGAAAGTGCTGGAACAAAGCCCCTATGTTGCAGCTCCTGTAGACTGGCATGGGTGTCCCTTAGGGAAAAAAAAAAAAAAAAGGAAAAGAGAAAGACAGAAATAAGTAAACAACAACTGCAAGTCTACATGTCTTCAATACTGAAACCTTCCTTTCCTCTGCTTTCTTCTCTCTTTTGGTAATTTTGTTTCACTTATCTCAGAAAGAGGGGGAAAGAGGCAAAGGCTGGACAAGAGGACCACAATGACCCTTTTCTGAATCAGGAACTTGGTCATACAGAGCTGGACAGGAATAAGGGGTGAGGGTGATGGTGCCACTTCTTTGTGCCAATATTTCTGGTTGAGAACGGTGCTGCTCTGTAGGACCTGGAATATGAACTCTGCAGGTGGTATTATCAGTTAAGTCCTGCTTTTGCCAGCCCTACTTGTTAACTGCGTAGTAGTCAATCTAAAGCTGCTAATGTTTACCACTACAGACTTTGGTGGAACGTAGTAGCTTTCAAACTTATTTTGACACAAATGTCAGTAAGAAATATTATATTCATCATTGCATATATACCAAGAAATGAAAGAAAATTTCACTTAGTAGTTTATGTCCTTACTTTATATGATGCTTATTGATATTTCTTATATTATTTTAGTTTTTTCAAAATGCTTTTGGAGATCCAGAAATTGGATTTCATGACCCATGACTGAGTTGCTTTCTACAGTTTAAGGAACACTAGTCGAGAATGAGCATTTATATTTCATTTGAATCTTATTAAAAAGGTGCCAAGCAGCAAATTTAGTCATAGTGAGGAGAACCTTGGTCAGCATGACGATGGCCACAGGGCTTTTATTGTCATCTGTCAGGTAGATCTACACTGAGATCCTGGTTTGAATTTTTGGAAGATAAACCTGAAGCAATTCCTCTTAGAGTAGCTGCTTCAAAAGGTATCATTGTGTGGCCAAGAAGCCCTGGTCTGGACTCAGGAGACTTGGTTCCCTGAACACATCCTTTTCTGTCTTGATAAAGATTGGATTGAATTCATTAATGTAAAGTCTTATAAATTGTAGCTGGGAGGGACCCTAGAAATCACCCAATCTCATCTCTTTATTTCTGAGAGTCAGTCCTAGGAAATGAACATTGTTAGGCTCCCTGCTTCCTGTGAAGAATGTACACAAAAGATTGAATCTCAGTCCCTCAGTTCCTATATCTCCATGTGATATAAGAGTAGAGACATGTATAAAACCAAGTTCAAGAAAACACATAATTTATAAAACACTAAGTTGGGATAGAGGTAAAATATTAAAACTCATAGGAAAGAATAATTTAATCTGACTGGAAAGAAAAGAGTTGAAGGCTAGATTAGTGTAGTTGAGGAAGCTTTGGATTGGGTATCAAGGGAAGGTAAAGATTGGTACATGGTTGAGGGGGTTGTTAATGATACATCACATTCCAAATTGATATAACATTGTAAATAATGGAGTCTTAATTGCCGCCTCTGAATTTTTGATCTCATTGAATTCACTAAATTTGATTTCCCCTCCCAAATTTTCTGTATTTTATAATGTTTTCCCCTTCCCAACATGATCCCTTAATTATAAACTGTTGCCCACTACCTCATAAGTCCAAATTAGATTAAATAATATTTATTAATAAATAATAAGTTTAATTACAGGAACACCATACAGTACTAGCTGCTGCTATGAGACACATGCTTATATAAATGTAAGTTGTTATTACATATTTTTTTCTCTCCCAAGGGCAGCAAGAGTAAATAAGAAAACACAAATTAATGCCTGTGATGTTATCAGAACAAATAATGCTTGAATATTTTTTCTTTCTCTTTTTCTTTAGGCAAGACCTGATTTAGTTTCATTTGATACTTCCATCATTTCATAATCTATGGAAATATCCTGCTTTATTGGAAATAATGTTCTCAGTGATGTCACTTTCTGAATGAGCTGGGTTTGGTTATTAAATTAGTTAATTAGAAAAAGAAGTACCAAAAACAGTCCAAAGACTTTATGTTTGTAATTTACTTCCCTTTTTCAAGGAGAATGAAGGCACTCACATACCTCAATCAACCATCTAATTCTCTGAAACTTCCCTACTGTAATAACAAGACAGAAAGGTGTCTCACCCTTCTGAAATTTATTAACTGTCCTGCTTCCTTTCCACAGATTGCTTCTAGAGCAACATTCTCTAGAATGTGCTTCCAGTACATTCTCTTCCCCATACCTAATAAGAGTACTGACAGGAGTCAATATTATTCCTTAATGTCACATGATGCTTTATGTTCATACACACATTCACAAACATTACTTGATTTGAGAGCTCCTTTTCAACATGTAAAAGGCAGGGGTTAGTGGTTCCATTCTGAAGGGGAGAAAACTGTTATATTCAGAGATGAGGTCCCCTAGCATCATTTACCTGTAAAGTCAGGTTGCCAAGACCAGATTAATAGAGCTTCTGACTCCTGCCTCAAGGGGCATTAGGTGAATCATGGAAGGTCATGGTAGACATACATGTTCAGTTCAGGTAATTAGTTTGAATACTTCTCATTTGAGTTGGAGACATTGAGATCCAGTGAAAATTCATAGAATTGGATCTTCAATACCATATGTCACACATTTAACATACTAAGTTTCAGATTTAGCTCCCCAGATCCCATTTTCTCATCACAGTAATGTAGTGTCCCTATTCTGTGGGAAGTAGGCATGCATTTCATAAATAACACTGTTTATTTTAATACCTTCTAATATCATTAATGTTCTTTTTTTAAAAATATTTATTTATGCATACAAGAACTGGGGTGCAGGCCACAGGTGTGGGAATGGTGAGAGGATTCACCAGAGACAGAGCGGGGAACAGAATAGGCAGACTGACCGAAATATACTGCTGAGGGGAGCAGCAGGCGAGGCAGGAAAGGTCTGCTGCACCATGTGGGTAGCTCCATGGCCTTCTGGGGATCAAACTTGTGCTGCAGAGGCTGAGGATAGCTTCACAGTGTTGTACTTAACCCCTTGTGCCACCAGAGAGGTGCAAGGCACAAGCTTTCTTAAGGACCAAATATTTGTCCAGCCCTGTTAATTGCCTTGGGGGAAAAAATCACCAACAAAAATTTAAGATCTTGGATTTATATTTGAAAGGATCAGTGATGAGCCAATTAGAAAATAATCTAGACTTTAAGTTCAGTAGGTATTTTGAGAAAAGGTATATATTTTTAGGCCTGGATAGTCAAAAGTAGGTAGGTTCTAAAGGTGGTTAGGTGTGGATTGGCTAAGAGTGAAGGTTGTTGAGGGGCTGGTTGGTGGTAAACAGGTAGAGCTGGGTGGAGAGTGGGGTATTCTGCTGGAAGAAATTTGTGACTATGATGGAAATATAAGATGAGGTGTGTAGACAACAGGGGTTCTAGATCTCTTAGGTGTGAAAGGGGTGAGCAAAGAAAGAGACAGGTGGACTGCAATGCTTTTCAGCACAGAACCTAGAAGTATAGTGTGAGTTAAGGGTGCCAGCCCTTTGTAATTAGGGGCCACACCTCATTCAGTCATTTATATAGCTGCTCATGTGACAATAATTGGAATCTAAGATGATGCTCTTTGATGTAAGCACACTGCCTAAATAGCACTGGATGCTGCTGATGAGTGAGACTGAGGCACATGGCTTCTTCTGTGGACTTCAGACCTAATTGGTTCTGGGAAGACATAAATCCTACCATGCCAGAGTTTGTGCTCTAGAGTGACATGCTAAGTAATGTCTGGATATGACCTGGGAATGCTTGTGATCTTCTTCAGGAAGAAGAGTTCTTGTTGTTTGGATAACTTGTCATGCATGTGAAGTTTTATAATATATTTCACTGATATAAATCCTTCTTGGATATTTTTTCTTTGTAGATTCTAAGTAAGTTTGAAGGTTTTCCACACATTTAAAAATGTGTATAAGCAATTTTATAAAAGCAAGTAAGCAAATTCTTTTAAAAAAAAACATATAATCCTGTCTCCCCAACACAGCGTGTTCATTTTCTATGTACTAATTTGGGCTTCCCCAATGTGCATCTATAGGTTTTATAATGTGAAATCAGGGAGAGACATAATTTTGTATGTTTTTCCTTTAGTGTTAGCGAATGAGAATTTCACCATCATATTTAACAATATCACTGTAAGTTCTTAGAGTAGATATACCAGAATGTAAGTATTAACATATTGCTGGTCATATGTGTTGCTTCCAGTGTTTTTCTGGTAGAGAACAAAATGGCATTCTTCATGGGTACAGCTTTTTTGAGGAGATAGCAAGTTGAAAAATTGGGGAATTTGGAGCACATTTATTACCACCTTATTATTGCTACTTGCCAAAATACCCTTTTAATTAAATTCCATTCTGTTGTAAGTGCAACACCTGTGCAGAATTGGGGGGGGGGGCAGAAAAAATGTTCAGACTGGTTAGGTAAAAATATTTTTATGTATGTGAGATGGGTAAGGGTGTAAAGGTCAATCTATTTTCTTAGGAACACACATGGAGTTTAAATAGATGGTGGAGGCAAACAGAACTACAGTAAGGGGGAGGTGGTTCACAAGTTTGGGTGGAAACAACATCCTGCTGGAAGGGATCATGGAGCCCATGCCTTCCTTGTGGGAGAGCATGGTGATAGGCCAGAGTGAGCAAGCTGTCGGTGACTGGTTGGTGTGTGCGATGAGAGTCACAGCTATGCAACCGGCAGCACTGATCCTAGTCTTGTGAGGAATAATGAAAAATCACAATCTTGGAATAACTTGGGTAAAATGAATAATGAGAATAGTAGTACAATTTTCTGAAGTTCTAACTATATTCCAGATTTGAATCCAAACTTTTTCTATATTTATCACCCGTTTAATTTTCACAGTAAGCTTAAGAAGTAGTGATATTATTCATTTCCTAGTGAGGAAACTGAGGCCCAGAGGAGTGAAATAACTTGCTCTCAATCACATAGTTATTAAGCAGTAGGACGAGGCTTTGAACTCACGCAGTCTGGTCTAAGAGCTGGATCACATAGCTTATAGACTGTGCTGCCAGGTTATGAAGTGACAACGTGATGGAAGCAGACATGGCAGACTTCAAGGAGGGACTAAAATCCCTTAGATTTTATGCTCAGTAGAATGACCTATGACTCCGTGTGCTTTCTGAGGTTATAGAACAGAACTAATTTCTGTCCTGGTATCAGCATAACCTAAAAACAACATGAAGAGTTTTCACCATCTGGTGAACAGGGGTCAAGAAGTTTATTGTAGTTATTGTCTCTTTTATTTAGTTCTTTGTTTCTTAGGGCTATGAATCTGGAAAATAATTGTAGGTGCCCATTAGATTCCTAATAATTTAGGTCTCCCTGGTGGCACAGGGGTCAGGTCTCAATGCAATCAAGCTATTCCAGCCACTGAGGCATGAGTGCGATCCCCAGCGAGGGAGCTAACCCACATGGCACAGCAGATCTCTCCTGTCTCACCCACTGCTCCCCTCAGCAGTGTATTTCAATAGATCCATCTTTTCTGCTCCCCGCTCTGTCTCTGGTGAATCCTCTCACTCCCCACACCTCTGACCTACACCCCAGTTCTTGTATGCATAAATAAATAAAAATAAATAAAAATAAATCTTTAAAAAAATAAATTCCTAATAAGTTAATGTTTGAAGGAAGGAATGAGTGGATGAATAAATCACTCAATGTCCATTTCTTGGAGGTCTAGTCTTGACTTTAGAATCCTGAGGTCATTGACATTTGCCCAGAGTTGGTATACTCATACATAGTGCTGGGGCAAAATATTCGTGTAGTATTAGAAGTATAAACTGTGAAAAGCTGTTGTTAACTAATTGTAAAATGCATTCGTTTGATTTATTGTTATCTTTTTTTGTGAATAAAGTTTAGTGATTAAATCACCAAATACCTTTTCTATTTTGGTAGTTGTGGTAATTGAAGTTTCCTGGAAATTTCCCCCCCATTCTATTAATACTGTCAAAGGGGGTTACAGCAGTGACTCACTCCAGGAAGTCAACCATCATTCGCTTCCTCAATCTCACCAAACAGTCCCTATGTACAAAATCTATAGCTTCTGCCAATGAGTTACTTTATAGCTCTGGAGAAAATTCTTGATAATACAGCTATTGTGGTTCATTCTGTGCTTCCTGCCATAATGAGGATTAAAACAAAAGTTCATTTTTGTCTTTTTGGTATTCTTGAAATTATTGCTCAGTTAGGTCACTAGTGTGGTCTGTTGATTTAGAATACTACCACCTGCTATCTAGAAAAGTCCCTTGGTACTTGTCTTTGTACACCTGGTGACAGGGGCTTTAACAATTAGGAAACATGAATTCATAGACTCCAGGATAGTCTGTATTCCTTAATGGTGTACACCTGGCTTTGTGTTTTTATTTTCATTTGCTCATTTTTATTTAACACTTAAATCCATCTAAGGCCTAAATGCGCATCTCCTAAACACACCATCCTGGGCACTGAGCATACACTATAAGTAGAGTACCTGCCCTTAGGAGGTTTCCAGTCTATACTGGGAACTTCTTTACTGAATTATGTACCCAGAAAACTATTTAAATGATATATAGCTTATAGGCCATCCTAAAGGAATCAAACCTGGACTGACATATGTAAAATTGTGAAGAAAGAGTAAGGTTATTTACGTTTGTTCTGGTATTTTTTTCTGACAGCTCATTTCATACCCACCTCCTCCTTCCCCATAAACACTGAGATGGAACTTAACTGTGCATTTCTTGTGTTAAATAACATTTTTACTTTGGAATATTCAGGGAAGGCTAACTGTGAGCTTAAGATAGTTAGTGAAACTGAGCCTCAGTGTTGTCCAATGTAACAAAGAGTATAACTCCTACTTACTAGGATGTGAAGCTTAAGGTGTTATGCTGGAAATTGTTTTAATAGTGACTGTCACTCTCATTTATAAGTGGATTTTCTGCTGCTTATGAAGTGTAGCATTTCCTTCTAGTATTTTCTTGTAGTTCTTTATGATTGATAGAGAAGAGACATGCAGTAATAGATTTCACAGTCACCTTCTTTTTATAAGAAACTAGATGTAAATATGCTATTTGTAGTACACATCTCATATTCTTATATGATTGCTGACAAAACATTAAGTAAAAATTATGCTACCATTTTCCCTCAGTGTCAAGTCATGATATTAAAATCTCAGAAATTTTCTTGATACCGATTGCTGGTACTTTTTTTTTTTTTTTTAACTAGAGGTTATGTTCATCAGTGCTATCATCAAGTGATGCGGCTTGACTTTTAGAGTTTGACTCAGGTCCTTGGTTCTTTGTCCTTTCTTTATTCTGAAAGCAGAGGATTCAGTCAGAAAGACTTTGCCATCCTTACCACTCCCTCTCCCATCTTCTTCTGGGTTGATTTATTTTTGTGCACAAACAATATGTGCTTTTTTAAAATATGTTTATACTCCACTGTCATTGAATCCTAATACGTCAACATTGTCTAGCATCCACAGCAGAGATTATGGTCTTTATTTTATAATGTGGAAGTTCAGAGTCAACAGCTAGTGTGCTGTATCCTGAAGACTAGATCCAGGTTTTCCAAGTCCCAAGACAGCTATAATCTTCCACTGCGATATTTAATTTAGAGGCATGGGCATAAGTATCTAATATCAACTAATGAAATATTATTAAACACTACTGCGATCTAACCACTAACATAGATGCTTTGGAGTTTATAGAGACAAATAAGACATGATTTTTATTCTCAAGAACAAGTAATTTAATGGGGTGGGGGTATGTGAAATCTATGGAGTGAATAATAGCCACACTTTAGGCAAGGCTGTTGGAGAACAGCAGGAGAGAGAGAGAGAGAGAGAGAGAGAGAGAGAGAGAGAGAGAGAGAGAGAGAGAGAGAGAAGATATTACTTTTAATGAGGGATGAGAACATTAGGCAATGCTTCATCCAGACATTGGAAAGACAACTTTTCACCAATGGGACTAGTGGTGGGTAAGGACAGTATATTCAATGAAAAAATCATGAAAGTGACTGTGTGGGTCATCATGGAGATGATGGAGTTGTGAGCACTTCTATTAGGGCTTACCATGACTGTGATGTTTTCTTCTTTTTTTTAATTTTTGCATGCAAGAACTGGGGTGTAGGTGGGAGGTGCAGGGGGGTGAGCGGGCTCACCAGAGACAGAGTGGGGAGCAGAACAGCAAATACATTGCTGAGGGGAGCAGCAGGTGAGACAGGATATCCCTTTCCAGGGATTGAACTCAGGCTGTAGCAGTGATGGCGCTGAGACTTAAACCCTAGGCCATCAGGGAGGCCCTGACTCTGTAATGTTAACTGTGTCTATTATTCTTCTCCTTCAAACCAATTATTGTGTTTCTTGAACCCCTCTCTCAACCACCCATGTTGTCTGTCATTCTTTCTTACTCTTCTCTCCTTGTGTCTCTTGTCAAAACCTTGTGCTTAGTGAACAGTTTGTTGCAAAAACGACAGTGTTCTGGGGTTAATATGGCAGATGGGCCTGGGTAGCAACATACTTTCTATAAATTGTTAACAACAGGCAGAGGCTGGTGCTTCCAGAGGTAGGTTTCATATTTTTAAGTGGCTTGGACTTGACTTCATACTTTAACTCTGGAGAATTTTATCAACAGCAAGAATCAAGCTCTGCCCATGCTTTTTTTTTTATAAGCCCTTTTTAATGGGAATTTTTCTGCCAACATGCCTACTAGTTTTTACTGTCATAAGTTAGACTGGGTGTTTTGCCTGAGCATGTCAACTAACTTGATGAAGTCTGGTAAGTCCAAGGAGCTCCCTTTGGCTCCCAAGGCTGCTTTCCCCAAGAACACTCGGAAGAGGTATTTGTTTCTCTTTGAAAAACCATTTTAGAGATGGCAGAGAGCACTGAATAGAATACACATTTCCCTTCTGTTTCAAAAGCATTTGGACAAGACAGTGAAGACATATTTGTGATCTGTTCTCTCAGAACTTGGTTTTCACTATTTGAACTTCATTTTTTGTGCCTTTTTTAAAAAATTATTTATTTTTGCATACAAGAACTGGGGTACTGGCCAGAGGTGCGGGGAGTGAGAGGATTCACCAGACAGAGCGGGGAACAGAACAGACAGACTGATTGAAACACACTGCTGAGGGGAGCAGCGGGTGAGACAGGAGAGGTCTGCTGCGCCATGTGAGGTAGCTCCCTAGCTGGCCAGGGAGTGAATTTGTGCTGCAGAAGTGGCAGATAGCTTCATAGTGCTGTGCTTAACCCCTTGTGACACCAGGGATGCCCTTTTTGTGACTTTATGACTGACACACTATACACAAAGGGAAATATGATCCTCGCTCAAAGCAGACACCATTTCCATACTTCAGGTTTCACTTAATAAAGTTCATTCATTTGCCATTGTTTCAACAACAAAAATGTTCATATATTTCACATGATCCCTGTTTGTTGAATAAAATGTAAACAAAGTGAAATAACAATGGGTACTTTCTTGTCGATATGGCTGTGATTGAAGCTGTATGACTTCATGACAGAGTACTTTGCTGGTTGAAGCCTGACTGCCCGTGCAGACTCTGACATGTGTGAGACATAAGTGATGTGAGGTCACTTATCCCACTGAACTCCGCTTTTCTGTTTCTTCAGTGGGAATAAACAGTATTGGCCTGCACTTATTTCTGCTTCCAATGGTAGTTGTATGCAAAAAGTCAGTGTAAATTGCAGGCACTAAACAAATGTGAAGAGCCATAATTATTTCACCCCTGGCTAAGGAGCAAAAGGTAGCCTGTGTCTTATGTACCTTGCTTTGCTATTTTGACTTCAGCAGCACAGTGTCAGAACTTCTTTTGCTGACGTTCCTAATTAGCAATGCTGCATCTCAGCGTTGTACCAATCCTCCCCAATCCTTAAGATGGAAACAAGTGTTCCTGTTATAGCTCTACCATGTGCATGACAGGAAAGAATCGTGTTGCCATCAGAACCTTAATTTATCAATCTTACTGACTTAAATTTTAAATTTGCAAGCTTAAGATGATTCATTAACAAAGTATTTTTTATGCCTTAGCTTTTCTCCAGGGAACAAAAGGAAATGGCTCACTCTAGCACTTCTAATAAGCTCTCATTCAGCAAAGGATGGTATGCCCTTAATTTTGTCAGCATGTGTATAAAGAATGTACTTTAAGTAGAGATGCTTCACTCTGCAAATACAGTGCATAATTTTCAAATAGGCCTTTAAATCTGTTCAGAATCTGTGATTTTCCTCTCTTCATTAAAATGTTCCAACCTGAAAATTTCATCTCTGGAAATTAAGTCATTTTTCACTTCTGGTGAAGAGAAAAACTAACTGATTTTAGTACTTTAAACTACAAAGATGAAATATATTTGACCTGCAAGGCATTGATAAGGTTGAGCTGTCTTCTGATACTACAAATAGTCTGTTGTGTTTCTTTTTGTACAGGTTTGTATATGTGCATATATATTTAGAAAACCTGAGAAGAATAAATCTAATTTTGAAAAATGAAGACACAATAATGGCTAAAATAGTGCTGTAACTGTAGCTGTGTGTCTAAATCCTAAACTTGAAATCAAAAGGCAGTATTTTGCCTCTTTGATTACATAATAAATTAGGAAATCATATTTGTGACACCTGAACAGATTTTGTGAAGGAATAGGTGGAAACATAAATTCATGATGGAAAAAAAAGAGGAATACCTATTTATTTCTTTCTTCAAGCAATGTTTGAGAGCCCATCATATTTCAGACATGATTTTAGGACTGGGAATAAACAATAGAAAAGTCATTTCCTTCTTGGATTTTACTTTGTAAAAGGGGAGGAAGAGAGACTACAAAGAAATACATTTTTAATGGCTCAACTGGTGAAAAATCTGTCTCTTTCTCTCAAATACACACACTCTCTCTCTCACACACACGTACAAGGTATAAGGATAGAAAATTCCTGAACAGTTTTAATATAGAATAGATGTAATGATTTGTTGCCAGTGCTATCACCCTTTAAAGGCCTCTGTTCTTTCGATAAATGATTTAATTTGTTCCTTCTATGTCCCATCTGCTGGGAAGTGGGAGTTGTCTGCTACTTTTGCACTTAATGCTTTTATTTTTCAGCAAAAACCGCTCAAAGGTGGTGTACGTACACATGCAATTTGTGTTTAATAATCTCAGAAGGTCTTATCCATGATACTTACTTTGAAAAGCATGTGGGGCACCACTGAAATGACTAGAAACACCTCTCTTTAGTAAGCACCCTGGAATTGTCTCATCATTTGAAGTGAGCCTACAGGTTTGTCCTCCTTTGACCACTCAAATCTTGCATGGTCTTTTTGAACCAGTGAAAGTAGCAGGTGGCTTTTGGCTTTTAGTTTTGCTTCACTGTCCCTCTCTGCTACTCCCCAGACTCTGTGCCAGTGGGCTGTCAGTGTCAAAACATCATAAGATGGGCCACAGATGATCCCACTCTTTCTCTGTAAAAGTTGTTTGTAACGTGTTGGTGATGGCAAGTGGCATTTAACGCCTCTATCTTTTCCTCCTGATCTATCTGCTTTGACAACGCCAGCTAAAAGCTCCAATGATTTCCTTTTTCCCATTTCTACTTTTTTTTTGTTTTAATTTATTGTTAACTAATCTAGCCCTGATCTACATTTCCTGGAGTTTCCTTCACTTTTTACTAACTCATTCAAATACATGCCAGTGATTCCTGGTGCACTAGAATTTGTGAAAGAATAGGTGCTTGCTCTGCTCCCAGCCCAGCTCTTCTTCCCAACCCTTAGCTCATTAACATTTATGTTTTCAAAGTGGCAATGGAGTAGTTTTATTTCTATGGGGTGGGACACTTTTTAATTGCTTTATCATTCCTCTATATCCTTTTCAGTCCCAGTTCTCATTTCTAAGCTTTCTAGAAATGTTACATTTATCACAGAACTGCTGTTTTTCATAGTTGTTTTCTGAGCTGCAGTTGCTGGTGACCACAAGGCTACAGGAAGAGCAGACAGTGTCTCTCCTTCAGTTGGTGGCAATAGGGAGATTTTCTGAAGCGTGGAAATTTCAGAAAGCTTGACATGGGGGTTGCTCCCTGAGCAGTCTCTCTGATTTTTTTTGGGTAGAGAACCTTAAAAGGTCTCAAGTATAACTTCAGAGATTACCTGGGCTTTCCAACCTGATTATGCCCTGGAATCTAGAGTGGAGCTTTTATAAAACACAAATGCCAGGGCTTCACCCTCCAGAGATTATTTAGTTATTCATATGATTCATATGCTCATATGATTCTATGAAATCAGGCTTGAGAATCACTGAGTTAATCTTACCACCTGATGTTACAGGGAGAAAATAAATTCCAAAGTGAAAGCGACTTGCTTAGGCCCACATAGCAGTTTGTCTGTAGAGTAGAGAGAAGAACATATGTCTTCTGGTTCATAATAGCCAGTGCTACTTCTACTGTACTTACGAACATATACTCTAATTTGGTAGATCATTTGTCTACTCTGGTCGTGGGTTAATGTTGTGAATTGTTGACATTGTAGACTATTGACTCAAGATGTAAATGGAATTAGATGACTGGAGGTACACAGATTCCCAGAGAGAGGATCATAAGATTCAAATTTAGAGCTTGATACTTCAAGATATGGGATGTATTCGTAAGACATTTGTGGTTTGTTGTAAAAAGATCATATTTGTTGATGCATATCTTGGGTTCCGGTTATGATTCTGTCTTTAAGAGATTGGGGAACTTGGGCAAAATCTTTCCTTTTTCAGCTTTCTTTCCCTTAAATTTATTACAGATAATAAGAGATGGTACTTAAGATGCTCTGTGTGAATGTTGACACATGAGACTCAATTATTATGAATTAATTTTAAAGTGGGTAACATTGGCCATAGCAAATAAGTCAGGACTAAATATATAGTGAAATAACAAGGTTGATTCCTATCATTTCAGTAGGACTTGATGGCAGCCAGGTCCTACCATGTGATATTTGTATGACTTATAGTAAAAAGAGGAGGAAACAATTGAGTCTGTAAGACAAATGCTAGCCCTTTCTTCACACATATGGATAAAAAATGTGTTTTATTCTTTTTCCTGGTATACCTGAAGCATTTCACGTTCATAAAGATCTTGGAGAGTCCTAGAGTCATGCATTCCTGAAAATCCTTATAAATTAGCCTCCCATGAAGATCATTCTGTTTGCCCATTCAAAGTGATAAGTCATTTATTACTCCCTGAGCCCTGTATATTTGTTGATAAACCAAGTCTTGGAAACATTTTTCTGATACTAGATTCTGCCTTCTTAGATATTTTGCCACTTGAGTTAACGCAGAGCCAGTGTGATCTATTTTATGACTTAAGGGCCTTTTTTAGCCAGATACTGTAAGGTGTCAGGGAACAGAAACTACCTCATACTAACCAAGTGAAGGTTGTTTTGCTGTATGTTAAAAAACCCAAGCAAGAATGGTGGGAAGTCATGAAGGTGGGAACCGCAGTAGGTCTGGGGTCCTTGGAACTGGGAGTTTTCAAGAACCTCTCACTATGGTGCTTCTATTGCAGACTCCACAAACCTTGCTCCTCTTTGCGCCTTCTCCCCATCAGATCCATTTGGCTGATTCCATTACGATGCCTCCAGGCATGGATCTTCTTTTTACTGGTCCTTAGAGACTTATTTTTCTTGCTTCATCATTATTTCTCATTTCCTTTCCCTCTTGCTTTAAAGGTTTCTTCTCTACTGTGTTTGGAATAGTGGTTATAAATGTATGAACCTTTTGAAATATATAATATTTTGATTTACATAATAATAATGCCTAACAGTCATCATCTACGTCCCACATGCTAAGCTCTATTCCAAGTCCTTTAAATGGATTAACTCCAAGAATTGTCAAAACAAAATCTACAAGGCAGTAACTATTATCTTATCTGTTTTATAGATTAGAACACTGACTCATAGAGAAAGTAACTTTCCCAGGTCACCAAACTGGTGAGTTATTAGCTGAGTCCAGATCGCGGTCCAAGCAGACTGACTGACTCTGCACATCTCACTCTTGATCACTTAATTCTTATATGTCCAGATCATGGTGTTGCGCTGCAGATCTGCTCCCACTTTTATAATTTTTACTGTCATTTTGGTTTAGCATAGACTTTTTTTAACCTCCAAATTAAGTAATAATTGTAATATCAATTATATTACTTAAATAAATTTATGGAGTGTTTAGGTTTTATCAAAAAGTATTTGGTCAAGCATGTGATAGATGTATTTTATCATATACACAAATAATGGTTAATGAGTATGAAATGGTTAGGCTCCCTGCAGTATTCCTAATACACATTACTATTACAAACAATTATATTAACTTATATTTTTCCATGTGATCAGCATAGTATTTTAACGATCTTTTTACCCTACAGCCCCTCTAGAATATAGGATGCTTCTAAGACTGGGAAGTTTGGTAAGATGTGTATCCACTACACTTCACAGACTCATTTTCCTAGTGATATACCACAAAGATACCTCCTTATCCCTGTTCCCAAGGTCCTGCTTATGAGGAACTTCTTTGCCCATGTATTCTGAATGATAGGTATTGGTCGAAGGTGGTTTAGGGATAGTGGCTAGCAGCGTAGTGCTTGGTCCTGATGCATTTTCATATAGACCTCATTTCCCCCAGCAAAACATTAGGGTTCTTGTTTTCTTGTTGCAGTCCCCAACACATGGAATCATGTGACTTTATATTTTTGATAATATGATGGATATAAAGTGGTAGCACCTTGTTTTTGCTTCTGTCCAGACATGATAAGCTGATGCAGTCTCAAAATTACTGTGGAGAAAAGTGACATATCAACAGTGACCTGCACAGTTTTAGTCAAATAGATTTCTGGGATTGTGGTGAGAGAGAGACATGTTGTCTACTCAGAAGGTTGGTGGGTAGAAACTGATTCCTCGGAAAAGCAGTATTGTCAGTTAAGGCCATTCTATTGGATGCTACTATGAGGTCCTTCTTTCATCCCTCTATTTTTCAAAATTTATTGAGTGACAGCCATATCGTAGAAAATTTTATGCAACTTGTCAAAACGATTGTGAACAAAATATACATGGCTTTTGGCTTCTTGAAACCTCTACTCTAGTTGGGTAGCAAACATGTAACTATAGAAACATGTAACTATAGAAAGGACTCTGAAAGAGAAGCAGAAAGTACTATGGAGTGTAATAATAGTAGGGGTAGCTAATCTAGGTAAACTTTTTAGATGCAAGCATGTCAGAATGTAACAGGTCAGGAAAAATATAGAATAAAGTAAAGTGGGGAGGAAGAATATTCAGACAATCTATGCAGAGACCCAGAAGCCAGAGGGAATCTAATATCTTCAAGAAATGGAAAGACCAGTGCTACTTAGAGGGCTTTTAGTCATTCATTGATCACAATTTTACTGAGTGCCTACTATGGTCCCAAATATGGTAGTGAATAAGTAAGGCACTAGGGGGTGAGTGAAATGAAATTGGGCCAGCAGGCAAGGAATCCTATCATGCACTCACCCCTTTGAATTTCCTCTAAGACTAGCCATCCCCATGTTGTAGTTATCATTCATTTTATG
Source organism: Talpa europaea (assembly GCF_964194135.1). Taxonomy (NCBI): domain Eukaryota; kingdom Metazoa; phylum Chordata; class Mammalia; order Eulipotyphla; family Talpidae; genus Talpa; species Talpa europaea. The sequence goes on along the minus strand of NC_140070.1, from coordinate 112,849,162 downwards.
ATCTGTCTCCAGATCTCTTAAACTTTTATCTACCTTTATCCGAATGTAGTAAACAGATTGATATCTTCATTGGAGGCCTATAGAACTACATGTAAGATTTTATGTCTTGCTATCAAGAAGAGATGTATTCTTCACGTCAAGTTTCCTTGCTGTTATCAGCAAATATCACTCCACTTTTTTTTAAGATTTATTTATTTATACAAGAACTGGGGTACAGGTCAGAGGCACGCATGATGGTGAAGGAATTCACCAGAGACAGAGCAGGGAGCAGAACAGGCAGACGGACCTAAGACACTGCTGAGGGGAGCAGCAGGTGAGGCAGGAGAGGTCTCTCACGCCATATGGGTTTCTCCTTGGCTGGCCGGGAATCAATCCCGCGCTGCAGAGGCTGCAGACAGCCTCACAGCATAGCACTCAACCTGCTGTGCCACCAGGGAGGCCCCACTCCTCACTTTTCATCTTTTGCCATTAGCCAAGCAATATATTATGTGTTATTCAAGGGCACATAGTATATTCATGTGGAATTGCTATCAAAATAAACTGCCTTTGGGCTCTGGGCTTATTGTTCAGCAGACCGATATACACACATCTTGCTTCTGTTTTTCCCCAGGAAGACCACACTTATACATGACCAAGTCAGACTATTGTATGCTTACCCAATATTGTCAGGCAGAATGCTTAACAGTTTTTTGAGTTTCATTTAATTTAGCTTTGGTTCAGGAATGATAACATCTTTTTTCCCTTGAATTGATATGCTGAAAAGGGAAAACAACAAATAAGAAGAGGGTCTTGGACAACTTCCACCCACACCTTACTTACCAATCTCATACTTAATATCTTACACCTACTATTTTGCCTCTTAACCTCAGAGACTGTGATGGGAAAATGTCTGATGGTAAGGCGAGATATATTTTTTGGTCTGCTTCATTTCTAAGCAATGAAGGAGGTATATTCTATAATGTAAGTGTTCCATATCACAGGATACAGGCTGACTGATTTTGCCTGGTTTTGTCTATTTAAGGGAGTTAGAACCCTTTTATTGTCACACCTTATTCATTCTTTATATTTCCTTCACTCTCCTCTTCAAATAACTTTGCCACTTCTGATTCAGTTCCTGTTTTTACCCTAGATCTTTAGCTTGAAACTCACCTCTAACACTCAGCTCATGTAGCCTCATAGAAACATGGTTCTCATTTGTGCCTGATGCCCACAGGAAGTACGGTTGGTTATTTGAAATTTCTCTTTCTGTGGGCCACCATTTTGTATTCTTTGGTTTCGTCTCCTTTTAATCTGTTCCTCCTCAGGCATGTTTCTGATACTGCACAGTTGTGCTATTTCTCTTCTTCCTCCACGTTAAGATCCACACATTCTGCTTTCCCATCATGCCTGCCATCCCGCAGCATCACTCTCCTCCTTTCACCGGTGATGCTTTGTGTGGATCCTGCACAAACTCTAATCCCTTGTCTCTGGGCCTTGGACCTTCACCCATACAGCACTTTGTGCTCAGTTCCTTCTAAAATACTGGCCTGATTCTGAAGTGACCTATTTCAACCTGTGTGATATTCACAATTTCTGTGGGAATAAGTCCCCAACCAGCCAAATATCTGTGATACTTTCTTGATTGAATCTGCTATCTTCATTGCTTCCTGGGCCATGTGTTGCTTCTCTGAAGACATGCCCAGCTTTCCTCACTTTTGTTTGAATGGTTCCCTCTGTCTAGAATATTCTTTTAAATGTTTCAGGCTTTTATGTAGCTTTCCTACCATCATTATCGAAACAGTGCCTTCTCTGTTAGGCCTCCACCAATTCCTTAGCTTAGTTATTTTGATTTCTGCTGAGTTTCTGCTGCTCTCTGTGGATACTGCTGTTCTATTTCTCAGCATTCTACAGACGAGGAGACAGGACACAGTTTAAATAGCTCTAAGTCACACATATAGCAAGTTGAGCTGTGGCGGTTCTAATGTTTTTGCTAAAAATGCCATCTTCTTTCCACCATACCATATTCTTTCCATTCTAGTTTGTCCTTATGTAGCAGAGTTGAAGACAAGCAACTGGAATAATACCTGTTTTTTTTTTTTTTTTGGTGTGTGTATATTTAGTATATTCCAAGCACAGTTTTAACAATTTATGTTCATTTAATTTAATCATTATAAAAATATTTTATCCCAGGTAATCTTACTGTCTTTATATATGAAGAGGTGAGGCACAGAAAGATTGAGTAACTTGTTCATGGTTATGCAGCTAGGAGTTGATAACAGAATGTTAATCCCAACAGTGCCTCCCCAGAGCCTGTGCTTTTAACTGCCATACAGTGCTATAGGGAAACAAGAAGTTGACATGGAAGACATTTGAAACCACTTATATTCTCACTTAGTGATATTTGAGAATTGTGGGTTATGATATTCCTCAGTAACTTTTCTCAATGGAAAACTGCATATCCCTTTGATTTGCATTTTAAGAGCTTAATATTTTCAAAGACTTATTTGCAGATATTTCAAATGTATAATTTGAGATAAATTAATTCCCAGAACTCTCCCATCAAAGAAGAGTTCAACTACAAAATATTTTTTCTAATATTTGGAAAAAATCCAGTTTTATGCATTTTACACAAAGACGAACTAATTGTTTATCTTGTTTTCTAGAAAGCATTCAAAATATGTAATTGGAAAGTCAAGTTCTCTTAGTTCAGAACATTTGTAGAAATAGCTTTCATATAAGTGAGATGGTATAAATTGTTAATATCTGATTTTTATGTTTATTTTATAAGAGCTGAATTAGATGAGAATCACATAGGTCATTAAGGCAGAAGGTCATTTACGATAACATAGGTTCTACTTTGGATGGTTGGGTGGTTTTAGGGCAGTCTATTATATAGACTAAATTTTTAGTTGAGAGCATGATGACATCTCAAAACCATTATTAATAATAGCATTGTGTATAAACAAAACACTATTATGATAAGCACCAACAAGCAAAAAAAGGGAGGTATTGAACTCTGATAGACTGCCTTCTATTTCCAGAAAGATTCACGAGTACTTCATATAATTGGGAATCTGTACACACCAAGGAGAATGTGATATTCTTGAAGCTAAAGACTAGGTTTCACAAGTTCTTTAATTAATGTTTAGAATTAATAAAATACACTCAGAGGGAGAATGGTCAAATTGTAGCTTCCTCTGATTGGTGAATGATTTGATATTGTGCATGAAATTTTAATTCAGTGGAATTCTATCACCTGTCCATAAAAGACAGAAACTATGGTTGAAAACAGCACATGTCTTTGATTTAAAAAATGAAAATTAAAGTGAACGCTTTGTATTCTAACTGGAGAATGAGAAAGGAAATTTTGGTGTTTTTTTTTTTTTTTTTTTTTTAGGGCAAAAAATTAGTGTAACATATTCTGGAGATAGTAAAACCAGCTCCCAGTAAAGACGGTAGTAGTTTTATTGAGCCTTTTTTAAGGGTATCTTTTTAAAAGTAGACAAAGAGCTACAGTTGATAAATGTGGATGTGAAAAAGCAAATCTGGTTTTGTTAGCTGGCTCATCCTTTCTTCCAACATCTATTGACAATATGTACGAAGATCTGCACTATGGACTGCTGGGTATGTTACCAAAGTGGGTCATAACCAATTAGTAGCTCATGGATCAGATTTAGCGGGTTGTGACATAACCAGCAAAAACAAATACAAAAAAAAAAAAAGTTCACATGTAGATAGGGCAGGTATTATCTGAAAAACTTTTGTTTCTGTTGTATGTGTATATGCTTATACAAACTTGTGCCTGTGTGTGCTTGTATATCTGCTGGATCTCAGTTTTTTTTTTTTTAAAGACTTATTTATTTATACAAGAACTGGGGTACAGGCCAGATGTGCGGGAGGGCGAGAGGATTCACCAGAGACAGAGCAGGGAACAGAACAGGCAGACTGACGAAACACACTGCTAAGGGGAGCAGCGGGCGCAGCAGGAGAGGTCTGTTGCACCATGTGGGACCCTTTCTGGTGGCCAGGGATTGAACCGGCACTGTAGAGGCTGCCGGCAGCTTCGCAGCCCAGCATTCAACGCTGTGCCACCTGGGGAGGCCCTGGAACTCAGTTTAAAATGGATTTTTTTTTTTTTATTCTGGGTCATGAACATAAATATCTGTACACTGCTGTAGGGAGTTATGTAAATCATAGTTTCCATTAGCAGGGAGGTTATGGGTAAGTAGATACAAACATAATAACAAAGTAGAAAATGATGATGACATGGGGAGACAGGGCATCTACTATGAGAATACAATAAAAACAGAAAATGTTTTGAATGAAGAAATCAGCAAAGGCTTAATAGTGGCAATGGCTTGTGTGCTGGACTTGAATAGTTGGTTAATTCTGAATGGGATTGGTAAATGGGAGTTAGATTGGGAGTTGATGTGTGTGCATATGCTTAAAGGTGTGAGCACATTCCTTGATATTTCAAATAAGCTTTGTGTTTCTTTTGGCCACTGATGACAGAGCCAACTTTGGCTTCTGAGTTTTAGAAGAATGTGAGCACAATGAACAAAAATGTGAGCACAATGAACAAAAAACTAAACAACTGCAGCTGGGGCACTAGGAAAATGCCTGTGATTTATGAGGAAAGGAGCAATGTCCAGGAAGAAAAGTACATGTAGTGACATTGTGGTTGTCTATAATTACTTTTAGGATGGCTTAGATAGCAATCTTAGGTGTTATTCCTTGCAAAAAATTATGCATTTCTAATCTTCACATTAATAATTTAGAAACTCTGGTACTAACCTTTCATTTCCACAATAGGCATTTATTATAGAGTCACTTGATTTTATATCTGGAAGAGGATCTTTTGAGAACCATTAGAAAGAAGTGTTCATTTTTCTCTGTGAACATTTGGAAGTCACATGGATGGTAGATTTGGAGTGGTGGAATCTTCCTCAGAATTTGGAACTGTTAAGAAATGAAGTAGGGTCCTCCATGGTGGCCTAGGGGTTAAAGTCTCAGCACTATCACCACAAGGGCCTGAGTTTGATACCTGGCCAGGGAGCTCACCCACATATGGTGCAGCAGACTTCTCCTGTCTCGCCCACTGCTCCCCTCAGCAGTGTATTTCAGTAAAACCCACCTGTTCTCCCCACTCTGTCTCTGGTGAATCCTCTCACCCCCTATACCTCTGGCCCACACCACAGTTATTCTATGCAAAAAAAAAAATTAAAATAAAGAAATGATGAAGACTTTATCAGAAGGGACTGGCTTCTTTAAGTGTGAATAATTCCATTCCTGGGGAGATCCAGGAGAGGAGCTATTTCAGTGAAGTTAGTGGTGAGTGCAACGACATTATGATCTTTTCCTACTCTACACTTCCTTTTCTAAACTTGCAATCTTGCTTGTGCAATCAAATAATGGCATTTTAAAGAATTTCTAGTACAAAGGAAAAGTGGGAACTTGGGCATTTAGGTGCCAATATAATTCCAATTACATCTTGTTTTTTAAAGAGGAAAAGCCATTAAAATGCTATAGTATCCCCACCAAGAAGAGTGAGATAATAACTCCTCACTGTGGCGCGTCAAAGCATGTGAAATGCTCCTGGGTTTGGATTTATGATGTTTAAGTGTCAATTCTCCCAACACTTGCACTCCTCAGGGGGGTGATTTTGAATTACAATCTGGTAGCAATCCCCTATCCTTTGAGGTCACGGGATTGGTGCTGTACAAATAATAGTCATATTATTAATAATAGAGTGTGCAGCATAACCACATGAAGATATGAGCTGATATATGGAGCAGTAGATTCTGTATTTTTAGTTCATTTCCTTAGGCAAATGCAAATATTGTACTTACACAATTACCTCAGGCATTCACAAGTTAGGTTTCCAGTGTAAGCAGTTTCCAGTAAATATGAACCAAGTGGTACTATTAGTTTTGCATCCATGAGATGCCTTTTTAAGCTCCTGAAGAGATAATTGAAGGAGAGCTAGGATATGAAGTAAATTGTGTATATGTATAGAAGGTTCAGCATGGAATTAAGGCACTTTTATTCCACACAAGACTTTTAACATACTGGCAGAGACTAGCTTGAAAATGGGGTTTTTTTCTGATTCTGAAATGTTTGCATTTTAACTTTACAAGATGAGGACAGTGGATTTAACTAAGAAATGAGGTGAATATAATTAATCTGATGTTTTGCTGAGGCTTGTCTTATTGAAGGTTGCTGTCATAACTTTTAAAAATATACTTTTTAATTTTTAAAAAGTCTTATTATAGAAACAAGTAAAATGCAAAATAACCAAAATACTATAGTGAACCTCCATGAATTTATTATTCAGCATCAGCAACAGTTTGATATATCCAGTCTTATCTCATTTATACAACTGTTCCTTTCCTTTACCCTAGATTATTTTTAAGCTCATCCCAGATATAAGATCATTTAATTATTATTGTTAATTTAATTTTATTTTTTTAAGATTTTTTTTATTTATTTGTGCATACAAGAACTATGGTATAGGCCAGAGGTGCAGGAAGTGAGAGGATTCACCATAGACAGAGTGGGGAACAGAACAAGCAGATTTACGGAAATACACTGCTGAGGGGAGCAGTGGGTGAGACAGGAGAGGTCTGCCATGGCATGTGAGTTAGCTCCATGATGAGGCATCAAACTCAGTGCCTCAGTGGCTGGTGATAGCTTGATAGCACTGAGACTTTAACCCCTGAGCCACCAGGGAGGCCCTATTTTTATAAATATTAATTTTTAACCTGAAGTGTGTTTGTTTAGAAGATTTTTCTCAATCATGAAAATCATGTCAGGTGACCTTTTGAAAGGTATTTATTGATCTTGTGGCTTTAACTTGGCATAGGAGTGACTCCTATTTCATGGAAAAGGAGATTAGAAAATGTAGTCTTTTGTTTTGTTGAATTCTCTATTTTCTGGTGTAGGCTTCATTTGGGATACCGTGTGGAACGATTATTGGATAAATGGTAAATTTGGTTGGGAGATAACCAAAGTGGTCTGTCTTTATTGTAGTTATCCACTAAGTTAAACTACATTCAAATTAGTTATTCCTTAGCATTGAAGACCAAATAAGAAGTGTTCTTAAATTATCTAGACTATCATTTGGTATTCTATATAAGCATAGCTGTGGTCTTAATTTAAAATGTACTGTAATATAGAGATACTGAAATAATCCCAGTTGAGCATGCTGTCTAGTACTTCATTACAGTGATTTCGCCCATTCCCTAAGTCAAGGAAGTGTCTTTGTGTAGCAAGCATAGCACAAAGAAGGTGTTTGATATAGAATAGCATATGTTGATTGATTGGAATGAGTGGACACAAGGAAGCAGGAAAGAGAAAAAAAAATAAGAGTGAGACAGAAATGAGAATAGGAACATAGGGGTATACGGTTGGCTCCAGATTATGAGTAAGTGCAGCCAGTTGCTTGGATTCATAGCATATCTTCACAAGAGCCTCATGCATTAGTGTATCTCAGACTAGTCCAGTAGGAGGAATTTTTATGCACTAGTTCCTGATTCCCATTACTCAAATTGTGTTTCCTATTCAACAATAAATTTACCAGGAGATATGGTAAATAAGCTCTATTTTCCAAAACAGTTCTCTTAAGCATAACTTTACCTTTTTTTGAAGATTATTTATGCATACAAGAACTGGGGTGTAGGCCAGAAGTGTAGGGGGTTGAAAGAATTCACCAGAGACAGAGTGGGGAACAGAATAGGTGGGTCGACTGAAATACACTGCTGAGGGGAGCAGCGGGCAAGACAGGAGAGGTCTGTTGTGCCATATGGGTAGCTCCCTTGCTGGGGATCAAACTCATGTAACAGTGGCTGGTGATAGCTTGGTAGCAGAGACTTTAACCCCTGTATCACGAGGGAGGCCCACTTTACCTTTTAAAATAATACCAAGGGAAATAAAATTCTGGGACTCCCTCTAGTATAATCTGACTTTAAGGGAAAGAAAGGGCTCTAGTCTGATCTCACCTTAGGGAAAGATAAGGCTTTGTATTATAACATATGTGGGGAATTTTAATATCTGATTATTATCAATAGAATCAGATTAAAATACGCTTCTTTTCCTTTTAATAATGTAAGTTGATTATTCATTTGGGATCCTTCATTTTGTGATCAAGAAAATATACCAGTTGCATGTCCATGTTTTCTTTGAGTCAACAGTTTTTATCTTTCCTGTGTTCAGGAATCTTTTTCTTGAACCAAAATGACTACATTCAAAAAAGATTGCTGGAGAGATGGTTACAATTTCATGGCAACAGTTTGATGAAATCATTTCCTGCACATTCAGTAATTTAGTCAATTATGTAAAAATTCTAGCTTTAGTTTTGTCTGCCTTATGATGAAATTTTTTGGAAAATAAACAATTGCTTCATTAATTTGAAGACATCTTTCTATTCATCAATGCTAGCACCAACTTTCTTGGATATGTCTGCCTTTCCTGTTTTTTGAATCTGAACAAGAACCATAAACAAAGGGCACATAGTTCTTAGACTTGGCTTGAGTTGGAATGCAGATAGCAAGACTGTTCATAGTTCTCTCACAAATTATCCATGTACTCTTGAGAATGGCACCTCTACTTCAGATTCTGTTTCGTCCATCCTATGCAAAGAGATTTAACAATGTACTCCTTAAGTATTCTTTAACTTTGTCCTTTGAAGACTTTAAATGACTGATCTCTGGATTAAATGCCTTCTCCTGCAGAGAATGGAACTTGAAAGGCAGCCTTTGTCCATTCAAGGAAACTTGACTTGTTCTAGGCCCAGTTATGTTTGGAACAGCATTCTTCTTAATCCTTTCCCCTCATTATCAGTACTAGTTTTATTCCTAGTACATGATGACAGACTATACCAGCTTGTTCATTTATGTCTGAAAAGCATGGCAACATTTCTGGAAATCATCTTAGTCTAAAACCACATTTATGTGTTTCACATTGAAGTTTTTATTTTGAAAGAACACTGGTAAAGTGTTGAAAACCAGGAATGTTACTAAGGTAATAAAAAGCCAAGTTGGTAATTTCTGAAATTGTGTGATTAGGAGTGTGTTCTTTTGATAAATTTGATATAAATTCACAATATAGAATGTCCACTAATGGAGTGGAATCTGCTTTGTATCTAAGTTTACTCACTGAAGCAGGATCCTCAGCTGGGAGAGTTGGTAACATCCTGAGCACTCCACTGTGAAATCAATAGCATCAGTCAGGATTTTGACTTGTTCTAAAAAAATATTTTTTCGGGCCTCCCCTGGTGGCACAGTGGTTGAACGCTGGGCTGCGAGGCTGCCCACAGCCTCTGCAGCACCATTTCGATCCCCGGCCACTGGCGAGGGTCCCCCCACAAAAAAAAAATTTTTTCTAGTTAATTTTCTCATTAATTTCGCAGTCTCTTGCAATGCATTTATTGTGTATGTTTGTTCCATTGATCTCTGTTATTGTGTGAGCACAATTTAATTTCAGTTTCTTAGCCACCTTTGTAGTATTTTTAATAAGAAAGAGGACTTTCAGGAGTCCAGTTCTGCCTAACCTAATTTTATGAAATCCTCTCTGTCCAGAGGGCAGGAGCTTCATGCTAGCACACCATGATTAGGATCAAACCTGGATAGAAACTTTACCAGAGGTACGGCCATCTTGTTCATCTCCCTTTCCCAGAGATGGACAGTAGACTGTAACCAGCTTTGTTCATTGCCTGTTCTATATTTGCCTTTTCTAAGAGATTATTGCATCCTTTCTGTTATTTGGTCATCACAACCTCCTTGTGTAGCCTGAGAAGTGTCTTGTGTAGAGATTCATCCCAGGTTTACAATAAGCCCAAGTCAGCCCTGGCACCCAAGGCTTTCCACACTGCTGATTTTCATTGATGTTATGCCAGTTCTTACAGAGAAAACTGTTCCCACTCACAGTCTCTCATCTGTAAGTGTGCTCCACACTTCTTGGATTTGGAGTTTCAAGAGAAAGTAAGGGAAATTCTTCCCAAAGTTATTATTGGTTAAATAAGTGGACATGCAGGTGTGTGTTCATGTTCTAGCTCTTAATATAAAAATCTTTAATAAGGTTATTTGTTGCTGAAATCTAGAATCAGAGAAAAAAATGGATTTTTTCCCTTTATAGCAGAATTTTAAGGATTAAAAACAACCATTTTAAGTATTACTAAATCTGTGATGTTTAATGTGGGAGCTACCAATTTGAATTTGAATATAAATTAAAGTTAAATAAAATTTGAAAATATAACCTTTCTGCCAATAACCATATTTCAAGCACTCCATAACCAAACATGGCAAGTACTGGTACAAAACAGAAAATTTCTAAAATTGTAGAAAGTTCTATTGTACAGTATTGTTAAAGAATGAGCAAATATTGAGGTATACCCAATTGGTTTCTGTAAGTTTTAGTGTAAAAATCATTTCTTTAAAATATTATTGATGATGGGTAAAACACTGAGATATCATGATTTCCTCATGATAGTAATCATCAACAAAGCAGCAAAATAGAAAAATCATTGACCACAAGAATAAATTAATATTTCCTGTAACTATTTTATAGTGAAAGAATTAAGAGGTACTTCATAGTCCAGCACTTTAAATATCAGAGAAACAAAGAATGAAGATGCTTGAATGAAGTGTTGTAAGTCCTTCTGTTTCTAGAAAAGCATAGTCTTTCCACACATATCTCTGTTGGTTTGTAATGAACTGCCATTTGGTATCCTTTAAAAGAAGCTTAAAATGAAACTCTTTGAATATCACACACACTGGTCTAATTTCAGACCCAAGTGGAAACTCAGAAAGTCTTACTATTAAAACAAACACAACAGAGTAGAACCTAAGTGAATGCTATGATCTTTGATCCAGTTAGCAAAGTATGGACTCAGAATATGTGGGGTGATACACTCTGAGAAATAATTTAGCATTTCAAGAATGGCCCAGACTAAAATGTAAATAAAAATAAAACTATGAATCTATATCCCCCTTTAGAGTGGGGTGGATTGAAATGAAACCTAGTACAATTCCATTTCTGGAACACTCTGCTTTCATTTTCATCCATGGGCATTCGGGATTTGGTATTTGGTTTGTGGCTAAGATGAGTGGGTGGGGTTTAACATGAGAAATTCCACAATGAATGAGTTGGAACTCTTTGGTGTTATGTCCAAGAAAGCTCACATGTCCTAGTTAAGGCTGTGTGAAGTGAACTGGACCCTCCTAATGTGGTGGCCCCAAAGATTGGGTTTAATCCTCTGGTGTGAGGGCTTTCACAAGTCTTTTCAAGAGTCTAAGTACCATAAAATACTCTCACAAAAGCCTTCATTCCAAAGAATGTGTGTGCTGGCTCATGTCAAGAGCTCTTAGTGAAGAACAATGTGCCTAAAGCCATAATCTAATAAACAAACAGATAATCTAGTTCAGTTTTGTCTAAGTAGTATAATGTCTCTATCAAGCTATTTCCTGCACCTTTAGCTCTATTCACAAGGAAAGGGTTCTGCGTGGGAATGTGTATATATTTTCTCTAACAGGAGGGCATTTAGCTCCTATGACTGGATGTCTTGTTTTTCTCTTCTGGGTAGCTCTAGTTGTTTACAGTGGGAATTTTCCGTCTTGGTAATTTGGTATTTTACTTGGTTTTATTGTAAAGTGTGGAAATGTGTACACCTCAATTTAAGAAATGTTGTTGCATCACCTCCATCTCAGTTAACAAAGGCCAGGTCACAAAATTCTCACATTTTGAAGCCTTTCTACCAGATCTTTACATACCTAGTAAGTCAAAGGGAAGATGCTGTTTCCATGAAGCAAATTTATGGACTCCTGGTGGGTAGGACTTGGGAGGATTGACAGCCTGTGTGTGCTCCTTTATACTTCTAGGTCATCTTTCATTTTCCCTTTAAAGAATTATGGGTGGATAGGGGTGGAATATAGTTTTGGGAGAAATTCTGAATATAAAATGTTTTATTTTTCAATGGGACAGTGGGACCTGGGAATAAGGGTCAGACATTGGTATCGTACACATCACAGGTTGGTTTTCACCAGGTCTTCCATAGAGAATTATTTTTATGCCTCAGTCTTGGGAAGTGCCTAGGATATGTACCCCATCACTAGATCAAGAGACATTTTCTGACTCTACGCATTAAAAAGAAGCCTAAGTCTCTTTTTGTCATTAATTGGCCCTGTACCTTGAGTCATGGGATCATAAACTATCACTATTTAAAAGGCCCTTTGAAGGTCATTTACTGGGTTCCTTGGATGAATAATACTCAAATCTCCTTTATAATATTCATGTCAAGTAGACTTCATGCCTCTACTTGAATACTTCCAGTTATTTGGCACTCACATGTTCTCAAACCAGGTAATTTCTTTAGTTTTCACTGTTATGACTCAGGATCTATAAATGCAGTTAAATTCTATGGCTATACTTTATTAATGCTTCTGTGAAACTATACTTTTCTGAACAAACTTACACTTTTTCTTTCTTCTTCATGATAACAGTAAAGTCTCATATGTTTATGTCTTTTAGTCTCAATTATATTTTTGTCTTCAGAGGTAAAATATACCTCTGAATATAAAATATTCCATCTTTATATAGTACCACCTTTTTACTAAATCATAAAATATATTTTTCTCAATGTAATAGGTTTTATCACCTCCCCCTTTTAAGGCTTTGCCATGTAGGTCATCACAAAATTGCTATAATTTTTTTTTCTTCTACTACTCCATCAGCAAGATGGAGTAGGTCTTAACTGTGGTCTCTGTAGACAGGCCCCTAATCTTTCTGACATTCTTGACCCACAAAAGGGACCAAAGGAAACCAATTTCACCACAGTGAGTATTTAACTCATTTTAGCGAAATTCTAACTCAAACTTGCTTCCTAAAATTTTTCAACTTCATATCTAATATTTTTTTTATTTTACTCTTAAATATGATGTTAAGATGGTAGCTGAAAAAAGAAAGGAACAATGGGCATGAAACACCCTGGAACTATTTTAAATAATATATTTACATTCAAAAATATGCTGAAATGTGACAAATTTTGAGGAAATTATGGGGAACTCCAGAAAATTTGTACCATGAAAGAGCTTTTGCTCCTTTTTAAGCTCAGCCCTGGGGCTGATGAATTATCTTTGAGGTTACAGCCCTGTGTGCACGCCCTTCTATGGCACTTTGTGTTTAGCACAGTAATGGCTCCCCAAAGATGTGCCTATCCTGATTTCTGGACCCTGTGAATATTAAGATTGTAGATGGAATTAAAGTTGTTAATCAGCTGACTGTAAGCTGTTGCAGTTGTCCTGGAGTACCTGGGCAGCCTCAAGCTGTCTTCACGCTACTTAGAAATGGAGGCTGGATTCAGAAGAGATGTGTGGAGTGAATGCTATGAGAAAGAACTCAATAAGGTTTGCTGGCTTTGAAGATGTAAGAAGGTGGCCACAAGCCAAGGGATGAGAACAGTCTCTACAAGCTGGGAGAGCACGGATATGTGTTCTCCCTAGAGAATCCAGCAAAGAATGCTATTGTGGGCCACCTTGATTCTAGCCTGTTGATGGCTATGACACTCTTTGCATTTATAGAACAGTAAAAGAATCAATTTATATTTTAAACAATTACTTGTGGTAATTTATTGCAACAACAATTGCAAACAAATACAATGTTATTTTGAAGTTATCTGTTTATATGTCCGTTCTTTCCTCTAGACAGCGAATTTCTCCAGGGAACCAATGCTGTCTTGAAAAAAAAGAAAATCATCTTAGCACTGTTCTGCATTAAAGGAGCATAAACGTTCCTGTCAACACTAGAGAGAACTAGTATTACTGAGTGTGTATGCAACATATGCTCAGCACTGACCTAGTTATTGTGCTTTGAGTGTTTTATTCTCTCCCTAGGAACATTGTTTAACCTTTCTGAATCTTAATCTTCTCATCTTCAAAATGAGTTCAAGAACTAGATCAGGGCTGGCAAACTTTTCTGTAAGTCTATATAAAAAATGTTTTAGGCTTTACTGGCCATGAGGTCGTCAACTATTCCATTCTGCTGACAGAACAGAAAAGTAGCTATAGATAATAATTAATGACTATCTGTGCCATGTTCCAATACAACTTCACTTAAAAAAATCAGGAGATGACCTGGATTTGGCCATTTGACCATTCTTTGCTGCTTCATAGGGTAGTACACATCATTCTGTTTAATTCCCTTCTAATCTGATGATTTTGTGGGTTTATACGTCGGTACCATTCATGCCAGTTAAGCCATGAAGGTGCCAGTAGGACTGGGAGAGGTAACTCTAGTGTTGAAATGGGTCTGTTTATAAGAAGAAGCATAATATTGCAGACTCAAGTGCCAGGAAGGGAACTGCCACCATGTCCTTGGCAAATGGACCTGGGACAAATGCTCTTAAGGATGAGACATGAGGGGATCCTTGAATGCCAAGGCTGAGCTCACTGAACTTGAAACTCAGCGAACTGGAACTACTGTTGGAGAAATAAAAGGGAGCAATAAATCCATTGCCCTCCGGAATGAAAGACCTTCCGAGGCAGCTGGCCAAAGGAAGCAGGAGGAGGGAATGAGTTCCTCACTCAGCTAAATTACATCTTTGGGCAGCCAGACCAGGTCTGTTCAAATAACAAGGTACCTGAACTTCTGCCCAGAACACGTCACCAAAATTTGCATTTGGGGACTGTCTTCCATCACATGTCTTCCTAATTTGAGGGAGTGAAGAAAGCACAATGAATGAAATACAAGGCATGAGATTTTTCTTGGATGCCTCCCTAGAACACAAAACATGATTTTTTAAAGAGAACTTCTTACTTTTTGAATTTCTGTTTTATTTCAAAAAACATAAGTTAATGAATGATGAGTAACCAGTAGATTTTGGAGATCTTTTGAATTTTGCTATTGATGTAGAACGTGCCCATTGTATATGAGTGGGTGTGGATTTAATAGGTCAGTGTAAGCAAAGAAGAGCCTAACCACAATTAAGTAAAGGCCATTGGGATTTTGGGATGTTCTTGTTTGTCTGACTGCCTGGTGTGGTGGTGGTGGCTGTGACTTGGCTGTTTTGGTCGATTTTGAGGACAAAACTGACCTCTTTGATTAATTCATCACAATGGCTTGTTTATGTCTTGCAAATTGTTCAAGAACACTTTGTTCATTAAAAGAAGTGACCTAGTAATAGTCCCGGCCCCCAAAAAATGTTGGGTTAATCAGCTTCAGAAGCACTTGATGTGCCAAGTTAGTGCCACCTCAAAGCTCCTTACATAGTTCCTTTCCAAGATTTCTAAATATTCTGGGGAGAGCATAGTATTTGTTTATTTGGCTGCTAGGACTTCATTTTGCTATTATTTTAGTTATACCGTGCTTTTTGCTCTCTGACTTTCTCCTAACTCTTTGGACCCTTGTGAAATATCATATTGGGAGTTAGTATATATTCAGTAAATACTTATATTGTGTATTTAAGTTTCTAAATGTAAATAAAGGACTTATTACAATAAAATAATTTAAAACTAATTCTACTTCATATTTATTTCTCAATAATCTGAGTAATTGATTGAGTCAAGAGCATAGTCCTTTTGTGGAAACCAACCAGATGGGGAAGGATGTTCTGTGGATTTTCTTTCAATTTTTCATTCTCTCGCTTTCTTCCTGGCTCCCCTCTCTCACCTATACATACACATATGTTAAGCTTGATAACCACTCAGTTTCTCAGCTCCTTCAAATAATAATTTATTTGACTAAAATTTAACTTTTAGTGGTCAAGAAATCATGCATATGCCTACTTGGCAAATATTTTCTTAGACCTTGTCTATCTGAACTCTATGAGGCATTGAAAAAAGTGTTTAGGCAGGAGTGGTGGATCCTTCATGATATGTGCCCTCAACAAGATGCATGTGAGAGTTCTTGAGGCTGTCAAAGAGCTGAGATGTAGGAAGATGTCTTTGCCCAGGGACAATCAAGGAAGGTTGTGAGTGTTGACAGTTGACATGGCCTTCAAGAATAGTTTGAGTTTACATAGGAAGAAATGATAAGAAGGAAATCCAGTTGAAGAGAAAGGTAGTAGCTAATTCATGGAGTCAAGCAATCAAGGAGACACAGTTGGGCAAACTTTTGAGTATGCTACTTAGCCAGAGTGAGCAATCTGAACTGTGAGACCCTAAGGGCTGCAGTGGGCAGCAGCAATCTCAAAGAATGCACACTTACCTGACATTGCCATGTTTCTCTCCATAAACTCATAGGAGGAGTGTTTCAACTCACAGCCTGTTTCAAGATTCTGACTGTTCAGAACTAACTTCTGTCAAATCTTGGGATACTTAAGCAGGAGTTTTATTAAGCCTGTTGTACCTGAAAGCACCCTCTATCTCTCCAGTATAGTTGCTGTAGAACTAATTGGCCATGTATGTGAGAGTTATGTCTAAAGTCTCTTTTCTATTTTATTTTGGTTGGTCCTTAAGCCAGTACCACACTGTTTTGATTACTGTCACTTTGTAGTGAGTTTTGTAATCAGGCAAGTCCACTAATGTTTTCCTTTTTCAAGATAACTTTGGATATTTGTGGGTAAATGGGGTTTTTTAGTCTGGCAATGTTATATAAGATTAGCTGGAAAAGTAGTACTGAGTTAGAAAGAATGTAAACTATTTAGGCTCTTTCTGAAGTATATATCTGAGCTAACTACCCAGTATTTTGGTAGCAATGGAGATAAAGAACAATAAATGGATTACTTTAGTCTAACTAATATCACTTGTTATATTTAGTGTGGTTTGTTAGGAAAAGAAATGAGAAAGGATTTTTTCCTAACCTCTATGATTGAATCAATAAAAAATAGATAGAAAAACCAGGGAATGTAAGAGAAGGTATGCAGTTCTCAATTATCTGAATCCAATTTTGAGCACTGAGCTAGAGGTTTGGATGGAGAGGCCCAGCCATCAATCAGAGATGCAAACACAGAATAAAGAGTGCCATCTTATTCTGGGTTTTATGTTGCTTGTAAGTGGTAAATTCATTCAGAATTGCTCTTTTTAATGTAATATGTTTACAGTTACCATGGTGTCAAGTGCCTAAGAGATCAAAGTGATTGGGGACAAAGGTAAAGATGGAGATTTGGTTAAAGGTAATTTCATGAAGCTTAGGGGCCTTGCCTTAGCTAAGAGAAAACAACACTAGACGCTGTTGACATGTGTTTTATTTTGAAGTGACTGTTATTATGAGGGCCTGAAATCCTTAGCCTTGATCTCTTGGAGCCTGATGTTCCTGTTCTCCAGCTGAGAGAGACTAATTCACCATCTTGTGTTGTAAACACTCACTCATTTTTAACTGATTACACCTCCAATGATTCTCAAATCACTAAAATTACTAATTGCTATTCCTTACACATCAAAGAGTGAATCCTGAATAATTAACCCCAAATAAAATTAGATGAATTGGCCCTTTTAATTAGAGTCCCTGCTGCTGTTTGTTCTGAGCTTCCTTTTCTTACTGTTAAGAGACTTTTAGAATGATTAAAACTGTTTAAGACTTAAACAGCCAGTGACCTTTTAATACAATATAAATCCATGAAAGCAATATTTCAGCTAGCAGGTGGTGAAGTAAATTTTTAGAGCAAGTACCTGTCAGCTTCAGTATTCCTTTGGGGAAAAAAAATACATGCCAAAAAACAACCACCTTGAATTGAAATGAGTGTCTCTGTTTGATTATTTTTAAAACATTTGTGCATTTGCTAAACCTCAGACTGGATGAAATGGCTGGGTTGAAGGAGAGTGAGTAATGGTTGGCATCATTTTATATAAATAGTAACAAGAATTTCTTAGTGAGAAGAATTTGAAGTCATTTGTGCATAAAAAAGAAGACTGGAAAAATCACAGGAGGCCGCTGGTCACATATAGCCATTCTTATTCTCAAAGAGTCTTCTGAGGCAGACGGATGGGCTCCAATTGTGGGGAAAAGGAAACTTTATGGGATTTCATTGGTGCTGATCATCAAGCCAGGGTGACTGGCCTATCCATGCTTCATTAGGCCTGTAATTTGTGGATGATATTTCTCATATTCTTGATCATCTTTCCATATCTTATCTGCATAGTCTTCTAAAGTTATTGGGGTACTGTAAGTTCTTCTATATTCTCACCACTTCTCATTTTTGCTTTCTGAATCTGCCATGTACTGTGGTAAATGTGTCCTCAGATAGATGTTAGAAAGCTTGGGATCACAGTGCTTTTGGCTATGATTCTATACTCTTTGACTCTTTGTCTTTACCACACAGTTCAAAAATTTCTCTAATAATTAAAAACATTATTAGATTATGTCAAATTAAAATTTAACTTTTCATCATGAAATGTCAGACTTTAAACATCGAAAAATAGAATAAAAGGAATTTCCTTTAGCTTTTATCTAATTTTCTCAAATGTTGACATATTTCATAATCTCATTACAGTTACCAATACTAGGTAATTAACACTGACACAGTACTACTCAATAATCTATCTACTGTATTCATATTTCCTCATCCTACTAATATCCCTGTTCTTGTCTAGGATCATATCTGGCCCACACCTTGTGGTTAATTGCCATATCTCCTTAGACTTCTTTAATTTTGGATAATTCTACAGGTTTACTTAGTGTTTCCATAGAAGTTAATGACTCAGTCAGGGTTGTACATCCGAATCATTTGGGGAAGTAGTCAAGATGCTTGTGTCTGCAGCCCAACCCCAATGATTCTGATTCAAGAATTCTAGAATGGGACTTGAGTGTGTGCAATAGAATAAAGTACCCCATGAGATTCTGATGCACACCCATGGTTAAAACTCAAATCTGTTTCAAGTCCTCAGGCACTAACATTTTGAGTTTCTGTCCATCCATCCATCAGTCTGTCCATCTGTCTATCCATCTAGCTGTACCTTCTTCCACTTTTCTTTGTTCCTCTGCCTCATTGTCCCCATCTCTCCTTTAGAGGGAGAGATCTGATTCTCTTCCTAAAATTCCTTGAGGTTCTAAAGGAATTTCTAGATACCTTGTGGAGAAGACCTGTGTTAAGACCTGTCTACAGATGTTTTATTACAGAAGAAATATCAAGTACATTACACATGATTTCAAAGTTTCTGAAGATTCGGGTCACTTTAGGGATAAAAACTCTGTGCCTTTATCTTGAAGACATGCTCTCACTAAGGTAGTATGTAAAAATAATCATAACAATGATAACAGCAACACAATAAAACTAGCTGGCTATTTTAAGACCAGTTTTATTAACTATCCATATATAAGTACCCTGCAAGGCCTGTGTATGACCTACCAGTACCACATTGTATTATCCTTATATAAGGAATTGGTTTAATATACTATAGATTTGTAATAATTTATAGTAACATTATTAATATTACTATTTATTAACCATTAGTTAAACAGAGAACCTACCCTCATGGGGCTAATAATTTAGTAAACATGCAATTAAACTAACACAGAGTAGATTATATGCTCTGATAAAGCTAAATCAAGTAGGAACAATGGGTGTCATTGGGTGAGGATGGCTCCCTCTACCCAGATAGAGCACAGGTAGAATTAGTGACCCATGGCAAACAACATGTCTTCAAGCTTCATCACCCTCTTTGGAAGGAAGGCAAGCCTCTGGTCTTAATGGGATCCACAGGTTGATGTCCCATTTGTAAGGAAACTGGGCATTCTGGGAATATTCTCTCCATACTCTGTTATTTGTTTGCCAGTGCCTTTTTCAGTGGTAAATTAACAGTTTTTGTTTTCCTGGATTGTTGCCTCATTCTCTGTCCACAACATGAATTTTTAATTTTATTTCATTTTTGAATGGAGAGAATTTCACTTTTTGTTATTGGGAGCAATGATACTTCAATAGCTGATAGAAGATTGAGGCTTAGGCTTAAAGCATTGCCCTATTTTTGACTGCCCATCTTTGTAAATCAAAATATATGGTGTGGTTTATTGTTTGGATTGCAATTACTGTGCTTTTCTAAGACAAATGACTTAGTAGATTTAAAAGTGCAGTTTGTTTCTAGTCCATTTGCAGAACCAGACTGTCCTCCTAATTTCATATTATTTGAAGATCATTCAGTGTTTTTGAATAAAAATTGAATTTGTTTTTCAACAAATAGCAACCACTGTGTGATAGTGAAATACAGTATACTTAGATGCTATGTGCTAAGGTATTTCAGCTTCATGTAGACTGCATTTGCCATTAAACAAGAGGACTGTGGAAATCGGTGAAGGCCCAAGGAATCTGTATCAGCTAAATGTGCAGTGAAGCTCTCTACTTGAAAATAAGGGAGATTTCATCTATTTTAAGATAATAATTCTTCTTGCTTTTAATTTGACAACCTTAAAGAACATTTCAAGTTAAGTTATTTAGAAAGATGACGGAGACATTACATTTTGGCTTGGGTAAATATAGTGGTGTATTAAAATTAAACATTGCTTTTGAGTAGATTCTGCAATTCATTTCAAAGTAACTTCCCTGTGATTTTTTAAAAAATGCATTCCTATAAATTCACATTTATTGTATAACAAGCCAGACAGAGAATGAATTAAAAAAAAAAAAAAACACTTGTCATCCCATTAGCTATAGAGAATCATGGTAAACATACAGGTATATACAAAAGAAAAAAAAAGCAAACATGTAATAAACACTGTTCAGTAGCCCATTTTTTTCCTGACATGATAATATCCCAAAAACTGTTTGTCCTGTAGTTGTAGATTCTTCATGACTCACCCCCTCACTAGATATGTCTTTGTTCAATTACCATCTCAATGAGACATTTCTCAGCATTTCTCTTTAAAATTTCAACATTTTACCAACTCTCTAGCAATTTGTACCCTGTCCTTACTTTATATTTCTATGTAGTATTTGTGACTATTTTCTATTCAGTATGAATATTTAATTCATAAATGATTCTTCTCTGGATAAAGCATAAATTCTATGTTATTCTTTTTGCTTGTTTTTATTTGATTTTTTCCCCCTTCTAGTCTATCCTGTAGGGTCTAAAATGATATCTAACATGTAAAAGACACTCAGTAAAGGAATAAATAGATATGAGATCTAGATAACATCATAATTTTGATAGCTGCATAATTTTCCAGTGTGTGACTGACTGCAATGAAATTTTATACCAATAGCTCATTGATGTTATTTTCATTATATTTTGTTGTGAATTTTCTTTAATTTGCTTCTCTGTCCTCTGATTACTTCTTGAGTGGGATAATTTATTGAAAGTGGTATTACTGCATCAAAGTGTATAAATATTTAATTAGCATTTTAATTATATTCTTTTAAACTATATTCTTTTATATCCTTTTTAAGTAATGTTGGTTTACAACACTTTATGATTTAGAAGTGTAGGTTCACACCTCCTCAGATGAATGTTACCACACCACACCCACCACTAAGGCTCCACAATCCTCCACCATAATCAGTGGGACTCCTCTCTCCTGTACTCTCCTCCCTCCCTATCTGGTAGCCTCAATTCCATAGTCAGATCTCAAGGTCTTGTGTTGGTTTAGTTTTTTTCTATTACTTTTTTTTTATTTCTTTATATTCTACACATGAGTGAAAACATACAGTGTTTATCTTCTTCTGATTTATTTCACTTAGCATAATCCCTTCCAGTCCCATCCATGTTGCCACAAAGGGTAATATTTCCTCTCTCTCTTTGTTTTTCAATAGTTGGGTAGAATTCCATTGTGTATCTAGACCACATCTCCCTAATCCATTCACCTGTCATTGGGTACTTAGGTTATTTGTTGATTTGCTTTTTATTGTTTCTTGAGAAGAATTTCATCTTTTAACAATCTTATTCATATATGAATAACATCCAACAGTGTTGATTTTCCTATGCTATCATCATTATTGTGTTTTATCACCATTTTTAATTTGTCATTCCTTTTAAATGACATTGTTTACTTAGAAAATTAAGTGCTATCAAAATCAACTTTTTTTTTTTCTGTTAAACAACAGAAGGTAAAAATGACAGGAAAATAGAGAGGTTAATTTTCTAATGTATAATTATCTATAATAAAAGCCTGCACTCTAAAAATGTTTAGCATGAGAAATAAAGAATTGAAGTTACCTCATCAAGGTCACCTATCTTCTCATTTACAGATAAAGATGTGTCACTTAAGGGCGGAGGTGCGGGTGTTGTTTCTATTTTGGTGACAATGAGGACAGGGAACCAGGAATGACCAGCTTGCTCTGGTAATTATCACATTTTCCATAGCGTTCTCAATGGTGCATGCCCACTGAATGAGCAAGAGCAGAATGGGCATCCAGGGGCTGATTTATTAATAGCTCCCTGAGTGTTTAATCTCTCTGCAGGAGAGAGGGCTCTGATCACAGTGACATGGTGCCTAGGCTGTGGCTCCAGGAGTAAGTGGACATTTTATTCTATTGCTCCTAGAAACAGCAGGTTGAGTCAGGTTGGCCAATCCTTCTTATGTTTGCAGTTCCCATTTCATACATCACCTTCAGTCTTCTCAATCTAAGTTACCAGATTAGGTAGATTCTTTCATATGTGCCCAATCTTAAGAGGGTAAGCACAGTGGGCAACCACTGAACTACTCCCAGATAGCCACCTTCTCAGTGCACTGTCCTGTTGTCACTAGCCTAGAAAGGATAGAAGGAGAAAATATGCCTCACTGACTTATGAGGAGTCATCACTCTCTTTTCAAGTGAATGGCGTGCATCATAAACTATTTTCTAACGTAAATTGACATAAAACAGTATTTGGGAATCAGGGATGTAGTTTATTTACCCAATGCTCCCTTTAACTATCTCTTGGCCTCATGTTTGGAGAAAAGCAAAAACTTCTGAATATTAGCTGAATTATTTTGTTTATTATGGAGCAACTTTACTGAGATCCTTCTTCACTTCTCCCCAAGGCAGAGTGGGGATCCATTTCTAGCTCTATATTTCATCTTCTATGTAACTTTAAGTCAGCCATTTTACCTGGTAATTGACAGAAGAATGGTTTCTGCAAGTGGGCGGGCCTTAGATGGTGAAGGTAAAGGCCAGAGGGGGTGTTTATGGGCATGGTCACTTTCTTTCTAAAGTAACCTTTCTAAAACCAAATTTTTCTGTCTTAGATTTGATGTATCATTATGCTTCCCTGATTGTATGAGCTTCTGTTATATTTTGGGTTTATTGAGTGTTTTACAGTGTCCCTGTACTTTGTAGGGCCTGGAGAGTATCATTTGGATTTCCCAGGTGAGTAGAGGACAGGGCATGCACTAATGTGAAGGTCTACAGCTAAGCATTGCTGGGAGGAAATTATTGCTGCTAATTCCATTCAGATACTTCTCTTTTTTTAAAGATTTATTTTTTATTTATACAATAGCTGGGGTACAGGCCAGAGGCACGGGAGGGTGAGAGGATTCACCAGAGATAGAGTGGGGAACAGAACAGGCAGACTGACTGAAATACACTGCTGAGCGGAGCAGTAGGCAAGATAGGAGATGTCTGCTGTGCCATGTGGGTAGCTGCCTGGCCAGCCAAGGATTGAACTTGTGCTGCAGAGGCTGTGGATGGCTTCATAGTGCTGTGCTTAACCTCTCACACACCAGGGAGGCCCTGTTTTGATTGTAATAGAGGTAATATTGGTTTACAACAACATTTATGTTTTAAAGGTATAGCCCCCCCCCCCCAGTCAGGTGTTGTTACTACACCATACCCATCACCAAACACCCATAGTCCTTCTGCAGAGTTCATTCTACTCCCTCTCATCTTTGTTCTAGCCCCTCACCCTCCACTGAATGCTTTTCTTGAGGAGGATCACTACCTAAGCATCGAAGTGAGATGCTCTCTGTGTTAAAATGGAGAGGAGGACCTCCCGGTGGTGCAGCGGGTTGAGCACAGTGCTGTGAAGCTGTCCACAGCCTCTGCAGCACGAGTTCGATTCCCAGCTAGCCAGGGAGTTACCCACATGGTGTGGCAGACCTCTCCTGTCTCACCCGCTGCTCTCCTCAGCAGTGTATTTTAGTAGATCTGCTTGTTCTGTGCCCTGCTCTGTCTCTGGTGAATTCTCTCATGCTCCCACACCTCTGGCCTGTACCCCAGTGCTTGTACAAATAAATAAATCTTTAAAAAAATAAAGTAAATAAAATGAAGAGGACCTCCCTGCCACAACACACAGACACACACACACAGACACACACATACGCACATTTTTTCTTTCCATTTTGCCATCTTCTTTAGCATGGAAATTCAATTTTGCCTTCCCACTTAGCTGAACTTATTCTTACTGCAACTTAGAAGTGTTTCCCTTTGTTTATTTACCCACGGAAATGAAATGAAAGTCGGAATTCTCACAGTCGCTCTTAGTCTGATTTTAAGATAGCTATTTTTTTCCTTCCAACTATCTTAACTATGTCAGGGCCCATTTCTACCCTTTTGTCTTTTGTGTATCTGTTTTCTAGACCCTTATCCCTCACCTACTTTGTTTAAAAATGTGAATTTCATACTAAAGAATGCAGTAAGAAGGCTATGGTGGTTGAACTTGGAGAACTTAACACCTTAGTTAAACTTAAAGCAGATAATTATTATGAAGTTACTACTATGGATTTTAAAAATTGCCTAATCTTGCCTGGAAAATAGTCTAGATTTATTTTGTTTTCAAGTTATTTCTTCAAAATAATATTATCCAATTTTCTTTTCTGCTCCTTTTCACGCTTCCAGGAGTGCCATCAACCTGTTTCTCACTATATTTAATTTCATTGCAGAAATAGAGTCAAGAAGAATAGAGCTGGAAGTGACCTTAGAAACAGGCAGCATGACTTTTTATTCTGACACTGATTTTCAGTGAGGATTTTGTCTGTTCATTTGGCTTTTGTGGGCCTCTGTTTTTGCCTTCATATGATCTCTAAGCTTTAGTTCAGTTCTGATAGTGTTTAATTTTCTGACAATTCTTTATGACAGGATAATCTGTTGAATTATATAAAGATGCTCAGAAATCCTCTTGTAAAGTAGGTATGAAAAGGCAGAGGTTCAGATAGAACATTTGAACCTGAAAATCAGACTGTGAGCTAGTGTTAGATGGTAAAGTCTCCATCAACTTGTGTCTCCTTTTTCCATTATTTAAGAAATCCGTGAAAGTACTTTCCCTATCCATTATGATTTTAAAGACAGAATAGAACTTGGTGAAGATTCTTTTTACTTTAATAGTTGTTAAGTATTTATTAGTCCATTCTTTTGCCAAGTGAAGGTCAAATAAGTTTCTCTATCTTGGCTGTATATTGTTCATCTGTGATGACTGACAGCCCTTCCTCCCATACCCAAGGTCCTGATTCAATTGGTATGAGATGAAGTTTGGACAGCAGAATTTTTATTTTATTTTTCTTGGTGTTTCAGTGTATCACCAATATTGAGAAGCGCTGGGTGGCACTCATAAGGGCTTGTGAGACTTACAACCTTAATGAGAATACAAAGTATGTCCCCAGATGTGCACACCCAAAAGTATGTGAGAAGCAGGCATGTTTACTTATAGCATAATTCATGGAACATTTCTAATCCTGTGAGGTCTAAAGAAGGGATAGTATGGTATTTTGCTTACTGCAGTGGTTCTTAAAGTGTTCCAGGACCAAGAGCATCAGCAACACCTGGGGATTTATTAAAAATGTAGTTTATGAGGCTCCATCCCAGGCCTGCTGAATCAGACTTTCTGGGGATGAACTGGGGCAATCTCTGTTTTAACAAGACCTTCCAGATACCCTGAAGAACCCCAAAGTCCGAGAGCTATTAGGATAGATTTTTTATAGGGTCGAGAGGTAGTATATAAAGGTCTTAAGGCAGTGTCTTGTGCATTGTAAGAGTTAATGGGCAGAGTACTCTAATATTATTATATATGGTTGCTTGGTAGTGTGAATATGGTTGGGAGCTCTAGTTGACAGCTTTTAATTCTTCCAATGCTAAGAATGTTTATATATATGGTGAATGGAGACCCCGTGAACTATCTCAGAGTTACATTAGAATAACCCATATGAATCACCATCCTTCTACCGTGTTGTTTAGACTCTTTTTTTTTCTGAAGACCGAAGTTGTGGTGTTTTGGTACTATCCGAAACTAACTCATTTGGTGATAGAGATGGGTGCTCTGCACTTCATGTGGAACAGCTGAAGTGCAAGTAAAAGTTGCTTATTCTTAAATAGAGAAGAACATTGCCCCTATATGTCTAAAAACATTATTTTCAAGATGAAAAGGACAGAATTTTTTTTTTTTTGAAAGAAGTTTGTGTTCCCAGTAGAATTTTTTTCTTATGAAGAGAATTTAAGACGATTTCACAGAGACCTTGTATGACCACACCTGACATTTTAGGGGTGGATGCCTTTTTTAAACCAATGCTAACTTCAGTGTGTGCTTTTTTTCTTTTCTTTTTTTTAATACAGATTTTTTTAAAGCTCTATTTTTATTTATTTATGCATATAAGAGCTGGGGTATAGGTGAGAGATGGTGGGGAGTGTGGTGAGAGAATTCATTAGAGAGTGGGGAGCAGAATAGGCAGATCTACTGAAATACACTGCTGAGGGGAGCAGCGGGCAAGACAGACGAAGTCTGCTGCACCATGTGGTTAGCTCCCTGCCTGGAAATAGAATTTATGGTGCATGGTCTGGCAATAGCTTAGTAGTGCTGCACTTAATCTCTTGTGCCAACAGGGAGGCTCCAGTGTTCTTTTCTTATTGGGCAACAATGTTGGTTTTCTGCTATCCTAAACCCTCATTACTACCTACCTGAATTGTGTTTAGATTTCCCAATCAGATGTTTCTTATTCCAGTTTTTCCTAATCTTTCCTACATATACTTTTATATTGGTCTTAATTAATCATATTGTAAACTAATGTTCCCTTCTCAGAAATCCTTCATGGGTCCTCACTGCACTTAGGCAGCTTCAAATGCTTTGCTACATGGGCAACATGCATACTTCAAAGCTTGTTTTCTTCTTTGCTTTAATTTTTATAACCTACTTGTATTATTTTATGTTCCGATATTTATGTCATATTGTAACTTGCCCTTTATTCTCTAGACCCTGAATTTTTTTTTTTTAAGATTTATTTATACATACAAGAACTCGGGTACAGGCCAGAGTTGTGGGGGGTGAGAGAATTCACCAGAGACAGAGTGGGGAACAGAACAGGCAGACTGACTGAAATACACTACTGAGGGTAGCAGCAGGTGAGTCAGGAGAGGTCTGCTACGCAAAGTGGGTAGCTCCCTGCCCAGGGACCGAACTCGTGCTGCAGTGGCTGTGGATAGCTTCATAGGTTGCGTCTTAACCACTTGCACCACCAGGGAGCCCTAAATCCTGAATTTTTTGATCTATGCCTTTATCCTCCTGTCTTTCTGTCTAGATGAACTTTCTCTCTTACCACAATGTTCAGGGGCCACTGAAATGATCCAGTGAAGTTTTCCTTGTTTCTCTACCTGGACATAAGCTTTCTTTTATACTGACTTCTAGAAGACTTTGTAGGTATTAAATTGCATTTTGTAATATCTTTAATTGTTACACATTTTTTTTTCCTTTTCAACTTGATTGAAAATTTACTGAGGGCAAGCATCAAGCATATGCATGTCAGTGTTCCACCACCCAACAGCCTTCCCTATTCTTGTTAAATGTACCAGACCCCACTAGAATAGCTTTTTTTTTGCCACTTCTGAGTGTCAAATCTGGTCCTCATTCTTCTGAAGGTTAAAGCTACTAATTAAGTTGAAGAGAACTAAGATAGGGAATAATTGCTCTACAGCACAAAAAATTATGTGTCAAAGCAGTAAAGTTACAAAGCAATAAAATGCCAGCAAATACAGTTTTTAAAAGTGTTGTAATATTTCATCCATATTAATTGCATGTGTGTTTTCCTTTCTATAGGTGATTTTCTGCCACCCCCACCTCCACCTCTAGATGATCCCTGTATTATTCCACCTGGTTCTGGAAACTTCCCTCCTCCACCACCCCTTGATGAAGGTGCTTTCAGGACGCAGGTATGTTCTTTGGTTGAAGTCACCGATGGAAACCATGCTATATAAGTTGTGTTTATAAGTAAGCTCATGAATTCAGCGATTGTTTCTGAGATGGATATTTACTTATGTAGAGCCTAAAGAGAGTGTTAAAATTCACAAAGAACTAAGTTATTTTAATGCAAAATACCCATCTCAAGATTTTCAGAGTTCTGCTGGCTTACTTTCTGAAAACCTGAAAATCTTTTTACTTAGAAATGTTTCAAAAGTAAAAGCCATTTTTTTTAGGTATGCCATTTGAGAAGTCCACATTTTCTTGTTCTTCTGGGGACATAGAACTATGCTATTTATTGCTTTTTTTTCTGAACCACATATGTTGCGTTCTAAATGAGAAAGGTTTTTGTTGGTAACTATTGGTCCTAATTTTTCAGCAGCATCTTTCTAGCAAAAGCATCTAGAAATCCTTAAGGTTTTCTTTTCTGAGTGAAGTCAAGGGTACATTTATAGTCTGTTTTGACTATATAGAAGAATTTTTAAAAGATTTATTTATTTATGCATATAATAACTGGGGTACAGGCCAGAGAACCTTCTCTGATGAGAAGATTCACCAGAGACAGAGTGGGGAACAGGACAGGCAGATTGACTGAAATACACTGCTGAGGGGAGCAGCAGGCATGTCAGGAGAGGACTGCTGTGCCATGTGGGTAGCTCGTGCTGCAGTGGCTGTGGATAGCTTCATGGGTTGTGTCTTAACCCCTTGCGCCACCAGGGAGGCCCTATGTAGAAGTATTATGCTCCAGAGTTTTTGATTGCAAAGTAACTCATGGCTGAAGTTCAGAAGAAGCATTAGAAGTCACGCTCAGCCTTTGTAGGGACATTTGTTGAACTAGTCTCCTGTATTTAGGCAATAAATGCTATTCATGTCTGAAAGGGAAACTAAATAGCAAATTTATAATGTTACTCTTACTTTTGGGGGCTGATGATGTTACTGTCAATAGGCTGAAAAATAAGACAGTCCTTATCTTTAAGAGAAGCATCAGAAATATGTGTGAATGAAATGGAATGACTTCTGATACTTGCTTCAAAACAAGAAGAGTGAGGAGTTACAGAGTGAGAATATGGGTGAAACATGATTCATTTTGAGTTGATTCCTGGGTGCACATTTTTCCTACTCTGTGGTCTATCTTTACATATAAACCTTTTTTCATACTAAGTTCTAAGGAGGAATAGATATGGAAAATAGCTGCTTCAATGATTCAGTCTTGTCTACTTTATTCCCTCCTATTTTCAGATTGGATGACACATAGGAAGCAATGATTTGGCTCATTCAACAAATATTCTGTGTTTTTGTGTGAGTGCCGTGATAGCACTAGGAATTCTATAGGAAAAAAGACAGGTAGGATTCTTCCCTCATGAAAATTACATGAGTGAAACTAGTAGAAGTAAGCAAAATACGTATATTACAAAGTGCATGGGAATAAGAGTCAGTGCTGTGGGTCATGGGAAAGGGATGTATCCAACCTCAGGTGGACATGCAACCTGAGAGAATGACCTAAACAAGGCTTAGAGGAGGAGAGGAGGGAAGGAGCCATATGGATTTCCTGGGGAGTGTTTTTATATAGTAGATCTCAAGGAATAGCGGAAGGTTCTTTTCCCCACTGATCAGTTAAAATTAGTAAGTTCCAGTCATAATGAGTAAGCTCCAATTGAGATTAGATCTTTTAATAGCTCTTAAAAGTTTTATGTCTTAGATATATATGTTACACATTTCCTACGTTTTTCCTTGCTCTAAGGTTGTAAAATCAAAGATTCAATGTCAGTCTACACAGCTTATGTTTACTTTCAGTAATAAAGAAATCCCTTGGTAAATAAAAGTAATATTTGTTTTAATTATCTTTAGATTTTTCTGTTAACAAAAAAACACACTTAATATTCGCCTTTTATATACTTTTCCTCTTTTTTTGTTGATGAGAGTTCTTTGCATATTGTTTAACTTAATAAGTCTATTTTCTTTTTTGCACTATCATGGGAGCTTTTTACTTATTTTAAAATCTTTAATTTTACTAGATTGTCCTTGTGACTGAAGACTTGTGTTTGAATACTAGTTGATCAGCATACTCTGGTTATGTTATCTTGAACAGGTCACACTAAGTCTCAGAGTCCTCATAATTAAAAATAACTCTATTTCTACTAATTTAATGAAATACAGATGAATTTGAAATTGCTAAACTTAATGACTACACAGATATTGTGACATTGTAATTATTTCTATATAAAAATAGCAATAGCAGGAATAATAACAAGACTTTGACAAAGGAGTTCATTACAAAAAATTCCTACATGGAACTTTGACAAAATTACAAAAATTCATTTTCTGTATGGACCATGCCTTGATAACTACACTCAAATCATGACTTTGTTTTTGAAAAGGAAGGAAATAAACAAAAAGCCTGTTGCCATGTTGGCTTATGTTCTCTGCAAAACAGAAGGAAGTATGATAAAAAATAAAATAGAGTTTGCCAAATGGAAAAGGACAAATCTGGTAGGAAAGGCGTGTTATTCTTGACTATGTGGAAGATTGTTGGCAAGTTCAAAAGGAAATAGGCATGCCCTTCCCTTGTGTGGAGTGACTTGGATGAGATAGTGGCTTGGCCCCACTCTTGCCATATCTGCACTACCTTTAGATATGAGTTATAATGGAGCCCAAAGTAGTGTAATTGCTGGAGAAATTTTTCACTTTTCCCTCTCAGCTACAGTGAAACCTTATGTTGCCAAGTTCAAATTATAGCCACGATACATGTGTTTTATGTAAAAGTCTGTTTATGTTTCCACCCAAATTTTCAGGTTTGTGCCAAAAGAATGTCTACTAAATGTGACTATAAGAATTATGAGATTGGCCCTCCCCAGTGGCACAGCGGTTGAGCGCTGGGTTGCGCAGCTGCCTGCGGCCTCTGCGGTGCCGGTTCGATCCCTGACTGCTCCCCGGCCACCAGAGGAGGGGTCCCACATGGCGTACAGACCTCTTCTGCCGCCCGCTGCTCCCCTCAGCAGTGTACTTCAGTCCTTCTGCCTGCTCTGCTCCCCGCTCTGGCTCTGGTGAATTCTCTCACCCTCCTGTGCTTCTGACTGTACCCAGTGCATGTATAAACAAACAAAAACAAACAAACAAACAAACAAAATAAATAAATAAAGCATGCCTCTATTAAAAAAAAAAGAATTATAAGATTGTCAGAGCTGATAGGGACCTTAGAGATCATTTAGGTTACGTGCTTTTATTTGGAAGGACCCAATGTTGCTGGAGTTTTGCTTAACTGCAGTTTTGCAAAAACCCCATGAGTTTTTGATATATGATATGCTGTAAAGTTTATGGTTTTTTTGCAATAGATAAATATGTAGTAAAAACAATTTGTTTTGAGAATTTGATTTTTTATTGTAAAAGGTGAATCTTAGAAAACAAACCACATACATTCTTTTCTGTCAGGATCACTTTGACCTAAGTGCCTGTAATTTTGGAGGAACCATTTTGCAGTAATTTCATACATTCATTTGTTCAGCATTCATTGACTACAAGTTGATTGCCTTCTATAAGTCAAATACATCCATTAGAGATTATAGCTTTTAGAAATTGGCATCATAGATCTAATGTCCACTGTCTTTACTTTGGCACTGTTAGATTTTGTTCTGTTAAGATGTCGACTTGCTAATTTTTCCTATTTCAGCCAACAGGTGGTCTAGCTGAAACTCAGGCTTAAACTACTGCATAGATACTATCTTAGCATTGCCTAGATAGTATCAAAGGCAGAAATGTTTCAGAGAATTTCACATGTATAAGGAAGGAATATGTGATTTGAATCTCCTAATTCTTTTTTTTTAATTTAACAAAATGTGTATCAGTGACTTACAGATAAACAATGTTGAAAGATAAGGAGCTAGACCAGATATAGTAGCTCAGAGTCAATTTTTGGAGAGGCAGTTACATACAACTTTTAATTTAAGTGTATTTTTGTAAGTTATGCTTGAGTCATCATGCTATGATTGGACAGAAGCATAATCTAAGTCGTATGTTGTGGTCAAGGGTGGGAGAAATAAATTAACCGTGATGGAGAGCTGAAAGTAGGATTCTTGGAAACAATTTTAATTAACCTAAACTTTGATGGCTGGATAAGATCTTAATTTCAGATGGGGGGAATGGATTTTTTTTTTCAGCAATAATGGAATAAAAATAAGAATACAAAGGAAGAAAATCCCAAAGTAGATATGATAAGTCTGCATTTCCAACTGTGAACTATGCCTTATTTTCTTAAACCGTTGATAGTGGTTTGTATTGTGGGTGTTTTTTATTACTGTACATATAAGGTTGCTATCCCCAGATTTGTTGTTGATGTTTTTATCATTTCACCAGGTAAAATATATTGCACCTGTGAGAAACCCCAGGCAAACATTTCTGAATTGTTTGGTGGATTTGCCTAAGTCCTCTGGGACTTATCTGTTGACACCTGGTGGCTTTGAGCTTCCTCTTTTTTGTAGCTTACTTTGCTTGACTTTTCTTCATGACCTCCAGTTGACAACTCCTACTTTTACCTTCCTTATAGTGACCCCTCCTGTGGCTTGTGCTTACTTGCTTTTTGTATACTTTTATCTCTCTGTTTTCACTTATACCAGTAGGATGTCTGTGTTTTGGAGTGCAACTCCTGTCCTTCCATCTCAGAAAACAGATTTCTGTTGTCCATTGTAGGTTACTTTAAAAGGTAAAGACTGTGATCTGCCCCTTAATGAGTTGCTCACACTGATTTCCACCTACCCTCTTAGAAAATAACAGACATTCAAAGGAACTGTCAGGCCAGGAGAGTGAGAGGTGATACTTGCCCCAAGGAGTTGATCAATAAAGCTATCCAAGTGGTGATTTTTCTGAGGAAAGAGTGAGAACAGTATAAATGAACTATGTCCTGGACTTGGGGATATGGTCAGAATTAGTTAAAAAGTGAAGGAAGAAGAGAAAGTTCAGAAATTATTTAAGGTCTTATCGTTAACTTAGTCTCCAAAAGCTTGTGAAGACATTTTCAAGCTCTATATGTGTATGGTGAGGGGTGATTTATAGTCATTACCTACTTCTCCATTTTATGCATCTCATTTATCAATTGTAATTTTAAAATTTTTTATTTTTAGCAGAAGAGGCACTGGCCTCTGTGACTTTTATTCTAGTATCGTTAATGGTCAGATGTATGGAGTGGTAGGAATTTACCTATAGACATTGAAAACTCAGGCCCACAGTTCTGGCTACATTCATTCCTCATCTTAGAGAAACAAGCTGCAGAACTTACTTTAGATTGTTTGTACATAACTTTTCATAGAAGGCATCCACTCTGGTACCTGGTGGCGCAGTGAGGAGGAGGAGATTGGGTATAAAGGAAGGCTCTATGAAGTTAAGTGTAGAGGCAGTGGGACATGTTGCTATACAAAAATCCAAATCATCATCTAAATCTTTGGGCCATTTTGAAGTGCTGTTCTTTCTGTGCTGTGAGAATTCAAGTGTATCTTTAACTGTGAAGACATACCAGAGGAGTTATTGAGATGCTTATTTCTTCCTGGCCCTTTGCCTTGTTCTTTTGGACCTTAGGTCAGCAAACTATAGCTGATTTGTCAGGTTGTTTGTGACCTTGGCAACAGCTGTAGCAGCAGCAGCTTGTTTGAAGATGATCTCCTCCTTGACAGTCCACACATGTAGGTCAGTGCATGTTCAGCAGGATTGGAAGGTTCTTTGGCATTTCTCTCACTTGGGTCAGTCTGACTTTCTAGAAGCAAATGTCAATGTTTTGTATGTGTTTTTTGCTCAGAATGGTCCTCTTACTGGGTATTCAGATTAGAAGAGAAAGATAGCTGTAAAACTTGGAAAGCAGGAAGCCTAAAGTCAGTAGGGAATAGTATTCCAATTTAGCAGTTTGAGCTTTTTTTCACAGAATGCAACAGTTTATCTTCCTTATTTTTAAAGAAATTTTTAAAAATATGTTTTTGAAGAACATATTTAAAGAGGTGAACTTTGTTGGAAATGTAGACACATCCAGGCCCTATGGAAACATTATGGAGGTTTCTCAAAATATTGACAAAAGATCTGCCATATGACCCAGCAATTCCACTTTTAGGTCTCTACCCAAAGAATGCAAAAACACTAACGGGATGGGACATATGCACTCCTATGTTCATTGCAGTGCTATTTATAATAACCAAGCTATGGAAATACTCTAAGTGCCGAGCAACAGATGAGTGAATTAAGAGGATGTGATACACACACACACACACACACACACACACACACAATGGAATATTACTCAGTGATTAAAAATATGAAATCTTGCCATGTACAACAACTTGGATAGAAATGTAGAGGATTATGTTAAAGCAAAGTAAGTCAGAAGGAAAAAGACAAATCAAAATGACTTCACTGATATGTGGAATATAGAGAAACAAAACAAAGGAACAGACAAAACCAAACCAAAATAAGCCCTAAAAAATCAGAATGTAGAATTTAGGCTATCAGAGCGGGGACAGCGTGGGAAGCACTGGGTTTAGATACTCAATGGATTGTGTAGAGGACAACACACACACATACACACACACAGACACACAATCACATACACACCCTCTCCTTTTCAAATCCAGTTACCACTGCTCCCTCTACACTGAAATAACCTTGGACATATTCATGCTCTCTGTAGTGAAAGATTGGTTAGTTTGCTCAAACTAACCAATCAATAACCAAAGTCTTATAGGGAAATTGAGTGTGGTTAGTTC